>NC_047535.1:39270651-42185852 GCF_012275295.1 Melopsittacus undulatus
TGCCCACGTGTGCTGCTTCATGCCTCCTGCCTGCAGCACAGCTCTGCTGCCCAGGGCAGGCAGGCAGGGTCCTTGGTGGGACTGCAGCTGGCGGAGGGGGTGCCTTGGGCAGGGCACTGGTCCCACAGTGGGGCAGAGTGACTTGAGCCCTCTGGAGCAGGGGTTGTGGCTGTGGTAGTGCCTGGGGGATAGAACCAGAGGAGAAGAAGGAACACAATTGTCCTGGAGGAGCTGGGCTGGATGTGTGCTGCTCCAGCCTGTGGGAGCTGAGTGCTTCTGCCCCTTGGCTTGGGCACCACAGGAGGCTTCGTGTCCTTAAGAGGCTCGGAGGCCACTGGGGACTTGGGCATCACAGGAGGCTTGGTGTCCGTAAGTGACTTGGAGACCACAGGAAGTGTAGGTGACAGAGGTGACCTGCACCACAGCATCCCCAGTGTCTCCAGGCTCTTGCCTGGTGGTGAAGGCTCCAATGCCATTGAAGTGGTTCACCACCTACAGCAGCTGAAAGTGGACATCTTCACTCTGGCTGGTCCAGATGAAGGTCGGTGTCTGGTCCCACACCACGGAGGACTGCAGGAGGGACAGAGGGGACTGGGGTGAGCTGTGGAGCCCCCATCCCACCCTCACCCCCCAGCCCAGGCTGTGCCCTGCAGGGTCCAGCCCTGGCCCTCACCACTAACCATGATGTGGATGCCATCAAGGTCCTCATCAGACCAGTGGGCATCCTCCTCCTCAGGAGGCTCCAGGATCTCCACTGAGGGCTGAGCCCAACAGGATGCTGACCCTGCCTCTGGACCCAGCGCTGCCTCCCACTGCTCATCACCACTGTCTTCCTCATGCAGCAGCTTCCAAGGGTCCTGCTGCTGCCCCAAGTGGGTGCCCACCCTGACAGTGTTGGAGAACTTCTCCACCCAGCCCCATGCCCGTAGCATGTTGCGGATGACGGGGTAGGGGCCCCGCACCATGAAGATCTGGGGAGGGATGCAAGTGCTCAGCCATAAATACAGTGAACAAACGTACATGGCATGTTGTAAGGGGTGTGTGTAATCGGGCCCCACCTTGACGACCTCCTCCATGTGCTGTCTGGTCCTCAGCAGCTCCATGGTGACCAAGCATGCACCAGGTCAGAGAGCTTCGTGCTGGGGTCCCGGATGCTCAACCCCCAGGGGTGCCTCATGGGGCCCAAAGGCCCCACTCAGCCCCCAGCAACACCAGGACCATCACTCACTGTGGCAGTCCCCCCCCCACCAAACCCGGCTGGGGGGGTCTGTGTGCCAACGAGAGGGTGATTCCTTTGCATCCCCAGGGACCAAGCACATCCCCCCTCCACCTGGGGGCTGAGGTGGGGTCCAGCACATGGAACCCCACAAACCTGCACCAGCCCTGGCCACTGCACTGGCCCCACTGCCCCAAAGGGGTACAAACCCCAGCACCCAGTGTCATGTGTGTCACCCCCATCCTCCCAGACCCCTTTCTCGAGACACCCCCAATCCTCAAACTCGTGCCCCACATCCCGACCCCGTTCAACCCCATTTATCCCCCCTTTTAAGGCCACCCCCCGCCGCTCCTCCCACCACAGGTCCTGCCCCCACCGTCGGGACCGCCCTCTCCATTTGCGGTTGCTATGGAGCTCCATAAGGAGCCGGGCATCCCACAGCCCCGGAGTGGGGGTTCCACGGCTCTGTCCCCCCCGTCCCGCCCCTCTGCGGCGAGAGGAAAGAGCCCGAGGCAGCGGCTACAGCAAACGAGACCGTTTATAAAACACGACGAGACACGGGCACGGCCGCGGCCGCTCTGCCGCAAGCGGGCGCTGCTCCCGGCACGGCCCCCCCGGCACGGTGAGGGGCAGGCAGGGCCCGGCCCGGCCCGGCCATCCTCTATGGGGAGCGGGAGCAGGCACAAGCGTTGGGGAGCCACGGGGTCCTGCACCACGGCCTAGAACTGCAAGGCAAGAGGAGAAGAGAGGCGGCTGTGAGCCCATGTGTGTGCCCCAGCACACCGGGGCTGCGTCCTTGGTGGCTGCTGCCCCCCCTCAGTGTGCTCTGGGAATCCCAAACCCAGCACTTCCCACATAAAGCGGGTACGAGCATCCCCCCACCTGAGCATCCCCCCAGCCTGTCCCCAAGAGGGTCTTGGGCACACTGGCACTGCTGTTCCCATAGGTGGGACTCTTGGCATTAGGACCACACTGGTTTGGAGCCCCACAGCCCGCTCCCAAAATCCCAACCCGAGGGATTCGCCTCCTCCCGTTCCCGAGCCTCACGTTCTTGAGGAATTCCTCCGCCACGATGCGGGCCCTGGCGTTGACAGACAGCTTCATCTCGCTGATCTCCTTGTCGATTTCCTCCATGAAGTGGATGACAAAATCCACCAGCTTGTGCTTGTACATCTGCTCCGTGTGGAAGTTTGTGATCAAGAAGCTGATGTCGTAGCCCTGGGGAAGACAGAAGCGCCCTAGGGATGAACACCCGGGACACCAACCATGCATCCTCACATCCATCACTGGAGACCCCCCCCCGGTGCTGGGAGCTCGGCCCCATCCCAGCCCCTCACCTCCACAGGCTTCCTGCGCAGGATGAAGAAGTTCTCGGCCCTCATCATCATGAAGCGCATGAATTTGTGGCACAAGATCTTCTCGATCTCATCGGCCTGGGGAGGCGGAAGGGAAGTAAGAGGGAAGCAAGAGGGGCCTGAAGCTTCCCCCTGCGGCCAAACCTCACCTGCTTCACCGCGATGCTGACGCGCACGGAGTTAATGGAGCCCTCGATGAGCACCTTCTCCTTCTCGTTCCTGCTGATGATCACCGGCTGCAACAGCAGCTCCTTGCTGCTCCTGCGAGCAGAGGAACGGCAGCGCTGACTCACAAGCAGCGGGGATGGGGGGGCTCAGACCCGCACGGGGACGGGTGGCCGCGGGGAGGCTCCTTCCTTCCCGCTGCTATGGGATGCTCGGAGGCCCCCGTGCCCAGCCCCGCTCCCCGCCGTACCTGACCTCCACCTCGGGCTTGTTGTGCCGCTCCACCACCTGCGAGGAGAAGTTCTCGAGGCACAGCGCGGCCTGCAGCGTGGCACGCACCGCGTTCAGGTACGGGCGCAGCGTGGCGGTCTGCGGGGACACGGCGGCATCAGCACCGGTACCGGTACCGGCCCCCCCCGCCCCGCCGGCCCCCGGCCCGCTGCCCCCCGCCCTACCATGGTGGCTGCTGCGGTCCGGTCCCGCCAGGCGGAAGTAGCCGGTCACCTCTTCCCCGATGCGCGGCAGCTCCCACTGCTGGCGGGAGGGGGTGACGGGTGTCTGCTCCCCGGCCCTGTCCCGAGCTGAGGGCTCGGGAGGGGTTAGTGAAGCCTCACCGAGGCACAGAGCGGGGGTGCGGCGGGGATGAGGCCGCGCTGGAGAACGGGAGCGGCAGAGACGTCCCGCAGCCGGATCCCGGACCGCTTCACCACCCCCCTCCGCTGGGCTTGGTACGCCCCTGTCAGCGCTTCCATATTAGGGAAGCGAGATGGAAAGGGGGCAGGGCCAATGAGCTGTGGGCATTGGGCGTGGCTGAGCCAATCGCAGAGGGCGAGGGGCGGGGCGAGCGCCACAGACGGTGGCCGGAAGGGGCGAGCGGCCCCGCAGCCTCTCGCTCCGCTCCGGTATCCCCCCGGTTCCGCCATAGCCCCCGGTGCCCGCCGCCATGTCCGAGCTGAAGGACTGCCCGCTGCAGTTCCACGACTTCAAGTCTGTGGACCACGGGAAGGTTTGTCCCCGGTACACGGCAGTGCTGGCCCGCTCCGAGGACGACGGCATCGGCATCGAGGAGCTGGACACGCTGCAGCTGGAGCTGGAGACGCTGCTCTCCTCCGCCAGCCGCCGCCTCCGGGTGCTGGAGGCCGAGACTCAGGTGCCGTGGGGATGCTCCTCATCCCGGTCCTTCAGCTGCCTGCATCCGTCCCAGTCCGCACCCGACCGGGGGTATCCCTCTCTTTGCAGATCCTGACGGATTGGCAGGATAAGAAGGGCGACCGGCGGTTTCTGAAGCTGAGCAAAGAGCACGATGTGGGCACCTCTGTCAAACACGGGAAGCCCAAAAAGCAGAAGCTGGAGGGCAAAGGGGGGCACGGGACCGGGCCTGGCCCCGGCAGGCCCAAATCAAAGAACCTGCAGCCCAAGATCCAGGAATATGAGTTCCAGGATGATCCCATTGACGTGCCCCGCATTCCCAAAAATGATGCTCCAAACAGGTATGGGGGTGTTGGGGATGCAGCTCCCGGCGTGAGGGCTGGCTCCAGGAAAGAGGTGCCTGGAGGGAAGGGGTGCGCCAGCTCCCACGGGATCCCCTGGGGCTCTCCATCACAGCTCATCCATCCCAACAGGTTCTGGGCATCGGTGGAGCCGTACTGTGCCGACCTCACCAATGAGGAGGTCAGAGTCCTGGAGGAGCTGCTCAAGCCGCCAGAGGATGAGGCTGAGCATTACAAGGTGAAACCCCCCAAGCCCATTTCCTACCTTCCCTTTTCCCTGCTCCTTCCTGCACCTCACAGCCAGCGTTCCTGCCTGGAATGATGCCACGGTGCTGATGAGGCAGGAGGCCCTGGGAGCTGTGCGAGCTCTGCTCCTGCAGATCCCGCCCCTGGGGAAGCATTATTCCCAGCGCTGGGCCCAGGAGGACCTGCTGGAGGAGCAGAAGGATGGAGCCCGGGCTGCAGCCGCTGCTGACAAGAAGAAAGGTGTTCTGGGGCCCCTGACCGAGCTGGACACCAAAGGTGCTGCTGTCCCCAAACCTGACAGTGCCTGGAAGGGTTGGGAGCATCCACCCCAAGCCCTGGGGGTGACGGGTGCCCTGCTCCGCTGCTCACCTCTGTTTGGGGCTTTTCCCTCTTGCTTCCTCCCAGATGTCGATGCTCTCTTGAAGAAGTCAGAAGCCCAGCATGAGCAGCCAGAGGATGGGTGTCCCTTTGGGCCCCTGACACAGCGTCTCCTGCAAGCTCTCGTGGAGGTGAGTGGGCTCCATGGGGCTGTGCCGTGTCCATACGGGGCAGTGCCAGCACGCTTCAGCCCTCTGACCACTTCATGCTCTGCTCACCAGGAGAACATCATCTCCCCCGTCGAGGACTCCCCCATCCCCGAGATCGCCGGCAAGGACTCGGGAGCTGACGGTGCTGGAACGTCTCCCCGCAGCCAGAACAAGCCCTTCAGGTGAGCGGGTGAGCTGGGCCCGGGGCTCGGTGCCTTCCCTGCCCGGTGATGAGTGCTGGGGAGCGAAGCAGCGCGATGGGAGCAGCATCCACCCTGCACCCCGCAGTGTCCCGCACACCAAGTCCCTGGAGGGACGCATCAAGGAGGAGCTGGTGGCCCAGGGCCTGCTGGAGTCGGAGGACCGGCCGGCAGAGGACTCGGAGGATGAGGTCCTGGCAGAGCTGCGCAAGAGGCAGGCAGAGCTCAAGGCTCTCAGCGCCCACAACCGCGCCAAGAAGCACGAGCTGCTGCGGTGAGAGCGGGCAGGGATTGGGGTGCAGGGGGTTGCTGACAAGCGGGAAGGTGTAGATGTGACACCCCTGTGTCTGTAGGCTGGCCAAGGAGGAGCTGCACAGGCAGGAGCTGCGGCAGCGTGTTCGCATGGCTGACAACGAGGTGATGGATGCCTTCCGCAAGATCATGGCAGCCCGGCAGAAGAAGCGAACGCCTACCAAGAAGGAGAAGGACCAGGCTTGGAAGACCCTGAAGGAGCGGGAGAGCATCCTCAAGCTGCTGGATGGGTAATGGGGGCTGAGGATACCCCCAGGGCATGGACTTCAGCAGCCAGGGGTGGTGGCTGTGTCCCTGTCACCTGCAGGATGCCAGCCTGCCTGTGCTCACCGTGCAGTGTGGGACAGAGGGGTGCAGCCTCCAGGTGGCTACCTGACATGGGGCTGTCACCCACCCAGGAGACTTGAGGGTACCCCCCTCAACCGGTAGCTTCCACTCCTGTGTCCCTCTGTTATTCAGGGAGGGTGACACCAACCAGGTCACCGCAAGGGATGGACATTGATGGTGGCTGGTGTGCAGTCCCCACAGTCCCTTATCCCTCCCCACAGCCCTGGGGGGCTTATCCTAACCCCTCAGTTGGGGTGTGGGACAGGAAGGGACACACTGGGGTGCTATCCGGGCTCCCCATGTACTGTTGTTTTCTACTACCGTGTAGAAATAAAGGCAGCTCTGGTGTAAGCAATGGTGTGATGGCTCTGGGACATTTGGCGTGGGGGGGGAGGTTGCCATAGGGTGGGAATGGTGGGGTCCTGCTTATACTGGGTTCAACGCGAAGGGAAAACACAATCCAAAGTCCCCAACCCCTCCCCACACCCCCATGTGATGGGAATTGGGGGGGGGGGGGTCCCCAAACCCACGTGTCCATGTGTGTCCCCCCCCAACTCCCGCGCCGCCAAACTCCCGCGTAGCCGCGCGCGTCCGCGCCAAACCCGGCCCTTCCCATTGGGTGGCCACACCCCCGTTCCCCGTGACGTCAGCGCTGGGAGGTGCCACCACCACCGGGGGCCCGGGGCCACCGCAGAGACGTCGGTAAGGGGTGAAGCGACGGTGTTGAGAGGGGGGAAACGGGAGGAAACGCTTTATTATGGGGACTCCCAAAAGCACCCAAAAACGTTGCTTGGGGCCCTCCCGGTGCCCGCCCCCCCCGCGCACCGCCCACCGGGCGGTGCGCGGGGCGGGCGGGCACCGGGAGGGGCCCAACGCGTCTTTCCCCCCCAAAACACCCCAAACTCCGTTATCCCCATCACTACCACCCATGGACCACATCCCTTCATCACCCCCCGTTGTCCCCGCACTGACCTCGGTGGTGTCATGGATAGGACACGGGTGTCCCCACGGGGCATCATGCCGCTGGGGCGGGATGGATCCAGCTGGAAGAAGAGGACTGAGGATATCCGTCGGATCTATGAGTTCCGGGAGGTGCTGGGCACGTGAGTTGTGGGAATGGTGTGGGAAAAGCAGGGGATGTTACAGTGATACAGGTTGTGGTGGTGGAATAACAGCAGGTCCAATGCTGGACCAAATGCCGTTTGGGAATGGGATGGAAGGGGATGGGCAGGGGGTTGTGGTGCTGTCTGACACCTCCCTTGTGTGCTGGTGGCAGTGGCTATCCCACCAAGGATCCCCATGCTGGTGGCACAAGGGTGCCCGATGCACTATAAGGCTCTTACATTGGATTAGCAAGTTAATTCCGGCAAGGCTTAGGGAATGCCGGCAGCCACCTTCCCACCTGAGCCTGCTCTCATCCTTTGGGATGGTGCTTCCCGAACCCATCCCCATCACTACTCACCCTCAGCCTTATCCTGCCTGATAAGGGGCCAGTGCAGCCGCAGCGGGAGGGATGCCGGGTGCTCCATCCCTGCCTGTCCCGTGTCCCGTTCCCTTTCCTCCTATAAATAGCCGGTCTTTCTCCCCGTTGCCATGGCCCCCGCGGCTGCTCTGGCCACGCTCACCCCTCGCTCCCCATAGGGGGGCCTTCTCCGAGGTGGTCCTGGCGGAGGAGAAAGCGACGAGGAAGCTTGTGGCCATCAAGTGCATCACCAAGAAGGCGCTGGAGGGGAAGGAGACCAGCATCGAGAACGAGATCGCCGTCCTGCACAAGTGAGGGCTGGCCCAGCACCGGGAATGGGGTGTCCCAGCACCGGGGTTAGGGGGGGTCCTGCTCTGTGTCCCCCTCCCCATCACCCAGTGTGACTCCCCCCTTCCCAGCACCCATCACTGTGCTGTTCGCGGTGCCCAAAATAGCTGTTGGCGCGTGATGCCCTGCGGCACCGAGCCCGGATGCTCTCTATATGGTGGGGGCCGTGGTTGGGGGGCAGTCAAGAGCCCACTCACCCCCCCTTTATCGTATATCTCCTCCCCCCCCAGGATCAAGCACCCCAACATCGTGGCCTTGGATGACATCTATGAGAGCAGCACCCACCTCTACCTCATCATGCAGCTGTGAGTGACGATGGGGGGCACAGGGGGGGTCCAGAGGGGTCCATGCTGACCATGCTGCCCCCCATAGGGTCTCGGGGGGGGAGCTCTTTGACCGCATCGTGGAGAAGGGTTTCTACACCGAGCGGGACGCCAGTGCCCTGATCCGGCAGATCCTCGATGCCGTCAAGTACCTGCACGACATGGGCATCGTCCACCGCGACCTGAAGGTGAGCAGCTGGGGGGGACACACACAGAACCCCCCATGGACCCCACTGTGACCCTCTCCTGACCCCCCCCTCCCCGCAGCCCGAGAACCTGCTCTATTACAGCATGGACGAGGACTCCAAGATCATGATCAGTGACTTCGGGCTGTCCAAGATCGAGGGCTGTGGCAGTGTCATGTCCACGGCCTGCGGCACCCCCGGCTATGTGGGTGAGCGCCCGGGTGTGGGGCTGGGGTGTCCCCCCCACCCAGGATTGGGGTCCCCCATCACCCCTGCTGTGCCCCCCTGCAGCTCCCGAGGTACTGGCACAGAAGCCCTACAGCAAGGCAGTGGATTGCTGGTCCATCGGGGTCATTGCATACATCCTGTATGTGCCTCCCATCCTGCCCCACACCCCTCCATGGGGTCCAGTACCGCCAGAGACACCCAGTGATGGTGTCCCCATCCCTGCTGCCCCCCAGGCTCTGCGGTTACCCCCCGTTCTATGATGAGAACGATGCCAAACTCTTTGAGCAGATCCTGCGGGCAGAGTATGAGTTTGATTCACCCTATTGGGATGACATCTCGGATTCGGGTGAGTGGAACACCAGGATGGAGGGAACACAAGGATGGAGGGGTGGGGACACCCGTCTGGTGTCATGGCACCAGGGTAGCAGCAGCCGCAGGTGCTCATGGCTGCTCCATGCCCCATCCCAGCCAAAGACTTCATCCAGCACCTGATGGAGAAGGACCCCTGCAAGCGCTTCACCTGCGAGCAAGCCCTGCAGCATCCCTGGTAAAGGGGATACCCATCACTGTCTGCTCCCCATAACTCACCCCACATCAGCCATGGGGCAGGGGAGGCCCCACTGACCCCTGTCCCGCCCCAGGATCGCCGGGGACACGGCTCTGGACAAGAACATCCACCAGTCGGTGAGCGAGCAGATCAAGAAGAACTTCGCAAAGAGCAAGTGGAAGGTGAGCACTGGGTGCTGGGGGGCTATGGGGGTGCCCAGGGCCCCCCACAGCAGGTGAGGGACACTGTGGGGTTGGCAGCAAGCCTTCTATGCCACGGCCGTGGTGAGGCACATGAGGAAGCTGCAGCTGGGAACCAGCCAGGAGGGCCCTGCGCAGACAGCACCAACCAGCGCCTGCGAGCGGCCGGGGGGGGGCACCAGCAACGGTGAGCCCTGACCCCCCCATCCCATCGTGTCCCCACTGGGGCTGCTGCCGGGCTCTGACCCCCAGCTCCTCCCCCAGGGTCGCACCACGGGCGCCTGTCCCCGAGCAGAGCCCAGCATCAGCCCCAGCACTGAGCACGGCCCCACACGGACACAACCTGGGGGCTGGGGGGGGGGGCCCTCCTATGGGCACTGTGTGGGGTGGGGAGCAGAGGGGGACACTGTGGGGACACCCAGCCCTGCTCCCCCGAGCTGTGTGGGGCTGCCCCACACTGCAGGCTCACAGCAGAGCTCTGCACTGGGGCAGCCCCCAGGAGCGTGTGTGTCCCCCCCGACCCCGGCTTGGGGCTGTCCTGGGTCCCCCATCACACCCCCCCCATCACCCCACACCTGCCCCGGCACTGCCCCACACCCCAGCATGATCAAGGAGTTTTCCAAATGGATGTTTCTATTTTAATGCTTGTAATAAAACAAGAGGCCAACGCTGCCTGGCTCTGCCCTGCCCGGGGGGGGCACACAGCCCTGACCCCCTCCCCATCAGCCTCACTGCCCAGGGCAGCAGCTCCCCCCCATGCACACAGCGGGCAGGGGACAAACACCCCAGGCAGCAGTGACCCCCCCATAGCCGCTGATGGGGGGCTCTGTCCCTCCTGGGGTGTCCCTAAGGGGTCCCATCACCATGGCAGTCCTGCCTTCAGCTCTCCTTGTCCCGATCCTGGCTCACAACCGGCTCCCGGCCCTTGTGAAGGTCAGCGCAGAAGAGGACCTGGTGTGGGGAGGGATGGGGTGAGCTGTGGGGTGAGAGCTGAGCCCTGGGGTGCCCGGGGTTGGGTACTCACCGCCTGCGCCCACCCGGCGCGGGGACCCCACAGCCCCCGGAAGAAGTCGCCTGTGGATAGAGGATGAGCACCGGGAGCATCATCCCCATGCCGGGGGTGGCACACGTGGGGCTCTGGCGCTGCCCTCACCGATCTCCTGGTGTGCCCGTGGGGTGATGCTGCGGCCGCCCAGCTCCATGCCATAGCGCTGCCGTGCGATGCGCCACACGTGGGTATCCACCGGCACCGCCTCCGCCTTGTCCAGCGCCATCAGGCACACGCAGTCAGCGACCTGCTGCCAACCACACCATCACCCCCGTTCCCAACCCCTGCTCTGCATCCCGGCCCCATCCCCGTACCCACCTTGGTGCCCACACCGGGTAGGGTGCACAGCACCTTCCTGGCCTCGGCGTAGGGTGCGGTGCGGAGCTGGTGCAGCCCCTCGACGCCGAGCCCCTCGGTGATGGCGCGAGCAGTGCCGCTGACGAACTTGGCTCGGTAGCCAAAGCCCAGCGCCCGCAGCCGGGCCTCAGCATCATCGCCTGGTGGGGACATTGGGGGACATGAGGGGTGGATGCCATAAGGCCATGGGGACAGCGGTGCGGTGACACCAGACCTGCGAGTGCTGCGAGCGACGGGAAGGCGTGGAAGGGCTGAGCATCGAGGTGGCAGAGGTGGCGGCCGAAGGCTCGGCAGAGCCGCTCTATCATGGCGGTGATGCGGGAGATGTGGTTGTTGGAGGTGCAGATGAACGAGAGGAGGCACTCGACGGGGTCCTGCCGCAGCACCCGCACCCCTGGCGGAGGGACGGGGTAAGGGGGCTCCCGGTGGGCGCTGTGGGTGCCCCCCGTGGGGTCACCTCACCTGGGAAGTCTTTGGCCGCCTCTCGGAAGAGGGGGTCCGCGGCCCCCCAGGAGCGGTACAGGTCCCGCAGCCCCACATCCAGCTGGAAGTACTCCCGCAGGAGCCGGTCCGTGTCCGCGCCCGCCTCCCCGCCGTACACCGTGTACCAGAGCCGGTCCCGCTCCTGCCGCAGCGTCCACACGGTGTCCCCCAGCACCCCCGTCCAGGCCCCGGGGCTGCTCTCCCTCCATCTGCCGCACACCGGGGTGGGGGTAACGTCGGGGCCGGCCCAGAGGCCGCGGGGATGGGCACGGGGGGGGTGCGGCACAAACCGCGGCCCGCTGAGCTCACCGGAACGTCTGCCCCGACGGCAGCACCAGCTCCAGCCGCAGCTCGGCCGCCGGGCAGGGCAGCGCCCGCCACAGAGCGGGGCTCACCGAGGGGGTGTCCCGGAGCTTCATCCGCCTGCCCCGCATCGTGGGACTGCCCTCCGCGCCGGCGCCGCTTTAGCCCCACACTTCCGTTCCCAACCCGGAAGCGTGGTCCGCCCCTTCCCGTTTCCCGTTCCCCGCTCCCGTTCGTTCCCGTTCCCGTTCCCCGCTCCCGTTCGTTCCCGTTCCCGTTCCCCGCTCCCGTTCCCCGCTCGCAGGGGAGGTTTTTATTTTCTAAGAATCAATAGATTTCTTTTTTCTTCCTTCAAAATAAATACAAACAACGTCCGAACGCGGGGCCGGCCGGGGGCTGGGGGGGGGCGCGTGTGTGCAGCCGGAACACAGCAACGGCGGGGCGCGGCGGGAGCGGGCACCGGGACGGCGACATCCAAGCCCGGCGGGTGCAGACCAGCTGCACGGGGACCCCCCCCCCCCCGAGCCCCGTTTGCCCTGAGATTCGGCGGGGAGCGGCCGTCGGGGGGGCCCCGCTCAGTCGCTCTCGCTGGAGTCGCTGCTCTGCTCGCCCTGCACCTTGTTGCGGTGCTGCATGGCGCGGTGGTAGGCGATCTGCACCGACTTACGGATGTTGGACTTCCGACCTTCCAGCATTTTTTCCTTATCCAGGTCTTGGTTCACCCCCAGTGGTACCAGTTTGGTCCTGGGCAACCACTGCCTGCGGGGAATGGGGCAAAACCTCGTTTGAGGGTTACAATCGTCTCCGGTTGCCCCCCTCCCACAACAGCCCCCGGCCTTACCAAGTGCGCTTGTTGTCAAAGAAGAGGACAAGGTAGAGGTGCTCGCGTGCTTCCTGAGTCATCTGCTCCCCCAGCTTCAGCACCTCCAAGGGGGGCACGGGGATGGGGACGCCATGGTGGAACATGCCTTCCCGCGGCATCTTGGGGTCGATGATCTGCAGGGATAACAGGGGGAGCACTGAATAGAATGATGGGGACCCCCCCAGCGCCACTCTGCGGGACTGAGGGAGCCCTGATGGTGTGCGAGTGGCCGCTGGTACTCACCAGCGCGGGGTAGGAGGGGTACCCCCGGCACTTCGCCCACACCAGATCCAGAGCATCCAGGGAGGAATCCTCATCCTCGGAGAGCCAGCCCGCACCACGGCCCATGCCCTTGCGCACCACTGTGCCGGAGGAGAGGGGGGTTAGAGGAGAGTCAGCTGCTGCCACCCTGGGTGACAGTGATGGCCCCCAGCCACCCCACTTACTGCCATGCCCCACGCCTCGCCCCGTGCCCACGGAGTAGGATTCGTTCTCTGTCCCCGACGTGTCCTCGCTGCTGTCCTCCGGGAAGTTCACTCGGGAGAAGGAGGGTTTCCCTCGGCCCTGCTTGGAGGGTGTTGTGCTGCGAGAGACAGAGCAGGGCTGTCAGCAGGAGCCTGGAGGGACACTGGGGCTCATGGGCTCCAACCACTGGTCATAGCACTGGGAAGGACTTGGCAAGGATGGTGCTTCCGCTGGGGCTCTCCCAGTTTCACCCAGTTTTCTGGTGCAGACCCTCACCCCATCTCACCCATGAAGACCCAAAAGACAAACATGGCTCCGAAACAGAGCCATGGGCAGGAAGGATCCTGCAGGAGCTGGCTGCTAGAAGTGCCAAGAGGGAATTCCTGGTTCACACTCCCCACTAGCCCTTTGCTGCACACTCACCTTTAGGTTTTACACTATAAAAAGGCACAAACCCCACAGCTTTCTAGGGTTTACCTAACAGCAGCCAGGCTGCAGGAGAGTGAATGGGACTGGGACCACCAAATGGGTTCCTCATGCAGCAGCTCAAGGCTCAGAGCCACTCAGTGCCCCCCCTGGGCAGCCCCCATCAGGGCCGGTACCTGGTGCGGTCCGAGGCAGCACTGCTGCTGCTGCTGCTGCTGGACTCGGAGTCGGAGCTGCTCCGGGGCAGGTTGCAGTCGTTGCGGTACACCAGGAAGCTCTTCTTCACCGGCTGGTTCCCGCTGCTGAAACCATTGGCTGGCAGATCTGCAAAGCACCAAAGAGCATTAGAACCCCACAGGGCCCCGTCAGCCACCCGGCTGCATGGGGGGGCCCTGCTGCACACACCCATGGGAGCATCTTCAGTGGACTTGTCGCTGTCACTGTCTGAGCTGGAGCTGGGCCGTGGGCTTCGCCCTCGCTTCCTTTGCCGCTGGGAGGAGCCCATGATGGGGAGCTGGGGGGGCCCAATGGGGCTGTTCCCGTGCCCAGGAGTGATCTGGCTGTCTCTGTTCTTCGGGGGGCGGCCTGGGCGCTTTGGAGGACCTGCAGTTTTAGGGTTCTTCTTGGAGAAGAGCACTGAGGTCCTCCTGCCAACTTCATGGGCTGGGGTGGAAGAGGAATTGGGACCCAGACCTGGAAAAGGAAGAGAAGGTGTCAGCTGCAGCCCGTGGCTCTTGCAGGAACCACACAGCAGCAGCATCAAAGAATAGTTTAATTTCTTGGGAATGTTATCCCAGAAGATCCTCCATCCTGAGCTTTGCCTGCACCCCCAGGGAGAAGCTATCCAGTCTGCCAGCAGTAAAAGCCAGATGGAGACATCAAAGAGCATTCCACCAGCCAGCAATGCCCTCCTGTCTCCCAGGCAATCTCAAAGCAGGAGTCAAGATCAGGAAGGAAGCAGCTGAAAAACTCCACTGCACCCTTGATAGACAAAGGCCCTGAACACTTCCTACTTGCCAAAGAGCCTGGATGAAGTCAAAGATCTGCTTAGGGAAGCAGAACTGGGATGCAGAGATGGCAAACCCTCAGTGGTACCAGGCAGCTCTGCCTGGAGCTTTTGCTGTGCTCCCCATGAGCATCTCCACCCTGGAGGCAGAGAGCTGGTGGCTGGCACTTGAGGGCATTTGGAGCTCATCAACTGGGGCTGCTGCAATCCCACCCTGTGCCCCATCCAGGCAGGAAGGACACTGCAGAGGTACCTTTGCCCGTCTCCTGGCTGCTGCTCTCCTCGGCAGCACTGTCTGTCTGCAGGTCCTTCTCGCAGGGGTTGTGTGACTGCAGGCCCCCCCTGGCCGAGGAGCTGTGCCGCTCCAGCCCATCCCGGCCCAGGTCCCGGGGGTGGGCCAGCTTCCTGCGCAGGACTGTGATCTCCTTCTTGATCATCTTGGCGCGGCGGGAGCGGCCGATGCTCTGCTTGCCAGCGTTGACCTCATCCAGCCGCTCCAGCAGGATCTTCAGCTGCTCCTCCAAAGGCAGGTGCTTCTGGTTCTCCGAGAGCAGCAGCCGCACATCTTCTGGGGAACAAAGAGGAGCAGATGGATGAAAGAAAACTGGGAACTCTTTGGAGCTACTCTGCCTGAAAGGGCAGGCTTCCCACAGAGGGAAGTAGCTGAGATGGCACCAAACACTTGTGAACATGGGAAGTTATCCTAAAAGACCTGGAGAAGGAGCCCCGTAGGAAGCAAGGTGGGGAAACCAGCCTGAGAATGCCAGGGTTCCCATAATCTAGGGCAAGGACACAGAAGGAAAAAGAGAGGGCGGTTGTAACAGGAAGAACAAAAGACAAAAGGCACCTGAATCATTACAAAGCAGGGAAGTTCCCTGTCTGAGCCTATCTTGTGCTGGAGCACGGAAAAGAGGACTGTAAAAGGACCCTTCTCGGACAAGCTGTACCTGGTGGTGCTCACCACTGCCCAGACACAAGCAGAACTACAGCCATGGAGCCAGTGAGCTCTGGCTGAGGGGTATCAGGAGCTGTGTAGCAGCCAGCAAAGCCCACAACGGGGGGAAAGGGGAAGCACTCGGCTCTGACAACAGGGGGTTCAGTCCTTCCAGCCAGGCTGGAGCCTCCGAGCAGCCCTCATAGCCCAGGACAGGGAATGAGAACCCACCATCCTCGATGTCCTGGACCTGAGCCTCTTCCGCCGTTACGCAGTGAGGGAAGTGCATGCCTGTCTCAAAGTCAATGCCCATCTTCTCAGCCTGGCGGCGAGCCTGCCGCAGCACAGCACCTCCCTGCTCCCGCAGGCGGATGGCTGCCCGGTAGAAGATGGTGTCTTTGGCGTTGTACTTCAAACAGTTGTTGATGATCAGGTTGAAATCCTCCTCGAAGTCGTCGAAGTTCAGGTAGCGATAGGCTTCCAGGTTTTGTTTCATTGTCTGAAAGTCCATCGGCTTCTTGATGTGATCCAGGTAGTCCGGGACCTGCGTGAGGAAAGAGGCAGAGCTAAGAGCCTGGGAGCCAGCCTCAGCATTACCTGCTCCAAGAAAACAGTGGTTAAAGGAATGAGGTATCACTCCCTGTGTTGTGCCCAAATGCACATCGGGGAATGCCGTCTGCTTGTGCAGCTTGAGGAACAGCAACGCCTCCGGAGCAGGAGCCCATGTGCTGTGCTCAACCTGCTAGAGCAGATACGCGCTCTGAGGCGGATTTTACAGCTCCAGTGCACTTGCCAGCATCCCGTCCTCTCCTCCTGTCTGCAGGCAGCTGGGATACAGTATGCTCCATGGCATTCCCTGAGGGATGAAGCTGCAAGCTCAGCCCCCAGGGTGAGGGTGACTGCAGACAGGTAAACCAGACCTGGCTGCAGGGGAGACTGTGCAGCATTCCCCCCAGCTCTGCTGGGACACCTCCGTGCTGATCTGCCTGCAGTCTGAGAGTCAAACCCCTTCCTGTGCTCTGCTCAATGCATCACCTAGCAGAGGCCTTCAGGAGAGGACAGGTAAGAGTGTGCTGCCTGCATTCTTGCCTTCCCAACGGGAATGCCCAGCTGCTCACAGACACCAGGGAGACATCAGCAATATGTGAAGAGCTGAGTAATGTGCTCCAGCCAACACCAGCTCAGCTCTCAGAGGGGCTTTTCTGCAGAGCCCCCTCACCACAAGAGAGACCTTGAGGTGCTGGAACAGGGCCAGAGTAGGGCAACAGAGCTGGTGCAGGGCCTGGAGCACAAGAGAGATGGGGAACGGCTGAGGGACCTGGGGGATTCAGTCTGGAGAAGAGAAGGCTCAGGGGGGACCTGATTGCTCCCTAAAGTGCCTGACAGGAAGATGGAGCCAAGAGGGGCTGGGCTCTGCTCCCAAGGAACAAGGGATGGGACAAGAGGAAACAGCCTCAAGCTGCACCAGAGGAGGTTTAGATGGAGATGCAGCACCTGGGCAGCCCTTGGCACGAGCAAGGGACGAGTTGGAGTCAAGTATAAATCTGGGAGAGGGGGTTCTTACTTCGTAGATTTCTGTTACCTCAGACAGAGGGACCGGCTCGCTGAAGATGTTGCCTGTGTCTTTCTCCTGCAGCTGCTCAAGCGTCTTGCGGAGCAGGATGAGGAAGGGGGTCAGCTGCATCTCCAGTGCTACCTGCTGCACCTTGATCTGAAACAGAGCAACAGAGGGGCTGAGCCCCTGCCCAGCAGCAGGGACAGTCCCTGGGAGCAGCGGTGCAGAGCTGCAGGACAGGGGCTGCTCCTCAGCCCTGTGTGTGGGGAGCAGAGGTGTACACCAGCTCCAGCACATCCCACCTCAGCCTTGCAGAGCAGCCACCTTCACTCAGAGCCACCGGGGCAGGGCGCAGCACGGCTGAGGGCACCCGCACACCCCTTACAGCGCTCTGAAGAGCTGCCCATGCTCATGCCCACCCCAAGGAGGACACCGAGTCGTTACCGTCTCTCTCTTGAGCTTCTCCCGCTTGCGGATCAGCTCCACCAGCAAGCGTGCGCGCTCTAGGTCATGGCGGAGGCGCTGCCATGACTTCAGCTGCTCCTTCAGGGCCCAGTTCTTATCCTCAGTGTCTCTCTGCGGGAACATCAGAGACCATGAGCTGACGGGAGATGTGTTCCCATCTCCACCTTCCTGACCGTGTGCTGGGGCTCCTCCCTGGCAAAAGGAACCAGCATGTTTGACCCTCTGGTTTAGCAAAGGTCCCACTTCCCTTGTCGTAACCTAAGTGTGTGGCTCAAAAACAGACTGACCTCTAACCAGAGTGAAATACCTGCTCCCTGGTAACCAAGCCCTTAGGATGGCAGGAGGTGGACATCCCCAGCCTCTGGGAATACTGTTCCTAACACAGCTGCCCAAGAGCACAGAATAACACCAGGGTCTGCGTTGCTGGTCAGAGCTCCAGCAAAGGGCAACAGGGCAAAAAGGGAACATAGCTCTGGTTGCTTTCACTTCTGGAGCACCAAAAAATGCCAGCTTTTATTCTGCCACAGCCAAAGACGAGCAGAAGCAGCATCAACCCTCCTCTAGTAAATACAAGTGAGAGGGGGCAAAGGCAGGAGAATCCCCTGCCTGGTCACAGGCCTCAAAAGGCCCAGGAAGAAAGAGTTGGAGCTCAGACAAGGAGCCAGAAGGAAAATCTTCCTCTCTGGCATCAACGACTTCACATCTGTGAAGCAGTGACTAAGGGCTGAGGCAGACAGTGGGCTGGAAGCAGCACCCACAGGGAGTGCTCCTGGAGCGGTTTCAGGAACTGGGAGTGAGGCCTTGGATCTTTCCAGAGTGTTTGTGGAGCTCTCAGCCACCCCTCTCAACACTCACTGTGGAGCAGCCTCAGACTAGAGCCACTGTGACAGGTTTGCCATCACCACCGGCTAAATGAGGGCACAAGGCAGGAGCTAACTCTGCAGAGCAGCACGAAAGGGCAGGATTCCCTTCCTGTGGCAGGCTGCCAGTGCTGCCTGGCACATCTCTCAACACAGAGAGCATGAAGTGAAGCAGCAAAAGCAGCTGGGGCTGTCCTCGTTGGGGCTGCCCTTCCTCACACCCCTGACCCCCTTCTGCGCCTGCAGGCAGCACATGCAAAGCAAAGGCTCTGGGCCCACAGCTCCAAAGGAAGGCACAGGAAGCACACGTGCACACACAGGCAGGGTCCCTGCAGCACCCCAGCAAGCAGCCCTTACCTGGTCACAGTTCCTTTGGGACTGCAAGTGTGTCTGGAGGCGGCGGAGCAGGGGGACACCATTGCGGGACTGTCTCTTCAGGGTCCAGTAGCTGTGCAGCCTCTGCATGAACTGGCTCTTCCTCTGGATGGTTAAACGGTTTGTGATCTTGCTGAGCCTGGAGGAGGGAGAGGAACCCCAGAGCCCATCAGCGAGGCAAGCCTGGGGAGAGGGAGCAGCGAGGCCACCCGAGGGCAGCTGAGGAGCTCCTGGGGCTGAGGACACCCTTTCCCATGGCAGGAACTGTTGTACTGTGAAGTGACACAGGGCAGCTGCTCCCCGAGTCACTCACAATGGGGAACACCAGGTAACATCCAAAACAGACTTTTCCCTTCTACTTCCTGCCAACTTTTGGGCAAAAGGCTGGGACAGTTCAGGGTACAACACATCTGTATGAGGGGCTGGATCTTTAACAGCCCCACAGTCCCCAAGACCATGAGCATTATGGCACTGTTATCCCCAGACCATTATTTACCTGGCTGAGGACCACTCACATTGACAAAGGCCCTGGACAGATGTTACCAGACAAATTCAAGCCCCAGAGAGCCTGTAATTTGACCAAACCTGGCAGAGTGAAGGGGGAACAGGAGGCACAAGCACAACAGAGCTCCTGTCTGACCCCATAGCACCACAGAAGGGACCCTCCTGCTGCCTACAACAGTAGAAAGCCTGGAGGGGCTGGGACAGCCTTGTTCTGTAAAGCTGGACTATTGGGAAGCTGAAGGGATAAAGCTCCAGCATCACCTCCACACCCCACAGGGGATGACCTGACCTGCATCTGCATCAGCTAAAGAGGCCAGGGAAGGCAGCCTCATGTGCCATCACTGGCCAAGCACAGCTCCCACAGGAAGACATTTGGCATCCTGGCAACAGCCCTTGAAGAATAATTAATCCCAACAGGAAGGCCTGGGGAGAGGTTAACAGCTTCTAGATCAGTGTGGGATTCACTGTGAGCACAATGATAGCAGCAAGAGCCTCCGAACTGCCTGCCAGTGAACCACATGTGAGGAAAGAGGCTCCAGCTACAGAGCAACCCCGAGTGAGCACAAACAAACATATGGTTAGGATATAAGCAGACTGTGGCAAAAAGCTGCAAGGTGACAGCAAGACCCAAAACCATCTTAAGGGTGTTTGTGCCTTCCTGTGAGCCCTCAGGGTTGGGATGTGACAGAAACACGACCCCTGGCAAGGCCCCAAGTACCTTCCTGTGCTGTGAAGCCAGCCTCAGGACAGTTGTGACCCTCATAGGCAGGAGTCCTGGGCCTCTTAAGACACCCCTTGCAGTCCTGCATCCCACTGCTCCCTGGCCCTGAGGCAGAGCCACTGCCTGCAACAGGCATAAAATGCTGAGGAAGCCCAGCAGAGGGTAGGATGAGCTGTGCACAGGAATCCCAACACAAGACCTCTTTGCTCCAGGGCCAAAACAACCCCTGGGGTCAGCCCATTTCCCAGGCCTGAATCGCTCCCACACCTCCCTCTTTTCCCCAGCACAGCCCCAGGAGAATCAGAGAATCATGGAATGGTTTGGGTTGGAAGGGACCTTAAAGCTCCTCAAGCTCCAACCTCTGCCACGGGCAGGGACCCCTTCCACTGGAGCAGCTGCTCCAAGCCCCTGTGTCCAACCTGGCCTTGAGCACTGCCAGGGATGGGGCAGCCACAGCTTCTCTGGGCACCCTGTGCCAGCGCCTCAGCACCCTCACAGGGAAGAGCTTCTGCCTAAGAGCTCATCTCAATCTCCTTTCTTTCAGCTTAAAACCATTCTCCCTTTGCCCTATCACTACATGTGCTTGTAAAAACCCAAACAAGCCTCAGCAGAAAGTTCCCTCCTCCCTGCCTGATTTACTCCAGCGCCTGAGGTCAGCACAACAGGAAAGGAGTGCCGGGAATCCCCAGCTGCTTCCTGACACATCCAGCCAAGTTCTTTCTCTGCCATTACACTAACAGCAGCTATTTCCTGCCCCGCTGAGGGCCCAGGAACCTCTGAAGGGCAGCACATCTCTGCCTCTCTGCAGGACTCCCAAAGGAAAGCACCAACAGCCCTATCAGAGAGCAAGGTGAAAACTGTGTGAGAAGCTAAGGAGAGGAACAACATAACATCCTTGTGGAAAGTGGGACATGAGGCATGGAGAAAGGGAGAAGCTTCTCCACAGTGAAGGGAGGGCAGGGGGTCATACCTATGCGGGGGGATGCAGGGCACAGACACCACGGGTGCCGCAGCTCGTTTCTCCGCCAGGATCTTCCTCGCTTTCTTCATCTTGATCCTTGACTTGGCCTTTGCCTTTTTGACCTTCTCAGAGCTCCAGCCCTTGCCCTCCTCCTCCTCCTCCTCGTCCTCCTCCTCGCCCTCGCTGTGGGACAGGGCTGGCAGCCTGCGCACGGAGCCCGGCGGGGTGTGGATGTCGCAGTAGGCAGTTTTGCGCACACTGAAGGAGGTGCCATTGGCTCCTGTCTCCCGCACAGGCTCCATCTTCATGTAGAGCCCGGCCTGCTGGGCGCAGGTGACATGAAAGGCTGTGTAGCAGTTGGCTTTGTGACACTGGATGCAAGCCCCAGAACCACGCTGCTTGCAGATGTAACAGGTCAGCTTCCAGCGCGCAGGCGGTATGTGCTCAATGCTGTCAATGGGCTCCAGGAAGACAGTGTTGGCAAAGCACACCTCCGGGATCCACAGGGCACACACCACGTGTGCCCAGCGCCCGTCGTCCGTTTGCTTGAAGGCCCCCCCCTTGTTTGGGCAGAGGGCACAGTCCACGGCCCGTGAGGGTGACTGCAGGCACCGTCTGCAGAGCCACTGTCCCTCCGGGATGTAGGGCACCCCATAGCACTCCTGGTGCACAGCCAGGTTGCACATGTCGCAGAAGAGGATGACGTTGCTGTTCTGACACTCCCCGTCGTTGCAGATGCAGCAGACGGCGTCCTCGTCCACCAAGGCGTTCGGATCCCCCTTGTTGTGGCTCTCAAAGTAGGACTCCTTCTCCAGCCTGTCCATCAGGTACTCAAAGATCTCCTGGGGAATGGGACTCACGCCTTCGGTCTTCCGACGCTCATTCATGATGTCCAGCCAGATGTAATCTTCCTCATCCATGTCATACTCCACCTCCTCATCCAGCTCCTCTGCTGACTTCTCGATGTACCTGGAACAAAGCACAGGAGGGTGAGGGCACAGACAGCGGGGACTGGAGCTGCTGAACTGCAGCTCCTGCAAACGGGGGAAGGTTTAAATGCTCTGGCCAAGCTGTAAATCAACACAAACCAAACAGGGATAACGCAGGAATGTGCAGAAGCACCCTGAGCAGTACATCGGGCACAACACAGACAAAACAACTCAGCTAATGGGTGAGGTACAGGCCTTGGGGACTTATCAGCACAAGACTGGAGCCTGCACAAGAGTGGAGTGTGCACAAGACACCAAGTAGGTGTCAGATGCTCTGGAGACAGCGGCCTTGTGCCCAAGACACAACAGCAACCAGGGATGGAGGAACCATGTTCTGTTATCTCTCACAGGGGAGCTTTCACTCCGACTGCGGGTGGGGGATGTTATTTCATAGAAACACTGAACTGTTTTGGTTAGAAGGGACCTTAAAGCTCATCCAGCTCCAACCCCTGCCACAGGCAGGGACCCCTTCCACTGGAGCAGCTGCTCCAAGCCCCTGTGTCCAACCTGGCCTTGAACACTGCCAGGGATGGGGCAGCCACAGCTTCTCTGGGCACCCTGTGCCAGCGCCTCAGCACCCTCACAGGGAAGAGCTTCTGCCTAAGAGCTCATCTCAGTCTCCCTTCTGTCAGGTTAAAGCCATTTCCCTTGGCCTGTCCCTACAGGCCCTTGTCCAAAGCCCCTCTCCAGGTTTCCTGCAGCCACTTCAGGCACTGGAGCTGCTCTCAGGTCTCTCCAGAGCCTTCTCTTCTCCAGGCTGAACCAGTCCAGCTCTCTCAGCTGCTGTTCCAACAAGTGACAGCAACCACCCCCCACCATGGCATGAGCAGTGCCAAAGACAGCTCAGGGGGAGGCTTCTTTTCTAACATCCTGACCCAAAATAACATCATTATCTCATCCCTGGAACATGGTGCCAGTGCCCACCTGGGCCATAGTGACCAGGACAGCTGGGGTGGCCACATGAATGTTACTCTGGTTCACTATTAACTCCCTGCTTGACAGATTATTTGATTCCCAAACCACTCATGGAATCAAAAGAGATTTAAGTCTGACAACAGACACATCACACAGGTACCCTTGGTACTAGGGGGCTCTAGAGCTACCCCAGCACACCCCCAGTGAGTAGTGTGGGAGGCAGAGGGACACATTTGGGTCTTGTTATGATCATATGCACTGTCCCAGTAAGGAAAGAGTACAGCAATCAAACTGTGAGCAATGACATGAGCAGCAACCAAGAGCTCTGCAGGCGCACAGACCCCTCAAAACCAGAGTGTGACAGCAGACAGAGCTCCAGGAGCCTGAGGCCACGGGATGACAGCTCTGCAGGCCCCGGTGGAGGCAGGCAGAGACCATTTCCACAAGCCACAGACAAGCTGCCTGTGCACAGTGAGGCTGACTCTGCCTCCAAACCCAAGGCAGGAGTGGGAGCAGCGTGGGAGGCACCTACCTGTAGTAGGACGTGGGGCGCGGTGGGGCGTCTGGGGTGTCCTGCTCCAGCTCCCGGTACACCACCTCGGGCAGCTTGGGAGTGGTGCCAGCCGAGGCGTTGTGGTGATGGTGGTTGGAATCCTTACGCTTCTCCTTGTTCTTGTGCTTGCCGGATTTCTGCGGGACGCTCGGGGTCTCCGTGTTCTCCTTATTGCTCCCGTTCTCGGGCACCTCCTCGGGCACCTCCTCATCCTCGGACACCACATCCAGGTTATCGAAGATGCTGATGCGATGGACGCGGCCGTGCAGATCCACCTCCACCATGCGCTGGGCTTGAGCATAGGTCATCACCTCCCTGCCCGGAGACTGGGAGGTCTCGGAGGGGCTGGGGGACTGCTTGTTGGCGGCGCGGGCCTGCCGCCCCTTCTTCTTGTGCTTGCGCAGAGGGGTGTGCTGCGGCGGCGGCGGGTTGTCGTGGTCATAGTGGTACAGGTGGTACTCGATGCCGCTGTAGCTCTTGTAGATCTTGCGGCAGGTGCCCACCGGGCACTCGTACGGGGGTTTGGTGGCCCGCAGGTTGTGGCAGAAAGTCTTCACGTCGAAGTCTACGCCCATGGCGAGCGGGGGGCTGAGGGGGCGCTCAGCGGGGGCGCCAGGCCCAGGCCAAGGCCAGGCCCGGCCGCTTCCCCCCCGCCTCGGCCCCGCCGCCCCCTGCCCGGCGCCCCGCCCGCCCTCCCTCCCTCCTCTGCCTGCGGGGCCGCGCTCACCGGACCGGGGCCGCTCTCAGCGGGCGGGTGCGGGCGGAGGCTCCATGGGCAGCGGCGGCGGCGGCGGGCCCGGGGCGCCCGCAACAATGGAGGCTGCGGCGGCGCCTGGCGCGGGGCGGCCGCTGGGTAAAGCGCCGCAACGCCCTTAGCAACCGCACTTTCGACACGGGCCGGCCGGGCTCGGGCAGCGGGCGGCGGGGAGCGGAGGGAGGCGAAGGAGGGCGGCGGGAGCGTGGCGAGGAAAGGGGAGGCCGCGGGAGGAGCGGCGGGGGCCGGGCTTGGGCCTCGCTGCCTGAGGCGAATCTGCCGTCCTGAATCACAGGCACTGGGGGCCGCGCCCGGGAGCCCCGCCCCGGTCCCCCGCTACCCGAACGGTGCGGCCCCGGTTCAGTCTGTTACTGATGGTCGGTACCGGGGTACTGACCCCACCGATCCCCCCTTCATCCCCCGGTTCAGCCTGTTACTGATGGTCGGTACTGGGTACTGACCCCACCGATCCCCCCTTCATCCCCCGGTTCAGCCTGTTACTGATGGTCGGTACCGGGTACTGACCCCACCGATCCCCCCTTCATCCCCCGTTTCAGACTGCTACTGATGGTCGGTACCGGGTACTGACCCCACCGATCCCCCCTTCATCCCCCGGTTCAGTCTGTTACTGATGGTCGGTACCGGGATACAGACCCCACCGAGCAGCCCCGGTATCCTCCGGCACGACACAGCCCCGGTTAGCCTGTTACTGACAGCCGGTACCACGGTACAGACCCCGTCGAGCCGTCACGGAGCAGCCCCGGTTCACCCGTTTATTGACAGTCGGTACCGCGGTACAGACCCGTCGAGCCGCCCCGGCACCCCCCGGTGACTCCCTCCCCTCGGCTGCGGGGCGGGCTGTGGGGCAGGCAGGAGCGGGGCGCAGGCAGGAGTGGGGCACAGGCAGGAATGGGGCGCAGGCAGGAGCAAGGCAAAGCCCCATGTATCTATAGGGCTGAGCCCCCCCGGCATGCAGCCAGCCCCAGGGCCGGCCTCCAGCCCCCCGGGGGACACACATACACAGTGGCTCCCCACCAACCGGGCCCCGCGCTGCCGAGGGACGGTGCAGTCCAAGCCAGCCCCGTTGTGCCAAGGCATTGCTTTGTACTGGGGCCGTCCAGCCCCATATTGGCCAGAAGATGGGGGTCTCAACCCCATTCACCAGCTGATTATCGGCCTTGTTGGGGGCACATCGCCATGGCTAAGCCCTGGCCACCGTCGGAAGGAGGTGACACATGTCCTGGTCCCCATATGGCACATGAAGCAGCTATTGGGGGTCTGCCCGGCGAGGCTTGATGTCACGGGTCTTCATATAGGACAGGAGCTGCTCAGGGATCTCAGCCAGCACATCCTTGGCCAAACGGGCCATGCTCAGCACTTGGTTCCCAGAGTCATCCACGTAATCCCGAAACGGCACAAACTTGGAGGGAAAGGAGGTTGTTTGTATCCTGGTTGGAAACATCAGCATCGTTCTCATGTGGTGGGACTGGGTTACCTGTACAATGTCCCTCTCGGCGTATCGTCCTCGGTAAGACACCCGGACCTCGTCACCATCCAGCTCCTCCATGGCTGTGGGGTGATAGTTAGGGTCATTGAGCACCAGTAGGGTGGTCATAGGGGATGGAAACATCATCCCTTCCTCTGGGACGCCGACGTACGTCGGCGTCCCAGAGGAAGGGATGATGTTTCCATCCCGTTTCCATCCCCATTCCCCATTGTCCCCAACTCACCCTCAAACTCAGCCGGACCCACTCCCACAATGATGATGGACATGGGCAATGCAGAAGCCTGTGGAGCAGAGGCAGGGTGGCAGTAGAGGTAGCACCGAGTGTAGCTTTTACCCAAGGTGACAACAGAGCACTCACGGTGACGATGGCTTCCTTGGTCTGCAGCATGTCGGAGATGACACCATCAGTGATGATGAGGAGGACGTGGTACTGCGAGCCGTCAGTCACTTGGGCGGCTGTCCTATGGGGGGACAAGGAGTTGGATCCCTCCAGCACTATGAGAGCAAAGTGGCATTTGGGGTCAGCAAAAGGGACAGAGTCACCCAGTGCTCACCCTGCAACCTGGTTGATGACTGGGGCGAAGTTGGTGGGACCATAGAGCTGGACTGTGCGCAGGCTCTGCAGGTAGGACTCCAGCACGCCCTCAATGCCAGCACAGCTTGGGTTGTCCATGTTGTTGTTCTGAAGGATAAGGATGGGCACTTGGAATAGGATCAACGCTCCTGATGTTATCCAATGCAGGATGCAGTCGTGGTGCTTCCCTTCCCCACCATGGCCACCCCCTAGCCGGGAGATCTGGGTCCTACCAATGGGAACTGGTGGGAGATCTTGCCGTCGGGTGGGATTTTGGCACCGAAGCCATAGGCAGGGAAGAGCTTGTCGCTGTCGTAGTCCTGGATGATTTCCCCCACCGCCTTCAGCGCCAGTGCATAGGCACTCAGCTGGTAGGGGCTCGCGTAGTGCAGCGAGGTGGGATGTGATGGCATCCCTGCGGCACAGCACCCATCAGCACCCGCCCCACAGCCACAGGGGCTCCCCTGCGCACCCCACACTGGCTGCACTCACCGTTGGAGGCCGTGAAGTCGATGGCAACGGTGAAATTGAGCTGCGTCCTTATGGGGAAGGGGAGAGCAAGGGAGGCTGCCGGCCCCACAGCACAGTGTGGCCTTGTCCCCCCATCCAGGACTTACTGCCTGAGTCTCCCTTCCCCAGCCAGCCCTCTACAGCCCGGGAACCCCATCCTGCACCACCACCCCCTTGTCACCCCAAGCTGCACCTACACCATCACCACTGTCCTAGCCCCATGGGGGGGGTCTCAGGGAGCCGGGGGGCACCCAGCCCCCACTCACCCGCCCCGGATGTAGTCAACGAAGGTGAATTCGGACTCGACGGAGAAGGAGAGCAGCGTCACCTGTGGGAATGGGGGGTCAGACCTGAACCCTGCCCTCAGCACACACAACTGGGGGGGGGCAGACCCAGCCCCACTCACGGTGCCGGAGTTCACGTATTTCTTCTTCTTGCACTTCTTCCTGGGGTTCAGCACCTATGGGAGCAGGACTGGGTCAGCCCCGGCATGTGTGGGGTGCCCCATAGCCCCCCCGCTTTGCCCACTGCCCTACCTCATACACTGTGAACTGGCTCTGTGCTCGGGACAGCTCCCGGTAGCTGGTGGCAAACTCCCCAATGAAGTCGTGGCTGCGGGAGGAGCATGGGGTCAGCGTGCCCAGGCACCCCGGTGAGGGGCACCCCATGTGCCCCCCACCCCACGGGCACAGCCTCACCTCCCATCCCGGTCCCAGTCGTACACATCGATCTTCACTGTCCTGAAAGCAAAGGTGGGCAGTGGGTGAGCTGCCAGCCTGGCTGGTACAGCCCCTGCCTTGAACCCCCCCAGGTATGGGGACAGCCAGCCCTGCGGCCAGCACCCTGCCTGCAGGCAGGCAGAGCAGCTCTGCCGGGAGGGAAGAGGGAAATTTGGGTCATGGCGGGGGCCCTGGAAAGGAGGGGGATGCCTTTATGTAATTTGGGTTGCAAAAGAGGAGAAAATAAACCCAATAAGGACCCAATTCTGAGCTGCCTGTCGCTGAGGAGAGACGCTCACATCCTGAGATGCTCACACCCTAAGAGAGGCTCACACCTTAAAGAAGCTTACACCCTGAGAGAAGCTCATACCCTAAAAGATGCTCATACCCTAAGAGATGCTCAAACCCTATCCCCATCCCCATACCGGTCGTAGTCGCCGTTGCAGAGGGCTCGCACGGGGATGGTGAAGGGCTGCCACACCGGGTTGAGCGTGTTCTTCACCACCTCTGTCTTGTGGCAGATGGTGAAGCTGTGGGGAAGGGGCAGGCTTGGGATGTGCTGCAGGATAAGGGTAAGGCCGGCACCGCATCCAGCCCCCCATGCCCCGGTGCTCACGTGCCGTCCTCGTTGCTGCGGTAGAAGACGAGGAAGGGGTCGGATTTTCCAAAGAAGTCCTTCTTGTCCAGCTTGTTGGCGCACAGCTGCATGGTGACGATGTCCTGGGGACAGGGACATCGCTGCTGGATGCTCCTGCACCAACAGCCACACAGCCCCTGCCTTGCGGGTACCAGGACATCAGCACTCACCCGGCAGTTGCTCAGCTCCTCGGCCAGCAGCAGGATGGTCCCACACCGCTTCCCTGGGACACCCCTGGCACCAGAGGATCTCGCTCAGCTCGGGGACAAGGAGGATGGGACAGGGGCAGGAGGTGGGGATGGGGGTCACGGTGCTTGGCAGCAGGGAGGGGTGGCAGGGACATGGTGTGGGACCCCCCATTGCCCCACCAAGGGGGCACTCACGTGAGGGGTCTCTCCAGGCGGCCCCGCTGGGACCCGATCACCTCTCCCAGGGCCACAAATGCCTGTCCCAGGAAGTCCTGTCCCCAAACACACTGTGAGAGCCGGGGACTCCTGTCGTGCTCCCCACAATCACACCCAGCCCTCATCTCCCCCTCCAACCAGGGACCTTGCTGCGGGGACACACACAGTGTCCTGAACACACCCTGTGCCCCAAGAGCCAGCCCTGCACCCATCCAGTGCCCCCAGGTGTCCCCTCTCTGTGCTCTGAACTCATCCTGTGCCCCCCCCAACCACCCCACATGCCCTGGACCCATCCCTCCAGCACCACCCCATATTCCCCAAACCCATCCTGCACCCCTTGAGCCACCCTGCACCCCCATGGTGTGTCCTATCCCCATCCTGCACCCTGCCCCACCAGGCACCCCAATGAGGACCATGTTCCCAGGGCAGAACAGGGGCTGGTGCATGGTGAGCACCTACCTTCTGCCAGTCCCCATGGGGCATGGAGAGATGGAGAAGCAGGTTAGAGCCCTCCGAGGGGCATTCCCCTGACAGCACCCACATTGGGCACAGCCTGGGGGTACCCCACCACGGTGTCACCCCAGGGTGTCACTGCACATCCTGCTCTCACCTGCTTTAAGATGGAGCAGCTCTTGGAGTCCACATTGTAGCTGGTGATGGGAGAGGAGAGCCTTGAGCCGGTGCCTGAGGGATGCCCTGACATGCAGCCCTGCTTCCCACCCATCCAGGCTTTTCCCTGCCATATCCTTATTATCCTTGCTTATTACCGACTCGGTGCCTTGCTCCACCCCAACTGGAGCTGCTCTTACTCACACATCGAAGCGGAGGTTTTGCTTCTCCTCAAAGTAGTAGTCAAGGACAAACTTGCGCACAAAGTCGGGGTTCAGGGTGTTATCGATCACCTCGGTGCGCCCAAACTGCAGGGAGAGAGGTGAGAGCAGATCCCCCCGGAGCCCTCCCCATCCCTGCTGCCCCGGCAGTAATCCTGGTGTGGGATTAGGGCTGCCGGCACAGCCGCATCATTATCATGGACATGGAGGGATCATTAGCAGGGATGCGGTGGCCATATGGGCCTGTTTAACCCAGGCGGGGATTAGCCAGGAGCAGGGACACTGGTGGTGGCACACGGCTGGGAGCCCTGCAGGCACACGGTGATGGGGTCTGTGCTCACCTCCTTCCACTCGCTGCTGCCTGAGCCCTGCACGAAGAGGACCACCACTGTGGAGAGAGGAGCAGAGCCATGCCATTGTGCCATGCCGTGCCAGGCTGTGCCAGTCCATGCCCTTCCTGTCCCTGCCACCCACCTGGGTCAGACTTGGAGAAGGTGTCCATGTCCAGCAGGTTCCTGGAGGGACAGAGCCATGCATGAGCCGTGCCACCACCCAGCCCCACAGCAGCTCCCCATTGACCATGGGATATCACCACACCAGAAGGCCACGCTGGCACCTTTGGGGGACACACTGGTTCCCACTGCAGGGTTTGGTGGGACAGCAGCACGAGCGAGGAGCAGTGTCCCCAGCGCTGACAATGATTGAACATGACAGAGAGCCATTTAGAAGATTAAACCTTCCCCTGTGCCGCCGGCACCGGCGGAGTGCCCACTGTGGCTAATGGCAGGGGGCAGGACTGGGAAGAAAGAGACACTTGGAGCAGGGGCTGGGCAGCTCCGAGCCCTCCACAGCTGCCAGCAGAGCCATTGATCACTGCCCTTCGCGCAGTGTGACACTGGAAAGTGCCAGTGGCTGCAAGTGCCTGCGAGCGGCTCCGCTGGGATCCTTCCTGCACACAGGGTGGGCTGGAGCATGGCTGGGGGCTCAGCCATGGCACACAGGGCACAGACCCCCCCCTAGGCTTCCCCAGCAGCCCTGAGCCCTTGCCGGGCTGTGAAACTGAATCCTGCCCATGCTTTGGGGCATCTCCAGGAGTGAATCCTGGCTCCTGCCTGGAGTTGCCAGGCCCCACAGCCCCACTGCCCAAAGGGGCTGTCAGGGGCAGACCGGAGTTTGCAGGGGTTGGGGCTTTATGGGGCAGCCACCAGCGTTTCCTGACTCCCTGCACGGTGATGCTGGTGCTGGTCCCCGCGGGCAGGACCCCCGGCTGCGGGCAGCGAGGGCAGCGGTACCGTGCCGGGGCTATATTTAGCCACTGACACTGCTCAGCAGCCACTGCTTGCCCCATGGACCCACCAGAGCACCGAGCAGCACCTCTCCTATAGCCCCCGTCCAGCGCTGCCCCACTGCTGGCCCCGGCGCCTCGCACGGAGCTGGCAGCACGGGCAGAGCCGGGGAGCTGCCCGCAGCCGACACCGACCCCTGCGAGCACCGCGCTGAGCGGGGCCACCGGACACCCCAGCCCCGGTGCGAGCAGCGGGTCCCGCCGAGCCCCCGAGCCTGGTGCCGCATCCCACGGGACCCCGCGGCGCGGACGGGACCTCTCCCCACGGGTGCAAACCGAGTGTTCAGCTGTGCCCACGGAGCGAGGGGGACCCGGAGCCCTCTCCTTCCATCTCCCGAGCCCGGGGAGCCGCGGGATGCTGCGGGACAGGGCACCCCGCAGCGCGGACACCAACCCCCGCCCCGGCCCGCCCGGCTCCCGGCTCACCGGCAGGACACGGTGAGCTCCACCTTGGTACCCGGCACGCTGCCGGTCGCCGGTTCCAGCGCTCCCGGAGACGCCATCCCCGCCCGGGCGCCGCCGCTGCTCCGCGCCGCCTCCTCCCCCGCCGCCGAGGCGGGCGCGCCCGGGGGCGGGCACGGTACAGCACAGCACAGCACGGTATAGCACAGCACGGTACAACACAGAGCCCCGGCCCCGCCGGCAGCACCGCCCCGGGGACCGGCACCCGTGATCGGCCCGACCCGCGACGGCTCAGCCCCAGAGGGACCCCCCGGCCGGGGCTGCGGACCCAGCTCCGCTCCCCAGCCCGGTCCAGCGCCGGTTCATCCCCCCCTCCCCACCCTCCTCTCCATCCCATCCCATCCCCGCCCCGCCCGGGGCTCCCTCCCGGTCCCGGCTCGGTGCTATTTCGGTGCCGCGGCTCCCGGAGCGTGGGCCGGGCTATTAATAGCGAGCTCCCGCCGCCCGAACCCAGACAGGAGGCAGGAGAGGGCACAGCTCGGGGGGTTTACTGGGGGGATTTACAGCAGAGATGGGCCAGACCCCCCCGAGCCCCCAGCCCCAGGCAGGGGGATGCCGGTGTTGGGTGCTGCAGGTGCCCGCACCAAGAAGAGGGGTCCCAGGGCTTGGCCAAGGATGGGTCCTGCCAGCCCCGGTTGTCCAGGCACTGGTTCCTGTGCTCAGAGGGTGCTGCTGCCTCTCAGTCCCACACCTCGCACGAACTGCTCAAGGAGGCCCCCGATGGCCCCTGAGGGGCTGGGGGGCACAGCCTTGAGGCCAATGGTGCGGCTGTAGCTGGCCAGGAAGGAGGAACGCACTTCTTCCAGTCGGGACTCGCGGTCGCTCGCCGACACCAGCCTAGGAGAGAGAAGGAGGATGTTAGCAAGGCCAGCATCCCTCTCCCTATCCCTATCCCAGCTCTCGCTCCCAGTGTGGGGCAGGATGCTGGCAGCAGGGCTGGGGCTCTGTCCACAGCATCAACAGGGCTGTGGTGCTCAGCTGGTAACGGTGGCCAAGGCAGCAACAGTTCCAAAAGGCTCCACTAGAGCAGTTGCCTCCATGACTTGTCCAACACAACCCAATGCTCTCCCATGGAGCCTCTCAGCCCCCAAGCTCCAGCTCCCCCCTTGGTCTCCTCCTTCACCACCCCCCAGGTTTCTCCCATCACAACCACAGTGCTCCGAGGACATGGCTCATACAGAAAGTGCTGCCTTCCCCACACCGGTGTCAGCACCTGCGCCAGCTCCCTCCCCTCCTCACTCAACATTGCCAGATGGAGCCGGGCCACATGTGCCATGTCTGGACAATCACTTCCAACCTGTTTGTGGCCATCCCTCAAGTCCACTGGCCCCAGCACAGCCCGCAGTGAGGAAGGGGTGATGAGAGGAGGCAGAGAAGGTGACAAAAGCCCCAAGGAGGGCTCCAGCTGTGGAAAGAGGAGAGCTGAGCGGTTTCACGTCTGCTCTCTGCAAACAGGAGGGCTGTGTGCAGAGTAGGGCACGGCTTCCCCCAGGACCTGCTCTCCTCTCTAGCTCATCCATGCATCTGCCTGTGGGCAGGGGGATGAGAGCAGAGGGAAAGAGATTATTTCAGCCGAGGGAACAGGCAGAAAGCAAGACCAGGGTTCAGAGGTGGCTGTTCCAAGCACTCCGGTCCGTGCTGCAGCGATGCACCGGTGGTTCCCAGGGAGAACAAGCCATTCCTCAAAGGTCACTCCAAGGGCACAGTGCGAACCTTCCCCATCAAATATTCTCTTTAATCTCTCCAGCGCCTGGGCTGGCTATAAATTGGCACAGCTCATTTGAATGGAAGTGTTAACCACCCACAGCCAACAGCTTCGGTCCGGAAACAGCAGCAAGAGGATCTGGTGGGAGGGCTATAAACAGCAAGCGGTGCCGAGGCAGCCAACCAGGCCGCTGTTTACAGTGTCTGATAATAAAGAGAAGACAGAGGGCAAAGGGAAAAAAAAATAGAGGCAACACATCTAAACACATTAAAAAGATGCTTTTTCGGCAACCTAATTAGGACGTGGAACTCACAAACCTGCCGGCAGTAAAAATAAGCTGCAGGGAAGCAGGACTTGTTTGTATCCGAGTGGAGTGATCTTATATGTCACAGGCAGAGGTAAGCGAGGGCGTGCAGCCGCTGGGTCCCGTGTTTGCTGGCTCTCGCACCTCTTTCCAGGGCAGGTTTGGTATTTAGGTTTTTAGGTTTCTTTCCTAGAGTGAGACGCTCTGAGGTCAAGGAGCCTGGCACTGCCTGCCACCGAGCCCTGCAGGCTGGGTGCAGTGGGCTTGCAGCAGTTCAAGCAGGGAGGCAGGTCCTGCTTCCCTGCCAAACTCTGCCCTGCTACACTTCCTACCCGCTCGTCTGCAGCTTGGGGTGCAGGATGAGAGGAGGCTGTCAAAGCCCCAGCTCAAAGTAAGCCCTGACAAGCCCCACACAAGCACAAGTAGGCTGTGACAAGCGTACCTTCGTGGAGCTGCTGCCAGCTGAGATGTAAAGTGGGAACTTAAATGGAATTTAATTTTCCAAACCCCTCATACTGTGCTGGGCTGTGAAAAACTGGGATAAAGCCCAGAGCCACAATGGGCTCCTGAGCAAACAGAGCTGATGCAGAGCTGAGAGAGAGGAGAGGCCCTGGGTTAAGCTCAACACAGCGCCCCTGGGAACATCCCATCCCTTCCACACAGCGCCTGGTCCAGCACCCACTGAGTGGTGCCTACAGCACCCCACAGCTCTAGTGAGGGGCTGAAGAGGGCAGAGCACTTGCAGCACTGCTGCTGTTCCCCTCCCTTTGAAGCTCACTGTCCCAAGCACCACATGTGCCCATGGTCTCACAGCACAGGCAGATTCAGAGCTCAACTTCCATTCATGTTTCTCTACCCAATTCCCTATTCTGACGTTAGATCCAGCTCCAAGAGCAGCAACAACTCGCTGGTGATCAGCACTGCCAGATGCAGGACACAGTAAAGCAGTCACTAATTCAGATGCTCATCCTTCTCCAAACAACTGCAGGAGCAGCTCAGTGTATCCGGAGGAAAGCAGGAGACCAAATCCCAGCCAGGCTATGTCCACATCTCTTGTGACATTTTCCTCTGCCAATTAATGGGTCTTGTATCTTCACCATAACCTGGGGGCAGCTGCTCAGTGGCGCAGACACATAAGAAGGCAGTTCTATGCCTGTCCCACAGCGATGTTGGTTTTCACATCACTTGCCCTCTGCCTCCAAAGCATGTACTTGGACCTTGGTACGGGACTGCCAGGTCTGTCAGCACAGCTCTTGCCCAGCTAACAAGCAGCAGCTCCTCATCTGCCATTTCAGTTTCCTGATTGAGAGGTTGCAGCCTGAAGGCACAAGCCAAGGTTCTCCTCTAACAGCAATTAAAGCGCATCTCCACAAAGCTTCCACAGAGGTGGCTTTCTATTTGGAGAAGAACATTGCCCCCCAGCCATTTTACATGGCAGGATGCAGGGTTTCTACTGCTCTGCATTGGCCACATGCAGCCCCTGCAAATGATGCTGTGTGGTCAGCCAAAACTGGGGCTACAGAAGAAAAGCCCCTCTCTTATTGCAGCGAGGATCTGACCCCAGCGGGGAGATGGAGATGAGCAAGATCCAAAAGCAAGGAAATCTGGGTTAGCAGTCCTGTCCTGACAAGCATGCATCCTCAAATGCACTTAATCATGCCCAAATTCAGCATCTTCAGGGAAGAAAGAAAAGCCTCTTCTTCCTACAGAAAGCAAAGTGCCCCCCAATCATTAGGTAGAGGAAACGCTGGTTTCTTCCCAGTTCAGCATAAGCAAAGAGTGCTCAGCGATGGAATTTGTGGATGGAAAGCATGGAGGCAGGGAAGACAGGACAGTTGGTTAACTGTCTTCTTCGAAAGTGCCATGGTGATCAAGTTCCAGCGCTCGCAGTCAGCCGAGAGAGTGCCCCGAGGAGAGAGATGCTGCGTTTGAGACACTTACAGGCAAGTGCTCGGGAGCTCATCCGGGAAGCTGCAAGGGAGAGAGGCGTCCGCGCTCAGGATTGCCTGCTCCCGAATGCTGCCGCACCCTGTCACCATCTGCCAGCTCCCAAAGTCCGTGGAAACGGAAGATCCGGGCAGAGAGGGGTCCCCCGATCTGCGGCAGAGAGAGAGGGACACGGTGCCGTCAGTCAGGTCAGAGCCACAGCCTTTACCAGCCGGCAGCACTGACACCCGGCACCAGGTGTAACATGCAGCTCTGCTGGGCCCCCGGCCAGGCCTGTCCTTTGAAAGCCAAGGCAGAGCCAAGCTGGCTCCAGAGCAGCGGGAGCTGGACAGAGGCAGCGGGAAGCAGATGGCCATGCAGAGTGTGAAACCCGTTAGTGAGATGCAACAGCGTGTCCTGCCCCAAATCCCTCGCGGATGGGGACGTTGTGCTCTACAAGGGGCATCCCCCTGTGGCTCGTTGTAGCTGTTAGCACATCCCAGGGCAGCGGCGAGGCCTGATGGAGAATCAAGGTTCTGCTTGGTTAGTGCTGAAAAAGAGTTATTGATGCTTGGTCCATTAGAAAACAGCTCAGTCTGGAGGAACTAACACCAGAGCTGAACAGAGCCAGTCACTGCTCCAGATGTCCCCAAGGCACCACCCCAGCATCTGCAGATCTTTTCAATCCTGTGTAAGAATGGACTGCACCAGAAACGAGGTGGCAAAACATCTTTAGGATAGGAAAAATAGCCAAGGGGGGATAACTGTTTGACGTATGCAGCCTCCCACCAGGAGAGAAGGAAGCATGAAATCCTGTAACTGAATCTGAGGAGTCCCTCCAAAACCGCAGAGAGGGCACAATCACTTGTGACAACCCAGAGCTCCCGGCTTCTGGGGAGCAAGCAATTACTGAGCCCTGCTGCAGAGCAGTGTACATGGCTGGAAGCACAGCCTGTGGCAGCCCAGCTCAATTACACATTCCCAAGATCTTCTGGATAATTCATCGGAGATGTGCTGGGCAGGGAGCAGTGCTCCAGCTCCAGCTCTGCTGGGCCAGGTACTTGCACGCTGTCTTCGCAGCTAAGAATAGCAGTGGCGCACTGCAGCTGCTCCCCAAGGGACCAGGAGAGCAGCTACACAGACAGGATCTCCCACAGCAAGAAGGGCCTCAGAGAGGCTGGAAGGGAAGGCTGGGAAAGGGATGCACAGCAGGAGGCCTATTTGCCATCTCGGTCTAATTCCAAGCCTGCCCTTTAACTGGTCTGATCAATACAGCTGAGTTTGAGAAGTCTGAAACACGGTTCTGAGCTCCTCGTCTACAGCTTCCCATGGTGGGGATGATGCTCCTGCAGCTGCAGTTCCAGGGCTCTGGAAGTTCAGGCTCTGGAAGGGCAGCGCAGCAGCAAACAGGAAGAGCAGAGCTTCACCTGCCCCGCACAGCTCTTGTCCTCTGGCTGCTGGATGAACTGAGGGGTGAGCTTCAGAGCCCTTCATGCAAAAAGCTGTTTATCCTGGAGCATGAAATGCCGCAGCAAGACCAAGGGTGTTTCCCTGAAGGCAGAACTGCAGCAGATACTGTTAGAAAGACCTTTTGGAGATCTGTCAGGAATAACCTTCCTTTGGGTGCAGGAATTCATAAGGGAAAGGGAGCAGCTGCTCAGTGACATCTATCCCTCTCCCTGCCTTTGGGAGAGAAAGCCAAGGAACTCAGTGTGAAGGAGGAGAGCAGGCAGAGTGCTTGGGCTCAGAGCACAGTGCCATCCTGGAAGCACAGTGGGAAGAGTGCAGGAAGCCAGGGAGAAGCTTCAGTGCAGAGGGAAGAGGAGGATGTCACCTCCCTGACAGTACAGCACAGCCAGAAAGGAGAACCAGGAGTGTAAGAATTTGAGCTAAAGCAGTAAAGAAGGCGACAGGCAACAGGCTCAGGCTGAAAGGAGCCAGGGACATGATTCTGTCAGAAAAGTAATGGTTGCTGAGCAGAGGAGAGGTTTGGGGCCAGGCAAAACCAAACGTTTTGAAGAGGGTAAGTGGGAGGCAGAGGAAGGCTTGGGCTACAGCAGGATCTCCCTCTGACAGAGGCAGTATCAGGAGCCTGCCTGGGAGACAGTGCCCACATGGCAAGCAAAGACATGATCCAGGGCCCCAGTAAAAATGTGCCTCTGCCCAGTATCATCAATCACACTGGTCAGATAAGTCTGCGCTAAAGAAGGTGAACAGAAAATAGTTTCCTACTTTGGCCTCAGCTTCCAGCTCCTGGTCACCTTCCATGGTTGTCAGCGAAGATTAGATGGATCTTACACCCCCTTCTTGGAAGCGGATCAAGTAACTTCTTGAATCCTTTCTTGGACAGGCTGATAAAAGCATCGTGTACCTCCTGCAAGGCTGGCCCTCAGTGGCTCTGGAGCTCTCTAACCAACCCATCCTGGGGTCCCCAGACCTGTCAAGGCTGTGCAAACTCAGTCAACTTACATCTAACCTGATAGCACTGGAGTGCAGGAGCTCAATGCAGCCAACTCTGTGCCTCACCTCCAGGCAGCAGAATAAACACCAGTCAATTCACTGAACAAACTGACTCTGCAGCAAGTCCAGGTGATGTCTCCTGGCTCAGGCATCTGAGCCAAACCAGCAGAGCGAAGGCTCTGGCAGACTTCCCCTCTATCCCCAACACCTTCTCAAGGGAGGCTCCTGAGGAAGTGTCACAACCAGAAAGCACCTTCAACAGCCTCGAGAGACAGCAGGGCCAAGGCTGGGTGAGCCAGGCAGGGAAGGCAAGGCATGGGAAAGCCCATGTTTGCACTGCAAGGGCAGCAGAGCTTCTTAAATGCTGAGCTAGGCTTGAGCCCAAGACCAGATCTCTAGGGTGACTCCATCCCAATGCAATCCAGGCAACACCAGGGGTGAAAGTCTTCCTGTTGTTTCTATCCCTCAAGGCTCCCTGTAAAGCTCTGCTGCAAAGGCCCAAAAAGGGCTTCAGTGAAGCCCCCAGAGCAAGTTGGGGCTGCTCAGACACCAGCACCAGTCCCCAAGCCTGTAAGAGCAACATGTCTGCAACACACTGCAGCCATGGGATGACTCGGGGGCCAGGCCAGCAGCCGGATGACCACGGCAAAGCTGACATGGTTAGAGGTGATGAGATACAGCAAGTCTTCAAGTCACTGGCTCTGCCACAGACATCCAATGGCAGACAGAAAAAGAATGAAAGTGAGCTTCACACACCCACCTCTTCAGGTCCACGAGTGGGAAGAAACTCCCTCAAAAGTGCAAGATTAACAAAATTAGACTAGCAAAACAGAGATGAGCTGCAAGCTGTTCCTTCACACAAGGAAGGACCTCTAGCAGGCCATAAACTGGCAACTCCTAGCCTGGAATAGTTCCTTTTAATTAGGTCAGTGCTTCCCATGCAACATGCTGCATAGAAAAGAGTATTTCAGAGCACACGGACACTTGCCTGCCAGAGGAGAGCCAATACTGAGGGCAGAGCAGCACTCAGGGATCCTTCCTTTTCCTAATCCATAGCTGAGGAATGCCAAGTGCCGACAGCTACGCTCTCCTCCTGCCCTGCGCTGCCCCCGCTCACCTGCCACATTTCCACACACCTCGGACTATTTGGGAAGCAGCTCACTTGCCAGCATATGCTCTGTGCCTCCAAACCGAAGTAGGTACCACAGGCACAGGCAGACCTGGAGTTAAGGGCAGAGCTTCCTACCTTTGCGTGGGAAGTGTTGGCAAGGAGGACTTGGCAGAGAGCTGCACTGAGAGCCCTGGCTGAATCCCAGGCAGCTATCTACAGGCTGTGTTAGTGCCGTACCAGCCTGAGCAGCCAGTCCTCCGTGAGCACATCATTTCTCATTGCAGCACAGTCATGTGCCAGCCAACGAGCCTGTTTTGTCATGCAGGAATTCCAGAAAACATTCCTGTAAACAATTCCTGTCCTGCTTCGGCTGCTATCCCAAGTGATCTTAGCACGGGTACAGCTTTCCAAGCCAGGTGCCTGTAAGGAGAGAGGCACAGTGTGCGTGCAGACTTATCACGATCAACACAACACCCAGAGCCAAGGGGCAGCAGCTTCTCTGCCCTCTGTGCTCACTGTGCTCCCTCCAGACCCTCAGCTGAGCCATCTGCAGCCCTTTAAGTAAGGGAGTTCTCTGTGGCTGTTGACCAAAGCAGATCCTGCACGATTTAACTCCTGCAGATCTCGACTCTTCACATCACTGCACTCTGTGTTTGGTTAATTAACTTAGCAAAAGCACATTCAACCAAAGATTATCCAGCTGCTAATCCACATTAGTGCTATGGACACACAGGCCAAATCCCTGGCACAGATACAGGGATTTTCTGCAGTGTCATGGGACACTTAGACTATTAGTGTCAACTGCAAACACAGAGCATGGTCTGCAAGCTGCTACCCACTCGCAATTCAATGCACACTATCTGCCATTCTCAGAGCTCTGTTTGCAGAACAAGGAGCACAAATAATCTATGCAGGATCTCCATGCATGTTTACCCTCAGCAGATGTGACCTTACCATCGTGTTGGGATAAGCTAAAAAAACTGCTAGGAATTTGCCTTTGTAATGCTTTGTCTAACATGAACCATCCTGGGATTTATGGGTATCCAGGACCTCGGGATCAGATCAGGACTCTGGCTGGTGAGGTGATGGTAGAAGCAGGCTGCTGACATGGCCCCGTCAGGAGAGGGGCTTGGCCTCCTTTGGGACACCCCAGCTCCCCTCCGGCCTCTGCTCATCCCTCTCTGCTGGTTTGCCTTCCCAATCCCTCTGGATCTCCCCTGCCTGCCAGCACTCGGACTGAGCTGTTAATGTGAACTACCTGGAGGGTGCCTGCTGGCATTTTTTAAGCAACCATTCTTCCCCAACTGCTGCTGCAGTGGTTTAAGTGTTTTGTTGCTATGGCCACACAACCAGAAGATTAGGAAGTCAAGTACAGTAGTTTCTTCATCTTGAGAGCCTTGGACGTTAACCTGCCAGCAGCACTGTGGAGATAAAGGTATTTTTGGCATCCTGATCTCTGTGCTCCAGCCTTTCCATCTTACTGCCACCGTTTCTCAGGGGGTGAAGGGACAGAATTTAACTCTTCCTTCCATCACAGATGCATTCTTTCTCCTCGCAGAAATGGACTCATCCTGTCCTTTAGGATGGAAAATGGTGGCTGAAGGTACTGTGATATTCATCAGCTGCACGGAGCTCACCTGACAAATTCAGACTAACACTGTCTCAGCAGGGAGACTAAAGCCAAGTGGAGTGACATAACCCCTCTCTCTGGAGAAAACACACCATGTTCTGCCCCCAAACATGCAAGTCATGTCAGTGTCTGTCTTTACCTATCAGAGCTGTTAGCAGGGAGGCAGGCAGGGCACAGTCTGACTGATCTGGCAATGGACTAGGAGGCAAAGGAGCACGAAGGGCCAAAAGACTGGGTTTGAAAGAGAAGCTCAGTTCACCTTGACAATTCCTTCCACTCCCTGCATGGTCTCTAGATTTATTCTCTCCAGCCTGCACATGGAACAGGGCACACCCAGGTGACACCAGAGATGGAGCACATACAGGGGTGCAGTCCTCACCCAGCACAAGTGCAGCAGGGTAACCACCTTTACATGCTGTTCGTTTCACCCCCTTGGCTTCACGACTGATTCTCTTCTCCCATCCCCTTGGTTCCAGGCTGCACAAGGGGTTTGCTCCCCTTTTTGTCCCCTATTCCCCCATCACGTACTTTGTTCTAACGCAGCTATGTTAACAAATTTAACAAGGATTTAGAGTGGACTGGTGCAACCTTGCTGTGCTGAAGGGATTTAAAGGCTTTATACCATGGTAGAAGCTATAATAAAGGTCAGCAAAAGGTTTATAGTGGAATTCACAGAATGTTTCTCTCTTACACTGACAGAATACTGCAACTCCTTCTCAGGAACAGTTATTTGGCATAAGGAAAAGCCACCCCCAGGAGCTCTGGCCTGGATAAAACAAGCTTCCCCACCATGCTTGCCTGCTGCTTCAAGCCCTGGGGGTGCCAGTTCTGCATACATGACCCCAATGGGCAGTAATCACCCAAGAGCTGACAAACACCTCAACCAGACACAGCCAGAGGAAGGTAATTGTTGCCTTTACCAACTCTGAGCCCCTGCAACACAAATCTCAGGGACTGGTGCTCAGCCCCTTCCTGTGCTGCTCCTCTGCCTACGCTGTTTCTCCTCTTTGCTCTCACAGAGCAGAGTCAGGCTGCAGCACTATGAGCATTGATGCAAGCTCAGTGCCAGCCCTGCTCCGAACACCCTGTCAGGTCTTGGGAATGGCATGAGACCACACACAGGAATCGTGGCACTACCATCACAAACAAAAGCTGGTTTCTTTTCTTGAGAAAGAGTATTCTCTTCTTGGGAGATTTGTTTTGTCTCACAGACAATACAGAAGTGGGCCCCAGCAACAACTCAACAGCATCCTATTGATCTCTTTTCCTGGGAGAACAGTTGGCATCACACATGAAACCTGCCAGACTGACTTTTTTTGCTGGAATCAAGAAACTTAGTAAGAAAATCTCATAAATTTGATAGAATCACAGGACACTTTGTATTGGAAGGGACCTTAAAGCTCATCCAGTTCCAATCCCCTGCCACAGGCAGGGACACCTGCCACTAGAGCAGCATTTTCTATGCTTCATTTGTTTGTCATTTGGTTTTCCATGTGCACTAAAATTTGGCTGGTGGCTGTTTCTGAAGGGAATCGCTAGAAAAAGACTCACTGGAAAACCTGCAGAGACTACACAAGCTTTTGATGCTGTTAACAGCAACCTCTTATCTAAGAGCCTCTTTATCCCCTGTCGGCCTACACACATGGTGTTTGCTCCACAGGCTCTGTTCTTTCTTCCCTCGTCTAGCTCTCTGCTCCACTCTGCCCTACTGCAGCATCAGACTGCAGAAGGGTGCCAGAATATCCTTTGTTACACCATGAGATTAGGCTCAGGTCCAGGGTCCCCATTCCCTGGCTGCCCAGCAGGAACACACAGCCTTCCAGGCGGAATCCTTTGCAGTGGCACAGCATTCCCAGCTTGCTCCCAGCAGATTCCACCTCTGCTTGCCAGCAGCACCCAGAGGGTTTTCCCAGCCTGCAGAGTCAGGAAGGTCAGCAGGTGGGAAGGGGGACAGGACAGATGCACAGTGAGGTCTGCTCTGTTTGAAAGGCTTCCTCTCCCACACAACACAGCCATTCCAAACCTCTGTGGATGCATCTGACCGAGAAAGTGAGCTCCAAGCATGCAGGGTGCAGAGATGCCAGATCTCATGGAGTTGAGGCAAGCACTGAAGACAGGCAGAGCAGACACCTAGCTGCTACTGGCACAGTTCCTCATTCCTCTAAATAGGCTGAGGCAGGAGTTACTGTGTTTAATGGCCAGCATTTCATACAGTGCCAGGTTAGAGAGGAAAAGGTCTCCTGATGCTCACTTGTAGATACAAACACGTGCTCCAGGGTTCTCAGAGCCACACAAGTGCTGCCCTGCACTCTCTGCAGCAGACACTCATTTTGCTGAGGGATGCTCTACTCCATCCCATCTCACCTGGATCTGGGCACTTCCAATGGGCTGCTTCCAATCCTCAGGAAGTTATCAGAATGGGTTGATGAGGAGGAGCTGGAGGACTTGACTTCGACTATCCCTGTGGAAGGCAGCCTATCTTCAGACTGCTGTGCCCTGCTCCAGAGCACAGCTTGTGGTGATGATGCACAGCTCTTCCTCCTGCAGCACAGAGGACTTGGATGAGAACAGTGGCTTTCCCATGCACTCACCACAGCCTGGCCTTTACCCCAGCAGCTACAAGCTCTTGTTCCCCCTGAACCTGCCCTCCTCCCTCCCAGGGAATCGTGTAAGCACTTAGTGAGGGGTACACTGAGCTCACTGCATCTTAGCCCATTCTTTTATAGATGCCCATCCACGTGACCTGGAAATCAGGGACAGAATGCACCAGCCCACACACATACAGTGATGGCTTTGTTTAGTCTAGCTGCAAAAATGCCTCAAGCAAGGGGCCTCCCAGCAGGGAAAGACCATTTCAATCTGTTCTGACTCTACAGAAGGGTACCAGCCCAGGAGCTCAGCCCAGGTGGGTGTTTCACACGTACTGATGAGGGTGACAGGGACACAACACCAGTAGTATTTTCCCTTTTAGTGATTCCCTGCAGGGGAAGGTGACCACACTTCTGACCATGTGCTCAGAGCTGACAGTCACTCCAGGTGTAGATGCATTTCAGTCCTCTCCCTGTCTCTGTTTACAGCCCCAGACTGCTCTGGCTTCTTTTCTAGCCAGCACATTCTTTCTCAGGTGTGATTCACTGTCCACTGCTGCATTAAGCTGCTCTTCCTGGAATCTGGGTGGGCATCTTAGCTTTGAGATATCAAGCACTGTCAGCAAGTGCAGCTAAAGACAGTCTCATTGTACAGTGGAAAGCATGATATCCTCTCTTCATTTCTTGAAGTGTGTCCACCCTCAAACATCACACCACAGCCTCTCTCAAGCATTATTCATCTCATATTATCATAGCTGCCAACATAGCTGCACAGCCTGCAGAAACAGGCTTATACAGCTAAAAACCAAATGCCTCTCCCTGCAAAGAGAACTCGAGGCCACTCTGCTTTCAGGGCAGCACAATGAAGCACATCCCCTCCTCTCCCTACTCACACTATGCACCCAGCTCGTGGCAAGATCTATCTGTTCTCTGGACTACAACAGCCTGCAGCAAGACCCATGCTAAGCACTCATGGGCAGGCTCACAGTGTTCCTTTCCCCAAGCTCATGCCCACAGCACTGGCCTAAACCATCCCTGTGGCAACAGCAACCAACGCCAGCATAGCCTGATGTCCCCAACAGGAAGGAAAGCGAACCAGAGTTAGAAAACACATCACAGAATCAAGCCCTGCTACATGTAAGTGCATCAGATCTATTCCAGCATGCTCTGACCACTTCACATCTTGGGAAGATCACATGTATTTTGTGCTGCTGGATCTAGCCTGTATGTCCTGAGCACTCAGAGCAACAGAAGCATGTCCAGTTTACCATCCTGCAGCCAAGCAAGTGGAAAGCTGTTATCTATTTGCTGCAGTCACTTTGCTGTGGACTGATAGGCTCTGTGTGGTCAAGAGGACTCTGCTGCCCACTTGGCAAATGCAGTTTGGGACCCCCCATCTCCATTTTGTGAGCCTCCAGGATGATTCTCTCTTCCCTCTTCGGCAGTTTATAAACTGACTCACAAAGTGCTTTCGAAAGGCTGCTGCCGCTGGCACGGCTGCAGGCTCAGTCCCGGAGGAATCCCATCTGCCTCCAGCACAACCCAGTTTTAATTTAAAATAATTGCAATATAAAACAGTGCGTCCCCATGTGCTAAGGGAGAGGAAAATTAAACTGAGAGGGGCAACCCTGCAGCAAGGCTCTGAATCCCCAAACAGCACCAGAAACTCCACAAGCAAAGCACAACGCCTATCCCAGAGCAGCAGTGCCCAAACACCTTCCCCAGTCCCCACTTCCACACAGCCACCTGCCTTCCCAGCAGAGTCCTATATGATCCCCTATCAAGAGGGAGCACTGAGAATCCCACATTCTCCCCCAGAAGCATCTCTAAGCAGCACTAAAGGCAGCAACCTCCTTTCAGCTCACACTTTGTGCTGGCAGAGGGGCTAAAGCTTAGAGGGGTCACCGTTAACTGCAGACACTCCCCTCTATAATCTCTTCCATAAACTAAGCTTCATTTTAGGGCAGCAAAACTGACTCCACTTTTCCCTGGAGAGGCTTCTGCCAAATGTGATTTTTCTGTTAGTTTGGAACCAACTTTCAGAAGTAACAAAATCCTTTCTGGAGGAGCTTTAACAGTGAAACAACAACAAGGAAACAAAGATGCTTTACTCTTATCAGGGAACACACTGCAGGAGCATCCCTACAGGAGCCTGACAGTCTTTAACATGGGTTGGTCTCCAGTTCCTGGCACAGAAGCTTGGTAGCACAAGCTGCAGCAAAGCCTCTGACAAACTCCTCCCTCCACTGTAAGGAGCCCAGGCCACAGAAAGCAGACCTGGAGGGCGCTCAGGGCCTGCTCCTGCTGTTACCCACTGAGTGGGTATCTCCTCACCATGCTGCTTGAGCCTGTGCTCCTGCTGGCATCAGCTCCACTGCTTCATAGGTGAAGCTCCCAGCTGCTCCAGGGGAACTTTCCATCCCCAGAGAGAAGTCGCTGCTCAGACTGGTGGTGCTGCCTCGGTCTCTCTGCTCTAGAGAAAACAAAACAGAGGTACCCAAAGGCCAGATCGGTCTCACTTCCTCTCCCTCTAAGCAACACAATTCCCACATGCTCTGGGGCTGTGCTGGTGGAAAGCCCCAAGGGAAACATACCCATGTGTAGTCACCCTGATGCTGGGAACCCAAGCCCCCAAGCAATCACCCATTACCAGCACCCACGGGTGCTGAAGCTTGGCAGCAGCACTCACTGAGCATGCAGATCTCTTCCAGGGTGAAGCCAGGTGGCAAACTCTTCCTTCTGGGGAAGGAAAGACACAGTTACCTCAGGCAGGCTTCAGGCCACAGCGGATGAGAGCAGTGGGGAGTCAGCTGTGCATGGGCAGAGGGGAGGGGATGGGGCTGCTGTGCAGGATCCCACTGTCCTCACAATCCCAACCCTGTGCTTTGAGAGGGGGGCAACAGGCTGCGGGCAGACACATGCTTATTCAGAGCCCCCTGGGTGGGCTTTGGTTCTTTGTGCCCCTCCTGACATAGGAAGGGATTTAATGTTTAAGACCCAGCCAGCCCGCTCCCCGCAGCAGTGCCTGGTGGAGCTCCCTGCAGCCTGCGGGAGCCAGAGCACACAGCTCTGCCTTCATCCGTGCTACAGCAGCCACGGGCAGTCATTCAGCAGAGAGCACGTTTCAGCATGGACAGTTTTCCAGAGCACAACACGGCCCCTCACAAGCCTCTGCCCCATTTTGCAGCCTTCAGAGTGCAGAATAAATTAAGGAAAACTGGGCCAGGACACCAGGGCTTCCATCTTCCCAAAGGAACGGCACTAACAAGCTCCCTGGCTCTGCAGCCCATGCAGCAGCAGGCACAAGCTCCTTACCTCTGCGACTTCACAGCAGAGAACTCCTCAGAGGTGATGTGCTTCAGAAAATTGAAGCAGAAAAAGAAAATCTGAGCAAAGGGAGAGAGAAGAGAGGTTCAGGAAGGAACCTGAGGCTCCATCAGCCTCTTATCTCGGTGGGGAGCTGCTGGCAGGCGGCAGATAACACGAAATCTGCAGCTATCAGCCTCCCATGTGCCATGGGTGCCACCATCCCTTCCTGGACCTCCTCTTACACATTAAGATGACCCTCTCTCTGCTCCCTGCCATGGCAAGGCCCAGAAGGGAAGGTATCAACCGTGTCCTCAGCAATGCCTTGCACACATGCTGCAAGCACACAGCAGGTACTTGTGCCATCAGTGCAGAACGGCAAAGAGATGGCCCCAGGAGCTGCCTGCACACCCAGGGAAACAGGAAACCCACAGAACCCTCCTCCTGCAGTGGGTTGCAGGGAGTGCTGGGGGCAGCCATGCACCTCCTCTCCTGTTGCAGCTACTGACTGTGCCCTCGGCCATGCAGGCACCAGAGCAGAGCTGCCAGGCTCGAGTCAGCAGAGCTCTGGGAAAGCAATGGATGGGAGGAATGATACTAATACAGAGGTGCTGGACCACTGAAAGATGGAAAATAGGCCAAGGTCCTGGCTCTGCTGTTCTGAGGCAGGGGATTTCCTACTGAGGTGAGAGTCTGAGGAGCAGGAGGTCAGCTACAGGGTTAGACATGCTTCCCACCTCCTGGTCTCTACCCAAAAATGATGCTGCTACTATAGTCACAGCAACCTCTTTTTGCTGTTAAACAGTGAAAGATATGAAGAGAATTAGTTCCACTAATCTTAACTGCCTCCCAAAGCCACCTGTGCACCCACGGATGCACCCTAAACACACACACTGGAAGCAGCACAAGCAGCTGTGGTGAGATGCAAGCCACATGCAGCTGCAGCACCCAGGCAGGAGGGCTGGTGCTCAGGACAAGCACGCAAGGTTAGACAGCTTTATTTCCAGGAGACACAGGCCTTAAACATCCCTTCTCATTGCTGAGCTGAATAGCACAGTCCTACCTACCCCCAGACCTGAACTCTAATGGCACAGCACAACTGGCAGGGCTGACACCCACCAGCACAACTGTAGCCCAAGAGAAAAGCATTCCCTCGCCTTACACATCAGGCAGTGATGGGGCAAGGCTCCTACCTCACATTTCCAGCAGCTGAATAATCTTTCTAAAGCCCGGCCAAAGCACTGATATTACCAGAAGCAGCAGTGAATGCTGCTCCTGTAAACAAGTATCCTGAGAACAGAAAGCAGTGCTCCAGAGCACTCACCTCTTCTCCTTTACTGAGTCGATCGACCAACATGTGCCTGGAAAGAGAGCAAAAGAAGCTCAGGCACTCAGAATGAGCAGAAGAGCACAAGCTCTCAAGAATGGTCCCATGCCTGAGCCTCCAGGTGAAAAAAGGCATCAGCCCCTCTTGTCACTGGGAGCTGCCCCAACATCCACCTTTGGCTGTGAGTAAACATGAATCCCCTCATGGCTTCTTTCCTGCTGTGCAGGGATGTATGCCCATAGCAGGGGGCTAGAACTAGGTGTTAAGGTCCTTTCCAACCCAAACCATTCTATGATCTATGTATATGCAAGTAAAACTTAGTGTGCCTACCCAAAGAGAAACCAGTCATAGGCCACTGTTAGGTAGAGAATCTCAGATGGCTCCAGGGATGCATGGATCAGCCCATCCTGCAAAGCAAATGAGAACAGCCTTCAGGCAGCAGCCCTAGGGGTGGGACTTGGGAATTCATCATCTACTGGAAACTGTCATGGTGATCCAAGATGCCCAGCTTGCTCTACCAGCCTGTGATAGTGCTCTGATGGCAGGGCAGCGCATGTTGGGCTCCACATCAAAGCCAATCCACACCCCCTCCGAAGCCAACACAGTCAAAAGGAACATCAACTGCTCCACAGTCACCCACCCTCCAAGCAACCACCCCACAAGCAGAGCAGGTCAGCCAGGTACTCACGGCCCATAAGGAGAGGCGCAGCAAGGAGATGAAGAGAGGAGTTCGATCCCAGCCGGATATACAGTGCACCAGGAGCCCGCTGTCATCTGCTCCAGGCAGGGGCAGGAAGGAGAAGGACAAAACCACATGTTGCAACAACAACAATGACTTTATGGCAAATGCATAAGGACAAGCTGCCCTCTGCCCCTCTGCCCTGGCTCAACAGCAGAGCTCATCCACCAAACCAGAACATTCTGTCTTGAATCCAGCAGCCCACAAGCGGCTCAGAGTGTCCTGGGCTGTCAGCAGCCCCAGCTGATGTGCTGTCCTGGTCCTGACAGCTGCTCAGGACATAACATCACTAGGTATGAACATCACTCTGCTACCCAGAACATGCACCTACCCAGCTGCAACCCTCTATCACAATCTATTCCCTCATCAGAGAGAAACCTGCTCCAACTGAATGCTTTTCCAGCCTCACCAACCATCCAACCCACACTGAGGAGAGGCACACACACACTCCTATGATCTCCAGAAAATCCAGTGTGTCCCAGAACAACAGCCTGTAGCTGGCTCCATCTATCCAACAGTGCTAGGTACAAATTCACAGTGCCCAGAGGGAATGGGATGCCAGCACAGGGCAATACACACCTTCCAAAGAGTTGGGTGTAATGACAGAGGATGGAAAGGGTTCTTAAATAGGCACCTAATGAGACCCTGGGTTGGGGGGACAAAAGAAGTATCCAGCAAAATAAGAGCAAGAGTCAAGAAGCAGAGGAACAAATGTTTTTCCAGCTTTAAAGCAGTAAAACATTAGCTCCTGTTTCCAGCTATCCCTCCATCCCTGAGAGGACAGAGCTTCCAAGGAATCAGCAAGGCCCCTCCCCTCCAACAGGGGAGCTGGAGCCCTGAGATAATAGGAATCACCCTGTTCTGAAGGGAGAGAAATGAAGCTGTCTATAAAGTGACTCTTCTATATTGGGAATTGATCCACAGTGGCACTAATATGATGATATTAGAACAGTGGATGATGAGCTGTTCCTCCAGAGACAGCAACTACTTCAGTTCAGACTGCTGGGAGCAAGGAGTTTGCCTTACCATCACTATTGATGATGGAGATCAGCAGCTTCAGGTAGTTCTGTGTCTGTTGTACAAGGTCCCAGCTCTGCAGGAAGAGAAATGTTGATGATAAAGGTCTGCCCACAGCAAAAGGCTGCTCTGTAGTTCAGGTTCAGAGCCTTTCTGTATCACAAATACAGCCTGAAACTTGCACTTGGCAACAACTCTGCCTACAGAAGCACCTCAACCAGGGGTGACAGATCATCTATCCTTTGGCAGCATGTTCCCACAGATCATCCTCAAAAACAACACACAAGACTTCTCCTTATTTAAAGGTCTGATTTCAGACTGCAGACATTGCTTCCTGTGCAGCTTTTGTTCCCCAGACTGAAGAGTGCTTTCGAATTAGCATTTTCTCCCTGCAAATGTACTTCTACATTAATCAAGTCAGCCCTCCATCACCTCTGTGATTAGCTGGAGTCTGAGAACTTCAGCTTCAAGTGAAGCACCTTCTCCAGTCCCCAGATCACTTCTGCATCTGCATTTATTACTCCCTCTTCAATTTTTAATGTACTTTGTAAAACACTGGCTGCTCAGGATTCTAGTGAACAAGTTTCTAGCCCTAAACAAGCTGTGCTCCCATCACTTCTGCTTCAACATTGCAAGCTGCTTTTGCATGATTCTGCTTTATTTAAATCACTGACTGATGAACACTGGCCCAACATGGGGAGCTCTGCTCATGGGGTGCTTCCAGCCAGAGAGCACAGGAGTGTGACACACTCCAGCACAGCCAATCAGCACCAAACCTGCAGGGGGGTGGTGGGTCCACTGATGTGTGAAATGGAGCACAGTGATCAGCAGTGGAAGGTGATGCTCCCTGCTAGAACAGAGGTAAACCTTGAAGCTTGGGCAAACACAGGAGTTCAGTTATCATTTGAAATGCTGTTGCAATAACAAGGAGACATGCTACAGTCAAATATGATTTTCTACTCCTCTCCCAAAGGACAGGTGCTATGAAGAAGGTGCCAAGTCCCTTAGCTACAGCTTGCAGAAGGGAAGGCTGACCTCTCTCAAGATTCTCCACAGTCAAGGAAGCATGTGCAGAGCTAAGACTGTGAACAAGTAACACTGCTTGCCATTTCCTGGCATGTTACTTGCTTTTGTTAGCAACAGAACTCCCTAAGGGATGGCAAGCTTTATGCAGCTACAGAAAAAGCTTGGACGTTACAGCCAGCTGCCTCAGGACACACCAAGCTTTTGGATAGAGGATTTCCACTGCCAATGTGAAGAGCCAAGTAAGCAGCCTCACTCCTACTGGGATGACATGAAGTGAGCCAGATTATGGCAACAGGAGCAAGTCAGGCTTCAAGTCTTTACTGATCCTTCCTGAATGGATTCATGAGCTCCCACAGAGATGGCTGCTTTGCTCACCTGGTACTCACTCCAGTCAATGTTCAGAGACTGGGTCAGAGAGACTGGGATACTTAATGGAGCATCTACATAATCCTGCAAAAAACAAACACAATTGGTCAGAGGAAAGCCCTGATCTGAAGGCAGTGAGTTCCAGAAAAAACTATAACCATAAATGCCAACTGGTGCATCTGAAAGAAAACATCTCAGCAAAGCATCTTTGGATGCAGAAAAACGAAGTGGTAAGAATTAACTCATAGCCTCGTAGAAGGGCTAGGGGAGAAGAGGAGGTTTTCTGTGCTCCCAATGGTGGAAGTCAGCAATAAGGCATGCTAGTTTCTGAATTCCTGTAGCGCTGCTCCACTCAACCATCTCCATCAGCAGAAAACAGAATATGGAGACAGAAATAACAGAGGCTATCAGTAAGATCTCAAATCCAAACCCAGGAGCAACCCATACCCTGCATGAGAGCTCAAGCAGCATTCCAGGATAACAATTCAGTTACTTTACATACAGATTTTACAATTAGCAATTCAATACATTCACTGCTTTGTTTGTCCTGAGGGCTTCCTCCTTGTGATCAGGAATAAGCACCTCCTGTATGAAGATAGGCTGAGAAAGTTGGGGCTGTTCGGCCTGGAGAAGAGAAGGCTGCGTGGAGACCTCAGAGCAGCTTCCAGTATCTGAAGGGGAGCTATAGGGATGGTGGGGAGGGACTCTGCATTAGGGACTGTAGTGATAGGACAAGGGGTAACGGGTTGAAACTTAAACAGCAGAGGTTTAGATTGGATATAAGGAAGAAATTCTTTACTGTTAGGGTGCTGAGGCACTGGAATGGGTTGCCCAGGGAGGCTGTGAATGCTCCATCCCTGGCAGTGTTCAAGGCCAGGTTGGACAGAGCCTTGGGTGCCATGGTTTAGTGTGAGGTGTCCCTGCCCATGGCAGGGGGGTTGGAACTGGATGATCTTAAGGTCCTTTCAAACCCAAACTATTCTATGATTCTATGATTCTATGACATATAGACCTTGCTCAAGAACTCTGAGACGAGTAAAGCCCAGTAAATCCCACAGGTCTCCATTTTGTAACCCCCATGTACCTGTTTCCAGTTAAATATGAGACCTTCAGCTGTATAATCCCGGTCTTTGTAGTCCTTAAAAAATTCACAGCCTGCAAGAAGAGGAGATAATGAACAGTTGAGCTGACTGAGATCTACCCACTGAAGTGCCCTGTGGGACGGGAAGTGCTGGCAGCCCCGGGCTCCAAAGCACCAAACTAATCAAAACTGCTGCCTGCGGGAAGAGAAGAGCAGTAATCATCAGTGAGTGCAGCACAGCCTCCCAGCAGCACAACCCCGAGCACTCAGCAGTGAACACACTCACACAGCAAAGGGCAAACTCCACACTCACAGCTAATGTGCAGTCTGAGGGACTGGTTTCATTCCTTTCCAAACAAGAGGTTTCACCAAGGAGCAGCGCTTTCCAGGGCCAAGGGCTTTTGCACAGATCTAAAGGCATCAGCCTGACATGCTGAGTGTGAAGGAACCAGTAAAAGGAGGTGTTGGCAGAGCCCTGGGGAAAGGCAGCTTTCACAGGGCATCTGCTGCAGGCAACAAGAAAGGGCTCTGCCAGAGGCTGCTGTGATTTCTCTCACATTCCCTCTTTCAACCACACCAACTGCCCTATCTGAAGGAAGCAGGTACATAACCACTTCCAAGGCTTCCCCCAAGCCCTTCGCTCCTGAAGCTTGTCCTTTGGCTCTGCTCTTTTCCATCAACTATTTGAAGTCTCTGCTACAAACTGCAGTCACTTGTCACAGCTGAGCAGCACCATTAGCACTGAGGCTGCCTGCAGGGGACACAAACACCTCTCCCTATGTACTGGGTGTGTATCAGCAGCACCAGCGTGTCCCTGACACTACTGAAACACCAGTGCTGAACACAGGCAATGATTCCTACCCTGCAAGTCACAGGTAACTCCAATGGTGGAAAAAAGTCTCTAAAAGGACAGGAGTGACCCTCAGAAACACAGAGTCAGGCAGCACTTTGTCAGCTGAGATCTAACTCTGACTGAACAACAGCTTAAAGCAAAGAACAAGGGACTATGGCAGTAAATATTGGCATCTACAAGTGCCAAACACCAGTCAAATGGAGCAGAGGGGTTTCCTGCAATGGAGAGCACCAGTTTCTACAGATAACCCACTCTGAGCCAAGCCTTTCAGCCCAGACAGGCACAGAGGGACATGGGTTAGTGGTGGGCTTTGCAGTGCTGAGTTAATGGTTGGCCTCAATGACCTTAAAGGTCCTTTCTAACCTAAAGTATTCTGTGATTCTGTGTCTGGACACTGACTTGGTCATCTAAACCAAGAGGATCTCTCTTGTTCCTCATCCTTTACAAACCCTGCAAAAGGCCTGTGTATGCTGTCTCTCTCATGTTCTCAGGCTGGTGAGGAATACAGAATCATAGAACAGTTAGGGTTGGAAAGGACCTGGCAACATGTATATCCTTGTGCCATGGGCTACAGAAATCAGTATTTCTGTACAGCTCAGCAACCCGCACGGCAAACTCGATGGAAATCCTCATGCAGCTTCTCTGAATTGTCACCGATTTCTGTGTGTAAAAGGAAATACACCTTTACACTGGGGTATTTCTCACTGTGAGGGTGCTGAGGCGCTGGCACAGGGTGCCCAGAGAAGCTGTGGCTGCCCCATCCCTGGCAGTGTTCAAGGCCAGGTTGGACACAGGGGCTTGGAGCAGCTGCTCCAGTGGAAGGGGTCCCTGCCTGTGGCAGGGGTTGGAACTGGATGAGCTTTAAGGTCCTTTCCAACCCAAACCATTCTAGGTTCTATAAAACAAAATGTATATTTAAGGACAACAACCAGTAATCCAGGAAAAGTTGGGGTTTGGATCATCCACAACAGTTTTGTGGGTTTTGGTTTGGCTTTCTTCCTTTCTGTGTGCATGGAAGAGTCCTTTCCTGTAGACAGACCGCAGGCACAGCAATCTCACATCCAATCCTATCACCGAGCCTGACATCAGCAGGCAGGCAGCAATATTCAGCTCATCTTTAAGAGCACAGCGAGTGACCCAGCAGTGGTTGCTAGGCACAGGGACTAATATAGCCAGGGAGACAGGCTGCAGTGGTCTGCATCAGAGCTGCACATGGCAGGCTCAGGTTAACAGCTCTCCCTGGCACTGAGGACATCTCACAATGGTGCTCTGCAACACCAGCACTACGGAATAGTCTTAGGAATTGGGGTTTTATATAACACAGGGTAAGATACGTGTTTTGCATCAAGTAGTTTGGAGCTGCAGGGGTTCCAAAGGCCATCTTAACCCCAGCTCCACCTCTGGGACTCTTTCTCTGCACTCAAATTAACTGGAACTGCTGAGAAATTCTTTTGTCACCTGAACGAGTGCCTAATGCTGACTCACACCAGCAGAGCAGCCAGATTACTGCACAGTGTAAAACAGCTTTTCCCCTCAGGGACCGCAGGGAACACTGAGCAAGCCACAGTCATGTCACCACACAGACACACAGGTAGTTCCCAGTTCCCAGAAGCAGATTGTCACCTGTCCCTTGGGAGTCCCTCTGGACATCAGTCCTGTACCTGGATATGGGATGGAGAGAAGCGTGAAGTCAGCATAACGTTGAGCTTTGTCCACCTTCTCGGAAGACGTCACACTGCAGGGGACAAGAGAACAGACATTTGTGAGTGCTTTACATAGGAATACCAGCACCCAAACAGCTGTCACACCTCCCTGCACCGTGGCTTGACTCAGGAGTGAGCAGAAGTTACTCAATACATCCAAGTAATGAGGTACAGCCCAAAACCACTAAAGCTTTCCTCTGAGAGAAACACCAGGAGAAACATCTCCTGTTCCTATACACAAGCAGAGGGCTCCTTCACTCCGCCCTTGCTGAAGGGGGGACTGTCACATCACAAGCTCTACAGAGAAAAACCACTCAGACTGCAGAAGACAGGTGATAGCAGCTATCTTGCCCATTGATACAGCTTTCTCTGGCCTAAAACCTTGGGCTTCTCTTTATAGAAGTCAATTACAGTTGATCCTGATGTGGGACTGCTCCCAGGATGCTGAGGGCATGCCCAATAGCAATTCCATGTAAGGGCTATGCTGCAGAAAAACAAATGAACCCAGACTCACTTCAAGCCAAACTTCACCTTCTTGTTTTCCACCATCAGGTCACAGATGTAGCGCACAGACAGGTATCGGAGCAGCTTGATGTCGTGTCCTCTGACCTTGTCAAACAGCTGGGAGTCTGCATTCCTGCAGGACAGGACAAGGCAAAGCAAGATGAAGAGCCTGGAATTCAATGACTGACCACAGTGAGTGGGATTCTTTGCACAACACTGCCACAAATCCTTTCTTGAAGTGTTTCCAGCCATAAACTGCATAGCAGGAGCCTCGTCCAACCCCTGAGGGGCTGAGCCAGCTCTGGTCCAAGCCATTGGAATAATCCCCCCAGGGAAGGGTTGGACTCCCCAGCTTTGGACAGGGTGCTGGGCCATCTAGTCCAGGTCATGCTTTGCCTAGAAAGGCTGGATCAGGTGGCCCTTGAGGTCCCTTCCAACCTGGTGTTCTAGGATTCAAACTCCCTTTTCCCCGTTCCAGTGATGCATACAAACCTAAGTGCGGAATCCTCCTCTGAGATGTCTTCTGCATCTGCCCAAGCATCATCAGAACCTCCTGCAATGAAGTGTTAAGAACTGAAGCTTGTGTAAACCAATGTGACTCCCAATCTGACAAGACATGCATGCCCAAAAAGGCCATAGTTTGGCACCCTCCCTCCACACATACATGCTCTCAGTAGTTCCCCACATTTCCTCTTCCTGAAAAGCCCATTTTCTAATGTAGCCCAGTCTTCTCTTGTCACTGCAGAGGACCCAGGCAGGTCAATCCACTACTGACAGCCTGAAGGACACCCCAATAGTGCTACACAGTGCTTTGTTAAGCCAAGCTACCCACACTACAGCTACCCAATACTCCCTGAAGAGCTTTCCCTACAGTCCAGTGTATGTCACCACTAGCAAGATTTGATTCCAAATGATCAATTGAGCCATCAGTAAGTTCCTATCCTTTCTTCTATTATCCCCACTTCCCATGTTTTGGAATCAGCATCCTGATTCTTTGGGCTGCCTTACATCAGCATCCTGATTCTTTGGGCTGCCTACAGGCTTCCCATAACTCACTCTTCAGCCTCAAGCCCATGCTAGAGCTCTGCATGGGCTCTTAGGAAGATCTTGCACTTGTGTGTAGGTCAGTGTCCCAGCACTGACAAGCCTGACCAGGCACACAGTGACAAACAGCTCCTCACTCACCTGAGAAGATGTAGTTGTAGCCAGTGCGCCCATAGAGCTCTCCCCAGCCGGCCAGTGTTGCTGATCTGCAAATATGCTGCAGGGAAGATTTAGTTGTTAATCACCATGCTTCAGGAGTCTTTCCCTTCCAGGTACTCCAGCCTATTTGCTGTCATGTTACATAGAACTGGTTGGTACCTACAGCAATGACCTTCTCAGCAGCCTCCCCTGCAACCCTGCTCCAAATCAAGCTCTCCAAATACATTAAACTCCCAAGTGCCTTTATCTGTAGCTGGTTTTTAAATCACATTTTCACTTCTAGTTCTCCAATTCACTAATACAGTCAACTCCTGCCCAGTTAGCACATTCTGTGCTCTCTTAACACCGTGCTTGAGTCTTATTTCCACACTCCTGTGGATAAGGTTATAGACAGTCCCAGTATGACTGCAGGCAGTAAAGGTCAGCAGGTCCAGCCCACGATGGCTTCAGTTAAGCTACATTAAAATGGTCACAGGTGTGACTTTGCTATTCATCCAGTGTTTCTAAAGTGAACTAAAGAAAACTGAATGAAGCTATTTAAACTCTAAATGAGACTATTCCTACAGGGCTTCAATGCAGTTTAACTAATCCACATGAAAACGAATGTAATTTCACTTTCCTACAGCTCCCCTTGCAGACCAGCCCACACATTCATAAGAGCATTAATGCAATCTTGCCTCCCCAGAGAACACACAGGGAGACTTCTCTTCAGAGGGAAAAGTTATTCAAAGGGAGCTCACTGCTGGGAAGAGTAAAGGGCAGAACATGGCAATAGCTGTCCTTCCCCTCCCAAAGACCAAATACCTTTGGTTCCTCACAAGGGACATGGAGGAAATGTTACCTCTACAGTGCAATGGTGGGGTAAAATAGCCTGAAGCCACCCTGATGATTTATGCTGCCTAGACAGGCTACCTGCTACTACAGGCTGCCTGCTTGTACCTAAGGAAGGATTTTTACAGCTTCAGAAAGGTGACAACCACCTGAAGATGTGGCTGCATAGGTCAAACAGAGGGAGAAAGGTCATTTTTGAAGCTAAGACAGGTGATCCATGAACCTTTACCTTTCCCTTGTACAGGATGACTGGGCAGACAAATCGGCCTCTGCATCTTGCCATCTTACTCCGGTTGATGAGGTCCTGCAGCTTGCCAACCTGCACAGTGCTCTCAAACCTAGCGGACAGAGACTGGGTTCAGTACACAGAGCATCTCCTGGGATCCCCATCCCTTTCATATACGAGCCACCTCTGAAGTTAGCGAGCAGTAGGACACTTCTATAAGTACTGTTTTACTTGGGAAGAGATTCCTTTGTATGCAATTCCCAACTATTTTGAAACTTTGACAGATTCTGACATACATATTTGGTTGTGGGGTTGTTTTTCTACGTGTCTTTATGTTTCCTTTGCAAACACAAATACAGAGGGAAAAAAGAACCTGAAGATGGTGCTACCAGAATAGTTCCACAGCACTGCTTCCAAGTCCAGAATACAGGATTCAGCAAAACACAAATGCCTGGGATATCAGCAACTGTAAGAGAAGCACCTCACCAGGAGCTGAGACATCAGGTTTCACCTCTCAGCACACAACACATGCTCCACTCTTATCTCAAGAACCGTCACCAGCAAAGCTAGAGGTAAACATAGTAAATAAACATAGTTGTAAGGAGAGTGCTGTAGTAGGGGAAAGGCTGCTCTGAAGAGCAGGTGTGAGGCTCTTGGAGGGAGAAGTGCTTAAATGCAGCACAGGTAGCAGGAACTCAACTGAAAAAGGCTCAGAAAGCAGAGCACTCCACCAGCAGTGTGAAGGAGCAGCGTTCAGGCTGTCTGGCACAAGGTGGAGAATGAGGTGGAAGGAATAAAGTGCCCCTTAACTCTTCATTCTTTTGACTTTCAGGTGTTTGGGTGGGGAGATGCCTTCAGCAGTTTGTTTTTCAGAAGGCACTGATGGGCAACTTTATCTCTGCCTTAATTCCCTGCCCACCATGCCCCTAAAAATCAGACCCCAAACATGAATTAATCTTTTCAAATGCAAGAGGCATTTCCTGTAAGAGCAACTCTATTTTAGGCCTGAAGCTGCTTGTCTTTGAGTAGCCATAGCAACGTTTGGAGGGCAGACACATCACAGTAGTGGTCAGGTCAAACCAAAGACAAGGCCTGTGTCTGAGATCTGAATGTTTTCATCAGGCACAGCCACAGTAAAGAACTGAGCACATCCCTCTGTCTCCATCACCTGCAGCATCTGCCTGCTCCTTCTGGGGGGACATCAGAGGTCTCTAAGTGCAGCAAAGAAGCTCTTGGGTGTCAGAATTCACTGTGCTACTTTCTCTGTCTCTTTGTGAGCAGCATCTGACCGAGGAGCCAAAACCATGCATTAAATTCCTCCTGCTACCCCCTGCACCTGCCTGACTTCAGAGCTCTGTCAGGAGCTCTGAGGAGGAAGCATCCCTTCTTGCTCCAGCTGTCCAGCCATAGAGGAAACAGCATCAAGAAACCAATCTGGGCTTAAAATACCCAATTGCTGCTGCTTCCCTGCCTGGCTTCAGAATAAGCTGCAGCAGCAGAGCTGATGGGGCAGTGCAGAGTTCACATAGCCAAGAACTGCTCCCAGAAACCCTGGGAAGAGGTGAGAAGCACCCTGCACACTTCAAGGAGATCTTACCAACTGGTTAAGAACATTACCAAGATGAAAAGCAGACAAAGACCTAGAAGGAGCATCCTTTTCATTTGTGTTCTGTAACACAGAAGCACAGTCTCTGTTTTATCATTAGGCCATAAAGTACAACGATGAAATGAAACCCAGATTTGTCTAAAAATGATCAGCAGCTTTTACAGAGGTTATCACCCAGAAGTCAGGGGGAGAGGGCTGATGGAGGCCATGGTTTCAATGACTCTCTGGGACAGCAAATGGAGATGTGGAAAGAATCAGTAACTCAAGTGTAATTGCCAGTGCTGATTGCAAAGCTCTGGAAGAAAACAGGGCACTGAGTGTATTTTGAACACTCATCAGGGGAATGAAGCATCCTTTCCTCCTGCAAGAACAAGAAAAGCAGAAGCATTCTGTTTCTCTTCCCTAAAAACACTCCCGGACACAGTTACAGCTGCAGGGTTGAGCTTCCCTGTTTTTGCAGCAAGGGTTGGTTAACCATTTCCAACCTGATCCAACCAGTAAGCAGGAATTATCCCACCTGGCAATCAGCTGGGCCTGTTTTCAAAAGCCCCCCCCCCAGCACCCAGCCCACGTGCCAGCAGTGTGGGTAACAGTTTGCCTTCCTCAGGCAGGGCAGCTGGACACGGGAGCAGAACTCAGTGACCACCATCCTGTTGATGGTGTTACTCTTGTCATGGACACAGTTCAAGCAGCAAAACTGCAGTATGCTTTTGTCAGAAGAGAAAACAAACGCTGAGAGGCTGTGGTTGGAGCCACAAGGAGCAGCTAACAGACAGAAGTCAGACTAATGCCATTGTAAGCTTGCAGGTCAAAGTCTAGAGAGAGATTGGCTTAGACTTGTGCTAAACTGCAAGCCAGCACTTCCCGCTACTCCCTAACCTGCAGCATCCCCTGACACATGCAGTGTGGTGAGGGCAGAACTCCTGCCACCTGTGCAGCCTCTAGCAGCACCTACCACCTCAAAACGCTTCCCAAACTAAACTTTCTCTAACCGGAGGCCTTCCAGCAAGACCATGGGCACTTAGAATCACAGAATCATAGAATAGTTAGGGTTGGAAAGGACCTTAAGATCATCCAGTTCCAACCCCCTGCCATGGGCAGGGACACCTCACACTAAACCATATCACCCAAGGCTTCATCCAACCTGGCCTTGAACACTGCCAGGGATGGAGCATTCACGACCTGCCTGGGCAACCCATTCCAGTGCCCAAGGAGAGCATCACACAGCCCCGCTCCCAGCCACGAACACACTCGGAAGGAGCTCACCCCGTGCTCGGCTCTGCTCGAGCGTCCCGCTCCCTTCGCACCCCTCAAGTCACCGCTCTCACCCCGGAGCCCCGGGAGCGCAGCCCTGGCAGGCGGTGAAGGGCGCCCGGAACCGGATGACACCGCTCGCTATAATTAGGCACAGCGAGCCCGACAGGGCTTCCCCCGGCGGCGGCAGCCCCGGAGCGGCAGGCAAGGAAGCTCCCCCGGGGCAAGACGCGAAGCCACTGCCAGCAGTGCGGGGAGGGGGTACCGGGGGTACCGGGAGCCTTACGGGTCGCGGCCGGGGCCGGCATCGCGCTCCAGGAGGACGATGTGCCGCGGGTAGTGCGCGCACACCTCGCCGTGCGCGTTGGGGATGACGCTGTAGCGGTAGTCGCGGCCGAAGAGCTCCAGGCACCGCCGCTCGATCCGCTCCACCTGCACACAGACACGGGTCAGCGCCCGCCGCACCGGACCCCCGCTCCCCCCCGGACCGGGCCCCCACCTTAGCGGCGGCGGCACCTCCGCCGTCCTTCGCTCGGTACTGAGCCCGGGAGAACTCGAGCAGGAGCTCGGCCAGGGCACGGTCCCCGCAGCCCGCCGGGGGGCAGCCGCGGGCCGCCGCCATCCCGCGCCGCTCACCGCCGCCGGCCCATGGCGCCGCCCCGCCCGCCGCCGCCGCCGCTTCCGCCCGCTCGCCCAGTCACCGGCAGCGCGGCGGCCACGCTGCTTCCGTCCGCCCGCGGCGTCATCCGGATGCGACGGCCGCGCTGTCGGGGCGCTGCGCTCGGCGCTTCCCGGTCCTGCCGCCCTCCGCCGGGATGAGAACGGGTCCCGGGAAGCCGCCGGTGCAGAGGTGCTCGGTGGAAGGCCTGGAGCCACGGGAAGAGCGGGGCCCGGCCGAGGAGCGGGCTGTGCTCCCCGGCACCGGCAGCTGCGGGACACCGAGGCTTTGCGCAAACCGCATTTAGGACCGCGGAGGGACGGGGCGAAGGTGGTCGGGCCCCGGGGGAGGAACCCGAACCGGCTGCTCGGGGGGGGAGCGCAGGCATGGAGCCGGTGGCAGCTACCGGGGGAGCGGTAGCACCGGCAGAGCGGTGCGGGCGCTACGCTGGGACTGCTTGTACCGAGTTAACGGGCATCGCTGTCCCGCACCGGGCGGGCGGCTCCGTTGCGGGGGAATACAAAGAGTTTTACACACTGCATGTGTCTGCTTTGTGAATCTGTCGCGAACCTTGGCAGGACGAGGAAGAGAACGGAGCAGCTCAGTTCAGCCGCCGCACACCGGCCACGGGCGGTCCGGTACCCGTGGGTTGGGCCGGCGGGGAGGGTTTGAGGGGCACCTGCCAGCGTGCATCACCGGGGGCACATCACCGGGGGCGCATCACCGGGCACACGAGAGAGCCCGGACCGGGTCCCGCTGCTCCCAGCGCCTCTACAAGCACGTTGGCACCGACCGAGCTGCACCGGCCCCACCAAGCGGCTGCACGAGCCGCCGCCCGTCGGGGGCTTCTCCGCCCCGAGCACGATCGCTCACACGTGTACACGCGTGCGGGCTCAGGGTGGCTGAGCAGCCGGCACGGAGCGGGGCTGCTCCGGGGGCCGGCCCCGGTGGAGCGGGGGTACCGGAGCCTCCGCTTCAGCCCCACTGATGTGACCCCCCCCGAGCCTCTCCGAGGCGGCCCGAATAGAGCCGACAGTTCCCGAGCGCGCTCGGCGGAGCGGCCCGAGCCCTGAGCGGGCGGAGCCGAAGAGGACCGATTCCCCTCGGGGCGCGCGCGCCAGGCTCGGCTCTCGGCTCGTCTCCGCAGTGGTGGGGGGGGGGGGGGAGGGAGGGAGGCGCGCACCCGCGGGGGCGCGCACGGGGCGCAGAGGCGGCAGCCAAGATGGCGGCGCGGGTGGCGCAGGGGCCGGCAGCCCGCGGGCGCGCCTAGGCCGCGGCCCCCCCTCCTTTATCCCCTTACCCCGGGGCGGGGTCCCCGCTGCCGAGCCCCCCCCTCCCCGCCCCCCCCCCCAGCTCCAGCACCGGCAGGATGCTGCCCTCGCAGGAAGCCTCCAAGCTGTACCATGACAACTACGTGCGGAACTCGCGCGCCATCGGCGTGCTGTGGGCCATCTTCACCATCTGCTTCGCCATCATCAACGTGGTGGTCTTCATCCAACCGTACTGGGTGGGAGACAGCGTCAACACCCCCAAGCCCGGTTACTTCGGGCTGTTCCACTACTGCGTGGGCAGCGGGCTGGCGGGCCGGGAGCTGTCGTGCCGCGGCTCCTTCACCGACTTCAGCACCATCCCGTCGGGCGCCTTCCAGGCGGCGGCCTTCTTCGTGCTGCTGTCCATGGTGCTGACGCTCGGCTGCATCACCTGCTTCGCCCTCTTCTTCTTCTGCAACACCGCCACCGTCTACAAGATCTGCGCCTGGATGCAGCTGCTGGCAGGTACCGCCCGGCACCGGGCGAGGGGCGGGGGGCACCCCGGGAGCACCGGGGGCTGCTCAGGGAAGATGGGCAAGGGCCAAGCGATGCGGGGATGGGATTCCAGGAAATAGCGCCCGGGCTTCCTGGGACAGCCGGGTCAGGGACTGGCACTGACTGAGCAATGGGAAGGCACCGGCGCTCGGGGCTCCCCAGGCACTGGTATCAGGGCCTGTGGCTTCATTATGCGGGGCTGGGTATGATTGCTGTGGATCCATAGGGTATTCCAGCCAGGAGCTGGCCCAAGAACACCCCAGGGCTTCCTGGGACTCCCAGGCCAGGCACTAGCACTGACTGAGCACCAGGAATCAACACTAGTTCAGGGCACTGGCACCCAGGGCTCCATAGGGAAGCCCAGTGGGAAAGCTGGATCAGGGACCCACCTCAGGGTGCCCCAGAACAGGCACCAGCCCCGGGGCGTGTGGACAGGCTGGAGGACCTCAGGACAGCCAGGCCAGGCACTGCATTTGGAGCACACAGTTACACCCAAGCCAGGGACCAGCCTTGGGGCACCCTGCAATGACTGTCCCATGGAGTCAAGGACCAGCTGCAAGGATGCCTTTGGACACCCTGGACCCAGGACCAGCAGTGCCCTGGGGACACAGACCCCCCACATCAGGGACTGGTCTCCCCATCTGCCCAGCCCTAAGGGCATCCCTGAGCAAGCCCACCCCCAGGGGAACACCCAGCTCCTGAAGGGACCCCATCACTGCAGGAGCCCAAGCATGGACCCTCCAGCTCTTTAAAGCACCTGTGCACAGACAGACCCTTCAGCTCCCCCTTAAAGAGATGCTGTGCTTGGTCCCCCTCCCTGCAGCATCATGAAGGGGCAGTGAGAACAGACCTTTCCCAGCCCCCTTAATAAAGAGACCCTGAGTACATTGCTTCCCACAGACACACTGTGCCTTGATGTCCCTCAGAAGTGATCACAGGCTCAAGCCCAGTTATTCCCACCAAAATTGGCCCTGTCTATAGATCCTCTTTAGCTTCCTATACATAAACTCCACTATAGATGGGGGTTCATAGTTGGGGTACCCCAACACCCTCATAGACTCAGTCCTTTAGGTGACACCATACAGCAGCCCAAACTTTTCTCCAGAAGTGGACTTGGTGCGTATATTGATAAGGATCCCAAGCATCCCCTTGTGCACAGACCTCCAGGCACAGTCCTCACTGAGGGTCTCTCCTTTTGGGAGAAACCCCCTGAGAAAAGACCCTTCACTTCCTTCTTTCTCCAGTTTTACACCTGTAGAGAGACACTGTGTGTGTGTGTGTTACTCCCCAGTGAACAGAGGCAGAGCTTCCACCAGAAGGGCTCAGAGCCCCCATATTCCCAATGAAAGGACCCCAGTCCCTCTCCCTTGGAGAAGGGCCCCAGTCACTGATGCTGGAGGACACAGCCCCCCAAGCTGGAAGCCTGTGCTGGGAAGCCTGCCCTCTCCTCACCCCGGTCAGGACCACAGCCAGGCCTTTGGCTTAACAGGAAATTCCTTCATCTTTAATTTTCCCTGCCCAGAAGATTTACCAGTTTAAGGCAGGCTCAGAGCCCAAATCCTACTGATTGTCAGCAGCTTAATCAAGTGGCTCGGAGCTGCTGCTGCTGCACAGGGAGCTCTGTGGCAGAGGACACTGCACTGAAGGCAGCTTTGGGCTTCTTCCCCAGTGCCTCCTGTCCTGCCCCAGCTCAGCACCCTGCTCTGTCACCTCTGGGTGCCTCTTGCCCTGCCCTGGGCCTTGTCCCTGCACACACTTTGCACCTTGTGGCTCACTTGTGTTGCTCACAACTGCACCTGTGGGAACGCTGAGTGTGTGGCTTGCAGGGGCCATGGGCTTGGAGCAGCACAAACACATGGCCTGTACGTGCTGGGGAGACTAAAGGTGTCATTCACAGAATCATGGAATCAATCAGGCCAGAAAATATCTTTAAGCTCATCCAGTCCAACCATTCCCAGCACTGCCAAGGCCACCCCTAACCCATGGCACTGAGGCCTCATCCCCACGCTGTGTGAACACTTGCAGGGATGGTGCCTGCAGCCCTGCCCTGGGCAGCCTGTTCCAATGCCTGAGCACCCTGTGGGGCAGGAATTGTTCCTCAGCTCCATCTAAACCTGCCCTGGTGCAGCCTGAGGCCGTTTCCTCTTGTCCCATCCCTTGTTCCTTGGGAGCAGAGCCCAGCCCCTCCTGGCTCCATCCTCCTGTCAGGCACTTGTAGGGAGCCATCAGGTCCCCCCTGAGCCTTCTTATCTCCAGACTGAGCCCCCCAGGTCCCTCAGCTGTTCCCCGTCGTGCTCCAGGCCCTGCACCAGCTCTGTTGCCCTTCTCTGGCCCCACTCCATTAACAGAGTGCTCTGAGATGGGGATGGTGCTTCTGTCCTGCAGGAGAGGCTGCAGCCACCACCAGGAAGGGCCAGGACATGGAGGCAGTGGTGTGTCCTGGCAGGCCTGAACTTCCCTGGGCATTTCAGAGGCAGCTGCAGCTGGATGTTACCTTGTGCATGGAGAAGGAGCTGCTGTGACCCATGGAGAGGACACCATGGACTAAATCCCATGGATGAGGCAGGGATGTGGCCCAATGCAGGGGCTGGCCCAGTGTGATGTCCAGCTTTGGATATTCACCTGCCTTGGGAGGCTGGAGAGATGTGCCAGAGCAGAGGGCTTGGAGAAGGGAACGGCATTCCTCCTGCCTCAGTGAGGTTTTAGCTGGGGGAGAACTTGGCACCACTACAGCAGAAGCAACAGCAAGATCTAAAGTTTCATGGTCTCACTGGTGAAAACCAGGTTAAGGAGGTGCAAGGCAGAGAGCTGGGTCCATCCTGTCCCTATGGGATAGCCAGTACAGAATCCAGGGCTGCTAAGTAGAAAGACTTCAGAGCAGGGAAACCAAGAGCAGGAAGGGGGCAGGAGGATGAGGATGGGGAATTCAGTATCCCTTTCAGAAAAGAGAAGGTTTGAATCATCAATGTCTAATTAGTGGACGGCAATCAAGGAAGGGTTTAATTAGAGCTTCCCAGAAAGCTCCAGCTCAAAAGCCACTGCCCCCCCAGGAGGGAACTGGGTCTAATGAAGAGGAAAGCCTGTGCTTTAGCGCGGCTAGCGCAGCCATCTGCCCTCTTCAAATCCCAGGAACACCAAACCAGAGATTTCACTAAATCCGTCTGTTATAAAACAGAAATGGGCCTTTCACATAAGCACGTCAACAGCTGCATGACTGACAGCGCCCTGGTGCCACGCCAGGCCTCGAAGCTAGGAGAGGAGCTCCTCCAGCAACCCCATGGGATGATGCTTACTTGAAGAGAAACGGGCTGTGAGGGTGATCCCTCTTGTCTGCCCTCCATGGAGGGCAGGGACAGGAGCTGGGCTGATTCTGTGGATGCTTCTGTTTGAAGGACCTCATAGAGCCATCTCCTGGGGTCCAGAGCACAGGAACACACCATAACCAGCACCACTCTGAGTTGCTCTAGGGCTTTGGGTTTGTACTTACAGTCTAGTGGGGGTCAGAAGAGGCAGCCGACTGAGCACAGGGTCCCCCATAGCATGGAGAGAGTGATTGGCCACTTCTGAAGGTGTTTCCCTGCCTTTCAGGTCCATCAGTCAGTGATGAGACCCCTCAGCTCCCTCAGGCCAGGCACAAGCACAACACAAGGGATGCCATTCTGTGTCACTGGCCATAGAGCTGGGGTTTATCTTTATCAGCAGCACTTTGGAGCTAAGTGTGCCATCAGAGACCTGGCAATGTGATAATCCATCAGCATCCCAGCCCTTTCCTCCTTTGGGACACCCCCTTTGGAGTTATGTTCACATCCCAGCTGGGCCTTTCCCTCCCAGCAGCCTGTGAAGCAGGGACAGGGGCAGATCCTTGATCAGTGGCTTTATCTTCTTCACCTGAGGTGTATTTGCCACCATCTGAGTGTGGCCCCCTCACACTGTGCAGCTGCACAGCATCATTTTGGCATGTCTGTGGAGAGGTTAGGACTTGTTTTCATGCATATAAAAGTCCTAATGAAATGATATGTTATGAATATGAAATTCCTAATGAAAAAGTGGATTACAGATAACCACTGCTCCAAACAGCTAGGAAGTAACTGGGATAGCTGCTGGGATTGAGGGTGAAGTAGCCTGAAGCCTTTTGTCTGCCTAATAGCAGAAATAAAGCCAATAAATGATCTTCAAGCTTCCCTCTGCCCACCCTGCAGCAAAAAGGAGGCATCACTAAAAAAAACCCTTTGTATTTACTGAAATACCAGCTTCTGGCCCCAGAAACCCTTTCATGAAGATCCTCCTCCTGCTTCCCCTGCCGTGCAGCAGGAATGGGAGCGCAGCGTCTCCATGCTCCAGGCATCGGGAGGCAGCGTGACCCTCCCGTAGTAGCTGTTAACGTGCCTGCAGAGCCGCAGGGAAGGACTGAGGCTCTGATGTCCTGGAGCTGGCATCCCATAACTGTTATTCCAGATAAAGTAACTGTCAGTTCGGATTCATACCACCAACTAGCTCCATTCTGAATCTGCTGAGGTTTTGGCTCACAAACAGGCTGTGGAGCAGAATGCCTTGAGGAAGCTGCTGTCTGTGTAAATGGCCGGGATTTGCCATCCCAAGCGTGCTGCCTTTGGGTTTCATTTAGTTGTGAGGGGTTTCTATTTTTAGGATGGGGGAAAAGGAGGGAGGGAAGATCTGTTTGTTCCCTTTCCTTTCAGTGCTCAGCTCTGAGGAGGTTTCCTATGAGAAGCAGCTACTCCAGACCCTAAATCACATCCCATCCCCTGTTCCCTAGGGATTCAGGGCTGCTGCGCAGCACCCAGGGACACCAGGACTTGGCAGTCATGGGGTAAAGGTGGGACTTGATCATCTTAAAGGTCTTTTCCAACCTGGTTGGTTCCATGTTGGGGATCCCCAGTGGGCACCCCCATGTGCTGATAGCACAGCATCGCAGCGAGCGGCTGTGGGCATGCGGCACATAGAGCTTCCTCCCCTTTGGTACAAGGGAAATACGAGGGGCTGGGGGTCACCAAACGACCCCTGGCAGAGAGATGTGAGTGCAGTGAGGGTGGGAGTGATGTGCATGCGGGCAGGGGACAGGCACTGAACCTGAGGGAGGGAGAAGCCTGTGTGCCCAAGCCGGGTACCCAGCAAATGTGGGTTACTCACAGTCCGCATCAGCTACATACACCTTCCATTGAGGGATGCTGTCCTGCCAGGAGCCTCCTCATCTCTCTGCTGAAATCCTGCTCCAGTGTTGCAGCCGAAGTCACAACACTGAATTCCCTTCAATTAATTTCTTTTACATGGATATCTAAGGTCCTTGAGGGGCTCGTTTCATTTGTAAGTGACAAGGAAGCACTGAGGAGCTTCAAGCCATGATCCACCTGCAAAACAAGCCAGGAATTACCAGTTTCCCTGGGGCTGAACCCCCAGCCCCAGCAGCATCTCTCCCCATACACCCTGCCCCTGTGAGCACCAGAAGGCCCAGTCTCAAATCCATCTTTCCAACTGGGAAAACTCTGGAAGAGGGAGTTGGAGGCCAGGGCCTGAGGGAGGGATGGCAGCTGTGGTGCGTGACAAAGTGCTGGTCCTCAGTGCCACTGCCATAGGGATTGGCACTGCACCCTCAGGAGAATGGGAATTTAAAGCAAAATGGATGGGAATTGGGTTATGTTTGTTCCTCTTTAATAGCAGCAGAGCCCCATCCTCATGTCCCTCAGACCCACTGCGAGGGGCCCGGTGGGAAGGGCAGCACCTCAGGGATCGTCTCCTTGTTCCTGCTCTGCTCCGTGTCCCTCCGTGCTGCAGGCACAGGAAGGTGTTTCCAGGACACAGGCAGCCTGGGGACACACGGGAAAGGGAATTGCTTGTGACAGAGCAGAGGACAGAAGCTCAGTGCTGGGAACATGTGGGATGGATGGGAAGAGGAGAGCTCTGCCCTTCACCAGGAGCAGTCCTGGTTTGCATGGCCAGGGAGCTGCTGAGCTTCCCTTGTGGGAAGAGGCCTCAGGTTGCCCTCAGGCAGAAGAATGTGGGTACATGCGCTTGGACACGCTCCTTTGCCCTGGCAGTGAGCACACAGGTTCATTCCCTGCCAGCCAGGGGGTGGGCACTGCCCCGTGCCCTGGTGCCAGTGCAGAGCGGGCACACAGGGACAGGAGGGACCAGGGAGGGCAGACACAGGCTTAGAGCCAGCCCCATCCATGCTGGGCTGCCTGTGCCCATGGCTGTGCTGTGACAGCCTCCCTGCACCGATGGCTCATGTGCTCTGTGTTTCTGAGCTGTTGCTTTCACCTCCAACCCTGTCTCTTGTGTCCTCCATGCACTAATCCACCTGCAGCACTGCCCTGGGTGCCACATGTGGGACCTGCTGATGTCCTCTCAGACCCTCACACATGTACCTGTGGTGGCTCTCGGTGACCTCCTGCTTTACCCATGCAGCTGGATCCATCTGGAGCCCTAATAGATGCTCAGAAGCACAGAGCGAATACTGATGCAGAATCTAAAGAGGGACCCAGGGGCTGTTATTGGGCTGCTGGAGGGACCAGGCGAGGGCTGTGCACAAGAGCACAGCAGGTTGGACTGGCACCTGATGATTGGTTTCATATCCTACTTACGTTTATGTGCTTTTCCCACCCTCTTCCACCCTGGAGCACAGCCCCATTGTTCTCTGTGCTGACAGGGGCTCTTGCTGCCCAACTTCTCTCTCCTTGGGCCTCACCACCCACTTGTGGCTCTTTTCTCCCCTCCACTGATAGCAGCAAGGCTCTTACAGCCAGTGTCCATCTCCAGGCTGTCCCTCTGCCATCTAGCTCCAAGGTGCCCTGGTCAGCAGGAGGGACAGGCAGCTCCTCACTGCTTACCACACAGCACACACCACTGCTGCTGGTTCCTTTCCAGAGGGGATGGGTTTGGGTTGCTCCGGTCCCAAACGTGGCTGTGTAGGAGATGCTCCTTGTGCAGTGCCAGGGTGGCACCAGGGCTGTGTATGGAGGTGCATCAGGGTGCAGAGCTCACCTCTGTCTGCAGCAGGTTTGTAAGGTGGATGAAGGAGGTGGAACCAGGCAGCAGCAGGCGGGTGCTGTTATGTGCTGGAGCATGGATTAACCTCAGCATTCCTGCCCTTCCCTTGGGAGAGTGGGCAGTGCGGCTCATTGGGATGCACTGGAGCTGCTCTATGGTCTCCCCTTCAGGAGCCTTCTTCTCCAGGCTGAACCAGCCCAGCTCTCAGCCTGGCTCCAGAGCTCAGGTGCTGCTCACTATTAACTACTGCTTGCTGTAGTTATGAGAGCAAACATTGCCTCCTTACCTTGACAGTCACGGGCTTCATCTCAGCATTCCCTTCTCGTTCATCCCCATGCTCCCTGACGTCTCCCTGCTCAGCACAGGCTGTGAAGTTCGGATGCTCCTGGTGACAACGACCCCCTCCGCAGGCAGCATTCCTGCAGCATTCCTGCAGCTCCTGCCCACGTACAGGAAGCTCCTGGTGATGAGGACAGGCTCAGCACCTGGAATCCCCTCTGATGCTCCCCTCCCCTTTCCCCCTGCAGCGCTCTGCCTGGTGCTGGGCTGCATGATCTTCCCCGACGGCTGGGATGCAGAGACCATACGGGACATGTGCGGGGAGAAGACAGGGAAGTACTCCCTGGGCGACTGCTCCGTGCGCTGGGCTTACATCCTGGCCATCATCGGCATCCTCAATGCCCTCATCCTCTCCTTCCTGGCCTTCGTCCTCGGCAACAGGCAGAACGACCTGCTGCACGAGGAGCTCAAGACAGAGAGCAAAGGTGAGCGCAGCATTGAGGGGGGTCCTGCTCCATGGCCATGGAGGGGGGATTCCGGGTGGGAATAGCCCAGGATAGGCTCAGCTCCCCCAGCAGCCTGATCCCATGGGCGAAGCAGGGTGGGAGGGAGCTGCAGCTCCGTGCCTGACACCTTCTCTTCTGTTTCCGCAGATTTTGTTGGCACTGCGGTAAGTCCTGAGTGTCCTTGTCCCATCCCTCAGCCCTGCCTGTGCTGGGTGGCCCCATCCGGGTGGGATGGGGTGGGGGAACCCCTTGGCTGCGCAGGGCAATGGGGACGAGCCCGTGCATGGCCCACGCTGGTGGCACAACGCGTTGGGTCCTGCCCGACACCGGCTCTGCTCTCCCCGCAGAGGATATAGGGCCGAGCGCCCGCAGCAGGACCCTCCTCATCCCGCCCTTCATCTGCTGCCAGCGGCCGCACCGCGTCCCGGGGACGTGCCTCCATGTCCACGCCGGCACCGCCATCCCATGCACCCGCCGCGGGGGAGGCCGCCCCGACCCCGCTCCCTCCGAGAGCAGCGTCCGAACGCGGCTTCGTTCCGATGAGAAAACAGAGTTTTTAACCGATTTCTACATCCCCGACCGCTGCCTCCAGCCCAGCTCCGGGCCCCTTCCTGCTCCCGTTTTGTACAGCTCCGGACCCTGCCCCGCAGCCGGGGGCCGGGGGGAGCCTCAGCCCCTACTTTTACGTGTACATTCATATTCTTTAAACAGGGTAAAGTGACCCGAGCCCCCCCCCCCCACCCCCCCCCCCCCCACCCCACACGCGGTGTTCCCGGTGCGTGGCCAGGCCACGGGATGTGTCCTGTCCCCCCCCGGCACGGGCACCGCTGCTGAATGTAACCCTGGTAAGTGGGAGCAGCCGAACATGCCAACACCCCCCGGTGGGTGCAGGACCCCCCATCCCACCGAGCCCCTTCCCCGAGCTGGCCGCGGGCTGTTGCCAAACGCCTTCCCCCTCCATCCCCATACGGTGCTTTTATCTCCACTGGTGACCGGGCCCCCGGTGTTCCCAGCCCTGGCTGCAGCTCGCAGGGAGCCGGCAGCCTCCAGCACGACCCAGCCTCCATCGCACACACACAGCACCCAAGAGCCGGCACCGACACCGGTGCCCGCACCGGGCACTTGGGACCGTGCTCCTGACCGCAGGGGGCTCGGGTCGCTGCAGCCCCTGCAATGCAATAACGTCCTCAGCACCGGCTGCGTCCCAGTGCGAGCAGCCGGGGGCTGTTCGCAGGGCTCCCTTGGGATCAAGGGGAGGGACCCCTGGCAGGGCTGGACCCAGGCGCTGGGAGCGGAGCAGGAGCACGGCCACGGGCAGCGGAGCCGCTGGGGATGGCCATGAAGGGCGCTGCAGGAGCTGGTGGAGCAGGTAAGTGGTGCCCAAGGGACGGAGCTGTGCCCAGGAACACCGTCTGGGAGCCAAAGTCACCCGGGACGGCGCCGGTGCTGCTGCCAACGGGCTCTGCCAGCCGTGTCCCTCCGCCGGTCCCCGGGCATCCCGCTGGAGCGGGGCTGGCCGCAGCCTCCCGGTGCCGGCAGCGCCCGGGAATTGCCAAGTGGAGAGTGCTGCTGCCGGCTGCATCGGAAACCAAACCAAGGAAGAAAACCCACACGGATCAGTGGAGAAAGGAATACAGTAGCTGTAATATATCTGTATTTTAGTACAAAGTTTGATACGGTGTTTCACAAAACCTTATTGAGAAATATAATTCAAACCAGACGAGCTCGGAGGCCTGTGGTGTGGGGAGGAGCGGGACACGGGCTGCGCTGGGAGCTGAGGAGGTGACGGTGAAGGACCAGACCATGGCACAGCCACATGGGCTGGGAGCGGTTGGGTGGGTGCCAGAGCTGCGGTGGGGAAGGGGAAGATGAGGCTGAGCCTTCATCCACAAAGGCTGGCACGCAAGGGGAGGGAAAGGATCTGTCCCACCCCATAGCAAAGCAGGAGGTGGGGTGGGAGGGTCCCATCTGTCACTGGGAGTGCTTCAGCCCTCCCCATGGAGCACTATAGCTGCTGGCTCACACCTGGCAGTGAGGGGGGTTGAGGCCCTGCTCCAGGCTCTGCACATCTCAGGCTTCCTCAAAGGGCAAGCAGGAAAACTGAACCTACCCCCCAGCCATTCCCTTTGTCCTGTCCCTACAGGCCCTTGTCCCAAGCCCCTCACCAGGTTTCCTGCAGCCCCTTTAGGCACTGGAGCTGCTCTCAGGTCTCCCCTTCAGGAGCCTTCTCTTGTCCAGGCTGCCCCAGCCCAGCTTTCTTGCACAGGTAGGAAGCTCAAGGAGTTTCCTTCTCCTCCTGCAACAGCCCCTGGCTTCCCCTGGCAGAGGAAGAGCTGCTCCTGTGAGGCTCCATTTACCCTGCAGGGACAGGGGAGAGACCCCCCCCCAACCCCTGATCCCCCCATGGAAAGAAACTCTCAAAAATACCGTTTTTTTTTTCAAGTTAAGTATTTTTATTATCAAAATTATTACATCTCTTGTGAAAGTTCAAATGTTACAGCACGGTGTAAAAACTCCACGAGAGGAAGAAGCCTCAGCCCCCACCCTTCCAAGAGCTTTCCAGGGTCCCTCCCTCCTGCCCCACTGCTGCGCCCAAAGGTGCCGGAGCCTTAGGAATGGGCTCCCCTTACCCCCATGGCCCCTGGCAGGGCAGAGCCTGCCTGCCCTGTGCCCTGCCCAGCACCGAGGGGGGGGCTGCACCCCCAGGGCTAAGCCGAGTGAAGTTTACACCTATATGATACAGTATAGAGCCACCCGACGGCGCGGTGACAAGTCCCATCCCGACACGCTCACAGCCAGACAGGGTGAGAAAGTGAACTCTGTTTGTTTTCAATAGTTTAAAAGTCTCCCCCTACACCTGATTTTGGGTTGTGAATGCAGAGAAACCTGTAACAGTCCTAAAAAAACCAAACAGAAAACAACCGAAAAACAAAACCCGGAAAGGAAGAAGACTGCGGCTGAAAGGACAGGGGAGACGGACTCACAGCATTATGTTATCCAAGAGAAAGGAGAAGTTCCACTGCAGCACCAGGGATGACACCTGTCATATATTAGCTAACCTACGATGGTTATAACTGAATATAAAATTAGATAAATAAAAACACGCCCGATATTACAGTAAACAAGTGAGAAAGAAGCTGGCAATCGTATGGAATCGAACAGACAGCGCACCGTGTCCGGCTCGGGATTGACATCCCGCAGCATCACTTGACTCACCGAGCATCCCCCATCCCCGGTCACCCGCAGCACCGCTCCTGCTCACAGAGCGGCGATCCCAGTGCATCCCGGATGCTCTGCAGCCATAGGCACACGCACTCCAACCCCTTCCCTATCCCCCCCACCCCTCCCCGTGCTAAGTTCACATTTGCGGAGGCTCTGTTGTCCTGGAAAAGCTCCGGCCGGGAGCGTGCGCTCGTCTGCTCGTGACTGGAATGATCGTAACGGATTTGAAGCCCTCCCCAGCCTGCACCGAGAACCTGACCTATGGAGAGAGCTTTGGGATTTGGAGATCCACTTCCCCCAAGGTTTGCCTTGAAAACTGCTTTCGTGTTCAGCAAGCCGTCCGTGCTGCATGGGTGACTACGGCCATGGGCACGGACGAGAGGCAGAGGCTGCACCGCAGTCATTGCACTTCAACCACTTGCCTATTTCTTTGCAATGCACCCACGTGCCAGGGAACAGCTTTGCTACAGTCTCTGCCTCAAGAGGAATCCGCCTGCTCCTACAAGGCCAGAGGCCAACACTGCTCACAAATCTCACCCGTGCGTGTCAGACCTCAGCCTCTGACCCCTGGCACCCCAGCATCGGGTGCAAGCTTCCCCACACTGGCCCAGGAGCCACTTCCAGAGGTGACTGGAAGGAGCTATGGGCAGTTTTGTCCTCCTGGAGTCCAGGCAGCCCTAGGAAAGTCCTGTTTGAGTCTTTACTCCAGAACCTTGGAGCTGCTGAAGTCTGTATTGATGGACACTGCTCCCCCCGCGGTGCTGATAGTGTTGTGCACTGGAAATCACTGCCCCCCGGGAGCCCTGGTAGAGCACAGACTGCCCCGAGCTCGGCAGGCTCATAGTCCTCAAGTCTGACTGTAGTGACCTGGCACTTGGGGGGGCAGAGGAGGAGCCCGACGTGCCTGTGCAGGACTGGGAGCCCGACTCGGAGGACAAAGAGGAGTCCACAGCCGTCTGCTGTGCTGGGCTGGCAGCAGCAGGGCAGCTCTTCTTCAGGAGGCTGCTGCTGATGCTGCCAGAGTGCTGCTGGCTGCTGTAATACCCCGAATTCCCTGCAAACAGGGCAGAGGAGTCTGTGGAGACCGAGTGGGCAGGGCTGGAGTAGGAGGTGGTGGAGGAGGAGGAGGAGAGGGGTGTTTCTGAGGAACCATGGGAGAGGCTGTGTCCTGTCCTCTGTGCTGCTGCTCGGTAGCTGTACCCAGGAGATGGAGTGAGGTGTCCTCTGTAGGGGGAGGAACTCTGCTGCAGAAGGGTCTGTGACTCTGCCTGGGGACTGTCAGACTGCAGGAGCTGAGTAAGGCAGTGGAGAGAAGAAGAAAAGGCACGTCAGACTGACTTCCTTCCCATGCCAAGGGTGTTCAGTGGAGCCGGATTGGGAATAACTGGCAGCCAAACCCAGATCCCCCAAATCCTGCTAAAAGCTTTATTTCAGACTGGGCAGGTAAGACAGGAAAGAATTTACCTGGTAGCTGTATCGAGAAGGACTGTAAACTGCTGGTCCTTTGTGGGCTTCTGGAGTGTCTCCTCCTGCTGTGTCTGCAAGGTACATGCAAGATGTTAAACCTCCCCCTCTGAACTCAGACCACAGCCATTCCCTATCGACCAACACTGCACACACACCATCAGTTACACCTGAGACAAGAGCAGCTTCTTCAGCCACCAGTGTTACAGGAGTTGAGGAACCCCAGAAAAAGGCAACTGGAAAAGGTTACCATGGGTAAACCAGCCACAGTGGGAACTGCTGATTCCCTTCTTCCAGCACTCGCTGGTTTACCATGAAGCTCACCTGCCTTGGACCAGCCTATCTGTACCTGGGGACACCACACAGACCCAGCCAGGGCTCCCCCGGATGCTCACAAGGACACAAGGGGCAGAAGGCAGCTTCTAAGGACTCATTCTCCACTTGCAGGAATCTCGCAGGAGATAGAACTGTCCCTTCCTAAACGGCTGTCAGCAGCATCCTCACAGGTTTTCCTCAAAGGCAGATCCAGACGCTGCCAAAGACTGAGGTCTGATGCTGCCAAGGCTGCCAGCACCCCTCCTGCTGGCTTGGGGATTATGCTTTAGAAGTCAACCGAGCTGCTCCAGTTACTCCCAGACCTCAGAAACACCTATTTTTAAAACAGGCCAGGATGAGGAAAATGCTGTGAGGTTTGAAGGGCACCAGCAGCACAGTACACACCGATCCCCACCAGTTATGTGAGAGCAAGAGGAGCAAAGCTGCTTCTTGACAGAGCCTCTCTAGTGCTTGTATCTTAGAGGGTGGGCAAGCTTCTTGTCCTGCCAGATAACTGAACAGGAACTGGGGCACTTGCTGCAAGTGACACAGCCACTTTGCCACGTGTGTTGTTCAGTTGTTACTACTGTTGTAACCATGGGGTTCAGCTGGGAATGGCGCTTTCTTTAGGAAGGAGTGAAACTGGTGGAACTGGAAGATCTCACATCAGTTATGTTGCAGCCTAATGAGACAGAGCTGTTTATCTGCAGCATCTCGGGGACTCTCAGCAGCCACGTTTGAAATGCCTCAGTGAAACTGTTGGTATTAGTACCAAATCTGTATGGCAGATGTATCTGTCATGAAACAGGACACGCCGCCTCCCTCTGCTCTGTACTTGTGCCAGACAGGTCTGGCTCTACACCAGATGCCCTGGCAGGAGCTCGGTGTCAGCAGTGCCTATGGCTTTGCTGCCTTGTCCTCTCTGTGCTACCTCACAGTTACCAGCTTGGCTGAACACGGATATGACAGAGCTGTGCTGGGGCTCAGAACCCTCCCTGCTCAGGACAAGGACCTGCAGAGAGACCACGGTGTGAACCTTCCAGCACGTGTCCTGTGCCACTTTCCGAAACAGCATCCAATGCATCCAGTGCTGTTTGCTGTGGGTGACATTCCAAGTGCTGCACTGCAGAACAGCAAAGCCTGGGAGCTTGGGGCATGCTTTGTTAACCAGTGATGGATAGAAGACACCGAGAGTTCAGTGTGCAGGAGATGGCTGTGACCAACAGAAGCTGAGTGTGAGAATCAGAAGGAATCTAAAGGACTTGTTTCTGAAGAGGCCAGGCACACCAGCAGGGCTGCAGTATTTATTGCAGTGCTGTCCACAAAACACACCTTGATGAGTTAAAGGCTATTGAAAGACAAAGGGTAAATAAACCATAACCTTCCTGAATTTGTTTTATGTAAAAGATAAAGCCAACACTTCCCTCACTTACTTCTTCATTCCTGCACAAGGAAGGACATGAAGAACTGCCTTTCCTGGCAGTACTGGCCTGGATCTACCCAAAGCCTGTATGAAGCTAAGAGCAACTGCCATTCTCACAAATATGGCATGCACACAAATTCCATCTCATTCCTACATGCCCCATCAGCAAATAATTCAAATTCGGGGTTTTTAGCTCCCCTCATATTATCATCTGTTACACTTGTGTTCACTTGTGTATTGTGTGTAATCAAGTGTGTATTGTCACAACTGCTACAGGTGATACCAGGCATGGCAGGGACTCAGCAACTCACTTGTTTCAGTAAGCAGCAGAGCAGCAGCTGGGGGAGGGAAGGTGGCTCACAAAATCTAAGCAGATCTAAACCAGCTACTGAAGAAACTGCCCAAGTATGCAAAACAAGAGAATAAAGACATTTTGCTGCACTAGGATGAAAGAGACAAAAAGACCTTTGTCAGCTGCAGCACTGAGTTTTCACAGCTTGGAGTGGGATGGGTTTTGTGCATCAAGAAAGAATGGATCAATGTAGACAAGCATTTAGCTCCAGCCTAGCTCTTGGGTAGGACTGAAAAGCCAGAGCTGTGCAGATTACAGCCTGGATTTTGCCTACCCTTCTAAACAGGCCTTACTGCAAATGGTTCAGATCCCTGCTACAGATCATCAGCAAGTTGCAGTCGTATCAGCCAGGAGTGTAACAACAGTCCTCAGCTACGAGGAAGCAGGGGCAGATGGCAACAGGCGAAGTTATTCAGATACAATGATCCACTGCTCTGAGTCCCAGGGGCAGTCAGGGTTCCGAGGGCACTGTCTGCTAGGGAAACACAATTGTGTTCAACAGAGACTGCAAATAAAGAAAAGACAAATCACTCCATTTCAGAGCTGAGAAGTTGGGCAATGATGAAGTGATCTGTCCATCCCTCACAAAGTTACATCTCACCTTTAGCCCACTGATCAGTAACAGAGGGGTGTAATTCCAGCTCAAGTCACAAACAGTGACCCCGCGTGCTCCTTGGCGAGGACAATGCTTTATTCAGAGAAGAAAGGAACATCAACCAGAACTGAATTGAGCTCAGCGCATTTCACACAACTGACAAACATCACAACTCAGGGAATCAATAACTTCAAAAAGAGCTGAGGTAAGATTTAGAAGCTAAATTAGGTCTTAGCACAGCCTAAAGCACACACCTGCATTTTAGTGTGATAATACATTTATCTGAGTGTTCAGCCAGCTAGAATTATTAAATGCTACCACTTTTATCCCCAGTAACCAGGGCCAGTTGAGGTAATGCTGCTTAACTTGTCTGTCCAAGGACAAAGGAGCTGTCCTCGCCAAAGCTGCAGGTAAGCCTTGAGTCCAGACTCTGGAGAATCCTGGAGGTGCTCCAGGTCAAATAAAAGAGGGATATAGGGTCAATGCATATCTGAATAGCAATAAGGTACACAGGAGGCTCTTAGAAGGCATTGATAATGTTAAAGATGAAAGTACAACTAAGTTCACAGAGAAGTTTGCAAAGTTACCTGAGCCCATCACTTCTGACCAACCAAGTGTTCAAAAGGTTCCTCTCCCTACCTGCATCTCTCTCGATGGCACTGTCACGGGAAGGTGAGGATTCGTTTCTCTGCGATACCTTTGCACCACTTCTCAGCACCTTCTCAAGTATCCCCCGGCCCTCTCGAAGCCTCTCCACCGACGTTGGGACCATCCTGCAACAAAACCCCAGGAACAGCTGAGGATTGCCATGACACAGCTAAGAGTGATGTGACCAACACGCACAGGGGCTGTAGCGTCCTTGGAATGATCGCAAGACACATCTGGCTTTGCTTAAATCCATTGGTAAATGTTAGTGTGAGCACAAACCCCTACCATAAAAGGGAGGGAATCGGAGACCACCAGCTCTATAGACAGATGAGGAATAAACTTCTGAACTGCTTTTGCAATGTAAATAACCTCCTGTGGGATTTTCCACTGCCAGTCCCTGGCTCCCATGGTAGCACTGCCCTCAGAAGAACAAAGTCATCACTCTCATCAAAACCATAGAACACCCAGTTCAGTAGATCAGCAGATTACAGGCCACCTTATCCCAGAAAACATGTTTGAGATTCAACAGCATTTTGGAAATCCTGGCATTATTTTAAGGTTAGTTGCAGTTATTTCACACAGACTACTTGTATTCAACCTAAAAAGAAGCAAACCCAATACCTTTACAGTGTCAAGGCAGTACAGTCACACCTAGTCTGGCCATTTTGTCCCTTCGTACTACTATGCCCCATTTATTTGGTAATGTGAAAACTCTCCACTCAAGACTGGTGCTAGATCTTGTCCCATCACATATCACCAGTGTCTGCTCTGAGGGTGAAAAAGAGGTGAAGCAGCTTTCCTAAAGCCAACGTATAGATGAAAACCAGAGCCACAGCCAAACCCCAGACCCCCAGGTCAACATGCAATCTACCATGTACAGGACCATCCAAGTCTCTTTAGAAGTGTGTGTTTTAACCCATGAGATAGTTACCTTGACCAGGGATTTGCAATGCCTTTACCCTAAACACTGAAGAACATGTGCCTTAAGAATGCCTACATTTAAGTATGTATTATTAAGTGCACTGCATGCAGCTTAACACCATCTTCACATATTTCTGTATTTAATTATTTTCTTTTTAAAGGTCTCTAGAAAACTGTGCTTTCCATCAGCTTTATTTCTTTAAATAACAGCCCAGACATTAAAATTCACCCCTCACTGAAGCAGAAGGGAGAAGACACCAGAGTTCACACCTCATGGAGGTGAATAGGGTGAGGGGGTGAATTCACACCTTCGTTGCTGCTATTGTTTTGCTGGAGACAGTGTTCTGCAAGGCTGGGTTTACTGGGCAGCAGCACATCTGTTTACATTGTGATGGCTGTATCTTGGCAACTGAAAGAGACAGAAACTTAATTTTTTTTAATTGAAAGCTACTGGCAATTATTGTAGAATTCAGCAAAAAATCTGGGCAATGCAAAAAAAGTAAGGCATGTATTTTTAGTTCCCACCCTTTCCTTCTGTCCCTGAAATTATCCTATTGTGAATGTCTGGGAATGTATCTGGAATGTAGGCACTTAAAGATGCAACTGGGTCACAACTTTAACTCTGTTACATGCAGTTCCTAATATAGCTTTTTAAGTAGAAGGCGACTGTACGTTTGTTAGCCTTGCCCATTAAAACACAGAAGAATAAGAACTTAAAAGGCAGCAAAACTGCTTCATCCCATATCAAAACATCGCAGCATGGCTCCAACTTTACATCCAGTGTCCTGTAACAATACAATCTTTATTCCCACACAATACTTACTCACGAAACCATGTGAGAAACTGAAGCCAGAGCACCTGCTGATGGGCAACAGATGAAGCTTGGAATATAAAACATGGTACTAGAGCAAGGCTGCCACACCAACACCTCATCCTGAGCTATTATTTTTTCCCATTCAAGGTTTTTCTTTCACCTTTTTACAGGCAGAAAAATGTGGCACAGGAGGAGAAGGACATGGGTTATCGATGCTTGCACAGGATAAAACTTGATTATAAAATAATGATTATAAGCTAATCATCAGCCTCAGCTGGGGCAAATCCCAACATCTGGCAGAAGGTCATTTGGTAGACAGAGTACTGACAAATTCTTTCGATTAATCTCTGCTTGAAGAGTCATAAAGAAGTAAAAGAAACAGATCTCACTGCTCCTGCAAATCCACCCAAATGAATGTATCTCAAGCGCTTTTAACACAGACATCCTCCTCCTCACTGCCTTCAGCATTGCTTTGCATCTCCTTCCTTTGCCACCCCCCACCATTACATGTGCAGTGGCACAGCTGCCTATGTGGAGATCAGCATTAAGGAAGTTCTGCCTTTTAGCCTGTGGTGTGCAGGAACAGAACTTGAATACAAAGCAGCAGAGCCAGTGTACTACATCAGTCAGCAGAGCATCTTAACCATCACTGCAGTGACACTACAGAATGAAACACTCTGCATTCCGGTGCTGCAGTACTTCATTTTTTGGACCAGACATTATTACCGGGTTCAAAAGGTTTTGAAGACCAGCCTTTCCCCTTATCAAGCCTTCTTATTGTAACATGATAAAGGTGTGCTTGCCATGCCTTTGGCAAGCCACTGACTGCAGCCTGTTAACTGCTCTTCAAGCTGTATGTGCAAGGCATTAGGAAAACTGCAGTTGTTTCACTGTCCCTACTTCTCACACGTCAAGTTGCAGAGTGCTCCATTAGCTTTCCTTCTGAGTAGGAGCTGATTTAGGATCACTCATGTTCAAGACGACCAGACCTGGATTAAATTCTCATTGCAAGAATAAGACCTTCAAACCTGAGACTTTAAAAGGACAGCAGTGGAAGAGTCAACTCTTTATCTTTGTATCTTTCAAAGACAGTTTTTGATATCTAAACCAAGAAGTAAAGGGCAGGCTGAGAAGGCTGCTTGTATCCTTCACAGCTGCTTAACAATTACGAAAGAGAACAATGCCAAGAGACCTGACTGAATCCATCCACATGCAGACATTGTTATGGACATGCCCCCTACAGAGTTTGGTCCTCCTCTGTGGAGCAACCTCAGGCTTGCTTGGAAGGATAACACTCACCACCTGCTGCTGATGTTCTCCTGGGACTTGCTGAGTGACGATGAGGAACTAGCCCCCCTCGAGTCTGGTGGGCTGATGTCCTCTACATGAGGCAGGGAGGGATGAGAAGGGGAGAAGCCACTGTGTGGGGAGGATGGGGTTCGTACTGCAGAGCTGTTGCCATCTGTGTCAGTTACAGAGCTGTTGCTGCCCTGTCGGGTGGGAGTCCCTGTACATCGCATGGAATCACCTCCCTCCTTGGCTTCTTGTTTCCGCTTGCGGTACTCTAATAGAGATACCTTGGAGAGAAAAATGCAGCCATGAGTCTGGGAATGCAACAGACCAGGAGAAGGGGAGGAACAGGCCCAAAACCCATTAAGAAAATCTTTTTCTCTGGGTTTGCAGATAAAACTTCAAAAGGTTTGTTGGGATTATAAAATCTTCCTGAATCAGCTCTTTTACTGGTGTACCTGGAAAGTGGTACAGATCTAGACCACTCACCCACATTGTACCAGCATATGACCAATACTTCAGAAGAAGTATCCAGCTAGTCTGCTTCCCTAACAACCTGGGATTTCACATTACTTCAGTACATGCTTGTATATTCAACCATCAAGCCTCTATATCCTCCCTCCTCTCAACACCCTTTGAGCGGGTTCCTGCTATGGTGGCATTGCAAACTGCAGGTACTAACCCCTAAAAACCAACCTACTTTTAGTAAACGTAGACTGTAGATTGTGCAGAACACTCTCAGGTTTGTCAAAGACACAGACCAAAAGGTCCCAGATAACACAATCTCCTAACACAGGGACAGCAGAGCCAAAAATATATATGTATATATAGATGAGCACTTACCTTTCAGCGTGCCTTCCCCGTACGTTATTATGAGGCACAGAGACATAAAGGACTTACAGAAGGCAGCTCTGCTGTAGAATTTATCAACTATGACTCAATGATTGCACAAAAGGCTTTACAATACTAAAATGTTGAAGAGGGTATTTCCAAAAGTAACTCAACACATGAAGGTTTTAAGGATAACTTGGAAAAAACCCCAAAACCCTCCAGAAATGGAATAGGAATAAGACATTCCATTCAGCTGGACACTTACACAAGTGATCTGAGTTAGAAACCAATACACATGTGTTTTCTTTAAACAATACTCTTGTAGTTTTACTTTTAAAGAGCTAAAATTTAAGTAACAACCTTCATCTACTTTTCTTGCCATGTCTTTCCACAGTAATGTCCTAATATGTTTTAATAAACAGCCTAGCTTTTCAAACATTAGACCCAGTAAGAACTCTTTCCATCCTGGTAAATAACACCTCCACCAACCAGTACAGCTGCACTCTTATTCCTCTGGGTCTCGTCTCAGTTGAACAACTCCTAGAAGAGGTATTTTCATTGTGAACTTTCACTTTCACCTCTCACATTAAAATCCTGCCTAAAGGGCAGCTCACTCTTAACAACATTTAGATTATTTCCATCCAGGCACTGGCTGCTTGGATTACTTGCCCAGACTACATTTTAGTTGTATTCTGCTCTCTTTGTTCTCCCTGTAAGTCTTTCCATGGTGCTTACTGCTCCCACTCAGGTTCCTACAACCTAAGACTTCCTTTTACAGCAATACTTGCCTTCTTCCTTTGTGGAGGATTCTGAGGAGCAGATCTGACACCTTCACAAGCCCTCTCGCCGCAGGGTGACATGGATCCATGCACTGTCTCTTTAAGCAGCCCTGACTCATGTCTGCTGAAATACCCTTCAGCAGGAGAGCTGCAGCATCCTGCTTCCGAATTCACTGGCTTCCTCTCCCCCAAAGGAGGAGATCCCTGCAACAACCCATCCACACGTGGCATAGCGTTCAATGGGGAGAAGGCATACATTAAATTAAACTCTGTCCGAAAAGCCTGATCAGAGCTTCGTAGCAGCATCTGTGCTTCCCCACTTTTCCCTGGGAAGTTCATCTCTGAAGTAGAGTTTATGGAGGGTTGTGGAGCCAGATCAGAGGATCCAAAGTTGAGCAGCAGCGGCCGTTCTGGGCAGGTGTTTGCACTGGAATCCACGTACCCACCCTTCAAATCCAAGTCGGATCGGACGCAGAGCTGGAAAATCCAATAAGGATATAGGAGGGGATAGGAAGTCAGGGAAAGGGTCAGGCAGGGAGAGAGAATCAAGTCAGAAAGTGCTCTGTACAATGCTAGCTTACTGCTTCTCAGCTCCTTTTTGATCACCTCTTTGGTCCTTTCCTGTGCTATTTCACTCATTCTACAAGGAGTGACTGAAACTAAGCATCAGTTTAGCTGTCCAGTGCAAGGTAGCCTTTGTCCTTTAGCAGTCTTACTGCAGCAAGAGAATAAGGGTCAGCACTATGTCCAAGCAGTCAATGAAGAGGAAAAAAAAAAGCATTTTCACAATGGCCTCATATGTCCCAAAGTTGATGCCAACGCAGAGTACTAACTGGGTTCATTTTGGGGAGAAAACAGAAAGATCTGCTGTCCATTTGTTGTTCTATTGGCCAATTCCTGGCTGTCCCAAGTCAGGCACTACTAACTTCCTAACAATAAAATGACCAGGATATCCAAGCCATTTGTTTTCACTTATTGTGAGCTTTGCAAATCTCTAACAATAGTACATTCATTTAATTTATACTGCATTTCTGCATGTTACATTCTCTAACAAAACCATAATGCCATCATCTTTGTGCTATCACAGTTTCTGGAGCACTAGGCACTGATACAACAGTATCTCCATTTATCTGCTTGAAGTGCCAAAAACCCTCCAGGGCAACTGCATAATCATCTCCTTCACCATGTTAATATGTCAGGATCTCAGACAATGAGCATAACTGACAAGATTTCATCCTCTTTGCAGGACTACAGTGCTTAGGGGAAAACACAGCAGCATCAGGCATCAGCTCTGCCCTACTGCTGCTGCTGAGAATGTTTCCTCTGCTACATTGGAGATGAGCATGTGCTTTCTGCAATGAAACGGGCTCTGAATACTTCACCTCATGTTTTACAACAGGCCAACAGGTAAACAAAATCCTGCTTTCTGGCATCACCTCAACGTTTTAAAGTCTGCAAGTGAACAGGTGATAAATCCAGGCTGAAGGGAGCAGGTCAGGAGCACCACTGTGTCCTCCTAACTCAAAACTACTGAGTGCTTGCCCTTTTCTCCCCCCATAGGCATTTTGCTGCCACTGAGTAAATATCATACAGCACTTATCTACTGGGCTGGGGCTGAAGTTGATGATGGTATCTCCAAGGTCTCCAGATCTCTTGCCTTCACCTCAGTAGCTGAGACATACCAAGACCTCACACTGCCTGTTTCCCATCAGTGTCAAGTGAGTAATAAATCCCAGTCCTCAATTTGTTTGCTCTTTTGTGATAACCCTGAAAACTTTCCTCAGCCTTATTGTGACTAACACTCCATCCTTATTCCCACTCACCTCCACACTCCTCACCCCTTCCCTCCCACCATGGCCTCAATACACACACAAGCACACACTCTCTGGCCTCAAATGTAATCAAGACAGTGTGGTAACTACCTCGGGTGACATGGACTCAGGCCTGTGTGCAGGGGAATTCTCAGGGGAGGAGACGTTCTAGAGAAGAGAAAAGCATCTCATTATTCATCTACTTAAGTCAGGAGGCAAAAGAAATCAATGGAAAAACAAGCAAAGAGGTTAACAATGACTATTCTAAACAGAGTATCCCGGGAAATAGCCTGGAATGACAACTCCATCCGTAAACTAGTTTCTAAAGCTTCCTGGAAGCAAAGAGACAGGACTGGGCTACTGTGCTTCATGCTATAACTTAGTATCCAAAACAGAACACAAATGTTAAGAAAAGCATCTTATTCTTTGTATTTCTCATGATGTCAGGTAGGTATTTGCACCATGAAATACAGAGAAAGCCATTTACAGCATTCAGTCTGAGAACAAGGCAGAAAGGAAAGCCTGGGTTTCCCCAAAAGGTTAATAAATAAGATCTCCAAAACACTATAGTGAACTTCCACAGACATTCTATTAGCCACATTGCCACAGAGATCTGGACTGGGGAAGATGACTAAAGAACACTGAAAAGCCTGCAAAACTTGGGAGCTACTGTGCAGAAGTGGAGAAGAGAACAATACCAATGTTATAATGGTAGCTACAAAGTGAGGGGAGGCTGGGCTGCAGCAAGCTCTGACTAGAGCAGGAGTTCTGGCCAGAAATGGAGTAGAGGAGAAAGCCAGCAGTGCTCAAGTGATGCTCGGCAACGTAACCGCATTGTCAGAAAGGAAGGTGTCTGTAGTGCTACCTCTGTTGCAGATACCCCAGTTCCACACTTTTTAGCACTCCCAGTCCCTGGTCAGATTTACCTCGAACTGTAGTGGAGTATTGCAGCGACTAGCAGCCAGAGAAGGAATTGGTGAGAACATGATGCCATAACCATTGCGACTCTCCTCCTCTCCCGGCAGTGATGAGCTGGGTGTAGCCAGCTGTGGGCTCGCTGAGCCAGGAACTGAAGGGATGGGAGGTGGAGGGGTGACGGGAGACAGCGGCCTCAGCAACTTCTTCACATTCTGCTCCATCAAGTAGCGAGACTTCCATTTCTTCAGGGGACTCAGCAAGTCTGAAAAACAGACTGAGCTGAGGACAGGGCTCAACCATTAACCACGTGCAAACCACACGTTGTCTCCTGCCCCCTATTCCCAACCCAACTGGAGCCCATGAGTCTCCAATGTGACTATGAAAGGTTCCTCAAAATGAAGTACCTTTGAAGTGCTTCCATACGAATCCTGAGACATGTCTAGATACTGATAATAGAACAATACATAATCAGGAACATACAGTGAACAAGGAGAGGAAGTATCTCAAGCAGAAGTAAGCACAAGAGGGAGCTAAGGGAAAGGAAGACAGGAAGGGACAGAAAGAGGAAAGGGGTCAGAGGACATGTCACTGTCACTGCTACAGCCACAGGCAGCTCAGTTATTACTTGAACCTAACAGCTGCCTATAGGCTATGTCAATACAGCCCAAACACTTTTCACTCCCACAAAGGATTAATGCCTTTCCCTTAGTCCTACCCATAGTCAAAATAGTATCTTTTTTGATGCTCAGTTCGAAGAAAAAAATAAAAGTATTCAGTAAATCCTGCAGTTCAGTTGTTTCTTCTTCAGGTCTTGCTCAGGGATGTGCATCTGTTGGCTCTGGCATTCTGTCCAGTTCCTATTCATCTAACTTTTCAGTAATCAATTCTGTATTTTCTGCATGATGTCTAGCCTCCTGTCTCTGTTGTCCTTGGAAAACTAATCCCTGACTGGGCAGATCTTCACCCTCTTTCTCTGTAGAAAGATTCAGACACAATATTTAACCATTCTGCTGCTTTACTCACAGATTTTAGCTCCTCCATCTTTGAGACTTAATAATTTGCTCATTACCTACATGCCTGTGAGACTTTGCTATATCTTCCTATAGTCAGTAGATGTTTATTCGTCCATCTAACAGCACCCTGCTGAAAAGAGATGATATTGTACTCTTTTTTGGTTTTTACCTCTATTGGACTAAGCAGCACACAGCACTGAGGTTGATAAAGCAAGATAAAGTGATTATCTTTCCATAGAGTACTGAGAAGCTTCACACACAGTCAAGCTAGAATGGGTCTGCAGAAAACTGAATAAAGGGCAAAGTATCATTCCCACCTGCACAGAGCTGTGCCATTGAGCAGTAGTACACATTAAGATCACATCCTGCACAGCTGCCTTTGTTATTCAGCAGCTTCCCCAGTTTCACTCAAGAGCCCACACTACTGGTGCTGAGCACTTACCTGTGTCATCTTTGCAGATGCTTGAAGAACTGCTGCTCTCGTTACTTTGGTATAGACATTGGGTTCTGTTCTCTTGTGGAGCTGGTGAGGTCTGAGTCATCCCCTCTTCCAGAGCTTGTTTGATCCAGCGCTGAAACAGAACGAGACTGCATAAACATGCAAACCCTCTGGTACTTTCTATGTTGTTTTGCAGGATGTACTCAAACTCCTACACCTCAGTGCAGCAGGGCAGACTGCTCAGAACACTGCTGTTACCTCCTTCAGGTGTGCTCAGACAGGAATCTGTTAGAACACAGCAGTTAGCACCAAGCCTCCCACCTACTGTGATGGGGCTGACTATGTGCTCCTGATGTGTTCTGGGCACAGCAGTCTTCAGCAATAACACAAAGATAAATAGAGAGTAAATTATAAACAGATAAAATGCAAAACTCTGACAACAAAAAACTATTACAAGGAATCTTAATTAAAAGGAGATAAGTATAATGAACTATCTTAAACCCCTGATTTTTGCAATAAAAGCTGTTTCCTGCCCAGCAGCACACACACATTGTCCCCCTGCTCCACTAAGACATATCAGAGCTTAACACAAACTCTGCTGTAATAATTCCAGCAGAGAAATGGCTGAGTTTAATCACCTAACAATTCTTTCAGGACTGTGCTTGCTGCCAGAGACAAAAAGCAAAGAAAAAACTGTGATAAAATGCAAGCAGCAGTTTCCAAGGGGGGTAAACCAAGAAGAGAATAATAAAGCCAAATCTTTTCCTCAGCTGCTAATAAAAGAGATGAAAGTCACAGTGGTCTTCTCAATACAGACAATAAAGAATGTTTCACATCTCATGCAAGTGAACATGAATTGAAGTCTCGGCAAATCTGCCTTGTACCTTGATAGGAACCAGCTCCTGATGGCAGGCAGGAAAAGCTTTGCTTGCTTTACTATAAAAAATCACCACCACAATGTATGGGAGAACACCCGGGTGATTCAGTAAAATGACAGCAAATTGCTGAAGAAAAGCAAACAGTGATTTGCACTCATGTTGTTGGACTCACTTTACCAGCCTCTTCTCCCAGATAGGTTTATAATCCTAAGTCACCTTTCAGATGCCCACAGGTCATTTGCACATCAGCAATATGCACCCCAATTCTGATACACGTACATGACTTATTCCTCAAAGCTATCATGGAAGTGCATCAGAAACTCTGTGGCCACAATCCTCCAAATGAAAAACTTGAAGGTGTGCATGAAGAGCAGGTGACAGGACCTATTTTGATGGTTTCCACTACTGTACAGCACATGCTTCTTCTCTGATCAAATATAACTCAGTGGGTTCCACTGTGGCCACCAGGGAAAGCGAGAAGTGCCAGCCAGTCTGGAGCACTGCTACCTCAGATGGGGATCTGATCTGACAGCCAAGTCACTGTACACTGTGTGATTAATGTGAGCAGGTTATACAGTTCAGTTTCCTTGTGAGGTTCAGACATTGGCAGGCTCTGGATGCAAACTGAGATCATCAGCTGAGGGGTTTTGGCACAGTCCTCAATAGTTTAAGGCAGAGGCCTGCTGACAATCCAAGAAAATATGTGATCTATTCAACAGCCTTTATAAATCAACCTTCTTGACCAAGCAGACAAGACAAAATCAGGTCTTGAGAGAGCAAAGTCATTGAGTTCTGCACCATTTCTAGACCTCAGCTGGCTGAAAGGGGGGTCTTCCCTGTGAGAGCTTTCTAAGCATTCCTGAATGTGAACAGAGATTTTTTCTACATTTCCAGACTGTCAGAGATGAAACCACTGAATGCTACCAAGTATCCTCCATGAAAAAACCTCAGGAACTCCTACAAAAGTGGGTGAAACCACTCCAACAGTTATGGATCATTTCCCTTCAAAAGGTAGAAACCTAACACATTACTTTCTGCAACGTCTGTTCTGGAAAAAAATCAGGGCTAGAAAACTAATGGGTTGTTCTAACAAATGCAGTAAATCATAAACTGAACAAGAATCTACATCACCCTGTCAAAGAAAACTTGGTCATCATCCTGGGATGGACAAAATGGGTGTAGGCTACAAGATGCAGAGAAGCTCTCTGCTCTGAAAACCTCCCAGCTGCAACACAACATCCTGTTTTGGACATTTGGCTTCAGGAAAGATGCAGATTAAATGGAAGTCATCCAGAGTGAGATTAGGCCATTCCCTCTCCAGCAGTGAGAATTACTGTATGACTAGAAAATAGCCAACTGAAGCAACAGACTGGAAGACTTGTTCTGCAACAGCAGTTTCCACTGGCTTGTGAGCTTGCTGCTGGCTGGTTGTACAGCACAGCAGACAGGCAACTCAGAATAGCTCTGACAGGTTCACTCTCAATGCTTCTCTCTGCTCTGGGGCTCAAAGACACTGTTTGGTTCAAAAAAGCAGCTCAAACCTTGAAGTTCTCAGCTTAAAGATGCTGAGATTGTGCAGACACATAGAAACAACCATGGCTTTGTTCATATGAGTATATATGAATGATCAAGAGCTTGACCTGTGAAGAAAATATCCAAAAGAGACCTTGGCTTCTTTTTGTAGGTGCCTGTTAGGGCATAACAACAAATTGGCTGAAGGTGGAAGTAATAAAGTCCAAAGCTTCTCCCTGGAAAAACTCCCTCAAAGGCAGACAAAGAAACCAGGCCATGGTACCTGGCTGTGAAAGCTACCAAGAGTGGAAGATCAGAAAGGATTTCCATAACATTGTTCTCAAGCAATCACACAGGAACTGGAAGAGCCAGGGAGCAAAGCTGACAGGCAATAGGCCTGGATTCTGATAGAAACTTGACTGGGCAAACTAACAGGGACTACTGTTTCCCTGTGATGGGTAACTCCTAGCATGGCCACATACCATCTCTGGAGGAATAAAGTCCTCAGCTGGGCTTGGTTCAGGCTTCCTGAACCAAGTATTTGTTGTAGATAGTCTATGATCCCAAATAAAAAGCTGTGGGCTTGGTCTTGCAAACAGGCAAGCCCAAAGCTTTACTGAACAACAAAGGCTCTCCAAAGACAATGGAACTTGAATGAGGCAATGTATTCCTGAGCTCTTTTGCAACCCTGTCTTATCCCCACAATGCCAACCATGCTCTGACTGTGAAAGTGGTTAACATAAAACATTCTAAAGGCAATGACTAAAACTCCTTGAATCACATATGCTGGATAATAAACAGCCACTGCAGATTTGAAAGTACATGTTTCTAAGAGGAGAGTCACGGATGAAGATGTACAGCTGAAGAGTGAGCCCTGGCTAGGAGGGTGTAAGCAGCCACAGCCTGGAGACTGCATCGACACATCAGGTAGGGCCAGCTCAGCAGGAATACATGGAAATAGGCTCAAAGAAGACACAATGATTTTACAGGAATGGCAATAAGAGCTTGCTGACTACAGAGCTCCTGAAGGGGAGACCTGAGCAAACATACCTTTTTACAGGAGCTGTAAATTCCATCCAACAGAAAGGGCCTTCGCCGTCTCTCGGGGTTGAAAGGTGAACCAAAACGAATGTAGTGTTTAGGTGTGGTACAAATCAGCGGGGAGTGGACGAGACCTGGCAACATATTCAGGGTAGTTGCCAAAACTGTTGGGTCTGTCGTAATGCGCAGAGGACATTCGATAGGGCACTCCTGCTTCTCTGCCTTGTCATTCAGCCATTCTGTAACAAGATACTGAAGGAGAAAACACACATGTCAATGCAACTAGAACAGGTGAAGAAAGGCAATATGGCACAAAGGCATATAGGGAAGCAGTGCTCTGGTCAGCCTGTGTGCTAAAACCTCCCTCCCTCCTCAACAGGAAGGAACACAGCCAGGACGTCCTGAGTCAAACCCAATTCTCATCTACTGCAGGCACAACAGGCAATGCAATTTCACTCAAGTAACTTCTTGATTTTACACTCTATTCATCAGGTTCTCCCAAAACTTTATCACCTTGTTCAAAACTAGTATCCAACTGCAAGCCTAAATGCATTACTGGCTAATGGCCACTAATGGCCAGTATGTGGCAGCTGGCACAAGCTTCTTTGTTGTACCCAGAAGTGACCTCTTCGATTGCACCTGCTGGTGTCTAAGGTCTGTGCAGATTTGCCATAAAGATCAGCTAATTTATTTCTCTGACCTTTGTGTGTACAGGGATGAGCAGAGACTCTGAATCATGATGAGGGCTATTATCCACTATAGAACAAATATCACTGTAAAAAATAAAGTCACATAATTTCAACTACTCTGAAGAGCTGCTTCCCTTGAGCCAACTTTTCCCCAAAGGACATACAAAACCTTTTTTTCCCCTCCAGTTTCAGCACTCAATAATATTTACCTTTTTAGTTTTGGGGTACTTTACTGCAGCTCGATTAGACTGAGATCCTGCAGCCAGGGTAGCAGCTGGGTCAGATCCTGTTAACTGTCTGCCTTCTCCTGGACCTTCTACATTGCTGACATCTGCTGTGGTTACCAAGCTGGCAGTGCTTCCTTCCTCTGGAGCAGCCTGTGCGAGTTCAGCTTGCTGGGAACTGGCTTGTTTCTGCCTTCTCAGTCTTTGTGCTGAACTGGTCCGGTATCGAGAGAAGCGGCTTTTTGGTCGAGGCCTGGAGGGTTTTGGTGGAGCTGGCTTAGCAGCTGCTTTTTCAGGGACAGCATCCTACAATATAAAGTGTCATTAGTCCAGGCACCTCTGTGAGTGTTCTTTTTCTCTGCATACAGCATCAAGGATTGAGATCTATTGAATGACACTATCTGACTCTCAAGATCTGGTTAGACTGTACTGGCTCCTAAGATGGCTTTGAGGACCCTTCTAAAACACTGGCACACTATCATTGTCTGCTGTGTTTTTAAAGGGTGTCAACAAGGACATTGGTCTTAAGGAAGAAAGCAGCAGTATGAAACTTGCCACTTGTCTCAAGGCAACTGGTCTTATTCCTGATCTGAGCTGCCATGAATCATTCCAGGTAAGTATCTGGGCCCTGCCATATAATGAGAACACACACATCCAAGTAGACCAGGCTGAAAAATCAAATAAAAGACAAACTCCTCAATCCCTGCAGTTACTCATCCAACTTAAGCTCACACCAGCACAGAAGAGGCCCACTTGGTAAAGGAGCTGGGCTTATTCAGCCCTGAGAAAATTCAGGGGAACCTAAGAGCAGTCTTCCTACATCCAGACTGAAGCCATCAAGAACACGCAGTGGTGCATTAATGTACATACACTGAACTGAGAGGTTCAGACTGGATACAAGGCAAAATTGTTTTGCCATGAGAACAGTCGTGAATTGGAAGAGGTTTCCCAAAGGGACTGTGAGGTCCCTCCTTAGAGGTATTCAAGGCAAGGCTGGTTAAACCCTGGCCAACCTGAGATGACCTCAGAGCTGATCCTGCCTGATGCAGAATGGATTAGAGACCCCACGAAGCTCCTCCCATCCTGAATGATCTTATGATCAGACCTGCTGCATCTGAGCTTCCTAGAAGATATCCTATCTTCATCTTACCATTACTTGTGAAGACCGCCGTGTGTTCACCCCGGTACTGCTGTTACTGTTAGAAACAGCTGGAGGAGCAGGAGCAGCAGGAGCAGCAGCAGCACTAGCACTCTGTGCTGAACTTCCATCCTCAGTTTCAGGAGTCTCTGTTTTTATTTCCTCCAGCTCAGGAGCTTCAGAACTGACGGTGACTTCAGCATCAGTGCTGTTACGGTCTGAGGGTTGCTCTCGTCTCCTCTTTCTCTTTTCCAAGTTTTCAAACATGTGCATGATGGCTTCTACCTTCCTGTCTTCCCGGGACTAGAACACAAGAGTAAATTTATGTCAGCACTGCAAATCGTGCACATAAAGAGGAGGAGGCAAGAACAGATATGGGATGCAGCACAGGAAGGAGAACAACTGCCAAACAGCAGTGACAAGAGCCAGAAAGGGGACAGAAAGAAGCAGTTCTTTCCAGATATTTGCATTTTCCAATGTGGCAGATTTCCCAGAACAACAACAAAATAATCATGTGTTCATAGAGTAACTAGAAGAACTAGACCTTGTTCTTCAATAAGACCACTTAGATACTACTGAGTTACGTTTATAAAACAGCTGCAAGGAAATTCATGATTTTGAAGAACTAAAAACCATAAGAAAGAATAAACAGAATGAAGAGACAACTTGGAAACAAACAGAGCTACTCGCTAATGACTAAACATTAGAAGCAAACAGAAGCCAGAGGCAATAGAAGTGAAGCAGTAATTTGCAGTAAGTATAACACCATACAAACAGACTAAAATGATCCAGATTCATTCATTCCCTGATGTCAGGAGATCACCCAGCTCGCAAATAAAAGCTCTTGTCTAAGCAGCTTATACAGTAGGTAAGAAAAAGAGAACATGAGAGAATAGAGGCAAAACCAAAGGTGTTTGCTAGGTAAACAGAAACAACAGGAAATCCTATCACCAAGCTGTGTCAGAAGTAATTGGAATTATGTATGCAAAAGGCCCAGTACAATAAAGACTAGCAAAAAACCCAGGCTAAATCAAGTGAATAGATGTGGGTCAAGTGCCTTCTGACACTTGTCATGGAGGAGAAAGTACTATGAAGGAGTATCAAATCACAGCAGCCTGGCCTTTACAGTTTTCTGGTCAAATATATTCCATACACACCAAGAAAACCCCACATCAGACACTGGGAAAACTACAGATACATGTATTTACCTGGTGCTAAGTATAGAAAACTGAATCTTATTAAAGGAGATTAACTGGTGCCACGCACAGGAACAGGGCTTACAGGCTCACGGGAAACAAACACTTCCTGAACTATACTATCCCAGGAAGAGATCAGCTTCTCTGCTGAATGAAATCTTCCCCCCAAGCTAAAGGGCAGCTTGATGGATGGCTACTGCTATTCAGATTTCAGTAGGAACTGACTGCTTTATCTCCCCACGAGATAAGCCAAGGATCTCTCACTGGGATGGCCCTGAGCTCTGCACTTTGCTGCACTACCTCCACATTTAAAGCATTCTCAGGAAATTTACACATGGAAGATCCCTATCTCCCATTAGAGAAAGACAGGAGATTATGGGATTTGGTGAACAAATGAAAAACAGGGAACTCCTTGTTGCCAATACATTTGCTGGTTGGTAGAAGGATGGGAGCACTTTTTGCTTCTTTCTTGGTTTGTTTGGGATTTTTGTGGTTTTGGAGGGGGGTGTAATTCTTTTCTAATGGATAGAGCCAGAACAGCTCCATTCACAGGCATGAAGCATTCTACTTCAGGGAGCAAACTCAGGTGCCATAAGAAGCCCAAGAGAAAACAAGCAGCTTTAGTCAGAATAGAAGAAGGCTGAGAAGGGACTGTGTTATCAAAGATCCAAGAGCACTAGGGAATATCTTGACTAAAACAATAATGATTTGGAAGCACAAAGGAATTTCCCAATAAAGAACACAGCAAATGTTGTTGACTTGTGCCAACAAAGCTGTTTGTGGTCTATCCTTCTGCCACTTGATCTTACCCTTTTCCCACTTGGCAACACATTTATGAAGCCATACAGGGAACAGATACACATTAACAAACCTAACCCTCTAAAACAGGTCCTGGTTCATCATACCATCTAGTGGAAGGTGCCCTGCCCATGCCAGAGGGATGGACTAGATGACCTTTAGAAGTCCCTTCTGACCCATACTATTCTATGATTCTATTTGGCTCCATAAACTCCTGTAATAGTAATAAGGAAGGTCAGCAGGAATGTAAAAAAGGGGCATTTATCTTTTTGGAATCTAGTGCTGATTGTCTTGTTAATTGCATGTTTTAGAGCATAGAATAGCTCTGAAAGTAACAGGCCTTTCAATTAGGAAATAAATATACACACACACACCCCCCTTCTAATCTGCAGTGCTCTAACATAAATCCTATGTAATCCATCTGTGTGGTTGGTTTTTTTGGGTGGTTTTGTTTGTTTTTAATCAAATTACTGAAGACCACTGACAGTTGGAATTTGTGTTGAAACAAGTGAAATCACCACTTAGACCTGTTGGTCACTGCATGAAGGATGTCCTAAGGGGGATGATACCCAGACTAAGAAAGGTACTTGCCCGTCGGCTGTGGGCCAAAGCTCCCTGTTCATCTCCAGGCTCCTCTTTCTCCCCTTCTTGCTTCTCCTCCTTCTCTGCCACCTGAAAGAGAAGCCCAGATTTAGTATGTCAAAGAAGATCTGGTACTGTCATAGTTAATCAGGATTCCTATGGTAATCTAAGGTGCTAAAAGCTTAAAAAAGACCTCCTGCAACTGCCGTTCTGAAGATCCCAGTGCTTCAGCACATCAGATTCTACACCACTGAATGATAAAAACATATATAACAGTGTCAAGGGCTTTACCTCATTGTCACTGACTGCCGCAGGTCCCTCAGGAACTTCCTCTGTTTGCTGACTGCTGTTCTCATCCGAAGCCATGCCCTGCTGTTCCATTTCCAGCTCCTTTCGACGGGCTTTCCGCCGGCGTGTTTCTGCCCCAATCAGTGTGCCTAAAACAGGTGGAGGTAGGTGTTCTGCAGCATTTGGGCTACGTTTCTGCACAGGGCAATTCCGGTTCCCCTTGTGACACGCACAGTCCACTTTATAGTTGCTGCTCCAAAACACAAACATAATTTGTGTCACTCTTCATTTCTCAACCCTTCTACAGAGACATTCAATGCATCTCCTACTAAACATCTCACCACGTGCCAAAGCAAGGACAGCAGGCTACCTTATGGCCTCTATTGGAGAATATGCCAGCAGAACTGGACAGAATAGCCGGAAAATGCAATTCAGTAGAAAACGGAGCAAAATGTAGAATGCGAGGAAAGGGCTGGAGGAAGATGTCCAGTCCAGGAGGGCAGTGGAGAGCTCCTGGGCGAGGTGAAGGACTCACCAGATGTTGTACTCATAGTCAAAGGCGATGGTAACCTCTGTGTCCTTGGCAATGGTGGCAACAGCATAGATACACAGGTGGATCATCCCATCAGCAATCACATGACGAACCTTGTTAAACAAAGTAGAGAGAAACTAACATCTCCACAAGTTGCACTTCTTATTTCCAAGAGGGAAGGCTCCTCTGCAAGTAGCTCTTATTTATTCTATGAATAATTACCCCAAATTCTCTATAGGGAAAAGCCTGCTTCACTGCTCATCTCATCCTGTGCTTTTCCATTTACACTACTACCAATCTGCTTACCCTAACTCACTCTGCAGCCAAAAGAAAGCCATGAAAGAAACCTTTTCCTTTCAAGCAAAAAAGAAACCCCTTGTGTTCCCAAACTTTCTCATCTTCCAAGTGTAAACCATCAAACAAGCATGAGATGCAGAGAATTTACCCCATTTACTGCATTTTAAATTTGAATATTCATAAAAAGGGAATGCATTAAACACGGACTTGCCATTAGAGTGATGAAGAAGAGAGAATTTACCTCTGCATTTGGAGTGCAGGACCGCCTGATGAACCTGGCATCGTTACCAAAGGTGCGGGCATCAACGCACATTTCAACACCATTGAACTTGGAGTAGAACAGCACAAAGGGATATGGCCTGGAGAAGTAACAGAAGGTCTCAATCCCCAAATACCCAATTCCCATGGCATTTACAACAGGTATCCCCCTTATTTCGCTGGAAAAAGCACTTCTATCAGCACTATTGCTCTGGATGCTGAAGCACCTCCATCATCACAGTCTAACAGATCTACTTCAGAGGGGTTTGGGTCCATAAACAGAGCATCAAGCTGAGGTTGTACATTTGATTTTCCATTTCTACGGATGGCCCAGCTGACAAGGGCCCTGTCAGAGTGCATTATCCTACAGAGACATTAGCCTCTCCATGCCATGATGCTCTCATACTAATCACTTCATAGTACTCTTACTTTTTGAAGAAATGCCCATTGACCTCGAATTGCTGCCGTAACATAACCTTCCCTCGATACTCAATTATAAGGGTGTCTAGTGCCAAGTCTCTTGCTGCCCTCAGGATCTTCCGGTGCTTCTGAACCCGAGTCACCCTTCCCAGCTGCAGCTGTAACAAAAACCAGAGCAACACATGAGAATTTAAACCAAAGGCCTTTAACTCATGCAGTGTATTTTTACCTACTTGAGAAATGATTCTAGGGGCAACACACATAAGCTCTGCCAGGTGAATATATTGTTTATTCTGTAGCAGTTTAGTAAGGACCAATGATTTGGTAATATTTATCAAAGAGTATTTATTCCTTTCTTTCAACAATATGTCTCACAAATCTACCAGGATTTCAGTCTTGCAGCTAGGAGGCATAATCAGACCTGTCAGTTGCTGCTAACAGGGAATTGCAATTATGGCTACTTTCATAGCCAGAATAACTCAAATCTTCCCTAAATTGTGGGTTGTCAAACATTCAGAGGAAAAAAAACACAAGCTTTTCCTTCTGCAGAGGATGGTAAATTCCATCTAACAGGCCAAAGAGTTCAGCTGGCAATTTCTATCTCCATCCAGAAACTTCTCTTCATCTGTCTGCTCAGCTAGTGCCCTGGGTTTTTTACAGGAAGAAACAATTTTGTAAGTAAGCATTTTCCTGTATCTTCTTTACGTTAAAGTCTACAACTCTATTACAATGGATTTTCACAATGGCATCTTGGCAGTATGAAACTGCAACATTCTTTAAGCACAGACATCCAAATACGACGCAATTTATGGAATAATGGAGGGGATATTACAAGCACTGAAAGACTTCTTCCATAAAAACAATGTCCTTCTCTTGCTTAACAGATTGAACCTCTTTGCAAGTAAAGATTATGTGAAGATGGCTGGCTGCCTCACCACTAGAGCTGTGCCTGTTCTTTCCTAAGCATGTTATTCATTGCTCATAAGGACCCAGTTCTGATACTTTTCCGGAGTGAATTGAGGCATAAGTGTTCTTACTCCAGCAATAATAACAGTCATCTATCTAAATTAGATATAAATCACAACATTTTATTAAAAGCAAGCTCCCAACTTTTGCTGATAGATTTCTTGTTAGAAACAGCTACTGAGCACACTGCTCAAATAGGTAAAAATCACATTAACTTCACAAAGGGCTCAGTCTGGAAAATGACATTCTAACCTTGTGAAAATGAACTTAATGCCTTAAGGCAGCACTCAGAACCAAATGAAACTCTCCATACTGAGTGCATGAGAGTACAGAACCACAGATAGGTTGGGTTTTTTTAGAAGCAATCTTGTATGTGCTCTGAATTAAACCTCTTTGGGAAGAAGATGGCTTTCATTGTTTTAATGTGACATTATGCTGCAGGTCTTGGACCAGCCACTGAAGTAAGATGTCTGTTGACTTCTCTCAGGTCCAGGATAAAGACAGCTTCACGAAACTCTTATCTGAAACCTATGCAGATGGAAGTAATGGTCTTGCTATTCCAGATCTCCTCGTTTATCTCTTTCATACCACAGTATCTGCTGGCAATGGGAAAAACCTGCATGTACCTATCTGAGCCTCTGAAAAGCCTTGCTGGGTGTCATTTGTCTATCACAGGTCCTGACAGTAGCTTACAGAAGATTCCTCAAGTCCACTGAACTAGTGTAGAAGAAACGTGTTACTTCCAGACTAAGAAGCCAAACTGGCCCTGATTTCTGATCAACAAACCCATGACATGAGTGAACTGTAAGATAAGACTGTTTGCATTGCCAAGAGTAGTGTTGAAGTTGTTTCAAAAACATCGGATGTGGTTTGTACTGTGCTAAGACAGAGTAAATAAATAGGAATAGTTTTGTTAGTGTGTGACAGAAGGAGATAAGGAGCAAGTCCCTGAAGTTAGTAGGTAAATTAGGACTGAGACACAAGCATGTCTCCAGTTGAATAATTCTGTTTCTATACTACCATCTGGTTTGCTGTCATACCCAGTTTCCCATCTAAGCTGGCCCTACGCAGACAGGTTGGACCAGACAACCTTCAGCAGTCCCTCCTAACCTAAATTACCCTACTAGTCTACCAAATTCTCTTAGTATCTCTCAGAGATGTGAGTTAATGGCTGGCAGCCTTCACTATGGCCCATGACTGACCTGTATTAAGTGTTCACCTGGTGCTGGAACAGAGCTGGAATAAGGTGCGGTGGTGGGAGGTAAAGAGCCCATGAAGGAAAGAGAAGCTTTACAACTGTAAAACTTAGTTATCCGAGTTTGGTAAAACAGGAATGAATGATCTCCCAGCTTTTTCTGCTAAGGCCCTGGCTCAGCTTGTTTTGGTTCCCTGAATTCAGAAATAAGAAGGATTAAATGCCATGCTTTCATGTGTGAAAAGAACAAATGATTTTGTTCATGTCACTCCCTGGGGACTGCTGACTGCTAATCAAACAAAACTGCTCCGATATGTTTCCAGAGCAACATCTGCATAATACTCAGTGGCTTTATTTTATAAAGGCCCTTTCGCTCTTCACTTCAGAATGTGAAATCATTCAGGAGTTTGAGCTCAAGTCAGCAATTATCAGAGGCAACAAAGGGCAGATACTGACCCTGGGTTTGGTTTGGCAGCAGCAGGCAGAAAAGTGATTCACAGCTTTCAGTTTGTTGAGCATCTGGCAGCAGCCAACACTGAGATGATTTTATTCTTGACACTGAACAGCTTCATATTTTCACAAGTTTCCCTTTGCATCATGAGGGCAGTTGAGAATTGGTTTATTCAAAGCATTCCAATGATCAAAATCCCATATCCATGTGTAACTCTTAGGCCATCCCTCCCTACTCCTTTTGGCATAGGGAAGCTTTTACATCACACTCACTTCTCTTTCTTCTTTCTTTAAGTACGGACTTGCATCATTATTTACCCAAGCCAAAACCCACTCTCAACTGTGAGAGTATGCAGGGTGTATAAAGCATTTCATTTTTATTCCTTCCACTTCTCTCCAGAGCCCTCAGAGCCAAACAGAGCAGTTACAATACTCATCTTCTACATGCTGCTGCTATCTGCGTATTGACACAACCTCCCTGATTTTTTTCCTAGCTCCAAGTACCTATTTCCTTATCCCCCATAAAAGCTATTTTTCCATCCACTAACAATATGTAGTTAAAAGACAACTGATACAAACCAAGAAGCCTTCTCAGTTTGTCTAACAAAGATGAGATCGATGAGTGGAACAAAAACATAAAGCGCAGGACCAGAAACCATGCACTCCTCACATGTGCAGGCTGTCCTCCACACAACACTCCACAGCCATCTGCTGAGCAAAGAAAACAAGGACAGAAGGGGCTGACAAGCAGCAGCCAGGGACATCCACCATGTCTTCCCTCAGTATCCAAGAGGAACTACAAATCCTGCAAGTTCCTTTATACTATCCTGGCATACGTGATGTACAATAGGTACCTACTCAAAGCTTGTTTAAAGTAAGTGCAGCTCACTAGGATGTCTTATAACTTACTATCTTTTTGTTTCTTTGGGATATATTGCATTTGGAGTCTTCCAATTTGGGACTCTGGCCACTTTTCCCTGTGGGAAAACCTATATCTGTACAGGGGTGAAGGGAGAGGGCAAAAGAGCATGATGAAACCAAGTACACTGATGTATAGTCACCTGAACTGCTGTACTCTATGAAGGTGATAAAAAGAAACAACATATGTTTTCCTACTCATGTCATGACTTTTCCTAAAACTCATGTGAAGGAGATTAAAGAGCTTACATTTAGACTCGGAAAATACTAAGATTGCTAGAGAAGCAGAACATTTTCTTCCCTGTATTTCCTCAGTTGCTCTCTTTAGGAAGGCTACTCACACAGCAAAGTGTGTTTCTCCCCAGCCCCCACTCAAGTCTTGTTATTGCAGACCTAGAAGCAAGAGTGGAAGAAAGTTGGTCCAAAGTCCTGTTTCTGCACTCTCCCCCTTACTGGCAATATCTGTGCCCTGCCTGATCTGCTTCACCTACATAAAAGCAGAAGGAAAGGTGGGAGGGAGCACGTGAACTTCACAGAGCAGTGAGTCAGCTGATATAAACACGAATGATTCAAGCACAAACATATACCTGACATTCAGGTTTCTGACTCTTGCTCCCCATCTACAGAAAAGGTGCCCCACATCTGTTTTGGAGCCCATCCTTTTCCATTGCACCTATCTCCATTCCCCTGGCCAAAGAAGCCCCACAAAGCCTAAACTGAGTGGGAATGCTGCTCTCTGTCCAATAAAGCATGGACCAGATAAAACATCAGCTGAGAAGAGCAATGGGGACGACACACACCACATGAACACATCCTTTTCCTGTTTCTCCTTGTCTACATACACCACACAAACACATCCTTTTCCTGTTTCTCCTTGTCTACATGCACTCCATAAAGCTGGCAAGACACCAATCATTCACACCTTGGAAAACCTAGGGAGATAGTTCCCCCAAATCAGCTGTACTTGTGCACTATTTGTAAATCATCAGACTCCAAATAATCATCCAAAATATTCAAATCATTGAAAGACAAGAAAATTTAGCTGGAAAGTAGGAAATTTCCTATCTCCAGCAAGTGATAGGTCTAGTTCTGCCTCAAGCCATTCAGTCACCAAAAGTATTCATGACAAAATACCTGTGAACCATGTAACACCTGCACAAAATACTCCCAAATTAGCAACATTGATTTGGTTGAATGTGTTTCTGAATCTGTCTTGGTACTGACATCTCTTCTGTTCCGTTTTATATCAGATCTGTGTCTACTGGTCTGGAATTATATGACCAGCTATGATATTGGTCACCCATGCCTTATATCCTAGAGACCTGAGGACCTGACCTACCCCACTTCAGCCACAAAGGTTCTTACCTGCATCTGGGACCCAATAACAGTATTATTGCAGGCCAACTCTGTTTTGTTGATTGTGTCTAGCAGAGCAGTTTTGCCCACATAGTCTTTATTAGAGTTTAGATGCCGCTCCAGCAGGTTCTGCACATCAGCACTGTACTGGTTAGTGAAGGCTTCCTCGTACTGATCTGTCCACAGGCGTATTCGGTTCTCCCACCCTTCAGCTGTGTTTTCATCCAAGGCATGTGCTTCAGAAGGGGAATTCTGCACCAAAGAGCAAAGAGTGAATGGCTAGCACACAATGGGGAAAACCTATCCACAGTGCTGAGTGTGTGAATACGCTACATAAAAAGGCAGATCTATTCCAAGCTAAGAATGTGTTGGTTATGAGGATATCTTTTTCAGAGACTGCATCCCCCAGAACACTGTACAACAGTGCACATAAGAATATACAGAGAACTCCATGCAGGACCAAGATCTCTTGACAGTTGGTACTTGGCACTGCTACATACAAGGAAATTAAGCTGGTCAATGGCCAGAAAAGGTTTCTAAGTCGCTTAGGAAAAATAATTAGGAAGATCTAAAAAAGCAAAGGAACAGAACACACAAAGGCAAATAAATGTCATGCAGGCTTGCCCTAGAGTCAACCCACTCATGCCCAGCCTAATACCAGGTGATGCCGACTGCATCTCAATCTTTGCAGTGACTGATCCAAAAATACTTCTGAACCTGCCAGCAAAACGGTCATAGGAGTTTCAAGGAACTGAATGTAGAGCATCAGCTAATACCCAGAGGGTTAAAACTGCAAGTCCTAAGCAGTGTGAAGAAGACAGGGCAGAATGAGGTAATCCACTTAGGCCATCTTGGAAGGAAGGGGAAAAAAGAAGCTGGTAGGGGAAAAATACCCCAAACAAACAAGCTTCATTCGTTACCTGATAGTAACAAATAATATCCCAGAGGTCAGTAACTCAACTGGCTTCATAAGGGATTGAGACATATGTGACACTGAGTTCATAGTGACAAGGACCACTGAAGAACAATCATTTTTATCGTATCTATTAACAGCATGAACACTTTTAATGCATTTTCACCCTCTCAAGGCACTTGTGTACTATGGAGACAGGAGCATACAGACAGACACACCACAAGACTGTCCTATTTCCTCTGAGTCACCTGCTAGATGCCACTGCTGGCTACAGACCTGGGGTCAGATGGAGCTGACTGAACTTTAAGGCACCTCTTGTGTTTCTAACAACACCTTTAGTTCAGTCTCCCTTTTTTTGTCAACTTTCTATCAGACAGACACACCTACCAAGATTGCAGAGAGTCAGAGATCAACACATCATCCCATCCCATTCCTCGTAAGAGGATGTGGAGAGAAATAAGGCCACATGGCAAGGGACTCCTAACATTAAACCTGTGTACTGCTTTGATGCTCAGGTTTAAAATAGCTTTGATGCAATTAAATGATAACTGACCTCACAGAAGAGTGGCTACAACCAGTTCTACATCCCTTACATCAAACACCCCGCTCCCAAGTGTCATCAATCAGTCATATCTCTTGGAATTGGATGATATTACCTTACAGAAAGCTATCTGAAGCAGAAGGAAGGTTCAAGGGGCAACTCCTGTGATGCCCTTTTGAATAGGCCTGTTTGTGGTGCATGGTAAGGCTTGAGATTATTCTGAGGCCAGTCCCACAGTCAAAATCTCCCCAAACAAACCAAGAGAGGCACAAAACACAGGGGAAAACCCCGGCACCAGCAGAGAGCGTTCTCAGTTCTACTCACCTTCATCCTCAGAGACTTTCGCGAGCCCTCTCGAAAGGCCTGGCACCAAACAAGGAGAAAGAGAGAGAAAAGACAAGGCATTATATATAGACTCAGAATTGGTGTCCTGGAACTACAACAGATCTCACTCCAACAGACCAACCCTTAACAAAAGATGACAAGAATTACAGGAAGACCTACGCAAGGAGTAATGGACTTGAACAAAAAGGCTCTGCAATGCAAATCCAGTGGAAACTGCTGAAAAGCTTGACAGCCAGGATTGCTGAACTAAAAAGGCTGCCTCATACTTAATAAAAACCTCGAGATTAAAACCAAAACTGTCCCAACTAACCCCACTTGCTTTGATAGAAGGAAGGGCCAGCAACAGATTCCAGCTGGTTCACACCAAGAAACCCTGAAGACCTCACATGATTCCTGCTCCCTGTCTTTTATTTAGTCAGTGCCTACCAGAAGAACTTCAAGGGAAACCTAAGCTAGGGAAAATGATGGTAAAGCTAAGCTGATGATGGGAACGAACCAGCTGCTCACACACTCGCATTCCAACATAAGCAATCCAAAATTATTTCAGTCCCCAAACCCTCACAAACAAGACTGTAAAGTCAGCCCTCATCAAATGTTCAGCACTACCTACGTAGTTTTCCACACAGGCACTATCTCTGTCCCTAAAGAACAGTGCCAAGAAGCTCTGTAGTCCGGATTCCTTAACATAGCTGGCTAAGAAATGCCACGTTCCCTTTGGTTTTTTATTCCATTCACAGACTGCCCCTTTGCCACAAACAGCCTCCAAAAGCTACTTCCCTAAATGCTAATAGACCAACAGGGAAAAGATGTAATCGAATCCAAGCTTTGAGCATGAATGGACAGCGTTGGGAAAGAAGGGTGGAGTTCCAGTAAGGTAATTTTTAAACCAACAGCCATGTACTTGAGCAGGTCACAAATACAAGGCGTCGCGTTATTACACCAGAGAGAGCAATTCCTGACAGGACAAAAGTTCCTTGTCTACTGCCAGCTTGTCAGCCTGCTGTCACCACTCCTGCAGAGCCTTCAGTAGGAACTGCAGCAACCTTGTCTCACTCCACATACCTTGATCTTTTTGGCCTTTGGAGCAGTGCGAGCTTTTTCTGTGCTCCTCTTCCTCTTCTTAGGTTTGCTTCTACGGACGCGGTTGACAGTCAGCGTGATGCTTGTCGGGGTGTGCTGTGTAGCTGTGTACAGCACCGTAGAGGGAGATAGTTCTTCATCCCAGCTCTCAGTTGCACTGCTGTCCCCGCCTAGAGAGAGAAGTGCTCTGTTAGCAACGTTTTTATTCATCCCAGAGGTAACACCTTACCCTCATGTCTGTTTTCACCAAGACAATTTCATGACCCTGCACAGCTCTTCCCTCAGAAAACCCACCACAGTTTTCCCAGCCAAACTGGGAACAGGTTTCCCAAACTTCTGATATCTCACAGAATGACACTGATGAACATTTCCCTCTTCTGTTCACAAGGTAATCTGATTTTCCTAAGAGCTGACTGAGGTGAGGGGGAAGGAGAGGAGAAAATCCCAATAGTTGGGAGGCAAAGAACATTAGCGGGCACTGATCACAGTTGGATGATTACAACAGTCAAAAGGCAAAGGTCTTGTAGAAAGAAAGCAGAAGTCACCATTATCAGAACTACAACCCAGGCTCACCTGACACGTTGTCCTGCTTCCGGCGGCGGAGTCTGATCACCTTCCCCCTGCTCATTCCTCTGCCAAAGGAGAATGCACAATTGAAGCTGGTTTGTAGGAGTAAAGTCACTTGAAATTCAACAGGATGTCACAAGATGCGTGCCCTCAGTGGGGCCCAGGATGATAAGAACATCGATTTAACATCCTCATCTCCACTCCTGGTGCCACCAACACTTGTCAGGCTGACAACGCAAAGGAGGAGGGTCAATACTGGGTAAAGCACTGGAAAGAACGCTCCAGTTAGCAAAAGGAAGTCCGTCCCACAGCCCAAACGTGACACGGATCGGTAGGAGAAGTCAACACAAGGAGCAGTCCACATCTGCACTGCACCAAAGCTTACCTGCACTTTTCACACTTGAGGAGGAAACCATCTTGAGAGACACTGCAGTGGCACCAAGTGGGAATTGATTCTCCTTCTGAGGAGCTTTCACTATCCCCGGAGTTCTCCTCATCAGGCAAGTGCAGGCCGTTCAGTTCTGCACGAGGTATAATGGTCTGGACAGGAGGAGAGGCTGGCGGCGTTGGAGGAGGAGGGGCTCCATAATTATGATCCTGAAAACGAGTATTTGCAGTACTACTTTTAACATGAAGATAGGCTGCCTAGAAACTGAAGCCCCACATCCACAGTTCCCCGGTTATTATTTAACAACCACTGTAAACCAGTAGCCTGAATTCCTCAATCTACCAAGAAGGTAAAGCAATAGCTCTGACAGATGCAAATGGTTTTCTTATGCACCAATACATTCAGTTTGAAACCTATGAAAACAAGGAGGCTATTTCAACATTAACTGTTGTGCTGCTACTAATCTGACATGACACCAATGGTCAAACACTGGAACCGGTTGCCCAGAGACATTGTGGAGTTTCCGTGTGTTGAGATATTCAAAACCCAACTGGACAGAGTCCTGGGCAACCTGCTCAAGCAGGGTCAGCCTGAGCAGGGGGGGTGGATTATGTGATCTCAAGAAGCCCCTTCCAACCTCAATGACTCTGTGATGTCCTGTTCAGCCCACAGTTTCAAGCCACGCTCCCACTCTTCCTGACTGTTCCTCGTTCCTCATAGTTATAAGTTAGCAACATGAAAATCTGCACAGTTGAAACAAGTATAAATAGTGCATAATAAAGCAAATGGGGCATAAAATTACCACCAGGAAAATATTACATGCTCAAATATAGTCACACTTCATTCATATACTTCATTCAGTTAAAAATCTATCACCTAGTACACTAATAAAGCTTGCTATGGAGTATGCAAGACTTCACAAACAATAAACACACAAATGCAAAATGTATGGCAGAACTCAACTGTAACTCAGTGCTCCCTAATGAATTTCCTACGGCTTAACAGGCAAAGAACTATGGAACAAGGAGAAATGAGTAAAGTAGACAGTAAAGAGCTGATTCACTGCAGAGAGAGTACTCACTGCGTAAGGCAGCCCGCGATAGCTGTGTTTCTGGGTGGCCCCATAGCCGTGGCTGGAGTACACATTCTTCTCACTGACAGCTGGACTAGCTTCCACAGACTCTGGGCTGCAGAGAGGGCCAGAAGTAAAACCCATCAATACAACATCATTGCTTTAGTGCTGGTATTTCACTGCTCTTTTCTATTCAACACATGAGCTCAAAATGAAGAAACTTCACGAAATCAAGGTGTGATTATGCGCTTCACCAAGCATCATGTGTGCAGAAGTTGTACAGGATGAACCTGCTTTCACAGGGAAGGAACTGAGTAAGGGCCACCCTGGATAACTCATTAAACTGGGTCTCAATCTGGGAAGTTCAAAAGATAATTAGCATGTAAGAAGCTCAGTTTCCTTATTGTCGAGGAAGTTGGGTCAAGTTCAGCGCTCATGTCTGAACTCAGGCAGCCTAATCTCAAAGCCACTGAACAGTGCTGCCATTTTATCTCTGCAACAGCTTATTTCAAATAGCAGCTAAGCAGCTTTGCTGCATCTGTGCTTGTTTCTCTCTCCCTCAGATACTCATTGTTAGCCAAGTCCAATGTCCTGTGATAAAAGTCTGCATGAAACCTGCAGCTGTCCTGACAGCAACTACCAGGAGCTGAAGATTCCTGCTACAAACAGGCAAGAAAATCCATGACCTGGACAGACAGTGGCCACAGACAAATCAGTTTTGCCCTGTGCTTCCTACACAGCAACATGGTGTGCAATGTGCTCACTAAGATTTGCTGCTGAGGTACAATGCACTCTTCCACCACACGGTGGTGAAGAAAAACAGCTAAAAATGAAAGGTATATCCTTAGCAAAGCTGCAGAAACCCTGCTCAGAGAAGGGACAGCTGCAATTCAATGCAGGGAGTATTAGGTAATGAGGCTACAGACAGAACACCAGCAAGGAAACACACTGTCTGGCACAAGCAGAAGATACGAGTCAGCTAAACCTCTGCACAGATCACAAGGCAGGCCCATATCAAAACACAGCAGAATGTTATGAATCATGTCTGCAGGTGAAATCTTCTCCCAAATTACAGCATGGAGCTGAGCGAGCAGGAAAGAAGAACACAGGAAAGGAAAACTTTACCTTGGACCTGTGAGACCTTGCAGGATTCTCAGTGGGTCCTACATTGCCAGTGTTCATCAGGCAGCACTCACACAGCAATGACCAGTGGCCACGCGTGGGGCAGTGTTTAGGCACCACCCAAGAACACCAACCCCTGTGTCCTTTGGACTTCCTATTAGCTCTTGAAATCTCTGCTGTGCTGAAGTTTGCCCCACCCTGCCACCAAACCCCATATAGTCTCCAACACACCAAGCTTCTGCCTTATGCTGCAGTGAGTTTGTCTTTGCAACATAAAGAAGCAGTAACTGACTGTACAAAGAGCTGCATGAAATAGAAGACCTTAAGCCTAAGCAAACCACTCAGGATTTAGGAGCATGTCAAGATAAATTAAGTTGGTTTTCAATGTAACTACAGCCAGCTACATTGTCAAAAGCAGGAGATGTAGGTAGCAATATCTCTCAGAGGATATACTTCTTAATAAAAGACACCCTGCAGAGCTTGTCACATAATCCAGCCTTGCTGGATCTTTGCGACCGTCCTTTAGGGCTTCCAGATTGGTACAGAGTTAAATCCCTTCAGGTTTAATCGTATTTCCAGAAACAACATTAGAAGGGAAAGAGCCTAAGCAGCCTAAGCAGCAGAACCGTCCTCTGTCCAAGTCACCCACATTCCTAACTCCAGTCAGCCTGGAATACCAGCAATGTTGCTGCAAGCATTAGCAATAAAACTTCAAGACTGTTGGTGCAACGGTGTCCAAGGGCAACAACGCTGGGGCCCATACTTCCTCAGCAGCAGCCCACCAAGGAGCTTCAGAAACTTCACATGCGCAAGCAGACTAACACACAGAAACTCCACGTCACCCTCGGATGAACCCTTCAGCATTTTCACTTCCTCTCTGTATCAGAGGCCATGGGAAGATGCTGAAGCTCAGCCTGAAGAGATGGAGCTCATTCTCCTTTTGCCTTCCCGCTGCCTTTGTGAGGCTCATCTTTGAAATCAATCCCTTACAGAAGAAGCTCAGATGCTCCAGACTTCCTGCACCAAGCTAGCAGAGTTTCAATGCAGAGCCTGCAGAATAAAACCCTGGCATTCCTCATTTTTAGAAAACAGATAGAGAAACCAGTTCAGAAATCTTCAAAAGCCTTTTTTCAGAGCACTCCAGCCTCAAGTTGGACCTACAAACCTCTTACAACCAGGGAAAGAGGAAATGCTTTGCATTTTCTTCTATGTAACCCACAGAAGGGTTACAGACAGTCTGTTTGATACCTGATTCTTCAAGGGGCATGTGTAGATATATCTGTCTCTCCTCTCCAAAAGCCAAGTGCCTGGTACATGAGTAAACACTATTTAGCACTCTCTCCTGTCATAAGCAGTTAAAATTCCTATATGCTGAGTCTTCAAAGTGCCCGTGTGGGAGAAGATGGTGACAAGCAATACTGGTTGTGAAACCCTGAAAAGGGAAGGATCATATACCCACTGCTGTTGAGTGACTGGCTAGACTCTACTCCCTGTTTAAATACAACACCCAAAAATATGGGCTTTAGGATGGAATGAAGCATCAAAAAGAGGAATGCCCAGAATGGGGCCAGTGCCAGGACAGACAAAAAGAGCATTAGCAGTCTTGCAGAGAGCACACTGTGTAGCCAAATTCTGTGCATAGTCAAATCAGGGCAAGATGGAAGGGAAAAACCATGATTCATACTCTAGCCCACTGCTCTTGCAGCTTAAAATGAAGAGTCTGCAGCAATATTTGCTCTACATTGATCAATCTGACACGCAGGTATTTACACAGTAGGTACCCTGAAACACTACATGGGGAAACCTATCTCCAAAATACCCTTTGTAAAGACATGCTACAGTCAGTATTTCAAAGGAGGATGCAGGAAAGCGGGAGGTAGAAGCACACAGACCTAACCTGAGCCCTCCCTCCTGCCTTCAACAAAACCACAGTACTCATCCGAGCTGACATCATCTAACAAGGGTTGTAAGAGAAGATCACAGGGCAGTGTTTTCTGGATTTGAAATGCTCCTGACTACAGCAGAAGCAGAGTCTTTCTAGAGAAATGGTATATCCCCTCCAAGAGGCCTCAGAGGCAGTGCTGCAGTGAGAGCCTCGCACAAGGGGCCTCTGAAGTGGCAGGGACCCTGAAGGACTGCTTCCTGCAACCTGCTCTGGGGCAGAGACAAAATCAAGGTGTCCACCCAGGCTGATGCTGTCTCACATCTCTGGCCAAGCCCCAACAGGGTCCAACAATGAGGTTCTGAGTTAGAGCTCGCAGGTGCTACTGAGAGGGGGGGGTCAACACACTGCTTCTTCATATAACACAGCTTTCAGAAAAGAAAACCTTGTACCTTGCCAGTGTGAAGCACGGGTACAACAAATGCACAACTGCCTACACTTGAGTATAGGCTTACTAGCCAAGCTGATATAAACCCCATGGTTGAGCATCTCATGCTACTGGAATTCTCCTTTTCCCCCTCTTTTGTGTCAAACTTACCAATTTCCATAACACTGCATTTGTTAAACACTCAGAGCCTCTGCATTCATCTCTCACACAGGCAAAGGACCAGCACCCCCTTTCTCCCAAGTGCAAAAAGCACCAGCACCGATCCTGCAGCCCCACTCCAGGGCAGCCCTCAATGCCCTCCCCTCTTCCGCGGGGTGACACTCACTCCGATCCTGCAGCCATGTCGGAGTAGGATGTATCTGGTGTGGTGACTCCCAGAGGGATTGCAATGCTCATGACGCCCGTCGGGGATCACGGAGTCCAGAGGGCAGCGACCGGCCGCTCCGAGGGCGGAGAGGAGCCGCAGAGCCTCGGCCAACACGTCACGGACATGGGGAAACCTGCCGGGGTAGAAACAAAGCATTGCATCTCTGTTAACAGGGTGAGGCCTCCCTGTGTAGCCCTAAAGTAGGCTTTTGTACGGGACAAAGCAGGAATAGATTCCCATCAGTGCCGTGTCCCATCATTTTGACTGTATTTCGTACATGGAGGCAGGGAACAGGTAGCTGGTAGCAGTTTGGTGGTGGTGGGGTTTCCAGGCTTGGACTGACATGCAATGAGCTGCTCTGCTCTAAGGCGGTAATGATCCTTCCCTCCTCCCCCAGCTAAACTCAGGACTCATTATCAGATAAGCAATCTATTAGCTCCTTCTGCATATTAAGCAGCAGCTGTCACCCATCACCCCCAGCCCTCCATCAGCATTTCCTAACCCCTTCCCCAACCAAGTTGCAAGCAAAGCCCCGTGTGGGAGGACAATGAGACAGAGCCGAGGGGGCACCTCTTGCTCAAGATCAGCTTGTATGTGCACTCATGGCCCATGGCACGGGTGGTTATGGTGGTTATCCCGGTGCTCCCTTCGGCAAGCCAGGCCTGTCCTGGATTCCGCTCCGAGATCCCGGCGGACACCTCCCCGCGGCAGAGCCACGTCAGACATCTGGGTTCTCGCGCATGGGCTGCACCGACCAGAGCCACGGCGGGGCCATAGGCTCGGCCTGAGTCACGGCAGCAGCATCATGGGGCGCAGCCGCCGGCTCCGGCAGGGAAGCCCATGCCCAAGCTCCTCCTTCTCTTTGCTACAGCCAGCGAAACTCCATGATAAACGTGAGCTTCCAAGGGTCGGGTGGGATCAGCTCCTCGTTATGTAAATAACCTCAATAAGACCTTCATAAAGGAGCCATTATTCTATGCAGCTCAAAGGGAAACCCCCCATGACACAGAGAAAGCACATAGCAAAGGTAACTCCAAAACCAAAGAGAGGATTCAGGCACCCTCTCTGCATGTTAAACTTTAAGGGCAGCCTTGAATAACTTCCCGCAGCCTTCCTCCCTGTTCCAGCAGCAGGGATGAGCCAGCCCCTGCCCTTGCCGACAGCCATCACATGCTCCCTGGCATCCCAAGGCTCTGCCAGCAAACCCTCCTGGGCTCCAGAGAGGCTCTGAGCCAAGTTTTCCTGTGGGTAGTGCATTTCTCACGGGGAACTGCCTTTGGACACCACAGTCCAGCCATTGTTTAGCACACAAACCCCCTCGGAACACAAAAACACACACTGGCTACAAGGGCAAATGAAGGCAGAGTCAGAAAGTTTAAATGCCACATGCTCTAGTGCCTTTTCCCGTTGAAAAGGCACTTTTCTTAGCACAAGGAAATACTTGCCTTCTTCAGTATACACCCCTAAGAGGGGTGACAGTGACATCCATACAGTGAATTACAGAGGTAGCACATAAAGTGGTCTGTGGCAATTCCACGTTATGCCCCAAAGCAACGGCCTGACGGGGAGGGGGGGGATGAGACAAGAAAACAGGCAGGACTAAGCTCAAACCTGAGACAGCCTTGACTGTGTTTTCCATAAAAAGACATTTAGGAAGAGTCTCATTTACCCATTCCCAAGCTTGTGACAGAATTGTGATTTCTACACTGACGCCAGATGAGACAAACTGCTGCTAAAATGCAGCTAAAAAGCTACAGACAATCCCTGCTCCAACCCAGACACATAAAATGCTGGCACAAGGTTAAAAGAAAACAGTTTCTCAGTGTTGGAAAGATTCTTCCCTTTCAAGGGACACAGAAAACCCCTCTCCCCTACCCCCAATTCTTTTAAAACACTTGATCAGGTATTCCCCCCCCCCCCCATTGATCTCTTGTCTGTGCCATGAGCATTCCCAGCTGGCAGCAGCCTGAGATTTCATCAGGACAAATTCCACCTCCCGCCTCAGTGTGACTCAGCAGAACTGGAGGATTTCAGGTGCGGCTTCTGGACTCAAGTCACAGGATTCATGGTCAGTCCTGGGGCAAGTTTCCAGCCACTCCTCATAGGAAACCCTTTTCCCCCCAACACTGTACAATCCACACTGCATGGAAACACTCTGGTAGCTCCCACTTTTGGGAAAAACTCAGTGGAGAACCATGAAACCCCAAACAGAAAGGTTAGACAAGGCAAACTCCAGTTCAGTCACTGCTGTGTTGACCCCACAGTACTCACCCAACCATCACCCCTGCTCGGGTTTTGCTGTTGGTTGCTGCTGTTTAATGTGTACGTTCAATGTTCAAACAATGCAATATTCAAACCGAGTTGCTGAGACCGAGCTCAAGTGCTGGCCAAGACCACGTCACCTTCAGGCTAGATCCCAGTTTGGTGATCCTGAAACTTGGCCTGGGAACACCCAGAACACAAGCCTGCACAGAACATACTGCGGTTGGGATCAAAACCCATCAAGCTGGCTTGTTTCCTTTCCATACAATCCCAAGCTCCTTCCTACCTCACTCCCCAAGAATATAAAGCTGCATGGAAGGAAAAAAGTCACACCAAGGTCTCTCCAGTGCCACTGTAAGAAGTTTTCCTCTGAAATTCAAAGTTTTAATGTAAATTTGCTGAGCTTTGGACCACAACACAAAGCTATCTCCCCTGTGATACAATCCTTCTTGAAATCAAATGGAAATAGGAATTTTGGGTTCAAACTTAAAGAGGGGAGATTTAGATTGGATCTAAGGCAGAAGCTCTTCCCTGTGAGGGTGCTGAGGCACTGGCACAGGGTGCCCAGAGAAGCTGTGGCTGCCCCATCCCTGGCAGTGTTCAAGGCCAGGTTGGACACAGGGGCTTGGAGCAGCTGCTCCAGTGGAAGGTGTCCCTGCCCGTGGCACTGGATGAGCTTTAAGGTCCCTTCCCACTTTTGGCACCTACAGGCCTACCTCTTTAACTAATCACACCAGTGTAAAGACACCTGGTCTTCCCCAACATCATCAAACAGCCCAGAAGAGCATTCACCTGCAGAACCACCTCAGTGTTGGGATCCTTGTTTCCCCTTGGCTCAGGTCACACACCAACGGACTCACCCCCCTGCAGCCCATAAGAGGCTGCCTTATCTAGAATATGAATATATGCTCTTCAATTATTACATCCTGTATCAACGGAAAGGACTGTAATAAACCTAAGTGGCCAAATGAAGGTTAGACAACACCTGCTAGAACAGTGAATTTAATCTTCCCAGCTCTGTTTAGGATGCAGCAGCCGCAGCGCTGCACTGGCTCACTTCCACAACCACTGCCGACCGTGTTACAAGTCAAGCAGATGCAGAATTTACTGCTCGGAACTCTATTCATTCCTGGTGGTGACAAAAGCCAGTATTAAAGGGGACAATCAAACACGTTCGGTCAAACAGCTCACCAGAGCTTCCTCCTTCAAGCTGTGGTTGGTTGTGTTTTCACTGGTGTCTCAGTGTTGCAGACCTCTCTGGTGAGAGACTCTACAAAACAGTTGTGCACCATGAAAAATTCACCCCCAGACAAAAATCCCTGGGCACAGCCTCACAGACTGTGTGTGTGTTCCCTAAACTCAGGTGCCCAGGCTCCAGCAGCATTTGGTGCTGCTATACAGCCTCAGGGGGAACAGAGTGCTCCCCTTGCACAGACTCCAGGGTAAAGCAGTTGCCAAGCGGGGGGAAGGACAGATAACAGGATTACACTAGTGTCCAAATGATAACTACCATCCTCTTCTGCACACTCAGGTCACCTATATAGGATGAGCTCCATATGTAATGAGCTGCGTATCTTCAAGCTCCCAAGCTTACAAGTCACATCAAATTCAAAGCATGCTTCTTCTTGTTCATCTCGCACTACCTCTGGCCAGAGCTGGTGGCAAACTGGGATTAGCAGCTCCACCATGCAGCCTTCCTTGGCATCCTCTCCATCAGCCTCACCTGGGACAGAGCCAGCGACTCCTGACCCGTTCATTCTTACGTTGTCATCTGCACCAATAGCAAACTGCTGCAAGTGGAGCAGCATAAAAAGCATGACCAGGCTTATGGATCCTATTCCTTCATCTTTCCCCCAGGAAAGTTTGGAATAGCCAAAATCTATGGGATATCTAATGTAAACATGAAGTGCTTCAACTACCGCACTGAAAAGGTCCCATTTCATCAGCCAGTGCCACCCAAATACAAGTACAGCCCACTCAAGCCCAATCAAACACTGCCTGCTCCTCCCCGCACACCCATAAACTTCATGTCAAGGACAGATCTTCGCAGAATGTCAAGCACCTTTAGTGCAAGCAGGATCGGATCATGGGGGGATGTGTTTAAAATGGCTAGCTCCAAAAAATGCACCAAATTCCCAGAATTTCAGATGTTATTCTACAAGTACACTTATGCAAGGGCAGGGCAGAGCAGACAAATCCTTAAGTCGTTCAGCTCCAACCTACCCTGAAACACAGAGATTGTTAAAAAGTACTTGAATTATGCTTCAGTTTACCGGTGCAAACACTAAGCTCTGCTCTGAAAACAAGCTGGCTTCACAAAGCAGCAGGGCAACACTGTGCCAGCGTTAAAAAATGAAGTATTGACATGAGGATTTACTGTTATCATTAGTACCATCTATCATCTGCGAGGTGACTGACACAGCAAGACAGCAATCCATCTACTCCACAGGGTCTGGGAGAACTCAGTCCTACTCCACAGCAGAAAGGATCAAACTAACAGGCAACACAAGTTATCAATGACATTATCAGCTACTTATGCATACCATGATAACCAAATTATTGACAAATACAGTGCAATGGCTCAAGATTTCTCTTAGAGCTTTCTTAAGACTCCTGTTTCATACACAAGTAACTATATGCAAAAAAGAAAACCTATGTATACAGTTGGTTCAGAGTTCATCTTGCTCGCTGGGATCTGGAGGACCATGTTAAAGCACCAACAAGCTCTTGGAACAGAACAATAAGTGTCAAAAAGCAACAACCCAGCAAGACCTGGTCCTGCTCACCATGCTGCCCAAGACCTGGAGTCAAGGATGCTGCTTTTAGGACATGGGTGGTTTCAAACAGCTTTTGGTACCTGTGGGCCTGTGCATTAGTCAGGTTGTTCCATACAAGATATGAAATCATATCAGTGATTCACATTATTCTTACAGGACTCTATGGACACACTAAGAACTACCCCAATGCACGTCTTGACTAAAGTCTGATGACACTCTTCAGTGAAGGCCACACTTAAAACTGCGCTACAAGCAAGTTAAAGTGATACTGTAAAATGCTGTAAGCAGCTGGGAACTGACCTCTTTTGGTTCAATTTACTCAAACTCGGTTTTAGCTGTTTTAAGGCAATTTCCGTCATGTCCATCCATAGGATTCCATCATTTTATCTGATGAAGAAAACATCCATTTTAGTTAAAGTCCTCTGCACACTACACCCTAAGGGACTGCAAACGATGACGGTGAGCAACTGAAAGAAATTAAACCTTCAAGCAGGGAAATTACAAAATGCATAGTCAAGAATTCTCAGCAACTGACCCAAGACTGCAGAGACTCAGAAAAGCAAGAATGAAAACCTCAAAACCTTGATGCTGCTTCAGCAATCAAGAAGTTATGCAAAACCTCTTTGTTTTGCAGAGAGAAGTCAAAAAATCCTGTGTTTTTCTTTTGGGATCATGAAGGATTTCAGGTATTATGATAAGACACAGAAGAGAAATTGAGTTAAAGGGTGGGCAGATAAGGCTTTGCCTCCTGAAATACCTTCTAGTGGACAAATCAACCACATTCTTCGAAGTCTAATACACTCTGGAGATGGAGACTGCAGACAAAGGTTTGCCTGGACTTTCTCATAACATCTAATTTGCATCACAGAACCTTACTGGAAAGTTTAATTTATATCGATTGGAAACTGGTTGAAGAGTCATAGCCAGGGACAATTCCATAGACAAACACATGCCAAATTAGAAAGGGGAAGCAAATTACAGCGTAGCAGTGATCCGTGGCAGACCAAATTGTTCTGAGGTATGTTTATGGAGAGCTGACAGACACCAAGAAGCTTTGCCTGTACCCCAGGCCCATGAGAAGGGACCCAGCTGCATTTGCACCCAGTCTGCTGAGTAGGAAAGTGACAGAGGTGATGTTGAAAAGGAGTAACAACCCCAGTGTAAAGGGGAAAGGCGCATCCCAACCAAGAACTCCATACTGAAGTCCTCTTAATGGCCATGAATCTTCAAGAAAACCCCATGAGACAATACTCTGAAAACCCAGCAACCCGTATGAAATGCTAACACTTCAAAAATGTCAACAATGAAAATAATACTTAAAGAATAGTGCTAATGGGGGACAAATTCAGAAAAATCCCATAGACTTGGAGTAATTGTTGGCTCCTTTCTATGCTGAAAGCATTGATTTTTATTGCCTCTGTGTCTCTCAGCAACACAAATTGGTGGTGATGACAACAAATTCCTCAAATACAGAAGTAGTACCAAAAATGATAGTTTCAACAAAAGCATTTTTGAAAGGAAGCCCCTGAAAACACTTTTCTTTTTGAAACTACTGGGTTTTATTCTTTCCTGATACACAGCAATACAAGAAGAAAAAAAAATCCCACACAAAACCCCACAGAAATGATGATACAAAACTTATCAAAATAAATGGAAAAGAGGAAAACCATCCCTCTTTTCTTTCAGTTCTCCAAACTTTTCATCTGGGCCAGTCACAGGGGAAAACTACTCTGTAGTGAGGGGAACACATCCCACTTGCTACACCAGCTCCATGCTGTGAGCTTGCTGCTCTCTTTTCCCATGGGGTGAAGGAGAACACAAACCTCTGGATATCACCAAAAATAAACCAGACAAATGCAAGCAAAAAGCTTCTGAACTGATATTTGGGGAGGAAGGACTGACAAGTAACCTCCAGTGAATCCTGCTCTGGCAGCTGATGTTCCTGCTGCGAATGTCCCTTCTACGCCTCTGCCAAACCAGGTGGCAGGAAGGAAATGTTGCCATGTCCCATCAAGTGCAGTGGATGCCAAGAGTGGACTAAAAGCAGAAGCAGGTAAAACACACATTCCCTTTTAGATACTGCTATAGAGGCAGACAGCTAGAACAGCAGTCCTGGAAACACCCCGTGGCCGTACAAATCCTGTTTTCAGTATCACTTTGGGGCCTGTCTACATCAGAAAATGGCCACAGTAGAAATAAGACTCAAGATTAATTTAAATACTATAAACTCTGGGTTAATCCTATCAGAGCAGAGTCTTTCCTTGTGCTAAGTTTTGTTGCTTGTGAATGTAACAGTACTCACATGAGTGGTTGTACCTGTGTAACTACAAACCTTCCCTAAGCAGACAAGCTCCAAACTAAAGAGGTTGTCAGACAACCCCCCTCAAAAACAACTTTAGGCCTTGAAATTGCGTTTTGAAGGTATTTCAGAGAAAAGCCTGTACCACAGACAAGGTCAGAGGCAAACAGAGTAATGAAGGGCAATAACTAGGACCAAATCCAAACCCAGAGCATTACAGTTCCCATGAGAACCCAGGCAGTCCAGAGTCACGGGAAGTCGCTGGATATAGCAGGGCAATCAGCAGAATTTACTGGCAGGGAGCACAAACTGCAACCAGTGGACGGCTGACCACAAACAGGAGCGGGATTGCAATGTCCAGCCCTAGTACTGGAAAAAAGATTTCTCCATAATCCCACTAATACCCTCTGCCTCGCAGGTCCCGCTCCGCATCCTTTATCCATCTATTTAAGGCCCCCACGTGATGAAGGCTCCTGCACAGCCACTCCCAGCCGGGGGAAACAACCCAGCTCCAGAGCAGACTCCAGCAGCCGCTTCCAAGGCAGACATTGCATCAGCCAGGTGTGCAGGAAGCAGTGGAGATAAAGCAGCTGTTGAAGGGGCTCTCGGACGGAGGCCGCTTCAGGAATCCCGTGCAAAGGACGACAGGAAGGAGAGAGACGTTCCGCACACAGAACGAGCTTCATCGGCTTCAGAAAGCCTTTGTGCTGGGGCTCCGGACCTGGCTTTTCTCCCAGAGATGATGCAACACTGAGGAACAAGGTCTGTGCCAGAGAAAACTATTCACAGGCTATGCAGATGGCAACGCAGCCAAAGGCTCTCACATCAAAACACGCCGGAGCCCATCCAGGCCCTGCAACCCTCCCCCCCCTTCACCCCTCCGGGCCTCCCTTTGTGCCCCCCAGGATCCTCCATTTCACGTTGCCACCTCGCTCCCAGCACAACCACAGCTTCGAGGGAGGACGAAGGACCTTAGGATAGGGAGAAAGAAGGGAAAGGGAGGTTTAAAGCCGTGCTGAAATCCCAGCTCTCCCTCCGATGTGTTGGAGGGAAGAGGCTGAGCTCAAAGCCTCTGATCTCCCAGACGGGGATCCTCCCGTCACCGCGGCTTGCCAGCGCATGCCTGAGCTCCCCAAACACGTACGGCAGCCTCGGCCCTGCTCTCACACACCAGGAAACCACGCAGGGACAGCCCAGGCAGCCATGGCAACATCACACAGTGTGGCAATTATGGAGCCGTGGCTCCCAAGCAAAGGTTCAGCCTTCATTCCCATCACTGCGCTCATTCGGAGCCTTCCCCCATCTCAGCCCAACCACCCCTGAGTGTGCTCCTGGCTCCAGCCTGGGCTCTGCGGTCTGTAACCAGTGAGTTCTGCAGCCCTGCACCCGGGCTCGACACCATGCAAATGCCTTGTGAGTTACTCCAGGCTTCGGGAATGCTCTTGTGCCGCGTCCCAACAAACACCGGTTTGTCTGACGTGCCTCGAGTGGGAAACCAGGCTACAGAGACACCTGCAACCTGTGCCGCGCACAGCTGGAGCCATTTACTGACTGAGCTCCATAATCACTGTCAGGCACTAAAACTGAGTGGATTTCATGGGATTTCAGCAATCTTGCAGCACTGGGGCAGGTTTCCAAGCTCAGCACAGTGACTGCTCCACTGCATCCCCTGCTCTGGAATGCCTTTGTAACTGCCCGGAGAAGCTGTGGCTGCCCCATCCCTGGCAGTGTTCAAGGCCAGGTTGGACACAGGGGCTTGGAGCAGCTGCTCCAGTGGAAGGGGTCCCTGCCTGTGGCAGGGGTTGGAGCTGGAAGAGCTTTAAGGTCCTTTCCAACCCAAACCACTCTATGAAACATCACCAACTGTGGCACTTGCCTAGGCACTGGTGCCCAGTGCACCCCTGGTCATTTAAGATCGTCCTGAGATCCCCAGAAAACCAGACATTTCTTGCAGATCTACTTTTCCCAGCACAAAACCTGTTACAGAGCAGACAGTCACTAGGATGGTGGATGAGAGCAATCACAAAGGCCCAAAGGCAGCAGCGTATCAGCTAAAAAGCCTTATTTCCTCTTCCACCCACTTGATGGTGCTGAATTATGTTCAAGAGATGTTCTTCACTGCTGTTAACTGGTCTGGCTTACTTGCACGCTCTGTTATATTGTATTTTGGCACTGGCAAGGTACATGCTGATCCCAAGGCATTCCCTAGCTCTGCATGTTGAGTCTTCCGTGCATGGTGGATATTCACCCACATATTACAGTAGTATTACAGTATCAGAATATGACAGTAGTCAGATTTACAGAATGAGCCATCAGCCAACAACATCCTGGATGCCTTAAGGAATATAAATGTTGATAAGTTATTTGGGTAGGCTTTGGTAAAACAAGACAATCAAAGACTCACTCTTACACGCACAGGGATGAAGGCCTAACACATATTCAGGAAGCTCCCAAATACCTGCTTCATAAGTGCTGGCAAGAAATTCAAAGCTCAGTGGTACAGACACTGCTGAGAGCCACGGTCACTTTTTGGACTAGGCCATTGTTTTGCTAGGAACATGAAAAGCAGGTAATGCAATTGAACACGTTTTCAAAGGAAACGTGGATGATCAGAAATCAGCAGTCAAAAACCTGCAAGCAGTGCCTGAACACAGACAGAAGTCACTCCAACCAGCTTTATACCTGGTGAATTACAGATAAATTCCTAAGTTCCTCCTCTGAGCAGAGCTTCTCTGAGGACCCAGCACTGTAACCAACCTCTTGAACTGCTTGTGGGTGGTCACACTGGAGTACTGACATCAAACAGTTGGCCAAGGGTGTTCGTTTTCGAGCTCTCACAAAAGTGATGCCGAATGAGTGGCTCTGTAACACATCTATGCATCCCTATCTGCTACAACCAGTGGCTGTTTTAAATGTTGAATTAAGAGCTGAGTAATACAGTGAGGACATTTTCATCATTACCAAAAATGCAACTAAGCACTGGTAGGTACAACCACACGATGAAACTAAGAGGTTGGAACACGAGAGCTGCTCATGCTGAAGACACCAGCAACCCACCTCGAGCAGGTCATCTCCATTAGCCTCTTGATGCTGGGGAGAGGGACGATGGCACAGCAGAGAGGGAAGGCAAGGAAAGGGAAGAGATTTCCTTCCTGCTAAGCCTTCACTACCTCTGTTGTGTGCAGTGCTCTCTGTGAGGTGATTCTGCAGGTTAAGACAGATAGGGCTGTCTGGATGAGGTGAGTAGCAGGGGTTGCTGCGCTAGCTCTCAGAGCTGGAGGCCTTTGCTTTACACTGTGTAGTGCCCCAACACGTTTCTGCAGTTTGCTATCCCTTTAGCCGTAAGCAAGGAAACTTGCAGTTGCTAGACAACCTCCTTCCCACCTCAGAAATAGCTCAATTTATGTGACAAATCCATAGGCTCAACGTTCAAAAAGCTACACAGTTTTGAGCTGCCTTTTGTTCCTTTAGGACACAGCAGCATTTCCTTACTGCAGAGCTGCAGAGATGAGAGCCATGGGGCTCCTCCCTGGCTGGACCTGGAGTAGGAGAGGAGAGGCAGGAATGCAGCCATGCAGGAGAGGAGGCAAGAGCAGCCCAGGTAGCTCCAGGTCCTCCTCTGCACAGGCAAGACCAACCAGAAGAGCTTTACTTGCACAAAGCAGCAGATCTTGAGAGCTACCAGAAGGGAATTTCAGAGCTCTGCATGTCTGCAAAGGCATCTGGAACAAGGAAACGTATGGAAATAGGGAAACTTGGCAGCCATCGAGGGAGTGGTGGAATGGCCAAACGCAAATAAAAAGTAGAAGCATGATCTGGAGCCATTACCAAACTGAGTCACTCAGTTCCCCAGGTGAGTTTACAAAGTGAGGGAGGAGCAGAATTGCTGAAGCATTCCCATTTGGATGGCATGAAAACCAGGAAAGAAGTGCCATTAGAACACTGCTTGGGAACAAGTATTTCCTACTGTATCAGCCACAAATAAACCCTCTGCCTAAATCCAGTTAGCTTGAGAGATAGAGGCTGTCCTAGAGTAATTTAAGAATGAAACCTAGCAGGAGCGCTGGTGCTGGTGCTGCCTCTCACAGGGGCTGTGCTCATGTTGCCCTTGCGCAACTTTCTTCATGCTGTTGCTAAAAAAGGATGAAAAAGATTTAGAGCCTTGTGCTGCGGTCAACTGGCACTCAGCAATGCTCATCTGAACACAGCGAGTGCACACTTACAGCAGGGCTTCTCTGAAGAGGCTTTCAGAAAGCCTTAACCATATCTTAAACATCTGAAGCAACGCAGGATGGGAAAGAACTGAGTTCCAACGATGCAAGCCACAAAGTATTACATTTCAGAGCTCCCTTCACATCTTATGTGTCTTATGCAAGGCAGTATTCTAGCACCGGGTTAACTGTTTCTCCTCTAAATTCATCCCGACTTCACGATCTGGGTTCTGGCAGCAAGTGTCCGTATCTGAAACCATGCCAACTGATCATGCCATGGATGCTTTTTGAACTCCAGTGTCAGGAATGCAGCAGACATGAGTTGGGCCTGGTTTAAAAGACTAAGATGAATATTTGCTCCTTCCCCCTTCCCTGTAAACCATTCCAATGCTTAATTATCACTGCTAAGAAACTGTACTTCCAAGATTGAATTTGTCTAACCTCAGTTGATATTGCCATGCCTTTGTCAGCAAATCTCACAAGGCCTTTTAGAGAAAGATCAAGTCCTCTCTCTATTGTCTTTTCAATAAGCTGGGTAAGTTGAGCTCCTTTAAGCCTCCCATCATGAGGCTTATTTTCCAGTCCCTGGATCATTTCTGCAGCTGTCCTTTGAATTCTCTCCAAATACACTGGCATCCGTCTTGAAGCATGGAAACCCAAATTCAATTCCAGTATCAGCCTCAAGGTTGCTGTGTTTATAAGATTACTTATTTTTGTGTCACATTCCATTCCCCCACTTTTTTGGTTCTCCTCAATATGGCCAAGAATCACATTAACCCTTCTAAATGCTGCCCCAAGAACCATGTAGAGGGAACCAACTCTAAGCATCTTAAAGCCCTCTGAGCTACTGCTTTCCAAAATGCTGTTTCAGTTTATAGATGGGGTTGCAGTTTTGCTAACAAATGCATCACCTTGCGAGGGGATGGATTCATATCTTTTATTGAAATGTGGAAAAACAATTCAGAGCTCCCTAAACACACTTTATTATCCCACTAGCGTCTCTCTGACAGAAGCTCTATCAAATATTTTATGCTACCCAGATAAAATAGATTCTAAAGAGCAGTAAATGAAAAGCTGATTTCATCTCACAACCTTCTATATAGCCAGGTGTGTCCTTTCCAAGTTACAATCCCAGCTATTTTACATCTCCACTGTTCATGCAATTTCTCCAGCACAACCATTTCTAGTGTCAGGGTATCCTGCCCTCTCTATCCCAACCAGGCATGCCCCCCCCCCCCCCACCTCCTCCACCCTCAGAACCACAGAATACCCCACACTGGAAGGGGCCACTGAAGGTTAACTGATGGAACCCCCCTCCTCTCCCCAAAACAGAGCTAACTTGGATCAGGCTGCTCAGGGCATTGCTCATTTCTTCTCCAGGGCCACCAAGTGTTTGCGTAACTATGCATTTTAAGGCCAAAAATAACCTTCTAATGATCTGACTTTCCACCTAACAAAGACTGGAAAATCTCACCTAGTCATTTCTACACTTGGCATTGCAGCTCACAAATGAGCTAGGCCATGTTTGTCAAGCACAGCCTACAAAACACCATATGGATTTACCACAATTCTTTGGGGGGGAATTGAAACGCATGCAACAGACTGCAGCCCAGTGGTCCCCAGGCAGCATCAACCCACTATTAAGTCTTCACAGTGAGCACAGCACATCTGTAGCTCTTAGGAAAAAAGTATAAAACTTGGGTTTTTTTTAAAACTAAAACTACATGAAACACTTTCTCAGAAGCCTTTGAAGAATGCTTCAAATTACCCAAGCAAAGCTCTAGTTCTAACTCCTCCAAAGGAGACTGTTCTTCCACTGTATATGTGGGTGACTTAAGATGTCAGCTTTCCCAGTTCTGTGAAACATGTAGTAGTGGCAAATGTAGTGGTATCATCTTAAATGTCATCTTCCATATCCGCAGTGGTAAGATGTATCAGCACCTGCCTTTAGCAGTACAATTTACCAGCACCTATATTTATCAATACATTTATTTAACAACACACTCATAGCATCTGTCTCCTTGACTACCTAAATAAGGATGCCCATCACCCCTTAACTGCAGAGTATCTCTCAACCCACACAGGCCAGTCCCTACAAAGCTTACCAGTCACTAACAAGAATCTCCCCACCCCTCCAAAACCCCCATAATTATAGCAACAAAGGACTATTGTGGACATGTATTTATCCACACAAAAGCATGTCATAATAGTGAAGCTCTCCCCCTTCGCTTAAAAAAGAGCTATGTGAAATCAAAGCAACTAAGAGCAGGGCTGGATTTATGTAACAGCATAAACCACTACACTGAAATGGGAGATGCTAGCCAAGATCCTGTGATCCTCTCACCTTACATTCTTCCCTCAGCATCCATTTTTGGCCCTGTCAGAGCTGAACAAAACCTTCAGTCTGACTCAGGAGAGCCACTCTTGTTCTCACATTACATTCCCTGCTCTCCTGTCCAGGATTATCAGTGCTGCATTCCCTGCCAGCAGAAAGGAACCTCTTTAAACTTGGAAAAAACGTGGAACAGAATAAAAACAACCCCAAGAAATCCCATCACATGAGTAAATGAGGCTTGACAGCATGATGGATGCTGCAGGTTCACCACTATGAAGGCACTCTGAGAAGATGGCTTGTGCTTGTTACAGCTTCACAGAAGCACAACAGACGCTGGTTTGCCGCATTCAGGAGGGAGATGCTCAACTATTTAGATTGGATGCATTTTATATAAGACTGAAGATGACTAAGTCACAGCTGGACAGATTATGTTCTAGAAGCAAGCCACACGCTCCTCCCTGTACCTTAAACAACTGCAGTTCCTAAGCTGTATCTTTTCTCCTTTCAAACACAAGACACTGAGTTCTCCAATGAAAAGAAACAGAAAATATTGAGGACAAGATGCTTTAACCGAGAGGAATTTCACCAGTCATCCTAGGGCTGATTTCATTTTGTCATGATGGAAAAACTGAGAACTCTCAAGACCTCAGCTGGGTAACATTGGGATAGGAGAATGATCTCAGCACAGGAGGGGAACAGCACAGACAGGGATTATCTCCCTGCACAATGCAGATAGACTTTGTGTGCACTGAACATCCAAACACAGCCAAAATACTCTGAAGGCCCCTTCACACAGCTATCAGTCCTGATGGCTGCATATCAGTAGCAACATTGTTCTTAACCCCAGCTATCTTGCAGCATTACAAAGCCAGTGAAAACAAGCAGGAAAAGCATCCTGGCCCAAACTACTGCACTTCCCCATCAGCAACTCAAACAGGAGATTTTTCCACCTGTATCCACCTCATAATGTGCTCTCCCTACACCTATTAACATCAGTACTAAAAACACAGATTGCCTTACTGAAAGAAACCAAAGGCACATGCAGAAGTAACACAGCACTGCAGAGCATGGACACGTGAGGGCTGGTGTGGCAGAGACAGCTACCAAAAACATCTGAGACACGACTTGTACCACTAGATCAGGAGTCAAAAACCCTGTGTTTTACCTCCACACTGCCTAAGAGACATCCTGTGCAAGCTAATCCCTTCTTTGGGTCTCCATTTTCCTACCAGTGAAATCAGAATACTACCGGGATGTAGCACTCAGTGTTCCTACACGTGAAAGCTGGAGCTCAATCAATGGATCTCACCATAAATCACTGCAGCCGTTTCACTTGTTTCACTCATGGGCTCAGGACCCACACACGCATCCCCAGTGAGACACAGCAGCCTCCTGAACCACAGGGATGATCAGTTTAACTGCAGAGATTTTACCCTAAGCTGAATTACAACAGAATCGAACTCCACATCAAGTCCCACTGTTCAAGATGACTTGAATCCCACGTACCAGTCCAGTAACAACCATCTTCCTTAACAACTTAGGTACAAAGTTTCCCTCATGTTTCAAATGCACATCAAGGCCACTTATTTCCTCCCTCACAACCTTCTCTTCACATAAAACTGGGAATTCCACAAGTCCTTGCAGATGTTATCCCAGCCCAGGAACAGCCTGCTTCACTATCGCTCAGAGAAAGGAGCCAGGCCTTCAGAGCAACAGAAAGCTACAAACTCTGCTTGCAGGAACAGCCTGCTCCTACATCACCCCCATCCATTTCCACTCTGTGATAGGCTTCAAATGAAAAAGAAGGAATTTCCAGACCAAGGATTTCACCAGGAGGATCCTGGTTACATTAGCACACGGTTCTGCAAAAACCAGAGTTCCATCAACACTGGCACATTCTCCTTCAAGGTCCTCTTCAATGAGCTGCTGCTGGCCACTTCCCAAGCTGCACCCCAGAAGGGGCTAACAAATGACCCGAGGTTTCAGTGTGTAATCTCACTTTTAGGATGTGCCAGTGCTTTGTTCTTTATTCATTTGTTACTTCTATCTGCGTATGTAAGACTCAGAACTGCAGGAGCAGGAAACGGGACACATTAATTTCACTCTCAGTTCTCTGGCAGCTTGTGGGGAAAGTCTTTTCCCAGTTTGTGAATTTTTCAGCTTATAAATTGTGTATCTGAACTTTTCCTAAAGGAGATTCTGAATCCACAGTGTCCAAAGAGGAATTGTGCCACCAGATGCAGGCACTTCTGTGCTTGGCTTCTTGAGTCTCTCTGGCTGACCCACACTGTGCTCCAAGTGTTTCAGGAGCTAAGCTGGAAAGGCAACAACCACTGTTCTTCAGGCATCACTACCACTGATTTCCAGAGGTCTGTAAAGGATGGATACCACTGGCTTGCCTTAACCTCAGGCAGAGTACCCAAAACACCTCCCCAGACAGGACCATTTCCTTTACATATCTCACAAGTCTTAGTTCTAACCTCAGCAGAGATCTTCCTACTGACAAGACACTTATCTAAAGAGGCAGGTTTGGGATGCCATACCCCAAAATACAACGTCTGTTGGTAACATTTTCCACCTTGTGCCCAGGCACTGTCAGATAAAGGACACGTCCCAACCCTGGGTACTTATCTGGGGGCACGGACACAACTGTTCAGATGCAGCACACGCAGGAACTCCTCACCCTAACGCTCACCTTGTTACCACACTGCAAAGTCAGAACAACTGCTACTGCCTGTGAAGCAGGAGACAGCAAATACAATCTGCTGCGTTCCCTCGTTGCAAAGGGATTAATTTGGGGCTATTTGCAAAGGTTTTCATTAACTAAAAGATCACCCTCACAACAGATGAGCTTTCTTGCTTACGAGACATACTGCTCATGGCCAACGTGAATTCTTCACAAGGCAACATGCATTTGGAGATGTCATGACATGCTAACATTTAAATAGCTTTATTTAAGCGCAACTAGCCAAAACGCTGCCTCAAGTTCTACCAGACCAAACAGTCTCACTAAGTAGGAAACTAAAAGCCTCGGCTCGCAGTGAGCACACACTGCAGACAACTGCTCTGTTTCAAAGATACGCTGCTATAACCAAGTTTTCTGTAGTAAAGAAATAGGATCAAGTTGTTGCTGCAACTGGCCTCGGCTGAATTACATTTGTGTGTTGTTGCAGTTGCATGTCTTTCAGCAGAGTGATATGGAATTCATGCCATGGTTGTTTCACTACTGTAGTTTCTATACATTTGACTGACAAGGTATCTTCAGTAATAGCTTTCTGCTTGCCCTGATATTTTACAACTCATAATGACCAGCAAGTAAATGCAAACCAAAGGCTTTCTAATCGCCAGGTGACAAAGAAGTAAGGAACACTGGGTGGTGCATTTACTGACAGAGATTTGCAGTCCTGGTACACTAATGAACATTTTGTCACCTTTCTACATCCATCACTCCAGCTTTCTGCTGTACTCAGTTTCTGCACAGGCATACCTACAACAACGTGCTATTCTGAATCAGTCAAGCACCGTGCTCAGGTTGTAACAGTATTCTACTATCACGCTCGCTGTTCCTACATTCAAGCTCACATCTGACCACCTTCCCCAGCAAACGAGAACTGACAAAGGAAAGAACACCATCAATTCTCAAGCAGGTTTGTCTAAAGAAAGCACCCCATGCACAGCAGCTAAGGGCACCAACCCACAGACTGCTCACAGGCAGGGTTGGGAGCTCTTTCTCCTTTAAACAGGCACAGCCTGAGCTGGCCACGGAAAGGCGGAGACCCTGCTCCCCTTCTCCGGTCCCCACCACATCCTCCACACTTCCACCCATATGCTCTCCCCTATTTATTTTGTGAGGGCTCTGGATGCTTGTCAAATCTCTTGGTGAGCCAATTCAGTTCACTATCTTGGCAAGGAAATAATGCAGCAAAACCCAAAACACGAAATAAACCCCAACGTAGTTTTCTGCTGGGTTAGCAAGCTGGAGGAGCTCAGAAAAGGGATCCAGCAAGAACCAGAGCTGGCAAACAGCAAAGGCAGAACTCCCCGTTGGGTGGGAGAGCACAGGGGAGCAGAACTTCCCCCATTCAGCAGCAGAGCTGTTGGATGTACTCAGCTGTCTCGTGTAACTTCACCCGGAGTAACCTCACTCACAGGGTGCAGTGCTGCAATAGTTTCAAGCTGACTTCAGCTGGCACAGCTTCAGGGCAGCCTCCCCATCCCTCCCTGCACTGGGGCTAACCTGACCCCACGCTCGAGCAGTTCAGGCTGAAGGCAGCACAGAACTCTTGCTTCCACAACCAAAATGCACTTGTTTTCATCATGGTAGCCTTCCTGAGCAGTACACTACTGGGGCAGGCATGGAGCAGAACAGAGACAAAAGCGATGGTGGGAAAGCCAAAGAGCAGGACTGTGGCCATAGTACAGCAGGTCAGCTTGAACTACCATGGAACTGTATCCCTCAGGAGCACAAAGCTGTGCAAAGAACATACAGTGTGCCACCAACACCCATTCCAGCTTAACACAGGAATTCCCATATACAAGCAAACCCCGAGGTGGGTTCAGAACTGAGCAACAAAGCAAGTTTGTGGCAAGCTCAGAACCTGACTTTCACCCTCTGAGTATCCTTGTTCTCTATGAACCTCCAGGCCATCCTGAGCCCCAACATCCTTGTAACTCATGAAACTGCAGGAGAACTTTGCATCAGAAAGGCAGGCTCCTCTCCAGTCCAACAGAGCCTACTTAACTTGATCAAGCAGTCCTCTTGGCTTCAAAGGTTCACTCGAGTTGCATTTACACAGGAAGCTTCCAGATCTTTGCTGTGGCAAAAGTTAATCTACAGCCACATTACCAAGAGCATTCTTGCAGCATGATTGTAAGTTATTCCAACCTAATGCCACCAAAACACAGGAAATCATTTGTTTTAGTGTCTCCAGTTAAAGGCCACGTGAATGCTAAAGGCTTATATATTCCTCCAAGTATCTATAAATTGATACTGTAAGTCAGGTTGAGACACGCTATTTTAAGGCCTCCACGCTGAACCCCCGGGGCACTACAGTTTCCTCAATCACTGGTTCTCCAGCTTTTCCCAGTGTATTCCTACAAGCAAGGATACATTCTCACCTCTTCATTCTCCCCCATGAAAACATTTGGGAACTGCTGCTTGGGAGCAGGTTCCACACTGGCACCCTGAAGGGGCACCAGTCCTAGAGAGCATTGCCGGAAAGGTATAATGCGGAGCTGGGAAACAGGGCCATGCTGAGGAATACTCCTCTGCTCCTATTCTCTGCACTACCTGGGGCTGTGAGGAGAAGTCACGGTCTTCCCAGTCCTATCCTCTTACCAGCCATCACATCTGCAGCTCCCATATTCCGCTCCCAGAAGCACAAGCTGCATCTTTGCCTCCTCCGGTCTGAGCAGCGCTGTCCTCCATGGGCTTCCTTATCCAAATAGTTCCCCCTTAACACAAACCTCAAAAATCCTCCAGCCGCTTCTTTTCCTGGTTCCAAGTCTATGGACAACCCAGACTGCATTATCTGACACTGACAAACCAACTCCAAGCTGCATCTTGGCTTTTTGTTTCTTTTACTGAATCATCATCCGCAGGCAAGTTCTGTTACAGTTTGGTGGTGTGGTCTCGCACTCCTTCCCTATCACTGACTGGTGTTTCAAACTGCTCACTTCCAGGTCAGGAGGATTCTTCTCAGTATCAGAACTTCAAACTGTTTTCTGGGCTGCTGGAACAGTCACTGGAAAGAGTTTTGTCCTGTAAACCAGCAAGGCTGTAGAAGAAAACCCTGCTACGAGCTCCCTAAGGACATCAGGAACCAGCCTGAGTCACCAAATGAGCTGCTACCAAATCCAGACAATATCTTGCTGTCAATGTGTATGATTACAATTGCGATCATGCTCTAAATACGAACACACCAAAAGCACCGTGACCTTTCTACTCTGAAATTACTTGGAAATATTTTAGGGATTAAGCATTTTGGTTTCCAAACTAACTCCCATTCTGCCTCAAAAGGCTGCCAGTGAGTGGAAAAACATAACAAAGCTCACTCAGAGCAGGATGAATAAGCAAAAAAGTTTGCTGCCTTGAAAACTGCATGGATCTGACTGCTCGGGATACCTCCCCTTTGCTAAAGTTAGCCCTTCCGTGACCCTCAGGGAGGAATGCAAGACCTGTCTACGTTATCGAGTTTATAAGGATTAAACTTTAGCATAAACAACAGCTCACTTCTGAACTTCACTCTAAAAGCCGAATTCCGGACTATTTCTCAATGCCACTCTTCCATGCTCCTCTCTCTTCATTCTTCCCCCCTTCAGGTTTGGTGAATGTGGGACTATTAGATTCCTGACCACAAAAGAAATTACTTCTCCTGCTCATTAAAAGCTTGCCACTCCAACTGCTGACAAGTCCTCCCACATTTCTGCACCTTGAAGTCTGAGCACACCAGTAGACTTTGCTGAATATTTCCCATATTGCTCATGAAAATAACTGGGGTTTGTGTGCGCTTGGGAGGAGGAAAAGAAAACTCAGCTAGAAAGCTTTTCTCTCTCAAATTTATTATGTAAAAACATAATTTGTTTGTTTGACTGTCGAAGCATTGAGATGAAAGTCGCAGATTTACAATTTAAACAACAATATTGACGCTCCTATAGGGCTTGTGGCAACAGAAACGAGCACCAAGGCCATTATTCACTGCAGAGTTCTTCTTTTGGGCTACAGCTTTTCAAGTTCAGACTCATCACTTGAAGTGAGGGGAAAAAAATCCCTTTAGCTATTTTTGTTGCAGGAAAATAAGACTTCACCACTAGCTGGGGTTGGGGGGGGAAGGGGGACGATGAACAAGAACCTCCTGATCTGTCGTGTAGCTCGTCCTGGAGACAAAGAGCATCTCTGCTAATTATGGAAGGAAAAGATACTCATTTCAAGTAGGAGCAGTTGAAGAAACACACGAAGGGTTGCTCAGCACGCTCAGCGGGCATTAGCTGCGATTTCAGCAGCTTAGCAAGTCCCACCCCTGTGTGAGCTCAGCGGGGAGGCCAGGAGCACTGCACATTCTCCCTGCTCAGCAGGGACAGGGGCCGCTGCTCGGCTGATTTGCTGCAGGAATACTGGAAAACTGCCATCGAAATAGAAAATCCTGCGGGAAAAAAACACCAAAACCCACCAAACACAAGAACCCCCCATCCCCCCCAGCAACTTCAATAAAGAATTAAGCAAAGTGGGAAAAAATCCCAGCTCCCACAGTTTCAAGATGTTGAACTTTTGCTCCATGATGGTCTGGGGCTTTTTCCATGCTCAAAATAAGTGAAAGGTTTAGGCTAAGCCAGATCTCTACAACACTGTCTCTAACAATGTAAGTGCGAACTCTGCACTAACTCTTGCCATAAGGCAGCCATGGGAGCCAAAGACCGGCTGTAGGAGCTTTAACATTCATAGCAATTTTATCTGGAAGAGAAAAAAACCTAAATGGACAAGTATCTGAAACAAAGCCCTTACTTCAAAATCAAACACACTTCAAGTTTCCTAGGGACAACTGAGACTTAATATCTCACATGCTATATACATTTAAGCACATATTCAATGCTTTTAACTCCAGTACTGCTACTACATCTTGTATAGATAAAAACCCCCTCTCACACACTGCACACAACACAAGGTTTCACTGGCAAGATGTCAGGGTTCCACACACAAGCAGCACCAGAGTAAGGACACAAACGTGCTTCTGTAACGCTGTAATACTGCCATGAGAACAATGAAGTTTGAAGTTTCAAACCTCGGAGCACTCATGATGTTTGTTTTACTGCTGCCAGAACAGACAGAAACATTTTTATCTCATCGCATCATTCAAAACAAGTTTGCAACAGTCTGATCATCCAAAATGGGAGGAAGAATAGACCGGGTCAGGCTAATACATGACCTAGCTGGGACATCACACATTCAGCTCACTCCTGGATGCTTCCTGCCTGGAAGCTTGAATTAAAAATGTGGCTTTTTTTTTTACTTCAGGGAAAATTTGGGAAATTTAAATCAATGGTTGTTGGTTGTTCCTCCCACCCCCGAGTGGGGGGAATAAAAGAGCATAAACTGCATGTTCTTAGATGCCAGCTCAACACAATCTCTTTCCTATGGGTTTTTCAGCTTTGACTTCTCAAGATCTGGCTGTAATCAAGCCCTCCTCTTTCTGAAAAGGGGCTTAAATGTGCATGGAATTTCACTGGCTCACCTTGGGGTGGGGACATTTCAGACAACACCAGCTAAGGAATATTACTTTCAGGTCACTTGGGATGTGACAGTAAAAGGAAAAGCCAAGACCTTCTCAAAGCTGTGCCAGTTATCCAAGAGGATGCAAGGCGGAGGACTGATTCCCTGTTACAACATACAGAGAGGCTGTAAACAAAGACTAAGGGACCATGGAGCTCACTTGCTAAGGAGCCAGTTTTCCTACTCACAACACCCTAAGCTCAATGCAGTTGTCATGCAGCAGACACCACATTCAGCCCCAGCCATGGATGCGTTTTAGGTGAGCTAGAAGTTGCTCACCCCACCACGTGAAACAACTTGGGTGCTCCAGAACCTCAAATATAAAAGCTGCTCAGAGTTTGGCATCTCCCACATGATTGCTGCCAGTCAAGCGGATTTACTGGCATATTTTAATCTCTTTCCCATTATCCTGGTCATGGAATTTTTCCTTTGAGCTCACAGTAGTTGTGAGGCAGGGCAAGGGCTCCCCATCATAGGCGTTAGTTTACAAAGATGGCAGTTGTGTTCTAATGCTGAATGTGTTCCCATTTCCCACAGTGCATACCTCAACTAACAGTTCCATCTTTAACAAATGCACTGGAATAGGCTGATAGCTCCAGCTCCACCACAGAGTATCACACAGGCAGCAGCCAGTGCCAAATGGTTAGTTAAGCAGATAAGAAAGGCACTCATTCTTCCTTAAAGGAAAAAAAAAAGGAAGCTATTGCAGTCAAGCAGACAGAGTGTGGATAGAAGCTGGCAGATTCCACAATACAGAGTCACGTCAAAAATGGCCTCCTGCAAACTGTTCCTTCATCAAGCATCTGAGTCAACTGAAAGAGAGGAATTTTCCCCATTATTCCCAGGAGTTTCACCTCCCTGCTCCGCGGCACAGCAGCACTTTGTCCACGTTTTGACACAGACCCCACATAAGAAAGGCAGAGGATCGATTTCACTCTGCAGCAAAGGGGAAACTCTTCTCCCTGCTTTCTGTTCCCAGTCCCAAAGTTGAGCTGGGCCTTTATTTTGACTGTTCCCTGGCCTGTGAATGGAAAATCCCTCCTCAGCACTAGCAGGCTGGTGTGTGCTGCACACACCCACTGCACACAGCAGAAATTCCAGTCAATAAGGCAAGTGGGGCCCAGGCGATGGAAGGGGAGGAAGGAGACATACAAACAATAAGAAAAGCATCTGGCTCTGTTACTGGCTGGAAAGGAGACTGGAGTTCAAAAGAGACACGACTGCAGCCTTCACTTCACAGGAAGATCGTATCAATTCTCGCTGTCCTACTTTTCACACAGACCAAAATATCTGGAAAGGGTAACTCAGGGTTTCCAGCCCACACTTTAAAGCAATTCCATTAACTCCAGAACAGCAAGGAACCCCACGAGGGAGGTTTTTATCCCACCAGACCAAAACATAGCCTTGCTTCTGCTTTAGACCCGAGGAAACAGCCCCAAAAAGTGAAGGCCTTTGCTGAACGTGAGCCAGCCATCTCTCCACCGCCTCACTAATGGAGGCTGCTCTGCTGTCCTTCCCTGGAGATAGCAGCCAAGTCTAGTGAAGCTTCTCTCATAGCAACCAGAGCTCCAGAGCCAACGGCAGCTGCTGTCACTGCCTTCAGCGCTTACCCACAGGATCCAGAGCAAAGCAACACCCTCCTCCCTGCACCTTCAGAGCACAACCAAGAAAAGCCCAGAAGGCTGGTGACAAGATGATTTCCTGGGTCAACCACAAGAAGAAAATCCTGGTATTTCCTATACAAGTGAAAAGGGAAACCTCCTATTTCTAATGAAGAAATAGGAAATTCCTTTCCTGGGTTTAGGTTCTGGCAGGGTGGGGGGACAACCGTCTGAAATCCATGACCCAGCACACCATCAGACACCAGCATCAAGTTCTTCGAGCGCTTGCAGCACCCTTCACACAAGGAGAAGCATTTGCCCCTCACCCCAGCCCTACCCTCAGCCCTCCTGTTCCATCACAGCCAGAGGCTGCAGCAGCCACCGCAGCCCTGCAGCACCCGTGTCCTCCTCAGACCCGCAGAACCCCCCCCCGAACAGAAAATCCCAAGCAGGGATCTTCGTTTATGGCAGCGGAGAGGGAAAACAGAGCCGGGAAGTGGCCTGATCCCCCCCCCGCTACACCCGCTTCCCCAGGGCCACACGCGGCATCGCACCTCGCCTTCCTCCCTCCCCCGGGGACGGCAACAGCGGCCCGGCCCCGCTTCCCCGCCCGACCCGACGGTGAACTCCGGTCACCGGCACCCAAGGACGAGCCGCCGGCCGACAGTGACCTTGCCGGGGCCGCTGGAACGCAGGCGGCGGGGGTCGGAGCGGGGTCGGGCCGTGAGTGGGAGCCCACCCTGCAGCGGCCACGCGTGACTGGAGAGGGAAGGCAGGAGCAGCCGCGCTGCAGCCCCGGGTGGGCCGGGAACGGGGGGTTACGGGGAAGCCGCTGCACGGGCACCATGAGAAAGCAGAAAATGCAGGTCAAACACCGCCTCCCCCGAGGCTCGGGGCGGGCACCGGCGGCAGCCACCGGCGGCCCCCGGGAGGCTGCGCCCAGACGGACAACGACCCCCGCGGCCCCCCAGGACAATAAGGGGGAATAAGGGGAGCGGAGACACCGGGCTGCAGCGAGGCTCCCGCGGTGCTCCGACCCACCGACAAAGCCCCGCGGCCAGGCCCGGCCCCAGCCCCGCACCGGCCCGAGCCCGGCCGCCGCGGGCGAGCGCGCACCACCGGGACGGCCATGATGGCCCGCGCCGCCGGGCCGGGCCTCCCACGCCGGGCCGGACCGAGCCAGGCCTCCGGGGCCGCTGCCCCATAGCCACTGTGGGGCCATAACGCCCGGGCCCTCAAGGCAGGGCAGTGAGGAGCGCCCGGCTGCGGCCCACGCCGGGAGCCCCCCGCTGGCACCCGCCTGCGCGCCCCGGCGTTCCCTCCCGAGCCGGCATTCCGTCCTGCCAGCCCCGGCGGCGGCCACGGCCACCCCATGCCGCCCGGTCAGTCCTACCTGTCCGGCCCGTTCCTCGGGCCCCCGCGCGGCACTAGGCCCGGCTCAGCGCCACGGCGTCCCCTGTGCAGCCGGCGGGAGCGAGCCCTCGGCGGCGGCCGCGGCGCCAGCCCCTCCCCCTGGCAGCGGCGGCTTCTCCCCAGGCCGGGCGGAAACGGCACTGGGCGCACGGGGATCCCCGGCGCCGGCGCCAGGGGCGCCCCGAACACGCCCACTCCCGCTCCCCGTTGGCTACCACAGCGCTACACCCCACCCCGCCGGGACACCCGCCGCTGCCAACGCCCCGCCCACCAAGGCTTTCTATTGGTTGCTTCGCCGCCAGGCCCCGCCCACTCTCTCATCTTATTGGTAGCCGCCCGTCCACCCCGCCGCTCGCCCCACGGTCGTGGCTTCCTATTGGTGAGCGGAGCCGCCGGTCAGGGAGGGGCCGGCGGGGCCGCGGGGCTGCCGGGCGGGCTGCACTCAGTGAGCGCCGGGCGCGCCGCGCTACGTGCCGAGGGGCGGGGCCGCGGGCGCCGCGCGCCGCGGGGTAACTCCCGCGTCGGGACACGTGGCAGAAAGAAGGGGCGGGGCGGGCGGAGGAGGGAGGGAACGCGGGGCGCATGCGCGGGGCAGCGGGCGCGGGGCCTGCCGCTCGGCACGTCCGCGCCGCGGGAGGGGGTCCTGCTGCCCCGGTGGCCGCCGGTGCTCTCTCCCTCAGGCCTCATAGAGCGGCTCCGGTTCCCTCTTCACCCCTCCCGGCTGCCGTCCTGAGGGGAAGCGGGGCGGGATGCGCCGGGACCGCCGCCTTCCGGCCCTCCCCTCCGGGGTTGGCGGGGGAGCCCCGCCGCGGGAGGCTGAGGAGCCGCCGGCGCCTGAGGGGACGCCCGGCCCCGCCGCCATCTTGTGCGCAGCCCCCGCCGGCGGAAGGCGGTCCCGGGCGCTGCGGTGGAGCTGCGGGAGGGGGGAGGGAAGAGGCGGCTCCGGCGAGGGCTTGGGGCCGGTCACGGGGCGCTGAGCCAGGCGTGCTGCAGGCACTGCGCGGCTGTGGCGCGGCGCTGCGGAGAGTAGTGCAGCGCGGCGAGGAGGAAGCTGGCGAAGGGGGAAACCTCGGGTCTTGTCCAGCGGTGCCTGTCCGACAGGAGGGCGTGGAGGCTGCGGGGGGAGAGCCTGGAGATCCGCAGGAGAGCGCCTAGAGAGAGCGTAAGCACAGGACCTCAGTGATGGCTGCAGGACTGAGGCTGCTGCTTCTCGCCTCATAGAAATCACCCTGAAGTATACCTGCCTTCACCTTCGACGCTCCAGCACGGACGGGGCTTGGAGCAACCTGCACTAGTGCAAGGTGTCCCTGCCTGTGGCAGGGGTTGGAGCTGGATGAGCTTTGAGATCCCTTCCAACACAAACCATTCTGTGATTCTGTTTTCTCTGTCACCTTCACCTGCTCTGCCCTTTGCAGGTTTGGCTCTCGGGTGTTTCTCAATAAGCATCTTTTCAAACTAGTGGAGTGCCCTCCCCCGTTCCTGAGCACTTCTTAGCTGAGAACGTGCCAAGAATGAATGAGGCGTTCCCAGAAAAGCCACACAAGAGCCATTGCTGCTGTTCCCTCTGCTGGTTCACATGCAACCCACAGCAGACGGGGCCGTTTCAGTGCCAGGGCTCACAAGACACTGATGTTTAACGTGTCTTGTTCCTCCTCGCTCCATGGGGACCAGGAGAGTGCCACTACTGACTGAGAAGTCATCCATCCACAGGAGCGCCTGATGTAAATGTGGTGATTCAGGTTAGACATGTGTGGTCAGGCCAGTTTGGTTCACACAGAGAGTGGATACAGGGTAAGAACCAGTTTTGACTCATGTCTTTTGAGCACCATAGAAGGAATAAGCGTGAGCAAAGAATGTGGAGGTACAGGGAGGTGCTTGCTGAGCATGCTGTGCATGGGAGAAGCACTCAGCGTTATAGGCAGGCAGATGCTGTGTGACTGCTGAGCGTGAGAAGCAGAGGAAGGATGGACTAAACTGCCATGTCATGTGCCTTGAAGTCAAAGACAAGGACTTCAAGCCTAATGAGTCAAAGGGAAAGGAATTAAGGAGAGTGAAGCAAGAGACATTACAGTTGGGTCAGAAGACTAAATACAGCAGCCACGTTGGAAGGATGTGAGTGTCCCATTCCTGACCATCATTGTTCTCTGCCAGGGAATTCCAGCCTGTTCCGCACTCTCCAGCCTTCCTGGCATGTAGCTGTTTCCTGTCCCTGTTTCCGTTCTCCCCAAATCCAGAGGAGAAAGACTAAAAATGTTTCTGCTTGTTGAGTGTTTGCTGTGACTTTTCCAGGATTTTGCATTCATCCTTGGAATGCTCCTGGATTGCAGCGGTAGGCAGGGCAGGGAGTGCTGCCGTTGAAATCTGCTTGTAGCCTGTGTTGTGTCACATAACTCTGGGGGGGATTCAGTATGAGTCGGAGTGTGTCAGATCCACAGTGATTCTTAGGATAAACTCCCTGCTCTCCAGCTCTTACCTGGCCTGCTGAAAAATTTTGTTGACTTGTTCCAGGAATAAGCAATTTGAGGAGGAATTCTTCCCAGGAGCTCGATAATACGAGCAACATGATCTAAACAGAGGGAAAACACGTGTAGAGACAACGATTGTGACACTTCTGACAGTGAAATGAATAAAGCTGATAGGATCCTACCATCATCTCTGGAGAAATACTTCCCAGGTTGAGGGTCAAATAGACGTTCCCCAGTTGCCATTTCAAATGCCTAGAAATGGAGTAGCATTGTTAGTGCATTCATTGACTTAGAGTTTTTCTTCCCCATTAACTGATAGTGCCAATTCCCCTATCTAGCACACAAAACTGATCCTAAAACTTGGAGATACTCACACTGGTTTAACTTTTAGCTCCATGCAGATGAAAAGCAGGATGTGATGAGTTAATGTGCATGGAGTGTGAATTGCCTTGGAGCTTAAACTAATTAAGAGTGAATTTTATCAGTGGGATACTTTCACTCCTGAGTGAATAGGTGCAGACAGCCCCTTTTGCCTTCTCAGAGTGAAGTTTTGCTTTACATGCAGTGTACATAGGGTCCCGAGGATGTACATCCCTGTCACATTAGTGTCAGTCCATTAACATCATCATTCCTAGCCCTACCAGGCAGCCTGTGCTCCAGATATCCACAGGAGTGCTGTAGTCTAACCCAAGAAGCACTTCCAGGGCACGGTATGGCTGGGTCTGTATCTCCTTGGAAAAGGGCTTGTACTGAAACGGAAACAAACTCCCCTTAGTGTCCATAAATCATTAACAGCAACACATGTGGCCACAAGCATACTGCATGGCACAGGGCAGAACCAGATATGTGTGCTAAACTCTGCAGGACACAGCAGGAATGTTCTCAGGTGAATTTAGCTGCCAACACTTCACACTGAACATATTTTTCAGTTTCCAATTGTAAGGACTAAATGCAGGCTTAGAAACACCCAAAGCTGAGGGTGTCTCCAGGAGTACAGTGCCCAGCTCAGAGCTGGGAGTACTGAATATAACAGCCCCCAAAATCAGCATCTCTTCAGCACACTGAAATGGTTATTAAGCTTTAAAAGGACAGACACAGGGTGGGATGGAAAGGAGCACACAGCATCCCTCATCATCATGGGACTGACACCCAAGAGCACACTCACCGTCCAGCATGCGCTGCCCAGATCTGCAATTTTTACTTCTATGCTCATCAAATCAGATTCTTCCAATTGATTGCCAAGAGCATTCCCTAGATGGAAAAGACAAAGGGAAATGGAGTCTTCTCAACCCAACAGGTAAGCATCACTTACCACCAGAGAGGCATCTCCACCTGCATTTATGGTTCTTCAGCTCAAAAGGTCCTAAAATGCTTTTTGACATCAATTAAATGGTTTCTCTGTGTTCTGAGGAACCATGAACTTGTATCCAGCTGGAATCTCAGAGGGTGTCTGGGAGGACAGTAGCTTGGAGTGGAGCAGTGTGACCATGTCTGGCTGCAAGGGTCCTCTAGCACCAAGGTTCAATTCCTGTGAGCCAAGAGCAGAGCACATCCTACCAGCACTTGTCAGACACACAACATCTGTAATTCTTCCTTAGCCTTTGGGAATCCCTTCTGTCACAGGCCTTGGACACAGCCTGTGTTGGAAGAAGTAAACGCCCCTCAGAGACCACCTCCACATTTTTGTATGCATGCGGGGAACTTTCTGGAAAATAACACAATCCATAGGTAGCCTCATGAATATGTATGTGTGCCCAGGAACTATATAAGGATGGCTTGTGTGGCAGTAGGGAGACACACATTAGGAGGAGTTATCCCCCATGTCTCCCGGCGCTGCAGTAAAGAATACCTGCTTGTCAGCTTGAAAACTTTGTTGGCAAGTTTGTTCCTGGAGTTTTCTCCAAATCAGTTTGGTGACTCAGATGGGACCCTCTCTGCTCAGCTGCAGGAGCTGAGGACATGGCTCTCTAGGGCCCTCGGGAATTTTTCCGGCAAGGAGCTCCAGACATTACTAGGATGACTGGATGGTGCAGACTTTGGATCCATGGTTATGGTGTTCTGGTAAGAGCACTATATGAACTGTTGAAGGGAAACCCTCCCTCTTTAGAATGGACTGATTGAGCAGAGGGGGCTTTTAGGAATTTAAAACCAGAGCTAATGAGAGCTGCATCTCTGTGACGTCCAGACGTGACTAAATCCTTTTGGCTATATTCCTATGAAGAACAGGGAATAGCTTTGGGGGTCCTTGCTCAAAAACTAAGACCCTACAGAAGGGCAGTGACGTGTTTTTCAAAACAGCTGGATGAAGCGAGCAAAGGATGGCCCAGATGCCTAAGGGCTGTGGCAGCAGTTGTCATGAATATTGAAGAGGCTGGCAAATTCACCCTGGGACAAAAATTACTGTGCTAGTGTCCCATGTTGTATCAGCAGTCCTGGAACAGAAAGGAGCCCACTGGTTATCTCCTTCATGTTTTTTTAAATACCAGGCCACCCTTGTGGAACAAGATGATACAGAAATTGTGGTCACTAATGTTGTGAATCCAGCATCCTTCTGCAGGAACAATCGACAGAACCACTAACACATGACTACTTGGCCACCATAGAGACTGTATATTGAAGCCGACCAGACTTGAAAGAAAAACCTCTGGAAGATGCTGATTCTTGATTTACTGATGGTAGTAGCTTCATGAAAAATGGTAAATGGAAAGCAGGATATGCCATTACCACCACTTCACGGGTAATAGAAGCTAAACCCTTTAATACCTCTGCCCAGAAGGCAGAAATAGCATTAACGAGAGCCCTGGAATTGGCTAAAGATAAAAGGATAAATATTTGGACTGATTCTAAATGTGCATTTGGAGTGGTCCATGCACATGGTGCTATCTGGAAAGAACGAGGACTTTTGACCACACAAGGGAAACAGATTAAACATGCTACAGAAATTCTACAGTTACTGGAAGCTGTTCAGCTACCTGAAGAAGTAGCTATTATGTATTGTACAGGACAACAACAAGGTGACTCTGATCAGGAAATTGGAAATAATTTGGCTGATTTTGAAGCCAAAGGAGCAGCTGAACAATCACAAATCATGTCCTTAATCCCTGATGGCAAACTAGCAATTGAAAAATCTAAACCGAGGTATTCAAAAGAGGACGGAAAATTGATTCAAGATCTAAAAGGACAGGAAAATAAGGAGGATTGGGTTCAGATACCTGATGGGCGAATTGTAATCCCCTATAACCAATTCTGGAAGTTAGTTCAGGAAGAACATAATAAAACTCAGTGGGGTAGCAACTCTTTATATGAATATTTAGACAAACAAATTGTAGGAAGAAATCTCCGTTATCTCCGACAGTTTTTGATCAATCTGGGAAAGCAATTGGAGGAGATATATAAGAGAATAGCAGGGGCAAGAGCAAGAGGTTTGGATTATCTGATTCACCCTTTCAGATCTGGAGACTGGGTTTATGTTAAGAATTTTTCAGGAGATCCTCTACAGGAGAAGTGGAGTGAACCGTACCAGATATTACTGACCACCTTTACAGCAGTGAAGATAAAGGAACAACCTGCTTGGATAGATTATCCAAGAATAAAGAAAGCACCAGAGCCAGAGAAGTCATGGCAATCAAACCTTCAGGACCCTTACATATGAGATTGCGTCAATCATAATTTGGACTCATAACTGGTGCACAAGCTTGGGACCAGAATTTATACCTGAAATTAGTGCAGAATGTTACTAAAGTTCTTAATCATAGTGACTGTTGGGTGTGTGCATAGTTGCCTAAATCAGGAGAAAGCCTGGATCTCACATTAATTGGAGTTCCAATTCCTAACACTGTCTCATGGACAAACCTGTGGGTGAACACTATCAATTTGTATTCAAAGGGAAGTTTGAGATTTGGAATAGTTAATCCTAATCCAGGTAATAAATATCACACCTGTGCACAAAGATGTATTACACCAGGAACCAGGGCAGGAGATCATACTTGTTCAAATGCCAGATGTAGGTCACCATTCAAATTGCAATCACACTATTAATATAGATGGTATCCTAGTTCAGTGGTGGCCCGTTCCTAAAGGGAAAGGATGGTATTGGTTATGTGGAGAAAATGCTTATAAGACTTTACCCCCCAGCTGGAAGGGGGCATGCACCTTAGGTGCTGTAATACCCAATTTTACTATTATCGACAGCTATCCTTCTGGAGCCTGGATTAGAAGTTTTGTTAAACAGATTAAGCCAGGGTTTAACCCTATTATTGAACTGCACACTGCATTTCATAGTTTTGTGAGAGGTCTAATTCCATCTTTGGGAGGAAGTGAATTAGAGAAAGCAATTGTAAATATCTCAGCAACCATAGAGGAAATGCAAAGTAAAAACATTGATAGAATGCAAACAGAACAACAAGACATAACCAGCCTATCTAAGGTGGTATTACAAAACTGAATGGCTCTAGACATGTTACTGGCATCATAAGGAGGAGTTTGTTCCATAATCAATGAAAGTTGTTGTTCCTACATAGACCAAAGTGGCAGAATTGAAACAGATCTGGAGGAAATCTGGAAACAAGCTAAGATATTTCATGAAATGGCCATGGATGACATCTTCTGGGGTTTTGAAGAAATATGGAAAAAGTTAACTTCAAGGTTACCTGATCTCTCCTGGTTGAGGCAACTGATTGCAAGAATATTGCTGTTAATTATTTTAATATTGATTACTTGTAGTATGATACAATGTTCCCTCTGGTGTTGTAAACTGTCTATGATCAGTTATGAAGATTGGAAAAGGAATGAAATTAAGCACCGAGTAGAAATGGGAAATTATTTCAAAAGGACTTTTGGTGGTAAAGGTAATATATAAAATGTTGCAAAAGAATTTGCAAAAGGACAGAAAAAGGGGGATTTGAAACAAGGGGGACACAAAAATCACAAAATGGAATATATAAACCTTTAGAATTAGTTTTAAGCAATATTAATTTTGATGGCTTTGTAACAATAGCAATGGAAAATTATTGAGGTGCATGATATATAGAAAAACAAATAGAGTACAGCTAGAGAACATCCTGAGAATTCTTGTCCAAGATAAATCGTTAGAGTTGACACAGTTTTAAGAAAAACAGTCTAGAAGAGCAGGACACAAGGATAAGGAGTATCTGTGAATGGCAGGTGTCCAGGATGGGCTACAGTTAAACTAACTGACAAGTAGGAGGGTAGGAGGATTATTATGTCTCTGGTGCTAATGAACAAATTAAACTGGTATAAGCATCTACTGTGCATGCTTCAAGGCTGCCAGAAGTGATGGAGATTGTTGGAAGAAGTAAACGCCCCTCAGAGACCACCACATTTCTGTACGCATGCGGGGAGCTTTCTGGAAAATAACATAATCCATACGTAGCCTCATGAATATGTATGTATACCCAAGAACTATATAAGGATGGCTTGTGTAGCAATAGGGAGACACACGTTAGGAGGAGCTATCCCCTGTGTCTCCCGGTGCCACAATAAAGAATACCTGCTTGTCAGCTTGGAAACTTTGTTGGCAAGTTTGTTCCTGCAGTTGTCTCCGAATCACCTGTAAGGTGATACTTACATATGACCCCAGAAAAGAGTAATTTTTGGTTTATTGCTTTACAGTGGGCTGTCAGTCTGTGTCTATTCCTGTGCTCTTCTGCTCCAAGTAACAGACTCAGTCACCAACTTAACATTCCCCAATTGCCCCAGAGTTTGAGAGCCAAAACAGTGCTGTCAGGGGAGAAATGCTCACAGGAAAACCTTGTGTGAGGGTAAAATAAAGGGTCTCATTGCTGGGAGATCAGCTGATCTCTCGAAAAACTCCCCAGCTCTACGTTTTATTCAGTATTCACACCATTCTCTGCAAATAAATTGCCTCAAAAGGTGAAAATCGCTGGTACATACAAGTCTCCCACAAAGCTCAGTAATATGGGAAACAAAGAGTAGAAGTGTTGTACAGCTTTCTGATTAGCCCACTTGCAGGTAACCCTTTCAGGGGCTGAAAACACCAGACACAAGGGAACTACCCTGTACCTTAAGCCATAAGAACAAGCTCCAAGATCACACTGGGGCTGTTAATGGATGCCCTTGATCTATAGCTGTCCTCCACACAAACCTACCTGAACCACCACGTTTCTGTAGGTGCCTTAAGCAGCTTGTAGCCTGGTGCTTGTATTGAGCAGGGATAGGAGAGGCATCCCAGCAGCATAATCTGGCTGTACTGTTTTGTACTGCCCGTTGCAGGAGATGGAAACCTTCCCTAAAATGTGTGTACTCTCCCTCCTGACAATGAACATGTAAACCCCTTTTCTTGTCAAATAAAACCCTGGAGCACTCACCTGGTCCCTTTAGCTTTGAATCTGTCCCCTGGTCACAGTCACGTGTATCAGGCAGAATCCTTTGGAGGCTTCTATCACGTCCATACAACAAGATGTTCTCCGGTTTGATGTCCGTGTGGATGATGCGGCAGCTCTCATGCAGGAAGCGCAACCCTGCCAGCACCTGGGTAAGCAGCAGTGACTCCCATCAGCATTGACAGGGTCCCCACTGCCTCTCCTCCCCAGGAGCAATCAGGCACAGTGGGCATGCAAGTCTTCAATACCTTCTGGTATTGAAGGAAACGGACACTGATGAGATCTGCAGTCAGTTGTTTCTGTATAGTGAGTGCCCTGAACTAAGGGGAAGAGGCTGCTTGGGGACATGGAGGTGACCCACAGTGTGAAAATCCACAGGTATCAGGATGGATGGAAGATGGAAAGAGGACAGGCATACAAGGAGCTGTTACAACCACAGAGCTGAACTTTCCCCTGTTCATATGGCTGTTATTTCCATGGAATACTGTGCCTTCCTGCTGATTATCATTCAAATGGAAGCTGGGGGCCTGTTATAGAGTGACACAGCACCATAGGGCATCCCATCATACAACGAAAGAAAAAGAGGTGCAGCATAACCCAGGCAAGGGGAGGGAGACAACATGGGTGTGTGTAGAGAGAGCTTAAAGGCAGCGCAGGAGAGCCATGTAGGGAAAGAACAGCTTATGATGGAGCAGGGAGAGCCTGGCCTGTCACAGGGGAGAGATAAACAACGCCTACCAGGGAGAAACAGTCGCTACCAGAAATCAGTGACAGCAAAAAGACTACTGGGAGAGCCACATTTGTGTTTTAAACACTCTCGGTCAGTCATAAAGGGCTGGCAAATATTCTTTGTATTATCAAATTCTATTCTGGGCTGAACATCAGCCCCAGGAAAATACCAACCTTAAATGGTAACCGTGAAGAGCGGGGAAAGATTTAAATAGCTAAATTGGAATGAATCAGTAGATACTGCTCCAGTGCTCATCTGGAGGGGGAAGAGATTCTGAGAGTTTACAATTGAAGCAGATAATGGAATGGGATCAAGCAAAGAGGCTTGGGTGTGACTTAGGGCACAGAGGTTAATGCCACTACATTTCTGTGTAACATTCAGGTGTTAGTGGAGCTTCTTTAGAGGAAGAAGCAGCTATTCCGAGAAGAGGCTCTTCCAGAAAGCAGGATGAAGGGGGAAGCAGTTTTCTTTCTTCGTGTCCCTAGAAGGGCACAGGAATCAGGGTAGCAAATCTTCATCTTGGCAAGCGTGCAAGATTCTGATAAATCTCAGCAGGAGAGGCAAAATGTGATTTTAACTATTCTGAGTCCTCACTATGTTTCCATTCCTTTGCTATTCTCAGCCAATGCATAAGAAACTTGGCTTTCACAGTCTGATCAGCCCCTATATTAATGGGAATATGATGACTTCCCACTCTGTGTTTTAATGACCAATTTCTCTCCCAAAGGGAGTAGTTACTGTTTTCCTTAAAAAGAAAAGCATGTCTTTGGCACTCCATCTGTAGCATCTTTGCAGATGCAGTCATGGAGTTCACAGCAGATGACCCTAGGATGAAGGCCGTGGCACATCCTTACACCAGCAGCCCCTTGGTGCCCACCCAGTTCCAGCTAAGGTCTCACCTGCTGTAAGGACCTTTTCACAAAAGGCAGAGGCAGCCCCTGTGCTGTGTAATTACCCATCAGACACCGTAGGGAAGGACCCAGTGCCTCAAATACCAAGCACATATGTGGACAACAGTCAGGGAGTCACTAACAGAGATAAGATGCTACCACCAGCCTTTTGCCCTTCACCAGAACAGCTAAATACCTCCCTAACCAACCTCTCCCTCCAGCCACCTCCGTGTGCTGTGCCTCCAGCTGCTGCCTGGCTCAGCCACCTCACAGGAGCACAGAGCCTGGTTTTACACCATCCTGCGGCTCTCTGAGGCAAGCCCAGCCTTTGCTGTCCCACAGCATTCCCAGCAGAAGGATATGGAAGCCATTCTCTCCAATCATTCTGAAGTCATCTAACAAACAGACGATGTTTTCTCCTGCCCCATCCTTCTTCTTCATACTGTTCACCTGAGGTGGAGGATTCCAAGAAAGCTGCAATTAGAGACTTACATATATATACATATGCGCAAGCACATCTTGCATCCATTTTATCCTATTCTACAGACTTTCTCGCCCAGGACTTGGCACTTCATGACAAATCCAATAAAAAAAGCATCAGATAAACCACACAAGCAGTCTGTGTGTTGTCTAGTGTTTGACCAGGTGAGACCATTACCCCCCCAGTATCCAAATAACTCAAACCAATCCTGCTTAAACCAATAACACCCTTCCAGCTTCTTGTTCTATCTCATGCAGGCCCAGAAAGTGCTCCTGCTTGTGCTGGAAGGGGTTTCTCCCAAGACCACATCTTACAGCACAATAACTGTCCATTTCTTTTGCCCTTCTACAGCCTCTGCTCCCTGTTCTCAGAGCAGGGATTGCTCTATTCCTCCCTGTCTGCAAGCAGCAGGCTGGGACATTGCCTTTTAAAACCCACACCTTCCCTTCAGCAATTTCTTGCAAGGGGTTGCAGAAAGGCAGAGGTCTTGTCTTTGCCTTTGGCCACTCAAAGACTACCTATGAGCAGCTGTGGAAGCCCAAGAGACCAACTTCCTTCTCCTGGCAGCTCTGCCAGCACCAACCACCCTGTGCTGGTGGGAGTATGAATGGCAGCATGTCTTCCAGAGGGAATCAGTAATAAACCAAGGGTAAGGCTCAGTCCATGTGCTGTGCTAATGTGTAGAAAAGCTGTTCCCTGATTACATTAGATTAGTGCCACTTGGTACTTCCTCTTGCATCACTAAGCCTGGCTCATCTCCCTTTGGATAGGGCTTACAGATTTACAGATGTGAATTAAACCTTTCTCAAACCTGTCAGAGAAAGGCCTCAAGAGTAATTTGTAATGCAAAATGTAATAGTTTTTACTCATCTGAAGCTGATGTCACTTTGTATTGAGGCAAACTTGAAGAATCATAATCATGAGCTTTCTAGAGCTAGCAGGTTAAGCCATCTTCAAAGGCAAGTAGGTGAGACCCAGATCCAGGCACCTCACTGCCTCATCCATTAGCAAAAGCAGGAGGAAGCTTTCTGACTTCAGATGCTTATTATATTGTTGCTACATCCTGTAATTTCCCCCCCCCCTTTTTTTTTTGCAGGTATTTCCTCTTACTTCAGTACCAGTGCTGTGATCGAGCAACATCCTCTGGGCTGGGAACAACACAAATACAGCAGACACCCTCCCATCTCCTGCTTAAGAACATTACTACCTTTTCCCATTGACTAACTGCCTTATCTTCCTACAGGTTCCTCCTATTTATTGGATTTCAGTCTCAGCTGAAAGAAATGGGCTGACAGGGCAAGTGGGACACAGCCAGCACGTCCCAGTAGGACAGGAGGAAGGAGAAGATGGCTGTTTCAGAGGCCAGTGCTGAGCCAGGCTGATTCCTATGAATTCCCTAATATTTGTTTTCCTGTTCCCCATGTAGCTCCTCAGACTGAGACCCAGAGGGAGAAGGGATGATGAGGGTGATACACCAGAACTCAGTGGCCATCCCTACGGAGCCCAGAGCCCCAGGATATACGTACACAGCGGAGGAGGGCAACCTCATCCTGGGCAGCCTCAGCAAAGCCTTCCCTGCTCCTCAGGACCTTCACAGCTACCTGTTTCTTCCTCCTGGAAAAGGAATCACAGCTGCCAGCCAACGTGTGCCAGTGTCCCTACCCAGCAGCATGTCTTCTCCCAGTCACCCAGCCCAGGGCTTCCCAGGGTCTGGTCTGCAGAACTCCATGCCCGTGGTAGTGATGCTGCCAGCATCTGGCAGAGAACAAGGCAGAGCATGGGTACTGAAGGATTTAACCAAGAAGAATAAATGTAGCACCACCTTGTTTATGTTCTTTGGTTTCTGGGGACCAGCTCTGCCCACTGCACCCCTCCATCTCACTTCCAGGTTTGTTCTGTGCTCGGGAGATCTGATATGCTCCCAGGCATGTGGAACCCTGCTCCAGTGGCCCAGGGGCCCAGCCACCCCTTCCCACCTTCCCCAGAGACAGTGAGCTCCTCACCTCATGTCCTTGCAGAGCCAGACAGTGGCAAAGGTGCCACAGCCCAGCTTGCGCAGAGCCTGGTACTGTGTGTTGAGCACCTCTCCTTCCTGCACGGGGTGGTGGCCTCCTGTGGGACCATCACCAAGAGATGTTACCAACACCTCTAAATGCTCTTAGACTGAAAGAGGGGCTGAGGACAGCCATCCTCCTGAAGGAACAGCCAGACAAGCCCTGGTGGCCTCCTCTGGCCTAGGAAGAGCCTGGCATCATTTTGGCTGTGGAGCCACACGCCTGAGGACTGACCTGTGTGCTGGGCTGTTTGTGTTTCCTCTTCCATCCGCTCCTCCATGGCCAGTGGTGCAGCACGAGGGGACGGGGGCAGTGGGGAAGCAGATCTCAGGGTACAGGCAGTGCAATCATCAGCACCCTGCTCCTTTAAAGAGAGTTGAGGAGCTGCAGGGCAGCCGTGCCTCTGGTGCCTGCAGAGTGATTCCCTTTTCCACTCCTCATCTCCCTCCTTCCCATCTGCTTCCTCAGCCTCAGCAGCCAGGCTGCTGCAGACCCTTTTGGCACCTCATGGAGGCAGGGATTATTTTAAGAGCTGAGGAGGAGAGCGCTGGCAGGCTGGGGCAGGGCAGGGAGCTGGTGATGTGCAGTTAGAGCAGAGCCAAGGCCAGGTGGGAGTCTCAGGTTTCCCTGTGCCCAGAGTGGATTTGCAGGGGCTTAGCAGGGACTGTGGGATCCCCTCCTGCAGCCAGGCAAAGCACGTGCTCCCATTCCCATCCCAGCAGCATCGGGCACCTCAAATAGTAGGCTGGAGCTTGTGTGGCTCATGGAGTTACAGCTGTAAGACACCAACCTAGTCTCTCACAATTGGGAGTTATCACTTGCTGTACAGCCAAAGCCTCGGGGAACACACACTGCCAGAGCTGGGCGATTGTCCTGTGGTTCTGCATTACCGGCTGGGCTTAAACCACGACAGCGATTGTCATCCCTATAGACCACCTGCACGGGTAGGAGCTGTGACCTTTCAATCCTTCAAATCAGGTCGCTAAAGCTCAGAGCTGCACCAGGGGATTTGCACAAGTACAGTGGGCGGCTGCTGCTGGTGGCAGGAGGCTCGTGATGGGAGCTGTGCTGGGACAATAACGTCTTCCAGGCACTGAGACAGAGGCGTGACTTCCTCAAAACACTAAGTTTCATTCCCATGCTGATGCTCCCCCTCCTTATATTCTCACACATCCAACCACTGAATTTGAATTGTTCAGGATCAGTTTTTTTCAGGCATAAACCTTCAGGATGCTGCATGTCTGCGTGGCTGCTCTTTTCAGCAAAGACCTACTAACATCTTAGCTATGAAACAGAGGTGGAATCAGAATTTCCCTTATTTATGCACAGATTGAGCACATTGGTAGCCTCACAAGATCCTGCACCACCAGAATCTACCCAAACCTTCTCCACTTGCACCATTAGCACAGCAGGGACTGACCTGGGAGCTAGGCAACAGCCTTCAAGATTTTATGTTGCTCACTATTTACCTCCTAAAGGAAAACTCCAGAGCACGTGGAGATGGGAGTCCAACAGCATCTCCCTTAGGTGGTTGTTATGGTAATAGGAGACTTTGGTGGGGGAGTAGGACCCAAAGATAAACTGCATCCAAGCAGTAGGGCTGATGGAGCTTTTGGAGCTGCTCACCAGGCCCTGGTGTCCTTGCTGTGGAGATGAGGCAAGTCCATCCTCAGGTGTGCATGGCTTTGCCTCCATCCACCCCAGTCAGCTGGATGCACCAGCAAAGGATGGGGAGTGTTGCTATGCAACTTGGTGTAGCAGAGTGAAATGTACTTCTCTAAGCTCTGTGATAAAGGACAATCCATGTTTTAAAGTCCTTCATTGCTTGATGTCCTTACATTAAAAACAACCATTGTTCTGCTCTGCTCCTTCAAAGCTACACTGTGCAGAAACTGCTGGTTTGCAACAGGCCTGGCTCTGACCAGAGAGCTTCAGCCCCAAAACCTCCTGGCCCTGACTGGTCTGCAAGCAGCAACTGCACAACTGCACCAGAACGGTGCCAAGAGCTGGAGTCCCAGAGCTCACCTTCATCTTCTGCACGAACACACCCCGAGCAAGCCCTCGCATCCCTGAACACCCAGGTAACACACAGCCTAAAGCAGCCCCATGGCTCCTGCACACACTCACCCCACAGCAGCTCATGGGCAGGACGCGCCGCTCCCTTCCTCTTCGGGCTCATTCTGTTGCTCCCCAAAGGGGGATTCCACCTGGTCCCGCTCTGCTTTTAGCCCGTGCCGTGTCCTTGGGCAGACCCCAGCCTTGTGCATCGCTGGACGGACGCGGTGCGGAGCGGGGCAGGGTATCGGATCACAGCACCGCTTCTGGGAACAGCCCCGGTGAGCCAGGACAGCTGCCATGGGCTCACTTTACTGCCGGCCTCTCCCTGCCAGCAGCTCCCTGGTCTCCACAGCAACTATTTATAGAGGGAAATTCACACAGAGGAATCCTCCCCTCTGCTGCTGCCTGGTGCTTCCCAGTGCTCCCAGTGCCGGGTCCTGCCTTGCTGCTGTGGCTCCTGTCCCACCCCTGACCAAGGGGATGTGCTTCCTCAGCCTCCCCACAGTGCACAGCCACAGCCGCTGCTGTCGGGAGCTTCTCCCTGCCTGGTTCATGGGGAGCAGCACCCAACCCACCATGGCAGGACTGGAGCCCCCCTGCCCCTCACACTGAGGAGAAAAATGGCCACAAACTGTAAAAAAATCACACTTTTTCACCCAATATGGCACAGTTTTGTACCCAGAGCAGGCCACGGGCCCCAGCTTTATGCCCCTCAGGTTTCCCGCCTGAGGCAGCAGGGACCCACAACAGCAAAGGGCACAGCAGCAGCACCCAACCCACCATGGCAGCACTGGAGCCCCTCAGCACCTCACACTGAGGAGAAAATGGCCACAAACAGTAAAAATCACACTTTTTCACCCAATACAACACAGTTTTATACCCAGAGCAGGCTCCAGGCCCCAGCCTTGTGCCCCTCAGGTTTCCCACCTCAGGTGGCAATGGGTCCAACCCCTCAGCAGTCACAGCCAGGTCAGGGCCAGCCCAGCACCTATCCCCTGCCCGTGCCCTGCTGCCACCCAGCACCAGAGGGGCCAGGGCAGGGGCAGCACCCAGGGGACGAGAGGCTCAAGTGGTTCATAACCCCTAAAAGGGCAAGGAGAACAGCACAGGTCAGGGGGAGCACGGCTCAAAGCAGTGCCCGTGCCCGGAGAAGATGGGGGAGAAGCAACTGCAGCCAGAGCTGTGCCAGTAATGGAATGGGGAGCAGAGGGAAAGGTGGGAGAGATGGGCCGCGAGCCAGCGCCATGGCTGGGAAGAGCTCTGCCGTCAGCTTAGGGATGAAGTTGTGCTGTTGATTGAGGAAGGCTGCTGGACAACAATGGTCACCATCCCGTGTGTGCCTTAAGCAACCCCCTCTGTGCTTACCCCCTCTGGAAGACCACGGCCAGGGCTGTAGTGCACCACGCGCCATTGCCAGCAATTGCAGGGCTCATCTACAACCAGAGGGTCCCTCCTCCTGTGGGCAGGAGGGGTGCTTGAGCCCTGGAGCCTGTAGAAGCACCAGGATCAATGGAAGGTGGCACAAGGTGATGGCAAAGAACTGCAGCCGCTATCCCAAAGGCAGCAGATGGGGCAGGAGGGAAGAGCCCCACACTCCTGGCACCGTGCTCCAGCTCAGGAGAACAGTTTCCATGCAGGAGGAAGGAAGGAGAGGACTGGATGCTGGGCAATGGTGTTATGGGGCGAGACAAGCGCGACAGGTAGGTTGTATATTAAAATTTATTGAATTATTGTGTAAGAATTCTCTTTATTAAAATCATTTGGACTCTAAACTGATTATTTACAGACAAAAACCTCTTATATCACCAATAGATTCCTACATCTCCGAACAGTATCTACAAACAGTTATTACACTATGTAACAAAATCCAGATTTTTTTTGTGTTTTTTTTCCAAGGTTTTTATATTAATTATTAATTCCAATTTGAGACAGACAGTACCTCGGGTGCTCTGAGCAGAACTCAAGGTGTAAATGCAGGTCAGGCCATACCGTAACAGACAGACACACACCAAGTCACGAGGCTGGGACAGGGCAGAGGCACCAGGACAGAGGAGAAAGATGGTCTGAGCAAACACATGGGGTGTTCTAGGAACCAAAAGAATCATCCTGACAAAGAAAGGCACCAGAACCAAGCAGCATCTCACTGCAACCGGGGCACCCCTGGAAAAGAAACGACATTCCACTGCGGCAGCAGCATCCAAGAGCCTCTATTAAAACAACAGCCACCATTTCTACTAAAAACCCCAAAACTTCCAGGTACAGCCTAAATTCACCACCAGACAGCTGAAAGCAACACTCACACACCTACAACACGTGGGTGCTGCCTACTTTTAGTTGTACCAACAGGAGAGACATTCAAGTACACTAACTGGGTATTTTAATACTGATCAGTTCTCAGCGCTTCATCCAGACCATGGTGGAAGCAAGGTTCTTTCTCTGACCACAGTGCTAAATAACTCATATCCTGCTAAATGACTCCTGCCACGCAAGAACATTATCTCTGAGGGCTCAACAACAGCAGCACTGTCCCCATGCTGCACTTGTGTCTTGCAGAAGGGGAATGGTCTCTGTAAGCAGGACACGCTGGTGCCCACACAACTTGCTACCTGTACAGAAAACATGAACATCCAGACAGGATCCTCCATCCTTGAGGAAGAACATCCCATCTCCAGAGTGTCTGACAAGCTGGTTGTGGAATCAGGCAGAGATTGGAAGAAACTTGGAAGGATTGCGAGGTGTAAATAAATAATTTTCCCTGCAACAGGAAATGTAGTAAAAACCCCCTGGTTTGTGCAAATTTAAATGCAACAGAACCCTGTTGTAGTAACGGATTTTGCCACAAGAGAGGGGCATGGATGGAGAGAAAGAGGGGCCATGGCCAAACACCCAGGATGATCCCAGCATGGGGAGGAGGATGCTGGTGTCTAGAATACCAAGAACAGAAGGATAGAAGAGACAGGCACAACCAGCTTCCCACCCTCACTGCACTGGTCCTGGGCAGTGCCTCCTGCCCAGCTACACAAGGACAAGCTGATGTTAAATAAGTCAATCACCTACAGTTAGCTCTATTGCAGAGTCTTGATTATTGCTGTATATAAAAGCAGACTTTCACAGATACACTCAGAGAAAACAGATGATTTCCAATATTTGGGAGTGCTACCAGGAAGCAAAGAGGATGTGGAGCCTATGGGCACCTGGACTCCAGTCACTGTGATTCTGGGTGAGCCACCAAGTCCTTCTCCCTTCTCCATTGTGGGATGGATTCAGAATTAAGCCCCAGACACCCTGTTCTGGGATAATTCTGCAAACACAGGGGTACTAACAGTCTATAGAGCCATAAATCCAGCAGGGAACCTGTGGCTCCTGGCAGATATCAGTCTGGTGCCTAGGGCAGAAAGTCCATCATCAATGCAGGAGGGGACAAAGCCACTCTGATGCATTACCTGCACTCACCTCAAACCAAGGAGCTGCCTCCTACCCAGCTTTTTGGGGCTGCTTTAATCAGGTTTGGTTGAGACAGAGGTTTCAGAGATGCTAAGTTCCTACAAGTTTTGGTGGAAGTGGGTGGTCAGGCAGGAGGAAACCCAAACTGGTGCCCACATAGGGGAAGAGGCAAACTCGGCTCCTTTCTCCTGCCTCACCTGCAGCACAAGGTGGCCCAGGGATGCTGGCCATACTCTGGTCACATACAGTACCCAGGAATACTGCTGGAAGAGGGTCACAGGAGAGAGCTTTGTGGGAAGAGCGGCCAGTGTTAGCTTATTACATGCTCAGAGAACAGTTTTGTAACGGGGCAGCACTCACACAAAGCAACAGGGCTGATCTGATAGGTCTGGAATTGCTGCTATATGCAATGGAAAGAGGTAGGGATGTGATCCTGCCTTGGTTTAGCTCTAATCCCTCCTGGCTGGCAGTCACCACCTCAGGGAGGTGACAGAGGGCTCAGACCTGCCCCAAGCATGTAGGACATCAGCATAGAATTAGCAGAAGGGGTGAGAGTGCACAGGACACCCTTATAAATAGGAATCTGCTCCCAGAGGGGCAGAGCACTCTGTTCCCAAGGTGCAGGATCCACAGAGGGAGCAGCGAGGAGCTGCCCAGTGCCAGCTGCCTACTCACTGTGCTTGTGCCTGCTCCAGTCTCTCCTTCCTTGCCCGAACCATCCCCATTTGCAGGATGCCCAATGATCCTTGGGACCACTCTTGTGCTTCATAATTTCCTCGAGTTCACAGCTCACCAAATAATCCTTCTACATGCAGCAACAGGAGAGTCTGAGAGGTGAAACTGTGAGTAAGGTGTGAGGCAAAGCCTAACAGAAAAAGCCTTGAACTGAGCTGCTGGAAAGGCGAGCTGCTGTTACGACAATGGAGACATCTATGAGTTATCCCTGCAGACAAAGCAGTGGAGAAAACTGCTCCAGTGCTGACAGACGTTGGTCAGTAGAAGTGCACAGAGATACTTCTCCGAGAAAAGCTTTGTCTCAAAGCCACAAAATTAAACATTCTCCTTTAGCATTTAAATACGTTAACTTTCTGAGGGTATTTACAAGTCCAGTTCAGAGCAGCAGAACAGCCGGACACCGGAGGGAGGGGGAGTGGCACAAGGCATTTGTTGTGCTTTTCCGAAGAGTAGGGCAACCTCCAACCACAAGGAACCAGGAAGACGGATCCCGAGCTGGGTCAGTGGGGATTGAGGCGAGCCAGGCAGCGACTCTCCCATGGAATTTGTCCTGAGGGAAAGGGTGAGGGGATGCTGTCCATTTACAGCAGGCCCCTGGGCAAGTGTGTGTGCTGGTGAACACATCAGAGACCAGAACACTGTGGAGTGAGAGAACTGTGCCATTGGACACTCTCCTTTCTACATCCAACATCCAGAACCAGTGGGGACATTGCTGCAAGGGTTTCTTGGGTGGGATACTGCAGGAGTGCTCAGGAGCCAGGGACAGAGGTTAGCACTGTTGTCAGCCTGCTCTCTGCATGCTTGCTGAAGTGAGGGGCTGCAGCAGGGGAGTCTCCCAGCACTGATCCCTGCAAGACCAAGGACTTCATAGACACGGTGCTGGGTGTTGTCTCCTGGCTCTTCAACAAAGTTGTTTGGACACTTGGCACATTCATGTAACATCTGTAGGAAGGAGCTGTGTGGTCCCCCCTGACAGTGCCAGGGGAAAACCAAAGTCTGGTTTTGTTTTGTTTTTAAGAAGAAAAAACTGTAAAAAAATACTCTCTGAGATGGAAGGACGCTTGTACTTTGTACTGCCTCGGCCATCCCTGTTCATGTCACCACGGGTTCCTTGGAGAGCCTGGTTCCAATGGCAGCAGGACACCATGTGTGTAGCTAGGATGAGCACTGTCCCCGCTCAGGCAGGGCAGAGCAGTCTGTCTGTGCCTGTCACAAGTCTGTGACTTTATTCTCCACAGCTGCTGCAATCTGTTGTAGTCTATATCCGAGCTGCATCTTCTGTGCCGTTGGGTCTTCTTCCAAGGCCGTAATGATCTGCAACAAGACAGAGCTCACTGGCAGCTTTCCTCCAGTGCACAACACTGTCAACCAGCTCAAATGGCAAACACAGTGGAGAGCCCCAGGCTGGAAAGCAGAGTGCTCAAGACTAGAGTGAGTATGTAGTAATTCATCTCAGATTGATCACATTCTAGATTTGTCCAAATAACATATGAATTTTATAGTTCAAAGAATGCTAAAATTCTCCCCTGAAAACAGTATCTTTAGTAAATGAATCTGCACTAACTACATTTCATTTTTAAGCAGAGTATTTGAATCCTATAGTGAAAAAATAGAAGCATACATGAAATCCCAACAGTCTCCAAGTTAGAGACTTTTGTGAGTTCCTCCCTCTCTTTTTGAGAGTAAAGCAAACTCAGAACATGGAAGTTACAGGTCAGTGACAATACACAGCATTGTAATAGTCTGGCTGCTCTTAACTATTAATTTTTGGAGGCTTTCTGTTTGGATGGTAAAAGGAGAAGGACAGGTTCATACCTGCTGGAAACACACACTCACCTGGTCATAGTACTTATTGATGTATTTGTACAGTTCATGTAGAGCCACCAGGGAATTGAGGTCACCTGAGTAATTCTGAATATAAGAGAGGAAGTTAGACACAACCATGAGACACTTCACAATTGTTCTAAGCTCTACGTCCTAACAATTCATTAGGAAATATGCCTGTTGCACAAAGCAACAGGAAAGGGAATTCATCAGTGAGTTCCTAGCGAAGGAAGGATCACACGTACTCCTTGTCCTGAGTCCCTGACTACACTTTCCAGTGTCAGCTGGAGAGACCCTCACCCTCCTTATGGTGCCACAAAGCAGAGCAGCCACTGGCATCACTCAGTATGTCTGAGCAGAATTGCACACGCAGCTGGAATGATCTCATCTTTGCATTACTGACTTTCTTAGATGCACGCGTGAGAGGCTAGGGTGACTTCTGAAATACAAAAAACCTGGAGAGGGGCTTGGGACAAGGGCCTGTAGGGATAGGCCAAGGGGAATGGCTTTAACCTGCCAGAACAGGGGAGACTGAGATGAGCTCTTAGGCACAAGCTCTTCCCTGTGAGGGTGCTGAGGCGCTGGCACAGGGTGCCCAGAGAAGCTGTGGCTGCCCCATCCCTGGCAGTGCTCAAGGCCAGGTTGGACACAGGGGCTTGGAGCAGCTGCTCCAGTGGAAGGGGTCCCTGCCTGTGGCAGGGGTTGGAACTGGATGAGCTTTAAGGTCCCTTCCAACACAAACCATTCCATGATTCTATGAAGTAGTTCTATTTACCCGTGACAGCTCAGCCAGGGCAGAGTTCATCTCCTGGTCACTGGCAGAGATGGTCTGACGAATGTCCGCGTAATACCTATGCAGTGGTACACAGACAATGAGCAATAGTTCTTCCTGCCTCCCTCTTCCTGCTTAAACTACAACTCCTCATGTTTATTGCTTACCTTTCCACCATCTGCTTGTAGCGAGGGATGTCCCGGGCATAAAGCAGCTTATTGATTGGAGAATCCTTGAACAGCCAGAACCAGAACTGATTACAACAAGCTCCTTCATCATGCTATGGACTAACCTTAGCAGGTAACACCATCACTGCTATTTTCTGTCATGCATTCAGGTTTGGGAATTTTTGTCCTCTGCATGGAGAGGCACCTCAAATACCATCTCCCTTTTAGTAATGAAGTCTGAGGAACCACGAGATGCATTGGTGAAGGGATCCTTGGGACCCTTAGTCCAGCCTTCCACTTGGAGCTGGGTGATCACCAGGGTGAGATCACATTAACTATGGCTTTGCAAAGCTGGTAACTGAATGTCTCCAGAGATCCACCCATCCCATCTTCTGTGACCTGTGCAGGACTGTTCCACTCCTAGCACAGGGTCAGTAGTGGTGGTGAGAATTTTTTCTAATGGCCAACCTGAATTTCCCAGGAAGCATCCTGTGACTTCCACTGTCTGACACAGCCAACTAGAGTTTAGCTCTGCCCCACAGGCAGCTGTAAGCTGTAAATAAAGAGCACCCCTCAACAACTTCTTGTGTGCTAAACAAAACCAGTTCCTCCTTCCTCTCTTCCCTCCCATCACTCTCCAGTGGCACATGGGAGCAATAACAGGCCTGGCCTGCTGTTCCAGTGGTGCTAAGTGTTACTGCCTTCCTGGGGCAGCACTGCTCAACTGCCTGTGCCAACCATGCTCCCTTCTCCCTCTGTACTTACCCGCCCTAACTTATGGTCAGCTATTGTACAGGAGTCCATGAAGGTCTGTGCAATGACCAGAAGCACAGCATCAACATTATCGGACGTCTGCACATCAAAAACAAACTGGGGGTTCTTGATGATGTTTATCCAGAACCGTAAGGGCAGGCTGCAGATAAGACAGAAGCATAACAGGGTATTAGTGAAGGTGCTGAAGGATATTGTGTGCATCACTGCATCTCCCAGCAAAACAGCTTTTCACACCATGCTCTGCTGCCCTGCGCTCCTATTTTCTTCCTCCTGGGTCTTGCTTTGCAAGTGATCAGCTCTAGACAGCTTAGTAGTGCCTCCTCTGTAGCCCAGAGGAATATCATACCTGTTTGTCTTCCAGATATGGATGGTCTCAGGGTCTGCGATGCCATAGTGTAAAGCCTGCTCATCCAACAGGTCAAAGAAGTACTTGACTGCCAGGGGGACAGGGCGGTTGGTACTGAGGATCACCTGGAACAAGTCATCCACAAACTTCTGCAGAGTGCCCTGTGGGAAACCAAGCAGGACAGAGTCAGCATGGGCAGAGGAGAGCTGAGAGCGGAGGCCTCATGCAGGTGAGGGGTTCCCCTCTTCTACTCAGCAGCCTCCTCTCACTGGTCCATACACATCCCTGCAAGGATACGAAGGATGAAAAGATCCCAAACTCAACCTGTGCTGCTTCTCACCTTCATTGAGAGCAGACGTGTCAGGTAGATCTCCGGGATTGCCTTGGCTCGCTCCCGATCTCTCAAGCTCCCACGCCGATGCTTGGGAAGCTCTGGCTCTTCTGTTGGTTTTACCAGGTGCCAAAGTTTGATCCCACCTTCATCTGCATCTTCCAGCATTGGTGTTTCTGAACCAAGCAATTGTTTACAGATGACTGTCAGTTCTCTCACAGCAGAGTGTGGCCAGGGGAGCCCCAAGGAAGCAACATTTCACAATATGATAGAAACACAAATGGGAAGGAACCTCTGGAGGTCTATATCCAGCCTTCTGCACATATTACAACTGTTGCTATGGTTCCTCAAGCTACAGGAGCATCAATGGAGCTGTTCGTATCCCATCACCACCATCAGGCCATGATTAGCACCTGAGGGTGTTGATTCCTACAAGTTGGAGACTGCTCAGCCCTAGAAAGTCTAACTAGAGAACTGTGCTTATCCTGCATTTTCACACCCAGCCTGGCTTTCCTCTGCTCTTAGACTCTTCTGCTCTTCTCTCATCTCACCTGCCCAAGCTTTCCATTTCCTGACAATCCTATGAGGGTTCAAATCATATTTCAGCTTTCTACAGCAGCATAAAGCTGGGGCTATGGCAAGAGACTTGTCCCGTTAACTGCCAAGTGCTATAAAATCAATTTATGAGAACAGGGCATCAAACTCACTCTCTCCTGGGATGTAATCCTGATTCTCCCTATGGATGTGCTTGGTCAGGCGTGGGACCAGTGCTACTGTTGCTCCATCAGGTACCTGCACACAAGCAAAAAAAATCAATATCCAAACCAAAAGGCACATTTCTTGTCAGAACAAGAGACAAGTGCTTGTAGACTAAAACAGACTATCCCATTACCAGAAATAGGGACAGAAACAGGGATTTTGGGGCACCATCACTGCCTCCCCTAATGGTGGGAGAATCTTGTTTGTATCAATTAAAAAACATGATGTGCAAAGCATGAAGAAGATAATATGCAAGGGCTGAGGTCATTCACATCTAGAACATGCTGCAGCAAAGTATGACATAATGGTGCAAGATATGACATGTTGGTGCAGAAAAACTCCACCTCTTTCTGTTCCTAGAAGCTACTTTGCAGGTCAGTGCACCATCACTTACTGATTTGCACTGGAACATTAACAGATCCAGCAATGCCACCTCCAATGCAACAGCCACCAGGTATGAACTTGTGTGTCACTTTCCAAGCTCTACACTGCTTGCTATATCCACTGCTTAACCTATATCCAAGATACAGGTTAAGGACAGGGTTCACTGAAGTCAAGAATGCCAGCCACAGCACTGACTTAATATGAATATGCTGCTGCAAGAAAGCTCCAACCCTTTGTCATCCACCAGGAGCCAGAGCCCCAAATACAGTGTGTTTAGAAGATGGGAGATGAGGCAACGGTAGATTGAGTTCTGACCTTGTAATGCTGAAGAGTGTTCAGGCGTTTCCAAGTTCCTTGAACAACAGATGTCACATCCTCATCAGACAGTATGAGATGACCTGCCAGCCCTGATCTCCACTCTGCAGCCATGAAACCACAGAAAATGTAAAGATACACTGTTCATTTGAGGCACCCCTGAATCTGCTCTGCTTCAACCTGATTGGCCTCACAGCACACCCACTGGTCCGCATCAGCCTTTTTCTATGGTGTTTCACAGACGACATAACCTGAGCAAGTGCCTGTAACAATGCTGAGTCCTGCAGCCACAGGAGTTTCTCTGAGCACAGGGACAAGTGGCCTCATGGTCTCCCAGCTTCCACTCACCAAGCTCCTACAAATTCTGTCACACTGTGACTCTTCAAGCAGGTGATTCAAATCACAAATAGGCACCCAGAGTCCTTATTAGCTACTATTCCCACTGTACCTGCTCATCTATAAATGCCACAGCTATTCAGCAACAGCCAAAGAATGAAAACTGAGAGGTTTCCCTCACAGAGCAAGTCCCATCTTTCATTAACCACTGTGGGCAAAATCCTCCCTGACACATGTTACTGAGATGCTACCATTGACTTCACTGGCAGGACTACATCACCTCTGTTTTGCACTCAGATCATTCCCCCCCTCCTACACATTCTCCATGCTTTTTTTCCCTATGTCCCCTTGACCAAGCCATTGCCATGGTCCAGGTCTGGCAAAGAACACCATGAAATGGAAGGGTTTGGACTCAACTGCTTCTTTCCCACCCCAGCCTCCTGATGTTAGCTTCTTTCCTGGCCCTATTGGGTCCAGCCACAGTGCAAGATCCTTGCTCAGTGACTGCACACTCAGCAGAGAATGACAGACATGCATGCCAGGGTGCTGTGCACAGGCAGCAAATGACCACGTTTCTACTTCCTCACTGAGCTTTAGCATCAAGGAGTTCTGCTTACCAAGGTCCAGGGTATCAGGGTCTGGTCGGTGACAATAGGGTGTCCCTTTATAGATCTGATCCAGGATTTTCTCCTTCACCTGTGTGATGGTGTCACAGTCTAGCACTTTTGCAGATATCCCTTGGGAGTCCTCTGCCCCTCCTGCAGCAACTCCTGCTTGTGTCAAAGCATTTAAGGTCTGGGGAAGAAAAGGTCACAGCTACTCAGCTAGTAAGATTGCATCTGACACATTTACACCTTTGACGGTTGGCATTAAGGCCAGTTAACAGCTAGTCCTTTCACTGGAGGAGATTCAGAAAAGAAAACATCACAGATGTTAAACACCATGTTCTGTCTTGTGTCCAGAGCTGGGAGAGCCAGTTCAACAGTGTTGGAAATCAGCTTTGATGTGCCATCAGCTATTTCATTCCCTTATTTCTAGATACAGAGTACAGCACATACACCAGATCACTGCAGAGATGGCTCCTATCAGCCTAGGACCTAATTTAGCAGAGCTCTTGCTGTCTTCGATCTTGTGTTGCTGGGATAAACCTGGCTCCCAGGAGATAATGGCAGGATGCAGCACTTCTGCCTCAATAATGGGAGCAGAGACATTCAGCCCTGTTAAACTCAGGAGGGAAGAAAGAACTTGGTGCTTACCAGAGTGCGGTACTCCAGGTCCTCTCTCAAAAGGCGGTTGTCATTCAGGGTGTATTTGGCTTTCCCTGTCACCCAGTCGACTGGGCCTTTGTCCACCTGGTGCTTGATTCCTCGAAACAACATGTAAAGGGGCTCCCCAACAGAATCCTGGCACAGAAAGGAAGGAGTTTCACCTGAGAGAAAGTGCATGGGCCAACTACCACATAGATGCATGAAACCGAAGCATTACTCTGCCTCTGCATCACTCATCTGATAGAATCTCCTTGCCACCCCTTCTCCAGAAATGGAACTAGATCAGAATCTGTCCTTCCCATACAGGGATAGACAAGCCTATGGCCATTGTGTCTCAAGATAAAGGAGCTAGAGTCCCCTTCTGGCGTCATCAAAACAACAAGTAGCATTAAAGCCAATTTAAGCACCCCTGCCCCAGTGAACAGCCCACCTCTTCCATTCCCCACCCTCAAGTGCAAAATGGCCTTGGCATGATTTCAGCCACCAGAAGGCACAAAGCAAAGCTGTGGCTGTTTCCCCTCTTTTGCCCCCTTCTAGACCACAAAGGGACAAAGAACTCACCCTCACAAATGCGTACAGGCAGATGGACATCCAGTTGGTTAACAGCTTCTCCACCACTGTTTCTGTCCTGAAAGAGAACATCAGGTTGGTCATAGTAATACAGTGCAGAGCAGGGAGAGATCTGGAGATAAAGGTCACTTCCCTTGAGAAGAGAGCACACTAGATGATAATGATACAAGATCCAGGGAGAGAGAGGGAAAAAGAAGAAGAAAAAAGGGACTTTAGAGACCAGGACAGTTAATGCTTTTGCTATCACTTATTTGAAGCACTTTTCAGCCTGAAGGAGGCACCAAATTACAGAAGTAGAGACAGAAGCAAGCAAAGGACAGAGGAAAGCCTCTGGTAGTTCTCAAACAAGGGAAATTTGTTCACTTCAGAAGGATGGACCAGACAGGAGGCTAATGGGGATCCAAACAGAGGAGATAGTTCAGTTTAGCCTCCAAACATGGCATGACTGTGAGCCCAAGGAGCTCTAAACAGCAAACTGAGATTAGCAGACTTGGCAGAGCCCTGGTATCTGAACACAAGGCGAGAGCTGACATGCAGCAGCTTCAAAAGAGGAATTTGGGGTAGGGAACACCAGCTTCCTACCCTTTTCACACCTTTCCTTCTATATTCCTTGCCAATTGGCTGTCTGGGACCATGGTTGGCTCACTCACCTCCGCAGCATCAGCTTGGGGTTCTTGGCCACATACTGCTCCACAAGGTCATTTAGGAGTGTTTTGAGGATGTCAGTGAAGTACTCCAGCTTCCCATGCAGTGACACAGTGAGCAACGATGCTACATAGGCCCGGTCTCTTGGAGAGAAAGTGCGCTGGATTTCCAGAGTGTGGATGAACTGGTGGGGAGAGAGAAGCCAGGGTTTGAACCTGCTGCAAACAAGGCAGCTCCTGGCTGCTGGAAGAGGTGGTGCTGCAGGGAGCTGTTGAGGAATGAGCTTTAACAGACACTGCCTGCTTCCCATGTGATGGGGCCCTGTCCCTACCCTGCAAGCAGAGAGAGGGCCATTACCTTGGTGAGGAAGAGCTTGCTGTTGAGCAGGTTGGAGAGCTGAACCAAGCCCTGCTCCACTGTTTGCCGCCGGCACTCGGGGATGTCCAGGTCTCTCTGCAGTGGTGACTCACGGTGCCCAGGGAAGAAAATACGCTCTGCATAGGACTTGTAGTCCAAGAAGGGGATTCCTGTGCCTACAAGGTCACTTGTGAGGTCCATCATTTCAGTCATCAGGTCTGGAGGAAAGGAGATGCACATGAGGTTGACTGCATGATCATACAACAAAGCATGAGGTGAGTACAGGAACTAGGGCCAGCAGGATGGGACTGAGGAAGAGGAAGGACGTTTCCGGACAGGAAGAAGCACACTGGGGTCACACTGCTAGGACATTTCAAACTAAACTAGGCACTGGCATAAACTGCATGAGGAAGCTTGGAGAGGAACTAGAAGGTGAATTTGGTGATTATGCTTATTTATAACCAGGGGCTGGTTTCCAGTTTTATCCAAAGGAAGCCACCATTCAGCACAGATCTGTGATTACAGGCATTACCTACATTAGAGATAAGAGTAGGAGAGATCTGCTCCTCACTGCTTCCCATGTTAGTTGGGGACTTACAGTCTGAGTCACCCCCAGTTTCAGAGCATCAGGTCTCCCTTACAGGGGCTCACCGCTCTAAGCACATTAAGTAAAAGGTTTGTGGACTCAGAACATGACATGGGATATAATTCAGCTTGCCCTACACAAAGACTGGTCTAGCTGCTGTTAAGATCTCTCCAAGTGTGCTGCTCTCTTGACTTTCAGCTCTTCCTCTGAGTCTGAAGGATAAACTGGAGAATCAGAGGGCTCTGTACAGATCACTGTGCTCTGAATCAAAGAGAAGAATAAAATCCAGAAGAATGTGGCTATATGTTTCAATGCACTGGCACAGAATAAAGTTTTTGCATCCTCTGAGCTGCCCAAATGAATACGCAGGAATGGAAAGAGAGGCAGGGCAGAGTGGGTCTTCAAGCTTCCCTGAAGCTGCAAGAACCCAGGAGCTCAGTGACTGACCTGTGAATTCCTTTTTGCATCTATCCCGAACACTTGTTTCCAGGTTTTCCAGCTGGATTTGAACTTTCTTGTAATCCCTCAGAGCCTGCTTGCTCTTCCTCCTGCAAAAAGAAGCAGAATTGTTCCAAGTGGCCCTAACCTGGGGATTGTCCTTGCCAACTGTTGTGTTGCTGCCAAAGGCTCCAGGACAGTTGGTGTTGAGGTGATTTCTACCAAACATCTTCTTTGCAGGATACCAGTGCTCATCCAGAGCCATGCCTAGAGGCACAACTGCAGTGCAGGTGTAATGTGCCTCACACATTGAACAGCACCAGGGGCTCAGGATTTGGCGCAAAACAAAGAAAACTGGGACCTTGTTTAGGCCCAAGATGTTCACACTTGGCCACAGGCACTGAGTAACATTGTGAGGAAATGAAAGACCTCACACAGTGCCAGAGTTTCCTACCTGTATATGAAGACGATGACCAGGACAATCAGTGCCACAAAGGATGCACCAACACCCAACCCAATCTGTGCCTCAAGTGGGAAGGTGAGCTGGCTTTCTGTGTCGTACTGCACCCGACCCAGGAGGAAGTTCAGGTTTCCCATCTGTACCTGTAAGAAAGGATGTGCCATGATGGAAGCTCAGTCAGCAATGAAATGCAAAGCCAGAGGGCAGTGCTTGGCTTATAAGAGTAGAATTGAGAATAAGAACAGCTCCTTGCCACCCTTGGTACCTCCCCTATCCCCCATCAGGCTTCTGCCTTTCCTCCACTCCCCATCCCACTCCCTGCCTCCACTGCTTCTTGCCTGTGCTTCAAAAACCAACAGGTTTTCTTGAGGTACTGCTGATTCCATACCGTGAACTCTGGGAGCAAGTCTGTGCCCTCCCGCTTTGTGCGGTGCCGCGGAGCCGGCTGCTCAGAGGGAGGCTCGCAGTACAGATGGTTCCTTGTCAGTGTCTTCACCACACAGATTCCTTCTCCAATCATAGCCATCACTTCATCCTTGGAAATAGCCAGATCTAGATTTTCCCCCTGGAATAGAAGTAGAACAGCACATCAAAACAGGCAAAAACCAAGTCTGCATTTCCATTGCTCCAGGGAAAATGGAAGAGACCAACGCCATTGGATGAAAGCAACCTTTTTTCCTCTCCAACTAGGTTTGCATTAGAATTGGCTACAGAAGTTAATTTTGTAAGCTAAAAACTCAGTTGCGTACAACTTAGATTATAGCTTTAGGACTTGCACCATGCTGCCTAAGTACAGTTATAAATAGCTTGTCTTTTAAAGGCTCTTCAGCCACAGCAGGACTTCACTCTATGTGTATATCCATATACACACACACACAGAGGGTGTAGATGTGCTGTGACAGGTTGTAAGCCTGTCAAGTGCTTTAAAACCTTGCATGCTGCATGCCATCAATTTAAAACACTCAATTAGGAACAACTTTGTCCAAGGAACATGATTTCCAGCTAGATTTTGTGTTACCTCCACAGAGATGACGCTTCCTGGTTTGTGCCGATACGGTTTGGCAGGGTCTTCAGCATTCAAGGGTTTTAGGATGGGGTTAACTTCATACGAGAAGGGCATGGGATGCAGCGAGTTGAAATCAAAGCTGAGATTATCCAGAATAAATTCCAGTTTGATATGGACACTCCGCAACAGCAGGTTAATAGCTGGAGTTTTGCACAGGATCAGGTAGGAGGAGTTCACCAGACATGGCTCTTCAAACTAAATGGAAAAGGCAGAAGAAGTATAAGTAGTGAAGCACTAACTGGCAGAGAACATTTTCCACTTGGTCAATACTGTTGGTACGATCCAAGCAGATAGCAGCGAGGGAAATCCTACAGTGACAGAAAGTCCAGCAATCCAGAGCAACACATCTGCCCTTTTGCACCCTCAGCTCCACAGGGCACTTTGCCGTGGTACCTGCTGGACGCTGCACAGAGCACCCTCAGGGCACTGGGTGTCAGGGATGATTCTGCGCCATCGTCCCAGAGCTCGGCGCCGCCGTTCGGATGGGGAAACAGTAACTCGGATCTTGGGTTTCTGTACAACATCCAAGTTGTAGCCATGAACTCTGAGCACTCTCCCTCCACTGAAAGAGAAAAGCAGCTGATCTCAACCACCTCTGTCTTGCTCATGTTTCCACCCTTCTGCCTCTGCTCATTCCCACAAGCCTGCCTTTACTCCAAAGTGTAACTCAACAACTTGGTGCTGTAGTACCTGCCTCAGCACACAGCCCTGGGGAAGGTGCCCTCAGTCTTTCTACCTGAGGAAGCTTTTCGGTGGCTCTGCAAAAGTGACGTTGGGATCCAGAGTGTATCTGAAGAGTGATCCTTCCAGTCTCCTCTCTTGGTTCCCGTATTTGATGGTAACTGGGAGCTCTGCAGACACATTGCTGGGACTGGTCTGGCATGCCAGCTGGTCCTCTGTCATCTCAGAGAGGCTTGGAGGTACAGAAGAGAGAACAAGGGATTAACAGCCGCTGCAGAGAGGAGGTTTATAGTATTGTGCCTTGCTCTTTGCAGGCAGCCTGCAAACCTCTTATGGTATTTTCCTAAATTTAATGGTGAAAGCATCTCGTGCCTTATCTAAGCAAGCAATAACTCTGATCTTACATGTGACATGGGAGGTCTCCAAGCAGGACACTGATTTCACTAGGATGCCCAGTCAGCAGCTTTGAGCCCAGAAGGGTAAGACAGGTTCCTCCTGCCTTGGGGCCCTGAGTTGGCACAATGGATTTCAGCTCTGGGTTCTAGGAGAGGGGACAAAAAATATGAAAGGTGAGAGATAAGGACCTCAAAGGATAAGAAGGAAAGAAAACAGCAGAATGTGTTCAGTGACCTCCAGTGCTCTGAAAATAGAAGCTATAGATCCCAACCACAGGCAGGCCTCAGCTAGCTTATGGAGCAGAGGCAACAGAGGAAGGATCAGTCACACCAGCAAGAACCATGAACTGGGGACCAGCCTCTCCACAGCCTGCAAAAGGCAGATGGAAGCTGCGAACAGCAGAGCTGTGAGCCTCACACAAACTCCAGGATTAACAGTTCAAAGGGATTGTTTAGATCAGTGACTGGATTAATAACTCATGTTAGGAAAAACAAGGCAGCAAATAAATTGTTTGTCTTGTAGAAGAGGAGATTACCAGCAGGGAGCCCTAAGAGTTTGTGTTGAGATATGTGCTATTAAACCTACTTGTTGGTGGCCTGGAAAGGGGAAACAAAACTTGGTAAGTTATTCAGAGCAACAAAAACTTACTACCACTGAGGAGCTGCAGCACAATCTAGAGGACCCCAAGGAGCAAAGTCAGTCACTGCTGATAAACGAAGGTACTTGAAAGGACAAGAAGCAGGGAGAGTACAGCAATAACACAACCCAACCATGTGTGCAGTTGTGAGAGCTGAAATCTCTCCTGCCCATTCAAGAGTGCTTTAGTACCTGTAACAACCATGCCAACTGTAAGCACAGATCTCGGCAAAAACACATCAAGTGGTAGGAATTACTGGGAATTATGCCGCAGTAAAAGTTCCTGTACAATTGTGTTGCCCATAGTGCACAGTTCTCATCACCCTGCCTCAAAATGGTGAAAATAAACCAAAACCAAGAGCAACAACTGGATAATCCAGTATATAAAACGGTTTTATACAGCCCCAAATGGAATAGACTAAGACTTCTCAGCATCTCTTTCCCCTTTCCATGAGAGAGGGGGACATGCAACTAGGCACACATAAAGTTCAACAGCAAGGATGAAAAGTGAGTAATTGGATCTAAAAATGACTTAAAAACTATTTCATCATTGCTGGGTTTAAGATAGCAAAGAATTATCAGAAGCATGTTTATAAAAACAATAGGAAACATTTCTCCATACAATGCACAGTAACTGGACTACTGCCACTGGATGCTGAAGGTCAGAAGCTAAAAGAAACAGCAATTTACATATTAATAAAAGGAAGGTCAGAACTTTTAGTAAGACGTTAAGTCATCAATAAAAGTATCTCCGCACCAGAAAGACACATTGTAGAGTCCGACAGGTTCATGCACCACACAGGCATTTAGCAGAGATACTGGAAGAACGGGAGAGGTATTAAAGCAGCAAGAGCTTGGTTACCTGATAGGTGAAAATGTGCCCAGAAACTCCACGTCCCCCTCCAGGCACTTCCACCACCACGTGCCCAGATCTCTCTGTCCAGCTCCTGCCAGTGACGCACACGATACTGCAGGACAATCCAACAACAGTGTCACACCATGGAAGAGCAGATGAGCTGTATCCATTGCATTGTCCTACCACCATCTAGTGACCACAGCTCCCTTCTTTCTGCCTTATCACATGCTCAGAATATCAACCAAATGTTGGCAAACACCTTTAAAACCTGGATTTGGTGCTGTCTGTTCCAAATAGGCTCATCCTATCCAAGATTACACTTTCTGGGACAGACAGGATGAAGCCCACTGTATCACTGATATAGGAAGAATCCAAGAGCTCTGTTATTGTCCAGAGGTGACCAAATCAGTCACATCTGGAGTGACCCCAGGCTAGCAGTGGTCAATCCACACATTAACACTAGGTCTGATCCAGAAGAAAACTGAAGACTGTGTATTTAGCTGGCGCTGGTCTTCAGCCAGTGACCTCTGGAACCAGCCAGTTCCCTGATCTGCACCACCCATTCTTCCCAGCCCTTTTTCCAGCCATTATTTGGTGTGGGAGATGCTGACAAGGTGAAAAGTCAGGTTGTTCTTAGAACAAGGCAGCAAGGAGTCCCATGTTACAGCACTGATTTGCTAACAGGAAAACTACTCTTCAGGAGACTTCCCAGCCTTTGTCTGGGCCTTGCTCAGGAGGGGGTTCCAGGTTCACAGCTATATTCCCTCAACCAAAAAGACTCAGGAATTGGAATGCAGGCAGTGCCAAGCCAGGACCCTGTCATGCCAGTGATACAGAACAAACACAGTGCTAACCCCAGCAAGATTACGCTCTAATTCTAGGATGAAAACAGAAAGCAGATGGATCCAGACAAACAAGGCGCACAGACAGGACAACATTGCTCAACACAGCAGGCCATTTCCCAGCAGGATCTTACCTGGCTCCCAGAGGGGAGGGTGCTATAACTACTGCTACCATGGAATGGAAAAATGGGTTTGTGATAGCTCTAATGAGAGGTTACTCACAATTGCTCTCCTCTTCTTCCGGTTGCTTAGCTCCTCTCCCTCCCTTGTCCAAGGCTTCCACCTACTTGCCCTGCCACAGGCCAACTACACAAATAGTCCCTTCTCCTTGCTTCCTAGCTACCCCCCAGTCATACCTCTCAACATCTAGATTACACTGCCTTGTTGTATGGTTCTGCCCTGGCCAGACACACCAGCTCCCCAGCTCTCTGTCACTGACATTAGCTGGATTCAGCAGGACAGGTCTTTCTGCTTCCCATCCTCTTCCTATCCACCATGTTTACAAGGATTGTGTGACCTGCCAGGCACTTCCAGCCATCAGAAGAGTGGCATTGGGCCCACCAGGACTCCTTGGTCTACTCCTGGTTGTGGGGGTCCTTTCATTTGATTTGTTCCTGGGAGGTGGAAGTCCGGCTGCAAGTGAGGAACGAACCTAGGGGTGTGCTCACTCAAGCAGAGGCAAGAATCTGTGTGCACCTCCAACCACACGTTCCCATCCTCACCCTGTGTTAACATGGTCAGGATATTTTCCTAGCAGTGATGCTTGCCCAAGGCATATCCTTTGCTTTACTAAAATCACCCTGTAGCTGGGAGAGACACCCATGAAACTCAGATAGTGTGGTCAGTAAACGGCAGCACTGTTTGGCCATTGCCTTGTACACAACCTTATCTCTCTAAGGTCACTGCCTGAGTAACTAACCAGACAGTGACCTTACCCAGGGGCACTCCCTGGGAACGGACAAGGCTCAATACCTGCTACAGCAAAGGCAAGGACATCTCAGGCTGGTGTCAGCAGCCAAGGGAAAAGCCAGCGCTTGCCTCTGGGAGGAGGTTTCACAGATACTCTACCTGCTAGAGATCTCATACTCTTGAGCATCTACGGCACAGGGAATTCCTGCAACAGTGACAGTTTCTGCAATGTCTTGATGTTTCTGCCCGAGGTTTGAGCCAGTGATGGTGATTCTAGTGCCACCTTCCACTGGTCCAGACAGGGGGTACACCTGCAAAGACAGCCGCGCATGTGTCAATGTCACAGTATCTCAGAGCTCTGCACTCTGGCAACTGATCTACAGCACAGGGCCCTTCAACTGCCCCATTACAAACTCTGCCTGGTTGGGTCACTGCTATGGATTCCTTTAACTGGCTTGGACTAGTACCAGGTTGCACCCTCATCACAAGAAAGGCCATTAAGAACAGACAGTTGGAGCCTTCTTTCCCATACTTCACTGTTGCCAAAAGTCCCCCCCAGAAATGATAATCCACTATAGACCTCAAAGGACTGCTCTGTTTTGCCTTCTCATCAACATGCTGACCACTCCATAGGGCATTTCTGCTGAGGAGTGGGAATGCATAAGCCAACACATGTTACTGGTGTTGAAGCAACAAGCACCATTCCCCCCTCAGCATCAGTACGACAATGAATTGCATGCTGCACAAACGTCAAAGCTCTGTCCCTGAGCAGCATCCAAGGTAAACTAAGACAAGATGCAGCACATGGATGTTGTGTGCCACCGGAGGGAGGACAAGCTGACAGCAAAAGGAACACATGGCTACAGACATTTGTCATGTGGCAGTTAGCAAGAAACATTTAAAATAAACACACAAAAATAATTCATTCCAGTAACCTGTCATGCCTTTGACATCCTTGTTGGCTGTTATTAGGTTTTGCCCTCCTTTGCCCCAGGCTCAGTTGGGCCAATCTGTTTCAGGGTCTGGCCAAGGACAGTTGGAGGATCTGTGGACCCTTTCCCAGCTCCTGAATGATTCTGTTCCTTCTGGTGTGCCAGCTTCATGTGAGATACAAATGCACCTTTCCTCACTGGTCCCTATCAGCAAACACAAAGCCCAGCACACGTGTCTAGCATCCTTGCCACCAAGGGGTCATTGTGGAATAGGACTAACTTGCTTTTCAGATGGCAAATGTAGTACTGAGCTGCACTGTTTATGCTCCAAGTTCACAGCCCTTTGACTTTAACTGGAGAATGCAGCCCTAGGTGCAGTACACTAGCGAGCAAGTTACTCACAGAGTGAATGAGAGGTGCTGGACACAGGTCTTCTATATCTTCCTTGCAGGAGCCCCTGAAGACACAGCTGGGGTTCTCACCTCCACACCACACACAGTTGTACTTGGAGTCAGCAGTTTGGCAGCGGCTACAGTCAGTGTGTCCCACAGAGCAGTTGTAAAAGGTCACTGCAAAGGAGAAGAATTCAGAGGCATCTGCAAACATCCCCTAGGGAATAACCCAGCAACCTGGCATCTTGCACAGAACCTTCTGCTCCTCCCTCCCCTGGGACAAGCAACAGGAATGAGGCCAAATGTATTCCTGAGTTTCCTTGTGACAGGACTACTAGAGATGCAAAAGGCCTCATTTGAGGATGTCTCAGTTCTCTTCCACCCCATCTGCAGTGTTCTTGCTGGGGAGGTGCTGGGCTCCTACCGTGGAGATCTGCAGCACTGTCCACTCGAAGGTGTCGTCGCCTCTGCACAAACACCACAGCGTTGAATTCGAGTTGAGGTGCTGTGTAACTGTACTGCAAAGACAAAGGCCACCAAGACAAATGACTTGAGAGACACAAACAACCCATTAAATAAGCAAAAAGCATCAGCAGCCATCCTGTGCAGTGCACCGGCACATAGAGCCTAGCCAGAGCTTCCTGCAAATGCTCTAGAAAGAGTGGCAGGCGTTGGTTAAGTAGGATGAACACTGGAAACAGATCTGTGCTCACAATACTTGACCAGCTCCCTATCTGCATTCCTAATGGCAATTCCTATCTCCAAGCCACCTGCTCAGAAAACTGCTCAATCTGGCACTTACACAATTTCAGTAGTGCTGAAGATGTAGGATTACAACTGGTCCACAGGGCTCATGGGCACAAGAGCCTCTGTTGTCCCTCTCCCTTAACTATATGTGTTTGTGAACCAAAAATAGCACCTCTGCTTACAAACCTGTCCTAAGTAAATTCCACACATCATCCAGAAATGTACATGGCTCTTGTAATTTTGCTCTTAATCCTACCATCCACAGCCTACCTTCCACCACTGAGAACAAACCTGGTACTAACAGCATGTTTCTTTTCACAAAAGAGCCATCATCACAGAAGGAGTCACGATCCAGAGAACCATGAACAACAGTGCCTCAAGCTAAAGCTGAAGTGGCACAGTCCTGGCAGGTTGTGATGAGTGACAGCTCGGAGATGGCATCATCCCATACTACAGTCAATGCAGGTTATGTGGCTCAGGCTGTGCAATCTTTCTGCAGTTGCAGATACCAGCACTACCAGGCAGCAGCAGCACAGATGATGGCCCCATAGTGCTAAATATTCCACAGATATCTTTGCAAAGAGCTTCCCTTCCAAACTGCTGCTTTGCTGAGTGAAACCAGCATCAGTGTGAGCTCTGAAATGGCACGTTAATCCAAGCACTCACCTGGCTCATCTGGCAGGTGATGTAACAGAGGGATTTGTTTGTTTCGTCTCCTTCCACATAAGCATCCATCACCACTGTCCTCCCCTCCAAATTCAGGACACACTCATAGTCCCACTGCTGGTCCTGCAGAGGAGATAGACATGGCACCAGTTCTCAACTATACAGACCTTCCTACTGCACAACAGTGTTCTCCTCCCTCTCCAACTCAGAACCCTTTAAAAAGCCACTGTGCAAGCAGCATGCTCCTCTCATTCCCTTCATTATACCAACTCTATGCTATATTCAAGGCTCTCTATGCTGTCACTGCCTCCATGAAAGAAAGACAAACCAATACAAAACACAAGGGAACACGTGTTTGTCAGTGCAGGGAGAACTCAGCACAGGAAGAGGAATTAAAGCAAAACCAGTGGGACTCTGAAGTTATGCCTGTATCTGTGAAACTTCAGCTTGGAAATGAGGGCTGCAGTACACAGATTAGGCCACTGCACCTCAAAAACTGTAAGTGGATTTTTCTTCTTTCTCTCCTGTACATGTTCTACTGAATTGCTTAGACACTCCCTGTAAAATAGATGGATACGCATCTGCAATCAGCTCTGTACTGAGCAGTGCAGTATATCAGGTTTAACATAAAGTAATGATTAGTTCGTGGGCTGCATGTTCTGAGGCAGTTGTTTGTAAAAAGTTACTAAATCGAGCTTCTGTCTTGAGAAGCAAAGATGATTTTTATCAGAGACACACCCAAGAAGCATAGCTTTCAAGGGTGGTTTTCCCTACTGCAGAAGTTTCAGGTATGACAGGAATAGCCACATGAACATGAACATGCCAGAAAGGAAAGGGAACGGATGACTTATCTTTAGCTTATGGAGACATAATCAGGAAAGATTCATCAGGAAGTTATTCCAAGAACTACAGCACAGGTGCAACTGAATCCAAAGGCATGCAGATCTGCAGCAGGTTGGTGCACATCTGAACTCTCCCTTTCTCTGGGGGACCTCCCACTCACCAATAAATCCAGCTATGAAATGCTTTATTCACAGAATTAGGTCATTCCCCCTAAGCTGTTTCTGCAAACAGGAGACACCTAGGCAGAGCTACAGCTGTGTCTTACATGTATTTTTAGCAGTGCTATGGACACGGTGTCCAGAGTGCTCTGCATTAACACAGTTTCTCAATGCTGATCATGGTGAGCTACCTGATAGAGGTGGAAGTTCTTGCCCAGCAGGGTTATCTTCCTTGCCACGTTGACTGGAAACAGTGAAGATCCCTGGATTCCCTGCACGCAGGGACATGCATCTGGACCCCAGCTAAGCTCTTCATTCTGAAAACAAACACAAGGCTTCAGAGAAAGAGACCTCCATGGCTCTCACACAGGGAATCAAAGCCTGACATGCCAACAGAGAAACAGCCCTGCTTGAACAAAGACACGGCTGTGCTTTACCATGACGATCTAAGCAAGTAATACAAGAACACAAAGAGGTGAAGAGCAGAAAGCTGCGAACGCGCTGGACATCACAGCAGCTGCCACCTTCAGGCCAGCAGCATTTCTGCAAGACCTGGGAACCTCACACATCTTTTTCCTTCCTCAGGCTGCTGTTTCTCCTCACATTACAGTGGTGATCAGCTTCTACACTCTCAGAGGGCACAACCCCTCCTGTGTGCTGAAATACTAGACCTACAATGTGTATGAACATTTCAAAGTGTTACAGTGTTAGGCTGTGAGTCCCAAAGCCCAGCAACTCACCTCCTCCCAGAACTCCGGAGCATCATACTGATAGTCGAGGTCAGGGTGGAGGATCCTGGGGAAGTCAGGGACATCCCTCTCTGAAGAGTCCCCATCACCAGACAGAAGGGTAGAAGCAGAGAAGGGAGATGTGTCATTCTCAGCCTGCAGCAAATCCATCCAGTCCTCTGTGTCCTGCAGCTCTGTGCCTTCCTCCAGCAGCCACTCTGGGGGAGCTGATGGTGGGAGCTCTGAAGCAGGTAGCTCAGTTCCCAGCAATCCAGGAGAGTCCTCAGAGGTAGCAGGACCCCCCGGCACCTGGCTGGGAGTTTGGGGAGATGGGATGGCAGATGTCAGTGCCTCTGTGGTAGGAAAAGAACTCAGAGGCCACTTCAAGCTGGTGACATGAGGAGAAGGTGTTATTGCTGCTGAAAAGGTGTGCGGAGGGCTACCCACTAGTGTGGTGGATGGGTTGGTGTGCTGCGGCCCCTGGGCGGTGGCTGGCCCTTCAGTGGGCAAGGCTGTATGATCCATGTTTTTGGATGGGCTGGTGAGGACAGATGCAGAAGGAGAAGTTGTCTCTGGCTCAGTGATAGCAGGTTTGTCTGCTGGTGGTGGCAGGGGGGATTCTGTGATGGCCTGGAGAGAGGCTGCTTCAGTTGAGAGAGTCAAGTACGTATAGCTGAGGGTTTCTGTAGGCTCAGATGTCATGTCCAAGGCTGCAGAGAACGTGATGAGGTTGGGCTCTGAGGAGGGCACAGTGCTCGGTACCACTTGCATGATGGGGGGAGTGATGGGTTTTGTGGCTGTGGATGGGGCTGTGGTAGAGGATTTGGTGAGGGGAGCTGCTGAAGAAGGAAACACACCTGAGGCTGGGATCTGGGCCTAGAGAAAAATAACATTGTGGGGTGAGAAGAAAATAAACAGGTAAAACCCAAGCAGGAAAACACTCCATACTACTTCCTGTAGTAGTGCTCACAAGAGGCTGCTTCACCTTCTGCATTTAAGTGAGATCTACGTCTCGTGCCACCACGTCTTGGGATAGGACTGGAGAATGCTCAAAGTGCAGAAGATCCAGCAACATTCTCTCTCCCACTGATTCCTGCACTCACCCCCCACTCTGAGGGAGGTCTGCCTGCCTTTATCCCCCACTGAACTGCAGGACTACCTGTGGCAGCCACAGACTGGGCATCCCTTTCACTTTCCCTCTTGCAGCCTCTCTGCCAGCTTGTTCTTTTCCTTTGCTTTGAGAACAGAGGCTGGATAACCCCAGGAGAAGGGCAATCTGCTTCATCCGATGGCAATTCCTCAGAAACCTAACAAAGGCCTTTTAACATGAGGCACACAGAGCCTCGTGTTGCTCCAGCAGCTCACCTCCTTGCTTCATGTGACTGAGAGCTGTTATTTTACCTGAGATCTGATTCATTGCATCTCACTGAGGCTATTCTAGCACACAGGACTAGGACTGAGTACAAAACGTACCCTTTCATTGTAGATAATGATTCCTTCCTCACAGGCTGCTTTGTGGGTACAGAGGTGCTGCTGGATGCACCAGTTACATCCCCAGAGACTGCTCACACACTTCTTGCACCTGGAATAATGATGGAGAAGCAGCTGCTGAGATGATCCAGGCAGGGAGAGCCACCCTCCCTAAAACTACAGAGAAGAAAAGCATGTGCTCACGGTGCCGACTTCCACAGCAGGGCCACTGCAGCACAGTCATAGAAAGAGAAGTCCACAGAAGCAATGAAGATGTCATGGAAACGCACTACGAGCTTTATGGTGACATGATCTGAAAATGAAAACAAAAGTTTCTTAGAAATGGAGCCACTCTAAGCCTGCCATACTGTTAAGAGACTCAGCATGCTCCAGGAAAGACACTGCCAAACACAGAGACAGATTCCTCTAGCATCTCAATCGCTGGATTATCCTAAACTAAAAACAGGTTGGACAAGTTTGCCAGGAGCAGTTTATGACAGCTCTTGCCAACTCATGGGAAGGAAGACTAGTCAGAAGGCTAGTCTTCCATCTTCATCTGCTATAATTCCACTGTCATCTCTGTATTAGAGGAAGATGCAACATTCCATGCTCAAAGCTGATTGTCTTCCTTTTTCATCCAAAGGAAAACCAGACCCTTAGAACTGACATAGCCCTTTACCTTCAGAGCTTTGTTCTATGCCCAGACTCAGAAGTCAGCCAGAGAAGAGGTTTAAGACTTGTAATCTTGTTTGCAATGACTGAAAGCTTATCTGCTTTAAATCCAGGTCTCATGTCAACTAGAAGCCTCAGGACAGCCCAGTTCTTTGGGAAGAGACTATCTCTGTTTTCTGACAGACCGAAGAACTGCAGAGATGGTCAAAACTTAACTGCAGCTGATAGCATGAGCCTGAAGGAGGACTTTTCCATATGGCAGTACTAAACCAGCTGATTAATCCTGTTCCAGACTAATGTCTCAGAGTTGGGGATTGGTTTCTCAAATAATAGGACCACACTGCATGCTCTGCTCAACTCCAGGAGCTGCCATTTCTCAGGACAGTTTGCTGGAAGTAACAAGAAGCTTGTCCATCATTCCTCTCACAGAATTCAGGCTTCCTCATGCAAGCAAACCCTGATCACCACCAAACAACCAACATGCGTGGTGAAGGATCAGTCAGGGCTATGCTGGGCTCCTGACAGGATGGCAAGTGAAGCTATATGCCAGTAAATCAGCTGATGATGAGGTGTGCATGGAAACCCATGATTAGGAGAAAATCAGGGTATTATATACGCAGCTGGAGCAGGAGTCACTGCGGTACTGCCAGCTCCCATCACTGTCACAGAGGTGATTGCATTTGGCAGTGGTGGCAGGGCTAACACCTCCCAGGATTGCAGGGTTATGACACCATGTTTATAAATATTCCTTTCTCCAAAAAGGCCATTATTTCCCATGATACCAATAACGCAGCTCAGTGGTACAGAACATGAGGTTGAGCACTTGCAAATTGAGAGCAAGAGTTTCTGCTATCAACTTGAAGCTCAACAGCTTAAAGTGACAGATGAGCTGGTATGCAACCTTTAAAACAAAGCTGAAAGAAAGGTAAATGTTTTAGTGAGCTGGGAAAAGTATTACAAGCAGGAATAGGAAAGTGCCACTATTTAATGCCCTGATGAAACCTCATTTAGAAAACAGTGCTTGATTCTGGTTACCAGCTTCTAATTCATCTTAGCAGAGCATAGAAGCCATGCAAAGAAGGGCTAGCAGTACAGTGATGGAGAGAGGAAGTCTGAGGAACAAAAGAACACAAAGTTAACACAGCAAAACTCCGTGCTTAGAATGCCTGGCCATAGTTCACTGAGTGGGATTGGAGCTGTGGAAGCAAAAGGACAACACAAATAGATCAAAGGGACACAAACCACCCATGAGCAAAATCCGGCTAGAAAACAAAAGCGAGTTGTTAAGTCTTGGAGATGCAATGTGAAAGTGACTCAGGTAAAGCATCTCTGGAGTCTTGAAATGAGAGCAAGACTGACTTACAAGGGAGTCAATAAGAGTATCTGAAGCCTGAAATAATGAGAACTAGATTGTGGCTTTACTGATTTTTCACAACTGCGCTTAAATCCAGGTCCACATGTGCAGAACTAAACATGGAATCCAATCCTACCCACTCTGCCTTTAGTGGCAGTGCATGAAGCCCTTTCCCCCTCTGCTTGACCACCCTGAATGGAGACCATTGAAAAATTAAGGTGCTTGAGACAGAATCAGTGTGTTAGCTGGGTTCTGCTGTCATGTTATGTTATGTTATGTCCATGGAGATTGCTTCAGACCTATTAGCCAGCTGCATACTTCCATGGAAAATCTGTTTAGCCACTTCGGTGAATTGTGTGGAATGCTTTCCAACCGGCACCTGCCTTTTACTTCAGATGAATGAGCTCTTTGAATAGAGCAGCTCTCTCACACAGGCTGGGTAAAATCCAGCACAAAGACTATAAACTGAGAACTTCCCATGTTCTTTAGAGTGGCCAATTAGCAATGATCAGCCACTTACTGTCTGCAGTAATAGGAAGCTGACTCTGTATTTTCTGACTTTGTGCTGCACTGCAGATTCATGTCCAACTTAAGGACTGTTGGTCTCTCCTTACATGTACATCCTTCTCCCACTACTACAGGGATTCGGAGGATGTTTGCATTTGGTTTGAGCACTTAAGAGAGTTCTCTCTTCAGATTTATGACAAAGCTGCCAAACCAGCCACCACTCTAGACTGCATTTCAGCTCATGCTCAGATTTGCACACAACCCTTCGAGCAGGATCTCCTTTCCAATGACCAGAATTTGGCATTGGAATTTGGCAATGGCCCAAAATAGCACAGGATGTGTGACACACAAGTAGAAAGCAAACAGATATTATGAAGAATGAAATGAACACCTGCTGACACACCACATATATTCATGGCTGTTAATCCTGGCAATCTGTCAGACCTACAACGTACTTTCTCCCAGCAACGGTATCACAGCTATCATGCTCCATTTAAAGCATTGCACTGACCTGCTCCTGTTGGCAAAGCTGGTGCTTGGCTGGGATCTGGAGAAGGACACATGATTCCTGACTCTGTCAGCACTGCTGGGCTTTCATAATCTTCAAAGTAACATGAGTAAAATTCTTCCTCACGCAGGGAAGGTAAGTCCGAGATAGCCAGGAATATCTACCAATTCAATAGTACTCAGTGAGTGATTTGCTATCTAACTCATTCTTCTGTGTTTAATCTAATTTTCTTGTTCGATGTTTTCAAAGTCAGAGCCCCATGAAGTAGTTATCTACATATACATCCATACTCCTATAATGCCTCCTAGGACTGACTGTTCCACACCATTGTCTCTTGCCATTCCCAAACTGAACTTGGCATCCACCAAGCAATTGGCAACTTCCCCCTTTGCCCAAGTCTGTAGCAAAAACCAGGTTCTTGCCACCTCCTGACACAATATCAGGCTTCAGAACAGTGCAACACCTTCTTAGCTTTCCTGCCAGCTTCCAGATGCCAGACTGAAGCTGAAAGTTTGGGTAACTCCTATTTAGATCTTCCTGACAGCAAGTGTCAGAAACACTGTGAAACCACAGCACCTTACAGATACTAATCCAAGGAGGGACCTCACCCAAGCAGCCATCAAATACTCAAATACCCAGGAACTCTGGGAAGGCAAGGACATTTAGTTTCCTAGAGAAAACACAATGAAATTATCTCCTGGTACAGCTAAACTATTAAGTCCCTTATGCGAAGCACGTGTGATTGAAGGCTCTGATTCAGTGCCCCATTGAAAGCAACAGGAAAACTTGTGACTCCCCAGTTTGCAGGGGGCTTTCTACATGTTTGAACATCATCAGAGGATCAACACCACTCACATTTCTCTTTTCCTCTCTGCTGATATTGGCTGGAGTTAGTGACTGGACAGACAGACACTGCTGTGTAGAGTTAAAGCTCCAGAGCCACTGCTCACTCAACCTGGACCGCAAGCACTCAGAGCGACGGGTGCACCTGCAGGGAGATAGCAAGAAGCTCTATGAGAGATCTAATGGGACACATTCAGCTTCCAAGCTGACAATGGCCATCTTCTACATCCCATGGTCTTCTCTAGTTCTCACTACTGTGGAGTCTTGCTAGAGTCTAGTCCAGTCACTTGCTAGAGACTTGGGGGAGCTGCTACACAAGACACAGAAATCTCAGCCTCTCACCACTTTCAATAACAGGATAAACTGTTGCCAAAATATATTTGGCAATATATGTTCCTATTAAATCCATATATTCCCATGGCATTCTATAGGGAGGCAGATCCAGCAAGCAGACAGGCACACTGGAATAAACCATGTCTCATTAAGCAACATCAGTAGGGGAGCAAGAAGTGGAAGAGTGCTAAATGAGAGTGACACAAGAAGAGATAAGACAGTTTCTCTACATTTGAAATGAGACAGTTTGAGCTGCAATCAGATTAAACCCAGGCTGAAATCCACTAGACAGGAGCATGGTGAATGGTGACCCAAAAAAGCAATGGAAAGATGCCCTCATGTGCAACTGCCAGTGGTGTTTTAGGGAGGCAGGTAGAGCAATGGTAAGTTAGAGAGAACATCCCATAAAGGAACAAAAAATAAACAATCCAGGCACACAGACATAAGGAGGGGAGTAAATAGAGACAATCCTTATGCACTATCCCTCCCCAAAACCCTTGCAGGTCAACAGGGAGCTATCTTACCGTCCCTGGAGGACACACCAGCCACAGTATGGATCTTTCAGAGCCAGACAGGATTCACAGTCTGAGTATAGGGAACATTCCAGTATGGGAACCTTTACCACCTGCCAGAGAAAGCAATCAGTGAAAACACAGCTCACACAGCACAGGCATCAGGTCTATGGCTTCTTCTGCCTAACTAGCAAGTCCCTTCATCAGCATGGTCACTGAAACAGCTTAATCCCCAATACTGGATAAAACCAAAGGAAACAGGAACAAGCTCACAGAGCCCACCTGAATGGCTACTTCACATATTGGTGAAGGACATGTAAACACCAGGCTGCCCAGAGGCACTGAGACAAGCAATGTGTCTTCTATTAATGGGTTATCCTTGGCACTTTTTGAAAGAATGAGACTTATTTAGTGCTAATCTGTATTTAAACAAAACAGGTTAAAGAACAGATTGAACACTGTTCACTCTTTTGCTTTTCTGGACTCTGTCATGGAACATCACCTCTCTGACATGCAGGTGACAGAAGTTGGAGACAGCAGCTCTAGCTAAGGGCTCTGACTGTACCTGCACTATTGCCCAGCTCTATGTGGCACAACTATCATTTTGACTGAAAGTAGAGCAAGCAGCTTTGATCAGTGTGGAACAAAAACCTTCTGGTATGTGGGGGTAGCTCTTACTTGCAAAACACTTCTGCTTTAAACTTAGTAGCCTTGATGATTTCAGCCTCTTGCCCTCCTCCCTTTAATCCGCTCCTACACTCCAGCTACTACCCTGTCAGTTACTTCAAAATGCCAACTTCTAATCCCCAACCTATTACTTTTGCTGAGTACAGGATGTAATTTATGCTTTTTAATTGACAGAACAAGGACTGGAAAGGATATATTTCAGATTTCCCTCATCATCTTCCACTCACAGATTTCAACTCTTCCTTTGAAGCGTTACAGAAGTCCTGAGTATCTCAAAATGCCTGGGGTGGGGGTGAAAGGAAGCAGTGGTTTTCCAGCATACTCTCGTTTTATGTTTGTTCTTTCCTTCAGAGTAACTCAAGGTCTGTTTCCTTTACTAGAAGGATCCTTTTCTTTCCAGCTCAAGGAGCTGATATGAGTGGTGCTGTACAAATCCTCTCAAATAAAGGATTTCCTACTCAGCAGACACCAATATTCCAAGAGTCAGAAGCATCAGAATGAGTCTTCTACATCTGCCACTGGGCACGAACAGAATTACAGAAGGCAGGAGAAGAGGGAAAGGTGCCTCACATTGTTCCTTGGACAGCATGATTTCATCTACAACACTTACTACATACCCAGCCAAAGCATACCTCTGCTGAGGATACTTCCCACACATTTCTACTTTTGTAGGTTACTGCCTACAGATGAACAGCTTAATCTTTTCATTGATTAAAAACAGTAGAAGTGGCACAGTTTTAATTACACAAAGCCTCCTTTTTGTCCTCTGAATCTTCTGTAAAACCAAGACAGGTCACATTACTTGTGAACCCCAAAACAGTCTGTGGTTGAGAGTAACAAGACTCCTCCATGCTTCCTCCAGCTTTTCAAAAGGCCAGTCCCCATCCCTGTAAGCCAGACTGGAAGGAAGCTGCTGCCCAGCACAGGGTTAGCTGGTACATACTGCTTCTCTTCCTCCCCAGCTCCCATCAATAACATGTCTGGACCACATATGCTTTCAATTCATCTGCGGAAGGGATTTATTGCTCTTACCATTGACTGGGTCATGACAAAGAGGTGCTCCTGCAACTGGTCGAACAGCAGGTCTCCACTCACCATGCTATTTAACTGGATAGTTAAAGAAGCGTATACGTGTGCATCTCCCATTGCTCCTAAGTACACCTGCAAGACAGTCAGTTGTATGCAGACAAAATGTCACAGCAGGAGCTAGGGACACCCATCCTATATCAGGAACAAGCTGGCACCACTGCTGTGTGTGAGGAGTTCAGCCTCCCACCAAAATCTCAGTGCAGTGGCTTCAGCCACAGGAAGCATGCACCTAGCAACACCTGCAGAAGGATGCACCAGCCCTGATGCTGGCTCAGTGCAGATGTAAGCAAAGGCACCACAACCACTGTTTGGGGCATTCACATTCTCAACAGTGAGTATAGTGCGAGAAAAGACCATCTGATAGTAATGATAAAATGATAGTTCCTTTGGTAGGAACCTGACTTCCCAAGGGACAAAAGAAATTGCCTTTTTTCCCCTTCCACCTGAGCATCCCTGATCAGTTTTATCCTTTCGGCTTCCTATTGCATTCAGGTCATACCTTGTGCAGCCTCCCTTTGCTGTCTCCCAGGAAAGCAATGGTGTGCCCATCTTCCACATTCACTGCCACTGCTGTCAGACGGGCGTCTGTTTTCTCCAGGAGTGGGGCTGCCTCCAAGGGTACCCGACTGGCCATAGGGCTGGGAGTGTGGTCAGAGCCACATGGGTATGCATACAGGGTGTCCTTTTTTGGGGAGTGGAAAGAACAGGGACATCAATACAAAAAATGGATACAAGGAACATAAGTAGCTTTAACACTTCCATCATCCCTTTCCACTCACATCCCTTCAACAGATGCCCCAGAAGTGAATTCAGCTTTGAACTCTTCTAAGCATTTTAACTGAGACTAAAATACCAGCTTTCAATAGTTAGTTTAGGTATGTTTGGCTGTTTGTACCCTCACAGAACCTTGCAGACATTTCAGCAGGTCCATTCAGCATCAGTAACGAAATGCACTGAAACTCTACTAAACTCTAAATCTCCAAACACCATTAGTGGCTGTACACTGCCATTATGCAGCTTTGGGGAAGATTCGCTGTATTTTTTAAGAACAAAAAGAGGAGAATCCCTGCTTCCAGGGCAAAACCACCTGGTCACAAGCATCGCCTCCAACAATTAATGTGGTTTTGTTATAACACGTACAAATTCTAAGCTGAAGTAGAATCCCAAAGCATCAGGATGTACAGAAACACAGGGTGGAGCACAGCCTGCTCCAAAGAGCTTAATAACTGTGCTTAGAAGTCACAGAGCTCATAGAACCAGAGACCCACAAGAAGTCAAAATGAGTCATCTCTGCACATGGATTCAGTTCTGGTCTTGTGAGATCTCTGTGCAAAACCAGCCATCCTGCTGTTTCAGCTCCATCCCTCCCAGTCCCACAGTCCTTCACTTACTGAATTCTAGAGAGAGAATGAAAGCTGCCAACCGCTTGTATGTGTAGAAAGGAGATACTCTATTATGATTCATCTTTTTCCTAAGCAACAGACTCCAGCCTTGTCTAGGATAGCTCCTCTGCTGCTTTGTATCTTTCTTGACACCTTGTTCTGTGTCCACTTTTACAGTATCCTTTTAGACACTGAATGCAGGATTGTTCACCCAGCAATTACTATTAACCCCACCATCTCTTAATCAATCAGTGGCTTGGCTTCAAACAATGTGGCATGTATAGATTAATGATTTTCATCATGAAATCCCTTATGGATAATATTTCACTCCCCTCTCCAGCCCCTTACTAATCACTCTGATAAAGCTACGTGTGGAGCAGAGGCATTAACTGTGCAGCCTACACCAGCTCCATCTCTCTCTTGCCTTGGGCAACGTGGCTGCATTCAGACTCCACATGAGCAGGAATTAGATTCCTCATGAGCAGGGTTATGTATTTTTTCTGGCTTTGCATTTGGTATCACTGAGCCTCACGGTACCATCTGGCACCAGGCAATAGAGCTGACCCCAATGGAGGTCAGTGATAACAGCACAACACGGCATTCCTGGGGCATCTACTCATCAGCTCTTGCCAACCCCTTGGAAAACCTCACCCTTTCCCATCCTCTCCTCCCATTTCTCTGGGTTTGTTTTTTGTTGGGCTTGCTTGTTTTAACACTTGATTGCTTCCTGGAGAAACTTAAATATGATCAGGAGCTTCTGACAAAGTCTATGGTAATCCCACAGTAAAATATATTTAACCAGCTGACTTCTATTGACTTCTCCAGTGTATTGATACTTTAGCAGGGCAGCAAGACTTGACACAGTGATAACACATAAGAAATCACACCAACATGTTTTTTACTGAAAACAGTTAAAAGAGCTTCTATGTAAATTGATATAAGCATTTTATACAGTTATCATGGACCTATGAAGACAGGCTGAGAGCTGGGCTTGGTCAGCCTAGAGGAGAAGAGGCTCTGGGGAGACCTTAGAGCAGCTTCCAGTGCCTGAAGGGGCTGACAGAAAAGCTGGAGAGATTCTTTGGACAAGGGCCTGCAGGGACAGGACAAGGGGGATGGCTTGAACCTGCCAGAGGGGCCCATCCAGTGTCCTACTGCAATGCACCAATTTTGGATGAAGCTGTATCTGTGAATTGTGGTGTGTGCTTCCTACACCACACAGGTAGGAAGCAGCAATAAGACAAATCTATATCTACGCTCTGTGCAAAAGGACAAGTCACACACCTTGAAAACTACACCCACAGAAAATATGCAGCCTTCCCAAGCCTAAAGGATCTTCCCAGGGCTAAAGGATCTCCAGCAAACTGAACAAATGAGCTCATGCTGAAATCCTTATATCTTCCCAAGCCTAAAGGATCTTCCCAGGGCTAAAGGACCTCCAGCAAGCTGAACAAATGAGCTCACACTGAAATCCTTATGAAAACAAGCATGTTTTTTCCAGTTGAGATTGTATTGAACTGTAAAACTCAATCTTAGCTTCTGATGGGCTAAAAACTGGAGGCAGTGCTAACTAGTGAAAAGGGTGCACAGGCTGGTTTGGAGGCAGAAAAACGTGAGCTTCATTAGCATTATCCTTACACAGAGCACAGGCTGCCACCACTGAAACAGAGTTAAAACTGTTCCTGCATAAACTGTTCATTGAGAGCTGCTTGCACTCAGCACTGAATGGAGCCGGCTGGAGTTGGCACAGACCCTTATGTGTTGTTAGATACAATCTTAACGACAACCGCTACCATGTACTGAATGGTGAAGGATGAAGTTTGTGGGGACATTTCCATATCATTGGACACACTTGTTAATAAGATGCTATACTTTGGTCAGCCCACTAGTGCCAAACTGTGCAGCTGGGACCCTGGGATCGTGAGCCAGGAATTGCATAGCAGAGACTGGGCTTTTTCTCCCCTTCTGCATACCCAATTCTCCACTGCATCAAACAGTGCAGAGAGACTCCACATCGTTTTGAATGAAGGATTTTTCTACCACTCACACCAGGTTGGCTTTTAACTCCCTTGATGTGCCCTAAAAATCACCTGTGACAATTCTTCCCATGTGCCCCCTACAAAGGACACATGAGGCATGGCTAAGAAATACAGTGGAAGCAGGACAAGCTGGGCAGCGTCTTGTTTCCCAACCCTTATGTACTCCCCCTGACCCTACATTCATCCTGCTCCAAGCCTGCTCTTTACCCTTCCCTTGTCCCACAAGTATTCTACAGTCAGCTGTAGCTCTCAAAAGGAAAACAATAATTTTAAGACTGGTTTTGGACCACACATCCAACCTCAGAGACTTCCGAAGCTCTGTGGTACCACTTTGCTCTTTGTGGCACAGGGCTGGGAAGAGGCAATTATCTGGACAGCCGGTTTGGTAAGAAGGAAGATGAAGATAACAGGCTGTGATGCTAAGGGCTAGCAACGCCCTCAGTGAAAACAGGCTGCTCACAACCACAGAGCCTCATAGCAGGACATGGCATTCAGCACCGCCCCAGAGCATGCTGCTGCTCTGTGTTTGTGTCTCTGTCCCGATATCACAGCACCAGCCAGTGAGGCTGACACTGCAAGGATTCAGGGTCACAGCCACTTTAGCTCACATTTTTATCCTGCATCTTCCCATCATGCCTTTGTGGTACAGTTTAAAGGAGGATTATCACCTCTTCCAGCACTGGAGACAAAGAGCAGCCAGGTCAGGAGCAGGTTCTCCTTGGGCACAAAATTCTGCAGGACTAATGCAGTCATTCAGGAAATCAGGATTTTGTTGACACTTGGTTTTGCTTATGTTCTTTTTCATTCCTGGGTTCCCTTGCAGGAAGCTGTTGTGAGGTGCTCCTCACCATAAGCAACAGGGACCCAGCACACCCCTCAAATTCCCTTCCCAACACACAACTGTACATGCACATATTCCTCTCCTTCCACGCAGTACAGACCAGGAGATGAAGATACTGATAAACAACAACCTGAACTGCAGCTTCAGTGCTCTTGGCTGGTATTTACCAAGAGACAGGCTCCAGGGTCAGATCACATCAGTTGTTCTCCCCATGGCCACATCTCCACATCTCCCTCTGGAAGTAAACCCACCCATGTGGCGCAGAGAGCTGCAGCAGCAATGACAGACTGTACTTCAAAAGGAGGCAACAGTTCTTGTATTGCATCACTGCAGCAGCAAAGAAAGAGCCTGAGCCCTAAAGCTTTTAACCCAAACAGATTTTAGCATCCATCTGAGGGAAACAGGCTGACTTCAGGAACACAAAACAACACAAGGACATGCTACAGACTACTCTTTACTCTAGCAAAGAAGCAAAGCCACTTACTGCAGGCAGCTGGACACAGTTGGAGCTGACATCATATTCGATATATGCCACCTCTGTCCCTTCTTCTGACTTCCCATCCCTCATGTAGCAAACGTCCCTAGTCCAGTTGGTCAGCCGATCCACCTCCTCCATAGCATAGACACAGAGTGCAGACTCCTCACTCAGCTTGCCAGAAGAAGCCTGCCAGGATGAGAAGGCTGCAAACAGCACTTCTCCCTCAGTGTCCAGCTGCCCATGGGCCAGGCCTTTTCCTGGCCGGCTGACATAGGCTGCTTGCAGGAGGCTGTAGGTATTGGTTTTGCTCTGGCAGAGCAGAGGTAGCTCCACATATGAGTAATAGTGAGAGTCATCCAGGCAGATTCGGGAGATGTAGGTCTTGTACTCACGGGACTGAGATTTGAGGTCTCGTCGGTAGAATAGGAAATAGACGCTGGAGCGGTAAGTGAAGGATTTAATGAAGTGGTGGTTGTACTCCGAGAGCCGGCCCACAGCCAGTTTTGCTGTTTCTTCATAGGAGAAAATGGAGTGAGAGTCTATTGCTTGAACATCCCCACCATGGGCCCTGAGATTCCGGGTAGTGATGGGAGGAATCCCCCCGCCAACTCCTCGGCTTGTGTACCCTCGTCCCACAAACAGCAAGGGGACCTCATCCTTTGAGTAAGCTATAAGTCCCACAGTGGTGATGTTGGGATCATTGGCAGCAACGTACTGAGTGTCACCAGGGCTCTCTGGTCGGAAGAGGACATGGTCAATGGACGTGAGGCTCCTCTTCTCGCAGATCCCCTGGTGCACACTGCCACACACAATGAGCTCCTTCTGCACTGTGTTCACTAGCAGCAGCTTGTTGTGATTGTCAGTGTGGTGTGCCTGAGGGCACTCCAGCTTCGAGACCGGGGGGAGGCAATCTTTACTGTCCAGAACTGGTCCAGTCTGAACCATGCTCTTCAGCAGCAGGTCAGATGTCAGCTGAAAGAGGAAGTTGGTGGCTCCCAAGTAAATGGCCCCGGACTCCAAGTCCATAGACAGGTGGAGGAATTTCGTAGTGTTGCGCGTGAATGTGACATACTGCAGTCCCCGTGGAATTGCTGCTCCCATGAAACAGAGAACAGGAAGGAGGAACGTTCCCAGAGGCATGGTAAACACTCTGCAAGAGAGGAAAGGCCGTTATAACTCCTCGGAAATGAGGAAGTGAAGATTAACACTCCAAATCCTTCAATAGCACTCATGAGAAGTGGCCAGAAAGGGCATGAATAACCATTGAAAGCAGAGAGCTAGAGACAAAAGAGCCAACACAGGACATTTGCAGGAACACCAACAGAAAGAAGTCTGCAAGAGGATCAGAGACTTTACTCAATCATCTCCACACCACGATGACAGGCACAGCATCTTCAGGAGAAGCTGCAATACTGCAGTTCATGTTCTTGGGGGCTTTCCTGGGGACTGCTGGGTGGCTCTGGGGAAAGCATCTCTTTGCAAGCCCAGGACTTGTACTAACCTTGCTGAATAAACACTCCAGAGCACAGATTCACCAATCCAGGGACATAAGCTAAGTTCCCATCTGTGCTGGGACAGAAGGTGCTTCAAACATTGAAGCTGATCACTGTTCTTGTAACATCAAAAATAAGCCATATTTAACCTGATTCCTGCACAACTCTTTGCTGTATTGGAAGTTCTCTAGGACAGGACCACATTCCAATAGCAGCCAGCACACTGCATACATTATATGAATGAGCAACGCCACAGTAAAACAAACCACTGTCCAAGACAAACACAACCTGCAGGACCATTGTTTAAATAAACTGTACCTAGGTTCCAACAGTGAGTGAACTAATAACTCCTTTGCTCTGCATTTGATCCAGATATCATAATTAATCCTTCTCTTTAATATCACTCACAGCTATCGAGAGCATCTTCTGGGTCTAAGGCTCTTCCACTAGTGCTTTGGAAGAAACCTCCCTGTGCCATCTTTGCCACTGAGCATCCCCCATCCAAGCAGGATGTGGATGCCAGGATGAGGGCTTCAAGGTGTCAGGCATAGCAGCTCCCAGCCACAACCTGAAGACCAGTGTGTCCCCATCCCTGGGGGCTCCTGTCTCCTTGTGCAGCTACATGGCATGTAAAGGGGAGACCACCTTATCCTGCTTGTTATTTACTCTCTGGGGTAGAAGTCTCTTGCTGGCACTCATCCCTCCACAGCTCCTCTACCAGGACTTTAAAAGGTGATTTAAACATGTCTCTCTGTGGACAATGCTCCATTCCTTCCCTGTCCCTCAAAGTGCAGGCAAGGCAAGATTGGGGGGGGGGGGGTGTTTAAACCAGGAAACCAGTTCTGCTCCTCTCCAGGAGGAGAAATCTACAGTGATCCACCCAAGCCATGCCACAGATGGGAACCACTGTCCTGAACAGCATGGGGAAACTCAGAGTACAGAGGAAATGAGGTAATAAGTACCTGCAGCATTTAGATGAAAGCTTTTCTCCATGGAGGAAGAACAGCAGCTGCAAGCACTCCTCATTCACTAGGAGTACCACCTTGTTTGAATTGAGAAGTGGTTGGTAATGCAGCTGTGAATCTATTCCCTTCCCTCCCTCTTGCAGGCAAGGTATCAAAGCTACACACAGATGCCAAGCTGGGCCAGAGGCTCAACATAGCTGATGGATACAGTACCACCCCCAGAACTGGCTGTAACCTGCTGTGCTCGTTTTGGCAACTCAGGGTGCTGTTCTAGCTAAGATAGCTAAGAAAGCTATCATCACTTTCCTCCTACAGCATCATCCCTCTTGGATCTTCTTGCTCAGCTCAAAGTGCTATTAACCCAGAAGTGTTTAAGAGCACAGAGGCAGGAAAAGATCCAGAGCATTTCAATAGAAGACTACCCCAGCATTTACTGCAGGACTTCGAGCAATTTAGGTCACAAGCTTTTCACCACACAAACTGTGTCTCACATTTGTTCTGTAAAACATCCAGCACACTATACAGAAACCACAGTAGCAATAGTGAGAACTGTAACTGTAAGGCTCTAGATCCATCTTTTATTCCACTACTATTGGAAAAAAAAAAACACAAAAGTCTCCTTTCCAGCTCCTTTCTCAGCAAAACTGGCACCTTTACTCGACCAAAAGCCCAGTTGAGAGGATTAGTCCACTTGTGAAATCCAGCGGATGGAAGGCATTATAAATACAACACACTATTAAATACAGGCTTTGTGAAGCTCTGGAAACGCTCCACTTCACATGGTTATTGTTGGTAAGTAGGTAGTACTGTCAGGATATACCCAGATGCAGGAATGCTGGCTGTAGGCTGGCAGCTTTCCTCCTTAGCACACAGCCACTGATTCATACGTACCAGCACAGTGCTTGGGTTATGTGCACACTAGGGCTTTTGTTTGCCCTGATAATGGACACTTGGTGTTTTCTGCTCTCAGTGCTACTGTACCCTCTGCTTCACCCAGGTTTGCAAACAGTGCTGAACTAGCCTTGAAATCTCCTTCCAGGGTGGTGAGTGTGTGTTGTAGCTCCTGACACAGGTCCTCATCATGCGGGAGATGTTATCTGTGAAGCCTGATGAGAGGTATTTATAAAGCCAGCAAGTAGATACATGCACACAGAAGGATGGAGCTCTAAACTGACTATCACCTCAGGTCTGCATCAGCAGAACAAACCGTGCTCCAGCTTCAGCATGTGAGTTATTTTTGTGTGTTCTCCCCACTTTTATTGGGGAAAACTCTATCCAAGGAACTCCTGAACCACACAAATCTCTCTGTACCTCTGCACTGCCATCATGCAGTTGTCACGACAGCCAGTTGTGCAACTCTGTCTGGAGTCTCCTCAGTTTCAAAGCTTAAAATGCCTGCAAACAAAACAATAGGCTGATGACCATCCTACAGCAGGAGCTTGACTGCATGACAGGGCCACATTGACAAGAAGAGAGTCTTTGATCTGGAAGCAGCTGAGGATCACAAGACATCATTACAAGACACCACTTTAAAGGAATCTCTAATCTTTCTAGCTAATGCGACCTTCCTATGCTAGCACTTTGGCATGAGAATTCAGAATATATGGATTCTGAAATACTGGTTTTCTGGCTAGAGGTCATGCCTGTGAGCTGCAGGACTCTGCTCTGTCCACCACATACCATCACGACAACACTTATACATGCCACCAGTACTTGGAATCAAAACCCAGTAACAACACTGATCTTACAAGCTCTTTGATCTGTAGTTGAATCTCTCCCTAATGTTTTACTGAAAGCATTTTAGTTATTGGAGCACCTGTACTGGAAAGAGACTGGAAGAGCAACCAGCCCTTCATTCCAGCAGAGCATAATGAAAAGCAAATCTTGCTGTGGTCAAACCTCTGACCTGAAGATCAAGTCACCAATATCCCCCTAGAAGTCACTTCATTAAGAGCTAGCCCCCAAAGGTGTTTCAGGTAAGTAACGACTATCTTGTCCTTCTGACTCTGTGAGAGCTGAGGGCAGCTGAGAAGACAGAAAAAAGGGTAGCACAGGATGCTCTGCAAGCAAGTTCTAAGTGCAATGGGTAAACATTGAATATAGGCTATTTGTTGCTCTTTGCTGAAAAGCCATTAGCAAATGAACTTGGATTTATTGCTAGGTAAGCAAACATACATTAGAAATGAGCACCAGTGTGTGGCTATCAGTAGGGAGAAGCATTTGTATCCTACATGGAAACTGAGAGAAAAGAAATAGCCAGCAGTGGTATTGGATTCCATTTCCCAAGCTGTTTCTCAAGCATGGGCATCACTACCTTTATTATTCTTGCTATTCAGCTAAGCCCATCACAACCTCTCTGGGAGGACAGGAAGGAGGAGGATAACCTACATTTAAATCTGATGGTTTCATGACAGGCTACACTACTGAGCTCTTTATGGATTTACTGAACCATTCTGCTTCCTGTGTTCATTGCTAGTACACAACACAGCTGTTCCAGACAGATTGCACTAAAAACGTGTAGCCTTTAATTAATGTTGAAGGCAATTGCCAAGGCTGGAAAATTCTCTTTAAATATTCCATTTTTTTTCTGATGAATTCCTGTTAAAGAGGAAAATGCTCCAGACAATGCCCTGAACACTGCCTCTAACGAACTGTAAAATGTTAATACACAAATGACAGTACTGAGTTTCATTTATTTAATCTGGATCACACCAGAAGGGCTAGGGGATTAGTCAGTTCTGCCATAGAATATTTATATCACGTCCACAAAACAACCACCAAGAACATGGAAGCAATGGCACTATTTTGTTACTTGGAATTGGAAATAAGACCATGTTTTCTGTAGCGCTATTTTTACCTCCCTGACCTCACGTATCCCTCTCAGAGACTTAATTCATTTATTAAAGAGACAAACCCAGAACTCATTTGGACACATTTTAACCTTAAGTGTTATCAACACATAAGATGATTTCAATCCTCACAGATTATTTTCCTAATACCACATCCAAACCCCCGACACGGAGAGGTCAGACAATATTCCAACTTCTAAGCTAGATCTCACGCTCAACACCAAACCCTAATTATCCTTGGAAAAAAGTAGGTCCCTGAAACGTGCACCTGCAGTTCCCACTGTACCATTTGCAGAGCCAACCCACAGCAAGCGCAGCAGCAGATTTGTACGTTAAAAGCATAATTCTTCCAGCTGCACCATGCCCCCTGTGCTCCAGCACATTCAAATCCCCCAGCAGTAGGAAGATGACCACCGCTGTGTTTTCTGCGCCAAAGCCCTGAATTACAGCCCCCTTCTAAGTCTCATACACTCAACAGAGATTTGCTGTCTGACGTTCCCATTAAATAAATATATCTTCCTGGGAGTCTTATTCATCACTACCAGGCCAGTTCCCTGCTCTGCTGTTCACAAATGCTTGCAGCAAGGCAGAGATGAACACAAACCTCTCTTTTCCACCTAAAATTGATCCCAAAGAGAATCCCAAGTCCAAGCCATCCTGTTGGAGCAGGACTTCACAGACAAGGGAGCTCTGTTATACCAGATGGGATTAACACCAAAACTGAGGTCAAAAGAACTTTAAAACACCCCTCTAAAGACCAAATATCACACTTGAAACAGTGAGGGAAGGTGGCAAAAAACCTCTCCTTTTAGGATACAGGATTAACAGCATTATTAAACTAACACTTGGGAAAATCATGTTTTCTAAGCCCTTGATAACTAGTACTGATCACTACAATGCACTTTTCTGGATGGGGGTTGGAGTTGTTGTACTAAACCAATGTTGCACAACGTATTTTGTCAACTTTGTGATACTATTAATGATGCTTAGGGTTCTTTAGAAAAACAGCAGGAAGTATTTCTGTACCCCTGGGCCTACCCAAATAGTAATTTTAGCCATACTGGAATTAATTGCCAATAGTATCTTCCCTAACCAGCTTGAGCACAACCAACCTTTTCCCTTGCACTTACATATATGTTATAAACACTAGTTTAAGCTTCCAGTACAAATGGCTAATGAAGAGTTAATGATTAATACAGTGTTAAATAGTGAACTTCTTATAAATCAAGACAAACTACACAAACATTTACAAGGAATATAAAGCAACCCCACATTGCTTGCTGTTAAAAGCTTTCTTCATAGATACTCTGCCATTGTAAATGGAGGGTTGACTTTTCACTTTACCACCCTCAAACACTAACAAAAAGTGAACTCAAGTACCATGCGTATATACACTTTTTAAAGGGGAAATCAAATCAGCTGTTAGCTTCTCAGTATCGTAACACAGGCAAAGGATAACTTTCTGCCAGTGTATTTGAAGATAAGAGTCCTTTAGGATCTGCTCCAACTTCCTGCATAATCAAATCACGGACTACCACTAAGCAATATCTTCTTCTAGCCCACAAGCTCCTGACTGAAGTCTCCCAGTGAAAGCAGAATTTCTTAGGGCTCCCATATAACAGAAACTCCCACCTTAAGCCAGCAAACTGATCCCAAGGGTTACCTACCCCAGGTAGAATGCCTTGTCATTTTGTCTAACTTGTCTTGTCACAGCATCTCCCAAGTCAAAGCAGCTTCTAGTTGCCTTTTGCATCCACTGTTTGAAACTAATCCTTCTTCTTAATCCTCCTTGGGCAAGAAGATAACGAGAGCTATTCTAACTCAGACAGAGGCCCACCTACACAGAAACCCTGGCTCCAGCAACAGACAATAATAGATGCCTAAGAAGTAGTATAAAGGCAGACAAGCACAAGGTAATCCTTCCCTTATACATCTCACCAGCTTCAAGCCTTCCTCAGTCACAGTTTGCAGCCACGTGTAATCCTTTGGATGGACACATTAGGTGGTCTGAGCTTCTCCAGCCAGAAATAACTCATTTTTCCTGTAGCTTTGAGCCCTTTTCAGTTTGCCAACATCCTTTTTTGAGGCTCCTGACCTAGAGGAGCATCCCCTTTTCACAGTACCTGACCCAGACAGGCTGTCCCTTTGGCTTTCACGTTAGTGCCTCTGGTTTGACTCACCAGCCATTCCATTTACCTGCCCAAGAACCTCTTGCTCTTCCTGCTGCCACATCACTCATCAAGTTTATAGCCAGTTGAATCAACTGACTCAGATATTCTTCCAGGCAACTAGTTAGAAAATCTACCCCATCCTCTAGCATTTAATGTATAAAGTACATCCAGGGAGCCTAGACATGTTTACTGCAGCTCTAACAGAACCCTGCTGGGAAAGCAGAGCTCACTAAAGTTACTCATCCAATTCACCCTGCTGAGCAATTCCACTGTTTCTACACAAATCCACATGACTCTAAGCCCACCACCCCCTGCAGAAATAAATTTGCTTGCAGAAGCTCAAGAACTCAACTACTGATCAAATCATAGACTAATACTGGAGCAGAGAGAAATCCCTGCAGTACCCAGAAAATTCCAAGAGCAGATTTCCCATTTCCAGTTAACTGAGATCCAAGAGACAATTTTCAACTGTTTAATATGAACTAAATGGATTTAAAAAGAACTGTAAGATACGGCTCTTGAACAAAAATTGTGGAATTAAAGTTACAGTCCCTATCATGATTTACTAAGTAGCTAAAAGACAAGGAACCAAGAGTTTCACCATCAGAGGAAGGTAATCCAAGAGATGGGCCAAGAATTTGCTCTGCAACCTGTGCTATCCTATATGTTCACATAAGATCTATAAAGAGGAAATGTCTAGAAGTGTCCAATTTTATTAAGATTATTAATCACAATCAAATTCAAAGAAGATTGTAGGAAGTAACAACACCCATATGCTCCTCAGTAACTACACAGTATCTCAGATGTTAATATATACCAAAACCAACACAAAATACTCTAACATCAACAAAATGGGATCCTGGCTGCCTGTTACTAATCTGGAACTTTGGAAGGCCAGTTCAGTATTCAGTATCAGGCAAAAAGACAAATACAACCTTCAAATTAGGAAAGAAAACATGCATTGCCATTATGCTGCTCAATGCTGCAGGCAGTTCCGAGTCCCACATCTGAAAAAGGAGACAGAATGACAAAAAGGACAACAAAGATGATCAAAAGCATGGAGCAGCTTCCATATAAGGAGAGGCTGAGCAGGGCAGGACTTGAGATGGACAAAGAAACAAGGGTGAAGATATGGAAAACTTAAAGAGATCTGAAATATGACATTTGTGTCAAGATGAAAAACATGGACTAAGTGAGCACCATGTCTTACGATACAGAAACAAGAGAGTTACAGGCAACTTTTCTAAGCCACTTCAAGGATATTGCCACTGAATGCAGAGCACTTTAAATAACATTTTAAATGTATCATTAAATTGTAGAGCTCATGCTGCAGGATGTCATGGAGACCAGAAACATAAACAAGTTAGAAGAGGGCTTATATAAATGAATGGAGAATAGATGTAGGTGAGATAAGATGATCAGATACAACTGGCCAAAGAGGGCCCTAAACTGATGATGGTGATAAGGGAGTTAAATGGGAGGAGGGAAAACAACAAACTCACCATGTTATACATGCCCTGTTTCTTACAGCCCTCATTAAGCATCTGCTTCTGGATCTTGTCAAAGACAGGACACTGAGCTACACAGAGCTTTGCAATTTGCCCCAGGATGACACTTCTATTTAAACATCTGATTTTAGACTACATTTATAGATTTTATTTATTTTTAAATATTAAGAATGTAACTTCAGCCCTGCCTAATTGCATATTTAGGAAGCTGGAACCCTAACCTCAATGGCTATTTCTGAAGGCACTATCTATCATATTAATATTTAGATAGCATCTAACTGTATCCTGACAGCACAGCATGGAAGTTAATGCACAACCCAGCAGCGAAGCAGACTGGGAAACCAGAGAAAGGCCACAGCCACAGTGCATAGAAGTGGCAGAACTGAGTTCAATGCACCAAGAGTCCTCTTCCAGGAGCAGCTCTTCCCTGTCTGCTAAATGTTTGATGGAATCTGAACACGACAGGTAACAAGTGCTTGCTGTACGTACAGCTGAGCATTTGCTGAGAGCTGGGCTAGTTCAGTCTGAAGAAGAGAAGGCTCCTTAAAGGCAGACCTTAGAGCAGCTCCAGTGCTTAAAGGGGCTACAAGAAACCTGGAGAGGGGCTTAGGACAAGGGCCTGTAGGGACAGGCCAAGGGCAATGGCTTTAAGCTGCCAGAACAGGGGAGACTGAGATGAGCTCTTAGGCAGAAGCTCTTCCCTGTGAGGGTGCTGAGGCGCTGGCACAGGGTGCCCAGAGAAGCTGTGGCTGCCCCATCCCTGGCAGTGTTCAAGGCCAGGTTGGACACAGGGGCTTGGAGCAGCTGCTCCAGTGGAAGGGGTCCCTGCCTGTGGCAGGGGTTGGAACTGGAGGAGCTTTAAGGTCCCTTCCAACACAAACCAGTCTGGGATTCTATGGGTAGCATTCAACAAAACTGCTATTGCTAAAAGTAGGTCAGGACTGTCTGTTCTAACCATTGAGAAAGGAAAGCTGAAGCACACCAGACTGTTTGGCCAGGTATTACAGAAAACCTTCATCTGGGATTTCACCATTACTTCAAACAGATGTGATTCATGTTTTACCGGCCTCCACCTCAAACAAGGCACGCCTTCCAACCACACTGCCCTCCCGAGCATTACAGGCACCTCTCCCCAGCCTCAGCCAGGATCCTCCTGTTCTCAGCCCTGGCTCCACAGGCCACTGGCTGCCTTAGTGAGTCTGTTTTGATTTCTGTAGAGCAGAAATGCCCAACTGTTCCATCCAGAAACAGCCAGACCAGCACATGATCTTCTCCGTGTAATCATTTCTGCCTCAAGAGTCTATTTCCCTTGGCAGGGTGCCCTCCCGAAGGGCAGGAGGAGACCTCCTGCTACCAGCACATGCTTCCCAGAGGACAGCACTGTGACCCCTAACCACGCTCTCATGTCCCAGAGGCAAAGGCCACACTCCCAAGGCAAGTCCTTCTGCATCTAGCCTGGCCTCAGAGCAAGAGAGGAACAGAGCTCCAAACATCCTGTGGAAGGAAGCCAGCCCTACACTTGCAGCCCAAGAGGAAACCATGGTCTCCATACCAGCATCCAGCCCTTAAGTATCACAGGCAGGATTGCACAGAGGAAATAAGAACAGAGAGATCTAACACAGGAGTTGTTACAGACCACAGGCAGATCCATGAGGACCACATCCCGAGCTCCACCATCCAGTTGTTGAGATGCAAATCAGGACTGTTAAAACACTGGAGCCTACCTCGAACAAACCCTTTAGTTCTGCAGACACTGAGCAGTGCGGGGTTCTCTGGCCTGTTAAGAACAGCATTTCCTCAACACCCCTAGAAGTCTTCAATTTTAATACCATCACAGCTCTATAAAGAGTTGAGAATGGACAGGAAGGAATTCTTCTTGGGAGTTCTCCTTCATTTCAAATACCATTCACTTTCCTGCCCTCCCCAGTAACCTTCTGAGGAGCCATACAGCCTGACAGCAGTTTGACAGTCTTCCCCTATCACTCCAACAGTGTCAGCAGTTCTGGCTACAGCCATGAATACAGGCAGTAACATGCAAATAAATCTAATGCAATGCAACCGCATGAGTAGCATCTATCTCCTCCCACCCAGAGGAGACAGCAAAATCAACAGAATTCCACATCACTGCCACAATCTGCTTGTGGTTTGCCTTCAAACCAAGTTGGGGTATAGTCTATCCTGTATTACTCAACTCATTTTAAAGCATTATCAGAAATGAAGCTTTGATCAATTTATCTTCCATAAATTAGTGCCTAAGCCTGGAAGGCTCTTAGTAGTTACTATTAAACTCAATATTCAGGTAATTAGATTACACAGGTCTGCTAGATAACGATCCAAGTTGAGGTGGCCAGACATATTCTTCCACCTGGAAGAAGGCTTTCATAAGGCCAGGAACAGATAGCAACACACCATGTGGTTCAAAAAGCCCGAGGAGCTCCCCAAGTTGTTCATAACATGTATAAAACACAACAGCTCTTACTGCACTACTGCAGAAGATTGAACAGGCTGGTGCAGTCCTGAGAGCGAGGATCAACTTAGTACCAGTCTCAACAGCCCCAAGCAATGAATGACCTTCCCACACAGGCTGGGATCTTTGATATCCAGTGCTTCCAAACATAGCCCAGCATAGAATGGTGGCACAAAAACCATACATGAAGGGCTCTCAAGAAGCACGTGCAAAGGTGTAAAGTCCCATCCCTGGCAGTGTTCAAGGCCAGTATGAATGGTGCTTGGAGCAAGCTGCTCTAGTGGAAGGTGTCCCTGCCTGTGGTATGGGATTGGAACTGGATGAGCTTTAAAGTCCCTTCCAACCCAAACCATTCTGTGACTCTGGATTCTATGTGGTCAAGGAGTCACAGGCTGGCAGTGATGCAGCATACCCCTCCACCCTGCAATCACAGCCCAAGTGTCAGAACTGGCTACCTGTTCATAGCAACCATGAATCTTAAAGGCTTTTTGGTTGAGACTGTTCTCATCTGGTTTGCTACCCTCCCACCTTCCCAGTCTGACAGCCACTGGCTGGGCAGGACCGACTGGCTCTCCCCTTTGCCTTTCAGGGAAGCCCAGACCTTCACCCTAAGGCCACAGAGATGCACTAACAGGTCTGCTGCATAAACTACAGGGTTAGTCTGAAATGCAAACTCTATGAGCAGGCATTTCAGGCAGTTGTACTGGCTGACTGTTGGCATTTCAAGACAATGCAACCTTGCCAGGGTCTCTCCCGGACAAAATTGTCCATGAGACAGGAAAAACAGATTTATGGTACAAAAAGGATAGTACCCAGCGGCAGAGACCATGGCCTTAGGGACAAAAAGACCAACAGCCTGACCTGACATCATTCTTTTCCTTCTGAAAGAGAAAGAAAAGGTTCAAAGGAACAAAAGGCTGGTCTGTACTGTGCCCTCTGCACAGGGTTAGCATCTAAAACCAAATGCAAGACCAGACTTTCAAGGGTGAAGCATCTACAAGTGAGCCTTATTTCCAAGTTATTTTTAAATGTTATTTTTAAATGACCTAAAATAAGACCAGTGCTTTGAGTACTTCTAAAGGGTATGAACCTCACGTAAGCCATGACATTTTTAGTTTGGAAATGCTTTGGAACAGGGATTGTACTATTCATACATCTGCTTATCACCCATTTTAGCTCCAAAGTTAAAGTCCATTGCAAGGAGAGAAACACTCTTTTAAAGGGGGGAAATTCAAACAAATAAGATTTAGATTATCAGCAGTCTTGTAACTCAGTAAAACACATCCCATCTCGGAGCCATAGAAGAAGTAGATGGCACAGAGAAAGGGAGAAAGTCAGCTTCTCTGCTTAGAACATTTCACTTCACACCACCCTTCCTACTGCAGCTTCCAGAAATACACTCTCCACCTCTCTCCAGACTCAAGTCAAGAGGCTGCAGACTCCAACAGCCCACAGGCAGTGCCTTTAGCAAGCAAGAGATGTATGCAGCACATCACAAACACACAGAACCAAGCTACAACACAAGCTGTGCCGGTCTTTTTACAAGCTTCACAACTTCTCACAGGTCCCATTTGTATCACCCCCTCCCACACCACAGGAGCAGCTGTCTGGCTCTGGTGAGGACCTGAAACGTAAGAATGAAGTAAGCATATAGGAGCACTTTACCTCCCCGAATGCCTTCCCAGGCTTCACCAATGTGCAGCTCAGGGAATTCTTGGGATAGAGGTGGTTTCTGTGCCTTCAGGAACCTTCAATAGCTCCTTCTATGGAGTTGCCCTATATCCTCAAATACACACAGATGTCTGGCATTCACAACATCCTGTGGCAAGAAGCTCCCCAGGTTAACTGCACACATCAAGGACTAAGCTGTTATTTGTTTTTAAGCTTACTACATGCTGGCTCCATTCAATACCTATTCATACTTGCAAAGGAAGAGGCAAAACACCCAAAGGTTGCTTCCCCTCTGACCTTTCCATGCCAGTCAGGATTTGAAGATAACTATCACTCCTTGCTTTTCAGGTGGAATAGTCCCAGCTTCTTCAGTTGTTGTTTGTATGGAAGGTAATCCTCACATCTGCTCACTGTTACTGAAGATACCTTTCTTAAGATGCAATGGTTTTCCTAAAGCTCTAGAAAGCTCAACTATCCTCTAAGGGTTAGAAGGAAAACCTCACCACACAAAGGGCCCATAACTGGTCCTGCCCAAAGGGGAGAACCCTTCTCTCAAGGTTCTAAAAGCACCTGCTTTGAGAGGCAGAAAGTAGAAACAGATTTGGAATTGATCTGTGTAGGTCTACATTATTTTGCCACTGAGAGAAGCTCGGATACTACCAAAACATGAATCTAACTGTTATAAAGTTAGATCATTGAAGAAATGGAGCATCCATACCTAGTGGATAAGAGCTCAGCATGCAGTGGGAGACATCTCAAGCAGAACTGCAAGACAACAAGATGCCATATGGACTAGGCTTTGATTGAAACAGCACATTAGGAACTGGAGCTGGAGTTTGCAGCTGTGCAGAGGTTTCACATCACATATGAGAGAAACATGTGCCCCCAGGTCTAGAAACACCCAAACCCCCCACTATTCTGCCCACTCTGCACTATACAGAACTGCTTGCCAGGCATAGGAAGCGATGAGAAAGCAATGCCTACAGCCAAAACACATGATCACAGCTTGGAGCAATGTACCCTCCATTCCCCAAAGGTGAGGGATTCTCCTGAAGAATTCTTGCACAACAGTTTAATGTTTATCTTTATAGAAGAAAATAGGGCAGAAAACCAGCGCATTCTGCTTAAAAAGGAGGGGAGAGCAAGGGAAGGAACAAGTAACACTCTCCTAGGTAACACCAAATGGCTACTCCGGCTGTACAAGAATGAAGTAGAGCAGGACTTGGATAATAACCGTAACTCACACTGCAGAAGTTAGTTTGTTCAGCCATGATCTTTTGCACTTAAAGGTACTAAAATGCATGTCCTCTAGTGCACTTCTGCTGGAGCACCTTTTCAATAGGATCTGAACAGAAACAGCTTGATAACTCACAAATACAGCTTATAGACATCTGTCCTCCTTATGCTCTTATTTTTATTTGTGCCCTGAAAGCAAGGATCCAGAAGAGACTGGCCTGAATTCAAGTCATCTCAAGTACTTACTCATTCCCTATTTCAAACAGCTTTGATTTAGTGGTTTTACTTGAACCACCCAGAGCACTGCAAAGCTGAGGAAACCAGACTCACCAATCCTTGTGTTATATGTACTCAGGATTTATTCTTGAAGGCTCCAGAGCAAAACAGATCCCAAAGACTTGCTCTTTACCATCCAAGAGTTCAATCCAGGTCTACTACCAAGCTGAAACCACACAGGCTGCACACACAGAGCAGTCTGGGCTAGGGGTTGCTGTTTGGCTTTGTTCATTGGTTTTAGTTCTGCTGAGCCCTCCTGCTGCTATCGCTGCAAGTCCAACAAGCAGACATCCTTCCAAGCAAGGGCTCCTGTACTCCCAGCGCTCCAACATGATACTCATCTCGCCAGTGCAAGAGTCAGTGACTCATTTAAATCAGTTCCTACTGTCCAGGTGCCAGGGTTTCACTCCCAGCCAGAAGTTCATGCAGATCTCACTCAGTCTGGGATCTCTGCTGAACCACCCCACATTTGATATTCAAATTCCCATATTCAAATGGCATACATTCCCTCACAGAGTGCTTCGCCAGGCAAACTGAAATGGGAGTTGTAGCTAGCCTGTTTGACAGGAAGCAGCCTCAAAGGAGAACTCAGTTTCAGGGAAACATGTCTTCAAGGGTCTGTAGCTGTCAACACTGCAGAGCTGAGCCAGCACAAAGCAGCGCATCGCACTCCGTGGTGATTGACAGCCAGATAGGAACATCAGCCCTGCTCCAGGAGGCTGTCTTCAGATCCGATCACACTCATTTCTGGCCACAGATCACCCTCAGAAAGTAGCTGTTTTTTTGGTATTCTTTGTTTCTGTTTTTTTGTTTTCTGGTTTTTAAATTTAATTAATTTATCAATTAATTCCCTTGTACAGAAAACTCCAAGTTTCACAGTTATTTTTGACATTGCAACAGAGATGGAAGTGCAGCACCAGAGGTGCCAAGAAGACTCTTGCAGAAGGTATATAGTGGCATGATTTAGGCACTACTGCATCCCAGAGATCCCAACCAGTCCCTCAAGCAGCTGAGGAGAACCACCAGGACAATTACAAAAATGACAAGCAAATAGACGGGCAACCTCTGGAGTAAATACATCTGCTTACAGCAGAACCCTACAGGTCAAAGCTTCTATGGAAGAGATGCCCTCCATCCTTTATAGGACTTCCTTGCATAAAGGGAACAAGTGCATATTCTCACATACAGCCACTCACTCTTTGCAGTAGACCATGTGCCTGGTGAACCCACTGCTCCAACTAACCACGGGTGCTGCAGCTCATCAGGTGGGTTCGTTATGCAGCAGCATCAAGAGGCTGCCCAGCATTTCTGTGTGGCCACACACACTGAGATGATCAGGAACACGGAGGAGCCCAGCGGGCTGCAGCAGTCCATGGACATCCCAGTGCTGGCTCCCGGCGCATTCCTGCTTACCATCTGGACTCTTGGGAACGCCGGGATACCTTCATTTCTCTTATTGAAGAGTGTGCCTTAACCTGGAATAAAACCAACACGAAGTGAAAAGACTATTTTTGCAATAAATTAAATCTCTGTTGCACTTGACTCCCGCTGTGGTTCCCTTCCCCCTGAGGAGGCAAGGCCTGGCCAGCTGCACAAAGTCCAGGCAGCCTTGGGAAAACAATGGAATCCTTTTCTTGCCAGAATGAGCCTTGCAGTTCAGTTCACCCTCCTCACCATGGCAGGGAGGACACCCCCAGAGCCTCTGCGGAGGAGAGGAGTCTATTGGCATAGCAACAGTACACGCTAACCCTCTGCTAATGAACAGGGATAAAATGTTTTGTTCTCATTAGGAAAAATACAGACACATTCCTGATTGGTGAGTAATGTCTCTGCCTCTGGGAGATTAGCTCAGAGCTCTGCAGCCCGAAACAGCCTCAATTCAGCCCACTGCTGGGCTTCCCTTGAACAGCCACTCTCCAAGGACCCCATAGCTCTCAAGGGCAAGCCTACAGAGCCTTCTGGAGCACTTAGCCTTTGGGCCCAAGACAGCTCAAGGCAAGAATAATGAGAAGAGGCTTGACAGGAGCAAACCAGCACAGGCACAATGGGAACACACCCCCTGTCCCTGCAGGAGAAGCCAGCTCTCGCTGGTGCATTCCCTGCACCTGGGTCCCAAGCTTTGCCACAGCAGGAGAGTTTCTCTTTGTGCATCCATCACATGGCTCACATCAGCTCCCTCTCTGCCACATAGCCCATTGCTATGGACACAGCAAAGAGCTGCAGTGTACCTGAAAGCAGAGCTCAGCCGCTATTAAGTGGTTTGGAATAGGGACTGCACACCTTAACCTCAGAGAGTACTTCCAGGTACTCTAACTCCCTTCTTCCTCTGCTGGGAAACTGATGCTGACCAGGATGAGGACCCCTCACAGAGGGGTACCCTAATAACTCTACTAATACACTAATAACTAACACACTAACACACTCAGCTCCAAAGCAAACTGGGAAGTGGCAGAGCCCTCTTGCTCTCCCAGGCCCCTGCATTACTGATGGGGAAATGGCAGGATCCAGGCTGTGCTCTGAGCACCCACTAACTCCCTTCCCTGTCCCCTCAGACTTCCACCTGCTCTTCCCCCTCCTCAGGCTTTCAAACAGCTCAGTCCAGCAGCTCAAAGTGGTGCAGGAGGAGAAGGTGGAGTCAGCATCAGGAAAGAGGGCCCCTGCTACACCTTGAAGAAACTTCCTGTAGGGAATGACACTCCTTCAAAGGCTGCTGCTCTCACCCGGCCCCAAACCTGTACATTAACCAGTGCTCATGGAACTGCTGGGACTTGATTTCTACTTTACATCCTTCCAGATGAGAAATGATTTATTCCAGACCCCAGGCAGAAACTCCATCGCTTGCAAAGCCACCTAAATGTGCCTAAAGGATGGAAACAAACCCATGCCCTTCCCCAGCAGCCAGCCAAGCAACACCAGACCCCAGCCTTGGCCAGCAGCCTCTGTCCAGCCTGTGTGAAGCTCAAATCCCTCCCAGCCCAACACAAGGCTGGAGGGGCCAGGGGGGTGCTATTTTCCAGCCTGAGGGTATTTTACTTGTTCCAAGCAGGATCCCTCCCCCAGCCCTGGTCAGAAAGGAAAAGCCGTGGGAATGGAGCTCAACACCCCGAGGTAGCTCCCCCCCAACCCATGAGGAAGGCTTAACTCCCTCCGTGCCGGCAGGCAGCCCTAGGCAGAGAGGGATGCCTTGCTGGCAGCACCGGGATACAGCTCCAGAACTGGCCCCATCCTGCTTCCCTGCACTGACGGGCACTGCTGTCCTGCACCAGAGCCCTCAGCAAAGCAGGACATCCGAGGACAGACCTGCCACTTGCTTGCCATGGTCCCTCATCCTTTCCCAGCACACCCATCGCTCCTGCTGCCCTACCTTCCATGTTTCCATCCTCCACCAGCACACAGGCAGCAAGCCACGAGGGGAGAGCGCTCTTTCCATCTTCCCACACTCCCAACAAGTCCCACTGGACAGAAGGATACCTTCACCACTGCACCAAAGCACATTTCCTTCCTCTTGCCCCGCATCCCGCAGCACAAAGGGACCCTCACTCCGCACCGTCAGCAACCAGCCAGCATGGCAGGAGTTAAGTTCGCATTTCCATTCTCCTGACCCGCACCAGCGCTGGCTGAATATCGAGCTATTCTCTGCAGCTTGATAAAGCATGAGAAAGCTGAAGGCCTCACACACTCCTCTTTTCACAGCTTGGCCTGCTGCCCACAAGCTGTCACTCCCTGGCACCCAGGGCAAAGAGAGGAGGAGGAGGCCAAGCTTCAGCCAGCTGCAATGAATCACTCGCTCCCCCCTGGTCCCCTCCTCCCTGGGGAGCCTGGATCCCTCCTTCCGGCAAAGGGATAATGTCTGCCTGGCTGCGCTGGCTTCGGTCACAGGGAAAAGCCATCCTTTGGTGGGGGGGGAGCAGGGGTTCCTATGGCAAAGCTGCTGCCACAGAAAAGCGCAAAGTGGCTCCCAGTGATGCTGAAGAATGAGGGTTTCTGCTCAGCAGCTGGATGGGAACACGTCCCGCAAGTGTTCAGCACAAACACCACTTAAACATCTCACGTGTGCCATTTGTCTAAATTGCAGGGAATTCTAGAGGAAGGCTCCGTTACAGAAGCTGATTTGAAGGGTAATGCTTATCCCTTATCCCTGTATCGCTTGTGCAATATTTATCCCTAGCTTTCCTCCTTCCCCTCACTACAGCATCCAGCGCAATCACCATGTCTCATCCAAGCCCTTTCAATCACCACCACCAATCCCTCATGCTTATTTTGATGGGTTCCACCACACAAGCTGCTTCCCCGTGTTACAGCTCATTCTTCACTTTTAACACCAAGCAACAGAGGGAAATGCATCCAAATCTCAGGGTCAAGTGAGTCCAAGAAAAGAATGCAGATGAGAAGGCACAGGAGCACCAAGGCCAGGGTGTGCATCTTCCTTCACTATGAGCCCATGGAGAGCAAAGCCTTTGGAAGATAAAGAGTTCAGCTGTTTGCTTGCTGAGGAAGAGGATACTCATTGATAAAACACATGGAGACTCAGCCCCTCACCATCAGCCAAGCATGGACCAACCAGCGGCACACGAATCCACACGGCACGTGGGACACTTCCACACACTCGTGTCTGTCTCCTGCTGAGGAGTTGTTCACTGCACAGTAGGCAGCCCCTGCCTCACAGTCCCAGCTCTCCCGGTACAAAGAGAGGAGCTGCAAACAGCAGTTTGCCTGGCAAAGGCAAAGCCTCACTGCCTCCAACAAGAGACAAGAGGTTGCCTTCCAACAGCACACGCTGCCACCTCCAATACCCTTCTTCTCCCACTAGGAAGCCTGTGACCTTCCCTATCCCAGCGCCTCATATCCCTATCCCAACCATCCAACCCTGTCTGCCCCCTTTCTCCTCCATCAGCAGCCATTTAGGCTCCACATTCAGCATACCTGTCTGCTGGTCAAATCCAGCCAGTGCCAGAGCAGATTATACACATTTACCTTATCTCTTCCCACTCCAAAGGAAGGGTGCTGAAGGAAGAGTTGCACAGTGCTCACCTGGCACTGATGTTCAAAGGGGGAGAAACTCACCAGCTTCATTTGGGTCACCAAAGCCTTCTACAGAGGGTTTACTTTATTCTTGTTGCTTGGGTTTTCAGGGGGTTTGTTTTCACACAATCCGGAACAGCACAAACTGTAACTCACTTCTTATGCAAAACACAAGTGGGAAAGACTTTCACTATTCCTAAAGTCACTTTCATCACAAACTGAACTGAGTCTTAAAACCCCTCTCTGAGGGACAACAAACTGTCAAGACAAGGAACCCCATTCAATGCCATTTTATCACCTACTCTGTGACAAACACCACACTACCCATGGATTTATCCCTTATCATACTTTTATAACACTTCATAAGGTTTCCTTTGCACTCCATTACCTCTGCAGCAGTGCCTCCTCCAAACACCTGCAGCTACAAAACCAGTACCACGGAGAGATTATGACACTGAGCATCTGTAAGTTAGCGAGCTCTGAAACTCAGGTTACCCCTTGTACAAATCAAATACAAACCACTCCCAACCACCCAGACAGAGCTCTGCTGTGGGAATGCCAGCTCACTCAGCATCACCCTCCTCTGCCACAAGGATCTCCAAATGCAAAGCTTCACAGAAACAGTTAATATCCCAAGCGTGGCTCTGAGCCATCTGCACTCTATATGTAATATAATCAGGTTCATAATGCTCAGAATAGCACTCTGGAGCCCTAGCACAGACTAAGACCTCACTGTATTAAGTACTGTGTAGCTGTAGCGGTGCTGTTCTCTCTTCTGTAAAATCACTGAGCACCACAGAGCGGAACCCACCGTAACCCATGTTGGACACACAGGAGAGCAATGTGTACTTGCCAAATGTCTTTTGGGGGCAGCTAAATCAAGGCAGTATTTTCACAGACACAGCATGGGGAGGCAGGGAAGGGAACACTGAGGTTACTCTCTCCCTAGAGCAGACAGGCAAAAGCCCAGTTCAGCCAAAGCTCACTGAGGCTCTTTATGTTCCCGGTCAGTGACAGAGGTCACTTGTGGAAGGCTGAACAGATCTGGTGCAGGGCTGCCCGCTGAGCATGCTGGCAAAGGGATCGGAGCTATATCCTTCCCTGCAGTTGTTTGCGTCTCTTCGGGAACACCAACGGCCTGGAGTCCATCCCAACGCTGCTTGTGCTGCCTTTGCTAAAAACATGCCTTTTAGCTCCAAAGGCAAATTTGCCTGAAATTCCCCATGCTCTGAAGAAAGGAAGCCTGAACACAGGGTCTATGAAGAAGGTAATTCCTTGTGTTTGCCAAAACACTTCATTTACGCATATTCTAGTGCTTTTGGCACAGATTTCCGGATGTTTCCCAGGTTAGATCCATGTTTGAGCTGATCATCCTGTGAGCCTCGTCAGGTTCACACTGTGCTGCATCCTGCTCGTACTTCCCAAGCTTTCCGAAGTCACAGCTCTCCAACTCCTTGAGTTGTAAGAGGCACCAGGTCATGCTGTCTGCCCTTCAGCTGATCACAGTCCATGAGCTTTCTGCATATTTCTTCTGGCTTAGGAGCTGTGTGTGTTTGAAGTGAATGGAGACCAGAAGCCTTTTGGCAAGATGCCCGAGGCAAAGGCCTCAAGAGAGAAATCCACCATTTCCCAGGCTGATATAAATGGACAGACAACCCTTCAACTTTTATTCCCTAGCTATGGAAGGACTTGAGGGAGCTGGCTATTACAAGGGGGAAAGGAAGAGCTCGGAGGTCCAACACAGATGCAAGCAGTGTATTCAAAGAAAGCTCAAAGAGGAAACAGAAATAGGTAGCTGAGTACTTAGAGAGGGCAGCCCTGTGCAGAAACAAGGCAGATACCGCTGCAGAATCATCTCTTCATATAGGTTGTTCCTTCAGATCTGCACTAGCCCGAACGCCCTGATGCAGTGAGAGAAAATGCTAAATGATGGGGAGAAAAGGGGCTATGTATGGGCACAAGCAGGAGGAAGTGTGTATGAAGGACATTCTCTCAGCTAAAAAAAGCTGTGGTTTTCAGCACTGCTTTGCCTTTCCTCTGCTGTTTTGTTTCCCAGCGGGGAGGAATCCCATCAGCCCAGTGTCTGATTGGAGCCCATTGGGCTGCCCCTGGCATGGGGCTCCTCAAAGGGACAGAAGCAAAAGGGGCACTAAAAATGTGCCTGCCAAGGCTTGGGTGCCAGCACGTTCTCCTGAGCTAAACGGGACAAGCAGGGAGACAAGAAGAGAAACTGCCACAAAGCTGTTTCTTAAAGCAGATTTACAGGGCGAGGGGAGATTGAACAAGTTAAGAGCTAACCAGCAAGGCTGCCATGAGACCCAACCTATATCCAGTCTTCACAGGGAAACACTAAATCCAAACTGTCACCTGCACTGGGAGCTGCTGCTGCCTCTGCTCTTTCTGTACCACTCAATGCAATCACAACTACAGCCCCGTCCTTTCCCCCTGCAGTCCCTGCTCCTCTCAGAGGATGTCATACTCAGAACTAGCTTTGCTCTTCTTTGTGTGCCCAATGATGAGGATCTGAAAGTCTGTGTTTTGACAACTAAAGTCACGGCTGTGACAACATCATTGGAGATTTGTGCCATCAGAGGCAAGGAGAGCCATCCAGCTCCTTCTAAAGGTGCCATGGTCAAAGGCAACCCAGTGCAGAGCCGCAGTGACAGTGAAAACGGGAGTCCCGCTGCCGTAGTGACCATTCCCAAGGCTGTCAGTGTGGAAGGAGGATGAAGCTGGCTGCTGCTGCTTCACCTGCAGTCACTGAGGAGACAACCTGTGAAGATCGACAGAAATCCCAGTGATCTCATGGAAAACGGCTCCTAGGAGGAGGATTTTCCATGAGGATTTTCTTGACTGTTGGCTGAATAATTTCTTTGTTCCAGACTGCAGGGGAAAGAAAGAAAAAAGCCTTCCTGCTATGGCTTTGCCATTCAAGACATTGTCATTGTCACCTTTCAGATGTGTAAGGATAAGAGACAGCAGCAGCTGAGCTGCGGTAATTAGGAGGCAGAGATGTGCAGGCCTTGTCTCGCATCTTCCTGTTAAGATGCAGTTTACACTTTGGCAGGTTTAACAGTCCCCAGTGAAAATAAGCCATCTGCAGGGGACCAGCCTCAGCTCTGAAGCCTTCAAGTGGTGCTGGAAAAACAGCGTTGCCTCCTTGCTTTTAAATCAGGCCCAAATGCAATCACAAACCCATTAATTCCCTCACAGTACTGCAGGAACACTGGCTCTAGACCTGTTTGCGAGACATCAAAACCACTTCTCCCATTTATTCCAGCATCTACGGAGTTCAAAGCTTCACTGCTCTCTGTGCTTGCAGCAGGGGAGCTAAGGAGGACGGGATCAACCTCATTCAGCTCTATTCACAAGCACCCTTCCCAAGGAAAGCCAATAACTTTGGGAGAGTCCCTGCAGACTTTGCTCCAGTGCTTTGCTCGCTGAAGAATGGCTGGTTGGTAATCCCCTTTTCACTCCATGAGCACAGACCCAAAGGTTTTCATCCCTGTGAGCTCAGAAATTTCCATTTCCATGCGAGACAGACATTTTCCTGGCAGGTCTCAAAAGATGCATTTGTAAAATGGGAAACGACCTCAAGGAATGCTAAAGCAAAGGAAGAAAGCTGTACGTGGACAGTCTTTCTACCTCCGCCAGGAAAGGAAATTCCTTCTCGGCACTGATGCCCCAATAAACACAACCTACTCTACCGCTACCAAATACTTGAGCAACACAAAGTGACCGCCTGTCCACCCTACCTTGTACAAACACCCAACACGTTCCTAGGTGTTGGTTTCAGATCAGCTGGGGCAACAGCCACCAGAGTCCAGAAACACCTATTCATAGATTTTAGACCTCAGAGCAGCCTGCTGGTATCTGAAGGGGGGCTATAGGGATGCTGGGGAGGGACTCTTCATTAGGGACTGTAGTGATAGGACAAGGGGGTAACAGGTTCAAACTTAAAACAGGGGAAGTTTAGATTGGATATAAGGAAGAAATTCTTTACTGTAAGGGTGCTGAGGCACTGGAATGGGTTGCCCATGGAAGTTGTGAATGCTCCATCCCTGGCAGTGTTCAAGGCCAGGTTGGATGAAGCCTTGGGTGATATGGTTTAGTGTGAGGTGTCCCTGCCCATGGCAGGGGGGTTGGAACTGGATGATCTTAAGGTCCTTTCCAACCCAAACCATTCTATGATTCTATATATATATTTATATATTTGTGTGTGCATGCCAGGCAAGAACAGAGAATAAAGGGGGTGTGTTGGATGGCCAGGACAAACTACAGGGAGGTGAAGGTATCCTAGTGAATTCATGACACACTCATGACAGTGATTTTTAAACTTACAGTCCATAGACTTTCATTGTCTGCAAAGGTACTTAAAAAAGCCAATCCATGGCTGTATCCCTGTTGGAAAATGTTTAGAAGTCTGCAAACCCAAAGAGGTTGAAACTTGCTTCTTTCAAGTGCAAAACATTTAAATGGCCCAAAGCCAAGTGCAGAGAAAAGCCCTAGTCAGTAGCTCAGGAATGCCAGCTCTTAACACAAACCAAAAGCATACAAACCCTCTGGTCGGGCAATTCACAGTCTCATCTCCCACCAAAAACTCCCTTTAAATTGCACTCTTCAAACCGGAGCTATCACCCAGCTCCTTGATTCCGTGCCAGGGAATCCTAACTGAAGACCTCCTCCAAAGCAGACGGAGCGAGTGATTTGTTTTACCTTGCTTTGAGGAATTCCTGCTTAGTGCCTCTGTAAAGAGAAACAAGAAGGCTTCATGCTGCATCAGGCAGGATCCCTTCCATCATTCCCTGCTCCTTCGCAAAGGCATTCCTGAGGCGCGCTGGGCCTTAATAAATCAACATGAGCGCTCCAGGTTTCCCCGGCAGCTGGAAGCTGGAATTCTGCAGTGAAGGCAAACACCTCCCCAGCTAAAGCAAACACGGTCAGGGAGCCCCTGCTGTGCACCCACAGCTACTGTCCAGAGGGATGGAGCGGGAAGGTGGGGATCATAAGGCAACTGGCGGACAAAAGGCAATCCAGCTTGAAGCCAGGAGATGGCCACGAGTCCAGCCCTGACCCTCTTTGCTTTGCCAAGATGTTTTATCAGAGCAAACCCACAAAACTCCATTTTCAGACCCAAGACCATCTTGCCCCTGACCTGGATGTGAGTTTTGCCTTTAAAAGCATTTATTTTAGCATTTTAGGGGTCTCATGTAAAAGATCCTGCAAAAATGCAGGAGGAAAATAGCCTGGTCTTAAACAGCTTGCAGCTTAACTCTAAACCAAACGAAGACAAAGGGAACAGTACCGATCACTATGAGCAGCAGTCGGCTCAGCAGAACAAGACGCCTGCTGTTTCCAGGGGTAAAAGGAGGTGTTTGGGATTTCCCCCCCCCCGCTTTTATAACAGAAAAGACCTGATGAAAGGTTGCAGACAAGAATTATTAGGTGGGTTGGCACACGGTTCCAGCCCAACCACCTCTCACACAGAAACCAAAGCAGTGCTTGTCAAAAGCAGCCCGAGGAAACAACAGAGGCTAACGTTACCAGACAAACAGCAGCCAGAGCCCAACTTCCAGCACTTAACATTTGCTAGATTGCATACAAAAAACATAGATGGGCTGCTTCAATAGCTCATTTTCAGCTGCACTTGGCGAGCAAGGGAAGGGAGTAGCCAAAGCAGGGCTGTAACACTGACAGTAAAAGAAAAGCAAGTGACTCGACTGCCTCCAATGCTCTCAAATGGCTCTAAGCCATCAATACCTCAAAAACAAATCTCATTCCCTAAAACAAAGGCTTCTTCCTCAGACGCACCCCAAGAGCTGGAGTAAATACCCCCATTTCACACCTCCCACTCCTGATGGTGATGCTCTCCCACAGGGAGTTTCCAGGAAGAGCTTTCAGTGCACGGATGGGATAAGTGCAAACAAATCCCACTTATATCAGACCTGATATGGTACCGCAAACCCAAGTCTGCAGCTTCCACAGCATCACTTGGAGAGCTCACTTTGAGACCAGTGTAAGGCACATTTTCCTTTCTGCTCCCTTGAAGAACTGCCAGACCCTGGTCTATAAGCAAATAACTGCCTTTAAGGGAAATCCTGGTCTACCTAAGCGTGGTTAATTGAGACACACACATGCCATGCAGCTAACAGCACACAGCAAGGGTGGAAAGCCCTCAGTAGGTGAGTACCAGCATCTCCCCAACCACAAATCATCTCCCCCAGCAAACAAACTCTCACAGATAGCTGGGATTCAGGCTGCAAAGCTGTGTGCTGTTTGGGAAGACCCTTTGTGGCAGCAGGGCACTGAGAAGCCCTGGCTCTCAAGAAAGGAATCAGGGATGAATGTGAAGGACTTGTACATATGTATATGTGGAGAGACACAGACACAAAGGAGGGCGGGGAGAGAGGCGAGAGCCTTGTCTGCAGGCCTTGTGCTTATTCTGACCTTTCAGTTAAAGATTCTCCAAAAAGGCACTGTTCAGCCCCAAGCCTGATGAGATGTCTTGGGAAAACCAGAGCACAAAGCATCACACATGAATGAGCGCAGAGCCATAATACGATCCTGATATTCCCACCCATCCATATGGCCAAAAAACCCCAGCAAAGTTCTGCAGTGCAAACACTGGCAGCAGCAATATGAAACTCACGTGTTAATTAGACTTTGCAATCCAGCACACTGATGTTGGCTATTATATAGTCAGTCAGAAGCCAAACAGAACAAGGGCCCCATTCGTTAACCCGTTCAGAACAAAGTTAATCATTTGCTAATTGCAGGTTTCTGGAGCAAGCAGACCAAGGTCTGGTTTTCAGACTTCTCAGAGATACCTTCAAATGCATTTGGCATGGGAAGCTCTCCATCACTCATCCCTCTTTATTAACATTCTGTCTCAACTTAGATGGTTAGCTTACATTTAGGAAAGCCCACTGCCTTGCTTTACCCAACATCAGACTTAAATGAGCCCTCTGATTTGTTTGGCCTTATAAAGCCAGCTTTCAGACTGTAAATGATCACAAGTTATTCTGAAACAATCAGCATCCATCACATTTACTTCTTGCATAGGATTTTCATGTTGAATGCAAGCAAAGATTAATGAAAACAACTGAAACTACTTAAATGCAGTTGGAATGTAACACTGTTCTTCAGTGTACATGGGTTCACACCCCAATTGCTTAATAAAACCCTGCTTTCCTAGAAAGCTTAATCACTAAAATAAGTACCACAAGACAGATCAGATGGAAAGATCAGAGTAATGGTGAAAGAAATACAAAGACTATTTCATTCTCAGGAGACATCTTAAGCCCAAACCTCAAGTTAACACTCCCATTATGAACAAGACTCTTTATATCCAGGATGTGTCACTTATGTTGCATAAAGCACTTAGACATAAACAAAGTTTGGGAGGAAAAAGAGAGGGCTGAGGAACACAGCTGCAATAGTCTTGGGGTTAATTCTAAAGCACAGCAAAGCAGGAATCAATTGCAGCAGGACCACTCAGAGTCACATAATTTAAGGTATGACCACTCTGACTTCCTGCCTAACACACAGGCACTGTTCCACTTCATCCACTCACACCTCCACAAAACCCATTAAGTGGTTCTGTGAAATGTAGTGGTTTATGGCATCTAGACTGGAGGCCTTTGGAGGTCACAACACAAGTTCACTACTCTCCTAGCAGCTTGCTCCAATGGCTCCATCATTCTTTCTGGCAGCAAGGCCAGTCTAATTCCTTATTTGTTTGCCTTCTGCCTTGAGCCATTAATTCCTTCTCCACTGCATTAAGAAGCAGCTCCTCAGAGTCAGTTATGCACATGCTTTAACCAAGTCACCTCTCAATAGCTTTTTGGGCAATCTACATCTCAGTCCTTTCAGGCCCGCATCACACGGCACCTTCTTGAGTGCTTGAACAACTTGGACCTTTTTCCTCCTTTTTTTAAATATCAGTTTCACTGTCACACATCCCTCCCTCTTCCAGGTCCCTGCTTTGGTGAAGCACAGTCTGTGAGCGATTGGCATCTCTGCCACGCAGAGATCTGTACTTGCCTGGATCGGATGTTATTTCACTAGAGCCATTTCATAGCATTAATGAATGAGCTACAGAGATCAGTCTGCAAAGACCTTATCAGTTAGCTAACAGTCATTTACCCAACTCCATAAGGAGCTCCCATCTTAGTCACCATTTAACCATTTCTCCAAGCTCCAAGGAAAACTTCACTCCATTCACACACCCCCATTCTGTCAAAGTCTCACGTATCATTCAGAATCTTCCAACAAGAAATTCCCAACAGACCTGTCATTTCCAACCATGCTTCTGAATTTGCCCTCTGCGTTGCTGAATCAACATTAGCAGCTTTAGGTTCATCTCCAGGAACACAGATGAACTACTGAACAGCACAGAGTACTGGCGCTCACTGAAGGCACCTGCTAGGAATACCACTTCTCAACACGTTCCCATAACCCACGATTTCAGATGCATCAGCCTTTTATTTCATTAAATAATTATGAGGCACGCTGTTGATGTTGGCACAGATCAATTATTCATACCATTGTGCTGCTCCAAGTCAAACATCCTAAGAAACACATTCCATAAACAGTCACCTGCTGCCGTGTGCTCCCGTGTTTCTTTCCGGCTGCTCTCCCTATTAACACAACCCTTCAGAGTTACGTATCCTATGAAGTATCCATCATAAGCAATAACCACCCACCTCAAATCTCCCCAAAGACCTGAGTTATTCAAGCTCACTGCATGGAAAGCATTAATCCCTTGTAGATGTTAACCAGGTGCTCTGTATCATGAGGACTAGTACCTCCTACTACTGTTCTATCAGGAGGCCATTGAAATTCCAGCTCCAACCAGCATTCCCATTTAGTGACAGTTTTCATTCTATGTTATACAGCAAAGTGCACAAGGCCTTAGAGGGTTTATGCTCTATGTGCATGCAGGAGCACAGGCCAAGGTTTCAGTGCAGGCCACTGTACCAGCCTGCCTCTTATACCACTACACTGAAAATCATTGCAAGGCAATAGTGTAGAATGTAACATGGCTTTTATCAATCCTCACCTTGGTATTGTGAACCCTGCAGCTCAGCTACCTGGGAACATTAATACCTGGCTGTCTATCAGGGATGCTATTCTCCTGAATGAGATCCTCAGCACAGCTCCAAGTAGCAGGAATATGAAGGCTATGGAAAACTGGTGGTCAGGAAGGCAACCCATCAGCTTTAACAGCAGAAAGTCTGCTCATGTTTATGCATGACTGCCCGAGTGAACTGTGTGGCTGCTTTTGTTGACCTGCTCACAGCTATCTATTCTTCCAGTAGGAACGTCAGGAGGAAGCCATGCTGGGAATGAGCAAGGGAAAGAAAACACCCTGTGGACACAGTGAATGGGACAGAAAACTCCCCTACAGACTCTCCAAGTTTACTTGCAGTGATGCTCTGCGTTGGACTGTCTAGCAGCTCTTTAGGACACCTTCACACATCAAAGCTCAAACCACACCACAGTAGTCATTTAGTCTAAATCTACTTTAGAAATTGATTAAAGCATTGATTTTTTCATAGCCTAGAGACAAAGTGACCTTTCCATTCAACAAAAAAACAAAGGGAATTAACACGAGTAAACAGAGTTTTCATTTTAAAGAGGTTTTTCCCTTCGAAGGGAAGTCCCATAGTACTTTTTTTAGTGCCAGCTCTCTAAAGATCAATTCTTTTTCTTCCACTTGAGCCATTCACCGTTCTGTCCAAAAGAGGCCACAGGGTCAAGACTTCTCAGAACATATAGAAAAGAGCAGCCTGAAGACAAACACAAGACAGAGCTTGGGGGCAGTGAAGAAATCCAGTATCAATTTGTAGACAAAGTCAAGCAAAGCAGCATCACAGAGGACAGTTCCCAGCAGAAATAACAGTTTCATAAGGAAAAGGTTTAAGACATTCTCTATACAGAAAGGATTTTTGAGAGGTATTCTTCATTGCAGAACAGAATAACAAGGATGTTCCATGTGTTCATATTGGTTGAAACCATTTCCCTCATGAATCACTGTGTGCATATGATTTCTACCTGCCTAAACCAAACACACTGCGTTTTGGGCAAAGTTCCATCATTAGGACCTTGTGCCTTCTGGTACTTCCTACATGGTGCACTCAGGGATGCAGATTACAATCCTGGTGCTGAACAGCCAGGTGTCATTTGTGCTTTGATGATCCAACAGGCTCTGGCAGCCTGCAGAGGACACGGAGCCCGTAATTGTCACTGGAGCACCCGTTAGGATTACACTGTGCTGGCAGCACTGGGAGGAAGGTAAACAGATGCAGAACCCCATGGCTCTTGAGCTCATTCACCTGCAACCGCTTTACCCAGAGCAGCAGTGTCCTGGGATTCACATGCTGCTGCTCACCACCTGCACCAGACACAGACACAAACCTTCCATCAACGACAGAAACTGCCAAACTACTTAACCAGAAATGCTCAGGTTCCTTGGAGCTGCACGAGCAGAATGCCAGCATACAGATTCCTCCCCGCAGCACACCCATCACTGTCATCACTCGGAAGGTTAACACTGCTCACGTGTTATTTGCCTGTAGCTAGTGAGTTTGGCACTTGCAGACGATCACAAAGGTGCTCTGAGGGCTGAAGCACCTCTCCTATGGAGACAAGGTGAGAGAGTTGGGGTTGTTTAGACTGGAGAAGGCTCCATGGAGGCTTCAAAGCAGCTCCCAGTGCCTAAGGGGGCTACAAGAAACCCAGAGAAGGGCTTTGGACAAGGGCCTGTAGGGACAGGCCAAGGGCAATGGCTTTAACCTGCCCGAGGGGAGACTGAGATGAGCTCTTAGGCACCTGTGAGGGTGCTGAGGCGCTGGCACAGGGTGCCCAGAGAAGCTGTGGCTGCCCCATCCCTGGCAGTGTTCAAGGCCAGGTTGGACACAGGGGCTTGGAGCAGCTGCTCCAGTGGAAGGGGTCCCTGCCCATGGCAGGGGTTGGAACTGGATGAGCTTTAAGGTCTCTTCCAACACAAACCATGCTCTGTGACAGTGGGATGCTGTAGATGTATTTGGATGATTGGCTCCATGAGTCTGCAATACGGCCATCAGCTTGCCTGCTCCTTCTACTCTTTACAACCTTTACTCACAGACTTTAGAGACAGTTCTCCAGTGTTGTGAAGCCTTGCTGTGTATTATGGAACAGTGCCATCATCAATATAGGTCACTAAGGAAAGCTTAATGATGCCACCATGCTGTACATACAGACCTGGGTATCACAGTGTAACAGAACAATTACTTGCAAGACCATTTTATGTGCAGAAAATGCCTTTACAAGGCCCGAGCATCCAGAACACAGTAGTGTTACTGCAACACATGGAAACAGTTTTAAAATACAATAAGCAAAAATGAATGGATGTCAGAACTCGCCAAGAAGCCTTTAGACTTGTGGCACTCTGCTGAGCTTGTCACTGAGGCTGCTGACACCGGCTTTCACCTCCCTGGCAGATCAGTTCAGTGCTGGGAAGGAAGAGGCCATGGTGACTTGGGCACTATGAGGACAGAGACTTGACTGTCCCAAGCCCAGAAAACAGGCTAAATGGCTCTTTCACTGTCCCTGTGCAGCTACTCATATGGCCACTGCCCCTACTTCCCATTGCTACTGCTGTAGAGAGTAACCTTGGAGGTAGCTGCCCTTTTAGCAGTGCAGAGAACTGCAATTGTAGGGCAGCAACTCTCCTTCACCCCTTCTTTTAGCTTTACATCATCTCAGCAGTGCTGGGCACAGAGCACAACCAGACACTCCAACACTGGGACTCCAACTGCCTGTAACTGTGGCCAAGGAGCTCAGCATACTGAGTCACTCACAGTGCATTGCTCTGCCTTCTTGCCAGTTCAAACTCTGCCCAAGCTGGTTTCAGGCACCCAGGTTATCTTGTAATTGCACAGGCAGCTCTGATGCCCGTCATGCACCTGGAGAACATTTTTCTGGTTACAAATCCCCACAATTCTGGAAAAATCTAGATCAAAGAAGCAAATAAACAGTAAAAATGGTATGTAATGCTGCCCATTACAGCGACAGCAGTCCCCCAGAAGGCATAGTCATGCAAGGGCACCACACCTCTGCATTGCAGCCAGGAGAACGCTGCACTGACATGCAGGCCGAGCAGCAAAAAGCCCTTGTGATCTTTGTCTTAGAACTCTCTCAACAGTTGCAGGTTGATGTGAAATGCAATCCCAACTATGCTCCAGCTAAGGATCCAAACGTAAAGTCACAAATGCTTTAAGGCTCCCTTGGTCCTTCAGCATTTCTGCAGTCCCATGTCAGCAATTTCACCCGAAATGCTAAACTACCTAAAAAGAGGGGCAAATATAGCCCCTGGTGCCTACTTCCCTGTTTTCCCATAGTGGCACACAGCTCCCATACAATTAATTCAGCTGCACACCCCTTCTACCATTTTCCTGGGCAGAATCATTCAGTAACAGACTGCAATTGGTATGCAAGAGGTTTGGCACTAGGCAAATAGGGATGAGCACACTGATGGCAGTGGGGTTCAGAAGCCCACAACTCCTTTTGCACTCAAAGCCTCCAGCACATACATCTTTTGGCTACACTAAAGGTAGGACGCAGCACGGGACAGGTGAGAAGAGCTTATGACCACTGCATGGTAGAGAGCAGGCAGGATCCCAGAAGAGTTACTGAGGTGCTCTCATATCTGATAACTCACGTTTGGGTAACTCAGCACCAGAATTGCTCTCTCCAGCATTTTAAGGTTGCTCTGATAAAAAAAAGCTGGGAATCAAAGCTGAAAGTGCTGATGAGAGAATTGCTTCAGGGCCCTTAACTCCAAGCTGTCCAAAACCCTGCACCAACTTCAGTGCTAACTGTTCCTGACAAAGCCTGCTCTGGCAGGAGCATCCCTGAAGCCCTGGCTCCTGTGCTTTACATTCTTGCTGTGTGAAGGATTTCCAGCTGAGCACAGAGCAGTTGCAGGGCACTGGCAGGAGCATATTCCCAAGCATTTGCTTGGCCAGCTGTTCACAGAGGTTGGCATTTCAGTTTGGACATTAGAGCTCAGAAACTCCTCCCTGTCTCACACAGGAGGCTGGGGTATGGCCACTTGTAAGCAACAGAGGGATTTAAGGAGCACAGTCTCCAGGAATCAGGAACAGGGGGGAAACAGATTGCACTCCAGCTCTTAAGATAACCCCACACAAAGAATAGGGAGGCCTCCTAACCAAAATGTGAACTATAGAAGAGCTAAAGGAACAGAGATTGAAACAAAATGATTTTTAAATAGGCATAGATGGGCAGAAACCTTCAGCTGAAAACACTGCTTCTATGTAGTAATTTGCAGAATTGTTATACTAGGGTAAGATGTCAAATACACCCATTCTATTTAGAGACTGACATGCAATACAGTCAGAAAACTAGTTTCATCAGCATAGACAATGCTTGAAGAGAAGCAGCTTCCCCCATGTTCAGTCGCAGGCACAACTACTCCCCTGCACAGCAGAGCTGCAGGGAAGGGTAGGACATAACGTAGACAGCATTCTGCTTGTGATAACTTCAGCAGTATGAATCCCATCAGTGCAACTCAGTTGACAGACAATACTACATTATGCTGAGATACCCTGACACTGCCATCCCCAGCAGTGTTCAAGGCCTGGTTGGATGGGGCTTGGAGCAACCTGCTCTAGTGGAAGGTATCCCTGCCTGTGGCAAGGGTTGGAGCTGGATGAGCTTTAAGGTCCCTTCCAGCCCAAACCAGGCTGGGATTCCATGTGTTTTTCACTGAAACCCGGGAGCTCCAAAGGCAGCACTGCCTTTCAATTCAGAACTACAGCAAAGTGCAAGAGAAAATGAGAATGGTGATGCCTTGGACTTCTCTGCACTTGCAGATACAAAGCTTGTTGGCAGCAGCAACCATTAATACCTTAATACATTAATATCCTAATGGCTCACCATTGGGTATTTGGATCAAGCAGTCACACAATACCTGAACTCCAGGCCCCAGTACAGAACCAGCCCAGCTAAACCCCCACCAGGAACAACGATCAATCCACCTACAGCCCCTGTGACACAGGGACAAAAGGTTTTCCACATAGAACAGAGCAGCTCCAAGCAGCAAGATAAAATGACAATGCTCCAACACTTCAAGAAAGGAAGGGAATTATCAGTTCCTGAAGGGGGTAGCTATGAAGTTGGAGGAATTTGAGAGCAGCAGCACTGGTGCAGAGCAGAGCCTGGGGAAGCTCAACCCCACCAGCTCCTCGCTGCTCTGTAGTTAAACTTCAAAGCCAAAAGCAATGTGAAATCTCACACATTTGCCAGGCACAGAAGCTTCCTCAGGACTTCCAGTGTTTACACTGCAAGCTAATAACTGAATTCACATGCGATTAAAGGCTGGCATCTGGGAATTCCCTCGGGATCTGCATCACTTGAAGACTCGCCTCACATTCTGATCAACATCTAAAATCTTCCTTTCAGATCGTGTTAACACAAAGTGCTTTCCTCCTGCTCCTTTCTTGAGGGTGGCAGGCAGGATTCCAAAGTGAAACGATACCATTAAATTCAGGATATCAAAAATAACTGGAAAAACATGATTTAACAGAAAAGACCAAAACCAACAGAAAAGACCAAATACCAAAAAGTATTTGTTCCTGCCCCCCCATTCCCCAATCAGGAGGCAGTACTTTTAGTTAATAAAAGACACTTAAATTGCTTCCTGCAACCTCAAAATAGCTCAGATATCTTAGATGCTACTTGGCTAAAAGCAAAAGAATGTCTTAGCAGTGAAAACAAGTCCTCCACATTTATTACTTCAGCAGTTGGGGAGGAAAACCAGAGCCTTCAAGAGCTCGCTCAAAGCACTGTGGTTCTGCCATCAGCGGAGGCTGCGTGTCAGTACAGGTCGAAATATCCTCCTTCATGTTCTGGCACCTTTGCAGCTGAGCAAGTCTGAGCTCCAGCGACTACAACCCAGGCCAGTTTATTAAGCAGGGGCACATCCCAGTTATCATTATGGAGAACCACAGCATGAAGGTTAGTCCTATATGGTCCTAGAGAGCAAAAATCCCTCCATGTGGTTTTCAAGGAGTCCCTTGTCTCAGCACGCAGAAGGGGAAGGTCTTCCAGCTCTCACCACTGTGCTGGGGTGAAGACTGTGCAACACATGAGATTACTGTTTCCCAATGGAATCAAGCACCTACTCTGCCTCCTGGAACAACAGTATCCTGTCATGGGACCATGCACATGCTCCTAATGTGTCAGATGCTTGTCCTGGAAAAGCATATGCAGGAATGCTCTAAGAATTGTCTTCCGGCACCGAGACCAAACCAGACAATGCTCAAATAATGATCAAAAGGAATCTTCTCTAAAGACATCATCACATCCATCAGGTCAAAGACGCCTCCAATAATAGGACAAGGAAAATGATACCAGCACAGTGCAAGACCAGCTGGCACATTCCCATAAAGGCAAAGCAGCCCTCCTGCGGTTCTGATGAACAGTAGAAGATGAATCCTTTCAGATACAGTAATCCTGCAATCAGATACTCCCAAGAACCTCAAATAAATGCAAATCAAATCCAGGGCTTTAACAGATTATGGGGAATGCAAAGGAGAGTCACTAGAAGGAACCAGCTTTCCAGCACTCAGAGCACAAAGCCATTTCACTGAGGATCCAGGTGAGCGAAGAGGGCACCATTCCAACCCCTGTTTCCTGAAACTAGCTTGTATCTAGAGGGCTAATTCTTCCAGAAAGCAGGCAGGTTCATGTCTCCTCCAACTGCTACCACCCTGCAAGCCGGGATGAATCAAAGTCCTATCATCTTCCTCCAGGATGCCCTTATGCAAGATTGGGAGGCTTCAGCTCAGAACTTGGCTACAAAAGCCAAGTTGAAGTTTCAGGAGGGAAAAAAAAACAACTCCAAGAGCTACAAACAAACCAAAACGAACAGATGGAGAGGCTGCAAGGGAGGAGGAGAAACCGGAGTCCCTGCGAGCTTGCTTTGACAAGCACCAGGAAGGACGGAGACAGAGAGGAAGATAACAGAAGGGAAATAACGTGAACCTGACACATTCAGAGGCAGAGCTTTTACCACAAAAATCCCAAGCATCTGCAGGAAGTGGCTGCTCCATTTTCTTCCAAACTTCCCCCCACTCATTGTTTTCCCTCCCCAGGTGAAGCATTCCTTCTATTGGAAAAGACACCCTGCCTCCCTGTACCCAGCACTGCGACATGAACCACTCCAGCAAGCAAACAGCACCCATGGAAGGCAGCAAGCGCAGTCACGTCTGTTCCCTTTGGACAGTGCTGGCGAGCACACACACAGGCAACCTGGGTGGGTGCTTTTCCCTTCAGAGCACACCCCACACACAGCTGGCACCGCTGCTTTGGCAGGCAGGCTCCCTCCGGGCACACAGGGCCACCTTCTGCAGCAACAGATGCTTTCCAGGCTCATTCAGCCCTCGCAGCCCCTGCCGATGCTGCCAGGAAAGCCCAAGCATGCCAGGAGCAGCGAGGCTCCCAGAAACAACCCTGCTTTGCACAAAGACTGGCACTGAAGGGAAGGGAATGTGTGCTCCTTGTCAGCTATTCCCTCTGCCCTTATATGGGAAGATCCCATGGCCCCGCAGGGAATAGGATGGTGCTGGTGGACATGGAAGGTGAGGCAATACCTGAGCTTTCAGCACGCAAGGATGGAATTCTTCTGTTCTGAAGAGCAAGTGGATGCTAGGAGCCCAAACAGCACTTATGTGGGAGAGAGCAGAGATTAAGTATCACCTGCTGACAGTCTGCACCCACCTTTCCCAAGGGAGTTATGCTGGTCATTTTAATCTTATTAAATATTGTTAATCGTATTAGTAACCTAACTCTATTCACATGTTGGGAGACATTTAAAGAGAAAATTCCATATATAACCATGCTATACAAAACATTTTCTAGTCAAATCCCAACTCGGGGCAAGTCCCTGACTTGCAGATTCCAGTTCTGCTACACACAAGTGTGGATGAGCATGGAAACAGTCTGCTCAGCACCGGATTACCAACAAGTCACCTTCACTTGCCAGATTCTTCTGTCCATAACCTGCTTGCTTTCTTCTGCTGGGATTCTGCTAGACATTCCTGGCCTTTCCAAGTGACCCTATTAAAAACTATGCCTATGTAACAGGCAAGGGGAAACACCAATTTACACATTAGAATGCAAAACCATGCAACATAACAGCTCAGTGCACCAGCTCCCTCCTGAATGGGGGCAAATAACTCCACCACCGGCTTAACTCTCCGTGTCCTCCACCAGCAGCTTAGCTCCCAATGTCACATACACACATCAATAGTGTGGTGCTCATTGATTTCTGTTTTCATACACAAGGCACATAACATGGGATTGCTGCAACCTCCATTCAAAAAGGGAGCCCATGAGCGAGCAGACCACATTCAGCACTCCACCATACACAGAATAAGGCACTTGTTTAGTGAAATCCTGACCCCGCTGTTTTACAACACTCAGGATTGCAGCCCCTTCCTTTGTAACCACAGCAGCAGCCGGGATATTCTCCCAGGACTACTCCTGTTCCAGGCTGCTGCCCTGAGATAAAGCAGCAGTCCTAGGAAGTTTAGATTTGAGGAAAGCAAGCTCTCCGATTGCAGCCATGTAACAGAAAACACACCTGCTTAGGGGGCCCAAACACTTGCTGCAAAGGAATGTGTTCAAGGTGGAAAATGGGATCTCCAGAACAACAGGACTTAACCGCTTGGGTTCAGTGCAGGCAGTAAAATCACTGCTGAGGGGGAAAGGGGAACACATGGCTTTCCAGAAGTTAAAGGTATTGCATTTACCAGAAAGCTGCCTTCTGATCCTTTTTTACTGTTGCTTGGAAAAGCGTTGAACAGATTGAAGAAGGCAGCCAAGTCAACCAGCCCCAAGTTAATAATTTCAATGCATTTGTAAGTTAGCAAAGCAGATTTAATTATTAAGCAACTTTGCTTCTGTAGAAGGCAGCTCCTGCTACCTCTGAGGTTGAAGTTTCAGGAATATGATGATGCTCTCTCATAATGCTTTTTGTTTTAAATGCTGCCTGGCTTCAGTCATTATTTACGGCTGCACCATTCACTGCCAGCCCTCTAAGCCCTGGAACACGGCTACTCCCTGAAGACACTCAAGTCTTTTAATCAGAGGAAGGACTCACTGGGGTTCTTCAGTCTGCAGAAGAGAAGGCTCAGGGAGGACCTTATCGCTCTCTACAAGTGCCTGACAGGAGGATGGAGCCAGGAGGGGCTGGGCTCTGCTCCCAAGGAACAAGGGATGGGACAACAGGAAACAGCCTCAAGATGCACCAGGGCAGGTTTAGATGGAGATGAGGAGCAACTCCTTTACCTAAAGGGTCGGCAGGCATTGGAACAGGTTGCCCAGGACAGTGGTGGAATCACCATCCCTGAAGGTGTTCAAAGCCCATATAGATGAGACCCTCAGTGACATGGGTTAGTGGTGGCTTTGGCAGCCCTGGGATAATGGTTGGACTTGAGGATCTTAAAGCTCTTTTCCAACCTACCTGATTTTATGTTTCTATACCTTAACCCCTTCAACTAACACAGCCCGTAAGCACCTTATGCCTCTTCTCTCCATTACCAAGCTCTCCGCACCCTTATCAAACAGCATCCCCACAAACTCCTTCACAAAGCCCTTGTTTGAGCATCACTGAAAACTCACGGGGCATTTTCCGTCTCCGTAGTGCTCGCCGGCACTTCCAAAAGCTTTCCCAGTAAAAGCTGCTGTTTTCCAGAGCACAATTCCCCCGTTATTGCCTTTTACTGGAGGCACCAATGCACTACCAGGGGCGGGACGAGGATCGGGCAGCCCTTCCAGCGCGGCCTCAGGCCGCGCTGGAAGGGCTGCCCGGTCCTCGCCCCGCTACCAGCCCGATGCCACCTCGGGGTACATGTGGGGTTACCCTGCCCACCGCAGCCCCCATCACCACTGAGACCCCTTCCAACCTCATCCCAGCCCCACCGCTCCTAAGGGGCCGCGCCCATCCCCCTACACGGAGACAAAGCGCGGCACCTGCCGCCGGCCGATGACCCCCCCCCAGTAACGCTCCACCAGCGCCCCCCAAGCCAGGCTCTGGGGTGGCTTTATCCCCCCTTCCCCTTCTTATCCCGCACCTCCACCGCCAGCTCCGGCCCCACTGCCCTTTACCTGCCCCCCGGCTCCGCTGCCGATCCCCACCGCGCCGCCGACCGACAAGCGCTGCCCGCACCGAGCCGCGGAGCCACGTCCCCGCCCCGCCGAAGCCACGCCCCCTCACGGGTCTGCTCCACCAATAGAAACCCGCCTCCCTCCATAGGCCACGCCTCCCATACAGCCACGCCCCTTCTGGGTTTGCCTGGCCCCGCCCACTCCCGCGCACAGCGGCGAGAGCCCATTGGCTGTCGCTGAGGAGGGGCGTGGCCTGAGGGCCCCTCAGCGGGGCCACCGCCTCCCCTCAGCCGCCGCCGCGGGAGCCGGTACCGGGCTCTGCCCGGCCGAAGGGGCCTCAGGGACAAAGGGCTTCCATCGCCCCGACACAACGAGCCCCGGCGCTTAACGAGTCACCCCCAGGCTGCTGCCGTGCCAGATGTGATGGATGCTGCCGCCAAACCCGCTGTGCAAAACTGGGCTGAAAATTACATAGCCCTGAAGGAATCATGGCGTTTGTCGCTGTATTGCACAACGACGTGACTTTGGTGTGCGGTTTGACGAGCTTCGCGCCGAGGTGTGAGTGTGAATCGACGGCCATGCAGCAGGTGGGGTGCACGGGGAGCAGAACCCGATACCAAACCCGGTTTCTATGTACTTAGGAATCATCGTGTACAAACAGCAAGATACTGCACAGCTCCCATTGACAGAGCATGAGGGAACCAGGACATCAGGGAGATTCAAGAATGTGACAAAAGAGTAGTAGTTATCAGTTTCCAGAGCAGGGAAGAACATACCATTCCAGCTGAGAGCCGATGGAGACGAAAGCATCCTCAGGCAGAAGAAGTGCCTGAAGTGATATGATATGTGTAATGTAAACTGAGCGCTGGTGTGGTGATTTTTATTCCTTTGAAGCTGGAAGCTCCAGCCATGAGAAGGGCAGAGGCTGTGTAAGAGACAGAGGCATTTCTCCCCCGCACCCCAAGAACTGACTGCAAAGAATCCTCCCTCTGAATCAAGGGTAAGTTCTGTCAGTAACAGCCCTGCGGAGGGACAGAATTAATGCCCCCATTTTCCTCACTCACACTGTGACTTTTGTCTTCCCCAGATGTGCTGGTCTCTGTTGTGTTGCTGATGAGCAAATGTGCAGTTAGTCTAACAAGTGACTTGCTGTACATGCAGTGATCAGCTGTGTGCACTGAACACAATTACACAGCCCTATGGCCCATTGCCTACAAGAAAGCTGGAGACAGACTTTTTATAAGGGCATGCAGTGACATGTCAAGGGGGAATGGCTTTAACCTGACAGAGGGGAGATTTAGATTACACATTAGGAAAAACATCTTCCCTGTGAGGGTGCTGAGGCGCTGGCACAGGGTGCCCAGAGAAGCTGTGGCTGCCCCATCCCTGGCAGTGTTCAAGGCCAGGTTGGATGAGGCTTGGAGCAGCTGCTCCAGTGGAAGGGGTCCCTGCCTGTGGCAGGGGTTGGAGCTGGAGGAGCTTTAAGGTCCCTTCCAACACAAACCAGTCTGGGATTCCATGTTTGGAAATCCCAGACAAAAGATGAAGTTATGCCTTTAGCACCCAGTGCCAAATTCTTTGTGGAAAAAGAGGATGCATGAAGGATGTGCAGAAGCAATACAGGAGCTGCAGGGTAAAGCAAGCTCTGAGGAAGAAGAAGCAGCACTGGCTGGGTTGCACAGAGAACAATTTGCTGTGTGCCAGGCATGCCCATCACTTTTCCTCTTCAGCTAGCCGAAGCTACAGCTCCCCATTAAAGACACAAAGCTGCTCTGAAAGCTTGAACCAGGCTTTCCCTCCCACATACATTTCTGACATTTCAGAGGAACATAGTTGGTTCAAGTCCCATGTCCCTAAGTACCATTAAACACCTATTCTCTTTGTTACAATCCATCAGACTCTCACACTCCCACCCACCCCCAGCCCCAAAAGTGATTACTTTATGAAGGAAAAATGGAGATGCTGATCAGTCCCCAGGATCTGGCAGCACGGTCACAGCTCCCCAGCTGCCAGCTGCCCCTCTGGACCTTTGCTCCTTAGCACAAGGCTATGCTCTTTGTGGTTCACTGTACACAGAGCCCAAAAGGGCTCTCATGAGGAGACAATCTCTTACTTGCTCCTCTCCACACACAAAAACCCCCATGCTGTTACCACACTCTGCCCTCTGAATTGCTCTTCAGGTTCGAGTTCACTGAACAGTATTATCATCCCACTGGTGATGTGAGAGACATTTTAACTGCACTCAGATTGCTTCTACCAAAATCCAGTTTTGGTGACTAAGAGCATTAAAAAATACCCCAATTTTCCTTTGCTCCAACCCACTCCTGACTCAAAACACTAATCCCCTTTAAGCCCTTCCTCCAGAACCAGTCCCAACCTGCAGCCCCTTCTGCCTGGCAAAAAACACACACCCGCAAGCTTCATTTAAAAAACAGCAAAAAGCCCCATGAGAGCATGCTGGAAGAGTGGGTTTTCCTTCTGCCCCACAGCAGGGTGGGCACAGGGGGCTGGCTGCAGGGTCTGCCTTGGCAGCTGGGCAGGAAGAGCTGCTGGTCACATTACAGTGCTCCTCTTACTGCACTCACAGCCCTCTGGAGTGACAAGGATATTGTAAAACCACCACGGGCCACCACATTCAGGTACATCACATTCAGGTATCACAGATCACTCCTCAGGGAGGAGTTCTGATAGAGCTGAACAAAAATCTTCCACAGTTCTTACAAATAAACTAGAAAAAACCTAGCTCTGAAACATTATAGAGCTGAAAACAGCATCACAAAGAACAAACATATTGAACAAACTGAATCAGTTCTTGATTTCCATTTGCTATAAACTTTCTGAAATACATTTAAATCCATAAAGGAACCTCTATAAAAGCCCTTGTTCATGTCTGGTGCTAAGCAGGTTCGCTAAGTTTCTTACGTAATTATTACGATAATCACAAGGTTAGCAGCTGCTTATGCTGCTTTTGATTTCCTTCTCAATCTTCCTCCCCTCCAAGCAGGGGATGAGAAGGGTGAAAAAAGTCATGAGGGATATCTGACTCGTCTATAGCATTGAGGGCAGTAATTCAGGGACAGAAGGTTGGCTGCACCCACCCCACTTTAAATCTGACTGTTCCTTTCAAGTTTTCAGTTTGTCAGAGCATTTAGAAAGATTAAGGGCTTCATCACCCTCACTGGGACACTTACAGTTTTGCCAGCAGCAGTCTGCTGATGTTTAAGGATCTGCTTTTGAACAGACAACAAGGAAGTATTTGTTTTTAGAAGGTATTTTGTGAAAGAAACTGTCATTTTCAAACAGGTAGTTGGAATGAAATCAACTGGAGCACCTCCAGCTTCTGACCAGGCTTAGAATGTTTCAGCATTCAGAACTCAAGCATTAATACATACATATACACACATAACCTGATGCTGACACTACATTTAATTGCTTTTGTCCTGTATTCACAAGCAACATTTGCCTTTCCTTTCTGAGTGGAAGGAATGGCAACTTTCCTCTTCAGAATGCACCCACTGTTAGAAGCCTGCAGTGGCCTCATTAGAAGTTATTTCCATGGCCACTACCCTGTTTGTTTTTGAGTTACTAGTGGTTTCTCATGGAGCAGTAAGAACTCAGAATAGCTTAGCATGGGCCAAGCTCAGGCCACTGCCACCCGTTTTTCTGTAGTTCATGTCTATCAAAGGGCTTCCTGTTGTTCTTACTGGGTTCCCTCTTTAACATATCTTCTGTGACTTGACTGCCGGTGGAATGAACCTGAGTCAGCACTGGCTTTCTCTGACCTATATGTGATGCGTAGGTCAGTACCCGGCCTCATTAGACCTGTACAAACTCTTGCAGCCTCCATCCCCACTGGCTGATGAGTGTCTGGGACACAGGGCTGGGCTAAGCCGTGCTGCCAGTGAGGCCTCTGCTCCCAGAAAGAGCAAGAACATAACTCTCAAAAGGTCTTCCCAAGCAGAACTTTCTTGTTGAGGAAAGCTTCATCTGACAGACCTCATTCCAAAAGTGAAACTCACCTCTTATAAACTTTGTTAGTAATCCATAGGTATGCCACAGAACACTTTTTCTTACACTAAAATAGCCCAGAAGAGCAGAAGCAACAAACTATTCATTGAGCCACAGCTGAATCACCAGGAAACATGCACTGAGTTGTCGCTGTGTGTTGTGCAAATCACTGCTGCTACTGCAAAGACACCTGACCTGGCTGAGTGCTCAAACACATCTGTACAGCTGTGCCCATTTGTTCTAACTTGTCTATCTGCAGCTTGTGCTACCATGACAGAGATTTAGCATAAAGCACTGAACAGATTGCATGTATAGACTGTGTTATAGCATCTTCCTGCATAGTGCCTTCAGGTGGCTCAGGTACCGCTCTTACTGCTTCAGCCACACCTTCTGGCTGTGGGCTAAACATACAGCAGCACTAAGCTCTGTCTGAAAACAGTGCCATAATGGGGTGATGATTAATCCAGGATTGAGGGAATATACAAAACTGCCCTCCTAATTATTATATAGGCACAGCTAATTACAAGGTTTTTATCCTAATTGAAATTACTCTGCTGTCACTTCACATCAGGATTTTGCAAGGAAGGGCAGAAATAAAAGAACCCCGGTAATGGCTTGGAACAATGAATTCTGCCAGCTGCACAACACAGCACACAGAACCTACTCCTGGACCTTCAAAACTCCCTGTGAAGGATGAGATCCAGTTATTTTCTGGATACACACCTTCCAGCTCCTTTCAAAGTGCAGCTTGTCTATTTCAAACAACCATGTATCATGATAGCAAACAGATCTCTTTGCTACTGTTCTCATTGACTGACTTGTTCTTCTATAACTCTATGTGATGTTAAAGCTACTTCCTATCTTTAAGGTAACTATCTTAAGAAGAAGGTACTATCTTTACCTTCTAAGGTAAAAAGCATTATCTCTTTACACCAATAAACAACCCTTGGGTTTGTATTCTCTTATTTACTGTCTACAAGTTCAGCTTCAGACCTCTATTCATTTATTATGCCACCAAGTACAATTCAGTGAGGCTGACATTCGGCCTTTAAACCCATGCTCATACATCTAACCCATGCTTTTTAGTGATGCTGGATACCTAAATTCAGCCAGGTCTATAAAAAGGGTGCCCAGCTTCACATAGTTAAACTGAAGAGAAACAAAACAGAACAAAATTCTCAGTGTCTAGTGCTGGCAAATGACACCTGGAAGGACTGCACTAGCCCTTCCCCTTTAATCACACACTTGCCTCTGATTTTCATCAAGCTCCTGCAAGAAGTATAACCTGTATATATAAGAATCTGTGAAATTAAAGATTAAATAGTATAGACTTGAAAACTGGTTCTGATCTGTATGCATACTTCTTGACGTGGCTGAGTGTATGGGAATTCTTATCCCAGTTCTCAAGCCACCAGATCAAACTACTTCCCTGGCAAACGCATGTTATTCACTTTGCACTCTGAACAGCCAATATATAAAGCAGCAGCGGTCCTTTCCCAAACCACCTTCTGCACACTTTGTCTCTCTCACAGCTACTGAATCAGCACAGATCTTTCCTAATATCATTTGTTTATTTGGTCATATTATAACAGCACCTAATGACACCAAATGAAGTGTCATAAAGCAAATGTCACCATCCCAAAGATCTTTCAGTCTTAGCAGCTTATAATCAAAACCTCAAACTCTTTTACCATGGTTACTAGGCAGAAGGAAGAGCTGATACAGCCACAGCAGACTGGATGCTAAACACAATATAATCATTCTGAAACGCTCACCCAAAGGCAGTACATCACGAAGCAAACCTACTGCTCCTCTGCCTCCAAAGCTTCCACACAAGTGCTCACAGAGCAGGAGTTCCACATCTGATTTGCTTATCTGCTGGGAGAGAACTCTCTCTTATCACAGTGATACCAACAACCGTGTGTCAAGCCACACACAGATACTGATGTTTAGCTGTTTAGACAAGTGTTTTTCCTCAATCAGCCTTTCCTCTTCCTTCCAGGAAAAAAAACAGGCAGCTTTTATTTTATTCCAAATATTAATTTGGAATAGTAGTTTGCATAATGCTATTGCCATTAACATACTGGTTTACAAGCACCTCCTGCAGCAACTGCCAGACAGGACAAAAACTGAAGGACTAATACCAGAGAAAATTCCATTAAGATACTTTTAGGGATAAGAAAGTAATTGCTCCATAGATGATTACTAAAACCAGAAAATACCTGGGGAATGACGGGTTAAGGAGTCTGTAGAGAAAGGATAATTGGCTTGCACTGGCAGAATTAACAGCATCATACTTAATACATCCCTGTGCCTGACCCCTTTCTCTCCTTCCCTGCCTGCAAGCCAGTTCTAGCAGTAACAAGTAGCTGAAGCTCCAGAAATGCTTTTGGGTATTTCATGATAACCTCCCCATGGAAAATGTTACTACATGTAACTGAAATGTATTTTAAATGCATCACCTGGCTGCAGAGCCACATTGTATCATAATAAATCTAATCCTCCTCATTTCCGTGGCCCCTGCTGTTTGTCACATTGTCTCTGCATTCTATCTAGACTTTATAAAAAAGAAACAAAGAATTCAAGGCCAATATTTCTACCCGTTTGTTAAAATGACACCTAATGGTTTGTGTGTGGACAAACTGCAAAACTCTGAGAAGTCAGAAACAAAATCAGAAAGCATTACACAGGAAACACTCAGATCAATGACAGATTAAAAGAATCATTTGAGCAAAACATCACAAACACAGCTCCAGACTGAAAGCCACCGACTGGTTGTGATATACCAGAACAGACAGTGAAAGAGCAAAGCAGTGAATGAAATCAGCAGATGAAACTGTGATATTTCCTTTGCTTGCAGTTAAAGCCCACAACGCACGACAAGGGCTGTTAACATGGAGCCTGCAGGGGTGGCTGCACTAAGTCTTTACAAGTTTTCCAGATATACAGGAGAAAGCATAACGAGAAATGCTAACACTTTATTTGGCCTTGTACTCTGAGTACTTAGAGTGCAGGTTTACTTTTATTAATTAAATAAATTAGAGATCAGTTCCCCTTGAGTATAATGTAGAGTACTGGCAGGGTAATAGCAAACACAGCACATGTCAGTGCACTGCTGTAAATAGAATTCCTCTTGATCTGCGCTTCCAGTCTCCGCTCGGTATCACAGAGCTCTAAAATCACATCTCTTGCAGCAGAAGCCTGGCTCTTACCTTCTGCTGAAGACCTTGGCATGGCTCTTTCCGTTGTTCTAGCATGAACAGCAAGTTTAACGCTCTGCAGCTCAGACACCATTTGTGCTACACTTTCCTGCAGACTACGAAACTGCTGTTCTAAACTCCCTAGGCATGAACTGACTTGCTTAGTGTAGTTGAGCTGTTCGTTTAAAGGAATTAAAAGAGCATCTATATTTATGGAGTCACCTCTGTCTTGTCTAGGTAACAAAGCACCTTCTTTCATTTCCTGTGAGGTCCTTGTTTGAAGCACACTTTTCAGGTCTGCTATGACGTCGCTGAGATCCTTCTGCTGTAAGCTGTGGCTGGAGGCCTGTTCTCTAATGGCTTCTTGCAAATTCACTGGGCCCTTCTGTGCTTCAAGCACCAAGACTTTCAATTCTTGCAGCCTCACTCGATTAACATAGGTGGAACCAAGAACACCTATAATGGCTCCCAGTACAGAACCAATAATAGACCAGTTCTTGGTTTTTTCAGCTCTTGTTCGCTCTTTCTCATGGCTTTCCCTTACAGCTGCAGAGAAGAGTGAGAATTTTTCTCTCTCAGATTCTTCTGCATTTAAATAGGCAGCTCGGTACCTCTTCTCTTCCTGCAAGAAATACAGTGATTTGAAGGAGAAGATATAGTACAAAGCTATAAAGTCTACACTAAAAAACCCTCCACAACCAAACCCAAAGCCCCAGCGCAGATAAAAGAATGGAAATTGTGAACATCCACTAGTTCTGTTTCAGGAATTTCCCTTCTAATGAGGGATTTTTTTAATTAATCCTACTTAAGTCGACAAGACATCATTTTAAGTCAAAACTGAGAAATGGGAAAGATCAGCAGGAGAAGATACACAACACAAGAATCTGTCACATGCTAATGACAGAAAAGAGGTACGAGGGAGCAAGAGCTTTCCCTCCCCACATACACTCTTTCAGCCCTGCTTGCTTCTCCAAACACCACCTTTACCACACTTCCCTCTGTCAGTTCTAAATTCCTTAAATGGGAACTGAAAGCAGCACTGGGAAGGATGTTTCAGGTAGGTTCATCTCATCAACATACATGCTTCTTACTCCTCTCCATTCTCTTTCTTATCCAGTTTGCAGACAAATGTCTTCCCTTCCTCCCTGCATCTCCCAGAATTATTCTTTTTCCAAATGTATAGACCACCTTATGGACAGCAGTGACTTGAGTTCTACCCTTCTTCAGTCATAAGTCCAGTCTTCTTTATCTCACCCGCACAGATCTGATCCCTTATTTAGACAACTACAGCTCCCTAGTTCCTTCCTGGTGTTCCACCCTCTACCCAGGAGCCCAGTTTAAGCTCAGACATTGGTACCCTCACCTTGCCTGAGCTTTGCCACAGGTGTACCTGCTTCCATCCTCTTCCCTGATGTTCCTGTGGGTTCATCTGGATTTCCCGGATTGACTTTATTGCCACCTTGTCTTTATCTCTGATTGACTGACTGTTAACAAACATGTCCCTTTCACCAGCTGCTTGGCTCATCAGCTGAGGTGCTGCTGTAGGACTGCCCTACAGCAGCATCTCAGCTGCTCCCACCTCCATCTTCCTGCTTGCCCCCTCTCACAGAGCAGCCCTGTTCTTGCTGCTCTCTGACAAAAGCTTTCCTGAATTGCCTGGGTGTCACAGCCACACAGAAAGCAGCTGAGAGTCTTCACAGATTAACCACCAGAAAGGAGCTCCTCTCATCACATGGAAGGTCAATTAATTGAATCACCACAATTCACTTTCTAGGCTCACTATCTTCAGCTTTCTTCTCCAAATTTGCTACACCATTTCCACATTAATATATACAATTAGCACAGATCAAACCATCAATTTAAAACTAGTATCATAATTAACTGAGACCACTGAACTTCAGAACTGAACTGTACCTACAAAAACAATGACTAGTGATGGAAAGAAAGCACAGATTTTCATCATATTTGCCAGTGCTAAAGTACCAATGAATTGCATGTTACCTGCAGCAACCTGTGTTCCAGAGTGGCCAGTTCTAAATACTGGGTGTCATCCCGTGAGACCCTATCTAAGCGGTCCCGAATTTCCTTCAGTTTGATCTGTTGGGCTTCTACATTTTCACGAGCCTCTCGTACTATCCCTCGAGCTATCATAAAGACATTTTCAGCCTGAAAAGAAAGAGTATTTCTTTTAGAGACTTATTACTAGACACATCTAAATCAATACATCAATTCTGGGGGGGACAAAAAACCAACCCCCAACAAAACAAACCATGCTCTATTTCAATCTAAGGCATAAACTGTCTCTACAAACATGCACAAAGGAGAACATATTCTTAGTATGTGCATACAGTCAGAACAAAAAACAGACATGATTCTTTTTGGAGGATCTTTTTTGCCTCACAGCCAGTGTTTGTACTTCATACTGCTTACACGTAAGTTGTAAGCGTCCACATTGTCTCCACATTTACCTCTGTCACTTTGCCCTGAGCCTCTCGAACCTCATTAATTCCAACAAACTCTTCGTATCTGTCCCACCAGCTCTTGCAGGTCGCAGACATCTTCTGAAGGGAGTTTTTTCCCATCACAGCCCCAGCCTCTGTCAGTCGATTCACAAGAGCTGAGGCCACTTCTAGTGCAGACTTGGCCTCAGGCCTCTTGGGTGCTGATGAGCAGTAAGTCCGCACTATGTGGACATTCATTTTTGGACTCCACTTTATCAACGAGTGGTGGTACTGCAGACCACAGGACACTGAGGACACACCCGACTTGTATTTCATTGGCCCCATGCCTTGAATTTAATCACTGAGCAAAAGTGCTACAAGGATGAAGAAGAAAAAGAATGGCTGTTGAAGTATGGCTGGTTCATATCTCTTCAAATGACATGTGCATCAAACCCACTAAAACCCAAGAATGGCCAAACCAGCCCTAGTTTTACACCTTTACTTACCTAGAGAACTCTTCACAATTTTCAACAAAGGGCACAGATTCCTGCCTTCCTGCTGTTAGTAAAGTATCCCCACCATGCTTCTTCATTACTAATTCACTCACTGAGTGAACAGCGATCGTGTACAGGTGCAGTACTAGCTGGAGTAGCTTCAGAGTAACTTAATGCTTCAGCACAGAAGTGACTGCTGTATGAAATCCTGCCTTGTGCTTTCACACCTGAGTCTGGTGTGTTCTGTCACAGGTACTCACAATCCTGCAAAAAAACAGAGGAGGAAAAAAAGGCAGAGAAGGGGGGGAAAGATCTTGATAAGAAAAGAAGTGGGGCTTGACCATTCCCTTTATTTTACACTCCATAGATACACAAGGTGTTGAGGAATGCAAAGACAAAAACATCAAGGCAAGAGAAAACCAGAGAAGTGCTGAACTAAACACAGTGAGTGTCTTCACAAGATAGCCTACAAAAGCAAAATAGAAGAGCCACAAGATAAAGCAAATAGCACACAGCTGGGGCTGCATTTTAAAATGAGCTCAAATTCGTGCTTACACTGCAAAACCAGACTGCCAGTTATGGTTTATTGTCTATTCAGCTTGTAAATAAGATGCTGACTTTCTGCTGAGTGCACTCCTCTAAGAACCAGAAAAACTTTCAAAGCAGGTTTTATATGAAGCCTGAGTATAAATTTCTTGACTATATCAGGTTTTGACTAACATCATAGAAAACCATGGATTATTGAGAAAGCTTGACAGCTGCTGCAGAGGGGGTTTTGTTATTTTAAACAGTTTTCCATGTGAATTTGAGGTGGCAAATGATATCATATATGTGCCAATACAAGCACCTCCATAGGAAAGGATTCTTCCTACTGGAGAACAGTTTTAATCAGCTGTTAGCTGGCTGCTGATTCTGAACACCACCGCTTCATTCCTGGTCAGTGTTTCTAACAAATCATAATACCACCAGGTAGCATTATGAAAATCTTCCCAGTTGTTTTATATACATAATAATACGGTAGCTCAAAACCACAAGAACATGGAAATGAATTAAGTTCTCTCTCCTCCAGCATCACTCATGTATCTTACCCTTACAACCTACTTTACATTGCAGGCCACGTACTAAAACCTCAACTCAACTTTGCCCTTTCCAGACTGAAGACTTCCCTCTTTTAACTGCACTGCTACATGAGATGTTCTACCAAATGTTCAAGCTCTTAAAGCCAGTATAGCAAAAAGAAAGAGAAAGCCGAGAGATTTAGAAGAATGGTTATGTAGGCAGTTTCTAACAGACTGAAAGAAGCAGTCTTAATAAGGGCCTCAGAGCCATGAATGCTCAGACACAACATCCCTTGTTTCTCTCTCGCTCCCCTTGTAAGGAAATCAGTTTCTTCTGCCTATTACTGCCTTTCTAAAGGTTTGCACCCCACTTACTACACACCGGTGCCAAGTAAGACTAGTTTATCCTGCCTTACTTTGCAGCAGTCTCTTTTGCCACGGCAAAACACAGCGCCAGAATCTCCGATGCAGCACCACACACTCACACCCATTCCTCATGCTCCGGAGACGTGAAAAGCTTGGGGTTTCCACATGCCCAACCCCTTTCCGTGCAGGAGGGGCCCTTCCACCTCACAACAGAGCGATCCCGGCACCCCGCAGGCAGCATGGGGAGACCCCCACCGCCTCTAATCGCCACGCACAGGCCCGAGCAGCCGCACCGCTCTCGCCTCCGCCACAGCGGGCGGCCCGCGGGAGGGAGCGCTCCCCCGCGGGGGGCTCCAGTGCCTGCCCCCGCCTAAGCCGCGGCCTCCAGCGCCAGAGGCGACCCGGAGCTCAGTGAGCGGCGGCGGCCGGGCTGGGACAGGCCTGGTCCCCAGGCAGCCGCCCCCGAAGCGCCGCCAGCCCCGCCGCACACCCAGCCCCGGCACCACCTCCTACCTGCCCCGGGCCCGGCCCGGCGCCTGAGGCGGAAGCGGCACCGGAAGCGCTACGGTGGCCGCGCGGGGCCAGGCGGAAGCGCTGTGGCAGGGGGCGGTGCGGCGGAGGGGAGCGGGCACCATGTCGGGCCGAGAGGGTAAGGCTGGGCCCGCGGCTCCCGGCACCGCTTGCCCTTCACTCCCTTCCCGGTCCTCACTGTCTCGTCTGTCTTTGCAGGCGGCAAGAAGAAGCCGTTGAAGCAGCCGAAGAAGCAGTCGAAGGACCTAGATGAGGTAGGGCGGTGGGTGAGCCCCGCGGGGTGGCCGCGGTACCGAGCCTGTGATACCGGGCCTCTGGTACCGGCCGGAGCCCCCCATGTATTGAGGCTGTTTAAACCTTCACGCTGCCTCTCGGCTCAGCCTTCCGTGGCAATGCACGTTCTATGAAGCGTCGTTCTGACGGTAAAACTCACGCAAGGAGACCGGGGAGTGATGCGCTGCCTTCCGCGGCCGCCGGTTTCCGTTGTTTCCTGCTGACCCCCCCCACGGTGTTCACGGTGACCGCAGCAGTGTTGGCTAACGGAGGAGCGCGGTGCCGTGGTGAAGGCTGTAGTGTCCCTGGGCTGTGATGTGGGGTCTCGCAGTTTGGGGTGGTCACAAGAGCCTGAGGGAGGATAGAAAACGTGGGGATTCTAAAGTGCTTTAAATGAATAAGGTACTAGTGAACCTCATGTTAGAGATACTTAAACATAAGGGATCAGATTGCAGGTACTTTGCAGCCCTGGTATCTGTGAGGAATATGTATCTAAGGGGTAGAGTATGCCTGAGCTCTTATGAATTCCAGAGGCTGTTCCAGCAGGGATGCTCAGCAGCTGCTCTGCCTACAATTTGCTAATGTTCCCATTAGATTTCTTAGAACTGATACAAATGTGTTAAACCCGGGAAAAACAGTGACACGTGCATGAAAGGATCTTTATTAATTAATGCTTTTCTGGGGGGTAAAAGCAACTTTTTTTGCTTGCATCCCATATAATCCATATTTTATTGTTATCCAGCACTGTGCACCAGGCTCCCAATACCACTGGTGGTGTATTCATGAACGCTTTTAGCTCAAACAGTATTTTTCAGAGGGCAGAGTGAGATGATGCCACAGGAAGTGAAGCAGATTTAATTCCTGAAAGATCAAACAAAGTTTAGTACAGCAAAAAGATGTCATGGTTCTGCAAGGTTTTGCTTATTTGGTATTGAGCCATCTTGTATTGGTTCAGTCAGGTTTGTGGAGCTGTTAGAACATTATGTTTATTTCTCCTTGCTTGTGAGCTGGTTTTGAATCTTTTCGGGGGGGAAGAGATGGTACCAAACACTGTTGTTCTTTTCTTTAGACAGATCTGGCATTTAAACAAAAGCAGAAGGAGGAACAAAAGAAACTCGAGGAGATGAAAGCAAAGGCTGCTGGCAAAGGGCCCCTCGGTAAGTGAGGTGCCATGGGACAGGAAAAGCAGAGGGCTTGCTGGCTTCAAATGTAATAGTTTTGCCTGACAAACATAACCAGGCCTGTACCTCTGGCTTATTTAACACCCTTCAGCAGGTTGATGGCAGGTGCAGATGATGCTAATTTATAATAGATGCTAATTTATTTTATTTTGTTTGTTTCACTGTGCAGTTTCATCCCCCAAAGACTGGTGCAGGGCCTGGTTTAACAGGTATCACTGTGTCTGGCATGCCAACCTACTGTGGTGGGATGGCACAGAGACATTTCTACTCTTCTTTTAGCATACCATCCTTTTCTGTTCAGATACATAACGTGTAGGCTTTGCCGCAGTCCTGGAGGTTTAACAGATCCAGTACTTGTTCTCTTAGAGGATTAATTTCTTCCAGAGCAGTTGATTCCTGGCAGAAAACCCCACGACTGGAAATTAGCATGGCAAGAAAGCTTGCAGGGTGCATCCTGATGGTGCCTTGAGACTAGTCTTTCAGGTAGTGACAGGAGGAAGTAGTTAGTGTGAATCTGCCTTTGTTTTGAACTCCCCCAGCATTTGCAGTGATGGGATTAGGGCTGTTTAGGGTGCTCCCTGCCTATTCCCTCTAGGAGGTTTTAATCTGTGGTCCATTAATGTACCTAATCACTTTTCTGTTCTGTGAAGACCATTAAACTTTACACTTTCCTATTCCTTAGCAAGCTTTCAGTCTTGAAAGCCTGTCCAGCAACTCCATTTCTCTAACAACCTTTGCTATGGAATCTCATCAGGCACTGTTTGAAAATAAGAAGTCCCCTGAATTAACTTTATTCCTACACTTAGAGATAACTTCAGATTTCCAGCGGGTCAGTGAGGAAGGGTTTACTCTTTCCAGGAGCCCTGTTACCTTCCACAGGACTGTTTATCCATTTGCTGTGTTACAGACTGTGTTTCAGACATCAAGGTCAGACTCGCGGGTCTGTAGTTCCCCAGTTCTTTAGGAACTCCTTGTGTATGTGGGAGCTGTGCTGGCAGTCTGAGCCCTCTGACATAGTGGCTGTAATGATAAGTCTCAAGTCTCAGCCAGCAGTTCTGCATTTTCAGTGCTTGTCAGTGCTCTTGGAGGGAGTGCCATCAGTCCCACTGACTGCGGATATTTCTTGTTTGTTTATCTCAAATGGATCTACCTCCTCTGATTTATCAGCACACAAAAGATGTGCAGGGTGTGGGACCTGGGATGCCTTTGGTGTTACAGACCAGTACAAAACAATTCACTGAGCCTTCCCTCTGTGTCCTTATCATCCCAAACTTGTTCTGCATAGGCTGCCTCAGCTTACAGATTCCTTCATAGAGCTTTCTTGCTACCTTTTTTTTTGACTGAATTTCAGTCACCTGGTCCTTGCCAAAGCAGTGATTATTATGTTACTGTGGGAGGGTTCCCAGGAGCCCTCAGCCAAGGTGTGTTAGAATCATGTTGTTGACCACCAGCCCTTGCAGCCTGTCTTGCTGTAGGCTTGCTGTTCTTTTTCCCTTTCCACTGGTCACACCTGACACATGCTGTAAGAAAACAGCTTTGCTGTGTTGTTGTGTTCTTTCACCCTGCTTTAGCCTCTTGAATAACAGGGACTGCAGAGAACAGCTAATTCCAGAGAACTGGAATAATTCCAGTACCTGCTTCCATACAACTTTGATCCCAGCTGGGGGTTCTGGTTGCTGTAGGGATAGTGATGCTTTTACTCCCTTAGCCTTGAATTTAAGCAGACTATACTCCTGGCTGCACAAGAAATAAACAATGGGGGAACAAAAGCATGGTTGAAATGTTTGGTTCTGTTGTAGATTTATGGGGCATATTTGGTTCTGGGAGAAACTTGGTTTCTAATGTCAAGTTACTGATTCAGAGTAAAGTGTGTGAGATCACTAACCCAGAAGAGTAACACATGCAGAAACAATTCACCAGTGAGGATCTGAGCTGTGCAGGCAGTCTAATGGGGCTTTATGAGGTACTGAATCTGTAGCTAAGCTCTCTAACAGTTGTCTAACCAGTTATGTTGTTTCTTTTGGCAGCCAGTGGTGGAATAAAGAAGTCTGGCAAAAAGTAGTTTGACCAAACTGCAGGGTAAGAAGCAGTTGAGTTACTCAATGGATCTGCAGCTTCAGAGAGTCATGAAAACTCACTGGCATTTGGGAAACATTGTACATTTTGTGTAGTTGGAATAAACCTTTTTTGTTAAGATGTGATATTTTCTCTTTACCTGTAGGTTTTGTTCTCAAAATGGCATTACTGGGTTGTACTGGAAAGTATTACTGAAGACCACATGTGACCTTAGGCAGCCTGAGTGCATCTGCTGGCTGGCTAGTCATTTGTGAGGATCCATTTCAACTTCTGCTTGCTTTTGGCAACGGGATTCAGGGCCTGAGTGTTAAACCCTGCAGTGTTTTAACCTGGGGGGTAGGTTTAGCTGCAGTTGTCCTAAATGTGGCTGTACCAGCAGCTGCTCCCCTAAGAGCTGGAAGTTTTCTCTAAACAAAATGTTGGGATATACTTCCATCACTGGCAAAGTCATTACCTTAATGTCGACCCTATCCAAAACAATACTCCTTTTCATATTACTACTTAAGTATCCTGTGGTGCAGTGCCCTATGGTCCCAGTGAGTCCTGAACATACATTCACTTTTGCCCTGTGCCTTGTTTTCCCTGAACTTCCACATATGGACAGCATCACAGCTCCTTTACACCCACAGCAGTGAATTTGGATGGGAGAAAGGACAGTAACAATGCTCATGGGCTTATAACTTAGTTTTTGAAATGAATAGCAGTACACTGGGTATGGAAATGTCAAGGAAGGAACGTGATGTTCCCGAGGGAGCAGTTAAGTGGGAAAGAGTTAACACCACTTCTTACCTAAGCGGATGGGAATGGTGGGGTACAGGCTGCTCCCTCTGACAGGAAAGGGGAATTGCTTCTGTAAGCAGTGAGGCACTTCAGGCAGATCCGAGGCACATTCTGGGCTCATCAGAAGCGGCTGCAGATGGTGGGTGTCAGAGAGGGTCTGCCCCGTTAGAAAGCTCTAGAGGGCTGAGGGGTTACCTTCCGCTGTTCCTCAGGGCACACACGTATCATTCTGGCAGCAGGAGGCCCCGTGTCGGCGGGGCAGGCGCGGCCGGTGCCCCATAGGAGAGGACGGGGCAGCGATCCCGCTGCTGCCGCCCTCAAGAGCCGGGCTCTGCCGCCCCCACGTGGTCACGAACGGCGCTGGCGCATGCTCGCTGGCGGCGGGGACGGGTACAGCCGGCTGCAGGGAACGCGCGGAGCGCAGTACGCATGCGCCCGTGTCCTGAGGGAGACGCACCGTGCGCAGAGGCTGCTGGAAAGCGGTGAGGGGAGCTCTGCTGTGGTAAGAGACTGAGTCTGTGCCTTAGCGTCAGGGAACCTGGGCACCCAGAGGGAAAAGCTTCATAGAATCACAGCATGGCTTGTGGTGAAGGGACCTTCAGCTCATCCTGCTCCAACCCCTGCCATGGGCAGGGACACCTTCCACTGGAGCAGCTGCTCCAAGCCCCTGTGTCCAACCTGGCCTTGAACACTGCCAGGGATGAGGCAGCCACAGCTTCTCTGGGCACCCTGTGCCAGCGCCTCAGCACCCTCACAGGGAAGAGCTTCTGCCCAAGAGCTCATCTCAGTCTCCCCTCTGGCAGGTTAAAGCCATTCCCCTTGGCCTGTCCCTACAGGCCCTTGTCCCAAGCCCCTCTCCAGGTTTGCTGCAGCCCCTTTAGGCACTGGAGCTGCTCTCAGGTCTCCCCTTCAGGAGCCTTCTCCAGGCTGAGCTAGCCCAGCTCTCTCAGCCTGGCTCCAGGGCAGAGCTGCTCCAGCCCTCGCAGCACCTCTGTGGCCTCCCTCTGGACTCCACATCCCTCTTGTGTTGTTATCCTCACAGCTGGACACACTACTGCAGGTGGCAACAGAGAACAGAATATACACATTTGTATGTATAACACTGCCCATTTTAACCTGCTTTTCTAGACCTCATCCTGGTGTGAGCTTTTACAATGCAAATAGTGTCTCAATTACCTTCAGAAATGAAGGTATTCTACAGGGTAAATAGGCATTATTCTCCAGTCAGGGTGGTTAGGCGGCTTTTATATGTAATGACTCCAATATCACAGGTTTTAGAAGAAAAAAAATAAAGGATTAAATAAAGTCATAAATATAACAGATGACAAAGAGAGCATTTTCTGAAACAGCGCGCCAGTAATTTCAGGTGTCAAAACTGCTGCTTTTGTGGATTTATTTGTAGTCTAACTGTCATTAGTTATTGATCTCTGCAATGCCTCTCTCCACTCCACTGAATTACAAGTTACACACATATCTCAGGAATGCAGAAGCCATTAGGAATGGACAAAAGACCACTGTTTACAAGATAATATTCTGCACTTCCTAAAGGCAGGAGATTCAGTAGGTGACAAATTTCTTAAAACCACCCTGTATTTAGCAGCAGGGAACCTGCCTTTTAAATAACCATTTCTACAGACAGAACTGAACACATAGTACCTCCAGAGCAGAAGCTAGGTGGGGAGCACCAGTGTAAGAAGAGTTAGTCTTTCGAAAGAAAGCCATTAATATACTGCAAAGTTCCCGTGTAAAAGAGTTAAAATTAAATAGGTACTAAACTCATTACTGCACAAAACCTCCGGTAATTTTAATAAGAAGAACCACCAACAGGGCAGAAGTTCACTTGTGATGCAAACTAGCTTCGCTCTCCAGGTTTATTTTGATCTACTTACAGAAACATACATTTCCCAGATGCAGGAAAATAGTATTCTTGCCCAGAAGGTAATTAATTCTCTTTCAGTTCTTTACATCACAACTCTTGCTTAGTGTTTTGCTCAGTTCGACTCACTTGTCTGTAATATGACAGCATAGCATCTAGACTTTGGTAAAGCGTCTCCTGATTTTGATCACCACTGCTTTTGGGCTGTGCTGTAGGTACTGCATCCTGGTCACTGTGGGTGCAGGGCTGCACCCCTGGAGCTGCATCCTGGTCACTGCTGCTGCAGGGTTGCTCTCCTGGAGCTGCATCCTGGTCACTGTGCGTGCAGGGCTGCACTGCTGGAGCTGCATCCTGGTCACTGCTGCTGCAGGGTTGCACCCCTGGAGCTGCATCCTGGTCACTGTGGCCACAGGGCTGCACTGCTGGAGCTGCATCCTGGTCACTGTGGCTGCAGGGCTGCACCCCTGGAGCTGCATCCTGATCACTGTGGCTGCAGGGCTGCACCCCTGGAGCTGCATCCTGGTCACTGTAGCTGCAGGGCTGCACCCCTGGAGGTACATCCTGGTCGCTGTAACCAAAGGGTTGCACCCCTGGAGGGACATCCTGGTTGCTGTAACCACAGGACTGCACGCCTGGAGGTACATCCTGGTCGCTGTAACCACAGGGCTGCATTCCTGGAGGCACATCTTGGGCACTGCAACCATAGGGGTGCACTCCTGGAGGTGCATCCTGGGTGCTGCATCCACAGGGCTGCATTGCCGGAGGTACCTCCTGGGTGCCATAGCCATAGGCCTGCATTGGGAATGGCATGTTGTGAGCACCATAGCCATAAGCCGGCATTGGTGGAAGTGTGCCCGGAGTGCCATAGCCATAATGCTGCATTGGAAATGGCACATCATGACTGCCATAGCCATAAGGCTGCACTGATGACAGCATATGTGGAGCACCATAGCCATAAGCCTGCATTGGCGGTGGCACACCTCGAGCACCATAACCATAAGCCTGTGCTGATGGTGGCATATCCTCATCATCGCTGCTGTCATCTTCTGATGATGGCACATCTTGAGTGTTACTGCCACAGGGTTCTGCTGATGCTAACTCATCTCGAACTCTGCTGTTGTAAGCCTGCACGGATGGTGCCCCTTCTCCAGCACTGCTGCCATTGGCCTGCACTGATGGCATCCTTGGGTTTTGTCCTGTCTCTGGTTCCAGTTTTTCAGGGGAGGTATCACTTGGTTCTGAATTCTGCCTAGTATAATCACCACCTTTCTTTTGTCCCAAGAAGTATGCAGAAGGTGGTGCAAATTCTGGGTCTCGCTCATCTCTGAGTTCTTCCTGTTTCTTCATCCACTGTCCAAACATCAATTCTGGTAGAAAAAAAGAAAAATGGTAGATTGAATATAGATTTCAGGGTCTGGGGACCAGTCAGAAAGGAAGGAAAACAAATCAGCAGACAGAAGATGCAGCTGTGTAAAACCATTTGAAGTTACTTTTCCACCTAGGACTGGATTACTGGTGGAGCTGACAGTCTGCTTTCTTTACAGAGCGGGGGTGAAAGTACTGAGTATTTAAAGATAAGCCATCCTCTACATAACTCATCCTGGTCACTGTAAGATAGTTTAACAATGTGGTCGTTGATTACAAAAAACAGCTGATCAGTTCGATGAGTCTATCTAAATAGAAAAGAGAAACCAATCAAAGCATTAAGAGCTTAGTTATTAGAAGAAGAAGATGAGATTCTCTCTAGTGGACACAGCCAAAACCCAGTATCTTCTTTGGTTCAACAGGAGTGGTAGGTATTCTGGTTAATGTAACAGCTGCTGATTTCTGATTAAAACCAGTTTGTAAGTACTGCAATGGAATGATAACTCAAGGTCACCACACTTAAAAAGACAACCCCAAAGCCTACTCCAAAGACGCACTTCATTGCCTCTCAGTCTCATCATACAAAATGGGTATGAAAGCAGCAGTGTGCAGTGCTTCTGAATTTATATCTCCTTACCTTTGCCTTTATCCCACTCTCGGACATGAGGCACACCGGGCTTTGTATCTCTTCTCTCCTGGATCACAACCTCTACCTTTCTACTTGCTGCAGGAACTTTTGGAGCTTCTGGTTCATCAGTAGCACCTTTCACTTCTGTTACAGAAAAAGAGAGTAGTATTTATGAACAACAAGATAAAATCTACATGAACCTCACAGGAGAAATAAAAAGCAAGAGTTATTTGCATTTAGAGAGCTCGTACCAGATATCTAATTTAATTCTAATAATGAAATGCATCTGAGTAGGGAGGTGACTTTTCCCCCCCCTAATTACAGCATATTAATTCAGCAAAGATAATGGGTAAGAGGCAGATACCAGAAAACATACCCACCAGGAGACACTTCATTAGCTTTCTACTTGTATCAAAAAGACTGCTGAAAATCAACTGCCTAATAACCCCTAAAGCAATGTGTCAAGAGTTATATTGAAACCAAAAACTTAGGTAAAAAATAAGAACATTAGTGTGTTGTCTCCATTTCATTTACTGGAGAAAATGGTTTGTGGTATTCTTCTGAACAACAGAAACAGCAGTGGCACAGGACTGTTCTTCATTTCCAGAACACTTCTCAGTTAATCACTTGCATAGAATTCTGACACAGTGAAATATTAGCAACACTTTACATTGGGAGACAGACAGTACAGGCTGAGCAGCAGTCTCATAAGGGAGACACAGCAGAGATGGGAGTAGAACTCCAATTCATCATCCTAGATTCTAAATTCAGCTGCATGTCCGATTTACAGACTGCACTGAAACTGTAGGACTGGATATATCAAATTTAACTTGTCACTCCTTTTTATTCTACTTCATCTTAAGAAAGAGACAGGAAGATTTCAGCAGCTCTAACCTCAACCTGCAGAATTAACCCACGTAATTCCTGCTGTCAGGTGTGCATCAAAAAAGCCTACAGTCTACATACGGTATTTCTACCTGCATTATTAAGCTATTTCTGGCATGATTTTATACCTATATGCAATTATCTGAACTCTGTCTTAATGGTTATACTATACAGAACACATCAGACCAATATATCGAATGTCCAAACTTAAATCAATTAGAATCTGCCTGTCCATCAAGTACAAGCTGAAATAGCAAGTGTTTAACTCAAAGAGGCAGCAGATCATACCTCCATTCTCCAGTTTCAATGCCTCTTCCTCTAATCCAGCTTCCCTTAATTTTTTAATCTTCCGTGCTCGCAGTTTAGACAGCCTTGCATCCAGAGCTGCCTTCCTTTTCTCCTTCAGCTGTTCACGTTTCGTTCTCTGATCAAGTGTCTTAACAGCAAAGAAAAACATGAATTAATATTCCTTTGTTATTATAATCAATTATATCCTCCTTCAGTGAGCAACTAAAAGCAATCCTTATCAAGTACCACACTTCAACAGTGAGACCAAATACTTTAAGTCAACTGTAGGCATCATCTAATATAAGACTCACACAACAACCCAAAACCAGTGACCACTGATATCAGGATACCCTCATACCCCATAACCTCATACCTGCTCTCTGAGCATATCCAGCGTTGCTCGTTGTTTATGCCTAAGTTCTTTGTCACGAGAAAAGGCAAAGTACCCAACACCCAGCTGCCTGGCCTCTGCAAAGAGCATGAATAAATTTAACTTACACTCCATTCATAACTGACACTAACTCCAAGCACCACGCACCCTGCTTTCAGGCACAGAATTACCCCCAACAACATACACAGCATTTTTAGCATCTCTTAGGCTAAAAAAGGCTTGGTTTAGATGATGCATGAAGTGAAGCTTCCTGAAGGAGAACACAGGAGCAGGGAATGACATTGGAAAGATACATTTGAGGAAAAATAAATCTAGATTTATGCAGTGGTAATTTGAATGGGTTTTACATATGAGGCTTAACACCTACACTTTGCCATTTAGGCACAAGAGTAACTTTCCTTTGCTTCCTCTAAATCTGATCTCTTTGGGGATATAAAAAGAAGTGATAATGAAGTTGAAGAATACCATTTTCTCGGATGTCCTCATAATGTATGGGTCCCATGGGTTTTCTGAGGGCTTCTTCTTCTTCTTTTTCCCACTGCTGCCTCTGAAGTTCTCTTTTCATGTCTTCAGATAACAGAGTATTCCCATCAGGAACTAGTCTAATTAAAAATAAAAGGTAGGGATTATAGAGAAGTTTTAGAGTAGCAAACAGTGAAAGTGTGATTTGGTCTGATCTACTCCTGCAGTTGTTACAAAACACAGATCACTGCAGGCACCATTTAGTGATGACTACGGTACATGGTGAAGACAAACACAAAACTGCTCCATAAGTGATGTTTTACATTCAGTCAGGATTTACATTAAAAAGTGTCCCTTAGTAGTTTATTGATAACTTCCTTTGGGCTTTTAATTGAAAACCATGGTCTCCATCCTGTTGCTATTCCAAACCAATACACAAACCATATATTTCAAATGGTCAGCTGCCAAGGAGAAACAAAATAGAAATCTGGAAATAATATATGGATTATAGTAAGAAGTTCTGATCAAATTAGTCATGCACAATTTCTCTGCAGCTATGCTATTTTTAAGGCACAATTGTGGTGTTGTATTAAGGTTGCAACCAGAAGTCTGTCTAAAGTAAATCAAGAGGAAGTAGTAGCATCAGTAATTCAGTATTGGGAAGGGGCTAACAAAGCACAGCCTCATTTCCTTCTTGTTAAAAACTGCACATTAAACAATGCAAGGAGCATGCACGTCCATCAGAGAAACCACACCTCTTCCCTTGCAGTTCCTGATCCATTTTAAGTAGATCTGGCAAATCCTTCTTCATACAGCGTCTAGATCGGCCCAAGAAATCAACATAATCAACCCTGTAATGAAAGCAAAGGAAATCTGAATCAGAACTTCTATATGCAGAACTCTTTAACCAGAAGACAGAAGCAGTGGCACTTTCCAAAGAGAATTCATCACCTCTCAGTCTCTCCAACAGGCTCACAGGCCAAGGGACTACATTCTGAATAGGGCATATGATAGTTTTATCACAGACATTTCATCCCTCTCTGAGCCAGCAACTGCAATAAAATAGCTTAAAAAAAATAGTCAAAAGTTACAACATTGTGTAGTTTTCACACCAGAATAAAACTGAGCCTGGTACTTGCTTCCCATGGTGAAAATAATGATGTGGCATTGACTTCTTACAGATATGAAATTGCTACAATACACTTCAATTATCAGTCTAAAGCTCATTTAGAGTAGGATGATAGCATTCATTCAACTGCCATAACAAAGGCTGACTAAAATGCAAGTGAAATGTTCCTTTGAAGCACATATTGTGCTGCTTATTATTTATAGCACTGAACATTTAATTCACAGTTGTTGAAAGGCTGTTAAGAGCTGTACTTACTGTGCTGTAATGCCAGGAAGTTCTTGATCATCAAGCTACTTCAATTATCCTGTCTAAAGAATTAATACTACACCTGAAGAAGTATGACTGGCAATCTGGTTCCCAAACCCCAAACTTGTAAAGATCTGTGCTTTTAGGAAGTTAAGGCTTTTACATAATTTCTAAGGATATCTACAGCTCAGCATGTGCTCTTTGGGTTTTATTGTAATGTAACATTAATAGGAAAACATCTACATTCTCTATAGTAAAGATGTAACTACAGCTGCAGAATAATGAGCATTAACTATGCCAGCACCCAAATATCCTCATTCGGGTCTGGCCTCACTGAGATGGCGAGTCTATTAATGATAATACAGGTCACTGAAGTGAGATGTAGGCAGTGATGAAAAAGCACCATGTGAATGGTAATTTGTGATACCTTAAGGCAATGAGAGCACAAATCAATTTGAGCCCATTGCTAATAGATAGTTGCATCCTGAATTTCAGCAGGATGCTGGAAGTGGGTATATTTGCCTTTCAACCTGCTGGATTCTCTCTTCCAATTCACCCTGAAGCACTGCAAATCTGATCTTGGCCCAATAAACCAGATACTGAAGGGGGGGGGGGGGCTCTGTTTCTTATCTGTTAATGCTCTTTTAAACTGATCATGAGAAATGAAATCCCTGTTCCATAAACATTTTGAACAAATGGAAAAGGAAAATGTTTAGTCAGATCTGTTTCATAACCATCCCAAATGTCTTGGATGAAAAACTAGTGGCTCCTTGGAATGTCACAGACAATTGTCACAGGCTATTGGCTAGGCTGCAGTTAAACAGTGGAAGTAATGCTGGAAAATCATGCTTTCCCAGTCAGTGTTTCCTTTAAGTACATTTCAAGACTCCAATGTACATAGTTGTATCGATACTGCAGTCAGAATTGCCAAAAACCATGCAAGAGAATAAGAGGACATTATGACATCTCACAGTACATCTCCCCAGTTGCTATTTCTCTAAATCCCAGCTGTAGATTCTACTGCAGTGTTACCCACATGGGAAGGAAAAGTCAGGGCAGCCAAGCCCAATCACTGGTACCAACCATTCTTCATCTGGGTCCTCAGGTGGTGGTATTTCCATTTCAGGTTGAGCATCCTCATCATCTGTGTCTTTTTCCAAAGTCTTTCCAGCATCTTCGCTCTGATACAGCTCCTGCACCTCGTGCTGTTTGTCTATGATCTTCTGTGTGAAATCCACTAGGTACAAATCCTCCGTTTCTTCATCTAAGGCAGAAAATCAATTCTTAAGAGAACAGCCATGAAAAGAACAGAAATGAGCACAAAATCAATACAAAATAGCTACAATCAGCTTTTCAGCTGCCAGCAATGCCCTTGACTACACTATTAGGGAATACTTAGATCTCATTCAGTGCCAAACCAACTTGGAGCTGTAAATCAGCTCCATAGTGGTAACTTCTATTTCTTAATAGAGGTTCTGGGGTATTTTAAAGCAATTAATCATTTGTGTACAGTACAGAATGAGTTGAATCTTTGCACTAAAACATTCTCTGCCCATTAGCCAGTTCAGCAGCACAGGGTTTGCTGTGGAACAGCTGAAATACTTCCTTGATGCTTAACACTTGGTAAGTCAGCAGTAGTAAAGCTGCCCCTGGAACACTCTTTAGAGAAGTAGAGAAAAGTGGTGGGATCACAAGGACAAAGATGGACACTAGTAAAGAAAACATGGGAGATGAGCCACAGAGATTTGGATTCTTGCTTTTTGCAGGGGACTGAATGTGAGAGAAGGACAGATCAGAACTCTCTAACACTATGAACTGCATGACTGGCACTCACACATGGACCAGAGTGCCCTCCTGCTCCTCTTCATAAAGGTCCAAGAACTAAGATGCAGGACACAACATCAGCAATGGAATCCAAAGACTGCATAATGGGCAGTAAATTCATTCTGGTTTTCTAAGATTCTATACTGAAAAAAAGCCCAGAATATATTCCACCCACTTAGTGAGTGAAGCAGCCCATCATGCTTTACTAGGACAGGCTGTCCTTCAGAAAGTCATTTCATTTTCTCTAGTATCTGTACTTTTCCCCACTTTCAAAGCAGAACAACCCATGTCAATCACCTCATACAGTAACACAAAAAATAATTCCCACATATAAAGACAAGCACTGAATTCATAGTGTAGCTGCTGTGAGCAACCAGAGTCAGAAATACCAACTTCCAGGGAACACTTTAAAACCAAGTTTTCTATATGTGTGTACCTATATATATATATATATACTCATTTAGAATAGTTTTCACCTGGAAAGTTGCCTTTGCTCATTTTCTCATAGAGCTTTGCTTTCTCTTCTAGTTTCTTCCTGAAAAAGAAAAGCAAACCAAATTAAACATTGCAATCTCACCAATTCCAAACAGTTAAAATAACCAATTTTGCCTTAGAGAAATGGAACAGCAAAGTACCAGGAGCACTTGAAACGTTTACTAGAAGTTGACTGATGCCTGGTTTGGGTTTTGAAGCTTAACTGATGTTTCTGAAGACCTATATCCAGTTCCTGAGTTCATACTGAAAATCATTTTAGTGAAGTTAGAGAATTAATCGTAATTGTAAGTCAAGTATGTGGGAACATGATGTAGCAAGTATTCCACCTCTAACTGCTACAATTAGTAGTACTGGAAGTACTGACAGTAAGTACAGGAAACTATTTGCAGGTATGAGATACTGAAATACTCTTTTACAGGGAAGGGGAAGGAAAAAAAGAAAGGGATCATGGAGTTACACTCAGAAGTTGAAGAGAAAATCTGAGCTAATTTCTGGAATGGCAGAAGATAAGTTTGAAAAGCAAGGACCTGCTTACAGCAAATGGTTTATAATTCACATTTTTAACATGTATCTTATTGTATAACTCACCCTTTTAGAAGATGAGCTAAATCTTGAAATAAAATGAGCTGTTTTCTGTCCAAGAAACACTTTGCTATAGAATTCTAATGTATTGCTGCCCTGGCTTTTAACTCTGAAGATGACTTTCAAAAAACAGTAACCTGACAGGCTGAAAGAGCTGCGATAATGTGAGGGCAGCCCCAGAGCACGAGAGTGCTGGGATCCAGTTTTTACATTACTGGTAAAAATCATGAGATCAATGCTGGTCTTACTGGTTGGTCTAATGAGAACTGCTGGTCCAAAACGTGTAATTTGCTTTATGTGCTTTTCTAAACACTGGAAAGCAAATTCTAGAAAGCATTCCTTCCTTACAGAGCCTGAGAGCTACCTTGATGTATCCAGGATGTGCTCCTCTTCCTGCTTCTGCTCAGCATCTTTCTCAGCTCGATTTGCAACTCCTGTGTTTTGTTTGTTCCAGATACTTGGTTTCTGTGGGTACAATTTTATAACAAATAATAAAGAAATAAGTAAATAATAATGTTGAAATGGTTAATGATTAAAAAGTATTTCAACTCCACAATGCAAATCAATCATGAAAGACTTTGTAAGTAACATCTTAACCATGACTGACTTGAGTCTACCCCTGCTGAATTATAGGACAGAGCACATATGTCCTAAAATTAGACTGCAGTATGATCTAGCAGTTAAAGACAGGCTGAGAAGCAAAGAAAAGGTACTTAGAAACCAAACAAAATCTATTCTGATAACGATGTTGAGGTTAAAAAAAATAGTAATCAGCAAGATTGTCCTTATTAAAGTAGTAACAAAGCTATAAATTGTTTCTGTTCTCTACTACTTTCATTTTAGATACAAAATACAATCAATTTGCCCATTTGCAGCATAACACTGTAAATACTGCTTATTCTTCAAATATAGCAGCAATACTGTATTCTACTACTGGAAGGCTACACAGTGAATAAATACCAACGTGCAGCAACACAGAACTGTGCATATTATGCATTGTGATATAAAAGAACTGAGAGCAGTGGATTCATCAAGAAAGTTCAGTGATCCCAGCAGCACCTTTCACCTTCCATCCTTCAGGGAACAGGACAAAATCTTGGAGAAAAAAAGAAAAGCAGCATCTTTTCCTGCAGTTAAGAAGCTGTGGCTCCTGGGGAATGAAGGTTAAGAGGTGATTCAGACGGGCATAAGCCTGAGACAAGTTCTCTGCTACGCACAAGAATCTCACCTGAGAATGAAACTTAAAGACCACCCTCATTGTGTTGATTTTACATTTGTGGAGTAGCACAGCTCTGAGTATTTATCTAGATTTGATTAGGAACTTCCTTATTTTAAAGGGAAAGAAGGACCAAAACAACAATGGAAAAAGATTTCTACCTTATTTGAAGTCCTGGGCTTTGGGAAGACGCCAGCATCTTTCAGGAGCTTTTCTTTCTTGAATTCCTCTTGCTTTCGGAAGAGCTCTGCTTTGAGATCTACCAACTACAGCAACAGCAAAATAAAGCAATAAATAACCAAGACACTTCACACACTTTTTATACATCAGTTACTGTAATAAATAACTGTATTTCTAGTTAAAAAATCTGGCATTTACAGCTACATGAGCATTTGACTGCATTTTTACATGGAACTTCAAAGCACTGATGCTATCAAAGATCACTCTAAGTTTACAGCAAATAATACACAAACCCCACAAAAGACAAATTATTATTAAGGATTTAATAAACCCCCAAAGATATCCTTTGGTACATAATGGAAATGAGAGACATAATTCCATACAGATTCCACCAGCCTCCCAGTGGCAAACAAATAGAGAAGGACTAATGAAATTACGCTGCTGAATTTGAAAAGGAAACTTCAGCCATTAGATGAGAATCCTGTCTCAGAAAACAACTGCTAAAAGTCTGCTCTCATAAAATACATACACTTTCCCACTGGCTTATATACTAAATTATATAGATGGTTCTTTCTTCTTCTTTTTCCCCCTAATAAATGCAGAAGTAGCATTGCCATTTTGACCAATGCCCATCTCCTCTTTTATTAGGAAACATTCCCAGCCTGGGTATTATCTTGAGATACATTAATAAACCACATCTGAAAGAGGATGTTGTGCCCCTTTCCCTGCATTTGGAATACTAAAGCATTTGCTTTTCAGGTCCGTGTAACAAGGATGCACAGTGCTGTAAATTAACCCTTTCTCCTCACTGCTTAAAAGTGATCATCCAAAACCTCAGTGTTAAATAGTTCATATGCAACAACCCACTATTTACACTAACTGTTTACTCAGAAAAATGAAGTGTTTGGACAAAGTCCCTTATTAACAGCCTGCTGGAGAGCAGTGAGGCACAGCACCCTGCTGTCCTCAAGGGCCTGAGGTTGATTTGGCAAGATACAGACCTCCTGTACATTAGGAAAAAGAGGAAATCACAGAATCCCAGCCTGGTTTGGGTTGAAGGGACCTTAAAGCTCCTCCAGCTCCAACCCCTGCCACAGGCAGGGACCCCTTCCACTGGAGCAGCTTGCTCCAAGCCCCTGTGTCCAACCTGGCCTTGAGCACTGCCAGGGATGGGGCAGCCACAGCTTCTCTGGGCACCCTGTGCCAGCACCTTCACAGGGAAGGGCTTGTGTCTGAGAGCTCATCTCAGCCTCTGCTCTGGCAGATTAAAGTTATTTCTCCTTGTCCCATCACTATACCCCTCGTGAAAAGCCCCTCTCGAGTTTTCTTTAGCCCCTTTATGCACTAGAGTTGCTCTAAGGTCTCCCTGGAATCAGCTCCAACTTCACTCTCGTGCCCCGACTTTACCACATCGAGAATAGGGGCAAATCCAGCCCTGGCACCCCCACGACAAGTCTCCAGACACAAAGCTCTCCATCAGCACTTGCCTCACGGCCTGCGCAGCCCGCCGGGAGACACAAAACACGCCCCTTGTTTGCTTGTGCGGGTTTCTCCGGGAGCGGCCTGCACCAGCCAAGCCCGTCCGCCGGAGCGGAGCGGGGCAGGGGCGGCCACCCTCACACCGGACAGGCATTCCGGTGAGACAGGAACGTTTTGCTTCCTCTCCCCCGGTCAATGAAGCACTCACCGAGGAGGCGGCCACCTCCAGCGGCTTCTTCCTCCGGTCCATGGCTCCGCCGGCCACCTTCTTCCCAGCTTTATGGCCTTACCGTAAAGCGCAGCGGAAGCGAGGCGCTGTTGCGACAGTGCTGCTGAGGGAAGGTGGGCCCTTCCCCGCCGCCATGTTGGGGAGGTCTGAGGCGCTCCGCATTGGTGCTGTCCCACCGGCGCTGTCGCCCCTCATGTCGGCTCCCGGCCGCCTATGTAGGGCAGTGCCAGGTCCTTCCTTCCGCAGGGCCTGTCGTCGTGACAGCACGGCAGCCTGCGAGCGGATTTGAAGTGCTCCCTGGTGCTGGAGACAGCCATGAAACATAGCTGCCTTTGATGGGGGGCCTTTGGTGTTACAAGCTTGAGACAAGATGGATAATACTGAAGTCCGTGTGAGGTGTCCCTGCCAATGGCAGGGGGGTTGGAACTAGATGATCTTAAGGTCTTTTCCAACCCTAACTATTCTATGATTCTATGTCCTTCAGTACTAGCCTGGGTTTAGCCCTGTGGCTGCTGCTCTCAGGGCTGCTTTGTTTAAGGCACACGCTTGGGATGAAGGGTTATGACTGTTCTGCTGCCCAGAGCCTGCTGCCTGCATGGAGCCCTGCTGAGGGAGGTGGGATTAATGAGCCACAATTCATTAACACTGTAAGTGTCGTCCATAATGGCTAAATACAAACCCTCATCTATCAATAATGGCTAAATACAAACCCTTCTCTATCAATAATGACCAAATACAAACCCTCATCTATCAATAATGGCCAAATACAAACCCACCTGTACGCATACTAACCAAATACAAACCCACTTCTATCTATAATGACGAAATGTCAACCCAGCTCTATCTATAATAGCCAAAACCCATATGTGCTGAAGCCAGCTGTGTAACCTCAGCAGTGAGTACGGGTGACTCTTAGGGAGTTGAGTGTTTCACTCACACAGGGTAGCTCATTGTATCCGTTATCATCCCCATGAAGAAACAGGGCTGTGATAGGTTTCAGTTTGCAGTGATTCTGAAGATCATAATTACCTGGAGTCACAAGAGGAAGCTGCCTTTCACTTGTCTTTAATAAAGTGGGAAGATATAAGGTGCTGCGATGTTGTAGCTTGGCAATGTGACGGCTGATGGAAGCGCCTGATACAGCTCCTTTGGTTTGTGAAGTTTATTGCTGTTTGCAGGCTGGGTCAGGCTCATGTTTAAACAGTTCATGGATGCAGAGCTGACAGAGATGCTCAGCTGCTAAGTCAGCTACAGCTGTATTCCAGGGAGCATGAAGTGTGCACTTCAGAAGGAGCAGTTTCTGGTCCTGCTGAAGCTCTCTTGCTTTGGACTTTTTAAAGGGGAAATGGTGGGAGACAACAGACACAGAAAAGTGCAGGTTGTGTCAGAGCCATGAAGTTTACTGGTTTCAGCTGCGACGAGAAGGGAACTGAGCATTACTGAAAAATAGGACAAAGGAATGAAAACATCTGCGCTGCTCTAATTAAATCTCACTTCAACGAATCACGCAGTGGTGCCTGTTCAGACCTCAGCAACAACACTGAGAAGGAAATCCAGCCCAACCCCAGCCCAGGGTTGGCTCTAATTCCCACTCTTCCTTTGGAGGCACAGCCTGTGCAAGGGCACATTCCCCCCCCCCCCCCCCCCCCCCATTGATTCTTCTCCACTTTGGTCCCATCCTACACTACAGCCATGTTCACCCATTGTCACAGGTTTCCAGCACTTTCAGGAGCTCAGGAATAGTTTTATCCTGAGATTCTCATAACATGAAGTGTTCCTGAAGAGCTGACAGCCCCAGTCCTGTGTACCTCTTTATAACTGCAGCTGCAAAAACACAGCAAGAAACCTCGGTCTCCTGAAAACTTGCCCTGTAGAATATGATGTTCACTGGCTAAGCTCAATGTCTGAGGCTCTGGGGTAGAAACCCTATGTGTAATGTAACACTAGAGAATTCACTTCCTAGTAACATTTTTCATCTTTACAAGCAAACTGACCTTCTCTTGTGATGTTAGAAGCAAATTCGGTTTTCCCACATGCACAAATCTGGGGTTTTGTTTGGTTTGGTATTGTTCTGTTTGTTCTCTCCTTCCTGCACTCTCTGGTTTTGTATTTACCTGTCTGAACTGTGCTGGAACAGCACTCTTTGTCTTGAGTGTTGCATAAAATAGCTCAGTATCATCCCAGCAGCCCTCTATGTTCTTGGATAGTCTTAGGGGATGTGTGAAGATGGAATGAGGCCCTGGAGGTGTCAGCATCTCTCTTAAAATACTCCTTTCTGTTGAGGGTGAGATGCATGACCAGGTTTGTAAGGAAAAGCTGTGCTACTGAGTGGCTGTGTCACAGGATATGGGAAAAGGAATGAATCTTACACATTGCAAGCTAGCTTGTGTTGTTGCTGTGAGTGAGGCTCATAGAGATGGAACTTCTGTGCTTGCAAGACACAGATTTAGCTCACATTCCCTCTCAGTTAGCATCAGCATCACTAGCAGGCATTGGCAAAAGCAGACCTGGACAGAGCAGAGCCCCACGCTTGCTGGAGCAGTGGTGTTGCTGTCTGTGCTGCTGTGCTCCCTAAGGGGTGTGGGATTCAGCACTGAAGCACACATCCAGACAGATGGCTTTTGGAGCACTCTGTACGTATTGGTTCAGTAGTTTTGTGACAAGCTTTCCTACATCTGGTTCCCTCCAAAAGGCTCAATATCGACTCTAACCAGTATAAGGCTGTTGTGTGCATTTGTTTCTAATCCAGCCCACAGGCATTCATAAAATGCCAGTGAGGGAGGGGGAGCTGGAATAAGAACACTCCCAAGTTGTGAAACAAAATCAGCTTGACCTAGAGGAATGAGGTGGGGAAGGGATCTCTGTGTGTGTATAGCACAGACCGAAGTGTAGCTGTGCTTATTTCCTACTGGGAACCTGTGGAAACCCTATAAACTACCATGTCTAATCTTAGACAGCCGATAGCCTGGAATTCCTGGGGAATAATTGATTCAGCATTTCTAATTAGTATGCTGCTCTTTTAGCATGAGGCCTAATTGTGTTTACTTCCACAAAGCTGCACAATACAAAAAGCTTGTTTGTTATTTTGGAGGAAGATGGGGGATCGCAGCGGATTGTTCTGAGGGGATTTGGGATGAATCAGTGGCGTGTCAGCGTCTTGTGAGATTGGTGGGAGATGCTGCACAAACATGGAATTAATCAGTTGTAAAGCTTCAGTGTGGATTTCTACCCAAACTAGACTTACAGGAGCTCCACATCAAATTATATTGATGTTTGGGAGATTTGCTGCTCTGAAACTGATTCTCTTATCACAGACACAAAGGTTTCATCCTCCCCTAAGGCTCTGATGTTCTATCTTACTTTCTGCATCTTGGCTTTAAGATGAAATAAAACTGTGGACAAATAACAGCTGAATGTTTTGTGAGATAAGCAGTGCTAGGGCACTGTGTCCTCACACAACTTCACAGACACTTGACATAAGGCAACTTATCCATGCTTCTCTAAGGGATGGAGAAATTCCTTCTGGTTTCCATTTTCCAGGCTTCTCATCTCAGAAGTTATCGTATGAAAGAATTTGTGCTGTGTCAATAAATGCCTTTTGAAAAACAGAGCAAGGGGTTTTTTGCTTTCCATGGTTTGCATATGTACATATACTAGAATATTTGTTCATTGAATTTGTTTGTCTTGGTGTGTGTGAGGCCAAAACCAACCAGGGCACAAGCAAAATTGTTTGCAAACTACTAATTCATGTAATGTGAGAGATCCTGGAGTGTTTCTTTCCCCTGTAGCAGAGATTCCATCTCTTCCTAAGTCCCAGCATACCTTTATTTTAACCTACTTCCTTTCATTTTCCTATAGGGACCTGAAGAATACCCCAGGTTTTTGTATTTTAGCATTGCATTTTCAGAAGTGTTGAACTGCTGCAGCAAAACAAGAAACCAAAAGCCCTTTGGTGCAAATCCTAGATGGACATTATAGATGATTGCTTTTGGCAGGAAGAGCAGAAGTTAAAATCCTCTGGGTATGGTGTTAGCAGGTGTGCACATTAGGAGAAAACCGTATTTCTTTGATAAGAAAGGTTTTGTACAATCTTAGGCAGAAAACAGAAACAGAAGTGATGCATAATAATAGTGTTTCACCTCTTTATGACATGCATGAGGCTGACTCTGGTTTTGCCTCTTGGGTCACAAGCTGCAATGCCAGACTGCTTTTGTGCTAGCTTATTTTTGCTTGCAACCTACAAAAGAGGCACAGGAGACAAGTCTGGTGGTGGCTTAATGCTAGATTGAGAAGAGATCTAAAGCAGCCTTGTTCTGTGGAAACCTGTATTTTATGCACAGTTTTATAAAGCACTTGAAATTGTATCTTGTGTCAACAACATTGTCCTCTCTTTGTGGCTCGAGAAATTGAGTGCTGTTATGTGCTACTTGTGTAGAAATTGTAATTCCTCTCCAATACAGCTAGAAAGGAGGGATTCCCTAAGAGCATCCATCAACTTAGATCAGAAATAGGCTTAATGTCATCTTAAAACAGAATCTGTAGGAGGGAGATAGTTATTGCAACTGGAATTAGCTTAGAAAACTGTTATTGAGAGCCATGATTTTTTTAGTAGGCTTTTTAGCAAGCCTTGGTGAAAATGGGCATAACAACCCTTCCTCCTTTGGGGGGCATGTTCTATGTCTGATAGGCATAAGAACAAATGAGTACCAGTTCTAAAGATGAGGTTTCTCACTATTTTCCTGTACTAAAGGATATAAATACATATATTTGCTAAACTGGAGATGTAAGAAACAATCAAGTTCCATTGAAAACTGGTTTATCTATTACACTGGGGGGGGGGGGTGGCTGTGGATATTTTCATCCTCTGAACAGGAACCCAAAGCTGTTGTATTACACTGTATTGTGAATATATTGTTGTCTGTGGTTGCTGTGTGGCTGGCATAAAAGACAAACATGCCCTTTAAGGAATTGCTCAGCTCCTTGAGATTTACCCATTCATCTGTCCACCCTTCTCTCACCATCTGTTTCTTTTGCTGTGGACATGTGAAGTTGCTCCATCCCTGCAGCAAAATGCAGCCTGGATGGTTCACAATCAGGATGTTGCAGGAAGCAGAGTTTTCCTCTCTTAGCAAGCACGGATGGACTTGCTTCCCCATCAAGGTGTAGCCCTATAAGGAAGCTGGGTTTTGTATTCCAGCTGGACATCTGCAAGCTCCTTCAGGACACTACAGACTTGGGTTTCTTTGTTTCTAAGTCTGGGATGCCAGGCTGGAGGAAAAGCTTTGGGTTTTGTCTGCGGAGAATGCAGGACAGAGGTAAGGCAACGAGGGGATATGACAATGGAAGGTGAGGTTATAATAGAGGGGATGCTCATGAAAAGGGGTTGGGTTCAGTGCTTCTTTTACTACTCATTGATACTGATGAATACTCCAAAACTTATGACTTTCTATTTAAAAAATAAACCCACAATTGTAGTTTTCCTATTAAAAAGCATATTTTTAACTTGAAATCTGCTCCTCTTCCAAAGTCCAGGTCCGGATCTCCATGAGGATATTGTTAGTGAATGGATGCCTGCTTTGCTTGCAGCTTTAATCTGAGCCTGGCCTAGCAGATACAGCTTTTACAGTGGTAAAGTTGTGTTTATTTAAAAGCATCTCCCAAATCATAACAGTTGGGACCTGTGATTCTCATGTACCTGCTTCATGCTCTGTTTTTCTTCTTTTAAAGGAAACTCTGGGCAATTGATTGTGTCAGATAGACAGACATGCTCATTGTGGCTGTAACTTTGCAAGGAGAACACTTTCTAGCTTTGAGTTTAAACCCTGTTATTTATGTTCAGTTAGCATCAGGGTGATGATGTGAACCGTGTTTATATCACCTTCACTGCTTGTGAAATGCTTCTGTTTATATCCCGCTGTTGGAGCTGAATTATTTTAAACTAGCAGGCTTATGGCAGCAAATCCATGTTTTCTGACATGGTGACAGGAACCTGGGTCCCATATTGCTGGACTGCTTTGGAGGAGGAAGAGGGATGATTTATATTTACTTGTTCTAGCGCAATATCATTGAATTGCTGGTGGTACTTTTTAAGCATATATGGGATGGTGTCATTAAAGTGTGAACTGAGTGGGGCTTCAGTTCAGTATAAAGCAGCATGTTTTATTCCTCAGAACCACAGAAAACTAACCTGAGGTTTCTCACTCTCTCCTCATGCTAGAAATGCTAAAGCACTTGTCTCTTTGAGAGTAAGTATATATGTATAAACCCTTGTTCTGTTGGTTATCAATGATCCTTTAATTGTACTTTGAGACACAGACATGGCAACATCCGTTCTGCACACTTTCTCTCTATGGAGGGTCTAGTTCTTGATGCTGAGCAGAAGATGGGCTAGCATAATTGAGCAAATTATGGCTCTACATGTGATTTCCTGATACACTGGAACGATTAAATCTACATACTTGGGCAGGACAACTCTCTGGCATATGATCATTTTTACCTTGCTGCACCAGGGAGATTTAAATCAGCATAATTGGGTATTGAGTTTCTCTACCATCTGGGCATTGGTTACCTAGCAGTCATTTACCATATGCTTGCATAGATGGCTAAGTAGCAGCTATGATGAATATATTAAGAGAAGAAAACTATCCTGTATATATTCCTTCTCTGATAGTGAAAAGCTGCTGTTTGATGTTTCAGAACCAAGGCACTTTTCTTCTTCTTACTGTAGCTCAAAGCCTTGATCCATTCCAGTTTGGATTCCTCTTTATTTTCAAGTTAGATTTATCTGCAATAAAGTGTTCTTTTACTATCCATCATCCTATCAATGCAGTGAAGGAGATAAGTTGTCTTTCTGGACAAAGTAATCGGGCATTGTGCATGTTTGAGGAAATACTCGAAAGGCTGTAGAGCACAATCTTCCCCAGGAAAAGAGAGAGCAGCGCCTATGGAAGAAAGGGATAGCTGTTGATGCAGAGCTTCCCTCTGCAGCAATGTCACAGACGTGTCACTCTGCTAGTAACAAGACCGCAACGCGGTAGATGGCACTACGAGACTGTTGATGCAGCCCCGTAGCTCAGATCTCAGAGGTACCGGGAGTATTTAGCAGAGGTTTCCTTACATAAATCAGCATCGCCCCCCGCAGTTTTCTGTCCTCTCTCCAGCATTTGAGGAGTAAATGGCTTTAAGCTGACAGAGGGGAGATGTAGATTATACATCAGCAGACATTCTTCCCTGTGAGGGTGCTGAGGCGCTGGCACAGGGTGCCCAGAGAAGCTGTGGCTGCCCCATCCCTGGCAGTGTTCAAGGCCAGGTTGGACACAGGGGCTTGGAGCAGCTGCTCCAGTGGAAGGGGTCCCTGCCTGTGACAGGGGTTGGAGCTGGAGGAGCTTTAAGGTCCCTTCAACCCAAACCAGGCTGGGATTCTATGGTTCTGTGATAAATTGGTTTATTCTCCCCATTCCTCCAGTCTCATACATGTAAAGTAAGGTGAAAAATAAGATAAGTGCAGAACCCAGAACTGCAGGAAGAGCTGACCCTGGGTTTCAGGCTGCCAGTTCAAATTCTGTGTGTGTTAGTGGGATACAAGTTTTGGCTTCTGCTTTGGCCAGCTCTCTGAAATACAAGTTGGACCAGTGCTTATATGTTAAGTTGCATGAACTTAGCAGCTGCCAGCCTTTCACACTCACAGCTGACAATGGCTTTGCTAGGGATAAGCCTAAGATTAAATAAGTAAGGAATTCTCCAAAAGAGCTGTTAGCTTTGCAGGATCACCAAAACACACACCCTAAGGAAATCCTGATTTCCTTTGCTTGAGTAATCCCTGTCCTGTTGTTGAATGGGGCTCCAGCCCCCAGGACAGGCATCCTGATACCAAAGTTATGGAAAAGAAAAGCCCAGAAGGCACCAAAGTGTTGCTATATGGATCACAAAAGAAAGCTTACAGTGATTAGAGATGTTATTTTAGAAAGACTTGAGAAAAGAAATATTGAGTCTCTGCACATAGAGAGCTTGGAAGTGTGTGTGGCACTGCTGCCATTAGTCAAATATAGACAAGCAAAATGAGAACTAGAATAATACTTCAAAATGAATAACTGTATCAGGCAAAAGTCCAATGATTGCTTTATTAAAGCCTTGATGAGTGCCAAGCAACTCTTCAGCTATACCAACGAGCTGTACAAGATGTAAATTCCAGTGTTTTATGAAACACTGAGAGCCTGCACTATGTGGAAGTAGAGGGTACTTTACATTGTTTAACTCTTGCTCCCAGCTCTTGTTTCTTGCCAGCTAATTTGGGAGTGATCAGAGCACCAAAATGGCAATTCTTGGGTTTTTTTTTTCCATCTCTTTTGAATGCACATGCAAAAATACAGAGCGTTTCCACTGAGACCAACAGTCAATATCAGTGATTTGCAGTAGGCTGTTGTCATTAATGTGTTACTGACAGCTGGAGCTGGGTCACAATGGGAAGGACGAGGAAGCAAGACAGTCATAGTAATGACTTGTAACATATGTTGACAGAGCTGCAGTGTTGCTTTTTGCTGCTCATTTCTTGAACTGCTTTTGTTCACTAAGCAGAGAAAAAAGAACACTGAATTTTCTCTAGATGTAATATTGAAAGTAGTCTTGATGACAATGCAAATGCTGATGTTCCTTTCTGACAGATGGGTGGTGTTTCTCTACTTGCTATCAAGTGCAATGGTTCCAAGTGGTTTTTGGTGGAACAGATGAGTTCTTAAAGCCAGTTCTGGTTTCAGGGAAGCTCAGGAGGAAGCCTGGGTTTGTGGCTTGAATGAAGGGTGGGTCCAAGCTTGTCTTTATGTCCTGAGCCATCTGCCACTGGTGCACTACTGAATCTCACCTCACTGTTTCAGCACAGCTCCCAGTTTGCAGGATCTGGATGGATTGAGATCAGAAGACCCAAACAAATCTGAATCAAACCTGCCAGCTGCTGCCCTGGGCCTGGCTGTCACCCAGGATGCCTTGTCTTGTTCTCCCTTCCCTTCCAATGTGGGTGTAAGTGCAGTTCTGGGCATGGCAGGTACTGCTGTCATGTTAATAGATGGCACAGAAGTACTTCTGCTATGTATTTCTCCCACGGCTGTTAAAGGACACTGAGCTATTCCCGAGAGGAATGACAAATCCCAAGTGAGCAGCTTTTCTTACTTGCACAGCTGCTAACCAGGAAAGATGCAGTTTGGGAGTGTAGGGACAGCTTAGAGATCTTTCCCTATATAGAAAAGCTTGTCAATCAGGGAATCAAAGCCAAATAGAGAACATGTCCCAGGCTGAGATCCATCTGATGCCTGGAGTTCTCCATAGTGCAGAGCTATCCCGTACCTAAGTCTTTCACTTAAGTGATTTGTAAAACTTCCCTGAGGCACCTCTGCAATGAGGAGCAGAGATGAAACCTTAAGTAGCCAGAGGCAAATCTTGCTGCTGAGTGAGTGCCTGGAATGAAAACCTCTGTATAGCAGTGGGATGGTGTGGGGATCTTCACTGAGGATAAATGGTGATAAGCACTGTGCTTGCTTGAGAGGATTATGTGACTCTATGAAGGTGAATGCTCAGACGTGGTGCAAATGGGTGATGTTTTACAGAGATGCCCTGTATCTGTCTAAGGGAGAAATTAGCAGAAGTGAAAAAGGAAAGGAGGGAGTCGTGAAAGCTGGCTTGGAAAGAACATATTTCCAGCAACAGCAGTTTCAGTCACAGGTTGGAAAAGCGCCTCTTGTATTGCTGTGACTGAGTATGTTCAGGCTTGTTTTTAAATCCCCGTCTTCCTAAATAACAGTGCAGATCACACAGCTTCTTCATAACCCATATCTGTTAACACTGTCAGCTGGCAGTCCTGAGGAGGATTTTACACAGGATGGGACCAAATGGCATTGTCCCTTATGTTGTACAGCTGTAAGCAAATACCAACAGTGTTAGGTGACTGTATCAGCTGCTCGTGCTTCAGGCTGCATGCTGATCGCTTGGATTTGGAGGGAACACACAATAACAAGTAACATAAACAGTTACCTCGGTATTGAACTCCTGACACATGCCTTAGCCTGGAAATCGATGGGCAGCAGCTGCAGTGGAGCTCTGGGCACTGCACAGCTCTAAACCATGCTGTTAGTGGGACACGGACCTCTAAGTCTTCCTTAAACACTGATGGTTTGGGGCAAGCAGTGAGGAAGGTGCAAAGTTCCCCTGGCTTTGTCTTGCTATGCTGGAGTCCTCCCAACACCATCTTGTGTGCTGCTGGGTCACTGGTACCCCGGCATGTGTCTTATATTGGCTCTGCTTATGAATTCACTGCCAGTATTCTTAGCTGTGCTTTGTTTTCTCTGACAGTTTCCCATGTGAGTGCTGAAGTTAGGCTAACGTGCAGTGCTTGAGAAAACCTCACCCACTACACCAGCGCTGGCTCTTCCTACAGTAATGTATGTGTCAAATTCAATTGTTAAAAGCCCAGAGCTACCTTTTCAGCTGGTAATGTGCTTGCTATTTTCATGTGCAATTATTGCTGTGGCACCAATGTCCTTTAAAAGTAGTGCTGTTGTAGCCATGATGGTCTGAAGAGATTTAAGGGAAAGTCTTTTATGAGATCAGCCAGTGTAAATAGCAAAAGCAGAGGAGCTTTCAGGTGCAGAAAGTGTTGATTTGACCTTCCTTTGAAAAGGCTCTTCCCTGTGTCATGTTTTCCTCAGACTCTCGTCGCTTTTCCTGAGAGCAGTGTTAGATCAGTAACAACCCCTTTTCTGGGAATCCTTTTCTAATGTCTGCAACCTGAACATCATCGAGCAGCTGAGGAAACTAAGGTACAGAAAGGGCAGGTGATGTGCCTGAGTGAATGGTTGAGTCACTCTAACTCAACAGCTCTTGCCTCCGTGTGCTGGGTTTTAACTACCAGAGCAAGCATAATCTCCTTCCACCAGGATATGTGCTGGCTTTAGGTTAGTCCTTCTCTAAAAAGCTTCTGAGTTTCGCTGTCAGGTAGAATGTTTGGTGTGCATCACAAACTGCTTTATTGTAAAGAAGGGAGATCTTTAGGAATCCCAGACCGGTTTGTGTTGAAGGAACCTTAAAGCTCATCCAGCTCCAACTCCTGCCACAGGCAGGGACCCCTTCCACTGGAGCAGCTGCTCCAAGCCCCTGTGTCCAACCTGGCCTTGAGCACTGCCAGGGATGGGGCAGCCACAGCTTCTCTGGATTGTATTGAGTGATTCAGTTGTAACTGAGTGGGAGCCAATCCCTACCGATGCTTCTACACCAAGTATGTTTTTGTCCTGTGAATTTTTCTGTGCTGCTAATGGGGGATAGGCAGGTCTGAGCTGTAGCTCTGCTGCTGCTGCTGCTAGTCCTCAGAAATGATTGTTCCAGCTGGGTGGAATAAGCCTTCAGGTGCCATCACTCCAATCACTGCCCTTTAAACTGATGGGTGGCTCTGACAGTAGAAACATGGCAGGGAGTCAGCCTGTACAGGGTTGCTTTTTGCTGTGATGAGAACCTCTCTTGCAGTTCTTAGGCATTACATGCTACTCTATCCTCTGCAGTATTGTAAGCTCTTATGTTTAAATGAAGAGGGTTGTTCTCATGGTTTATGGTCATCCCAGCTTAACTCACTAGGAAAACACACTACTGATAGTAACTGTAAAGGATCTGCTCCAGCCCGGCTCCTGTGTGGCTCTCAAAGAACCTGCAAAGGGGGTACGTATATAAAATACTTGTGACTAATTGAACTGTATATCTTTAACTGAATTGCCTTAGGATCCCCATCCCTTCCAACTGCTTTTTAGTCAGGTAAGGACAGAAAAGATGGCCTGAAAATTGATGCATCCACATGGCTGCATCTATTCCTTTGGTTTTCTATCTGTCCAGCCTGGGTAGCCTTCTGAAACTGGAGTTAGTTCATGTGGCACCAAGGAGAGCTTGGTCTGTAATATTTTAGATGATAGCAGATGTTGCACATCATATTATCACTCATAAAGGGAAGCAGAGCTGCAGCCAGCTAATAAAAGGCCTAATGAAGAACAAAAAGCAAGCTGCTAGTCATTGCAGAGATATGTTGCCCCCAGGAAATTAAAACCATGAATACCCCAGTGTCTGCAATAAACATCTTCTTTGTGTCTGCGTGAAAGCACCGAAACCTCTGGAATACTAAGAAATGACAAAGGTGCTTTAAAGTCGTGTCCCCTTCCATACTTCAGCTGCTTGCAGGTGGTCGGGAGAGAGATGGAGCAGCTCAACCCGGCTGTTGTGCAACTTTATTGAGCCCAACTTGAGGCTGTTGCGCGACTCAGTGAGCACGCCTGTGCTGAGCGCTGGGCTGGGGCGCTAGGCTGGACCTGGGAGGGGGATGTAGGCTGGGAATAGCGTGGTTTCTGCACCTTTGCCCATCAGCAGCTGTAGATCTGGGACCCGCGGGGGGGGGGGGGGGGGGGCGTAGTGTGTGAGCAGACCCCATCGGGGAGGATATAACACACACACATATATATATATATATATATATAACATATACATATATAGGTCTATATATCCCCCCCTCGGCCAGCGGGGCGGGCGCTGCCCCCGGGCCGTGCGCAGGCGGGGTTGGGCAGCGCCGCTCCCCCCTCCCGGCCCCGCCCGGCAATAAGGAGGCGGGAGCCCGGCCGCGCTCGGCACCGCCGCTCCCGCCGGGCCCCCCCGGGCCCCAGGAGCCGCTCCGCTGCCCCGGGGGGCGGCTGCAGTAGCAGCAGCAGCCGCTGCCCCCGCCGCGATGCCCGGCTGGAGGAAGAGCCTCGCCCTGTGCCTGCAGCGGATGCAGGAGGACGGTGAGCACGGCCGGGGGAGGATGAGGAGGATGCTCACGGTGGTGATGATGAGCGTTGGAGCAGGGCTGGGGGTGCTCGGGTTTCTCCTCTTTACCCCCACCTCGCCCTTTCTTCTTTTTCTGGGGAAAAAGGGGGTAATCCGCTAACCTGGAGCTCCGCGGATGAAAGGGATGAATGAGGGGATGCTCTTCGTGCCGGTAAACTTTGCTGCAGCAAATCTGCCCTTCCACCCCCCGGTTGGCTTGGTCTTTGCTTTTCCTTTTTGCTCGTTCTTTTCCTTTTGTTTTTCCCCTTTATCTGTTTATTTTCCTCTCTAAGTGATGGGGACCAGCCCGAGAGGTGGCTGCGGGGTCCTACCCAGAGGGGCTTCCAGCATCAGGGCTCTAACTTTGGGAGGCTGCTGCTGCTTTCACCTGGTCATTTGTCCCCAACTCCAATTGGGGATTAAAGGGTTTGTGAATTTCCCGGAGGATTGGTCGCGTCGCCGTAATCCGATTCCTATTGTGCCGCTTCTGCTGCTCGCAGGGACTGGGAATGGTTTTGTTTACACGCTCAAGAGTGCGATGTTAAATAAACGCTGGACCTGCAGCTCGGGGAAGTCAGGAGAAGGCAGCCACGAGGTGGCACAGCCTAAGGGAGGCTTGAGCCCTGTGCTCTGGCTCTGGTCTATAGGCGAAGGGGGGGGGGGGGGGTGCGAGTGGTGAGGAAAGTTTGTCTCCGAAATCAAGCGCAGTTCTCATGTGCTATCCTAAGGCGCAGGTGAAGGAGATGATTTAGTGTGAGCAGAAATAATCGGGAATGTGAGTTTTGATTAACCTCAGCTGCTGTGGTGCAAGTGATTAACACAGGTGTTTCTGATGTCTCCCTTCCCCTGGTTGCCTGTAGACTATGTGCTGCTAACAGATGTACCACACGTTGTGCCGTTATTTGGTGCGAGTAATGCAAAAATCGGGGGTTCTCTGGTCGTGCTGGTTAATGAGCAGGGAGAGAAATAGTGCTGTTGGGTGGCAGGAGAGTCGTTAAGCTGCTGAGTCTGATGCCGCTTCCTTGCTCCGAGTGTGTATTTCTGATGTTGGACCCCTCGGGGACCATGGCTTCTACTCCAGCCACCTGAGATAAAACTGTTGTACTGTAGAAGAGTAAATCAAGCCCCTGTCCGACAGAGTGAGACCTGTCAGTCTTTCGTGGTGCAGTGCTCTGTAACGCTGCAGCTGAGAGGGATGCTCATGCACTGCTGGCCCAGGGATGGCTTTGGTGGCATTATAAAACACTTAGAGCAGCAAGGACTTGATGCGCAGCTGTGCTGGGGTGGCGTGCTTGCCAGGTTGCTTTATCTGTGACTTCATATGTACGTACTGCCTCTTGCCTCTTGGGTCTACGTAATGCCTTTCCTCTGTATCTTCCCTCCCTCTGACTTCAGTCCCAGCACTGCAGTGAGCCTGTGTCTGGTGTGCATCTCTTCAAGTGCATTTACACTGGTGACATAGCATTTATTGCCATGGGTGGCTCAGGAGTAGTTGGTCTTTGGAAGTTACAGTTAATCACAGAGTGGTTTATCTGGAGGAATAAATCTTGCAGGCTTGAGCTGCTGTGCTGTGTAGAGGAGGAGGTATATGCCTGCTGAAGAATGTGCTGAGTTTGTAGGTAACTTCTTTCCCCTTTCCCAAGGCGACTGGTTTGATGGTTGTATTACAGCATAGAACTCTGCAGGGGTAGCAGAGGAGGGCTTTGCTGAGGTTTCTGTAGCACTGCAGTGTTAACAGGTATGGTACAGGGCTTAACTGGATGTTAGATGCTTCACCTTGTGTATAACACTGTCAGGACATCTCTGCAGGGCTCTGACCAGATCTTGATTTTGCAGACCAATCTCCAACCAGTCTATGGAGAAATACTGACTCCGGTGTTTCCTTGTTCAAAACAAGTTACATCTCCCTTGTTGGCACCTCCATGGCTATGCAGATGTGGTAGGCTTTGTTTCAGGTATCTATCTGTGCAGCTCTGGCCCATCAGTGCTTTAACTTCCTCTGAGGACCACTGCTTCCAAAGGGAAAATCCTAGTGTTCAGCAGGAACACAGTTGGGATTGGAAGAGTGGTGTATTTTGGTTACTGAATATTAATGTGATGAGCATCTCTTGTAATCTGCAGCCATTCAGTGCTGGATTGGGAGCTTTATTAATCACAGCTGGTATTCAAAAGGTCAGCATTGGTAAGTCACATAGGGAAATGCAAGATACACATGAACTGTGCTCAAGTATGACTGCTGAGGCTTTTGATAGCAGAATTCATTTCTGCTTTGGGAGCATGAATGTACGTGGGCAGGTGGGAAAGTCTCTGGGGATTTTGGCACAGCTGAGTGGATGTAGAAACTGGATGCCCAGAAAGGATGAACTGTATCTGCAGACTGAACAGGGGAAATGTAGATACGGATGACTTGTGTAACATGGGTCACAGCAGTGGGCAGACACCCTTTGCTAAACCTGAGATGTTTTCCTGCTTCTCCTGGGAGGGAATACAGAGTTTGAGTGTAAATTTAGGTAGTTGATATAATTCCCCTTCCTCCCCCACATGATTTTCCTTCAGTCAAACCAGAAAATGACTCTTGCCTTAAAACGCCAATATGATGCTTTATTAAAAAAAACCCCAAACAATCCCAAATCTGAAGAAAGACTTGATGGGATTATAAAATATGAATTGAGTTACTCACCCCCTGCATGAATCATGGGGCGGATGGAAAAGAGGAATAGGAAAGGGGGAACTCAGACCTGCTCCAAAAGTGACAGTATTGCAGCGTTGCATTGCTGCTGTTTGCTTCCTTCCCCTGTATATGGCTCCGTGCTGGTTACCTTGGAAACAGCTGTAGGAGCATTATAGGGGCATTTTGCTGCTGTGCAGCTGTGGGCAGAGGTGTCCTGTGGTGTGTGGGGTTGAGAAAATCCTTCCTAGTGCGGGATGAGGGCAGCAAAGTGAAAAGCATTGTGAGATCTCCCTTGTGTTGCTGCGGGTGCCATTTGGCAGGGGTGACACCCTGGGGGGGTTTTACAGGGGGTGGATTTTCATGGGTTTGGCAGAGCTATTGGAATTCTTTAGGATGGGGAAGTAAAAATATGGCCGCAGTTTGTCTTGAGGGGGTTTGTGACAGCTGGGCTATAAACATCAGCTCTTTATTCTGGCCTCACAACAGTGAACCAGGGCGTTCTGCTCCATTGCTGTGAAACTATGATTATGGGTGGAAATGGGATTCTTCTTTACTTAATCACACACATGGAGGAGAAACATCCCAATAAGCTGGAAATACGCTGGGTTTGCGTGATTAGCAGAAATGTGGGACAACCTTCCGTGAGTTCCATGTTTGTGATGTGTGGAATAACTGAAATAGAGTAACTGTTAAAAATGATGGAAATTATCTTTTGCTCATTTCCCATAAACATGTTGGTCTAGCAAACCTTGTGGTGTGCGTATCTTAATCAGTTGAACCATTCTGCTGCTTAAAATGAAGTGTTTGCTCTTATGATAGCCCCGTCAGAAATCATTAAGCCCCTCAGAAAGGACTGAAAGGAGGTTTCTGCATTTATTGAGTCATCCCAGGACCATCTTGCAGTGCCAGGTTGAGTCTGTTCTGTTTTAATGCCTTGTCTTAGAGTCCTTTTGTCCAAACCTACAATGACATGATCTATTGTACTGGCACTTAATTTTCAGTAAGGAAATTCGACTGGATAGCTGTCAGCTAAGTAGTGTGCAATTGAACTGCTCTGTGTTGAAGGGCTGTTACATCTGTCTGCTGAATGCAGTGTATTCTGCCTGCTTGTGCGACTCTTACTATGCTGCATCCAAGCTTTGTCGGGGTGAAGACTTGCACCCATGGCTCTGAGGAATTTATAAGCTGCTGTTTGTTGGTAATATTCATTATCCAGGCCACTGCTTTTAAACAAAATGTTAAGATGGAGGTTCTGACCCTCCACTGAAGTGTGCTGGGGAATTAGGATTGCTTGAAGGCTGTGGTGGTAATGCTTAAGGGATAATGTGCGTTCATCAAACTGATGGGACAGCCAGAGCAAATCCTGCTAGACTTTGATGGGGTCCTTTTCGTTCATTAATATGCTGATGTGGATTTGGTCCCCATTGAGTGAGGGAGTAATAGTGGCACTGAGCGCTCTGCTTGCCTGCTCCTCTCCTCACTGCCTGTCACACTGTCATGCTGTGCTGGGGCTGGGCCGCTGCTTTTGATCCTGAACTCTGGCAATCCCGAACCTTAGCTCTGATTGAGAAGTCTTGCTCAACTTGGGAATGATGGAGCCACAATGAAATGATTCTAAAGCCTCACTGGGATTTAATTAAAGAGACAGAGATTGAGCCTTGTTTTGGTTTTTTGGAGTGGTCTGCCAGATGGTACAACCTGAATGTGATCCTGTGTTCCCAGATTTTGGCTGTATGAACTGTATGCCCCATGCAGTTCTGCTTTCTCTCATTTAAGTGCTCTGTAGGGCTTCTTGCAAAGGAGCTTTTATTAGCAACATTGAGTGATGATGCTCAGTGCTGAGCAAATGCATCAGCTGCAGTGTTTTGGCATGTTTTCCCTTTAGAGGTGCCAAGGCTGGGAGGTGTGGTGGGAACCTTTCAGGAAGCTGAAGACCTTGATGGAAGCCATGAATTGTGGTAGCCAGGAGAATTCCAGAGTACGAGTTGCCAGATCTGGCTGGATTCAGGCCATGCTTGTTGTTCTCCAAACCTGTTGGTGTTGCTATGGGCTCATGCCAAGTGTAGTGGGAAAGCACATGGGTAATTCTCAGGCAATGGATGTGGTCTTTGAAATGGTTCCAGTCTTGAGCTGTGGTGACAGCTGCTGACCCAGGGGCCTGTTGGTTCTCTGGCTTGCACTGAGATGATGATTGCTCAGGGTAAACTGAGGTGTGTGTCCAGTTAAGAGGTGGATGATTTGCTCTTTGTCTCTTCTAAGCAGACACAAGTGCAGGGGAGCTGCTCAGATCCTTCCTTGGTGAATGGCCAAAGGGGGGCTCTCCAGCAGGCCATGTCCTCTATGTGAGGTTGTGGTTTAAACTGCCATTTCCAGTTCTCCCATTTCCCTCTCTTTGTCTTTGGATGATGAAGGAATTCAGATAACTCAATCAAATATATTTTACAACTAGGGTGATTTTCCTGTTAGTGACTTCCCCTCATTAATGTCAGATGAACTTGGTGTCTAGTAAGTACTGGCTTTCCATTTGGAGCCGGAACTGGTTTCTGGCTCCAGCAAAACTTGCTGATTCCACTGATAGCATTGGGAGAGCTGCTTTCCGCTGGGAAATCACTTCAATTGAATGTATTTTCCTGTGACAGCTTCAGATATTTTGCATTAAACCCATCCAAGCAGATTAAACCTGCATCCAAGGAGAAGAGAGCTACCATGTGCTGTTTGAGGTCAAGGAAATGCTCTGCATTATGAGGTGGTTAGATCTGCATCATACCTGTGGTTTTAAGCAGAGGTGTTGGTGACCCTGCCAGCTAAATGGCTGTGTCTTGATGAGTAGAAACCTCTTGCTGAGGCTGCAGAATAAATTCAATTCTACATTCTCTGAGTTTTCTATGAAGTAACACACTTTTTTGCTGAACAACTTGATTTCTCACTGTGAACAAGGCATTATCGGGCTTCCATTCTAGCAGTTACATTAACCTTGGCTGCTGCTTTGTTGCTGGAGTCAGAGGCTATTCTGGGTATGTATTTGGCTTATAGATGTTGTCACCTTTTCTTGCACGTGTGATGCTGTTCGTCAGCTTGGTGATGCTTCATTCATCTGTACAGAGAAATAAAGGTCCTGGTTCACATTCCAGTACTGCCTCATACAGCCCAAGAGGGAAGCTGCTGCTAGAGTCAAGTGTTACATCAAGCTTGGGAGATCTCACTTGCTGAGATTGGCCTCTGGATTTTTCATCTCATGTTTCCCTTTAAAAGTAGTAATAATAATAATAGTGCAGCCTTTTCATCTCTGTTCCTGAGGCAAAGTTTAGGTGATCCTACATTATCTGGGCACAGAGGGCCCCTGTCTTGTCTTTGGTCCCAGCCTGATAAGAGTAGCCGCTCAGGAGCTGTGTGTACACTTGGGGTTGTGGGGGCAGAGGGTTTGTCTTCATTTGCATCCCTTTCCAGCAGAAGCCTTGAAGATTTAGCAACAAATGAGATGCAAAGGAATGAGGAGGAAACAAGGACTAAGGCAAACTGTCAGGCAGTGTGACAGGCTGGCAGAAATCAGTGATGCCAGCTTGCTCTTTTCTTACTTGGTACCCATGTGCTTTCCTGATGCAGGTTCAGTCTCTTCTATGTGTGCTCCAGGAAATGATGATGATTCCAGGAGAGGGGTCTCCCTCATTAAAACCATTGCTTTTGACTACTGGAAGTTGGGAAATTCCCTGGGGCTGTCAATAGGATGAGTTTAGCAAAGAGCTGGGAGATGAGTTAGTAAATATTTGTAGCAGCTTGTCTTGGGGCTATGTGTTAATCCTGAACAGAGGCAACTATTGGGAATGACTATTTTGTTTCTAGATTAAATGTTCCTTTGCTGACTTTAATCTTGGACTGGGGAGCAGTCAATCTCCTTATTTTATGTGCTGTTGTATCCATAAAACAAACTCCTAATGAACATCTTTTTTGTGATGGGAGGCCACATAGATCTGTGGGATGCATCCCTTTGGGCCCCAGGAGAAGAGCAGCTCTGGTGTGTGCCTAGTGAAGGACACTGCTGCCCAGAGCTGGTGTGTGATTGACCTGCATACAATCTGTGTAAGATCTTGCCTCTTCTGTACCTCGATACCCAGAGGTGATGTGGTCACTGTCCCTGCAACTGTCAAAGCTCTCATTTGCCTCCTTATTCCTGTCAATGGCTGAGGCTCCTTAAATTGCATGAGGTTGTTTTATTTCATTAAATAAGGAAGTTTTTCTAGACCAATAAGAGGGAATGGAAGAGCAAAGCTTAAAGCTAATGCTCAGTCCCAGGAAAAGTGCAGCATTGCAGGAGTTGACAGACAGGAGTTGCTTTAACTGCACTGCAGAGATCAATAGAATTGCTGGAGAGCAAATGAGGATTAAAGAAATAACTTGGTGTTCTTGCCATTTATAAATACCATTTACGAACAGCTTTTGGAGAACTGTCATGAACTGGTCTTTAACACAGAAGCCCCAGGTTGTGGAGGTTCCTTCTCAGTGGGATGGGAAGTAGCTGCAGGTAGGGTGCTTGCATGGGGCTGGAGGCTGGAGTGCTGCCTCTAGCTGGTTTCAAGCAAAAGCCAAGTTCAGGAATGCTTCACATCCCATGGCATGTGTTCAGATAAGATATTGATGCTCCATTGGTGAGTGTGTTCCCATTTACTGGTTGTATTTTGTTACTCCCGCAAGCTTCATTGGCTTTGTCCTTTATGTCCCATCCGAGCATCTTGTGTAGTAGCAGCTCATAGCATCAAATAGCTGCTGTGTTCGCCAACAGGTCAGGTTGTAGTCCTGGGGTAATGGCAGCAATTCCAGTGTGGCTGGCTCTTAGTTAGTGAGTATTGGAGATTAAGCCCCAGGCCTTGTGGTCCTGTGCCGAGCTCTGTTACTGACCGAGTGCAAGGCTTTGAGCAGAATAAAGCATCGTTTAGTTTCTCAGTGATGGGGATTTTTCTGGGTTGAAATGAATGGGAGTGAGGAGTTCTGAGCTCAGAACATCAGTCTGCAAACCTCTGTGTGTCCCGGTCTTTGCATCTGCAGAACATGGATAACGAATGAGCTTTTAAAGGTTTTGATGTTCAGATCAAAATGGATCTGAAAGTGCAGTTATTGAGTGTAACTTCGTGGCTTTCTTCCTCTGCTTAACACCTTCACACTCAGAATTGTGCCAAATACTTGGAAAAGTGACCAAAATGTAGTAGAAAATGCCCTTTTGGCACAGGGCTGTGCATCCATTGCAGCACACAGCTGGAAGAATAAAAAATCCTGTTTAAGTGGGTAAAAATGCCCTTCTACAGTAATGATGTGTTGTGAGTTTACCAGCTATCTAATCTAGTTTCCATCCCTTACATCAAGTGATAATCCTCTAACAAATGAGGTGCTGTTAGCAGCACTCCTGTCAGCCTGGGTCTGGCTGCTCAGCCAGGCAACCTGCCTTTGAGGAACCTCACCATTTGCCTTAGTCAGTCATGCTGCTTCCTTAGCCTCTGGAGGCTGCATCTCCAACAGAACACAAAGCTGAGCTGTCTGTCTTGCTCCTCTAATTGTATTTATTCTGCTTTTCCTCCACGCACTGCCTGCCAGGGTGTTTGGCCATATATAGGGATAGCTTTTGGGTTGGGCTCTCTTGGATGAGCCATTGTAATTGGCTTTTTTTGGCATATCCTGTCCTACTTTAACACTATTCCTTTACTGTGCTTACACAGGGGCTTGTTGGTAAGCGTACTGGGGATCAGAAAGCAAAATAACTTGCAGACCAGGCTGTGATGCTCCATGTCTCTAGGGCTTGCTGGCTGTGATGTGTCCTTGCCCAGGGATGGGTTGTGCCTCCAGCTCAAAAAGCCAGGGTTGCTTCATGATCAATCCTATGCTGCTCTGGCAGCCAGCACTACCCCTGCCCTCTGGGGCTGCCTCTTACCAAGGGTCCTGTGCTGCCCAGGGGTAGTTGAGTGACAGGCAGTGCTGCAATGAATGCAATCCAATTTCTGCCTCTGAATAGTTAAGAGGGAATGTGGCTTTTGGCCAGGGTGCACCATCCTCTGTCACCCATCTGCTTCTCTGACTGTTGCTTGAAGCAGCTGCTCCTCTCCAGGGCTTCCCAGCAGGACAATGAGACACAGATTCCCAACTACCCTTCATTGCCTTATCTAGTGAGCTTAGTCCTCAGGGTGCCATTCCTCTGTGCTGCTTTTCTCTCCTGCAAAATCACGCCATGATGTTTAATTGTAAGCTTGGCGCTTGGTTTCAGCGCAGAGATTGGAGCAAGGGATGGGAACAGGAGAAGTGTGGAGCAAAGGGGCTTGTTTCCCTGTTCACTCCCTCTGCAGCTGTTTGTTCCTTAGAGAAATCCAGGGAGCCAGAAATGCAGGGAGAGCAGTGCTGAATTCTGCTGCAGGGAGATCCCTTGGGCTCGGGTCTTGGTGTAATGGGCATGTTGTCAACACTCTTTGTGTAGAAGTGGGAGAGCCTTTCAGTGGGCTGTAAAGGAAAACCGCTGACAAAGCAGCCCTTGCATTAGAGGGGCAGATGGTGGTGGCTGCCTCTGCAGTGGTTCAGAACAGCTGAGGAATTCCCTCTGGGTATGAATATGTGCCTGTTTTTAACATGAATTCAATATTGGGATGAATTGGCTGTTGCGGCTTTCCACAGCCCTTGAGTACAATAGTGCAGCACCATTATTAGCTGTGCCCCTGTGCAGATCATCAAGCCCAAGTGTTGTCCCAGGACTGCAGCTGGCTGGGAGCTCCTTCCCCATCTGTGGTTTTCCTTGCTTTGTTTCCTGCTGGAGCCTGGCAGATTTCCTGTGCTGAGCCATTGCTCTGAGCTGATGTGACTGTTGGTGTGAGAGCCCTGATTCCCATCTACCTGTCACCTCCTCAGCCTGTCTCTAACCTGGCTTGGTTAGCCACTGGCAAGCTATTAAACTCATAAACAGCTTTGGCACAGCACGTTAGGGTTGCAAGCTGGAGGTGAAACAGACCTTATCATCACACAAAAGCTTTGATCTGTGCTGTGAGAGGGGAGTGTTGCTGATGGCGTTTTGGGGAATGTTTATGTGACAAAAAGGGCAGAGCTCTTCGAAGAGAATTCTCTGGGTTTTTTTTTGGAGATATTTCCCATTTTTCACCCATAGGACCTTGAAGGAGAGCAGAAAAACCAGTTTGGGGATAGGTAGGGGGAATATAGAAACTCGTTTACGCAGCCAAGTAAGCAAGAGAACAGAGGTGGTTTGTTGGACCATGCCGTGGCTGGATGGATTTATTAGTGCAGCTCTCTTCTCGTGTGTGATGTTCCCATTTCCCTGCAGGAGAAGACAGACACAGATCTGCTCAATACCCTCCAACTCCTTTGTGGAAAGGTGTTCTCTTCCCACGGGTGGTTGCTTCCACCCAATAGAATAAGCCCATCTTCCTGGCTGGTTTTGGTGACCTGGCCTTGGAAGGGACCTCTGGGGTCTACTTTCCCTGTAAGTGAGACATTAAGCTACCAATCATCCAGGCTAATGCTGTTTCAGGAGCTCATTGATTTTAGTGGAGGGAAGTGAGTTAAAGTGATGAGCCACTGACCTACTCTGAAATGAGCAACCCCCTCGGTGTTGTCGGGAAGCTGGTAATAGATCATCCTGGACAAGAGCTGGTGAAGGGGAATAAAGGGTTTTCCTCATTCCTGCTGTTGCTCTACATTGTGTGTGACTGCTGTTGCACTCACTGTGTGTTTTGTTCACAGGTGAAGAAGCAGTACGTGTTATATATAAAAAGCCAACAACTTCTTGTGTGCGTAATGGAAACTCTAAGAGTCTGATCTTTATTAGCCCAGCCATAGTAACTCAGTTACAATTGTTATATGGGCATGTTACTGGTTTAGTCCAGCTCTGTGTGTGGATTTCTTTAACTGATCATGGGTAAGTTTAGACCTATGGGGTTGTCGTGGTTTAAACCAAGTCCCCCAACTCCCGGAGAGTTAGGAAGGAAAATCCAAAGAATGTAGCCCCCACGGATTGAGATAAGAACGGTTTAATAGCTAAGGCATAACACAGAATCACCACTGCCATTACCACTACAAATAATAATGATACAGCAAACAACAAGTGAAAAGAATACAACACCCCACCAGCCACGGACCCATAACTCACTCCACCCTGCCTGGCTGAGCACCGCGTGCTCCCTCCTCCATTTTCCTCTCCAGCTCCATCCCTCCAGCTTTTCTCTTTCCCCAGTATGCATCCTGGGCATCACGTGCTATGGTATGGAATACCTCATTGCCTAGCCTGGGTCAGGTGTCCTGTCTCTCCTTCCTCCCGGACTCCCCTCCTCCACCTGGCTGGAAAAAAAACCTTGAACAAAAACACCCTCAAAACATGCTCAAACCATGACATTATCCACCCCTTATTCCATACCATTCACGTCATGCCCAGATCCCACATTTTCAATACACCATCACTCTTAAGTCCACCCCTCGATCATGAGACATCTCTATGCTGCATCTCTGGACTGATGGCCTGAAGTATCTGGGCCCACCAGGCTCAAAATCATTCACCGTCCCCTTCAGCAGTTCTACAGCTTGCTGCTGGGGACTCCATACAGCTGCCTTCCACCTCCAATGCTTCCAAAGCACTGGAAGGACCCAGTGGATCAGATACTTGACCATACTGTCCCACATGCCCTGCCACTCATGACTGTCCAGCCAGGGGTCTCCAGTGTCAGATCCGCGTTTCATTGCTTGCTATCCTGTGCTGGTGTTCCCCTCTGCACCATCCTGTGCCTCTGCTTCTCAAGGGCAATGTTTCTCTGTACTGTTGGTGTTGTGTTGGTCATAAATATCTCGCTCTTCATAGAACAACTGCTCATTACAAATGCCCATCTAAAATTATGACTGTACCGTGCAAAGGTCATAAAATCATGGAATGGTTTGGGTTGGAAGGGACCTTAAAGCTCCTCCAGCTCCAACCCCTGCCATGGGCAGGGACCCCTTCCACTGGAGCAGCTTGCTCCAAGCCCCTGTGTCCAACCTGGCCTTGAACACTGCCAGGGATGGGGCAGCCACAGCTTCTCTGGGCACCCTGTGCCAGCGTCTCACTGGTCCCACCAGTGGCCCTGGTCAGTTGGAGAAGCTGCTTCTGCAGCTGAATGGAGTAAAACAAAGAGGGCAGCTCAAGGAAGGCTCAGAGCAAGCTTGGTGAGCATCAGTGCTGAGGCCGTGCAAACTCCATGCAGAGCTTATGGGCGTGCATCTGAATTCCCTTGCAGGCTAATTCCCTGCAGCTTTTGTTCCTGGCAGACCTGGTACCTGAGGAGCTGCTTGTTCTGGGCTTTAGGGTATCCACAGGTGTGGAGAAATGAGTGACTGCAGTTCTGGCTCCCTTAGTAATGAGTGAAATACCCTGGGATCCTTCCTTGTGGGAAGTGAGGAGCGAACCTAAAACTCTGGCTTTAAAACTGGATGAAACCATAATGATTTTTTTGCTTCTTGTAGCATAAATTAATGTGGAGCCCATGCTTATTTGCTCCCTTGCTAGTAAGATTTCAGCCCCTGCCTCTTGATCACTTCTTTCCTGTCTCTGGTACCCGCAAGCTTTGGGATAATAAAGTGGGAATCTGCTCCTGAAGGATCTCTTACAGGTTTTATGCCAAGCTGTGACTTTGGGGGAGTTCAGTTGGTGGCGTGTGCACATCTGATCAATGAAACTCCTGGTTATGTACTTTGCTATTAAGTCTTAGTTCATTGATTTAAGGAGCTACCAGGAACTAGGGAAATAACATGGTTAATTAAGTTAATTGGATTTTGAGGTCTCCAGGGATTGTTCCTGTCTCTGTGCTCTCTGAAGCACCTCAGACACCTCTGATCACTATGAAATAATGGCTTTTTCTCCCCATACCCTAGCAGTTTGAACTGTTGAGTTGCTTCAGAACGAGCTGCGTTTCAAGGCAACTGATTTCTCCATGAGCCATGGAGTTTTGTAGCCTTTGGCTTTTGAAGTTGAGGTGGAAAGCGAGAAGGGGACTTTTAATAGAGTTCAGCTAAATGATCCCAAGCAATCTGGATCCTTGTATTTGTTATCGTATCCTGTGAAGCGGCTGCCTGTGCTCTTAGCAAAAAGACTGGGGGGTGAATCATAGAACCCTAGAACAGTTAGGGCTGGAAAGGTCCTTAAGATCATCCAGTTCCAACCCCCCTGCTATGGGCAGGGACACCTCACACTAAACCATGTCACCCAAGGCTTCATCCAACCTGGCCTTGAACACCACCAGGGATGGAGCATTCACAACCTCCCTGGGCAACCCATTCCAGTGCCTCACCACCCTAACAGTATCCTAGTTTATATCCTGGCCTTGGATTTTATTTTTCATGTAATTTTTCTTGTTATCCAGCAAGGTATGTGAAGGAAATCATGTAGCAGGCCCTAGACAGAGCAATGCTGTGGCATCTGTTTTTCAGGGAAGTAAGTAAAGGGCTTTGCCACTGTCTACAATGGAAATTTATTCAGGGTATATAAAGTGTAATCCAGCACAGAGGTTTTCTTCTAGAGCTTGTATTCTAATTTACAGCTCCTTTTCTCTTGCAGGTGAATTGGAGGCTTAATCCTCCCGTTATAGGTCTGTAATTTATGTTTTTGGACCTTTACGATTGTTATCTTTTAGTGTTTTTGTGAGGCTCTGCTGTGGAGGTGCTCAGATACGGGGGTATATTCAATACTGGCCAAGGATGGCCGAGGATGCTCAGGGGCTGGAGCACCTCCCGTATGAAGACAGGCTGAGAAAGTTGGGGCTGTTGAGCCTGGAGAAGAGAAGGCTGCATGGAGACCTCATAGCAGCCTTCCAGTATCTGAAGGGGGCCTACAGGGATGCTGGTGAGGGACTATTCATTAGGTACTGTAGTGATAGGACAAGGGGTAATGGGTTCAAAATTAAACAGGGGAAGTTTAGATTGGATATAGGGAAGAAATTCTTTACTGTGAGGGTGCTGAGGCACTGGAATGGGTTGCCCAGGGAGGTTGTGAGTACTCCATCCCTGGTGATGTTCAAGGCCAGGTTGGACAGAGCCTTGGGTGATATGGTTTAGTGTGAGGTGTCCCTGCCCATGGCAGGGGGGTTGGAACTGGATGATCTTAAGGTCCTTTCCAACCCTAACTATTCTATGGTTCCATCACGATCATTGTGATTGGCAATGAGCATCGATTTCTCCTCGCTGGTTCCCTGCAAAGCTGCTCTGAGAGATGTGTGTCCAGATATACAAGACTTGACCTTCTCGGTGTTTAAAGCTTCCTGGGTATTTCTGCAAATGTCTCTCTATTTTCTCCCCCATTTCACCCCTACCACCCATCATGCAGCAGGATTCCAACTTCTGCAAGAAGCAGCTCCAGCTAGGAGTGCCTGTCTGCTTCATCAGCTATTCCCAATGTTAGAAACCCCCCTTTTCTCTCTAATTTCCTCTGCCTGTATGTTACAGGCTCTCAAATTACTTTTGAGAGCTTGTGGTTGTGTGTGGAGCTGAAGCAGGGCAGGGGAAATGGTGATCCTGGGAGGGCAAGATGAGGGCTTGCCCCGCATCCTATGGACATTGAGTTTCTCCTTTTGTAAATCCCATGGAATACGAAGCTTTGTGACATGGAATAAAGAACTACCTTTAGTTTTGTCTTCTGGCATAAGTATTCTAGATATGTGTTATACAGGCTGCAATCTTGCAAACAAGATGTGGAGCTGAGCAGGTCTGTCCTTCCTTCCCAGGCTGCTGGTTTTCCATGTCTCCATAACTGATAGTGGGGTATAAACTGTTCACATTAAATCTCTTCTGGAACTAGCATAAATGTTCTGCCAGCTTTATTCCAGTGGTGCAGTGCTGGTGTGGGCACTGCAATACCTGTGTGTGGGATGTCATCACAGCCTTTATTCCAAGGGACATAGCAAGTATAAACCTATCTCTGTTTTAACACACTGTTAACACTGTAAACACTGAAATGCCTTTGCTCTTACGTATTTCTGTGCATGCAACTGCTGCTCAAACTGCAGCTGCATGTTGGGTTATGAGATGTCCTGGGTTTTCCCAGCCTGCAGGAGTTGTTACTGGAAACCTCACAGTGGGATTCCTGTAGGAATGGCAGCACTTGCCTGAGTATTGCAGACCTTTATGTGAAAGGGATAAGCACCAGTGCTGGAGAAGGGGAAGAGGCCACAGGAAAGGAGATGAGCAGAAGAGATGATGCTGATCCTCTTGCCAAGGAGCAAACATTGCATGAGGCAAATATGCCATTGTCAGTGAGTTGTGATGGAAATCCCATGGCATCTGGAGGAGAAGGATTGCTGGTGAGAGCTGAGAGCTCTTGCAAGTGCATTGCTCTTCAACAGAGAGGAACTTGAAGCTGAGCCCAGTGAAGGGATGTGAGTCCCAACTGCCCAGCTCCACCCTGAACACCTACAGCAGGGAGCCTTTTGAAACAGTCATTTTACTTTATATGTGCAGGCTTTCTCAAGCAAAGCACCAGAAATCCCTCCTTAAACAAGAAGAAAGAGAATAGTAAAGCACCTCCAAACTACTCCCAAGTGCTGCCTCTGCAGTGGATACAGCTTCCAGCAGCACAAATCACTGCATTGCAAACAAGCGAAGCAAACAGAGGAGCTTGCACCTGAGTACTGAAATGAACTGCGAACCTCAAAATAAACCCTTGCAAGCAGCTAACAGCTTGTGTAGCTCTCAGCACTGGTTTTGGGGGAGGAATGGAGCAAGATTTGAGCACTAAAAAGCCTTGAAGTAGTCTTTCCCCACTGTGAGAGTTTATCTGCCGCGAACTGCTAACGTCTGGTAGTAAGATGTGGGTGTAGAGAGAGGGAATGACAGTTTGAGGCTGTTTAGAATTGGCTTGGGAGACTGAGCAGTGCAATGTCTCTCTTCATTTGGAGTTACAGATGGATCTTGGGATCCAAGATGCCACTTTGGCTTAACTTGTTTTAGTCCTCCCTGTCCACAGAATCTCCTTATCTAGCCCATTGCTTTGGAGAAGCAATTGTTACAAAGCAGCCCCCACTGCATGGATCAAGTCTTTGCCTGTCCATGGCCACTGCAACTTGAGCAATCTGTCAGCCAGATTGTCTCAGTCCTCTGTGCCTGTATGTGGCCCATAATGGACCTGAAAGCTTACCTGGCTTCTGCTCTTGACACTGGGGAAGCTGAAGTGTCTAACACGACTCATTATTCTCAAGGATGTCATGGGCCTCTTCAGGGGAGTTTGCTCATTGCTATGGCTTCTTGTCTGCTAAGCCCTTATGTTGTCTTCATCAGCGTCCCAAAACTCTGATGGGACACCAAGACCAGAAAGAAGAGGCCATCTAGCTTTCCCAAGAGCATGAAGGCTTTGAGTTGGAGAGATGAGGCAACAGAAGAGACAAAAGCTGTGAGGAGTGCAGGAAGGTACACAAGAGTTTAGATACAAGCTGCTGGCTTGGGATGGAAAGATGGCAGAGTACCTTCTGGAAATCTTTGTTACAGCTTGATGAAGTTTAGCGTTGTGAAAGTGGTGATTTGGTTGTTCTGTCCTCCAAAAAGGACCCTTAATTCCTGCTTCCTTGCCTACATGAGAGCTGTAAAATTCCGAAGCCAGAGTTGAGAAATACAGTTATAGTTCAGGTCGGAGACAAGGAGATGGGAATGTGTTGGGATTGTTATCCCCCTTACATGGTGCTACCCAGCTGTGGCATTTCTTCATTGCTCAGGACTGCCTTGGCCTTGCTCTCATGTACCCTTGTTACTGTCCTCTTATCTGACTGTTGGGCAGCACTGGACAGCCTGAACTTGTCTGCTGGGCCCCAGTCCTCTGATAACACTTCCCATCTTTGGCTTTCTTGTGCAAGGCTTTGAGGCATCACACACCCCAGAATGCTTTCAGCTTATCAAACACGTGTAGCTACAGCCCTGGCAGTTTTCATTCACTATCAACAACATTTACTTCTCAAGCTCCTTTTTTCACTTCTTTCCCCAACGCTTCATTTTAAGCAGATGGTTGGAGGCTCTCCCTGTTGGCAAGCACCAAATGAAGATGCTGTAGGATGGGATTTGTTTGCCCAGCTTTGCCTCTCTGCCCCCCCTTCATCACTGTAGAAGGTAAATCAGTGGTTTACCTCTTGTCCCAATCCAGATACCTGGTGCAGCCATGTGATGCCTGTCTCCTTGTCCCTTTGGCTGTAAAGAGATGCTGGGGTGACTACTTGAGGTGGAGACACCCACACTACAGAGTCCAGCTCTGGTAGTAAGTAGTGGGTGTAATAAATGGGCCTAGACCCTCTGTTAAGACTTGGGTGATCTAACAAGGCAGGTGAAGACATCCAGAGAGGGTGACTGTCCCTGCACAGGAAGCAACGCTGCTGACTTTGAGGCAGGAGGGAATGGAACTGGAGGTTCCTTAGAAGTGAAGGTTCATAGAATCATAGAATAGTTCAGGTTGGGAAGGACCTTAAGATCATCCAGTTCCAACCCCCCTCCTACTCCACACTAAACCATATCACCTGAGGCTCTGTCTCTGTGGTTGAGTTGTTCTTGAGTGGATCATTGTGATCAGTGATATGGACATGGCAGTCACTCCATTAAATCCTAACCTTACTTATCGAGTCCTCAGAGACCTCACTGTCAGAGCACAAAGCCTGTGAAGGTGGTTGAGGGCAGGAAGAAATGAATGAGGAGAAGATTGGGTGCCCCAGGTTGGGTTGGTAACTGACAGATTGACTCTCCTATTTGTTGTTCTCCTCAAATGACCAACTATTTGGTGTAAATCCCTGTCCTGCTGCCTTGTAAAGATCTTCATTTAGGGCAGTCCCTCCTGGCCATGTTTCCTCCATCAGACTGCAGGCATCAGTTTAACTAGAAGTAAAAATTGATTAGTGTGGTCCCTTGTGGCTCTTTCAGAGGTTTGGCAGCAGCTGCAAGTGATGTGTGTGCAGCTGTTGAGCAGCCATCTCCCCCTTACATTCCTCTTAACTATTGATCAGAGCTATTCCTGTGCATTGATGTATGCCTCCTGGATAGGAGATGAAGCAGCTGGGTGGCAGCTTCTCAAGGAGACTGGGACATCAAAGGTTATTCCTCTTGGTCCTATCTTGTGTTATAACCTTTCTTCCTCTAAGAACTTCCCTTATGTTCATGCTCACAAGTCTCAGCTATGGAAGTCCCAGTGTTTAGCACCTAGTGGGAGCTGTAAATAGCACTCTGGCTGTACAGGTCTAGCATGTGTCAATGCTATTTCCCCAGGCAAATGTATCTCCCACACTAGCGGATGCAGGCAGGATGCCATTGCACTGAGTTTTGCTTTAGCTCGTTCCAGTATTGTATTTAGTTTGCTTGTGACAGTAAATGAATTGATCCAAGTCTATTGGCACCGTGGGAAAAGCAGTCTGTGTGCTGGTGGCTCTAGTGCTTGTCATCATTTACTATTGCTCTTCATTCACAAAAGACCATGTGCTTTACTGAGCTCCCCCCATTGCTAAATGTGACTCTCTGCTTTTAAATGAGAAGGGCAGGCAAGGTGTGGTGAGGCAAGGACCTTGCCTAAGTGAGAAGCATGCCCCCACACCAAGCTGGAGTGTCCCTCTCTACTCCTGTATGGGATTAAATGCTGCTGTATAGCTGATCTTGTCAGCAGGAGGTCAGAAGTGATGCCTGGTAAGCAACCACCTCTGTGTCACTTATTCCTGTTCTTTGTCACCTCTATCCCTTTGTGAAAGCTGAGCTTCGCTTTTCCTTTGTAGTAAAAGCTGATTAGGGGAACAAGATAGCAGGGAGGGTTTTCAAGTCCAAATTGCTTGGTATTTAGCCAGGTAACCACAGGCTAGTGTTTGCTATATTGCACATCCACTTTGCTGAGCCTGCTGTGCCTAAAGAGCCTCTTCCCTTTGCTCTGGCAGCCCTGGCTTTGCAGGAGCAGTTTACCTGGATGCTCATCCCAGGCAGTGCTTGGCTGAGTTGGGACTGTGCGAGGCCTGACCTGATACCACAGTGTGCAGTAATGGTGTGATCTCTTTGATGTTGGAAATCCGTGTCTGAGCATTAAGCAGGATGTGCTGTGGTGTGTTTTGTGTGTGTGGGTTTCTGTTTTAGCTTGTAACCCATAGCTTTAATCCACTTTGAAATGAAGAATGAATACGTTCTTGAGGTCTTTATGCCCCAGTGAAGCCTGTGTGAAAAGAGAAGTTTAGAGAGTTCAGGAGCTCATTGCATGGATTTGCTGGAAGGCAGATGGGACTTTTCTTGTTCTCTTGGTTGTACACTGAGTCTCTAAGGGTAGTAGATTTGTTCATGTTAGGATCTCTTAATGGAATCTATCTGCAAACAGACCTATCAATCAGGAGAAACAAGTGCTGCTGTACCCAGCTGCTCCTGCATGCTCAGTAGGAATCAAGCAGGTCGGATGTGTTGGTGGCAGGAGGGCTATGATGTTTGCTTCATCATGGGCTCTACCAAAGCTCACAGTGTCCTCATGTAGAGATGCCACCATCAGAGTTGTAGGGTGCTTTGAAGCCATGTCGTCTAATTTAGTGCTGCTCCTGTATCCTATGAATTGGGGTTACAAATGGGCTGGGCTATAGTTTCTAAGCCTGTGGTTCACTGGTGGAGGTGCCCAGCTTGGTGTGAGCGGTGGGTGATGCCAGGTGACAGTGCCCAGAGCCTGGGCTTCAGCATGTGCAGTGCCAGTGCCTGTGCTTGGTGCAGTGTGTTGATCCTGGCTTTTAATGATGTCAAGGCCAGGTTGAATGGACTTAGAGCAACTTGGTCTAATGGAAGGTGTCCCTGCTAGCACATCCAGAAATAAAACATATGGAAAAAGCAAACCAAGATGAATTTTCATGAGTTGTTTTGGTTTTCTAGTAAATCCGTAATGACCTTGTAAAATCATCATCCTTTATAAGTCAGAAAATGATGTTTAAGGTCTCTTTCAACTCAAACCATTCCATGATTCTATGTGGTCTTTTTACTGTGTGCTTGTCTTCTAGTCCCGTGCTGCAGAAGCCCCCCTTAAGGCATTAATGGGCACTGGGGAGACAGGGGAAGGGATGCTTTTGGGCTTGCTGTTGAGTTTTCCTGTTGCTCTGAGTCAACGGCAAAAACCTCATTGGACTTGGAGGAAGCAGGACTGGAAGAGAATGTGTCCCCAGAGCATTCACTTATAGCCAATATTGGCTGCTGAGGAAATGCAAGCCAAGTGTTCCAGGGAAAATCTACCAGTAATGGAGCTTGCTGAAGGGGAAGTCATGCCTGGTGCTTCCCAGCCTCACACGGAGCAGTCTTCCATTTCTGCTTGGCATCTCCTGCAGGAGACTGGAGCAAACTCTTCCTTGCCTCCCCTGTGGGTTGTATCACTGTTGATCATTCGTTTCCTCACCTCAGGATTTTGGGGTGTGTTGTTTGTGTGCACATCTCAGTCCCTCACCACCTCTGCATCCTGTCGGAGATTATTTAACCTATACATCTCTGTGTAGAGCAGGGCTGTTGGCTTTTGGAGGATGACTGTATTATTTGTGCTGCTGACAGCTCCTTACATCCTGTGCTAGAGGATTGCTTAAACAATGAGATGAGCCCCTTGGGAAAGAGGTGGGAATGCACTGATATTTAATGCTTGACTGCATGAGATGAGCATGGAGAAATCGAGCCCCTTGGGGAAATGCCATGTATAAGGCCCGTGGAGAAAGGATGCTGGTGCTGCCTGGATCCTGGACTGGCTGCTGTCATTGCTCTGTCAGGATGCTTTGGTGTACTGGTGAGCATGACCCCAGGTGATGCTGTAGGAGTGATATTGCTGTTCATTGCAGCAGTCTGCTCCTCTGGTTCTGCCTTGCCAGGGTTTCCTGAGAGATTGACTTTACCAGATCAGGGTTTTGGGGTGTGAAGCGTGACATCTCACCATGGGTGATGTATGAAATGGCCAGTCTTGTTATGCCATTGTGTAATCTTGCTGCACATCTTATATGGACCAGTAGGTGATGGTCACTCCAAACATAAATAATTGTGCCAACTCTAGGATATGGAGAAGAAGGAGGGAGCTTTTCTTGCAGCTCAAGTCTGCTTAAGGCTGCTGAAATGCTGGACACTGCTTCCGCCCCCAAAGTTCCTCTTTGCTTGTGCCTGAGTTCCTCTGCTTCGTTTAAAATGGGTCTTCAAATCGTTTTTGCTAAATTGCTGCAAACCCTGTGTGGATGCTCTTCCGTTGATTTAATCTTGGTTGATGTTGATTTAGTTTCTTGGCAACTTTTTTTTTTTGCTAAATCCATTTGAGACAGAGTTAAATCAACTTATGAGTGTCCTTGCAATTTAATTAAATCGACTGATGTAGCTAATGTAACTGATTGTAATTAAACGCAAGCAGCTCTTATAGAAAGACAAGCCCTGAGGGTGTTCAGGAAATCCCATCTCATGTTCCCATTAGCCCCTAAAAGGAGTTTGCTGGTGGTTTACAATCTCTGCCTGTGATCCTTGTCCCAGAGCAGAGCTTTGTGTTGGGCCATGCTCTGCATTTACAGTAAAGTCCATCCCTGGTGGCACAGCCCCATGGCTCTGCCCCACTGCCTCTGCCCCACTGCCTGCTGTCCTTTCCACTGCTGTGCTTGTGTGGCCATGTGCTAGCAGCCCCATGGGACTGGTGCTGGGTTCTTGCTGCCCTGGATGAACAAGAACCTGACAAATGAAAGACAAGCCCACAGGAAAAAGGGTTCCCCAATGGCATCCAGAGTCATCCCGTGAAAAGCATCTGTAGGGATGTGGGGTGTGTAGGGGCAGGAACAAGGTACCTTATGAAGGATGCTTATGTTCAGCATGAGCTTATACAGGTTCACTGAGGGAGGGTTTTGCTGTCATGTTACTGATTTCCAGGTGTTGAAAACTTGTTTCTTATGAGGTCAGTCATTGTGAATATGGGCTGTTGCTTTGAAGTGCGTTTCTCTGCCTTGTTCTCAGCCTCAGACTGGAGGCAGTGGTCTGTAATGATTTTAATCTTTCCTACAACAGCCAGATCCCATACCCCAAAGGCTTCTTTTGATCTCCAGCAAGGAGTTTTGCTATTCAAGGGAGCAAAGATCCTGTGTTAAAGTGAATTTCTGTGGCTCCGAGTGATAAGAGAGGGTGAGATGGGAGAGTGGCCAGAGCAGCCTGCAGCATCCTGCGCTTTTCCCCCATGGAGACTCCACAGTGATAGCAGCAAAGGGGAAGCCAAGGAGTACCCCTCTTTTCCCACCTCTTGCTGCTAATGTCACTGAAAGCCTGGGTAGCAGCAGAGGCACCATCAATGTCAATGCAAGCTTTTAATTTGCCTTCTCCTGCTGCTTCCAGCTCAGTTCACACATTAAGAAAACATTAATGGCCTCTGATGATAGTTTTGTGCTCTGTTTGCATCCCTGCTAATGAGACCCACTCACATCTGTGGGAGTGCTCCCTCCATGAGCAGAGGCCATTGTGGATGTAGCACTAAGTGACAGCTCCATGAACGAAGACACAGGGGTTTGTTGGGGCTCTTCACACCCTGGTACTCACGACTGCTGCTTCTCAGGGTCTTCAAGATCAGTGCTGGGCCCTGGGGCTCTGGATGGGGCTCTTGGGCTGCCTCTGCTACTGGATGTTCAAATGGAGTTTTCTTTTCCAGAGGCATCAGCCCTCTATGGGGTCCCTTTTCCCAAGGGCTTCTGGCTCTCTTTTCCCCTCTTATCCACCTCTTTTTCCAGTCTCTTATTGCCTCTCTTTGCAGCTGTGCCATGTCTTCAAGAGCAGTGGGAGGATAGTGCTTGGGGCTCAGGAGCTAAGTCTCTGGTTCAAGACAAGGAACTTAACAGGAAATGAAAGGTGAAAGCAGTAAAGAAAGCATTGCAGGGGTGCTAAGGTGCTTCCATGGCTAAGGAATACGGGCTCCTTTAATTGGGAGGTGAGGTGGGAGCCAGCAGAGCTTGAAGAGCATCAATAAGGAGGGGATTTGTGGATAGGAAGGGAAGTGACTGTCTTTAAAAGAGAAGCAAATGGCTTCTTAGCATGGTTATTCATAGAAGGGAGTGGGGGATGTACCAGAAATGGCTTTTCTAGGATGGAGTTACTGTGGTGGGAACTAAGGTCATCTTGGAACAGCTGACTCTGGAATCCAAGGCTGGTGGGTCCTAGATCTCGGAGCAGTGTCAGAAGAGATAGGACAGCCTTCAGCAGACATACTCCAAGACAGCATTGGACATGGGCCAGGCTGGATGGCTGAAGTGAAGCTGACATCTTGCAGAACAGCAAGAGGAAAGCTGAGTAAGGAAGAGGTGAAGCTCTGCACCCGCTGGCACAAGGCTGCTGTAAGCCCTTGCAATGGAGGCAGGAACAGAGCTCTGGAAGGCACAAAAATTAACATCATATAGTTTTTTCCTTAGTCTATCGAAGTTTAGGGGTGGAAAAAAGCCTTGAAGAGACAGCCCAAACATTCATCTGGGTATGAGCCAGCAGACCAACCCATTAGCCAGCAGACCAACCCTTTAGCCAGCAGATCAACCCATGAAAAATAGACTTTCTTTTTGGAACCCCTCTCTCAAAGAATGAGTTCAGAACTCTGTTTAGTTCATTTGGTCAGAATCTTTCTTTGGTGTGCTCTGTTTGCCCATAAAAATGCAGTTAGACTTTTTTTAATGAGCAGGGAAAAAAACTTGGAAAGTGATTTTGATTCTCTTTGATGTAGTTGAGAGACACACAATTGCAGAGAAGCTTAATAAAGAAGAGAAGAAAGGTGGTTTATTGTATTTCCCAGCCCTCTCTAGTATTAGGTAGTGCTCTCTGTGCAGCAGGATCACAACTGTCTTGTTAACCAACACCAAGGCAAAGGAAGCTGTTGGCATAGGTGCCGTAGAGTGGGAATGCTGGGGCACAAGATGAGCATGCACCATGTGCGACATTTAACCTGGTCTAGTGGAAGGTGTCCCTGCCCATAGCAGGGCGTTGGAATTAGATGATCTTTAAGGGCTGTTTCAACCCAAACCATTCTATGGTTCTATGAGCAACCTGGTTCTATGAGCGTGTGATGTTTATGTAGTATCCACATGACAAATAAGGAATGTAGTTAAATGATGAAAGATGAGATGGTATAAACATGGAAAAAGCAATGGTGGAGGGATGTACCATGAGATATTCTAGGCATTTAGGGCAAAAGCCCCTGTAGGAGGTTCAACATGGAATAAAAATGGGAGGGAAGAGGATTAAAACCCTGCTTCAGAGCCCACTGGGTGATAGCATGAAGCGTTTGGGTGTTATCTCAGACTCTTCTAATTGCATTTTCCTTTGTTTTGAAGACCTTTCTCCCTCAATGTGTTTGGTTTATTTTGTTTTTAGCCAAAAATCCCCATTCAAACCAATAGCATCACTTTGTCACAGGAGGGGAAAAAACCCTACACTGGTTTCCTTGGAGTGTTTGGCCAAGATGTTCCAGTTAGTGGCAGGGGAAAGGAATTTTATGCTGAAAAACTATCACTTTGCATTAGAAGGAGATGGTTTGGGGATTTTTAGCTTTACAACCCCCCCCCCCCCCAGCACTCTCCTGTCACTGTGAGTGTATCTTTATCTGGAAAGCATGACCCCATCCTGGGGAGGAAAAGATCATGGAAATCAGTTTTATAAGGAGTGCACTCAATAGGTATTTCTTATTTTAACTGTGGAGATGTGGAGCAGGAGGCAGCAAAGGATGGGGAGAAAAGACTACGGACAAAAAGAAATACAGGGAAAAAATAAGGCATAAAGGTAACACTCCTGGCAAGCCAGTAGATGGGATTTCAGTTACTGATTTTTCTTATTCTGTTGTATTTCTCAGCAGGAATTCTCTGATGTTGGAATGATTTTGAGGAGAGAGGATAGGATGTGAGCTCCGCATGCTGGTATCTCTAGATTTCATAAAGAAATGCCTGAGAAGTGAATATAATCACTAACATCCACTTGGCTGCATGCAAACCCCTCATCCGCTGCCTGGTAACAAATATTGAGCGTGAACATGAGCTTATTGGTAAAAGTTGCCCCTTGGGATGCTTTTTCAGAGGTTCAATACAGTGTTTGAGCACAGCTTCAGCAGATGTGGCTGGTGGCACGTGTTTGCATGTTTTTTGAGTCAGTTCGGTTTGGGGATGAGATGCCTGATAGTCTGGAGATGGGTCCTGAGAGCAGTGAGGCCCAGCCTTCTGTGCTAGAGACAGGAAGGAAAGGGAATGCTGCATGTTGATAACTGTTTGCTCAGGGATCTGCAGAACAATGTGAGTCCCAAAGAGTGCAGGATGTGGAACACAAGCCATGTACATGCACATATACTCATGAAAGAACAACTGTGTGGGTTCTGAAATGTTCTTATTACACTTCAGTGTTTCCCTGAATGCCTTCCGCAGCCATGCAGAACCTGTGTGGTGTCCTGACGTGCTGGTTGGTAGACTATGGAATGGACTTAGACACAGCGCTCTGTCCCTGATCACAGAATCACTCTGATTTCCTACTAATAACTCATATTTTTTTATCTTGACATCTTAATTCCCTGTGGAACAGGAGCAACTCCTGGGCTTGTCTTATGCAAAGGCTGTCTCCCTTGAGGTGTACAATGACATAGAGGATGCTCCCAGGGAGCACCATCCTTTGGAGAAGGCTCACGAGGGCCAGCCTTTATCATGCATTGTGTATTGCTTTTCTCCTAAGGTGAGCCTTGCAACGTGCTCCATCACACAGGCAGTGTTCTGAGTTTAACTTGATTGTTTTATTGCCCCCAAAGATGGGCAGTTGGAACTGTGCAGGTCCTCAGGAAGAGTGGAGGTGGTTTGGCCACAGAAGGTCCCCAATGTGGTGTGAAGAAGTTACTGCAGAAACCCACCTGGTCTCAATTAATCTTTTGAACCCATTTGGTTCTAGCAAACCAATTCCATTAACAGGCTGAGCTGAATAATGACAGGCACAGCTGCTATGATTTCTTGTTATGCTTCTAGTTAAAACAAAATCCTCTTTGCATTGGGAAACACTGATCTAATGTCATGACTCTGTTCATTAGATCTCTGGGAGTTGAGCGCATCCAAATGCTTCACCTGTGTTCATAACTTTCCCCTCCATGCTATATGACCAAATTATGTAAATGATGAGATGACTTCTCCCCTAAGAATCAGAGCTAATTGATGCATTCCTGTTCCTGAGATAAATTGGATTGAAGTCCTTTGCTATGCTTAGCTAGAGGGGAGACATCCATACTAGCTCCAGTGGTCTTTGGGATGATTTCAATCTGATCTCAGGCTTGTGGCTGACCAGCCAAACCTGGGTTCAGATGTTCAGTTGCTGTCTTCACTTCAGAAACTGGAGTGTGCTTGCTTAAGCTTGAATTAGCAAATGGTCTCAGCTGGTAAGATACTTGCCAGACTGTCTTAGACCATCTATCCCAGTTATTCTGTCCTAATAATACTGAAGGATGCCCAAAGAAGAGGGATAGGGTCAGTGTGGGCCTTGGGTGCTTGTTCCTTGTGTGCAGCCTTTCCCCTGCTTGTGCTCGCAGTCGTGGCTGGGTGTCCTGCTCCTTGAGAACTGGATGTGAGATGGGTGATGTCCTTCTGAAAACCACCCATGTTGTTGGCCTCCCTCCCATCCTTCAGCTGTTGAGTTCCACAGTTCAGGTGTACACCGTGCAAGCACAACAGCCTCACTGACTTGGTTTAAATGATCTGTCCTTGTGTGTGCCCTCCATCACAAGGTACCTGTGACCCAAGCCAAAAGCTCAGATTGCTCAAGAAGGGAAATGATTGCAGTGCTGGGACATGAATGATCAGGCTGTGAAGTAGGCAAAATGTGCAACCCAAGGAGGCAAAGGGGATTGTAGGTTCAGAGCTGACTTGTGATCCAACATTGAACCTCTGAATGAATGCTTGCTGCTTGTTTTACATGTCATCTGCCTGTGCATGTACGTGCTGCGTGCTGCTGCCCTTTGGAGATTTACAGCTTACCCTCAAAGTCTGACGTTGCTCACTTCTGAAGTGCAGACTGAGTTTATCACTGAAGAACAGCTGAGGTTTTGTGGATTAGAGTCAAACCATCCATGCTGAGAGAGAGAGTGCAGAAAGGGGGGTTCTGGCACACGCTGTGTTTTCTGCCTTTTTGAGCAAGTGTGAAGCAGGAGCCAACGAAGGACCCCAGGTCTCCTCCTGTACCTGAGGCTGGGCACAGCCTCTTATCCATGCTGCAGGGTTACTGCCCATCTCCTTGCCCGTAAGCGGCCTCCTGGGATGTGGTTTCTCACTGTAAAGAAGGCAAAGCTTTCTGGTCTTGTTAGCGGCTGCAGCATCTCTTGGCACACTGGCTTCAGGTCTAGCTGGTGAGACATCCTGGTCATTAGCTTTGGGTTTGCTGTCTGGAGTCTTCCAGTGGGGTTTTGTGGTCAAAAGCTGTAATTTAACTTCAGATGGGATATTCTTTATATCTGCTCCAATTCCTCTGTGTATTTTTACAATGCACAGCCCCATTAGAGCCCTGATGTGCTTTTACCTCTTAACCTACAAGCACAGTAAGAAAGGCAGAGTTGAACTCTGGAGCGGTGCTGGTTTGTTGTGCTGGGGCTATAGTGCTTGTATGTAAGGACATGATACAGCTTTGCATGTGTGGCTCTTCTTCCCTGCTGGTGTTGTGTGTATGTGGTAGCTTTTGCAGTCAGGCTGGCGTTCATGTTAGACTTGCACTGTGCATGAATGTGCAGAAAGGAGCTCTTGATCTTTGTGCAAATGATGCTTTCAATGAAGCAGCATAAGGGAAGTGAAGAGGGAGACGTAAGTCACTGAGATAACTTGGAAACTGCCTCGCTGTGAGATTTTGCTGAGTGATTTGAGGAGTGACGCTCGGCACAGCTTATCAGCTTAGCTTAGTTAGGAGGAACAAGGAATTAGAGGAGTGATGGAGGCCAGCCTTCAGAGACCAGCTTTCCTAGAGAAGGCAGCTGCCAAGCAGAGCTTTACAGCGCTTGGTGCGCAGTGGAGCAAGACCATGCAAATCCTTTTGGCTCCAACTTTAAGCAGTTTGCTGCAGATAATAAAGTGCATAACCCTCTGCTGACTGCATCCTTCCTCTTGCATAGGTGTGTGTGTGTCTTTGGGCACATACACGCACCCTCTCGGTAAGCACATCCGTATCTCAGCTTTCCCACTTAAGGTAGCTCCAAACCTGCTCCGGAAAGATAAACAGGGAGGGTGAATAGAGCTCTGCTGTGACTGCTCCCCATCCAGGTTTTGTCTCTGCTGTGTTAAAGAGACGTAGGCTGAAAGCTGCTGGGCATTTATGTTGGCAGCATCAGGAGGTGGGTGCAAGCAGCCAAAGCATCTCTATAAAGCGAATATCATGGCCATTTTGACCAGTTCTCGACTTACAGGGCTGCCTGATTTCATGGGACATGCCTGTTACCCTTTCCCATTGCTCTGTCAGTGCAGCTTGTGAAACAGGCAGGTGTTCAGCAGTACCACAGATGATGACGAAGCTGCTCCTTTTATGTTTAAAGATCCAGGGCCACTCTCCTCTAGGAAAACACCCAGGGCAGTCAGCAGAGCTATGCCAGCAATGTATTTGGCACAGGAGGCTGATTGTAAAACCTGTTTGCTTCCCTGCATAAACCCCTGACACCTCATTTGCCCATAACCTCTGGAGGAGTATGTGCAGCTTCTTCCAATAAATACCAGCTGATCGACAAGGATACTAAAACCAGTGAGGCCATCCATTGTGAATTATACAGCGTTTTCAGCCAGGCCAGTGAAGCACAGTGGTTTATACCCACTGTTTGCTCTCAAAACTCATCGTATTTGCATGATTTGGGAACAGATTCCATCTTTTTAGGCACTTTACATGGAATGTGGCATTTGAACTGCAGTTCCCAGAGTACCCAGCACAAACGTTGCTCCTGAAATTAGAAAAGGAAAAAAGAAAATCCCAGTAACCCCCCCCGTACCCCCCCAAAATCCTGCAATAGCAAAGTACTAATCACTGTTAACATTTTGAGGCTTAATGCTTCTGCTGTGGTACTTAATCAATAATTGAAATCACAAGAGAAGTGTAATGCTCAGAATTCGTGCAGTTAATTCTATTGCTCTCACTTGTAATTTGAAAGCAATTCTGAAATCGATATCAGTGTGGTTGCATGGAGTGGGAGAGCCTGGAGTAGGTTCAGCCATGAACAGTTGTGGGAGCTGCTATTCCATGAGAGATCTGGATTGATTCTGGCCATTTCCCCCCAGTTTATAACTCAGATCTCCCCCACACTGGATGTATTTAGTGTTTGAATTGCATGAGGTTGTATTTCTCAAAGGCTTTGGATGCTTCTCAAGTCCTCTCTGTGTTCCCACAGGCTGCTCCAGGTACCACGGGGGCTGTGGAAGAGGTTACAAACCTTCTCCCTGCCTGAATCCTGTTTTTTTACAGTGAATCATGCTCCTACACGGCTTTCCAAGCTTTTTAAGCTCCCTGCTGCTGCAGGCTCCAAAGAAGGCATTAATTGAGGCAGGAACATGCTGGGGTGATTTGTACCTCAGCATCTTCCTGATGAGCTCATTGCAATGGGCTCCTCCTGGGCTTGCTGGGGGCTATAGCGAAGGTGAAACTACAAGGGCTTATGCTGGAAAAGCATTGAAGTGCCTTGGCTTTGCCTCAGGTCATTAAAGCTGCTGTAATTACTCCATACCTTCTGCAGAGAAGGAAGAGGCTGGCTGGGATGGTCGAGTCTTTTGGAAATGTCTGTTTGTGCTGCAGGTGTCAGTGTGCCACGGAAAGCCTGGAATGTATGCTGAGGGCAGTGCTGTTGGGCTTCCCCCAGGAAAGGCAGAGACCTGGAAAGGCAGCCAAGGTGTAGAGGATGAAGGGCTGCTGTGTGTGTCCTGCAAATGTATATACATCAGTGGGAAAATAGCCTGATTCTAGCCTTGGAACATCTCATTTGGGAGAATCCAGCCAATTTCATAACATTCCATCCTCTTCCTGAACTGCTGTAGCTTGGCAAAACCCCCTCAAGATCAGATCCAAAGATGGGTCTTGGTGTTGATGCTTTAATTTGGTTTTTATCTTGTTGGCTGGAGGGACCCTCATAGCTTCCTGAAGCAGGCCAGGTGTGCTGTGGCTTTGGAGCATCCCTCCTTAGACATAGCAGTATGAGAGCTGGCAGCTTGAATACTCTCCATGGTTTGCCTGTGCTTCTCCTGTTCCAGTACAACTTCATTCATGGATGCAGCGATGAACATCACTTGTTTTGCAAACTGTTTTATGGCATTGAAGTTCAAAGGTTCTTTTTGACATAAAAACCTAAAATGATGCATGCGTTGATCAAGAGCTCGGACCCAATCTGTTCTTGCAGTGTAAGCAAAGAGCAGCATGTGCCCTTTTATACCACTTGGGCAGGGCTCAGGACCAAACGCTGCCATCCAGGCTGTCTCACTGTTTATTCAAACCAGCATCCTCTTGATCTCTGTGGGAGTGCTGACAAATCTAAGCTTGATGATTTCTCTGTATGTAAAACAACCAAGTGGGTTACAGAAATAACAATGCTCCAATTGTTTTCCAGAATAGCTTTAGCGTCGCTTCCGATGGCTGAGAGAACTTGTAGAGGGGTTATTTAAATAAGAAAGCTCTTTTTTACCTCCAGTTTCAGCCTTTAATTTATCAACCTAATTAACTGATCCTACCCAGGGATGCTTTGTTCCTGTGCAATGCTCTTGCCTGTCTGAGTCAAGGCATCTGCATGCACACAATGTGCTATTCCCATCCTGTATGTTGTGTACAGCTACTGGTGCTTTCTCATTCATTTGGCTTTGTTTTAATCTTTCTCTCTTCACCCTGAGCTCATGTGAAGCACATCACAGGTTCTGCAGCTAATTAGCACGATTACAGCTGTCCACATCAGCTTGGGAGATGGAGTTAGAAGCAGTCAGGATCCCAATGTCCTGGAGTCTCATTACTGAGTCTCCAGTGCAGCCCCATCTAATGAAATTCAAACAGATGAGGTTAAATTAGATTAGCTAATGGAATTCTCATCTTCTCAGTTTAATGTAATTCTGAACCGTGAATGTTTAGTTTACCTAGAAAATAAATGCTTCTTTGGGTTGGACTTGACCTAGCTTTGCAGGCCTGAGCTCCTTGGATCTTGGAGAAGTCAATGTCCAGGATCTGAGCAATGTGGGCTACAACTGTTGGTGGTTTTTGGAGACCTTGTTCTGGGGCAGAAGAGGAGGCTCTGTAGTGCTCTTCCTTGGTAGCCATGGGGCAGCCCCAGGGGCTTTTCATGGTGGATCCCTCCTGCCCTAGGTGACTGCAGCTGGGACAGAAGTGCAAACACCTATAACTACAGCTACTGCACCCCAGTGCAGAGCCGAAGCAGCCAGAAGAAAAGGCTGTGTAAGCATGCCTTGAAATGTTGGTCTTGTGCTATTAGCAACTCCATCCATTGTCCTGGTATTGAGGAAAGATGAAGGACCTGATGCTCTTGTTCCAAAGGAGGCAAATTTCTGGAAATATAGTGGGACCTGTGTCTTCAGTGAGATAAGGGGGAAAAGGATGTTGTAGAATATTCCTTTTCTTACAGAGGCAGTGTTTTGCATGGTCCCTTGGTAGTCCCCAGCATAGGCAGCAAAAATAGCAGTGACAAAGGGAATCAGAGCAGCCTTCAAAGCTTGATGGTGCGCTGCAAAGTTGTGCAGGGCTCAGCAAAGTTGCTGTGTTTTTTTGCTGTAACCCCTTTTTGTAGTCAGCAAGGAAACGGGTGAGATGCAACAAAAGGTTCCTGCCTGCCTATCACTGGGTTGGTGATGGTGTGTGCTACTGGAAGATGCAGAGGCTTGATGTTCACTGGGGATGGCAGGGTATTCATACCTGCAGGGGCTGGCTGTGCTGAGTGAAGGTCTCTAGTGTGTGGCTGCTGCTAGCACTGTGCTGGTGGAGGGTCATTGCATCTTCTTCTTTGTGCAACTGTAAAAGCTGCCTCTCTATTTAAAGAGTAAGTGTTGAGTAGGATAAGGTTTGTGTCCTGGTATCCTATCAACAGCAGAAGGCTAGGGAAGCAGGTGGTGGTGGGGGCTGGATGGAGAAGAAGAAAGAAGTTATTTGTTGTGTTTCTTTGTCCTTTAAGCTATCTGCTTCCCTTTTTGAGTATATCATGTCAGTGTGGCACCTCTGCAAGTACTGAATTAACTTAATTTGTGATGGCTTTGTGAGCGCACTTCCTTGATATCGCTGGCTGACAGCATGAGGGCTTTCGAAAGGCCATTAGGGCTGCGTGCTGCGTTCAACTTGGATCCCCTTCATTTGCCTTCTTGAGCACCAGGCACTTTTCCTGACTGCATGGTGCCTGTAGCCAGTGTGCAATGTGGGCATCTATGTACCGTTGTGATTGCAGCCCCTCCAGGATCAGGTGAAACATTTGATTCTCTCCCCCATCTTCCAGCAAACTGAATGGGTTTTGGTTAGAAGAAAAGTGACTGCAGGTTGTACAGGGACACTCTATGGGCTTTGAGCTTCTCCTCTGGGTGGTTTTGCTGTCACAGCATTGCTTTTGGTAGTGTCTGCTGGTAAAAATGAAGGTCTTGGAGCAAACGCATGTGTTTTCATGCCAAACTTATTTAAGGCTCTCCTTGCTGTGGCATCTAGGCTCTGCCCTGTGGGTGGATTGTGGTTTGGCAGATGTATTGTCCCTGTGTGTCCCCCGCTGCCCACCCAGCCCAAAGTGCCATAAGGAACAATATATTCTTTGCTCGTTACAGGTCACTGCTGGGACTGGAAGCGGTTATTCATAGTGACACTCCTCACTCCTTCCATAATAGGCATTTCTTCTCAGCTGTAAATCCCATTGCCAGCACAATAATTGTTTTCATTGCTTCATTGGGAGTAGTGAGGTTAACATCTTGAGCAGCAGCTAAAACAGACAAAAGCAAACAGCACAATAGCTCAATCCCCTGGAAATTACTCTTTTCGGTATGGAGTTGTGTTTCCTTTTTATCTCCCCTCTCTTCCCTGCCACCCTTTGCTTTTAAAGGGCAGAATACATTTTATTTACAGCTGAGCCTAGGACCTGGAGTTTGCCACTTCTGCATGCGGAGTCACTGGATAATGCTCTGGGTACCCTTTCCCAAAGGGCATTTCCTGGCTAGAGGGTTGTGAGACCTTGGTGATGGAGGGAGGAGCAGTTTAACCACAGGATCTCACCTTCCCCGAGTGTGGCCCATGGCAAATGGGGTCCCTCAGTGGAGCAGGAGCAATTTGGTCTCTCCTGCAGCAGAGATGGGAGCCTTCAAGTTGTCCCTGCAGAGATGAGCGGCTTGCAATGTACATAAATATCCAACCCTTCTCTGTTGACTCTATCACTTTCCTTATAAACAGACGCACAGTCATTTTCCAAGTGAGCCATCTGGGCTTGACAGATGTCTCCGGCTTTTTCTGGGCCCATTGTTAAAGGGGGAAAAAGGGAGGGAATATTCTGAATTGAAGGAAATAGCTCCTGATGGCAGTCTGCAATTTCATGGGCCGGGAGATGAACTGCCCTTCTTTCTCTCAATTGCCATCAGCTCCATTGACTGTAATCTGCGTTTGCAGCCTGGGAAGCATCACTTCTGGTGGGAAGTGCTGGAATTGTCACTTTGGGGAAGGAAGTTCAGGTACTTTTTACCCTTGATACAGAGCTAGCGCGCTCTTCATACTGATGAAAGATGTAGCAGTGGTTTCTGAAGCTGTGTCAGTGAGGTCTTTACAGCCCTTATCTTTGACTTGATTACCCTTTGCATTCCTCTTGCCCCTTCTCATCCCAAAGCTTTGCTGATACTGGTACAAGGTAAGATCCCCCCTCCTCTCCGTCTTGGAGAGCAATGTATATTCACACGCTTTTAAACCTTCTTGAAATCGTGTTATTTATTTCTTCCTAGTGTAGAAAGATCCCAGTATCTGATCATTGCTGATGAATTGTGAAGTTAGCAAAGGTGACATTACAGCTAAATACCAACATCAAATGTCAGCCTTATGGAATTTGTATTTTTTCATTATTTCCTTTTGGATTTTTGGTTGTTTCTGATGAGAGCACATGAAATGCATCCGCTTCCTGAAAGTGATATTAAAAATAAAAGGGGAGGTGTGTAGGCAATGTTTTCCATGCTAAAGGTCATGCATCAGAAGTGAATTTCAAAGATAATATTCAGATGAGAGGCTGGTGAGATCCTTGGCTTCCCCTTTGCAATGTGTGTGTGTGGGAAGTCTGAGACTCTCAATTCATTGACATACACATACAGGTTTTGCTCTGCTTGAAGGTTTCTGCCATGCTCGTGGTGTGGTGGCGGTGGTGGTTGTGAGGCATCCAGCACAGCAGAGTGTTTGGAACTGCAGGGCTGCACATCCTGAATGTGGATGTACAAATTCTCATCATCCTTTGGCGAGAGCTAAGTCTGAAGGGCACGTTTAGGACAATGTTGTTAAACCCACGGGTTCTATGTTTGCTTTTGGAGTTGATGTGCTTAGCTGAAGAGGGGAGGAGAGAAGCAGGGGGAGCTCTGTGCTTATTCAATACTGCATTTGTGGCAGCATAATGAGTGGGAAATTGTCAAAGATAGAAGCTTAGTAAAGAAATCTGTCAATACTGGAAGCCTCCTTTCCTCCCCTGCATTATTGCCCCTGAGGGAGGCAATAAAGGGTGATATTAAACAAACCTCATGTTTACTTGCTGCAACAACTTCCCACAGACCAGTAATTACCAAATCACAATCTACAGACCATTGGTGGCCCCAGAGGGTCATGGGAAGTTATAGAGTAATGCATGTAACAGTACTGCCATGGTTCAATTCTCATTGACAAGTTGGATGTTGAGATGCTTTCTGCTTGAGAAATGGGGTGTTGGACATGGGAAGAGTTGAGTTACCACTTGTTTGAAGGTGCAGCAATTTTGGGAGCACCCAGTTGTCCTAGAGGGGGATGTCTGAGGTCTCCCATAGCCCTTTGACAACAGCACAGTCTGTATTTGAAGCCCTCTCTAAAGTCCTTGGTTTTGAGTCACTCTTTGAACACAACCCAACGACATTACTCATAGGGCCCAGCTGTGTGTAGTCTGGGTGCTTCGATGCAACTTGGAGGGTGTGTGTGATATACCTTTTCTGTATAGATATATCTAAGGTCTGCTGCCCTGTTCTCAGCCTGAAGCCACCAAACTGCACATCTTTTGTTCTGTGTTTATGCTACAGAAGTGTGCTTCTACTTTGTCAGCTTTGTATGTTCTTAACACAGAAGAGCCTGCCCTGCATTATAAACACTTCTGGAAAGACTTTCTCCTTGCTGTGTACAGCATAGTTGAGTGTTCCCTTGCAAGTTGCTCTGGAATAGAGCTTAGGTTTGTGCTTCTGTAAGACTCTAGGGGGAAAAATGGTTACATTGCTTGCTGTTGCCTTCTGGCTCTGGAATAAACCAGGAGACCTGGAAAGAGGCTCAGAACACGGTTAAAGTCAAGGTTTTGATTCCAAAGGGGAGTGTAGATCAGGATGTGTGGTTGTAGTGATGCATGTGAAATAAAGTGCTAATCATGGGTGTCGTGGCCTTTTTGTAAATGGCTGGGAAGCCTTTAATGTCAGGTTAATTAGATGGTGGATTGGCAGAGATGTGTCCTGGGAGGAAACGGTGAGTGCATGAGAGGAGACAAATTGATTTAATCTCTGTATACCACTGCAGGATGGTAACTCACGCTGTTCCTGAGCTGATGGCTACTGAAATGGCAATGCCATCATTCAGTCCATGGGTGTCCTGTCTTGGCACTGGTGTAAACTGGTCCTATGGATGCTATTTCAGCCCAGTGGAGCAGTGAGGTCTTAGGAGGAACATGCCCTGGGGCACCTGGGTGTCTCACACTTTACTGTGGTAGCACATGGGATGCCAAGTTCTGCCCCTGTTAACCTTGTTGAGACCTGTTTAGAGCAGGGCTGGGAAAGATTGGACTCCACTGGCTTTGCTTCTCATTACCACCTATGTCATGGCATGCTGGCACTGAAGCAGTAAAGCTGATGGGTTCTTGTCTTAGAAGTGTATCTGGGTTTTATTTCTGTTAATGAAAATACAGAAGTCAAAGGAAGCTCTGGAAAGATGGAACAGTCTTCAAATTAACTTCACTTCTCAACTGGACAGATGCCTGGAAGACTGAACCGAGCTGGCATTGATTCCTTTGCTCAGGGCAAGTGTTACCTTGTCAGAATGGCTCCTGAATTGCAGACTGGGGGGCTCCCCTGACTGAATGCTGTCACCCAGGCTGCAGTGGGTCCCTCTGGTTTTTAACAGCTTGGTTTTCTCTCTGTTGACACCACAGTCTCATGAGCTGGCACTATTAGCATGTGTGTTTTTCCTTTGCACTGTTCAAGAATAATTACCCTCTCTCAACAGTGTGTTTCTGTTCCCTCTGATTTATGGAGGCAAAGAACTCGTTTGGGAGGATGAGTCAGAAGTAATTGAGCTCCAGGGGGGCTGTATTTCATGGCATTTCCTCTCTTTATTTTTGCCCTGTACTGTACCTCACAGTTACCAGTGCTTTGGCCTTCCAGGGAACACGTATTCAGGCTTAGAAGTGAGCTCAGGCTGTATACTGCCATGATTCGCATTTAAAACCCAACCTGATTCTGTAACTCAAGAATCTGACACAGAGATTATCTTCTAAGCTCTGTAATACTATCATAAATATAACATGATTCACTGTTGGCTATTCCCAAACACTTGTCAGACCCTGAGTGAGCAGGGAATTGATGGCATGGGCTAGGGCAAAGGTGGGATCCAGAGCCATTGTTTGCTGACCTGATATAAGCAGTAAAGGGGCAGCAGATATGTTTTTCACCTTGCTGGCTGAGGTCTGTGGGGTTAGGTCCCCGTGATGTTCTAAGAAGACTTTTGAGTTGCACAGGGACTGGGTGAGCATCACAGCAGCATCAAAGGACCCTGGTGCTGGGGTGAGCTGCTGGCAGCAAGGAAAGGATGCTTTTATTGCCCTGTTGAAATACTTCTTTCCTGACATGGTAGTGAGCCTATGAGCACCAGTGCTCATAGGAGCCTTTAATCTCACAGGCAGGGTTTGTGCTGCGGAGCTGAATGGTTTCCCCCACCATACTGGGATGCCATGGCAGCAATTCAGTGACAACCAGCTACCCTGGGAGCCTTGTACAGTGCAGTTCAAGTTGGGGTGTCTGTCTTTTGCTGGTTTGGTTTCTCCTTAAGCAAGTATTCCTTGCTTTAGTTCCACGTGGTGCCCTGTTCCCCTGCACAAATCCTTTGCTATTAGCTGAAACAGTCTTCTGATTCAGCCCCTGGCTTCTCCCAGCTTGGGGCTGGCTTATAAACTTCTGTATGAGTTGTGGTGACTGATGACTGCTCTCACATTTCCATTTCTATTTACAGTTTAATTTATCCCTCCCTCTGTCTAGTGCTTCTTGAAGGAAAAAGCCACTGAAGTGTTCTCGAGTGTAGCAAAACTAAACAAAAGAATCTGATGTTTCATTGCTGGGCCGAATAACTCACTGTTATGATTGATAATGGTGGAACTGGGTTATAATCTGTTTGAACAGTGATGTACATCATTAAAAACGAAGCAGACAGACTCCAAGATGTCTACAAATCTGATTGCTTTGCAACAGCAGATGATGTCTGGGGAACTCGGAGTGGGAGCTCTGGCTCCAAAGGTGCTTTGCAGCAAGAACTGAATTCATTGTAAGAAGTAATTGTGAAAACTAAGGTGATGGATCAACAGTTCATTGATTTATATGTGCCTTTGATAGGTAGAATTGTCTCCTGCAAATGGAGTTTGCTAGCTCTTAGCCAGTAATCTCTTGGTTATTCTTCTCCCCACTTACTTCTGCTAAAGAGACTGAATTCAGGGTTAATCCCATTAGTTAATACAGTCTTACTTTCTGAGCGGCTTCATGATCCTAAAGATCTAAACTGTGAATGGTGGCATGATTGGCATGCTATTTTTGTCCTTATTTTCCTATGCCATGGCCAGATTTGGGATGTGGATGCTTGTGGGGTTAAACTGAGAACATGAGTGTTGTGGAATCTTAAGCTGTATTTTCCTGAGGTGCATCCGCTTACACTGTTTGTGTGCATAGGCAATGATTGAAGACACGACACAAATCTGGTCACAGCGAAGATGTGGACCAGCACTTGTGGAAAGCTTTCTGGTGAAGCTGCCAGCCTTTACAAGCTGGATTTTGCTGGGAGGTCCCCAAGATTTGCCATATACACAGGTTTCTGGCAATGCTCTGCCATTTAGGTGATGTGATGCATTCAAGTGCTTGTTGCTTAAGCCATTCTTTATGATGTGGTGCCTGGTTCTTCTCCCCAGAGCCATCAAACAATTGATCTATCTATCCATCTACCTGAGGGCCTCCATCACTGTCTGGTCTGACCTTTAAAGCTGGTTAATGTCTTCCCATGTGCAGCTTTCATGGGTGGAAGGAGTTGTTTCTTTATTTGCAGGTAAAAGCCAGTTGGGATGATAAATGTTGGGGAGGGATTTAAACCCAAATTCTCTTCTTGTTGCACGATTCTTCATCCCTGAGCTGAATTCCTCCATGGACAGTGTTGTAAGTGCATGGATTGCTCGCTCTGAAGCAGTCTCTCCCAAAGATGGAAATGCTTTCCCATTTCTCTCTGTCACTTTGAGAGCAGCTGATGTGCTTGAGATACCAGGATCATAGAATATCTGAAGTTGGATGGGATTCCTAAGGATCATTGAGTCCCACTCCCTCTTCCTTGTATCCAACAATTACCATGCTAATCAGAGCTATTTTGTACTTTGAACACAAATATCCCAAAATGGCTTGAAGATGCCTGGTTGAACAGCCATGTGACACAGCTCCAGCCTCCCAGCAAATCCAGAATAAAAGCATCTGCTAAAAATGGGTGCCTGGAAAACTCTCAAGACCACTTGATTTACCAAGGACAGCTACTGCTATCGAACATCCCTGGGGCTTACATCAAGGGGCTTTGAAGGTTACTAGTAGACTGCAAGTAAGAGGTTAGTTATTACAGGGCAGTAAAGCTGGTCCCAGGCTACCAGTAAATCATGTTGGTTACTGAGATGAGTAGTGGATCTGCAGCAGACAGTATGGGAGAGGTGTTTGCTGCCTGGAAGGCAGTGCTGTAATTCAGATGGCAGAGGACAAGATACCAGATTGTTTTAAATTAGTTACAACCCTGTGGTGTCAAGAGTTTGATGCCCCCCTCCCAGGGGTTAGTGATGAGCAGCCTCATCTCTGTGCTAGACTTTGGGAACATAAGGTATGCAGAAGCTTTTGCTCTGCAAACCCCCAGAGACAGGCTTCAGGAAAAGGAATGGCTCACAGCTTTTGGGGAACACCTTGTGCTGGTTTCAATGGCACTGCTGGGTAGAAGAGTTCTCTCTGCTGTGTTAATATTGCATCACTCCCCTGCAGCAGGGGCTGGAAGATGATTTAAGTGACCTTGTTGTTTGGAGGTGTGAGAATTACAAGGGAAGCAGTGTCAGATACGTGGGACTCATGCAGGTCAAGCTGGGCACCTGCTGCCCAGGGAAGGGAGGATGGATGGTAAATGGCTAGTAGAGGTGGATATGGCTAATGAGGGATAGGCAGTGTGGCCAGGGACAATCATGGAATGATTTGGGCTGGAAGGGACCTTAAAGCTACAGGCAGGGACCCCTTCCACTGGAGCAGCTGCTCCAAGCCCCTGTGTCCAACCTGGCCTTGAGCACTGCCAGGGATGGGGCAGCCACAGCTTCTCTGGGCACCCTGTGCCAGCGCCTCAGCACCCTCACAGGGAAGAATCTTTTCCTAATGTGTAATCTAAGCTGTGGGCAGGACAGGCAGTCTCCTTGCCTCTGAGGTGTGTTGCTGTAGGAGATGCTGCTGGACCATGGAGACACCCCAGTGCAAGACATTGGTTATTGCTGACCCTGAGCAAGCTTGGCTTGACCAGATTCAGGTATCCACACTAGGAGCAAGGAGCTGGTTTAAGGTCCTTTTGCTGATAAAGAATACAGAATATGGATGTAAATGCAAATACTCTTTCAGCTGATGACATTTGGAGATGAGTACGTTTGCTCTAGATTTTAGCCAGAGGGGGTGTTGTTGTGTGCTTTTGATTTGTTATGCTAAGTAATTGCAAAACGTCTCTGTGCTGGGCAAAGGTTTAATGCAGTGCCACTACATGCATGATTACACTTCTTTCCCCTTCCTTTCCTGCCTTCCTATATCTCCCTTTATCTCTTCTCAGCATTGTTCCTGCAAAATGAATTAAAACAGGTAATTTGGGCTGCTGCTAAACCCAAGAGGCTCTGAATGTCCTTCCTGGGAAGGACCTGAAAGCAAATGTTGGGGTTTTGTTTGTCCTGGAATTTTAGGTGGAAAACCAAGGTTGTCAAACACAGTTGTTATAGTTGATGGCATGAAATGATACATCCTTTGGATTAAGGATTTTCCTCTTTGTGACTTGTATCTTGATATTTTGTATCGGGAATGCTGGATTTTTATTTGTGGCTTGAAAACAGAATTTCCTTGGGGGTGTGTGTGAAAGGTTTAGGACTTCATTACAGTCTTTCCCAGCATCTTAGGACTCAAACAGCTAAGACAGGAGAGAGAAGGGAAGCATTATGAGGGGCATGTGAGCTGGCTTGGAGCATCCCTTGTGCTGGCTCCCTCCCACCAGCTTCAGGCCAGGCACAGAGAGGACCTGACCCTGGTTATTCCCAATCTCCAGCCCGTTGAGTCGGAGGCACTCAATTATTTCAATGAGCGATTGCCTTTTGACCTGGCAAAATGTTCTGCCAGCGAATCAAAGCCCGTCAGCCCGATGTGAATCGGCAGCTCCAGTGCACGTTGCTGGGTGGTGCTTTGCAGCCGTGCTTTGCTTTGGGATGTTGATGAGTCCAGCCCTGAATGAGGAGCACTCCTTGAGTCCCCAGGGCTGACCTCACTGGTCACCCTGCCCTCAGTCCTGAGCTCAGCCTTGCTGTGGCCAGACCCTGCTGAGGATGCTCATGTCCTCCAGGAGCTGATCTCGTGTCTGTCCCCCTACATTTCCTGCTGACTGTGCCTGTTCAGGGTGCCTGGAAGGGGTCTGTGTATGTCCCCATCACCCTGCCTCAAGCAGGATTGCTTTGGGTTTAGTTGTTCAGCAGAACTGGTGCTTCCTGAGAAGGGTGACCCATGGCCTGCTTCCAGCCTGCTGTCTGTGCACTTTTCCACTTTTCATTTAACTGAAGCAAATACATGAAAAATGTATTTCTTTAATTACTGTTGGAGTACACCTGCTTTCCCCTTAGGAATGGAGATAAGCAACCAAAATGTCATCTATATGGGTTTTTTTTCTATGCTTTTTGCTATCTGAGACCTAGAATAGTCCTGCAGACCCATTCCCTGCCCCATCAAACTCAGCCCAGCTTTTTCCATTTGCATGTAATGCCTGACCTTGTGTTTATTCTCCAAACCAGCATCTGTTCTAGGGTAGATCATGATGCACATGTTATAGACCAGCACTGTACAGGGATTGTTGAGTTTCCCATGACCATAGCTATGAAACAACGCTCATGTTTCCTGTGTTTTGTCCTCTGTTCCCTATGGCAGTTATTTATCAGCCCTATCACAGCAGTGTCCAGAGGCCTCTGATCAGGTTTCCACTGTGTTGAGCATGGCTCAGAGAATCCCTTTGGGATGTAAAATCAGGAGTATAAGGGAGAAGAGGGTGGCTGTGGCTGCAAACGAAGATGAAGGGTCAAGCAGATAAAGTGCATGGTACCAGAGCGAGGAACCATGCCAGGGTGTTCCTGGTGCCATCCGCAGCTTCTTTGCTGTGTCTGTGATAGTGATCCTTCTAGTAGAGATCTTTCCCCAGAGTTTAATGTGATGTTGACAACCTGACTTGCACTTGCAGGGCTTTATTTGCAGACCAGTGTGCTTGTGGCAGTGCATGCATCCATGGCTGTGTAGCTACCTTATCTCTGCAGCCTATAGGTGGCGGGTCAGGGCATCTGTCCTGTTACCTACAGACTTGGAAGGATTGGTGCAGGGAAAATGGGAAGATGCTTTGCTGGAGTTCTTGTGTGGGTGTCCACAGCACTATTTTATGTGTTGTCAATTAAGTGGGCTGTTTGTTGTATTGCCATAACTCCCTCTGGTGGCTAATTTGGCAGTTTAACCATCTGGTTGATTGATCTTATAGCTAGGTGCAGCCTAGCTCTGTCTTGGAGACTGCCTTGGAAGGGGAAGGTGAGGAGTTTGTGATGTTCGGGCAATGTATTTACTGCCTGTTCTTGCTGTGCAGGTTTGCCTCTCTTTGTGGCTGCCTAAACCCATTCCCCTGATTAAGCATCCTCTCCCTCACAGCTACTGAGTGCATCTGTAGCAACTGAAATCACCATCAGAAGGGTTTGCTGGGTTTTTGCTGTGCTGCCAAGCTGCAGCTGGGCCAGAGATGTCAGCTGAGGCCCTGCCTGGGTGCGAGTTGTTCCTTCCTCCACAAGCACCACTGCAAAGGAAATCCCAGTACGATGGGAGCACAGTGCCATGGAGACTCCCAGGAGTTATCTGACACAGCCAGCAGCTGTTAATGGCACACTGGAGCTGAGACAGGCAGCTGTGCTGTGCAGACATCTCTCTCTGCACTGCTGGGTCACTGCTGTGTGCCAGGAGCATCTCCTGCCTTAGTGAACATTGCTGCTATCTGCTCACATATATACCCTGCCCCAATGCCCCATGGGGGAAACACTTTGAAAGTGCACACAAATTGCTTCTACCTATGTGGCTTCTACCTATACCTATGTGGTTTTGGTATGCCAAAACCACAGAAGAACTGCTTGATGACTATCAGCTCAGCTGTAGGTGAAGTTCTGTGTTCCTGCAAAAGCATCAGTTGCTTTTATGTTTATATATATATATATATATATATATATATATATATATATATATCCACACCTTTGCAGGAGTTTTGGTGCAAGAATAATAAATTACAGGTTCCTTTTTCCTCAGCATAACCAAGAAGAGACAGATGCTATCCTATGAGGAGCAGGGAGTTGGACTCGATCCTCATGGGTCCCTTCCAACTTGAGATATTTTGCGTTTTTGTTCTTTGCTCCCTGGGTATTATTCCCTGCTGCTTGGCATTGAGTTTAATTAAATTCTGGACATTTAATCCTTAAAGTTGATGGATTATGTTGTGGGGTTAGTGCTGGAATGCTCAGGAGCTGTTGGGGCAGAGCAGTCTGGCTCCTATGGGCTCACCTTGGTTTCATGCAGAAGTGCTAAAGTGCTAGGTCCCTATATGTGTGACTGAGAAGCTGAGGCATATGGGTGGTTTGGATGAAATTTGGAGTCTGACCCATGTCCCGGTGTATTTTGCCTGTTTTACAATAGAGTTTTGGGGTTTCTCCTCTTTCCTTCTGGTTCTCTTTGTGCTGATATAACTGCTGAGCTTGGTGAACTCTTGTGTATGCCAAGCCAGTGTAAGAAACTGGGGGCAAGGGAGAAATCAGCCTCTTTGGCACTGGTTGAGTTACCCCAGGTTCGTTTCGGTGTGAGAAGAGGATGGACTTGGCTGTTCTCTTGTGTAGCTGGTGGGTGTACCAGGTTGAGCTGTGCGTTTCTTTATGTGCGTTCAACACATTAGCACGCTAAGTCCAGTGCAGGATGTGTCTGTCCTCTGAGCTAGAGGGGTTGTGGGGGTTATTACCACAAATGTACTGCATTGAAGTCGGGGATTGGGCAGTGGAGCATGGTGTTGGAGATGCTGCAGAGCTGGTTGGAGTGCTCATGTCCCTTGATTCTTGTCAATGCGGGTGCTAGAAGGAGGAAAAATCATTGTGACTTGACTGTGCTTCCTGCCTGAGGTAGGAAATCAGTGGGCTCCTCATCTAGCCCTTGCCATGTGTGCATCCCATGCTCCCAGCTGTGCCTGCCTCTTGCCTGTGCTTTGCCTGCCAGGAATCTGTGACTATGGAGTAAACCACTAACGGAGGAGCTGCAGCTTCTTTGTAGAGAGCAGGAGGGGTTTTGGGTAAAAGCCTTAGAACAGTGACTGGGGCCTTTTCTCAGAGGGTTTTGCTGTATCTCAAAAGCTGGTGGTTGAGAACTGGCTCGGGGGGAGCTGCCAGCATTGCCCTTGCTGTGATTTGTTGTAGTAAAGATCAATCAAACCTGCAGAACTGAGGGATGTGTTGCAGTAATTAATTGCAGGGTGAAGAGAGTGAGGGACATCCTGGGCATGGGGGAAATGGAATGGAAAGTGGTATTGAGTTTATGTGGGATGGAACTGCAAAGAGCTCTGTTTGCAGAGTGGAATTAATTACTGGCTATTGCCTAAAGCTGAGCTGATGTCAGAGGCATGTCTCAGTCTTCCGGACTTTGACACCTCAACTTTTTGCTTCTCTCTTTGTTAAGGAGGCATAGGTGATGATCTACCCACTGACAGCTCAAGCCAGCTTGGTGCTGAGTCTGCTGATGTTCTCATTCAGGGGTGTCGTAGTTTCAGATCAAAGCTTTAGTAGACTGAGGTACATCAGGTACATCTGGTACATCAAATGTATTTGCCTGTTGCTCAAAATGCACTCCCCTGCAAGCCCTCCGTGTGCTGCTCAGTGGCATGTTGCTTTGAACACCAGTGCAGTGCATCCTGATAGAGGCAGGGTGAGGAGGAGGATATTGAACTGACTGACATCTCCTAGTTCCTCTAGGCATGTGGGATTGCCTGTGCCCTTCTCTGGCAGCCAAGAGGTTGCTTTGGCCAATGTTACCTGGTGCTTCTGGACTTGGACATGTTCAGGATGGGACATCCCGGTGGCAGGCACAGTGTGTTTGTTGGGAGCAGCTCTTTGCACTGGTGACAATTGATGTGCAAGACAGATTCAGAAATAAAGGATTTGGACTGTCAGGGATATTATTGCTTGCTGAATATCTCTGTGGCTATCCCACAGGAGCACAGGTTGTAGACCAGCACTGGTCTGCACTTGTCAGATGCAGAGCAGTGTTTAATTCATTTAATTCTGCCAGAGCCTTGACAGTTGTTACACTTTTTTCCTCCTCTTTCATTTTCCCACATGCAGAGAGCAGTTCCAGTGTTTTCCTCTATATGCTGACCTTTGAAATGAAAGCAAAAGAAAATTGCAGAAAGCCCCAGTGAGAAAGCCAGGAGTTGGTCTCCTTTATTGTACCACATGGCTGCTATCTCAGGGAAAGGCCATTTGTCTAGTTAAAATGTTTTCATCAAGATTCTTCTTCTATGAGCAATGGCTTTTCCAAGGAAGCAAAACATTACTGAGCATTCCTGCTATTTCAGTCTTTCATATTCTACCGCAAGATGCGTTTGTTGCTCATTCCTTTTCTCAGCAAATCTGTGGAAAATGTCAAACATTCAAGACTTTGATTTTTTTGTTGTCGAATGTGTTTTGTAATTGTTCCTTATCAGTGCACAGAGAAATTCTCTCTGTGTGACCTAGCAGAAATAATAAATGTGTGCTTTCCTAGGCAGCTCTGCTGGAAAGCAAAATGAGAGGGGAAGTGCCTCAGTGCAATGTACAACAGCACAGGTCCTACATGTGAGGTTGCTCTATCCTCAAATATGAAGATAGAGAAGAAGGCTAAAGCTTCCCTGAAGCTCTGCAAGAATGTATTTAAGTGGAAATAATAATGATGCAATTACTTTTTTTCCATAGAAATAACATTTAGTTGAAAACTTAATCCTTCCAAAAGGAAAATAATGACAAAAAAAAAAACCCATAAAAACCTTTATTACAAAATTACCTTGGGGATAATGCAGTGGGAGATTCCTTTAGTGCTGCTGTTCTTCTGGAAGGTTACTGTGTGTTATTTTTAATGGTGCTAATATTCAAAATATATCAGCAACAAAGACTTTATTCTCCTAAACCAGGGTCTCCCATTGGTTGTGCATAGGTTTGCTGCTGGGGTGGAGGATGGCTGGGGGAGCTGTAATCAGTATGATGCTGAGTCGGTGATCTCCTTTCACCAGTGTTTTGATTTTTTGGCTTTTGTGGGCCTGATACTTATGGAAATACATTTTTAGATCTGTCTGTAGCAGAAGGGAGTGCTGGGAAGCCCTGCCACTGCCCTTCAGCATGGGGATTTGCTGATTTTAACTCTTTCTTCTCTTTTCTCCTTTACTGGAGCAGCCCTGCTGCAATCTTCCTTCTCTGTGGCTGGAGATGTTATGTCTGTTTGGGGGCTCTTACACTGATTTATTTCCACATATAATTTAACGGAAGAGCTGAAACGTGACCTCCTGCAATGCTCTTGATTAGTGTCTGTGGTCCCTTGTGTTGGTTATCACTGTATAACCTCTCACGGAGCCTTTTCATGGGGAAGAGTTAAGCAAGTGGAAGAGGATGAAGACAGGCTGAGAAAGTTGGTGCTGTTCAGCCTGGACAAGAGAAGGCTGCGTGGAGACCTCAGAGCAGCCTTCCAGTATCTGAAGGGGGCCTACAGGGATGCTGGTGAGGGACACTTCATTAGGGACTATAGTGATAGGACAAGGGGTAACGGGTTGAAACTTAGACAGAAGAGGTTTAGACTGGATATAAGGAAGAAACTCTTTACTGTGAGGGTGGTGAGGTACTGGAATGGGTTGCCCAGGGAGGTTGTGAATGCTCCATCCCTGGCAGTGTTCAAGGCCAGGTTGGATGAAGCCTTGGGTGATATGGTTTAGTGGGAGTTGTCCGTGCCCATGGCAGGGGGGTTGGAACTGGATGATCTTAAGGTCCTTTCCAACCCGAACTATTCTATGATTCTATGATATTGATACATAGAAAAAAGATTATCTTCTGTATATTCTGAAGCGGAGAGACCACAGGGGCAGATCACTTACTTACCCTTGCACTGAGTGCAGAGAAGCTTCCACAGACCTTGGATAAACTGTTGGAACCAGTGGCCAGAATGTGAACTGAAAATCCAACCCTGCCACTTACATATAAATGTACTCTGAGGACATCTTGCTTTTAAGATGTAGGTGACAGGCATCAAGAGGAGCTCCCATGGAAGTGCAGTCACAGTTTCCAGCTCAGCTACTGCCTTCTGATCAAAGGGCTCTGTGCTCAGACTGCTTGAGTGCAGCGTGTGCGGGAGGCGAAGCCTTGTGAGCATCGCTTCAGGCTCAGCATAATTAATGGTAAACTACGACCCTCTTTAATGTATTCAGAAGGAGTGGAGGAGAGGTTTGTGACAGAACTTGACAATACCTTAATGAAAGGTGTCTGGCATCACCGATGGTGCCGTCTACAAACTGCTGGGCTTTGGCATTTGGGAGAGAGCTGCCAGGACTCACCTGTGTTGCTTCGTTTCAAACCGCTTTGCTTTGGTCCTTTCAAGTGAATGATGGATGAGCTTCCCATGTGGGTTTTGAAGGGTCTGACAAATGTGACAGGATTGCTTCCATTACCCACTTTATATTTCTGACATAAGGGAAGATGAATGTGAGGCACCTTCCTTTAAATTTGCCGGACTTCTGCCTGATGTGCTTAATAATTAGCATTTCTGATAGAAATGGAATAAAGACCTGGAAGCATGGACCCAGGAGAGGGGTGCTGAGTAAAGCACACGTGGGAGGTGCATATCCAGCTGGTACAGTTGTTACCCCATGATAGGAAAGTAGGAAGATGTATATGTAATGGCAGGGTGGGGTGACCCCTCTGAGCAGAGATTCTGCTGCAGTTGTGACACTTCCCTAAAGGCAGAAGGTGTTTGCAGATCCACTTCTTTTTTAACGTGTTAAATCAAGACTCGCTGATCATTTGCACCTTCCCTTTCACTTTGCTGTGTTTTGGTTGACCTGACAAGAACCAAGTGACACATCCAACCTTCTTTGACTTTTCCTGAGCAATTATTAGCTATTTCAGTCCAATCTTGTGTCACCCCTCGCAACACTCGATTGAAGGAGCAGTGAGGTACAGAGACTTTAAGCAATGTGATTTTTCTCATCTGACTGCATGGAATGCTGCTGAGATAGACTAACAAAGTAAAATAAACCCAGAGAAGAGCAGAAACACAGTTGTGTTCTCTACTGGGTAGAAATCCTTTTATTCTCTCAAACTTCTTTCCACCAGCATATCAGAAGCAGCAGTCAGAACATGTGTTTTTTCTGCTTCTATTAACTGGGATGTATTTCCTTACGCTATGATATCCTGAGACATGATGTCCTGAGACTGGCAAGTCCGAACAATTCCCAGGAATTTAATAGGCTTTGAAATGCTGAAGGTTTATATGAGCTCTAATAGAGTTGTGGCACATGGCCATGCTTCTTACTTTGCCTGTTGATTACTTGCACTGACTACTGAAGTCAGTGTCTTTTGTGTGCATAGTTGAATATTTGATTGAAATTTGGGGGGTGGAAGAGAGCAGCAGCAGCTCAGAAAAAGAAAATGAGGTTCAAAGGCAGCCTGAGTCACCTTTCAGTATCTTTCATTGCTTTTCGCAGTCCCTATGGAGTCTTTGCTTCAGTTTGCATGAAGTTGCCTTTTCTGCTCACTGTTTGCATCTCTCATTTCCTGGGTGTTTTATATTGGTTATTTTCTGGCTGCTGGATCTTTTTCTCATGTAATGCATGCTCACACTTGGTATCTTTTTATGGCTGCTTTTGTCTGTTAGTGTGGCTCCTGAAATCAAGACACCAAGACTCAGTAATGAACTTCATTAATCACCTTGGTGCTGTGTAGGCGCCATACTGCGTGCAGCCAGTGTGTTTGTGCCTCTGGTGAAGGAGGCTGCTGTGTGCTTGCGAGGGAGTGGTGGGTACCAGCAAATACCTCCAGAAGCACAGGACTTTGAGGCTGGAAGAGACTGCCAAGCACTGTGTGGTCATTGATGTAGCAGTAGCTATAGCAGTGGTTATGTCCTTGTAGCTGGTCCAGCTCCTGCCTGTCCCGTGTGAGCAGCTGCTTCTGTACCCAGGATGTGTCTTAGAGTGGTTTGTGTTGGAAAGGACCTTAAAGCTCCTCCAGCTCCAACCCCTGCCACAGGCAGGGACCCCTTCCACTGGAGCAGCTGCTCCAAGCCCCTGTGTCCAACCTGGCCTTGAGCACTGCCAGGGATGGGGCAGCCACAGCTTCTCTGGGCACCCTGTGCCAGCGCCTCAGCACCCTCACAGGGAACAGCTTCTGCCTACAAGCTCATCTCAGTCTCTCCTCAGGTTAATGCCATTCCTCTTGTCCTGTCTCTACAGGCCTTTGTAAAAAGTTCCTGTCTATGTTTCTTGCAGGTCCCTTTTAGATATTGGAAGGTTTCTATAAGTCTTCCCTGAGCCTTCTCCAGGTCAAATCTCTGGTTTCAAAGCCCAAAACTTTGATTTCTAATCACATCACAAGCTATTGCCTGCTTTTTCTAATTCTTTATGCAGTTTATCTTATCTCTTTTCAATATCCGTGTCTGAAGTCTGCTCCATTCTGTGTGTTTGTGCATGGGAACAAGGTTGGTCCCAATGGCAGCAGAGAGAACAAGGTGGAAATAAACACTTCTTTATTAGGGCTGTGGTTTAATGTAATGTAAGTCTCAGAGTCAGGAAGGTGCTGCCACCTCCAGTTACCTGGGGACTGCATGAAAGGAAGGTGAGAAGGAGCTGTGATGCCCTGGAAGAGGTTTTAAATCCTTGTGTAAACTTTACCGAGTTGATTGAATCAGCAGCAGTGGTACGTTGATTCTTGGCTTCTTTAGTGTGTATCTCTCAGTGTAAGATGCAAAGTCTTTGGGATGAGAATGCCATTAGTAGAATGCCTTCACCCTTTCAGGTATAATTGCATGGCAAATTGGACCCTTTCCTTGAAAGACTGTGAATGGGATCAGGCTCCCGGTGGGGATCCTTCTGTGACTTTGTGCGAGCTGGCTGTGGAAGTTATTGCTTTCCTCTTCCCAGCCTGCAGAAAGACCAGATGGTTAAATGAATGTGCACCTTGGGTCAATGTTTGATACTTTGGGAGAGAATGACTTTGATTCCATCAGTTACAATGATGACTTTTTGGAAGCAATTTATATCTAATGTGTTTAAGATTTCTCACTATTGAGTTTTCACATTTTTCCATTATTTCTGCCTCTCCACACACCCCTTCTCAATCCCACCAGCCATTTCTTCTTAAATGACAATGACTTCTTGTTATCAAGCAGCAGTGAACAGTGTTCCTGTAGTGGTGGAGAGATGGTGATGGTGCTGTTGATGAAGGCGTGTGGCTGGTTGTGCTGAAAGGAAGCAGAATTTGACTCCATTATAAGCCATAGACACTCTCTCCATAGGAGAGTGTGAAACTATTGGTTATTTATCTCCTTTAAGAGACTCCCCTCACCCACAGAGGCCCAAATGATGTTCATCAAGGGGTTTTACACACTTCTGTGCTGTCCTTCCTTCACATCCTTTACAAGGATCTCTGGTCTATCACCAGTATCACACCCCAACCATAACACTTTCACGTTTCAGCTGGCTCATGGGGAGTGACATGTAGATGCAGAGATTTCTTTGCTTTCAGTAGCTGATGGAAATTAAGACCTTCATTGCACCCCAAAATGATGGCTAGCCAACTAGTTCTTGGGATAGGAGAATGCTCTGTAATTGGTGTCTAAAATGCTGTGCTGCAGTATGTGATGGTTGGAGAGCAAAGTAAATTAGTACAAAAGTGAAGCTGGGAATGTGTTGAGGAGGCTGGAGCTGTTTGGGGTGGGAAGGACGTGTGTAAGACATGGTTGGACTCAACCCTCCCATCATTAGCCTCAGGAACAGCTGAACTGCTCCATGTCAAATCTCACCCTTCCTCCCAAATTACATCTATACACAGATATATATGTGAGTGTATGTATATCCTGAGGCAAACACTTGACATGAAGTATGTCATCCCAATCCGTTTGAATTTGGTGGAGATTTAAGCAACAAAAGGCAGGCTTACAATGGAAAATAGAGTGCTCCCAGCACAGCTTACAGAGCCAGTGACTTGAGAGGAATGAATGGATCACATATTGAACAGATCATGGACTGAGCTGTGCTAAATGTATCATGGAGGGCATCATTTCCAGGTTATGAGCAGTACTGCTTGGTCCTGTCAAAGAGACTGAGCAGAAGGATGTGTAATTGTGTAGATAGGTATATAAGCACCCATGGTTGGATTTTACCTGGTGTAAATCAGCTTAGTTCTGGGGGCTTCAGGGTGGCTTTAGGGATTACCTTGGTTTAGGCTGAAGCCCTTGCTGATGGAGTTAATGGGCAGTGCCAGGCTTCGGCCCTTCTCAGTCTGTCCATCATCATCACCTGGGCTGCCAGTTCAAAACTCATGGCTAGAGCATTAAAACATAGAGACAGGATTAAAAATGAAGGGATTTAAAGAGAAAGAACTGTTTTTTCTTCTTATTTTCTAGTGGTTTCAAAACTTTCCTATGCATTTGGGTCACGTTTTCAAGATTTTTCTGTCATTTCCTTTGCAAAACTAGAGGCTATTTTGTGTATATATGCAAATATAGGACCACAGAGAAAATGTAAGTATGGTGAGATGTGGGATAAAATTAGACTGACAACACTGACTCTGCAAGCTCCATACTGGGCTAAGTCATCGTTATTTGGATTTGCTGGCCTCCAGAAAAGGCTTAGCTCATGTTTTGAGCAAAGCCAGCAGTCACATCCTGCTTTCTTAATTGCTATTTGATATGAACAATGATAACTTCTATTATGAAGCCAGTTTTAATTAAGCAAGCAGAACCTCTCTGCTCTTCTTCCTGGCTGGCTTTTGATGGCTTCTGAATTGTGACAGTCGGGTTTCAATGTGCTCTTCAAACACAGCAAGATTTAGAAGCTATAGTAGAGAGCCATGTGTGTGGCCTTAAGCAGTAGCTTTGTGTGGTACAGAAGCCACCAGTGTTTGCTACTGGGTACCAAGTAGGACTTTAGTCATCAGTAGTTCCTAAGTGGTGAATTGCTTTGGAGTCTTTAAAATGCTATATAGATGAAAACAGTAACTTAGGGGATCATGAAGGCTTAAACTGGCAGGGAGATGCTTTGTCCTGAGTGCTGCAACATTTGCCCAAAACTGCAACTCTAGGTGCATTGGATGGAGAGCCATCAATCCCCAGTTATTGTTATAATCTCTCTGACAGAGGGAGAACTATTCCTGGCCTATGCTGTAGAGGAACAACTATAATACACCAGGCTGTGGCTAGAGACTGGCAGATGTTTGAGCTGTTTTCTGTAGGGTGTGTGCATCAGTTTCTATGCTCGGATCAGGACTCCTCAACCTCTTTATGGGCTCTGAAAAAAAGATATAGGAAATGAAGGACAGCCTTGAGGTTCCTGAGTGGGCTTGTGGTGCTGCTCATGGTGTCCAGCACAATGTATTAGAAAGAGAAATGAGGTTTGGAAAGGCCAATGGACTGAAGAAGACAGGGAACCCCTTGTCTTTTTGCCAAGCTGGATGAATCGGAGCTCTGTTTAAGCATGCATGGAAGTTCAGAGCTGTGTGTATGGGCACTTTCAAGAGTGTGGCAGAGCTTGTTTGCAACAAGGGTGCCCTATTAGTAGATGCTGATCCTACCAGAAAAGAAGTAAATGGTGTTTTCAGCTTCACTGAAGAAAGTGCTGTCTTAAACCCTCTTTCCTCAGCAGGAAGAAAGGAGTCTCTAGGCAGCAGTGACTTAAGGGTTGGAGCAGAGCAATCCCGAGAAGGGACCAAGGGAGACAGTGCAGGACTATTAATCCTGCTTGATTTATTAATGGCTCACACTGCAGGAAGGGGATGTGTTTGCAGGTGCTTTGCTTGGGGAGCAAGCTGAAAGACATATCTGGTACCACAGATGTGGTACCAAACATATCCTGGGCTGCATCAAAAGAAGCGTGACCAGCAGGTCGAAGGAGGTGATCCTGCCCCTCTGCTCTGCTCTTGTGAGACCTCACTTGAAGCATTGTGTGAAGTTCTGGTGTCCTCAACATAAAAAGGGCATGGAACTGTTGGAACAAGTCCAGAGGAGGCCACGAGGATGATCAGGGGACTGGAGCACCTCCTGTATGAAGACAGGCTGAGAAAGTTGGGGCTGTTCAGCCTGGAGAAGAGAAGGCTGCGTGGAGACCTCATAGCAGCCTTCCAGTATCTGAAGGGGGCCTACAGGGATGCTGGGGAGGGACTATTCATTAGGGACTGGAGTGACAGGACAAGGGTAATGGTGTCAAACTTAAACAGGGGATGTTTAGATTGGATCTAAGGAAGAAGTTCTTTACTGTTAAGGTGCTGAGGCACTGGAATGGGTTGCCCAGGGAGGTTGTGAATGCTCCATCCCTGGCAGTGTTCAAAGCCAGATTGACAGAGCCTTGGGTGCCATGGTTTAGTGTGAGGTGTCCCTGCCCATGGCAGGGGGTTTGGAACTGGATGATCTTAAGGTCCTTTCCAACCCGAACTGTTCTAGGATTCTATGATGTTGATTCTTGCTTTTCAATACTAGTTAGGTAGTTGTGAGGGGGTTCTGACGGAAGGACAGCAGAGTCACCAATGTGGAGGGGGATAGGAGGTGCATTGAATGTAGCATGTAAAATCATGGAGAGAAAGAGCAGGCTGCAGTTTTATACTTTGGACCTTGCAGTGAAGGAACTAATGCTGGGACTGGGAAATTACTTGGAATTTTAATCTTGATTTTTGCTGTATGTTTCATGTGACCATCGGTGCAGTGAGAGGGAACAGCAGATGGAGGAAAAGGAGGACAATTAAAGTGGAAGTCAGGGTCCCAGGGTTGGTTTTTCATTCCTCAGAATGGATCAGTTCAGACCCAGGTGGTACAAGTTGGCCTTGCTAATAATCCTTCTAGTCGTTTTTCATTCTTAAAGATAGCACTGAATGGATCCTCAGCTGTGAATATTGTGTCTCTGATTTGCAATGCTAAAGGGCTCAGGGGTGAAGATTCAGGATAATGAAAAATCTGAGCTCTACCTGGGCTATAGCGGAATCTTTTAGCCCATTCACGACACCAGCAGCCAGCAAGTGGGGAGGGAGAACTAACAGAAGGAGCCATTCTGTCTAAGTAAGTTGTATACGTGATTGCCTGTTGTGTGATATGTATGAGGGGATTCTGCTTGCATCTTCATTCCTTGTCATCTTAAAGGGTTTCATTAACATCTAATTGCTACTTGTTTTCCTAATTCTGAGCATCCAGGTGCTGTACAATGTTCTTAATCAAGTGTGAAAGGACCATTTGTTGAGAAAGCTGCTCTTTCAGCAAGGTGCCTCTGAAGATGTCTGGCCTTTGTCTGTGGTTATCTAGAGGGAAAATAAGTGTCAAGACTCTTGAACTTGGCTGAGATCCTGGCTCGATCCCATCAACCTTGTCACTGTGCTCACACGTCATGGTAGCATAGCAACAAAAGCCTCATCTAACGGAAATGGAGCTAATTTAATGGAATACCAATGCTGGTCTGTGTTGGTGGTTTGCTGAGTAGCTCTTGGGACAAGCAGGTCACTCAAACAGGAGGGAGAGAGATGAGCAATGTGAGATGTTACTAGAAGCCTTAAAACCTTTGCACTGTAGGAAATGGGAGTCTGGCTGGTAAAATTAATAGTTTTGAGCCCAGGCAAGGGGTGGTGGTAATGACAACAGAAGTTATAAGGGTTCCCCTTGGCCTCATGCTTTTTGTTAGTCAAAAAGGGTAAAGTGTGAAAGAGGTTCTTGAACTTGCACAAGGGAATAGCTTTTGTTAATGTTAGCTGTCTTATTTTCAACCCTCCCCTTTGTATTTGCACCCTGATGGTCCTGTTCAGCAGTACATGAGATGATCAGAGCAATGGTGGTGATGGACCATTTTCCCACCGGCAGCATGCAAGGCCTAGGGACCATAACTAGTGACACGGGGCAGCTTGAAGGGTTAGTAAGGTTATGAGAATGCCATCCTCTGTGAGAACGGACTTAACTTCTCCCTTGCTTGGTTGAAACTGGCTGTAGAAAACACTAAAAGCATTTTCCCCCCTCCACCTTACAGAATTAATCCAGTTGAAACAACCTGGATTTAAGCAGCATAGCTGGAATCAGAATAAATACCTTATTTTTCTCAGCTATTAGGATGTTTGTAAGCTATTGGCTAGAATCTCTGCTGATATGACTTCACTAAATTCAGTGAAGCTTGGATTAAGGTCTCCATTGGCATATTTTTCACCCAGTTCATTAAGCAGCAAGCAGCTGGATCAGATAGGAACCAGAAAGCACAAAGCACTTGCTGGAGACTGTAATATCCTTCATTAGTCAACCGGGCTTGCAAAAGAGCAGGGAGAGTGTTGTACCCCTGTCCTCAAAGTTCAGCCCTCAGTGGGTGTCTCACCATGTCTCCAGTCTGTGTGAGGGGTGCTGTGGACCTGTGCAGCTGTATTGATCAGTGTTCTGAGATGCTGAGCAGCTTGCTGAACTCAAATGGTGTAGGAAGGGAAGGCTTCTCATGGCACAAGTAGCAACGGACAAGAAGAATTTAAAGAGATGAAGGCAAATCCATCCCCTCGGAAATCCTATTGATACCATGTTGCTCCCAGGCATTTCTGATGGTAAAGGGAAGCTCCTGCAGAGCAGCGGCCGCAGCACCCAGCAGTCAGTCTGGGACCATAAGGAAATGGTTAATGGTGCTTTTCAAAATGAAGATCTGTTCATATATGCTTTTATTAGTAAATGCTTTTTTGGTTAATGGTGCTTTTTAAAATGAAGATCTGTTTATATATGTTTTTATTATCATAGGGAGTTTCAGCTTTTTTTTGGCAGAGGTTGACAGTGAATTTAGCATGAGCTAAACATACCTGAGGGCTTACAGGCAGCAAGTGTGCTGGAAAAGGTAGACATCCTACATGCCTATCCGAGTGGTGTACCAGCCTCTGAGCCCTTCAACATGAGCATCCATAACTGGGAGAGGTGGGAAAGGCGAGGATGCAGAAGGAAGGCTGCAGTTTCTTATATGCATGGAAAGGAGGATTACACCCACAGTATCTGATACAGGAGAACAAGGATTACTGCCTGTGTGTAACATTGCGTGGGAGAGATTAAAGTCACTCCAAGCAAGCAAGAATTGAGTGTGAAGCAGGAAAAGAAAGAGGGATTAGGATGGGGGGGGTGTGATACGGATAGAAGGATGAGTGAAACACGGATGGTGTAAGGCAACAAGACTTGAATGGTGTGGATAGCAGGTGAGGCTGCAGCAGAGGTACAACGACTGGAGGGTCTACAGGATGGAGCTGGTATCACTTCCAGACCTTGGACTCCTGGAGGTTCCTGTCCTTCCAGGCTTTCTGAAGCAGGCTGTATGTGGCTTGCCAGGGCAAGGTTTTTGATGTTCAGCTCTTAAGATTTGGGTGATGCAGGATGCTTCCAGGTTAGGGTGAACTGTAGGACATCAGGGTGCTCTTAATCTCCAGGAACTAGTTGTAGCCTTTAGCTGAGACATTAGAGGCTTTCTGCTTTGGGGTGGGTTGCTGGATTGGGTTCTGGCACTGTAAAGGAATATCTGTTGTGTCAAGTACCATGTTTAAATGTAATGAGAGATAGGTTTTGCCCTGAGGAGACACGGTCTGCTGTGCCTGGAAAAGAAAAAGTATGGCATAAACCAGACCCTAAATAGGATGATTGCTGGACTTGTCAGTGCATCATCTTATGGATATGATCAGCACGTTTGGTACAAGGCAAGACTTTGGATGTGAGCCTGGTGAGACTTAGACTTGATGGGAGTGCTTTACAGAGGGTGTTTAAGTGCAAAAGTACAGAGAAGGATCTGCTGAGTGTCTAAGGCTGATGCTCCACTTACGTTGTACATAGGGTGCCTACATTGTTTACTTATGTTTAAAATCCAACCATAAATTGTACTTGGAGTGGCTGTTGCACATTTCCTGCTCTGGGAGCAGACTTGCAAACCCACAATAAATATTCACTTACAATTATGCCTGATTTAAAGGGGAAAGATCTCTAGCTTTGTAGCCTTAATAATTTGCTCAAACAGCTGTACATTAATGAAAGTGTTGCTCAAGGCATGTTCCCAGAAATAGCATATAGTTCAGCCCTCTGAAGTCACATTGGATTAGGGAATGTGTGTGTTTGTTTAATGCTGGGAATGCACATAGGAGATGATATATGAGAGCATTGTGGACTCATGGTCTAGCTGGCCAGGTCTGGAAGATCTTGAAGACTGCTTCATTATGGAATTGCAGAGGTGTTAAGAAGCTGAAGTTTTACGTATGGCAGAGAGAATGTCAGCCTCATCCCAGCCAAAGACCTGCATGCTCTGTAGCCCAAGCAGTCAGAAATCAGATCTAAAACTATTTGAAACAACGGGATTTTGAAAGAATCTACTAAGCTTTCCACTGTGTGTTGGACACTGTTGAGTTCCACAGCTGGAGTCTGTATTGTGTTCACCAGGAAAATGCTTGGGTTTATTTGTTGTTGTTGTTGTTGTATGGCTTAGTCCATTGTCTCTTAATTTGATCGAGGACAGAATGACAAGAGGCTATTTGCTTCACTGTGTATTTGCTGGAGCACCTCCCATATGAAGACAGGCTGAGAAAGTTGGGGTTGTTCAGCCTGGAGAAGAGAAGGCTGCGTGGAGACCTCAGAGCAGCCTTCCAGTATCTGAAGGGGGGCTATAGGGATGCTGGTGAGGGACTCTTCACTAGGGACTGGAGTGACAGGACAAGGGGTAATGGGTTCAAACTTAAACAGGGGAAGTTCAGATTGGCTATAAGGAAGAAATCCTTTATTGTAAGGGTGGTGAGGTACTGGAATGGGTTGCCCAGGGAGGTTGTGAATGCTCCATCCCTGGCAGTGTTCAAGGCCAGGTTGGACAGAGCCTTGGGTGCCATGATTTAGTGTGAGGTGTCCCTGCCCATGGCAGGGGGGTTGGAGCTGGATAATGTTAAGGTCCTTTCCAACCCTAACTATTCTATGATTCTGTGATAGGAAAACCACAGTAATCAGCTGGGACCAGTTCTCATTCTTCTCATCATCCCTCACAGAGCCACAGGGACCTTGCTCCATACTGAGCAGTTATTCTCCATAGAGAGGTGGAATCTCTCAAGGATTGCTTTAGCCTGCTATATCTGAGCCTGTGAGGAAGTAGCTGCAGGGATTGCTCAGGTGTGGTGATGGACAATGTACTGCAGTTGTTGGAGATATCTGAAGTCAAGTATCTGTTTTGTCCTGCTTGTCCCTTGGGATTGTTCCTGGCTCTGGAGAGAAGCATCCAGTACCTGTTACAAGTGTTGGTTTTGCCAGGATGGTAGGAGCCATACAGGTTCTTTCTCTGGTCATGGGTTGTGTGCTTTCAGGTGTCCCGTAAGGTACAGAATTGTCCCAGGTGGTATGAGAGGAGGGCTAAGCTCCTTTGTGAAGATATGATGACTTACTGAGTTATGCCCAGCAGTGGGGCTGGCAAACTCTCCTTACAGTCATTGCTGCTCATCATTCCCATGGTGGAGAGCTGAACATCCCTCCTTCCTGAGGCTAATAGGATGCCTCGCTGCTCCCACTTCAATAAAGGTACATCTACTGTCCTTCATAAGAAGCAGGAAACCTGCTAATGTTTTCCAGTGCTGCTGCTCTGCAATGACATGTGCTTTTCTTCTTAGATTCTCACTTGATTGGGATTTTTCCATTAAGGTCTGGCCTGATTTATCTGTTCCAAACGTGACTGCAAATAAAAGCAGTGCTCATTGAGCTGATCCAATTTGACCTGACAGGGACAAAATGTTTAGAGCTGGATGGAAATTCTCTCCCAACAAAAAATGACAGTAGAGGATGGGGAAGATACAGCTTTGGCAGTATTTTCCACAGAAGTGGTCCACTTTTATTCCTTTCTTTTATGATGGGGGTAGGAATTCCTTTATTTAGGAGGAGAAAAAAAAGATGCTGCTGGAAAAATGTTAGCGCAGCCACAGCTTAACTGAAAAGTTAAGCCTTTTAAGGCTGGTCAAGTGCATTGGCTCTTGATTGTGTATGCCTCAGAGCAGCAGGCTTCATTCATCCAGCATGGAGAGGTTTGAACATAACAGCTGACTCTGCCGCTGTAAACCACTAAAACCAAGTGCAAGGGGATATGGATGGGGAGGTGGTGATGGAGCTCCTGTGTGTTGCATTATTGTTTCTGTAAAGCAAAGTGAAGGTGGTACTTGACCCCAGAGCTGTTGAGTTGCCTCCAGATGGGATGATGTGAGAAAACCCTCGGTGATGGTGGAAAAAAGGGGCGGTGGGGTCAGAGAAGCAAAATGCATTCAGATTGCAGGGAGGAATTGGTTCCTGACAGCGGGAAGATTATTTCATTTCTCTGCCTGCCCCTTGGTTTCACTGGGATTTATTGCTATGAAGATTGCAGTGGTTCTCATTAACAACCTGTTTCTGTTCTGCCTTTGGTGACTATTAACCCCTTCTCTGGTGTGTGCATGGGGAGATGCGGCAGCCGGCCGCATTCTCAGCTATACTCTGTTTGCAGAAACACCTAAAGGAAAACCATCTGAGGTGCTCTGAATCCATCCCATCTCTTGGAGAATGAGGGCATTCCCCAAGGGTGCTGAGGCTTGTGGTTGTGGGGCTGTTGGTGCCAGAGGGAGTGTGGCTGAGCAATGGGAGCACAAATGGCTGAGGGTTTTGGGTCTCATAGAGATTGCTGCTCTGTACTCTGCATTGGAGTAATGAAGTGATGAAACTTCTGGCACTGACCATTGTTCTGAAGGAAGAAAAAGCCAATGGACTTAACAATTTGGTTATGGTTTTTATCGAAGTGTTTGAAAATGCCCAACCAAAAGCTGGCCTCAGTCTGCCTTAGCAGCAAAATGAATTCTGGAAGCTTTTCAGTAAAAGAGTGGTTTGCTTAACAGAAGTAGCTTTTCTGTGCTGCCCTCTGAGAGAAGGTTTGTCTCCAGGGGAAGTAAAGAGGGTTTTGCTATTTGTAGTTACTGCTTCATCTGAGGGCATCACCTTTTGTGGTGGTTCTGGTGCCTCAGGGTCACCCTTTGCAGGGCCTGTGGTCCCTGTGTTTGTCTCATTTCCTTTGTTTCCTTGTTTTGGAAGTTAAGGCATGCTGAGAAGAAATGACCCTGCATTTAAGGGTGTTTTGTACCAGCATTTAACCGTGTTTTGTAAATAACTGAGCTGAGATGCTCATGGGTGGATGTGGGACTTCCCACCTCCTCCTCAGGACCATTCAGAACAACCTAAAGCTATGTGGTCTTTTCCAAGGAGAGACCTGCAGGATAATACCTCTGCTTGTCCCCAGCCTAAGCAGAAAGCCTCTTTGTTTCAAGGGCATCGGCAACCTTGGGGGTGAGCCTACGATTTCAAGTCCAGACAGTACTAAAAGATCTGTTTGCAGACATAATGACAAGAAGGGCTCACGGTTTCCTTTGGACAGGTCACCAGGGAGAAGAAAGAGGTGAGGATGGCCAAGAGCTTGCATGTTTTTATGACATAGCACAAGCAAGGCTTTGCAGTCCTTTGCTTAATGAGATTTAATTGCAGGCTTCCTGCTTGCCACTAGATGACAGCCTTACCCTGTGCACCAGGGACTTGGTTATCATTATTAGGGGGCAGGGAAATGATGCTCTTAAAGGACTTGTCCTACCTGTCTTGCTTCCAAATGGCTTCTTGCAAGGCAGGGAACTGGGCGCAGAGAAGCTGATGGTGAAGATCCACTCCCTGAATGGAGAAGATGGTGCTTGAATTTTGGCCACGCTTCAACTGGGGGAAACCCAAGAAGCAAAAGCAAGAAATGGCCTTTCTTCCGAGAATGAAAGGGTGGATTTGTTTTTAGGAGCAGCACCTTTGGATTGCTTCTGTCAGCCTGACCCAGTGTGATGCTCAGGCTGGCAAGCTCTGAGCCCCATCTGGGCTCCAGGCTTGCTCTTACTGATGTTCATGGTGGGCTTCAATGCACAGGGATCTGGCAGAGCCCCCTCCTTCCACTGAGCTGAGAGAATGAGATACGAGGACTCTTCTCAAGCATATTGCCACAGAGAAGCCACATAAGATCCAGTTGCACATTCTGATTGCTTCTCCTCTGTGTTTTTCTTGTCTGTGGTTTAAGCCATAAAGCTTCCCAGCCTCTTAGCTCTTTATTTTGTACACTTGCAGATGTTGAAATCTGGTTGTATGGTGTTATTTTGGGCAGAGCATCCCATCACCTTCCTTCTGCAGGCTGTTGTATTGAGGAGAAACACAGATTACCCAGAAAACGTGACTTTGTTATCCCGTTGTTAGCATGGCTGTAGCATAGAGATCAGCAGGGCAGGCTTAATGGCACAAAGGCTTTCACACTGCCACTGTTAATAGTATCAAATCTGAATATATGGTTTATGCCTTGCCTGGCTTTGGGACTCTGGAACTGTGCTTGAAAGGAGTACGAAGTGGAGGAGGTAAATGGGAGAGTAATTGGGGACATTTTAATGTTGGAGATGGGACCCATCTCAGCTCTTCTCAGAGGGGCTTTTGGAGAAAGACCCTCACAGAGGTTTTGAGTCTTTGGTCAAGTGCTGAATCATATTTGTACCATGCCCTGCTCGAGTGCATTTGGTTTTGTTGTGATCCTAAGAGCCTTGAGGAGGCATTCCCATCTGAACGTGGCTTTCCAGCTTTGCAGGACTGAAGGCATCCTCTTGGACTGCTTCTTCTGGCTCTGCTCAAGTAAAGCAGGGTTTTACTTTGGTTTGTACTTGGTTTAATGCACTGTCCATCCCAGGGGCCTTGTCTTTGGCCAGGGAAGCTAAAGAGGCCCCAGGTATGCAGTGATAGGGATGTCTCGGTGACCAGAAGCATTTTGCTGTCAGAATGATGTTAAAGAAGCTATGAGATCATTATTGATCGGGATCTTCTTAAAAGCTTGAACCATTGAACTTGTGTCTCATTGAATTCTCTTTTTCTCCTTCCCCCTTTATTTAATCTTGCTCCATTATGCAATTTGCATACGAATTTATCACTTGTGAAAGGTGTCCAGATTATGGATATTGTCATAGCAGCTGTGATTAGAAATTCCCTTTGGGAGTGGACAGGACTGTATGCTCTGATCGCTGGGCAGGTCACGGTGTATGTCTGTACCTACTGTGTGCATGTGGGAGAGAGCGAATATGTCCAAATTTGTATCATTTGAATCCATTCCTTAATAGCTGGGATTTTGCTGCTCATTTTTCCTTAGCAGGGTGTGAATGCTCATGTGTTCCAGATGCTGTTAAAGCACCTTGCAAACATATCAGATAACTTTTTCTAATCTGTGCCTTATGTCAAAGTTTGTGGATTTACATTTTGCAAATATCCAGTGTAACTTTTGGACCCGAATAGTGTGAAATTGGTAGCACCAAAGCCAGGGGATGATCTCCTGTAATGGAAATGGTTCTGTATGGGTTTCATGGTTTGTGCCATTGGGAAACTGAGGCAGCAAACACAAGCAGTGGGTTTGCAGACCCAAGGATAAATCCCACGCCTCTTGCCTTCCTATGCTGGTGGCTGCTTCTTGTATGGATGCAGGATGGTTTTGAGGTTAAGGCAGTGAGCTGGACCTCAGGAAGCAGGGAATGGTGCTGTGCAGAGTTGGGGTTGCTGCTTCCTGTTAGGTACCATCCCTCCTGATCCCTGGGAGCACCTGCCTGTGAGCTGAGCCAGTGCAGACTGCAAGATTGAAATCCCATCTCTCAGGAGATGTCTCTGTATCCAACACTGTGCTGTTCGGGAAGTCTGTTTCTGCCAGGCAGTCCTGGATGTCTGTGTGCAAGAGCATCACTGGTATTACTGAATTAACATCTCCAGGCTGGTACCAAGCACTGAGTTGTGAGCAGGTGCTGACAAGGTGCAGGTTTAGCTTCATTTTGCTCCTGAAAACCTGCTAACATCTTGCTTCCATTTCGATGCATGTTGGCTCAGCTTGGAAAGAGGTGGGAATGAATGCACTAGAGCACATGGAGGGCTGTGAGGACAGGAGTGAGGAGGCAATACCAACAAGCATCAACATACTGCTGTGTCTCACTGCAGGCTCGATTCAGCCTCTTGCAGCACAGAGCCTGCCCCAGGCAAGCTGTGCAAGGAGAAGACACAGGGTCATGTATAGTTCCTTTGTGCAGGATGTTATGCATACACACAACAGCCATAATCCTGTGGTTTGTACAGCCGCTGGGTAACCCCTCTGAAACAGCCTTTCCTGGCTGTGAGCATTGTCATCATCTCTGTTTTGACTAGGGTGCTAATACATATTTATACCCTACTGCTTTCCACCTATCATCTGAGGAAGGAATGTGCTTTACGAGTGCTTAGTTAGCTGGTTTTAATGGGCATAACGTGCAAATAAAAACAATGAGAGGGGAAGGAGGTAATACATGGAGTGGAGCTCATTAATTATTATTTATTAGTCATTAGGGAGTGAACAAAGTGCTAATTGAAGTGTTTGAGCTTGACTAGCCATGAGTGTTCTCATATGGCTGCAAGAAAGTCACCGCTTTTCAAAGTCCCAGTCAATGAAACATCTCCATCCTTGATCTTCAAAGGCTTTCCAGCTATGATGTTGCAGGAAGGTACCTGTCAGTCATTTTCAACAGAGCTCTAGAAACTTGTTGGAGACTCATCCTGATGTTTGAAGTACTGTTTTGGTTGATATTCTTTTTTCAGTGGCTAGAACATGCCTGTCTCTATACAAAACCTCCCCTTATTGTGTTCAGCTGAGTGCCATGTCCTTGTCGGGCCCTGTTCTGGGTTTATTCTCACCTCTCTACAATTGCAAACATACCTTATATTAACAGAGCTGAGGTTGGGTTCTGTCCCCAACTGTTGGTGTGTGCATGTGTTCTTGTGTGCCAGTGTGTGTCTCTTCATGGCGAGCTGTCATTGAAGGCATATCGTCCTGTTTATTTACAGTTTGCTACTTGTCCTCAGTCTTTGAGGGAATTATGCACCAGCACCGGTCACTACTCTGTTTTGTTCTCTACAGCTGCCTTTTCTTTGTCTCTTTCCCTCTTTTCCACTATTGGGATGCTGAACTGGGATTTCTCCTTGCTTGTGAGAGTGACTTTCTGGGCACTGGATATAGGGCAGTGCATCTTGAAGTGTAGTGGACCCACAGGCTTGCCTGCCAGGGCTGTGCTTCCTGGGTGAAGGACCATGTTGTGTGATGCCCCTGGCCTTGATGCCCTCCTGCTCTAATCCTTTTTGACAGCTGTGGCTGCATCCAGGATGTGAGCAGGAGCACATCTCAGTCCCCTGCTCTGTTGCAAAGGATGAAGCTTTCCAACACATTAAATATCCTTTTGGGAAACATGAACAGAAAGCTCCATCTCCCAGCTGTGTTCAGGCAAGTCTTTGCCCTATTCTGAGGGATGCTGTGGGGCAGTCACTTGTGGATGCCCTCAAGGAAAGTGTGGGTCCTGTGTGAGATGCTTAGCAGTGGCTCTTCATCTCTGTGTTGGTCATGCAGTGTCCCCCCAGCCTGTCTCCCTGCTCCCATTGAGCCAAAGAATGTTGGTTGCCTGTCCTGGTTTTGGACAGTGGTCCTGGATTTTAAAGACCTGGTCTTGTTAACTGGGCAAGGAGACACTCAAAACTGTTGCTGTGGAAGGCAAAGGTGCAGAGCAGGGGCAGAGCAGGGGCAGAGCAGGAGAGATGGACACTGGTGATTTGCTTGCATTTCCAATGGAGAAACAAGGAATTGGCTGAAAGCCCCTTACTGTACCAAAAGAGAACCCCAAATCCATGAGTTTTTCTCTCCCCCAACCTGCTTTATTCCTTGCAAATACTTTGTACAGGCTCGTCCTCCTCCCCTGTGAAGGGTAGGGGTGCTGTTTAGATTGGAACTTGGACAGTGACTGGACTGTCCTTTTCTAGTCCACTTTAGATCATTTGTTGCCTGCATGATACTGTCTAGGACTAGGGCTCCTAGGCACATTATACACATTTTGTGTGGTTGCATTGCTCCTATGTTCCTGTCCTTTAGCAGAGAAGCAGGAGAATGCAGTTAGCAGGGGCAGTGCAGGTTTTGCTGTGTCCAGTGATGCTCCAAGCTCAGCTTGCTGCAAGCAATGAGCATGGTCACTCCCACACTGCACCCATAGTGTGGATACAGCACCTTCTGCCTTTTCTTCTGGATGAGCAGCAGTATCACCAGGATTTCAGAGTATGGACAGTCCTTCTAGGAGGAACATCTCCATCTGCATTGAAGTTTGCAGCTGAACTTTGGTTGTTCCTTTTGTTTGTTTGTTTTAATGTGAGCTTGTTAATTATGCTAAAAAAGAAATCTGTTTGTTCTTCTAAAAATAACAAATCCTTAAAAGCTTTTGTGCCTGAATAATCCTAATTTGGCGACCCACAAACCATAGGCAGAAGCATAAAAGCAATCATTTCCTTTTTGTCTTAGGAAGCAGATGGCTCAGTTCAATCTCTGTGATATCCTCCAAATGAAATTGTGTTGTAGACATTCAGCAAGAAACTAATTTCAGGAGTTTGGGAGAACTCGGGAAGGGTGAAGGGACCAAAACCACAAATTATGTATTTCAACAGGGGACAGGAGAGAAGATGTGGGAGGGAGAAAGAGGAAAATTCCAACTCCAAATTTATCCTAAGCTTTTCCTTTTCTCTATGCAAAGAAATACCAAAATTTGCATGCATATTCAGTGCTCACATTTAATAACACGTTTTTGTTGGTCTGTACTTGTTGGCCTGAAGTTAATTGAGCAACTCCTTCAAGCTGTTTGTGATTCATGTTGCGGCTATTCACCACATACATCAGCTGGCGATGCTGCACTTCCTGATATGTGACCACAGCAGCGTGAATGTGGAGCAGCGTGTTTGCACACAGTGTTTGCAGATGAGTGGCTCTATGGCTGGAAATGTGCAGCCTGCAAATATTTGAGTGGCTGGGTGTAAAACTTGGGTTTGCCTGACCTGTAAAGCCCAAGCATTAGAGGTGATGCTGTGAGGAAGACTTCAGTTTGAAGAAAGATGGGGAGGAGGAAGAGGATGGCTCACATCAGTCCTTGGGGGCATGGAGTGCTGACAACGTTGCTGTGCTTGAATGCAAGAGGGGAAGAGTGAGGGGGGAAACAAATGCTTTCCTATGAGGGTGCTGAGGCGCTGGCACAGGGTGCCCAGAGAAGCTGTGGCTGCCCCATCCCTGGCAGTGTTCAAGGCCAGGTTGGACACAGGGGCTTGGAGCAAGCTGCTCTAATGGAAGGTGTCCCTGCCTGTGGCAGGGGTTGGAGCTGGATGGGCTTTAAGCTCACTTGCAACCCAACCAGTCTGGGGTTCTATGAATTTGTGGAGGAAATACAGATGCATAGGAAGAGGATAATGGGTTTCAGCCTGATCAGCAGTGGCTGATTGAGCAGAAGGAAATGGTTGAGCCCATGAGGTCCTCAGGGGATATGGATGGTGGAGAGGTGTGATGTTCCTGCAGCCTTTTGGTTATCTGGGTCTCTCTCACTGCTCACACCAGGAGGTGGTTTTACTTCTGTTTGTGGTGGGTGAGGAAGGTGCATGATATCAGCAGAGCTGTGGGAAATTGTGGCAGCTCTAAATTGTGGCAACTCTACTGCCTCAAGTCACTCACATCATATTTTAGCAAGGAACAAAACTGCTGTCTGGAGTAGATGAGTGCTGTGGGAACAGCTTGGTTTTAGCCGCTCCAGTAGTGCAGGTCTGGGGAAGCAGGAGATGGAAAGAAAAGGCTGGAAAGGCCTCAAGGACTGATACATTTTAAATTTCATCAAGCCATGGAGTTGAATCTCTGGCAGTTATTCACTCATCAGTGATGATTTCCATCCTATTTGTAAGGATGCTTTCATGCTAACTGGGATGTCTGTGCTGCTGTGTGGTGAAAGCAGGGGATGTCCCTGGTCTCTTGAGCATCCTTGGACAGTCTGTTAGCCATCCAGTGCCTCAGTTTTCCCATGATGGATGCAAATGTTGATCCTCTTTTTAGGATGTGCTTTGGCATCATCCACCATAATATTACAAGGCATTTGTAATGGTAATAAATATTGACCTGGCACTGTGTCATCTCTGGAGGGATGAGGGTATATTGAGTAGGAGATGTCATCGCAGGAGCATGTTTGGTTAAAGAATAAAACAAGCAGTAGAACAGAAAGATGAAACATAAAAGAGGGACATGGAAGTGTATTCATATTTATTCTCTAAACAAATCACTGCATATATTATTTTTTTCCTTCCCAGGGCAAGCTAAGGTAGAATTAATGTAACAAGGTCTGACACATTAACAGAGAGGTGCAAAGGTTTGTGAAGCTGTGCAAGTAATTGCTTTGACTCTTGCACTGGGGCTTTAGGATGGCTGAAGAGATGGATGATGTTTTTTCTGCCTCTGTCATTGTCTCTTTGCTCCTGTGCATCACCTAACACAAAACATCACCCCTGCAGGCTTTGGAAACTGAAGTAAATTGTCATCTTGCCATTACTGACTCTTGCTTTAACAGCCAGTTTGTATTTCCATAGCCTGCAGCGCTGCCATCACAAACTTCCCAAAGAAAGGAAGGAGTTTTATCTACTTGCTCCTCAATATCTACATTATTATATACCCTTTTGTCCAGATGGGGGTGGTGCTGGTGATGCATTTGATTCCATGCCAGGAGAGAGAGCTTGTTAAGAGCTTTGTCACTGTCATTGCATGGCTGGAGGCTGGAATCTGCTGTGCTCTATCCACTTCCCCCTTTCCCTCCTCCACTAAGGGCTGTCCTTCCAGACCACTTCATTGGGCTGGCTTTGGAGTAGCCCTCCCAGCCCTTCAACTGCTCTGGTCTGTCTTCCAAGTCCATCTGCCTAAAACCTCGCACTTATTCCCTATTATTCCCTTCTTGCAGGGGAGGGTGTTGGGTAGTTTTGTTAGGTTTTGTGATCAGTGACACCAGAATACTGCATGAATCTTTCACACCTCAGTCTAAAGCAGGAGTTTCCTGGGTTTAGCTGTTCCTCTACAACATCCAGCACTCCTGAGTTGAAAAGCCCTATAATATGAATTTTAGCCTCAAGAGAAAGGTGGCTTTGGATGGAAAATAATGCTTGAAACCATGGTGCTGGAGCTGACCTGGAGGGTTAAATCCAGCCTTCACCCTCTGAGCATTGAAATAGTTCAAATCCAAAGTTCTTGTGTGGCCACCAGTCATATGTGCCAGTAGCTCCTATAGCACAGAGATGCTCCCCTGAGGAGCTAAGATAATGTGTCCTATGGGCCTATGACATATTGTGTCATAGCCTGCTGTGATTTATGAGCAGTCACTACTGTTTGGTCTTGGATCATGTTGGCTTTGAACAGTAGAGTAACCTGTTCCAGGCATGAGGGACCTTGCATCTCCTTGCTCTTTCTCTGAGTGTCCCCTCCTCTTCAGATAGGAGGACAAGGTGGCTTTGCTCTAATAACCACTGTGTTCTCTGAAGATGGGTGGAGTATGTGAGCTCCAATCTCATTTTTGGCCCTGCCAGGAGGATTTGGTCATTTCAGTTCAATATTACTGGTTTTTGTGGGTGACATTCACCCTACAGCTGTGGAACATCTCTTGTTGCTGATCTCCAAAGAGTCCTGCAGTGTCATGCATGGCAGAGCTGTCTCTCTATGGATGGTTGGCTTTGAGTCTTGGCAGCCAGGGAGGAAAAGTGGAGTGGAAAACCAAACCCTGATGAGCAGTGAAGGATTAACCAGGGAGATTGCACACTCTGCATCTGCATTTTCCTTCCTAGATAGTCCCAGGAAATGCAGAGAGACAGAAAGCACAAACATCAAGAAAAGCAATGATCTTAAGCTAGTTTTGAACTTCAAAGAAACATCCAGTTAGGGTTTAAGGCAAAATTACAGGCTTTGTTATCCAAGCTCCTCAGTGCCATGGGGCTGCTGTTTTGGAGCTGTGGAAGAGTGGGTTGGCTTCTTTCTGCTGTCTATATCATTAACGCTAAAGCCAATGTAGTTCTGATTTTTAAATATAACATTTTTGCAATGATGCATGAAGCAGAAAGGAAATTGTTTGGGTTTTTTTTCCCTTCTTCCCCTCTGCTCTGATAACCAGCTTTAGGTTTTTTGCATGCTGTCAGCTCAGGAAAAATCATGTTGAGTCTTTAAATGGAGCAAACAGAATAAGAATCATTAGGAGGGGGAGAAATAAGGAATGTTAAAGCTATTTGAGTTTTGGTTTGGAGTTGCACAGTGGTGATGTCTTATCAGACATGGTCAGTACTGGATAGGAGATGCTATAGGATCTGGAGGTGGCAACTGTAGTGATGCTGGTGTGAGTATAAGGTGGGACTGGACTGTTGATTGCAGGAGCAAGCAGACTTTTCTCCTTAGCCTGAGAAGTCAGAGGGAGCCAACTATAGGGTTAAGACCATTTGCTGGCAGTGTTCTGTCTCCCAAGTCCCTCCTGAACTGATTGAGGAGTAGTTGGATCTCAAACCACTCTCGAGAGCTCCATTATTGGCCAAGAGAAAAGCAGCTTCTGAGTAGCAAGGACCCAATAGGCAAAGCTCACTCAGAACTGAAGCATCTACAAACAGGGTGCCTGAAAGAAGTCCTGGGGGTCAAGTCAGTGCTTGACACAGGAGACACCATAGCTGGCAATGGTTTCAGTCTTCCTGTAGCCATCATGCTCCTGTGATTAGGAGTACACAGAAAGCTGGTGCTTGGCTGAATGGGTGGCTCTCAGGAATACAGCGTGGTTGGCAGTATATGAGATGCCACCAGTCCAAGTAAGTAAAATCTCACTGTTTGGCTATTAAAGTTTAAGAGGTGTTTAGAGTTTTAGTTCTTCATGAAGATCATACCTGTAACTGAGCTGAACCTTCATTCAGTGCTCGATTGGAAGCCCACAGAAATGAGTGGAGGAACTCCTGCTGCCTTTGAGCTGTGGTTCGTGCTCCAGAATGTTGTCTGTTGCTTCAGAGAGATCATGAATTTTGAGTCTGAGAGGCTTGTTTTCTTTAATTCAGAAGGGGGTAGATGGCAGAGATATCAGTTCATTAACTTGGTTTAATTCACTATCGCTTTACTCAGCAAAGCATGTTTGGGTAGCTGAAAGGCCTTATTGGAACAGTTCTTCCTATTCCTCGCCTGTATTGATTGCCCTTTCACATTGTTGCTGGGGATGGGGAATAGGGTGGTAATGCCATGTGAAATGTCAAGCACACAAGTGCTCTATTAGTTTGTACAAGCAAAGGGCAGAATGCACAGGGCATCTTTGCTTAAAGGCTACATGGGAAGTAAAATCCACAATGAAATGATGGCAAGGCTGTGGTATAGACCTATCGTGGGTAAGAAGTTCAGAGCTGCTGCTGCAGCAGGTTTCTCCTTGGCAGAGCTGGTTTCATTCAGTGGCTGGATATTCAGCCTCCTGTCATAATGCCTTTATCTCCCCCCTGAGGCATCTGCCCCATCAGGTGATGTCCATGGAGGTGATGGAGATAAAGGCTGCCGACACAGCATAGCCCCTTGAGGAAACAACCTCCTTTCTCCAGGGGCCTTTGGGGAGGATGATAACTGGTAATGAACCATGTTTTAGTGGGAATTGAAACCCTTATGCTCTTGTTTTGTAAGGATGCCTGACCCCAGGAGAGCCTTGGTGATGGTCACTGCCTTGAGCTTGTGGAAACTCTTTTGAGCTTTCACGTTTAACCCTATCTTTGCTCATGCAGCACTAGTCTGGTTTTGTGCTTAACCAAATCTGGTCGCCACAAAGGGAAAGTGTAAAACTTCAAAATGTGCTTAATAATGATCTAAAATAAGCTAAAAGACTCATTATTTTACTGAGGAGCTGTGGGCCTTGTGAACTTGAAGGCATGTGTAACAAGAGAGTTTTTCCTTTACAGGTTGCCAGGCTGGATTTAGTCACACTGTAGGAAAAGCATGTCCCAGTAACAGTTAATCTTGTTTTATTCCCACCTGAAGCCACAATAAATCCTCTGTTGACATCCCAGTTACTCTGACAATAATTAGGGTGCTACTGACAGCATTATCAAGAAGAATAAGCAGTAGAGGAAGAGCTTGTGACTGCTTCTGCAATGGTGACTATTTACATAGGAACCCCTAAGGAATAACTGATAGGGGAAGCTGTCGAGCTGGTGATGCACTGTAGGGGCCCTTGGTGACCTTTGGAGTTACAGAGCAATGGTGGGGGAATATGGTTTCTCTGCCTGCAGACTTCTCTGGAAGTGATAGATTAACACCTGTGTGTAAGCTTAGATCCCCATTTCCTAGACCACACTTAGGACTGATGCCTCTATTCCACCACCATACATTTATGGTGGTGGAACCCTGGAGGAGCTTATGCATTTAACATTAGCCAGAATCTAATCTCCACAGACTCCGCTTAAGGTCTGGCCCATTTTTAACATCAGTGAGGCAGTGTTGACGCCTTCCTCAAAGGTTCTCACAATTTTGCTTCAAACTAGCAGTAGTTCCAGGAAAACGTCATGCTAAGATTAGTTCTCATTTAATTTCTTCGCTGTTTTAACATTCCAGCTATTTTGAGCATGAGGACTGCGTGCTTGGGGTTTCTGAATTGGCTGTTTTCTTGCATATGAACATGAAAAAAGACTTAAGGAGGGGGCATTCCCTTTGCATTGGGTAATAGGAGAAAAGCAAAACCAAATTATGAATGAATTTCTCAGCCTTTTGGACGGATGCACTCTATTTTCAGCCTGAGAGCAGACAAATGGCTCAATCCTTGGCACAGATTGGAGGGCACTGATTGAAGTTCCTGTATTTGCTACTGTGAAGATGTAACAAAGTTCTTGGATTTTAGCTGGCTTTCTTATTGTGATGTTTTAGTGTTTGTGAAGTAAACCCACAACCACTTTGCTCTTTCAATAATCTGGCTGCTTAATCATTTTGTAGCTCCTTCTTACAGCACGAGTGAGATTGTCTTCTCCAGCAAAACAAGCACATGTTGTATGAGCTAGAATAGCCAGAGAGGGTATGTGACAAGAAAAGAGCAATCCCGAATTGCTCCACTGGAGGGAAGTGTTTGACGTACAGTGCGGAGAGCATCGGTGTAATTTCTTTCCTTAAATATGTATTTTTCCTTCTAGTACATATAATGGGAAACCGCAGCAAAAAAAGCAAGCTACACCCTTTTTGCAGACTACTTCAGCAAATCCTGCATCCCTGCTTTCAGCTCAGAACACTTTAATCTTCCAGGACCACCTCTCTTTGAGATGCTTTAAGTTCTGGGAGAGTTAGGAAGTCAGAATAAGCTTTTTCAGAGCTGATTGAATTGCTGCCATTATCTCTTTTGACCAAGACATTTGACATTTGACTGAGTCTATGATATGTGGAAGTCTTGGTTATGTGTCCTAATGACAGCCTGATCACTTTTAGAGGATGAAAGGACACATTTTAGCTCTTACTTGTAATTGTTCTCTGCCTATCAAACCAGTCCTGTTCCCAAATGTTTTCTCAAGCTGTATTAGCTGGTACTAACATTCCTATTACTAAAAAGCCTAAGTTTGGGGGGTGAGGGAGGGTGGGATGTAGAATTAGCAGCCCTGCAAAGTGGCATACACTGGGTGACAAATGACAGACTGCGGTTCAAGGGGCATGGTGCTACCTCAGGTATTTCCTCTTGGGAATGAAATCTGTGATTTCTAGGAGGTTCCAGTCCCAGCATCGCTGTGTGCAGTGGTGAATCTGCCACCAGAAGGTGCTTGATTTATGTGAGTGGTAATGGAAGATCAAGCTGAGCCCAGGCTTGGTTGGTGCATCCTGTGCTGTCAGGAAACATGAGTACACTGGTGGTCACTGTTACATTAAAGAAGCAATAGCTGTATGCAATACAAGATGACAGATCTAGGAGGGAGGTTACTTGGTTGGGTTTTGAGGGATGTTGGTTGAATTCTGTCCTTGAATAAATGACCAAAGGAAGCCTCAGCCCATTTGAGAGTTTGCATCTAGAGGTGGTTCTTGGCTGGGTCTAGATCATACAGCCCACAGGAAAGCAAGATGTGGGAACCTGTAGGGCTGAATCTAGGTCTTAGCCTCTGTGTTTCAATTACCTGTCTGCAACATAAGGATGGCAGCTTAGAGCACTCCTTTGGGAATGCTGTGTGGATGTATTTAAGATGATGAGCGGAGAGAGGTGATGCTGCAGAGAATGGAGTTAATAGGGGTGAGCTGGAGGAATGAATTAAGACACAGGTTAAATATTTGGGACACGTATTGAGGCAGACGTTTGCTTGTAGATTATGTTGCCCATGCTCTGTGAGCAGACAGACCAGTTCCCTCTTGCTCATAACTGCAGAATTATCTCCTTCAGTCACTGCACATGGACTGAGTCAGTGGTAATTTCAGATTCTGAGGCAGGAAAGTGCTGGAGATACTTTTAGCACTGGGTGAGCAATTGGCACCATGCAGGCTGCTGTGGTGAGTGGGGCTGGGAGCACATCTCATCTCCTGTGTGCAAGCTCCAGCAGTTTTTTCTCCTTTATGCCCTTCCTTTTATCACTTAAAAATCCTACTAAAGAGTGCCAAGGATGTAAATGCAGCCAGACTGTTGGAATAGCCTTCCCTTTCCACCTGGACCTAGTCTAGATGCCTTACCTCAATGCTTTGCATGGCTTTGTATGGTGCTTTAGAGTCACTGTCAGAGGGCACTGTGGTGGACCATGACAGTGCTCTGCTCTCAGCGGTGTCTACTAAAGGACTGCTAGTGTCTTCTCTACTGTGGCATGGATGTATGCCTTAGTCTTCTGTCTACAGTGAGACTGACCCTGCTTCTCTTTGGGGAGTGTTTGGTGGTTTAAGTAACTGAGATGCCCTGAAGTTCTTTCAGATTGTGTAAAGCACTGGGTCTGGGCAAATTCTGTTATTACAATACCTACTTGCTGCTCTGCTTTAAGAACAATAGTTGAGATAAATCTGGACTCTTTGCAGAGGGCGAACAGTTAAATGTGGCTGAAACTGCGCTTGTGAGGATAGGAGATTTTACTGCAGTCAGTGTGTGGCTGCAAGGCTCAGGGCTCCTCAGCTTTAAGGTGGTGGAAGAAGAGGCTGCAGTTCAGGCTGACTTTCTGGCCATCCTGGCTATGTGCCCCAGAGGGTTACAGGGTCCAGAGGCTGTTTGATGCATTTAATGTGTGGTTGATGCCAACATATGTGCATTCCTGTTCTTGGTGTGGGTTATTCTGAGGTTTGGCTTTAAGTAACTGAGATCTCTGAGGAGCAAAAAGCCCTGGGAAAGCTTCTCTAAGGGAAACTTGATTGCTTTTGTGTTGGCTACAGCAGAGCGTTATCATGTAGGAAACGAGCTTGTTCAGCCAGTGGGCAAGAGGCAATATGCCCCCTCCTCTCTGAACTGTGATGTTTGCAAGGTAGGGATGCTCCACAAAACCTTCAGGATAAAATCTTGCCTTGGTTTTCACCCTCCGGGTGCAGCAAGGATAAAATCCTGCTCTATGCTGGCCTCTGCAAACCCGAACAAACCTCCCATAGGACTTTAACACCCTGATAGCTTTGGGATGCTGGGAGGAGCCACCTCAGGAGTGATGCAGGAATGCCTGAGCAGCACTTGAGCTCCTGCCTGTTCACAGATGTTGCCTGTGCCCTGGGAAGCAGCAGACGTTTTGCGTGCTCTGCTCTTCACAAGGAGATGATTTCTCTCATTTTTGTCTCTTGAAGTGTGAAGACTTTCATCTTTCTAGCAGTGACTCAAATAGAGCTTGAGTCACAGGGAGAGAACTCTTTACCATCTGATGGCTCCTCTGTAATCTGGGAGGAATAATTTGGGAAGTGTTGGTTTAGTCCCCGCTGGGACAGATGTCTGCATCACAGAAAAATCCATTTGCCATTTGAACATAGAGGTGAAATGGACTGTGAAGACTGCTCTCTTGTCAGCTCTAGAGGCAGCGATGGCTTGTGATTTCAGGATACCAAATGTAAGGCACCTTGATAGGACAGAGGGAAGAGATTACATCGCTGGGGCACAGTCTGCAGCTGCTCTGTGGCCAAAATGCTCTTTTCTCTGCTTAGAATAACCAGAGTATAGCAAGAATACGTGGATGCATTTGTGTGAATATGTGCTGAGCCATACACCTGTGCACATGCCATATCCACATGAAAGTGTGCACAGGGCATATGAGGAGAAGAGGAATAAGAGTGAGTCAGCTCTAAATGTTGACAAATGACAAGAAAAATCCCATTCAGTCAAAGCATCTGAGGAACCTGTGGGAAACCGCAGGCTTCACTCTCAGACTTGAAACGTTCATAGGTGACCTGAATAATATAATGCAGACCTGTCTCCCTCTTTATTCCCCTCCTTTTACAGGCTTTTATTTGCCTGCCTTATTTTCATGGCCACATCACAGCTCAAATCATTTTACAAGATGGCTCTGCTTAATCTGACACTCTGTGCCATGTGTATCTTGTTGATTACAGACCCTCTTAAGATGCCATTGTGAGTGACTCCTTACATGCCCTCCTGTCAGCAGCTTTTCCCTTCCTTAAGCCTCTTGAATGTCTTTGCTCGTGGGATTATAAGCCTTTCAATAAATACAGTGTGATTAGTGAATTAGCGTGAACTTTGCTCTGGGATTGCCAGTCACTTACTATTTAGAAAGCAACAGCAATCAAAGGCACCTGTAGGTGGTCTTTGCCAATGTTTGATGGAGGCCAGAAAAGTAGAACAAAGATGTCTCTATTTCCATGTAAATCATGTTAGGAGATGATGTTAAAGGAGAGTTTGGTCTTGGTTGATGTCCGCTTTCACGCTCCAGGTGGTAGAAACCTCTTTGAACATGGAGGTAAATGGTGTGACTGCTGTTTTCAGCAGCAACGACATAAAAGTAGATGAGATGCATCTGAGTGGGTATTTATCCCATTCATTTTAGACCATGCTGAACAAGTCTGGTTTCTCCCCACATCAGTTCCTGTTTTGGGTGCAGGGATGTGAGATGACATTCCAGAGAGTCCCCTGTCTGACATGCGCTCTTTAAGATAATGGGGTTGCTTTGGAAGACTGTATCCACATTTTAACATAAATCCTATGCAGGGATGCTTGAGCATCTCAGAAGTGCTGTGTTTAAACAGCAAAGCCCCATCTTGATTTATGGCTCACTTTATTGTGTAGGCTATTATTAGAGGACATCATATTAATTGCTTGTTCGCATCTAACATTACATATTTTGGATGATGCTTTGAAAACATTGTAGTGGGTTAGGCAACATGTCCCATTGATTCCTTGTGCACCCTGTATTCCTGGAGCAGTTGGCTGCTTTTGAGCAATCTCTTAAGAGCCCTAGGAGAAAAAGAAGCAGCAGGTAGGGAATTGCAAAGCAAGCACCCGGTGTATCCGAATGAGTAGCTGCTCTCAGTCTGCATTTGGCAGAGTACCTACAGTAAGAGCTAATGGCACAGGAGGCATAAGCTGAGGAATGCACTTTTCTCCTTGCTGGAAATCAAAAGCTGATTGCTTCCCTCTGCTGCAAACTGTCTTGAAAAAATGAGTTTGATTTGATTTGAGTCAACCTCCTGAAAACCCATCTTGGTTTCAGGTTGCAGAGGGGAGATGTTCATGGACTTGGGGGAGCTCCAGAAAATGGTTGTGAAGGGTCAAGCTGGGTCACTGTGTGTGTGTGCTCCAGGAGCATGTCCTGGACGGTTATCAAGTGGCCCCAAATACTCATCATTTCTGCATACCTAAGATCCAGTGGTGCCTCAAAGGACTCATGTTTGCATCTGTTGTGGTCCAAGCCTTTTGTGTATGGAGTAGGCTGCAGCAGGTGTGGTTAAACCCTAGAGGACAGGAGGTTTAGATTTGATCTAAGGAAGAGGTTCTTTACTGTGAGGGTGTTGAGGCACTGGAATGGGTTGCCCAGGGAGGTTGTGAATGCTCCATCCCTGGCAGTGTTCAAGGCCAGGTTGGATGAAGCCTTGCATGGCATGCTTTAGTGTGAGGTGTCCCTTCCCGTGGCAGGGAGGTTGGAACTGGATGATCTTAAGGTCCTTTCCAACATGAACTATTCTATGACTCTGATTCCATGTTCACTTCCATCCAGGAAAGAGTGAATGCAAGTGAACTTGCACATAGCTATTGGATGACAATATCGCTGTGCTTTCCCTTTCACACCAGTGGTCCTGGTATGGATAAGTCTTCATGTGAGTTGGCTTTTTGACTGTTACCATGAATTTAGTGGCATTCTTCTTAGAGCTTGTATGTAGAGAAATGTTTGCTTGGGGATGACAGTTACTGTGCCTCAGGCACTGATTTGATAAAAACAATTAGTACCATTCTGATAGATATTAGTGTTTTGGGAAAGATAATATCAGGAGTTTTTAGAGTGGAATTCCTTAGTATTTAGGAGGTCATTGTTTAATAACAGTTTTTTGAAAATTAGAATGGAAATTAAATGCTTCAAAGAAATATTGCTTTTCCCCCCATTAATTTGTCAGAAAATTGTGGGACTCGGGGGGATTGTTACTGCTTCATTCCATAACATAGCAAGCAAGAAACTCCTGAAGCTTCATTGTACGTGGGTAATGAGGAAGAAAGGGCATGGGTGAAGCTGAATGTTCCCATTTGGGGCTAATTTCTTACTGCTCCTTAGCTGAGTGTTGGCATCGTGTGTTCTACACTGGTAACTTTTGGTGGTGGTAAATGAGGGTGTCTCCACTAGTTATGGATTGGGCTTCCCCCCCTTCCTCCCTCTCTATTCTTTTGCTCTCTGGCTTTTAGGATAATCATGGGAGGTGAGGACAGCTGTGGGTGGAGGATGTGTGAATGGTGGGTCCTGCAGTGATGAGGACAAGGGAGGTCTTCAGATCCTGCAGGAAACACTGGCGTGTTTCTGGGAATGGCAATCATTTGGCGGATGTTTGACTGTGATTAAACCCTTGAGCTGTGTTACATGTGTAAGTACAATGCAAGTGCAGTTTTCCAGGCATGCTCTGAGTATTGTAATGATTTTTGTTAATGTAGCAAATACTTTCTAGTATTTAATAGTTTCAGGTGGTGTTTTGCTTCCTATTCTCCATCTTGTGGCATTTCACTGCTGTGTTAAATTGCCCGTGGACTTCTCCCTGTGCATGTTAATGGCAGATGAACACATCTCATGAATGGGTTTCCATAGCTGCAGATAGCAACTGAGATGAGCAGAACCCCATTTGCCTGCACATCTGCAGTGTCTGCAGCTATGTCCATGTTGTGTATCTGTACAGATGTACTCTTGTTTTTAGATTGAGGTATGGGGAGGCAAGAATTCGAGCCTCATGCAAACAGATTTAGTGCAGTGTGCCCCTTAAAGTCCTGTCTGCTGTACAAACAAGAGGGGTTTTGGTGGGAGGTGGCTGATGCTCCTAGTTGCAGAATTCCTCAGAGGGATGTTTCCCTGGTGCTGCAGGTTAGGTTTTGTATCTACAGGAGCTGGGTTTGGATCAAACACTAGCAATCGAGTCTGCTCTTGGTTGTTTTATCCTCTACTCCCATATGGAGAAGACTCTTTACAAGCTGTATATGACTTGCCTTGTCCCTGTGCTCCCACCCCCTCTGCTCTTGGTTTTCTTAGACCATCTTAAGGCTTGCACCACACTTGGGCTACCTTTGGTTTTTGAAGTTTCTCCTGTAGCTGAAAGGAGCAGCAGCACACATTTGCAGAGCAAAAGGCAACCCTGCTGTGGCAGAAGGACAGGAGGTTGGTGAGAACTCCTCTTGATAGTTCTTTTTCAAGTTCATCTAATGAAGCATTGCAGTTCAAGTGCTCCCATAAAGCAGAGCTCAGTGGCATCCAGCTTGGGCTGAGCACAGAACAGGAATGAGACTGAGCCACACTGATTTATTTTTTCCATTATTGCTTTAAGGTCAATATTGCAACAAAATAAGCTGCAGCATAATGAAGGTAGATGTGGAGGTGGAATTGATGGTCTGGTGCTGTGCTTCCATGCTTTGAGCAGGCTTTAATGGGAACTGGGTGTGCTTAGCACCTGGGAAAAATCAAAAGCCATCTGCGAAGTGCTTGTGGGAGCAGATTTTTCCTTCTGTCCAGGTAATTCAGAGCTGGTCTGGGAGTCAGGAAAATGGATCCCGTTCAGAAGCTGACTATAAATCAACCCCAGCACAACTCATTCACTAACACATGTTTTTTGGGGTCAGCTTTGGTTAGAAGAGCCCTGATCACCAGCTGGGCTTGAGGAACTGAGTGGTGCTGCTTTTTTGTTGTCATCTGTTTGTTAGTTCGGTGGTAAGAGAAATAAGTTGAAAGATCTGGGCCCTGTGCTCTCTGCTTGGCCCTTGAGAGCTCCTAAAAGCTTTGAATCAGCTGATGGACTGATGTTTAGGTAATTGTTGTTTGTGGGGAACAAGGCAGAGATTGTGGGACATGGACTGGGAGAACTGAAAATAGCACATTTCCCGTGGAGGGGAATAGGACAGCACTGATTTTTGTTTTCTTACTGCCAGTGAACTGATTACAGTGTTCTTGCTTTTATCCTCCCATGGCATCAGTCTCCTGAGTGCAGCAGGTCCAACATTTTCTTTCTGTGGGTATTGTGCATGGCACTTGGCAGGGGGAAAGCGACTCCTGCCTTGCAAATAATCAAGAGGCACAGCCCAACACTGGGATGCTCAAGGGCCATCGTGTGGCTTTAAATTACATGCTACAGCATCCTGGCATAATGGACCTGTTGGTTCACACTCTCCTGAGTTGTGCCTTGAATTCTTTTGCCTACCTGTTAGTTTTCAGTATAATCTATTCCAAAGCGTTCCCATTTCAGCACGTAGTTTGCGGAGTCAGCACACAGTTAACGTGTTTCAATCTTTGCAGGCAATTAAAGAGGTGAAAGTAGGCTGAGTTCATGGAAGGACACAAGTAGCAGTGCACTGCCTGACTTGAAAGGCTGCTTATTCTTTTCAGTGCTGCTGATTGCTGATAATGACGGATGCTTTCTGCTGCAAGGTGAGAAGGAAAAGGAGAAAAGAGATTATTTGCTGTGCAGGGGGCCAGTGTGCTGCTGCAAGGAGCTTGAGACCCAAGGTATTCATGTTCAGCTGTCTGAAATGAAAGATCTAGAATAGAAAGAGGAAAATCCAGGCTGAACCATCACCATGATTTATGCGTAGCCCAGCAAGTGCTTTTGCACCGTGGTAGTTGAATTCTTTGTTTTCTTTACAGCTTGAATGTAATTACTTTCTCAATTCTCTGTCCCCACCAACAAGCTGAAATGCTTTAAAGACACTGCTGAAGAAACACTAAGTGTCTTCAGCCAGAAATTGGGGGAGATTTAAGAGGGAATGGTATGTGAAGCTGAGCAGAGCAATGAGCAGTTAAGGCTGTGTTTTCCCAAGGGCTGCTGGACCTCCACTGCCTGCTTGGGAAATGCCTTTGGGAATGAGCCATCTGAGTACTACAAGATCCAGACTTTTATATCCATAAATAAGGTTTAGATGAAAGGTTCTTAATGTTTTATTCTGTCCCGTGTTAATGAACAAGGTCTTTATAAAGGTGCAGTTCTAGGAATGTTCCCCTGGTGATGTTAGTGCTTGCTGGCATGGCCATGGCAGGCGTGCTTTCCACCCAGGAAAGAGTGCTCATTAATGTTTAAAGGGAGCAAATAGATTGTTTGCTTTTCTTTATGTACTCTTTGATGTCTTATCCATTACTAGAGAAAACATCTATATTCAGTAGGTGATGTCTGCCTTTTTATGCATTCCTAGAGTGGAACACTGCTGTTATAAGCGCATCCAAAATGAAAATTTGCAGTTAAATTTGGAAGTCGCCTCCATGTATAATCTTTCAGACATGTCAGGTCTTGTTTGCAGATGGCAAAAGAAGCTTTGGGCATCCCCCATGTCCATAGTGAATAGATCAAGAAGGAGCAGGCTTAAAATAGCAGCTGAGGAGGTGAAGGTTAGGAAGGAGGTCTGGGGTTAGGATAAAAGCCAAAGCTTTATCAGTAGAGGTAACTGGTTTCTTTGCCCCAGTGGCAGCCAGGGCAGGTTCCCAAATGGCTGTGCATCCAAACTCCAGCAAGACAGGCAAAATGGACAGATCTTTATTCCCTGTGTTCCTGGTTAAGGAGGTGTCCTCACATCCCTGTCAGATTTGCTCCTGAAGGTGCCCCATATGGCCTGAGGTTAGAGAGGGAGGAGAATAAACGTGGCAGTTTCCAGCATCAGTTATTCAGTGTGCACAGGGCCAAGCAACTGTCCCTGCCAGCTTCTGAGAGATCCCTTTTCACATAGGCATAGCTAAGGGCTAATTAAAATTGTGCCTCCCAAGACTTGGATTTATGAGCTTATTTAATAATAGAGAGGAGTAAATACAATTTAACCCCCCTTAGACTTCAATAGGAGGACAAATAAAATAATTTCCCAATGGGTTTAAGGTGAATGCAAGTAAAAGAAGCAAGAGTTTGATCCCATCCTTCTGGCTGGAGGTGTCTGAGGATTCACTCCATTTGTTCTCTCCTAGAATGGAGGAACCAGGGTGCTGTGATGAGGATGGCCTTTGCCCTGGTGTTATACCCTGTGGGACAGCAGTTCTAGTAAACGTGTATTTAAATGCTGGTAACAGAGCTGGGATGCCAAACACTCTCCTTTCCATCTAGTTTTCAGTTTAGATGGTCCAACCCCAGGTCTGTGGGTCAGGTTTGCTGAGGTTTTCCTTTGCCTTCCCTAGCTTCAGCAGTGAGAGTTGGAGAAAATACTGTGTGTAGCCCTAAAGCACCTGAGTTCTGTGCCTGCTCCCCTTTATGTTGAAAATGAAGGTGTCCTCAGTCTTTCCTAAGGTCAGAAGAAAGTAGAACACTTCTGGGATTGCTGGTTTTGACTGAGAAGCCCAAACTTTATCTTGGCATGCAAAGCTCCCTGTGATTGCTCTTTTCCTTATGTCCTTTCTCTGTGTAATAACTAAGAACATCCAGGTGTGCATGCCCCTTCTGCCTCCATCCTCTGACATGTTAATGTCTTGCTGAGCCTTGGGCAAACGTAGATTGCAGCTGGTTTTACACATAAACTATAGCAGTTTCAGGGATCTGTTTTGCTGCTGATCAAGTGAGCAATGCAGGTATCAGCATTGCAGCTTTGTCTTGGTCTCCCTTTCCTCCTCCACCCTGACTGCAGTGAGGTTTTGATCATCAAAGGCTTTTTTCTGTGGAATGTGGAGGGTTCATCTGTCTGCTCAGCCAATATAAAATGACCAAGGGGAAGGTCAAAACAGTGTTTTCCAGAGGAGGCCACAGAGGTGCTACGAGGGCTGGAGCAGCTCTGCTCTGGAGCCAGGCTGAGAGAGCTGGGCTGGGGCAGCCTGGAGAAGGCTCCTGAAGGGGAGACCTGAGAGCAGCTCCAGTGCTTTAAAGGGGCTGCAGGAAACCCAAAGAGGGGCTTTGGACAAGGGCCTGTAGGGACAGGTCAAGGGGAATGGCTTTAACCTGCCAGAGGGGAGACTGAGATGAGCTCTTGGGCAGAAGCTCTTCCCTGTGAGGGTGCTGAGGCGCTGGCACAGGGTGCCCAGAGAAGCTGTGGCTGCCCCATCCCTGGCAGTGTTCAAGGCCAGGTTGGACACAGGGGCTTGGAGCAGCTGCTCCAGTGGAAGGGATCCCTGCCTGTGGCAGGGGTTGGAACTGGATGAGCTTTAAGGTCCCTTCCAACCCAAACCAGGCTGGGATTCTGTGATTCTGTGAGGTTCTGACTGGGCAGCTTCTGAAAAGATGGAGGTGTGGAGCAGCACTGTGTGTACAGAATTGGTGCATGGGAACCATGGGCACAGTGCCTCCTTCTTTGGACTAAGTCCAGGCTATTTTCCCATAATCCCTCCTTTTCCCAGTATATTGGATAATGTTTATGTCTTAGGATTGCTTGGAAGGATGCAAGTTAAACCTTAATGAGTTTCTGTCTAAGGGGCATTGTGAGAACAAATGCAATTCCACCTCCTTGCTCTCCTCCCCGTGTTTCAGCTCCTGTCAGAGCAGTCACATAATCGTATATTGCTGAATAAACACAATGGGCTGGTGTTGTGAATGTGGTGTGAACAGAGCAGTAATGGCTAATGACATGGATTTTAATTTCTTTGATTAACCATCAGTCTCAGGGGATTGATTCTGCTCATGAAAGGGATATGGTGCACAGCCCTGTTCTGTGCTGGTAGTAGTGTGGATGCTGCAGGACCAAAGCAGTGGGATCATAGCACTCAGTTGGCCGTGGAGCTCTTCTGGCATCTGGGATTTTGTGTTAGCATTGCTGTCTGCTTCCTTGGGATTGTGTTTGCCATGGGCTCCTTCCCAGCTGTGCAAAGTCTCCCTCCGCTGCCTTGAATTTTCAGGATGTTTCTTTAATGTTTGCTGCCAGAAGGACAAAGAGGAGCTTTTGAAGCAGCAGCTGCCATGTGAGAGCTGTGGTAGATCACGTGGAAGGGTATTTATTTCTTCATTCTCTTTGCAACTTTCCCCTGAATTCATGGTCCTGGATAGGGCAGCAGGAATGCTGAAGTGTCCCCGTCAGTCGCTGAAGGGCAATCAGGAGCAATAGAGGAAGTGAACAAGAAGATGAAGCAACACAATCGGATGGGTTTCAGTGGGATTTTTCATGCCTCCATGTCCTCTCACCTTGTTGCTGCTGTTATTCCAGCCAGTATGGTCAATGGCTGGCCAAGGACCCCCATGAGGCTTGGCAGAATTCCCACCCAAGGGAAGCCCATCTCTCTGGGCAAGCTTTGGTAGCTCAGGAGATGGTGTCCGTGCTCTCAGCCACTGCTTTTGCCCTGTTGAAGAGAGAATCTTTTACTAATTAATTGTTCTTAATTTACTTCACTGTTGGCAACCACCTCTGTAGTATTCCAATTGGCAAGTACTGCGCTTGGAAAGCTGCACCTGGAGTTTATGGAAAAATCTGGGATTTTGGGTCCTAGGAAGACTGAAGTGCACTTATGAGTGTGTTGTAGGTGTAGCCATCTCTGGCTTCCTGCATGCTCACAGTGTGAAATGGGGGCTTACAGGTAGAAACCCTAATTATTATAGCTGGGTCAAGTGTGATGGGGCATCAGATCTGAATGAGGCTCAATACCTTCATTTTGCCCTTAACTTCTCACCTTGAAAAGTACCTAACGGAGCAGCTTGTTTTCTACTGCTCTGTGTGCATTTCAAATTCTTCAGGGGAGAAAGGAGCCCAGGAGGCTAAACCTCATTGTTATTTTTGACTTGGGTAATGGCTAAACGTTTGTGTGTTGAATGAACAATAAAGAAATAGAGAATTTGCTTAACTACATAAAGCATAAACCCCTCAGCATCCCACTGTAAAATGGTTCTGAATTGCACGGGTGCCTCCATGCATTGCGTAGCTGAGGGGAACACATATATTATGCTGTCAGGATGAGTGATACCCTGTTTTGGTAGGAACAACAGGAGTTATTCATTACTTCAGGAGCTCTTTTCAAGCTGACAAGGTGGTAGCCTACACTAGCAATAGCATCACTTAAAGCTGGAAATACCCTCCTTGTGCTATCAGAAGAGGTTGGACACTTCAAGAGCAGCTTCTTGCTGATTTGGGATTGGCACTCTCTGTGAGGTGAGTGCCTTGATGTCTCTCCCACAGGTGGCTGCAGGAGGTGATGAAGAAATGGATGGATTTGAGGGTCATTGCTGTGTTTGCAACCTCACCATGAATCTTGATTTAAAGGCAATATTTGCATTGGTGATTTCTGAACCAAGGTGGCACAGAGTGGCAAAGGGCTGCAGGCACCAAAGTTACTTAAGAGGCTGTGACGTGTTCTATCCTCTGGGTATATGTGAAAAGCATACATGAGGATCTTGCCAGTAACTATGAAAAGGGATAAGGACTTTTGGATGTCAATGGTGGCTCTTGGCTTTCCTCCACTGTAGACCTGTCAGAGGATGGAGGCATCTGTGTAAGAGGGTGGTGTGCAACAGCAATGCCAGCCAAGGAGTGGAGGTGGAGCTGTTGGAAGGGCACTGATTAAGCACTCAGAAGCAAGAAAGCACCTCATCCTGCATTGTGCTAATGAGCCCCTTGCTTGCAAGAGCACCAAAGTAGTAAATGATGAATTAACTCCTATCAGTATTGTGGAGATGCAGTTGCTGAAGCCCCCACGTAGCTTTTTCTGGCTCTGGTAGCTCTAGTGTTGATGCACAAATGCTTCACAAACATCTCTCATGTTTGCCTTTGGCTGGAGCAACCAACCTTATGGGTGGCGTAGTCCTGAAATAGAGGCATATGTTATGTCTCACTGTCTTCTCCCTCACTGACGTTCTGCATTGCCTCATGTGTCTCCCTGTTTATTATTGCCTTTAATGCTAGGGAAATACTCTGAATTATGCTTTTGAGGCTGTTTGCTCACATGCAGAAGCAAAATTGAGTTATCTCTGACTCTTCTTCCACCTTTCATTTTCTGGTACTGAAATATTCCCTTGAATTAATTCTCTTTAGCCACACTTGCTGTCCCCAATGCCTCAGCATATGAGTTTAGATGTTGAATTATTATTTTCTGTATAAATAATACATTTGGAGTCCTTGATGTGAAACACGATTCCTTTGCTTTAAGCTACATTCAGTTTATTTTCTGAGCTTTTTTCCTTGGTAATTGTGAAGTTTCAGAAATGAAAACAGATTCTCACATCATTATTTGCCTTCAGGAATTGCAGATTAAAAAGAAACACCAAATGTTGTGAAACTCCCAGTCAAGTCTGAAGGTTTGGCCACTTTGGGGATACCCTCAGCCTTTTAATTTGACAGTTTAAGCACTGACAGGGTTTGAGTTCCATCCAACAGGCAATGGTACATTCCATCCAACAGAGATAAGTTTTAAGAGGCTTGTAGGGAGTTTTGCTTTCCAAACCTGAGCCTGCAAATACAAGTGCTCACACGGGAAAAGCATGTCCAGTAGCAATAGAGAGAGAAACCAAGCCGAGGTGGGAAGCAACAATTGGCCTCAGAGCTTGCCTTTGTGGTCTGAATATAGAGAAGTTAGTCCTTGCAGTAAGTTTTGCTTCTGGGGCAAGTGTGGTTCCATCTGAGTCAATGTCAGAATCCCTTCGGGCATCACTGCAGTGCAGATGTCAGTTTTGTCTGTTCCCCCTGTGCTCCTCATGTAGAGTGTGAGCGTTTGTGGTCAGGAGCTGTTTTCCTTGGCATTGAACAAAGATGCCTTCTCAATAGCTTTTTAAAATCAGTTTGTTTTTTCCCCTCATCTAGAAAACTAGATTCAATCAAAGGTTTCAATAGGCAGGACCTACCTACAGAGGCTGTTGATAGTTTCCCCTCTGCTTGTTTGCTTTCAGTTGCCTGATATTAGGTTATTTTTCAGCATCTGCTGCCTTCATCGCATGTGACATGATGTTTCTCACACTGTCATGTACTATCAGAGGTGGCAATGGCTGTGCTAAGTGCATAATCGTAGCCTTGGTGTGCGGTGTGTTTGAGCTGAGCATTTAGCATGCGACCAGATTTTAGATGGGTTTTATTTGCCTGCAGTTTAGTTTGCAGCAGATGTACAAGGAAAGACTTTTTATTCTTCTTTTCTCCTGTCTGTAATGGTTGAGCTTCAAACTGTTTTACCAAAGACAGGAAAGCATCTAGATGCTTAGATACACCTTCAAGTGTTTGTCTGAGTCCTTTTGGTTTGCTTATCAAAATGATTTTGTAGTGGCTTATTATAGGATATAAATAAGTATTTCTACTGTGGGAAAATACTGGATATTAAACCACTCTTGAATCTAGTGGAGAAAGACATAACAGGAACTAATGGCTCAAAGATGGAGCCAGATGAATCTACAGCAGAAGGGCGATGGATTAAAGAGTAATTTTAAATAATCATTGAGACTAAGGAGGTAAAGAATAGAGTGGAGTCACATTTCTCAACACCTGTGGATCATGACTGAATGCCTTTCTGAAAGAGGTTTCTCAGGAAATTATGCACTGCTGAGCTCAGTGTAAGGATAACTGGGCAAAAAGTAATGGTCTGTGTTAGAAGAGAGTTGTCACGGTTGTCAGATGGTGCCTCCTGGCCTTAGCTGTTATGAATTGAAGCAATTGAGGACTTGGTACATGGTGGTGTGAAAGGTGTTTTCTTGTAATGTTTCCAGGACTTCTGCATGGGCTGGAAGTACAGGTCTAAGTTAGCTCTGAAGAGGGGGTGACTTTTTCACACTTAGCATTTCCATTCAGCTTTTCCTTCTTTTTACCTCTAATTCCTTAGTTAGATTCTGGGGGTACACTGTGATAGGTGAAGAGGAATACTTCAACTGTTCCTTAAGAGTTAAACCTATCTTTTCTTCCAATAACACACTAATATCTATTGTTTAGTGCTTAAAATGAAATACTGGGGCCAGAGCTGATCTGAGCTGTGAATTAAACCTGATGAGCCTGGACTAATCACTTATGCTCATGTCTCCCTTGTAATAAGAAAAGTATATCACAATCTATTACTGCTTTGTAATTTGATGATACTTTCTTGAGATCCCCTGTTTTATGAAGACTTAATCTTGCAATTTTATTGAATGTTATTTGTTGCTTTGCTGTGAGATTCTCTAACAGAAAACTCATAGGCAGAAAGCATCAGAAAGGGGCAATTCTTTGAGTGGTGCAACAGTCTTACCTGCCAAAGCAGATGGTATCTGTCCGTGGGGATGTTTCAATGGAAAGACGCAGTGAAACTAGAAGAGTATTAGATACTTGTACCTGAATTTTACACTTGCATGTAAGTGATGATTGCTTGTTTTTCTCCCATCACTGTTTGAAGAAGGACTCTTAATTTTTTGCTTTGTACTGGAGAGTTGCAGATACTCATCTCTGATGCTAAGCACCCTACTGGTGGCGTCACTATGGTGGAGGTGAGCCCTTTTGTAGGCTGGTAGAGGGGCTCTTGCCACTTTTGGAAGGTGCCCCCTCCAAACTGTTTCGCATTTAAATCTAAAGTGGAACGTTGAAGCATCTCTGTCCCTCTCCTGAGACCCATCACATTGAACTCCTGTGTCTTTTTCACTGAGATGCTCCCTTGAGGAGCTTCCCTGTCAAGCTATCAAATCACTGCAGAGATACTGGCTTTGCTTGCCATAGTAATCCCTTCTGCCAATTCTTGGGATACATGTGGATCTGAACATCGTCAGAAAGGACAGTGATATGTATTAGTGGAAACTGCTTCTGACAGAGCAGCAGGTGTTGCTCAATATAATTTTCCCTATGGAAGTCAAGTGCTGCCTGTAGGAAATGATGAGGTAGCGGTTGCTGGTGCAGTCTGGTGCTGTCCTCCTATCCCAGACATCTATACAAGTACAGCTCCCTCTTACAGCCTTGCAGAGCAGATGTGAATTGAGGCAGATACATGAATATATGCTGGGAAGAGTGACCAGGACTGAAGGCAGAGATGGAGAGAAATAGCTTCTGTATAGGCTTTCCCAGTCTCATCTTTTTTCTCATGCAGTGATGTGTGATGGCATTTTAAGAAGGGATGATGAGCTAGGTGAACCTCAGATCTTATCTCCTGTTTATTGACCTGCTACATCAACATTATCATTTCTGTTGATAAGTTAGTAGCACAGGGACAATGCAAGTCTATCTCCTGTAGGAGCAAATAATCAATTTTCTCTTCCCTGTGTGAGGTATTGGCTGGCTGTCACACCATACCTTAGTGCTCCTAGTTAGGCCTGTATTCTGGTGGATTTTCTTTTATGAGACTTGTCATTGAGGTCCTGCGGTGATGGAAATAGTACAAGTCCTTCGGGCAGGTCCAGCAGTTCACGTGGAAAACTGTGATACTGAACAAAGCAAGAAATTTTGTGTCTTGAAAAGGAAATTTTTAGGAATTTGGAGGCCTAAGGCCAACACATCCCTTGTGGATGTGCGTGCCTGCAGTCCGGTTTTCTCCTATCTCTTGTCTACGGTTTGCTCTGATGTAGGAGTGATGTGATCAAAAGCCACCTTCTCACCAATTATTTATACAGGGAACAATGTAACTCAGCCTCTGAGTGAGGTATTTATACCAGTGGGATCCTAGTGCTGTATAAATAATTGCAGCATTGCAAGCATTGCCTGCTGACTGTATGGCATAACCACACTATTTATATGAATCTGACAATGTAACTATAGCTGTGGAAGACAATTTAAATACAGCCGGTGAAAGTAAGTACACCCTTAGGAAGATATAACTAACTACACAGATAATAGTATCAGGTAACTATACCCTCAGGAAAGCATAAACATACAAATAATAGCCACAATAGAAGTATAATATAAGTCAGAAGGTCTCAATATTGATATGATAGCAGTAGGATAGCTTTACTCAAAGGAGAGGAATACAACTGTCTGAATAACAATTGCGGTCTAACTGCAGCGATGGGAAAGGGTAGATCAGAGAGTTATAGCTGTGCTATATAACTCTCCTGGTAACAGGAGGTCACCTGCATGTGGCCGGAGCAGCCTTTGAATTGGAAACTTTAAGGAACTGGGACTTGAAGGGATGGGTAGTTAAGTATGGAGAGGGTCTGTTCCCAGGAAGGCCTGGGGATGGGGGAGTTGTGTTTTAGCATGGGAAGATGATGGATTGAGGCATGCAGGGGATTTGGCTTCTGCTAGCTTCCCTAGGAATCCAATTTAACAAATTTGAGAATGCTGTTTTAATGTGAAAGGAGGCATTCTCAAAGAGAAAAGGTTTCCAAACACGTGAAATGGTGATGGACCCATCTGGCTGCAGAGTAGCAGTGTTGTGCTGCATGTGCTGAATACAGGGTTAGTAACTTGTGCAGGAAAGAGGGGACAGGAGAGAAGAGAGTCTTAAAGGCAGCAATCAGTGTGGTGACAAACAGCAGACATAAAGGGGAGCTGTCAAAAATAATGCCTCAGTTTGTTCTGTTTTCTTTTTATTTTGGTCTGTTTGACCCCTTAAATATAGATGGCTTTATATTCCTGTGCCTCTTAAAAATCAAACCAACAATAAAAATCATTGCCAATTATCCTGTATTTGTATACAGGTATACAGCAACAAACCCATCTGGAGAGACAGCAGAAGAAACCCTCTTTTCCCCTCCCTTCCATGTTATATTGAGACTGGTGCTGTATTCTCCAAGCTGTATTCAGTGAGAAATTGGATTGAGTAAAATGATTGCTGTCTCCTCTAGACCTTCACATGGGTTTTATATATTTCATATGCGTTTGACGGTGGAAGGGGAATTGGCTTAGTTTTAAAATAGAATCAGTTTAAATCTTCAGTGCTGATCAATGTATTTAAGACAAGAAATTGGGTTCTGGAAGGGTTTTTAGTTAATCTTATTATTAACTGTTTGGAAGGTGTTGATTATCAAACCCCAGAATTAAATACCTGGGGAGCTGTGGTGAGGATGAGCACTGAAACTCCACCAGGTCCAGGGCACAGCGTTTCCGAGGTTGACACATCACCTGGCTTGTTTCTGGGAAGTTGTTCTGATCAGTTCTGATTTTTAGAAACAAGGAGCAAAATAAATCCCTTTATCTCTTTGGAACTGTAGTATAAATACATAATGATTGTTTTTCCTTTGACCTTGCTGCAAAGATAGCTCTGTAGGAATTCCTGCCTGGAACAGACTGGTAGTTGTCCGAGGGAGCAGTCTGTCTTTTGACTGGCTCATTGGAAATCTAAGTATAATCTCCATTATAGAGGTGAGCTGAAGTGTCTTGCCACTTTAATGTACCAAGAATATCCTTTACTCTGCAAGATAGATGATTAGGAAACCCTTGAGGCTCAGTATTAAATTCCTACAGGGTGCAGGGATACAGGCACAAAGTGCAAAGACCAAATGAGATAAAAGAGGTAGATTTTCTGCCTGAAGCCTTCCACCTGGGGGAAGAAGAAGGTGCGCTATTCCCTGAAGAAAGCTTCTTTGGGAGGATGTCTCATTAGCAATGCATTATCCCCTTTTTTACAGTTCAACCTGGAAGCCTTTCCTGATTCAAAGTGACTGGAAAGCAATGGGGCAGCACACTGGTGGGTTGGGCATGGGTAGCAAGAAGCCCTACAGATAGAAGGAAATGCCATCAAAAAGGCGAGGAGGGGAGGGAAGTGATGCTGAGCACGGAGGGATGTCAGCTACATTATTCACCCATTTCCTTCAGGCCAGCTGCAAGACTAATGTTCTGCTCTGCTGCATTCAAAAATCACTGTTGTGAGCACTCTGTGTGATCTCCCAGCCGATTTAATGGATAGATAGATTTACCAGATGGTATCAGACATGAGTAGCAATGTCTGACAGGCCCCATAATCACAGTTTATATTGGTTGGAACCAAGGTTTCTGGAATGACACAAAGTGCTTATATATTGGTTGCACGATCTGGTTGTGTCTAATCCTAATCAGGGTCCTAAACAGCTCAGTAGCTGTAGAAATGAGGCAGACTTGAGGACATGTCTGTTACAAGAGCTAACAGAGGACTTTCAGGGGTCCTCTTCCTCAATTGGAAGGGCATCTTAATTTCTGTCTCTGTTTTGGACCTTCCTTTAGAAGCTCTTGTATTGCTAAGAAGAATAATTGTCAATGATGGGGAAAGGCTTTTTGAGGGGAAAAAAATTAATTGTTCTAAATCTGATTTGAAAACAATTGAAGAGTTACTGCTCTGAGAAACTGAGGTTTTTGGGGGTGTTTCAGCCTTGGCCATACAGCAGTGGAGTGCTTTACCAAGAAGATTTACGTACCTGTGGACAGGGGGAAGCAGACTGTGGTTGCTCTATTTGGAGTACTTAGTAGCAAGTATGTGCTTAAGATTAGGGTAGAGATGATGTAAGGAAGTACTGAGAATATACTTTTAAATAGTTAATTTTAATAGTTAATAAGTTAATAGTTTTTAGTAGTTTTTATGCCTATTGAGGGCAGTGGAAATTCTTGGCATGACCTGTGGCTCCAAGCCTGTTGCCATTCTGATATTATTTTAGATGCTCATAGCAGCTGCCACTTCAGACTTACTGGGTTTGGTTTATTGTATATTGGTTGGATCCAACTGACAAAGAACTGTTGCAATTTGTTGTCTTTATTGCATTTATTCTTAGCAATTAAACAGTTCAATATGCTTCTATTTAGCTAACGACCAGAAATTGTGCATTATAAGCTTCGATCCCAAAATTCCACTATATGATACTTTTTTTTTCTGCAGTAGTCAGCTGCTTTGTGTCAGTCTAACTTCCAAATAAATGAAATAACAATTTAATGGTAAAGCAGTTGTACTTCATTAAATGCATTTGTCTTTCCTTTAGAATTTCAGCATAGAAAACTTGACTGGACTCCATTTCGTAACCACTCTTGCTTAAGGCTATTTTGGAATATCCCATCTAGCCCATACATGCTTTGTGATGGTAATGGGTGAAATTCTACCCACAAAAAGAGGTGGTTTATAGTAACCTTGTAGAATTCCTTTCCAAAAGATGATCTAAGTGCCAGGAGGTTTGTATAGACCTCTTCACCCCTGTTCTTGGTCTTGGATGTCCTCGTGCCCATTGCTAAAGACAGTGACCCAAGATAGATGGAGCCTTAGCTGGGGTCAGTGTGGCTGATGCTGCATCACCTTTGTTGGCTACTGGGAAACAGGAGAACTTATTATTAATTGGTGACTGAAATTAGGATTTCTTGATTATTTTTTTGTCAAGTTTGTGATTTTTTTTAGTCTTGCCATTGAACAACAATGTTCCTCCATCTCAGCCAGCTTTCTGCACTGGGCATGCTTCCTCTGATGGTCAGAGGCAGTGTTAAAGTTCAGTTAATCTCTAAGTGTTGGAGAATTGCTGAATTACTCGGTAGAAGATTAAGGTTAGCCTAAAGCCATTGTTTGGCTGTCAGGGCTTTTATTTTATGGCTGTTCATAGGAGGAGAGGGGAAAAGGGAGAATTTGCGTCAGTCAATAGCAGTTTTCATCAGCACCTTCGAGAGAAAAACCTACACTAAGCCTGTCTGAAACAAAGCAGATGTATTTTCCTCATGTGAATTCTGTTCACCCAGTATTGTTTTTCCTTTCTGTTGAAGTTTTCTTTCTGTAATGTTTTCCAGCTGGCCCAAATACAGCACTGCTTAGCACAGCAGCCTCCTTTCAGCTGAGGTCTTTCTAACATTAATACCTTTGTATTCTCCTCATTGGAAATGCTGCTGTTGCTGTACAAAACTGATCTAAAGGTTGTCCTTTGTGCTAAGGAGGTGTCTACACAAGGCTGGGAAATCTGCGTCATAAATTGCAATGTTCTAAGACATTAATGTAATTGAGTACCATAATCACTGTTTCAAGGGATTGTGCTGAATTGATGCCTTTTCACTCTAGGTCATTAGCTTATTTGCAGAAGGTCCTTGCCATGACATGGCTGTTGGGTGGTTTGTGTGAAATGACTTGGTGGTCTCTGTTCATTTCCTTATGGACAGATCCATGTGTGGTAACTGGACGCACTGGTGGGAGAGGCAAAGGACTGAGAGCAGGATTTTGGTGCTACAGACCAGTGTTGGCTATGGTAGGTGAAGCACCAAGGGTTTGCCTTGCTGCTGCCTCTGTCACACGTGCCTTAGGATGGAGTTCATCCCTCCATGTTGCCAGCCCAGTAGAGTTCTTGCCTGCTGAAGCTAAGTATTAAAATGAGCTAAAAGAGCAGATGATTCTTGTGTAATTTAGGATGCTATGGATGAAGGGAAGATGCCACCTTCTGCACTTTGGCCTTGAGAAGAGCAGGGGGATTTTAACAGTACTTAGGAAGAGCAAAACCTACTGAAGGAAAGTAGGATGTGATACACTGATTGCTCTCCTTTTTTGGTACTTGTGGTCTTTCAAATCCTTTGTCTTGAAGCTCTCTGTTAGGCAACAGAAAGTTACCTTGAGCAAGGAGAGGTGTCATGCCTGGGCCTCTCTGGAGCAGGGACTGCCTAGTACAGAAGATGGCTGTTACTGCTTGCTACCATAATCTCGGAGCCTTTGTCCTCCCTAGTGCCTAGTGATCTATGTGCTGAGCTGTGTGTCTGCCCAAAGCCAAGGCTGGGGTTTGCTGTGTGCAGTTCCTGAGCTGCTGAGAGGCAGTTCTCCAGCCCAGTTTTCCTTCTGATCTTCGTTTCTGCATGAACATAAAAAAAAGTGGTTTTGAGGATTCCCTTGAGGACCAATTTAGAGTTTGGTTTTGATTGAATTAGTTGGATGTATGTAAATAGCATCACACAGTTGACAGAAAACCAGATGAAAGACCCTTTTAGGAAGGCTCAAGGCAGATGTTGTCAGTTAGCCTGCAGCAAGCACCTAAGAGCAAATCCTGCACTTCTCCCTTTCATCGTGGTTTATTCCTTTCTCCTTCACATCTCAGGCACTGGTGAATACTGTTGTGAGATGCATCGTTGTTTTGGGCACTCTTATGCACATCTTAAGATGCATCTTATTTGGGTCTGTGCCTTTTATTTATTTTTGTTATTATTTATTTTTTACTTATTTTTATTATTTTTTATTTATGGGGCCACAGAAAAAATGCTTTTGTGTTGTTCCTGGAGCCCCAGTGTTTGTGGAGAAACTGTAGCTGCAAATAGGGATGACACAATTTGTTGGCATGAGTAGGGAGGGAGGTGAAGATTAAGGACCACTGCTTTAATTAGCTGTCTGTGTGTTGGGGGATCTGTACCCTGTGAGTTGGCAGCCTGGAAAGTTACCTCCCTGCTACAAGCACGTAGATGATGAGGAACAGATGCCTGCAAAGCCAATGGCCCAGGCAGCAGATGCAGTGAATGCAGCAGGGGTTGGAAGTATGGCCAAGGTTGAAAAGGGCTGCATGGTCCCACATCTTCATCCCACACATCAGGAGAGCAGGGACTGGCAGCTGATTTATACCTCAGCACAAGAAGCCTGGGTCCACCAGGCTCTGCTCTGGACCTGTCTCCTGTGAATCACTGAGGAAGGTGACTTCCAAGGGCTCACCTCTGTTCCTCATGCCAAGAGCTTTCATTACAGTCTTCTTGACTGGTAGTTATTCTTCATCTGGGTACCTCATGAGGTCGTGACTGTATTGCTGCTTTTGCACTCAAACCCACCCATTCATCTTCCTGGTGGGAAGCCATGACCTCTGCAAGAGGTCCCTGCTGGGCTGTAGCTGGGAGAGGTTTGGGACCACTGCAGCAAACACATGGTGCTGGCTGCTGGTTTCAGTGGGGTTGGGTCTGCCTGCAGAATGGAGAACACGGGGAAGGATGTAAGTTACAGCAGGAGACAAAACTTGTGCTTTACTGTGTGACTTGGAAGTGGCTGGCTTGCTTCCCTTCCTCCACAGGTCTGGAAGAGTCTTGAGTTTCTATTTCCTTAGGTTTGCAAAGCTCAGTGCTAGAAGCTGGAAAAGACAGGGGAAGTTTAGATATGATATAAGGAAGAAGTTCTTTACTGTAAGGGTGCTGAGGCACTGGAATGGGTTGCCCAGGGAGGTTGTGAATGCTCCATCCCTGGCAGTGTTCAAGGCCAGGTTGGACAGAGCCTTGGGTGCCATGGTTTAGTGTGAGGTGTCCGTGCCCATGGCAGGGGGGTTGGAACTGGATGATCCTAAGGTCCTTTCCAACTTGAAGTATTCTATGATTCTATGATTGGGCATTCTGTGGCAAAAAGGACTGTGAATTAATTAGAGATGTATATAATCAGCTGTAGGATCAATTCTTTCATTTATTTCAACTGTGTCATAGAATCAGAAACATCCCCAGTAACAGCAAAGCTTTTTGAGTCTTGTATGATGAATGTTCTCATCCGTGTTACACTCACTTGGGGCCATGCTATTTAGCCAGGGACTAATCCATTTCGGATGTGGCTGTACTGCTTCTCTGCTATGTCTGTATGGCACATGCTGCTATGCTTTTAAAATCAAAGTAAATAAGATGCTGTCCATCTCCTCCCTCCCTCCCTTAAACCTGCCTGTCTCCCTGAATTTGGGCTCTCGAGTTATTTAGCTGAAGGCTAAATCACATTATGTCGTACACATTGACTGGAAACAAAGCAAGCCTCAGCAGACACCTGAGCAGATGCTAAATGTCAAGTTTGATGGAAAATGCTTAATTACTTCTCCCAAACCTACTTTTTTTCCCTTCCTCCCTGTGTCTTTTTGGAAATCCCCCTTTTACACTGTGCAATGTCCTTTTTCTGTTTCAACTTCAGCTTTCCAGGCTCAGGCTCCTTGTTCTTTGGACAAGGGAGCTTAGAACAACAAGAGCTTTTCAATGTAGTCTTTTTGCAGTTCATTTTTATGCTGGTTCAGGATCACCTTTCTTCTTCAGCATCATTTTGGAGTTTTTCTTCTTCTTCCTCAGCTATTCCTCTCAGTGTGTATTTCCACCATGGCTTTTTGTCTGTATTTTTACCACTTGCTGTATTCCATGAGAGAGAGTTGCTGAGTGCAGGGTGGTGATGGGATAAAACCTGCTGAAATTACTGGTTTAAGTGAGATGATGGGACTCTGAAAGGCTCCAAATCTTGTCATAGGAACAATGTATCATGTGTGTGAAATCCAGGCTCAGTTCACTGTACTAAAGCTGTTCTGTACACAGGCTTGCAACTTGCTTTCCACAGCCATGGTGAGTGCACTGGCCATGAGGCTATTCTGGGAGGACCTCTATTTTCTCCCCACTGTTTTCTGCTGTTAGTCCAATGATGAATCCAAATGGATTTTGTCCCTAAGTGGGACAAATGTACCTTTATGCAATCATAATCTTGCAGGGTTGAAAAGGCACAGCAGTTGGCTGTGGAACCATTCAAGACAGCAGTGAGGACTTGAGTACACTGTTTTGAGCTGAACACACAGTTCTAGGCTGATGCTGTTTTCAGGAACTCTATTTTAGCTATTGGAGAGCTTTATGCACAGAGAGGTTGAGCGCTGCATTGCCAGCAGAAGCTTTATGCAATATCCTAATGTTGGGAAGGATAGCTACAGAAGCCAAGAGGGCTCTTGGCAAAGCAAGGAGTCCTAAGGATGCTGCAAATAGCTCTCACAGTCCTGTTCCTTATGGGCAGGGCAACTGCTGTATCTGCAACTCAGGTTCAGTGTTTTACAACCACAATGTTGGGCTGGTACCAGCATTAGCAGAGACCTTCCCACCATACAGCAATGTGGCTCTGGTGTTTCCTTCGTGCAGATAAGGAAATGATGAGTTCGGGAATCTCCTGGGGAAAACGGGGTTTTCTCTGTCTAAGCAGCTACCCTGTTTCCAAGTCACTTCTACTCTTTCCTGTTCCTTGTCTCACCTGACACTGAGCAGTGTGGTCACTGCAGAGCACAAAGATGTATCGTGTGTGCCAGGAGCCTGTTGATGCTACAGAAGTGAGATGAATGAGTCGCATTTTTTTCCTCTTTGAAACCGTTTCTGTAACAGGTGAGTTTCCTGTGCTTGGAATTCGCTGATTTCCACATCTGCCTGTGTGTCTTTGCCATATATTGCAATTTGTTGGGTCTCCCCTGTTCCACAGGGCTGGCCCAGCAGCAGTAGAGCTTTTCCTTGCACAGGATCTCTCAGCACATAGGGAGGAGGTGAAGGGATAGTAGTTTGTGCAGTTATTGCAGTGTTTCTACAGAGGTGGGAAGCTAAGCAGCATGCTGGGCATCTGCAGGACCTGAGAGCTGTCCGGCAGGGCACAAGCAGCCTGTAGCATGACACTATCATGACGTGGACTATAAAAAGATATGACGAAATGAACTTGAATTTCCTCCCCTTTTAAAGGGCAGTTGCATTAATGTACCCCCCTGCTCAGGATCCTTCACCCGCACCTTTGTTATCTTCATTCCTTGCCCACATGGACTCACACTGGGGCTCAGATGTCCTTTCCCGCTGGGCTCTGCTGTTCGGAGCATCTTCAGTCCCATCTAGAAACAAACCCAGAGCAATTCACTTTGATGTGTAAAATCTGAATTAATGAAATGAATGAATTAATGTTTTGTGTCTCCTGGGGAAGAGAGCAAAGGGAATGTGTTGGCCTATATTTCATCACAGGAAAAAACTTGTTTAGTTGCACGTACAGAGCCAAGATTTCTTAGACTGCATGGTCCCTGTGTTGCTGTAGCACAGGGTTGAGAAGCCCCTGGCTTTGTGGTGTCATCAGGTTATGGAAGAGCTGCCTGTTTTGTTACCAGCATTAAACCACTGAATCATAGAATGGTTTGGGTTGGAAGGGATCTTAAAGCTCATCCGATTCCACCGACCTGCTATGGACAGGGATATGTCACACTAGAACAGCTTGCTCCAAGCCCTGTCCAGCCTGGCCTTGAACATTGCCAGAGATGGAGCGTTCACAACTTACTTGGGCAGCCTGTTCCAGTGTCTCAGCACCCGCACAGGGAAGAACTTCTTCCTTATATCCAACCTAAATCTCCCCTGTTTCTGTTTGAACCCATCACCCCTTGTCCTATCACTACAGTCCCTGATGAAGAGTCCATCTCCAGCATCCTTGTAGTCCCCCTTGAATTACTGGAAGTTGCTCTTAGGTGTCTGTGCAGCCTTCTCTTCTCCAGGCTGAACAGCACCTATTTTCTTAGCCTGTGAGAAGACAAAGACGACCCTCAGTTAAAAATAGTACATCTCCCATCATTAAAACCATATTTATGCATACAGAGACAGAATTAAGATAATAAACCCACTCTTAAATGTGCACTTCATAAGGCTTTCATCATACAGATTTATAGCTTTTAATATTCTTGCACTTGCTCCTGTTTTTCTATGTGGTTTTGACATGCAGTGTGTCTGGAGGGGACAGGGTACAGGCAATGACAGTGCTAACACGAGCACAGAGGATGTGTAGCTGGCAGCCACAGAGCAGCTTGGGGCCAGCCTGGCAGCCAGCAGATCAGGTTCCCTGTGTCCTGGCACAGTGGTGCTCAGTTCTGATCTGAGCCTGCTCCGCACAGGGTATGCTCTTCCAGCAAGCTGAGGGTATCTGTTGTGCAGCTGAATCTCAGCTTCGCTCTCTTCACCTCATTGGAAAGGACAGAGCACTTTACTGGCCTAAATCATTAATGAGGGGTGTGAGGTCTTGGTGTGTCAGTCAGCATCTTGCAGGTTTAGCCCTCAACTTGTTTGCTTAATTCCAACCCTGAGCAGACTGCACATGGGCAGGAAATAGGAGTTTTACCTTTTTCTTTATACATCTTCTGGGAAACTGTTTTTTTTCCTTTTCCCATACAAAATAACTTTGAAAGAGAACATTTTTCTGCAATAACATTGATAATTTTTCTGCGGTGCTTTCTCACGGGGGGGGGGGGGGGAGTATTGCTGCCATTCCTTCTTATTGTTTTGGCACTTTAAAAGTTATTCTTCTCTGCTCAAGACGCTCTGGAGAATTGGGTGTGAATCAAAGGCAAAGGATCAGGGCAGAACTGAGAGGGACAAAGCAGTAAGCCCTTTAGTCCAGCTGCAAAATTTCCTGTGCCCTTGTATTAGCTTTATTTATTTGGGTGGAAACCCATTTTGATTACAGTCTGGTCTTCTAGGATGACTTATCCCAGCTTCTTGGTTTTGAAAAACAACACTATGATGTGCCAGACCATCTCAGGGGTGACACTCTGGCTGTTGTCTTTTGTTGCTTGCAATCAGTTATGCTGCTAAAGGAAGCTGTAAATGGTTTGTTTGCTTTTTCCTATGCAGCTCCTGTAAATCTTTCCTCTCCTGCTCATGGTGTGACTTATGACCCATCAGAGGGCTGGTAAAAATCACTCTGAAAGGGATGGGAAGTGCCAATTTGCTGGTCAAACAGCCAGCAAGTCATTTATTTATAAGGGCAGGGAGAAACACTGCTGGAAATCACAGCTCTGTTCTTAACAGTCATCCCCACTGCAGTGGTGCTGATTGTATTGCTCTCTGGCATGGATTGTGTGCCTGTGAAGACCTGGGCTAGCAAAAGGAGGAGCTGCAGATACATCACCAAACCCTTATGCAGACTGTGTCCTTTCAGATCTGCTGTGAAATGAGGCTTGGTAAAGCTTTGACATCAGTACTGGCCTTGGTGCTTTCCCTTTGCATGCAAATAAGCATCCCCCATGGCTCTGCTCGATGGCAGTCCTAAAAGTGATGTATTTTTAACAGCCTACAGCACTGCCAAACCTGTGCATGGGTGATGCCTTCTGATGTTTCCTCACACACTGCCCTGGTCAGGTCTTGGTCCTGCAAGGAAGGGCTTTGCCACGCTGGGAGTTTCAAGGGACATGTTTGCCCTAGCAACAGATTCTCTTTGGGTTTTGCACTGAGAAAGCCTTTAAGAGAGCAGGAGGAGGCTGTGCTGATGTCAGTCTGGATTTAGCTGTGCTGAAGGGAATGATGTTAGTCTAGATTGACACTGGCATAAAAGGAGGGCAGAATTAGGCTTACGGTACCTAAAAAATGTCTTAGGTCCTGATTCATCAAAGCACTTAACTGTGACTGAATTCTTCCTTAAAGCCCATGTGTTAGCATTTTGCTGACAGGAGACATTTATTTTTATTCAGAAAGAGCAGAAAGGGCTAAAAGGAACACTTGTGAAATGGCTTCCTTCTGACTAGAACTATAACTGGCTCTAAATTCAGGGGCAAAGAGGAGAAAACGTGTTGGGCTGAGTATTTCTTATATGTTAAATGTTGTATTTAACTGCAGATCACAGCTTCTGATGAAAATATTGTGTCAGTTGCAATGGCAACATTGCTGGTACAGTTTGTAATTATTATTTTTGATAATGGAAGAACACACTGTCTTTATGAGCCAAGAAAGCTGTGGAGCGGTCATTGTGTAGAGATTTCTTTTTGCTAGCGATAACCTATTTCTATATGATGCTATAATTGTGACACAATCACAATCTTGAGATAATACAAGCACTTGTGTGCCCTTTGTGCATCAAAATACCCTAGAGATGCAATTATCTCATGGCTACTACATTTCTGACATGTCTTATTGCTTAAATATTGCAAGCCTTGAATGCTGCTATATACAGAAAACATGAAATATTCATTTGCTGTTACATGTATTTGTAAGGATCCCTTTTCTCTATTGAGTGAGTGGTGCTTTTCAGGTCACCCAATTCAACAGCTATGAAGAGATTTGAGGACTCAGGGATTCTTGCTCATTTGAAGTTTTCTTTTTTTGGGGGGGCAAAATAAGAGCAGTAACTACTTTGTTAGGAAATGAGAATATGACTTTCCACCCTCCTCATCCCTTGTAGTTTATAATGGGAAGACAGGCTTGATGGGGCTCTAGGAGTGGAGTGAGGTTTCCATTTACTCTCTTCTGTCTCCTCGAGCTTGGTGAACAAAAGGTAGCTTTTCGAATCATTATGAAGTGCTGGATGAACAGATCCACTGCTTCCCCCACTAAGTGTCCTTTATTTGCATTGAAACAGCGTGTACATCCCTGGCCGTTTTCGGCCAAAGGAGCCCTTTCATGTAAAACCTGGGTTTGGTCAACTGTTGTCTGGGTGTCCTCAGTCAGATAGATGCCCAATGCTAGTAGTAAATGTTAGAAGTTGCCCTAGCTTCAAATTAGCAAAACAGTTTGTTCCTGGTCGATATCAGCACAGAATTGTCTGATTCATATTTGCATATTAGTTATAGCTACATATAGACCCTGTTTGTGTTAACTTGTCCGTATGCATGTATGAATGCTGTGTGTGCCCTGGGGTTTCTGGAGTCTGTATCTGTGTTGCCCTGGCTGCTGGAAGTGCCAGGTTTGCTCCTTTCAAGCTGTTCAGCATGAGGAAGGAACTGGGGATCTCGCCAATGAGGGTTGCTCTCAAGTTTCACTATCAAGAGCAGTGCATTAGTGTCACCTCTGATACCAGTAAATGACCCAGGAAAATTAGACTGAGAGAGCCAGGAGCCCTCACCAGTGATCACACAGCTGCAGAGAAATGGGCAATGAAGCCACAAGAGGTTCGTGTGCCCTTGGGTGCTCCTGTGCTGGTGTGCTCAGCTGAAGGGGCAGATAAACCCATGGGTTGCATGTTCCTCAATGACAAATCTTCGCCTAGTAGTCGCCTGAAACAGAACTTCGGTGTTTTGGATAAGTTAAACTTGCTGCTTGTGCTTCTCCAAGTGACTGGGAGAGTACAATGAATCCCAAGTGGCTTGAAGCCCTATGACTAATAATCCCTGTTTTAGAGGAAAAACAGATTGCCTGATGATGTACTGGCACATAAGGGTGTTATGTGAGGGGAGAGGTTTTCCATTTCCAAGTAGCCAAACTGCTTCTAGCCTGGAGCTTGGTCTCCTGTACAGATGTAGGAGGAACCTCTGGACTGAGGAGAGCTTTGTGTGCTATCCTCCCTAGGAAAAAACAAAGGCCTGTATTTCCAGATGTGGCTTCAGGTTGGGTCGGTCCTGTTGTGGTGAACAGTGTGGGTCTGCGGAGATGCTCTTGGAATGTGTTGTTTTATTTCAGTCCTTCTGCAAAGCCTGGCTGTCATCCTGCTCTTGTGTTACTTACAACAAAAGGGGGTGTTTGTGTTAAAATGTCTTTTGTTGTGTGTTTTTAATCTGTTCAGCCCTGAGGAAACCTTTCTGCTGTCGCCCTCCCTTGGGTACATTGCTATTTACCTGATGTCTGAAGGAGAGTATAACTTCTATGCTTCATGTACTTGAAAGGAAGTTAAATAATTCCTTTACTCCTTTCAGTTTGTCTAGGACTTGTCACCCCTAAGAAAATAGGAAGCCAAGTGGAATCAGGGAAGGGCTATATAGCAAGCAGCTTGTCCATGAAATGCATTTGTTTTTAATTGCCTCATTAAGTCAAGTTGTGATGGATTATATGACCTTACCCAATGCAATCTGACATAATGGGATGCTGTCAGAAGTTCTGGAATAACAGAGTGATATTCACTTGACTGGGGTTTTCTTGCTTGTGTTTATAGCTGTGTCGATCACTCGCAGTGCTCATATGCATTAAGAATGCCTTGGCATGAGGAAAGGCAAGGTTGTTAATGCTTTTTGTCATGATTACTTGATGGGCTTGTTGTTCCACCAGAATTAATGCCTTGCTGGTAGCACAGGAAGGGGGCATGGGGCTGTTGTGCCATCATGTAATGGGCTGTTGGGCTCACATATTTCTTCTGATAGTGCTTTCCAGGGCTCTGTCCATCAGCGGTTATCAGGGATCACAGCCAGTAACAGCACAGCCATTCCCTATAGGAAACCTATAGGTTAATTCTCAGTGGAGGATAACTGGGCTATTTTAAACTCTTTGACTAGTGTTTAATAAACATGGCTTGAATAGGCCCCTCCACACCACACATCTGTTTTGGAGGGGTATAGCAAATGGAGGTGTGGTGTCCAAGTCAAAGCAGGCTTGCCTGGCAACTGGAGCTGGCTTTGCTACTCTAGCCACAAGGAAATAGGAGCCCCCCTCTTATTTCCTGGCTTGTGCTGGTGTCTTGCATAAGGGGGAGATGCAAGAGCATCCTCTTCCTCCTGTGACAGATGCAGTTGCGTAGGTTTTAAGCTGTTTAAATAAGGCTTTTGGCCATCCAGGAGCTCAAAATATCTCCTCCAGAAAAGGAGGAGAAAAAACCCACCACCCTCAGGTAAATCTTTATAATCATTATGCTGCATTTCTCCTCCAAACCCTGTAAAAAAAAGAAAATAATAATTTTGAATACAATTACTTTTGCTTTTTCTATTTCTCCCTTAGAGTTCCCCAGCTGTTCAATGAAGTTTGGATTAAACCCAAACTTATGACTATTTCCTTGTCCCTTTTCTCCTCCCCATCCTTTTCCAGAAGAATATCTAGTGGATGAAGTTTTTAGAAACAGTACTTCCGTGTATAGGGCTGACTCCCACAGTACATCGTTCCTTAAATACTGGTGGTTCTATTTAATTATCAGGAGCTGGACCATTTTGTTGGATGAAGCCCCACTTGTGTGTAAATGCTCTGACAAGCAGTGATTCGAATAGCAGGTCTTGACAGCCAAGTCAGCCGGAAACATTGAAATACACTGTTTGGGGCTGTTTGATAATAAATCTGAACTGCCACAGGCTTAATTCTCTCCTTCAAAAGCTTAGAGCTTTCTCCTTCATCAGGACAAGGGCATTCTTCAGATCCTCTGGAAATGGATGTGGCATCTTCTGTTCTTCTGCAGGGGTTGCTGCTGTGAATAGTTGTGAAGGAAATCTGTGAGATCTTAGGAGGTGTTTGGAGATGAGGTTATTTTGCATTCAAGCTCACTGGGAAGTTGATTTCCATAATGTTCTCTGAGGTTTGTGGGACAAAAACGAATCCTGAATCAGAACATGCAGAAGCTTCATTTTCCCAAGGAATTGAAATGTCACAATATTCCTCATGAAAACACCGTGGAGAGTTTTCATGTAGAGGAGTCATTGCAGACTGGCATTTCCATGGGACTTGACCTGAACTTGGTGTTGTTCTTGTCAGCTTCTTCCGAGCTCCTCACCTTGAGGCAGTAAAAGACTGAGAAAATACATGTCAAGTCTAATTTGCCGCTGTTGGGGCTTGCAGCCTCTGTGGCTCCATGGATCCCTGTGCTTCCAGGCCAGGAGTAAACTTGCAAGTGTCAGACAGGGCTGAGCAAGCTGTTTAGCCCTATAATTACTTTGGCCACGGTGACACATGCCTTTAATGTGTGAAGTGAAAACACGACTGTGCACTCTTCAGCCTCCAACATTGGTCTGATGCGGACTCCCTGCACAGCCTCATCTATGACACAGTTGACTCCATCCCTCCTCTCTCTTTGGGCCCCTAAACCAGTCTGTTTCTGAGTATTGTCTATGTTGTGGCTACATGGACTTGGAAACCCTGGAGAACTGCAGCGGAGCCAGGAAGAGGCAAAACCCCCATGGATGCCTATGAAAATGGAGCTGCTTCTATCAAAGGTTTTCCTAGAACCTGCCAGTCCTTTGGAAAAACATATATTTAATCAGGAACTTCCTTTACTTTTGCTCCTCCTCTTTACTCATCCATTTCCTCATTCCTGTTCCCCCTCTTTCCTTTGCCTGTTCCTTTACATCCATGCTAAAGTTTTGGTACCAAGTGCTGGTACTGGGCTGTCAGCCCCTCACAAGCATCCTGAGTTTGTATGTTTTGGGAGATGCAAGGCCATGAAACAGCATGAAAATGTGAATGCTTCTCTAGGGGCAGAGGAAGCAGCAGAGCTAAAACCTGGTCCTGATGGAATCCAGGGAGCTTTTACTGTCATGAAGTTCTTTAGCAAGAACTGTTGTTTGTTTGGAGCTGCTGTGATTGTATTTTCAGTAAGAGCTTCAGCTTCGCCTTGGGTGTATCTGTAGTGATTACAGGACTGAACCTATATGTCTGGGGAGAATATGCCAAACTTCACTTGCATTGGTGACAGGCTTCAGTAATACCTACCTCCACAAGCCCGGGCTTTAGATATCTGCTTTATTTGGGCTTCCTGCTAATTACAGCCCCAAGGAGCTTAAGGGAGTGAAATAATCTGTACTGACAGTGCCTGGTGTGGAAATGTCCTTCCTTAACCATCCTGCTCTTGAATGACTTCAACATGGAAGCAAAGGCAAATTGATGGCAGAGATCAAGTGGAAATCACACTGAAGTTTGGGTTTGACCTGGCATAGGCACTGGGGAAAGAAGTAAATGAAGGAGGGAAATTTGGTTCAGAAATTATATTCCTTCTGTCCAAGATACTTGGGAAGGTAACGCAGCTCCTTGTATCAGAAGCACTGCTGTGCATTGCTTTGCTTTGCAGTGCCATCTTTTTAGAGTATTTTGTTTCAATTCCCTTGGTACCTATCAGGAGAGCTCTGAACAGCTCTAATAAGCCCCTGACTTCATTTCCAAATGCTGTCTCTTGAGAACATTAAGAAGGTGATGGGGTTTAGGATTCTGCTGCTTCTTGCTGGGGATGGCAACTTCAGGGTTCAGGAGACACTGTATTTAATAGGGAGTGATGAGCTACCTGGGAAGTTCTAGCACACAAGCTGAGATCCTGGGTGGAAGCTATGGGAAGAGGGGGAAGGCATTGAGAAACTTGGGAACAGCTTTCCTCTTGTAGCCCTCATCAGCTGAACCCTGGACACAGGAATCCTTAATTTGAAGGGGCAAAGGAAATTGCTTTTCCTCCTAAATAAGCCTAGATCCCCATATTGCAGCCCTTACCACTGTGCCATCTGAGCGCTTTGAGGGCTTGCATGTATTTGTGTTCAGGAGCATTTTGATGGTGGAATGTTCTCTTACCCCTGTTTTTCGCTGGGTAGTTGAGTCAGAAGTCCTGCAGATTCCAGAGGGTTGGCTCGGCACCGTGTGGTATGGCCCATCACCTTGCACAAGTCCAGAAGTGGTGCCATTCCCCTCTCCTGTTGTTAAGCCATTGACTTCCCTGCCAAGGGGATGGGGTGATTTTAATTCTGAAACCATATTCCCTTGAAATAAGCATGAGCTTAGTAGAAGTGCTTCGAAATGGCCGAGCAAATCCGTAATGCTCTGCCAAGCACTACTGCTTGAAGACTTTGAGATCCCCAACTTTAATTCCTGTAGCTGCAGTCAAGCTAGTAAGATGCTGCCCATGAGTGGCAAACCTCCAACGTCACCCTTTTCCTCTGCTGCCTTGATTTATTGTCATGCTTATTGTTTTGCAATAAAGCCAAAAGCCCAAGCTAATCCACTTGAAATGCAGCAGTTGTAAGACACCGTGCAGTTGTTTACTGCAAGGCTGCTCATGGTCTTTGAAACAGCAGGAAAATGTCTAAGGGAAGGGAGTTAAATGGCAGAGCATCAGCAAGAGCTTGCAGAGGGGGTCAGTGCTGCAGGTTGGTGTTAAAACGATTGAAGGCTTCATGTCATGAAGCCTGACAGCAGTGCTGCATGGCATGATTAATAACTGCAGCAAGGGAGATGGTGTTTTGTGCCATCTCTAGCCTCACTAAGCCTAGCAGAAACTCAGATCTGTGCAACAAGCAAAATATATAGTAGTAGAGAAGGATCAGGCAAGGGCTTACCAGTGAAATAGTGCTTGCGGTAGGATGCATCCCCTTGATTTGGAGGCATTTGCTCAGTGTTGAATGAGGACACGGTGACCCATGTGGTTACTGCAGCAGTCAGTGATGCATGGGTCAATCTGTTGGCTTCGGGAACTTATTTCCAAGCACTACCTCTGGAGAATGATGCCCTCAGTTTTGCCTGCCTGAAATCAGGCCAGAGGTTTGGGTATGCTGTGACTTGGGTGGCCAGGCACAGGCAGAGAGGGCTATGTTTCTGCATTTATGACTCCTTAGAGCCTTCCTGCTGCAAAACTGTTTGCTGCAGATGTGCTGTACCTATGTTTTATAAAACTTAGTGGCAATACCATTGATTTCAAACAGGAAATCCACCACCTTGGATGCTCCAATGCTGAGAAATACCCAACAATACTGCTGCTTTGGGAGCAGCCTCTTCCATGGGGTGGGGGATTTCTCTGCTGTCAGGTAGAATTAAACAGGAGCATGAAGGACATGAGGATTTCAAGGGCTGAAGTAGAGGAGGCTGCTCTCAGTCTGGTTGGGCAGGAGGTAGCCGCCGCATGCTGCTGACTCATGTAATGACCCTTGTGTTAATGCTGTTCCCTGTCATTTAACACAAAAATAAAACTGCTAAATTGAGACCAATTGGCAACATGTGTGGTTTGCTTTGGAAAACACTTAATAGCTGCTATACTTTAGGGCTGTGATTGGAAAAGGAGGGAGAAGTAAATAGTTTGGATTAATTGAGCAATACCCAACTGTTATTATTGGACTTGCCTAAATTCTACCCAAAACTTGACTCAAATCAAACAGCTTCAGATAATTGGTGAGAAGTGGTAGGTGAAGCTAAGTGGGAATAGGGCATAAGAGTGTGTGATTACCCGAGTAGAAAACAAAGCATTCCCAGCACTCACAGTAGTTAGTGAGTTGCTTTGAAGGATTTTTCGCCCCTTAAATCTTGAGTGCTTTGAGGCAGTGATTTTGGCCTTCAAATGAGGAGAGCAACTTGCTGTGCTGCAGAAGAGGCTTTGAAAGCAGTGTGAGTACAGTTTACAGAATGAACAGCCATAAAGCAGGAATCTTTTCCAAACAGGTTGAGAGATCTCTTGATTACTTGTGGAAATAGCAGCCTGCAAGACCTGAGCAGTTCATGGTGGCTCATCACCTTTTATAGTGCCCAGCCAGACCCTGCTTTAAGAATGTGGGCACCAACCTCCCTGCTGCAGACACCAGCAGCTTTGCAGGCATTTGTATGCTAAGGCAGGCAGAGACAATGCATCAAAGCCTGGTTTTCCTTATCCATGTGTATGATGCTGTGGCAGGTGGGAAAATGCAGAGCGGGCTGAGTGCAAGTTGCATCTGCAGTCATGGGGGACATGCAAGTTGTATCTTCGGTCCCTAAGAGCTCATCCCAGCAAAATGCTTTACATTGCTCCATGCTGCCTTGCTTTCTTCTGTTCTCTGTATTGCTGCAGCTCTCTAAAATATTAATTAGATGAGAAGGGGATCTCCCTCAGATGATTCTCTCTAGCACTGCTTGCTGCATTGAGAGCCTGGGCTGCAGTACAGCCCCAAATCTGTGTTGGTTTGCTCTGTAGAGGTGGTAATGGTGACTCAGTATAGACGACAACTTGAATTGGTTATGTCAGCTCTAACTAATGATGTTGAAGACCAATAAAGAGACTCTTGGATTGGTTTGGCATTATTAGTTTCATTATTAATTATGTAGACATGACAGCAGCATTAGTGCTAGAATTAACCATCAAAATAAAATGGAATTGTGCTCATAAATCTTGCCAATGAGGAATAAGTGAGGGATTACAGCCATTTTCCATAGGAAAGGAGAGGAAATGGAGTGAGTCTAAGGTAGGAGAGAGATGGAGACAGGGGAGAGTTTGTGGAAGGATGCCAATACACTGAAGATTGTGCCAAGAAGGATCCTGAGTAAAGGGAGCAGGATTTGGGGGGTAAGGTCTGCCCCTGGCCGAGGTGGATAAGTTTGGGTTGTCCTGCATGTTAACAGGAATTATGTACCGTATCCCCTTCAAGCTCTGCTGCATGCATAGTGCCTCCCTGTTCCATCTGGGACTATGCTGCCAGCTTGGCATCTGATCTGGGAGCCACTGCAAAGGGTTTCTTTGCTGTGTGAGGCTGGGACAAGCACCTTGCCCATCTCCCAGGGTGTTTGAAAGCTTTAACACAGGGATTGTAAATAGCAGAGTCCAAAGCAAACTGGGTCGAGCACTTGCCAGGAGCAGGCTCTGATTTGGGTGCTGCCTGTGGTCAGGAGGAAGGGGAAGCAGGCACATCCATCCTGACCTGGAGGGGAAGCAGGGAGATCCTTGCTCAGCAGAGCTGCTTTTGCTCCTGGGAAGCTGAGCCAGCTTTGACCATGGTAAATGGCTGAGACGAGGCAGTGCACATCACCTCCTGCCCCAGGGGAAGATGGAAGAAGAATTACACCTCAGAGAGATGCGTGGGAATAGCAGTTACCTGAGGTGATGCAATTTGCACAGCACTGTTTGTCTGGGGCCATACCTCATTAAAATCTGGGCCTTAATGAGCTAAGAAGCCCGCATCTCCTCCAGCTTGCCACTGAGGTCCTCTCTATGGTAGTGCTGATGTGGCCACATCTGGGTGTGAGAGGGCAGGCCTGAAGGGGTTAACTGAGGCTGGAGGTGGCTGTCACTATGGACCATGCTCTGCCCTGCACTGGCCTCTGCATGGGGGTGGTGGATGTGGGTAGCATCATGCTCAGTGGTGAGAGTAATGGCTCTATTTATAATGCCTCAAACTGAAGTGTGTGATAATTTAATTTGTACATCCATTAATACTATCTACTGCAGGGTTTGTTCTTAATTATATCGCTCTAAATGGAGCTTCAGGCATATTAATGGGCTCTCGGTTTTGCTGCCAGGCACAGCTGTATCCATCCCACACATAGTTGCTTGGAGAAGGACCTTTCTGTTCCACTAACCCCACTGCCCTGGTTGGAAAGGTCTCTTCCCAGCTTGACAGCCATTGCCCCTAAATCACCTTTCCTCTCTGAAATGACCAGGAGATGGTCCCAATGGATATTTCCTTGACATCAGTGTGGGGAAATGGGACTCTTTGCAGGATCCAAGGGCAAAAGGGGTCACTAGCCCCAGTGAGCTGAGGTAGCTCCCAGAGTTTTCCAGGGGAAGCTTAACTTTCAAATAGGAACCAGGCTCCCAAATACCTTTTGTAGGCTGTCTCAGGGTTGACCTGACTGCTGGTGAACTGATAATCTGCCTATGCCATTGGTTCCCATGGGTATAAGTGGATTAATAAACCATTACCTTAAATCATGTCTCATGGTCTGGTTTACAGCTGAGAAGCCAGCAGTAGAGGTGTGTGTTTGTTATCTGCCTGTCTCCCAGGCAGCCTTTCCCAAGCCCATAGGGTTATTTTCCACTTAGCCTCCTGACTCTGAAGCTCATTTACCAAACAGAATGATTGGAGCACTGCTCTTACTCCTCACCCATGCCTTGGTTTGCAATGCCAGGATGGCAGCAGTGAAAGGGTACTCTGAGGTCTTCATCATCTGTAGGTTGCCATGGATAGGAGATCCTGCCAGAGCTTCCTGGGTAGGGTTGTTGCATCCTTCCCAGTGGTTTGGCTGGTGTCTGAGAGCAGCCATGGCCCTGAGTGGACACTGTAGCTGCATGTTGTTGTCTGTTTAAAAGTACCAGAGGGTCATTTAAAACCATTCAGAGGCTCTAAATTACTTTAGATATCGGAAGAGAAGCTTTTTGCAGGGGTGTATTCAGTGGTTGCATTAAAAATGCCTTGATTAGTCATTTCACCTCATAGTGCCTTGGTGTCTGTAGGAAACTAGGGAAATTACTTGGCTTTTTTCGAAGATGCTGGTGAGAAAGGGATTGCTGAAAGGTGTTGGATAAGTGTGAACAATTATGCAAGTCCGGGAGAGTCAAGGTTCTTTCAGACCACACAGTGACTTAGCCTTTCTCATAGATGCAGATATTATTTGCTGTCTGCATTAGCTATTTCTAATCTTTGAAATGAAGCCAGGGTTCTTGAAGTCACTGCTTTTTCTGAGCTGATGCTGGCTTTCTTCGCCTGAGGAGCATTTGAAATCTGCCAGAATGAATGTATTGTCAAAACCAGGGACTGAAAACCCTATACAGGATCTGCTGCCCCTGTGAGTTATGAGCTTTCCCAAGTCATCAGGGAGAAGAAATGCCTGCTCTCATTGTCTGCAAGAGCTGTGGATGGACAGAGGCAAAAGAAATCCTTCTCTCTCCTTTCTCCCCCCTCCCGCTGCCACCCAAAATTCTCTCTTTGGGTGGAAAGAAGCTTTTGACACAGCCACACGCATGCATACACACACAAGCGCTTCCGTGCTTCCCAGTGACCTGCCTCCTTCCCAGGGAGCTGGAGCTGCTGAGGAGCAGGAGTCGGGGAGATCCCATCCCCTCTCTGCAAGCTGTGAGAGCAAATGAACCAAGTGAACAGGGTTTTGAGGATCCTTACGAAGTCCTCGAGGAGGAGGAAGAGATGGAGAGAGGAGCTGAAGGTGGAGGAGGAAGGGGAGAGCCGTGGACTCTGTGACATGGGTGGTTTGTGCCGCCTGCACCTCTGTACTGGTGGTAAGGAAACAGGGATGCTCTGCTTGCCTGGAGATAACGTGTCTCTTTGATACCCATTGCTTTACTTGATAGGAAAGCTTCCTAGAGCCAGCCACTGCTGCCGTGCTTGTCAAGGGCTAAAGCATTGGTGGGAGAAGCGGTAAGGGCAGGGAACTGGGACTCCCAGGTCTCCTTTACGAACCTCCCCTTGACAGGAAGGGTGGTTTTGTGGAGATGGGAGCAGCAGGGAGTCTCCTTTCCAATGGGATGGTGCTCCTAAAAGCATAGTGTAGCTTGCTCATTGAGATATTTGTTTGGTGTATGTGTGGTTGTGTTTTGAGATACTGAAGCCTGGATGTGTATTATGTATATTTGGGCAGCAGAGAAGCAGTGGGAGTGAATTTGGTTTTTCATCTGAGGAATGGTTTTGTCTGTAAAAGCGTGCTACAGCCAAAGCTGGTCTGGACCCAGGTTCATTATATCCATTCTTCTCTTCCACGCAAGCTATGCGGTGGCTGTAACATCACTGAAAATGATTCTGTTTTAGTCTATCTATAAAAAAAAGCCAAATGAGAGAAGCTCAGAATGTGGGGAAAAGGGCATTTACAGCATTCACTTACATGTCCCCAGCATGTTTGAACTCTCTGCCAGTGGCTATGACCAAGCAGAGTTACAATGTGAAGGGCTGTACGCTTGGCCATCAGGCTCAGCTTCCTTCGTTATGCATTGCCAGAGTCCAAGGGATATGAAGTGCTTATGAAACTACATTTAAGATGAAGCTATGCTCATGGCTAATGTAGGTCACTGTTCTTTTCACTGTCACATCTGGTAGTTTGTTTGCAATGGTATTGTTATAGCTTTTGAACATTTCACAGACTTGCTCTTTCTCTTCTCGCCCACTGCTTTTCTGACCCTGTCCTGGAGCATCTGATGGCCCCATTCTTATAGGAATCTGGGTGCTTGGACAGCTTCATTTCCAGCTGGAGGCCAGGGGTACAGGGCGTGCCCAGGGTTACACTGGTTGGGGCAGGGCTGAACACCGAGCTTGAGACCCAAGCCAGTGCTGTGATAAGGAATTCTGGTGCCTATCACTCTCAGCTTCTGCATGAAAAATGCTTTCTGCTAAAAACCTGTGTTGCAAAGGTTGTTCAGATCAAGTGGGTGAGTGGTAGAAAGCCAGAAAATACTGAGGTGAAGGTGGCATGCACAGGTCAGACCATCCCTTAGTGCTTTTGTGTGTGATGCCTTCTTTAATCACGCCATGGCAACCAGGAGATCATACCCTTGTGTGTCTTGCCATCTGTCTTTTGAACCTTTAGTTGATGCCAACCTGTATGGGTAATGCTAGGTAGATGGCCTGGGTCTCTCTCAGCTGGATGTATGGAATGGGCCTTTCCATCTGAACAGTGTGTCCAGGTTGCTTAGCAGGGAAAGGAGAGGAATTGGTGCTTCTCAACCTAAAATCAACATCTTAAATCTGTGGGATAAGTTATCCATAGAGTGTATTCCTCTCTGCTGAGCATAAAGGGAAGTATACATGGCTGGCTAAGATGAAGATGTCTTTCCTGGGCTTGTAGGGCTTTGTGATGTGAATATATGACCATCTAACAAAGTTTTGGCTCTACTGCCTTGATATGTTCTAGGTGAAAAGCCCCTCTTTCAGAGTCTCTATTGTTAGCCTTAGGCTTTGTAGAAAGCTGAACCCATGGCTCAATGCAAGATAGGTAGTGGGTTAATGCCCCTGCTGCCATCTAGACAGCAGTGACAGAGATGGATTGCCAGGGAGAAAAAGCATCTGTTCAGGCAAGTGAGGAGAAAAATAGTGCATTCCTGCAGACGGGTTCTCTGCCAGCAGTTATTCCAGCCACTTGTATCTCCACAATAAAATGTAAATGAATGCAATCATTTATTCTGCAGCCCGGAGGCCTTGTGGCATGAAAAGATAAGAGAGCATTTTCCATTGTTTATAAGGTGGATGTGGCTCTTCTGCGTCTGCTACTGCTTCTCTGATGCCTCAGCAGCATCTAAATGTTGCCTTTATCATTAAAAACACATATATGGGTGCTTAATATCTTAAACAGATTAGCATGGTGTTTACAGAAGCATCAACCAGCCCCTGCTCCCTGCAGGCTCTTGGCATTCCTGTGCCTTCTTCAGGAGCAGTGCACAGGCAACAGAGATACCATCAGCTGGCCAAGGACTGGCAAAAATGCAGTTTGTGCAGGCACAAAGCAAGAAGTGATGGGCTTGTAACATGTGTGGTTGTGCTGGCTGGAGGGATGAGGAGGGAGGGATTGAGGGATGCCGGTGAGCTGCTTCTCCAGAGGGTGGAGAAAGGGGAACAAAAGGGAGGGTGGAGAACAATAGGACACAGTGGCATTGGGATAATTTCTGACTGTATTTAGGCATGTTTAATTGGCCTGTCAGTTTTCCACATCTCATCCATTTTCATAAGGATTCCTCTTTGCCTCTCATTTTATCTTCTCGTAGCTCCTTGGGTTTCCCTGCAGACAGCCTCTCTGGCTTGCTTTGTTGCGTGTCCTCCCCCATTTCAAAGCAGTGCTGAGTTGCCTGGCTTTGTGGTGTCCAAGCAGAAAGGCAGATTCAGCAAAGGGTCTGTTTGGGGAAAATCTTATGGTAGCAGAGGGATAAATTTGGTATGCGAGGGGGGCTTGTCAGTGACCTAGACGTGCATGCCATCCATCATAGCTCTCTTTGCACTGGGCTAGGGCTCTAAAGATAAACCCACATCCCAGTCGTGTAATGTTTTGGGGAATTCAGATTTATACTGGAGATTTATATTTTCCCTCTGATCCTTCTGAAATCTAAGGTCTAATTATTATTCTGATTTTTCCACCCAGTATTGGCTACCTTAGAAAAAACAAACCTACTCAATTTCTGTTTTAAAGAAATCCATTCAAAGGGATGTTGCTCAGCCTTTCGGATCATCTGTGTTAAACTCCTACCCTTTCATTGCTAAATGATGCCAGACCTCATTGCTTCATCCTCCCACAAGAAATCCCCTAGGCACATAATTAAAACCAAGCCATCCTTGTAAAGCCACCGGCTGAGCTCACTAGATTTGTTCCTGCATTTCTTGTGGCTTTGAAGTTCATGAGTGCTGGGGTTTAGAGGGACACGAGGACCCACAGAGACTCAGCTTTGGCAGATGAAGGAGATCAGGAGCTGCTGTTGTTGCTGATGGGCTTCTCTTGGAGCCAGTCCTGTCTCATCTGAAGCATGGATAAACATCTTCCGATAGGTGCCTGCCCCAGAGTTCAAAACTGCATGGTCAGGCTGTCCAAGGGGTTTGGGTGCTTTAGGTGAAGCTTCACAGCCTTTCAGAGATATCTCATTGTCAGGATCTGGGGGCAGATGCTCTGGACATTGCGAAGCAGAGGCCATGAGAAGCCACTGGGATGTCCCAGACCCCGGGCAGGGAAGGAGATGGGAAGAGCCGTAGGTGGTGGTGGAGGAGGTCAGAGATGGACTTTTCCCCCTTGCTTGCTTTTGAAGAGGTGCCTATACCTCATGATAGCAGAAGAGCGGCTTCCACTAGGCCCTCTGTGTCCCATCAACAGGGTCGTTTTCACAGGGCTTTAATACATTTAGTGATGACAGTTTGGTTTGTGGCAATTGACTGTCCTACGGGGTTGTTGCCTCTGTTTATATCCCATGGGTCTCATTGTGCAGCAGTAAATAATTGCAGAGCTGACAGTTTAGTTTCCAGCCATAAATTCAGATGCTGGAAAAAGAGATTTGTTTATTCTTCAAATGTGGCTGTTCAGGGAGCTCTGTGTACCCCCATGTGTGAACATGTTTGGGAAAAGTGATAATGAAAATAGTGTGAGGAACCTCTAAATCACTGCTTACTTTTTCATATGGGAATGCAGGAGGTGAAGTGATTTGGACAAGGCTGTGTGTCAGGGAAGGGAGGCAGGCAGGAAAGAGAAAAAGATCCTTTTGGCATAGCATTGGTACCAGGCTGTGTGCTGCAGTGCTGGTCCTGGTCTGGGGATGGTGATGGAGTATTACAGGGAGCAGTCAAGCAGCTGAGGTTTAACATGCTGCAGGTCTTGAGACAACTCTGAGACATGGCAGCAAGTGTTCTACTAGTGGGAGCAGTATTGTTGATAGAAAAGGGAAAACCGAAGAGCAGGAATTAATGTGTGGCTCTGAAGAAGTCAAGGTTAATAGCATTGGGGCAGGGATCCTTGTAGGTAAAGACAAAGGATCCTGAGAAAGGGAACAGGCTGGAGACCATAACAGTCTTCTCTCTGCCTTACTGCCCTACGGTAGTGAGCATACTGTAAGTGAGCAATTATTAGCAGTTATGGTCATACCGCAAGATACAAATTGGTCTACTGAGCTAGAAAGAGTTGCCCTTTTTCAGCCTTTCAGAGCAATTTCCCTTGTGGTGACCATCAGAAGGAGAAAGCTGTATTTCTTAAGTGGAGCCTTGTGCTCTTTCAAAGCTCCAGCATCTCCAAACTCCCTTTGCTATTGGGGTCATGGAGCTGCATTATTTATAGCTCCTCCTGGGCACCCCACTTGCCCATCTTGCAGTGGCTGCACAAAGGGGATTGCTGCCATATGCTGGAGGTGCAAAGGTGACTGAAAGCTCATGAATGTTTATGGGATCTCTAACTTCCAGCACAGACAATTGTACAGAGAGAGCTCTGATCAAACGGAATCAATCCATTGTAACCAAACATAAATTTCACTGTGAAAATATTCTGTTTCAACATTTTCAGCAATTAAACCCTTCTTCATCTAGACTGGTGCTAGAAATTAATTAGCTGATAATATCCTCTTTAGAATAAAGACAAATGTGTTTGTGTCTTTGCTGAAGGCTAATATTTGCAAAGAGAAAAGTAGATGAGTTCCTTAAATCTCTGTAATCTTGCCCCAGTAAATATACTTCCTTACTGTTAAGTTTTTAATGGATTTCTGCATGCCTTTCCCACCTTTTATATCATGTTAAGTACTGGAGAGAGGCTAAATCAAAGCTGCAGGTTTCAGCTTTCAGAGGACTGAGCAGATTCAGTCCAGCCCTTCCATCTTGGGGTTACCTGTAATAAACGCCAAGGAAAAAGGGGTAAGAGTGAAAACACGTAATGGGACAGATGGCCCTTTTCTTCAAGAGCAAGTGTATAAATGCTTATATGATTAAAGATGATATGCACACCTTGCTTGCTTGTCAAGTAGGTGCAGAAGCTGGGAGGTTTAGTCCTTTTTGCAACTGCATCCTGAATTAGTCTATGGATGAGACGAGCACAGGCAAGCCTGGAGGCCAATGGCTTGATTTCCTAGGGAAGCAGAGATGTGCTGAGTTAACTGCAGCACTTGCTTTTACAGCTTTTTTGCAGTTGTGTAATGAAAATCAGTAAGCAAAACCAGGCAGAATAGGAGTTTTAGGAAACCCCAGGGACTGTCTTTGATCAACCTGCAGCTCTGCTGGTAGGGTGCATCAACACCGACTTTGGAGCAGTGTTTTCCTGCTCATTCACGTGATGATGGGACCAATCCATGATGGAAATGCAAATAGAGAGTGAGACTTTCAGGTTTCCTGACTATAAAATGCAGCTTTGATGTTGGTTTTGGACATCAGCATAAAGTAGAAGCTGTAGACTGAATTGTAGCCTCTGTGAAAGGCTGAGTTTGGTATTTTCTGATTGGAGAAATGAACATGGCAATTTCTGGAGGAGGGAAATGCAGGATATTGGGGTAGGAAAGTACTTTGGAAATAGGGATAATAAATGAAGTCTGAATAGAGTAGACTTGAGAGCTGGAGTTCTTAACATCTCTCTTGGATGACAGAAGTAAATATCTCTCTTAGTGGGAAATATGACATCGCTGGTAAGTGCTTTTCTAAACACCACCTGATAGTGAAACTTCATCTATTTTTAATTAAGCCATCTCAACGATAATTACTGTGATTTAGCCATTTCCCAAACAGGTCTCTAGTGAATTATGGGTATGGTCAATTCTTGGAAGAGTGAGCATTGGGCCACTTCTGTGACAGTGCAGCTCTGGGTCTGATAACCAAAGGGGCTGGCAAATCTCTACCTAATGTCAAACAGGGCAGGGAAATCAAGCCTATGTGAATGCAAAAATGCTTAAGGTAGTATAAATTGATGATTTTTCACCTGGTTTTATGCATTTAATTGAAGCTGGTCTCAGTTCCCTGCTCTGCTGTTTGCTCCCAGTCCAATACTGGGCAAGCCACTCTGAGCAGGTTTTCTGCCAGAGTAAACTGGTGTGGCTGTTTTGCAGACAAGAAAGCAATGCCAGTTGTATGTGGTGGTGGATGTGGTCATTGGATTTGATGATGGACAAGGATAATTTAGCTTGATGTCTTGTAAAAACACAGGCCAAACCCTTCATCCATGTATCTCTAGTAACTTGGGCAAGATGGCAAACCCTCTAGTTGGTTTTCTGGAAGCAGGCATCTGGTTTTGATTATAGGAGACCAGAACACAGATAATGTGCTCCTTCCTGCAGTAATTTGTTCCTGTGGGTGAAACACAAGAGGTCCTTAACACTCTGCTATTGATTAATAATTGTGTAACTTCTAACTTTCAGCCTTTTGCTTAAAAGATAAGGTAGTTTGTTTTTTTTACTGGGGGCTAAATATCAGTAACAGCAAATCTACCAGGACAAACATGCTACTTAAAATGACACATATATTTCCTAGCAGAAACAGTACTGATTCTGCACAACTATTTTACATTTCCCAATATCACATGTCTAAAGCAAGGCTTTTTGGTTTCAAAGCTAAGCTGCATGTTGCAGTTACTGCAGCTTTCCTATGGTCCTTTCTGGTGCTGGGAAGACCGATGGTGCTCTGTAAGTACAGATGGTGTTAAGTAAGATGGTGTTACTGTAAGTAACAGTTAGATTTGTGAACGATCTTTTCACTGTGCTCACAGTAACAGGCTGCAGCTGGCACTTAAACTGGGTAAGGAGAACCTGCTTAAAAGGGAAATGACTTTTGGCCTTTGGCAGTCTAATGTGTCTCAGGCTGTTACCAGCTAATTGCTTCATTAGCACAACAGCAGTGTAAAATCCAGTGTGAAGACTGTTGGGAGTACCTACATGAAGGCAGAGTGTGACCCCTGTCTAGGTTAGCATCTGCAGTCAGCATTTGCAAGAGGCTTTCCTTCTTCTAAGTAAATTGGCAGTCAGAGTGAGCAGCAATACAGCACATGGAGATAAGACTATTTTAATTTCTTGCTTCAGGAGACTCAGCTGTCTCCTTGGAAAGACGGATGCCTTGTCCATGGATTCACAGATTGAACAAACATACTGGACCATTTAATTATTAATAAATGGCTTCAGCATTTCCTGGTAAAATAAACCCTGGTCTTAGGCTGAGTCCCAACAACAGCATTCCACCTCCAAGACTATGCTTCGTACCACAGGCAACAGGCAATACCACTTTTGGCACTACTCTTTGGGGTAATACAGCCTTCATAACCCTGTTCCCAAGTGTATACAATATTTTCTTGCAGTCAAATAGCTGCTTTTTACTACTATTTCACTGCAGCATTTCCAGGTAGGGACCTAGCTCCTCTTACACTCTCTTGTGCAGAAGCAGGGATCAAAAAAGGATGGGCTGAGTATTGAGTACCTGAGCTTTTGGTTTGCTGTGCATGCTGATAAGGCTGTGGCATCACTACTGAAATACTACCAGGGAAGAAAGTAAGACTACTTCTACACACAAGTTGTCAAGATGTTCTGAGCTAATAATTTTAGGAGGAGGAGGTGTCTCAGTAATATTGACGGGGCTCAAGTTTGAAGCACAAAAAGGGAACAGAGATGGGAATGTTTAAATCAGCTGCTGCCTTACCTTTGGGACATAATCTAAATGCCATTCACCTATTTGAATTGCAGAAAAGTGCCCATAAAATCCTAGACATTCAGCCTTTCTGCCAATCTGGGGTGTGAATTATGGAGAGGACAAGTAGGGAGACATCATCAGTACATAGCTTTCACCCCTGGCCTTCACCCATCTGTAGATAAATCTTCCTTGAGTTCTAGCCTCAGTCTAATCTAAATGCAGACCATCAGGATCTCAGTGGTTTGGCTTGGAAGGGCAGTCCCCGTGTTACTTTTGAAACTGTGGGACCGTAGTGCTTGCTCACTGCTGCATTCATGGTATCAGCAAATGCAGTGGTGAGAACAGGATACTTTTCCAAAGAGCAACTTACTGGTTTCTTGCAGCTGATGCTAAAGAAGGTTGAGAGTCTGGAGAAGTTCTAATTCAGGGAACTAATTGCATACAGTCAGAAATTAAACATGGCATTTCTTACGACATGGCCTTCTGTGGGTTTCTAAAAAGTTGCCCAGCACGTTCAGAGCATGTGTCAGAGAAATCAGAGTGGATGCAGAATTAAGAAGAGCTTTCAAAATGCTGAGGGTGAAGGTTAATGACTGAAGCCTGTTTGTCTACTTAGCTGAATACAGTTTCATGACAGACTGTCACCTTCCTAAGTTATTGCCAGGGTAATTAAAGCTAATAGTGCCACATCAAACTTCTCCCCCTGATGTTACTCTGTTGGAGTCTTTGGCATCACGCAGGGGAAAGCTGTAGCCATGCTAATTAGGACCAGGAAGGTACTTGTAAAGCATAATTTAGACCATATCCTTTTGGGAATTGTCTACTAACCAAGCATGGCTTCAGTGAAATGGTTCATCCTTCATGCTGTCACCAGGATCGTTTATTAATGGTAATCAGTTTAAGCAGTACGAGTGTCAGTGTGGGCAGAGCATCTTCTCCCAAACCATTGTTATTGACAGTGTCAGTACACAAGGAGAAACAAGTTCAGATTGGTTTTGCCAAGCTGTCAGATTGACCCACTGCCCTGAACTAACAGTATTTGTTTGCATTGTATTGGATTTAATAGGCACCAAGAGGCAATAAACTTGGAGCCTGGGGTCTGTTCGGTCACTTTAGGAGGGGGTGAGCACCTTTCTTCCTGCCGGATACCCTTGTGCTTCTCTGCTTTATGAGGGGATATGGATACTTCAGTAGGAATTCACTCATCAGGAAGGAGAGTACTTTATCACTGACACAGGGCATCCCAGGAGTCTATGGGATATCTGATTTTTATAGATCAGCTCACACTGAGTTTGGTTGAAGGCATTACTGCATTGCATTTGCTGTTTCAGCATTGATTTGACTTGCTTGTCTAAGAGAGACTTTTTGCCTCCAGGTGCTTTAATGCCACATTTGGCCAATGTTACTTGCTTCCGTGGCTCTTGGAGAGCTCCTAAACTCTTAGGGGGAAATCTGTTGTATGCTGATTGCAGTGGTTTATCTTAACATGCACTGTGCCAGGAATATTTCTGGGATACCTGCATTCTGTTGTTGGCCAGTCCTAGACAGAGCTATCCAACAGATCTTGTTCACCAAGGGCAAGACTTTAAGGAAGTTGTGTAGTAGGAAGGCAGGCTGTTCCATAGATTTTGTTAGTGATCCCTGAAATTACTCCAGTGAGGAGTTACTCATAGACTATTTATAGAGCAAAACCATCTGTAGTGAACTCTATTTTGTTTTCTTTTTAAATGGAAGCTGTACACTGGTTAGCCAGTTTAATGCAGTCTGATCTATAGTGATGCTAAAAAGCCTGTTAACCCAGTATCTGGCAATAATCTGGTTTTACTTCTTGCAGACCATGTGCAAATATAAAAAGAAAAAAGAAGGGAAAAAAAGGCTGCCATTCCATAGGAATCTGCATTTCTCTCCCTAGAAACCCATTTTTATGGGTCTGCTTGGGGACTCTACCTGTAGTCATCGAGAATTGAAGCTGATATAAAGTAAGGTTGGAACATCCTTTAAACTAATGAAGAGAAAACGAAAATAACCTGAACAAATACACAAAGCCAGTGTTATCAGTATTTGTAACATTAATGCATTCAACCATAACTGTAGCTGTTAGTAAGGAAATATTGCCTTTTCAAACACGTTTTAGTGCAGTGTGTAATTTTCAGGATATGTATTAGGCACATGGGCTTTTGCATTATTATTCCTGGGAAGGGAAACAAACTATATGGCATCTTCAAGGGAAAAATGAGCTAATTTAATGTGAGCTCTACTTTGAATAGTTTCTGCTCCTTTAATTTTGGTCTAATACGTGTTTTTAAATGACTACATGGAAAGAAGACTGTTTTCTTCCTTAATGTATCTCCACAGTTTGCTGTTGTAGAAAAGGTGTAATCAGTGCCAGACAAACACAGCAGTACACACATATATTCTGAATATTGCATATTCATTAATCACACTGCGTTTTACTTTATCTTTCTGAAACTTGGTGTAGATCTGTTTTCATTATGCTCATGCATTATTTGCCATGGATTCTATGGGTTGGAAGAACCACTTCAAATACTGGAGATGATAAATGGTAATAGATTTCCCATTACACAAATGCATTTTTATCCACTTAGTTTAATTGCTGCATTCCTCACTCCTCCTATTGTGAGCTCGTGATGACCAGTGTCCCCACAGTCATTTTCTTAGCTGAAATGAGGATTAGATTTACATGTGGGGGAGCTGAAAACACAGTTGTTCCAATATCAAAGAGGAGCAGCTGTGTTTTGTTTGCAACTGGAATTTCCTCTGAGGTAAACCCAGTTCTCTAGGGGCATGCAGGCAATTCCCCATGCTAAAGATGTTCTCTGAGCCTTTCAGAGGAGGCTAAACTGGATCTTAATATTCAGGTTTATGTGTGAATATGATCAATTCTCAGTGATGAACCTAAAGAGAGGATGCAATGGCATGGTTCCTCTAGTTCCACATGCACGTTTCTCGTGCAGTACAAACACTCAGGCTTTTTTGTCTTCTATATGAGGCTTTAAATACATGTTACATGTAAATTTATCTGTATATAGTATACATGTACACACTTGTCCCTGCTTTCAGCTTTGTTTTAAAGAAAACAGCACGGAGTCAAGTAGAGAATCTCAGGTGCTGTTATATTAAGATTGATTTCTAAAGGAGGCAATGAGGGTTTATTGAGTTTTGAGGGTGTGTAATTGGAATTCCTGAATCTGTAATTTGGCATTACCGCTCTGGGATTGCCATGTGTGCTGTGCTGCGCACACTGCTGCATGTTCAGAGCAGGTCTCTTTTAGGCCTTTCCTTGCTGGAAAGCTGTCTGGGTCAGTCTGTGTTTATGTCTTCTTTTGGTTCCAAACTTAGACCTTTGAGTTTGAATTTATTAAACTGGATGTGTGTCCTTCCAGCTTAAAAAGTTGGTGATTACCCTGGTCACTCAGTGCAGATACAGAGGTGAGGCACTGGAGGTTGATGGTGAGGGTTTGTATGGGGCTGACTTCTTGTGAGGACCCTGAGTGGTTCTGCCAAGAGTGAGGCATCCATTTGGCCTTCCTGAATTCCCTGGTAAATCTGTCCAAAATAAGCTTGGTGTCTTCTGTTAGTCAATAACCCCATGGAGAACCAGCCTGGGGCTGCCCGCTGTCCTCTACTGCACACAGCAGCTTATAAAGACAAAAGCTTTCCAGCAGTTTGGAAGGTGCAGCCCTGAAGTGCTCCAAGGCTGCTCCATTCCCAGCAAAAATATCCAGGGTGATCCATCATCCTATTCTGCAAGTTGGAGGTGGGAATTGGGGTACACTCAAGCACATTGTTTGGGGAGCTGGTGTGTCCCTGGAATGGTGGCTTCCATCTCAGACCTGTGGGATGTTGTTGATGGTTTCTACAGCCACAAAAAGCTCTTTTGCAGATAATTTCTTTAGCAGAAAGGTCTTTTTAGCAGGACTTGTGGTGCTGGGGGTGTTAGCAGCGCATACCCCCATGGCATGTGCACCGGTGCTGGGTTTCTGGTGAACAGGTCCCATAAAATCAAGTGGTTTTATTTCCTTTGCTCTGGTAAGCTGTGGTTTGTCTTTCTGGTGAAGTGCAAACATCAACCCATATGTGCTAAGGAGCAATGTTACTTGGCAAATTAATAGGTTAATGTAATACCAGATTCCCAGCCAGAGACTGGTGTTAGGTTTATAAACATCAATGAGTGATGTTAGTCATCTGGACAAGAGCCCTGTGCTCCAAGTGTTGGAAAGGGGCTGTGTCCCCTCTAGCTGTCTTTGCCATCCTCCCCTCAGAAACCCTTCCCTCTCACTCCCTCTGCCACTACATAAACCCCGGCTCCGTTCCACTGTAGCCATAGATGAGCTCCGAGCGGGCAGCCCCTCGCAGAGGCAGGCAGGGGTGCGGAGGGGGAAGCGGCACGGAGCCATGTGAGCGCAGCGCCGGAGCCTGCGGCCGCTCGGGGAAGATGTTCGCTGTTTCGCTCAAGTGCCGGCTCGGGGTGGTGAGACGGAGGAGCAAAGGTACGGTGAGAGCCGGGCAGCTCGGTCCTGCCTGCGACAGAGGGGCTTGCAGGGGACCTGCTTCAGCCTTTCCTTTGCTTAGCTGGGCAGGAGGTAATCACCTAGACGGTCTGTGATTGATTATCGCTCCTGATGCACATCGGCGGGGTGGGGGGAGCAGGGTTGTTTTACTTTCTTGCATGTCACACGTTTTTCAGAGGTTGGATTTTCTTTCCCCTTTGATTCTCTGGATTTTCTATTCTACTCTTCTGCTACGGTTATTATTGCAGTGAAGTAGATTTAAGGGTGCCTCAGAGCATCACAGGGTTTCCCTTCTCCCGTGCGGGAGCTGTTACTTTGCAAGGGGGAAGCACCTGAGTGTTTGCCGGATGCCACCAGACTGTTTGGGACTGTTTGGTTGAAAGGATGAGAAAACTGGGAGGATAACAGGGAGAAAACAAACTGTGAGAAGGTCTGAGGACTATTTTAGTGTATCTCAGAGGAAGTTATCGGACACAGGGCGGAGTTTCTGTTCTCAGAGTTCTGCAGCATTGCATGTGATGGGAAGTCAAGAGTTTTCTGTGCCGGGCTGTGATCCCGCTGTCTGTGGCCCCTGGTTTAGTTGTGTGTTAGGTGGTCTGTGAACTTCCATAGTGGAAGGTGCTGTGGCTGCTGGTGCTCAGTCCTGTTGCTGTTGCCTTTGATTTCTGACAGGTTTGTGTTTGCCTGGGGCCTGGAGCCGTTGCTGGGAGCTCTGCTCTCCTGTGCAAGCCCTTCCTGCCGGTGGCGTTCCTGCAGCAGTTCAAAGTCCTTGTGTGTAAAGGAAGATGACCTGTGTTTTTACAGGGACCTCTAAAGAAAAACGTCTTTTAGGGGCCCTGTATAACTTGGTTATTATTGATTTTAGTCTTTGCTGAATGAACAAACTTAGTTGTTGGCTTTACTTGAGGGGAGAGAGATTTACTAGTGCAGGGTCTATGTGTTGATGCTCAGGAGCTGACAGGTACAAAACCCTGGTATCAAAGGGAAGTGCCTGAACAAAATGTGTATGTCTGAGGTGGACCAGACCTTAAGTTCAGTTCCCCTGTGTGACTTGCCTTGCAAGTAATGAGTATTTGCTCAGCTCAGGGTTGCAATTCAATGGGACAGACCTGAGCACAGAGCAGGAGCCTGAGGGCTGCTATGCTTGATATTGGTTATTGGGTGCTAAGAGAGCAAGGGAGCATGTGGGTTGTGATTGCCTTGTTGTGCTTCTGCTGCTGCAGTCAGTGGACATGCAGAGGCATCATCAGGATGGTCTCTTGTGCCCTTTGCTGACACAAGGGCAGCTTTATTTCAGGTGTAAGAATATGTGTTGGGCATCAGTTGCCTTTGACAGCTTCTGCTGACATCTCTTCGTTTCTTCTCTTCCCTCATTTGGAGGCTTCATGGGATTCTCTCTGCACTGGCAGAAGTTTCATGTTGTGTCAAACAGGGTGGCATAGGCAGGATTTCCACTTTCTAGAGTGATACCTGGAAGTGCTTGGATCAAACACAGCTGTGGGGTCCCTTACAGTGGGGAGATACCAGAAGATTTGATGCTTCATGTTTCCAGTTCTTTTTCCTGGCATCTTTTTTTTTGCTCAAGCTTCCTAAAGGAATAGCAATAGTGTTGTAACATGAGGGTTTTCTTATGCAGTTTTCCAGGGAAGTTAGGAGTGACTGCTCTGACACAGGGAGCGTAAATGCATTTGTGCCTGCAAAACACTGGAAATGCAGCTTGAGGTTGTAACGGAAGTTAAAAGAATGTTATCCCTGTACTACTTGATTAAGTTTTGGTGGCTTTGGTTGAAATATTTAGAATTGACTGAAATCACCTGCATTTCTTAGTGACAGATTTAAATGAAAGAATCACTAATCCAGTGCTAAATTGTACTGCTTTGATCAAGGATTAAACTGAGCTGGAATTGGCTTTTGGGGCTACAGCTTTGAAACGGGCAGCCAGAGAGAAAGAGGTTGTTACTTCTGTGGTTTGGATTTTTAAGGTACATCCCCAAAAGGCTGAGTAATGATAAATGATGCCTTGGCACTGTTGCCACTGGAATGAGCCCATCATGACTGGGCAGCAACCAAGGATGGGAGCTGATATAAATTATGCCAGTGAGTAATGAACTCTGCTGCATTTCCCATCTGTAAATGCTCAAAAAGTAGCTAGCTATCTGTGGCATCAGAGGGGATGGTCAGGCCTGGTAAAAACATTTGTTATTGGGCATTAAAAATCCCCCCCAACTTTGTTTCAAAGAGAGAAAGGGAAATGTACCAAAGGGGTCTGCAGAGGGATGTGTGGAAGTGGCAGATAGCGCAGCCCAATAACTTCTCTGTCCTCTGATCCAGGCATTTATGTGACCCTGCATCCCAAACCCATGTGCTCTGCTTGGCTCTGCAGCTGCATGCTTGCTAGGGGAGATACCGCTCTGCTCAGAGCTGATTGTAACTTAATTGTAAGGCGATGTGTTCAAATCTCAGCTATGGTGCTGCTGTTACTTTTAGGTAGTTTTAAGTTTAAGCATCTTCATGGAAATAAAGATTGATTTCCCTGTATTCATTTGCTACTCTCTGCTTCATAGCAGACCCCTTCCCACAGGCTGGCACTTCTTAGGCATGCTTTCCCTCAACTCTCTCCTTTCTGCTGTATTTTCTTTTCCTTTCCCAGCTAATCCCCTCACTTCAGAGAGAAATCCTTGCTGTTGGTCCTCTTGGATTCCTGCTTTCCTTCTCTTGCTGAGCCCATGAGCTTTTCCTGGCATGGGGAACATCCGCAGTTAATCCAGCAGGCTTTCATTTGGCTGGCTGGGGGCAGCCTGTGCTTCCCTGCCTGCCAACATGGGCTCATACAGCTGTAGGGCTCCTCACGCTTCTTCAAAGTCCTTTGATCCTCTGCAGAAGGTGCTATTAAAAACCCCAAGGAACAAATAGTCACTTGTCCAATGCAATAATTAAACTTCCTCAGTATTAGAGGGTTTTTCCATTGGAAAATCTAAACAATGTGCTGTAGATACCATGGAACAAATGCCTGTTTGAGGGGTGGTTGTCCCTGTGTTAGTGCCCTGCATCCCATTTCTATATGGCCATGCCTGATGTTCAGCTGAGCCCAAACTGGACCTGTGGTGGTTGATGGTTGGCTTCCCTGCTAACCCCCAGTTACTGCAGCAAATCAGCTGTATTTTATAAATAAGTAAACAGAAGGGATAGAGAGCCTAAATAATTAACCAGGTACATGTGTTGGCCTGAAAAGTAGCAAATGAGGCAATTTAAAGGTGCTTTCACTGGTTTTTCTGCTTTCTAATGCTGCAGCCCAAGGGGAGGGGATGCTCTGTAAGAGCTGGTGACACCAGGAGTTGCCTGAGCCACCAGCAGCAGATATTAAGGGGCTTGGACCCCATTACTGTAGCAGAAGCAAAAATATGGTTACTTGCTTTGAGATGCTGAAAACATGTTCAGTTTTGTCCACTCTCATTGCTCCCAGTGTGTGGTGTGATGATGTTAGAGCAATAGAAGTCATTTTGCTGCTTCTTTGTCAAAAGCTGTCATTTGGAATATGCTAGGCATAAAGACTTGTGAAAGAAAATGCATGTTCTGTTTTCCTTCTCTTTACCTCTGTGTTTTTCAACCTTTCAAGCTTTACTGAGTCATGTTGACTATGTTTTGGTTTAGGATTAGATGATTCCTTTTACATTTTGTTCTTCATCTCTTGTTTGAATGGGAGCTGAGAACCTAAGTAAGCAGAGGAAAAAAAACCCCAAACCCCCAGGAACATGTTCAGAAAAATGGTCAAATAGGGTGAAACTTGCAATGAAAGGACCCATTTTGGCACAGTGAGATCCAGGATTTCAAAGATCCCACACAAATGTGCTTAGGCATCCTCACTTGTCCGTTAGACAGAAGTTACTATGTCCTGATGTTTGGTTTTATTTCCATGTTTTTGTTGTGCACAGTGTGATGGAAATCCACCCAAGGAATCAGGAACAACAAGTTCTTGTGCCAGGGTGTCTTGTTTGCTGTACAGCAGTATTGAGCTGTAAAGTATCCTGGCTGTTTCATAGCAGGAAGAGTTTCTGCCATGGGGGTTTCTGTCACCAAAAGATTCAATGCAGAAAACCCAGAAACGTTTTGGAAAACAAGGGAAAAAAGAGGAAAAACTGGATAAGCAGGTAGCTATTCCACCCAGTTGTGCGGTGTCAAGTCTAGGGCACCACAGTGAAGTGATAGAGTGAAAAGTCCTATGGAACATCTATTCCTGGACTAGGCAGCAATCATCATTACTGCATTTATCCTCCAGGTCTGGAGTAGCCAATAAAACCAAGTAGCTTTTATTTAGGAGATGGACAACCAGCACACAGAAGCCAGACTTCTCCCCAAAATGCAGCTGTAGCGCAGAGGTTGAGCCCTTGGTCTCAGCAACCTAAGGCTGAGTGCAATACTATAGCCCAGAAAGTTGTTTTCCCTTTTCAGTACTGGAAATACTTTCCTCCTGATTCCATTTCTTACACAAAGCTATGTGAGTTTTTTTTGCCTACTTCTTCTAAGTCAGTGAATAATGCAAAGCAGCCTGGAAGCCAGCATTTCAAACAGGCAAGGAAATACCTTGATCTCCTATTCCCCTGCACCTGTAGAGCCTTTTATCTGTAGTATCTCTTCCCTCCTCGACAGGAGTCGGACTTTGCATTCCTCATGGGGATGCACTAAATCACACTTCTTCAGTTCTTGTGGAACTGGCTGGGTATCTGCAGTAGGTCTGTTTGGAGGCCAATCTGCTCCTGTGCCCCAGGGCCACGTGGAGGAAATTCCAAGGGTTTTTAACTCTATTAGCTTCTCAGTTGCTCTGCTCCCTCAGTGTGGCAGGAAATGCTTAGTGGGGAAATGCCACCTAAATCTGACAGAATTGAAAGTCTAAAACCCATGGCACCCCATGACCAAGTCACCCCATGGGCAGCCCCAACAGGTTTTGTGTGATGCTGTTCTCCCTCCTCGTGAAAGCCTTAAAACACAGGGCTCCCACCAGGCTGTTCAGTGCCCCCAGGATGACATCTGAAGCAACTAGGCAAAGTTAGAACACTGCATCAGTCAACATGGGTTTTTTTCCCCCTTTTCCTGTTACAGCCACCTAATCCAAAAACTGAGGTGCTAGAAAGGCAGGAACTCAAGTTATCTACAGGCTGATGTTACCAGTGTGGGATGTTTTATATCCTTGCTGGCAGATCTAGGCTTTCTATCCCATCTCAGTGTAAATACCTGATAAGGAACTAGGTTTTTATTTTCCACTTTGATGGAATTACTTTGAATGTAATGGTATTATTAAATAGATTTATTAAATAACAAAATGTTTTAGCAGTGCTTTGCAGAAGAATAAAAGCACAAAAAATGATGTAAAGTGAGGCTTCAGCATCTGGCACTGGAGTCCTGAGATGATAACAAGAGTACATATTAGCCGAGGTATAAAGGTCTGTGTTTTAATTTATGTTCTTGTAAGCTGGCCAAAAAAGAGATGTTTTTATGAGTTACAGACACAAACAGGTACAAACAGCCAAAACAGCATTGGCACTTGCTGTAAGCTAAAATTAGGGTCATTTTTCAGTTAGTTCCAACAAATCTGGTGGTCACCAGCTGCTCTCCTAACATAACAATTAACTATTAACAAGGGCTGCTTTAGCTTTCCCTCCCTGACACATTATGCTGGCTAATTTAGCTTGGGTGAAAGCAGTGATCTCTCACCCTGTGCCCAGACAGGATGTGGACAGCATCCCTCCATTCACCTTGGTCTCTTGTATGAGCTAGTTGCATCCTGCCGTACTCAGGAGCAGGAAAACGGCACCATGCACCTCATCCTTGATTCCAAGTTCTCTGTTGTCTTACTTTAATAAGGCTTTATAAAGCTCTTCCCTAAACATGCTGTAGTGCATCTTTGAGGCTCAGTGAGGCCGACACGCTGGAGTTGGGGTTGTGTCCTTGCCCAGGCTGGCAGCCTTGTGCTGAACTTTTCTCCTCTTCTTGGTTTCCCTCAGCTCCCGAGGGCTATTGTAACCTAGTTTTATGTGAGCCATTTCCTTTCCTCTCTCTTGCTCTTTTTGCTCTACAGAGGAGAGCCAGATTCATCGCACAAAGCCATGGAAATCACAGCAGCGTGTAATGTGGGGCTTGATAACTGATAGTGGGAGGGTGCAGGGGAAGGGTTGTGCTCCTTACCAAATCACCATTTACCAAGCCCCAAAGACATCTTTCTGCAATTCCCTTTTTTAGTCTACTTCAGAAAACACAAAACCAAAAGGAAACTAACTGCCTTTTCAAATACACAGTCTAGCTTCACAACCAACACGCCCCTTCTCATCCGAGTGCATTGGACTGTAAAGGAACAGTCATGAGAATATGTATGAGGATAAAACACTCTTTTTTGCACTGAGAAAACATGCCTGAGAAGAAAACGAGTGCTTTGGACATTTATCCAGAATCTTGAAGCTGTTTGCTTTATGCTGTTGCTGTGAGTGCTCCCTCAGATCAGCATCCATTGCACTGGGGCAGAACACCAAATAAAAGAATGGAGGTGATGAAAACCCAACTCTTGCTGGGATGCTTGTGTGTGAGGATACTTTTCACAAGATCCCTTAGCCTGAACATGAAATGACCGGAGGTTCATCCTGTCAATGAGCAGATGCAGTATTTTCTCTGCTCGCTGGCGTGTCAAAAGAGGAAATAGAATTCTCTTTCACTCAAAGGCTTTGCACATAATTCTTGGAGGTATTTTTTGCTCATCTCCACTTGCTTGTCTCTTGTTTTGCTTAAATTATGTTTGCACATCTTTAAAAGTTTTGGGAAGTTGGGAATGTGACTGATACATCTGGCAGTGAGGAGGACAGAGTCTTTCTCTCCATCTAATTTCTTTCCAGGTCTATTGCAACTCATGTGAATGGTCCAAGAAATGGAGGTGGTTGGGAGCTTTTTAGTTTAAAGGGAGAATTAGAACCCAGTGATTTACAGGATCTTTAGTTTTGATGTACCTGCCATTAGAAGGTCTTTCCTGAATGGAAGGTGAACTTTATAACCACAGCTGGGTTAAAGAGAAAGAGACATTTCCCTAGGCAATAGGCAGTGACTGGGTGGTTGGGACATTCATGTAAGCATAGAGATTCCTGCTCTGATCCCTGATGTGCCCAATTTAGATCTGGAGATTGAACTGGCATCTCAGGTTATCAGCTATGATTTGTACAGCCTCTGTATCATCACAAAGGAAAATAATCAGTTTTAGCAGGACAAAAAATCCTTCACCACCCAAACCTACTGTCAGTGCAACAAGAGATGTGCATGGAGATGTGAATCCAATAACACAGGTTTCTCTTCCTGAAGTAATTCTCCCTCTGCCTGTGAGGGCTCCAAGGTTGAGCATTGGTTTATCCAATACCTGTTCATTGATCCCAGCTGGAAAATAAAGTCATGGCCAGATACCAGTCACTGTCCTCATATATTAGCAACACCTGTGGTCTTATATCCCAGAGATACTAGCAAGGTCTTTTCTCTGACAAAATCATCCCAGATTGGGAAAGGGTTAGGGTTAGAAGGGTTAGGAATAATTCCTTTTGATTTCTATGATACATAGCTGAACATTCATAAAAAAAAAGAAAAGTTTTCAGAAAGCAAGGAATTTAAATAGTAATAATACACTTTCTGCATTCCTCCTGTGGAGCAAGCATTGCTTCCCTGAGCAGTTAATTTCTTATGCATTTTCTTTCTTTGAGTCTATTCTTGTGTTTTCTGATGAGCTGCTTCCCTGCCCTGGCAAGAGCTATGGGCTTATAGTTTTGTCTTCAAGCAATGATCATAATAATAGATATTAAAATGATGCAAGACATTTCAGTCCTAGAGCACCCACATTCCTTTGTACTAATCCTGTTTATACATTCATTTCTAGGAAGAAACTCCAAAGAAATCTATAGAGAGGATAAAACAGAGTGATTTGAACAACAAAAAGCAATTTTAACGTTCCTCATGGGGTAAATTAAAATGATTTTAGTGTTTCTGATAGATTTTCCTTGGAAAACAGTCAAGAGCTGAGCTTTTGTTGTGTAAGTTCAGGCTTTGTCTGTGTGTCTGTCTAGCTGTGGTGGTATCAGTTGGCACAGTGGAGTAGGCTGGTTGCAAGCAGCATAGGAGATGTGCTGATGGTTAAAGCCTCAGCGGCCAGGTCCACCTGAATTTTGGGAACCTCAGGGGTGAATTAAACTCTGCACAGCCCCTAACCCTGCAGCACATACACGTTACTGCTGGTAAATGCAGTTGGATTGGCTGCAGTCTTGGACTCATTCTTGCTGTAATTCATAGGGACATAACCAACAGAGCTTGGTGCTTTTCCCACTTCTAGGTATCAGATGAAGTTCAACCCAAGCATGAACATCATCAGCCTTTAAATGCTGATGTGAATTTGTGTCAGGGCTCAAGGACCATGGATTCAAGGATTCTCTGACTGCCTTGGGCTGGGATTTGCTCCAAGACCTGTTTTGTTTAGGGGCTTCTTTGCAAATCCTGGGCTGGCCACCCATAATCTGGCTTGAACCTTTTGCAGCCTTGAAGTATTGAGCTAGGTCTAAGTTAAGGTTGTCTACCTAGTGCTGTCCTTTCCCCAAAAGGAGCTGTAAAATCCCATTGAAGCTGAAGGTCTGACCAACTCGTGTGGGTCAGAGCCTGAATACTTTGTGGTCCGTCCTCTGAGGCCCATTTCAGGTCCATGCTCAGTGACTCCTCACCCCAAGGAATGTGAATTAGAGCCATGGTGCCTGGATGGAACCCAGCATGACCAGTCTGAGTCAGTGTGATGGACCAGTGGAAGAACCTCTATCATTGGCTTTAGCCATGTTCTTGGGAGATGTTGGGAGTTACCCAAACCCCCCTTCATCTGCCATTTCTACTGTAGCTTGGGATAATATGATATTTCCATTTTCCAGCAGCTGCACTACTTTTTTTCCCCCTGCACATCAGCATCAAATGCTGTTTGCTGAATATTTCACTTGTTCTTATTTAGACTGAAGGTTTCTGTTACCACTGGCCCTTAGGGGACCAATTTAGCTGCACTGAACCAGTTTTGGTGTTCAATTCCCTTTTTTCAAAGAACTGCATTTCCACATCAGTTGCACCCTTCATATGCTGGCATCTTCCTCAATGAATGTATGAAAAAGCTATTTCTTCCTGTTGCCTATCCTCACTCATATATATGCCCCTGCTATCTAAATGGTGGGGGGACATGAAAGTCATGCTGAGAAGTGGGGGAGATTTTGATGTAACTGATGTACCACAAGGGACGCAACCTCATTCCAACTGAGTGAGGTTCTAAGCACAGAAATGCAAACTATTCAGCCCATGTATCATTAAAGTGTTGCAGCAAAGCCTCTCCCAGCCACCAAGTGCCTGAGTAAATCTGAGCTGCTGACTTATATCTCCGCTCTCTGCCCCAACCTGCCCTATGGTAGCTGTAATTGCAAACACATCCTGCAGCATCCTATTGTTTGTAGGGTTCTTGTCCCAAGAAAATTGTCACCCTCTTGGTGTCTTGTGGCTTTCGTGCCTTGAGGGGAAACCTGCAAAATTCACTTTGCTTTCTCCCAGTGTTAGTAAGAGATGCAAGCAGAGGAGACAATCTCAGTCTGGTGTGGTTTTCTGATAAAATACACAGGATTAAAGATAATATGGGGGTGTTTTGGTACCCATAGTATTCTGAAATAACTATTGGAGATGGAAAGGCAATAAGTGTGAGTATTATTTCTAGGTTATGACTTTCCTTAATGTAACTGATGTTTGTGGTGTTGATGTCATGGTAGAGGATAGAGGGCCAAGGGTGTAATTACGAGGAGTTTTCAGGCTTCAGCACATGGATCTTTTCATGAGGCTCGTGCTCTGCAATCACACAGATGCTTTAGAAGAGCCCATCTCACTTTCTGGTTTGTATCATCTTTCCTTACTCAGCTGCATAGGCATCAGCCTACCCAGACTCTACAGGATAAAGACACCAGAGCCAAACCAGACTCCTGGAGAAGATCCCAGAAGGAGGTGTGTGCGTGTGTCTTGCACCAAGTGTGTGAATACCCCTAAATCCTTCTGCGCCATTGAACCAGGATCCTTATTTCCCTTGAGACTGTAGTGTCTCAATGATGGATTGCAGAACTCTGCCTATCAGTTCAACCTCTCAAAGCCCTGTTCATGTATTTCCTTTCCCATCTTGTGCACAGGCTGTTATCCCCATCGGCTCCAGTTTACTGGATGCTGCTGCTCAATTCTGCACAGTCAGACTCTGCTATTTAGGGATGGCACTGAAGCAGCATTATTTATTTGCTTTTCCCATTCCATATGCATGATCCCCCTTCCCTTAAAGTGACAAATAGTGGCTTTTGTGGGGTGACACATGCAGAAGTCCCCTGCCTGCATACTTGGGCTTGAAGTTACCACCTAAAGCCCAGGACACCTTGCTCTCCTAGTTCTCCCCTGTGCAAAACATGGTTTTGAACTGGTTCCATGCTTGATGGCAAAGGAGATGTCAAGCTGATCCTCAGCACAAATCCAAGTCACGATGGGCTGGGACCCATTGGTTTATTTGTGGCATATCCTCTTGGCTCTGGTAGTCGAGTTATTAAAATGAAGCTCGTCAGCACACCAAAGAGGGTTGGGGGGGGGGGGAGCTTTGCATCTTTCATGCGGTTTGATCCTGCTCAGCTTGTTAACACTCCATTGCTTTTGTGATTAATTATTTAGTCTTCTCCCCTGGTACTGGGGTGTAACAGCACAGCCCCCATTTCTGCTGAGGCTCACAGTTCTTGGCTTTTCCCTGCAAGCCCTTTGCACCACCTCAAAGCACAGAACATCGTGTTTTTGTGATCACCTGGGCATAGCTTCTTCAGCTGCTTGATTTCTGGGGGTGTTGCTTCTTACCTGGATTCTCTGAAGCTATGCGTGCAAAGAAGTTTTCTGCACCCAGTGCTCAGACACCCTCCTACCTATAGCAGGGGCTTGTGCCCGTGGTGAGGCAGATGTGGGGTGACCCCTAAGCTCGCTGCTCTGGTTAGGTGCTAGAGCACTGGTGCAGGATGAATTTGTAGGTAGTGGTGATTGTACTGGGGTTGTGTTTCAAATTGGGTGAGCTGAATCCTTGCAACACCTCAACCATCACCTGTCCTCCAGGGTATCAGCACCCATGGACCACCTGCAACCAGTGGATCAGGGAGGACTGGTAGGTCCTTCCAGCTCTGGAAGGCACCTTCCTCTCTCCCTGAGCATCCTCAGCTGTGCTTCCTGCTTGAAGCCCCAGCTGCTGGCTAGGGCAGGCCTGAGGTGTGAATAATCAGCAAGGTATTAACTGTGTTTTCTTTATGACACCATCTCCCCAGTTCCTCTGATGTTTGCATCCTTCTCCTTTCATCTCTTGCCTCTGGTGCAGGCGTCCTGCACAGTGTGGGACCATGGGAGGCTCTGCCAAGGGGTAGGCAGGCACATCCCACTGCAGCGGGGTTGGGAGCCACTGCTCATGTCCCAGCCCTGCAGATGCGACTTAGAGAGTCTGAGCTTGTCCTTCCCCCTCCTGCAAGCTCCCTGTCTGCTGCTGGATGAGCCACCCTTCATGTTGTGCCACTTCCCTCCTCCCCACCAAGGGTGTTGGGAAAGCTGATTACTTTATGCTTAGGAAGCTCGTGAAGTATTAGCCTGGGTTTCTGTATTTTATATGGGCCCATAAATTAAATGGGAGCTTACAGTGATGGGGAAAGGAGCCAGGGAAAGCAATTATTTCTCAGGAAGGCATAATGACTGATGGTTTTTCTACATGTTAATTGAAAGTGCTGGAAGTTTTAGTGAAATAACACCTTGAAGGCAGCTGGTACTGAGTATACAGACCAGAGGACAACAGGCTGCATCGCTTGCTGTTTAGGAAGCTCAGTGGTAACCAAAAGGTGTTAATCAAATCCCATCTTTAAGACTTTGAGCCAGATGACAGAGTCACAAACCTTCAGCCCTCTGAACATCCCCATGTCTGTGCTTTTAATGCTCAGGTCCCTGCCTGTAAACCAGTTTACTCTCTTGAAGTATTGTCTGTGCTTCATAAAACTTTGAACATGATCCAAGATCTCAAACACTTCCCAGGTGGGTAACAATGGATCCCTGTGAGCAAGGGCTGCCCACCACAGCGTGATGGGGTATGAGGGCCTCCCCATCCCTGGGGCCACATTCAGTTTATGAAAGTGACATCTCATTTCTGATGGGAGAATCATAGTGTGTGCCTCCTGCATCCATTAATAGCACATAAATAACCTGCTTGGGTCAGAGATGCTGAGGGTGATATGTAAGCTGGAAAGAATTGAGAGCAGAGGCTGGATTCACTGCCTTGGTGATTAGATCGTAGCAAAAATGAAATTCAAGCCCCGTTTCTTTTTTAGACTCAACCATGTCTTCAAATCCTATTGGGCCACACCAGAAGTGCAGGTACACCAGGTACAGTTACATCACAATAAAACAGCCTTTTAAGATCCCAATATCATAACCATGAAGCCATATTGGTCATATTATTTATTAATAGTTACGATTTCAAAGACTGGGTCTTAATATATAATCTTCACCTTCCACCGTGGCTTAGTCTGCTTAAGGCTTGTGGAATTATTCATGTTACAGAGAAACTAGCACGCATAATAACTTGTGGGATTCAGATTGTCTCTGAGAATGTATTTACCTTCTCATTTTTCAAGACATTCCACTCCCAAAAGTTCTGTAATAAAAGAGTGTATGAAGTAAAGAAGTGTAAAATACACATTATATAGAACTTCTGGGTAAAGCTCTGCTGACAAAATCATTAAATCTTCCAATTACTATCTAAATAAATATTTTATTGTATTTTAATGTGTTTTATTATATTCTGCAGTCCCCGGAGCCACCTTGATGTCACACATGAAAGAATTATTATGGAGAGCCTTTGCAGTATGAAAATGAATGCTTAAATGCTTGGAGAGTTATAAAAGTTTCAGCAGGTTTTCTAAGACTAGTGAGGAGGTTTCATAAATAGTGATTTTTTCCCCTCTCAAACATTCCAGGTCAATGGAGTGTACAAGAGGAGATGTTAACAAAACCTGTGCTCTCTTAATAAGAGACTGGAGTGTTTGGAGGGCAACACACACAACGCTTATGCCGCGGCACTCTCTAATAACATCTCCAGACACTGCAATAGCATTAAAGCATGACAAGATTGTATAATAACTCTATTAATCACTTTCCCAGTAACGTTAAGAGAGCATGTTATAGCAACTGGATAAACCCTATCACCTTTCGGTGCCTTGGGAGGTTTGGGGCAGTTATTGCAGAGGGACACCATCTGTTGGTTTAGTCTCTAAACTCATTTTAAGTCCTTTGTGGGGTGGTGCATGTTGAGTGTTTTGCTTCTTAGAAGAAACTGGGAGCAGGATGTGCACGCGTGTCTGTCCCACCTGCTTGCCAGGAGAGGCTTTGGGAAAGGAAACAAGCCAGTTTAATGCAAAGGCACTATTAAATGTGCTCCTCCAGCTTCCTTCCTGAGCTGCTCTTGAGTTATCTCTTGCATTATTTATGTGTATTCCCCCCAGCTTTGTGACCTGGGGGCTGGGGCAGGAAGAAAGCTTGGGGTAGGAGTGCCTGTGCACTTGGTTTATGGTTATGCATCAATTCCCTCTCCATCCCGGGGTCAGGTCTCCTGAGCCCTGGGCACTGTTGTTGGTAGCCACCCATCAGGCAGTGGCTCTGTGTTGTGCACGGGAATCGGGAATGGCTTCAGAGTCCCCAGTGGCCAAACATTCATCATGGGATAATGCTGCAGGCAGTCTGTGCATGGATACCCGCTGCCCATTAAGCACACAGTGGGAAAATTGTGGGTTCTTTTCCCCTTCGTGTACGTTTGCACATCTAATGAATACTTGGGTAGCAGACACATAAAATTGGGTTGGATGGAGAGGTTTCTAAAAGGATACTACTTAACCTCTGCTACCCACTCTTTCCAAGGCTTCTTGGTAGCCAGGAGGCGTCCCAGAAGAAGATAATTAGGCTTGTGCTATTTCAACCTCCTCTGATCCCTCAGAAAGAGTTAATTACAGTCTTTTCCCTCTTGCTCAAAGGTGGCTGGGTATTATTATCAGAGCTGTAATTATTCATGCTAATTGCTTATTTGGAGAGGGAGAGAGAAACCCCAGACTCTGCATCAGTGATTAGCAGAGCAGACCCAGGTACTCTTCTAGAAGGCTGGACCAAGGTAGTGCAAAGGGGTGGAAGGAGGCTGGGAATGCTGGAGTGTTGGTGAGTGAGTGGTGGAGTAGACCTGGTCCTGCTAATGCTGCCACCTGCTCCGGGACTGAGGAAGAAGAGCATGCACTTCTTGCAGACCTTCCTCCGGTGGAGGGCACTCCGAGGTAATTGTACTGCTGGCTGGAGTCTTGGTTTGTTTTGTGGCTTAATTAACCTCTCATCATTTGGTTTCATTTTCCCTCCCTACGAGGGAGCAGGGTGCGTTGTGAGCTGCATGTCTGGGGTTTGGGATTAAGCTGCAGATATTTCGGCTGATGTTTCATTAAACTGAACAAAAACGTCTATGATCCCCTGACCTTATGCTGGTGGTTTTAAGCTGGGAAGGACAAAGGAGGTGGTGTGTTTGTCCTTCCCCCTATTTACGGGCTTTTAATAATAAGGTTGATTTCCTTTGGAGGCTTATTCCTATCACCAGATCCCGGGCTTGCTTGTTAAAAGCAATAGATTTAACTTGTATTCATTGTTGGTTAAGAGTATCTGAAGTATGACGGTGCTGATGAGATGCTTTGAAGGCATCAGCATGGTCAAATCCAGCATGCTGCAGAAGCTGGGACTTGGTGGGAAAACGCTGTGGGAAGCTGTCTCCTTAGGCAGACGTGGAGCGGTTTGGGAATGTTGGTGTGCTGTGAACACACACTGGCTTCTTCTGAAGTGAGGGAAGAATTGGTGAGGTGGGAGCTTGACCTGAGTCATCCCTAAGAAGTCATGAGTTTATTGTACTCTTTTCTTTTCCTGGAACAGCAGGACCATGGGTCCTGCTTGACGGCAGTTGCAAACTGCTCCTGGTATCTAATCCTTGCATGAGTCAGTGCAGGGGTGAGCGCTTCTCTGTGGTGTGGGCTCTTTTCTATTGAGCTTTCTGTTTTCTCTTAAGCTTTTGGTTCCTGCTGTTGTTAAGGCTGAGAAAAAACAACCTCAAGAATTGCACTTTACAGGTGCCACAAACTGTGTGGGTTTTAACAAAACAACCGGAGGGAGCTGCCTCTGCCAACCACCTCCGAATGTTCCTCTGTCCTTTTTATAAAGGTCTCTTTGTTATCATGCTCATGGACAAGCAGCCACGTGCTGTGCTAAAAGCCAACCTTCAATGCTCTCTCTTCTGGACATCTGAAATTATTATCCTTGTGCTTTAACTTCCTAACTGGCCATAATTATGTTTTAATGTACTGAGTAATCTTTTCATCTGGATGTTTTACTGCTCACATAAATTACACAGGCTTTCCGTGCTCATATCCTCTTCCTGACAGAGGAATTGGCTTAAGTACAGCACAGTGGGAACTGAGGACTGCTACTGTGGGGACTGCAGTCGTCCTCATCCTTTGGGATGGGTGGCAAGGACACAGGGATGGGGAGATGTTTCTTGCTGAGTAAGGGGAAATTTGGATTTACATGGAGATCAGGGTCTTGGTCATTATTCTAACAGGTACAGTGTTGCTGAACCCGAGCTGAAGATTTATTTGTAGCTTTACAAGCCTTTTGCATGCTGATTATTTGGAATGCTGAACACCTCCAAGAAGGCAAGGAATCCAAATCTGCAGCCATGGCACAAGAGAAATAGCCCTTAGTAAACCTAGTCTGTCCATGTCTGGATCCCTTAATGACAGCAAATTTTGTACTTATCTTGGAATCTGCAGGAATTAAGAGCTTTTTTTATTCCTTAAGGTATCTGGCCAAAATGCAGAGATTTTTTTTCCCCTTGTTTTACTTTTCTTTCTTTTTCCCCCTGTATTTTCTGACAATTACCACTTCATCCTTTGCTGTTCTGTTCTTAAGCTACATGTAGTACACGTTATCTAACTAATTACTACTTATTGCTTTCCTATGGACCTCAGATCTCTGAAACACCTCCTTAATAACACTGTTGTACTAAAAACATACGTTTGTATGCTCCTATAACAAGCTTCCCATGCGCTGCTAGCAGCGTTTGCTTCCTCCCTGCAGTTTGTTCTTCATGCTGGGGTCTCAAGATTGTAAACGAGTGCTGCCCTTCTTGCACCTTTGTCACTCAATGGTTCAACTCCATGTGCAGATTGCATGGGGAGGTCAGGAATCTTTGGGCTGTGGACGTGATCTTTGCTTTGGTGTGATGTTACCTGCAAGGAGAGCGATGCCCCCAGAGGAATGTACTCTGGTGGCTGCCAAGGGCCATGGGAGATTGTGATCCCTCTAATGAGGGAAACATCCCTCTATGGAGGAACTGCATACAGTACAGCGCACAGCACTCAGAGAGATCCCCTGATTGTGGGGCTTTTTTGTCTAGCGACCTAGAGTGCCTTGTACAGCTAGCTGACCTTGTATGCCATAGGGATAAGTAGGATACCTACATGGGGGAGTCCTAACCAGAGACACCACCATTGCCCTTGCCCTGTTGACATCCAGATTTTTGGGATGTAAGTAAAGAGGCTTGGAGCAAGACAGTTGCAGGTACAGGAGTGGGTAAGAAGCTGGGCAGTGAAGACTCACAGCAGTTCAGGGTGTTTGCTAAATGCCTGCATTTCATCTGCTGTTGACCTGTGTTGGACTTGGAGCTAATGGGGAGATATACAGACGAATCATTTGGAAAGCAGGCATGTCTAAGCAGTCTTGGTGTGCTTTGATCTGAAAGGCTTTCCTTTAAGCGTCAGGCAGCCTTTCAACTGATGTCTGTGTGGGAGAGAGTTTTTGATGGAGTGAGATGGCATGGCTGGGTTTACTGGAGTTTAACTCCAGTATTTGAAATCAGGAAAGGTAGAGGAAAGGCTTTGTAAGAGGCTGGCTCTGGGAGTGGGGAACTGACTCCCCATCCTCTATCAACCATTGCAGTAGTGTGGGCAATGTTGTTTCTCCTTTTTTTTTTCCCCTGACAAAATCCATTAATTAAAAGGCTACATTAATCTGCACTCATTGAGTTTGACAGATCTGAGATTGAATGCTAATTCATGGCACTGTTGTGCATGGTGGGGTGTGTGTGAGCATCTTTAGGAGCTAGGGCAGCCAGCAAGTAATCATCCATCAGGCTGAGTTTTTGCTCCATATGCCCCACTGTATCTGGGCAGGGGGGAAATAGGGGAGAAAAGATCTCACAAACTTCATCAAGAATAGTCGGTATCCCAGGAAAAATAACACCTATGCATGAGCTATCAGAATAGCAGAGCTGAGAAAAGGTGTTTGGCCAATGACCAAATGCTCTCTCTGGACCAGACATCAGAGTGGTTGTTCTACGAATCAGCCTTGGGAAATAGCCCAGCAAGAGATCATTGTGTAACCCCTGCAGTGGGTGATGTTTCTCAAGCAGTTTCTGTAGTCATGTTGTGAGCAGCAAGTGCTGATTTTTATTATTATTACTTTTTTCCCTTGAGATCTTTCTATTTCCTTGCTTTGCCCTCACAACACTGATGAGGGCACCCCCATTATCCTTATCCCAGGCAGGACTTTTGAACCTGTGCTCAAATCTTTTTTGGTCATTTTGTCTAAGCAGTGACATGCAGTGGCTGTATAATGTGATGGAAATGTAGGTAACAAGCTTCTGTGGAGAGATGGATGCAGGTATATATGTGTTTATACATTCTGCTAGCACTTAAATGCATTACATATTTCTCCCACATTTGTTTGCTGATGCAGCAACCTATGGTGAGGATTTTGCAGGCTATTCCTGAGCTCACAGACAGGAATGTGGCAGCGTTCTTCTCTGTTCCCTTGTCTGTGCTCAGACAGAGTTCCAAGATCCTTTACAGGGTAGTGGTCATTCTTCATTGTCCAATATATACCAACTAAGTATTCTTGATAGTAGTATCTTGACAACAAATGAATGGGCGGTGATCCAATAGGCTGGGCAGTCCTGGATGTGAGGATCAGCTGGAAGTTAAGCTGGGCAATCTGAATCCCAACATAACCAATACCATGATGCAGATCCTACCAAAAGGCTGAGAAAGAATATTAGGGGTGTCCAGTGTTTCTATCGAACTCGTTTGGAATATCAGCACATTATTACAATGGCCAAGTCAGGCCCTCTTGACTTCAATAGCTGATCTGTAACTCCTGCAGAGCCTGGTGCAGTGGGGTTGAAATCAGCTTTGAAGCCTGATTCTCCCTCACAGTTGGGTTTCTCAGGGTTTTTGGTTGGTTTTGGGGTGGTTTTTATTGGTTTGGTTTGTTTGTGTGGTGTTTTACTTTCATTCTTTTAACCCTCCAGAAGTTCTTTGCTCTGGTAGCTCAGCTTATATAGCCTCAAAGCAAGAAATAATCAACTGCACATCCCAGCAGCACCTTCTTTCTTGCAGGGTGATGTTGCGATCCTGTATATGTGCTTGTGAAAATAAAAGCATTCAATTGTATCCCTTTCTGTCCCTGTTCTCTCCATAAGCCATTATAAAAGGAGTTGTAGAACTCAACTGAAAGTACATGCTGCTCCCTCGTGGAGCACCATGCATTGCAGGCGAGGCCAGGATTGCTGTGCATAAAGGATCTGGACCAGCAGCCTCTGAAACAAGTGATGCTCCTTTTAGGAAGGGAAAATGGGATTTTGCAGGTGATGGAATGATGGGTTTACTGTCCTTAATTCCCAGCCAGCACCCGCCTTGGGATGGAAAATGTGGGAATAGCTTGTGGAGCCAGCTTGGCTTTGGCGGGTGGGTGGATAAGGAAAGGTGAGGATGTGGCGGTAGTGAGAGGTTTTTCCAGCCTTTTTTTTTGTGCTGAGTTGACCTGAAAACCCAAACGCTCAGGATATTAGAGGCTTACCTGCATGTTCAATGTGCTCCCTGCAGGCAGCCCCAAGTCTGCAGTGTCTGTCTGCTGCTGGGCACTGCCAAACATGGGGCTAAAGCACTCTTGCAAGAGATGGGGCAAACCTGCGGTCTAGGCTGTTCCCAGAGAGGAGCAGGTATTGTCCTGAGTGCCTCCTACTCTGTTGAGGAACTTGCTAAATCCTACCATTATCTAGCAGCTTCCAACTCTTAGAAAGTTCAAGAAATAAATGTTCCTTCTTCTGTCTGATGGAAGTAGGCACCTATCTGGAGAAAAACCCTCTCCTCTTCCGACACAGAGCGAGGATGGAGAGGTTGGAAGCCTCCCTGTAATCACAAGAGGGCAGAGTTGGCTCATGGCTCCTGAGCATCCCCAGCTCATGGACCCACCAAGGGGCAGTGGGAGCTGGCCTTGCCCGTGGCACTGGTGGCAGCCGGAGCTGTGACAGTTGCTGGGCTGTCGGCACAAATGTGACTCCATCGTATGACTGTGCCCTTCAGCACCAATGTTACCTGGGGGGATGTATAAATAAGACAAGAATATCTCTTGTGACCCTTCTCTAGTTGCTTTGAAAGGTCAGCTGTACCCATGTGTGCTCATGGGCGTCTTGCTATGGCATTAATAAAAGCTTCATATTAATATTGATGTTAGAATTGGAAACATAAATTGGTTGTTAATTAGCAGCTGAAGAGTGGCTCAAGCAGTGCTGGTGATGATGTATTGAGCCTGGCTTCCCAAGAAATGTCTGCTCTAAACTACACAAATGACACAAATGCAGGTCACAGGTCCTGTTTGCATGTAAAATAGCAAAGGTGTCATTGCTAATGAACACATCTGCCTAGCAGGTACTCAGCAGGCTGCTTGTACCCGCACGTTTTGAGAGTATCTTTTGTGACATTGCCTGGAAGGAGCTGGAATGATCACAGTGGAGGCTGCCTCCTGATTCCCTCTCGGTGGGTGCTCTTTCAGGTAATGCAGGAATGTGAATATTGAGGCTTTTAAACAGGTTGGAGTTTTAGACTTATATCAGGAGACAGTCTTGTGTGACTTGTGTGATTTTTAGGTAACACCATGTGTAACCTTCCCTAAAGCCTTCTGGGTCTCATTGATGCCATCGAGTCCAGTAGTAAGTTATTTTGAATGGACAGTTCTACATTCTGTGGCATTTCTCATGTGGTTGGGGAATAGGGATGGTATTTTTGGCACTCTCCTGCAATTGAATGTCCTGGGAAGAAAAAGTGCATATCTAAAATGGATGGTGGCGTGGCTCAGGCTTCAAAAGCATGTTGTTATCTCCCGCAGCCCTTGCCCTGCTGTGAATGGGATTGAAGAGCAGCTCTCCTATGCAGCTTCAGTAGGGTTCACAGTTAGCTCTGTCATCTATCTGAGTATCTCTAGTGTGTGTCTGTGCTAATGGGGTGCAGTCCTGGTGTCTGTATTATGAACCTCCTCTATTGCATTGACAGTTAGGTGGAGTATGCCATTAACCTTCCAGGCTGCTCTGATTGCTCAGTTTTTGATCAGACACAGCTTGTATTAGTATGTGGTGCTAAACTCAGTGCAGTGTTATCGGAGTGTCAGAGGCTTTGCTGGCCAGCAGATCAGCTCTTCACTCCTTCATTCCCCTGCTCCATGCATGAGGAAAGGGAAGCTGAAGCACAACCTTAACATAGGGGTAAGGGATTTTGGCCAAAACCAACTAAGAAAGCAAAAGCAAACTGCAAGAACCTCCCAGGTTTTATGTGTTTGCACTCAGTCATTCTCTGTATCTTCTCAGTTTTCAGACTTCCCCCCCTATTTTTTACCTTACCACTTTGTGACTTGCTTTGAAATGGGACTACCCAAGTTCACATCCCCACCACTCACATATTTCATTCAAGCACTGCCTTAATCCTCTTCCTGCCCTACCCAATGCCTTTTCACATGGAACAAAGCTTATTTCCCTGGTTAGCTGTGTTTGCTCTCTGTCTGCTGACTGGATGACTAACACTTTGGTGTTGCAATCCATACAGAGGTGTTTTGTCGCAGACAGAAGTGGTTCTTAGGGTAGCTGTGCTAGCACAGGCATGCAAATGTGTCTCAATAGCTCCTGGAGCAGAGCCAGTCCCCAGTAGCACCATCCAGGGCCAAGGGTGATGGGGTGAACTTGTCTGAACAAGCAAACCCTTTCCTCCAGAGCTGATGGGTGCTTATGGTGATGTAGAGGGAACCGGTAGTGGGGCTGTCAGCCATGGACTCCAAGAAGGAGCAGTGTGAGAAGCACCCCAAGCCCTGGGCAGTGGTAGGGTAGCTCTTCAGGATGCTGTGTGGAAGCAAGCAGGTGGTGCTAACTTCTCCCATCTTATCCAACTTTTATTGTAAAGCCTGAAAAGAGCTTTCCCAAGGTGCCACAGATGAGGTGACAGGAAGACACAGATGGAAAAGGACTTCCTAAAGTGAAGTAGGCACAGTGGGAGGTATTTTGTTAGCAAGGGAGATGGTGGTAAACATTGCCCTTGTCTTGATGAGAACATATAGGGAACACGTGTGTTGGTATGCTTGGTTTAACATAACTGAAGAGCCTCGTCTAAGATGCAGGGTAATGCATCTGAAGTTGCTTAGATCTAAACTTGTCCCTAGGCATTTGACATTTCCCTCAGTGAAGACTCACCTTGTACTGTATGTTCATTATAGCTGAATTCTTTTCAAAGATGCTCGTGGTAGAACATCCCATAAAATAAAATCAATTATGCCTCAGCCTTCTTATCTCTACTAAGTGTACAATGGGGATTGATTGTGCCTCTGAGAAGAAAATGCTGTGTTACACTTCTCATCTATGTCTAAATGTATTCCTGTTAGACCAAACCTGCTTAGAAACAGCTGTAGCAAGACTAAGATTCTGGGACTGGATGGGAGCTGGCACTGTTTTGTCCTATCCTCAATGGTACAGAAAGAGCCTTATATTGCCTTAGTACAGCATCCTGCTTGCAAATGCACTTGAATAAGTGTCTTGGGAAAAGTCCCAAATGTAATACCTGCTCAAATTGTGCTCTTGGTGTGTCAGATTAGATGCAGATGCAGTGCTCAGGCAGTCTTGTTTAATAGATTTTTATCTTCTGTACCAGTAGATTCAAAGGGATGAAAAAGACTCGGAGTTCTGGGCCACAGAGTGTGGGAGGAAAAGGAGCCTCTGAGTCACTGGTGATTATTGAATGACAGCAGAATTGAAATGCCTCGAAAGCCCAACCGTGCATTCATGTAGGCTGCTAATTGTTGATGATGTGCAAAGGCAAGAGCCCTGCCTGAAATTCCGAGAGTCCTGTTTCCCTAAAGAAAAAAAGGAATAAAATGGCCTTTTTGCTGGCTTCTCAGCTGAGCCATGAGCACATGTGTGATGTAGAGGCCATGGCATTCCCTTGGGCTGTTGGCTGAGATAGGACCACATCATTGCCCTGGGCCCCAAAAGCATCTCCCTCTGCTTCGGCTGCATTCCAAGTGGAGCCTGGTGTTCAGCCACCTGGCTGATGCTGGTGAGGAAGAGGACTGTTGGATGCAAAACCACTCCTGCTAGTGCTGAGAGATGCCCTTTTCTTTCCCATGAGGGTGAGGGTCCTCTTCTAGGACATAAAGTTCCAGGATAAGTTGCTCAATTGAGAGCAGTCTTCTCCATCCCGTGGTTCGCTTATTCACCAGCTCTCTTGCTTGCACGTGGGTTGGTTTTAATCCCCTCCAGGCTGTGCCAGAAAGGTTTCAGGTCAAGGCTGAGGAACATTGGATGTAACTGGAATGAGGTATTTCACCAGGCTGTAACTCCTCCCTGGAGGATTTCTCAGTCTGTTCACAGCTCTGGTGCCTTGAGTCCAGGAGGACCCAAGCACTGTGTGAATCACTCCTAGGTTGGCACTGGTGGCCTCAGGGACCTGATGGAGAGGAGCTGAATCATGGAGGTGGGATGCAGGGCACCCCTTCACTGCAGCGAGCTGCCACCAGGCTCCCCCAGCAAAAACAGCCATGCCTGCTTCGGGTTGAGACACTACATCATGCAAGCTTTGTGTGGTGAGAACATATGAGTTAGGAGCTTCAAGCTCACTTTAAAGTCAGTGGAAGAACAACCTTACTGCTCCGAGCTGACATCCCCGAGAGATCCTGACTCATCTCTGTGGCTTTACCTGACTTTCTGCCCCTAAAACTGGTGCTGCAAAAAGATATGCTGGAGCTACAGCCCAGGGCCTGGGAAGACCTTGGAGGCATCAGAAAGCCATTGGTTAAAGCTGTGTAAGACTCAACAGGGCTTGGTTTGAGATGAGAGCTTTGCCCTCAGATGTAAGACACAGATGTACCTGTCCCTGGCTCCTTTGGGCTCACGGTGACGCTGGCTCCTTCCTCGCTTCCTCATCCCCTTGTTCATCCCTAAGAAAACACGGTGTTTTCCTAAATTTAGCAGCATAAGTACTGTGGATGTTGTCTCTTCTCCCCCCTTCCCCACTTTCAAAAGGCATCTTAAAAGCTGCACAGCGATTTAAATGGCAGCTTGATGGGAATCCATAGCAAATGACTCTGCAATTAGTAAATCTCTCCTATTGTGACAGCTCTATTATTAAACTGCCATAAATGCCAGGCTATTAATCTGCTGTCTCCTCAATCCCCATGCTTCCCCTTCCTTGCCTGTCCTTTACACTGCTTGATTCTTTGATTTTCTTTTTTTTCCCTTTATTTTTCCCTGTCTTCCAGCAAGTGTTGCCAGGGAGGTGGCACTTGCAGGGGGAAAAAGGCTTTGTGGCACTGTCCCTTAGGAGCTTTTAACCTGTAAGGCCTGAATGCATGCTCATTAATCTGTAAGCTCTATGAATGGTTATCTCTCATTTGCTTCGAAACTTTTGCTGCTTCAAAACCAGAGCATGTGAAATTCCCAGTTTGCCAAAATCAAAGTTTAGCTCTTAATGAAACCCCTTTATGCAGGAAGGTGAAGGGGTAGGGAGGGAAGCAGTGACAGCAAATGGGCAGGATATTGACTTAGGAAAAATCATAGCTTTCCTGATGGCAGGGTGAACTTTGCAGCTGCTCCATCCCATGGTAAAGGTGTGCATCTCATTTCTTAGCCCATAATTCTGCTCTGTCACCCCAGGGCTCAGGGCCATGCGGAGCTGTTGGTAATGTAAAAAGCATGCAGGGCTGCAAACAGCAATGAAAGCAGAGCCTCAAATAGATGGTGCCTCCATTGTGTCAGTGTGTTGTGTGTTCTCAGTGCACACTTGTATACGCTCATGCCTCCTGCGGAAGCAAAGGGACAGGGGCAGAGGGAGCAGGAGCATGTGGAGGAGTGGATGTTGTAGCATCTTGGGGTGACAAGAAGGTTTCACCTGTGAGCATTGAGATTGGCCCGTTGAGGATGCAGTGCTGGCATCTCTGTTCTGGGGTTTCAACCAAGGAAAGACATTGTGTCTTTACAGTGGTGCAGGGATGAGCTTAGCACAGAAAAGTGTCTGCTGCTTGGCAAAAAAACACTTGGGAAGGTCCCCACCAGCCTTAAATCTGTGATCTCCTGGCTTACAGCTGCTGCTTGGGATGGTGCTGGTCTCAGTGGAGAGGTGTTACCCTGCAGCTCCCCTGGCACTACAGTACCTGTGTAGGAGGAGCTGATGGTGCAACCTGGCAGAGAATCTGGATGTGTATTTATGAAATGTGTATGTATAACTGCCCTGTTCTTCTCCACTGCAATAAGAAGTGGTACTGCTCTGGATCGCTATACTTCCATCTGCTGCTTGGAGAAGAGTGTGTCTTACAATACTGTCAGGATGAGGTCTTTCTGAGAGCTTGGAAATTTGGACCTTTAACAGCTGGAGTGTAAGAAAAGCATCCACATTGCTCCATGGCAGAGATAACAGCAAAGTGACCCATAAACCCCAAATCTGAGACTTGGAAACTGTTGTGGGCATGAAGAGGCTTTTTCTTCTGCCTCAATGATGAACACGCTGGTGCAAATCAGCTGCACTATGTAAACACCTCCATGCTCTTTGCATCCTGTTGCTATAGAAACTCCCCCAGAGCCTGGGTACCTGCACAGCTGTTTTGCTGCTCTGGGAACATCAGGTGCCTCTGAGCTGGGGCATCTGGTTGAGGTCTGCTGGGGACTTTTGCCTGCTGCTGCTTTTGGGCTGCTGAGGTATTAAAGAAAATGAAGATCTGCATCCGCTTAGTGCCAGCTTTAGTCCCTTGTGATGAGATGGGCTTCTGCCTAGCATGCTGCCCTCTGTTAACTATGGGTATTTAGAAGGCTCTCAAATACAGTATTATACTCCTAATTATGCAGAAATCCTTCAATCTGGTCTGTTTCATCTGGGAATTATGCTCAACCATCAAATCCTGCCAAATATCATCTTCTTAGAGCAAGGGAGGCTGGTGCAGTTGGATTGCCCCCTGCAGAGAAGCAAATCCAGCCAAGAGGCCAAGCTGTGCACCCTGGGGGGATGAGCCCAAGAAGGGGCTGCTGGTGTGAATGTGCCCATCTCCTTTTTTAACAGCACAGGGTAACCTTCCCAGCCCTTCACCCCACATGATCCCAGCAAACACTTATGTTGTCAGATGTTTCCCAAGTCAGGGGAGTATTTTTGTTCTTGTCCACAGGGACAGTACTTCCAAAAGAGGAGGCTGGTTGGAGGCTTTCACCAGAGAAGATGGGAGAGAGTGGCTTTGGGAGAGGACTTGATGTGACATCTACACACATGACTTATGGTGTGACGTTGGAACAGAGAAGCTGTGGCTCCTCCATCCTTGACAGTGTTGAAGACCAGGTTGGACAGGGCTTGGAGCAACCTGCTCTAGTGGAAGAGGGGGGATTGGAACTGGATGAGCTTCAAGGTCTCTTCCAATCCAAACTAACATGTGAATCTATGATGATCTGCACAGGGCATCTGCACCTTCCTCCTCTGTCACCTTTCTCCTCTGGCTAAATCACTTTGCACCAGGAGTGTGTCATTCTGGAGATAACAAAGGCTACGTGATGCTTTGTATATTTGCTATTAGCATGTTTAATGCGGCTGCAATTCAGATCACAAACATCCTTTGAAATTGTGCAAGTACTGCCTCAATATGACCCCAGTCCACTCGGGGCAGATGCTGTTTGTAAAGGAGTCTGGTCCTTAATTACCTTGGAAAAATCATAGGCAATGTAGGCAACTGTTAGTTATGCCTGGGCCACCATCTGCCTGGCATGTGGTTATTGCAGGGATGCAACTGAAATTGTGCAAGGAAGCTTTAATGCCCCTTTGGTGATCCGTCCCTCAGGTGTTTGTTGGCTCAGAGCACCTGCAGGCTTCATTGCTTTTTGATCCAGGCCTATTTTCCTGTTGTCCTCCCTACCCATACCTGCATCATTTCTCAGATCTATAGAGAGCAACCCCATAGCTTTCACTCTAATCTCTACATCCATTTAAGCCTTGCACTGCTTCTTAGCAGTGAATTAATACTTGAGTAAAAGGGTTTTACACTACAATATATTTTAAAGAATATTCTTAAATTACCATTCCGTAAGTCATTGTACAGAATGTTTCTGAGAACCTTATTCTAGGGAGCTCTCTTAAACCTGTAATGTTAGTTCCTGTTTGCAGTCAGTCTGGTTATTACCATGTGTCAGAAATGTCAGCTAATATGAAGGTGGGAGACAGCAAACGTAGGTTTTCATAGCTCTTAGAGCTTTCAGAAAATAATTTTCTGTGCTTTTCTTTTTCACCTTTAAAAAAAGGGGCATCCAAGCATCTATTTTTTGCCAAGCGTACAGCTTCAAAACTTGGGTTTCTTGTCAATAATTCATCCAGTGTTGAATCTGGCTTGGATTCTGTGAGTGCATCTTTGTGGAGTAATGAGGTTTGCAGTCATGGGTCTTCCAGTATTGTTCCCAGTGGCCCTCGTACGGGAATACATTCTTGGAGTAGGAGGTGTAGCTCTGGAGAGTGGACTTGAGCAGCAGTTGCTTTGCCTTTAGGTAGCAGAAACAATGTCCAGGAAAGCACAGGAAAATAAAGTACTGAGGGAACAGCTTTGCTTTGAATGTTATGGCAAAAATGAATAAATCTCTTACTTGTAATGCATTATTGCACCTGTAACTACTGTGCTTCAGTATGCAAATGGATGCTGAGGTAGCAGAGAATGTGTACTTGTTGCATCTTCTCATGTGTAATCAAAAGGTACAAATGAGGGGGCGTCTTTGCCATAAACTGGGTCACTGGGTTAATAGAGTTTTGAAAATACCCCCTCCTAACCCATGCCATTAATAACTCAACATCCATCTAGATTTGAATACTGTCATATGCCTGTGATGTGCATGTCAGTCATCTGCTTGCTCTGAAGGTTTCTCCCTTAGTAAAGGAAATACTCTGTGTGGTAGAAATCACTGCTGAATACAATAGGATGCTTTGACTGGCAACAATTCGTCTTCATTTGAGCACTGAATATTCCATTTCTCTAGCTAGTGAAAGGCTTGATTTAGGGTAGCAGCACAGTGACTATTCCAGGTACAGGTTTGAAAAGTTAATATTCAGCTGCACTTTATACAAATGCAGCTAGGTAAGCTTTTCATGTTTCTGTGTCTAGTACCTGTTCCCTGTTCTTTTGTGTCTCCTGCCATGGGTTTGACTGAGACACTCCTCTATGGGTGGTGTTTGCACTGCTTCCTTGCTGGGTTTTAGTGTGTTCCCTTTTCATAGTGATTCAGCAGGAAATTTTAGGTTTTAGAGGGAGGAGGAATAGGGGAAGCAGTTAATGAGCTGTATTTGCTGCTCTGTCGAAAGAGATGAATCTTCTCTCTAGGTTACAGATTACTAAAGTTAGGAGCTTTATCCGAGGGATTGAGATGAACTGTTCTCTAGGACAAGACGTCTTTCTCGCTGGCCATCCTAGAGGAAACCCTGGTGATGCTCTCCTGTTAGACAGCTCATATAGGTGGAAATGGATCTCTTCCCTAGTGCCTTCCTGAAGGGTGCTGAGCTTGTTCTGAACAGCACTGCTGAGACTTTGTGAAATACAACATTAGCTTTACCTTCCCATTGATTCAAACACTAAATGCTTCCTCCTCATCCCTACACCTTCTAGGCCCAGGAGCTCTGTTGCCCTTCTGAGCTGCAGTCTAGGCAGGGTGGCTTGGCACACTGTTGCTCCTAATGGTGTGGCATTTCCCAATCTGATAATGGGAATATGAAGGAATGCTTTGCTCCTGGGTGTGTTGCTCTTTTTGGGCTGGTAGGATCTTGCAAGGAGGTGCCAGATGCCTGGTTTTCTGAGCAGCAGGGATGCAGATGTCACGTTAAGGAGGACTCCGTCTCCTTGCCCTGCAGCAGCAAAAGCTGAATGGCCATGACCCAATTTTGTTCATTTTCAGATGTATTTCAACACGTTTTTAATTCCCTTCCCCTTTCTGAGAATTAGAGTCATTCTGCCTTTGCTATTAGGGATCCCCCTCTCCCTTCTTGAGTGCATCTCTCCTGGAGAGATCACACAATCAAGCCAACCCCTTTTTCTCATGTAATGCAAACCCCATCTACTCCAGGTAGCCAAGATTACCAGCTAACTTTACCTGTGGCTTGTAAGAGCAATAGGTTACAGTTGCTGTTGTGGTTAGCAAAGCAAAAACCATTTCTCTCTGCTTACATTGAAGGCAGTTGTTCTCTCTACCAGCTCCTTTAAGTCTTCCCTCAGCCTAGATCTTAGCAGCCAGGTCCTGGCCACCCTGAAGTTTGCAGGATCATGCTTTGACTTCCATGGGATAATGATTTTCCTGCCCACGTTCAAATGACACCAACTACCAGTTGCAAAAGGAGAATGGTAAATTCATTTGTTAGCTGTCCTCTCTCCTGTGAGATTTACTTCCATCAGGGATTTTTATAGGCCAGTGCTGTGTCTTTCCTGATAGGGATGTGCGCTGAAGGGGATTTATTGTTCCTTTCCTAATAGATAGCCGTAATTTGATTTCACAACAACCACTTTGTGTGCAAGAAAGCGATTCCATTGTGCCACCACACAGCGTTGGGAGCATTTGTGGCCGTGGGGGCATTTGAATTAAAGAGAGTAAAGGCTGCACATCTGCTGCCCTCCACCCTTATTCACAGAACAGTGCTAATCCTAAAGAAAAGAGAGCAATTAGCTTGTAAACCCTTCCTGAACCCACTGGAAGATTAGCCATTTTCAATTAAAGCATTTCAGCTGGAAAGATAATAGGCTAAAATCTCCAGCTTTTAAAGTATACTATTATTGACCATGTGGGTTTATTTCTGTCAATTTACATCCTTTGTAATTAGCTACCCTGGGATAATTAGGACTGCCTTACACCATACCCTGTTTCCCACTTTTTCCCCTTATAATGCAAACAGCAAACTGACTTTGTGGTCCATCTTCTGGCCTGTTGCAAGTAGCCCAAATCAACTGTTGTCATTTGGACCCACACTGGGGATGAGCCCTAAGCTGTACTTTTATGGGTTGCTGTAACTCATGAGTAAAAGGACAAACCTTTACATACCACTATGAACGTGCTGCAACTGTTCCCAGAAAGCCTGGATGGGAGGAGGGAAGCTGATCCCATCTTGTAAGCCTGCAATAACAAGTAATTTGCAGTCCCTCGGGGAGCTCCGCACGCCCTAAAGCTGAAATACTTCTTTCTATATCACTGGTATATAGCACTTGGGGGTTACCTGGAGCTGTGTGTGGCTCTGCTTTGGCCCAGCTTGGGAGGTAAAACCTCACAAGCAGCAGCCAAGCGGGCAGATGGGAATGCCTCACCCCAAAACACACAGCTGAGCGGCTCCATCCGACGGCATCCACGTGTTCCAGTGCTTCTGAGAGCTGCATTGCTCCTCAGGGTGTCTGGGTAGAGCCAGGAGCCTTCCTGCAGCAGCAAGGGAGCCTGTCCTGGTTTCACCCTGTGCTTGATAGCCATCTCTGCTTGCTTGCTGTGATTGTTCCCCCTGTTCCCTGCAGTTACTGCACGAGTGCAGCACTGGCATCACTCAGCATGGGCTGTGCTGCACACCCAGCACGGGGAAGAGGCTGAGGCTGGAGCCAACAGCCAGCTCGTGGGCTCATCCAGTGCTGGCCACTGTGGTGTCCCCCCTTGAGTGGGTATCCCTGTCTGCACCACGTGTGCAGTCTTGCATCCCCTGCTACCACAAGTTAATGTGATTGGCTGTGTTTCAGGGGTCTTGTGTTTTTTTGGTCACTATATATGACTATGAAACACAGTTGTGCCTGTGCTGCTGGTACTGGTTGGGCTACATCTAAGCAAAAGAAAGAGAAAGGCTGATTTTTTAAGGACTTGCTTGGCCATGTAGGCTGAGGAACCTGACATGGAAATTAGCCCTCTGGCCATGATGTCCTGGGTTTAGCAGTAGCAGTTGTTTTTTCTCCTTCTTAGTACCTGGTGCAGTGCTGTTTTTGACTTTTGGCTTGGGAACAGCGCTGATAACACTGATGTTTTTAGTTATTGCTCAAATGTTTAGTCTGACCAAGGACTTTGTGAGTCTCATGCTCTGCCAGGGAGGAGGGGAAGCTGGGAGGAAGCAGAGACTGGACACCTGACCCAAACTAGCCAAAGAGGTATTCCATACCATAGCACGTCATGCCCAGGATGTAACTGGGAGTTACCTGGAAGGTCTAGTTCACTGCGGGGTTGGACTAGGTATTGGTTGGTGCTTGGTCAGGAGGAGGGGGTGAGTTATCGGTCAGCAGTTGGTGAGGTGTTGTATTATTTTCCCTTGTTATTTCCTTTATCATTATCATTATTGGTGGTAGCAGCAGTGATTTGTGTTATACCTTGGTTACTGGACTGTTCTTATCTCAACCTGTGGGAGTTGCATTCTTTTGATTCTCCTCCCCATCCCTCCGGGAGCAGGGGGAGGGCAATAAGGGGGGGATGGGGGTGTGTGAGAGAGAAATTGCATGGCTGACTTGCCGACAGGGCTTAAACCATGATACATGGCCAAGGACTTCTGAGTGAGTGAAGCTCAGTGAGCTATCTGAATGAAAAACCATGCAGAGCTCTGACTCCTGGGTGCAATGTGGGCTTTTTCTGAGTCATGAAAGCTACTGGTATTGCTCCTAGTGCTTGGCTGTCTCCCATGCGGATGTTGGCCAGGTCCCACCTAGCTTTGCCTTGTCTCCTCTAGAAGAGTTGCACAGCATAGATACTGTGTGGTAGTGTGTGAGAGTGGATATAAAAGCCATTAAAGCTTTTCTTGTTTGAGGAATACAGCTTGGTGCTCTTGGGATCTCACTGGCTTTATTAAGCTACTGATACTGTCTTTTTGCAGTCAGCGCTTTTCCTGCTATTTCTTTGTTGAAATGCATAAGAAAATATGCCTTGGAAAATATTTTACATGTGAGCTAGTTAATGCAGCACCTTGGAGAGAAGGTGTCTGATGCAAGAGTACAAATGAAGCCTCATTAAGCAGGAATTCAGTGGTTCTACTGAATGCCCCAGCAATTAAATTTCATCTCGATTCATATGCAGGTCAGGAGAGTCTGGAAGGAGAATAGAGGAAACAAAGCACTGTGGCTCTGTACTATGTAAATTAGTGTTAACATGGCATTTCATTTATTGTTAATGCATTGTTACACTGCTACTCATTGAAAAGAAACTGTGTGACAACTGCTAAGACTGATGACCCATTTGCTTATTTTTCCATCTGTGTTGGCAGCATTGCCTCTGAAAAGACCAGTGCCAAGATAAATCTGTTAAGGGGGGAAGATGCAGAGGTTTTCGTTTCCACAGACATGATTGGAGTCGGATGCTGACTTGGTGTTAAAACTTGTCCTTCAGGCTGCAGTAAGCTGTAGCATTGCCTCTCTCTTGCAGGCCGATGAGCCATGGCTACATCCCTGCTACTGGAAGGACACTTACTTCGGGCTGGGGACTTTCAGAATCATGAGGAACAAGTCTTCAGTTTCTCCTGTTGGAAAAGTCTGAGCTCTTGTTGAGTGTAATGTAGTAAGGGGTTCAGAGATGCTGATGTGCTTTGCAGCCCCATCAACTCACTCACACCTCTGCTCCCACAGGGCATCTCCGTGTTGTCATTTGGGCTGATTGGGCTTGGAGTCTGCTGTTCTATTTTTGGAGGGCTGAAGTGCCAGCTCCTCATTTTTTGTCCTATCCAAATGTCCACAGCAGGGTATATTTCCTCTCTTGTGTTTTTGATTAACGTGGTCATATGCGATGGAACTGTTTCATCTAAACTGCCTACCCATAGTGGGAAAGGAGGGTGGATACTGATGGGTGCTAATATAGACCCATTATGATTTTCATTCTTAGGGTTACTAATAAGATATAAAGAAGAAACAGTGCTTCTGTGAAGAGGAGAGACCATGGGCTTGTTCTATCAGGGCTGTAGTGGTGCTGATATTGAGGTGCCAAGTGCAGCTGCCACACATTCAGTATAAAGTGGAGTGATTTAATGACCTTAACACTGGGAGCCAGCTCCACTACTGAAGAACTTAGACTCTTATTTTTCCCTCCAGCTTTTCGTCTGTGAACAACTTGCTGTCATTCTGGTGAGTTGATCACTAGGAGCTGAGAAGATGGGAGCTGTCAGGCACTTTGTTTTCCCTCAGTTGCATGGTGCTGCTCTTGGTCTCAGTTTCTGCAGGGTTCTTCCATTCACACATAGTCCTTTGAGTTGGTTCACTGCATGTTCAAGATGATTTTACTTGTGTCTCAAAGTTGTTTGATATCTGCGAGCTACATTGATATGAAAAAATTGAGGGGGAGAGGAAAATAAAGCCAGTTAAGAGCATCCCCAAGTGGGGGTGTATGTTTTGCCCAGAAAAAGTACTTTTCTGTACAATACAGGCACAGAAATAGAGAAAAATGGGAGAAATAGGCTGTGTGTAGCTCGAAGTGATGATCTCTCTTTCAGATGCTGTGCATGCAGCTTCCAGAGCTCTGCTCCTTTTGGGCCAGGTCATAAACTCCCACCTTGTCCTGGCATGGCAGGTGGTTGCTGATGGATCATTAACCTCCTGCTGCATTGCTTATTGCTGTGTCTTGTTAAGCTCATCTCCATTTGCCTTAAAAAATCCTCGGAAAGCTGAGATTCACTTTTGTTGGGATGACCTCTGCTAACAAGGTCCCTGAACGAGCTCTTTTGGCTCATTAGAGCTGGCTGGGGAATAAAGGATCTTGTACTTTGCTGCAGCCTATTTGTCTTCCACCATTTCTCTTACCACCACTGGAGGCCCCAGCCCTGTAGTGTCCTACTCTGATTATCCAGACAAATGTACAGCAACCATTTTATTGTGCTTCGGTGGTGGAAGGAATGGATGGGGGGCCTGGAATTACCTCTAGCAGTGCTCTCCATCTCGGTGCTCTGCGTGTGTGTGTGCCGCAGGGGCTGTAATTGCCTCCTGGATGAGTCAATTTATCTTTCAGTGTTCATTACGTGTAATAAGTTAATGTTTAGGACTGGCTTATGGAATTTGCACTTAAAGGAAAGAATAATCAAGGACTTCTTCCTTTAACTCCATTATTAAATCGTTTAAATACTCTTTTCTTTAAATTTTCATTTTAAAGGCCATTCCCCCTTTCCCATAAAAACATATCATTAAAATGGTGCTCTATATATATGCAACAGCATTTTGGGGATGTGTGGGGAAAAAAGGGGCATCTGCTTAGATCAGAGATGGGCCATGCTGCATCCCTCAGGCTGGCATGCAGTTGTCTGGGGTTTCTAAATAAGCACAACTATGCAGAACTGGAGCAGATGAAATGGAGCAAACATGCAGCCAGTGGATAGCTGGGTCATCAGCTGTGAGGTCTCTTCCACCATGAGAGTGATGGGTCTTCCTCTTGTCCTTCCTCCTCCATGTCTCCAGCAACCAAAAGTCAATCAAGGAGGGATGTAGGCTCTCCACACCTCTTGATTTTGTGCAGAGAGATGGGTTGGAGTTCCCAGTAAAAACTGGTTTTCCCAGTAAGACATACGGAAGGACTGGGTTTGCTGTGCCAGAAGCAAGCCTTGCCAGGATGGATGAGCAGAAAGAGGGGTCTCCAGCGGCAGGCTAGCCTGGTGGGCTAACATCTATTTTTTAATGGAAGAAATAGGATGGGGAGAAGGAGATGGTGATGTAAAATGTTAATTTAAGGTTTAAATTTAAAAGGAAACATCTGCGTCAGTCCCTTCTGCACCTTCCTAGCCCACAATAATTTCTGTTGCTATTAATATGACTTTATGTGCGGTTAGAACCTTGGTGTTTCTCTTTGCACTCTAAGTGTGGTTGGATGTTTTTCCTCACCATTTTCCTGTGGCTGACTGTTCATTACATTCATTCAGCTGCCTTCAGAGAGTCTCCTGAGACTTCCTAATGTGGAGTGATGTAAGATCTCCATGTTCTCCCAGGCTCAGAGCGTGTTCAGCATAAATGGTCCATTGCTGGAGTGTTTCACAGTCCTGTGGCTTCTGACAAGGATGCTTTTGGATGTGGTTAAATAAGTAATGGTTTAAATTGCAGGAACAAAAACCTGTCAAGCAGTGGACTAAATCATTGATATTCTGAAGAGCCTCTGATCTTCCCTCTGTTGTCCTCCCTGTCTTGTTTGCATTAAAGTGTATCCTGTAAATGTCATCCCAACTAATTAAAGCCAGGTAAGGTCTGCAGCTTCGTTCCCACTGTTCTGGGAGGGTTTGTAAGTTGGCTATAGGGAAAGATCTATGAAGTTCAAAAGCAGAACAGTGTACAAGGAAGGATAAACTAAGCACTAGTACACGCGTGCTTGTGTGCTTCTTTTTACTTGTAACAAACAAATTTTGCTTAAAGATCAGCATGATCCTGAGAAGAGTAAATACACTTTTCTCTGGACTGCTGGCCTATTGACTGGTAGCACCTCTTTAGCTGAGTGGGTGAGAGCCAAGAGCTTTCATGATGGGTGTTTCCAGTAGGGACAACCCAGAAGCTGTTCTAGCCGTGGACTGTCCTAAGCCCATGCTGCCATTCAGCTCAGTATTTTACAGTGAAGGGGGTCCAAGAAGAAGGGTTCCCTACACTCTCTTTTTCCCTAGGGTGGTAATAGGAGATCAGGACATGCCAAGAAGGCTGGAGTGATTTCTTTTCCTTTTTGCCTATGGAAAGACTTTTAAAACACCCCCTAGCCCCTCATGCCCCCCTTATTTTTCCATTTGGCACAGCTTGTGGGTAAAACCATTCTTAGATGGGACTTGTAGTTAACATTGCCAGAGCATTTTTGGATAGCTGCTAGTTCCAAATAGGCAAGCATTAAGCTTATGTCAAGAGGTACAGAAGGATGTACAGCGCGTTCATGAAAAATCAAAGCTCTACATACTGTTCCTTGAGTTTGTCAAGTTGAGGTTGATGCCACCCACTCTTTTGACACCTGTATATTTTAATGCCATAACATATCTTTTTAGGCTGCCTGACTTCATTGGTGTGTATGGTGTGGACCCTATTCCTTCCCCATTACAAACTGAGGCTGTTCGCTTCAACTGGTTGTAATACAGTGTCACCTGAAACATGAACAAAGTGTTGCATTTATTGCTTTTGGCCAGAAACCATAGAGTAAACATCCTCTCCAGGCTCCTGGTGTGTTGGTCTCTTGCCAGCCAGCTCAATGAATGCCACAAGGAATTCTGGGTTTAAAATGCCAAAATGTCTTCCATTTCTCTACTGGCAGCAGAGGAATGGGGCAGCTCCATCCAGTTCTTACCCACAAAACCAAGCAGCTTCAACTGCATAGTAGACCTGCCCTCTCATACCCTTTCTTAATGCAACAAATGTTCTGGGGAGAATTCTATGGTGGCATAAACAGGAACAATTGGGTTTAGCTTTTCTTTAAAGCATCCTACTGGATACATCCATTTTGTGGCATCCAAAGCAATGGGCTATTCCCAAATTAGCAACTTGTTGTTGTATTTGTGGTTTTTCCTTTAAGATGAGATTTCTCTGCAGCAAAAGCATTAATAGCTATGTGAAAAGATTTCCAATTATAAATTTTGGCTCAATTACTAATTAAGTCTATTGTCAGACTGAACAAGTTCTTAAAAACAAATTATGGACCAAAATATCTCTTTGTAAGTAGGGGTATTTTTTACTTAGTAATTTTATTGCTTTTGTATTAGTTGTCTGTGCATGAAACAGCTGAGTTTGAAGCAAAATAGAGATGTTGCTGCATTTCAATCCAAGCAAGAGCTCTGGTATTAGGACAAATCTCTGTTCTCTGCTTCCACATGGGTCACACAGAGTTAGGGTCCCTAGGTCTGCAAAATTTCCTGCTGGCACATGTGGATGTGTTCAGGCCCTTTTAATTTGTCCTGATTTGTTTCCTAAGGAAACAAGACATCACCTTGCAGCTTCTCCATGAGCTTCCTTCTGAATTTGTAACCTGTTGGCCACTTTCAATCAAATCTAGTAGAAGTTTCAAACATAACTGGGCCCTCATACAGAAGGGGTTTTGTGCCTTGAAACATGCTTGCCTTGCTCTCTCTTTGCTGGTAGAGGGTATAATCATAGAATCCTAGAATGGTTTGTGTTAGAAGGGACCTTAAAGCTCATCCAGCCCCAACCCCTGCCACGTGCAGGGACACCTTCAGCTAGAGCAGGTTGCTCATCCAGCCTGGCCTTGACCACTGCCAGGGATGGGGCACCCATATAATCTAGGTGATACCAGTTCCTGAGGTAATAGAGTGACTATGGAGAAAATTGCCTTCAGGATGTAAGCCATGGGCTGGTTGATACCAACAGTGTTTGTCTTACTGCTTGACCGAAATGGAGACCTGTGTAATGCTGCAGGTGGAATGCAAACCCTGTGCGCACCCCTCACTGTCTCCCGTGCCTGGGAAAGTAGCATTACCTGCATGCTCTGCATCTCCATCACAAGTCATTTTGGTTTTCATTTTAATAGCAAATAAAGCAGAGACTAGTTTATTATTATTACAATTTATTTCTGGTCAAAAAACATATCTGCAGGACCAGCAGTTTTGGGCAAGCCATAGAGCATCGTGTCCTGAAAGGCAAGACTCCCCATGACCAGCATTGCTCCAAAGCCTCCCCTTGCTGCAGTCTGTTGCTCACCCAAATCCTAGCACAGGACCTGCCTGCATTTTGGCAGTGCTGGTTTCTCTGCCCTTCCTAAGAAAGGGTTAACCCGAGCCTTCAGAAAACGCTGTAGGCAGGACATAAGACTGCAGCTTCATACTCCCTTTACTAGCACTGCGTGTGTGTGTTTAGGAGGCAGTGTAATGCTTTGACAGCAGCTTGACATTGCCTTGCAAGGTGCTGGAGGCTCTGCAAGCACTTGCCAAGAGGGGGTGGGGGAAGAGGAAAGTGTGTCAGGCAATACTGCAGTCCCAGCCTCTTCTTGCATTCAACCCCGCTGCTGCTGCAACTTGAGGTTTGCTGCCAGCCAACTTCTGCTGCTGGCTCCGAGCATTGCACAGAGGCAGCGGGACCCTTCCTTTACTCCTCCTTCTTATCCAGGTTGATTGTTTCCCCTGCCTGAAGTCCCCATGAGATCCCCGGAAGGTCTCGGGCAGCGAAGGGCCAGCACATCTCAATGGGATGATGTCCGCTCCTGGCCGGCGGGGTGCGAGGTGGAATACCGCTGGGAATGAAGCGCACGCTCGACATTTGCTGCATCTGCCGGCGAGTCAGGGTTCAGTGGCTGCGTCCCCTTCACCCAGCTGTTCCCTTGAATCAGCGCGCTTCCAACTTTCCCGTTGCCATGCCTGATGGCCAGCCCAGCCGGCAGAACTAGCACGGGATTTTTAGGACCTTATACCCTTCGTTTCCCTATTTCTCTCTCGGACTGGCGGGTCGCACGTTAAACAGCCATGTAAAGACACTTCTTCCTAAAGGATTGCTTCATTTCTGAGTCCTCCTAAGCTGGAGTGCCCAGGACGATTCTTTCCCTGTTTTCCCGAGGAGCGGCGTGTACGCTGCAGCTCCGCTCGGTTGGGGGAGGCAGCCTGAAAGTGAGCCTGAGCTGGCCGGAAAGTGATTCCAGTGCAGGCAGGGAGAGGGCAAGGAGCGGCTGGTGCAATTAACTGAATGATCTGATAGATAACAGCAGACATGCTTTGTGGACTGAAAAAGGATTTGCAGTCAGACTTTGGTGAGTGAGCCTGTCTGTGTTCCCCCCCTTCCTTCTCCAGTAGTTTACTTTTGGGGGTTTATTCTATTCCCTTTAACCACTATCATTAACCATTTCATGTGCTGCACTGAAAGGGGCTTTACAGATCCAAACTGTGACTTATTTGCTTTGATTTATGAAATAGATCTCTGCTCCTCCGGAAAGAATTTCTCCCTGTGACCACTGGAGAGTCCCCTTCAGGGTGCTTCCCTCCTTCCCCTTTCCAGCTGGAAGACTGGCTGATACAGGGGCTGCTCTGAAGGCACCCATGATATTTGGGAGGCTTTAGAGCTGGTTCTGCTTTATCTAAAAGGACCTCCCCCCCAACTCTAAATGTAGTTTTTTAATTGTCAGGATCAGTGTGTATGTAAATGGGCTGGGCATTCAGTGATGGTGAACAGAGGACTGAATGGGGTGGGGGGAAATGTGGGTAAAGGATTCTGCCGAACATGGTGGGATTGCTGCCATCACCCCCACCTCCCCTGTAATCTACTATTACCTTGCCTAATGAATATTTCAGCTCCTGCTAGAAATCTGCCACTTCAGTGAGCTGCTGATCCCTGCTTTAGAAACCTGGGGTGAGAAATTCACTACTGCCATGGGGTATAAAGAGTCCTATTTCATTTCTGCAGGAGGGTGGGTGTGTAGATGAGTGTAGAAGGGCACCTTTATGAAGGGCACAATCACCAAATCCAGACCCTCGTCTTTCCAGGATGGACAGGCTCTGGTACTTCAAATGGGGTGCAGTATTCAGGTAGTTTGTTGTATGCTGTAGCTCTCTGCTTGTTGCAGCTAAATATACTGCATGGAGCTTGCTCTGCTGCAAGCATTTCCCTTCTGAAAGCAAAGACATGGGAGTTGGAATTGCAGAGGTAATTTATGGTTTCTGAATCATTTTACATTGCCTGAAGTGATGTAGTGGAACTGACTTTGTCCTCTCCTTGGCCTTAAGATGTTCTAAAGCATGAACCTAACTGAACTGCTTGCTTGTTACCACGGATGGTGACTAGATGCAACATCCGCTTACTATAGCAGCACAACAAAGAGTGATGGGGCTTATTTTAGGCTGGCTGAGACATGGCGATGAGTTCTGGTAGGCAGAGGGAGTCTGGGTGCGTGATTTAACAGGGCAGGAATGCAGCTGCTCCATGAAAAGATCAAAAGACAACTTGGCAGGAGCTCGCATTGCTCCTGGGGCTGAGCCATAAGCTGGGGCCCTACCTCAGAGTTGGTTGACACTGTGCTGGGGGAGTCTCCTGGATGCCACCAGGATCATTCATCTGGTTTCTCTAACATATCATCTGGTGCTTCACACACGCAGCTCTCAATGACCACGATGTTGCTCCAAGTAGTGGTGTTGTCAGGGTGTTGGGTATTTGAATGAGGAATATTCCTGCTCTCAGCCCCAACCTTTCTTGGAGAACCTTGGGTCAGTATTGTGCATGGCTCTGGCACGTACAAGGGAATGGTGCAGTCACTGAGCTGGTAAAGAAACCTTCATCCTGGTATCAGACCCTTAGAGCTTGTGCTGGTGGGGCTCCTGAGGACCAAGGCCATACTTTCATCACATGGTGCTGTTTTCCTCTGTATCCTGCACATGAGACCATCCTTAGTACCAGCAAAGATAGAGAGAGGGGTGAACAATCATCTTGTTTCATGTCTGCCATCCCTTCTTAGTTAGTTTAATGCACAGTTATAAAGCTTTGAGGGGGGCTGATTACAGTGCATTGGGTTTGACTTTGCTGGTGTGTAAGGGAGATCTCTTTTAGTCACTCAGCTGGGTTCTTAATGTGTTTTTTTTCTCCTGATAACCTGCTTTTTTCATGAGACTCATCTCTTCTGGAAACCACCTGAGATGGAAGCAATAAAGTGAATTGTTATCACTTCACTCTTTTTAGCATTTTAAGCATGATAGGAAAACTAGAAACCACATGGATTATTTCTAAGAGGATCCAAGTGTTTCAGAAGTGCACCACCATCAGGGTTTTGGTGATTGCTCTCCTCCAGCCAGTCTTTGAAGCTTTCTGATGAGATATTTTAATAGTATTGAGCTTTTGCTCTGTCCTTCAGAACAGAAGGACCAGAAAATGCAGACTAGCAGTGATGCTTTGGGGAAGGTGATGGAATCATTTGCTTTCTGATTAGAGTAAGCTTGTGTGTATCACAATGGTACCAGTGTGTTTCCAAAAGAGACCTTTCATCCTGCAACAGAAGACTTCCCTAAAGTGCTTTATGGCCTTTCTGAAGTCCAGGAAGATTCTTTATGTATTGCTGTAGCAAACTTCATGTTCAGTCAGTCCTTACTGCAGAATCACTGCAGGAGTGGGCAGAACGACAGAGCACATGGGACCTCCTTCATGCTGCTTCAGGTGACCAGCTGAGGGTCCCATCACATACCAGCCTGAGTTAAATGGTTGATTGACTACAGCGGAGACAGCTTCAGAAAACCCTTTGTATTTCAGGTATATGCATTTAGGTGACTTCATTCTTCTTTATTTTTTAACATATGGTTTGCATAGAAAACAAAGGAAAACTAAAGAGAGATGAGGACATTTGGTGCTTTTCTGTTCAGGTTTGTTGATTTTTTCCTAGCAAAGCTGTACCCTTTATTTGCAGGGTGGGAATGGCCAGGAAAAGAGACTTATTAATAGATCTTTGCCCCTTCCTGGTTTTCAGGGAATCAGCTCCCCTGTTTTGTGCTGTTCTCTGCTACAGCCCTGGACCTTCCCCACTTGTCAAATAGACAGGAGAAATGGAGAAAAAAAATGTCTGAAAGGGATGGAAAATAGGAGTTAGAATTAGACAGGAGGAAATCTTCATAGATAAATCTCCTAGGAAGAAAGATTTTATCTTTCTTATTGAAGAATTTATCACAATAGTGCTCTTTAATATAACTCCTGCTCATCAAGCTGCTTGCATCACTTGTCAGCTTTGCCTCAGATACAGCAAAATGAAAGATTAAAAGAAAAAGAAACTGGGGTGTGCGTATCAAGACAGACATCCCTGGGTCTGGAGCTGAATCACAGTGATCTTCATTTCCTTAAGCCAAAACTGAGCAGAGAGTTTGTCTGGGCCTGAGCTAGCATTGGCCATAGTTTTGTTACTGTCTGCCCACCTTGCGTTTGAATATATCCATGCTGCAAACACCATGTCAGCTCAGATTCATTCACTAGACTTAAGGAAAAGCTTTCTGCATCTGCATTTTTTATGCCATCGCTTCCTGTCCTAGCACAGATGATAGATGACTTCTTCCCTCAGTGCATCACTCTTCTGGATGTCTGACGACAGCAGTAACACTTTGTTTCCTCATTTCTTCCCCCAGTCCCAGAAGTTGGGATCTTCCAGATGTCTGACCAGGCTGCACTGATTCAATTTGAATGAGCTTCAGCTGTATCACATCCTGCTTAAACTGTGGTACCCAGACATGGGCACTGCATTCAAGCTGAGGCTTTTATCAATGTTGTGTAAAACAAAAGGATGATTTCACAGCTCTTGCAGACTATAACCACCTTTGTATGTAAAAGGGTGTTAGTTTCTCTTGCAGATGACATGGCATTGTGGAATTACATTTGATTTACAGTTCACGGTATGTGAAGAGTCCTTCTTCAGCTGTCACTTAGTTTTTTCCCCATCCTTTATTCATTTGATTGCTCCTGCCCAGGTCTGGTAGCTTGTATGCACCTCTACTGAATTGTGTATTTGGTTTTGCAACATATCTGAATCATTCTGGATTCAAAATTCACTTCTCAGCCTGTTTCCAGCCCCTTGTAGCTGGTGGCTGTCAGCAAACGTAATAGGAACAATCTCTCTGCAAGCATCCGGGTCATTTGATGAAAACCTGGAGGCTTACCAGGCTGGGGATGGGCCCACACAGCACTTGGATTAATACATCCGTCCCTTCTGATTGTGAACAACTGATGAGTTTTCTCAGTGTGTGGTTTTCCAATCAGTTTTGCAAACACTTTGTAATCATCTATCTCCTGCTTCCCAAACATGCTTGTAAAAATAGCACGTGAAAGGGTGACAGAAGCGTTTCTAAAATTGAGATATAGCAACTTGCATTTTCTGTCTATCCACAAATGTTGCTCTGTCATAGGAATTGAGTGGGCATGACTTATTTGTGGGAGATCTAGGTTTGCTTTCAGTCATCCTGGTCTTCTTTTCACAGCTTCCACACAGAGATGGCCAATTCCAGGAACTGAAAGAGAAGGTGATGAATTTATCATACTCTTGCCTTTACTCTGGTTTGGTTTGCCTCAGGTTGAACATTGCAGTTTGCTCTCCTATGGTGCTGTGACTTCTTACCTATCTTTCATAAGGTCTTAGGGATACCTGCTGATGGCTTCAGGACTTTGGTGGCCAGGTCTCTCAAGTTTTGTTGACTAATATCAAGTACAAAGGAGTTCTTGGTCCTTTGTAGAGATGACCCATTCCACTAAAATTCCTTTTCATAGAAGGAAAAAGACTCAAGTAATTTCCTACTACATCTCATGGCCTACAGGAATGAATTATCTTTTTATTCAATTTTGCCCTCCTTTGTGGAGGTTACTGAGATTTTTCTCTTAAAGGTTGTGCTCATGCATGTCTCATTAGTGCACATTTGTTAGTAGGAGGCTGTTCTTTGATGCAAATCAGGTAGGTTTAATAAGAATGTCAGTCTGTAGTTATCAGATGAACAACTGCTCTTTAGGTCTTCTCTCCAGCACTGTTGGAGTTCATTTTCCAGCCCAGGCACTAGCCTCCCTGCCAACCTTCTTAAGACAACCTCATTGCTACTGGAAGAGGTGTGCGCTGAGTGACCCATAGCAGGAGACTGAATTTCCTGGGGTGTGTTAAGGCTTGCTTTTGGCTTTATCTCCGGGTTTGTTATTCTTTATAATGTTCTGTTTTGTTAATCTCTATAAGCCAAGGATAACCTTTCTGCCAAGGTGTTTGCGTATGTTAGGGCATGTAGGATTTAATTTATTTGGAAATGGACTGTTAGAATTGATATTTGTACATGGATGCCAAAGTTTATTGCTTGTGATATTATCTTCTTAACTCAAGGACATAAATCCTACGCAGAAGGTCAGAATATGGAATGTGCAGCTTGGAGGGCAGGGTGCCTGTGCTTTTGTGTTTAGGCATGTGTAGGTGTTTCAAACAAAAGAAGCAATTAAAGCTAACAGGTAATAATAATCAGAAAGAGGTATTGGCACAGAACTGCAGGAGAGAAAGTAGAGCAAAAATAAATATTTAGCAACATCCATCAATTGACTATTAAACACTACCAGGCATAAGAACATTTAAAGCTCTTTTCAGCTGTCAGTTCAGCTACTGCCTAATTTTTAGCATGTGAGTAATCCCATCAGGGTAGGCACGGTCTTAAGCCTTGATAGGACCCCCAGGTCATTGTATGGCTGTCTATCCAAGGTGGCAGAATGCTGTTTCAAGGCAAGCGTGCTTACGTGGGAGTTAAGGAATCCTGGGTTGGTGACAGCCTGACTGCCAGGCTGCTTCTGACTTGGGTTTTTTTAAGTATTCTTATTATTCTGTTCATAGCAAAAAAGCATCAGCCAAGCTTGATGTTCTCAGCTGCCAGATTTATGAATCTGTGCGCTTACAAATCAGTCTGGCAACTCGAGACGTGCAAAATCACAGGGGATGAAGAAATTTCTCTCCTTCCATTCCCAACAATCGCAATCCCCGAGTTTATTTCAATGGAAGTGTTTTTTCTTGTTCCCTTTGACCATGTGTTTTTGTTCAAGGATCTGATAATTACACGCTTGGAGGCGATGGCTTTTCAAAAGCATCTTTCCCAGCAATTTTCAACTGGAGATGTGGGTAAAAATATCTCGCCAGTTTTTTCCTCCAAAGTGTTTTCACTAATGTGCAATTATGAGCTCTGCCTTCATTCAATTCGTCCTGGAAGTATTTGCTTCACAGGGAAATTCATTTCCTAGCTGCTGTAGATGCCAGCATAGTTGGCAGCTGCAGGTGGGGAGGAGGGAAAAAGAAAGGGCCCAGAAATGAAGATTGCTGTGAAATAAATTGGTCCCAACACCTGGAAACCATGAAAGGATGGAATATCATACTCTCCTGTTAAATCATTGTTAAACTGCTTTGCATGTCAGTCCCAAAATGGCCTTGTAAATTATTTAGTATAGCTGAGATATGAAGAGATGATCTCGCTTAATCATGCCTCACAGCTGATCTGTTTCTTACTGTGCAGGTTCATGAAATCATGTTAGAGAGGTGGAAAGAGTTGTGGTTTTCTTCCCAGCAGTACTCTGGCTTCCAGTCTCAATGTATAATTAATACTTGTGTGGTATATCTTAATGAAGCTGTAAGTTACTCAGGTTTGGGGGGAGCAGTGTTGGCAAGAAGGGCTGTGGAGCAGTTACAAAGAGAATAAATACGCTTTTGTCCTGGGAGGCAGGAACTTGTGCTGGTGAGAACAAGATGAGACTCCCTGCTGCCCTGGCGTATGGATGAAAATGGGATTTGCTGCATCCTTCTGCTTCATTGCATCCTTCTCTTTCCCAAAGGAGGGAGGTGGATCCCTGATGGGGTGTCTGCTGCTGGTCTGGATGTTGTATGCCAAGTTATTTACAGGTATTAAGCTAACTGATTTGCTTGATATCCCAAATGAATCTTCCCTTCCAGCTTCTGCTCCATCCTTTGAGCCCTCTGGGTGCCCAGGAGCACACAGGTCCAGCACACCCAGCCCCAGCCCTGCAGGACCTCTCACTGGCACAGCTCCAGTCAGCTGCTTGCCCCAGCCAAATAGCCGAGCTAATTCATGGATCTGCTTCCCTGTCTTTGAGCAACCATGTGCATGACTGTACAAATGATGAAGGTCTGGGTCAAATATCTAACAGGTCCTTACTATTGCACCACCAGCCTCAGTGGAGTTGTCCCAGCAATGAACCTGCTTCTCTATGAGGTCTCAGTGGAGATCCCCTCCTTTCTGTTGTCAGCATAATAGCTGATCATATATGTTCCTTATTGTAATGAATGGTTCAGCCTGAAATGTGGGGGACATGGCCTGCTTCTGCCCTGGTGATTTATAGAGGGTAATTTCTTTGTGGAATGCAGCGCTGTTTGTGTAGGGTTAAACTTTTGGCATAAGAGGAATGCACATGTTTTGCTAAAGGTTCTTTTTTTTTTCCTTTTCAATAATGTAATGCACTTCCCATATAACCTACTGTGTAAACAGATCATGTTCCTTCCTGACTTGAAACGTTGTGCTCTGTTGCTCATGCTGCAAGAGTGCCTGGAACCTGCAGCCCAACAGCCCCAGGCACTGGGGGGGACAACACATGATGTCTCCAGGCAGATCCTCTGCAGTTTCATTCTCAGCTAACTCCTCTGCAGTATACAATGAAGCCATTGAGTGTGTGTGTATGTGAGGAAATCAGTGGGAAGATGCTCAGGTACATATAGATCTGGATCTGTTGGAGTACTGGCGAATGTCACCCAGCTCCACAGACAGTGCATAGAGTTGCTGTGATTTGTAAAGCAGAAAAAGAGGCACAAGACAACAGAGAAATTTGTTATTAATAATAATAACTTAGAATCACAGTAGCTCCCCTTTCCCCTTGTGTTTCAGTTACCCCCTATCTTCCCACTCAAGTGAGTTCCCCCCATTGCTTAAAGGGGGAATAAGCATTCACCTTGCAGGAACCGGGAAATAAAATGTTTTGGAGGCTGCAGTGGAAGCAAGCAAGCAGAACTCCTTTCTCTCCTTTCTCAAAGTCCCTTTATCATTCAGCAGCTGACTTGAGCAGTACTATGGGCTGTAATAGGCAATTAGCTCCTAGCAGATTTATGTGACACTGCGTTTTATAAGCAAACAATGATGTGTGTTTAATCATGAAATGGAGCTGCTGTATCTAACATTCATGGAGCCGCTCCCTTCCCTCCCATCTCCCTGTGCACACACTCAGCTCTCTTGCACCAGTATAAACCCGTAGACATTCGTACGGGTGAAAATGTATTACTTGGCAACTGCCTTTGGTTCTGGCAGGCAGTGGCAAGAGGTGAGAACTTGGCAGTATCTGCTCTTGGAGGCACCCAGACTCCCAGCTAGAGGTTAGCATGGTGGGAGTGGGAGATGCCTCATGCAAGGGAATATTTCCCCCTAACCCCGAGGACCTTGGTGTGGTGAAGGGCTGGGCAGGAGCCTGCACAGCACCTTGCTGAGTCCGTGCATCCAGCGATTGCAGCATTCCCCAGACTTCTGGAGGTTTGGGAAGTAGTCAGTTTTAGTTTTCCTAGTTAATTTTAGGTATACCTGCGTATGCTGCTCTTCCACACCTCTATTATACACTCCACAGAACCTGCTGGTTTTAATTTTTATTAGCACAGTGCCTTGTTGAATCGAAATGAAGTGGGTATTGAGAAGCATAATGTGAAGCATTGTGCTTAATGGTCTGTGGTCCTGAATGAAGAAGGGCTATTGAATGAATCTCCTCTCTTCCCAAGACTCTGCAGTCTTTAGCAACACCTGAGGTTTCCCCGAGTTCATTGCTCCTTCCTATCCTCTCTAAGCTGTGAAACTCTCAGCTGCATCTTTTCAGGTGTGTGTTGCATCTTTTCGGGACAGATGCCCTTATTCAGCCCTTCCCTTCTTCAAAAGGGGAACAAGTATTCCCTTAGAATAATGCAAAATTGACTTTTCCTAGTCCTGGCCATGAGCCTTCCATGAACCAGTCCCTCTGGCTCTTTGTGGTGCTCAGGAGAGCTCAAGCTCTCACTCATCAAATTGTAAGTGCTGTTGTAACCAATGTCCCTGTTCCCCAGCCTGTTGCTTCTGTGGCTGGCACCCTGCTCCCAGCTAATCCTTTGGCTGGGATGATTTTGGATTTCAAACATATGAAAAAGTCTAAAGGGAAGATTAACCCACAGAATGGTGGGGCTTGAACTCTGTACAGAGCAGGGTTTACATTGAAAATCCCAAGATGTTTGCTCATTGGTACCCACAAGATGGAGCATCTCTTGTGAGCCTTTCAGAGGGTAGCAGAGCCCAGCTTGCAGCAATTTGTTCTGATTTTTCCCAGGAGTTTCCGTGCCTTTTGGAAGCTCTTGTGCTGGGTGTGCATCATCCATACAATGTGAAGCAACTGGAAGCCTGTACAATGGTTTGCATGAAGGCAGCTACATTGGGCAGCTGGAGTGCATTAATAGACCAGTGGTCTGCTGGAGTGGGGTCTTACCCATCTTTCATATTAACAGATGTTTGCTTTCATTGCAGTGGTGCTGTGCTGATCTTTAGGCATCAGCCCCTTTGGAGGATGGCATGTCAGCAGAGCACGCAGCCAAGGCAAGGCTTGATTGGAAGCAAGAAGTAGGGCAAAGCCAGGAGCAGGGCTTGTTGGAAGCAAGATTTAATGGGCAATTCAGGCAAGTTTTTAACAGCTGGTTTGATGGGGTCAGACTGCACCAGTTCCAACATCAAATAACTTTGAGCTTTGAAACTTTCTTATTTCATCTTGTTGTCCTGCTAAATCTGATATTTCCTGGCTCTTTGATTCCTCTTCTTCTCCCTCCCTCCTTTCACTTTAAGTAAGGTTCTTGCTTAAACTTTCTTTAGTTTTTTAACTATAAACTTATTCCATCTCTTACACAGCTCTTGTGAATCCTCCTGACACAGCCAAGAATAAAAGCAGCCCAGCCACGTACACGGGCCATTGCATAATAGATGGTTTGTGTGTCAGTCTAAAATCTACATCTGTTTAGATCAGTCATGAAGTGGGAACATCTGTAGGTATTCATAGAGTATGGATTTTACCACATGAATGAATAATCCAACTCCCACCATTTGGTATTTACTTTTCTTGAGACATTGCTACTTAGCTGAACACTGAGCGGAGAATCACATTTATGGGAATTAAGTCTTAGTAAGATTTAGTGGAGCTTCGTGGATAAGCTGGAAACAAGTCTAAATGGAGTGCCGGAAATCTTTCTTCTAAAATAGTTAATGCTGTCTGGAACTTCTTCCTTATTTCTTAACTCCCACTGGTTTTAAAGCACTTTGCATCAGAATGCAGCGCAGATCCAGGATAAAGCACCCGATTTGCAACCTACTGCATTGAATGTATTCTCATGCGATGCTATTTTCCAGCAGTCTTTGCAGTCCTCCTTAAAGGGCTTCAACCTTGTAGGCTGCATTGAGGACTGGGGACTCCAGCTGGGGTATTGCCCCATTGCAACATCCCATGGGAGGTACCTTGGTGCACTGGCCCATGGGATGATGGAAAAAGCTGTTGGAAATACAGTCCCCTCCTTGCTTCAAAGCAAGCTGGGGCCTTTCTGTGTCTGCTTTCTGCTGGATCAGGCTGGTTTATTCTCTCTGTGCAATGAATGAAGCCTCCAAGCCTTGTACGTGTCCAGCTGCAGGCTACAGTTAACCAGGGTTGTCCTGGATACCTCTGGTTTTCCACAGGTCCTTTTGAAGCCATAGTCTAGTTGAGATGATCAGATCAGTGCAGTAGCAAATGAAGTCGTGGACAACTCTTATATCTGTTTTTCATAGTTTGATGTTTTTATGCTGGTGGCATCCTTTAGGTTTTGTATAAATCTGTTTCCTTGCTTCACCTCTCGATCCCTGGCTCTTGCTTTTATTAAATGTAACTGCGCTGAAGAACACCTCTTCTGTTGCCTGACTTGCCTGGGGTCTTTTTTTGTTTTGTTGGTTTTGTTTTCTTGTGGTTTGCATGGATTTTCTTATTGCTGCTGGCATGGAGATTGATTCACACCTCACAGGAACCTGCATAAATCTCAGCCACCTCTCGGACCGGCACAGCAAATGTCCGGGATTTGATTCCACATTTCATTTTCTGTGCCTTTTTCCTGAGCGAGTTCAGGCTTATAATTGGGAGCAGAGAGAGGGTGCTAGCCTGGACAAGTGGCAGGGTGACCTTTCTTGCAGCAGCTGTGCTGGACTCTCTTTGCCCACCATCTTGCTAATGCAGGGGTTGCCTATGCAGACTGATGTTGCTCAGCAGGGAAACAAGATGTGATTCGATGTAAGAAGAGGTTTTTCCTGACTTCTCATCCAAGGACTTGTATTTTCTAAGATTGGATTAGCACTCTTAGTTGCTCTCCACATTGCATGCTGTAAGTTTAGCACAGATGCTCAAGCTTTATGTACGCTCTTGGGAGCACGTAATTTACTTGTGTAATGTAGGCTCTCATAGAAGTGCTGTGGGAGTAAACCAGAAAGAAAAGTATTGTAAGTGCAGTGAGTCCCTCTTCAAAATGAATTACCAGGTGGAACGTTGGCACAGCATCTTGTTGCCATCTCATCTTTCCTCTCTGCTGAATCCAATGGGTTTTCCTCTGCCCTATCTGCTGCCTGCCACAAGAGATTTGCTCCTGGCAATTTCCCTGCTGAATGGGGAGAAGCCCCCTGTAACACATCATCGAAGAGGTTAATCTGTCTCATTTGGTGTAAAGAGAGGACATGCACATGTTCCAGCATCCTTCCTAAATTCTGGCCCTCTAGTTCTCCATGAAAGCGTTATATGCTATCCTGCCATGCTCCTGCACCAGATCAGATTGCCCTCTCCCCTTCAGTACAGCACTATCTTGTGCTGCTTAAACACTTTCCCTCCCATGGAAGTTAACATCCTCTTGATTTGACAGCTCTTTTATAAGATCTTGGAAGATGGAAGACAACGGGTACCATTTTTAAAGCAAAGATAAATCATAGGGACCAAAAGGGAGCTTGTAAAAGGGAAAAGAAGTCAAAGAATTCACTATCACTGCAGCAAATTGATCTCCATTTTAAAGGGTGAAAGTGCTGACTTCTGCCTGTTCTGTTGTCCCCACGCCTATTGATTTGTGCTGGGTATTCACACCCAGGCTATCCATGAGGGCGCTCAGTTCTTGGTACTCCTGTCTCAATTACCTCCTCCCTGGACCTCTGTGAGTCCAAGCCCAAGACAGAAAACAACACAAACCCAAGGCAAAATAGTTTGTAATACGGACATCGATAAATCTTGTTTTGCTTTAACTATTGATAGGTCAAAAATATAAGCTTTTGCCTGCTTCAGTGTACCTTTTGACAAACCTCCTTGGCTGGAAGGCAGTTTAGTGCCAAACCCTGTGCAGAGAAAGCAGTTATGGTTGTTTTCATTAAAACAAAGCTCATTTTTGTTCATTTTTCACTAATTTCAGGGGTTCTAAGTGAGCAGGTTAATAGTGGCTGCTGGGTTTAGGTGGCACCAGTGATTTGAGTGCTAAAATCTAATAGACTGATAGTATTTCATTTGATGGAAAAGCCACAATAGAGCTGCCTTTCTTATTTGATCTCATTCCACAGCCACTTAGCACAGCACTTGGTGCTTGAAAGAAGGGAAGCCCCAGGGTTTGGATTCAGCAGGCTGCGTTCCTTATCCACCTCCATAGTCAAGAAAAAGGTTGGAAGCATATGTGAAGTTAATAGCGGGGATTCCCTTGCCAGCTAGGATTTACTGCTGCCTGCTGCATGGATTAATGAAGAAGAGAGGCATTCTTCCCTGGGAATGGTGTTAGACTTTGTCGGTCATTTCTTACCATATTCCAATTGCTCACTTGGATAACTTTCAGGAATGATCAGTCTGAAAATGTATCTTGTTCCACTTGGATTTTTACTCTTGAAAGATGCTTTCTTCAAATAATGCAGTATGTCAGCAGTACTTCGTCTTTCCAGCTTACTGTTGGACTCTCCCCCTTACAGTCTATGCTGCTTAATAAGAGAAATTGCCAGATTAACTGGAAAATGTAACTTTAATAACATCATTTCAGGCACTCGAATCATTGAGAAACAATCATCTCATTGAGTTGGTTTCTACGCTATTCTTGTCCCTCATGCACAAACTTACCACATATAATGCATGTGTGTGTGTGCAAAGGTGACCTGCAAGGGGGGTGCGAAGCTGCATGGTTGATCCTGCCACCAGGTTCTTCATAAATATAAAGCGATGAAGCTGTCTGAAAATGCTTGGGCAGATGGGAGAGGTTGCAGGAAGGGAATTGTCTCTCATTTTCTCTCTTTATCTTTGTTTTTTAACATTATAAATTCAAACCTTGCTTAAGAAAAGCACTGCCAAGGGCTTGCTGAGTGAAAAGGGACCTTTTTGGTATGGACTTTGTTTTGGAGAATGCTTTAGGAAGAGGTAAATAAAAGCAAAGGTGTTTGGGAGAAGCTATTTGTGCTGAAGACACAGCCTATGTTATGCTTCAAGAAACTCTTATTAAACCTTACTTAATGTACAAAAGCATATCCTCACTAGAAAGGGGAAAGAGTTGTCCCTGATATTTTTAAATTAAAGGAAGAAATCACAGCCTGCTTCAGAAGAATAACATGAGCTCCTCTGTGAGCAGAAGAGCAAAAGAGCATTTATCTCCAACAGTTTTGCATCCCATATCCCTTGTTCTCTTCCCTACCATGCAGAAGAAAATGAGCTGTGAAGTTGGTCTAGAGCTGGTTTGCACAGCAGCTATTCGTTTTGCTGGGAGCAATAATATGGGTCTTTTCTAGTAAAAACACAATCTTAATGGAACTTAGAGGACTATAATCCTCTTTCAGGCTGCTCTCTTTCTCTCCAGGTTGATGGGTATTGGCCACTGGGTTCCAGAGGAGCAAGAGGACAGTAGATGGATACACAGAGAGCTTGGGAAGTGAATTTCCACAGAAAACCAAGCCAAAAAAAAAAAAAAAGAACTATTCTTTAATACAAAATTCTGGTCACTTTTTCAATTAGTTTTTTCTTCCATCTCTCAGTACAGCTCGAATGGAAATGAACTGCTGCCAGGTCCTCTATTGCACACTCCTTCAGATGCGCTGATTAGATAAATAAAGTTACTCTGCACTGGCTTCCAAGGCAATAATGGGTGACAAAGCACTGGAGAATGTCTCTAGTATATAAAAGACATGGCTGCAATGGCAGGTTGACTGTGGAGTCTTAAATTGTGTCTTTCTTATTTCTTCCCCTTTTATGTCTTGTTTTTGATGGAACACCATGTATATAAGGAAAGCATGAGGAGTACCAGATTTTGGCATTGAGCTGTGTCCAGCATTCATTCTTATCAGATGGGACTTGGATCAGCCCTTGGGAGGTGTTTAATATCCTGTGAAAGTTGATGTGAGTTGTATCTTTCCAAAGCCTGGCTCCTGGCTCTGCAGAGCTGACTTAAATGGGCTTTGTGTGCACAGACAGGAACAGAAAATAGAACATCATCTGCTTGTTTAGTAAATGCTGAGACTCTTTTCACTGCTCCATGGGAAGCAGGAATCATCTTCCATCCCTGTTGTGTACCTGCTGAGGGTTTGCCAAGGGGGGAGAAATGCGCTCTGATATCCCTTGGAAGCTGACCTGCTCATAAACAGGGGCATGTTCTGCCTCATATCTTGGTCTCATGAAAGCCACTGCTATGCAAATAACTATCTACATCATTTCAGTTGAAAATGGTTGCTTAAAACAAATTGTTCCTTTAAAAGTAATTTTGGTTTCTTATTAAAAAGAAAAAAAAGAAGAACAAAGCATGGAGTTTTCTGTTGAACAATGGGCTATTGTATCTTTTATAGATCTGTTTCCTGTGAATAAAGCAGCAGGTGGTTATGAAATTACACATGCCTTAAAAGGGTTGGTAGATAAATGAATACAGGCTTTAGAAGAAAAGAAGGGGGGGACATGAGGGCATGGGGGGATGAATTCCATTCTGTGTGTACCAGAGAGAGGAAATTAAGAAGTACAACTTCCTCTTGGAATAACTTCAAAGTCTGGACAAGTTCTCCCTGACCAGGAGCAAACACTGCACAAATGAATGGAGGAGGTGCCGCAAAACCCAGGTTGGATGGGGCTTGGAGCAAGCTGCTCTAGTGGAAGGTGTCCCTGCCCATGGGAGGGGGCTGGAACTGGATGAGCTTTAAGGTCCCTTCCAGGCCAAGCCTCTCTATGATGCTATGATTTGTCTTCAGTGTAACTCATGAATATGTGCTGTGAAAAGTGTTTGTTGCCAGTGAAGGGAAAAAATAAGAGGGTTCTCTTCCAACAGGCAGCCTCTACCATTTGTACCACTAATTTGCTGCTACATGTATGTATAAAATTAGGCAGGGGCTGCTCCCAAAATAACTTGGTCTGTTCCAGGCTAAGCTCACTTTTTAAGGGGAAAAAATTAGGGAATCTGCCTGGTGCAAAGGAAGGGAGAAGGATGTCAAAGCCCTGCTAGGGTCTGAGTGTCTACCATGGGAGAGGTGCATTGAAGGTGTACCCTGTGCTGATGGAGATGGGGAGATCTGTGACAGGCATTGGGTTTTTCACTGGCATACTTCCAAACAGCCTGTGCCATCTCCTGGAGATTAAAAAGCCATGAAACATTGGGCCTTTTAAAGGCTGGGGGGCTTTTTTGGGATGAAATGAGCAAAACGGTGTCACGAGAATGAAACTGCTGCAGAATCCTATGGCAAAAAGTGACATTTTTTCCCTTGTTTTTAAGCACTTGCCAGGAGCATAGGCTGTCTTGTGTATCAGTTGCTGTATGGTTGGGCTATTTTTATGTAGGGTGGGATCATGCTCTAGCTCAGCTTTTACAGTGTTCTAGGAAAAGCAGCCTGAAGATCACTGCCAGATGTTTTTCATCCCTTTGTTTGGGTTCTGTTTATTTACTTTCGTTAACTTTTCTTGTAGAGAGCTGCAATGATGCGTTTCTGGAGATGGGGAAAGGGCTGAACATCTGTATTTGGCTTGATGAACTCTTACAAGAGTTTTCCAAGGGCCTAAGGAGCTTTGGATTTAGTTGAACAGAAGGAAATTCAAGCCATTTGCTAAGGAAAGTGCAAACAGTTTCTTGCCTGAAGCTGAGACATGGTAGGAGCTTTCAGACCATGGTGGACTCCATAATTAAGTAGTTTCAATAAGTCATGGAGTCAGTAACAGTATTCAAAATGGGCTTTTAGCTCTCCTGTCCTCTTCAGATCTACTTGTCTCTTGCATTAAAGCCTGAATGCTTTGAAGATGGGAGGCCACTGCTGTGCTGCTCTCATGCAGAGCTGACACAGCCATCTCCAACCTGCTGCAGAGGTCCTAAAATAACCTATCTGCCCTGAGGGGGATGTGCTGGAGGTTTAGTTGAGTACAGCCTTGCAATCAAACCCAAAACTGTTGCTGAATGTCAGCCTGGGAAGAGGTGGGAAGCATTATGTTACTGTCCTCTAATGATGGTATTGCTCCTGGCCAGGTTGTAGTGGAGGCTGTGTGATGTAGGAGCTAAACACCAATTTGAGATTCAAGAAAGGTTGTGCATGGATATGTGTCTTTTTTTCCACCCTTCCTTCTAGTAATATGACAACTTTTAAAAGATTATTAGGTGCCTAAAGATACAGATAGATGATTATATTCCAATTTTGAAGTACATGTCTGCATCTTCAGGCACTCAGTTATCTTTAATATCACATGCCTTGGAGACTGGCTTCCAGGCAGCTCCACTTTGAATCATCTCCAGCTGCTTCGACCCACTCTCATGTACCCTTAACTGGTCTTTGCCTCACTAAGGATAAATGCATCCCTTGACTTAGAGAAATAACTCTCTCAAAATGGATCAAATCACACTCAGTTTTAGTCATTTGGGTTACTGCTTCCAACCTCGTGCTTTTATTCTAGCAACAAACACCAGCTTGCCTTAGCGTGAACAGCTTTGGGTTCTTAATGCTGTTTTAGTATTCATTTCTCTAAACAAGGAGTGCAATTACCCTATAGCAAAATAACTGTCTCCAACTGTCTTTTTTCCATTAAACAAATGGGAGGTTTTACCTCTTGGTCTTCCCATAAGATTAATGCACTCTCTCTGCAGGAACTGTCTTAAAGCGATCCAGGAATCAGAACAACTTGCAGACAGCAATTCTAATTGTCACAGAATCTTATTTAGCCAATGCTGATTTTCATTAAAAGGTGATCTCTGTTAATAACATAGACTAATAACTCTTCTAAATGAAAGCACCCTTCATTTTTCCCCCCACAGATAGGGATAATGAACTCCTAAATCAGTGCTCTTTCTGAGGAAGCTTTTTTTCCCATTGTAACAGAGGTTGGATTGAGACCTAACCAGTGCCAGGAGATCCTGGTGCCTGCGCTCACAAGCTATTGGGCATTTAACTAAGTCATGGTGTTACCGAGATTGGTTTTGCTGCTGGTTGCTCCAGAGAGAGAATTTGGCCCAGGAAATCTCCACTGGCTCTGTGGAAATGGAGGGGTTGATGAAGTGTCTCCGAAAGGCAGCAAGTCAACCTTGGAGAGGTTGAGAGGGTAACATCAGGGAGGTAAATTCAACCTAACTGTTAGGCCTAAGAGAATCCACATCAGAGACAGCCATGAGAAATCAGGAAGTCAAGTTCTGCTGCTTGTGGAGCAACTTGTCTTTCCTATCAGTGCCTCAGTTCTCAATCTTAAACCAACAAAACCCAGCCTAAGGCAAAAGCTGGACCAACCCTGAGGCATGGCAGACAGGGAGGATGTTGCACAGATCCATGCTCCCTCTTAACTGGCTTCATTCTCTTCCTTTTTGGATTGCAATTGTTTTTTCCTTTCCTTTCTTGTCTTCAGGGACAACATATCAGTGTGCCCTCGCTGGAGGTGCCATGGACTAGAGACCCTGCTTAGAGCTGCCATTGATGGTCTGGCAGCAGGGTGGGAGACTGGAGTTTGCTCTCAACTTCCCTTCTTCCTGCCCCTGGTACTTTTGCTGAAGCAGGGAGATATTTTTCCTACTCCTTCATCTGTCCAGTTTGTTTCTGAGAGAAGGAGATGGAATTCTCTCTTCTTTTTTTGTCGCTGGGTGAGATGCATACTACTGAGAGGAGAGTTCAAGGCCATGTGTAGGGAAGGGACTTAGGAGCTCTTCTCAGAGAAGTTACTAAGACTTTGAAATGGCAAAAACTACTGTCAAAGAACTTAAAGGAAGTTTTTTATATTGCCACAGCTTCCCATGGGATCAATGTATGGGAAGTGTTGAGTTGTCATTTTTATTGAGGGTCTTGTGAACTTTGCGAGCTTTTCTGAAAGATTTAGAAAAGCTTGAAAAATACACCTCTAATGGCTCCAGCACTGACTGCTTGCAAAAAGAAGCCGTGCAGGCTTTTAAAAAGCACTACTTTCCCTATTTTGGGAAGTAGAGAGACTCATGAATTTTCAGTGCGGGTGCTGCGATTTGGGCCGATGGAGCAATCAGGCTCATTACCAGTCTCACCTCTGAGTCGATGGTGTGCTAGGCAGGAGAACTAAGAGCATAAAAAGAAGGAATTTCTTCTTATAAAAAACAAAGTCTCTTCCTTCCCCATCCAAAAGAAAAAAAAGCTCAGAAAGAAGTGACTCCATTAACAGCAGCTTGAGTGGCAGAGAAGGAAATCAGCTGAAAATGAACAAAGAGCCGCACGGCAGGGATGCTAATGCAAGCGAATGCCAATTCACACTTCGGCAGGCGGCATGTGGCAGCTTCCTTTCCTGTTCAAACATTTTAGCCAGATAATGAGTGAAAAAAACCAAACATTTTTCACATAATCAACTGAGTTTGGAAGGGAGAAGCAATAGAGGAAGGGGAGCTGCGGTGCTAATTATGTGCCGGCTGATACGGCTGTTATCGGAGCAGCATGGGACCATGATGGGAGGGGGGGTATGTTGCTAATTGCCAGCATTTCTTGGCCACTTGACTGCTGGTGGGAACTGTTGTTAATGCACAGGCAACCTGGTTGATTGCTGAAATGGAGGCCAAGGCACGCTTGCCAGCAGCTATTGGGGTAGGGAGGGTAACTGTTAGCAAATTGGGGTTATGTGTCGATGTATTGATTGGGGTTGCGATGGGGAAATGAAGCGCAGAATGGTGCTGGTGGCTGTCTGGTCCAGGGCAGTGTGTTTATGTGAAGCAGATGGTTGGCTGCTTTACTTTGCCAGCAGATTATGGAGTTGGCTTCGAACCATCTTGCGTGGTTTCCCGGGAAGGCAGGGATCCCGTCTGCAGCATCAGCAGATCTTTAGTGCCTCGAGCACATTACTTGGGGTCAGAGCTGGCAGCAGTGCTCTCATACAGAGCATGCTGGAGTGGTCCTCACCATCTGCAGTGTCCTGTGTGTGACCAAAGGCACACTGATGCTCCAGTGGCATTAAGAGGCTCCAGCCTCAGATATCTCAGGGTATTTTGTGCGTGCCTTTTGCAGACTTACCTCCAGAGCTGATAACGCAACCTCATGCTGGGTATCTTGAGATGTTGTTTTGGGGTTCCTCTTCCTGTGTGCTGCTGCCTTTGGGAAAGAAAGGGCAGTTGTAGCTGCTGTGCTGAGTGGTGTGAGCAGGGAGTAGCTGCATGAGCATCGTCCTGCTGCTTCCCTGGGAAAAGCCACCTTGTTTGTACTCCCAAACCATCCATGTTTTCTGACTGCAGTTCTGCAAAGCATGGGGGCTGACAGAGGGAAGGTAAGGCACAATAGTAGGAAAAACCTTCTGGAGAGAGAAATTAAGATGCCAACAGTGGCAGAGATGGAAAGCTCTGAATCTTGACCACTATCAAACAGCCACTGAAGAATAGATGGGATGGGGGCTTTGCTTTTTTTTAATATAAATTAATTTTTAAAATACTTCTATAAAAATGGATGCTGGAGCTGAGCCGTCCCAAGTAAATGAAACTTCTTTGCAGAGTCATTAAGCCCAGGTTAACCTTGACACTGGTCTCCTCATCACCCAAAGAACCATTGCTATTAATAATACAAGTTTCATTTTCAAGCCTTCTGCTCTTAGAGTTGATGCTAGGTTGTACCAGCACCCATCTGAAACAAGTGGCTGAGATTCTCCAGCCAAGGGCTGCCTCTTTTGCTGTCAGTATTGAGTGATGCTGCAAGATCTCCATGGTTAGGACAGTGCTGTTTTATCCTACCTATTCTTAAAGACAGAGCTTCACTCCCCTGATTCACAGAGATCCTGCATGCTTAGGTATCGAGGTTCAATATATTTTGGCAGCAATGGCTTGGCATAGCTTGGTAACAGTCTAGTGCCAAGTGCTAGCTCTTGTTTCAGTACAGTGGTGATGGAAAAGCATTCACGGTGATGCAGGAGTCCAGGGTTTGGATATTGACATTGACCCTCTTTGGGCTGCGAAACTAAATGGTGTTTATTTTTCAGCTGAAACCTTTTATACTTGAAAGTGCAGATGTGGTTCAGTCAAAGCTTTTCACTGAGCTTTGTCAACTTGTGAAGTTACTTCAGCTGGGCAGCAAGAGTTAAAACTCAATTATTTTTGCTTGTTTGGGAATTACTATAGGTGGAACCTTATTTCATTTTACTTAAAAATATGCTCAATTGAGAAAAATTCCCTTCCAAGTGGTTAAGTGTGACCCATAATGATTGAACTTATGCTGTCATTTTGTGGGCAAAGTGGGCTGCCAGCAAACTAAGCATCAGTTTTGATTTCTCTGAACAGGCCACAGGCTAAGCAAAAGTCATTCCCTTTGTACGCAGGGGGGCAAAAAACTTCTGTGGAACTTATGTTTCAGTCACTTAAGGGCTGTAGAAAGGAATAAGAGGATAAGGTTTTCAGTAATCTGTATTTATACTATCATAGACAACTTCTAAGCCATTACAGCTATTGAAGAATTGAGAAGGGCCATCCAGGAATGTGGTCACTGAGAATGGGAGTTACTTGCTACATGGTTAGTGGAAATTATTGATTGGCAAAGCACCAGCTTTTTAGGAAATGCCATAAAAATACACATTTTAGATGGATGGTAATTAAATCCATAGAAGCACATTCCCTTCTCTACAAATAATCTCTCTACCATATAGGAGTCTTCCAATAGAAGAATACAAAGGTGTTTAATTACTCAACATTTAAATTTCAGCTGATGCTGGATGATGCATTTACAATGTATAATACTATTTTTTCTTTCCTCTGTCTTTTTTTGTGTGTAAAACCACTTAACAGAAGGCACTCTCTATGTTGCACAGAGGCTGGAACAGCAGCAGGAAAATGTGACTTTGAAATAATGGGATCTATAAGACTAGGCAATTTCATTCAAGTATAGTGATTTAGTGCCCTGTTAGTGTCCTGATGTATAACTCTATTTCCAAAGACTCTAAGTTTCCTCAGAAGCATAATGACAGGCTTAAAACTTGTGAGACTAATGCTAAAGCTTTCTCTGTCCTCAGCTGTTCCGCATACTTGCAAGAGTAAGGGAATTTTGTTCTCTCCTCACAGATTAGCTCCAAGAGGAATAAATCAGATAATGTTATTGCCACCTTGTTTCTTTCCCTCCCTCTCTTAGAAGCAAGGTAGCTCACATGGTGCAGTGCAAAGCTGGGGCTGGTAGTGTGTTTTCTTGGTTACAGTTTACCATATGGATGTGATTCCAATTCTGGTGTCACCAGGACAACTTTTTAAAGCACTTTGGTTCTGTTGTTTGTAGCTTTTGGTACTAATTTCAGCCTCTTGTTTTTGTTTTGCTCACAGATGATGGCCCTTATTCAAAAGGGAGCAAGGACTCTGGTGGGATGGACACAGCCCTGGTCTCCAGGAGGCAAAGCATTCCAGGTAAAGGAGGGATCGGCTCCTGCTCCAAAACATCAAGGCATCCATTACACTTCACCTGGCTACCCCTAAAGTGGGTAAAATCCTCCAAAACATCCATTTTGGTGCATCTATCAGCACGGCTTTTGCCAATGGGCAGAAATGAATGGAAATAACTGGTCTCAATGAGTGGTATATTACTGGTAAAATCAGAGTCTGGTGTGGAGCTGTTGATGGTGGTTATGGGAAACCAGACACATACATCTATGTGGCTAACACCACACAGAGGAAAACAGCAGCAAGGGAGATGGGGAAGAAGCGTTGCCCCATCTGAGCTCGCCGGGCCGGGAGGGACACTGGCAATGCCTGGCAAGCTGTGTATTTCCCATGTGTGACTAAGTTTGTTCTGATATCTAGTCAGTCACAGCAGATTTGTTTCTGAGATGAGCCCTCCCATGCAGAAACACCTCTGGGGGCTGAAGAGGGAGTGGAGAAATAGTGGTACATTTGCCTCTGTTGGTGCTGGACCTCATCTGCTCGCAGCATGCCAGCAGGTTTGGATGGGCTACTCTGTACAGCTCATCTCCTTCCTAAGAAAGCCCATGGCTTCATTTTGACTCCTGACTATTAATGACCCAGCCATAGGTTTGGTTTAGTGTGTTGTAAGGGATGGGGAGGAAACGGGCCTTTTTCCATTGCTTCATCATCCGAGCTTTTTTCTAGGGAATATTCTGCATCCTTTGGGACTTCTGCAATATGTTGCCACTGTCCCACAGCCCTGATGAAGAAAGGCTGGTTTACTGTTCACAAGAGCCAGTATGTCCAACAACCCCAGCATCTCAGTAGGGAGGGCAAAATTCAGGTGTGCTCTTCCTGCCTTGGGGTGCTTTGAGCAGCAAAATCCAAGCATATATGCCAGTAGAAGAAATCCAAGACTATTTGCATATAGAACTTTAAGACTATATCTTGAAGGACCATATCCTGCTTAACCAGGTGGCTTTTACATCTGTGATAGCAGCAGTAGATTTATAGAGGTATTGGTCAAAATCCCTTATTGCTTACCTTAATAGATTGATCTTGGGGACTTGCCTTTTTGTCAGAGCAGTGATTTCTCCTTGAACCCATAACAATGGGTAATTGCACTCTGGGAGCTCTCATTTTAAACACTTATCAAGGCTCAAAATTAAACCCCATTGAAGAGCTAATAATCTCCCCTTGTGGCACCATCTGTGTTGATCAGTCATGTCTGTAGTTGAGAGGAAATTTGCAGGATAGAGCCGGATGGTGTTCCTTCCAGCACAGCGGGGAGCCTCCACAAAGTTTCTGGCAGCCCCTGGGATCCCGGGTTGGTGAACTGAAAACTGAGTTACTGTAGTTGGCAAGGGATCAAAGCTGAGTTTAAAGAGCAGAAGCATCGTGGACCTGATGTTTTACAATGAGCTGCCAGGGCCATCATAAATGGGTGCCCAGCGGTGCCTAGATGCTTTCCAGGCGGGTGCTGGATTGCAAAGAGGTTCCCCACTCACATTAATCAAGTGTACAGGTTGTCCTTGGAAGTGTTATACAAAATTGGTGTAGTACAGGGCAGGATGTGAAGTGAGGGGTCATGGTGGCATTAGACAAGGAGCAAAGTGCTAGTGATGAGGCACCACAGTGCCAAATGGCACTTTCTCCCAGTGAAAGAGGATGCAGGGGGGAAATGTGCACCAGGATGAATCTTCTGCATTAATGTGCTGTCTTAAATAGGGTCTCTTAAAGACCCTGCCTTACTCTGGAAACGATAGTGTGCAAGAGGTTTCAAATGTTCCCTCTCTAAATAGAGCATCTCATTTAAGCCTGGTGGGGTTTGCTGTGCAAAGAAACTCCTGGGCTATTTGCAGTGTGGGTTTTAGTCCACAGCTGTGGGTTTGCTGTTTGTCATGGGCTTCCAATGCCCATCACCACCTTCTCCTGCTCTTCCTTCAGAGATAGGCACCCTGTGTGAGGGAGACTGTTTTCTCCTGTAGAATTGTAGATTTCAAGAGCAGAGAGGGTGGAGGTGGATGGATCAAGATGTAGATGAGTTCTGCAAAAGGTTCTTAGAGGAGGCTCTGGCAAGGCATGAAAGTCATCTGATTTGCCCCAGGGCTAGTTCTCCTTTAAGCAAAGAGTGTGGGTGCCGTCATTTGGGTTAATGCAGAGATACCTTTTGCCAAGCCTGCAGAGCTCTGTCTTTCCCTGGGCTAGTGCTGGCTCTCCTGCTTCAGAAGTCAGATTATTTTAGGGACCCTGTTTTTGTAAACCTAGACATGAGCTATAATGGGATCAATGCTGGCATCACGTTGGGCTTATATATAGGTGCTAGACAACCAACACTGTCATCTTGGGCTGAAGGAAGGTAAAATGTATGCTGCCTGCATCAAAAAGGGAAGCAGTAACAGTGCAGTGGGTGTGGGGTCATCATCCCCTAGTCCTGACCCTGCCATACCTATCCTGGTTGGCAGTGCATGTGGAACCAGTTATGTTGTAGAACCGATTGTGTTTTCAACTAGATGAGGCAATATGGAGGAAGTTTGACTTAGACCAGGTGTAAATGAGCAGGGAAACTGCTGTGAATGAGTGAAGGTCATGCTTCCCCTGCTGATGGCAGGATCCCACCTCTCTCTGCATTATGTTTACCTGCCATCTGTATTGTGAATTTCCCTAAATCACAGTGTTTGAATACCCACCCTGTTCTGTTCATCCAGGCAACTACTGCAGGTCCACAGCATCCTCCTACTTGGTAACTGTGACTGCCTGACATGTAGCACTCCTATCACCCTTCCCCTTCTATATAGAACGTAGTCCTTGAACTCCTGAGATCCCATCACGCCGGTTTTGAGTCCTTCCACTGCCACCAGCACCTTGAAACACAAGTTTATTGTCACAAACCTTCATTCCCCTGTCTTGTCCCACTTGGTCCTGCTCACCTGACCTGTATGCAAATGCTTTCCCTCCACTGCTGTGGGTCCACCAGCACGCACTTCTGTTCCACAACTTGATTTTAAATAGACTGAAGCTTTCTCTTCATGCTAATTGTACAAATCATCCCAGGTCTGCTCTCCCACCACCTGTAGGAAAAGGGTGTCCTTTGGATTGGGAGGTATGTGCCTTCCACTGAGATGTCTATCTGCATTCTTGATCTTTCAGAGGAGTTCAGAGGGGTCACCATCGTGGAGCTGATTAAGAAGGAAGGCAGCACCCTCGGGTTGACCATTTCAGGTGGCACAGACAAAGATGGAAAGCCGAGAGTCTCCAACCTGAGGCCAGGAGGACTGGCTGCAAGGTGAGAAATGGAAATGGGGAGTAGAGAGCACAGTAAAACTGGAGCGGGAAAGTTTCCTGTTCTAATTATGGAGTGAATATAGTTATAATTAATGTAGCTGGCACCCAAGTCCCTTTTTCCAAGTGCCCCAGAATGCAAAGTTGTTGCTTCAGCAAGTCAAACATCTTCTATTTTGAGTTATTTCCCATGCTCTGTGCTATTATGCTCTGAAATTTTGTGTAGGGATATTTGGGATTCTGTGAAATTAGGCAGCCTTGTCAGGAGGGCTGCGTGGTACAATACATCTTGATCAAGCTAAGTAGTTTAATATTGTATCTGTTCTGAATACTGAGTGGGTAAGTAACTCTGGCTTGAAAAGGAATGGGAAAAGAAAGGCTCTAAGAAGCAGAGAAAGGGAAGGCGTAATTGAACAATTCTGTCGAAAACAGGTGAGAGGAAAGATGTTTCCTTTTTCCCTTGCTGGATTTTTTGTTCAGACAGCTCTTGGTGTGCTTCTCTTTGACTGATTGCTCTACATGAATGGGAACTGAGCAATAAAAAGAGAGGTTGTAAAGACATAGACTGCGATTGTTGCTTTATGTACAGATCTGAGTACTTGCCAACGGGAAAGATAGATGCCTTCGATTTTAGCACTTCCCTCTGAGAGCAAGCACGTGCAATCAGATGAGATGAGCCCAGCACTGGTGGCTTGGTCAGGAAGTCCTCCATGTACCACAGGTTTACCAGGAGCATCCAGGCGGAGTGTAGCAGAGACTTTGTGCTACCACTACTTTTGTTTTCCCTTTGCTTTCCTTGCAGAAGTGACCAGCTGAATGTTGGGGATTACATCAAGTCAGTGAATGGCATTAACCTGACCAAGCTACGGCACGACGAGATCATCAGCTTACTGAAGAACGTGGGTGAAAGAGTAGTGCTGGAAGTAGAGTATGAGCTTCCGCCAGCCGGTGGGTGCCTCTCTGATAACACTGCTCTTCTCTTGGCTGCTTTTTGTCCTGGGGTGCAGATGGACTTGCCTGTGCATTAACCATCATGGACTAGGCAGTATCCAGGGGCATTTTGATGCTGTGCCTTCATCCGCTTGCAGCACTGCGCTGGATGCTGCAGAGCTGTGTGCAGTCGGAGCAGAGCCTTTTTTCCAGCACAGTGGGTGCCTGTTCATGCACACTGGCAGGAGATGGCTGATTAGGTCTGTCTTGCCTCGGAGTGACTCGGTAGCACAGGCCAATCTGCCTCCTGATGCTGCTTCAGCTTGTTTTTCTTTTCCCCTTTTGCAGTGTGGCTACAGGAGGTTTTATTCACTCTTAAGCATGTATTGCCAGATCCTCTTTTCTGAACAGTGGCAAGTGCTGTTATTCCTCAAGATGCTTTGAAATGATGTGTTTTCCAAAGGGAAGCTGAAACAATCTGTTTTCCTGTTAAGGGCCGCCAGCAGAAACTGACAAACCCAGCTCACAGGGTTTGCATCCTGATGTGGGAGACTACGTGTTCTTGCCTTCGTTTGGTCTGATTAAAACAAATTCCTCCATCCAGTTTGTCATCACAGTCTTTCCACTGTGAAAATGATCTTGTCCCTAGTTATTCAGTTCCCCAGATCAGTCAGAGGATGACTGGGCAGAAGAAATAGAGCAACTAAAAATATGATGACAGAAAAAACAAAACTGATGAAATCTAAACTTTTTGCCCCAGGTAGGAAGTTATTTTACACTTCATATCTTTGCTATAACTCCTGCCTTTACATGACAAGTATTGAATATGTAAGTGACTGTGTAAATTCCAAAGAAGAAAAGAATATGATTTGAGTTAACTGAATCTCCATCACCCTCTGTCTTCTGCTGTGTTTCTTAGCTTTTGCATACAGCCCTTGTAAAATGAGCTGACTCAGGTTTTCCATGGTCTTATTCTCACAAGAGATGGCAACTCTTAACCTTTCTCCTTAGCTCTGAGCCTGACTATCAGGAACCTGATAAGCTGTATTTACTAGCTAAGTAGCAGTGCCAATACTGAATGTCTCAATCAGTAGCAGTGGTGCAAAATCTCCCCACCTCTGAATGAGCAGAAAGAGCCCACTGAAAGAGTGACTTCTCTTCCATAAGATTATTGATGCTGTTCATGACTAATGCATACAAAGAAGCACTGCGAAATAAAGGGAATTGTCCATTATTGTCTTGTGGGCTTTTACCTGCAATGAGAGTTTATTCTTGCTGTGTGCACCCATCCCTTCCTCTCTTTCCCTGGGCAGAGAGTAGAAATACAGTGCAATTCAATAGCTTGTGCTTGCGGGTTTGATTTTTTCTCCACACTGTGTAATTTCCTGCTTTGGAAGAGACTTTGCAGGCCCATGTCTAGTTTTCAGGCCACTGTGTCATATCATCTCTTCCATAAATAAACCAAGCCCTGCGCTGACACCAGCTTAGGTTTCCGTGCTCACCACTAATCTTATGACAGGCTGCTGCAGAACTTCATGCTTGGATGCTTTAGGACAGAAATTGGATGGTTTCTGAACTCATTGTGGATGCTTTATACCCTTTTCTTGGTATGTGAGTATTACGCTGCAGCCTGGGAGCCTTTCTGTGCCCTGAGCTTTTCCCTTCTGGAGTATTTCTAGGCTGTCCCTGTCTGCAGTCTGTGGACAGCAGCAGGAGCAAAGTGGCAGATGGGGGACAGTGTTTTGGGGGTTTATTTGGCCTTACCTATGGTTCCCAAGGCTGCAAGCCTGCAAAGCAGTAACGTGCCCACTGGTGTCTTTTGGGTTAGTTTAACCCTAATTTGGGTGCAGGTCACAAGTGTACAGGACTGCTTCCTGAGCCAAGGAGAAGTGCTTGTGTGGATGTGCCTAACAGAGCCTTCAGCTCCAGCTTGCAGTCCAGCTCTTAGTGCTTTTTTAGTGGTTATCCTTTGGCCATTCACTGCGCTTGGTTTGAAGATTAGGAATTGATCTTTTCGGAGGGGACAATGCTGAAATGTCACGTGCAGTTCTGGATGGGAAAGATGGGGAAATTGGCCCATGTTCACTGCAGTAGTTCAATAAATCATTAAATAGCAGGGGGTGGCAAGGGATGGAAACAGTTTCTTTCTTTTTCCCTTTACTTTTGAACTTTAAATAGCACTGTGTATTTAACATAAAATTACTGAGTTGCCCCTAGGATCAGTTTAAAGGATTCACTTAATCTTTTTTTTAAAGTCAAAATATAAGAAGGAAAAATACCCCAACCTTTTGCACTGAGGATTTGGGATTTTCATTTTCTTTAAGGTCAGCTGGTGACTGGATTCTTTATGCTGCTGCTGGTCTTTTAAACAAGTTTCCATCTGCAGCAGAAGCTTCTGGCTTTTGAGTAATGCCAAGTGCATTAAAGCCAGTTGATAAACGAGAAGGTTTTACTTGAATGTCAGAGTATAACCAAGACAAATTTGAGGGGAGATGCACAACACTGAACTGGCAAAATCATCCTGGAACACAATGGTTGGCTCTGATGGGGGCTCACAGTTCTGGGTTGGGCACTCTGCATCCAAACAGGGAAGATCCGATATGGGTATCGGGCTTCAATTTCAATGCTGTTTGAATGAATGATGGTATTATTTTGCAGGGTGGCATGAAAAAGGTTTATCTGGGGGTAATTGAGTCTTCTTCTTTTCCTTCAGTGCCAGAGAACAGTGCTGGCATTATTCCCAAAACCATCGAAGTGTCTCTCTACAAGGAAGGCAACAGCTTTGGCTTCGTGCTGAGAGGTTAGTAGTTTCCCCAGTGAAAAACAGAGAGGGAAAGCACTGGCAGAGGTGATTTGGGAAGCAGGAACAGGAATGTAGGAAGGTGAATGTCATAAACCTCAGCTAAGAAGCAAAAGTGTGTCCTGGGCAGCATCCCACGCAGCCATCAGGGACTGTGGCTGCCGAATCCAGGGCAATCTTTTTGCTTTGAGGCTGTGTCAGCTGTTATGTGATAAATGTCTCTCCTTTCTCAGCACTCTCATTCAGACTTTCCAACCTCCAGTGACTTATGGCTTCCCTGTTTCATTACAGGGGGAGCCCATGAAGACTGGCACAAATCCAGACCGCTGGTGCTCACCTACGTGAGGCCAGGTGGTCCAGCAGACAGGTAATGCTCATGTCACACCTCCAACATCTGCTTTGACCAGCCAGACCAGCAGCCCTCAATGTGCTTCTGGATGTGTGTCCTGCTTGTCCTCCTTGCTGCTGCCTCTACAAGGCTTCTCATGCTGGTGGTGTGCAATGATGTGGGTAGTGTGGGACCTGTGCTGTGCAGGGAGGATGGATCTGGTACTCATAGGCTGACCCATGTGTAGATATTATAGTTATAAGGAGAAAATCCTCTTCCAGAGGCAGCCACTTAATTAACCCTGTGCAGATGAATAGCTGATGCTCTGTTGGAAAGCAGGAGGCTTCTATTTTCCTGCTGCTAACTTAATGTGATGGAGCTGGTACTATAAATAACCCAAACCATTGACTAAATGACTTTAAATATATATATATGTGTATGTATGTATCTATACACACACATATATATACATACACAAATATGTATTATATATAGGTATAGGAATTAAATACAAATAAATATATATACACAAAAAAGGCTTTTTCTCATGGCTTTCTACAGGGAAGGGTCCTTGAAAATTGGGGACAGGCTGCTGAGTGTGGATGGGATCCCTCTGCACAGCATGACCCACGCTGATGCCCTCAACATCCTACGCCAGTGCAGCCAGGAGGCTCTCTTCCAGATCGAGTATGATGTGACCATCATGGGTAAGGCCAAGATGATTGTGGTGGCATTTGCTCCGGCTGCCTGGGAAGTATGTGGGATTAGACACAGTAACTGGGATGCTTGGTTTCAGTGGAAAAATTGCTGAGCAGTGCACTGCCAACATGGATGTGTAGGGGGTAAAGTTCTAAGCTGGCTTAGTTGAATGCATTTGTGTCTTGATGGGAATGGTGGCTGCTTTTAGAGGAGGGGGAAAAGAGGGGTTTTTTAATGTAGGCAAAGATGGAATAGGAGAAATTGAAGTTAAAAGGGGCTGGAGTGCTGTGCCAGCACTGCAAATACCACTATTAAATGAGCGCAGCGGAGTGAACTGCAAGCAGGCGGAGACTTGATGCGGCTGGAGTTTTGCTCTGTATTTTAACCGTGCTTAATTCCGGAGTTATTCCCTTTCTTAGAAACATTAGTTCAGATCTGCTTCAGAAATATATGAGGGGTGATCAACTAAGTGACTTCAAATAAGGAGGAATTTACTGGAGGGCAGAGGATGGGTATTTCTAAAATATGTTCTATGCTGTAGATGCAAAGTTTGAAGGTTTGGAGGGTTGGTGGGTTTTTTCTTCACTTGATTTTCAGTTTCAAGCCCTGGGAAAGGGTTTATTATTAGCTACCGTGAAGTCATTTGGAGCTGGCTTTGTGACACACAGCTGTTACTGCAGGGACTGTCATTAGTGAGTTTAAGGTTACCACAGAGTCCGAAGCTGTGCTGGTTCTGGAAGCTTGTTGAACTGTGCATTAGATTTCATGTTGCCTATATGTCTCCAGGGGGGGTTCTGCCTCCACTGGAGCCACAGGCTGGGCTAGGTTGGAGTCTTTTCTGCAGGTCTCACAAACCAGTCCAGCATATCTAAGCCTAGGATCCAATGAGGGATAGGAGTCTGTGACAGCAGGTTGTTTTCTATTTGTCAGTGGGGAGGGAATTAAAAGGATCCACAGCTGAGATCCGTGTTGGAAGGGAGCTTAAAGCTCCTCCAGCTCCAACCCCTGCCACAGGCAGGGACCCCTTCCACTAAAGCAGCTTGCTCCAAGCCCCTGTGTCCAACCTGGCCTTGAGCACTGCCAGGAATGGGGCAGCCACAGCTTCTCTGAGCACCCTGTGCCAGCCTCAGCACCCTCACAGGGAAGAGCTTCTGCCTAAGAGCTCAGCTCAGTCTCCCCTCTGGCAGGTTAAAGCCATTCCCTTTGGCCTGTCCCTACAGGCCCTTGTCCAAAGCTTGTCTCCAGCTTTCCTGTTTGCCCCTTTAGGCACTGGAGCTGCTCTAGTATCTCCCCAGAACCTTCTCTTCTCCAGCCTCCCTTTCTATATGGTAGTGGTTGTGGTAACTGCAATGATTGGTAAGGAATGTCTGTTCCTCTCCTTGCAGGCTGGCAGCCCTGCCTGGGGAGGGAGTAGGCAGGTTTAAAGAGGGATTTTGCAGAGATGTCAAGTCTGAACAGCAGCAAATAATTAATAGTGCGTGGGAAATGGAAGGCTCTTTTGGTTCTGTTGTTTGTGTGGTCCCCTGGTGCCTGCATTGCAGAAAGTTGATTGTTTTATAACCTGACTTGGGGCAAAAGAAAGCCATGAAGGTGTCATGGTATTTCTTCTTGAGTAACTCTCCCACTTAAAACTGTTAGGGGTGGGTGAACACAGAGTGATGGCAGGGATTTATGCAGGGATTCTTCATCTTGTGTTGCTATACAGTGAACCAGATACTTCCCAAGATGCAAACCCAGTCCCTTTCCTAGCTAATTTCTCTAGAGAGCTCTTCTCTCTGACCCTGTAAAGGGATATACTCACCCTGTTTTCTTTTAAGGTAAGACGATGCAGAATGCATAGCTTAATCTCTGCAGACAGTTTTGCCAGGCAGCAGCTAATAACTGCAATGGGAGATGAGTGTATCATCCCCAAATCATAACTGTTACAGACTTTCTCTTTACCAGCCACAGGAAGATGATGCGGGAAGAGCCAGTGCTGGAAGTAGTGTGGGGGAAAGGGGTCTTCTGGACCCTGTCTGACTACCCACTAAACCAGTGTGTATTGGCAGTTGTGCCTCAGTTTCCCAATCTGTAACATGGTGCCCTCCTCCTCTGGGAAGCACGGTTCATTGCTTGCAAACCACTTTCAAACCCTTACATGAAAACCTGCACAGCTATGGAAGGCAGCATAGGCACATGCAGTTTTCCTGTTCCTTGGTAACAAAGCCCTAGAGGAATGATGCAAGCAGCTGTATCCACATCGAACTTGGTGTCATTGGCCTCAGTGATGCTTGTTCTGCAGCAGTGTGATTTCTGGCCATCATTGCACACTGAGCAGAGTCTGGGTTGAGTTTCTCATGAACCCTGAGCCTTCAGAACAACTTCTCAGGCCCTCTTGGCTTGCAAGAAAGGAACTTGTTTTGAGTAAGGTGATGTGAAACACAGGAGAGCCAGGGATGGCTTTTGCACAGGTGCTGGGTGAGTTGCAGCCATGTGATGGTGCAGAAACACTTCATGGTGCCAAAGCAGCAGTGCCAATTGAGTCCCTACAGTAAGGTTATTGCATGGCCTGCCCTGGCCTCTCAGTGTTTCTTTTTATATTAGCTTGGGTGTAATAGCCCTGTGTTAATCATGCCTCACAAATACTGCTAAATTGCAGACTCCTGACCTTTGATTTGAGCCAAATCTTTCTCTAGAATAACTAACAGAGGCTTGGCTTGGTATTTCCTCAATAAATGCCTCTATGAAATAGATTTGGAGCAATTCTTATCAATGCCACTGGAGATGAGAATTAAAAGGGGTAGAGGGGTGCTGTGTGCGGTGGGAGGAGGAACTGGGCTGGAGACAAGACTACAGTGATTTTCTATAGTCTTATTGATAAGCTACATTCTGGCATGGACCCAGAGCTCACTCTTCTCACCATTGTGCTGTGACCTCCCTGGGAAACGCTTGGCAAAGCCAGTAAGTTTGGAAGCTGTGTAAAACTGGGAGGAGCAGGGATTTCCTTTGCAAAGGAGGGTCTATTGCTCCAGCAAGCTTTTATTTTCATTCCTTTCCTTCAGCTGGAGGAATGTAAGTTTGTGTCCCTCCTCACAGGATACGTGCTGGACACACATAGGCTGCAAGACCAACACATAGTTGGTGTTTACTGTTGGAAGAGATCCTCGATCTCTTGGTGCTTGCTTTGCTAACGAAGGCTGAAGCGCACCTTCTGCAGGCTTTAACTGGCTGCTTTGTGCATCTTTAGATTGAACTGGGGCTGTGCTTTTTGCCAGGGCCTCCAGAGCTCTCCAGTGGTCTGTTTCAGCAGAGAATAAACAGTGTTTTATTTGAAGGCTATGTAACCTTTAACCTTGCTCATTCTTCCTCCTCCCTCCGCTAGGAAAAAGGGCACTGTGAGTAGACCAGAGCCTGAACATCCTTATCCCAGGGGGAAATTTCCAAAGGTGTTTTCTGTTTCCATAGACTCAGCATCTCCAACAAATCTCAGGAAGGACCCCAGTGCTTCTGAGATCTGCATTAGTGCTTCTGTTTCTCAGAGAGCAAGAACGAGCCATGCATCAAGTTTTGGAGCCAAGTAGCATCAGCATTTTTAGTGGAGCATAGCTCTGGAAGGGAAAAGCTTTACTATGAATAATTAAGGGCTGAGGAGGCATCAAGCTTTCAGAGGGCTCTGCTGGCTTTCCTGTGAAGCGGATGGCTGGGTTTTCATGAAATGATTTTGTGAGGGGGTCAAAACTACGCATAGGGTGCTGGTTGTGGGATGCCTGGTGACGATAACATGGTTGTGAATCCATCCTCTTTATGATGGCTTTAGGTAATCTGGAAGCAAATGTGTAACAGAGGCGGAGGGAATTTCTGTCTAATCAGCCAGAGACACAGGCTTTCTTTTTCCTCCCTCTTGCCCAGAAGAGATGAATAGGAGCTGTGCAGGCTTATGCTAACAGGAGCAATTTTGTAGGAGTTTCATAGTTTGCTTTCAGCACCTATTAAGCTTATTGCAGAAATGCATCTTTTAAAGATGAGTTACCCCTGTATTGTCTGATGGGAAGAGGAGTCTTTTGTAAGCATGGGGGTAGGTAGTGCTGTGTCTCTGCTCCCACTGTCGCACTGGAGAGGCTGGAATGAGCAATTGCGGTGTTGTTTTGAAGCTGGTGCTGAAGCACAGAGGAGTTGACTGACTTGTATGTTGGTCTTCAGCAAATGAGACTTCTGAGTACTTCAGGAAGTGTGATCTTGGTTCTTTCTTGTTTGCTTAGGAAGAAGTTTATAACAGTGACGTCCTTCTGATCTTCCTTTTTTGTGCTTTTAATACTGCCAATGAGACTGCTGCCTTTGAGCAATCTCTTCCTTGATCTTGCTATTTAACCCCAAGGGGGGTTGTTTTCATGAGTGAATTGTTGTACTGTGTCTTCATTATCATACATATTCTATGCCGAATCAGTTCTGCTTCTTGAATTTACTTCTTTAAGTAGTTTACATCTTTGACACAGACTGCAGGATGTCCAAACTACAGGTTTGCTGATGGTATACATGGCAAGTCAGCACTATTGGCCAAACCATTGCGTTTAGGAATGGGACAGGCTGTATGAAAAGTGTCTTCAGATGCTCTCTTGTTTTACAGACACTGTAGCAAATGCTTCAGGTCCTTTACTAGTTGAAATAGCAAAGAGTCCGGGGTCTACGCTAGGAATCACACTGACAACAACCATGCACCGGAACAAACAGGTCATTGTCATCGACAAGATCAAGCCTGCCAGTGTGGTGGACAGGTACAGATCTGAACACACTGCTCCTAGCTCTGCTTTTCTGTTCTCTGCTGCTTTTTTTGTTCCCTTGTTACTTATATACCATTCTCCGCTGCCTCTCCTTGAAGTGCCCGTGTCCACATGCTCTTAGCACTATAAATATGTGACCCAACAGCAGTGGACACTTCTCAGTGGACACGAATGTAACTCAGTGCATGTAAAAGCTGAGACTGCCCTGGAGCTGTGCTGTGGCAAACACCTGTTCTGGAAACTTCTGGCTATGGGCAAGTCAGCTAGTCACCCTTCACATGGGGATACAGGATGACAAACTGTTACGCAGCCCGTGCTGTGGTTAGTCATGCTGCTTAGCTGAACTCCTGGCTCGTAGGAGTTAACTACACTGCTGCATAAGCCCACTAACTGAGTGGGCACTATTAAATGTTCAAAAGAGCTTTCCCAAGCCACCCTCAGCACTGACTCAAGCATGAACCATCTTAGTTGGCATTTTGGGCAGTGCTCGAACCTAAGTTTCTAAATGGAAGTAAGAAAAAAGAGATATGGAAGAAAATCACAGGAATTCACACTATAATTCACATTTGAATTTTGCATGTGTCTGCTCCCAAGTGTAAGGACATGGCTTTTGGCCATGTGTATATTTGCCTCTCTTGCTGTTTTCCTTTGCAGATGTGGCGCACTGCATGTTGGTGACCATATTCTCTCCATTGATGGCACGAGCACAGAACACTGCTCCTTGTTAGAGGCAACTCAGCTTTTAGCTGCCACTTCAGAAAACGTGAAGCTGGAGATATTACCTGTTCACCAAAGCAGGCTGCCTTTGAAACCTCCTGAAACAGGTGGGTCCTCTCTGCAAACACTGTTGGTCGCCCTCAAAACTCACTTGAGGTCCCTGCTGAGGTTCTTGCTGCTTTTGAATGCTGGCAACAGACTCCAGAGACATCTGTGGAGGGGAAAAAATGGTGTTTTGATGAAATGCATGTGATTAGATGATGTTCTTCAAGGATGTGAATAGGGAAAAAAAAAGGTAACATCTGTGCTTGAATGGGGAAATTGGAGTTGGGAATCCCACAGTTTCGCAGTTCTGAGTGCTGTGCAAACTGCTTCCTTAGTACCTCAGATAAGAGACTTTAATGGAGAGGGAGAAAAAACAACCTTGGTGCTGGCAAATGTATTTCTAAGCTGAGATTTCATTTGCTAATGCCTGGTAAGGCTTTGTAAAAGACATGTCAGTAGCTAAGCAGGGTCCTGTTGGACCTCCATAGGAAACTAATCTGCAAGCATCCTCCAGACCAGCCTGTTTTGAGTGGCAGCTGTGTCCAATCAGCCAGGAGTAGGGTGAATGCATTGGTAACTGCCCCTTTTGGCAACCATTGTCAGTCACTTGTGTCTTTAATGTTACTGTGCACAGTAGCCCTGGGCACAACTCTTTTCTCCATTCACATCTTGGGCAGTTTGGAGAGAGGAGGAAAGTATCTTCTTTAGCATGATGCACTGAAACATAAAATCTAATAACATCTCCATGTCTACAAGTAAATCTCTTGCGTGTCCAGTCCAATTTGTGCAGAATTGAAGCAGTTTAACAAGGGGGGTGGATGACTTGACCTTTGTGCCCAAGAAAAAATGGAAAGCTATAATCCTTTTTCAGTGGCTGTTAAAATGAGCTATTCTCCTCCTTCCATTAGTGCCCTGGTCCTCATTTTCATTCAAAACACATTAATTCAGCAGCAGCTAAGGAGAAGAAGGATCTGTGAAAGGACAGCTCGGTGTGTTCAGGACCTTTTTACCCAAACCTCCATACATCAGATCAGTTTGCTGTGATGGAAATGCAGAACATAAACTTGGTACAAGAACTGCAACACATGAACAGGAAAAAATAAGGGATATAACAAGTGTTTTCACTTTAGATTGTTGGGGATTGCAGGGAAGGATGCTGTTCATCCTTGTAGCTGTTAGAAGGCAGAGGTGTGTGGCTGGAGACCACTGCTTGGGCTTGAACCTTCAGTATTGCTGATGGGGGTGGTGGGGACATGAAGGAGAGCACTTTGGGCAAGAGGAGCAGTGCTCCTCAGTGGTGTAACCGGCTGCAGTGAGCAGCTGAAGAACTGCACCAAAGCTGACCAAAACTGTGTTTGGACCTGGCATAGACACTGCCTTCTGCTCATGGTGCCAAGTGCCAGCTCCACAGGCTGCTTGCTTGGGGTTTAGGGAAACAGACAGGGGCAGTAAGGAAAAATGGGCCATGCAGAAGCAAACTGTCATGATTGCCAAGAGAGTGAAGCCTGGAGGAAGCAGCTGAGGAGACTGTGCAGACCCTGTTGAGCACTTGTGGTGCAGTTCAGCCTTTCCAGCGTGTGCCTGTATGGGGCTTGGCACTATGTTTATCAATAGCAGCTTCTCATGCAGTTAAAATCTGGTTTATTGAGGAGATGCAGAGGGAGCTGGAGCTGCAGCAGCCATGCAGGAATACAGCCTGATGCTGAAGCAGGGATCTGTCAAACTGAGTTTGCTTTCAACGTGGCTCTGGGGGTATTTGGAGAGTCTGGGGGAGGATTATGCCCTGCTCACAAGACCAATAGGAGCAGATGGTGCCCAGGAGCGGTGCTGGGATGGATGGGTTTCCTCAGGCAGGGATGATGTGTGAAAGCTTAGGGAAGGCTGATGTAGTTTTTATCACTGAATTGTCCAACATCTCTTCCCCAGTGCACTGACAGCTGAGTTTCAAAAGCGCTTTTCTCTCTGTTGTCAGATATGTGCTAAGAATTTATAGACAAATGGCTTTAATTACTATAAATGGATTAAATGATTTTGTATATATGCCCATAAGCCCTGTCCCTCATGTTCAAAGTGTTTAATTTTATTAAGCACTTTCCTTTTTGTCTTGATGTAGCTACATGTATTAATTTGATTTTTGTTTTTAAAAGCTGCCTGGCTCTGAATTTACTTTTGAATCCACAAATAAAAGCCCCAGAGCTGGAAGTGTATTTTTCAGGAGCTTGACAGATTAAGTGCTAAACTCATTGAATGTTTAGCAGGCTAAATATAATCACTCTATTGGTTGGCAAACCTGACCTAAATGATTTGATGCTTGTGATGAACACGTGCAGAATGGATTTCTGCTGTTAAAGGCACTTACAGATGACCTTTAGATGAGATCTCTGGCTGGACTCACTCAATAAACTGAGTCCCTGTGCTAGGTTTGCACCCTTAGGCAGCTCTGGAAGTGCCAGCGCTGGTGGCATTTCTGCCTACTCGGAGAACACAAAGCCTGGAGGAGATCTCATCCTGGGGAAGGTGTTGTCAGTCAGTGCATGTGGGCGCAAGGTTAAGAGCTCTGGGATAACTTGTGGCTTCAGTGATGCTCCGCTGTGAGATGCCGTTCATGCTTAGCTGAATAAAACAGATGCTTGGAGTCTTGCTCGTTAGCCAGCAATTCCTCTCGGAAGCAAATAGATCCAGACAGCATGGTGCTGAGATGCAGGAGAGAAACCCCAGTGCTGTTGGGTGAGGAAGGACCAAACTGACCCTGTGCTGAAGGAGTGTCAGTGAGAACAGACAAGGGACCTGTGCCACTGTGAGGCACTTCAGAGGAGACCTGTGGCATCGTGACTCGGTGTTGCAAAGCCACAGTTCCTGAGACAAGGGATTTCCAGCTGATGGCTGTTGTGCTGCAGCAGATTCCTGCCAACATGTGCTGGGCTGGGGTTAGGGTTGCAGTTAAAGCAGCTGTGTGCCCGTGAACAGTCTACCATGTTGGTGCCATGTTTAATTTCAGAGATGCAACACTCTTGGCATCTTTCTGTGTGGCCCTCTGTAATTGCCTTAAGCAGCAGTGATAAAGTCCCTTTTGTTCTGGTGAGCAGGAGGCAGCCCTCTGCTACTCCTCTGTTTCATCCATATGTGCATTCCCAGCCAAGAGCAGCCGCTAAACAACCAAACATTGATGCTAAGCAAAGCATTCCTTGGCATGTGTAAAAGGTGTTGAGCCTTGTCCCAGGGAAGGCATCAAGGTGGGAAACAGCACAAAGAGATTTCCCTGGTACTGTCAGGGATAACACTGATGGGGCCCCTATGGGAAGCCTGTGGCTGGATGGAGCTTCTGCACGTCACACAGCAGACTGCAAATGGTAATGGCATCTGTGTGCTCTCAGCATGGCTTAGACAGGCCATGGGCTCAGGATGCAGAGGTTTTTATGGGGAAGGGGTGGATCTCTGCCACTTTGCATCAAGTGTCATGAGGTTACATAAGGATGCTGCTGCTGCTTGATGCACTCTGCTGTGTTCAGAGCCAGGATGAGGCTCTTTTCTACAACCTCCAGGCTCATGCTTCTTACCTTTCCTTTCTCATATTTCTCCTTCCTGTCTGTGGTGATTTCTGCTCTCCTGGGTGCCATCAGTCAAGGTGCAGAAGAGTGACCACCACCACTGCTGGGACCCCTGCATCAACTACTGTCACACCCACCACCCCGGCCACTGCAAGACACCCACTTGGAACCAGGCAGCTGGACAGGATTACTGCAAATGTAACCTCAGTGCATGGCATTGCCCCCATCCCTGCATGTGTCCATTCATGTTGTGCCCCTCCATTTCCTTAATACCCAGCTCCATAGCCTGCCTTGTCACTTGTTTCCTTCTCAGTCACCTGGGTCTGTTTCCACAGGTCCAGTGTTGAGGTACAAAATCAGTATCTGCAGCCCAGCACAGACGTGGTAACAGCAACCAGAGCAGGGTGCTGGGCAGACCCATGCTCACATCCTCTAAGCCCACATCCCAATGCCTGGTTTCTTATAGGAAAAATGAGTAGAACAAGGAAGACATCTCTGGTGATGTGTGGGAATGTGATATGACAACACACCCAGCTCAGCCCTGATGCCACACAACACATTAGCAACAGGATTGTGGATGTTTCGTAGTCTGTAAACCCACCTCCTGCAGGATGCAGGCTCTGTGCAGCCCCAAGTTTCTTGTATTATGACAATTAGAGAGGAGGAAACATGGCACTGTGTCCGAAGCAAACAGGGCAGCCCACTGGCCCAGCAGCTCAAGTTCAAGCTGTGGTTTCTCTTTGTATGTATTTAAGGTTCTTTAGTGCCATCATGCCAACCTCCTGTTGGCTGCCCTGCATCTGTGATGCATTTATCCCCTGGTGGCCTGGATGCTGCAGTGACAGGCAGCCCAGTCACTGGGGTCACTGCACACCAAAAAGCAATGTCCATTTGGGGTCCAAGCCCACCCTCACAGCTCTCCTGGAGCTGCAAGCCCACGACAAGGTCTTTACCTTGTCTTGAGTCCTGGAGCTGTGAAGGAGGAGGTGGTCTGAACACTATAGGTGTTTGGTGAACTCTGTGAGTTGAACCCACTGCTGTGCCTCTTAATGCATGTCCTTAACATGCTCTGTATTTCCCCAGCTCTGGTGGCTGCCAACTTCTCGTCTCCCACCATGAACGCACAGGGCTTCCCGTGCCAGAACTCGAACACGCTACCTCGCAGCTCCCACCCCATGAGCCCCCGCACCACCATGCTGAGGAGGAGGCAGAAGAAGAAGGAGCACAAGAGCTCATGTAAGTGTGGTGGAGGGCTGGGTTGGAAGGGGTATGCGTGCTTGCCTTGCTGTCCTTAGCCAGGGTATAACTGCAATCTCAGCCCTGTCAGTGCCTCCCTCATCCTCAGTCCCTGTCTCCATCACTGTCAGACCAAGGTCTGTGATCAGATCTGCATTGACCATACCCTGACCTTCTGCCTCTCTCCCCCTCTCAGTGTCACTGGCCTCCAGCACAGTGGGTCCTGGCGGGCAGATAGTCCACACGGAGACGACAGAGGTGGTGCTCAGGGGAGACCCTTTGAATGGCTTCGGACTTCAGCTCCAGGGAGGCATCTTTGCTACCGAAACCCTGTCTTCCCCACCTCTCGTCCGTTTTATTGAGCCCGACAGCCCGGCAGAGAGGTTAGAGACCTTGCCCTTGGATGCTGATGGTGCTGCTGCTGAACATTTCATGGTTTGGTTTGTTTTCTCTCCTCAGAGGCTCATTTAGATATTTACTCTCATCCTTGTAATATCTCCCATTCTTCACTGGGCATGGTTTACTGTCACTGCCATTTCTGCACTCGTCGGCTGACCGCGGCCTCCCTCGCATCCCAGGTGAACGTCTTGGCACCAGGCTGCGGCTGTTCTGGGAGGAGGAGGAGGAGGAAGGGAGCGTGTGTCTGTGTGAGGGTGCCATTCCCATTCCTTGTTGGGGTTCTTTTTTGCCTTTCTCTTGGAAAGATAAAGCTTTTATCTCAGTGCAGAAAGGGGAAAGATCTAAACTAATGGGTCCAGCAAAGTGTTTTCTGCCTGGTTTCATCATAGTAGAGCCCAGCTATGTAAATTGTCCTTAAAGGCGAGGTTTTGAACTGCAGAGGAGGGCTTTGATTGAGGAGCAGGTAGGTGCTGCATTTAAGTGCTCTTGCATTCAGCTTTACGATGCTGGGAAAAGAGCAGAATCCAGGAGCAGCATTAACTGATGCGTGTCACTCCCTGGGATACCAGGAGCAATGACTTCTCTGGGGAAGTCTTGGACGGCCCCATCAGTGTGGGGTGATGCTTTGTGTCCCTAAGCCAGCCGTAGGTGTGGAATGCAGCGCACGGGGCAGTTGTATAGAAGGGAAGGTGTCTGCAAAAGGAAATGCAGGTCCTTACTGTTCAGAGCAGCTTCTCCAGGCGGCTGATGCAGAGGCTGCTGTTTGTGTCTGTGGGAGGAGAGGAACAAGGGGCTGGCAGAGAAAAACACTTGTCCTGAGTGATGCAGGTTAAAGGAGGTTTCAGAAGCCTTTAATGCCTTTTTGTTTGTTTAACAATGAAGGTGATGGTGTTTTTATCCTCAATTGCCAGGGTGAACTTGTCTTACATTGCAAAGCACCAAACTCCTTTTATAAAAACAAAGCCTGCTGTCCCAGAGGACAAAGAGGATGTGCTGAAATCCGCCTGCCTTTGCTTTATCCTCATGCCAAACCTGGAGCAAAAGCAGAGACTGGCAGTGCAATCTTGCTTGGCTCTAATGTGTCACACAGGCTGCTCTCCCTCTCGGCTGCCCACCCAGCAGGACTTGTGTTCTCCTGGCTGCTTTCTGGCACCAGGGAGCAATCCTCCCTGCATTTGCAGCCTGCATTTGATCTGGGGATTAAATCACTGCAGTGTATTTTGTCCTCCCCTAGACCGTGCTGCTCTTCCTAGCTGGCAGGAAAGCAGCCTTTGCTCCCCACCTTGAAGGGATGAGTGGGTTTGCAGCAAGATAGAAAAGGCAGTTTTCATTTCACTTTTTGTTTCTTGCTGTTCTTGTTTGCTCTGTCTTTTCTAGATACCTTATTCCCTGCCCTTGAGAGCTTCTGCTCTACCTACAGCCCATTAGAGCTGTTTTTCTCCCCTATACCAAGGGCTCTCAGCTGAGGCTGGGCTATGCCCTTGTGATGCAGTTGTTGCTCTTTGCAGAAGAGGATGAGCAGTGGGGGCACAGGGATCAGGATTAGCTGCTAGGGTTTGTCTTGCCTGTTCACACACACCTGTGCAAGACCTGTCAGTCTGAATGTGCTGTTGTACAAGTGCGTGGTCCACAACAGCTTTGTCTGTATCTGGCTTGCCATGGAGGAGCTGCCTCTTGGGTATCTAGTAAGCTTGAGTAGTACTACCAGGGAGGAGGATGGCATCACCCTCCTTTCAGGGAGGCTGAGCTGCCTCACATGTATGACTACTTCATGGAGGGCAGTTTGTAGTAAAAGCTCTTACCTTCCTGACTTGTGATTTGGTTTACAGCCAATAGCCTCTAATAGATCTCCTGCCCCACCTGTGGTTTTGTTTCCTCCATGCAAGATGAAGCCTTTGGGCTCGAAATGGGACAGTGATTCAGCCCCTGCTATCGGCAGGGATGGTGGAATAGGAAGATGCCTAATGTCCCCTCTTTGTTTTCTTGGAACACCAACTTTTTGAGTCCTTCCTCCCCCTGCTGTCATTGATGGCAGTGGGAGAGTATCTGGCTTCTCCATCCAGGTATCCAAAATCAATGCTTGCTGCTGAGTTACATGTTTTCTAGCTCTGCTCAGACACAGCTGTTTGATCATGGTGGTTCTGGCTTTTGAGCATGAATAGTTTGTGAAAGGAAGGTTTAGCAGCTGGGTGACAGCAAAGCTTTGATGTTTTGGAGCTGGGAACTCCCCCCCGCACTCACCAGCAAGCACACACAGATGTGCATGCACACAGATGTGCACATCTGACCTGTGCAGGCCAACTCCAACACAGGTAAAGGCACAATGGATGGATTTCTGTAGCTGGTGATGTGTGGCTGTGGTCACAGCTGCTGCTGCTCACCCCACAGCTGGAGGGACCGTGCAGATACTGATGATGCTGAGTGAGATCTTCAGTGCATATCCTGCCTAAGGCTTGAATATGCACTTCTCTGTGTCTAGCTGCTCTGTTGCTGTCTCATTTGAGCCTGAAGAATGAGTTACGACAAAATGCAAATCTCTGCAGCCCCAGGGAGACTTTCCCATCATGGACTTTAATGCATCCATAAGGCTGTCTTTCACTCCAGGAGATGTCTGTACTCTTGTTCTTTCTGATTTTAATGCACTTTTTCCATGATCTCAAAGCTCTTTGTGAGCTCTGATCTTAGACTGCACATCTCCGACATAAACACCCTCTCTTTTGGAAAGCCATCCAAAAGGTTTGCATAGGATCTTACAGCAGAGCCAAGGAGGGGTTTGCAGGAGCCTTGGCTCCCCAGGCCCTGCTTCCACCACAGGAGCACATGACAACAGGGAACTGTTGTCCCTGGAATTATTGTGAAGGGTTAACAAGGCACGTTGGGTCTCCTTGCACTCAGGGAGGGAGCCAGGAGGTTGTGGCTTCACTCCACAAACTTTTATAAGCCTGCAAGACCAGGGCTTCAACAGCCATGATTGACTGAGGCTCATAACAGAAGAAATACTTTCCACCTATGAGAGCTATTGGCTGTAAAACATCCAGGCAAATCCATCGCGGGTGAAGAAATGGGTCTTTTGTGAGAAGGCAGCTGAGGTGGGAAAGGTGGCAAACGTTTGCTTTGATGCTGTGTAAAAGATCTCCCAGCCCTTGTAGCTGAAACAATGGTGCCAAAATGAATTGTGTCTTGTGTGAACTTGAAATGCCAGTGATGATGCCTGTGTGAGGCAGTGGTTGGTCTCTCTGAAAGGTGCATTGTGGCCACAGCAAGAGAGCTCTTGGTGCTGGAGGGGGCATCTCTGTTGCACTTCTTGCCATCTTCAGATTGATAAGTGGGTATTTCCAAGTGTGTCTGTGTGGCTGCATAGCCACAAGTCCAGTAAAGGACTGTAATTAAACTTGATATAATTTATTCACAAGGGTGGATTCATTTATACACCATGGAGTTGTCTGTCCTAATCCAAGTCTCCTTGAACAAACAATTCTTAATAGACATCTCATAAAATAGCCAGTGTTTTTTCCATGGATGACATGAACTCAGGCAGCAGTGTAAATATACTGCAAGTTTAATACCTTCCTACCAGCAAAATAACCTCCCTAGGCTCTCTCCAAGCTTGCTCATATCTCAGCTTTTGATGGGCCACCAGCAAAAACTGTTGTGCTTGTGCATTTTTCTTGCTTTTGATTCTTTCCTTCTTAACCTGGCCTTTTACATACATCCTGTTGTTTGGAGGTGAATCATGCAGTGCCAGTGTCCATTGCCTTTGATGTTGTCTTTGTGTGCCTGGAAGCTGTGGTACCATGTTTTCTTACAGTTGAATTGGATGTGAGTGATGAATAGTGGCTGGAAGGGTTTAGTAAAAACCAAGCTGTCTTCCATGAAGTATGGGTGGAAGCTGACATGTAGAAAGGGGAGGGTGAAGGATGTGCTTGATCATTAAGCAGAAGGGGATTAAAAGTTCTCTGGAGAAGGCTTGAAACAGGATAGCTGATGCCTTCTGGGAAACCTTTGTGGTAAAACAACTCCAAATATTGAGGTGAGCCCTAGATTTGTTTCCATAACCCTCAAACTGTTTTGGAGATCAGTCTGTAGCTTCTGTTGATGATGGAAGAAGAATGGTTTCCTAAGCTCTGCTCAAGTGGCAGCCTTGTAGACAGGTGATGAGTAGAAAAGATGTGGTTATATCAGACAACTGATGAAGAGTATGGAGAAGAAGGAAGATGAACAACTGCCCATGGCCAGCCACAGGGAGCACTGATTTTGCACTTGGTTTTGTAGAGCCATGGGCCAGCTCAGGTTAACTGTGGGAGATCCTGTCTTACTGGTGTTGCAGTGTATGTATCAATAAAGGAGAGGGTGGATAGTGAAGGTAGTGGTTCATGTGTGAAAAAACCTTGCTTATAAATAGAGGGGTCCCAAGAGACAAACCATGGTGTAGCCAAACCATGATGTAGCCAAACCATGGTGTAGCCAAACCATGGTGTAGCCAAACCATGGTGTAGCAGTATCTCTCCAACATAGCCTTGCCATCATTGAATTCCTTCCAAATTAAACCCCCCTGCTGATCTAAACCAAAACCCCCAAAGGGCCAGCTGTGGTGAGCTTTCACATCAGGGTAATATTGGTCTTTTGAGGCAGTTAAGCAGTATCAATGTACATTTGGCTTCCAGAATTGCAAGGGATAAATGATTATCCAATTTGCTGAGATGCTTCAGTGGGTTCATTGGATTGTAGATTCAGTATTAGGCATATATTAAGCAGAGGAATCTGTGTGATTTTCAGTGCCATTGGGTTTCAGAGTGTGCGGGCACATGGAAATAGGGTAAATAGGGTCGAAGGGCACATGCCCTTGCATTTATCACTCTCATCTCTTGGCCGTAGTATTGACTTTTAGAAAAGGAAGAGTTAATTTTATTTACCTTTTTTTCCTAGAAGCTGCAGGAAATGTGACCTAAAAAGGTTATTTAGGAGCAAGTATGTTTGAACTGAAGCAAACCACAAGAATTTGCTGCCTTGTCATCTTCCAGAAGCTCTTGGCATTGGGATGGGCATTGCAGAATGAGTTATCTGCCCTTTGGGGCCACTTCTGCAGGATTTGTCTCTACTCTGTGTATCTTGTAACAGATTTGATGGGCAAAGTAACTCATGGCTGGCTGTGGGGCTGTTTTTTCTCCTTTCCTCTTTTTCCCTGCCTCCTTGTTTCCCTTTCCCTCTTTTTCCCCAATGTGGACTGCAGGTGTGGGCTGCTACAAGTAGGAGACAGAGTCCTTTCTATCAATGGCATTGCGACTGAGGACGGGACTATGGAGGAAGCAAATCAGCTCTTACGTGATGCTGCGCTCACGAACAAAGTGGTGCTCGAGATTGAATTTGATGTTGCAGGTACGTTGCCAAAGCACTTGCTACCCACAGAACTCTGCCTGGGGCTTTGTTAACCCCTAGGAGGGGTTTTATTCTCATAAATACAAGAGGTTTCCTCTAGAGCTTGGAAGGAAGAGCAAGAAGACCTTGTGAGACCTTTGCCGTTTCTCGTTGTTCTCTAATGTGCACTGAGATGGAGGGTCCTTCTGATCCTTTCATAAATGCCTTGTGCTCACTTGGCTGAGAGAAGCCTAAGGAGTGAATAAAAAGGCCACCTGCACTTTAAATATTTAGTCATTAATATGACTAATATTTATGTTAATTTATAGCCTTGATGCAAGGAGGGAGCCCAAGGTACTGGCTGGGGCTAGAGTGCAGCTGTATATTAAAACAGAACAGAAATGGCATTGTTTTCCTTTAACATTGATAGGTGCCTTAGTCTTGAAGTGCTGCGTGATGTGAGCACTTGAATTGATGTTCAGAACATGTATTTTTAATGAGAATCCAAATTTTAACCTAAATTCCTCATGGCCTCATATAACAACCTTCTTTGAACCAGTAAAGCTGAGCTTTATGGGCTTGTTTTCCTTGGTTCCAAAGAAACCATTCATGCAACTGAAAACTCTGTTTTTCTCCTCTTTTCTTTCTTGTCTGTTTTTGGGTTTATAGAGTCTGTTATACCCAGCAGCGGTACTTTCCACGTTAAATTGCCCAAGAAAAGAGGTGTAGAGCTTGGAATTACAATCAGCTGTAAGTATTGCTCAGACTTGTGCTAGCAGTTACAAGAACATTGCTTTCCACTCTGGCACATCAGAGGGTCCCAATGGAGAGAGCTTAGATTATGTGGGGTTTCCTGGTAGCACTCACAGTGCTTGTGATTTATCCCAAACTGAATTAGAAGTGTGGCTCCTGTCTCCACAAGCTGGTGACTGCAGAGTAGAACAACTGCATGAAGGGTTGGGGCAAAGAATGTGTCTCAACTAATCAGTTGGTCTGTGCTGCAGACTTATATAGTTACATTATGTTATATTATGCTATGCTTATATGATATTTATTATATTATATTAATATTTAATATTATGTTTACTTCCTTGCTCACAGTTGTATATGTTCCTTTTAAAGAAGAATTGCCTGGGTCTGGTGGGACTCTTGCAGGGAAACCTGGAGGGAGGAGAGCAAGTGTGAGGTGAACCCACAGCTTAAAGGTTACAGAGGGGAAACTGCCAAGAGGAGGAGGAGAATAAAGGGTCTTAGAGGTGGAGGAAGGCACTTGAGGGGTCAGGGGGGTGCTGAGCAGGATTTGCCAGGAGTCATTGCATTTACTAACCCCAGCCGTGGTGGAGGAGATGCATGTGCCAGGACTCGGTGGGCACTGAGAGAATGAGACATAAACCTTTTTCCTTTTCTCCCTTCTCTGCTCACTCTTCAGTAATTATCTTTCCCTTCTGAAGCATATTTTTAATTTAAAGACCTTTTGGCTTCTTTGTAGAAGATGCTGTAAGGAGATGATATAGGCAGATCTATCCCAAATTTTTGGCTAACTTGGGGTGTTGTTATGCCTTGCATCAGTGAATTTTTCCTTTCTGATCCCTCTTTCATTGATGGATAAACCGAGGTGAATCATCTCATATTTGCCATGCCCAGAGGCTGCCACCACCTCTGAGCTGAAACAGAGCAGCTTGTGAGACTGCAGCGATGGGATCTTGTGTCTAAGCCCTCAAAGCATGGACCCAGCTGTGTCTGGGGAATGGAGTTGCTGGGGACACTTTAAAATGAGAATTCATTAAAATAGATGAGCTGTTTGCAATTACCTCTTGGCATTTACAGCATTAGTTAGGGAGTTAATTGCAGGTCTTCTGGTCTAAGTGGGGTTATTCTCGGGAGTGACTTGAACATCGACAGCAGGGTGGCTTTGTGCCCTGTGTTATTTCTTCTCCCTCTTCCCAGCTTCCGCTATTTGTGCCACAAGGGTAATCCTGAGAAATTACAGCACAGTATTTAACATTTGGCTTGGCAGCAGTTACTGTCTGAAGACATCAAAGTGCTTTCTGAGAGTAATGGGGTTACCTGTACTGACATTTCACTGGCAGGGTAGCTGGCCATGGCACAGCATTCCAACCCATGCTGGGTTCCCAGCCCACTGCCCTACTCCCTGCACTGGCATTATGATCTCAGGCAGCAACCTAGGATGACGGATCTGGTAGCAACAATCTTCTGGCTGGAGCATGGGTTAGGGTTTCACCCCATTTAAGCTTCAAAGCTTGGTTTGTATCAGGGGCTGGTGAGCAAAACAACCCCAGGAGTTGCCAGCAAGAGTATTAGTTTTAATTTGTGGGTTCTCACTTAAACAGGGTCTGTCTCAGCTGTGCATTTACACTTCAAACGTAGTCATATGCTGACAAGTTTTTCATTTGAAATTTGTCTAAAGAATTGATTTTACACACAGTTTAGAAACTCCTGCTACATAAAGAGAAACTTACCCCTGGGTTTTAAATAGTTGGGTACCCCTTATCCAACTACAAAGCAGTTTTTAAACAATAAAATAGATCTGATCCCTCTGATTGTTGAACATGTGTACAGAACATTGTTTGAGTAATGCATACGCATAAACTTGGGTATATTTCAGTCCTTTGCTGAGTCAAAGTCGAAATTGTATTTACAAATGGAGCAAAAGACAGCCATCCAGAAAATGTGCAGTGGCAAGGAGGAAATGCTGCTTGAATCTTAATTCTGTTTTCATATACTAGTCTGTATAAGCCTATGTCCACATGACCCTTAGCAAATTAGATCTTAATTTTGTCACTCTGCCTCTGACCAGGCAGGTAAATATACCAGTTTTAAACATTAAAACCAAAGCAAATAGCCTTAAGGTAAGTCCCTCCTGCAGAGACATGATGTGCATGCAAGCAGCAAGAGAAAAGAGGCAAAAATAACTCTGTTTTGCTGAGTTCCTCCTGGTTCTGCAGATTTGAATGCTTGTATAGATCTAGAAACAGCTTTTACAGCTTTCCTTCTGACACAGAAAAGCATATAACTATTATTTTAAGGTAGGGGACTTGGTTTACTGGCCTCCCACATTGGATTCCTGGTACCTGCTCTCTAAAACTGGGGCAGGTTAAAGAGATGAGAAGCTGGAGGGGTCAGTAGAAGACCCTCTACACTGTTGTGGCCACAGAATTGGGTTTGTTCCTAGGCTCTGTGGTCCAGCTACACTGTAAATGAAAAATGGGTTGCATTGGTTGAGGTTTAGATCTCGGCTTTAGCAGGTTCATCTGTAGTTAATTCCTGTGTCTGGGAAGGTTTGCTGCTGCCTTCTTACATGGGCATAAAGTGTTACGACCTCATCAGAGGAGCACTACAGAAATAAAAGCGATCAAGTTCTTGCTGTGCTGTGGCTCTCAGAGCTAATTGGAAGATGGGCCTAAGTAAAGCAGTGGGGAGAGCAGGGTTCTTGATGGATGCATTGGAAGAATTCCTGTAATGGAGCTGGCTGCAGGAAGAGCTATAAATCTGCTGGAAGGCCTCATAGAGGGGCTGAAAACCAGGAGGTTTTTGTATGAGGTTTGGAGATTAAATGTATGTTTGTAACCTGGTTCTGGGATGAGCATACAGGGAGCTTGCTCTTGGTGAGGGGCAGATGTTTGCTGTGGGCATTTGATCTTCTCCAAGGTCTCAGGGTTTTTCATAAAGAGAAGGTTTGGGATGGGCAAGCCCCTGGTAGTGATCTATGCACACAGATGGGTTTCTTTCCCCTGCTCAAACACAGCATGGTAAAGGGATGCAGCAAATCAAGATGCACAGTGCAATATATGCATACAGCATTATTTCCTCTCCCATTCCCCAAAGGATGAATAGGAAATCCAAGGGGTGAGTCTCTTACTGCCTGTGCTTTGTATTAATGGGGCACCTCAGTGCCCTCAAGCTTCATTTCAGTCTCCTATGTTTGCTAAATGAAAATTAGCAAAGCAAACCACTGAAGCTGCTCTGTGTGCGCTGCTTCCATGCACTTCATCCAGGACTGAAGGGGCGAGAAACCAACAAAATTGGTCTCATTTACTCCATACTCCATTGTCTCAGTTTCTGTCCAAGGCTGCATTTGGTTGTAAACCAGATGTTGAAGAGCAAAGTGTGAAGTCCTTTTAGCTCCATATGGTTCAGAGCTTGTGGGCTGTGGAGCTCACTTGTTTACAGGGACCTCTGAGGTCCTCTGAGTGGTGGGGATGCAGAGATTTTTGACACAGGGATGTGAACGGTTGGCTCTTGTTAGCCTGAAAGACTCATCTCCATTAGCAGAACACATGCCTTAAGTGTTCTAATCTTGCTGGCTGCATTCAGTTCTAATGACACAGTTTATGCCTTTGTAGGTTTTCTGTAAATCTCTCACAAATTAAAATCTCCAGCAGTGAGAAGCTAATAGTTGTGTATTACTGCATGTTCAATACCTAACCCCTTAAAATAAGGTATGGATTTGTTATTAGCCTCTGCAAAATGATAGTTGATTACACAAAAGATTGCTCTTTGTGTCTGGCTGGGGTTTTTTGGTCTGCCTCAAATAGCCTCTTCAAGGGCTAGTTGTGAAATTTGCTGCAGGGTACAGGTGTGTTGGTGTTGCCATTGAACAGATACTGAAAGTACCATTCATTTTAGCTGTGTATTAATGCTTTATGTAGTTTGTTTATCAAATTACCTTTATATATCTTTACAAATCAATTCCTGTGCCCTTGGCATGAAGTACTGCAGATAAGGAGTAAGCAGTATATCTGCTTGCAAGCGATAAAACCGGATTTTAGGTAGATAGATGACTTTGATTAAGTCGCTTAAGCAGCGTAATCACTGTCCTAGTGAGGAGATAGATCTGTTGAGCTGAGAAAATCTAGCTTTGCCGGTGCTGGATTAGCCTGGGCCCTGCCACAAGCCCAGCAATGTGCCCAGCAGCCTCCTGTCCTACCCCCTCACTATCACTGCAGCTTCAACTGAGATGTGTGGCTGTGCTTTTACCAAAGTGGGGTGTTCTGTCCTGGTTTTGCTACCTGGAGATTTTGAAAGGAAATAGTTCTGCAGAGGGTTAAATATCCTGCTGGTAGCACTGGTGATTTATGCTGCTAACTAATGAATGGTAGTGGGAAAAGCTGGGCACTGGGATTTGATTTTCACTTTTGGTAATCAAGTCTGATTTGCTCTAATTCTTATTCCTTAGCTATCCTGAGTTTATTTGATTTCTAATTTTGTTTGGTTTTCCCTGTGTATAAATGCTTCCTTTCTTAAATGTATTCTTATGGCATTATTATAGAATCCTAGAATAGTTAGGGTTGGAAAGGACCTTAAGATCATCCAGTTCCAAGCCCCCCACCATGGGCAGGGACACTTCACACTAAACCATGGCACCCAAGGTTATACTTTCTTTAATTACACGTTGGCAGAGAGCTGCTTTGGCTTGGTCAATAATGAAGGGCATTTGTAACAGGCTGATGTGTGTGAGATGTGCTCGTGCTCCTTGGAGGGGAATAATTTACCAATAGGAGTCATTATGTATTCTATTAAAAACACAGACAGGACATGTGTTTCTGGCCCTGTCATCCATCACAGAGTAAATGCCAAGTGAGCCAGAATCCCAGCAGAGGTGGTGAGAGACTGAAAGCAATTTATAAAAAGTAAATAACAGTATTGATCAATTCACCTTTTTATCACTGCTCTGTCACAGTGGTTTCAATCTGAGTTTCTTCCCTACCCCATGCTTCTACCTTCACCAGTTGTTGATTTATAGAGCTTTCTCTGAGCCACTGGAGCAGACTCGAGCTATGTTTTGTACTGGTAACCCCTCAAAAATACAGATGGATCTGAAAAAGAGCTGCTTTCAGCTGAAGTGGTTTGCTCTGGCACATGGAGGCCATGACCAGAGCCCCTGCTGAGATAGAGCATGGTCATGGGTTTCTGCTCACCAGCTTCTGCTTCTGTCCCTCAGTCCATCTCTCCCCCTCACTTCTTTTGCTTTCATCTCCATCGTACAGACAGAAAAGCACCCAAAGACGAGACTTGATACCCAAACCATGTCTTCCTGCAGCAGAGGTACCAAGGCAGTGTTCTTTGAAGAGAAATAACCACGCTGACAGCAGAAATAAATGGATAAAGAGGCTGCACTCATCAGTGCAAGTATCTTAATTCCAAAGGCCACAGCTCTAATAAAATGATAATGTCATTTAATTTATTTTTTAATTGTAGGCAAATTGGTTTATCTAAAATCTCACCAGAGATCTGCATATCTAATGCAGACCTAGACTGAGCCACTGCTTCAGTGAATCATAGAATCACATAATCCCAGACTGGTTTGGGTTGGAAGGGACCTTAAAGCTCATCCAGTTCCAACCCCCTGCCATGGACAGGGACACCTTCCACTAGAGCAGGGTGCTCCAAGCCCCATCCAACCTGGCAGAGGTTTGTTTCCATGTGAGTACTCTGATGGTAGGAACAGTCCTATGCAGCTGGACATGGCTCTTCCATGTAACTGAAGCCTCCAGTAAAGCCATTTGGAAAGCACAACTTCCAGGAAAACCTGCCAACAAAACCCAGAATGATTTTTCCTAAAATGTATTAGTTTCCTCATGGCTCTTGGTTTGTCACTTTTGCTTCTGATACAGAAGCTTGTGCTGTGTTCAGTGCTGACACCCACTGCAGAGCTGCAGAAGGATGAGGTCTCACTGTGCTCAGAGACTGACTGCAGGCAGGATACAACCAGGTGTAAGGCAGACACTGAGATGAACACCATTTCTGCAGAGCCAGGGGTATATAATCGTCTATATTTGCCCTGTGTTTTGCTTTTCCCCCCTCTTTGCTCTTTTGAGTGTCCATAGTCTTTGGACATACTGTTGTGGCTGCAGCTGCGTCAGGTTTAGAGATGGGCATCCCCATTGCAGCACCAGGACTGTGGAGATCCTCCCTAACCTCTTTCTGTCACACTGCCTCTGCTTTGAAACCAGTAAACAACCCTTGCAGTGAAAAGTCTTTTTGCTAACCTGGCTCGTTTTGACAGAACCAGGCTAGGGAGCTATTACACATGCAGCGATGCCAGCCCGACCCAGGGCTCAGGGTGTGCTAACAGGGTCACCCATCACTGCTGCTTAGACCATAGTGTTGTACACCTCACTCAGCAGCAAATACATCTCCTGTATTGAGCAAGAGAACAGCAATAGTAATAACAGGGTGATACATCTCTGTCCCCTGTGCTGTTAGTCAATGATGTGTGGCCTTCTCAATCAGAGGGGGGATTTCTGTGTTGATTTTAGCTGCTGCATCTCATACTTCCATCCCACTGCTCAGTTCTGCCCAGTGTGTGTCTGTCTATCTGCTGGCTGGTCCATGCTGTGGACAGGTTGAATATGAGCCCTCAGTGAATCTCCATAACTCATCCATTTCTCTTTGACATGCACACACAATCTGAACATGAATGTCCAGGCCAAAACTGACTGGCACTACGCTCCAGTAAGGCACTGGGGAGGATGATTCTTCCAGGCTGCTGTGTATCATTCAGCAGTCACATTGCTGTGTCTATTATAAAATCAGTTACAGTTTGCTCTTCACTATCTGACCTTTCATACTGAGCCCTGCCACAGCTGAGATTGACTGTCTTTTTACTCTCTTCAGTACAGAAGGTTTGGTTATATCTGGCAGAGGATATCCTTACAGCTGACAGGCTAGCACATACGTTTTTAAACCTCATAAATGAATGCAAACAACAGAAAAATCTAGAGCAAGGAGGCTGATAAGAGGAAAAGCTTATTCCTTTATGTCTGACACTGTGGGGTGTCCTCTAACTGCTGTTCAGGCAGCTGGATCTGTGTGTGGTCAATAATGATGTGCTTCACAGATGTTTTAATCTCTGACCTGCACCTGCTCTGTTCAGATGCTGCAAGTTTCTTCCTTCCCATGCAGGGAGAGAAGATCCGCCAGGTTTAAATGGGGTGATGCAATTCCCATGGCGAGGCGAGAGGGAATGATGCGGTGTGAGAAGGATGCTCTTGGCATATGGTTGGGGTGTGGATGGCAGAGAGGTCAAGGGGGTTTCAATCATAAATCTCTTGGATTTCCCAAGGGAGCAGCAGGTCTTGCAGGCAAACCTGAAATCATGAAAGCTCCCAGAGATGTGAACTCGCATCTCTTGTGGGCTGAAAAAGTTATCAGGGTCAGGAGAGAAGAGTTGGAAACAACCGCTTTCCAGCTGCAGTACTGAGACCAGCCCTGATCTACCTGGTTGTATGTTGAAGTGATCTGAGGAGCTGATCCTGCTGGACAACAGTGGTTTATCTTATTTTTCCTGGGTTATTTTCCACTTGGAAAATTTCCCAGCCCACTTTCCTTTAAGAACACAGAAATGCTCCTATTAACCACAGCACAGAGTGAGGTACTCCCTAGGCACCCGTGCTAATGCCTGATACTGCCACAGCCATTGATTCACTTGCTGTGTAGTGTCAGAAACGTGGGTGAGTGGGTGTTTAACAGTGCTGGGATGAGGCAATCCCACCTCTTGCTGATGGATACCATATGTACTCCCCTTCAGGAGGAGTCTGAAGGGAACAGCTAGTTAATGTGGGCAAAGGCCAACCAACAAACTTTACAGGGATTTATTCCTGGTATGGCTTCACAGCATCATTTTGTCAAAGGAATATAAATTCCCTTTCCTTATGACTCCTTCTCCCTATGAGCCAGCCCCATCCTAGGTAACAAACTCAATGCCAAGCTTTGTACCATGTGTCTCTCTTGCAGCTGCAAGCAGAAAGCCTGGGGAACCTTTGATCATCTCTGACATCAAGAAGGGGAGCGTAGCACACAGGTGAGTGCAGAATCCCCCATCTGCCAAACCCACTGCAAAACATTCAGCACAGTAATAAGAGGTAGAATGAAGCCCAGGCACTAGCACATGGGTCTGGTTTTTGCCAGCATCAAGGAGATATCAACCCTGGAGATTTTCCTCAGACCACAGCAGGGTTTGCAATGAAAACTGTATTGAAGGGAGTTGAGATAATGCAGAAGGTGGCCAGACCACTGATTCGGATGTCTGCTGACCCTATAAGAGGTGGATGTTTAGCATCTAAGAGCATGTAGTAAAGAGCTTCATATATAGCCCATAAGGTGCTGTGGCTCATCAGGTATTTTGCCATGTCTCAGTTCCTGCTTAGGTGAACGGAGTGAGTGAATTATGAGCACTGATGGAGAACTGTGCAAATAACTCAGGATTTATTGACTTCACCTCTGATCCCAGCACTTTATAGCAAGGCTTTCAAAGGAATTCAGTGCTGCTGGATGGCTCTTTTTTGAGTGCTCGTACAGGTTTCCATGAGAGGTAGAATATCTCCCAGTTAAGCATCAGGCATTTTTCAGTGCTGTAGGTTACCCTGATCTTCCTGCCTTGTTCTGTGTTGAAGCATGCTCTGCACAAGCTTCCTTTCTTTAAATTACACTTATCCCAGCCCCTGTTCATGGTTGTTTCTCAGATCAAGGCCAGCAAGAAGTTAATATTGTCATTGCTGCTGCAGGACTGAATGTGTCATGGGATCTGAAAGGCAAATACAAATGTATTTCTAGTTTTCTTTTCCTTTCCACATAGAACTGGCACCCTGGAGCCTGGAGACAAGCTGTTAGCCATTGATAACATCCGACTCGACAATTGCTCAATGGAGGATGCTGTGCAGATTTTAAGGCAATGTGAAGACCTGGTCAAATTGAAGATTAGGAAGGATGAAGATAACTCTGGTACAGAAATCCTGATGCAAACTGGTGCCTGTCCACTGTAATGACATTTCCCAATAGGTAGTGCAAACTAACAAAGATAAGGGCTCTGCTTGTCCGGTCACCACTTTCCAACTGATTATAGTTTATTTTTGTTATTCTGCCCTTAAATGGAGTCTGGAAGGTTAAAATCCAGGTTGGTCTGAGCATGGCTGACAACCTCAGGCTTTCACTTCTAAACACTGACAGTCTTTCCTGTGCCTTTCACCTGGCTCAGGACAAAAAGCAACATCCCTGTTTTCTCTTTCAGATGAGCAGGAGACAACTGGTGCTATTATCTACACAGTGGAACTGAAGCGATACGGTGGTCCCTTGGGAATAACCATCTCCGGGACAGAGGAACCTTTCGATCCTATTGTCATTTCGGGCTTGACTAAACGAGGGCTGGCAGAAAGGTGAGGTTTGGGGGCCGAAGGGTTGACTCAATCCAAGGTGGGATCTTGGACTTTGCCAGTCTTCCTTCTTCTGAAGTGTTTTAGTCTGCTAAAAAGGAATGGTGCTGTGATGGTACCAAGCACTATGAAGCAGGGTGGTTGGGACTGTGCTGTCAGGGCAACGAGAGTGGCTTAAAGCAGGGCACTCTGGAAAAGTCAGATCCAGTGAGTCAGTTGAATGCAGCAGCCAGGAATGTGTGTTTGGCTGCCCTTCCTCCATAGGGGTGCTTTCTTGGTCTGTCATTTCCCTTGCACGTCTTGCATGGGGAGAGTGCCTATAAAACCACTTCTGTCTGGGACTTGCCTGTTGCTAAACTACAGCTGATGGCCAAGACAGTGCTCTGTCCTGGTGAAACCACAGATCTCAGGGGTCTTCTGACCTGTTCTTGCTGTTTGCTTAGCCTGTGCATGTGGAGGTACCTCAGTGCAGGGCTGATGTGCCTCGAGCAGCAAACATTTATACTGCATACATGTAGGTGCAGATTTACCTTCAGCAACCAGCACTGTGTGCGTGCCTGTGTCTGAACCTATGTGCCTGTATGGGATTTAAAGGATCAGGTCAATGCTGAGGTATAAGGTGGAACTGAGTCATACACTGTGTCATAATTAATCTGTCTATATGGTAGCTGTGATTTGTAAATAGATCATTTCAGCAGCCCTGAGATGGCAGAACAGCAGCAATTAGGTGCAAAGTGCTAGACCCTGGGGAGGTTTGACTGCAGACCTGGCCTTTTGGTTCTTTCTGTTTCAAGGCCACATTCCCTCTTAGTTGGGCTGTAAAAACCTCAGTGCCTCTTTCTGCACTGGGTTCTGTGAGCTCTCGACATGCATACTGCTGCACATTTCCATTGCTTCCCTTTGGTACAGAAAGCAGAGCATCAGCATCTCCAAGAAGTAAGAAAGAGGGATGGACTTTTATTAGTGATTCTTCTCTTTGGGGATTTTATATCACTGCTTGCTGCTATAGGATTCAGGCTTTTCCCCTAGAAAATAATAGCCACAGAGTATCTGAGGCTTTTCTGCATAGCAGATCTGCACTGTAACTGCAGCCCAGCCTGGGAGAGGTTAAAGGCAGAAAGCCCAAGCCCTGTCAGGTGTCAGAAGACAGCTTTGTACCTTTGTTGCTCTCAATTCCCTTTGCAGTGCTGTGGCTGTTCCTCCTTTGAACTCGGATACACATCAGTGACTACGGAGATATGTAGTGCAGGCTAGTGCTGCAGTACCACTGGATTTTGAGGAAGGGCTGGCAGGCAGTAAGGGATGAAAAGCCTTTTGAGAAGAGCAATGGAGCCACTCAGTGTGTTCACTGTTCCTAACTAACAAACAACAGTGCAGAGGAGTGGCGTGGGGATGGAGCAGTGCAGGGATTTCTCTGGATAACACTGTCTCACTGTGGGGAGGGTGAGGAGCACTGGGATGAAGGCTGCCCACAGCAAAGTAACAGGTTTTTGAAAGGCACTGATTTAAACCCAGATCCATGACTGGCTAGTCATGGATCCTGTGATCCTGTGCTGGAGCACAGGACATGTTTCAGCAGCACTGGCACAGGGTGGATCAGATCCCATTGTCTGATAACAGGAATGTGCTGGCAGCTCATGTAAAGGCACTGGCCTGTGCTGTAGCTCAGGCTGCTCTCTTGGTGATGGGGAAAACAGGGTGTCCTTTAGGATGTGTCACACATCTGTCACAGTAGGTGACATGCTGTCTAAGCTGAAAAGACTCCAGATCTGGATGATTTGGGGTTTATCTTGTCCTTGGAACATTTTTCTCCTTGTAGTTGTCTAGTCTTACAGATACCTAGAGAGGCAGCTCAGGCTGTCAGGTTGGTGTCGAGCAGTGGCTTTCTCCCATATATAGCCTCGGTTTCCCCTCGTTCAGTGCCTACAGGTAGCTTTAGCTTCGGCCATGGAGCTTGTTTTCTTTCTCCTTGGGAAAGGGAGCATGTCTGAACAGCATTGTTCGATTCTGGTCACAGTGTAATGGTTTTCCAAAAGCAGTTTGGGGCTATTGCTGGCATTATAAAGTGCCTGCCCATCCTCTGGTGCTGCCTGGTCAAATAGATGGGGTAGCTGCAGGAGGGTTTTATCCAGGAGTGCTCAGCACCAACTCATGTTGGCAGGGAGGAAAGGGTGATGGCTCTGCCCATGTACCATGTAAATCCCTACCATGTGCATGCAGCCACCCCTCCTCCATTGTGTGTCTGCAGCCCCTTTTACACCTTGCAACTTCCCTATTGCTGTTCCCTTGTGCTGGTTTGTATTTGAGGTGGATTAGGGGCTGTTAGTGATAATGGAGAGACACAAGGGTCATTGGCTAGGAACAGCTTTCTCTGTTGCTCCTGTTCGGCACAGGGGTGCTGAGAGATGGGCAGATGAGAGGACTGGACCTTGATTTACTTCCCCCCCTTGAAGAAAACCACCTTGCTGAACGTGACCATTCTTTTTAATAGTTCCTCTATTTTTCCCTGCCGAGGGGCTTTCCCAGTTCCTGCAGAGCAGTCATGTTGTTCAGACATGGGCTGTTGGGCTGCTCTCTTGGGTAGATGTGCCCCATGCTGTATTCGGGGCTATAGCAGGATGCCCTCCAATGCTGAGCCACTGCCATGAGCCAAGGATCACCTCTAAACTGCCAGTAGTTAAGCTTGATTTTCTGTGACCATGTAGATAAAACTTTGAAGGCAAATGCTCCGGTTCCAGTTTGATCCATGATTTATTTGAATGCACAAGTTTTCCCTGAAGGCTTTTCCAGGCTGATTTGGATGGGATGAGACGGACATCTAGTGGCTGGTGGGACCGTTATGCACTGTCCAAGTATTGCAGCAGCAGCAGCAGCAGTCCTGCCTGCTCTTTGCCTGCATTTCCCAATTTGATGGGTATGTAGCAGATGTTTCCGAACAACGCAGTGTGCCTACCAAAGTTTCATAGTTTGGGGAAAGATGAGCAGCTCTTTTGCCTATGACAGCACATTAAATCCCAGTTCTGCAGGAGAATTTGGAGATGTGCCTGAGAGAAGCTCTTTGCCATGAAGAAAAAGATGCTGCAGTTCAGATGTGCATCTCCTCCTGGCTCCATCACACAGGTTCCTGGTTTCTAAACCTCACGGCAGTGCTGGAGGAGGACAGGATTCCTGCTCTTGCTGGCATTAGGAAGTGCGAGTGTGGTGAGCTCGGTCCAGCCAGCAGCAACCATGAGCTCCTGCCTTGCAGCCAGCTCTGAGCACATCCTGCTCCTCCTGGAGCTGCAGCAAACAAGAGGAGAGATAAAGTGAACCCTGTCTGTGGGCAGACAGAGAGGAAGGATGGAGGAGAAGGGGGAGAAGTTTGTTCCTGGCTGTTGCCTGAGGATGTATTTAGCTGAGAGCAGAAGCCAGTACTGTAGCATAGCTGTGCAGTACAACACAGTAACCACTCCTTAGAGTGCTGGTTCTGATGGAGAAAGTCACAGAGGTGGAGCTGTGGAGGGGTGAGCTTTAAACACAGCATGAACTGGTCTGCAACCAGTTCAGCTGATGCTTGCACACACAGTCTGTGTTGGGCAGTTTTGGTCTTGTTTATCAGTGGGTTTCTATGTCTTACCGCTTACTTCCATCAGTGTGAACATGTCCTTCAGTCTGGTGGACAATGCGCACTGGAAATGCTTGTGCTTTTAATGTATACACCCCTTTGCCTTAAGAAGTTTTGACTGTAAGCTTCTCTGCAGTCCCAGGTCTCAAGGGGCCTGGGATCCAAGGAAAGAAGACATTCCTGTGCGTATTTGTACGTACATACACAGGTGGAAGATGGGGAGGGACCCAGATTCCTGCTAGTGGCAAGGAAGAGGAAATCGTGGGTATACCAAGGGAAAACCAAGACATATTTGAAAGTGCAGAGACTTAACATGCTATTGCTTCAAGTAACAACATAACAGCCTGTTTCACAGAGGCCAATCACTTCTCTGAAGGTTCTGACAGTGCCTTTTGTCTCCAGAACTGGAGCCATCCACATCGGTGACCGGATATTAGCGATTAATAACGTGAGCCTCAAGGGCAAACCATTGAGTGAAGCCATTCACCTGCTGCAGATGGCAGGAGAGACGGTCACGCTGAAGATCAAGAAGCAGATGGAGAGTGAGTTGGGATGGTTTGGGATGGGAAGGTGAAGGGATCCCACGCGATGGAGTAGGTAACGCTGTGGGGTTTCCTTTGTGGGTTGTGGGAGGTGAGATGAGGGCAGTGGTCAGGGGCATGACTGGGTGCAGAGGGGGAAGGTGCATGTTTTCTGGCTCAGATGATAACCAAAGGCAATGCAGGGGCTGTCTGTGGTACTGGGGAGAGAGTAGACAGCAGGATTAGTGCTGGTAATGATTTTCTTTCTGGATTGACACCTTGTGCTGTTGCTGCTCTTGCCTGTCTCTGGGGGTGTTTCACCCAGGAGTGAAGCAGAATTGCCTTTGCAAGTAGAAAAGTGCAGGTTTTTGCTGTTGTTTTGATGGTTTTGTGGTTTCCCCCCCAAAAAAAGTGAGGCAAGGGGACACTGAGCTGGTGAAATCCATGGAAAAATCCCTCACCTTTAATTCAACTTTTTGAAACCAATCAGCAATAAATCTTTGCCACCTTTTCTCCTGGCTTGGGGTCCTCAGATCATCTTTCCAAGCATCTGCCTTCACTCTAGAGATCCCCTTCTCATTTCCATTCCAAGCTCCCCGTGGCTTTGATGCTGTTGTTTGTGACATGGTATCCAGGAACAGCAGCATACTTAGTACAGGCAGGCCACTTTTAGGGGGACAGAGGAGGGATTGGTGAAACCAGGAACACGCAAACTTCACAGCCAAACTAGGGCTTTTTCATGAAGTTCAGAAAGTAGCTTCTCCATTCTGGCTGCATTTCTGTCTCTCCCCACACCCCATATTTTCTACCTCTTTTTGTGCCATGCTTCTATAGTCTCTAGATTTAATTGGACCTACTTGGCCAATAGCCCATGGTGCTATGAGAATGGGAAGAAATACAGTGGTCAAGCTCTTCCAAGCAAGCATGGCCCATGGGATGTCTGTCCTGCATCTGATGAAGCAGCATTGCTCCTCAACTTCTATAGACCTCAGAGCAGTTTGCAAACGTGTTGCTCTACAAGTCATAAAGTTGAGGCAGGGAATGAAGACTTAGCAAGCAGAGGTAGAACTGGGGAGCTCACTCCTTTCCCAGAAACCCCACTCTTGTTCCCTGCAACCAAAGCACCTCAATCCTTGGTCTGAAATGCCCCTTATCCCCCCTGCTGACACTGAGCATTGTCATAGCCACTGGATGCAGTAATTGACATGCAAGTGCCAGTTGGAGCCTCCTTAATCATTCTGAGAATGAAGCAGGTGTAATTGAAGTTTCAAGGTAATCTTGAGTTAATCATGGGGAGCAATCTTCTGAATGCTTGGGAAATGTGGACCTTCAGGGCTTTGTTTGGTAAAACAATCTGTCCTCATTGACAAATGAAGACTTTCAGAGGGCTTTTTATCCTGGTCTCTGTGAGCTGGAGATGCAGGCTAACAAGATATCTAATCAACAAGGACTCTAAACTATTCAGTACAACTAAATGCTTGTGCTGAGAAACCATTCCAGACATAGCTTGTACCTGAAATGGAATCTGATATAATGATAATAAGGGTCTATTAGTACTAAAATAATGAAAGGGAACATCTGAGCTTCATCACCTGTATTCAACTTTCCATTTTCCAATCACTAATCAGGGGAAATTCAGCTCCCAGATATCAGGCCCAGGAATTCCACATTCCATGAAACTCTCTCTGGAGAGGTGGTGGTTAGCCTTGAGTTGATGTGAGGTTGTACATTCTTGGAAGGGGGCTGTACCTTCAGCTGTGATAGTCTGGGACCAGGTTGCATTGTTGGAACCTCATTAAAACAGGAAGTTTGCAGCCAGCACCCTGACTCCGTGGTAGTGGCAGAACAAGGGGGAATGGCTTTAAGCTGAAAGAGGGGAGATTTAGTTAGATATTAGGAAAACATCTTCCCTGTGAGGATGCTGAGGCACTGGCATAGGGTGCCCAGAGAAGCCCCATTCCTGGCAGTGTTCAAGGCCAGGTTGGACACAGGGGCTTGGAGCAGCTGCTTCAGTGGAAGGTGTCCCTGCCTGTGGCAGGAGTTGGAGCTGGAGGAGCTTTAAGGTCTTTTCCAACACAAAGCAGTCTGGGATTGTGTGAAAGGCACAAGAAGGTGTGCTTGAGAACTGAGATTAGGTGCCAACTCTCTCAAATCCCCATATATTCCATATGCTAAAATCTCAGAAGGGCGTTTCTTGATTCAGCTTGAGTTAAGAATGCAGCATTAAATCCTTTCACCCACATTACATATGCCTCTGTCTGCTACTTTGCAAGAGCTGAAGAGGTTCTGCAAAGGACTCCCAGTACCTGGGCTTGGCCCTATGTCAGTGTAAGTCTTTGTGCTTACTAAAGCAGCGTGTTCTGGTTTCAGAATCCTATCCCAGGAAGTCGGGGAGTATAAATGAAGTGAGTGACCCAGAAGATGACCTGACTGACTCCCAGAAAACTAGCAAGCTGTCTGAGATATACTCCAGCACAATTCCCAGCATGGACAATGTGATGGATTCCTGGGATGGTTCTGGCATTGATGCTGGGTATGGAAGCCAAGGTAAGCCAGGGTTGTCTTTTCTTAGGGTGAAGATGGACAGAGCCCCTGAACCTGCCTGGAGACTGAATATCAGCTGAAGCCTGTGGTCTGACCATATTTACATGGCTTCTTGCTTCCAGTGAGGAACAAAATGGATTTTAAAGTGCACTCCTGTGGTGCTCTGAGCTGATATATCTGCTTTATGTTTTTATTGGCACATTTTTTCTGGCTTATATGGCATCACACTGCTCACAGCGTTTTCACAACCATTGCAGCACTTCATAATTCACATCATCAGAGGAAGTATTCACTGGCCATATGTCTTACGGAGTATTTGGTGCATAGCTCATTTCTAATTCCCCAGAGAGGCCATGTAGGACATATTAATCCTCTTCGGGATGTTTTAAAATCCACAAGAATGTCTTGTGACTAGAAGCACTCACTTAACACAGTAATTAAGGTAATACTACAAGAAGGTATTTCTAACTCTCTAGTGAGCGATCAGATGAACACATGTCTTTGAGGCCAGGTTTATTCAGCTGCGGATTCTGGCAGACACATGGAATTGGGATGAAGGATACTCTAGTCATGGGAACAGATTTTTTTATTCAGAGAAAAACACTGGAAAATAGTTATTCCTGTTCAGATTTAATGATGTAAGCTTGTATTAGCCCACGTTGAAACAAAACCAAACCCTGAACCGCCTCTGCAAAGGGAACTGGTGAAAAGACTGCTGTCCAGAGGGATGCTGCAGGAGCAAAGCACCTTCAGTGTGTGCTGTGCTCACTGCCCTCTGAGTTAGGGTGCAGTGCATGGATGTCTTTTCCACCATGCCTGTGTCTTCCTTCACTGGTCTGAGGTCTTAATTTGGGAAAGCATCTGGGACTGGAGGCTTCATTAAGGAGGATTTCCCTGGCCTTCATCCTGCTGCAGTCCTTTTCCATCTATTAGGACATTAACACACATTGGACACTGGGTTTAGACTGGTAAATTGAGAATCAGTAACTGAGCACAGAGCCCCAGGAGTGGGGCTGGTGCCAAGCTGCCCAACATCCACAGGCTGCAACTCTGCTTCAAGAAGCTCTCTCCTCTTCCCTGGCAACTGCATTTGGCTGCATGGTGGTGCTGGGAAGAGGGCAGGGAGAAGGACATGCGGGGTTGCCCATGGGATATGCAGGGAAACCTGCCTGGAGATTGGGGTTTACATCCCAAATGGAGAACTATAGGTTGGGCTCTGCAGCCTTGTGGGTTTTAGGTTCATCCAGGGCTCTAGGAAACCGCTCAAGGATGGGTTTGGGCTGTGCTGGGCTTGGTGGGAACGTGCCACCAGGTGGCTCTGAATTCCAGGGATCCAGCCTATCCCTTTGGAAGGAGGAGGTAAAACAGTGGCACCCAAGTGACAGCTCCACACCCATACCCCTGCACCCACTGCTGCCCACCTACTACAGGGACCTGCATCCAGGAACCTTGCTCTGCTCTAGCAGGCAGCGAGTGCTCCTGAGTGCTGTGACCTGTTGGCAAGACTGATCCTGGGGCTGTCTCCAGAGCAGCCTAACCTTTAAAAACACATGGAGGAAACACTCAGCTAAGTGAAATAACAGACCCTGGCATTTCCAAAGGAAGGGCTGGCGTTGTCTTTGGGTATTTCCAGTGCTCTGAGCTGTCTGGGAGGTCAAGTCTCCGTTAATGATGTGTTTCTCCTGTTACCTCTTCCTGTTCACTTGGCACAGCGTGTGATGGAAGTGCACGATGCTTCTTGGAAGGGCTGTGGGGATTTCTCTGAAACAGTCAATGGGCAGCAGGAGGTGGGCAGGGGACTCAGGAGATTTGTTTCCACTGCAGATGGCACTGATACTGCTGAGGAATGCTCTGGTTTGGAAGGTTTCTGCCCAGGCAGCTCCGTGGGGATCTTGTGACTTGGTAGTGGTGGGTTTGCATCTCTGGAGTAGGACACTGCAGTACAGGAAAGCCCATGGGGGCAGAAGTAATGAAACATGTCTGATTTCATCCCAACAGCCCCTATTGATCTCTTATCAAATGTGGTATGGAAAAGCCTCACCTTCTCTCAAGCCAGCAGTTTTAACTCCTGTTCCTTGCTCTTCACACACATATACCCAAAGCAGTTTTCCATACCTGCACCAGCTGATCCCAAAGGCATGGGAGGGCTCTGCTGGCTGCAGGAATTCCCTGGCAGCTCTTGGGATCAGGGCTGGATCTTCCTCCTTTACCACTGCTGAGCTGGTGACCACCACCAGGTACCCTCAGTGTTGTTATACTTGTTGAAGGGAAGCTGTTGCTTCTGGATGCAGTTTCTTTGCTGCTGTCCTTCTATATCCTATTACCTTTTTGTGATGTCCACTAAGTCCCAAGGACAGTTGAGAATCTAAATGATTCTAAATGATTTTTTTTTTCCCCCAGTAGAAATTGAGACTTCAAATCCTTCCAAACAAATGGGGTTGGGTACACTGAGGGAAGCCTGGCAGCATCTTCTCTTTACCTTTTGAAGGCCTCACTGTATTTAATGGTGGCTGCATCAACAGCACAATTTCTGTTGGGTTCAGTGTGGAAACAGGAGCTGTTAACCAAATTTGGAGCTGGCTGGGGGTAGGATCTGCATCTGTGGGTATGCATAGTCCGAGGTGTGTGGATCCCAGACCCACAACTACTCAGAATTGGGGGAGCAAAGGAGAAATGGAGCATCTTATGACAAGATCCTGAGAAGCTGCTTTGGTTAAAGCAAGAAGAGATGGGAAGAACAATCCCTTTTGGATGACTGAGATGGAAGCAGTATGCAATCTATATCGCCTCAGGTTTGGGACTTTAGGAAGGTGGCTCTCCTGGCTCAGCATGACTTAATGCCAGTTGGGCTTTCTGACCAGTATTACCTTCTCTTTCTGCACCCCTTCTTGCCTTCCCTAGGTACGTACATGCCTCAGGCTGCAGGAATAGCCCTCCATCCACATGAATGGAGACACAGCAGGCAAAAGAGCAGCACCCCTCCGGGGGACCCCAGGAAAAACTACCCCTACATGGATGGAAGCTTCAGTGAAGATGACTGGGACAAGCCCAGCAGGTACGGAGGGGTGGGAGGAGCATCTGCAGATGTGGGTGTCACTGTATAGGGACAATGGGGCAGGGGAATGTGATGGAATGGCCAGCAATGTTCTCATCTCGGCATCAGGCAGCCATGGGGAGGGGTGCTGGGGTGGTGAACCCCCTCCACATTGCCAGGTTACCCTGGGTGTAGCTCTGTGGCACGTCTGCCATGGCCAGGGGACATTTGTCTCTGAAAGTAGGGTGGTCTCAGCTGCATGGATCACAGGTTCTTGCCACGTCTCATTCTCCTGCCTTGCCATGTAAAGGCTGCAGTGTTTTAATGGTTTAGGTGTAATAAATAGATGTGATCAGGGCTCTCCTCGCATGCGTTGGCCAGACACAACAGCTCAAAACAGCCATGAAACAGAATAGGCCAACCAAAGCTTTTGGAGGACCAGTATGAGACTTCATGTCCAAGTTACAATCTCCCAAAGCTGTGGCTGGAACATCTCTCTCCATCACACCCTTCCAACACCACAAATAAAGCCACGTTGAGAGAGCGTATTGAAGGCAATGCCTGGGTTTAGCTGGTGTGGGAGAAATCCTGCAACACTTCCTGAGCCCATGGAGGAGGCTGCAGCTGCCCCTTGCTTTGGGTCAAAACCCTGCTGGATTTCCCCCTTGCTGAGCCACACGTGGTGGCAAAGCCTCGTTGCTTTAGAACTCTGCCCTTGACATCCTCCAGAGTCCCCACAGTTGTGTGTGTCATGTTGGTACTGTCAGTTCTTTTTGTTTCCTCCTTATTTTGTTCCTTAACTTTTGTTTGTCCAAAGAAAACCCTTAGAACATCTCATGGCCATTTCCACCTATTTAAAGAGGGATCACACTGGCAGGAAGGCTGGCAGTGGCGGAGACTTTGTTCTTGTTTTGCATCTCAGTGAGAGCCAGCTCGCAGAGGTCACTGTCCCTGGTGGCCCTCGCAGCGAAGCCAGCTGAAGTTAGCAAATCTGAGCCCTCAAAGCTCTGCACGTCCCTAATGAGGGCTCCAAGCCCTGATGTCAAAGTGCAAGTGAAATGGGTTCATGCTGCTGAGTGCTTTTACTAGGGAGGAAAACAAACTTATCTCTAGTGCTGGCTGCCTTTAGCCTGTAAAAACCTGCTGAGCTGGTGATGTGAGAGCCCCCGTTCTGATTCATCTGTGTCCTGGATGTGTGTTCTGCTGCTGATCTGAGAGGCAAGAAACTGGTAACTAGAAGGGACTTTTGCCTCCTTGGGAACCTGGCAGCAGAGGAAGGAAATGAGTAAGGGGAAAGAATTGAAAATTCCTTTTAGGGGGAAATTTTGGTTTGTTTTTCTAAGGTCTTGCTGTGTGGGTTTCTGACCTTTCTGCTGGTGTGAAGGCTAACTGGCCTTTAAAAGCTGATGAAAGGAAGGGGGGAGGTATTTAAATGCAATAAGGTACTTCAGATACTGCTCCCTGCAGTCAGGCCGTGATCCCCCAAGGAGCAAAAGCACATGTGTGTGTTTGTCTCCTACAGGCTTCCATTTAAACCCTTAAATGAAAAGCAAAGCGTGTGCTAAAGACTTTGCAGTTAATAGAGATCTGGAAAAAGCTCTATTAATAGTGCAAGGGGTCATTATATATTTAATGGAGGCCAAGCTCTGTTTGACTTGTGCTCAAGTTAAATGTTCTGACTCTGCTAAATGGCTCTGGTGGATGAGCTCCCTTCCTTAATGATGACCATTAAGCTGTGCAAGTAGTGCCAGATGTTGCAGAGGTGGAGCCTTGCCCATGCAGCTCCTAATAAGATGTGTAGAAGATGCATTAGGGCTGCCCTAACGTCACTGTCCCTTTGGGGTCTCTCCCCATGACACATTAGTGGTTTTATTGTGACCTTGATTTAACACTACAGGGAATTTAATTCAAGAGGCTCCTGTTAAACTGAGCACTCAGAGTTCTGCACAGAGCTGGTGCTCAGTAAGCAGTGCCCAGTGTCACCTACTTCTCTGGCTTGTTCAGAGAGCTTCAGCATGTTTGATTGCTATTTGCTTTAACAGTCCAAGAATTGACCTTGTCTTTCTGGTCAGAGATAAGAGATGCTGAAACATCCAAGGTGGGGAATTGCAGAACCCCCAGCAAGGCACACATGGTGTTCATGTTAACGTATGTTGAGTGGGGTCCTCTCTATCCTTACTCTGTGTTGTATGTAGATGGAACCAGTGGCAATCTTTACATGGTGGCAATCTTTACATGGCAATAAGTGCCGTGGCTGTTATATAGCCATAAAAAGCGACTTTCTGAAGGTAACAGCTCAGTTCCCTGGCCAACCCAAAGCAAATGAAACGTGGTTTGTATGGGCTATACATGACACTGTCAATATTGCTGGCTGTTGTGTGCATTTGCTTGTCCAGTCCAGGGCAACCATTTTTATATACATCTCTGCATTATTTACTCTCATAGAGACCTAATGTATTTATCATTTTCTCACCATGTCTGTTACCCTCTGTGTTTTTCTCTCTCTTCTCAGGTGTTCTGTGTCTCAGATCTGAGCTCTATCCCATCAGCCTTTGTACTAACAGTCTCTGAGGCTCCTGGTTTACCCATAACGCATCCTTTTTTCTTTCACTTCTCTATTTCACCAAAACGTCTTCCTAAACCTACAATCTTCCTACAGGCACTTTTTAATTTACCCTTTGAACTCTGACATTACTACACCAACTTAATTCTTCCTTTGAAGGACTCTTGTTAGTAAATGCATGGAGGTCTCGTGTTCGGACTCTTGTCTGAAAAGTTCATATTGTTTGCTTTTGTATATGAAGACTCCTCAAGTCTCTGCTTTTACTGGTGAGACACTTGCTGTAGCCTTGCGGCTTTCACCCCGCTGCAGAAGAGTGCTGACAATGTTTGGTTCCTACGTTACAACAGATACCCCAACCGCCAAAATGGCCTTGAGACCACTCACGAGGATAGTTTTTGGCGTGTTTTTGGAGAAGCTTTGGAGGATTTGGAAACATGCGGCCAGTCTGAGCTTTTGAGGGAGATTGAGGTAAATCCCTTTCTGAATTTGCTGCTGATCCCATTGCTTTGCTCTTGCCCTAAAGGTTAGACTGTTTCCCTACATCTGTTAACTGCCCATAGCATCCCTGTGCTGCTGGTGGTGTGAAGACGGGTTTGAGTTTAATCTCAGTTTGTGCTAATGGATAACTATGTCTCATTAGAGAGTTGCTTGTGTGCACTTTCCCCCTGGGCCGATGAGTTACCCACCAGGAACTCCAAGCTCCTTTTGCAAATCATTGCTGGCCAACAATCTTCACATGACTGTTGGCAAACCTTCCCTATCAAACGGTAAATAAACCCTCTGCTTGGGAAGATGTTGGCTGTCCAAAGCAATTAAAGGCCAAGCAAAAGGAGCCCCCTTTAGCCCTGTTGGGCTTGAAGCCTTGGCTTACTTCAAACATAGCCTGGCCCAACATATATCTTGCATTCAGCTGTCACTGTGCCGGAAACTCTTTCAGTGAAAGAGGTAATTGGAAGCTTTTCAGCCGGGCTTCCCCATGGAAAAATCTAAGTAATTGCTTCCTGCAGAAATAAAGGTGTTTCCTCTCTTCACAAGCCACTTTCTCTTTTCTTTATCCAAAATGCTTTGGAGGTCATGTTATTGTGTCCGGTTATAGGATAAGGAGCCTGGATTTCTAAGGTGTGGGATGCAAATAAAGGCCTCCCTCAAGACTGTGGAGCAGCAGGAAGCAAACCTGCCCAGCAGGATGGGACCTGTGCTGCTCCCTTCCCTGACTCAGCTCCTGCAGCCCAAAAGAAGGAGCCAGGACCCCATGAGCTCATCTCTCCCCTTGCCTTCTCTGTGCCAAGGACCGGAGAGAGCTCGCTGGGTCGTGCCCTCCATCATCCCCTGTGGGTCTGTGTTTATGCACAGTTGCATCTCTCAGGCTTCAGAGAGAAAAAGGCAAAGTCTGAATAAGTGGAGGTGGAAAAGGAAAGTCCTGTTTTGGTCTGTGTGGTGACAAAGGACTTACTAATTATTCTTTCCTCCTTGATCCTTAGCAACTGTAAGTGGCGGAGGAAATCTTGAGTCAATTCATTGTGTTGAAACACAAACCCCTGTATTTGTTATCTTAACTGCTTAAGAAAGTGCTGATTTAAAAAAGAACAAACCAACGCAACAAACCCCACAAACTGTAACTTCTTCCTTTAATCACTTATTTCCTGGACCTGAATGTATGTAGAAACGAGTTTAGGCAACTGCTCTCAGCCTTGCTGAACTGTTGTTGAATGCTTAAGGGAAAAACACCCCTCTAAAATGATGCATAGATGTTTCTTTTCTACATAATGGCTGGCACCTAAATGTGAAAGAGGGGATTTGTTGGACTGTGAAATACCAGGATAGAGAAAATATCCTTGTGCCCAATCCCTTTCATTTTCCAGGGATCAATAGTGCAGAGATGCTGTTTCAAGGATTTGGAGCTTTGACAGTTATAGCAACGCTTTAAAAAACTGAAACAATGAGAGTCATTCAAGATGACCCAAGATAGCCTGGAAACAGGTTCACACACAGTAGCAATCCACTTTGAGACTATGGGGTGTGGATAGAAACGGGCTTTTCCCAGTACATCTAGTGGAGCACGTGTCCCTGCTTTGCTTTGAGGGCAGCCAAGACATGGGGGAAAACAATGCAGGGCAGCCACAGGCTGGAGAAGCCTGGAATTGTCCTTTCTGCTGCTTGCTCTTACACCAAAGCACCCAGCAAATTGTTTATGATGCTGCAAGGAGTATTTCAATACCTTGAATGTAGGGAAGGAGATGAATGCTCCTGGGTACTGGCTGGTTCTGGCAGTAACACAGTATGCAAAGACCTGTCCGTCTCCTCACTGGCTCTGCCTTGCTGGTGTTGGTACAGCATGGCACAGCACCCTGGGGTGTGTTGAGGCTGCCTGGGGTCACTGAACAAACAGACTGTGGTTGGTTGTAATGATGGTTTTGAATCTGTTTCAATATGGGGTAAGTCCACATCCTTTCAGCATGTACCAGGTTTTGGGGGTTTTGGCCAAACTCAAGCTGGTTTCGTCATTTTTAGTGTGAAGACCTGAAAAGTGCAAAGCTAAAAGGTTGTGCTTGGGAATAGGGTGGGGAGTTCCTGGCATTTTCATCCTGCCACCACAATTTGCTTTCTTTGCCTTTGTTCCAGCTTGAAGCAAAGAGCTGGAGGGCCTTAGTTAGAGATTTAGCTGGATGCTGTTTACCCCACGGACAGGAGCAGTTCCTCTTTGACTTGTCAAGTTTAACACTGGAATTTTGCTCTCTGCTCCCAACCCTTCCTTTTCTTTCCCCTTCTACCTTTTGATGTTTAATGGGACTGCAGAACCTGGGAGCCTAAACTCCCAAATGACAGTTTTCATTACGCTGTTTAAATGGACTCTGTGACCTGGAGCCAGTTGAGGTTCCACAGACTGGATTCTTGACTCCTTCGTTAGCTTTGATCAATGTAATCTCATTAGTGAAAAGCATTGCCAAATGGAGTAGAATCTACTTAGGGCCATCTATTAATGGATGCTATCAGGGATGACCAGGCTTAAATACTACTTAATTTCATATTTTTAACTCAGTTTTTCTCAGTGACAGCTCCCATTTACTGACAGATAAAATCCTAATTTCTCTACTGAATTGGCCTCAGTGGAGTCCAAGCTATTGCTTCCCCGTGGCTATTGCCAGCCCTGTGTGAGCTGCAGCCTGCAGGGTAGGCTGGAGAGCCCAGCAAACACTGGAGACCTCTGAGGTTGGGATGTTCATCCTTGACTACCAAGAAGGTTCCTGTACAAGATGAGGCCTGTCTGGCCCTGTTTGTGTAGAAGGGGTCATCAGAAAATAAGGAGATGCTTCACACATTCTTCCTTCTGAGATAAAGCTCCATGTTGGGGTGGAGAGCAAACAGCAGGTCAGTGATAGGTATGGCAGCAGGCTCCCGAGGTCTGGAAATGGCTTTTATAGCCAACTGGAAGAGCTTCTTGGTACTTATTTTCTGATCCATGAGAGCAATGGTGCCATCCTATTGGTGTCTGTGCTGTTTTTGTTGCCTTGCGGTCCATCTCTTCCTGCTCCTGGCTCAGCTGAGTGACTTTGTGTCCTCACCCTACAGGCATCCATCATGACAGGGAGTGTGCACAACCTGGGTTTGGACAACAGCAAGCTGCTCCTGGACTCTGTCAACCCCTCGGGACTGAGCCCGTTGAGGAAGGCAAACGCCAGCTGTGAGGATGGACAGACTGAGAGCAGCAGCTCCCCTGCCAAGAAGAATGAGAGGAACCTGGATGTGAAGAAGATTGAGAAGGAGATGCAGGAGATCATGTCCCCTACCCCCCTCGAGTTTCACAAGGTTTGTGTTTGCCAAGGGTTGCTCTTGCTGTGGCACTGCAGTACCTCGATGGTTACAGCTTTGAACCTTGTAGAAGAGAAGATCTCCTTTGTTTGGAGAACCCCTTGTTAAAGCTGGCCCCCACCAAGGTCTGCAGCAACCGTTTCCGGAGGGTCAGCTGAAGAAGAAGGGGTCTCTTCAGAAGAGTAACAGGATTTAGCTGCCATGCTTCAGCAGGGTTCAGATCTGTGCTTTCCTCTTTCCCTTTATTAGATGAGACATCCAGGTCCTTGTGTTCTGGAGTTCATTAGTTGGTGCTACAGATGCAAGCAAGGAAGCTCAAAGTGTGGCCCTGTGGAGACCCCTCCACCTTATTCCAGTTCAGTAGGGCACGTTTTATATAATAAATAACTTAAAAATAACTTCTTTCCCTCCCCTTCCGCTCCATTCCAGCCTTTCCTGAAGGTGTGTTCCTCAGCAATGGGATGCTTGTTTGAATTCAGTACCCAGCTGAACACAGCCAGTTTAAGCATGGTGCAAGGCAACTGTAATTAGGAAAACTAATTAAGTGTAGAAGCTGCTGATGCAGAATGCAAGAAGGGGAGAAGCTGGAAAGGTTTCAAAACGTTTGACTGCCTCTTTCTTTTCCAGTATGACTTTAGAGTGAAACCTGCAGTTATGGGAGCTGGAAAAAACAGCTTTTGATGTTTGATCTGCTCTTGTCCTTCAGGGCATGGCAGATGTGCCTTTAAATAAAACTCCTTCATACCTGAAGGAGGGAGCTGTGTAATTAGGCATGGTATAGGGTGACTCTTCCTTCTGCTGGAGCATCTCGTGTTGGCTGGTTTTGCAGATGAGGTTGAGGCCAGGAGGGCTGCTCCTGTGCGTCATCCTGGGTGCTGTCCTTCCCAAGGACTGCACATCCATGAGGTTCATCCAGCCAAGAGCACAGTGATGGAGTTAGAGCCCCATGGAAGAGTTGCACGTCTGCTTCATGGGAGGCAATGGGAGATTTTGGTGGTGTCTGGGGGATGAGTTGTTCTTGGCTCCCAGTTTTATCCATGGCAAGATATGCTTCCTGCTCCTTTAGACAAGGCCAAAGCATGGCATGCTCAAGGGGAGGGTGATGAGATTACCCGGTTCTTGTCCTCAGTAAATCAGCACTTATTGACAGGAATTTTCTGAAAAGAACAGGGAAGTTAGGAAGTTCCTGCTGAGTGATGTGTTCGGAACAAGCTGTCTATGCATTTGACACACTACACTGAAAATTCCCTCAGAACACGTTGGTTTTTCATGTGCTGTGGCATACACAGAGGATGAAGAGCATAACCTGGGCTAGGGAAGGTGATGCTCTATTAACAACAGTTGGTTTGCTGCTCTTTGGGTGAAATACAGCAGCTCTCTGTGTTACACTGCTTGTGTTTCCTTCCACATTCAAAGGAGAGGGACTGCTGTCACCCAAACACTTCTCCATGTGATCTACCCAAGATGATGATGTCTGGTAAATAAGGCTCAATCTGCCTTACGTCCTCCTTTCTCTGGTGCATTACAACTTGTTCTCTGTTTCTGCCCCTCCAGATGACACTCCACAAAGACCCGGAGAGTGAAGACTTTGGATTCAGTGTGTCGGATGGCTTGTTAGAAAAAGGTGTCTATGTAAATATGGTCCGTCCGGATGGGCCAGCAGATCAGTGTGGCCTCAAGCCATATGACAGAGTGCTTCAGGTAATAAATGCAAAATGCAGTTCTGGAGGCTGGGACGGAGTGAATGAGTGGCTGAGAGGAAGAGAGAAGTGAGACCCATCCATGGCAGCACTAACTTTAATGAAAGGTAATAGTTAGCCAACTAGGTGAGCTCTTAGCCACCAAGCACTCAATGAGACCTGTGTTTTATAATGAGAAATCACTAGGTGGTACCCATAGGTTATACCTCCTCCAGGGCACTGCCTGTCCTGGCACTGGCCTTTTTGAGCTTGGGGAGCCCAGAACAGCCAAAAAGGTGTGATGCTTCCGCTCTTCACCCTTGGTCCTTTTACTATCGTGTAAGAGGGTGATTTTTTGGATGAACTAAGCTGTATTGACCAATGTGTTCCTGTGAAGCCCCATGTGGAGGAGCCAAGTGGTGTTCATAAGGTTTCGTGCATGCCTTTGACAAGTAAAAGAGTTTTCTAGGAAGCAAAGTGTTTTTAATGGATATTTTCCTTTGAAAGATGCTTGAACTGGAACAGCTGATGTAGAAACAGAATAAAAGCTCTGCTCACAAGCAGTCTGTAATAAATATGACTGGGGCATATCAGACTACCAGAGGGACAGTAAGAGCATGGTGAGTTTTGGAGGTTGGAGAAGAGCTTTAGATGGCTGAAAACCAACTATTCTCATTATGGGGCAACTCAAACAGCAACTGCGCAAGTGCAACCCCAGTGGAAAACCTGCCCCCTGTTTGGAAATGCAGATATTGTGACCATGTTTGGGAATACTCAGAAAGATGTTCAGTTTTACTGATTTCTAGGGTTGTCAGCAGTAGGATTAGAGCCAGGAAATTATGTACATCAGGTAACTGGAGGACTCAAAGCGCTGTGGGGAACCTTGTTTAAGCTTGTTATGGTCTCTAGCCAGTTGGCTGCTATACAATAATTCCTTCTCGGCTTCAAATAAAAGATGGTGCAAGAATGAACAAGAAGCTAATTAGGCTCTGGGCTGCCTTTCTGTTGAATGTTGGATGTGTCGCTTTCGTACGAATGCCAAGGGCTCTGGGAGGTGTGCCCGCAATCCTAAACAGAGCAGCATGAAGACTTTCAACACCCCCCTTCCACATGCTGAGCTGCACGGCTTACACCTACAAGAAGACAAGGCGATTGGCATCGTGTTGACATGTGGAGTCGTGATTGAGGGCTTGCAGAGCTGGTTCAGGCAACTGCCATCAAGAAGTACAGAGAGGCATTGCTGAGGATGCTTCACAGGGCTGCTGATTATGGGCATGATGATGTGCATGAAGGCCAGTGAAACGCCTCGTCCCTGCTGTAACAACCCTATGGATGGATTAGCTGGAGCACGGCACTGCACTAATGGCATTTCTGCACTGGAACTGCTTGGCTGGCATATTCCAAAGGCAGAGCACTTGGAATGGCTTGTCTGTCCTTGTCTATATGTGGTCTAGAACTTCTCCTTAGTTACTATGCTGTAAGAAGCATTATTGGGGTCAACTGTGTGGACACCAGTTAGGGCAGGGGGACACTGCTACCATCACAGAGCCCAGCTCCATGGGCATGCACCAATGCTGGGAAAGGGTTTTGGATTGAAAGGTTGCATGGACTCATTCAGCCCTTACCCAGAGAAGGACACAACGCGTGTCCCCAGGGGTTATGTTCACTCCAAAAGTGGGTGGGAATTTCCTTTCTCCCTTCCCTGCTTCCCTTCCCTGTGCTGTTTGCCACCCCCCTCCATCCTGGAGCTGTCGTGGCACAAAGCCCAAGTGCTCTGGCTGATATAGGTGACGGAGCTGGGATGGTTCTTGCAGAAGAACCAGCCTAGAAATGTGCCTGAAGGTCTGCAAGTGACAGTAGCAGAAGTGCTTTCAGTGCTGAAGCCTGCAGAGAGGACTTGCAGCCACCTTCTGAGCCCATGTGAAATGCATCCAGACTCCTCTGAAAGGAAGGATGTAAATGGGCAGAGGAGAAGCAGAAACTGTTCAGTACAGTCTCAATTTGCTGCTGGCTGAGCCTGGAAGTGGTTGGCAGAAGCCTCATGGTCTGAGCTGTGTTAGTTTTCTTGGCACTGAGCAGACTGCATCACAGAGTTAAGGGCAGTAAAAGCCAGGATGGCAAAAAAATCATGGAAAATGGCAACCTTTCTCCTACAAGCTTGTATTGGAGAATTGGTTTTGAGTCTTGTAGTGTTTAATACTGGTCATACTGCTCCAGACACTGGGGGTCAGGGGTTAAGCCCGATCCAGACTTTATATTCTCCTTCCTTCTACCAGTTACTACATCATTGCTCAGCTAAGGAAGGATGTGCTCATCCTGAAGGGGTACCCGTCTTTGCTCTGAACTTGGAATCAGGGCTATGTGTTTTCACCAACTTTGCCATTTCTGACTAACAAACATGGTCTTTCTGTTGTTCCTCCCCATGGCACATCCTAAACCCATCCCGGCAGGTAAACCGCATCCGAACGAGAGACTTTGACTGCTGTCTGGCTGTTCCCCTGATTTCGGAGGCTGGAGATAAGCTGGACCTGGTGATTAGCCGGAACCCCTTGGCACTGGCTGCCAATACTCCCCAGGAGGGGACCAGAGAGCTGCCAACACAGGTAGCCCATGGTACCGAAGTCAAGGCGAGCATCCAGACCCTCTGAGCAGCAGGAGCAGATGATGCCCAGGGCCTCCACTGAGCCATTGTGGTATTTGGGGTGTTCTTCCTGTTTTTTGCACTGGTATTTGTAAATGCTGTGTGTACCATAACCTGCAGGTAGGGAGGTGGGTCTTCAGACCACCAAATAGTGCTGGGAAGGTTGGAACTGAATGCGCATCTCGGGCCACAGGCAGTGATGGGGTGAGCTGCTGGTGGGAAGAAGGAGCATCCACAGCCATCCCCCATGGCATTGGAGTGTGCAGGGTCCTGCCTCCAGCATCCTCCTCGCTTGGAGGGCCTTGGCCATCCTATAAACACACATGGTGCTATTTTCTTTCTTGTTTGCTTGGTTTATCGCATACAGCAAGACTGAAACGCCTTTTCTGTTGTGCTCCATCCTTCAGACACTCCTGATTGATAAACTGATTTCTGCAGTCCCAGTGCAGGGCCATGGAGAGCCCTGTTGAAAAGACATTTCAAAATGTACTTTAGAGTGGTGGTGCAATTCTGGTTCAAAACTTGGTATTTACAGCTGCCTCTTGCCACCCCTTCTTGTCCATGCTCCCCACCAGGGTTGGCTCACCCTGCAGTGGGATGAAGCACCTCATACTGCTATCAGTTCTCATGAGTGATGTGGTTTCCTGTGCTGGAGTAGTTATTAGAGAGCAGAAGGCCATAGTCAAGGCTAAAAGCCTTGAATTAGCTGCCCAAATCCCCATCCACCTCGTTTCTCTGGGCTTGATGGAGATCTCTCTTGCTTGCAGACCTGGCCTGTGCCCACAAGTGAACAGCTTGAAGAACAGTGATCTTTCCAGGGCTGCCCCTGATGTTTTGAGTTAATAAAACCTCATTGTCTCCTATCAGGCAGTGGCATGAGAAGCCCTTCATTAGATGGAGGTTGTGTCCCATGTGGGCTTGGGCTCTGTGTGTGCCCACATGGGTTTGGCTGCTCGTCCCTGGTCCACCCCCCTTTGCCTGTTGCTGGCCTTCCTGTGGCTTTGCAAGCATGATGCCCCATGGTCGCTCCCCTGTTCCCTGCCAAGAGCTCCCAGCCCCATGGGGAAGAGGGGCCACGATGTCTGCATCGGTGTCCTCATCCGCCTGCCACCTTTCATGTATTAGCACTTTATGATGCAATGTATCAGGGTGTTTCTTCCAGACACGTGCCCGGCCCCATCCAGCTAGTTGTTGTCGTAGCCATTTTCTCTTGGAGTATGCAATATCCCATACCATTGCTGCCACTACTAGATAATGTGCCATAATTGATACTGTGGAGCATTGACAGTGCAGCCGAAAGTGGTTTTATATGCAATATTCTGAGCAGTGGAAGCTCTCATAGGTTTTTAATGAAGACTTTTATTAAAGGCTTTAAAAAAAAACAAAACAAAAGAAAAAGGAAGAAAAACTTGGTCCTTGTATCCCTTCCTATGCATTTTGAATGATATGAAGATGAACTGCATTACTTAAATGTGTATTTTTATCCATATATTAGAGTGTATTCCTTGTAAAGTATTTTTATATGCTGATTTTTCTTATGTATCTATGAAAGCACAATATTTAAAAGTACAGCATTTCAAAGAATATTTTAGTCCTGTTTCGGACCTCTTTGTAAATCTCTGTATTTAAATGGGATTGCAATGACTTTTTCTTTTTTTTTTTTTTTCCTTTTTTTTTAATTAAATAAAAACAAATGAAATACGTTTGGTTTGGGCTTTCTCATTCAGCTGGAGGATGATTTGTTGTAGCCAGATTAAGATGGAATCACAGAACGGCTGGAAGGGATGTGAAGTTTATCCACTTCCAACCCCCTGCAACAGGCAGGGACACCTCCCACTAGACCAGGTTGCTCAAATTATCCCACCTCTGAAACCAGACATCCAAAGATTTGACTGCTGTGAACATGTCCCTACATTGAGAATTCCCTTTGCTCTTGCAAAAGGCTTTAGGACACCCCTATGGTCCCAGCACAGACAGTGCAGGCTGGGGTGCTGCCTGGATAAGGCCATAGGGAATATCCACTCACTGGCAAGGGAAGAGTGTTCTGGGTTTTGCAACCCTTCATGGCCAAGTGGGTAATGCCTGAGCATGGTATGGAAATGCTCCTGGTTAGACCTGGGAATCATTGCCACGTAAACAACCTTTATCTCCCATCTCCGGCCGCCCTCCTGGGGCGCAGGCTTCAGAGCAAAGCCCTTCGCATGCTTGGCACCGGGAACCAGCCACAGACATGACTGTGCACCAGGTACAAGGTCAGCGCGGTGCTGCTCCTCTGGTATGCACTGCCCTGTCCTCCTCGTGTCACCCTGTGTCCCACGGACCGAGGGAGCTGGGTACAGGCGTGGGTAGGTGACAGCCGCCCAAGGCAGGTAGATGGAACCCTTTGGCAGCAGCTTGTGGCATTTATGGCTTTTTGAATTATTTTCACTCTAATTATTTAATTTAGAATTCGTAACTTGGGCCTTTTGGAATGATGTATTTTAACCTGAGTTAAAACAGTTTAAACACTTGGTGTCTGTGCTGCTACCAGGCTGCTCAGACCAGGCACTGCAGGCTTTGTCTACCTTAAATCAGAGCTTAAGGAAAGGCCTCTCTGGTTTAACCTTCATCTCTTTGACTGGGAGGGCATCACTGAGCCTGAAATGACCAGGAAAATAACTGGGGCTTGGTTTGTTTTTCCTTTCTTTGTCTTCCTATTGGGTTTTACTAATGTGTTTCAAGCCCCATCATAGTGGTGCCATGCAGCCAAGATGGTACAGACCTTGGGATGAGCTGAGATGAGGCAGCTCATACATATGTATGTATATATATATCTGTGTATACACACACACACATATACACACACACATATACACATCTATACACACACACACACATATATATATATAAATACAAACATCCCCCCCCAGTATATATCTCTATATATTTAAGGACAAAAAAATCCCCAAACCAACAACCCCACAACAAATAATAGGTTTAATGGAAGAACTGAACTACTCAAAGACCAGGAAAAAAAAGCATCCAAATGCATAGCTGGTTTATAAAGGAAAGTTTTATTTTCAGTTATAAGGTGATTACAAACTCATCTAAAAAAGCAAAGATGACTTAAAAATATCCATATACATTTTATTTATCTAAAAAGCAAAAACAGAAACTGCAAAATACAAACATTTACCATATACACAAAGGCTGGGGAGGGGGTGTTTAGGATTAAATTACACTCCAGGATCAGTTTGTTTTTTTTTTTTTCAAATACAAATATTCCATTTTGGAACACACACAGAAAAAAAAAGAAAAAAAAGGTTTTAAAATGTTTTAAAAATATTTCTAAGGTTTTTTTTATTAAAAAAAGTTCAATTACATTTTGGAGGAGGCTGTTGTTGCCGTGGCCTCCTCGCTGTATGTGCTACTCATCACGTTACTGTAGTCACAGTTGCTAGGAATTGAAATCAGAAAGAAATACACCGCTGGTTTATTGTAGCCAAATACATCAAACATGATGGACCACCTCTTACAATGTGAAGTCCCTGGCAATGTCATCAGGTAACAATCACAACATTACACTGGGATAAAAACAACAGCCTATTGAACAACGAGCACTTCAGAACAGTACTGGGATGCTGTGGCACTGAGAGACCATCACTGGCTTCCAGGACAGGAGCAGATGACAAACTCAACTTGCCCCCTCAGGTTTTCAGTCTCTCAACAGGATTTTGCCACTGTTCTCTTTTTATTATTATTATTATTCTTATCTTATATATTGGAAAAAAAGAATCAAATCTTTAAACATCTCAACTGCAGAAGCAGATTCAGAAACAATACGTATCGTGCCAACATGTACTATGCTACAGGACCAAAGCCTTCCCCACATATGCATGCACACAAAAGCTCACAAAGCTCTCAGCACAATCAAGTTTCACTTAATTATTACTTACCCCCCCTTATTTGTGATTCTTAAGCTGAGCCATGGTTTTCCTGTGCTGTAAAGGGGGAAGTGAGCAGCACTGTCCCACTTCGCAATCCAGAGCCAAACCATGGCCCCTTTCTCTGTTGTCTCTAATTTACTTTACTCCTAAAGCTGTGAAGCTCCTGGCAATTAATTTCTGACACTTTACTACTTGATTGTTTCAAATCAGCCACAGCAGCAACACAAAAAGGCTCTGCCATTCAATACCAGCAATACCTGCAGGGTCAGGCTCTTTTCCAGTTGCAAACCCCATCACTGAGGGGTCCCACCTCTGATGGATAGAGATGGTGGAATGGGGGGATTTATTAATGTTTTCAACCTGCAAAATGCTGAGCGTGCCTCTTTCTTGGTTGTCAAATGGTCTCTTAAGCTGTTTCTGCTCTTGTTTTAGGACATGGGTAAATTGAAATGACCAATTCACACTGACAACTGGAAAAACAACACAAAAAAGTTAATTTTTACTGGTTTTCAACAGAAATTCAGATCTTTAATTATTATTTTTCTTTTAAGTGGAGAAGCATTGTCCATATACAAGTTTATTTTGGGCTGCCAGAAAAGAGCCATGATCCGGTGGGGATGCAAGGTTGGAATGGGCAGTTTTCCAGCTGGGACTGGTGCTGGTTATGCTCAAGTCTGAGCAAACTTTCCTATAAAGTCAAATTGACCATTGATACTGATAGAAAAATCTTTGTGACCAAAGTACGGAGCTCAGGGGGCCTCTTTTGTGCCAGTTAATGTTTCTTTAGGTGTCAAGTGTTACCAAATCACTTGAATGCTTTCTTTCTTAAGCTTATCTATGCCTACAGGAAATAAAACAAGCTACTGGAGAGTCTGACAGGTCCTGACCTTTACTCATGCAAATATACAAATACACAACTACACATCAATCCTAACCACAAGGCTTTGGATGCTGAGTTTGGAGAAAACAAGTCCAGGGCAGCTGCCTGATCCCACACCACATCCAGCCTCCCACACCAGGAGCCACATGGCGCTTACAAGGAGCCAGGAACATTTTCACATCCAACCTTAAGGCTCCCTTGGAGGGCCACAGTCTGGGATTTAGTCACTACTTTCCCTCTTCCACAACCTCCAATGTAGGAAAGGCCATTTGGCATTGGCAGGTTGGCTCTTTGCAGGCAAGTGGTGCCTAAACCTCAATCCTCATCCTAAACAGCTCCACAAGACTTAAAACACACAATCTATAGCCTAAAAATAGCAGCAGTGTCCCCACTTGTGTGCATGCATACGAGGGTGGAAGAATTCATCTATTAATCTACTTAAACCACAGATTTATTTTCTCTTTGCTGAAAGTGAGCAACTTCCATTGAATCTCCTTGGAAACGATGTCAGGGTCATCTTTCTTCCAAGTGTACGTGAGCTGCTGAACTAACTTGTCCACTCCATTCAATGCACAGCTTATTTAACATTTTATATACATTAAGCCTCCGTGAGTGATCCAGCAAGTGACCACGAGACGTGGAAGCTAATCATCAGTTAGTCAAAACGTTCAGATCCTTCTCCCATGGATGGAGGTTTGCCATTGATGCAACACGCGGGAGCTGTGAACCCAAGTGTGACAAGCACGACCTCAACGAAACTGCAAGAAGTCTCCTGAGCAAATAAAAACAGACTTAAATAGGAGACTTGTAAAAGGCCTATTGAATGGAAATGTCCATGTGTCTTCAGATCTACTGAATGCTGAGACAGAGAAGAGGAACCAGGAGTATCTGCAGTTGAGAAAGAAGGATGCACACAGGACTGAAAATCACTGCAGAAGATGCTATCCTGATGGTGACATTAAAGGCTCTGCTGATGGTTGGGGTTTCTTTTTGTGTTACAGCAACTGTGAGGCTGCGTCCTTTTTATTTTCCCCTTTCCTCTTTGTCTCCTCTCCACAAGAACAGCAGCGAAAATCAGCTTTGCTGAGCCTCTTCCACACACCATTCCCAACATCGCTCCACTCCAGGAGCTCCGCTGCTGCTGCAGGGTGATCACCAGCATTGTTCTAGATGGCCAATACAGCTCCTAGGCTTTTGTGTTTTCATTTACAACACAAGAACAAATCCATTGTGGACCTACTATCTCGCACTTTAAAGAAGACTTATCTAAGTGTGTGGATCTGTTTGGACCAGATGAAAAGGAAAGCTATGGATGAGGAGGGAAACGAGAACAGTAACAACAATAAAAACCAGTTCTACTTATGAAACCATACTGCTTAAATACCGAAATACAAACTACTGGTAAAGTCCCTTACAATAGATGCTCATTCAGTAAGATCATAACTAGTGACAGGTGAACTGAAAAAGTTTGGAGAATTGTGAAAAGTAAGAACCAGGTTGGAAAATCCTGTAGGATAGACATTCCCCTTTACATTTCTACTACCTCTGGATTTTAGTTCAGCTGGAAATAAGCACTGCTGAAACTGCTGTTTTCAAGCCCAGAAGAACCCATCAATACAAAGGTACATGGAATATGAAAAGGTGTGGGGTTTTTCTCTTGGTTCATTCTGTTTTTAAACTCGGGGAGCTGGTTCTAAAGATCTCATGCTAAAGGTGCATTAACTCCCTGGCTCCAAACCAGTTCACCTGTGACTAGTTGTGACGTTTTAATATAGAGTTCCTCATTTACAGAAAGCAGGTAAAATAGGTCTCAAGTGTTTAAACAAGTAAAATGGGGAGGGTGTGGGGGAAATCAGTGTTCTTTGCAGTCAGAAATAGGTAGAAAACACAGACTTCGTAAAAAAGTGTTTTTTAATAAATTTGGCAGTGGATCATGTTGAAATGCAAATTTATCACCAAGAAAAGGTCAGAAATCTGATCAAAGTGTTAGGAAAACCACCAAAGCTGTAAAAATGTGAGTGTGCCCATTGGAACTCAACCCCCAGAGAAAACAATTAGAATTAACTATATTATTGTCGGTATTATTGTCGGAAGGAAGAGGGGAGCTGTTTTCCAGAAACCATCATTTCTTAGCTCTTTGTGAGTCCCAGCCCTCCTCTGCATCCTAAGGAGCACAGCAGGGCTGGAGATGGTGACACAGAGAACACTTCAATGAGGTTGTTGCATCCGTGCGAGACGTTTTCACTTGGTACATGGAAGCGATGGATTTGAATGGCACAGTTTCTACCCAAAGGGGGCTGGGTTCTAGTAGTTGTATTTTGAAAGGTGTAGTATTAGCCCTCTGGTTCTTCAAGCAAAGACACCCTCCACAATGTGGAGATGGCCAAACGCCACCTCCACTCCCTGGAGATGTCTTGGATGTAGCCAAACCATTTTGTTTTCCAAACTAAAGCTCATCTTAGGTCTATAGCATGAAAGTAATGTGCAAACTGTATCTCAAACGCAGTTTTATGACAACATATATATAAAATAAAACAAGAATAAAAATCAAGCATCAGTGTTTCAGCTGCACTCACAGAAACCATTAAATTAAACCCCCTTAACCCAGTACTCCCTTTTCACCCAGGCAAGTGTGCCCGTTTACTGCAGACACTAACTGTAACTCAAAAATGAGGGTCCAAGCTGAAGCCCACTAAGAGAGTTATGTTTGATCACATTTCCTTGGCTTTGATGGTTTAAAGCTATTAGAAAACACCTCAAATTACCTCCATGCATGGTACATGCTTCATTTTGGGCACAAAATGGCACCCACTACCTCCCAGAATTCCTCCAGTGACTTTTGGATGGCTCTTGCCACTGGCCCATCAGGTGCCGTGAGACGTTCGCCATTTCCGGCTATGGAAATGTTTCATTTATAACTCTCATCATACAACAACCAGAAAAAGAAACCAAAAGCAATTCTGCCACGGCTGGATTTGCTGCTGCAACCCAGCTATCTGACAGAAAAACGTGTACAAGTTCAAACTAGCAAGGTTTTGAAAGGTACGGATGCAGCCACTTTTGTTTTTACATTATTTTGGTCCTTCTCTTAGGTTTAAATCACCCCTTTTCTGAGAAAAGAAATCCAACAAACTCACCGATGAGTGTGTGTGCTGCTGCAGCCAGTTAGCCCATGGGACAAGGAGAAATGAATGAACTGCTGGGTAGGAATGTGAAGAACTGGATATGTTCTGTTTAAATGACAAACTGCCTCCACAGACTAAGCTGGCAGCAGAATAAGCAGCCAAAAACTCTGTTTTTCTCAAGCAGTTCCACTAAAGAGCTTTGGAAAGCCTAACTGTGGTATCGTAAGAAGAAAAAAACCCCTTTCCCTCTATGAGAATGCCCACAAGAAAAGGCTGTTTCGCCAGAGAACCTGTTCCCAGCACAACCTGATCAAGTTTAAAGAGAAAAAAAACCCCTAAACCCCCAAAAACTAACCCCAGAAAAAGGCTTTTGCCCACATTTTGGCCATTCTTCATGGAGTAAATCCCCACGGAAACATCCACCTGGCCCACACATAGTAGAACCCCCAATTCCTGCACTCCTTGTAGTGGTTTCTCTTCACTCCACAGTCTAACCTGGAACAGTACACAATTCCTTCTGACCAAAGACACTATTTCAGTGTTACATGTTCCCTTTGCTTAAACTTAAAACTCTGAAAGCCCTGTTTCTTCAGCAGATAAGCTTTATAAACCTCATAAAGATGTCTACACCCCCTTCCCTCAAAAACATCATGCAAGTCATGGTTTAATCCAATGATGGGCAAGGATTCTGGGGGCCCTATGTCCACTGCTGCTATTTAGTAACATAGGACAAGGGACTTTCAGTCCTTTTGTCTGTTCCCCCAACAGTAACAACTCATCCCATATAAATAAAGCAAATCCTGGTTCCCAAACTTGGTAAAGCATTTTTGAGATACATGGATGAAAAGCACCTGTTTGCTGAGTGATATTATTATCTTCATTACTATTATTATTAACAACTCTGTTACTGGTTACACCAGGTGTAGGTGAGCAATTCTGTTCCTCCTATTGGGTTTGACCTGGTTTGTGTTCACCTTTGGAGAGTCAAGAGTCCAGAAGGGATTCTTTCCTTTTCCTGCCCAAAACCAAAGTCCACACGAGCAAGGGAACATCTGAAGCACCCAGAGGGCAGCTGCTTCAGACCCTCCTGGTTTGCAGAATTCAGGTTTACACCAGTGCCACCACACTAAAACATGCTTTGGTAGAGACTCGGGAGCAAATACCTCTGAGCATACAGCATCAGGAGCAACCTCCCCACTCTCCCACAAACTGCAGGCATTTCACTTAAAACAAAACCCCCAAACCTAAACAAAATAAAGATAAAAATCAAAGAATGAACCATGCTAAATCCTGCAAACGCCTTCCAAAAGTCCCCTTCTCATCTGTGTGACAGGGTCCCAACAGAGGGCAGCCCTAAGGCTTTTCACCCCCAACTTCTCTGCTTCCCTTGCAAACTCTCTGCTCCAGTTCCCCAGCTCTATCTTTACTCAGGGACTGTGCTAAATGCAACATTCCCTAATGTGCCCCTGAAGCCTGTCGTTTACCACAATTGAACCAGAGGGTGGCAATACTACACCTTTACAAATCCTCTTGAAACAAACAGCATTAGTTTTGTTTAAGCACATCTCTCAACAGAGCTCCTTTTGCGTGTTCTGTAGGTTACCCTGCTCCCAACCATACCAGCACCTAAAATTGCTTTCTGAGACTTGAATGTATTGCTGGCAAGACAATCGATTCAAGTGGTAAGGTGTATAGTATTTCGAGATAAAGATATATATGTTTAAAAAAACCAATACTAGTAAATTCCTGTAATATGTCTAGTCTGATATGAAAGCTCTCCCTCTACAGAGAGGCATCTGCTGTGATTACCTTACAAAACCTTAAAAAAAAAACAACCACACACAAAAAATAACTTTCTCTGTGAGAAATAAAAATAAATCCTAGTGCAAATATAAAGCTCTGTAAACCTGGTCCTATAAGAATCTATGGTTAGTAAACGGCAGTTAAAGCAGGTTTCTCCTCTCACAGAGAGAGCTCACATCATGGTTTCCACAATGATATGAGTTGGCTTGATCAATCCGCCATTCGAAGTTCCATTGGGGCAGAATGGGGTGGCACTCTCTGTTTCTTTGGACCACCGATTCACCTCCTTGGGGGCTGCCACCGCTTTTATCCTCTGCAAGAAAGGGAGAAAAGCCAAGGTGAGAAGACTGAAGGGGGCCCCTGTGTCTCCATGTGCAGGATGGAGGACGTGGCAATCCAAGGCTGGGGATGGTGACTGTCGGAGACATGCGTATCATTAGGGTTGGAAGGAACCTCTGGAGATCATCTACTCCAGATCATATACCGAATGGCTCCACAAAGACCATGGGACCCGCGCTGTGGAGCACTGCATTCACCTTGTCAGCTGCAGAGCTTGACTTGAGGCAGGGAAGTGAGACATTCATAGCGTTATTCGGCATCCCGCACACTGGGCTGCAGCTGCTGCTCAGATGCTCAGGTGCTTTCTCCATCCTCATTTAGAAACAGCTCTGCCTTTTAGCCCAGCCATTTGTTGCCAAGTGGCAACTTCTCTCCTACATCTCAGTTCACAAAGGAAGAACTAAATGGCATCTGACCAGTGTTTACTTTCTTTTCCAACACAGTCTTTGAGCAGTGTTTTGGCTACTTTTAGACTTGTCTCTCAATAGATGGTGACAATGTAGGCAGGAAAATAAACACTCAGGCTCTGGCCAGAGCTGAAAAAGACCATTAACACTTAGAGGAAAACAAATGCAAGTGTTTGTGCTCTGGGAAATGATGGGGGTTTTCAATTCTGTTCTTTTTCCCTAACCCAAAGTGTCCCACTTTCTCCTCCAAGAATACCCTGGGCTGCATTTAAGACCATCTCATTAGGCAAAAACAAAACTAATCTGAAACCTTAAAAGAGAATTGTTCCGTTTCCTGCTTGTGCAGCATACAAAAACTTTCCACTGGCAGAAAACCAAGCCAGGGGAACCCACGCTGAGCTCTGCTGCAAAGGGTAAGAGATAGCCTGCAAAGCCAAACCTGAGAGAATCTGCACTGTCACGTCTGGATCCCACATGAAGTTTTCCAAAGCTCAGAGCAATCTGGATCCAGTGTTTTGATTCGATTCATCAGGAATTAAAGTAAGTAATTAAAAAAGCTCAAAAGTGAAGCCCATTGTCAGGAGGGTTTGACTTTGATTCAGAAACCCAGAGCAAAGGCTACGCCTGAGAGTCACACAGTCACCAGGGGATCTGAATTTCCCTGAGATTCAATGAGCTCTTACACAGCCAGGTTTGACCCAGGTCTGCCTCTTGTTTTCTCAGTGTTTTTCAGGATGGTGCTTCCTTGTCCCCAAGGGCTGGAGACAAGTGATCTGGCACTCGAAAACACCCCAGTGCTCCAGCACTTATCTGCACATGGAGGAATGATTTGCCAGCTGGAAACGGCAGAAGGATGGAAGTAACATCACTGGGGGTTTGTCTGAGGATAGAAGGCTTCATGTTTGTTCTGTCTCTACTGTCTGCCCAAAGGACAGGAGATCTTTAACAGTCTTATTTGCATTCACTGCAGGAGAGCCAACTTTGCCCTGGACAAGGTGGCAGTTTTCCAAGCATTGTACTCATTTTCTATACAACACAACAAGTTAAAACTCCTCAGGACAGACAACCTGCTCCTCTTACCTCAATGAGCGACCCGTCTGACTGTATGATGCGGATGACCATCACCATAGGGATGCAGATCATGGAGGAAAGGGCAAGAACCCAGCCCAGGCCAATTGCCCAGTCTGGGTATGTGTAGACCTTGTTGTAGGTCAGTGGTTTGTACTTGGCCAAAGAAAAGATAAAGCACCCCTGTGGATGAGAAAGGAAAACAAAGTGAGGCTCAAAAAATGCTGAAAGCAGTAGGATTCTGGTGCTACCACTGGCCCTAAGGAAGAGGGGCAGTGAAAGGCAGAGCTGATGGGTACCATATGTGTTTTAAACCAATGGGGGAATTACTCTTACATTTGAATTATTGAAAGAGCATCTGCATCTGCTTACACCATCTGCTGCTTGACAACAGAGTGTGAAGCGATGGTGCTGAACAGCTGCAGTACTGCCTGTTCGTTTCCAGGGCTCAAGTATTTGCTGTACATTGCAAGGAGCTTACCAGGATGTTCTTCCCAGTCAATGAAATACTTCAAGCTGAGTGTCTGCCTCAGACTGCTCAAGTCTTTCTGTTAAAATGGCCTTGAGGACCTATCACTTAAAGTAGGGGCTGCTCTTTGGAGAGTGAATTCTCTGTGTCAGGAATGTAATACTTTGCCAATCCTAAGAAAAATCCACTTCAATGGAGGCAAGTGCAATTTGAGCAGGCACAGGAGAGAGCTGTCACGTTAACAGCTAACACCTGAGAATCCAGCATCACCTCTCTTTGCAAATTGGTCTCTGAATGCAACAGCCTTCACTTGAAAGAGAAGCAGTAAGAGGTGGCTCAGAGCTGGCACGAGGAAGACGTAAAAGAGCACAGGTCAGTACTCACCACACAAAGAACTGGTGTGATCACAATCCAGCTCCATTTCATCCAGGGACCAGGTCTGTATCCAATCATGTCCTCAATGGCATCATAAATATTATCAGCGCCTGTAATGGGTAGTGAGTGCATTTATCAGAGTTGAGCACAGAAAATCCATGTAAGGATTGAAGAATTACAGCTGCTTTCCTACACTCCTCTCAATGTGTGTTTAAAGGGAATGAAGATGTCAGATCTATTGTTCAAATGCTTCCCACGACTGGGAAGTTCAAGGTAGTTTTCTCCTTGAGAAGGCTGAGGGACTCTCTCATCCTACACCCCCTATTATTTGGATGCAGGAGTGCAATATCTGTCCCCATCACACTCCCAACTCCTCTTCCCACCCTCTCATTGAACTTCCAAGGGAATCGCCATGGGAAGGAGATGACAGCAAACAGTACTCCCTGCTTCTACAGAGTTCTGACATGGAAAATGAAGGTTTTGTTTGTTCTGCTGGTCTAAGGAGATGGAACACATGAAGAATAAGGGAAATGACCAACCCTAAGCAGCAAACATCATCTGATCATTTCTCAGCTACCGTCTCAGGCTACTGTACCCTGGTACCCAGCATCACCTAAAAATACTGGGACAGAACGCACGTTTCTGTCAGCTTTCTGCCTGTGTTTTCTATGTGGTTGGCTTTCCCCTTGCAGCTCTAAAGGAAATTCTCTGAGAGGCAGAGATTTTCACAGCTGGCCACACTTTCAACTCTCATCTCTCAACACATGCAAGTGCTTAATTGTGCCTTTATTAATTAGCAATGGAAAAATACACCATTTTTGTGTGGAAAAACACTGGAGGCTGGCTTCATCCCACATGCAAATTTGCCTCCAAGAGGTCAGCATAAGTTTATATAAATGGCCTGCGTCTGTTGCTGGGAAGAAGATTCAGGGTTGGCTGATGATTAAATGTTTGGCTAGCAAAACTGTCCCTGACTCATCAAAAGGTATCAGATGAAAGGATTCTCACTTACCATAAACCCAGGCTACAGCAATACATTCAAAGAATGCAACCCACAAAAGGCATACACCACTAGCTGCATAGTAGTCAAAGAGTTGAAAAACATACATGCCACCCTGTAAAAGAGAGAGGCAGTGGATTAGGATCCAACAGGGAATAAGAATGAATACTCCAGGCCCAGCTCCCAGGACCATCAACCAACGTATCTGAATGACTGCTGTCTAACAAGAAGAAATATCTAGCAAGTAGGTAAGTTAAATATTTGGGATTACCTTCCCCAGGGAATATGCATGTTTACTACAGGAAGTATTCCAAACAAGATGATGATTAAACAGAACTAAGCCACTTAGTACTAATCTACTGAGACACTTAAATCTTTCCTTCTTAAAAGTATTTCTGGATGGGCATTTATAGAAACAAATGATGTCAGGAATTAATAGGTCGCCTCCTACCATTAACGCCTCCAAAATACTAAAACTGGAAGTCAATTCATCAGGAGGGTCTGCATTTATTCACTGAGTGAAGGACTTCCTTCATGGGAATCGTTCATACATATACGCACTTTTACTTGGAAAACCCTGTTTGTTAGGGACCTCTACAGGTCCTGGTTTAGCTCCCACAATTGTGCTCCTCCAGTTTATTTTCAAAGCTGGCTTGGGTTTTATTTTGGAGATAAACATCACAAGAGTGCAGCCATTGGAACATGCTCCCATCTTGTTTATACTAGAATAAATCCAGTGGTATTTAATTGATTCAAAGCTGTGTACCTAAGATAAAAATCTCTTTCCCTGCATGCACTGGATGGATTCTTACTCTGCTCTGCTGAAGGTTCCCAATGTGTTTCATCATTGAGAGCCAGATGTTAACATTCATACTTGTGTCGATTAGAGCCTGAGATCAGATTGAACTGAATGAGATTTCATGTCTCTCTTCTCTGACTGAAAAGGGGAGAATCTATAGCTCCCTTTCAAAATGCTTTCAGATCTAGGGATGAAAGGCGCTTTGTACATCTAAAGAGCACCTCTGAGGGGCTAATTCTGTGCAGTCTCATTTACAGCTAAACTTAGTCACAAAACAGGCTATAGAAGAAGGGAGTGCTACTTACCTCAGTCACCATAGTTAGTCCCAGAAGATAGCTAAGGAAACATACTATAGCGATGAAGATTTCCCGTCGGTAACCCTTCCTTAGGAAGGATGGGTGCAGATCAACTAATGACGTGATCTGTCCTTCAACTTCAACAAACTAAAGGGGGAAAACAACAACAACAAAGAAACGTGACTTGAAAATTACCCACATTGTATTTTATCCAGGCTTATACTTGAACAAGGGCTCCACAGCAACACCCTAACTGCACTCGGTGGGCAAAAAGCTGCTCTGAATAAAGAAAGCAGAAGCCCAGAGGTTGAAGTGTTAGGGTAGTTTTCAGGTTGGAACAAGCTTTCAGAACTGCTTTTCTGTTCCTAGCAGCCTCCTGAACTATCAAAGGGGCTCTGTACATGCAAGCTGTAAGGAGAAAGGAAGTTAATTTGATGACAGGAAGGCATTCATGTGGCTTTTATGTTGTAGCCCTTCCAGATAAACACGAGATGTATGCTAGAGAAGAGGCAGAGAGAAAACACTCCAAAAAGCCTAAGCTAGCAGAGTACCTCCCAGCTTTTTTTGCTGTGCCAGAATACCTCACAGGTACTAGTTAGGTTAATTCCACAATTGGATGTAATTCTACTCTTGGGTTTGCGAATGAAAATGCAGCTAAGGGAAAGCAAACTTTGATGTGAAATAGCAGCTCTTCTTGACTGAACTTGTCTTTTCTGAACCTGTGAGCAGACTACCTCTGACTGAGGTTCTGGGGGACGTCTGCAGCAATAATGGAGCTGTTCATACACTCCTCACACATCAATCCAGTGACCTATTTGCACATGTAAACCAAAAATGAAGCCCCTGAATACATGAGCTAATAAAATCTTGCTTTACCTACCTTCGATATAAAGTGCATTTGCACTTGCCATTGGAAAGCTACGTACAAGATGTGTAATCTGAGTTAACTAAATAACCCAAACTGGATTTGAATGAGAGTTTCAAGTTAATTGAAAACCAGATGCATTTCACCCACGGAGAAAAGGGACGACTGAACTCCCTTCCGCAAAAATCCAAAGAAAGGATCATTCAGCTGATCTGTGCTTTCAAAAAGCACCAAGTTTACCAAAGACATGAGGATACCATGGAGAACCACGGCTACATCCATACAAACGATCTTCCCTTTCAGTAGGTACATCTTATAACTAAGGGGTTATCATGGGGAGCCTATGAAATAGCATGACTTCAAGAAAAGCTGTTTTCCTACCAAGTATCTATATTGCTGTTACAGTGCCCTGTTACAGTGCTCTGCCCTCTTTGACCTCTTCGACAGACTGCCCTGCAAAACCCCCACCACATTCTGTTGCCTCCTGTCTCCTTCCTTTGACTGCTAGAAACCCGGTTTTCTTTTTCAATGCAACCCTTTCCTTTGAGCTGATTTGATCTTCAACTGCTTCGGCATTTCAGAAACCTGCTTGACTGCACTCCAAAAACCCCAGCAGGGCGGAGGAGGGAAATTAAGCGCTCCAATTAGTTTTAATCATTCCACGCAGTGAGGAGCTCTTTAAAATTAGCAGACAGCTTTCCATTTACATGAGCACAGGGTGGGTGAACCACAGCATCGGGCACTTCTACAGTTACTGTGGAGTGATTGAAAGTTGCTTGTTGGAGTTCCAATATTAAGCCTTACAGAGCAATTTAGGCCAAATGGAATACAAAAAATGGAATAGATGAAGTACACTGCAACAGGGTCTAAAAGTTCATGATCTCACCTCATCCGAGACAGCATTTAGGCTGTCTTATCTTAGGGACTCTCCATGTGAGTGCAGGAAGCTGCCTGTTGCCCTGAAAACTTGGGCAATTTTGAATCTGTAGTTACTGCATAATCCCTGCTCACCCATGTTTCCTTGAAAGTGGACTGTCTAGAAATGATTTACAGGTTCTTTGGCAGGATTTAGTCTGACATTCCTATAAGCAGCTACTGGGAAGAATAACCTCACTTCTTGAACTGAACGTTTTGCTTTCTTCACACTCACTAATTAAGAGCAACATGTGCTATATAATTAGTACAGCTGGAACCTGAGATGCTTTCTGGCCTGTTGGGAGGTACAGAATGCCTGCTGTTGATGTGGAAGTCAGCAGGATCCCACACTGCTCAGCACCTCCAAGCCAACGCCACCAAAAAAGGCTGTGGCTTTGTGCTCTGACTGTTCATGGATCCACTTTATATATAGCTGAGGGGAGATTTAGATTAGGAGAGCTCTTAGGCAGAAGCTCTTCCCTGTGAGGGTGCTGAGGCGCTGGCACAGGGTGCCCAGAGAAGCTGTAGCTGCCCCATCCCTGGCAGTGTTCAAGGCCAGGTTGGACACAGGGGCTTGGAGCAGCTGCTCCAGTGGAAGGGGTCCCTGCCCGTGGCAGAGGTTGGAGCTTGAGGAGCTTTAAGGTCCCTTCCAACCCAAACCAGTTTGGGATCCTATGATTCATCTGCACTAAAAAAAACCCAGATGAGTCCCCCTTAAGCAGCATCAGAGTATTCCCTTAACTCATGCCTGTAAACCCAGCTCTTCTCAGTCAGCAGTGCTGATACAATACACCAGCATTTCTTACCCATGGTACTAACCTGGCTATCCAGTCCAAGCAACAGAAGCATAATAAAAAAAAGGATTGCCCAAAAGGTGGGCAGCGGCATCATGGACACAGCTTTTGGGTAGGCAATGAAGGCCAGGCCTGGACCTAGAGAAAGAGAAAATAGGAAAGGGGGAAGGGAAGGGAAGAGAAATAGTAAGTACCAGCTCTTGGGCAAAGGTAGCTACACTCAAATGCAGGAATGCCTGGTTCCGTTCAGATAAATCCAAACGCAGCTGGAAATACCAGAAGTGAAACAGTTTGGCTCTTTTATCTGAAATCGAAGCACGCATGACTACAGCAGAAACCACAGGCAAACCCCCAAGGCCAGTGCTAACAGATCACCAGTTTTAACATCTGCCTCAAACATGCCAATAATGGAGGTGGTCCTACATCTGTCCCAGACACAGGACAGCACTGGGGGCCAGGGGGAGAAGGGGTGACCCAGGGGAATGGCAGAATCCCACTGCTAGCCCACATGGTCACAATGAAGATGATGATGATGAAACTCTTTTGCATGCAAGGAAGGGGACTCTGCTCCAAACACTCCCTGGGTTCTTCACTAATGCAACCACTGCCTCCCTCTGTATGCTACTTCCAAACCCAGCATAGCTGTTCTAGAGAGGGGTTTGCACTCCAGGAGTCTGCTCCTTCACTTCTGCAAACCCCCACTGCTGCACTGTAGTGACCAGGCTACTCCTAGTTATACTGGCTGTGGTCCCTGAAAAAAACATGCTTCCTGCTGTTAGGAATTGCTGGTGTGTAAAATGACTCTGTGTAAATTCACTTCCCCATCATCTGCCCCTATCCGCCCAGCCATGGTGACACTGAGCATGACCAACATCAGCCCCAGCTGCAGGATGGATTGCAACAGTCTGGGAGTATCAGTGGGGCTGGGACAAAGTGCTATGGAAACCAAAGCCTTGTGTGTGAGAGCTCATCACTAGCTTGGGTCTCCTCTGTGCCATGGACCAGATGGCATCTGACTCATACCCACAGCCCCAGCGCACATTGAATGCTCTCGTGTGCTGACCTCCAAAGATGCTCTCACCTGAAGTCACCTATCAGTGAGGAGAGCTTTTGTCAAGAGAGCAAGAGCCCTTTCCAAGTGGGAGACAGGAACACTGCTAATCCCGCATTACTGCAGGTGCTCAGAATGGCCATGGGAATTCGGTGAAGCCACCAAAAAACTAAGGGCAGATTTAAATTCAGATTAAATCCAGGAATGCCAGCTCATCTGCTTGTTAAGGAGCCTTGAAAACTGGCATTTTCCCAGGCTTTTAAATGGATTCAAGTAATTTTCAATGGAAAAAAGAATTCTTTTTAGAACTACTGTAGTGCGGGGATGGAAATCTTATCTCTGCTCTGTATACAAAAATCTCTAGCGCTGCTCTTCCTACCTCCCACTTTTCCTTTCCAACAAGAAAGATGGAAAAAGAAGCAAGTGGTAAAAAACAAAAAAAGATTACTTTTTTTCCAAGCTAAAGAAAACTTTAAGTCACTGAAAAGATCTGAACAGAAATAAATACAAATTAGCCAACAATCGAGCAACTAATTTTATTTCAAATGAAACACAACTAAGATTTGATGACAGAAGATACCAAAAAATTGGTGAATGTTTCAAATTTGGGGGGGGGCTTTGCCTTTTTTTTTCCCCCTAATTCAATGGAGAACTGCTACCAGATGGCATTTGCAGCTGATCTGTGCAAGTGATGAGACCAATGTAAAACTGCCCTCCTCAAAGCTTGCTGCAATTCTGCATGCTTTGGCTACTGAAACTGTCCTTGAACTGTGACACCGTCTAACACCAAGTGGCCTAAGCCCTGTGCTGGCTTTGATTTTCCTTGGGAACTAAGTGCTGAAATATAAGAAGTCCACATGGAAGAAAATGTTCCTGGCATCCCCTTGACTGAACATAAATAATCTCAAAAATCACATTGAATTTGAAGCTCTGCTGCTCTCAAGGGTGTTTTGCAGAAGTCAAGCACTTGTGGCTGCTCTTAAGAGCTAATCGGGATTTGCCATATCCCAGCCCAGCCGCTCCTATGGCACGGCTGGCAAGCACTGCGCAGACAGGCCCAGGCAGGTGTTAGGAAACCCAACAGTTAGAGCTGCTTCATCTGAGCTTGTTGGCAAATGGGATTTCAAGTTTACAAAGGAAAAAGGCAAAAAATCTGGTGCTGTTTTAATGCTGCTACAAACTGTGTGAGTGGGAAAGGATTTCTTCCAGCCAAAGAGAGGCAGCACAGATTAGACAGGACTTGCTATGGCTTTACTGAGCCTGCCCTGCTTTCCCCTCTGCCTTTTAAAGTACCTGCCCTGCTTTCCCCTCTGCTTTTTAAAGTACTTCTGAAATAAAAGTAATTAAAATTATTAATAATTTTAAAATATGAAAAAATATTAAAAATTATTTAAAAAATCATTAAAAAATTCTGCTTTCATTGGGAAGTCAGAGGGGTTGAATTTAACAAAATGAAACCTATCATAGCCAGGGAAGCCCAGCAGCTGCTAGGGCTTTAAGCAGGACAACTGTGCCCAGGGTACATGGCACTGAGGCTGGATTTGGCCCAGGTAAAAAAAATGTGGCCATGGGATTCTGCTGTCAGCAAAACTGTGGAAGTTGCCCTGACTTGCAAGAGGGTAAACAAGGGAACAAATAGTGTCACACATAGGGCAGGAGGGATTTGACTCGCTGGGCAGAGATGAGGGAGCAGGAGGTCTTGGCTCCCTAGACAATGTCCTCTCTACAAGTGCTATGGCCAAGTGGCAGTGTCTCTGCTCACCTTGTTCCTGATCCAGGGCAGTGATTCTGACCTTGCATGGGAAGGAATCAAACAAGGCAAGGCCAAAAGAAGAGGCTCAGGCACCTACTGAATATCTCTGTGCTGAGAAGTCAGCAGTGGGAGTGAGAGCTTCCACCATGACCTTGCATGGGTCCTAGGATGTTCATCACAGGGGGACCAAGAGGTCTCCAAGGGCTCTGTGCTTGACCTCTGCTGAGAAAGGCAGTGAGGAAATGCATGGGAAGTGGTTTAGATTTGGATAGTTTTAGTAATGTTTACTGTCATGTAAAAAACAACCTTAGGGATTCAGCCAAAGACCAGCCCGTGATGATGGGCAACCCACTGAACAGGGAGACGGTTGCAGTCTCTGGCCATTAGTGACTAGGACTGAACTTAAATGAGACAGAAAACCTGAAGGAATCAACAATAAAACATACAAGATATCAAAAGTCAAGTCTGGAAGCTAATCAGTGCCCTTGTCCCTATTATAAACTGTAAAATCCCTGCCTTAAGAAAATGCTTTTTGAGCTGTTCAAAAAATGCTGTGTGAACACTAAGTCTGTTAATTTGTATTTAAACACTGCTTTAACAATCCAGTGTTACTACAGAATTGTTTCATTCTAAAAATGGCAAGCAACAGGAATATAGCTGCCTGTTTAGCAGGGATTTAATAATAAAAAATGTGAATAAATATTGAGCAGATAAAAACCTAATGTCGGGGTACTTAAAAACGCAGCTCTTGGAACTGATCCACCTACCTATTAAAAAAAACAAAGGGGGGCTATTTATGATTCATTCAATAGGATTATGCCCTTGCTTCCTGCTTTCAAACACAGCAATCAACCTCTGATCAAAACAAGTATTATGGCCAAGGCCATTAACTAATTGCACTTGTGAGAGGGATGCCAATTGCAGCCACCCAAGACTCCAGCGGTGCCACCAATGTCATCAGTTTATCATTAGCCCTTGTAAAGTGAGGTGTTTTCCTTAAAGCCTTAACTCCCAGAGCCATAAGATTAGAAGACAGATTGACTTCTTTTAAATGACATGTTTGCAGAGGAAAGCTTTTGAATACTGTGCAGGTGAATGAAAATGACTCTAAAAACAATCAGAAAGAAATGCCAAATGGGGACTCAGGTGATATTGTTAAACCTGATTAGCTTTAAGCCTCCTGCCTCTGGAGCCCTGACTCATTAGTTTTGAATGGTAATTCCCACCTAATCTGTCTGTTCTACATGAAAACACATGATTACACCTGCCCTCATGGACAAGACATGCACGAAGGGAAAAGTGTCATCTGTTTTGTCTGAGAGGATTTAGCCTCCTTCAGCTGCCTGCACGTAGCTGAACTTTAATGGGATGAACACATCTGGATAAGGGAGGAACCTATGGGTACATCCAGTTTCAAAATGGGCTTCTCTGTCAACCCCACCCTGAAGCTACAGAGAACAAAGGTAGGATTGCAACAACTAGAGTTCCTGTGGATTAAATGGGTCTACAGAGCTCAGGAGACAGAGTTCTGCTTTCCAGTAAAACCTGGGAATATATATATATGTATGTCCCTTTGAAAGGCCAAGGTAGTATTTCCACTGCAGCACAGTGCTGCGAGCAAGCAAAACTAAGCTCTGAAAAACACATAAATACCTGCTACTTGCATTTGAATGAAAAGAAAGTAGTCTGAGAAGAAGGATGGAATAAATTGCCGCATCAATGACATTCTGCACCCTAGAGAACGGTGTAGTTATCTTAACTCTAACCTCAACTCAGATGGATGAGCACACTCTAGGAAATGTGTTGCTGCCCTGGAAATCAAGACAGAGGAAAGCATTCAACCCCGGCGAACCCTCACTGCTCTAGAGCCAAGCCCAAATCAACCATGTGCTTCTTTTATTTCTGGAGATTATGGGAAATCTTTTTTCTCTTGTGGTTTGTTTTTTATTGCTTAGATGTTAGCTGATTGAGTCTGCAGAACTTTGCTCACACGCTAGGCGGCAGTGCCCACCACCACTGCCACCAACACCATCGTACCTGACTCTGCCACATCAGCAATGTTCACCCCTTGCTCTTGTGCCATGAAGCCCAGGACGGAAAAAATTGCGAAGCCAGACACAAAACTGGTACCACTGTTCAGGCATCCCAGCAGCAAACAGTCCCTAAGTCACACATATGTCATGGAGCAAGTTAATTAAAAAAAAATTAACCCATTGTCCCTACTTTATTTACATCATTTAGCTAAAACACTAAACCCCCTTGGATGGAAACTTGCCTATAGCAGTTGTATTTGTATTTGTTGTAGCTCCCCAGGGAAGTCATTGCTCCTAAGCAGATTGCATATGAGAAGAAGATTTGTGTCCCTGCATCTATCCAGACCTAAAGGGAAAGATGGAAAGGCTGTTATTACTGGCATTGTTGCATTGCAGCACTCAACACAAACAGTTCAAACTAAGCAAAGATCAACACTATGATTGCTTCCATTGAGGGTGATAGCTAAAGGATCAGGAAGAGAGGGAAAGAGAACATCACATTTGCAAGTTTGGCTTTTCCAGGGAAAAGAAGATCGTTAGCATCAGAGCCCACAAGAACATCGTCTCCACAACAGTTCCTCTATCCCCTCCCCAGAGATGCTCAGTATTTTGAGTTTCTTAAGTCATTCAGCTGATCCTTCCTGTTGGCGCAACAACAAACGTGTTTCAGTGCATTAGGAAATGCAGAAGTATTTCTAACATAGCTCATTTATTTCTATGGTAAGTCCTTTCAGTTAGAACCAGCTGACACAGTCACTAAGCTGAGGATGTGAAAAGCTTGAGAAACGGGTTTGTGTATTGGGTTGGTTTATTTTTCTAGCTTTCTGGTTGTTTTTGTACCTGTTCAAATGCAAGATAAAAAGCCATAGGGGTGGGGAGAAAACAAGCAAAATACAATACATTTTATAAGATACGTATCTCATCTTGGCCTCATGACTCTTTCTTCTGATTACATTAAGAAAACATCCACAGAGTGAAATAACAGGACACTATCAACTTCTCAGTAAAAACATAGCAAGGTATCAGAATACATGCAGTGAATCCCATCTGTTCTCTTCTTCCTGCTAATGCAAGTCTGCAAATACCAGTAGGAACCACCAGAAGTCCAAGGAAGTGAGAATTAAGCTGTAGAGTTTCACCTCCTCCCTCCCACCATCGCTTTCCAGCACCTTGCTGACTGGAGATGATGCTTTTGCTAGACCACAGGAGGGGGACTGAACAGCTCCCATGAATCCCTTATGCAATATTGGCTGATGTTCTGAGCTTAGGTCTAATAGCAGATCATAAAAATAACAGTCCCATAAAAGAAGCTTCATTCATCAAATATAATGTCTCCTGTGAAGAGGGTGTTTGGTGTAAAGAGGGCAAGACTAGAGAATGAACCACACTTCCACAATGTTTCTGTCAATTACACTTTTTCTAGCTCATTTATTTAGTTGTCACTGGAGTTTTATTTTAACCACTCATTAGAAAGAAATAGCAGAGACAGACTATTCCCTCTCACTGCAACCAACAATTATCCTTAAAGATCCCTTGTTTACTTTGTTTCAGGGGGGTACTGCATATTTGGTTTTGCATTTCTCACATGATGACTACTGGCTGAAATGATGCTGGTCTGCTCAAGTGTCACGTTTGCACCCTGTGAGCACAGACAGGAATCGATCTAATCACAGCCTATACAGAAAGAGGAAGCCCAGCTCCCACTAAGCAGGACTAAGCAAAGGGCAGCTCTTGTGCCTCAAAAAGCATCTTTCTCCCCCTTTGAATGGGTTTTCATTCTGTTACTATTTCATTCACTTCTTTCCCAAACTCCTCCTCTTGAGCAGTGGGAGATAAGTGCCACTGGTACTCACAGTTGTCGCTTGTTGTTCCATCTGTGAAGCTCACGTGTGTCTCCTTTGAAACTAAAGACTATCCTCATTAAAAAAATGCATCTCCCTTACCTTACCAACAAGAAAGCTGAGATTGTATAACGGGACAGAGTCTACAGCCTCAGAGTCCTTCGACACAAAAAAGAATACACACGCATACACACACATACGTACACATGGAAAGATGCATTAACAAATATAACAGTGACCTTCTCAAGCAGATCTCTGGAAAATATAACCCAGCATTAATGTTCATGCTACATTTGGACCTCTAAAGACCGTGGCAAAAAGTTCTATCGCCATCACATCATCACCATCCCCCTCCACCATCCCCCTTTGCACAGGAAATTGTCCCGCTCCCCAGTGCTAGTTCTGTACCTGTGGATCAGCTAACCGTGAGATATCAGGGTAAAGATAAAACTTGATGCCTTCTGCAGCTCCAGGCAAGGTCACACCACGGATGAGTAGAACAAGGAGCATGATGAATGGGAATGTGGCAGTGATGTACACTACCTGGAAATAAAAACCACAAAGGGGTGTTTAGTATGTTGTAGTTAACACTGCACCTCCAGAACCAAAAGTGATTTAGTCATGCATAGTCGTAACTAAAAAGGACCTGACCCAAGTCTATGTCTACTTCTGCTTTAATGGTCTTTACCTCCTTCTTGCTTTAGGCCTGGAGGCAGTGCAGGTTCATTAACCCCTCCAGAGCCCGCAGGCAGTGGTCACATCCCTCACCCAGAGAACACACAGGATTTCATCCAACTCGTGACTTCTAATCAGAAATTCTGTCTTTGTCCTCTTTGTCCTCCTCACATGATGAGTGCACCTCTGCCAGGGAAACTGCAGAGGTTTCCTCACTCAGGGTACCTGGATCATTACCTCATTCTTTATTTGAACTTAGAAACTGGGAGTGTTTTGCAAGCTCTGCTGCTACCTCTGACCTCGCTGTGCAGCCTCCTCACTACTGCTCCTATAGGCAGCCTCACAAGGCACTTCATTCAGAGATGAAGGTAACTTGGTCTGTGCTCCTGTGTCTTCCTTCCCATCCCCTTGTACACATGAAGCCCTCCAGGTTGGCACTAGCCTCAAACACTGGTAATTTCCAGTCCCATAACTTCATTCTTGCCTTTGCTGCCTATTCAGCAACATCATTATTGGAAACTAAGGCTCTATTCATCCAGTTTGAGAATATGTCTTCATTATCTTTAACCTCCATTCCCACTCTCTTTTGAATAACAGCCTCCTTCTTCTCTGTTTGTTATCTTCTCATTCATCTGATGAAAGACCCCTTTGCTTTAATCTCCAGCACGAGGGTTAACTGAACCTGCATTTGGACAGCTCTGTCTTTAGAGCCCCACACCTTCCAACCTCTGTTTTCTTTGCTCATCAGTGCTTCCCCTCATTTCCTACCTAACTGCTGTGTTGCACTTAGCAATCACTACTGCCCAAGAAAGGGCATCTTTCATGGAGTCAGATGATTCCCCCAGGTAATTACAGTTGCCTGCCATGAGTTAAAATGTATTTTCCTTTCCCAGAATTTGTTTAACTACAGCAGAGCTCCCGGGATGCTCCATTTTTCTTCTTAAGTGTGTCCTCTGGGAATAACGAGGACAACTCAAAGCCTGCATTGCCAGAATAACTCACAGAGCTGGACTGGCTTCATGAAAAGAAAGGAAATCTTTTCATACATTCTCTCCTTCAATTTCCTGTACATTTTCCACTGACAAATAACACAGATTACACATTAGCCCAGTTTCAGCAAAACCAGAAGGACAAAAGGGGAATTTCTGTGCTTTCTGTTGTTTTCAAATCGAAGTTTTCTCATACAGACAATACATGCCTTGACATATTTACAAGAACATGCTCAGAAAGCAGCCTTTGAGCTGCAGGTAAAGATTCTCTTGGAACACTGGTGGAATGTTTAAGCACATTATCCAAAGCACAGCACAACTTATTACTCCTGATTTCATGTTTATTTGCTCAATACGATACTACACGATTCAGAACTATGTCATCTTCTTTTTCTCCTTGCTCTCCAAAGAGCCATTAACAGGCTGGAAAGCAGGGAAGTGCTATAAACAACCATCCACTAAAGTAAACGAGACTGCTCAAATAACTCAAGTCTTCCATTAGAGTTTGCAGTTTACTTTTGTTTGACCCCAAAGTTAATGGAGTCAACCAGAGACTTCCCAATGGCTTTGTTGGGCTTTGGCTCCATACTCGCACGAGCTCAGGCCCTGCAGTGAGCTCCTACTTGTCTTGTCTTAGACATGAGGCCATTTTGCTGGATTTCCAGAAAACACCGAGTTTTAGATAACTGATTTTAACAGGCCTGTTTTCAACCTTCACAATGCCTTGAAGCAGTGTACCATAGGGAGCTTGGAAACATCTCTCAGTGCTACCATAACCTTTACCGAGCAGACACCTGGCTTGCCAAAGGTACTGCAGAAATGAGATTCATTATGAACACCTTTACTATAAAACTTCCTCCATCACCTCCTTGGGTCCCATCCATCAGAGGGAACAGAGAAGCAAATACTTTTATCAGTTTCTAGGTGTGGAAGCTGTTCTTTGGGGCGAAGCTGGCGGGAATCCAGTGTAAGGCACCAGCATGATTTTAATGAGGCTCCGTGATAAAAATCACCGAAAGCGAGACAGGAGCGACAGTAAAGCAAGTAGTTTAGTCAACAGTGGGACTAATGAGGCCTGGTTTCCTACCGAGTTTTGTCTCCTGCTTGATTCTGCAGTGTATAACGAGGTAAAACTGCTAAATGGTGCTTTTTCCACAGTTGAGGCTTTGGCGGTTGCTCACCCTCCTGGCTTCTCTGGCAGCTGATACAAGCTGGGTTCACATTGTGACCCTTTTGTCAGGTAGGACACTAATGGGGTCACTCCCTTCCACCCAGCTGACAAGAAATGTGTGGGAACTTAGTATCTTGAGACCTCTCTACCTCTGTTAGACTCATCTGAAATGCTGCCTCAACCAATAGGTTTGAAAGCTAAGAGCCATGCGTATGCAATGGCTTCTAAAGCCTTTTCTCATTAAAATAGGTTTAAAACCACTACTGTATGCAAGGGGCAGTAATACCATGCTTCATGTTGATGGCCAATATTTGCTGTAATTTGCTTCCTGCACTGAAGTAGGATGAGGTTCAGGGATGATTTGTCATCCTTCAGAGAAAAACAGCATTCTGAAGAGCACACGATGAGACCAAAACCACAAACTATGCAGGATCTCCGTTAAGAAGAGTGCTTCTAAATGAGTACCTAAGTTTAGTCTTCCGTGTCTGCACAGAGCTCTTCTGGGAGTGAGTGGCATTCCAAAAATGCTATGCATCCACCACTTTCCACTGACATCAAACATCCCCGCCACAGCTGTGTTGACATCCACCCTGCTGCACTGAGGATGAACTTGGCTGTGTGGGAGCGCGGGCAGGGAGTGCAGTGCACCACACATCACCAGCCTAAGAGAGGCGAAGTAGTACTCAAACCGTGCTTGTACCTGCTTCTTGATGCCACTCCAGTAATGGCTACTTGACTCACAGGCATGTTGGGCACTGGCAAGGACTTTTGAAAGTCAGCTGAAGCTGAATCCCTTTTATTCAGTGTAAAAATACATGTTTTCAAGGAAGCAGTGAACATCTATAGGAACAGCATTACTTGGTATTCTTCACATCTAACTGCAATAACTACGAAAAGGTAAGAGAGTACTTACTTTCCCAGTGGATTTGACTCCTTTCCAAATGCAGAAGAAACAGATCACCCAGACGAGGAGAAGACACAGGGCTAGATCCCACTTGATAATACCAATATCTTCAATTCCCGAGGACAAGCTCAGTACATTGCGCCTGAATGATTTAAAGGAAACAAAACAAGAGAGATGAAGGAGCTCAGCTGATGCAGAATCCGGTTGTGAAGGCTCAGAGTGCAGGATGGTGTGGAGCGCAGCAAAAGCACAGGCAGATCCCTGCCTTTTGAATGATGCCTGCTAAGTCAGCAGTTAGCAAGGCTTATGTGAGCAAAGCTGAGCTTTGCAGCCCTACATCTTCCCTAGGTATGTGCTACTCTTTTGTTCAGTGTATTGCACAGTATTTCACAAAATCACAGAATCCCAGACTGGTTTGGGTTGGAAGAGACCTTAAGCCTCATCCAGCTCCAAATCCCTGCTATGGGCAGGGACCCCTTCCACTGGAGCAGCTTGCTCCAAGCCCCTGTGTCCAACCTGGCCTTGAACACTGCCAGGGATGGGGCAGCCACAGCTTCCTTGGATAACCTGCTCCAGGGCCTCACTATTCTTAAAGAATTCAATTTTAATTTTAAGTTGCTACCTAACAAATTGTTCATTAAACTTCATTTTCAGACAGCTGTAAAAAATCAGCCCCTTTCCTCCCCCTAAGTCATGGAAAGCAGATACCACAGCAGCCTGGGCTGCCCTACCAGGGTCAGGCTCACACGTGGCATGGGGATCCCATACAAGACAAACAATTGTAGTTTGTTTTCCCCCTGAATGAAACTTTTTTGAGGAATTTTTAGCCATTACTGTGAAAAATCACAGTGAATGAAGTCACCATTGGAATATTTGCAATTAGTTTTGGAAAACAACCAGCCCTTGATGGACCTGTTTAATGGGACTCAAGCCCTCACCCATCTGTTTTTGCATCCCCCCTTGCCAAATTCACTTGGGTTACCTGTGTGAATGTGTTCTCACTCCAAATGCTTTATTCCCTACGAGCATGTGTGCGTTTTGTTATAGAAAACAACTAATGCCACCAGTCAGGGTTAAGTCTGCCCTAATAGCACAGCTATACAACAGCCACAAGAAACCCCTTAGTAATGAATATTTGGCATAAAGTTGCAGTCCTGGTTCACCTGAGCCTAAAGCAAGCAGGGAAAAACCTGCTGAGCATATACAAAGGAAGAAAATACATTTAGAAGCTGACAAAGTTCAGCTCCAACCTTCTGTGGCTTTTTTTAAACCTAAGTGGCAGTTTTCCAAGGGGCAGTTCATATTAAAAGGCAACCTATAGAGCAGGCTCTCAGGAAGCCAGGAATAATGAACTGCAAATGTGTTTTGGAATAGGGAGCTCTATTGATGCATTCAGCTAAGCCTTTGTTTTTCATTAGGGAACTAAAAGCAAGTGGTCATCTCACCTGGAGCTTATCCCACAGTCTTTTTAAGCTTGTTTTGGAGGGCACCCCAGTGTGTTACTAGAGCCAGGTATGTTACTCTACTATGACGAGGCAGCAAGCACATGAAGTGATGGGCTGGCTTTCTCTGTCCTGGGTTGTCATATAATGGGTTAGGTTGGAAGGGACCTTCAAAGTTCATCTAGTTTAATCCCCCTTCAATGAGTAGGGTCACCTTCACTAGATCAGGTTGCCCAGAACCACGTCCAGCCTGGTCTTGAATGTCTCCAGGGATGATGCATGACCACCTCTCTGGGCAGTCTGTGCCAGTGTTTTATCACCTTCATAGTAAAGAATTCTTTCCCCATCCAGCCTGAATCTCCCCTGTTCCGGCAGGTTCAAGCCATTCCCCTTGGCCTGTCCCTACAGGCCCTTGTCCAAAGCACCTCACCAGGTTTCCTGCAGCCGCTTTAGGCACTGGAGCTGCTCTAAGGTCTCCTCTTAAGGAGTCTTCTCTTCTCCAGGCTGAACCAGCCCAGCTCTCTCAGCCTCTCCTCACAGCAGAGGTGCTCCAGGCCTCTCAACGGTTCCCATCTCATCTCACAAACACCCACAAGCTCAAGGAATCAGCTCAGAATCACCAGGGCAGCCTCAGTGTTCAAACTGTTTCATGCAACCTGACCCAATGTATTTCTGCAGCAGAAACTCTCAACCTGGATCTGTGATACCCTGAAACCCGCAGGGGAGGAAGAAGCACGAGCTGGGCTGTGCAGGGAGCTCTGCAGCTTCGTTACACAACCCAGTGTGCTCAGATGGAGCTGAGCCCACTCAGCTGCCTTCACACCACCTATGCATGAAGGTGTTACTAATTCTCATTTATAGTCCTGATGCTGTCATTACCCATCACTCATCTATGATCAATGGGACAACAGGCTGGGGCTGAGTTTGTTGTAAACATGAGTTCTTCAACCCTGTTCATACACTAGCACGTTCTAGAGATGTGCAACATGGAGATGTAATAAGAGCTCTAACTGGCTCTAGATAAACAAAAATAAAATGAGGAGAGTTATGCAATCCGTGAAGGATATTCCAGCTCATTAATCAAGCAAATGCTGACAGGACCTTTAGTACCAGGAAAGCCAAAGCACCCTTTCATGTTGGAAGGACAAGAATAACTAACAGTGAAGCAATTCCACCACAAGGACAACATGAAATGATTTGTAAAACCCTCCAGTTTGCCCCCAAAAGCAGAGCCAGCCGCCCTAGATGTTGTTTACTTTCCGGGTTGCTCCCTCTGGGATTACATGCCATCAGCATGTGATGGGCTTTCTTGGGATTTGGACAAACGCAGTCTGCTGATTACTACATATTTATAAACACTTGGCCAGCACCAGACAATCAGGGGTTTTGTTCAACCGTAATTCCCCCATTACACTTATCCCTTATGTATTAATATGGGTATAAACCCTTCGGGTTTTGGACTTTAAAATCAAATCTTCAGAAGTACGACCTGCAGCATGTGATACCAAGAGGCAGGTCTCCTGATATAAAGCCAGATTTGCTTAACACCCTTTTATTGCTGCTCAAGCAAGCATGTGATTTGCACAGAACATTAATTCAAATGAACCGAAATGTCAGGCTGCCCCATACGTCCAGCCAGGCTGAGGACACGTGTTATCCAACACGAAGAGGTTAATGCATCAGTGCAGTCAATTATATCTGGGCAGCATTAGCTTTACAAAGCAATCCTGATGAGGACACTGCATAAATGTCCCACAGTAAAAAATGGCATTGGGTTTCAGAAACCAAATACTCCCAAACCTCTGAATTAAATCAGAATTAATTGTGCCATGAAGCAGATGGATATCTTCAGTGAAAGACTCTCTATTGACCCAATGTAGGTAGCTGTTTGGCAGCTGGTGCTGTACTTTGATGGCAAAGTACCTGAAATTAGTTTTAATTTCAGAACTATAACAAACAATAGTATGTCTGGGGAAAACCTGGGGATACCAAATGCTTGTACTGTGTAAAAGCTATGCTACTTCAAACACAACAGTGCTGCTTGAGCTCTGTCCTTATTTTAAGACATCAGTAGTTGTTTATGCAGAGAGAACAGCTATTTTTAATACTCCTGTAAGTGCCACGAGTCCTGAAGGCAGCTCGCTCTGTTAAGGGCAGTTTTGCTCATGATGAAACAGAGCTATGGACAGTGTATCTGTGTGAGTAGGATAACGGAGCCAAACCCCTCCCTAGCATGACTCCAGGGAAGAGTTCAGTTCATGATGTTTAAAGCTGTTATTTGAGGACACAAGTTAAAGTGGCTGCAAAGTGCCAGGAGAGCCTCCACGAGCACTCATGGCTGAGCAACCTTTGCTCCGGCTCTGCTGCAGAACATCAAGGCAGGATGAAGGGAAGGGTAAGTGCTGGACAAAGGATTTGTCCTCTCGCCCTAACATGTCCCTATGGAGACATTGTTCTCCCAGCCCATGATGGCTGTTCTGCCATAAAGCCTCTCACTGTGTAACTGCTGTGTCATTATCCATGGAAAGCTCTGATGTCCCCTAAGGTCCTGGAGGCCCCACTCATTCTTTTACAACCTCTTTTTCCACCTCACAGCCATATTTCCTTCAGTCTCCTGAAGCGGACATGCCACCTGGGGCCCCAAGGAGACAACCTGGCCCATAAACCTGAGCATTACAGGAGGGGCAGCAAAACAACCCCATGGCCACATCAGGAGGCTGCTAAGATCATGGCTGCTCCCAGGTGCAAGAGGACCTATGAGCAAAATCACTGCACAGAACTGGCATTGAACACGGTGCTTCTGAAGTCCTGGGGCAGGAACTCTATTTTAGGGGCAGCACTGTGGGCCTCTGCTTCTTAGGGAGGCCTTGAGGAGACCTCTGAACATCCTCCCACGCCAGCACTCATTTGGATTCAATGGATTCAACTCAGTCCCAAAATCATTTTGGGAGAGTACAAAGGAGTGAGAGTTCCTTCTCCTTCTACTGCAACTTGCCTCTAAGTTGCCTTGAAATATCCAAAGGAATCATTTAACAAGCATCTTTCAACTCCCTCCATATTTACAAGGGAGGAAGTGACCTGAGAAAGTGTCTGTTGCTCGATATGGAAACACAGAGCTCACAGCATGGTAAAAACAACTGCTCTTACAGCCTGTGTCCCATCTCTCACACTGGTCACCAGTGCCCTTTGCTCACCCAAGATCCAATCTGCCCTCTGTATTTTGGCTCTTGTGTTACAAATTTTACCACAGTTCATAAGATTCTTTTTTCTTCTAAGCCTAATGCGTGCCAAATACCTTCAGCATGAACATCATTCCTGCTGGGGTTAGTGGCTGACGCCTCTCTTTATAAATAGAGAAGTAGGTGCAAGTTGAAGAGGGCCCAAACTGGACTTTAAACATGCTGAAAAAGCCAAGCTGGGTCAGCAACTAATTCTACTCTGAGCTGACCATCTGAGCAAGCCCAAAACCCCTAAAATTCTTCCTAAGCTATGTGTAGATCCTTTGGATTTAAGTTTCCCCACAGGTCATCAGCTTCCTCTGATGCTATATTTTGTCCTCTATATTAACACGCAGATATTTGAGGTCATGCCCGTTCAGAAATCAGGTTATGCAAGATAATTTAAAACTTGAAAAATCAGAGAGAAATGGGAATAAGAAGCTTAGGCCTGATGAAATCCAGGCATCTGGCAAAACAGTTCCCTCAGAGACTGCAGAGGGAAATGATGCAACCAAGATGACCTGAGAAACCTACAGTGCAGGACAACACTCACCACCTCTGTCATTTTTATGGCTGAGGTCAATGCCTTGCATGGCTGTCAGACTGACAAGAGATGTGTTATAGATTCACAAAGTGTACTGCAAATGCTGACAGCTGGGGAAGAGGGACAGGCAACCCCAAAAGGGGTGACTTGTCACTATTTCTGTTGTAAATCCCTGCTCTAAGGGCATCTGAAGTGACTTGTTTCTGCTCTCCTGCTGATTCAGAGAATCCCAGCTAAGAAGGAAAGAAGTTTTCTTCCAAACAAGGAGTTGTGCCGGGTTTTTTGGATCCCTCTGCACTCTAGGATGGATGCAGTTACACATCTAATGCCTTCCTCCAGAACCCCCAGACTTACCAGTCCTCTCAAGATGGGCAAGAACCAGTAGTTAACACCAGTCAAACTGACATCCAGAGCAACTTTCTTTCCCTATCTAACATTCCCCCGTGGACTTCCATACAATCTCAAGCCTGACCTCTGGCATGCCACCAAAGCACTCAAAAGACACCACGAAGAGAGAGTACTTACTCCCAAAACTCTGTGACAGGAGAGGTGAAGTTAGTGGCATTCAGTGATATCCAGAGTGTCTTGTTCTTCCTGAGAGTGTCTTCCACACAGGTTGGTGTGTTCCACTTCTGGTGGCAGTGTGCCCATGGCAGGACGCTCTGGAACGACTGGAACAGGTAGTAGAGTCCCCAGGCCAGGATCACAATGTAGTAGACGTTCAGAAGGGACACAATCACTATGGAAGCATAACCAATTCCTGGCGAGAGGGGGAGAGAAGAGAAATACACGCAGACGTGACAGCCACTTCTTGCTAGGGCACCTTGTGATCTTGTGGAGCTGCTGCTATTCCCATTGCATCGACTTGATGAATCCTGCTCTACCACACTGCTGATGGAAACTCGACACAACTCAACTAAACTCATCTAAACTAAACTGAACTGAACTCAACTCAATCACACATAAGCACAGACCTGTCACCATCTCTGACTAGCACTGGCACCTAGGGCTCAGTTTCTGTCTATGGTTTGCTGACACTGGAGAGAAGGTCTGCAGGATGTCTACCCAGTTTAGCACTAACCCACTTCTACTGGAATACTCTACTAAGACTATTTCAAGTCTTAGTAGAAGAAATTCAAGGCATCACACTTTGCTTATTTGGAGCTACATCATCTCACTTCTTAGGTACCTACATGGGCAACCTCATTCTCACCACACTGATTCCCAGGCCAGCTTCCTTGGAGGCAGCTCAGCTGGGCAGCCCCTGCACCACTCACACTTATGGACTGGCTCAGCTCAGCCTATGTGCAAAGGAAAACAACAACAAAAAAAGACAGTTCTTGAATGAGCTGAAAAGGAAAATTCCAAAGATATCAATGCGAAAGCTGCTGCTTCAGTTCCACTTTCACTTGTGCAAGGGAAGCATGATACGTGTAGCTGTTATGGTTAATTATATCAGTGTTCAACTCTGCTTACAAAGTTTGCCACTTAGGAAGAACCAGATTTCCTTAAAAATCTTAGAGCAGTCTCTCAAAAGAGGATGAAAAGCCTATGAAGTTCCCTTTACCACCACTCTGATGGCTACCCCAGCACCCAGGATACCTGCCTCATGTTTTACAGTTTCAAACCTTATTGCAGCAGGGATTTTACCACCAGAGATTATTCTTATGCCAGGTAAAAGCAAGCAGAGCAAGTGCTATTTATTCTGCAGAGCTGCATTTCATTCAGGATATACAGCTAGTCACGTTATCAGAGCTGCAATTTCTCTTCATGGATGCCTAGGAGATTGCTATTTAAACAAGGAACATTCCTTCCTCCTCCTCAAAAATAAAGTGGGAGGAGGAGGAAGAAAATGGAGCTAAAGTAGCACAATTACATCAACTTCAGCAGCACTCTGAGCTGGTGGTGGGAGTGTGAGTCACAGAGAAAGCCCTCACTTCAGCTTGGGGTGACATGAGGGGAGAGAGATGCCTGGAACAGCAGTGGTGGGAGTGCAGGAGGCATGTCAGTGTGAAGTGCCCACTCTTTCCAAATGGGATTTGAGGAGTGCTGCTGTGTTTAGTGTAATTATTCCAGATTACTCTGCCTGTGCTGTCCGGCTGTGCAGAGTAATCTATACACAAGAGAGGCATCTTCAGTATTGTTTCTAACCTGTCTTCCATTTTCACCCTAGTTAACTGCCAGAGCAGCGTTCCTATAATTCCTGTGAGTGGCCAATGGTTCCTCACTCACTGGCAAAGGTTCTTCAGTACCATCAGACCAACATGCCTCTTTATCCATGCTCAGTTAGGACAAAAGTCCTATTCCTCAATCCTATCAAAAAATGCTGCCCACATTTTGGCTGTATCAGTACCAAAGGATGATGCCAATGAGAAGGTTTCACATGGCAGAGGGATTTTGATTTCCAGCCCAGTATCATGCTTTGAAGATGCTTTCATGAATGCCACCCAGCCTCCCCAACCAACACTTCCTCTGATACGTGTGAACAAAACATGCATTTGCCTTTTTAAGGCACAATATACAATTTCTTTCTTGCTTATCAGCAGTTCTGCCAGTTAACAAGATGATAACATCAGAATCAATACCTTACTTTGTCCTTCAGACTCTCTGACTTCTACCTTTCCAGGAACCAATACCATACCCTCAATTACTATGGCAAATAGCTGAACTAATGGACGTGAGGGGAAAAGTGTTGCTGCACATGGTTTACAGAGGTGTCTTGAAGCAGGAAAACACAACAGGATATACTAACCAGTGAAAATAGGGCAGATCTTTTCCCAGCATGTGATTCCACCTTCAGAGGTATACTGTCCTAGCACCACCTCCAGGAAAAACACGGGAAGACCTCCCCCAAACAGGAAAATGAAATAAGGTATAAGAAATGCACCTGTTGAGAAAACACAATACAGAAAATTGGGATGAAATAAGAAAATGTACACAAGATCATCTAAAAACTGGTAACAGGCCTATATAAACAAAGGAACATTTCATACTTTATTATCAGTATATAATAATCTCATTCTGGGGTATTTTGTTCACATTCTCTGCAAGAGGAATGGGTGTATATGTCTGGAAAGGGCATTTTCTCACCTTTGTGAAGGGAATACCTGCTGTAACAACGGGGTTAGGCACACAGCAGTTTCATGTGGCTCAGAATGCTCTTGTTCTGATAGCCACTGGCCTGAAAACCTACTGGTCTGTATCAAGAACCCATCTTTAGGTTAAAACTCAGACTCAGTAGCAGCAGAAGTAACAGGGCAGAGAAGGTTCAGCAGTACAACATTTGAAATTGGTTTTGGTTTTCCCTAATTAATTTTTAACAAAAACTATTAAGTAATCCCAGAATCAACTGGGTTGGAAAAGACCTTTAAGATCATCCAGTCCAACCATTCCCCAGCACTGCCAAGGCCACCACTAACCCATGGCACTGAGGGCCTCCTCTACATGATTTGTGAATGCTTCCAGGGACAGTGATTCCACCACTGCCCTGGGCAGCCTGTTCCAATGTCTGAACATCCTTCTGGGAAGGAATTGTTCCTCAGCTCCATCTAAACCTGCCCTGGTGCAGCTTCTCTTGAAGACTGGTGAAAAAGGCAGGAAACAGATGTGGGAATGTTTAAGGATAAGGCAGATGGATTGATTCATGAGAATGAAATCAAGGAACACTCACCTCCGCCGTTTTTGTAGCAGAGATACGGGAACCGCCAGACATTGCCTAAACCAATGAAGCCCCCAGCCACAGACAGCAGGAAGTCGATCTTGCTCGCCCACTTCTCCCTCTGGGGTGGCTTTCCTTCTGCCTCATCCTCAGGCCGTGTCCCTGGGCTCTTGCCAGGGGAGGGTTTGAGGATATCCTTGTGGAAGTCTTTCAAGCACTGAAGCTTTTCCTTTGTTGCCATATTTTTGCTTTCTACATAGAAAAGAAGATACAAAAGACCCTTGTTTTGTTAAACGGCATTTACTGGTAGAGCTCTAACACTGCAAGAACTGTTCAACCAAACTCATTCCAGAAAAACCAGTGCTGGTCATCAAGCTGAGATATAAAAAGGCATTCTGCTACCTTCACTGACCAGAAGAGACAAACCACCCCTGGACTCTGTGGTCACCTCTTTGCTGCCAGTGCAATGTAAGGCATGGCAGAGGTTTGACACTGCTGCCTACCTGCTGCCTTCAGACAAAAGGTGTATAAAGGCTGCACACTGCATCAGCAACTGGTGTTACTGAGCACTCTCATGCTGCTTCCATGCCCATCATAAGGTACAAATCACTGCATCTTATTTCTTCACAAACATTTAAGTGAAATACAGCAGAACAGTAAATCTCCCCTTTCCAGATAAAACCCATTCCTCTAGTTCCCAATAACCTGAGCCATCCAGTATCATCTATTGCCTGCAATTTCCTTTCCCTGAAGTATTATAAAGCTTTCAGAAAACTACACATTCATAAGAACTGGAATGGAAAGCCATTTGTTCTAATCAACCTGCAGGAACTGAAGGAGTCTTTTCAGTTTATTCCATTTTCATAACTGCACTGTTTTCCCTTGACATCAATAAAGGGACAAAAATAAACCTTTATATTCAATTATTGTCTTCTACACTCTATGCAATTGAACTGTTTGCCAAGAATGATGGATCCTTAGTTAATTAAGAAGTCGCTGGCATGAGTCACATGATGCAAACCCCAAAGCATATTAAATCAAGGCTGGGTTTAGAATGTATATATAATTTATGATGTTCAAAAATCATAGACTGGGTAGAAAAATCATAACTGCAAGAACTGCTCTAACAAGTGTCTTTTTACCCAGGATTTCCTAATGGAAACAAATCAGGAATAACTTGTAGCTTTTGTGTTAACTCAGATCTCAGGTACATGAGGCTAATTCTTCCCCCACTTAACTCCAGTGATTTTAGCTGGATCTGACCAGTTACTTTTTGCACAGTGTTTTGCTACGGAAAAGCAAGTGGAATTTTCACCAGAACCAAGCAAACCAACAAGTTCATTCCAGACCACAACCATTCCCTACTTGTACGTGTCACTATGGGTGCACAGTCATAAAAACATCATGCTACTGATTAGGCCCTTTGATAGCTACCAGCCTCTTGTACCTGCTTGCTGGGTTTGCTCTCTAACCTGACTTAGCTTGTGGCAGTGACCTGAAACCTGAGTTGACATTAACTCTGCAGGAAGTTTTTAACCCAAACATGATTCTGGGACAGATATGCATCACTGTACCCGCAGCTCTTTCCATCCACCATGGAAAGCTTCAGAAAGCTAACATTTCTACCAATTGCAGCAGCTCCAAATTCATCCCACTGACATACTGGTGCCCTCTGCAAAGCAGGTATTGAGATCGCAGTCCCCTAGCAGCCCATGACCTACAAAGGGACCATAATCTTCACTGTGCTTATCATGATGACTTTCTGCTCTATAGAACAAGCCACTGGTGGCTGCACAGAAGTGATGTGAGCAACTGCAGTACCCCCTGGCCAACAGCAGAGAGAGCTCATAGGAGGAGAAAGTTAATCGCAGGGTGATGGATCATCACCACCCCCTAAAGCATCTCCTGTTGGTTGCTGTTAGTCATGGTATGAGATAAAGTAGTGTAATTACTGAATAAAAATGGTAGGGCCAGCTTCAAGCACGTAGTTGCTTTGGGGAATTAATTCACAATAGCTACCCTGTGCTCCTAGCATCATGCATGGAGATGCACAGAGTTGCATCCAAGCAGGATTCACAGTAGTCTTAAACCTCCCTAGAACATCCACATGTCACTCCAAGCCTCAAACAGGTACCACCCTGCATCATCCCCTGTCATCTCTTGAGGGAGAAGAAAAAGAAAGTAGGTGCAACTGCCTTTCTTCAAAGAGTACCTGCAAGGTGGCTGATGTCCTGCTCTCGCTACAACCAGGCATGGAGAAAGCCCAATTTCACTTTCTTTTGCCATTTGTGCTGCTCGAATCCATATCTTTATCTTGCAAGAGGATGTCATAACCATCAGGCAACAGGCTATTCTGGGCTGAGGTATGGAGGGCATTCAGACTGTCACTCGAGCAACACGGGTTATTGAAACACTTATCAACAGAGGAAGAAAGAGTGCAAAGGAGAGAGTAACTCACACCTACAGCTTAGGTATGCTCTTGTTTTCAGATGATTTTGCAGGGAACTGCTAGGACAGCCACAAACCTGCTTAACAGGGCACAGAAATACATAGATCCCTGCAGGATTACGGTTGGAAATAGGAGCTTAACTGCTCCCCATGGAGACTGATACTGGAAATACCCCAAAAGAGCGCACGGGGCACGCGGGCTACCTTTGTGTCAGAAACCCGAGGGGACCTAAAGGCATTGGCCACCTCCAGGATTAAAAACCCTTCCAGGACTGCAGCTTTGTGCAACCTGCTTTTATCCTGCAACACAGAGCTCTTTCTTTCCCCTCCAGTTCTAATCTTCTTGCCTGCGGATTTACCCTGACCCAAGCGTGACTCAGTTCTACCCCGGCTTTGCAAGCCTGACCGATGGATTGCGTTCCGTAAACCCTAACAAGGGGACAGGGTGATCACCCTGGGGTTTGTCCTAATTACACACAGTGTGAAACAGTGCCTTTTCAGACTCCTACCCTGTCACTGCGTGGGGCTGCACGTTAAAAAGGGATTTCTAATTTGCCTTAAGACACCCCCAAATTAACACAGCCATGCTTGAAAGCCTGATTGCTGAGTACAAATTTGGTTTCTGCCTTAGCTGAAGTGTGAAGATCACACAGTCCCAGACTGGTGTGGGTTGGAAGGGAGCTTAAAGCTCATCCAGCTCCAACCCCTGCCATGGGCAGGGACACCTTCCACTGGAGCAGCTTGCTCCAAGCCCTTGTGTCCAACCTGGCCTTGAACACTGCCAGGGATGGGGCAACCACAAGTTCAAGGTCAATTGTTATCTTGAATCGTGATCTTCCCTTTATCCCACAAACTGCAAATCCTCAAGGTCATCCTTGCTTTTGGGGTGGCCGTTTCACCACGCAGGTGGCAGGAGATGGCCCACCACTACCTCACTGCAAGACACCAGCTCTCGCTAGTGGGGCACAGTACAGTAACTACCCAAGGCCTGTGGAACATCAGTTACAGCCCAGCTTCCCAGTGTGTCCCTTATCTAGTCTTGCTCAAGTCCCGATTGTGCTCCACGGAGCGGCCGCTGTGGCTGGCAGGCACGTACCGTCCACCAGTACCATAGGAATTGTTGCTAAGTGGCCACCTGGGACTGCGGTCCCAGCCCATGTCACGTTCAAGGGATGTCGGATTTATCCCCCTTTGCTGCCAACCATTGGTGTCCACCCAGCCATTCCCAATTACAGGAACTGTCTACAAAGGCTGCAAGGGTGGGGGGTACGGGCGATTCTCCTTGGCGAAGAAAAGCCAAGAAAATAAAGTTTGTTTAGTGAAAGGCATTGTCTTTTTCCTTAATGGGGTTGGAGTTTCATTTCCTTTAGTTATGTCCCACTGGGTGAGGTTAAAATGGCTCTTAAGGGAAATAGTCTGACAGAGATGCTGAAACAATATGTTGTCACCGCCCAGGTCAGAACCAGAGAATAATAGGTTATTTTTACTGTATCACTTAGTGGGGATGGTATCCGAGATCTAAGTCCATCTGATTCCCTCAAGGAAATATATTGTAAGAAAATGCTCTTACAACCACATAGTCCAAAAGGAGCGATCCAAGTCTGCCTCTCAGAGACACACGTCTGCCTTTCCAGGAGCCACATCTGCCTGTAAGAGCACCCCCTCCAGGAAGCTTTGGATGGCCCCAGGAAGCTCTGGCTTCATCTGATGAACTTAATAAGGATAAATAAAAAGCAGCAGTCAAGCCTGTTGTTTACAGCGTGCTACCAGGCTGAGTGCAGCCAAACTCATAGAGCCTGATCCAAAAGCAATGGGAGAAAGGATTCAGACTGCCAGGCATAGGATGTGCCATCATGTACACTGGTACAAACCCTTATTAGCTGAAGATCATGGAACAGTTTGGGTTGGAAGGGCCCTTAAAGCTCCTCCAGCTCCAACCCCTGCCATGGGCAGGGACCCCTTCCACTGGAGCAGCTGCTCCAAGCCCCTGTGTCCAACCTGGCCTTGAGCACTGCCAGGGATGGGGCAGCCACAGCTTCTCTGGGCACCCTGTGCCAGCACCTCAGCACCCTCACTGGGAAGAGCTTTTGCCTAAGAGCTCATCTCAGTCTCCCCTCTGTCAGTTTAGTTATTGAATGTCGAATTGATGCTGGTAAAACACTGAAAAACAGAACAAGAGAGGAAGCACAGACACTTAACTGTTCTCAAGCATCTACTCCATAGCACAGACAGAAGCACCTCAAAGGCTCTTCTCCTTCTGTAGGAGAATCACCCATCTGTCCCTTGCTCATAGTGCATAAATCTTCCCATGTGAAATACCCCTACAATAAGCCAGGTTCTCTTCCTGCCCTCCGTGACTGAAGAGTCTTTGGTCCACAGCTGAAAATACCTAAAGATTAGGCATCAGCAGAATGCTTTCACAGCCAACCCAGCCTGGCCATCTACTTGCTACGGCCATCATCTCTTTGCATGTCCAGGCTGCACCTCAGATAACCCATACCCTTTAAAAATACTGACATTGAAATGCAATCCCTCATACCATGTACAAAATGAGGTGTAGGGGATGGGGAAGGCACTGGGCAGAGGGACCAGATGGTGAGATGCAGATAGGGGAAGGCCACCAGCACAGAGAGGACCTGGTGACTGTCAGCACAGACATAACATTACTGCTGAGCCACTGGCTTTTTTTGACAGACAACCCATGGATTACACATCTGAAAATACACTGTCCAATGTCTACTTTGGGATTACAGCCATGATCCACTCCAAGCTTCTTAAAGCCAGAGACAGGCCACTAACACAGGTTAACACCTTCCAGGAGGAGAAACTCATTGTGGATGCCACCTCACTTTATAAGCTCTAAAAATCAAGTCTTCCAGACAATAGCTTTCCAAATGCGAATGGAAACATGAAAATCAAAGTCTGCCTGTACACACAGACAGGGATTTGTATATATTTATGCATGCCCTGCCCTGTGTCTGAGGATCAGAAACCACTGCAAAGGAGCAGCTTCTCTTTTGGTCAACGCATAGAAACGTTGAATAGGGATTCACCAGACTGAACTGGTGACTAGAACCCTAACTGGGCAGTTGTTTTCTAGCTCCTTCTTCCCTCAGAAAACTAAAAGCAAAGTACATACACAGAGTGCCTTTGACCTTCATGGGAATGACTTTGATTGATTTCATGGACTGTTTCTGCAGTGTGATTTGTACCACCACTCCTTTTGCTTTTCAAGGACCCTTTTCTACTACATTTAGCCTGCGCAGACTGTACATGTTGAGCTTCTCAGTGCTCTCTCTTCTTCTGTCTCAATGGTTTTTGAAGGACACCTGTTTATCACATAGTTAATTTTTCTAACCCTGCCTTAGATATTACCATCTCACTTATTTTCTGCCTTTTTTTCCCCTTTGGCATCTTGGGAATAGTTGAGTTTTCCCAGATCTGACATTTATGGGTTGGTTCTTTTTTAAAAAAAAAACTTATTATTATTATTATTTTATATTCACATTCATGAATCTTTCAAAATTAGTTGCCCTCATTGCTGGGTCAGAGCTGCTCTTCAAATAAAACAGCTTCCACTCTCATTGAGAGCAATGGAAAAGCTGCTATTGATTTCAACAGTAGTAGGATCAGGTCCCGAATAAAACTGCATTTATTATGTTTGGCTCATTTCCTAGGATTACTTGGAACTTTGAAAGCTGTAATTCTGGATGCTGACAGCTTTCCCTCCCTCCCGGAGCAGTGTGGTTAAGCCAATCAATACATGATTAAAATAAACAGCCCCTTGATCAAACTTATGGCTTTAGTGCAAGTCTTTCTGATCTGTAGAAGAAAAAGCCTTTCTGTTCGGCAGCCCTCGAGGCCACACCAGTATCCAAAGAGCACCTGACTTCATTTATCAGCCTTAGCTCTTATCCAAGTTCTTTCTGCTCCATTGAACAAGATACCCACATTTTGTGAAAAATAATACCACTCCCTTTATTGCACACATTGCCTCTCCTCCTCTGAAAAATGCCTCTGCATTCCCTGCACTACATCTCACTGTTCTCTTTGCCTTCAGTGGACCCCTCTTTTTCCAATGACTTTTCCCCAGCTATGGGTTATTTAAACACTTATCCACTTGTCCTTTCTTCTTTCTCAGTTTACCCCCCCAGATTTCACCATCTCCCTTCTCACTTCTTCATCTTTCCTTTTCTTTCATTGTGAGACTTTTCCCAATGTCCTAAGACTGACTGGAAAATCTGCTACTGAAAGTTTCCTAGGAGCAAAGTGCACTCCCTTTATAAAGCTGGTCCATTCGGAAAGGAAAGCCCAAGGCTTAATGCACTTTCTTTTTCATCAGCTGTGGTCTGGCCAAAAGGAATCTTTTTTTCCCCCACATGCTTTTTTCTTGCTGGTGATTCCGTTCATGCTCTTCAGATGCTTCAAATAGGTACCATGTCACAGCACAGAGCTGCCATAAACCCCTGCATCTTTGCTCAGATTTCAGCAGCAGATAACCTGCAGCCATGTCATACTCCTGATGCTCATTTTGTTCTACTTATTTAAGTGAAGGAACAGAGCAGTTACGACTAAACCCAGGACAGGAGGAAATTAAAAACTCCTTTCCCATTGTGCAGGGTGGAAAAAAGAAGAACCAATATCCATAAACTTTAATGGGTTTCAGAGGGAACATGACCCTGCTCCTAAACACAGGGGCAGAAGTGAAGATGATGCTTTCCAGCTTCAGAGGGATAAGCCTGATTCACCAGCGAGATGGCCCAGGGCAGCCCTGTCCCCTGCAGTGGTCAGTAAGGAAGAGCATGGGATGTAGGAAGAAGCTCTTCCCTGTGAGGGTGCTGAGGCGCTGGCACAGGGTGCCCAGAGAAGCTGTGGCTGCCCCATCCCTGGCAGTGTTCAAGGCCAGGTTGGACACAGGGGCTTGGAGCAGCTGCTCCAGTGGAAGGGGTCCCTGCCTATGGCAGGGGTTGGAGCTGGAGGAGCTTTAAGGTCCCTTCCAACCTAAACCATACCATAATTCAATGAAGTAAAGGACTGGCACACTGGTTATGACTCCATCCTACTGAAACCCTCTGTGGACATAGTGACTTTTGCATCCCAGTCAGCAAACAGGCATCTGGCACTGGAAAGCCATGGACTTCTTCCTCTGTCCCCTCCTCAAAGAAAGGTTGATTCTTACAAAGAGGGCCATAGGGAAGGAGAGTGTGAAAGCAAGGGCTGGCAGAGCCAGGGAAACTGCTCTTCCCTTGTACTGGTACTGGTAGTTATGTGCAGGAGAACATCCAGTTAACACTTGGTTTTGCTCACATGAAGCCAACTGCTGACCTAATTTAATGCCTCTGGGTGTGCCAGCTAACAGCCTCCTGTGAACAGGCTGGAAAGAAGCACCAGCTCCCAGGTGCCCTCCCTGCACACTACCAGTGCAGTACCAGCTCTCCCATCATGAAAGTGAGAAACACTGATTTACTGGCTGACTTGACCTCTCCAGGCCCCCATCTTTAAGACAGTGCCCTTAACAAAACACAGGAGTACACCCAAGTGGTGTGGTGAGGTGATGGCTTTCCAAGCAAGATGGACATCATTGAAGAAGATTCAACAATCTGTGCACGTCCTCAACTCTTCAACCACCTGGTATCCTGCAGTTATATAACTTGTGACCAAAGGAGCAAGCATTCTTGTATCTTGTTTTCAGTTCTGAAGGTGTGCTGTGCAGTGGACTACAATTCCCTAGTAAATCTCAGTGTCAGTTAAACTAGTTCTACTGCCACAAATGAACTCCATCAAGACCTGTAAAGGATGCCCTTCCTCCTGGTATAATAAAGGCAAAAACCTTAAGGCCTGTCAAGCTTATGAACTTGAACAGGCAGTGGTGTGCACTGTGCCTATTGACTTTTCTGCATGTGATTAATAACCTATCAATTCTATGAGGCATGTTAATGGCAGACGGCAATCTCCGTGCCACAGTAACCGAGCTGTCCCCAGTGCAGAGAAGAGAAACAAGAAAGTAGCCATTTAGTGAAGCAAAAGTGCAGTACAATGTATGACTTCATTATTTCAAACTATTTCTTCTTGGGGATAAATCATTCCACAACCACATGGCTTTTCTGGTTTTTTTAACTAATTCTAATTAGCTTTCCATTTACTGACTTTGCCAGTGCAAGTGTTCAGGACTTTCAGACAAGCTTTGGATGGTTGGGTTGGAAGGGACCTTAAAGCTCATTCAGTTTCAACTTCCTGCCATGGGCAGGGACACCTTCCACTAGAGCAGGTTGCCCAAAACCCCATGCAATGAGCAGTGACAAAGACAAGTTTGCAGCAATTGAAGCCCAGAATTAGATCCTGAGTTGTTGCAAATTTGATTCCAAGTTGCTCAGAGTTTCCCATACTTGAAGATTGCTGTACTTTCTAAGTATGTTTTCCAGCTAAGTAAAAAACAGACACAAGATTACACGTTTTTGGAAAAACAAGCTGAGTTTTCCATGCCCACTAATGGCTTTGATGAGCTTTGTAACCAGGCTAGTGCCATACCTGCCTACGCCACCTGCACACAGAGTTATGTTTTTATTGCCTGTATCCATCCATCTTAACTTAATAACTGAGGACAGATTTCTATCCCACCTGTGGCAGCTGTTTAAATACAGAATCAAAGAATCCCAGCCCGGTTTAGGTTGGAAGGGACCTTAAAGCTCCTCCAGCTCCAACTCCTGCCACAGGCAGGGACCCCTTCCACTGGAGCAGCTGCTCCAAGCCCCTGTGTCCAACCTGGCCTTGAGCACTGCCAGGGATGGGGCAGCCACAGCTTCTCTGGGCACCCTGTGCCAGCACCTCAGCACCCTCACAGGGAAGAGCTTGTGCCTAAGAGCTCAGCTCAGTCTCCCCTCTGGCAGGTTAAAGCCATTCCCCCTTGACATGTCATACACCACCACTGGTGGAGGAGACAATCCTTTCTTCTTCTTTGCTCCCATGCCCAATGTGCAGGACGCCTGATTGTTTTTTCTAGCATACATTAATGCAAGGCAGGGTTGTGCAACACGGCACCGTGGGTGGAAACCAGCCAGCTCATTTGTACCAGGAAAACAGCTATTACACGCACGCGATCAGCAGCGTTAGCCCCATTACAGGGCTGTAAAGCCTGAGAAGGTCACGGAGCCCTGAGGACAGAGCCATGAGCTCCAATACTTAATGATTAAATGAGCTGCTTTTGATTTCAGTCTTGACTTCTCCTCCATGATGTCAGTAATTATCAGCAAAAATATGATTCATTGAGAGAAAGGAGCTGTAGACTATTTAGATACGGAGCTAAGGTGAAGCAATGACCCTTGCCACCAAACCTCCCAAACTGCTCCCAGACCTTCAGCCACTGGAGAGTCCCTAAGCACCCCGAGGTTTAATTCACTGCTCTTGTTTTCTTTCCTTCAAAAATGGAACAGGAACTTCAAGCATCTGAAGTTTCACACAGGAAATGATACTGAAACCACTGATGTGAGCAGAGCAAAACACAGCGTGTGAGCGTGTGGTGTCTGCAAAGGATGTGCTGAAAGAAGAAGTGGCAAAGCTGATGACCAAGCTCAGAGAGAGCACAACTCTGCAGAGCAGGTCAGTGAACTGCAGACTTTCACACACACAGACAAAGCAAAGCAAAGCTGTGTGGACACTGGGATGTTTATTTGCTTTCATGCAGCTGGTGCCAGGTGCTGGCTGGCACGGCTGGACATTGGCATGTTTTGTTTAATCCCAGAACAGCCCTGGCTCCATCTCCAGTTCCAGCTCTGTCCTTGGAGATCCCATGGCTGGCCAGAGGCACTCGATGTGCTCCTGAAGGGCATTTCAGAAGAGTACCACCATGACTTACAGGCCTCTCAATGGGCATGATTTGAGCAAAAATCAGATTTCTGCTCCCTAGCATCTGTTTTAAAGGTCAGAGTTGGAAGTAGAACCTTTGGTATTGACCACTAAACCAATCTGCTTTAAATTATGACACAATCCAGGCTGATTCCCAACCAGAGATGTATTTTCAGTTCACTTTCAGCATGGACCTCTGACATGAGCTTTCACACATGGAGAGCTGTACTTGGTTCTGTGTCAGGAGATAGGAAAACCAAACAGCACCAGAACAAATACTTCGCTTCTCCAGGGAAACTAACACGTAAACCACTTTTGCATACCACGGACTGCAAAGTGCAGAGCACACACCAAGCACAAACAAAACCCTGATCCCACACACTACTTGGACAAAAGCCCCATCGAATTCACCCTGGAACTGCTGCCTCCAAAGGGAATTTTGTAAGAGCAAGGCTGGCTCAAATACAAGAAACAAGTAGCTGCAGCCCTACCTTCATACCAGTGTCAATCCCACAGGCTTTTCTGTTGGCTTTTGTAGGTGAGCATCCCCAAATACAGCACGACAACATATGAACAGCCCAAGTGTTTTTCTTCATCTCTTATCTTGTCAAACATACACCCGCTGATGGTTGCAGGCTGCTTTTAGAGTCCTACCTTCACCACTGTAAACTTAACCTACTCCCGTTGACCCAATTCAGAGATGTAGAGCAGAAGAGATGAGGATCTTAGTGCAACTTCACCTAAGTGAACACGCTTTCACTAGATTCCAGTGTGCACATTGACTTTTAATAGCTAAAGCAGCTTTCACCATGACAATTGTTTCTCAGGAGTTTCTCTGTGTGTGTGCAAAAGCTCATTACAGAAAGGTGGGAAACTGTTTGCAGTTCTCCCATAAATGACGGGGACATGGCAAACAGCCGAGGTAGCCATAAAAACATTCCGCGTGTAAACTAAAGGTAGAAAGGTTTCCTCTGGTTTACTTTTCTGGGTTATTGTAAGGAAGTCACATGTGTGCAACAGCTACATGAACTGCAGACAGTTCTGCAGAAGGAGAAATCTGGGTGATTCAGATGTCAGGTGTATTGCTTGAAATTCCTCATGTGAGTATTATCTGGCTATTCAATTTGACTTGGAATCTATAGCTTGTGAACTGCAGGAAGAGTGGAGGAGTAGGGACCTTCAACCCTATAAGCAACAGTGTCTTCCACTGCTATATTCCCTTGACATGGCACGACATCATTTTCATGTTTGAAAGAACAACCCTTTACATCATTTAAGGAGGATCCATATGAGGAGAGACAATTGATGTTGTTAGAGAATAGGAAGGACGACAACCACTAGAAAAAGTATATGAAAGCAAGCCTGTCTTGTGAAATCTTGATTTTAGAACCCTGCCTTGCATAAGAAGGGAAAACAAAGGCTTTTAGTTACTCATATTTAGTCTTTCCTCAATCCACTACAGTCACCCCACTGGTAAAGTTTACCTTTGACAGGGCCTGATGGGAAATCAGGTGTTTGCATAAGCAATATACTTCTCGCTGATAAAGGAGAGATATGGAGAAAACTCATCTCTGCAGAATGGAAAGAGCAACCCTATAGAATTATTCCCATATTCCCTGATTTTATTTCCTATAATATCTAGATGATGGCTGATAATTCCCAGACGGAGATGGAGACTCTGAGAGTGTCTTTGCTTTCTTTCAGCATAATTAAAATAACATTGTCCTGACAAAGGGTGGTTTTTGGCTAACCCCTGAGAATCTGCTCCCCTGTAGAGCTTGCAGATGCCCCTCTGCACGTCCAAAGCTCTTTGGCAGGCAGCTGCAGCGCTGGGAGAGAGTTTAGCTGAGGAGCAGATGCTCTGTGCAGCATTAACTCCCTCACGTGGTTACAGCCACATGAGGAAACCCGCACGTAACGGCTGAGCCAGGGCAGTTGGTGGCTCACTAAATCCTAAATACCCCAAAGCTCTCTTCCAGGCTGCTTGGGAATGGGATTTGTAACTGAAACGGAAAAAGGTAATCTTTACTTTATAAATACTTATCGTCCCAGTATAATTACGCATTGCATCCTTCAGTTGGTAACGTCAGCTGGCATTGAATCAAGATTTGAGGAGATCTCAAGTGAAATCCTGGTAAAAATTCCAACTGGTTTCAGAGAGACCCAAATTTCAACTCGTAATGTCATCTGAGGATACAATTTACATCATGATTTCAATCCCACGTGAGCAAACCCACTGTAACTTCATTGACCTTCAGGAGGTCGCTCCTGTTCTATGCTGGTACAAATGGGAGTGACTCCAACGCGGAGTGAGGACTCAATGACATACACAGCATCAGGGATGAATCAGAATGGGAATGGGGTATGAAACAGCACCATAAAATAATATAGGTTAGAAGGGACTTTTGAAGGTCAATATAGCCCAACCTCTTGCTCAAAGAAAGGCCAACATCAAAATCACATTGGGTTGCTGATGTCCTTATGTGGATAAGCTCTGAAAACCTCCAAGAGTGGAGACCATGCAACCTCTGCTCAACCCATCCCACTGCTTCACTCAGAGTGAACATTCCTTCCTCGTAACCAATCTGAATTTCCCTATTGGACAAAGAAAGAAGATGAGGAGGAAAAGGGAGAGGAGGATTAACACAAAATGCCAAGACAATACCGAATGGAAGGCTCAAGGTTCATATTCTGATAGTGCACTCACACAATACAAGCAGTTGGAAAGAAAAAGAGGGTGTGTGCAGTGAGTAGGAAATGTGTAAGCTCCAGGTTAAGTATAAAATAAGCAACAGTCCCTGGTGGCAGCACATCAGACAATCCTCATTTTATTGTCAGAGTAAAAACATATTCCCTTCAGAAAACCAAACAAAAAGCCCTACTGAGTGTTACAATGCATGCCAAGCAATTACTGCTTTCCACAATGTGTCCCGTGACTCACTGTGACACAATAAATTGGCATATGGTGCTCATTCAGGGTATATAACTCACACATTTGCAATAGCTCTAAACAGCTAATAGTTACTTGGGCTGTAGTTAATTTGGGGGGGAGGGGGGAGGTAAATTCCCCATGGCAATGCAATAAATGTCATGCTTATTATTTTATTATTATTATTTTAAAAAGAGATGGGTTTAGTGGCAGGCAAGTGTCATTAGTGCCTGAAATCTCATGTATGCTGGGGAAATCCATTCAGACAATCTCTGGCATGCAAAAGCACAGAAATAATTGGTAAATACTACCTGTGGTCTTCTGGGTCCAGATCTGCTTGATGCCAAGAGCAATCAAGTCCTTTTTGGCTGCAAAGGATAGGAGGGCACTCAATACCTTGGAGAAGGCACTCAGTAGCTGGCAAACATCAAGCTTTCATGTGCCAGCACCCCATGAAAGAGCAAACCCTGAAGTGCATATGACAGAAATGGTTCTCTTCACTTATGAGGGAAGACAAGCTCCTAGAGAGACAGAGAGCCAGCACTCCCTAAGGTGCTGAATACTCTCCCTGCTTGGGAAAGGTGCACTTCTTATGGTTATTCTCCTTAAAAACCACCTCTGACTCTTACTGAAGAAGACAAAGAAACAACAAAGCATCTGTCTTTCACTGAGTCTGCCCAAGAGCATGAGCAGATTGGAAATCCAGGTTTCATCCTGAGTAAGGCATGAGAGATGCTGAAAAGGAGGGAAGAAACTGTGCAGTTACAAGAAAATTCTTCTCCCGTCATCAAGATTACTCAGAGGAGCCTAGAATACACCATGACTTGTGAGTACCACCTAGAGAATATGGTTTCAGAGTGCTAATGGAGCTATCCATCACAGAGATGATTTCATGGGGGAAAAAATCTTTTCCAGGCAAGGACTCCCTAGCATCTGTATACATTTGACACAAGTCCAATGAAGCCAGTGCTTTTCAGTGCAAAAGTGGATCAGCAAGACAGAAGCGTGAATAGAGTGAGACTGAGATGAGCTCTTAGGCAGAAGCTCTTCCCTATGAGGCGCTGGCACAGGATGCCCAGAGAAGCTGTGGCTGCCCCATCCCTGGCAGTGTTCAAGGCCAGGTGTGGAAGACTGTTAAAGTTGTGCCTGAACCAAGACTGCCAGGGTCTCACCTGCCCTATCTTATTCTTATTCTAAGGATTCTTTGCTAGCACTCACAAATCTCCTCAGAAACATCACTGATTTATGACCCTGCTTGTTGCATCTCACTCATCCTCCTCTAGGAACATACTTGAGAGAGTGCAGAAGTACATAAAAAGCAAGTAGAGCTCAGACCTTTTCCCGATCAAAAGTTGTACTCATCTATGCAGAAATGTCACAGTATTCACTTCACCCAAGGAGATAAAACCAGCACTTAAGTAATAACCACTTTCTCCTCAACACAGACCCTCCCTCAGAGGAGGCAATGCTGCCTTTGTCTGGATCCCAAACACTCGTTCTCTTGTTGGGTAACTCATGACAGCGTTAAGTAGATTTTCATTATAGGGTATTATTTGTAGCTGCTGTTTTCACGAAGCAGCTGTAATAAACAAGGGAGATTTATGTTCCTTTTTCAACTGCTTGAAATAATTAGTGTTAAATTTAGACTCTGAAATAACCTACTGATTTCTCTATTTTTTTTAATACAGAAGCTACAAAGTGACCCACCACCCCCAGCCAGCCTTGGGCCAGAACAGCACGTGCTCCATATACTATCCCAAATATGCTTGAGATGAGGAAATAACTTAAGTTCTCCAAACCACCCTTTGAAAATAAATGATGGTTGTGCTGGGTTGTTTGAACCACTGCACTGTGTGTTACTCTGCTCCAATCTCAACTATTCTGGTCTCACCAGGTGCAAATGGGCACCCTGGATCTGGATCACACTGGTAAGCTCAATGGAAAATAAGTCCAAAACTGAGACCCAGACCAGCATTTTGCAGCTGACTTGAGGATTTATACTATTAAAAAAGCCCTGACCTATGTAAGGCATTCAAATACCCAACCTGGAGCTTGTGGTTTGCTCTCATCTCTGCATCATTTCCTTTTTCCACTCATTCTCCTCCATCACAGCTCACTATTGACAGTTCAGATATGTCTTTAAAGTAAGCAAACAGGGTGCCCTCCACAACCCGATTTGGCCGTTTCACAGCTCCTGCTGCATTTCCAACAAACCTGCTTCATGACAACACTGAGCAAACATCCCCTAAAAAGCTTTTCACACATAGGGCTTGGTTTTGTTTGTTTGCTTGGTCAGTTTTGTGATTCATCAGCATTACAGTATGTTTCTTGGCACTGATGCCACCATCCCAGCAGCCCGGGTTTCCTCAGTGCAATGGGAAAAGCAAGATGAAATACCATGGGCCATAGCAGAACCCAGCCTGAATGGTTCTACAAGAGGGGGTGGATGTTGAGCAGATGTTGAGCTGACTACAACCCCAGGAGAGATGAGGAAAAGATGATCTGCTGTGGGAAAGACCACATCAGGCCATGCATAGAAGAGACACAGCAACAACACTCTAATCGTATAAAGAGAAAAGGTACAAATTGAAGACAAGGAGAAAGCTAAACCCGCCAGTCTTTACATCATGGACTTTGAGAACTAGAGGAAAGAAAAGTTAAGGAAGGTATGCAAACAGGGATGATGGAGCTGGGAAAGGAGACTGGAGTAATGTGCAGAAGACAGCTGTAATATAAAATTGTAAGTACTTTGCTCTATACATGATAAAAGAGTAACAACTTCTATGTAAATGATAGAATCCCAGGGCATTAAAATAGATACAGAGGAATACTATCTTAAATCATCCCTGGGGAAAATAAGTAAGTGGCATGCAATGGAGTGGGATTTAGTGCTAGGAAGCATAAAGCCCTATATCTCAGGAGAGCAGTGCCATTGCCTGAGGAGCAGCTAAATGCATAGCCGTGAATCCAAGCAAGACCTAAAGGTGATGGCAGGTAAGACTAGCCATGTAATAGACTTTCTCCATGTGATGCTGCTGAGTGATGCAGGAGAAGGGTCAAAGGCTGAGCTATTTCTGGTTGCATACATACAAAGGGATGATATGGAAATCTAAAGCATAATGCTATGGCAAACCAACCACAGTGGATATAGTATGAGCTGTTCAAGTCTTCACAGATTAGAAAGGAGATAGAAAAATTAAAGGAAATACAAATAAGGACAATAAAAATGATCTAAGGAAAGAATAAGAGAGCTAAATTAATACGGTCTATAAATGAGAAGACTCCTGGGCTCAGATCCAGCTATAAATACCCTCAAGGTGCTATGTGTAATTCATCTAGCTCAAAAGATAGTAGGACAAGAAGCAATTGCTTGAATTTTGGAATGGAAAATTTCAGGATATAGAATAAGAAAAAGTTATTTGAAGAGACACATCTGCTCAACAAGGCAGGCTCCCAATGTGATAGCCAAGGCACACTCACTGTACGCAACCAAGAACAGGTTGGATAAGGAAGGGGATCTTGGAAATGCTGCAGTCACAACTTCCTACAGTCCAAAGAGATCAGCACAGTGCAGCTTACTGATCTTTGAGTCTCTTTCTTTATGGCTTGTCTGGAAAATTGCTCCTCTATTTAAAACAAAATAAAACACCCCAAACTATGTATCCGTGTAGTGACAACCCATCCACACCAGAGCTCAGGAATGGGGGTGTCCAGCACTCTGATGCGTAATGCAGGTAATGGCAAAGCTCTCTAACTCTCTTCTGCCTATCCAGTGGTGTGTGCAATGTGAGTCTGTTGGGTGCTGGGTAGGAGAGTGTCAGCAAGACAGAAACTGCTGACCCAGCTGGCTGATTATTCTGAGCATCTCAACACCGAGGTGAAAGGCTGAAGTGGGAACTACCTCTTGTGATACTCATGGTCTTCCCCAGCCTTGCATTAAGAAATTCTGAGTGGAAGCTTTCAGTGGTGCTACATAAATTATGTACTTTGATTTATGACTTCAGTACTTTGATTTATGACTAGCTGAAAACCCACACTAGCTTTATTTAGCCATCCTCAAGAGCTCTAAAATACACTTGCATTAAGAATATAAAAATCAAAATCCCAGAACATTTGCAACAGGCCTTACAGTTTTCAATGACAAATGGGTATAGACAAAAGTGAGGAATATAAAACCCAAGTACCATTATACCCCCCCTTAAACACATCCCATCCCAACTGCACTCACCAGTCGGGACTTCTGTCCCCTCCTCAATGTAGATGGGCAGTGGTGATTCCTCCATAGGATGAGGCACTGATGGAAAGTAATGAATTGTGGTAGTATTTGTCGCAAAGTGACTACAATAAGACGGTCCCTTTCTTATCATTACAACTACATATGGCTGGTTACTGTCACAGGGAGTCCTGTCTCAATGGGTCACCTCCTGTAGTGGTGACCAGACCAAATCACAGTCTTGAGGGGTTAATCCCCATCAAGCATTCAACACCACAGGAGTGAATCAACTCCCTCTGAACATGGGCTGAAGAAGTCCCTGTCCTGGGTGCTTCATGATCCTGTCACTTCACTATATCTTTACTATTCCCATCCCTGGAATTTAACTCTCGTTTGGAAGCTCACACAGTTGAGGAAGCCAAGGGCAGCCAATGCACAGACAGGCACAGTGTTATTGAGTCAAAGTCTTAATATTTCATGCACAGAACCAGAAGAGAGAGGCTCTGATGCTCAAAGCTTGCCGTTAGCTGTTGAAAAGCCACAGCAGGTGATGGAAGGCTGCACCACAAATGGCCTCTGGACCACAAACTTTTCATTGCTCATTTGTTTCAGACTAGATGTATTGGACATAAGAAGCTCCCAATTACTTGTGATACTGAAATCTCCAAACAAAACCCTTCAGATTTGCACTGCATGCTTGTCTGCAGTTTCCAGACACTACAGAGTCAGTGCTGTAGGGTTCACCTCTTTGGGTTCTTCTCTATTTGGGAGCTTCTCCCTTTAAAAGGTAGTTTTGTTGCACTATTTGCCACTTAAATCTCTGGGAAGGATGTGCTTTTCAAGAGGTTTGAATTTCCTACACTAGAGTGAAATAATAATGAGCTGCTACTGGTTTAAACGGTTGTAACAAAAAACCTTCTGGGTTTTGTCCTTCTCTGTTACCTTTTAAAAATGATGATGTACCTTCTCAAAGATACAAACTCTTAACCTAGTCTCAGCTAGAATTCCAGCTACAGGGAAGGAGGATTCTTTAATCCTTTGTGGGGTAACCTTCATCTACTACTGGCTTTTTCTTTCTTTAGGGAAAGGCTATGTTGTGATATCCATAAAACCAGCCAAAGAGCACGTAGTGGTTTAAAGCTATTTTAAATAAGGTGTCTTACAACGTTTCTGCTAGCAACACAACTGGAATAAAGAGTGTTTTCAACAGATCCCTGACTAGCAACGGGCTTAATATCAACCCCACACTGATGCTTTGCAGGATGCAAAGTTCCCTGCCTTCCTCTAAGCCCACCCCTCGCTCAGGTGGAAGATGAAGGGAAGCACAGGGGAGAGGAAGAGCAGAACACGGTTGCCTACAGAACTACCATACAAGCCACAGAGATCATCTACCGGGGCGCCTTGCGCAAGCCACTTTCATCTAGAAGCTGAACTAACATTCCAGCTCAACAATAGCAAAAAAACATTTGTTACCACACGGCGTTTTTGCTACAGATTAACCAGCAGTTGCTACGCAAGCGGAATGGAGTGCTGCGATTCCGAGAGAGATGTTATTTATAACAGAATCAAATCAAATGTTGACTTATGGGCAATGAGCTCGTGGGCTGGCCATGCCACTGGATGTAGAACATGCTTGGAAGTTATGCAAAGCAGGCCCTGCATTGGGAACAATGCAGTCGTTTTCCTTGCTAAGCTCATTTTGCATTAAGGCAATGAGAGTCTTCATCTATGCAGCCCCTTAGAACATTCAATCAGATTTAGTTACTAGGAAGAAATACCCGAGCGGAGCTTCCTGCACTCCTCAGGAGTTTTCAGATCTGAGAAACTCAAGCCAACCAGGTCAATAGGTGGTGTGGAAAAATAAACCTGTTGTGTCTTTCTGATATGCGGCTTTCTTGGTCCCATGAAGAATAATGCACCAGCTCCTCCAGACCGGGCCATCAGTCTGGAGCCAAAGGCTTCCACAAAACATTTGCAACAGTATTCACCAATGGCTGGTGACATCTACTCTTCTTGTAATGGGCATCACCAGAGGTTGTAGACAAGGCATTAAATACCTATAGGCTATTTGAGGCCAAATACACAGATACACACTCTCTCTTACCCACCCACGCACACGCTACACATGCACGCAAATAGCTCTATAGGCAGGACTTGGATTTTGTAGGATCCAAGGCGGAGAAGCTGACTCTTGTCACAGGGTTTGGGAATCAAGGACTCTGGGGTGCTAAAACCAGCTTTAAATTACAGGTCTCCTTTGCTTTGGGCAAGCCACTTGAACATTATCCCTCCAGGATTTACACACCAACTTTATGGGCATGCTGCTTAAACGCCTGCAAAGTGCTTTGAAATTGTTTCTAAATCCTGCAGTGATAGGCACAGAAGAAGTGCACAGAGCGATTTAAGATAACAGTTGCTGAGCGTTATTACTGTGTAACTACAACCTATTTTTACACGCTCTATACTTAGTTTCTATCAACAGATGGCAAACGTTCAGTATTTGAATGTTTTAATGAGCTTTATGACCCTTTTGTAATTTCATAAGCAAGCATAAATAACACTTACATGAAGAAGAGTCTCTCCTGAATGGGTTTTCTCTTCCTGTTTGGGAAAAACAAAGAGAGAAAAAGGAAAAATGTATTTTAAAGGAAAAAGAAAATGGTTCCAGCAAGGTAAATTAGACATGTTCCAATGTCACCATGCACAGTGTTTTCTGAGTTTCATCAGTATGAACTCTTACTTGAAGAACATCAAGAGTGCAGCACCAGTGTCAAAACAAGAGACCATTTCTCATTTGTTCCATCCTATGCAAATCATCATAGGAAATTTGACTATATCCCTCTCAAGAGCAAGGAAATTATACCCCAGCAGTGAATTAAAATGTAAATATCCCATGATTCATTCTTTGCTTTGGGCACCCTGCTCTAGTGGAAGGTGTCCCTGCCCGTGGCAGGGGGTTGGAACTGGATGAGCTTTAAGGTCCCTTCCTACCCAAAACATTCGATGATTCTATGATCTGAAGCAAAAAAGGATGAACTTTAAACTACATTCCAGTTCACTGACAACCTCGTGGATTGATATATGGGTTGCTCTCCAACCTGTGGACAGCCTACTAACACCAACACCCTACAGCAGGGTGCTCCAGCTGTGTTTTGGCACAGTGTGACTGTATTTCCACACCAGCGTTGAAGCACTGACTGAATTCAAACCCAGGTCAGGGATGTGAAGGTGTTCTTCGAGGCTGTGACCATTCTGGGCAACAGAACAATGACAGGAAAGCCAGTAACTGCTGAAGTGCATGAGTCTTCCTAACAGCCCATGGGTTTTAACAGCCACTTGTCCTGCTGCCTCCCACCCAATGCTCCCTGGCAGGACGTGGATTTGATTCATGCTCCCCTTCCACTAACCAAGTTGGTAGGTTTGGTGAATGCTCTTGGGGCAGGGTTTAGGGTCAGCACCAAGTGGCTTTTTGCTGGTGTATTGTAGAATAACAGAATGGTTTGGGTTGGAAGGGATTAAAGCTTATCTGGTTCCAACTCCTTGCCATGGGCAGGGACACCTTCCACTAGAGCAGCTTGCTCCAAGCTCCGTCCAACCTGGCCTAGAATACAGTGATTAAAAAAGACGGAGACTGGTACAGATACAGAAGATGCTGCAGGACACCAGGCACAGCTTCAGAGTCAAACTGGCAGCACGGCAGCACTTCCAATGGTAGGTTTGGGGAACAAAAGGACAATGAAGTGTGGTGGTTCCGCTTAATTTCTACCACATCATCTTATATCAATATTAGCTACTCTGTAAGCAATTTAAAGGGTATTGCCTGGAGTTTACATGCCTTGGGATGATACTCAGCTAGCACAAATCAATTAAATCCATGGCATGACAACAGCTGAGGATTCAAGTAAATATGCACGTGTGGAAGAAATTCAACAGATATTAAATCACTGCATTTTCACCCTCACGCTTTGCTTCCCAAGGCCAAGGACCCACTCCCACAAGCAGCCCCCCCAGAGTGGCATGAGAATAAACTTCAGTTCTGTGTATGCAGTACTTAAAGAGGTCTGGACTCAGAATTACTTGAAAAAACATAACCCTGATTCATTCTGGTCACGTAAATTGAGTCAGTGATGAGAATTTGAAGGCACTAATCCTACTGGGTAATCTATTCAAAGCTGCACTTCTTAAATGATCTACAATTTATTAGTATGACCAATCACATAAGCATTACTTGCAAAAGGCTTGAACTACCATGGCTTTCCCATCCATTTTTATGTGTTGTAATATGGTTAAAATGAAAAGAAACAAAGCAGCGTAATCTCTTCAGAGTCATTTGCCAGCATGGTTAAAAGCCTGGGTAGGGCACTAGTGCAGGGACTCCCCTTACAGGTGGAACTGGCAGCATTGCCACTGGGGCAAAACTATGGGGCACTGGAAAACCTGGAAGGGGCAAAAGGAAAATAATAGGGGGGTTCTGCTAAATCTGGGATGCAGGGATGGAAATCCTGGGAGCATCACTGCCTGGGAAACACAATGTCAGCCTGCTGAAGGGCTTGTGCCGAGAGTCTCCTTGGAAAACACTCAGCCCACAGGACTTGGCTAGAAGCCACGAAGAAGTAGCTCCGTTTTGGTCAGGCAGAGTATTGATTTAAGGAAAACTCATTGAAGTATTTCCAATGATTTGCTGTAAGCCACGATCCTCACTGAGGCTTTACAATCAGGACTGTGCTCAAGCACCGGAGGGTTTCCAAGCACCATGCAGCAAGAGTGAGCCAAGCTAAAGGGTCTTCCTATGCTCCCAGGGCGATGCTGCCCCTCTTTTGATACAGCATTTCACACAGACTGAAGCTTCCTGCCACAGCCCCAACATTTCCCCTCCGACACTTCAGAAACCTCCCAGCAGCCCAAAATCTACCAACAGAGAGAAATGTGCCAAGGTTTGCTCAGTGAAATAAAATAACAATTGACAGCATTTGAAGCATTCCAGATTCCTACTGGATTCTAGTCCAAGATCCGTAAGCAAACAAACAAAGAATCACTCTCTCCCCCCCTCCCCAGCCCCGGATTTTGACCTGGCACCCCCCAACCTGCCACCACCCTCTCGGTACCTCCAAATATCACAGTGGCATCGCAAGCTCCTGCTTTCTGCACAGTGTGGTAGGGAATAACCCGCATGGGAGGCGCAGCAGGTTAATAAATTACAGGGAGAAGTGGCCTTGGCTTTGCTGCCAGCCACAGGCTGGGGTCAGGGTCCCAACCCACCCATGGGACAGCACCAGGATCCCATTGGGAGGACAAGGAGCTGGTCGCTCTCCTCAAATCAACCCAAACCATGAAAGAGGTGGGATGGAACAGAGGTGAAATGCAGGCAAATGAAGAGAAGAGAGAAAATCATAATATGCAAAGCAGAAAAGAGGCAGTTGAAGAGGAAACCCGAAGATGCTATCTCTGAAAGTGCCAAAAATAAAGTTTCCAGCGTCAGTTGAACCAGGGCAGCACAGACATCCTCCTGCCACACTCATGCTTCAGGCTCAGCTTACCCATGGCCAGGGCCACTGTCGCACTGCTGCTGCCCCACTGCTCACACGTTTTGCTTTAACCCCCCCCCCAACAACCTTCAGGGGACCCTCTGTAATGCTCAAAGACAGGCAACACCTCCTCTGCTCACCCCAATGCAGACCTGGAGGTAAACACCCGGTTGCCAAAACCCAACAGGGATCTCAGCGAAGCCCTCTGAATTCCGCAGCAGCAGGTTTTAACGGGCTGCTACCCTCCAACATAAAGCCATAAAACCTGAACTGGTAGCAACTGTCACGGAGCCCCGAATCACACCCCCAGTGCCATGTTCCCCTCCCTGTTTTGCTGGTGCAAACCTCGCAACATTTCGACATAGAAACAGTAATAGAGAAAAAACCCATGCAGTTACCAAAATAGCCCCATGAACGTAACCGGCTCCTCTGGGCACATTTTCTTAATGCCTTTCCCAATACGGTTACAAAAATGGGAACTAACCAAAAAACTCCATCTTTACACCTCGGCACCAGCCGTGCTGCGGGGTTGTGTTTGGCTGTGTTTATCTGGATCCTCTCCTCCTGCTTCTTGCTCACCGGGGCTTTCCTTTAACCGTGGCTCTTGTTAAAACAGCAGAAACCGGCTTTTACAACCCCTAAATACAAAGTTTTGCCACTCTGGGGGGAGCCCAGCTTGCCTTCTGGTTCTGAAATAACACACACGCTGCGCCTATGTGAAATGAATTCTCCCATGTTCTTATATGGAAGCCTTGCGAGTCCTCCCACAACCGCCGCCTGTTACAATATCAGGCAGAGATGGGCACTCGTTATCTAAAAGCCAGTACGTGAAATTTGGATCCAAATTACCCCAAGACGAAGCCAGAATTGCCACCCCTTGAGGAGCTCGCTCCCCTGCTCCGTGCTGCCTCTGCGGTTTTTATTTCTAAGCCCCGATCACAACTTTGATTTCAGCATGCCCCAAAAGCAGCAAAATCAAGGGAAAACGAAGGGAATAAAAAGGAACCAGAAGCGGTGTTACCCACCAGGTAGGCCCGTGAGCATCAGATGCAGCATTGCCGGGACCAGCCTCTTCCCTTGAGGTTAGCGCAAGGCAGGCAGAGAAAATACAGCGCGGAGGGGTGGGAAGGCGAGAGGAGAAGGGTAAAATGAGCCGGGGAGAGGAGCGGGTGATGTGCTGGAGGGGCCAACAAAGTTAACGCAAAGCGGGGTGTGGAAATATCCAGCGGGGTGGAAAACCCCCTCGGGGTAACGAGCCCGCTGGGGAGGGGGTGAAGGGAGAAGAATGGATAAATAAATACACGGAGGTAGAAGGGAAAGCGCGGCCGGGGCACCCCGAGCCGGCGCGGACAAAGGGAGGACGCGCTGCCGCCTAGGCTGCCACCCTCCAGTCCCAGCTCGGTTCGGTTCGGTTCAGCTCCGCCGGGTGCGGAGCGGCCGCTCTTTGTTCGCCGCGGATCGGATCCGAATCCGAATCCGGATCCGCACCAGCCCCAGCCCCAGCCCCAGCCCGGGAGGCGCCGGTACCTGCGTCCGGTGGCCGCGGTTCCTTGCGCGCCGCTAAGCCCCTGCGGCGCGTCCTGCGGAGCGGAGCGGTGCGGCTCGACTAGCAGCGTCGAGCAGGAGGAAACGGTAATTTATAAGCGCTTTCTTCCTGACCTCTCGTGTCTGTTGTCTAATGAGGGAGCTTTGAGCATCACCCATCCTGCTGAGTGGAAAAACACCGGCACGGCCTCTTCTTTGCTGGGGAGGGGGGAGCCTAAAGGAAGGGGTGTGGGGAAGGAGGGGCCATGCCGCAGACACGGCGGCGGAGCCCGGGCTGGCAGGCGGCCGTGGGGCGGCGGGGAGGGGCAGCTGCAGGGGAGGTGGGGGGGGGGGGGTGCCCGACCAACGTCCCCCTGCGGGGAGCGGAGCCCGGCCTCGTCCCGCGGCTGCCGGCCGGGGACCGGAGCGAGGGAAGGAGGGAGGGAAGGCGGACGGGCTGCCGGCCGCGGCGAGCCGGCTCTTTCGGTTTCACCCGTTTAAAACCGGGGTATTTTTGATCTCCACACAAAGAGCTCCCTTCCCGCACACAAAGCATCCCCCAGCGCTGGCACCGGCCCCGCGCTCTGCTCCTCCGCTGCCGCTTCGCCCCTTCGGGAGGGCGGTGGGAGCTCGGGTGCCAGAGCCGGAGTGGCTCCGCAGGGCTCTCCGGGCAGTTGGCCTCGGCAGCCGTCCCGGCTGGAGGAGGAAACCCATTGGGAGCGTGGCCTGGCAGGTGCTTGGGAGACCGGGATCTCCCTGCTCTGCTCTGCCTTCCCCCAGCCCTGCTCGTAGCTGAGAAGCAAAGTACGGCCGGGGCCGTCCGCAAGAGAACCCAGCAGGGCAGCGTTTTGTCCTGCCTTGGGTTTCACCACACTGAAAGCCGGTGCTTTTCTCCTGCAGACGAACGTGTATCTGCCTCAAATACATCTTTGCTCTCCTACCTGCATCTCCTCTAGTTCTGTTAATGGAAGGATACAGCATCATGGACACTCGCTAGGCGTTTTCATATCAGAAGATCTAGTGAGATGCTCTGTACTGCAAAATACCGTTTCGATCGTGGGGAGCAGCGTAGCTGGGAAAAGGAGATTTTGGGCAGAAGTCCCTTGCACTGGGAACAGTGGAAATGGACTGAAGAGGAGTGAATGGTCCTCACAGCCGTGCTCTTGCAGGCTTTCCTGGATACACCACAAACGACGGCAGCAGTCACTGAGCAACATACCTTTGGAGCCCAGCACCTGTGCATAGGCTGCTGATGGATTCAATTCCATCGCAGGAGTCTCCAGGGGGTTCTCTAGGGAGAGGCTGATTTCTTTGGCTGGTTGAGGTCAAAGCTGCACCCTTCAGAACCCTCCTCACTGGCAATGCCTGGTGCCAAACAGTGCCCTCGGGGCTTTTCCAGTATCTGAGCTGATTTGCCAAGTGAATAGGTTTTTCACTGACAAATAGATCCAGCTATAGGATATGTGCAGCTAGTGGATGACTTATCGCCCCTAAACTAACATGATGTAGTGCATGCTGCCACCTACGTCTCCTGATACAGGTTTCTGTACTGCACCTTCAATTCTTGGGCATCCTTTGCTGAAGGCACCCTGTGAGACTTCACAAGGGACCAAAAAACAGTAGGGGTTTTTAGGAAGGACCACGGGCTCTGGTACCCCCACAAGGGAATGAAGCCAACCATTTCTCACCAGCTCAGCATGAGGGTGCCTTCATGCAGATGAAGAACCAGCAGTCACATCAGTGAAATGTAAGTAGTGGCTGGAGCCTCATGTGTGCTGAGGATGCTGCCAGCACAGCTGTACCACTGACAGCAGTGGAATATTTTGCTCAAGTTCTCTAGAGGAATCAAAGCCTGTATTTTCTCTCTCTGGCTGTCTCTTGTTCTGTTGCTCCTCACTCATTAAAAGGAAATTCAGCCACACAAAGCACATGGTTTGTGTCTGTGTTGAAAAGAAAATAAATGTTTGGGTAAAAACCCAACAGCCAAAGCTGGTTTGAAGGCAGAGACATGTCAACAGTACCTGGAACTAAGTGGAATCATCATCATAATAATGATAATAATGGGTCCTTTTGTGTCCTGATGAGTACTGGGGGGAGCGATGCGTTAGCTGCAGCACTAGTGCCTCTGGCTCCCTTATGTAACCCAAATCACAAGTTAGAGCCCAAGTTACAAAGCACAAGCATGTGTGTAATAGTAACCATATAAATGGTGCCCAAAATGGCTATCCTTTTCCTGTAGGTCTGGCTTTAATCTATTAGTATTTTTACTTCTGCAATTGTATTGATTTCAATGGGCACTAGTGCCATTCATAGTGCAAACAAGCCTAACCCCTTAAAAATCCACCATGAAAGCATTAAGCCAAACTGAACTAAGGCCAAAATCACTTGGCTTACAGGTAGGTGTAGTTCAAATTACTGGTATATCAGATCTTGCCTGTATCCAGCACTAAGATTCTTCCCTGTGAGGGTGCTGAGGCGCTGGCACAGGTGCCCAGAGAAGCTGTGGCTGCCCCATCCCTGGCAGTGTTCAAGGCCAGGTTGGACACAGGGGCTTGGAGCAGCTGCTCCAGTGGAAGGGGTCCCTGCCCGTGGCAGGGGTTGGAGCTGGAGGAGCTTTAAGATCCCTTCCAACACAAACCAGTCTGACATCCTAAGATTCTATAAAAAGCAGAATATCATCTCCCTGTGCTACTTTGCAGCAGGTTTTTGCTGCCCAGCCCAAGGCATGAGGTAGCAATCACCTTCCTGAGCATTTTCCCTTTTCTCAGAGACTATTTTTGCCATTACCATGCTGAGCTGCTTTCTGGAGCTGTAAGGTGCTGGGTGCTGATACAATGAGTGCCTCTTGTCTCTGTTTAATCCAATAACATCTCTCCTCTTCTTAATCCACACGTCTGGGTCATAGGGTTTAAAAAAGACACTGGGCCAAATCCCCAGCTTGGCTACAAGGTGTGGAAATCTACTGGGAAGGCACAAAAAGTCAGGAGAGATTCACTGGATGTGCATCCTATAGAAGAGGTCTCAAGGGGCAGGGATGTGAGTGCCTCATTTCGCAGATGGATGTGTCTTCATAAAGGGTATAGCAGAGTTAGATCAGATTTCTGTCACATGAGGTGGAGGGAGGGATATACACCAGGATCTAAAATATGCTCACCAGCAAATCCTCATTCATGTTAAAATGGAAATGGATTTAATATTTCTTCATCATTTTCAGGAGAAAAACTTGTTTCTCTTCAATGCTGCTGAAGAGTGAAACCTCATGTTTATGGTGTTTTATGGACTCAAGACCAAGGAGGAGGTTTTGCAGGAATTAGGAAGATTTTACATATAAATGTTGAAATACAAAAAGCAAAACATATCCAGGCACAAAGTGCAGCAGAAAGTGAGGGGACAAGAGGACAGCACTGCCTGTAAAGAAGGGTATAAGCAAGAATGGCAAAAAGATGGTCTGAATGAGTCCACCGCATGAATGATGCTCCAAACACAGACTTCCTATACGAAGCTATATGGGAGCAACCTTCAGGGTTCCCCTGTAGAGCAAAGGATCCTGGGCTTGCAAAAGGGAGGCAGATTTTGTAAGGGATTTGCACGTCATACAGTGACCCTGGATTGCAGATTTTAAGCGTTACTAAATTGGGGAATAAAATTGTTGCTTTTGCTGTTACATACCAGGATATCCCTCTAATCCACGCAATCCACTAAGTTGCTGTGGGTTTAGTTTGTGTTTATTTTAGATGAAATTATGGCCTGGGCAGTTAATTTTTCTTTGTTTATCCATTTAACTCATGTAGAAGATGCCAACCAGAACTCAAACCATGACCTGTGGTTTTGGTACCCTCCCTATCGTGTGAACCTGCCACTGATAGAACCCCACACCAAGTTTAAAAGTCAATCACAAAGGCAACTCAAACCCACAGGTCTTCTTGGAAAATAGCCCCATTGGCATTAAGTTCTCTAATTTTACTGCTATGGGTGGGCTATTTTGCTTATATCTGGGACTGCCTAGCCATGATGAGATCACTTCCACCAGTCCTTGCCTTACATCAAGCTGATTAGGTATTAACTTGAGGCAATCAGCACATTTGAAAGGATGGAGCGGGTCCTTTCTGAACACCGAGTTTAGAAATGCCTGTTCCTCTACAGGGGGCTGGTTCCTTAGGTGAGGAGCAAACCCAGAGGACATAAACAGCCTGGAACCAAAGTGGTCACACAGGTTTTGGAAGAAGTGTCTCAAGTTGAGTGGCAATCGGCTACCTGGAAATAAAACCCCTCTCATGTATCCAAAGGTTTTCAGCGGGATTTTCAGGAGCTCCTGAGCAATCTAAAGTCCTTGAAAGGAAGGCACTATAGAATGAAAACCAGAAGTATTATTAAAGGATGGCTCCAAAGTGAAAGCCATAAAAATGAGCTAAAGCCCAACAACAGGTATCTGTCTCCTGTATGAACCGTATGGCTTGCATTTGTGAAGTCACTTCTAAACCAGTGGGGTTTTTCTTCACTGTTGCCATTGGGAGGAACAGTAAAAGATAAATAAATGAGGATAAAGTAATCTAATTAAAAACTAAACAACGTGCTTTCATCTTCCTTCCATATCCAGCCATTTGGGATTGAACTTACATGAAATAGATAAAAATTCAGTGAGGATTTTGAAGGACAACTGTTTCCCTTTAAGATTAATGATAAACACACTTGTGTGTTCAAGGGAGAATAGATGCAGTGTTACATAAGGGGATAAAGAAACAAAATCCTTTTTTTCCTTAAATTAAAAGAACCGGGATGTGTGTGGAATTTCGTCAATCACCCAAACTTCAGGAAACCCATCTTCTTTCACAACTGCATTCCTCACGCTGGGATTCATGGCTTCCCACTTTGAAACAGAACCACAGCAATTAAAAGACAGAAAAGATTTGTTTCTTTGCTTTGACCACACTTTGCCAATAGAGGATTGTGCCCTGAGGAAGATTCTGCAGCACTTGCCCTGGGCAGCAATCCGAACTGGTGCTCATCTTCTTCTTTACTATGGCATTAGTAAACCCAGTTATTGCACTTCCCAATTGGTTTTAATCTGCTTATCTCATACTAGATGTATGGTAACTTCTCTCTTTTAATCATTTTTTAGCCTGAACTATTACATAACAGCTCCTGTCAAATCTTATCAATGCCTGCCTAAATTTGCCCAAAATGGGACAAGAACAACAGGCAATGGAGTTCTTTAAAGTTGGCATTGTCCTTTGCTGGCTCATATATATATATCAGATACCATATACATAAATCATATATATATGATATACAGATGATGTTTGATACATATATGGCTCATATTCATATCAGATTATCACATATAGTCTGCAAAAAAACCCAACCAAAACCTCATTTTCTACCACATAACCTGCATTTTCCACTTCTGCATTTCATAAAAGTACTCACACCACAACTTCTGCATCAGAAGTTGATACATAAAGTTCCTCTTTTCCATGAATTCAGTTTTCCAAAAGAAGGCAAACGGAGGCTATTAATAACCAAGATACAAAGCCCTGAAAAGGCGGAGTCTGAATGTACTTGCTGCAAGAAAATAAAGTCATTTTGTTGGATCTAAATCTGGAATCATTATTTGACACAGTGCAGAACAGTTTGGGATTTGCATAGAGAGGCACTGCTGAGTTAAGGTAACAGTCCCCAGCCATGTTCCGAGCTGCACCCCCAGAGCATGAGCAGCAGGCAAGGAAGGGGATTCTCCCCTTCTGCTGTACTCTGGGGAGACCTCCCCTGCAGTCCTGATCCAGCTCTGGGGCAACAGCACAAGAGGGATGCGGAGGAGGCCATGGAGATGCTGTGAGGCTGGAACAGCTCTGCTCTGGAGCCAGGCTGAGAGAGCTGGGCTGGAGAAGAGAAGGTTCCTTAAGGGGAGACCTTAGAGCAGTGTTCAATGCCAGGCTGATGGGGCTTGGAGCACCCTGCTCCAGTGGAAGGTGTCCCTGCCCGTGGCAGGGGTTGGAGCTGGATGAGCTTTAATGTCCTTTCCAACTCAAACCACTCTGTGACTCCATGATATTTCGGCATGAAAGCAGCATGCATGTGTTTGGCTGAGCTACTTGGAGCTTTGTCTGCAGAGCAGAGGAAACGCTGCTTGCACACGTTCACACTCGACATTTTCAATCCTGAAAGTAAAGCTTCGTGTCTGAACAGTTTAAGTGGCCATCCCTCAGTGGAGCAAGCCCTCTGTCAGTGCTACTCCAGGTGATACCAGGCATGACAGTGGAAAACAGTCCAGAAACATATGGTGCTGAGCTCACTGATGCTATGAGAACCTCTCACCTTATGTAAGTGATCCAGACAAACCAATGGATTAAACTCATCGAAGAGCAGTGAATTCATATAGACTCACATTTCTTTCTATTTGCTTATGGGTGCCTCTACTCCCTTCCCTCTCAAAGTGATGATGAAACTCTTATAACTAGTGTATAAGGATGATTTCAAAGTACCTACTTTATCCTGACAAATTCCATTGGCAAGAGCAGACAAACAGTAAGAGAAAATACTGTAAGAAACAAAACCATTCCCAAATGCCTGCTTTTACTGGTTCAGCTGGAGAGAATTTCTAGCTAGGTGAATCAATGCATCGCAAGCAGAGAGGGAAAGGGCAGCAAGCGCTTGAGTGTCCAGAAGAAATAGATCCCAAACAAACCCTTCAAGCTAGTCAGACATTGCTCATCCAGTTTTAGGTGATTTTAATTAACCAAATTGGAAAGCAAACATGTAATCTAAACTCGAAACCACAGCACTTTGGTTTTCCGGACTACCCATCCAAATGCAAACCAAACTGCCTGCATCTGCTGGCCAGCGAGGCAGAGCTGGGGTTGGGACCTTTGCTTTCACCCAGCCAAGCAGTGTGTCAGCATCTGCTGTACCCTCACTTGGGATGGTTCTGATAGCTCCAGACACGTCCGTGCCTGCTGTCCCCTGGCACAGCCTGGGCACAAGCACTTAAGGCATTGCCTGCATGCTCCGAGGAGGATGCCTCGGCTTTCACCTCCGCGGCAGCACGGCGCTCCGGAGGGCAGCAATGTCACTGAGCACATGGCTTGGGTGACCTTGAGCCTCCCGCAGCAGTTACCTTTTCTGGGCCTTTGGCTTGCTCTCAAGTGATCTTTAAGCCAGAATCACCACTGCCTAAAATAAATCCAGCAATATTCCCTGCGGCATCCCTGCACTTCTCCTTCAGGATACCGGGCTCTTACCTCCTAACCTGGGCAGATGCAGGGTTTGGAAAGGTTACCCGGGTGCTTCCCGAGCAGTGAGCTCCTCGGTGTTAGGAGGAAAGGCAGAACTTTAGGGTGTTTTCTTGCCTGTCCCTATATGCTGATGGTGTGGGGATGTGCTGTGTTGTTCAGAGGTGGCCTTGTCAATGGCGTTTTTACAAGGTGTTTCCTCCCCGCTCCTAAAGACCATCCCATTTAGGGAGAAGAGAAGCTGGATCAAGGGGGACTGCTTCTCTAACCTTTGTCAAGCCTTTGGTGTAGTGCCTGTGGAGGAAGCGGCTGGGGTGAGGGACAGAGCTGCCACATGGCTCTGAAGCAAGCAAACACAAATGCTAAGGAGACAAAATGCCCCAAACCCCATGGACTGCCTGGCCAATGCACACACATGTGGCATTCCCAGCTTTCATTTTGAAGGCCCAGAATATCTTCATCGAGTCTTTCCTTTCTATAAGCCCAGCCAGAAGGAAGGGGAGTTTACCAGAGTAATGGATACAACCCAGGATTCAGGAGCAGCTATCGCTTTAAGTTTGGCTCTTTACTGGTTTTAGAAATACCTCTTCCTTAAAAACAAAAGATCTCTGACCTTCTCTTCACATCCATTTAATAAAATTTGCTATCAGTTTCATTCAAATGCCCATCTAGCACGTAATCACAAAGCTGCACTCGTGTAAAGCAATGCACAACGTCAGCTTCTAAGGTCTCCCTCAAGCTACCCAGGCCTCTCAGTTACCTTGGGCTCAGGTGTGTGGGGTAGCATCCTTGCAGAGAGCAGCCACTACCTGCCTGTTCCAGCCTGAGCATCCCACTTGGTTGTTTCTACATGGGAGGATGCAGAGAAGGAATGGGGTAGAACAGGCTCAGCACCTCCAATTCCTCTGTAGGTCCTGTGTAGCCATGTGGAAAGGGGCATGGCATTTATGGAGGCACATTCACTGGCTTGCTTGACCTCAGGGTGCAGTCACCGCCTCCAGCTGGACCAGTGGACACTGCCACGTGCCCACTCAAACACAGCTTTCCCCTCAAGTATTAGTAGTCTGAGTTTCACTTTCCCATTGAGAGCCTAAGCTCCCAGTCCCCCCAGTAAGACCTGGGTTTGAATGCAGGTCATGTTTCTGCTGTTCTCCATCAGCATCATGGCTGTTTGCTCCCAACATGAAGACAGATATTTTTGTAAGAGCAGAAGCATGAATCATGTCAAACTTGCCTTGGGATGAATTTTCAAGGCTATCGTGAGTCTGTTTGCACAACAAAACAGGAGCTTTCCTCCTGCTGAATGGTTCATGTCGCTTCCATGAGCACTACAAAAGAGGCTGGCTCTTTTAAATGTCAGCAGATACCTGGAATGGAAATTGCTTTCCATAAATCCTTTGGAAGCTGTTGTTGATGTTGATGTTTCTGTCTAATCGGACCCAAAGTTCAGTTTGGTAATTTCCATTAGACCTTGCTTTTAGGTATAAGCAATTAGCTTAACAAAACAGCAGATAGGATCTCTTCTGTGTTTGCAGTGCCTGATGCTGACTCTTACCTGGTGGGAAATGGCTTTGGAGGAGCACAGCCACGTCATTGTAGCTGTTTACATCACATTTCTGACAGGCCTCCACCCTGCTTTCCCCATCTGCACTTTGTTTTTCATGAATAAAGGTCGTGGCACTGGCATCACAAACAATATTGTTACTTGGAGAAGGAATTCAGCTGTCCCCTCTGGGCTATGAAACAATCCACATGATGGGACAGCAATGCACTCAAATGGTGGCAGGGCAGAAATCAGAGATGGGAAAGAAGATGAAAACCCACGGAGATCTCTGCAGACCTGAAGGGATCCTACAGGAAACCTGGAGAGGGGTTTTGGAGCAGGACCTATAGGGACAGGTCAAGGGGAATGGCTTTAACCTGCCCAAGGGGAGACTGAGCTGAGCTCTTAGGCACAAGCTCTTCCCTGTGAGGGTGCTGAGGCGCTGGCACAGGGTGCCCAGAGAAGCTGTGACTGCCCCATCCCTGGCAGTGTTCAAGGCCAGGTTGGACACAGGGGCTTGGAGCAGCTGCTCCAGTGGAAGGGGTCCCTGCCCATGGCAGGGGTTGGAGCTAGATGAGCTTTAAGGTCCCTTCAACCCAAAGGGTTGAACCTTCCCTCCCAGAATCACACCAATACAATTAAATAGTAAATCGAATTCTAGAGCAATAGTAAACAGCTTAGATGGTAATTCCTTGGTTTATCTCAGCTAAAGTCTTATGAAAGATATGTTTCAAACTGAGAATTGTCTGAATAATAATTAATACCGGTTTTTAACACAGTATTTTAGTGTAATCCCAGAAATCATAATTTCAGATCTTCCTTGTTGCAAAGCCCTCAGGATTCACGTGGCAATAACCAGTAATCAGATAAAAGAGAAGCAATTAATAAAGCATTTCATCATTAGACAGATTTCCAACACCGGAAGATCCTGCAAATCACCCAGCAGGTTTTACACATTCTCTGGCATTTGGGATTTTTTCAGTAATGAAAGCTCAGTGAATGGTGAATACAAGTATGAGGCTTAAAGCAATGTCACACAGGCTCAGTGTGCACAGAAATAGCATTTTAAGGGACTTGTTCAAATTTAAACCAAACTGTCTCTTTTCTTTATAAAGCATTCTCCTCTTGATTATGAACCAAATTAAAGTTGCCCCAAAAAGAAAGAGGTTTTAAACATAAAACCATCACACTCCTGTTTTCCCTTAGCATTGACTAAGAAGCGGTTGAGGTTACATCCCCATTTAAGGTTTCCACACCTCTTTGCACTGTATTTCCTCCGTGAAGTTTCATAAGTTCTGCTAACGGGGTAGGCCTGGGAGGTCTGCAGAGCACATCCACGCTCTCTAGGAAGTGGTTTTGGTGCTGCTCTAACAACCTTAAAGCAGTATTGAGTAAGCAGAGGTGCTGCTCAGCAGAGAAGTAACATCAAACTCCTGTCTGTACACCCTTATAATTATTAAGAATGGAGGCAGAAGTTATGATTATCAATCCTAATACCCTTCAAAGAAGGTTTTGAACATGAAGCTCCTTTAATTCACCCTTATGGGATGACCTCTGAAGGTCCCTTCCAACCCAAACTCTTCTATGATTTGATGAGTTGGGGACCACCTGATGAAAAGTCCCGAAGAAGCACAAGGTATCCCTGCTGCAAAGCTAAGCCTTAAGCTCTGAAAACAGAAGTGTGCTTAGAACAAAGAGGTTTTGAGCACAGAACCCAAATCATGGCAATGCACACTGCCAAACACTTCATCTGCCTGCTGCTGTTTACGTTATTCAGATCCACATGGAGTATTGTCAAGGACCTTGGCTACCTTTGCCTGTCACTGATCCAAGGCTGTTTAAGCTTTCTCCAGAGCTAGTCCCTGCTGCCACTCAGTAGTTTTTGCTCTTGCTTTTGTTTGTTGTTTATCTCTGAGTTGATTCCAGCCCTCAAGCATCTTTCTGGTACCAGAACAGGGTATATCAGGCAGCGTTTTAAGGGCATTGAAAGAAAGTCTAAAACTCCCTCTTCCACGACTCTTACATAGTCAACCCATATCCTGTTGATTTCAGACCTTGTTTCAGGTCTGCACAAGAACAGCTTTGCCATCTCTGATCGGGTATGGCTGCTTTATTTCCCTCTGGGTTTGATTTTTCCCAGTTTTCTGGAGAGGTTTCACACAGCTTGCCACCACAGCTCGAGTGGACAATAAAAACATGGATGGGAACTCCTCCAAAGTACGTGTTTGCAAGGAGCGCTATGCCAGGAACATCATTACCAGAGTCCTAGCAACTAATCCAGAACTGATGCCATAACTTTTATGTGTACCAGGGGCACTGGAACCCATGCTGAAATACTTGGCAAGTCTGGCCCTTAAATTAGGATATATTCTATTGATATTGGCTATGATCGACCACAACATTCCTTGGTTTTGAGGTAGTATTTCTGAAGGGGGAGGGCTTGTGATGCCAGTTCTTGTCATATGTTTTCCTGTCTCACCCTATCTCCAAGCCCAGCTAATCTGATGATATCCAACTGTCCTAACGAGTTGCATCTACTTCTATCCTGAAGTGCTGACAGCTGCCTGTCCTATTGCCAACAAAAACTTTGGAGACAACTGTACCTCATTCCTGCAACTACGCAAATTGCTCAGTTTCCAGCCCAAATATGAGATGTAATGAGACTTCTTTTCATTGATCCAGGTCTAAAAAAGGTGTGTCAAGAATGCACTCAATCATTTCCTCACGTGCAGCTTAATATCTCAGCTGGAAATGAAGTTTCTGTCAACTGGTTACAGAGGAGAAATCAAGGGCTCATGTCCATTATAGCAGAGGTACAGTCATATGGGCTAAGGTCACTGAGAAGGACATGCTCCTCCAATTAATGTTGGCATGTGTTTACTTATATTTTTATACATTGGTAATTCTTCCATTTGCTGCTCTTGCATTCAAAGCACATGTCAAGAGTTTCAGCTTGTTCTTATTCCCTCTCCTATGGAGCCAGGCTGAGAGAGCTGGGCTGGGTCAGCCTGGAGAAGAGAAGGCTCCTGAAGGGGAGACCTTAGAGCAACTCCAGTGCCTAAAGGGGCTACAGGAAACCTGGAGAGGGGCTTTGGACAAGGGCCTGTAGGGACAGGCCAAGGGGAGAGACCCATAGAAATGCTGATCTTCATCCAAATGTGGTCAGAACAAATAGAAGCAATGATCCACTGAGAGCTGATCAGCACAGCTCATCTCCAGGCTGAAATAAAGCGTTTTCCTTGTTAAAAGAAATCCACGTCTACCCTCTGCCCCTCATAACTTTTATGACTTGTCAGATTCCAGGAATCATGGAAAACACTCCTGAGCCAGGGGCTAAGGAGCAGCAAAACTGGTGAAGCACAGCTACTCCTGGCTTAGAGCAGCTCTGGTCACTGTTGTGGCCTCTCCTATGCCAGCCCTTCGCACTCTGTTTTCACAGCTGAATGTAGGACCCTATTCCTCCATTCAGCTTTTCCTCAGTAAGTTCCTCACAGATATACAAGCACAATAACTCCAAACTCTTACTGAGACCAGGCTGAGAAGGAAGAAAGAGAATCTGTTGTTGTTCTAAGGTTCTTTTTTATTCAGTTCCTGGGATGTGCTCAAACATTATGATCATGGAGACCATATAAGTAGCTAGATTAGAGCAACAGACATAACAGTGGTACTGGATACAGAAATAGCAGCCACTGCCAGTTCCATGGAAAGACAGGACAAATGAATAAACATCCATCATAACATCTGAAACCACCAGGCTTGGAAAAGCCTCTTTATTTTAGGAATAATCCACTGAAAGATGCCAGGGCTGGATCTGACCAGCTCCGAGTGTTTCTCAGGAGTGTAATTGCCATTGAGGAAGAAAAGGATGTTTAAGGATGGATAAATCCAGGAACCATCTATGCCATCATCTTTTAGCCACTAAGCTCTAGAGACAAATACAAGGGTTGGTTTGTTTGGTGTTTTGATTTGAAATCTGTAGTTTTCCCTAAGCATTTGTTCCAGATGTTTTTCATGCTGAAAAATTGCAAGCAGACCCAGGACGATGTCCAAAGTGAATGCAAAGCAAGCAAATAACCCAAAAGAGGTCTATTTCCCAACCACTTTTGAGTTGCAAGATGAACTCACCTGTACAGGACCTTCTCCCCTGTCAGTAGATCTAACACACCACCAAGAATAAGGCAAGGAAGGATCCAGAAGGAAATGGTAAACATCTTGATGGATGTCAATGCAACTATACTGTAAATCCTATCCCACCCTATGGGGATCAACAGGTATTTTCAGTGCCTGGTGTTATTTAGGAAGACGTTTGTGATGGAACACATGCTGTGCCATTCCAAGGCAGCAGGAACTGGCTTCTTTAGGATTACTGAAAACTTAGTAAATAAGAAGCTTTCTGTATTTCCTCCCAGCTGGAGCCCAGTCACTGCAACACAATTAGAAGAGCTGGAGGCTGAAAGAAGAGAAATTCTCTGATTTGACCGGAATTCTTTGCATTATAGCTGGTGTGTGCACAATGCATCCGGGTTCTGTGCAGTGCAAGATACTGAATACCTCTGTCTGCCTCAGCAATATTCTGAGCTTTGCATTGAGCTGAGCACTCCAATCCTTCAAGGTGGCCCTGGGAGGCCAACCCCTTGGGACATCGTTGGTGTCGAATTCTTTGAGGTTGCTGTAGTAGACTATGCAAAGAGATCACTTAATCCCAGGGAGGTGACTTTTACCTTCTATAGGGCCCCAAGAAGACCATACATTATATGCCTACTTTTGGTTTCCTCAGCAAAAGACAAGTGCTAAAAGATAAATCAAAGCATAACCACAATGCAGTTTCAAGACGTTTGAGATACTGATACAGGATGGGAATGCCTGAAATGCTGGCACTATGAAAATCAGCATGAAAATCTCCTAGTGACTGCATTGGGCTTGTATCCATACAGTTCATGCAGACAAAGACAGTATAAACACCAGAGGCTCAATTGTCCCTGAGCTAACAGAGCTCAGTTGTTTAAGCGCAGGAAACGGCCCACCCTTTTCCCACCTTTGTACACCCAGGCAGGGGTCAGCCACAGTGTAGCTGCCACATGGGCAAGGCTGATGCAAGCTCATGTCTGGCATTGGGTGGTCAAGGCAGGGAGATGGCAGAGCCACTGCCATGGAGCTCGTGACTGATGGCAGAGGTGGGCACAGAGGTACAGTCAATCCGTGACAATGCCTTGTGGTCAAGCAGATAAATCCCACCAGTTGGCTTGGAGATACTGGCATAAACCAGTTCAAGACAGAGTTTTCTTTCTTAAAGTGTATCAAAGTATATCCCCCTCTGCTCTGGTGAGACCCCCCTGCAATCCTGAGTCCAGCTCTGGGGGCAACAACACAAGAGGGATGCGGAGATGCTGTGAGAGCTGGAGCAGCTCTGCTCTGGAACCAGAATAAGAGAGTTGGGCTGGTTCAGCCTGAAGAAGAGAAGGCTCCTTAATGAGAGACCTTACAGCAGCCCCAGTGCCTAAAGGGGGCACATTTTTCACTATGAAGGTGCTGAGGCACTGGCACAGGGTGCCCAGAGAAGCTGTGGCTGCCCCATCCCTGGCAGTGTTCAAGGCCAGGTTGGACACAGGGGCTTGGAGCAGCTGCTCCAGTGGAAGGGGTCCCTGCCTGTGGCAGGGGTTGGAACTGGAGGAGCTTTAAGATCCCTTCCAACCCAAACCATTCCATGATACTACTCAGGTGAAAGAAAGTTTTCATCAGTTGCCTTTATAAGGGGAACAAGTCCAAGGAAGCAGAAGTACTACTGCCATTGACAACACATCCCACTTCCTCCCAGTATCTTTTGCCACCACTAACAGGATCCTGAAGTAGTTGTTTTTAATTCAGGATTGAGGTGATTTCATCCTTCACGTTCATTATCTGAGTAAGCAATTACATACTTCTCTCGTGCTTCATATTTGTCTTGATTATTCACCTTTGGTAATGGAACATTTAACAGGAGAGGGAAGGTGTGAGTTCAGTGCCAGAGAGTGCCTCCGCAGGCAAAACGAATGCAGGCACAAGAATCAAACACCATGATGGAAAACAAAACTATTTCTTCACTTTTTGTTAACTTCAAAACTCAAGCCAAAGTAGTTATCCAGCCTCTTACAGGAGCTCTCCACAGCTAAAGCATTGTGAAGCCCTCATCTCGGGAGCAGCAGGAGGAGGCACCGAGAGCTGAATTTCCATGCCACATAGACAACACACATTTAATCCAGTTGTGGTTTTCCTAATATGCAAAGATCCTAAAGGCAGCCCTGATTCAACTCATCAGTTCCAGCTGATTTTCAAACCAAGGGCTCTAATAAGCAGCTTCAAGAGCATCTGGGCAAATGTAGCTCAGACCAATTTGCCTCTAGAACATCCTTTGAATATGTTTGCACAGCCTGTGTTCACAAAGCTCCATAAAACCGGCCCTACCTGCACAAAGTGCTTACAAGTCATTCACCTTTCCTTTAGCTGATATTAAGGGTACTCCTGTCTAATGGTGTGTCTGGAATCACGATGATTTAATCACCGGGAATGCAGTGTGCAGGCAGGGGACTTGTTGTCCCACGTCACTGTGCCACAACCTTGACCTAATGATAGGATATCGGAGAGGAAGAATGTAGAGCAATCATTGCCACCCAGACTTGGCTTTCCTACTACGGCTCTATGCCAAATTTGATAGTCTCTTTGGTGATCCGGGCACATGCCCATTAAGATGAGTTTATTTTAAAGAGGTCAGGTAGCAGCTGATGGGTGATGGGAATCTTGTAGCATTCCCAAAACAGGCAGCATTTGAATGAAAAAGCTGCAGATGCAAACGTCAGCAGATGTACTGGCAATGCCCTGTGCTAGAGTCCTTGTGAACGTTGAGTACTTGCTTTATGATGCCTAATTTTAGTGCCTATTCACTAAATCAGTTCATTACTTACAGCATGTAAGGGATCTTGGTCAGATTCAGAGTCCCTTGGTGCTGCACAAACACAAATGTCAGTTGTGGTAGATCTACAAGCTAAGGCCCTGCAAACTCTTACCATTGGCTGAACTTTCCATGCAGCTGGAACGTGGTTCAGCCCCATGTATGCAGTTCTGCAGTTCTATTGTGTTCTAGTTCATTATCTATTTAACACCTATTGAACTTGCTGCAGCTGCTTAAAAACAGAAAGTAAGTCATGCACATAAATGTTTGTAGAACATCAGCAGCAATACAGGCAGAGGAAAGCTTGAGAGAGAAAGAAGATAAAAGTAACTGTAAAGGGAACTTGTGATTACACAGACCCGCTACATACATAATCTGTGGGCTTTGTGGTTTGGGAATTCTGTTTGTTTGCTTAATGTAAATGAGCAAGAGAATGTAAAGAATCTCTGCCACCTACTGAAGCTGAGAACTGAAATGCTATAGGCCTCACCCAGAGCGTTGGTAAGTCATTCCTTGTTCAGCAAAACACTTGGCCACATTTTGCACTCCAAGAGGAGAATACCTAAGAGCATGTTTTTGGCTAGAACTGGGGAGCACTTGCCCACAAAGTGCAAGCCCAAATGAACATGCTGTTCCCTAAACACTCCTGCTCAATGAACGTAAGGTGGGAGGACTCACAGGAGGTTTGGGGCTGTTTTTCCTTTCAGCATTTGTGAGCAACTTTCTACCAGCTGTAGCCAAAAGCCACCTTGGGGAATGTTCTGTATTCAGTCTAATTTAGTGGTACCCGATTTAGATGCAAGTTCTCACCATGCATCACTTTGAGAACAAGTTTCTTTGTAAGCTGTTGACAGAAAATGTTTATAGTCCCATTATACTTGAGTAAAAAATGTGAATTGAGTAATGGATGCAATATCTGTTCCTTCAGTTTACTGCAGTTTATTTCCCTGTTGTGCACAGTTTTGTCCAGACTTTTAAACCAAATCCACTTTGTCTTGACTTGGGCTTTTTATTCCCCATGACCAGTTCAGCAAGCTGAAGTTGGGAGCTTGCGGAGTGTGAATGTCTTGGCGTGATGATACTTCCAGGGAACCAAGAGTCCTAAACCCCATTGTGTTAATCAAAAACGTGTTGTAGCTCCTCTGCTTTGGGAATGCTGAGATAATCGCTCACCTTTAACTTACTGACACACTGAATTTTGACTACTGAATACTCGCCACAATCCACACACCGAGTATCGGCTATTTGTAGCACTTGGCAAACAGAACAGAAAAGGTGGGACTCCAAATATCAGCTCTCTACAGATCTAAAAGTCTTATTTAACAAAGAGTTTCTCTACTTGCTGAAGTTAAGCACACACCAAAGATAAGCATAAGCCTGAAAGCTTTGCTGAAGTCATACTCTGCTTAGGGTTGGATTTTAGGTCTTGCTTAATCTGGGCCACAGCTAACAGCTGAGGAGTGATACTGAGAGTAACAACCAGGACTCCAGGGAGGGTGTGGATGCTATTTTTGAGCCACTTAAACAGATTGCTATTCAAGTTTTGTGTCAGTTACAACACATTACACAGATACAGAGATCCTACAAGCAGGCCCGAGTTATCTTCTTGTTTAATGACACCTCACGTATAGGTCTCTAGAGCCCCTCAGCTTTTTACCTTGCTGGGTGGCTTTCTTTTTGCCCCATTGTGCCAAGTTGGCTGATCTCATTGAATATTGATATGTGAAAGGAACAAGCCTTCCCTTTCTTTAACATGGGTCTTGTTTGCTCTTCCTGGCATTGAATCCTTATTACGTCTGCAGGGAGGGTTAGCTTTCAACCGTTGTGTTATTGGAACGTGTCTCCATCAAGATAGAGGCATGCCCCAGCAGGACAAGGTGCTGTGAGAGTTCAGGTTGTTGCTGTTAGCTTCCAGTAAAGGAAACTATTTTTCAGCCACCCATGTTGAATTGCCAGTGGCCAGCACAGAAACCTCTTGTTGAACAAAAGCTGCTGGACCATTGGCATTCACAACACCAAAGATGCAGCCCAGCCATCAAAGCAAATCAAAGGCCAAACCTTGAATTTCTTACTGAAGGCTTGATCTTGTTAAGCTTGACTTGCCTAAGAAATCTTCCTTAGCAGTATTAATCCTATTGATTTGAGCACTACCTCAATCCTTTCCCTACTGAAATTCCCCCTGAATAGAGCGAGGAGAAGCCAAAAACTTGTGGATTACACTGGTGAAAAGATATGCTATGAGCAGGCATTATGGGCTTTGGGAGGAACACAACAGAGCACAGTACATGATTATAAATCACAGGATCATGCTTTTAAACCAAACACAGTGTCCTTACACGCTTTTCTCTGAAATAAGAGGGAGGAGACCGTCAAGGCTAAGACAATGCCGGATTGCATCTTTGTCATATCTTGGGTTGGTTCTCCTAGCGTACCTGCCTGCGGACAGACCACGCTTTCCATAGGCTGTTTTAACCTTGACATACAGACCTTGCTCTTTCCAACAAACGCAAATGAAGCTCCCAGCTCACGAGGAAAGACACTTAGATTATGACAGCATGCTGACACACACGATAAGTGTTCTTTGCAACTCAAACCAGCCAGAATACCCCTCTGAAATAGTCTTTCTCACACAACATGCTGTTTTCTCATTATGTGTGTTGACATTTTTCAGACTGACCTCAGCTAGATATTTTGTTCCGGAGTCCCCATTTAGTGGAACATTTAAACAATAACACTTTGAAGCATGCTCAGTCTCTCTTTTGAAGTCCATTCAGGCTCTGCCCTAGGGTCAGCAGGCGCATTCCAGCAATGATGCACGGACCATCTGCTGTACAAGTTTAAATCCCACTGGTCCTATACCTAGAGGTACTAACATGTTGCATAACTCCTGCTGAAAAACAGCCTGTCAGTTCAGACAGGGCTTGGATTTATTCCTATAGTTCTCTTATCCTCCCACTGGAGGGCCTGTGCACAGTAACCTTTGAGAGTGGTTTCTGGAGACTACAAAGTAAGGAGATAAATAATAAGAAACAACATTAAGTTCAACATTAAGTTCTTGTATTCACAAGCATTATTTTCCTTTGCCCCTTTACTCCCTGTCTCTGTAAATCCCAGAGTTCATTGTCTGGCATCTCATTTAGGTGCCTTCCTATCCCAGACTTTTCACTTAGGTGGCTCTGGCTACGTTACCCTAAATAGTGCTCCATGGCTCAGTAGCAATTGCTGAACAAGGATGGTGCAGTATGAAGGGTGAATTTTCCAAAACAATGCCAATGATTCACGTGACCAGTGACCATACAGTAGGAATCTGGCATCAAAAACACGACAGGAATCTCTGCCAAATTATGTCTTTGTCTATATATTTTACCCATTGTGCTTTAATGTTAACTAGTCATTATTAAACGTAACAATGCATTGGCTAAAGTTAATGTATTTCAGACCCAGGCACTGTTAGTCTTATTGATGCTATGTAAACACAGAGGAAGGAGTGGTCCCTGCCCTTGGGATTTTAGAATCTAAACTTGGACAATACACTTCAAACATATGGTATATCCTGCAGGCTGAGCTACCAAACTTCAATCAGCATTAGCCTTAACAATTAATTTATGTTGCACATATGTTCTGCATTTGGGGGCATTTGCCCTGATGGGCCCCTTGAAGGAAATATGAATGTATGGACATGCTGACCTTTTAGATGCAGAAAGAGATGGCAACAAGGAGGAGGAGGCCAGGTGAGACCTGTGGGATGGAGCATGGCAGAGGGAGATAAATAGGATACAAAAGAGAGAGATTTGGAAGTCTTGTAGCATAAGTGGAGAACAGCTGCAGCAGAGCAAGTTTCTCAAAGCAGCTCTAGCACTAGTTGAGCCCCAAAATAAGTGGGCACGTTTCCACTTTTGAGTATCTGTCACTTATTTAGATGCCTCCTTGGAAACCGAGCTCTCCGGAAAATCTGTCCTCAACGGTGGGTGCTGAGCACTAAGGCAATCTGGCCTCTTCATTTTCTCAGTGTGTGCTTCATCTGTTCGAAGGAACAAGTCCTTCTGGAAATGTAAAAGAAACAGGCAGAAAGAAGCGTTGGATACAGAAAAGCACACAAGCTGCCTCGTGGGCGAGTGCTCAAGAAAGGCAGAACAAGCCAAATTTCATAAGCCAGATGAAGTCAAATGTCTAGCCACCAGGACCCCTTACAAACACTGCAGTAGAGCAGGAAAGATGGTGGACACGGGTTAAAGCACTGAATAGGAGTCAGGAGATAGGAACTGGCTGATTTGCTTCACCTCCCTGTTCTGAATGTTCTTATCTGTCACAGAAAGAAGTGGAACAGGAATATCTGCCCCACTACCCTCCAGGAGGAAACTGTGAACATTAGGATCAAAATACTGCCTCAGATGGAAGCAGCAGCCCGTGGAGTCGAAGGGAGATCCTCTGAGGCTTTCTGCCTCCACAAAACAGAGTTGAAAACAGTATATGTGCCATCCCTGGAGACATTCAAGGCCAGGCTGGATGTGGTTCAGAGCAAGCAGATCTAGTTGAGGATGTCCCTGCACATTGAAGGGGTTTGGACTAGATGAGCTTTGAAGGTCCATCCAACCCAAACTATTCTGAGTCTACAATTCTGTAACAGAGCATGAAGGCACACAGAGCTGAAGAGCATATTGTGGGACATACAATCATAGAATAGTTTGGGTTGGAAAGGACCTTCAGATCATCCAGTTCCAAACCCCCGGCCATGGGCAGGGACACCTCACACTAAACCATGGCACCCAAGGCTCTGTTCAACCTGGCCTTGAACACCGTCAGGGATGGAGCATTCATGGCTTCCTTGGGCAACCCATTCCAGTGCCTCACCACCCTTACAGTAAAGAACTTCTTCCTTAGATCCAATCTAAACTTCCCCTGTTGAAGTTTGAACCTGTTAACCCTTGTCCTATCACTACAGTCCCTAATGAATAGCCCATCCCCAGCATCCCTATGCTTCCATGTATGCAGAATCCAGCCTCCAGCTATGGAGGGACATAAATCCCCCATTCATTAGCCATGCCTCAGGTTGTAGCATTAGTGGTAGCCAGTTAACCTTGAAGTTAGATCTTCTCAGACTTTGGTGTCACCTCTGGTCCCCATGAACCACAGCAGTCGCCTTTGGCATAATGCACCCCCCTCTTGGCATCATCCCTGAACTTGTCCTTGCATCTCCCTGGTGGGATCCTGTAAGAGGATTGGGTGGGCCAGGAGGGAACAACTCCACTGTTTGAGCACAAAAAGCCATGTTCATTAACAGGCAAGAACCAGGAATGGAAAAATAGAAACCAGTGGATTTGCCATTAAATCGGATATTCCTGGAGGTTTCCCTCAGCACAAACTAACAGAAGCAATTGAGAGACCTGCCCAGTAACTCCTGAGCTCCAGTCCCTGCTCTGACATTAACCCTGAGCCAATACAATCCTCTTGTTCCCTACAATAAGGCCTCAATCCTCCCCTGCCATAAATCAACTCCTTTCACCTAAGTTAGTGTTACCCCATCTGAAGCTTTGCTTCAGCAATTAGGGCACCATGGAGCGAGCTCCTGCAGTAATTCCCAGGGAAATCTGGTTCCCAGAGAAGTTCACGCTCCCAGACAGCCAGACGTGTTCTTGTGAGCTGTTCTCATGACATTTGAGGCCCGCAGAGTGGTTACCTCCTGACAGGACATGTTCCTTTGAGATCCAGGCTTACCAGTGATGGATATCTCTCAGGATAATTAACCACCTTCAGCTGCTGCTACTAGAGAAGGGAGGGAGCTTTGCATTGCCACTGCCCAGCCAGAGATTAACTCCCTGGAGGAGCTGCCAGAGACTTGCTTGGTTCTTGATCCAGCTCATAGGGAATTCAAGGAGCTGGTAATTCCCCCAAGTTTAAAAAGGTTCCTCATTCACCTCCATTGCCATGTTCCAGTTACATTTGCCCTCCTCTTAGTAAACAGCCAACATTTTCTTGGAAACAGTCTCATTCCTTATGCCAATGGCAAAACAAACCCAAGCCCATCATGGATGTGTCCTTTCCAAAGAATCACCACAAAAATGTCTGAAACCCTGTAAAGGCTGTTAATGACTCTAAATCTCCATAGGGCTTTTTCCCCCCTTTCCTCTTCCATTTTTCTCCTTGCTCTGACGAGCTGGTGAGTTGGGAATGGTTTAAAATACCACAATAGCCATGGCAGGACATCAAGAAAGAAACAAGAACAGGGTTTTGAAATACTTGGGGATAAGGCTCCAAGCACTTGAGTTGGTGCTTAACTGCCTGGGCTTCACCACACAGCAGTCAGATGATCTCTGCCGCTTTGGGAAATAGGAGAAACTCTGGAGAAGGGTGGGGGGGAAACAGCCTCTGCCACATTGGTCTTTATTGTCTTATGGATTTTATCACAGTATTGTTCTTTATTTCCTGCTATTTATAGGCTCTCATGTTTTGTGCTGCTTTCATGTTTGTGTTATCTGCCTTCCCACGACATGTTTCACCCCAGCCCTTGCCTGCAGCTGGATCCATAAAGGCCAGAGCACCGGTTTTGAATGGCGCATCACAGCTCATCTTCTGTCTCAGGGTGATGCATACAAAGTGCCCTTTTCTGAAGCACTGAGCCACCCAAGATGGGTGATTTAACTGATGGTGCTTGCTCTTTATGCACACTCACATAAAGAAGACAAGGAGTTTGCCAGTGGGCTTTTGGGTATCAAGCAATGATATTCTTTAGGAGCCTCAGACAGTGACGCTGGGGCTGTCTCCCCTGAAGTCCATGCTTTACAATGAATTTAAACCACTAGCCCATCAGTCTACGATTTGATGATAACCGTTCTGGGAACTTCATCTGAATTACTTTATGACTCTCGTATTTGTGCAAGGCACTACAGAAAGGATGTGCTATAGACACTATTCTAGTCCTAATTCCCCATGATCTAGGGATGGAACTCCACTGACCTGAACTAGAAAAGTGAAGTTAGTTCTGGCTGGAAACAAATGATGAGGTTTGTAGAAGTCAGCTCCCTGCTGTAGGAAACTGAAAATAAGGAACTGTGGAGCTTGAAATAAAAATGGGGAGAGGTGCAAAATAAATGCTGAAATCACTGAAGCCAGGGATTTAATCCTACCAGTGTCCTTGTACCTTCTCCTTGGGTACGGAGCAGCCGACCTTGGAAGCAACCATAAAGCTCAATGCCAGTAACAACAGGGAAAAAACCTTCACCTCAACAGAGAGGAACAGCAAAGCCTGCTCTGGGACCTTTCACAACACAGGTCCAGCACCAGCGCCTGCTATGGGCTGCAGGAGGATTAGAAACCACTTGTTTAGAGATGGAGCCAGGCTTTTGCTTAGGGGATTTTGGGATAAGTTACTCCTACTGTTCTACCTGTGAGTGTGTGCAAAAGGGCTGCAGAACATTGCTCTTCAGTGGTGCAGCATAAAGGCACCTGTTTGTCCATGAGCTTTGCCTTAAATCGGTTCTATTCCAGGAACATCCTTTGGAAAACAGGAGATCTCTCCTGTAAGCAGCGTGAAGCACAGGTTTCTTATTCAGGCAGTTTGACACAGGTTGCTGTAGTTATCCTTCCCTCCCTACAGCAGCCAGACTGAAAGAGGAGACATCATGGAAATAGAAAGCATCTATGATGAACCAGACTAAGCAAAGACAGTGTAGTGCAAGGAGAATGAAGAGGTGGCAAAGCCCATGCACATGTTGGCAAATCCTGGGAATCTTTCTGAGTGATGCTAAGCCATGACCATCACTAAAGCAAAGGCCTTGTCTCCCAGGAACCAGTGAAAGCTGCCATTGAACATCTTTAGTGGCCATTGCAGTGAAATCATCCATTTTGCCACACAGAAGCAATGTAGGGAAAGCCATGAGCAATCGTTTTTCAGGGTGGGAGGAAAACAATCGCCACTAGGAACTCCACAACACTGGAAACCAAAGCCCAGCCCAGCTCTCATCCCAGCTGACCAATACAAAGTGTGAAACCAAAGGTTTCCAGCAGAGACTGCTGCAGAGGCTTAAAAGATTGTGGCTCTGCTGCAAAAGCAGAGCCCTGGTCCTCCCAGAAAGCACTGAGTGCCTTGGTGTCCATAGGGATGAGCGTGGATGGGGGGGTGTCCCCTCTCCCAAGCCCCGTGCTTACGTTCTGCTTCTACCCTTTGTTATGGCTGGGTTCAGCTCAGTGCCTGGTAAGAGCCAACTCGTGCTGATCTACACAGCCCTGCTTCCCATTGTGTCACCAGGTGCCCTCCCAGCCACCATCTCAGGTGCACGGGGAGGTTGTGGTAGTTTTCCAGTCACATTCCGAGATGGTTATTCACACTTTTATCATGGCAAGATTAGACTACGGTAATTCTGTATTGGCTGGCATCCCAAAGCGGGCTGGGCACAAACTGCAGATGGTGTGGAACATGGCTGGCAGGGCTGGAGTTAAGAAAGGACAGCATCATCCATTCTGTTAAACCCTCTACCTTGGCAATTGGTTATACAGCACATTGATCTGAAAACCATCCTTTTGTGCACAGCCGAAGTCAGGTCTCCATCAGCAATCTCATGATTCCCTATGGTCCAGAGTGTGGGACCAGGGCTCATGCTACCTGGTAACTAATTCTCTAAGGAGTGATATCAAGGAGGTGAGGGTAGTTTAAACCTCACTTCCATCTGCTCATTCTTCTCATAAGCCTGTGCAAAAGCTGGGTGGGATGCTGCAATTACAGCCTTTGCAACCATTAGCTGTAAGGGAGCAACGGGCTCTCCTGCTCTTATTGGGAGCAAAAGGCAGCCTGAAGACCACCCTCCATGATCAACTGGCTGCAGGCATATGGCACATTCCTCCTCTGGGCAGGGCTGGGGAGAAGTGGTGATGCCAGCCTGATCCCAGAGTGGCAGCATCTAATGCAGCACATCCCTAAACCTCTCCTAAATGGAAGAGAAGGCTGCGGGGAGACTTTATTGTGGCCTTTCAACAGCTTATGGGAGCCAACAAGAAATCTGAAGAAGGTTTTTTATAAAGACATGGAGTAACAGCACAGGGGGGAATGGCTTTAACCTGCCTGAGGGGAGACTGAGATGAACTCTTAGGCAGAAGCTCTTCCCTGTGAGGGTGCTGAGGCGCTGGCACAGGGTGCCCAGAGAAGCTGTGGCTGCCCCATCCCTGGCAGTGTTCAAGGCCAGGTTGGACACAGGGGCTTGGAGCAGCTGCTCCAGTGGAAGGGGTCCCTGCCTGTGGCAGGGGTTGGAGCTGGAGGAGCTTTAAGCTGAGGCCTCATCAGCAAACACAGACAACTGGTGCATGTTCTTATGTGCCATCCCTCACTTGTGTAAACAGTGGCTACACAAACAATTGATAGGATAATAACTGGCTTCATACAGACCAGCACAAATAAAACCTTCCGGTGGTTGGGGCTTTTGTCTTCTTCAAACTTTCTTTCTCTGGAGGAGCCCCTTACGAAAGGTGTATTCCTTCACATGTGATCCAGTTTTACATTGAACCCTGATTTAGCTCATGGTGGCTAAATTCCTACCGGCCTTTCATGCAAGGGAAGAGCCTTGTAATTAGAGTTCCATTTGGCTTCTTTTTATTAAGTGCTCTTTCCAAAGCACTATGTGCTCTGCTGCACAAGAGGGAGAAAAGCTGGGGCAGCTTTTGCTGTGGGGTGGACTGGCATGGCAAACACGGTGTGCTCTGAGCTGTTTACCTTCCTCACCGCTCCCGCAGGGAATCTGTGACCTGCCATTCATGGATGTGGATATAAAAGCTCATGCTGTTTTGGTGGTTTGGGGGGTTTTGTTAGTACGAGACAGCTGACACAGGCTGCTTTGGGAAAACAACCAAACCTTTTGTTTTGGGGTAAAAATAACCCCTGTATATAAAGAATTGCATTGACTCTGCAAACAGCTCTGCATAAGGGAGGGACAGTGGGGTCACACTGACATTTTAAACCTACAGTGTCACCCTCACTTTAGAAATTCAGAAGCTTGGGGAAGCTGTTGGAGACATAAAATATTTCCCCATATGGATACAAATACGTTACTGGGACAAAAAAGCAATGTGAGAAAACAGGAACAGTCAGGATGGTTTACCTGAAATCATGAGAATTTAGAGCTCAGGTAAGTGAGATACAAGTGAGAACCCATGACAGTTGGTCTCTGATCCTTGAGGTGACCTGTGCTTGTCATGGGACTGGGAAGTATACAGGGACCTGTTGCATCATGTTTATACACTCACCATGTCGTGCTGCACCAGATGTCTGTCTGCCTTAACTCAAGAAAGCAAGTGGGAATGGCTTCAGGATTACTGCAGCTTGGACCACTCTGACAACAGCTTTCAGGGCAGAAATTACCACAGTCTAAAGCCAGCACATTAATAGAGCTGCTTTGAGAATGATGCCAATTCTGAGAAGTGCTGACACACACCCTTCAGTCACAGGTATCCCTGCATCCCGTTTCCACATTTCCCCACACCAGCAGACCACTCAGCTGCTGCATGAAGGTGCCAGCCCATCTCCCACCGGTGCTGAGGGCGCAGGCTTAGCTTTAAGATGCACTGAAAACGGTACTAATCTCACAAAGGATCTTTTAATTTCCCAACATCTAATTTTAAAGACAAATTTTATCTGCATTTGTGGAGCTGAATCACTTCTCAGTGGGTAAGCATGAGGTGTCTGAATAGAGGCATCTAGAGCTATTGTGAAAGCTTGCAATCACTTAAGGCACCAGCATGGAGCTGGCAGGCAAAATCCAGGACCTACAGGAGACCCACATCCTATTTTAAGGACAGATGGAGCTGATGTAGGACATGTGGAAGCGCTGCAGTATATCACAGTATCTATACAGAGCCAGATGCGTATAGGTAGGCAATTCCACTACCTCCTGTGTGAATCAACCAGATGTTTGCATCTGGTCACTAGACAGGTCTCCGTGAATCCAGCTACCATGGCCTTGAGCAGCTGAGCATCCTGAGCTGTGATCTGCTCCAGTGCCCATGCACCCAAACATCAATCCATTTAACACATGCCTGTGACAGTGATAACTGATTGAGCCACATGATGGACTAGAGATCAGACAGCAAACCTCACCCTGCTGTGTGTCACACAGCCCACCAGCTCAGACACGTGCTGTTTCAAGCCAAGTTCTCTGTCAGATGAGAGGAAGGCTCTTATGGATCACATAAACAGCACAGTAAGTGCTGTGGCCCTCAGCTGTGAACATTAATGCTCAATATGCCAGGTGGCTGAAGCTGCAAGCATGTAATCTCCTGTTGCTGTGTAGCTTCCAGGCACCCTTCCATGTTCTTAATTCTCTCGACAAATTTGGAGAGATTTGTTTCCAAAGAATACATTTTCCAGCAATTCAGAACATAACCATCACATTATGAACTCCATCTGCCTGACGACAGCCAAAGAGCAAAGAGCTCAGATATCTCTATAGAGCCACTCTTGAATAGCTGGGGAAAAGCACATGCAAAAGATTACATGCTGTATCCTCTAGATACCACCACTAGTGACCATAAGTGTAAATGACTGCTCAAACTTCAGGTTATGTGCAAACCTAGCTGCTTAAACAGCTTGTAGGCATTCACCCAGAGGCTGTGATTAGAGAGAAGAATGTAGGAAGGCCATGTCTTCACATGGTACAAACCACCACAGCTCCATTATAGAATTATATCAGTTTCTGCCAATGGCAGCCTCATTTCCTGGCATCCAGACCAAATCGTGGCCCAGGTATGCCTTTGCCATGGAAACACACCACCTAAGTGAGGGACCACATGAGCAGCTGAACAGCAACTGTATTAATACTTGACAGGGCAGGAAAGAAGGAAAACAATTGCTCTAATTGAACCTATGGGGGGTGTGAGCAAGGCAGAGTGCACAGCAATTACCTGCTCTGGAGCATAGCCAGGACACCACCACTAACACTCCTGCTCCATGGCACTGTGAAGGAACCTGCACAGGATTTGGGTTTCCATCTCTGGCTAAAATGGTTGTGTTCACACAGAAACACAGCTGTGTGAAACGACTTGGTGTGTGCTCAAGGCTGAGGAGGGAAGTGGGGCTGCAAGCTCAGGAGCTGACTTTCCAACCACATGCATGGAACATGTGATAATTCCAGACTGGTTTGGGTTGGAAGGGACCTTAAAGCTCATCCAGTTCCAACCCCTGCCATGGGCAGGGACCCCTTCCACTCGAGCAGCTGCTCCAAGCCCCTGTGTCCAACCTGGCCTTGAACACTGCCAGGGATGGGGCAGCCACAGCTTCTCTGGGCACCCTGTGCCAGCGCCTCAGCACCCTCCCAGGGAAGAATTTATTTCCTAATATCTAAGAATCCAAGGAGCACAAAGACACTGGTTAACAGCAAAATGAGTCTCCACTGGTAGCATGGGTAGGAGATAACCTGGCCTGGTGTGATTGAGGAGTCAGCTTGAGGTATCAGTTGAGAAGAAGCTGTAGTGTCTGTGGGAAAGATCGGCTAAAGTCCTGGAATAACAAAGCTCCTTTTCTATGGAAAAGCCCATGGGCAACGGCTTACTCAGCAATCCCTGTTTGTGGTCCAACACCCATTTCTCAGTCATACACCACAGGAACAACTTCAAGCCTCTGCCCCATCATCAGCCACTACTCCATACCCATTCCAGAGCTACAAGTCCTACACACCACCAACACCTGAACCTGTGACCGTCGGTTCTGGACCCCATCAACACCCCCTGAGACACAGAGCTCCCCGCAGCCTTGCAGGTTGTTTTTAGATAGACAAACTCAAATGCCTGCCACAAAAGCTTAATCTCTCTCCAGCCACGCTCACGCTGAGTGTCAATAGGAAAAAGGCCCATGAATACGCTTGATAATTACAGAGCCGTGGCTGTAGCAAAGAACAAAGTATAATGCAGGCTTGAATACTCAGGAAATTGACTGCTGATATGTTTCCATTCATTGTTTTGTTCTCTGTTCTCAGTGTTATATTAAAATCTCCTACTAAGAATGAGCTTTCTTGTTTAATGGAACTTGTCAGTTAGAGGAAATCTGCTTGAGCTGTTTGATCTATTCATTAAAATAATATTAATTGCAAATTTAGCCCACGGCCCTATCTTAGAGAGCAAATCACTGGAAAGCTCAAGCTGGTGGCTTTCAAACCCTGTTACCTACAAAACATTGTGGCCCATCAAAGCCAAACTCCAAGGCATTCCCCATCCCTTTGCTCCAACTGTTCAATCCCAGCTCTTCATGAGGGATGTCGATGGATTGTACCAGTCACCTGACGTTGTTTTCCTGACTCTAGTAGTGAAAGGTGATAGCAGGGAATAGCCAATAGCAAACACAGTGTGAATCTGTGGTCATGAGAACATTGCTGAAAGTGCAGCTTGTGAGCATTCCCATAAACCCCTGTGCCATATCAACTCATTCACACGTCACCTCACAACTATAGGGAATCTATAGGTATCTCTTTGCTTCCCCATTAATGGTATGAGCTTCTCTGATTCCATGTGCCTTGTAATTAAATACTGAATTTGCATGGTTTTTACTCATCCTGGTTCCCAGCATGTGCACTCACAATAACAAACCCTCACGTCCGGCTCTGCAGCAGATGTGCAGCTGAATCTGGATTCCCAATATAGCTCAATGCTATTTCATGCTGGAGCTTTCACTTGGTTCCTTGCAGGCATAAAAGAACCATTTAGAAAGATCAGATGCAGTGGCCAGTTTAGACTCTTGTGTATAAAGTCTGGAGGATAATTTCAATCTGCTGGTGCTGAACCCTCAGGGAAAAGCTGCAAACATGGGTTGCATTGGGTGGCTCACAAACAATATTGCTTTTGTGAGTGTCTTCCTGCTTCCAAATATATCAAGAATGGCGGAAGAAAAGGGAAATAGCCGATTCCAGGGTTCGTATAATTAGATATAATACACTCTATCATCATCACTACTTGATGTTTTTCGTTAGGCAATCTCAAAGGCTTTTGGAAAAGCTCAGGAACCACCAGCCATGTCAGCACGATCACAAGGGCCATCACTCTTAGGAATACGGCTTGACAGAGGGAGGAATGGTGCTGTGAGCCCCTTCCCAAGAGGCAGCAGCATCAGTCCTGCACACACACCTTGAGCTGCTCCTGTATTTCACTTCACCTCAGCCTTGTCAAAACCACCCCCCTGATGCTGCAAACCTCCATCAGCAACACTGTGATAGGGAGCAGCCAACTGGGTTGGGGCTGCAAGACACCCCTGCAAAGGTACCATAATGATAGGATTACTGGTGCTGTGGGGGAGCTCCATGCCCTGGACATGCACCACCCTTCTCTGCTCCATCTCCCCTGCTCCTGACTCATTCAAGCAGCTCAAGTTGCAAGGAATTCCTCTAAAATAAAACTATTCTTCCCCCCCCCCCCCCCCCAGACCTCTTCCTAAAACAAGAGCAGAATTGTTCAAAACAACCCAAGGGAAGAAATCCAAATAGGAGGTGACCTTCTGCCAACCCTTGGTGCTGGGGGCCGAGGTGTGGCCCCCTTCCCCTCTCCCCAAAGCTCCCAGGGTCATTCCAGCACCTTTGTCTCATTCCCTCCTGGAGCGATGCCCTCCCCCGCGGCTGGTGTTTTCCTGCATCCCATCAAGAGCTCTCTGTTCCCAGGACAGTGACATCAGCCGAACGCGCCTTGTGTGGGGCTTTGTGCCCAGCGGAACGGCCAGGACTGTTCCTTGGGAAGGGTGAGGAGATGGGAGCACGGCTCGGCACAGGCCAATGGGGACAGCAAGGGATGCGGCATCGGGAATGCCATGAGGTGAGCAGGAGGAGGAGCAGATACAGCAGCCCTGTTGTTCACAGGCAAAACCCTCTCCCGGCATTCCGGGCATGCTGAAGCCTGGTTGGATGTCACTACTTGCACCAGTCACACCAGGACACAGGCATGGGCTGTAACACCTCTTGGTGTGGCGGTGTTGGCACTTCACCTAAGGCTAGGGCACAGAGGGTGCGGCTGGTTCTCAAGCCTGCAATAAAAGCTCTTAAACTCACTGCAATACTGGCAAACCCTTCCCTTTTCCAGGAAAGCTGCTTTATAACACCACGGGAAGGTTATCTCCCCGGTGCTGCAAGCAGTGTGCTCCTGGAGCTCGGACCAGAGGTTACTCCGGGTATTCTGGTGGAGGGATTGAATGACTTCATGACCTTCATGGATGCATGGAGTCAGCTCATGAGTGCTCAGCTGTGCAAACAAACCCCTGCCACCTCCGTGATAAGAGGGGAGGGTGCCCATGCCAGGGCAGAGGAGGGGATGTGGCAGATAATGATGGCTTGGGGAGACTGCTCCAGGTCTGGGTTAGTTGTTTTGGAGAGATAGACACCCCATGTGCTGCAAGCAGGTCCCTGTGCCTCCATGGCAGGAGCAGCCAGTTGGTTTGCCAGGGCTTTGCTACAAATAAGATGTGTAATGAAGCACTTTTCTCCCTGTTTGCTAGGGCTGCTGGACATCAAAGCCATCCCAGACGGTTTGCTCACTGATGGAATTAAGCTACACCAGCAAATAGGGAAGGTGCTAGGTGAGATCCCTCAATCAAGCATCACTTTGAAACATCATCAAGGCACATAGAGAGGCACAACTCAAACTTCTCCATTCCAGTGCAAGGAGACTTCTGCTTCTGCTCTGAATCGTTGATCCGAGCTTGCTAGTTTGGTCCAGTTTGAGGGTTACACTATGACTCCAGCCTGCAGTTCTGCTTTAGATTGGACTGAACCTCCATGGAAAGGTCACTTACATTTAGGAGATTCCAACACAAGAGATAGGAAGCATCTGAAGGCTGCTATCACTTTCTGAGGTCTTTCTTAACCAGGAGACTGCAGTTAGAATCATAGAATCACAGAACAGTTTGGGTTGGAAAGGACCTTAACATCATCCAGTTCCAACCCCCCTGCCATGGGCAGGGACACCTCACACTAAAAACCATGGCACCCAAGGCTTCATTCAACCTGGCCTTGAACACTGACAGGGATGGAGCATTCACAACCTCCCTGGGCAACCCATTCCAGTGCCTCAGCACCCTCTGAACTAAAATCCTCCATCCCTCACTACGTGCTCTGTAAGCCAAATCACATCCCCTTCTTTTCCCATTTGGAGGCACAGCAGCTGTTGTGCTTTGCTGCTGAATGAAGCAATGTTTCACCACTGGCTTTGCTTTACTGATCTGCAGATTCTGGTGGCAACGCTGTCATGGAGTTCCCACCATCAGCCTCTGCCAGCATTTCCCCCTCTGCCACACAACACTTGGGCCTTTCAGTAGGGCCGGATCAGTTGTTCCCAGGGGCTACACTGATGGGGACCTGATTGAGTTTAAATACATTGTCAAAACAGAAAGGAAATGAAGACAACAAAATCCTTCCTATTTCACAGGGTGTTTTATCCATGGCTTTTAGCCCCCATCAGCTCCTGATATGGCTCACTGCAGTCACACAGAATGTTCTTTGGGCACAACTGGGAGAGGGCTGAGATAAAGCAAAATGGTAGGGGAAAAAAAAAGCCTGGGATGGAAACAGCTCAAGGTACTGTTGCTACTAAAGCATCCTTGTTCTCCAAGCATGACCAGGGCTTCTTATCTCACTGACATTATCCATGACATCACCATAAACAGCTAATTCAGTTCACAATCTATACGTTGCTGCACACACATCCCCCAGCAGAGAATGAGCTCCACTGACTCCTTTAGGGCCTTAAAAGGATCCTTAGGCTTTAGTTTTCATTTTTAAATGAATACAAGCATTCAACTGAGCTATAAACTATTAAAGCAAGATGCCACTTCAGTGGTAAACCAGATATTTCTTAGTAATTCACTTAATTACTCCATTCATGAAGCCATGCCTTTGGAATGGGATGTGCTTTGGGATTGCAAATAACACAAATATCAACAACAACAGCAGCACATTCCATTTTCCTGAAACGAAACAGTGCCATAGGCTGGTGATACATTATCACTGGGTGTGCAGAGTGTGGGTGGGAAGCAGGAGGCTGCAAGAAGCCCCAGATAGAACGGCTCCTACATGCGACTCCTTTCCTCTTTGCCTTTCACTTCAGAAGCACAGCAAACCCATGCACACCCGCCTGGAAAACGAGCTGAGGTAATTCCATCTAGGAGCATGTGATCGGTCCCGCTGCCACGAATGTTTTCCCTCTTGATCCATATGTGAATCTCGCACGGACTGACTCACGCTGCAGCCCTGTACGTCACTCCCACCGGCAGCATCAGCCTGTCATTTGTTTCCTTTTGGAACGGGATGTTCTATAATAGCTCCAACTCCCACTCGCCATCGTTTCTGGAATTGCAGTTCTTTCACATACCTCCTTTGTTCCTGAGCAGCCAGCTTGCAATGTGTTTCTAAGGTGTTAAAAGAGGAGCAAAGAGTGGCCTGAGCACAGGGATGCCTCACCCGAAACTCTTAACAGGATGTGACTTATAACAGGATGAAGGTGTGATGTAGGATTTGTTCTTTAGGGACACAGATGAGGCCCAGTGTAGAACTATTGCTTCTAGGGATGCTGCTTGAAGCACAGCCCATGTCTCATTCACAAGACTCCTTCTCCCAGAGCCAGGGACAGGTTGTCCCATAAACAGAAGCCAATTCTGGATGTGCTGATGGAGCCATCAAAGCAGAACCAGCTCTGCTTCAGAGTGCCTTGCTGTGATGCTCAAATATGCAACACTCACCTTTCAGCACTGGTTTGTTTGATATTCTGCCCTTAAAATGCTAAATCTACACCTGGTCTAGTGGAAGGTGCTCCTACCCATGGCAGGGGGTTGGAACTAAATGAGTTTTAAGGTCCTTCCCAAACCAAACCATTCTAGGATCCTATGATATATGTCTTAGCCTGGACCAGGTGCATGCTACAGGAGTGAATCCCTGTTCATACTGTGGCACAGTTTCAGAGCTCAGTCTACAGGACTAAGCTCATCTCAGGTTAAAACTCTACGTGCCAATAGTATAGACACTGAGTCCTCAGCACCAGTTGTTGGTTGTGCTGGGTTGGTGCTCCTGTGCACCAAACTATCTGCTACTGCTGCTTGTTACTTGCCTTTTAGAGCCAAAAGTCCTGGAGTTGTTGGATCCCAGCATGCAATTGCAAAAGGAGGACCATGAAGAAGAAGAAGAGAGAAGGCTACGGTCCCCCACAGATCCCTGCCCATGGAAAGAGCAAGTTCATCAGGATACACCCGTAATGCTGCCAAGTTTCCTGCTGGGAACATCCTGACAGGCAGCTGGTACAAGAGGATAGAACAGAGGGAGGAGAGAGCCAAAGAATGAAAGGATACAGAAGATGATGGCATTTCTCCTGCTTACTTTAGGATGCTGCTATGATCCAAGGCAGGCTAAAATGGATTTGTCCTTACACTGAGTGCACAGTAAAATGGATGCATGGCTGTGCAGAATTCAGGGTCTCCTGCTCCAAGTGCTGCTCCCCTATTTATGAGACATCTTAAAGCAAATGGAAATCTTGGATTACTTCCTCAGGGTGCAGCCATTCTTAACAAAGGGGTCAATGCCAACTTGAAGCATGATAAAAAGAGCACTCCTAGCATTTTCCATAAAAAGATATCCCTTATTACCTGCAACTGTGAATAAAATGGGAATGATCTGGAGAGAACTTAGAAAAGCAAAGCTTACATTTGCAAACTGCATAGCCTTACCTCTGAGAAACAGAGAAGCTCCTGAGGCTAATGCCTGTAAGAGGATGCCCTAAGAGTCTCTGAAGAGGTTTATTCTGACCTCCTGGACCTTTGTCCAGTGTACATTTATTGAGGTTAAATAAATAAACATTAACAAATGCAAAGCTCCAGACATTCCACTGTCCTGCCTGGAGCCAAGAACTGAAGAGGCTTAACTCACATTTATATTTCCTTTGACCTAAAGACCAAGCACAGCTCACTCCATCCCAATTATTGAGTGGAAAGACCTTTATGGCTGTAATACCTTGCATTCAGCTGCCTGAAAATGCTTTAGAAGCCACTGTAAAGGCAGATCAGCACAGCCTGGCATTCCCTGCTCACTGCAGACACCCTCCCATGCAGCACAGGCTGGTGAGGGCACTCACAGCCCCATCCCTCATGTACTTTCACAACAGCCCCTCCTGGTGCTGCCTGAGCTATAGGTACCGCTGTGCTGCAGGAATAGCATCGCTCAGGCTCCCAGTGCCAGCCCTTGAGCTTTGGCAGCCATCAGGATAAAAGACAGTCTATAAACACAAGGTATTCTATAGAGACATCACCTATGGCTTCACCTGGGCTTACCTGGCTTGATGCGGAGGGCAGTGTTTCTGCTGACATTCAAAGGGAACGCGTGCACTCCGGGATACGAGGCTTCCCGGGCGCAGGGTATTGTTCGGGATTTCGTATTTCTTCGGGGTTGTCTTGGCAACGAAGAGGGTTTGAGGGTTTGCTGCTGGAGGTGTCGGAATCGCTGGGCAGCAGAGAGCCAAACGCCTCCCGCTTGTTTCATTCCATCACCCTGGGTGAAACCAGGTGCTTTTCTAACCTACTGGGACACTGTGTGCTGCGTGGTGGGAGATGCAGCATGAGCCAGCACTGACACCCCCATCCCCGGTAATGTGGTTTTGGAAACAGCAAAAAATGACATTTTTCATTAGGAAATGATGCTGATCCGATCCAGACATCCTTACACGTTCTGTTCCCTTACTCCCTTCAGCTACCTCCTCCTGCCTTTGTCCCAAGCCACTCTCCAGCTTTCCTGCAGCCCTTTAGGCACTGGAGCTGCTCTCAGGTCTCCCCTTCAGGAGCCTTCTCTTGTCCAGGCTGCCCCAGCCCAGCTCTCTCAGCCTGGCTCCAGAGCAGAGCTGCTCCAGCCCTCGCAGCATCCCCATGGCTACCTCTGGACTCTCTCCATCTGCTCCACATCCCTCTTGTGCTGTTATAAGCACTTCAGTGAAGTCAGCAGGGTTACTATGCACTGATTTCACTGGAAAACTGATTCCAGTGTAACCCGGTTTGCCAATTTGCCCCCATCTAAATGAATCTTTCCTTCATGACAAGAAGAGATGCAGAACAGCTGATGCTACACCTGCTCAGGGACTGAGTGGAAATGCCCCATGTGCCCTTCTGGCTCAACTCCTTCCATGGCAAACAGATCTTTATTCGCTGTGGATGAGGTCCAGGAATTATTCTGGAGAGGTCTGTAAAGCATCTTTGCAGGCAGCTTCACATTGCTTATTCATGGCAGTTGCCTTTAGTTTTACTTACCAAAGGCATAAAATCACCCAAACAGCTGTTCAGATTCCTCTACTGTTTTTTTGGGTAGCAAAGGGAAAAAGAAGCCCGAACAGCTGTGTCAGTGCTCTCCCTATGGCAAAGTTTGTATGAAATCCATAAGATAATGTTTTTATTATCTGAGTTGCTGTATTTCTTTTTTACTAATGTGTTTTTGTGTGTTCTTAACGAGGAATTGACCATTTAGGTCATATCTTCATCCTCTTCCCTCAGTTGCACCATAACCCAACACAGATGTTGCAGCGATTCAGCCATCAAGAGTGAGAATTGCCCTTTCAGCATAATCCTGAAGCTATTTTGATGATAGGAATAGGATTTCAGGCTGGGGAAGGAGCTGTTTTATAGATGTGGCCTTTCTGAGGGGAGAAGCTGAGGCTGTGACACCAAACACCTCCCTAGGGATGTGCAAGGGGCTGCCTGCAAAATGCTGGCAAAGGGAATTTGTTTTCCATGCTGTATAACAAAGTCACCTGAGATGCACAGTCCTGTTCCAGCTCCTCGACAAGGTAGCTGGATCATCTTCAAGCAGAGGCCAATGACTCACCATTGCACAAGAGCAGTTGTTTTGTACTCCAGCGTGTGGAACAGCAGGGATTTGTAAGCTCCTGGCAAAATCCTCAGCCATGAGGCACTGAAATCTATACGGCCACATGGATTTACACCAACAGCCCCACTGCTGTCATCTTGGAGTATATCCCTGCTGACAAAGGCTCAGGAAGAACTTCCCCTATGGACGTTTTGAGTTCCTCATCCATCCTGCATGGAGCAAATTTTAGCCTTCAAAGCTCTGGTGTTCCTTCTATGCTATCACCAGGTCATCATGAGAGGAATCCAGCCCCCTGCCTCATGGCACCACACCACGGTCCAAGCCATAAGCCCTCACCCAGGGCTCATCTGCTAAGTCCCTTCCCTATGAGCCCTCCTAAGAGCACACTTCCATTGCTGTACGGGAGCTTCCTGATTTGTGGATGTGTCCCCCATAAATTGCTTATTGATATTTTCTTCCCCCACTTCTGTCCTTGGGTTATTATTAACTTTGCAGAACAAAGTGAAAGCACCAAAGTGCCTGAAAATCGCCAGGCGCATCACAGGTGTTACAGCAAATGAGATGCATGATAAGAGCAGCAATGATAATTATAGCAATAATTAAATCAGTTATTGCTGTTATTATTCCTTCTCCTATTCCTACAATATTTGACAAATAGAGGCTCCAGTTTCTGAGCCTGAAGAAACAGTTTCAGAGTGAAAAGAGAAAACAGTTTCATATGGTTAAAACACATCTATAGACAATATTGTTGCATGTTATTATACAGGAATTTTATATCAAATTATTTTGCTGAGCTTTCTAAAGTTGCTTTTGAGCTCACAGCATAAGGACAGTCGATAGCTAAATATCTGAAATTTGATTATACATTTTATATATGAAATATATATATATATATAAAAGAAGAATCCTCTTCCAGGGGAAACCACAGCTGAATTATAACTGAGTCTAAAGGAGAATTTCATTCTCCTCTAAATCATTCCCTTTTGATACATTTTCTTCATATTGAGTAGCTGGATGCAATTCCCCCTCTATGTAATAAGCCCGTGTTATTACAATTCCAGCATGATCTACGTTTCTTTGGAGCCTAACAAGATCATGAATCAGGAAATAGTGCTGCACTTTATATTATGTATTTATTTATTGTGTTAGGAGGAAATTTACCTTGGTCCAGAGAACAAAATGAGGCTGCTACAGCCTTGGTTTCATATAAGTTATTTTCCTCTCAAAGCCTAAGCCCTTTGGACAGGAATTTATTTCACTGGTGCTGAATGAGAATTCTCTGATTCTCTCGCCGCCTCCAGGTATGATTTCTATACCTCTCCTCCTGCTTCCAATTTCGGATCCATTACTTGAATGCTTGGAAACATGAAATATAATATCAACAAGCACAAAGGGAGAAAGTCCGCAACGTGGAGGGAATGTCTTTTGTTCCTTTTCAATCCTTTGGTAATTAAAGAAATCCCACTCAGTGATGTGATGTGTTCAGTGGCATGATTATACTTCATGTCTTAGTCTTTTGTTTGAAGTTTAGGGGCTGGTTGGCCATTTGGAATAATGCCCCATTGATCATAGATGAGTGATGAGTAATGACAGCATCAGGACTATAAATGAGAATTAGTAACACCTTCATGCATAGGTGGTGTGAAGGCAGCTGTGTGGGCTCAGCTCCATCTGAGCACACTGGGTTGTGTAACGAAGCTGCAGAGCTCTCAGCACAGCCCAGCTCGTGCTCCTTCCTCCCCTGCGGGTTTCAGGGTATCACAGATCCAAGTCGGGAGCTTCTGCTGCAGAAATACATTGGGTCAGGTTGCATGAAACAGTTTGAACACTGAGGCTGCCCTGGTGATTCTGAGCTGATTCCTTGAGCTTGTGGGTGTTTGTGAGATGAGATGGGAACCGTTGAGAGGCCTGGAGCACCTCTGCTGTGAGGAGAGGCTGAGAGAGCTGGGCTGGTTCAGCCTGGAGAAGAGAAGACTCCTTAAGAGGAGACCTTAGAGCAGCTCCAGTGCCTAAAGTGGCTGCAGGAAACCTGGCGAGGTGCTTTGGACAAGCGCCTGTAGGGACAGGCCAAGGGGAATGGCTTGAACCTGCTGGAACAGGGGAGATTCAGGCTGGATGGGGAAAGAATTCTTTACAATGAAAGTAATAAAACACTGGCACAGGTTGGTCACAGATGTGGTGGATGCCCCATCCCTGGAGACATTCAAGACCAGGCGGGATGTGTTTCTGGGCAACCTGATCTACCTGAAGATGTCCCTGCTCATTGCAGGGGGGGTTGGACTAAATGATCTTTGAAGGTCCCTTCCAAAACTGTTTTATGATTCTATGATTAGAAAAAAGGACTATTCTGCACACAGTTCATGGGATGACCCTGGAGCAATGAAAGCCAACTCAACATGGAATGTGTACTAATAAATGTAAATGTGAAAGTGGAAAATTACACCACAGAATATGAAAGAGCTCAATGTATTTTAGTATTATCCTTTATAATACTAAAAATGTCAATGAAGAAAACGATGAGAACTTTATTAAGTGTCCAAACATGTTCCTATTGCTCTACTTGATAACTCTGCAAGAACTTAAGCCTCGAAGACTCGGAGTCCCCAGGAGATTAGACAGTATTCACGCACAACACAGAAGAGAGAAGTTAAATGAGCAAATGGCAAGTTTATCTCACACTGACAAGTTATAAAATCATTAAGCAAGTAAAAGTTTATTGGGGTTACTGGCTGTGGCCCAGCGAGGATTTCACAACGCTATCAGCAGGGTGTTGAAACACTGAAAGACGCAAACAAGGCAGCGACCAACTGCTGGGGTTCAGAGCAGCACTCTCATTGCAGAAACGCTCTCTCAAGTCTTTCTTAGATAAGAAACTGTTTATCAGCATGTGCCTGTGCTCTTCCTGGAATCAAGGTCTGTGTGAGGTTTGCCACATTCATCAACATTCCTGCGGTGCTTTGGGATTTCATCCCATTCATGCACCAGGAGCACAGAAGAAGTGGATGTACAGCAGGTAGATCCAGTTAAGAAGAGGTGTAACATATAAATATGATGGATATTTACTTAGTCATTTGAGCTGAGTTAGAGAGTAACTGGTACTTCTGTCACTTGTTCTTGTGCCCAGAGAAAAAACCCTTTCAACAACACGGGTGGATGTTCTCTTAAGAACATGGATGGACAGGAATATGCCAAAGCAAGAGCACAAGGAAAGGTAGAGCTCATATAGTTGCTTATACAATAGAAAATTGGAACACTGAAATAAAATGTAAAACTGAGGTGTAACCTATGTGAAGACAATGAAAGACGTGCTCTGGACACCCAGGAAAACCCCAGTGTAACCGTATTAACCATGTAGCATCCTTTGAAACAGAGCATTTCTGAACTTCTCTCTGTGATGTATCATTTCTTTAGAATCATAGAATAGTTAGGGTTGGAAAGGACCTTAAGATCATCCAGTTCCAACCCCCCTGCCATGGCCAGGGATACCTCACACTAAACCATGGCACCCAAGGCCCTGTCCAACCTGGCCTTGAACACTGCCAGGGATGGAGCATTCACAACCTCCCTGGGCAACCCATTCCAGTGCCTCACCACCCTTACAGTAAAGAACTTCTTCCTTAGATCCAATCTAAACCTCCCCTGTTTAAGTTTGAACCCGTTACCCCTTGTCCTATCACTACAGTCCCTAATGAAGAGTCCCTCCCCAGCATCCTCATAGGCCCCCTCATCTGACCATCTAGGAAATATTTCAGCCTGGCTTTCAGCACACACTGAAGTTTAAAACCTATGTAAATATAAGTACTTGCTGATGCCAAACACTTCATTCACTTCACACAAGAAGAAATGATGCATTTTTGTATCAGGATTACATTGCAACCAAGATGATTTTTGTATTGTCCCTGCAATTCTTTACCAAAACCACCCCCTGATGCAGCACAATGTGTAACTCACAGGCTTTGTAAGTCCAGGGAATCTTCTCTCAACAGCAGACTTACAAATCCCAGGCTGGTTTCTGTTGGAAGGGAGCTTAAAGGTCATCGAGTTCCAACCCCCTGCCATGGGCAGGGACACCTTCCACTGGAGCAGCTGCTCCAAGCCCCATCCAACCTGGTTTTAAACACTGCCAGGGATGGGGTAAAATTTCCTACAAAACAAGCTGTACTGTAACCTGCTTTTAATCTAACTGCCAGATACTACAGAGGGAATGCTGTGGGAGATGGCACCAGGTTTTTGAAGGAGCTACCCAGTACTACGGATCTCATGGAAAACCAGAACTATTTCACAGAACCAATCAGTGACTACCTCACATTCTCTTAGAGAAGGGAAACATCTCACCAGTATAACATAAGGCCACCACCATCTAGTCAGAACACGGGGCAAGCCTCAAGTGATGCATCACAGCATTATCTATTATCAGGTCACTTGGTACAACCACTCAGATTGATTGATCACAAACATGGATCTTCTGTCGCCAGGTCTACTCCATTGCTTAGAAATCACCATAAAAAAGCAACCACTTGATACATCTGTATCTGTATACACTGATCCATCAATATTCAAAACCATACACTATAAATTCAAAAGAGTCATTGTTCTGAGAGCTCACCATTACAAGAAGAATAAATGTTAGCAATAAAAACCCCAACAGAACGAACACTGAGAGCCCAGCCTAAAGATCTATGAGAGATCTCATAAACACATAGTAAACATCCTCACTGATGGATTCCACAGAGGAGAAAAACCCACACAGCACATCATTTACAAACCATCTCTTTCTGCCTGGATACAAAGAAGTAAAGCAGAGCATTTTACATAGTACTTGTAAAATTCAAAGTTTAAAGCCAAGGAAAACAACCAAGATTAGAGCTGTTCAACAAAAGTTTATCTCCATTCACACAGTGTCTTTTCATTCCTATAACTTGTGGATGAACCAGTAAATGAGACTTTTAACTGTCAGTACTGGTAGATATCACGGCTTTGGGTGCACAGAGATATATTAAACAGTATGGGCTTGAATCACGTCAACACCACAGGCAACTGCTGTGGGGTTTGCCACCCGGTGTGGTGGTAAGGGATTAGGGTGTTTGCTGTCGATTCGTACTCCGGTGCCCTAAGCCTTGAGGAATGCAGTAAGTCCTGGCAATTTTTTGTCGGCTCATGTCCCTCACACATGGGCTCTGTGTGACCAAGAGCAGCTTTTCATGAAGAACACAGCAGTAGAGTCCAGTGTGCTCTGCCAAAAAGCCCCTGGGAAGCAGGGTTTGTTGGCACATCCCTACCTTCAAGCAAGCAGCCAGCGGGGGTCCATCTCTGAGCTACCTCCAGGCAAAACTGGCACAGGTGTCTTCAAATGCAGAATCTGAAAGTGAAATTACAGAGGATAGGGCTGGTAAAGAGGGGAAGGCAGGAGAAATACACACCAAAGAATATGCACAGACAGAATGGGAATACTGCTCTGTTACAAATTGCATTTACATATATAGAACACATGCATGGTCCTGTTTCTCCTGGCATTCAGCCCTGGGTGGTAAAACAGGGGATGCTCTACACTACTATGGTCCATCCTTTTTCCAGCTGGTCAGATACCAGCTGAAGGACACCCCTAGCACCACACAGTGTTGGCAACAAGGACTTGCAAGATGAGTTGATGCCTTCACAGAGGTGCTAAAGGTGGAATTTAGCTGCTGAAATTCCTACTGCTTTCCCTTCTCATTCTTGTCCTCTCCTAGGTCACAGCAGAAAAGGAAACACAACTAACCGGGTCATAAGCTACCTCTTGTGGTCCATCACATGAAAACCTTATATTCTGGAGCTCAAGTGAGATAATATTTGAGAAAAGGGAAAGAAAACATGCATCCAAGAGAAAAAATGTGGCATAAAGCACATAGAACAGCTAAAGAAAAAAGAGTGACAACAAAGAAGCTCCGCAGTCAAGGAAAGGGTGAAATCTTGGCCCCACTGAAGTCCGTGGGCTGTTTGCCAGAAAGCTGTAGATGGCTTTGTTTTATCCAGGATTTTTAATTAGTGATTAAATGATTCAATGGCAACTCAGCTGCTTTAAGAAGGAAAAACCCCATAGAACAGCTCCAGTGTGCCTCTCGCTGCCCTGCCTCCCCCTTGGGAGGTACAGGTCATACACAGCTTTCTTATGGGAAGCTTGACAGGTATTTCATTGAACCTGGGTTGAAATCTGCAGCTTCCCAGGCCCTGCCTCCTTCCCCAGTTTGGGATGAAGAGAGGAAACACCTGCTAATGACACCAGAGAAAGGGCAAACGGCAGAAGCCATGTGTCAGCAGAAAGCACACAGCCTCTGCAGCACAAACACAGCCTGCCTGATGGTGGATAGAGTACATTGACAAATAGGAAGCTGCATCTATTTAATTGAGGTGTATCTGAATGATTCTGGAGTGACATACCCCAAATAAATAAGGCATCTCACCACCTGAAGGTATAAGTCACTATGTTAGAAGCCCCACCACCCAAATGATCTATTCACACTGCACACTTCTCTTATTCCGCTTGATTTTCCTGCTTTTTCCCCTCTCCGTGTGCATCCGTTTCTATGGAAACAGCACACATCACGGGGATGGACAGAACTTGGTGGCATCCCCAAGCACAGATAAAAAAACACAGTTTAAATACGAACTTTGCCATCTCTAACATCAGCTGAGGAAGGCAAGGAGTGTTTCCACTGCACACACGTGTGTACATGTGTCAGTGTGTGTGTGCACACTCTTCCTCCCATCACGCCTGTTACACACATGCAATGCTCCAGCTCCCTGGGCCAGCACACAGCAGAAGGCTCAGCAGAATCCATTCCATCCTCTTCTGCTTTAATATAGCTGAAAATTGCTTTGACAGCTGAATAGCTTCTTTGTTTATAGCTCCTTCTTAGCTGACTCTGCTGCATTATGTCGCTTTGTAAAGAGATTACTTTGTCAAGAACTGAACATATATGGTCTGAGCATGAACAATTCAGCCTGATGAACTGCATTCATTTCATATGACGTACGGGGCTGCAATCTTGCTGCCTTTAATATGTCTGCTTTTCTCTGTAGGTTTCAGTTCCTGATCTTTCTTGGGGTCTTTGGGATTATTTTCTTTCCCTGCATCTTTCCAGGAAGGGTAATTTCCAGTAAGACAAATCTCAGTATGTTGTATCTTGCCCTAAATGTTGTACTGAACCCCAGTTTTGGCTGCCTATAACAGGAGATCATCATTATCCAGTGAACTAATTATCCACCTGCAAATACCTTATTCCTCCCCTAAACTGCCACAGCTTTGTTAGTGTTTGAACCAGTATTGCAACGTCGCAGTGATCCAGCAAAGGCTTAGGAAAAGGGCCCTGCTATAGGGACACCATATGGAACATGTACAGCTTCTTCCCCTGTCCTTTCACCCCCAGCCCTAAAAGCAACCTTAAGTGGGCAGATCTCCATTTACATAACTTCAGTACAGCTGCACATGAGCCAGCTCCTTGTCTTTACAAAGCCAAATCAAAACATGAGAGCAAACCCACCATGCACAGCCTTGCTGGCACTACCAGGGCCTTGCACTGTGCATCGAATGAACTCTGCTGGCTGTCACCTTGGATGATGCTGCACTTGACTGCACCGGTGGTCTCTTATCACTACTAGCTATGGCTTGCTTTGAAATTACCTTATTCCAGCTTCACTTTGTGCCCAGAGGCACAACACAAACTCAGGGCATTTTCCCCTAGTTTCTCCTGGCTTCTTCCTAAATCCTTTCCTCAGTTTTTAACCAAATGCCATTAATTCTGATGGGTAGATGATACAATCTAGTCTCAAGACAACCAAGCACATTAATTGTCCTAACAGCAGAATTCCTATTGACTTTATAGCAGGCATTACACTGATCTGAGGCTGAGGGCTTTATTTAGAGGCATCACTGGAGGTTTTCCTTGCGTGGGACACGGAGCTGGGCCTGGAAGCATCTTGCATTTCAACAGTTTTTGCTCAGCCCGTGCACTGGCAGAGCTCCAGTTCACACTACGCCCTCCATATTGCACTTGGTGGCATTTCACCACTTCTGAAAATACCAACCTTTGCTAAAAAGAGGGGAGGTTTGATAGACAAATCCTTCCTTCTCTCTTAGTCATAAACCACCATGCACTTGAGATGATTTAAAGAGCTTCATACACAGTCACCTTAAAAAATATACAAGAAAAAGGCTTAGTTGCAAATCACTGTTTGAAAACAGAAGATGCAGAGATTCCTCACAACCTTGTTTGCTCCCACTCACACTCTTAATGTGCACATATTTCCCAAGAGTTGGCACAATATGTGCTGATTTGTTGAATACATATAGATTTTCAATTCACCATCTGCAGTGAAGTTGTTTGCAGTAGAAACCAGTGTCTTGACCAATGAATTCCTTATCTTCCAGCCCTTCAGCAGGTGATGGACAGCTGTCTATTGCTGGGGAACATATTACCCTGACTATGCAATGTTCATAGGATGGTTTGTGTTGGAAGCGACCTTAAAGCCCATCCAGTTCCAACCCCTGCCACAGGCAGGGACCCCTTCCACTGGAGCAGATTGCTCCAAGCCCCTGTGTCCAACCTGGCCTTGAACACTGCCAGGGATGGAACATATTAGGCACCACGTTGATATAACTGATGAAAGGCTGTACACGAGATACAGAAACTGTTGTACTGGGACTTCTCAGGTGTAGCAAGAAGTCATGGGATGCTCAGAGAGTCAGTAAATTTCCACAGCTGGTTTCTGTGCTTCACCCCCCCTTGTGGCAAACCTGCCTGAACCACCAGACATGTCTCAATTGGTCTGGAACCTGCTCTGCCGCAGGAGCCCCTGGAAAATCCCAGGCCAGCAGACACCAGCTGGATGGGGCCCTGGTTGGTGCCAACAGAGGCGGCGGTGATTTGCACCCTCACCCATTGGGCACGTTGGTGGGAAGGGTTGAAGTCAATTGGATGAAATACACCAAAGGCATTGTGTAAAAAAGAGCACGAGGGATTAAAAAGCACTGCTGTGGTTTGCAGAGGAGATGTAAATGGTTTCCAGGATCAGACAGCATCACTACAGACAAAATGAGAAGTAGAGAGGGGAAGGAAGATGTGTCATCACGTTGCAGCATGCTCTTTCCGGAGTAAATAACACAGATTTGCATGTGCTAAGTGTGCCTCGTGCTTTCCTTCAAGGAGAGCTCTATATTGTTAACAGGCAGATGGTTGATTTCCATGTTCACATATCTTCTCATTTCAGTGCTGCTGGCACCTACAAATCTGAATTTAAGTCTCCAAAACCATCTAAAATCCCTGCCTCTGACTAGTCTTAGGTGTCCCCTGCTAGTGTATGATCACTCTCCTTCTATAAGGTTAAAAACAAGCTAAATAAATCCCAAGAGGGATATATGGGTCACTGAGTGCCAGCCTATAATACCATGAGAAAACTGAGGCTTGTGCTACTTCTGACTGGCTCAACCAAGGTTGACTTGCACCAAGCTCCTCACATACACAAGAATACACTTAACCAGAAAGGAGATCTTGTGTGTTCTGATTTGTAGAAAGATGACTGAAAATACAAGGGCTGATGCTGTTATCCGAGGGGTACTTCCCTTGTTCAGAGAGATTCCAGCCTGCCACGTTGGGAAAGGGACCATGGTTGGAGCAGAACCACAGGCCCAGCTCTCAGTACCTGTGTACTGGCAGGTTTAAAGGTGCTGGATGGGCATGTGGTTGGGATTACCAGGCCACACTGCTATGGATCAATGCAGTTAAGACTGCATCTGCAGAGCTGAATAACTCAAGGAAGTCCAAAGTTATTGCAAATGGATCTTTACTGTCAATGACAAGTTTTTCATAAGGATTGGCAAGCTTTCTGTGGGTCTGAGCCAAATAGTTTCTTAAAGAAACTTTGGAAATCCTAAACCAGACGGAATTACCCTAAAGAAGCTCCAGTGTGGTTTTCCCTGATAAGAAGGGATAGGTGCAAGCACTTCCTCATTCTCTCATCTCAGAGACAGGCAGAATGACTTTGGACAACCACAGCAGCCTGGCTCACCCAAGGGGGTTGTTTCAAGTTCTCCCTCAGCAGGGCAAAAGCCCACCCCAAAAGAAGCGATGGGGAATGAATCCTCGACAGCCACTGCCCTCACTTGAATGCTACCAGGCTTTTCCAGTCCTGCTCTGTAAACAGGAATTGCCTTTGGACCCTTAAAGCCCACTCACTATATCATTCTGGAATGGCGTTAATCCCTCTGTCATGGAGGTCAAAGCAAGTTTTCTATTCCAAGCTCTGTGAAATACATCTTCCCAGGCACTCACTTGCAGGGAACAAAATCCAGTCGGCTGAAATGGTCCATCTGTAATAGGATGCCAGAGCAGGGACTTGGGGCAACGTAAGTGAGGCATTTTGGAGCTGTGAGACCTCCAGACTGGAGGCTGAGCCCTTCATGAGGCAATGCTGGTTCAGTGCCAGGCAGGGAAGCAGGAGAGTTTTCTCATTGCTTCCTTACCAAGGACAGTGGTCTATTCACAGATAACACTATGAGGGTGCTGAGGCGCTGGCATAGGGTGCCCAGAGAAGCTGTGGCTGCCCCATCCCTGGCAGTGTTCAAGGCCAGGTTGGACACAGGGGCTTGGAGCAGCTGCTCCAGTGGAAGGTGTCCCTGCCCATGTCACGGGTTGGAACTGGATGGGCTTTAAGGTCCCTTCCAACCCAAACCAGGCTGGGATTCTATGCACACCAGTTGGAGCAGCCGCAGCCTCACCTCCTACACAAGGTCCAGCTTGGCCTTGCCCCAGTGCTCCCCATCAGCAAACCACACACTTGCCTGCCCTTGCTGTGCTTTCATCTTCCCTAGCACATTCACAACAGCGTTTCCCATCCATCCAATAGCACTGAGGACAGCTAGAGCCTGGGTAAGACTGGGGCTTGTGGTTACATGTGACAACATCCCAACCTTGGAGTTATGTTGGCTGGAGCACTGACTGATGTGTGCTACAGCACAAACACTGATACCCAGGGCGCGGTAAGCTGGGGGTTAGCTGAGGACCCTCCACTTCTCTTTCACACATTTCTGTGTATGCTCCTCGGGTCCAGAGTGCACATTGGCTTTGCTGATAAACTTATCAGGAGCAGAGGGAAACGTCCGTTTCATTTGTACTGTTTACACAGAGCCTGTTTCTCCAGTTGGCAAGTCAGGATTGAGTGAACAGGGTGTCCCTGTATTTTCTTCCATCCTCCATCAATATTGCTCCTAGTGGTGTGTGTTACGTGTCAGAAGATGGGGGGAGATGCTGTGCCAGGGGCCAGCCCTCCCCCATCCCATCCTAGAGGTCTTCTACCCTATACATCACTCCCAGCCCCTAGAGATGAGGAAAGGCTGTGGCACAGTACGTGGATGCCGATTACATCTCCAAACAGGAGGAACACACAATCGGTGGGATCCGCCTGCTTTCTAGCCCCTTTGTGCTCAGGGACAGAAACACAAATAAGCCTCAATGTCTTTTTCCTGCTTATATGAACCAAGATCCGTTTTTCAATAGCAGGGCCTGGCAGATAAGTATTCCCTTTTCTTGCTATTTGTTTTTTTGGGAGGAAAAGCCTTTCACCAGCTCCTATCACACTCCTCTCCAGCCCTTGGGAGGTGCAATGGGGCAGCAGGTAGAGCTGGGATCCAGGGATGCTGCTACCCCATACCATGCCAGCCCTGCACAGCCTGTGCACAGGCAGCTCAGGGCACAGCAGCCTGCTATGGGGTCTGGGCTTTTGCAAGTAGATGATTCCCAGGACCCTCCAGCATAGGATTTGGTTGAAGCTCCAAGTGTAGGGCAGATGATGGTGTCCCAGGGTGTTCTCAGCTCACCTCCCCTCTCTTGCACTGTCTCAGAACAGGACCATGCACTTCATGAGTGAGTTTTCCTCCTGCACGAACTACATCCCGCCAGTGTTGCCAAGAGCTGGTGTTGTTTCAGAAGGACCACAGAGACAGGAGCAGGGTGGAATGGCAACAATCCTCCCAACAAGCCCAGGCACCGCTGGCAGCAGCCGCACCCACCCTTCACCCACTCGCAGCATGTAACGTCCTGCACCGCACCAGCATCCCCGAGCCCATCCAAAGCAATGCACTCAGGACACCAAGATCTGCCTATCTCCTGCTCAGACTCACCAAAGGGGGAATTTAGAGCCCTGCTCTTTGTGAGAAGCACCAGTGACAAATCCAGCTCTGTGCAGAGCCAACGAAGGTGCCCTGCAGACAGTAACATGCGATGAGGACTCAGCATTTGAACTTTAGTGTCTTATTGCACTTGGAGAATTCCCTGAGTAATTTCTAGGTTACTTCCTAGGTTACCCACAGCAATCTCTGGGTAAAGTAGGTCAAAGCTCTTAACCTTGTCTAAACCTCAGTTTGTCAATATATAAAGTGAAGGCAATGGGACCGATTGTCCTCTGCTTGTTCTGCACAGAGTTCAACCTTATGGAAAGGCCACACAACACCCCTGTCCTTCATTAGAGCCAGGAAGGCCTCTGAAATGCCCAAATTCATGACAGCAGAGAAGAGCTGAACATTGGCAAAGGCAGCTCAAGAGTGTGAAATGTGGACAGCTAAAGTAGGAACATCTTTACAGGTCACACTATCTGGAATCTCAGGAAGCACTATAGGAACAAAGAGATTCCATCATGTGCTGCGCTACGTCCCAGATCCAGCTTTTCCCTCCTGCCATACTACAGTACATCCCAGACTTGTGGGCTGCTATTCTACACACACTGTTCCTTCACCTACACTAACATTCTCCATCACAAGGTGAGCATTTAAGCCCGCTGTAATGTTGGGGAAGCTGCAACATGTACAGAGGGGGTTTCAGTGTATGTTACACTGCATCAGCACTCCCATACCATCTACAGATTCCCATCCTTTCTCATATACTAAGATCCAGCAAGCTTGAGTGACTCCTTACCCCTGTATTGTTTCTGAATTTGAGGGTAATTTTGTCATCAGGTCTTTAAAAAAGCATCCACAATCATTTCAGGAACAGAGATCATCAAGAATTGTAACTTAGCAAGATCTCTGCAGGGAGACAGAGGAGGAAAGCTGTTTCCACAACAGTATTGCCATGACTGTTGTTTCCTATAGCATCCTTCGGCTGCCTTCCACTCTATAAACACCCCTTCCCTTGCTCCTCCTCCTTAGCTGTCCCACCTAGGAGCTATAAATCTTCTGATTCATGCTCCTGCATGGACTGCCTCAATTTTATGGTATCGTCAAGTCATTACTATGAGTTAGGTAGCCAGGCTTGGAACATGGGTTCAAGAGAGCAAGTCCTTTGAACTGCATTCCCTGAGTCCAATTTCCATCCCATTATCAGACTGGTACTGAATAAAGGCCAAGTGGAAAATCTCAGTATGAAATGCACTCCCACAGCTGACATTCACACAATGGCTATTCTCAGAAAGGGTTTGGTGAGAGACATCATCATATCCTGGACTATGTGACACTGAATTTAAGCTAGTTGGAATTTCAGTATCTCAGGGTCAAAGTCTCATTTTTCATCTTGAAGGACTCATATTACTGATACAGCATTAGCCAGAATCAGAACTAGCTCTGCTCAGGCAGCTACCTTGGATGGGAAATCATCCAACCAGTGGTTCTGAGAAATGAACTGCCTCTGGGCCTTGAAATGAGGACCATTTGGTACTCTGCCTATCTACAGCAATTATACAGCCAAGGGTTGGGGATTAAAGACAGCAGAGTTATCTGAAGACATCAGGAAGGTCCCTGTTGAGTTAAAAACAACCACAAAACCCCAAAAGCTAATTTTCAATAGTTTAAAAGCTTATTTACTTGCTACAGTAGGATAAAAGTGTCAGTGATGGCTGTAGTCATCTGATGATGCTGACCTTCAGCCACACCAGGTCATGAAATGCACACGTGTCCTATGCTGCATTGAGCACAGGCATCCTGGAGTACCCCTGCACACACAGTCCCCAGAGATCTGCAAAGTGCCCATATAAACTATTACTTTAAATTACATTTAGCTCGAGCAATCAGTGTCTCATCAGTTGACCTCTGGCTCTGATTCCCGATAACTAGAAGCATCTGACATAAAGAAAGCCCTTAGAGGAGGCACAGGGAAAGAAATAACTGCTCTAATTAAGCTATGCAAAATGCCTTGGAGAAGAGTGCTCCACTTTGAGGATACCCTGACATCTCTGACCCCTTACAAGTAGCATCTGAAAGATTTCAAGAGTTTAACATGGATTGTCAAATTGAGGCACAGAGGAAAAGGAACCAGGAGAATTCAAAATCAATTACTTCTCTTCAGCTAACCCATATCAGCTTGGAAGCCTTAGTAAATATTCAGAGCCACTAATGTGTCTTTATTTTGATGGTACAGGAGGTAAATCATCCCCAAATGTGATAGAAAACCAAGTCGGCCTGGCACATTTGTGATGAATTCTTCACTCACGGTGCAAATGTAAATGCAATAGTCCTATTGCCATATCCTGCTTAGCACCTAAATACCATTTCCTAATTTATTTCCACCATTTGAACCTAAGGACAGAGGAATGTTTTGAATTTTACATGTGCTGTGTTTCTTTCCGAGAAGAAATGCAGCCCATTTAACACTACACTAGGCATCTTTCACATCCAAACCCCTTTTCTGCAGTATCCTCACAGGAAACATACATTGGTTTATCCACCTTAAAAACATGATTAAACTGAGGCTTGGAAGAAAGAAAGTGAGTCACCAAGGTCAAAATGCATGTTAGGTACAGAGCTGGGGGCAGAAATCCTGATTCAAGATTCCCAGCCTTCTGCTCTACCGTTTCCTTTCCTTGTCTACGTTTAGGAACTGATTATCTGGATGCCCCCATCCAAACCAAAGGTGTTGAATGGAGACACCTCTGCTTCTGAAGGTGAAAGCCTTCCATAAGAATTTCTAGTTGTTCTTCAAATGAAGATGTATGAGTAATTACACTAGTAGGCAAAATCCATGCCTCCTGTATTGTATACAGATCTCCTTTATAATTAACACTGTTATCTGCTATCTGGCATCCGTGTCTGCATCTGGATTCACCATATTCTGAGCACCCCTTTTTAGAGCTACAAGGATGAGCTCAGAGTACAGCTCAGGCGCTGAGTATTTGGAGTCCAGGTCATGCTCATCAAACTGGGAAAGCCTTTCTGTGCTTCTCCAGGTCGCTGACGAGTAAATTAATAGACTGCAATTAATACAGGAGGGTCCCAGCTAATACAACCCCTTGTTTTTATTCAGTGTCTGGAAGAGGCCATGAATACTTGGATTGAGTCACATTTCTCAGTTTTTCCTGTTAGTAGGAACACAGAGAACTGGACATGTAATCTCCTAATGCTCTGGTTTGTGCCTCCAGCTACACTTAATCCACAGATCAAGACAACAGTTTGCTGCGACTACTAGCTGAAATAATTACAGTGGAAGTGACTGATGAACCTGAGAAGAATACGAACAAAGACAGCCTACAGTGAGAGCATTTTCTCCCTCTGACCTCCTAACCAGAGCAATCTAGATCCCATTGAATGGGAGAAAGTTAACTGGGAAGGGCAGCAGTATCCCTTTGATGGCAAAGCCAAGGAGGAAAACCATCTAACTCTTCCTTTGCATGGTTTTCACTGGACCAAAACCAAAACAAGCACTCAATTTGGCTATGCTTGAGACTGGCTTTTGAAATACTCAACTAGGCCTCCTGTTCTTTCACTGGTTCTGGATGCCACACACTGTGTCCTTGCGCTTTTGCATGCAGCCTGGCTTGGGGAGGCCTCTGTGCTCTGAGTCGTGCTGCTCTGCATCTCCTAATGGTCTCATGGGCCATAATAAACTATTGGCAGCTTTAATAAGATAAGGAACAAGGCAGACTATATTTCTGTCATTTTACTTACATAAAGAGCAATGAGTCTGGTCTCCCTGTCTCAGTCTTGTGCTATTAATAAACTGTATGTGAGGAATACACAGATTTACAGCACATGTGGAACCTGACAGCATAACTAGTCTCTAGCTAGAATACTTTCCATGCCATGTGTCTCCATATAGCCCTTCTTTCTGGGACATGTGACCCAGAAATGTGTCATTGGGACAAACAGAGTCTGATGAGAGGAATTCAAGGGAAACAGAAGTGACAATGCTGCTTTTTCCAATCTCTCCATGAAAAAGTTAAGAGAGACATGGAACAGATACCATCTTCCCACCGAGCCCTGGTTTTACCTTTCATACAAAAGGCTTTTATGTAAAGCCATATTTTCCCCAGAGATTATTAAGAAAAAGGAACTAAGAATCCACAGCTGTCAGTTTTTAGAAGCAAATAATCATTCCCATGCAATGGCTGAAAGGCAGACTTGTACCTAAGGCCTTGCAACCGGCATCATGGACATTTATCATTGTCCAGCCACAATGTTCTAAATAGAAGTAAGCAGAGGCCACAAAGAGAACACACACACTGGATTGTAGCATTCTTCCACAACTCATAACCAAGGCTGCGGTCAGCAGCATGGGGTGAGAAAGACATTTGGTTCTAAGTCATTACTTTAATCAGACAATTACTGGCATCCCATGGAAACCTTCCAAATTAAATGGATGTCCAAATTAGAGACATTCAGACTAAAGATGAAACATCACAAAGAAGCTCTTTTGTCTAGAATAAATGGAACCAAAACAGTCAAATGCTCAGGAAGATAACTGATACAACATTGTTCCCTTGGGCATCTTTGTTAGTGATTTAGCCAGTGTGTTTTAAATGCCTCAAACAATGAACCTAGTGGACAAGCTATTCTAGTCCTCTGGGCATGAGCTGTCCCTCCTAATCTCTGCTCAGCAGGTCTCCCCACAGCCACATCCTTCTACTGCCCTGCTTTTTTCCTTCAGCCTCCCACTGATGATTCAGTGTAATCAGAGCAGCCTTCAGGATTTCCACCTCCCAAACCAGAGCATCCCCTGTTCCCAACTGCCCTGACCTCCACCAGGCCTATTCCCAACTCCTGTTTATGACTGTCACTGATGGTGTCAAATCTAAACTTGCATTGTCAGCACTTGGGGGAAAAGCTCCCATCACACATGGCATGAAGCTCCTGTCTCACTACCCCTGCACACTGTAGGGAAGGATGAGCAGCTGAACTGCCCAAAGGGATGATGGAAAGAAAGAACTGCAGCCCTCAGAGGCTGGATTTGGTTTGAAATCAAGGGTAAAACTTCCACTGGCATCAAGAGTGCTGGATCAGGCAAGAAGGGACTGATTCTGAAGGCCCTAAGTGCCTCTTGAAGGTTCTGCATCTTCTCTATGGTGAGAGATTTCATCTTCCACTTTAAAGTCCTAAAGCAAACAACCCATTTTAATGAGAGCCATGAAACTCCTCCAGCAACACTTGTTAGAAAGTTACCTGGCATGAAAGACACACAGTGTGAGAGGCCCTCAAGATGTAGGGGATCACCAGAGGGTATTTTATCTATCTTTCTCACTCTAGTTTCCCCAGAAGGAATAAAGGAGACAGAAAATACAAAGTGAGGTTATGTCACAGCAGAGGAAGGTCTCTGCTTATGGGAAGATGACCTTTTTCCACTGAAACCAAGCCATCTTCAAAAGACGACCGTGAGCTGTGTTGCCGTGCACTCTGCAGAGCTGTGTATAATGTCTCCACTTCCTATTCAAGGTCAGTATTACCCTTGTATTTTATGTAAAATACCAATATTATATATTAAATTATATATAATGTTATATATAACATCAGCTCAGCTTATCTTAAATCCTCTCCAAGTCCCATTACTAATTAGAATAAGGAAGAACATCAATGTAAGTGGCAGGGTTTTTATTACATCAGACTGACAACGGATACTTCAACATAGAAAACAGTCAAATCATGTCTTGGATATAGTGTTCCATTATCTGTGAATGGATTATCTGGCCCATGGACTGACCCCATGTTTTCCCATACAGCTTTGGCTGTCCCACAGCCAGGACAGAGTCACACCTGCTGACAGTTCCCTGGTGCCTGAGGTTATCCCTGTGCTCTAAGGAGATGCTCTTACTGCATTTTAAGAGATGAACACAAAGCATAGTCACTGTCTCCCTCGCATATGTTTTGTATTAGCTGTGGACAATCTTCCCCTCCCTCTCCCTGCCCTTCTTCATGATGTGGGTATCTGGCTGTGCTTCTCTGAAGGAGAAGTTTTGGTAGTACCACAGGGGTGGAATTATGAAAGGAGCTTGGTCCTACTAATACCTTCGTTATAAGAACAGAAAGGCTGCATGACACAAAGCTTCTGCCTTCCAGACCCCTGTGTTTCAGATCCCATCCTGCATCCAGCAGGCGATGCTGACACGTCTACACAGGCCAGGCTCCCTCCTGCGCAGACTTCATCAGCCCAGGGTTTGTCTAGACTTCAAACAGATTCTGATGAGGTTTGATCATGCATAAATCAAAGCAGCAGCCTGCAGAAAAGCAGCGTATGGGCAGCAGTGACCTCCAGTTCTCTTTGCAAACATCCCCTTGCTCTATTTGTATGTCTGTTGATGAGCAGAGCGGGGCTCCAGGGTGCTAAGGCACTTTGGGGGCTCTATAGCAGCAGGAACTCCTCACTCAATGGGGAGGAGCTGGGAGCCTCAGGCTAAAAGAACTGGCTGGTCACTATCCAGACCACAAGGATTTCAAAACATATGGTACCCATGGGCTGGATCTACCCACTCGCAGCACATTGCCTTCTCCCTGCGCCGTCTATTCCCTTCCAAAAGTCCCACAACTGCTTTTAGTGCAACTCAGCTCAACTCAGTCAGACCATATCTGATATAACCATTCCATTCACAGTTCCCAAACACCCCTTTAACTATAGCCGACATGGCAGAGACAGACACCCACCTAAGCTGCACAAACACCTTCTCTGTGATGTATTTGCAGGTATCCAGAGAGAAGGAGAGCACACACACCTCAGGATGCAGGATCTGACTTGGATATACCTAAGAAAACTCAGGCAAGGCAGCAGGAACATCCCAGACCTGAGGGATTAACCTGTTTCATTGGAGCTGAACAAGCACCTCAGCCCATGCAGGCATGATTAAGCACAACCACAAAAGCCTGGTTTACATTATTTATATATATATAAACATATAGCACATTATTTCAGGGTATCTCTTCTTACCAATACTCTCCTTTATGGAAGATTGAAGAAGTGAGGCTTTGTAGTCATTTGTAAATAGCAGGAGGTGACGAGCTGGTAGGAAATGCACATCTAAGAGTCACCAGATAGCAGCAGACCCTTCCTTTCCTATATTCTACTTGTCTGATAAACTTGTTGCATCCATTACACTCTTATTGAACTGAGATTTGCTTATTTACTTGGCTATTAGCATTCCTACTGGATGGAATTGATCTGGCCTTCCAAAACAAAGTGTCCCCCCTGGCCCCATATCAGCTCCCACATATTCAGTGTGGGACTGTGACTTCTCCGAAGTATCTAGTGATATAAATTCGTGGAATAAAGGGGGAGGAGCCTTCGGCCACACATACATGAGCATGGTTACACAGAGATAATACACCTCAGCTCCAGGAGGCTGGAAATGACAAGTTGTTTTCATTGCTTTCATCATTAGAGATCTATATATGGGCTGGGAATCATGTGGCTTCCTGAAGTTCAGCTTTCCTGCTTGTAAACATGTGCCACAATTTCACTTTCTGATTGCTGGAAACAGAAAGCCAGGGACTTCTCAGTAACTTCTGCTCCTCAAAACAAGCTACAGTTATGAAAACGTTTTCCTTAACACCTGCTAATCTTCTACAGCTGCGCTCCACAGCCATATCCTTCCTGTACAAAGCTTGGAATCGCTGGCATGAAGGTACGAGATTTCATACATGTCATTATTTATCATAGTATCCAGACTGGTTTGGGTTGGAAGGGACCTTAAAGCTCATCCAGCTCCAACTTTCCACCGGAGCAGCTTGCTCCAAGCCCCTGTGTCCAACCTGGCCTTGAACACTGCCAGGGATGGGGCAGCCACAGCTTCTCTGGGCACCCTGTGCCAGCGCCTCAGCACCCTCACAGGGAAGAGCTTCTCCCATGGATCTGCCATGGGACTGCCCAGCTCCAGCACTGACCCAGCTGCAGAAGAACAATCTATGCAGCAGTGTGTATGTGTACGAGCTCAGAAATGACGGCAATGTACAGGGAAGAGGAGAACGGAGATGAGGAAAGCAACAAGTAAGATGATGGAAATTACACCAAGCTTGAAAGAACTTGTCAAGGCCTTATCCCGCTGTCCTTCCTGATAAACTAAAATGAATCCTACTTAATTCCAGTGCCATTCATATCCAGACTCATGTGTGTGTCTGGCTATCTCTAGGATATACATTAGGAAACTAATCAAAAGCACCTGATAGCATCAGCCAGCTAAGGGTGGCTGACGTTCCCTCTGCAGCCCAGAATGTTGGGAAAATATGAGGTTTTGTGCTGATGCAGAAACAGCATTGCCTGCCCACTGCTATGGCCTTGGGAGGTCTGCTTCAAATACTGTCTTGATAACAAACTCATATGTCCCAGCCGTATACAGAAATCCATACAAAATGATATTAGAAGTCACAGCTCCTTAGAAGACGCCCTGTTAATATAGAAATACAAAGTAAGTCTGTCTACAAACAAAGCGTGAACCAAAGACACTTCATTAAGTGAACTGATCTGTTTCTACAACTTTGTTCTGTAATAACCTATAGCAAGAACCCATAACAGTTTATTTTAAGGGTGCCATGGTAGAGATGAGCTCTAAAATCAGCAATAACAGGAAGAACAAAGGAAAGAATGGGAATAGTTAGACTCCATGAGGGAATCAAATATTCCTGCTAGTCCTCTAGAAAAAGAGCCCTGTAAGGAGGATGCCGTACACCTTGAGGTGTTTACAGGTAATATCACATAACAACCCAAACAAATATAACAGAAAGAGACTGGAGATTAAGTGTACCTAAAGAGATAGAGTGGGTCAGCTCTAGGGCTACATTAGTGCTGTGCTAAAGCCACCTGAGTCATAACCCAAGCTGGCCATGAATATCCTATAATATGCCCCTAAACCCTTTCTTTACCTTGCACATGTGATAACTTTGACAATCTCAAGCATCGTGCTGAGATCTCTTCTTTCTTTCCCATGGGTTATTTTGCACATTGGAAAAAGGTATTTGGGGAACACCTTTGGGAATGTCAATACACAGCCTGCCTGAAACCAGCCTGCTGAAAGGAGATATTCTGAGCTCGGCATTAAACAAGAGTTATCAGTTTCTTACAGGAAAGCACACGTAGCTTTGGAAGTCAAAATCATCTTCCACATGATGGGAGCAGAAACCTCAGGCTTGATTTCTGTGCATTTGACACGGAATGCAGAAACCTCCGAGTTGAGCATGTTCCAATGGCTTCCAAATAGCCTGAAGGGCAGCACCAAAACTAAAGGTAATTATGGAAATAAAACCAGGAATTTCTCAAAACCAAGGTTTGGTTTAAACCCTGAAAAGAAACTTGTGGAGACTGGTCCAAGCTGGATCGCTAGAACTGGGTACATAGGCTAGTTCTGCATCAATCTGGTCATGTCTGAGGAAGCACGTCTGCGAAAAATCTCTGTGGCTCCTATTTAAGATACACACTTAAAAGCTTTAACTGAGTCTTTACCTACAAATTCAGTCTGGACAAATTCAGTCTAATCCTGCAAAATTAGGTGACACCAAGAGCAAAGCTCGCAGGGCCCTTGACACAGAGGCCTGAATGTTAGACATCACTGTTGACCAATTAGCTGCTATTTCAAATACCTGTGCAGGCTTGGCATAGATTCATTTAGTCTTAAAAAGGTTCATGAAGTCTTCATTTTGCTAGAAACAAGCAGGAACAGAGGGTTTCCTTGCTCCCAAGTCCCTAGGTCTGCCTCACCAGTGGGTTTAAGGCTCCAGAAACCCTACTTCTCCTTGCTCCCACTCACACCACCATCCCCTGGCTTCCTCTCTTCTCTACCATCTATGGGTCAATATTAGAGCCCCTGTAACAGCAACTAGAGCAAAGAGACAATTTGGTTGTGCCTTACTCTCTGGTCAGTGCTGGCTTGTGGCACCTTGCTCAGCACTGGAGCAGGACCTGTACTTCCATCCTTGATCCTGAAAGACATCACCTAGGAAAGCCACCGGCTGAAAAACCCTCCCTGTCTGTGAATACCTCTCGACATAACCCTATTAAATAAACATCACACAATGGTGTTGACTTTCCCTCTGCGTTGTACCTAGCACGTAGCCACAGCCAGGTATTGCACCACACACACCTTAATGTTTGCTTTTCGACGAAGGGCTCTGTTGGCTTGCCTACCTCCAGGCCCATTTCCCATCCCAAACTGAACCTGTGCTATTGCTGTACTCCCTTCTAATTGCCCAGAATCTACTCCTTGTCTCCTCCGTGCCCTGGGACTGTTCAAGATACCCATTTAATGGTGCTGATGCTCCTCTTGGACTGATGCTAGTTTGGGAATGTCAAAGCCCACCTGCCTTACCAGGTTCCTCTTTCTTTCCTGTGATTTCCAGAGGAGAGTTCAATAGGTTTCCACAGACTTGAGCTGTACCCACCTTACCTTGGCCACATACTAATTCCACCAAAACCCAGCTTAGCTTCCACATCATGGTATCCAGCTCAGCACCAGGGGCTTCTCACAGAGGAGGAACACAAGCACATCCCCCTAACCTCTTGGGAGAGGCATTTGACCTTCCAACTTCAGCTCTAAAACTTCACTACAACCTTAAAAAGCCTCCATCTCTTCCCACTGGCACTGTTGACTCTTAGTTGTGCTTGGCAGATCCTGTTTTCCAGACCTCCCTCTCCTCATTCCATATCTTTCCCTCTGGAGCTTTCCCTGCTCCCACCTCCTGAACCATCCTGGGCTCCTTTCCAGAGAGCTGCTTCTAAAAACACAGCAGCGTGCTATAAACAGGCCAGCCCTGTCAGCTTTCAACCCCACTTGAGTTACTGTTTCCGAGGCAGGAGAGGGGAAAAAGGGTATTCCAAGGGGACCCCTGTGACATGACCATCCATCTGCCTACATCAGCACTTCCCCAGCTCATTTCCAGGCTCATGACCTCCCTTCCATCAGTGCTCCTTAGGGGTTGTGACCCCAACTTTGGAAACTTCTCCTCTGGATCAGTCAAAAGTGACATCTCAACAGTGATTTTCCAGTCAGTGCCAGGTTTGTTTATGCTGTGATTACCCTGAAGTTCAGGTTTGAACCTGTCTCTTTGCTTGTTTGTAAGTCTGGAAAGAATTTCTGGGTGTCGCTCAGCCAGCAGACAGTGAACTCCATCACTTTTGACTGTTCTGGTTAGGACACTGATATCCCAACTGACCTGGTATGGCATTAAGCACTTGGCTGCAGAGTTCAGCTGTGCCTGGGTGAAGCAGGGATTTTCTACAGTGTCTGGAAACATCATTGCCATCTCTACTTGCACATCACAATCATTTAGACACAAATTATTAACCCAAATCAATCCTTATACAGTAACATGGCTTTATCTACAGCATCACACACCCTCCTCACTGCCTCCCACACACATGCAATTGGATGAACCCTGTTGTGCACATCAGTTTGTCTTTCTCCTTATGGTCATTAAGAACCTGTGGTTAGTGGAAATTTAACATTTAGATTTCAACTCTGCTTCATCACCTTTGCTCAGTCATAAAAGGGAAAATAACAGCAAAGTGGTTGGAACAGATCTTGGAAAGCCAAGTTACACACATTACAAGTGCTAAACTTCCAGAACATCAGCAATTTGGATGTGCTACGGCTGGTCCCGCACTGGAATTTCCCTGGAATTAAAATAATTGGGACTTTATTAGCTGCCTGTTTCTCCTGTTTTCACAGCACATCCCTGCTCAGCCCTTGTGTTTCTGTAGTCATGGTTCTGCTCCTGCATTACAGACCAGCTCCATTAGCTTTGCTGCCCACAGACTCTCTCTCCCCTGGTACTCTCTAAGCCTAAAGCAGTTGTTTTACTTCCTTTGACCTCAGTATATTTCAGTGTTACTGGTTGTCAATTTAAACAGTCAAGAGATATCTGCCTAGACACACTGGGCTGGCATCTGGGGAATGCAAAGTGGAAGCTTAGCAGTAGCTGCAGCACCTGGGAGCAGCCAGCCTTGGGAAAACAGACTAGAAACGTGGAGTCTAAGGGTATGAAGGGACCCACCACCATCCATGCAGCTGAGGGGGTTCAAGCTGCTGAAGATGAATGGAGGAGACAGAGAGGAGAAAGGCAGTTGGGGTCTGTGGCTTTGCATCACATGTGAGCACATGAGGCAGGGAGGGTACAACCCCCTTTTTGCTCCACGCAAGGTTTAAGCACCTGACTTTGGTCACTGCCAATAAAAGAGATTAGGCTGAAAAGGTTTCAGCATGAAAGGCAACCACTGAAGCCAACATCAGGGCTTCTCTTGCCCTCAAATATGAGGGCAAAGCCCCACGGCCTGGCAATGCAGGCCAACAGAGGAGGAAAACGGAGTCAGGCTTTGTTGGAATGGAGCACGGTGAGTGCCAGAGCACGTCATCAGCAAGGAGAAGCTCCTGTTAGAGCCTGCAGTGATTTACATGCAAGCATCATTTGTTTGCCACTGCACAGCTTTGAGAAGGGCTGCTGATCCCCACTGCATTATAGATGGGTTTCTCCTTCCTCCTGTCTTTTGTTGACGCACTGTGCTTCTGAAAGTGCACCAAGGTCAGGTTTGCTTTCCACCTTCCTTTGTGCCATTATGAAATGGAAAGGTGGTGGAGACATCAAAGCCATCAAGCTCCATAAGCTGGTGTAGAATAGAGCACACTCTGGAAAATCTCTGCCTAACTTTTCCAGTTTCAAGCAGGGGGATGAGATGGATGGGAGATTGCAGGTTTGGGGGACGTTACCTGGTGGATTTTTGCCTTCTTTCCTTAAATACATATATTTGGATTTGCTTCAATTAAGATGGGATTAAAAGCTTTGCCAAAGCGGATGGAGCACTGGACAGATCCCAGATCTGCAGGTACTAATCCAGCCTCATGGCTACAGAACATGTACCTTCATGACTAGTGATCTATGGGAAGGAAAAACTGTACTGTTAAATGGAAAAGAGACACTAAAATCAACATAATCTTGTCATCCCAGTAGTGCACATTACAGAAGGACTGGTGGTCCCCAGCTCTGCACAGACTAGATGGAACTTGGCAAGAAAAGAAAAAGCAGGTGAACAAGCAAAGATAAACCCTCTTTTTGAAGAAAATGCCCATTATCAAAAGTTCATGGCTGAGAAACTAATTGCACCATAGCCATTAGAGCTACATGGTGCCTGCATTATCAGGTTTGACTCCCCTTTGATTTATCAAACACACAGGCTCTTGTTCCCATGGTGTATGCAGCACGCTTTGAAGTGCCTGCTTCATATCTGGATGAAGTTCTCCTGTACAGGTGCAATATTTGTAAAACATCCAAGAAAATACAATGGGGCCTTTTAAAAGAGACTCCCCCATGTTGGAACGGAGCTTCTTCTCTTGCAGATTACAAACCTTCATGTGTGTGTTTGGGCTGATCCAAAGAAACCAAGCAGCATGTGGAAGTGTTCCTTCCTCAATCTTATCAAAGGCATTGAGGGGAGGTTTCTGGTAGCAAGGTCAGATGCTTTATTAATCCAGTAGAATACAGCACTGGCATGTATGTTTTAGAAGGAGTTGATGTCAAAGGCTAAGGGACTAGAGCTCAGCTGGATCTCCATCACAGCTTCCAAAGACACATATAACCATAGTGGTTCATGTCATTACATGTTCACAGGGCTCTCTTACCACCGCACAGACACAACTTCAGCAGATATCCCTAGTGTATATGCTTTAGACATCAGGGTACCAAAAGGCCTTCCCTAAACAAGAGTAATTTGGGAGGCAAAGAAGGTTGGGAAGGTCAGTAGAAGATGAAAGTGCTTTTGAAGAAAGAGAAGCTTTGGATACAAGCTGCAAAGCTAGGGATGAAGAGCAAGTCTAAAGTGAACTCTGCTGGCCGCTGACAGCCCTCTCAGAGGAATGAGAGTTGGCTTCCATTCCAAGGGCTGTACACACAGTGATGCTAAGGGATGCTCCATTTATTACAAGGAAGATAATTATGTTTGCTCATTTTGCTCATCCATCTGAATCGGTGCCCATTAACCATGTAAACTATAGAGGGGAAAACCAGCTGGGGAAAGAATCCTGCTACACTAAAAGTCTGTAATTGTGAGTAAGAATAACTGTCAGAATTCCCATGTGATCCTGATCCTGTCAAAGGGAAAGGATCTGGGCAAAATAAGATCTTACTTGTGAAACTGAAGAATCCATGGATCCTCGAAAGGAGACGAACTCTGAAATAACAAGGATGCAAAAGGAATACTTCACTGCTGTTTATTCTTGCCCTTCGTTGGCATGTTATTTCCCAAGATGAAGAGACATGGAACATGAGTGCAACTCCACCAGTTCTCAAAGAAGCTTAACTTTATTCTACGGTAACATCGCGTCTGAGACACCAAATCTTCGATCCCAAAGATAGAAACATTTAATCCACATCTGGGAAATGACAATGATCCTCCACACTTGGAGGCTGATGAAATTAAGACAACTTTCTTTGAAGGTGTTGAAAGGCACGAATGCCAAAAGAAGCCCAGGGAACCTGAAACCAGCAGTGCAGGAGACTGTGTGAATCAGAGCAGCTCAGTGATGCTGAGGTCAAGCAGGCAGAGAAAGAAAGCCCCAGAATAGAAGAAAATAGAAGAGAACCCAGGCCATGGGTATTTGAACCTGGATCTAAACATGTTTATATTCAGTGTAGTATTATCTATATATCACACACAAAAGCAGAACCTATTTCTGTCTGCTGCCCTTGAGGAATGCAGCAATATTGCCTTATGACATGACACTCGCTCATGAGACAGGCATTTCTCTAAATTAAGGGTTTTCTAATGCCAGAGAGTCTTTCAGACTGCCTTGTTTTTAGTGGATGTTTTAAATAGCTTGCTGCCCAGTGACTTGGAGTCACATGTTTGTGCCATTGATCAGTCAGAGACTATTCCACAAATTCTTTGGGAAAATACCCAGACTTGCCTGGAGAAATAAATAACAGAGCCCTGCCTAACAGAAACTGCCTGGAACAGATTGAAGACAGGGGGAGATGTTTCCACAGTCAGCACCAGAGCTGAGACTGAGGAGTGAAAGGTGCTCACCTGGAGGTTGGAGCTCCAGGGTTATTGCCAAGAGGCAGAACAACCAAAATTAATGGTTGATGGATTGATGCAAGACATTTACCACATGGGAGTGCAGAACGGAAAGGAAGGCTGGGATTGTATCTGGCCAGTTCAAGAAGTGCATCCCTGCAGAAGAAGCAACAGAGACTGGTCGGACTGACCATGCACACAGGGGTAGACACAGAGCTAAGCCCAAGAGGGTGGCAGAGACTGGCTGGGCTCAGTCACCTCTTAGGAGGAGCACCAACGACTGCCCTCAGCCCTGGCTGGTGCCTGCCTGTGCCCTGTGGCACCAGCAATGGGTTGTGACCTGCACTGGTGTGCTTTTAGATCTTACACTTTCTTTACTTCCAGATTCACATATCATAGGTCTGACAGCATCAGTGCATCCATGGAAAGGCAGTTCCCCATTCCCAGATATCCTAGTTGCAAGGACAGAGAAAGGGCCACAGCAGTTTTAGAGGGGCAAACGGATTTCTGGATCCTTCCAGGTCCCTTCCTTTTCCTTGGCATGAACTAGAGCACCTTGAAGACTGCTCTAAGGTGTGCTCTGTTCCCCAGTGGGCCCTGCACTGCCGTGCATGTCAGTAGGGCCAATATGCTGTGTCCCCACTGGAAGTGGTATACAGAATGGGTTGTTCCTGCCTCTCCTGTCCCCTTTCCACAGCCTACGAGAACTGTCGGAACAGCAGAAGAGAGTACGTGTAAATAGGCCTTACTCATTCTCTTTGGTAGACCTGATGAACCTGAAAGAGGATTCAGACACCCAGAATTAGGACTCAAAACAAGTTAAAGGGCACAAGCAAATGGTTCCAACAGCCCTTCTCCTGGCTGCCCAAACGCGACAGGATGCAACAGAGAGGCAGCGAGCGTTAACGCAGGACCAGAAACTGCTGTGAAATTCCTTGCAGGAGCAAGAGATCCGTTCTATTTGTCACAAATTGGCTAAGGGGGGTTAATACCCTGGCACTGACCCTGCCTCAGATGCCCTTAATACCTCCATGCTTTGTCCTGTTCAGATTTTACAGCACAAGAGATAAGAGGCGGTCGATAACACCTCCCCACGGCCCCCACCCCGCTGCAGCAGGGGAGATAACGCTTCAGCATGAGAGCTTGTTCCCCACACCAGCCTATAACCAGCTTCTGCCTGAAGAAAAAGACACTGATCAGCCATTGTTGTCTTTCTGCTGGCAGCTGAATAGCCTGCGTGAATATCAACATCATCATAAATCATTCAAGCACTGAAAGTCATCTTACCGTCGTCAGAAGGAGCTGAATAGCAACCAGCTCTAAATCCTTATGTACATCCATTTACAGCAGCTGAGCTGTGGGAGTACAGACACCTATTTTTCAGCTAGCACAATAACCAAACCATCCCTCATTTAGGGCTGAATTCATTTGCTTTGGTATTAGTCCCAAATAACAGCTCCAGAAACTGATATGTCATGTCCACCTAAAACCAAGATTAAGCCCAGGCCATCGAATTCCTTTATTCCTCAACACATATTCAAAGTCCCCCAACCAGATCCTGATCTTGGTTGAATCTGAACACACTGAATTCAGTTTAAAAGCTTTAAACTGGTGTTTCTCAGTAGCCCCTGTGCGGCTATAAAGATCAGGGCCTCAGCATCTCTGCGCATTGGTACTGTGCAGAACTAGCTCCAGACTATTTATAGCTCACACTATATATACACACTGCAGCTTCCAAAAGCAAATTTTCTCTTTGGGGAGGACAATGCCTTCAGAAATCTCATAAAAGGCAAAGTTTTGTTTTAAGAAAATATAAAATCTGCTCAAACCCTTAACCTGGAAGAGTGGCCCCACGCTGCCCATCAGATAATAAGCTTAATTCTTACATCACACTTTATTTGTAGCTCACTGGGTAGTTAATGGTCGCAGCTTATCTAACAGGAGAAATGTGAAACCAGAGCTTTAGAACAATAGAAACAAGGCTGTCAGCAGCAGGCTGCCAATGAATCATGTCCCTGCAGTCAAGTTGTCCCAGAAGGTCATTTATGACAGAAACACATCTCTGCCTGAGCTGGCAAAACACTGAGAAGGGTTTCTTGGGTTTACCTTAATAAACCATGGAGCAGGTCAGCAGAACAGCTTCACCTGGCAGTAATATGAAGTTCTGCTTACTGTAAGATGTAATAGGAAAGGTTACCAAATGAGCAGGCCTGCTTGCTGCGGGGTCTGGGCTTCTAGAGGTGGTTTTACCTTCAACCTAAACACAAGGTATCTAAAAAAAACCCAACCTTTGACAAACCTCAAGACAAAAGGGATTTAGAATCACAGAATCCCAGAGCGGTTTGTGTTGAAGGGGCCTTAAAGCTCCTCCAGCTCCAACCCCTGCCACGGGCAGGGACCCCTTCCACTGGAGCAGCTGCTCCAAGCCCCTGTGTCCAACCTGGCCTTGAGCACTGCCAGGGATGGGGCAGCCACAGCTTCTCTGGGCACCCTGTGCCAGCGCCTCAGCACCCTCAGAGGGAAGAGCTTCTGCCTAAGAGCTCAGCTCAGTCTCCCCTCAGGCAGGTTAAAACCATTCCCCTTGGCCTGTCCCTACAGGCCCTTCTAAAGTCTCCGTCCAGAAACAGAAAGCAGTGCTCACACTTTCTCTTTCATATCCAGAGAAAGATGAAGAAGAAGGACAAGGAATTGAACCTAAATCAGGTACTACCTGTGCTGTGAATACAGAGGCTGGTTTTGCTCATACATAGTGATTTTAAAGTAACTGCTCTGTCTGCAGCTTCAAGAGAAGAAAATCTCCATGCTGCACTTGCAGAAGAGGTCCAGATTTTCTGCAGGAGGGAAAAGAACAGATGATGGGAGAACTCTTCTTTCATAAGGATACCATTGGCACAAGCAGCTGGCAGTTGGTGACGTGTGCTTTCTATGAGCAGTTGCTTGTGGATTTTAACAGATAAGAAAGCAGCATTTCATTTGCAATTCAGGTGAGAGACACAAGTGGCTCCCCAGCACCGCTGGCCCCTGGGCCATGGTTCTTATCATAGCAGAAACATCTGTCACAGTGTGAATGAATTCATTATAAAAGCACATCAAATGTGCAGTTTCAGCATGAGGCAGCAGTCTGTAAAGAAGCCAGAACACACCTATAAGAGCTGGTCTGTCCCATATTCACTAGTTGGGATGAGGACAAGCACTGGGAAAGGGGGGGGGAAGAGAGAGAGGAACCTTGGAAATGTCATGATTATAAGTTATCCCTTCTCTAGGAGCCAACTGTGTCTGAGAATGAGCTTGCTCATGAGGGTCTGGTGGTTCACATGCTGACAGACATGCTGAAAAATGATCGCATCACTCCACACCGAGTCCTCTGGGTTGCAGACAGACTGACTGTGGTCCAGAGGACTTCACTGCAGCCAATGGGCTGGGGTAGAAAGGATGCATGGAGATGGATGTGTGGAGGTGGTCAGTGGAGGGGTCCCAGTCAGAAATGCACTGGCAGGGGCTCCACTCAGGGATGGAAGTGAACCATGACTGAACTGAGATGACAGGAGCTTTCATTTCCAGACAAGGCAAGCTATGTCTTCAGTCCATGCTGAAAAGCAGGACAGGCTGAAAACTGCTCGCACCCCCATGCTCATCCCTGCTGCAACACTGAACCTGGCACAAATGTAGAACACAGTGATTTGTAATATGGGCCATGGTAGTCTCTGGTGTTGTCCTCCAGGGTTGGGTCTAATACCCCTGTGGGTACAAGGGCACTTCTGTGCTCCTCTTTAGCAGGGACAGAGACAATTCAAAGTGACTTTGAAATCCTTCATGCCTAGAAGAGGCCTGGGAATGCCCGGGTAGCTCTAGAAGCAGGAGACTGGATTGAGACCCTCATCTGTGTCTCACTGAGTGACTGCTTTCTGCTGTGCCTTTAGGCTTTTAATACAAAATACAACAGAAAAATGGCTATGTCTTCTGCCCTTGCCGAGAAATCCCTCTGAACTTCAACTGATGCACAGGGAACACTACAGACAGGCCCTTGGACCGGGCTTCTTTAGTCACGCACAGCCTCCAGGCACACATTGCCTCTTCTGTCCCAACAAAGACCCCTTTGGTCAGCTTATACGGCTGGCGCTGCAATTGTGGGTGAAACAAGAAATGCTTTCCCCTCCAAGGAGTACTAAAACCAGGCATGCAGCTTAAGAAAAATAGAGGTAAGTACCTATTTTAACTATGCTTCTAATCACAAAACATATATTCTTAAATATGCATGCATCAGCAGAAACAGCGGGTGAGGGCTCCCATTCCAAACAAACAGAAACATGCACTTTGAGCCCTCATCTGAAATGGCAGTAAAAGCCCAACCCAATAATTATTTTCCTTGATTTTCAGCCAGACGAGGCACAAGACAAATAAGTCATCAAGGACAAATAAAAGGAGGTTCATTCATCGCATTCAGGGCTGGAATCTTTAATGGTCACCAAATGAACTAAGATAACTAAGTAACCATTGTAAATATTAATCTTTAAAGGAAAACAATACTCCCAACAACAGGAAGCCTGATAAGACATTGGATGTTGCCATCAGTGTTATGGAGTCTCTCTAATTTCCTTAGTTTTTTCTTATGCCTGTAGAGGGATCAGGAAGGGGAACATATGGTATCTCTCAAAGGAAGTAAATTAACATTATTAATAGCTAATGTGGGAGAGGTGAAGCAGTGATTGTTCGTGGTGGTTGTTATTGTGCTTTTGTTGGGGGGAAGCCTGCCTGTTAGTGAGTTTAAGCACTCAAGCCAAGCTCAAAATCGTATATTTATAAACAGAGATCTGATAACAGTTGCCTCAGCATCCATGATGCTTTGCCAGCGCATGCACGTCGAGCCGATCTGAAGGGACCGGCTTGGGGTTTGTCCCCAGAGTTGGCTAACACAGACAAGAACTTACAGCATCATCCCTGTTCCCGAGTAACTCCTCGCATGGACCCTCACATTCTTCTTTGCATGAGTTTAGTTTGAAGGAGAAGGAACAAGGACAGGTAGATCCACACTTCTGAGGAAGAGGAGCTGTGCAAAGGGCCATTGAGGAGGTGGGCTCTCACAGGTGGTGATCACTGATGTGGGAGATGTTCTTTTAAGAGAAGAATTTACACCTTTCTGAAGCCTCCGCTTTCATCTCTCTCCCATACATCCTTATAAGACCATATTTATTTACTCTAAATAACATTGACACCTACAGAACTTAAGTTGTGGCTACCCAAAAGACTGGGATCCTGATCCCAGCCTCAGCTCTCTTTGTCCCAGAGCACCTGAAAGCATAAACACTTTCTTCATTTCCACAAGACACCCTATACTTCCTACTTTCTTCCCAAACATGGAAGTCCGTGGCCATTCCCAGCTGGCCTGGCAGAGGTGGACTTCAAAACACCCTTCACACTGAGCCAATCTGCAAACTGAATTTGGCAGATCTGGGTAAAAATGAGAGCACTTGATTAAAATCCCCCAGTGAGCTCAGGAGATAGAGGCAAATTTTGGGGGGAAATGGTTCAATAAACTCTTTTGAAAGAAAAAAGGGGATTTGGCTATAATGAACTCACTGGATCTTAATCAAAATTGAGTAGCCCAGTAAGAATACCTCATGCTTCGGGGCACATGGTGATTGCTTTATAGAGACAAAGGAATTCCCCCTGCCCTTGAAAACTTACACTTCAACGGCAAGTTGACAGCTGGATTTTGGTTTCTAGGCCTGAAGAGGACAACTGGAACATCTTCAGACAGTACAGACTTTAGTTTAACTTGAAGAGGTGCAAGTGCTCTGCAAGGAAACCATTTCCCTACCGTACAACTCTACTTGAAGAGATAACCCAGTAAACTAAGTTTGTGTCTCAAAGCTGGTCTAAAATACCTCTTCCTGAGTGATGATGGGATACTTTACTTCTTAAGAAACTCATCACATTGACCAAGAAGCTCATGAAAGGCTGACAGAGCTGTGCATTGTTTGCTGGCTCTGCGGAGTTACATGACAAGGATGAATTGTTCTCTGTGCTGAAGCCTGGGTGGTTTATAAGGTTGTGAAGTTTTCCACACTGCCAATTTTAGGGCCCTTAAGTATTTCAAGTTGCATAAACTTATAATAAAACTGTTGCTCTTTGGCTCTGAAGAATGGGACTTTCTACTCAATCAGGACAAGACTGAATTCCAGACATGAAAGGGAGGATGCTTTCACGACGGCTTAGGAGAGGATGTTCCCAAGACATCTGTAACAGTATGAGAAGACAGATGCTTAGCCAGGGCAGTTTTACCATCAGCGAGATACTACTTCATAGGAATAAATGCATCAAGCCAAACTCTTTAGTGACTGAAATACCGTCTGAGAAAGGTAACAAATCTGCACATCTTCGTAATCTTAACTACCAATATAATGACATCGCCCGCATGATTTCAACTCATTGCAGTACGGTCACACATTCACTTCTTGCTGCCTCTCCCCACCTTCCATGTCAGGCACCAAGTATGGCAGATGAAACCAATTCTGCTCTAAACCCACCACAACCTCCAAAATAAAAGAAACTTGCAGTGCACTTCCAGGGAGGTCCTTTCCAACCCTAACTGTGCTATGATTCTATGATAGATACAACATCAAGTTTAGAGATCTCACAAGTTAGGTAAGGCCCTGTCTTACCCTGGTATCTATAGGGTCTTGGAGGGTGCAAGTCTGGGCTATGCAAAGGACAAACACATGCTTAACCCCTGCACAAAGCTATTGCTCACTTCTGACTCATTTTCTGTCCATATCATGTAACCAATGGCACTTTAAGAGAGCTTCATGGAGTCTGCTGTCTGGGGCTGGCTGTGATTGCTCAGGTGTAACTTGGACTCTCCACCCAGGCAGGGGAGCATGGGGAAATAGAGCAGTCCCTCCCCATTCACCCCCCTTGGACCTTGGGCCAGGAGCCATCCCTCTTCCTCCTGTGGCACATGAGAGCAAAGGGCACACTGGAGCAAGACGTCAGGCGATGGTAATGGGTTATTTATGGTAAAGCTCAACAACCTGTTTGCTAATCCCTAGAAACAAGGGGGAAAGCTGAGGAAGGATTCTGACCCCATGGTGTGACTGTGGCCTGGGCACACACTGCCTCCCAGGGCCACCCAAGGGATGTTGCCTCTGCACACTCCTCCCTGCTCCCCATGGCCGGGCATGTCTGTAACTGTCACAGGACCATTTATAGGACAAATATTGAGGATAATTAAGGATAATCTGTGCTTTAGGTGTCTTACAGACAAGGTCAGGTACTCTCTTTCTGTCTCAAATGTGAAGTAAGCTCCCATGAACAGCAGGTACTTGTTTCTCAGACCAAATAATAGTAATAAAACCCCCTATCCACATTCTATAGGTTTCCTAGATTTAACCTTCTCAAAACTCAGACAAAACCACTGCAGTGAGTTCTGCCTCTAAAGAGCTCTGACAATGAACTGCATCACCAGCACTGGTCTCCTGTTGCTCTATGTTTTCCTTACTGTACCCACATTAGCAAATACAGAGGGGTTCTACAGCATCTATGCTCTGAGCTCAGACAATAACATCCTTTCAAATAACTTGGCAGGTCAGGGTAGATCAAACAGTCACATGAAAGCAAAGGAGGAATCTGCCCCAGCAACTTCTGCTATTTTTTTTTTGTGGTCTGCTGATTTCATAATATTTGGTCATAAGATGTTGTTTTTGATATTCACTGATTATCATGATGGGCTTCTTCCTAAATAGCCTTTGGGTAACAGACATTTGCATCGCTGGCCAAGTGGAGAAGCTGTGACTAAAGATCCCCCTGCTCCTCACCCAAGGGACCTTGTTGCATGGGTTGCATGATCCTTCCTGCCTATGGATGTTACAGCTGACACAGGAGAAGGGCTGGTAAAACAGAGTGTTCCAGTCTCTCTTTCACAATCCTTGCACACCTAAAAGCCCAGTTTCCGAGAAATCACAGCAACAGCAGTTCCCATCCCTGTGAAGATGGGATATTCCTTGGAAACATCTGTCTTGTGCCATAAGAGGCAGGATGCTCAGGCAGGAGGCAAGCTCAGTGATTCCTATGGAAAGGTTGATTCAAAACATAGGAAAAACACATGGCAACAGAAGCACTGTTACAGTCAAGCCATTTGTAACCCTCCTGGCCTAGCAACCCCCTTTATCGTGCCTTCCTATGTCTATTTAACTGCAGTACTTGACCCACTTCAAGAACATTTTTAGCCTGTCAGTGTCACTATATTTTAATTAAGTTTATGAGGTTGAGAGCAGCATTTGATCCTCAGGGCTGCAAACAGCAACTGAGCTTTTACAAACAACCGTACCCACATAATCATGACAACAGGAACTGAAGGAAGCCTCTCCGTGCAGCCCAGGTAACTCTGCATACTCCATAACGTTAAACAAATGCTCAAAGATAAACAGGAGTCCCCTGAAACGACCTGTTTGCACTAGATCAGAGACCAGGCAAGGCAGAAACCCCTGCAGTGTTAGGACAAACTGGTCACTTCTCCTTAAAGCAGCTTCATCCCTACTTACTGCATGCAACACTTCAGCTCAAGCACACTAGCCCTGGTTCCCTTATTGTACACTTCCATTAAGCCCCAGACAGCTTTATAAATGACTGCACCAATACAAGCACCAAGGTCTGGCCACTGTCAGATTAACAGGTTAAATGGGTTATTGATCCGGCCACCTTCTCCCATGACCTTCTTTTACTTTCTGTGGAAAGGCGGGTGTTTGGAGCACAAGGATGCCCCCAATGAACACCATCTCCCAAGTAAAGGTCAAGGAGCAACACTGACTTGCTGCATTCTAGCCTCCTGTTTTGGTGGATGGTGGGCTTCCTGGAGCTGGGGATGATCCATACACAATGCTAGCTGAGAGCTCCATCAAAGCCTCACTGGCATCCCATTAAACCCCCCTACAGTTCCTCTCCCATTCTGCTGGTTGTGCAGAGTGCAATGACAAGGCAGAGGGCTGACACTATTTTTAAACCCTAGGATGCTGATCTGAAGCTCACCAGATTTACACTCCAGCTTTTTAAATTCAACTTGATGAGCACCGAGCCTTCACACCAACTGTGCCTCATGGAATAGATGCCTGTGTTCAACAGGCGGCTGTGCCAGACACCTCCGTTCTGTGTCTCCCATTTACCAGCTACACAATAAGTTAAACCTGCAAGTAAAAAGGCAGAGAAAGACAAGCTCCGACACCCTGGCCCACTTGCAGGAGCCCATTTCAGCTCTGTTTATGATGAATTCTGTCCAATAAAGGCAATAAAATGCACTTGAGATATAGAGCAAGTTTACTTCTAAACAATCACTCAAGGGCTTCTGATTTGCAGTTAGTCCTATTGCTTGGCCAGTAATAGTTATAAATTCCCCACAGTATGCACAGACACCTTTCAACACCTAGACCTTAAGAGAGCTACTTATAAAACATATAGATACCAAATATTACTTTATAGATTGGAAAACACAGGCTGGAGGAAAGTATCTGATAACTTGTCCATAATCCTGTGATAGGACTGGACCTAATCCAGAGCCTAGAATCGCACCTACAGCAATCCCTTCTCTAACTAATGCCCAACTGTTTTTCAATCTGGCTCTGCTGGAACCTTTTGTCATGACAAATATCTAAAATGCTTTATATCACTTGACTTATAATCTATAAGATCACAGTAATAAGATGTAAAACTATAGGTAATCCATCTGTATTTAAAGTTTCCTCAAAGCAAAATGGAAATGCTTTAGTCTGAAGCTGTAAAGTACAGATGAGCTTACACTATGAGAAAGAGAAAAGCACTTTGTAGTCAATGTAAGGATACACTCAGCTTGACAATGGAACAGTCAAATCTGACTTTTGCTCCTCACCCCATACCCATGGAGAACCAGATGAAGTATGTTGTGCTGCACCTCTTGCTTACAGGGCACTATTTGTAGCTAAGAACCCAATGCCAGAGACAAGCAGGCTTGTACAAACCAGTGGCAAAGCCTGCAAATCCCACGTGCAACTGCTGGGAAGCACCACTGGAAAATCCAGCTTCCAATAGCTGTGCTTCTCAAAGAGGGGCAGCAAGCTGAGCACCATCAGTGCACCATGACCCCTGACTGCATTTTCTGAAGTCCTTACAAAAGACCACCCTGCAATTCATTTAAAACACCAGCCAAGAAGAATAGTTCAACCTGTAACACAATCATGTCGTTATGTTAATTAATGACAGCTTCATACCATTAATCCTTGACTGACAGGGACAGTGTTGTTTATCGTGTAGCCTACAGAGCATCAGGTGTCATACAGCAAAAGTGTGTTCTCACCATAGGTGCCTTATGCCCCAAGCAGCATCAGGCTTGGTGTCTTTGAATACTTTCTCAGCACTATCACGTTGGCAATTTGGGGCTAGAGCCCTGCTTATTCATCCTTAATGAGAAAGTCAGACTGATCTCTGTTATTCTATCCTGAGCCCAGCTTAACTATCAGCACAAGGTCATGCTCTGCTAAGTTTGTACTTTCATGTCCCTTACTAACTTTGAATCATCCTCGCTGACAATGCACTGACATTTATGCTCAGCTACTATCACTCCTTTGTTTATGTTCAAAGTTCATTCATTACCTTCTTCCGTTAGTGCTCTGTAACACATTCTCTGCCCTAGTACCTCCTGCTACCTTCTTCTTACCGGAACCATCAGAAGTTTCTATCCGCCAGGGAAGGGGATGCAGTTTCCATGGAAACTCTGAGGAATGGGCTAAGAGAACAAGGCATAAAATGGAGACGGTGTCCTCAAGCTCACCCATTTTGAAAATCTAGGTCAGCAATGTTTGCTTGAAGCATTCCACTCCTCTAAAATCATGTTCGCTTCACTGTTACGGATGTAATAAAGAGAGGCTCCAGCATACCCAAAACTTAACCATGTTTAATGTGATACCATATGTCTGTGTAAATAAACTATTCCTAGGATTTCCCCCAGCCTGTTTTCCCTGTTCAGTGCCCTTGGATAATCAATGGGCATTTAGTTTTATCATCTAGTTACTTATCTTCACTAACCATTTACTATGGCCATCATAATCCAACTCTGAGGTAGTGTTTGAGTAACCTGCTATGATCTCACTGAGGGCAAGAGGTATTATCATCCATGATAACCTCATTTAGAGGAGCTACGGGAACGAAAAGACCATGAACATGGAAGTCAAATTCAATCTCAACTTGAAAAACACATGGACAGAAGCCAAGGAATGAAACCAACACCGACACTGTGAAACTGAGTTTGCTTACAGTTGCTGCTGCCTGATCCCAGCCACCGACTACAAGTTGCAAACACTGATCTGTTGGAGTATAATGGGCCATGCTACAGTAAATGATTAATCACATTCAGCGAGTTTTCTCAGTGAGAATCACAGCTCCTCACAGGAGGAGAAACAGGCATACCAAGTGTTAGTGCTAAAATATGCTGTCAAGTACATAAGGTTATGGAAGGCTGCCTTCCCACACTGCTGGGGAGGGAAATGAACACTGATGATTTGCTGGTGATTTCCTCTGCTAATTGAAAGCAGATGTAATCAGCTGTAGGCAAATACCTTTTGAGATGCAACTGCTTCTAAGATACCCAAGTTTTCAGACACACCTCAATCTTATCTCCACTATTTCTCTCTATCATTCATGCTGACTTCAGGCCTTCAGTGCTTGGAGAGCCGATTGATGACCTGTTCCCATTAAAAGGTAAAATCCTGTATCAGAGAGAGCTTTGCTTTTTCTGTCTGCAGCTGATGGGAGGCAGGATTTCAGCTGCTGAGGACAAGCAAGAAAGGTTAAGAAAATACCTATAACCTCATGACTTCCTGTGAAGGCAAGGTGCATGTGATGACAGCTTACAAAATCAATCTGCTGTCCTAGTAAAAGCCTGTTGCAATCCATACTTTGGGGATTGGAACCAGATGATTTTAAGGTCCATTCCAATTCAAACCATTCTGAGTCTATACTACGCTCCTTAAATACTGAATCTGAAGTAAATGGAGTATTTTCCTGGGAAAAGCCCTTTTCCCTGCCTAACCCCCTCCATAATGTGTTGGCTTGGGAGTGACATACAGCCAGGACAGTTTGCGCAATGCATCTCAAGCAGAACAGAAACCCCCCCAAACCACTCTGGTGTAATGCAATTACATTAATTAAAGGAATTATTCCCACTTGGCTTGTTCCTGTGCACATCTAGGGCCAGCACACACAAAGGTCAGGTGCTGAAGAGGACAAAACAAGGAATGCTGCAGGATGCAAATCTCTCCATGTTAGTGGTGGTTTGGTTTTGCTCATGTAAGTTAACAGCGGGCAGGTGGAGAGCCCCTGACTTGTGTTCTCTTGTCTATACACATCGTGCCTGCCCCCTCTGCTCTTACACTCCTCCTCAGTTGTGCTGCAAACTGAAATCCCAGCTTGGAAGTTTCCTGCAGTGGTAAGTTTGGAAACGAGATGTGCTGAAACCTTGTAATTTCTCTGCAAATGGGTACTTTGTGGTGCTGATTCCAGAATAAGAGCCATAGAGCAGACAGCTCGACCCCTAAATTGACAACTGAAGTGTCTGCTCCTTGTGCCTGCATCCTTTCCAGAATCGCTGGAGGAAAAAGCAATCCATGCTAGAGAAGAAACAAGAGACAGAACTGTCAAGCTTCTTACCTCTTTTTTCACTGAGCCTAAAGGAAGTTTCCTTCAGCTCACCCATGTTGCCAGTGCAGTTTTGCCTCCATCACTTTACAATGTTCTAGCATGCCTGTTTGCTGCCAAATCCTTCCCTTCAAACAATCATAGAATACAGAACACTTTGCTTCCCTCACTTGAGGTTCCAACAAGCCACAGTGGCTTTCTTAACTACAGCCTTCTATGATGCAGCACAGAAAGCAAGTCCTCGGTCATTCCCACTGGACAACCACACAAACCAGCCTGATTTCAATTACTTCCTTGTATCAACATTGTAGACATCCAATATTACTAACCAGCTACCTCTGCAAGCCCCATGGTCTTTCGAAGGGCTTGGAGCACCCTGCTCTATTGGAAGGTGTCCCTGCTAGTGGCCAGAGTTGGAGCTGGATGAGCTTTAAGGTCCCTTCCAACCCAAACCATTCTATCATTGCATTGTGCACTGGAGTTTTACATTCTACTGACATCTGAGCCTTTATCTCACAAGCACTGCATGACCTCATGTGCCTCCCAGTGACTGCAGGCAGTGTTATCTGTCAGGGTATATGTCTTCATTCACAAAACCCATGGCTAGACTTCCAGATGAAAACCAGATAAGCTTGGATTAGCCACTGGTTTAACTATGGGGTGAAGTGAAAAGTATAACACAGCAAACAAAGTAACAGAGTCATCAGTCAGCTCCCTCACTATTATGACAATGGGGAGAAAAATAAATGAGCCTGTTCTGTCGCTCAATAGATGTATTGATCTATCTGGGGGGAACAGAAATAATGGAACACAGGCCAAGCACATGTAGAGAGAAAGCCCAGAGTAATCCATCTCTGACTGGCACCTGCTGATTTGCTAAACATGAAATATGCCCTTGCAATCTATTGATTGCCATGGAACTGGATCAAAACCCTGATCTCTCAGCACCGGCAGCAGCCAGGCCAGGACCCAAAAGACCAAAATATACAATAAATCCCAGCTAAAAACCTTTTAGGTTCCATCTCTTCTGTCCTTCTCATTCAGAGAAGTTTTAAGTACATTCATTTATACTGCTCCAGAACCTCTGGGTTATCTTTAATTGAGGCTTATGTGCTGATGACAAACTGCATTCCATCACTCAGATGCGCTACTTCTATCCCAGGAATGCAGTTAGATTAGAGTTTGCATTATCCCAGGGAGACTGAGAGATGCTAATCCACTCTTGTGTTACATCTTGGCTCCTCACACTCTTTACTGACAGCTTAAACAGGCAAAGCCATGAATTCATTGCAGCTTAATCCAAATTTATCTGCAGAAGATGCTGCCTGAGACTAAACATTTATGTATCATTTCACCTGGCTCTAGATCCCATCAACGCTCTCCCTGGGAAAGGAGTGTATTGATATTAACAATCTCTCTGTTAATGCTTATTGCCATTCATTTGGCTGATCCTCCGCATAGGCACACATTGCTCCAGGCTCATCCTCCCACTTTGCTCCTGGTGGACTGATTTAATGATCTGAATGAGAGGAGGAAGCATACTAATTAAATACAGATATTCAATCGAAATCAGGAGGTGCTGCAAACACCAGGGAAAGCAGGAAAACACAGTTCAAAAGGAGTTTATAAACCTCGGGACTGAACGGACAAAAAACCTGTGGGAATGCAAAGAGAAATGTAGGGACAGGATAAAGGGGAATGGATTTAACCTGACCGAAGGGAGACTGAGATGAGCTCTTAGGCACACGCTCTTCCCTGTGAGGGTGCTGAGGCGCTGGCACAGGGTGCCCAGAGAAGCTGTGGCTGCTCCATCCCTGGCAGTGTTCAAGGCCAGGTTGGACACAGGGGCTTGGAGCAGCTGCTCCAGTGGAAGGGGTCCCTGCCCGTGGCCCGGGTTGGAACTGGAGAAGCTTTAAGGTCCCTTCCAACCCAAATAATTCCATGATTCTATGAAATGTTTGGGGGAAGGGAAATAAAATGAACGATACTTTGCAGAATCACTGCAAAATGTAAGCATTAAATGGACTGTAGACAGTAAATCAGATCAAAGCTTTGAGTGAGATACAGCGATTAAGGAAAGCAAGACACGGCTAAAGAAACTGGACGCTTCCTTGGCCAGAGGCAGGATACATCTCTCTCTTCAACTCACTCCCAAGATGCAGCCATAAAATCCAAAGGCTGAGAGGAAAACGAGAAGTGATTTATAAGGACAGACACAGGGGAACAAGCGTGAGTGGCACAGACAGATGGACATGAGAGGAAAGGCTGGCAAGAGCTTGCTGAGAAAACTACCATAGAAGAGAGGAATGTGCCAAAGCTCAGGGGGCTCAGCTGGAAAGCAAAGAAAGAAAGGGGGGATCCAGGGTTACTGACCAGGAAATGGCCTGAAATACATTCCCTAGGGAAGTAAATCTAATGGCTAATGTAAATCAGGAATAGGCTAAAGGGCAATAAGAGACTTACTGTGTTTTTTGTGCATAGAACTGATCAGTTTTTAAGGACCAAAGGGATAACTCTCAGTTGAACTAGACCTTGCAGCTTCACCATAGCCAGTGCCAGCTGACACCAGCCTGGCATACCTATCATAACTCATATGCTGCAATTCATCCTGCCTCCACCCAGGAGAGCTCCCTTGCCCTTTATCTTTGTTACTCAATACATGTTTTAGGAATACAGGGCTGGAAGGACCTTCTGGTATTGTCCAATCCTGTCTTTTGCTATGACAGGGAGCAATGCCCATTCCAGCTGGCAAACTGTGACGTGACCTTGGTTCTTTGAGCCCACTTCTCCTTGCATAAAAGACCCCTCCATACCTCATATCAGAGGGTTAGAAAACCTAAATTTCTGCCCCAAATCTAACATATCTCCAATACAAAGCTCTTTCTTCCACGACAAGGTCCTCTTTTTACCCTGGCATTTACCTCTCCATAATGAAAAAGGGATAAAGCCTCCTCTAATCACAGCTGATCAATTGGAGGGAAGGTGGATTTTGCCAGAGAACTAAAGATGTTATTATGTGGTTTCTTCAGGATCATATCCATAGGTGATGCTTTGAATGTTATTATGTGGCTTCTTCATGATCATTTCCATAGGTGATGCTTCGAACTAGACAATATTCATGGTCCTAGAATGGCCATGATTGACAGTGCAGAAGCTAACTGCAGTTAAAACTGGGGAGCAAATTAACCCTTTGAATCTGCATCTTACAACACAGGAGGAAAGAAAAAGGCCTCTTGAAAACCATTTCCCCTGCCAGGTACCTTCATTGACCCAGTTGCAAGGAGTTGATAAAAATGGGTGTTTCATAAGACACTAGAAACCCAACAGATTTCTAGGCAATGATAACAGATCAATTGATCCATCTGGAAGAGCAAACAAGCATTCAGCTGAGCCCTTCAACTCTGAAGCAAAAGCCATTAACAGTAAGCAGAGGCTATGGAAGTTGCTCTGAGCTTACACTTATGTTCAGAAATCCATCTTTCTGAAAGGCCTGTATTCGTTTTCTCTTAGAGAGCAACTTTCTGCTCATTTCAAGCCCTAAACAACACCACACACTTTGTTCTGCACAGGCTTCCCCTTCCCCTTTCTTCTAAAAGGCTAAATCATTGTGAATAACAAGAGTTCAGGCTTTGCTGTTCCTGTCCAACAGCTAAAGATAGGGGAAGCCAAACAGGAGAAGGTTGCTGTGTTATGAGATATGGATTAGAGGAAAACCAGCATCCTTTATCAGGTCATGCAAGTTAAATAGGAAGGAACTTGCTCACAGTACTTAATACACTGCATGGCTATGAATGCCTTGCAAATATTAACTAATCCTCATAAACCCCTTGTGAGATGGGTTAATATAAACTATTTATATGTATGGAAGCAAACAGTTGGTGTCCAGAGCCTGCCTGTGTGCTTTGTCATGCAGGAACTGAATGAGTATTTGAGTTCCCTCAAATACTCCTCCTGATGCCCTCCAGTCTATCCAGCTTAGGTGACAGCGGGTTATACAGCCAATATCAATATTGAAGGTCCAAGCATGGCCCAACTCTGTCAGACAAGCTGGGACCTAGAACTACATGGAAATCTGTGCTGGGATCATGGGAAGAACAGAGTTTTAAAGGACAGGGATGAGAAGCTAAGAAAAAGGCTCATTTCAGCTCAGCTTGAGAAATATGAGGGTTGGTCCAGGTGTGACCCAGTCACATCTGGGTGTATGGCATTAACATTGACACACCACAGGAGTTCTCCATTTAGTGAATTCTCACCACCAAGACTGGCTAAAAGGCATTTTCCCATGAGTGGCATATCCTCCTTGTGTGTCCAGGCAGGAATTTAACACAGCACTCCCACAGCTAAATTTACACCCTCATGTTCTGTCTCCTCAGCTTTATTTAATTTCCCTGATTACTAAGGGATAAATTCCACTCCTTGTTTAAGCCGGTGAGCACAGAGAAATGGAGCTTTTTGTATCTTCCTTTCTGATAGAAAAGATTTTCATTGGCAACAAGAACCTGACTGGATTGATCCTTTTTTCCTGCATGAGCTATGAGACTGATGGAAAGTGGCAAGAGAAGTTTAGTCTCCCACCCTATGAAATGCAGTCTCTCATGGCTAGGAGTGAAGCAGAACCAAGGGTGTCCTCAGCCAACTGAGATCAACCCCCCAAAACTGATCTATACTTGACTTTTAGCTGACAAATACTTTAACTTCCCTTAGCAAGTGAAATGATTGCTCAAAGCTAGGGAGGGACATCCAGCAATTTGAGATGGGGATGGGATCCAGGATTCCCAGGGGCTGTTCCCAGCCTTGCCACTGGCCTGAACTGCAGGCTAGCAAACATTCAACACCTTCCCCCTCAGTTTATTCTTCTTTATAGGGTGTTATAGTACTTAAATGCAGGACTTGACAGAGGATGTGTTCCTGCAATTGATTGTGTGGGATGCAATGAACCAGCTTGCTGCTTGGACATCGCAGCCTGAATAGTGCCTGAATTGCCCCATGCCTTGGTTTTCCAGTGACATAAAGAGAACATTCACGTGCTTTAAGATCTTGGATTGCAAAGAGATGCAAACACAAAAGTGCTACTCTTCTATTGAGAGAGGAGACAAGTTGAATTCACCCTTTGGTTCCCCATTCCATTGGGATTGCCATGAAAACATAAAGATGACAGGCTTGGCCTCATTCTATTAAGATTTAAATATAGGAAGGAACTGGAAAATTACTGGGAGCCTCATGCCTAACCTCAGCCTGGGTTAGAATCAAACGTGCTTAATTCTCATCCCATAGCTAAATCTCAGCAAATTATCAAATGCCAGGCCTATAAAAGAACTGTCCAGGGCAAACCTTATCTGCCCTAGGCGCACGTATCTGCTTACAATAGCCTTTGTTGGTTAAACAAAACAGAATCATTGTTGCTAAGAAGTGAATATTGTTTAAGATTCACTGCTTAACACACAGAACACTTTCCTGAACTGCCCAAACATATTCCTCTTCTCTTCGTTTCTTCCCCTTTTTTCCTTCCCTTCTGACTTGGCCAAGACTGATGTTTTCTTTAGGTGAAGCTGCCTGCAAGGTGATAGGAGCTTTGAGGCAGGCAAACGTTTCAGTTGGACCAGTGAAGGCTAAAGAGGTGTTTGATCAGAGCAAACAATCTGAAGAGCAGAATACAACTACAGTTAAATCCCCAAGCATTAAACAGGAGATATTTGCTCCATCTCCTACCAGCTCATCTTTTCCTTGGTTATTTCCCTAACCTGCTTGTCGCCTTACAAACATTGCCAGTGCCCAAGATTCCTTTGTCCAAACAGGGAGTTGCTATGGAATAAACCCAACCAGAGCATCCCAATGCCCCTATGAATCAACCCCCTGCAATGCTGTCTGTGATGTTACTTTTTAATTTGATCACCTTTTCTAGTGCTGGGACAGTACATGACAAATATCCACATGGGAATGCAAATAAACTATTACCAGAGTAGCATCATTTGAAATACCAGCTGTGAAACACAGAACCATGGAATGGTTTGGGTGGGAAGAGACCTTAAAGCTCAGGTAGTCCCAACCCCCTGCCACAGGGGTTTGACAGGACTTTAAAGGGTTTAATTCCAACAGGCTGGCATTAAGAAACCCCTTAAGCCATACGCAGTCATTACAACCATATAAACAGCAAACTCCTCTTTCAGCAAGCACAAGACGACCAGAAACCAGCTAAAACTTGTGCCCCATGCACAGATTCACCCTGACCTTCTGCTCGCATCAAGTAGGCTTTGTTAGGAGGACAATCTTCAGACCTAAATGTATAACACAGCCGAGCAGTGATGGGTGAAGTGGGCTGTGCCTGCACTGAATGCATGTGACACCATTTGCCAGCCCTTCCAGGCAGAAGGGTACAAGATATGCCCCAGCATAGTAGAAATGACTGTCAAGGTTAAAATACGAGCATCAGATGTGTTGATCTGCAAAGGAACTTTAAGCTCGGGCTCTCTGGGGCTCCTGGAATAGCATTTCCCAGAGACTTACAAGGAACTGCAGGAGTTGGTGAAGCTGCAGCATTGCCCACACTGGGCAGAATTAGGACCTTTCAGCACATGTCATCAACCACAGCAGGAAAAAGGCTCCTGGTGACTCATCCTGGCTGAGGTGCTCTGGGTTTGTGGCTTCAGAGCACGAGGAATTCATCTGCTGCCCAGTTCTGTCCCCTGTCAAACCCCCCATGGCTGTGCCACACAGCACACTCCAATGGCGATGCTCACACGTGACCTGACTTTCTAAACCATTTTGAGTGCATTGGCACTGAGAAAGTCTCAGTTTAAGGGGGAATTCAAGAGCTAGATGGAAGAACATGTTCCCTTCAGAGCAGGGAGGATCCGTCAATAAAGTCAGATTAAATGAAACATTTAAGAGGAAGATTTCTGAGCTCAAGTAAAGCGATGTCAAGATCAAAGAGTTTCCCATCTCAGAAATACCTCCCTACCCCTCCATGGTTAGATACAATCACAGAGCAGATCATAATTAGAAACATTTGAGGCATCCATCTGAAAAAGACAACAGTGCCTTAGTTCTAAACTGTGGAAGGACTATTCCCTCCTGCCTTCGAAACAACTCTTAATCTGCATTCCTGGATCAATTGGGATATCCTTTCCCAAAGCTGCAGAGCACTCACACTCTCTGGAATCAGAATCCCAGCCTGGTTTGGGTTGGAAAGGACCTTAAAGCTCATCCAGTTCCAATCCCTGCCACAGGGAGGGACCCCTTCCACTGGAGCAGCTGCTCCAAGCCCCTGTGTCCAACCTGGCCTTGAACACTGCCAGGGATGGGGTAGCCAAACAAAGACAAACCTAAGGACTGTCACAAACCTCCTGCTTGCTGATGGGAACCATAACTTTCCTAGCTATAAGCACAGAGGATTACAGAAGTACATACATTGAAAAGCTTATAGAGACAGGACACTTCATGACACAGACAACCCACCCCTGCAAGGAGCACAAAGGGAGAGCGGGTGATATGTGACAACCATCACTCATGTCACATCACTGTGAGGTGCAGTGCTACAGTGGTACCTGGGGCAGAGGGAATGGCCAAGCAGTACCAGACAGGAGGTTTCCAGCTCTCAGTCCAGGGTGGGATGTGCTTCCTTCAACCCATCACAAACACAGACTGGGGTCCTTCCTACCTTATTTCAACTGATGCGGCACAGCTCCTCCTCTGCTCTGCATATAGGTCCATCTACCATGGACCCCACCATGCACATCGAACTTAGCTCCTATCAGTTTCATCTTTCCGCCACCTCAGCTTACATAAGTGATACTACCTACCTACTATTTTAGGTTATACATAGCAACATGATTGGGAAAACAGAAACGAGGAGTCTGGGGATGATTTCGCTCCCTCCCCTCTTTGTTTGGTTTTTTGGAACTACTTCATCCCAAACATTTGTAAATAGTGCCTGGAGTTACATTCCAAGTTCCAGCAGTAAACACTAAACTCACTAATATATATATAGAAGGATCCCTGTTCTTCCAGTGTATCTAGGCAACCTCGCAATACAAAGTTAAAGCACAGCTATTTGTTCAAAAAGTGTTTTCACAGCCATTTCCTCTTCCCCCCCCAACCCCCCCCCCCTTGGCTTTTTCCACTTGCATTTATCATCTGGAGATTCTGTTCCCTTTTCCCTTTTAAAACCCCTTATAACAGCTCATTTTAAGAGCAGCACCACATGGATGTTTAGCTAAGGATAATGTTTGACCGAGTTTATGAAGAATGAAAGGAAAAGAATGTTTCACAAGAGCACCTGAATATAACTCCTTTGGAATACGCTGGGGTAACTCTGGAAACAAGATCACTTCCAAACGCTAAGGAAACCAGAATGCCTTAGGAAGTCAAAAGGCATTGACACACATACTAAAGCAAGCTGAAAAAGTGGTTTACTACATCCTACCTAATACTAGTTGAAGGGTTTGGGATACATTCCCTCAGAGAACATAGGTGAGGCTGAACTAAGATTCTTCCAAAGCAAAATATCAATTTTGATTCAATTCCCCAATCGAGCGGGGTTTGGAGGAAAAGCAGCATCTCAATGGGAAGCGGTTTTCATTTCCAAAGTGTCAATTCAAAGTGAGAACTGTTCTGTTGATACAATGGGCACCTTCATTGTGCTGACATGGTGTGGAAGCTTCTGCTCTGAAAAGCTCCTCAGAATAATATTCTATTATACTGCCCAAAATGGCAACTTTCGCTTCCTCTTCTGATTAGAAACCAGTTTTTGCCACTATTAAAGCCTTCTGATAGGTTACCAGTCACCCTTTTGCTGTTCTTTTCTCACGGAGCTGTCTACAATACATAGTTGAAACCTCTTTGTCTGAATAGCAGTCAATGAAATAGTGCTCATATAGAAATGTGTATTGTTTTCAGCCTTTGGGGTGAAGGTAGAAGGTGAAATAGGGAAAAGGCTCTGAAGATGCAATAAGAGCTTTTGGTAATAGCACTCTTGCACTGTGGTTTGCAAAGCAGCCTTCGTGTTTTCCAGCCTTCCTCATGTGCCCACCAAGCTACACAGTGAGTGACACAATCACCCCTTACTTCCTCTACAGAAGCAAAACCCAGTTCCTAAATGACAGGTTCTGCCTTTACAGGATCTGCAGAGCTGGGGTTGTGTGGATGAAGTAGGAAAACCAGCCTGACACGAGGAAGAGCTGGGAATTAATGTGTCACATTTATTACACAGTTTACAGATCCAGAATGAACTCCCATTGCCTTTTCCAGGCAACTCAGCTTCCAGCAAAGCATCTTTTGCAGAGTGCTTTGTTCCTCAATCTACCAAAAAGGAAGCAATGGCTGCAAGAGCAGATGCTGATTTACTAAACACACACTCCTATTGGGCAAGTGGCTTTTCCTGAAGTTGTTTATGCTGAGAGCTGGCTTTGAGAAGCTGAGGTCAGCAAGGAAACCGAGTTTATGGTTTGGCCTCAGAGCTGCTGTGTGATTTGTCTTCCAAGCCCTGGTGTTCAGAGGAAACCATCTCCACAGTGGCAATGTTTTACCTCACCACACTGCTGAATCTTGGCTTGTTCTGGAGCAGGGGATGACCACAGAATCACAGCCGATCACACACAACCTTAGATGTTATTCACTGCTTGACCCCATAGGGTGCTACCCAAGAACAAAGGCAGCAGGTGAAGCCCACCAGAAATTCCTTCTCATTTTGAGGAATTCCTTAATTCTAGCAGCATCCCTAAGGAATAGGGTGGATTCCATTGAGACTGATGGGACTTGTCAAATAAAATTGTTAATCAGACATCCATGTCAGTGATACCTGATAGAAATTAACCCTTAGGTCTTCGATGCTGCATTATAACTGTCTAGTTCCAATGGCAACACAAGGAGAGCATCACTAATTTCTTAAGTTCAGTTGTGAAGTACCAGGGAAAGAAAACAGTGGCACAGATAATAACAATACAAGAAAGATGCTGTCACAACGCATCAGTTTTTGGGGCCCTGATTAAAGCAATGATAAAATGCTAAAAAGGCAATAAGAACCATAATCATGTGCAGATCCCATTTTGTCCCAATTAAGAATATAACCCAAATAAAGCAAAACAATTATAACAGCTAAGTTTCTAAAGGTCTCAAAGCATCAATTCCATTTCATTGGTGCCATAGATCAAGGGAAACAGTGGTTAAAAGTAACAACATTCTCATGCTTATAAAACACAGGACTGAGCCAGAAAGCCAACAGCCCTGCTCATGCTTCTGGTGCAACTTCTACAGAGCACTTTGTTTTGATTCCAAACACAACCAGTCACACCAAGCAAACAAGGCAGAATGGGATGGGAAGCAGTTCAAAAGGTGGTTTTATATCACTTCTCCATATCAGCTGGACAGCGGGACAGAAGGCTGTAGGATGACTTGCAGCACCAAGGCTGGGTAAGCACAGATCAGCCTGTGTGCTCCCAAGCACATCAGGACAGCAAGGAATGTTGGGTTTGCTGGTGATGAGCTTTTGTCTCCATAGGATGGGAGCTGAAACGTTTGTCACCTTCCTTCTAATGTAAGCAGGTAGTTGCTCAAGCTGTGGGCACACACAAACATCACCGCCCTTAAGCTTTGTGTCAACAAATGTCTTGGCTCACGTTTCTGGATTACCTCTGCACAGAAATATGACTTAATTTCCTTAAATGCAAAAAAGCAGCTCGATGGGGGTTGGAGTTTGGTGATTAACTCTGCCTTTATCCCTTCACCCAACAAAAGAGGTATACAAACAGAGAAACAACTCAGACACACAAAGTTATAGCTTGGAGAGGCAAATTTCTCCAAAGGAAAAGGAGATTCATCACCGGTAAAGATGTAATTCTGTTGTGGACAGAGTACTGTGTTATGATGCTCTTCCACTTACCTGAACTCAGCAAGGATTCCTGTCCTATGGCACAGGAGGCACGCTGCATCACCCAGACCCACTCTACAGGCTATAGGTATCATTCCTCCTCTCCCCATAGGCAGGCACCTCATTACTCAAAAGCCTTTCCCACCAGCAGTGCCAGGTACTACTCTAGAGCCAAGCATCTCCCCATTGTCCAACACCCCTTTCCACAGACAGCCTGGCTTTTGAAGATGGGATCTGGTCCTCAAGCAAGGGCTTGTTCCAAGGCCCCATGAAATACCCTTTATTTATGCTGGGCCATACCCACTAGAGAAGGCCTGAAACCCTGAAGACAGAGAAAAGCCTCACATTCCACAACTGAAAGAGTGGGAAAGGTGATCTAGAGGTTGTGGCAGAGGGACTGACTCCTTCTGACTGATCTTTACAGCTCTTAGGTTAGATGCTCCTAGGAGGGTGTCAACTTTATAGATTGTTAGAGCAGCAAGTTTTCCCAGTCATGGGAAAAACAACTGCTGCTATTGTAGGATGATGGTGAAATCAAAGCCCTCTAAATCCTGAAAGTCAAGAGCAAATCCAGAGACCACTTGTAAATCAAGGAGACAAATCCAAGGGGCAGCCACTTAGAACAGATGGACCAGCTCCGCAGTGTGACTTGGATACCACCATGTCAATTTATACCATGTGAGGGATCCATCCTGCGTATTTTAAAGCAGCAAACTTTGACTAGATTAGGATGGCCTTAATCACGAAAACATTCTCTTTAGGGAATGGCTGTCACCCAAAAGAGAATTAACAGAGCACAGCCATTGTTAGCAGCAGAATGGAGGCCAAATGCTTCGCTGGCCAGGCCCTGTGGAAGGGTTGTGAGGTTGGAAATGAGAAAGGAATCTCTTTGCTAGCTCCAGCAGCATTCCAACAGGTTGCAGAGCTACTTTTCCTAAGGACAGGACTGCAAATGCTCCTTCAAAACACATACTTAGCAGAGAGAAGAAAGCTTTGAGAGGACGCAACAGAGACTCAGAGACTTGAGACTCAGAGTAGGCACTCTGCACACTCAGCCAGCAATCTGGAACTAACTTATCTGCTAGGAAAATGCAACTGCTGTCATCAGCAATCATTATACACTCCAACTGCCCCAAACTGTCACATAATTGCATATTCCTTCCTTCATGTACAAGTAGCTAGCAGGTGCACACCCGGCCTTCCTCATGGGAAATAACAGCATGAAATCACCCAGCCGCAATCCCTCCTCTCCACTAGATCTTATCTCCAGGATGCTCAGGTGTACATAATAGACACCCTCAATGGGGATAGAAGCCTTCTCTACTCTCTTCTGCTGAGCTCCACACAGGATCCAGCAATGTGGTTTGATGGAGACAACACAAATGTACAAGACAGAGACCCACACTCAGTGTCTCAGCTTGTGCCTATCAACTGCTCTAGGTACAGATTCTGCTGTCACATATGCTTTACAACCTGACACCACAGATCCATCAAAAAGCCTTCAAGAGTCCTTTTAAACCCCAAAAGTGGGTGTTTGCCAGAATATTCCACCTGTAAACCCTCACATGCCAGATCCTGTGAAGACATCCTGAGTTAGGCTAGCCATAAAACCCCAGCTGGGAGCACAGCTCATGGCTGCTGTTCCTATTTCAGCCAGTAATTTCGTGGCCAAAAGCATATGACAGGGTGTGGGAGAGCAGAATTCATCCCTGGGCTTCCCAGTTTGTGGCCAGGGCTTGATTCCAGCTTTCCAGTGTCTGTGTGTCTGCTTGGCATAACACAGCCTGGGTACCACAAACCCAGCCCTTTGGTACCAACCCAGAGACAACACCAAAGTGTCTTCCTTGGCTTTCTAGTCTACTTATGGCTGCCAACACAGGACCCTTTATTTAGTGCACACTTTACCAGCTCCTAAAGATCAGTATCCCTGTTGAGGCAGAATCTATAGTCCTGCAAGCTGAGAGGGATTCAGGAGTCCAATGCACTCAAAAGACCTTTATTTTATCAGCTAGGTTGGTACCATCCCATTCAGCCCAGCCTTCTGCTGAGATTGAGATCTGCTGTACCAAGGAGCTGGTGCAAGGGTGATGCTAGCTTAGAAATGGAAGAACCTTGATTGCTTCCTGCCTCTAAACCCTGCACAGTATTTATCTGCTCTCCACGCTCTGTGCAGTCTGGCTTTAAATGCCTCGAGTACTAAAGCTGCTGGAGTTTAGATAGACCAACAAGCCAGTAATTAAGAAACACTTTGCCAAAAGCTATCTTAAATATTGCTTTTTCTTCATTTTTAGCATCCTTCTGCTCTTGTTCAAGTTGTTCATCCCTCAAGGATATATGTTTTTTTAATGGTTTGTTTCTCCTCAGACTGGGGCTTGGTTTCCCAATGGCTACTGGGCCTTAGCTTAGCATTTGGGAAACTCAACAGAAAAATCACCCAGTGATGTTCCAGTTATCACTATCGTGTCCTAATGCTTAATTTTAGCCATCCTTCAAAAAAAAGAGAGTGCAAGAAATGATCTTTCCAAGCCCCTGGCCAAGTCTTCTGGCCAGATTTATTTATACATGATCCCAAAATCCTGAAATCATCATAGTTCCAGGAAAAGAGAAAAAAGGAAATGTGTTTGATGGGATCTTTGGTTGGTTAATCCACATCTATTTCTGCTCAATACCCACAGCCAATTTGAGCTCCCTGACCACCACCGTCCTCCAGTTATTCAACTTGTTTATGTAGCCCCTAAAAATAGAGAGGAGCTATATTTTTGTTGCATTAGAACACTAGTTTTCCTTAAAGACGGGGATGCGAAGAAAAGAAGCCACTAAGGGAAAAGGCAGGAAAAGGTTGAGAACATTTCCTTCAGCCAGCTTCTAAACCACACTGTGCATTTCCCCTCCACATGAGCTGGAGAAGGGCTTTGGAAAGCCACCGTTTCCCACACGCATTCATTGCATGGCTGCTTCCAGAGGCAAGTATTCCCAGCTGCATCAGACAACTGAGAAGCTGCTATTTGCAGTTATTAAGCTTTTCTTGGTCTGTAAGAATCTGGAGTGCTTACATATGGCTCCTTGTGTCCTCTCAGTCCCCATCACCAGATGGCTCTGTGCAGGGCTGCCCACGTCTCACTCATAGGACTTCCCCTACTCCGGATACAAAGCTGGCAGGCAACCACATCCTTACCATTCACTCTTGCTGAAGGGTCCTGAAGACTTTACAGCTACAGCTGAAGAGAGCAGGATGACTCTGATATCTCAGCTACATGGACACTACTGAGCCTACAGCACTAATCATAGAATGAATCATGGAATGGTTTTGTTTGGAAGGAACCTTAAAGCTCCTCCAGCTCCAACCCCTGCCATAGGCAGGGACCCCTTCCACTGGAGCAGCTGCTCCAAGCCCCTGTGTCCAACCTGGCCTTGAACACTGCCAGGGATGGGGCAGCCACAGCTTCTCTGGGCACCCTGTGCCAGCGCCTCAGCACCCTCACAGGGAAGAGCTTCTGCCTAAGAGCTCATCTCAGTCTTCCCTCGGGCAGGTTAAAGCCATTCCCCTTGGCCTGTCCCTACAGGCCCTTGTCCAAAGCCCCTCTCCTGGTTTATTGTCATCACTCTGCACAGCACTAGGGCCAGAATTAACATCCCAGCAGGGTGTTCTGCATGTGGTGCTTAAAGACAGGAGGGATAAAAACCTGCCACTAACACGAGGCAAGATGTCTTGTTTTTCTCACAGATCACTCCTCTGTATAACACCAGCCTTCCTGCTCTTCATACTGCTCCCACCTCTCCAGGAATCCTGAAGGCTGTGGGATGGGGGCACAGAACCAGACTGACAGAGCCTTAGGTGCCATGGTTTAGTGTGAGGTGTCCCTGCCCATGGGAGGGGGTTGGAACTAGATGATCTTAAGGTCCTTTCCAGCCTGAACTAGAATAGTTCTAACTCCAGCATACAATAGCTGTTCCTTCTCCTCTGGGTGAACTTACCCTATCTTCCACCTCAAGTACACCTCCAGGACCCTACAAGTGCACACGTGCAAGAGAATAAAGGTATCTGCCATGAAATCTGCAGGCACAGCATTAACCAGGTGGGATATGAACAACTGCCAAGACAACACTAGAGACCTTTATTTGTCTTCTGGAGAAGTACCTCCCAGGTGCCAGCAGAAGGGCAGCACGTAGCTGAGCTAAGCCTGCCAGGTCAGTCTGTAGCACAAGCTGCTCCCATTCGCCTCCTCCTCCTCCCCTATTCAGTGAGTGTCTCCCCTTTCTGGCATGCAGCAGCCTTGAGAGGAAAGTTACTGTGCCCAGGGAGGGCTTGGCATGGTGCTGATGCACGCTGACAGGGTGTTTTCTTCCCTGGCCCCCAGCCACGCATAAATCCCCTTTCTGAGTCACTCCCAGGGAGAAAACCAACACCGGCATTCCGCTCCCCTGACATGGTGAGCCTGACAGAGCAAACATAAAAGGAGCTGCCTATCAGAAGGGGCCAGGGATGAGCCGATGTCTGGAAGCACTAGAGAGAAGGGGAGGGAATTCCTATAAATGCAGTAACACTGATATGGGGGGGAAAGGGAAAAGTATCACTTGGCAGAGCAGGTGATGCACACTTCATCAGTGACCCATAGGGAAAGTCAAGCCCCACAGGCCAGCTTTGCACTTTCTGGTTTTCCTCTTACATTTACTGCCATTTCTTACAGACATCAGGGCAGGTTTTGCCCTGCTCTGCACACACGTGGCAGATGCCACCTTGGCAAGTACCAGGGTTGAACCAGACACCAAGCAGAGCAGGAAGAGCAGGATGCTCTGCAGCTTGAGGTAGGAAGCCAGGCCAGGCAGCTGGGAGCTATAACAGGCCAATATCCTTACTGGATAAGGCACAGATGTGGACATGCAGCCACGGGCCAGCGTGTTACACAAACATCATGTGGACAAAACCCGTGCCACGAATGCTGCCAGCCTATCCAGGCAACCGAGGCAGAGCAGGGACAGGACAGCAAGAGGCTGCTGGATAAGGTGTGAAATGAGACTCTAGTTATCTAAAGAGCGAGGTAAGAGCAAGGAAGCTCATCTAGAACCAATTACTACAGAAGAATTATTAATCAAAGCTCACTTCTAACAGAGCCTTTGCGTTTGTACACGCAGGAGCCAGGCACAGATTGGAACCTGAGGACGCGTTCTCAGTAACCTACTTCCCCCCGGGCTGCTTGCCCAGAGCTACTGAAGTTATCAGTTACTTTCCCCTGAAATGAAACAGGTAGAGGGGAACAAGTCAGAGGTTTGGTTAAGCGAAACTTCCCTTCTGCCTTGGGTAAGAATCAGAACAAATGTCAAAGAGGATCCATTCCAGCACTCCAGTGACTAAGTCCTCTCAGAAACCTTTAGATGTGGCCTCTAATACACCTCTCCAAAGGCAGACCCATGGCAGCACACACAAGTTACAGGTCACTGTATGCAGACATCTCACTGCAAGGCAGATACTAATAACAGCAGCATCTCAGGCGTGTTTGGGACCATTTACAGAGTCACCAGCTGGTTCCTTCAGGACCTTTCCCTACAGCAAAGACATAACCATGTAACTGATCACACCTAGCTGCATGCATGAAAGCATCACCACACTCCAGGCTGCTAAAAACTAGCTTAAAGACCAGATTTCTGGTTTCAAAGCCCTCTCTGGCCAGGTAGTAATTAGATGCTACAAACAGCAAGTTCTTGGCTATGCCTGTAAGCCATTTCTCTCAGCCCTTCCTCCAATTCATATAGCCCCCAAAGTTGCTATAACGTATTGCTATAAACCTGACAATATACAATGCATGCATCAAGCTATATGTGATCGCATACACAACAGATCAGGATGCCAGCAGGATTAAGTATAACCTGGTGGGTTCAGGGATACTCCAGTCCACACCATTCTTAGAAGCAGTAATTACTGGGACAAGTAAAAATATGAGCATTGAATGACTTCAAACACCCAGGAACAGCACAGGAGACTAAACCTTTATTATGTGGAATGGGATGTATAAATAAAACTAAGTGAAAACGGAGATTGCCCACAAGAGCTCAGAGCTCAGCATCTCCCAAGATCAGGTCTCATACTGGGTAGTGGTGATACAATCCCAGTATCACTAGCAGATACCCCCTCATCCTGTCTCATGACACTATTTCAGGACAAGAGCATCTCTCCTTGCACACATGCACAGTCATGTGTAAATGTATCTGTGTAGCACAAACAGGCAGCAGCAGCTCTCACAGGCCCTCATCACCACTTTAACAGTTGCACCCACACAGTTTCTTTCAGAAGGGGACTGAGTCAGCACTCACCAAATGAGGATTAACCAGAACTACCCAGTCGCTATAAAAAGTGTGAGAGGAAAGCCTGCTTCTGATGCATAGTATGAGGCTTCACAGCACTCCAGCTTTGAGTGAGGGCCTTCTATATCTAAGCTCCATAAATGAGTCATCAGTTGCTCGTAGAAGTGGAGTTAGGATGCAGAAAGATGAGGTTGTTGTTGGCTCCAAATCTTATGGCTGACCACCCTCACTGCATGGGGTATTTTCTTGGCTTCCTCACCTTCCCCCTGTACACACAGACCAGCTCAGACTACCCAGGATGATTGCTCTGGGACAAAGCCTTTGGTTTTCCAAAGCATGGCTTCAGACTTAAGTACATACACACATATCTGTACGTCAATACCCACATGTGTGTGCACATACAAATGTGCACTGCCACGGGACTGGTCCTGTTGAGTCAATGCAGAACCACCACTAGCATCAGGTCAGCGCTTCTGCAAAGCCATGGGCTAAGCACGCCTGTAATTGAGATGAATCAGCACAGATACAATTCTTTTCCCAACACCAAGGATCTAAAGTGCCTCTTTAGGCTCATTTACAACAAACTGAAGAGACAAATTATAGCTCCTAGGAAAAACACACATGCTTGTTTAAAGACATGGCAATCGCCACCTCCTGCTAACAGCAGTACCAAGTGCTGGAGTGATACCACTACCCTTGAACTTACCCTTGCACAAGTCATCTCTGAGTGCTGTAGCTGACAGGTTGTTTAAAATCACTGCCCATGGATTACATTCAAAGGGAGCTTTAACATAGTTCCCAATTATTTTTGCTTCCACTCCACTGGACACTGTTAATCAAGAGCTATTTCCCAAACACGCTGTATTGTAGCAGTGCAACACTCGACAGGAGATGCACCAATTGGGTTGGACACCTTCCAGCTCAAGCTGTCAGATGACCAAGCTGTTCTCATTCGTAGAATAAGGTGCTCTTTATGGGCAGGGAACTTACAGTTCTTCCTTCATTTAAGCAAAAGCCAATGCATTGCTGTGGGAAAATTGAGCTGCCTGGGTTCACTTTGCATTCTGATGCCCATTCACTACTAGTGATAGAGGTAAGACTTGTCTTTATTTCATTTCACAGGGTGTCATTCTTCACACTGCACATAAAGACACGACCTGTCCTCTGCCCATGACAACCTGCAGCACTCAACCCCTTCCTGAGAGCACACTAGGAGCAAATTGGAAGCAATGCTGCAGTTCCAAAGCCTTGGAATCCCATTCCAAGTCTTGTTTGCAGAGATTTCACACTTCTGGTTTTCCTCTCCTTTGCATTCCTCTTTTTTACATCCGAAGCTCAGCATGGGAGAAAACGGGAATACAACACAAAGCAAACCTCAGTGCTTCAGAGTTAACTGAAAGCATCCCAGAGAGCGCAAAAATCAGAACAGCTTCTAAGGAAAATAAAAACTATTTCAAATGTGTCTAAAAAGTGACCTTTTCCATTGGAATGTTTCTGAGCTTCAGAATCCTTGTCATGACCTCCCTGATTGAGAGCTGGTAAAACACATGAGGGTATCCATGCTTCAGTGTTTGGAAGGTTCATCTTAAAAAACACTGGGAAATCCTTTGAACAAAGCATCACCCTACACAGCTTACATGAGAATTGTTATCCATGTGTAGGGATTATATATACATAAATAGATCCAAAGTATTCATTAAGATCATTTCAGTCAAAGTGGCACAAGATTCATTTACTCCAAGATGCTCTAAGAATTAATCCCTTGGAAACCAGTTTTATTTTCTAAGCCTCCAAATTGGTTTTACCAAAATAATAATCGTTAAACTTCATCTTTCCTCAAAAGCTTTGAAAATTAACGTTATTAATTCCCGTTTCAACAAGGAAAAGCAGTAACACTTTGCAGTTAACTATCCCATCAAACATCCAAATGGGATGAAAACAGGTCCAAGACACCAACCGCACCCCTACACCTGGATTCTCCCAGGGCCCAGCTTTCCCTCCATAGCTCTGTGTATCATCCAGATCACCAAAGCGGGTGCTGAGATCTGCACTTCACCAAAAGAAATACCCCCCCCTCCCCCCGGTCCTGCAGCTTATGAACTGTTCCAATCTGGAGTGTTTACTCACTTTTACAACTATTTTTGTTGATTTAAAGAGTGTTTTCACACTGGCTCCCCTCCCAGGCATGTTTAAACAAGCAGCAGCGAGCAGTGCCAGAACTCAACAGAAACATGTTCTATAGACAAGTAAACAAAATACCCGATGGCTTTAGCTACCCACACCAGGAAGGGATTTCGAGCCAGTCACTTCCAATTATGTGTCGGTCTCTCGACATGAAGCAGAGTTGGTTCAGAGTCCTTTGGCTGTGTTTTGGGCTGTGGGGGTTTTATAGTTTTGTTCCTGAAGCCATTGGCTGGCCCACGCTGCCCAAAGATGGGATCTATTCATTGTGTTCCAGCTCCAAGACTCAAACTAGACTCGATTTCAGCAAGAACGGTGTGGTGTGGAACATGGTTAGAATTTAGCATGAAAATACATAGGGTCAGCTCTACCATGCAGGGCTTGCGTGCCTGGGCCTGCAGGCTGGACCAGCCACCCAGCATAGGATTGGGAAAGCTTGGAAAAGACCTTTAAGAGCATCAAGTCCAGCCATTGCCCAGCAATGCCAAAGCCACCACTAACCCATGGCACTGAGGGCCTCATCTATATGGGTTTTGAACCCCTCCAGGGATGGTGACTGCAGCCCTGCCCTGGGCAGCCTGTTCCAATGCCTGAGCACCCTCTGGGGCAGGAATTGTTCCTCAGCTCCATCTAAACCTGCCCTGGTGCAGCTTGAGGCCGTTTCCTCTTGTCCCATCCCTTGTTCCTTGGGAGCAGAGCCCAGCCCCTCCTGGCTCCATCCTCCTGTCAGGCACTTGTAGGGAGCAATAAGGTCCCCCCTGAGCCTTCTCTTCTCCAGACTGAACCCCCCCGCAGGTCCCTCAGCTGTTCCCCATCCTCTCTGAACAGACTGATTTGGACAGATCTTAGTTACCACAACACTGAATGGAGAGCAGTGGAACTGGGAAGTGTAGCCCTGGGTCCAGTCCTGCTGTAAGCAGGTTAAAACAGAAAGCTTGGGAAGAAAACCAGCAGCTTTCCCTAAAAGCCAATGTCAGCCTCCATCATAAACCCATTGGCAGCGGCACAATCACCACCTCCCGCATGGAGCTGGGGCCAGCCTGCAGGAAGCAGCTGCCCCACAGCAGGACCAGGCAGCTGGCTGCTGCTGCCATGTTTATCCATCCCTGGGACACTCCTGCAGTGCATATCCTGTTATGTGGCACCACAGGAAGGAGGGAGGAGAGCAGCCCGCACGTGGTCCCGTCGGATCACAGCTTTGTCAGCAAGAGCTGGCAACACCGGCTAGCTGGCACTGCTGCAGCATCCCTGCTCTGCCCTGTCCTCCACAAGCACCTTTCCTGAGTCACATATTAGCACAAGGGGCTCCACTGTATCTATCTATAAACCCTTCCCAGAACACCAGCAATCCTGAGCTGGCCATTTCTCCCATCCCTGGTGTTTCTCCTTGCTTTTCATTGATGTCAGAATGATCCTTTCAAATTACTTTGCTTAAAGATCAAGTTGAAAGAGGGTAGACTGAGCTGAGCTCTTAGGCAGAAGCTCTTCCCTGTGAGGGTGCTGAGGCGCTGGCACAGGGTGCCCAGAGAAGCTGTGGCTGCCCCATCCCTGGCAGTGTTCAAGGTCAGGTTGGACACAGGGGCTTGGAGCAGCTGCTCCAGTGGAAGGGGTCCCTGCCCGTGGAAGTGGGTGAGCTTTAAGATCCCTTCAACCCAAACCATTCCATGATTCCAAGTCTTGAAATGACTCTGTCAAAGCCCACTGTCGTAAGCATCAGCAGCACCCCAGAGAGCACGAAGTACACACGGCGTGCTACCTGCAAGGAGCATGACTGTAGCATTCCCAGCAACAGCCTCAACCTTCCTCTACAGCTCAGTCCTAATGACCCAGTGCAAGACCTGACAGGAGCCTTCATTCCCTATCAGATTCTGGGCTTCCCAAGGCTGAAGGTCTTGGCTGCTGCTGAACCCACTCTAGAACAGTGGTTGGATTGTGAGCTCCACGTGCTGGCAAGGCAGGAGGTAAAGCTGTGACAAGATATATCTAGTTCTCAAGCACAACTACAGGCAACACCACATAGGCTGCTGTGGACACCTTCCTACTGGCTTCTGTCAAGACTCCTGCTAAGCAGGCACTGCCTGTTGAACTAGGTTGAAGCCAACAAGCCTGCTCCAAACCCAGAGGCTCTTCCCTCCCCCTCCATTCTTCTCCCTGTGCCCATGTCTCCCTCCGGCAGGAATACTGAGTGTTTTGACATCAACTTGCACCAAGAGCCGGGAGGCATCTGACAGCATTTCATCAGTGACAGACAGCACATCCTCCTCATCTGGTCCCTATTGCATGAAACACAGCTCTTTACTCGAAGCAGACCACCACAAGTTCAGCATTTAGAGCCTAAGTGCCACATTGGATGGGAACATCAGGATCTTCTGCTGTGCAAGACTTTGGCATCCCCTCACTTTTATGGTTAAGAGCTGTTGACATCATAAAATAAAACCTAGAGCTGAGTTTCAAGATGGTTTTTGTGCTCAGAAGTGCATGGTGTGGGAAGTTTCCAATACAAATAATCATGACCATCATTTTGAACCATGGCCACACTGTTCCGTATGTGCAGTTTGGGTTCGGGTAGATGCTGTCGCATGTCACTACATCCATCAAGACCCACTGCACTGTGTGCAGCGGTGATACTCAGAGGACCCACATGAAATATTCCAGGCTCAGAGTCCCATGGCAAGCTCAGGAGTGTCGCTGAAGGCAACACCATAGAGGAAAAGGTAATGAAGCATCATGCAGAGCATTTGAGGAGCTGGCAACCATCAAAGGAAGATAGAGATGACTGGGAAATAGTCCTGAAGGAGAGGGTTTCAGTGGGTTTTCTCTGCACCCCCTCAAGCTCTTTAGGCATTCAAGCAGCACCAAGACATACTAAAATCGCTTTAAAAAGTAGTGCTACTTCTAATAGTTTCTTTATGGCCAAAACCAACAGCATATTCACCTCCTTCCTAAGCGTTTGCACTTCATCACTGCGCTGACACTTCTCAGATGAACCGGCTTTTCATTGTGGAGCTATTCCAAGGCACACAGGGTTTGTTAACTGGCAGTTGCTGCACTCAGGTTTGTTACTATAGGATTGCTCATAAGTACCTGGCTTTAAAAAAGGAGGTGGGTTATATTTTTGAAGGGGGGGTAAAAACATTAGCAGAGCATGGCAGTTCGTAAGTAAGCCACACTGAGAGTGGTTTGAATACAAGCACCAGCTATCCACTTTTAAGGCCCAGAGATATTTCAGTGTGGCACTTGCATTCCAGCCAACAGATAAGCTCCAAATACCTTGTTTTCCTATCTAACCTACTGCATGTTTCTATATGCAAGCAAAACATTGATATGAAACATCAGATTTGAGGTCCTTTGTAAACGAGTCTATAAACTCTTGCCTTCACCTGCCTAAAAGTACAGAACTCACTCAGGTTTCCTGGTGCCATTCAATAGAGCTCCATGGGTCACGTTGCCAGTCTTGCAAAGGCTTTTACTAATGTGCTTCAATTCCACCTGAGAAATGGCCACAGCTGGCAAACGGGGAAGTTTTCAGTCCAATGGAAAACAGAAATGCAGGGAAAACATGGACTCAAAAGGTTGCATTTGAAACAACAGCAATTGTTTAATGACTTCTTAAAGCCAGAATACCCCCGACTCCCCCAGAAGTTCTCTCTTCAGGTTCTTTAAGCAGATGGAAAGCTTTTTGGGTTATGTTTTAGGGGGATGGGTAGAGCAGGAAGGAGGAGCTGTTTGTTCTTTGTTCTGAACTTCAGCTCATCACTGGATTCTAAAAGTGTCAAGATGTTTTGGCATTTCTGGAATATTTTGTTCTGAAAACACTGAAGCAGAACATTCAGCCTTTAAATAATGGCCATTTGCAGCAGAAATTATTTGCAAACAACAACAACAACATGAGAACTTCAGGCACAGGGAAAGGAAGACTCGAACGGAGACTTTCCTATTCCTTGGAAGACTGCCACATCCTCCTCCCAAAGCCCAGCACTGAAGCATCTGAATATGACCATGTTACACCTTTAACAAACCCGAAGCCGAAGGCCTTATAGAATCAAGCTACATGTGAATCCAGTCTGCAGGTTAATTATTATTGGCATCCAAGCATCTCACAGGACAGGATTCCCAGATAATTCCTGCAGCCATGGTGTCATTTGAGATGCCTGTTGAAAAAGATAAATCCCCTCCTGATGAAAGACAAAGCAGGATGGCTTCTCCTCTGGAGTTTCATGCAAATAAAAGCAGAAACCAAACAGTTTTCACATGTCAACTATTTGAAAGCATCTATTCACACTGAAAATTATGCCATTCCATAGGCAAACACCCCCAGGTTTTGGCTATCCATCATCTTTTCTCTTGGAATATTGCAGTTAATGACCAAACCAACAACTTTCTAACCTCATGGTTCTCTCTAGCAGAAACCCCTGGATCAAAGGTATAAACAGACCAGACCACCATCTGCTACATGCAGCTTACAGAACACTTTATATTCAATTAGGAGTGCATAGTGCATTATCCCACCTGCTCATAAGGCCTGGTAACATGTAACTGCACTAAACTCCTCTGCAGAGAAAGGAGCGTTCCACAAAGCTAACATGATGGCAATGATGAGTTGTGAAGCCTGCTGGGGGTCCTTCTCCCACCTTTACCACCATCCATCCGTCTCTAGCAAATTGACCTAACCATACCTCTGGTTTATATCTATAACCAAACCTCACCACTTCCCAGAATAAGAGAAGGTGACGCAACCCAAGTCTGGGTACGTAAGTAAAATACCTGGGGCAAAATAAGTGTAATGCTTATTACACAGAATCACAGAAGGGTTTGGGTTGGAAGGGACCTTAAAGCTCACCCAGTTCCAACCCCTGCCACAGGCAGGGACACCTTCCACTAGAGCAGCTTGCTCCAAGACCCATCCTACCTGGCCTTTTTGACCCCCTAGGAAGCTGGTATAGAAGACATCACCCAAGCTATCTACGTATAGCTCATAGACCAACAAACAAGATGTTCCCTAGGGAGCCCAGGAGCCTGAGGACTTCTTTGTACAGAAATAACCACAGCAGAGGAAGCAGCTCTAACCTTGTGGCCCCATCCTGCCAGCACACCTGAACTTTAGCCTCCAAGGTTTCCCCCATCCCCAGCCATTCTGCTGAGGCTGCCAATAAGGGCGACAATTAGCATCAGTTGTGATGTGCTGACACATGACCCCACGGAAACTGGCCTGTGCCCAACACTTCTATTTCCACAGGCCATTAAACAGCTGTCAAAGAGGTCTGACCTGTAATTCCTCCCATCCCAGCCCATGTGGATTCTGAGCTGGTGACAAAATGTGAAAGGCTCTAGGTACCCGCAGTCACGCAGGGGGGATAGAATGAGGAACCCTCTAATCCACAGTGTTCAATGGCCAAAAGGGTTTTACAGCCAAAGATAAACACACCTCTCCAGTTTCCAGCCAGCGAAGCCTCAAGGGCAGGCAGTCTTCTCTCCTGCCTTCTACTGTGAGGAAGGAACTGGTTGTTCCTCAGAGAGAGGTCAGAGATCCTCTGAAACAGATCGGTCACCTTTGAGTCTGACTGAAATCCCCCCTCTGCACTGTGTGTTTAAATGCTTTGCTCCCCTTGAGTATCAGCCTGCCCCGGCAAATCCCTTCTGGTGGAACCAGCATTTCAATATGACACTCATAAATGAAATGAAAACAATCTGCAGCCATTTGGCAGTGATAAAATGCCTTTTAGATCATGGCGTTCAGCAGCGGTTTTGCCCCCAAGCAGAATTCAAGTAGACACTGAAGCACTGAAGGTGCAGCATCCTAAGTAACAAGCTCTTTTCATCTCCAAGCTCTTTTCCTCTTCCCATCTCCATATCTTTTCTTCCTCCTCCTCCTTCCATCCCCACTCTTCACTATGCATACATATGATATGTATGAAGGAGGATGATGACACCATCCAACATGCAGATTCAGTAAGAGCTGCTCTGAGAGTAGATGTTAAGACTGAAATTTGCAGCAAAAAAATCCCCTCATAACCTCTTCCTTTAAACCACAATCAATTCTGCTCTATTTATTCCCTTTACTTCTCCCTCTCACCACCTCTGCTACATGTAGTAGGTGTTTCCTGTGCAGGTGGATACAGCAGTGGCTAAGACAAAGCTCTGTGCTGGGCTTGGACATGAAAACCTATTATGTGGAGTCTTATTTATGTCCTGTAAAATGCCACGTGCAGAGTTACACATGACAGCCCCTGTAAACAAGCTGAGGGCCAGCTGCTTTATGCAACATGGAAAGTTTCTGTTTCTTGGAATAGACAGGTCAGCTTGGAAGGAAGTCAGCCCTCAAGGTCCTTCTTCCTCTTTGGGGCTCATCTGAAACACAACCTACCACAAAGAATGATGCCCAGGAGGCCAGGAAACCAAACCAATCAGTGCGAGGCATAGCCTCCAACTGCAGTGATTTTCTGGGTACCCAAGGTGGGCTCATGTTGTCAGACCACTCACTCCTCAATGGGGAGAGTCAGCACTTGGAGGTTTCTGCTGGAGATGCACAGCTGGGATCAGCCAGTAGTGCTTATCCCAGGGTTAATCTGTGCCTGTTTGCCTCTCCTGACAGACCTGGGAAGCCAAGGATTGAAAACCTGAGAACTGCTCCAGAATTAGCTCCAATGGTCCCATGCCAGCTTCCCAGCATGGGTGCCCGGAGCACAGGGGGAGAGGCCCAGAGATGAGTTTTACACTGATGGGCAGGTTCAGCACCAGGGAGGGTGAAGAGGAAGGTTCATTTGCACCTCTGCTCCCCTTCCCAGCTCACCTCTTGCACCAGCTGAGCCTCCTCTTTCTGGTTCATCTCCCCTCCTACACCCAGCAGTGCTCTGACTTTCCCCCTCTCCCAGCTCCCTGTACCTAGCTCAGCTCCAAGCTGCCACTCTGAAGGATGACACTTCTGAAAGACATCCAGATACTTGAAGCTATTTCCATCCTGCCTGGCATGGAGTGACTCTCTGAGTCAGCTGGCTCTGCGCTGTCAGGTTTCCTCCAGCCAGCGTCCTGCCCCTCCAAAACACCCACCTAATTTTGGAAACACCAGCTTTAACTCAGGTGCTCCTGATGAGAAGCAGAAAAACACACTCAGCTCAATCCCAGCTGCAGAAAACGACCCGGAGAAAGGAGGATGCCTGAATAGGGGAACAAACAATACCACTTACAAACACTTCATGGAGTTGTCATGGGAGGAAGAGAGAAACCTTTTGCCAAACACAGTGTCTTGGCATAATTATTCCTCTCTCCTCCCCTTGCCAAGCTAACCTCCCCCTGAAGCAGGCCATAAGGAAGGAATGGAGCCAGACAGGACTTCTACACATCTTGGCTCAACATGCTGCGAGCGTAAGCTGTCAAGCAGCACTGCAGCACTAGAAACATGGGGCTGGATAGTATGGGAATGGTAATAAGGAAGAGATGAACACTCACATCTGTCACAAAGAACCCTTCAGAACCACTGAAAGAAGAGAAGAGAGAAGAGAACAAACTAATGGGCTATTCAGGGCAGTGCTGCCTTGATCCAGAGGGAACAAGATACCCCAGGCCAGAAGCTTCAGCATCACAGTGGTCATCTGAAGGGACCATTAATGCTGAGATCTGCAAAATCAGTTTAACTCAGCTCCCCCTGACTGAGATGTAGACAGATATCAATGGAAACAGGTATAAATCAACAAGAAGCACTTTAGAAATGTTCTTTTCTATTCCAGGCCCAAAGATAATCAAGAAGATCCCAACCAAGCCCAGACCCCAGCTCATCACTTCCATGCCACAGGAAGAGCTCTACCTTTGTCCTGCCATATCAGCACTTCTCCAGTTCTCTTCAAGCCTTGGAATGCTGAAGGCTCTGCCTGCTCCCAAGCAGTCTGTCCAAGGATTTCATTGCCTTGAAATCCCATCAAAACCTTTCCCCCAGAAACACAAATCTTGTCCTGATAACCACAAAACATAGTTTGCTCCCTCTCTTTCTGCAGGGATTTCAACTAGAAGTTTGGGGTCTTTTTAGTATCTGAAGTCTCAGTTATCACTAAAGCAATTACATGCAGCAATACTATGGTCTCACATTAACATCCCCTAAAAAGCAATAGAACAAAAACAGCAATGAATTCACACCTGAACATCAGTCCTGACCTTCGCTGCAATGAATTCACACCTTAACATCAGTCCTGACCATCACTGCAGTGAATTCACACCTGAACATCAGTCCTGACCATCACTGCAATGAATTCACACGTGAACATCAGTCCTGACCATCACTGCAGTGAATTCACACCTGAACATCAGTCCTGACCATCACTGCAGCAAATTCACACGTGAACATCAGACCACAGCAATGAACTCAAACCATCCTACTACAACACCTTTGAACCTCAGGGATAAAAAAGCTGCTATGGGGTGCAGTAATAAAAAACAATTTTTAGAGGCCTCACCACGAGCATCAACAAGATCCCAGTTTCTAGGCTATTAGCCCCTTATTGCTAGTGACATAGAGTCAGTGACCAGGCTCTGCTCCCTCCGAGACATCTTTCCCTTATAACGCACAGCTTGTAGTTGCCTCTTTTATAATGAAAGATGATTAAAAAACCCACAGCAAATTCCCAACATCACTCACCCTTTGCAGCACTGCAGCTCACATTGCTCAGTGGTGCAGCCACTTCCAAGCCAAGTCCACAAATGAAACACTCACTGCTTTGGTAGAAGAACCAGAAGCTTCCCTTGGGCACAGCTTTCCAGAGCTGCAGCTCATCAGGTTAACGATGCTGCCCAGGTGCTTGCCTCCTGGGCTGATGAGCTGGGCTCCCCTATGGAGACAGGCTGGGGCTGTTCAGCCTGGAGAAGGCTCTGGGGAGACCTTATAACAGTATTGCAATAGCTAAAAGGGCTGACACAAAGCTGGGGAGAGTCTTCTGACAAGGGCATGGAGTGATAGGACAACGGGGAATGGCTTTAACCTGCCAGAGGGGAGACTGAGATGAGCTCTTAGGCACAAGCTCTTCCCTGTGAGGGTGCTGCGGTGCTGGCACAGGTTTAACTGTGATTCCTAATTCACAGCTGAATCACATTCTTGGTCATTTTCTACCTAGTATTAGCACCTGTGTATTTTTAGCATGTGACACAGGTGGTGTCTGGCATTAAAAGTGGCTCCTGCTTCGTAGTTTTATTAAAGGGGAGCCTGCCCTATATGAGTTAGGGGAATATTCAGGAGGAAATTCAGACCTTATGGTCTAAGCACAGTGCTGGGGATGAAGTATCCCTATGCTCTTCATTGTGTTCTGTTAAAGCATCATTTTACTGTTACTGAGAAAATTAGTTTATGTCTCTGCGTCTTCTCCTCTTAAGAATCATCTTCTCCATACTGGAAATGAAGCCATTGCCTTCATCTTCTCCGTACTGGAAATAAAGCCATTGCCTTCATCTCCTCCATACTGGAAATGAAGCCATTGACTTCATCTTCTCCATACTGGAAATGAAGCCATTGCCTTCATCTTCTCCATACTGGAAATGAAGCCATTGCCTTCAGTTACCCATCCCTGCAGGGGGTGGAGGAGGAACCACATGTGCACGGTGTTTTGTAAACCCAAGTTCTGAGGAATTATCTGCTGGCACCAAAGTCAAGAGCCATAAGACATTCAACACCCTCTGACTAGGAAATTAGATTCTACTGACATCCCTGGGAATGTTCTCTCTGGCTTGAAGCTGTTCTTATTTAGATATCATCCTAAGCGTGTCTTGTAGCCAGTATTGTTTTGTGGCCAATACTATTGCTATAGCTCTATAAATCTGCAGACACTCTGCAGCAGGAGCTTAGTGCCAAAATAATGCAGAGTGCTGTGCTCTGTTTCCAGTTTGGGAATACACCCTGGAGTAATGCAGCTAGGCAGATACGGCATCCTGAACACCTGAGAAAGCCTCTCAGTAACTGGAGGGGGACTTCTGCATCTGTGAAGTGAAATGATTTTTCCTGCTCAGCTGTTACAGCAAAGGAGTGGTCAATAAAGATGAGATATTGCACATGAGTATTCCTAGGATCTGTACCCACAGGAGGTAGACTTGGCAGTCACTGGGGTGTCTGTGTTCTCAGTCTTTCTTCCTTATTCTGCCAAAGCAGCCACCAGTCTTACTTTCCTTTGTAGTACAAAGAGGGCAGCAGCATGCTGGAAGACTGCAGCAAAAGCAGCCCCATTGCAGAGGATAAAAGAACAAGGAACATCAATCCGAGCTGATGTGGCCAAAGGGGACTTTGTAGTGCTGCAAGAGCCACCTTCCCCTCTATGCAACAACCACAGCAGAGACCTGGGACCTTGGGGATGCTCTCCCTTGGCCCCCTCCCAGGTTCTCAGCTGGCTGCTCTGCTCCTGCTTAGTGTGAATGAGAATCTCTGGCTTCGGATGCTCTCCTGCCTCCTTCCAAAACCCTGCAGTCTGGCAGGAGGGGAAATGCTTTAGCACAGGGAGCTCAAATTTATTCAGTGCAATTGAGCCTGCTGGGGAGGGCAGCTCTTGTGGAGCAGGTGGTACCACTGCAGTGACAGGAATACCTGCGATAGCTCCGCAGTGACAATTAGGATAATGCCAAGAACCATCACGTGGCTCATCCTAGGCCTGTCTGCTCCATGAACCAGCACTGCCACCCACAGCACCCGTTCCACCACCCGCTGTGGTCCAGCTTGAGCATCACTACCAGGTGTGTTAAGACAGTAGCGACTGTCATAACCCACAACCACCCTGCACATCATCTGCCAGGCAGGACAGTGTCCAGGGTCAGGTATGAATTCTCCACTGGCTAGCATCAGTCCTTGGAGCTGCTACCTGCTTGAGAAGATGGGAAGAGGATGGAGAGTCACCAGAGCTGTACTGACACCAAGTCACGTGCAGCAGCCATGGGATTCTGCCCTTCGGCTGGCTCTGAACTGACGGCTCAGCTGGAGCAGGCTACTGTCTGCTCCCAGCGCAGGAGGGAACCTTTGGAAAGCTGCTCCACCGCTGAGATGGGGACAGTGGGTTGTTAATATTTATATTGTGGTACTGCCTAATATGTTCTGGGTGCTTGCCAAAGGCAGAGACAAACATGGGCCCTTGCCCTGGAGAGCTGCGTGTCATTAAAAAGCCATCAGTGCATTACCCAGGCTGTGGGCTCCACAGCCCAGCCATCCCTCCCTTTCAGAGGGCTGTTGGAGGCTGAAAGGAGCGTTGAGGATCCTGCAGACCACCCCAACTCCTGCCACGGACTGGGATTTACTTAATGTTCACAGAGCGTCGGCTGGGAGCTTAGAAGAGATTCCACAGTGTCCCCTGGTAGTTTGTTCCAATTGATGTAACTCTTCTTGGAATTATGATGATTCCCCCCCCCCAATATTTATACTAAATGTTCCCTGCTGCAGCCTCGAGCCATAACAGCATTTGCTGTCATTTCCCTAATGAGAGTATGTGATGTGTGCTCTCCCTCAGAACATCCCTTCATGTATGAGAGCAGAGCCAGCCTGTCTCCTCCATAGTACAAACCAGCCCAGGGCTCGCAGTGGGTCAGTGCACAGCCCCAGTCGCTTTGCCTGTCTTCAGCTCAGCTTGCACAAACGAACGCTCAACACAGGAATCTCTTTCTCTGCCTTTCTTAATACGTACCACATGGGTAATGCTCTCAACGCCTCCAGCAGTTGGGCCCTTGTTGCAAACCATCATTTAGGAGCCTTCACAACCATCGATGCAGGGCTGGAGTCTTTAGTTGTAACTGAACTCTTTTGTTACAGAAGCAGAGAGAGTAATTAAGTGGGGTTTCATTAGGTGTTTCAGCAAAAGAGTGATCCAAAGTGCCCTGTGTGGACCTAAAGGCAATGCTGCCTCCATTCTCTCCTCCACATTTCTATACATAGAGCTTCGGAATCATCCCAATGTGATGTCCTGCTTGCATAATCCTGGTAAATCAGACCCTTAGACAATCTCTGAAGCACATTCACATGGTTGTTTGTGAACTGGGGAAAGAGATTTGCTTCCAACTTCTCCTTTTCTCTTACAGATAACTGGGAAAAGCACGGATGGTGTGGTCTCAGCTCTGAAAAGCAGATGAATTATTTATTACAAGGCTCCCAGACTGGATGTGGTCTTGAGCAACCTGATCTTATTGAAGATGTCCCTGCTCATTGCAGGGGGACTGGGCTAGATGAGCTTGGAAGGTCCCTTCCAACCCAAACCAATCAGTGATTACATGATTCTATGGACTAGGGGCACTCTGTTCAACCCCAGCATGCAGAGGTTGCACTCCCTCACTCATTTACTCCGGGTTAAAGCTGACAGCTACAAAAGCATGCCATGAACTTGCTGCTCCCTGCAGGGTTTGTCACTCTGAGCCAGCTTTTGGCTGCACTCAGAGGAAATCAGGGTCTCTGTTTCAGCCCAGGAGTAAATGAAACACCACAGCCTCAGCAGCTGCTTCCTCCAGCTCCACAGCCCCTCGGGTGCAGACCAAAGCAAGTCGCTTCCCCTGTTCTGCTCACGGGCTCAGGGGGCAGCCCTCACATGCGCTATTTAGGGGGCCTACAGGGATGCTGGTGAGGGACTCTTTATCAGGGACTGTAGTGATAGGACAAGGGGTAACGGGTTTAAACATAAACAGGGGAAGTTTAGATTGGATCTAAGGAGGAAGTTCTTTACTGTGAGGGTGCTGAGGCACTGGAATGGGTTGCCCAGGGAGGCTGTGAATGCTCCATCCCTGGCAGTGTTCAAAGCCAGGTTGGACAGAGCCTTGGGTGCCATGGTTTAGTGTGAGGTGTCCCTGCCCATGGCAGGGGGGTTGGAACTGGATGACCTTAAGGTCCTTTCCAACCCAAACTATTCTGTGATTCTATGATTCTGTTCATAGCAGGGAGCGGGACCTCCTGGGGGACCTCAGGTGAAGTTGGTGCCAATCCAACACCTCAAACAAGTGGAACACACAAATACTCCATGTGTGACTGGGCAGAGGTGGAAAATGGGCACCGAGGTGCTCTGATGGCAGCAGAGCTTTGGGTGTCTCAGGGACTTCCAGATCAAATGAGAGAGCAAGGTTTTAGTGCTGTCCTATGTTAGGTGATCACTCACTGAAGGCAGGGGGCTCACAAGCGAGCTTTCAGTTCACTGTAATTCCTATTCCTATTCAGTACAACTTAGCTCCTTAGTGGATTATCTGAGAGCGTGCAAACAAGCTGGAATAGGATGGGAATGAAACCCAGATTCCCTGTGTCCCAGGAACAGATTGTCATTCCTCTCGGACATGCTGTGTGTGACTCATATCCACAACATCAGAAGGGAACCAACACACCCCAGTAGATGGAGGAATGTTTGCAGATCCCTTTGACCTAAAGTTCCTCAGAATCTTAGTCTCCCTAGGAGGGGAGGCAAGGACAGACACCATGGAAAACTGCACAGGAGCAGTGCTCATGCACCAGAGAAAACCCTTTCATGAAGTGATCAATGAGCATCTCAGAAATAGGTGATTTACCCCAGAACCGCTCTCTTCTGAAAGCCTCAGAACTTCTTTAATTCCTGGGCTAACCATGTGTTTTCAGTAGAATATAACAATGTTCTTGGCCACCCTTTTATTTCTGTGCCAATGTTCATCTTCAGCTCACATAGGTTTTCACATCCTTGCTCTATGTGCAGAACAACCGTACCCCCCCTCGGCCTCATCTTCTGCATGATAAGGAAAGGTAGTTTTAACAGTTTAAATTATAGCCTAAGAGATCACTTCATTCCCATCTGATTTCCTGTTTCTCCTCTGCATTGACAATTATTCCCAGCTTTGTTTTATCACCAGATTTCATTGGGATGCTTTTAAACATGTTATTCATGAAGCTGTTAAGATAGGCATCAAGCTTTGCTTTGAAGGATTGTCCTGGTAACTTCCTCTGTCCTTATGCATCATTACCCTCCATCTCTTCCCCTCCTGCCTGCTCCTTTTCCATTTTCTCACTGCTGTGGTAACTCCCAACTTCTCCAGCTCTGCTGCCAATCTACCACGATGACCTTCTACCTTTATTGTTTCACTGAAGGCAGACAGATGTGATCTATCTCATCAACTTTGTCTAGAGCAGTTATCAAGGAAAACCACGAGGTTAACCAGACGTGATTTATCCCTTGCAAACACTGGTCTGTGATCCCGTTTTTCCATTACTTCCTTGTCTGCAGTTATTGTTTCCTTCTACAATTGTTCTGATAGCTGCACTGTGGTTTGACTGATAGGTTTATAATGTTCCAGATTACTTCCTCCCTCCATCATGAGTACAGATACTGCAGTTTCTAGTCTCTAACCATACCCTCTCTCCATCATAAGCACAGATACTGCAGTTTCTAGTCTTTAACCATATTCTCTCTCCGTAAGTACAGGTACTGCAGTTTCTAGTCTCTAACCATACCGTACTGTATGGATTAATTAAGATATGTTATATCAAACTCACAATTTCATGTACCAGCTCTCTTAAAACTCGAGTGAAGATTATCTGTTTCCCCACACAGGTCAGATATATAAGGAAAGCACCCTGTGTTTTCCTTCCCATTGGCCGCCCTGCATTTTTGCCACGTTCAGTAGCTTTATTACATTACGTATCTATTACAAGGTTGGGTCCTGCCTAGACTCTAAGTTCTAGTGACCCCATCACACCTCATACACACAAAGATTGTGTCAGGCACCCACTTAATATAGGTGGGGTAGACCCACGTATTTATGACATCTGCACATCTTGGACTCACCTCCCCTCCTCAGTTGTCACCCTTGTATTTTCCTCCTCTCTGCCTTTAAAATGAGAGTGAAATGTCTCCAACACACTTCCTTTGCTGTCTGCGGGCCCAAAACTGCTTACCCAAACCAGCTTATATCAAGGAGAACAGAGGAACTCCAGAGAAACTCATTCTGATCATCCATTGTGAAAGGAAAGAAACATTCTGACTGCTGGCAAAGCCTTCCAGAATGCTCTGGACTATCTATAGGCAGTTCATTTGTAGTTCTATGGGTTGAAATCAGTGACTGACTATTTGATTCCATCTGTATGTGTAACAACATCCAGAAAAGGTCCTAAAGTGAGACATACAAAGCTCAATCTCCCTCTTTTAATTCCAACCACAGGATCTTTGAGAACACCCTGTCCCTTTCCCTACTTCGAAGCCTTCTTAGTAAGTGGCCTGTGCTCAGCTCAGATGGGTTTGTTGCCAGATGTCTCTCCAGGCAAGCGGCTTGTTAACCTCATTCTAATAATAAATATGAACCCTGCTTTCACAATACCTTTCAGCATGGGAATTCAAAGGGGTTTAAGTATGCTGAGCATTTTAACAGCAATGAAGAACTAATCTGGTAGATTTTCTTTCAGCCTTGTAACAGCAAATGAAAATTCACACTGGGAAGAGCAGAAATACAATGGGAGAGCATCTCCTTTCCAATGGATGAGAACCTACATAATATCTTGGAATAAACCTCATCTTTAATAGCCCTTTCCAAATGATGCTACTGAGATCCCGTTCAGCCAACAAAGCTGGCTCCTGGAGAGCAGTTTGTAGCAATGTGCTCTGTGCAACCACTGAATAGCATGTCTCCACCAAAACAAGGGAACTCATCCCCTTGGACTCTATTATAGTTTCATTGCTTTCCTGCTAGGTTTTAGTTAACATACAGTGAATCCATTAGATTGGTGTTTGCTCCTCAGGTATGTCCAAGAGAGAAGATCAAGAATAGGAGGTCATCTTGCTCACTGTGAGGCTTTTCTCCAGGTAACCATTGCATCAGCAGTGCTGCCCTCCTCCTGTAGTGATCTGGCTCTGAGTTCAACATCCTTAAGCAGGGAAGGCTTGGTCTCTTTGGAATTACCCTAAAGAAAATGTGATGGGAGTGCCTCAGGACCTTCATGGCCCTCCAAAGAACTTGTACTGCCTGTGACAATAGGTTACCTTCGTGCTGCCAATAGCATGACTGCTCCTTCTCTAAAGCAGATGTTCTGCATCTGGAGTGGAGCCATCCAAGGGATTAAGTCCATCCTTGTAAAGTGCCTGTGCCTCATATATCCTGGTGAAGGAAAGGCTTTTCCCAGCAAGGTGGGCTCAAATCAACCAGACAACTTCTCCCTGCTGGAGGCCAATGTGTGGACAAGGAACAATACAAAACCCATAATACAGGAAGCCTTTCACACTGATCCAACACTTTGGAAATGCTGGAAGTGACTTTCTGGGCACCACAGTATTTGGTATCCATGAACTGCAGAAGGGAAGAAGGTTGGAGCCCTACCCCATGATGTGAGCAGGGGGACAAACACACTTGGTCTCCTGGATGTGCAGCTGGGAGCATGGAAGCTCTGGGAGCCCCAGTTCAGCACAGCAGATCCTCAGGAGCTGCAGTGCTTGTAGGCTTTCTGCTGGCCCTACCAGCAGCCAGGCACTGATCCAGGGGGATTCAGCCTGCATTTCAGTGGGACTTTATTAATGGAGATGAAGGCGAGGTTGTTTGGTTTCAGTTAATCATTGCTTTGGATGAAGAAGACATTTTGTCAGAGAATTCCCAGCAAATCCTCCCCACGATTCACTCTCTAGCATGCAGCAATGAAGCTCAAACTCAGCTCCGATGCCCTCTCCCACCTCTGCCCACAAAGCTCTTCAATAGCCTCTGCCTCTGCCAAGGCTCCCTCGGGGCACGCTGACCTGGCTGCAGTTCAAGGTGCTGCAGAACGCAGCACCCATGCTTTGAAATCTGGTTGTGGTTTAGCTCATTCCCTCACTTTTGCTTCTTCAGCATTCATTACAAAGCCCCAAAACATCGTTTTCTCTTCTGCCTCCCTCCAGAACACTGACAACGGCTGATCTGCTCATTTCTGAGATGGAAAATTGGCTGGAGACCCCAGAAGTTGAAATGTGTTGGCAGCTGCCACCATTTTGTCACAAGTCTCTAAAATGTCCTGGTTTTCCTAGAGCTCCTGCCACCAGAGTGATGTGATAAATACAAATCTTCACTTGCTTTTACTTTTGTTCCCACATGATAGGAGAAAAAAGATGGAATAATTGAATGCATCGTGACTGAGCATCACGGAGCTGCTGCGAGGGCTGGAGCAGCTCTGCTCTGGAGCCAGGCTGAGAGAGCTGGGCTGGGGCAGCCTGGACAAGAGAAGGCTCCTGAAAGGGAGACCTGAGAGCAGCTCCAGTGCCTAAAGGGGCTGCAGGAAACCTGGAGAGGGGCTTGGGACAAGGGCCTGTAGGGACAGGACAAGTGGAATGGCTTTAACCTGCCCGAGGGGAGACTGAGATGAGCTCTTAGGCAGAAGCTCTTCCCTGTGAGGGTGCTGAGGCACTGGCACAGGGTGCCCAGAGAAGCTGTGGCTGCCCCATCCCTGGCAGTGTTCAAGGCCAGGTTGGACACAGTGGCTTGAAGCAGCTGCTCCAGTGGAAGGGGTCCCTGCCCGTGGCAGGGGTTGGAGCTGGATGAGCTTTAAGGTCCTTTCAACCCAAACCACTCTGGGATTCTATGATTCTATTATAATGGCAAAACCAAGAGAAAAGCAAAAAGACAGAACTCCAGGTCCTGACCCTGCCAGTCTAAAGAAGCCAGGCTTGTGAAGGTCTCACAGATAGAATTCCTTACCCAGCTTGTGCTAATAAGCAGACAGTGAGGGACTGAGACAGCTCTCTCTGAGGGGAAGCTGTGGCAGGATTCAAACTGTATTAGACATGAGAGAATCCACACTGACACTGACCCACTGGTGCAAATCCCCCAGGCTCCGTTAGTTCTTGTGCTTATGGAGGCACTTGTTTTCCACTTCGTTATCCTGAACTCAGGACAGCAGATTCTCAATGTGATAAACAGCAATAGAGATGGTGAGAGCTCGCTTTCCTTTACAATGGCAGATCACAGGATTCTTTGATAAGCAAAGATTCCTTTGTTCAGCTATGTATCAGATGCTTAACAAAGGGTGATGTTAATGCATGTTTAAAATGCAACCCAAATATAACTCACTTCTTCTTTTGGGGCTCGTGGTTTTATCTGCCTGCAGGTTCTCTATCTGCCCTCAGTCTTTCATGAAGAATAAGGTAAGGCAGGGCATGAACTGCTAGTACATAGTTAAAAATTCCTTCAAGTAATAAAACCCCAATCTGGCTTCTTTTCACACCATAAAAGATAAAAGGAAAAAGAGCCTGGAGCATGGTTTTCCTTTAACACATCCTATAGCAAGATTTGGTGCTGCCTGGTTTGCCCTTTGACTGTGGGAAGACACCACGGGTGGAAATCAAGGGTTATCCCACTCCTTGCATTAATCCTCTCAGGCTGCAGAGTTATCATGATCCTCCAAATGAAATGATACCAAACGCAGCCATCTGCTTCCAAAGGCCAGGCTGGGCATCAATCCACATGGTCCCTTAGGTTTAAAAGAGGAGAAAAGGCTTCAAAGCAAAGAGGCGCTTATGCAATGCCAGCCCTGGCCCTGGAATGCTGCAACCTTTAATCACCTACAGAGAGGGAGCCCTGTGTTGATATTATTCCTCTTACATAACGTCCTGCTGTATTTGCTGACTGAATGGGCTTTTCTTTTGTTGTTGTTTTGGGTTATTTTAAAGCTGAACTTGTCCCTCAGATGCCAAAAGAGCTCAGCATAAAGGGCGACCCTCCCCAGGAGAAAGCCAACCTCACCCATGAGCAAAACCAAAACACCATCACAGACTGAGATTTGCTACCTAAAACCTAACCATTAACAACAAATAACCCACTAAACAAGGCACAGGAAGCAATAGTTGACACCCGGAATGTGGGTACCCTGGCAGGACAGAAAGGCACAGCTCCCCTTCAATCACCCATCACATGTTTTCTTTACCCTCCTGCAGGGAAAAATTCTTATTGATAAAGGCTGTGATTGCCCTCCACGGGGCTGAGTGAGATTTGAAGCTGGGCAACTTGACATCACATCACGACAGGCTCTGTCGTTGGCAAACAGTGCACCTGAGAACAGCCCAGTGAGTCCAATAACGTGCATAATGGGGCAGGGGGGAGCTTCAGGGGCAGGTTGGATCCCATGAGGAGGCTCACCCAAGTCTTCTCATGTGGTGCCCATTCCTGCCCAGGAGCTCTTTGCACAGCCTGATGTGATTCAGCATTATCCATGTTGCCTGCAAGCAGACACACAACAACAGCCACACACAGAGCAAAGGCTGCCCTTGAGCCACACACACACTGCAGTGCCATGGGGGCAGCCACATCCCCCTGATGGGTGACTTGGCAGGGACACCACATGGCACCTCCAGCTCTCTGCCCTGTGCCTGGGGCATCCATAGGGAAACCCTTCTGCTGTTTACAACCTGATGAACTCTGCTTTAAGGCAAGCAAACTCGGAACCAGTTGTCCTTAAAACACAGCAGCTTTGGAGCAGCTTCCCAAAGCTGGAAGGGGCCAGCACTGTATCTGCCTTCCACTGAGGATTATAGAACCCTGGAGTCCAGGATACACCTGTGCAGGTGTCCTTTCACTGTACATTCTTACATGCAAACAACCATCTCTTTGCACATTAAAACACATCCCATTCCCTGTGCTCTTCCAGGGTGCACCCACAGGCACCAGTGCTCGGTCCATCAGCCCAGCACCCAGGTCTCTCTGCAGTCTCAGTTCATTGGCATTCATATGCAAAAGGAAAGGGTGGAGATGCTCGGATTCCCCCAGGACAGCCAAGCACGATGACTGCCCTTGTCATCTTTTAGGCTTACATGGAAAAGCTGCTGCCTGCAGACCAAGCCCATGGCAGCTGAATTGTTGTCTAGGCCAACCAACACCCACAGGACCCAATCCCTTTTGTGCTCTCCCTCTTTGAACTGGGTAGAAATCATCCCACTGGAAACCTCGGGTATTTTTAGGCTGGAGCAGAGCTGGCTCGTTCCCTGCTTGCCCCTTGAGAACAAGGCATGAACAAGGCAGGGAGGAAAAGGCACAGTCAAACTATTCTGGAATCACAGATTCATGGAATGGTTTTGATTGGAAGGGACCTTAAAGCTCATCCAGTTCCAACCCCTGCCACGGGCAGGGACCCCATCCACTGGAGCAGCTGCTCCAAGCCCCTGTGTCCAACCTGGCCTTGAACACTGCCAGGGATGGGGCAGCCACAGCTTCTCTGGGCACCCTGTGCCAGCGCCTCAGCACCCTCACAGGGAAGAGCTTCTGCCTAATATCTAATCTAAATGTCCCCTGTTTCGGTTTGAACCCCTTGTCCTATCACTGCAGGCCCTGATGAAGAGCCCGTCTTCAGCATCCTTGTACCCTTCAGATACTGGAAGCTGCTCTGAGGTCTCCATGCAGCAACCAGTGTCTAAGGGAGCTGCAGGAAACCTGGACAGGGACTCTGGACAAGGGACGTAGAGACAGGAGCAGTGGGAATGGCTTTAACCTGCCAGGGAGCACATTGAGATGAGCTCTTCAGCAGTTGCTCAGAGCTACCTTTGCTAAGAAGCAGCACCAAAGACCTCAAGAAGAGCTTCCCTCTGGTCTGGGTGAGCAGCCGCCTGCCTCAGCTGAGCATCCATCATGCAGTGAAACGCGATAATTGCCTTGCTCTGTGCAGCCCAGAACTGCTGACGGTGCCCGGTGCCCACAGCCTCATCCAGCCTCATCACCCTCCTCCTCCCTCGCCTTCCCGAGGCGCCGAGCACTGCGGTGCGCAATTAAGCCCCCGCCACCAAGTTGCTCCAAGGCCCGTTTGTCATCGCCAGCGTTTGTTTGGGAATGTTTGTTGGGAAGCACATGGCGGTGGGTCAGGGGATGCTGTGGAGGTTTTTCCTCTTGCGCCCGGGGGCCGGGGAGCTTTGTGCGTTTCTCAGTGTGTTCCACTCAATTAAATCCAAAAGTATAAAAAACCCAACAAGGGGATAACTTAAAGCAGATGTGAGCACAAGGCTGAGACCCTTCGGAGCACAAACACGGCCATTTCATTGCCATTCCAAAAGGCTTTTCTGGCAAGCCTCCCCTCCATGTCCTACATTCTTTCATTCCAAGGAAGACAAACAATTCTGACTGGAGCAGCAAGGCACGTTCTTCAAATAAACAGGTTCCCTCAAATGGTTTTTGCCTTTGTGTCACCCCAATACACACATTCCTCTCCTAAAGCATCTGCTGGGGTGACCTGAAGGACCGTTTGTGGCACACCTTTCATTTAAGGAATCCAAAACACCACGCTCAGCCTGTGGGAGCCACTCACATGGAAGTGCTTTCACCTCCGCATCCTAACACAGTCTCTTCATGCCCTGAAGTAACAGAGAGAACCTGTGGCATTTGTGGATGCTAAAACCAGGAATCCCCTGGAGCCTTTCAGTGCTGGCAGAGGGACATGGCTGGAATGTGAAGGGGACTGTTTGCTGGTGAGGGGGGCCTGATCCTCCTAGGAGCAGGTTGCTTGAGCACTTGTGCTCATCAGCACCAGCTCTGCAGGCTTTGAGAACAGATAAACCCTGTTTTGCCTCATGGATCTTTCAATGGCTCAAACACAGAGACAGTCTGGGACACGAACAGTCTATAACAGATTACCTGATTAACCTGGTTTAATTCCATCTCTGTTATTTCTCCCTGTGCCCTTTTGCCTTGACCAAAGTCACTCAATCCTTCCTTCTAGCTTCTACATTTCACTTTGCCAGCTACTTTTGACTTTGGCTTTGATTCCCTGCCCATTCCCACACTCTGCTCCAGTCCTCCCTATGAGCTCTCTATAGCTCCACATGGCTCTACCTGCCTCTTGATGGGAAAAACCAATGCCAAGTTTAGACAGATTTTATTATTTCAAGGTTTTGGTTCATGGTGTGTTTTCCATATTCTCCTCTGTGAGAAAGAACAGAGGTTGACTCTGGAGAACACCAGGACACAATTCCAACATCTACATCTGGGATTTAAGACTGTTTCTCTTGAACCTTCCATATATGAAGAAAGGAGACTGAGGCAGACTCCGCTTAGAGCTCCATCTTTCTGTCCAGGGAAAGCAGGCTGTCACTGATGGCTATTCCCATTTCAAATCCAGGTTGCTTGGAGATATATTGACCTGCCCTGCAATCTGACGGACTTCTTCCACCTTCCAGTCGAATGGCATTTAGATTAATAAATAGATTGTAAATAGTAAATGGTAGAGATGCTAAATATAATAGGAGATAGCAAAAAATAAGTAGTAGACATAAAATGGGTTGTTTCACACACAATAAAGAGAAGGGGGTTAAAACAAAGAGGGAATGACTGCTGCAGTGTGGGCACAGAGGCATGGCTTGAGGACAACTGAGAATCTACACCACACTCAGCACTGCTACAACAGCTTCATCGCAGGCTTCAAAGCCGGACTAAGCTTCGTGCCCTGAGTGGGACACAGGAAGGAATGGGATGGTTGATGTAACCGGAGCCCAGTGACTCCAGTGGAAAGGGTGAAGCAAGAGAAGTGAAACGGGCCCTCAACCCCCCCCCTGCTACAGGAGGTGGGTCATTGCATCCTCTAAGAACAGAAATATCTGCTTCACCCTCCTAATAGGATTTTCATATCCCTCAGGAGCTTAACATTGGAAAACATGTACAAAAATAAATCGATCGTTCCAAATCATGATGATGAAAAATCTTTCAATCTCCCCAATCCCTCTAAATCCCTTTACAGGACGCTGTATTTCTCACAGTAAGTTCCCTCGTTTAATTCTGCCACTGAGTTAAGGTACCCAGAGGAGAAATAAAAGAGCTGTGCTTGAAAAACATTTGTCTTTGGCTGCTGGACTTCAGAGGACCTGAACAACCAAGGGACAAGCACTCCAGAGCAAGGACAGCTGCATAAACTTCCTGAGCACAAGAAATCCATCATAATAAAAGGCTTTTATGCTTTTCTTTAATACAGTTAGGTACCAAAGATAAAAGGATTGTTTCCCAGAACCAGTTCTGTTTGGCACAGCTCCTGATCGCTCAGATGAGGAACTTTTACTATTGAGCTTTCCATAACCTCTACCCTCAAAATCTGGGGAATGTCTTGCATGGAAAATACAGAACGCACTAAAATTGCAAACATTCCTGGCTTTTGCATTCTCTCACATCAATATTGCTTCCTCCTCTTCAGCAACTCACCCCAGGGCTGTGCAGGGAGCTGTATCTGAAGGCTGCTTCCAAGCTGGCTAGTAGGAATGATTCTGAATTCTCGGAATGAGATGGAACCACGCAAAGTAAAGCACTACATAAACCTACCCATTTCTGCCTCTTCTTGCATAAGATGGTAAATCATCTGCCAACACAAGAGGGGCATGGACCTGCTGGAGTGAGTCCAGAGGAGGCCATGGAGGGGCTACAGGAAACCTGGAGAGGGGCTTTGGACAAGGGCCTGTAGGGACAGGCCAAGGGGAATGGCTTTAACCTGCCCGAGGGGAGACTGAGATGAGCTCTTAGGCACAAGCTCTTCCCTCTGAGGGTGCTGAGGCGCTGGCACAGGGTGCCCAGAGAAGCTGTGGCTGCCCCATCCCTGGCAGTGTTCAAGGCCAGCCTGGACACAGGGGCTTGGAGCAGCTGCTCCAGTGGAAGGGGTCCCTGCCTGTGGCAGGGGTTGGGAATGGAGGAGCTTTAATGTCCATTCAACCCAATTGAGTCTTGGGTTCTATGAATCTATGAAATCAACTACATTACCAAACAAAGTGAGCAGTAACAAAGGAGTCTTAAAAAGCTGCAAGTTTTAGCCCAAAGCACCTTCTAAGTTTCTGCTGTCCCTCTCAGACTGGCTTGCTGCTGTGTTAACAATATCCATCAATTCACACTTCTCTCAGCTCAGGCAGGCCAGACTAAAGGTAGACTGAGTAATAAAATTAGGACCTTTGGGTGGTAGACAGCATGTAAACATCAGTCACATCAGTCACTGCTATTTACTGCTGCTGAGGCACACAGCATGGGGCAAGAGGGGGCCCATCACCGGGCTGCAGATGGACAGAAAGGCCAAGCTATAAATACGCTGATGTATTTTTACATCTGTTGTGGCAAAGTCAGGATGGTCGTTGTGGTGCTGGGACGTTGTCGGGGCTGGTTTCTAATTATAATTAGATTCTGTTGCTTTTCCAGTGTCATTATCAGAGCCACAGTCATGTGGGCTTGCTTTTAAATGCTACCGGCCCCTACTAATTATGCTGGGACCAAGGGAACTCCACAGGGGAAACAATTCCAGTCCCAGGAGCGCCTCCTTCTGCTGTCAGATGGTGGGTGCTGCTCTCCGGATACCACCACAATCAATCCATGGCAGAGACAGATCGGATGATGCTGTGATTGGTTTTCCGATGCCAACCACAGCAAGCACACCTCAGGGTGCTGGTGGTCTCTTTTGCCTTGTCCTTGCTCCTTGTCCTTCCATAGGCTGGTGCCATCACGTCTGAAGGCCTTTTCTGCACCTGTGGATTCAGGATTTGAAAGCACCGGAGCATTTTCAACATCCAAAAATAAATGGCACTTGTCATTATAAAATGAGTGGCTGAGGCAGCCAGGCTTCGACAGAGCACCTGATGCTGAAAAGGCTTCTTCTTGCTGTTGCTCGCAGTACCCTTGCTCTGCATTCTGCACTACGGGAACCTTCCCAAACAAGCTTCTATGAGCTGTTCCCAGGGAAAACAGGACCCTGGGGTCTGTGGGTGAAGCTGATGTGCAGAAAGATTCCAGCTGAAAGCACTACAGGACTCACCGGAGCAGCTCCTCCTCTGCAAATCCACAGGAAAGTGGGATTAAATGATTGGACTTGACAGCCAGGGAGAGTTACGCTGACTCTGGTTAATCTTCCTCATAGGATAACACATGCAAGGCAAGGGCAGGAACCACACTAATGCAGCACTTCAGGACTTCTTATTTCTTTTTGGAGTCATATTCTATCAAGGGTGTTTCTGATATTAAGCAAATAATGGGAAGAAAATGGAGCTGGTTCTGTACAGAGATGTATGAACATCCCCAGAAGCTTTGGCCATACAGCACAGGCACTGCTCTGCCTGATGGGTTTGACTGATGCTCTGGTACCTCAGCACGCACTTCATCTCCTTGCTACCCAGCCAGGAGATTCCAGATGCTGCATCTGAGCTATTCCCAGGCTGTCTCCTGCATTGTGTAATGGCTTCTGCAACTGCATGGTAAAGACTCACGGTCCATCGGACCCTGCAAACATCACTGTATTCACAGATGTATCTTTGGGCTGATGGATTCCTTTATGTCTGAATGAACTGCTGGAACTTCAGAGGGAAAAAGCCTTCAGGATCATCCATGGTGTTGCTTTTCTCAGATGCAGGCTCTTATTTACACAATCTCTGCGTGTGCCAGAGGAAGAACTGACTGATCTCATTCTTGCATTCCAAATTTCATAATAAGTATTTATGGTTTGCCCTAGGTAGACTGTATTTACAGCCAGAAAACAAGGCATTACTGCCCACTCTATACCTTCCTTTGCTCTGCATCAAGCCCTGAGGTCTCATTCCTTTGTATCAACAGCTCCTTCCCTTCCTGGTGATGGTTCCTTTCAAACATTTACAGATCGCTTTAAAGTCACCTTTTAATCACCTTGTGGAGCTAGGCCATGTATACTTAGCTCCATTAAGCTTACTTTATTTAGCTTCCACTGTGGGACAAGATGCTCCTATCACATAACCCTTCACCTTCCCCACTGTCTGAACATCAATGACCCTCAGTCCCAGAGACCAGTCACCTCTGCAGCATGGGGTGCTCCCAGGGAGATGGAGGAGAGCATTTCACCCTGCTTTACAGCTTGGAAGTCATAGAAGCCTGGAATGGTTTGGGTTGGAAGGGATCCTAAAGCTCATCCAGCTCCAACCCGTGCACGGGCAGGGACACTTTCCACTGGAGCAGGGTGCTCCAAGCCCCATCCAACCTGGCCTTGAACACTGCTTTAAGGTCTCCCCTTAAGGAGCCTTCTCTTCTCCAGCCCATCTCTCTCAGCCTGGCTCCAGAGCAGAGCTGCTTCAGCCTCACAGCATCTCCATGACCTCCTCTGGGCTCACTCCAACAGCTCCACATCCCTCTCATGCTGTCAGCTCAGAGCTGGATGCAGGACTGCAGGTTGGAGCACTATATATAGATGTATATCTATATAAATACCAGGAGACAACCCAAAAGAATCCTTTTTGCTTTTAACCATGCTATCTTCATCCTGTAAGCCAAGAAAGCAATGAGCTGGGCTGCTCTGACACTATCTTCTCTTGGGGAAAAAAAGCTGCACTCCTTCAACATTCAGAACCTTTAATCCTGGTGCCAAACACATCTCTCTGAATTAATCCTGGTGGAATGAAAGGGGTCTCTTTTTTCCTCTGCTTCAGCCTTCTCTCCCAGGATAAATCTTATTGGAATTTGCTTTATATATTGTGCTTTTGAATGTGCTTTTAAACGTTCAGAAATGACTGTGTGAGAATGTCGCCTTCTCATTAGCAAAATTTACTACATATTTTGCTCCATTGTTACAGCACAGTTCCAGCAGTGTTAACAATGGGAACCCTAGAGCAAATGGTCTGGCACCAGCCCTTGTCATCTAGCGATGGCTGGTCAAAAATATGTTGGAAAAGTGGGCTTGTGATTTTTCAATGTGCTTGGCTTCAGTAAGCATTCCCAAAGGAGGCTTTAATAGGAAAATTAGCCAATTTTTGGTTACATTTTAATCAGGAAGATACTGCGGGGGGAGGTGTGCTTCTTCTGGGAAAACCTATGGTGGTGAATAAAGAAAGTAGGTACCCCATTACCTGCCTTGCTCTTGATGTTGGATAAGAGAACAAATAAAAAGAGCAGGAGGGTGTGATTTTCTTCATCAGGATAAAATTAAGCAGTTCTTTTTAATTCAGAATTCCTAACAAAATGGAAAAAAACCCCCATGAACCTTCTGATGTCTTTAACACCTGTATCCTGGGGTGCATCCCTTCCCTTTGTGCTGCAGAGCAGTGTCAGTGGGATGTAGCCCATCGCAACAGCAACGCATGAGTGAGCTGTCAGGTTTCCACGGAGCTTTGAGCACTGCAGGTAAAGAGACCTCAGCCACCTTCCGTGTTTCTGGCACTGGAGGAGGGAGAGCAGCAGCAGAGCTCTCTGGTGGAAGCTGAGCAGGAGGTCAGAGCGGTCCCCTCTGATATTAAAACTCAGTGATCTCCAAAAGCTGCTTCCATTCAGTGGAAACGACTGCTGCTTTTTCCCCTTTTGCAACGCCTTCAATCTCCTTTGTTACCACAAATCTCTGCTGTAACTAAAACACAGCTAAAGCACAAGCTCTGAAACCCTCCAGCTGCGCCTTCCTACGGCCATGGACACAGCTCAGCACACCCAGCACAAGGCAAGGTGGATTTGTTGGGTTTGTTTCCTTCCTGTCTCTCACAAACTCTATTTGCTTCTCATGAATATACAAATCAAGAACCTGGATTGAGGTATTTTCCATTTCAACTCAGACCAAGGGGCACACATGAGCATGACCTGGACTTGACCAGCCCACCTCAGTGCACTGGTTCTCAGAATGAAGTCATCAGATGTTAATACTGCTGCAAACCTACTGCTTCCTTCCTGGTGTTAGCCAAGGATTCAGAGGACCCAGTTAATACTGACAGCTCCATCCAATTTAAGAGGAGGATTTGGAGCTCATTACGTTGCTTATTGGCTGTTGCTGAACCTGAGCTGAGACTAAACTGTGCTAGAACCTTCCACTGGGACAGACCAAAATAACCCAAGATGCTTTGGCACACCTGACTGAGAGCCCTGCTCTGCCTCCCATTCAACACTCGACATTCCCAGTGTCCTGTGGAAATCATAGAATCCCAGCCTGGTTTGGGTTGAAGGGACCTTAAAGCTCATCCAGCTCCAACCCCTGCCATGGGCAGGGACCCCTTCCACTGGAGCAGCTGCTCCAAGCCTGTGTCCAACCTGGCCTTGAACACTGCCAGGGATGGGGCAGCCACAGCTTCTCTGGGCACCCTGTGCCAGCGCCTCAGCACCCTCACAGGGAAGAGCTTGTGCCTAAGAGCTCATCTCAGTCTCCCCTCCCTCAGCATTCCTGTCCTTGTGTAAGAACTTAGTCACTGACAATGCATCCCCCCTTTTTTGATGCTGGCATAAACTGACATTATTAATAGTTAGTGATCTACTGGCGCCTTTCATCTGAGGATCTTTCCCAAAGCATTTTAGGAGGCTGAATCAGTTTTCAAAACACTCCTGTGTAATGCTATACCCATTTTACTGGAAGGAATACTAAGGCAGTGGGAGGCAATTTTCCCAAGGGTTCATTGGTAGAGTCCAAAGTGGAGCTCTGGATTCGTGCTCCCAATATAGCCCATGTTCTCATCCCATGGCTGAAAGCTGAATGCCGGAGTCCCCCTTCTTCATGCTAAACATACCTCCTGCTTGGGGCTTTCTGCTTCCCGAAGGCTGCCTGTTGCCATGGGAACTGCACTTCAGACCGCTGGACCAGATCTGCTTCACTTACATCAATGCAAATCATGAGCAAATTCATTGAAATCAGTAGAGCTACTCCAGGTTTCCATAGGGAGGGTGGATACAGGGCAGAATCAGCCCCTCTGGATTTGACATAAGAAGGTGATGATCTCTTAAGAGTGATGGAAAACACATTTGATCATTACAGGGGGGGAAAGGATGAAGAATGCCTTACAATAAAGGTATAGAAAGTAAACCTGAGAACTTGACTTCACCTGTGGTGACCTGACATTCTCAGATCTACTTCTGACCAACACCAGAAGCTTTTAGAGCTCCCAAACAAGAGCGCTGCTTCCTCCTTGCACTGAGCCAAGACCAGATTCATGCTTTCACTGTGAGAATAAGGGATGGGGAAGAATGGAGTCAAGGAGACTACAAACAGAAAGAGTAAAGGACCAGTTTGTGCTGCTGTTTGCAGGATGGGTCCCACAGGGGTGAGGGAGCAGGTAGCAGGTCCCCAGGTTGCCTCCCTGTGGCATCTTCCTGCAGGGGATGGGAATGCCTGATGGAACAGGAACTGAATAGGTGAATGGCTTCTTCAGTGTCTGCCACAACACCACAAGGACCTGGAATGCTCCTGACCAGGGAAATGGAAGAAACCTGGGAGGCAAGACATGAAACAGAGAGACCTGCTCTAGGAAGAGTAACCATCACCCTGTAGCTTCTGCATCACTGCTTTGTGTGCAGTGAGAGGTGGAGGCTGGCACTGGGGAGGAAGAGCATGGCATGCTACAGGGAAAGCAAACCATCATGTGTGCAAAGCTGAGTAAGCAGCTACTGTTTCATACAGCTCACAAAGATGCTGGATATATCCTCCTAGCCAGCTCAGTCTTTCACACTGGCAGGGGATATTCCGTTAATCCCGCTGGACCTCAAACACTTTAATCTGCAGTGATTTCGCTTGCTGAATTAACACTCAAATTCCCAAGCTTCCAGCCATGCGGATTAGATTGCTGCTGACCACCCCAGGGAAGGATCCCCTTTGGATCAGGTAGGTTCAGGACTCAAAGAAGGTGTTATCCCCCTGCAAAATCTATGGAGCTTTTCTGAGTGGAGACTCCTGCACACCCAAGTAAGAGACTAGAAGCCTATGAGCGGGTTTAGCACCATCTGCTGTCCCTATGGCAAAACACCCTGCAGAGCTGGATTCAGCACTGAGAAGCGGTTGTCATGACCTGGTGTCAAGGGGCACTGGGTGGGATTCAGCACCTAACCTGGAAGACCACAGCCACCATCACAGGGTGACATCATATGATGGACCCTTGTGTATAGAATCATAGAACAGTCAGGGTTGGAAAGGGCCTTAAGATCATTCTGTTCTAACCCCCATGCCATGGGCAGGGATACCAATGTATGTGGAAGATGAAGCAAAGAATCACTTTGAAAAGCCGAGCTGATCACATTAAACACGTGGCCTAATGGCACAGTGACCCTGCTAAGCATCCCAGAGCTGGAGCTGGGTCATGCCCCTTGCGCCAGGACAAACGTTGGATACAGGTTTCAAAAGCCTGAGTGGCTCTTGCGAAACAAACAGAATTCCTTTGCCCACCTCGACATGAGAGTTCAATGCTCTGATTCAGGTCTTCATGACATGCTCAAGCTTGGATTCATCCCATTGTTTTATCAGGAGGTTGACCTGAGGTTCAGGCTTTTGAAGGAATCCCCTCCTACACATGAACATGGAGCTGAGGGTCCAAGGTGAGCACCCTCCACACCTGCTGCTGGAACTGCTGCCAAGCAAAGCATGGCCAGAGATAACACAGGAATTAAGTTGCTGCACTGCCAACATTCCCAGTTCCTTAGCTCCACTTCTGTGAGATACGAAGGATATGAATCTATGAATGTCAATTTCATTTTGTTTCATTTTAAGCAATTTTCTAGTTCAAAAGATTGGGAAGAAAGCCCAAAAAAGCAACTTCAACTTGAGCTGTCATAAGACTAATAACAAAGTGTGCTCTGAAAAACAAAACAGTGATTTTTGTGTTCATTGCATTTGTGAAGGCCCAACATAGAAGGTTGAAACACTTGAGGTTAGTAATACTCTGGATGCCATTACTATGAGACAGCAGTATCTATTCATATAGGAGAAGGGCAACGAGCCAGCTTCTCACCTTAAATTAGACCACACTGGTCTTGCACACAATCCCCCTGAAGATTTATACTGGGAGAATGGAGACTCTCCACTGACTCAGGGAATCTCACTGCTCTACACAATTCCCATCATTTGAAGGGGTAAAATATTTACATGGAAAGGCAAAAACTCCCATGAATTGGGGGTTTTGCTCTTTGTTAAAAGGGCGGAAATTGAGCAGTGATATCAATAGTGGTACCACACTTGGTAAACAGCCACTTGACAAAAGGACATTGCTCCAGTGAAAATAGGATTATTCCTAGGTGTGATTCAACCAGCCAAGAATGAGCATTTCCACTTCCAGATGATCCAAATATGTCCATTTTCTCAGAGATCTCGGGAAAGGAATACTTGAGGATTACAATCACAGCAGTTTCCAGAATGACCTGCTCCACACACTCTTTTTTACAGCCATAACTGCTCTGGGCATTGCAAGTCTCCTGCATCTAAGAAAGGCAACGAAAATCCTTTGGATCTCTGTTTTACCAACACTCTTTGGAAATGGAAGGTTATTACAGCACAAGGCAGAGAGTGGATAGGTAACATCCAAATGATAATGTGTTTGAAGTCCTTTCAGGCACCTCTAATCATGAACCCACACCAGAGCATCTTCCAGGGCATCATCCCCTGTCCCTTGTGGCTGCCTGTGGGAGATGGAAACCAATCCAGACCTCCCAATTCACGGCTTTCGCTTGCTAGAGTTGGTAATTTACCTGGTTTGCATGGCTTTTTGGCTTTGAGAACTCAAAGTTCTCCCCCTGCCCCAGTCAAAACCCATCCTGTCCTGCTCCCATGGTCCCAACATGCAAACGTGCCAATGGCCATGTCCTGCATCTACACCATGCTATGGAGAACAGTGCAGAGATTCCCCAGCAAGCTGAGAACTGACAGGCCAAGTACCCACAATGGGGTAGCATGGGTAGAGCTACATCTGATGCTATCCATACATGTAATTTGTCTCCTTAGAAGAGAATCCCTCATAAAGAAAAATCAGGTTCAGATGAATTCAAGTCAGTCTAACCTGTGTGTTTCTGGAAGGAGGAGGATGCTGTGGAACAGGGATGCTTTGCTGAATTCCATGTGAATCTCTGGTGAGGCCAAAGTTTGAACAAACCTCTTCATCTCCACATATGTTTTCCCCCATAAGAAACCTGGGTATAAACGTTCCCTTCCCTCAGAGAAAGCACACATGGATAAACCCTGTTACACTCCCAGTAGAGACTAACAACCAAGAGCTGTAAAATCAGTAAGAAATTACAGTTCCATCCCACCAGCATTTGGCCTTTATACTAAATGAAACCTATGAATAAAACATAGCAATAAATGGTCTAAAAACAGGGAGTTAAAACCTCAGTGATCCAACCAATGCCAAAACCTAAACCTGGGTAAGCACCAGCGCTGCTCATCACACAACAGCTACTCCCTGCACTCCTCTGGGGCAGAGCCTGACCTACTTGAGCCATGTTCCTGCACTAAAGGCCTCAGCACTAAGTCTCTTAGACCCCTCAAATCGCATTCCAGACTTATAATTGCAAAGCAGCTGTCAGGCTGAGCCCTGCCATCGGACCTGCCCATCTGTTCAGCACATCTAGCGTTACAGCAGGGCATAGCACGAAGCCTGAAACTGGATCGGACGTGAGCACAGGACCACAGGGACTCATGAGATGAGCTGCACTTGCATGGTGCTGAAGTCCTTCAGGACCCCTCAGCAGAGTGGTGGCAGAGGTTGGGCAGAACAGGGGAGAAGGATCAGGTTCTGCAGCGTGACTCTGGTAGCTGAGTCAGACACAAGCACCCCCAGTTCCATCGGGAGATGTTTGACTCCTGGCAGGGCGCAGAAGCATTTGAGTGCCCCTTAGAGGAAAACCTGATCCCGTGACTTTCCCAAGCCCTCCCCACCTCCATGTCTCCTGTTATTAACTCTCACGTGGCAGTTGATTTTATATAGTCTTAAATCACCTGACCTGAAATAGACCTTCAGTAAAAGCCCTGCATCTATGTGCTATTGCTTACTGTGTTGATGGAGGACCAGTGGGCCCTGTCCTATAGCCTTTACCAATAGCATCAGCAAAACTCCAGGTGACAGCTGATGAGTTTTCAGTCTCAGGAACAACTATGGAAGTGTACAGGAAAGACTGAGATTTGGCTCCAGCTCATTTGCGCTAATTTAGCTCCAGGGGAACAAACCAGAAACGTGCTGTTGCCCTCCCAGTACCACCCATGCAGAGTAACAGTGCAGGCAGCTCTGTGCTGAGCTCCAGTGGTCCTTGTGCTGACAGAGGCTCATGCTCAGGAATACCAGGGTCACTTCCCCAACCCTACCTTCCCAGCTGGGCTCTCCACCTTCAACCCTGCTGCTTATGCCTCCAGGTGACCCAAGATCCCCCATTGCACTCGGGGTGAGCACAATGATCCCAGCTGATCTCCCCAAGGAGTTTCTGCAGGATGGGACCCAAACCCATGACACAAGCAGCATCCTGGAGCATCCCACCTCACGCTCAGCACAGCTGGGATGCTCCATGACCTGTTGTGGCAGCAGCGCCTGGTCCGCTGCCTCGGTCCATGTGGGATTGCACATTGCCAGAGCCACTGCAGCTCCTGCAGATGGTCCTGTCTGTGTGCTCACACGTGTCTGTGTGCTCACACGTGTCTGTGTGCCTATGCCCATGAGCTCCAGGCTCCCCCACAGCAGCAGATTGGAGGCAGGAGCTGGTGTCTCACAGATTCATTCTCTGGCAGAGCATGGATGGGGGAAGGCACAAGTGCTCTTTGTCAGCCCACAGAGCCACACCGAGCCCCTGCCTCCATAAACCCGACCTCTTAAAGGCACAAAATGCGTGTGCTGTGGGCAGCAGCACTGCCTGACCTGCCCTGAGCAGCTGGTACAGGGCAGCAGCAGGGCAAAGGGATGGTGACGCACGACTTGGGATGCAGACATCTGCTTCAGTGCTCTCTGCTTTAACCTCCGGACCTCTGGGTTCTGCGGGATGGATCCTGAGCTATGGGCAAGCCCTCCCTGCACATGGTGCTCCTCGAGAGCAGGCTTGAGACATCGCTGACCAGCAAACAGGGGTAGGTGTCATCGCTGCCAGGGGATGCAGCACACACTGCCCAAGTGCACTGTCCATAAGTTCTCCTTTGGATGCAGAGGCTGGAGCCATATAGAATCATGGAATGGTTTATGTTGGAATGGACATTAAAGCTCCTCCAGCTCCAACCCCTGCCACAGGCAGGGACCCCTTCCACTGGAGCAGCTGCTCCAAGCCCCTGTGTCCAACCTGGCCTTGAGCACTGCCAGGGATGGGGCAGCCACAGCTTCTCTGGGCACCCTGTGCCAGCGCCTCAGCACCCTCACAGGGAAGAGCTTGTGCCTAAGAGCTCATCTCAGTCTCCCCTGTTCTGGCAGGTTAAAGCCATTCCCCTTGGTCTATCCCTACAGGCCCTTGGCAAAAGTATCCACCCCCATAAAAGGATTCTGCCTTCCTGAAACCCCTAAGTTAGGAAGGGCCAGCATTCCCAGGGTACTGGTGGAATCCCACTTCTGACTCTAATCTCAGGCTGCTGGAGGGCTGGAGGATAGACCAGGCAAAGGATGACTCTGCACTTTCCATCTTCCCTCCCCACCACTGGCTACAGACAGGACACAGAGCACCACAGGTTTTTAGCCTTTCTCAGGAAGTCTGTTCTTATAACAACTAAAGGGATGTATTTCACTGCCTGACCAGCTGCTGGCTCCCCACATGCCTCCCTACTTCAAAGTGGCAATCAGGAGCAGAGCTGAAAGGGCAACACGTCCTTTGCTCTAGATTCCCAGCCAAGTCCATGGGCACAGGTTCTTCTCACAGACAAGCCGGAATGCTCACGTGGACACTCGGGATATCAAAGCATTTGGGCTGCAACACATGCAGCAACACGTGGGCCATCTGCAGTGATAGATGTGGTTTGCTACCACGTGTGGACAGACATCTCCAAAACACACTTGGGAAAAGCCCAGCACCACCTAGCAAAGGCTGTGTGGAGACCTCAGAGCAGCCTTCCAGTATCTGAAGGGGGCCTATAAGGGTGCTGGGGAGGGACTCTTCATTAGGTACTGTAGTGATAGGACAAGGGGTAATGGGTTCAAACTGAAACAGGGGAAGTTTAGGTTGGATCTAAGGAAGAAATTCTTTACTGTGAGGGTGGTGAGGCACTGGGATGGGTTGCCCAGGGAGGTTGTGAATGCTCCATCCCTGGCACTGTTCAAGGCCAGGTTGGACGGAGCCTTGGGTGCCATGGTTTAGTGTGAGGTGTCCCTGTCCATGGCAGAGGGGTTGGAACTGCATGATCTTAAGGTCCTTTCGAACCCAAACTATTCCATGGTTCTATGATCGTTCAGGCTGATGGGTTTGGGTACAACTCTTCATGGGGTGCTTGCATCACGTCTTCACCACAAAGGCACTTTATTCAACAGAACATTGCTGCCTGGAAAACAGGACGATAAAGGAATACCAGGAGTTGACGTGCCTCAGATCAGCACTGGTAGCAGCCCAGACTCATTCCCATGGTGCAGCACTTGCTCAGTAACCCCTATTTCCAGTCCTATACACACTGTAGTGATGAGCTGGGGAGCCTGCCAACACAGGAGCTTTGCCCTGGCTGCCTCTGGTGGGTGTACAAGCCTGTGCAGCCAAATCTGAGAGAGGGGAGCCAGTGTGACCCACATGAAGTGACCAAGTGGGAGCAGGAGGATGAAGAGCCTGGTGTCTCTCATCTCAGACACAATCACCCTGGAACAAAGAGCAGGTCTGGCTCCAAAGGGCATGCAGCTCAGGATCCTGAACAAGCAGAATGGTAACATCAAGCCACTAAAGGCTGCTATGGGTCAATGTGGAAAGAGCAATGATCTCATGGGGCCAAGCTCGGTTTGAGGACTAGCATCAGACATCCAATACATAGGCTCCAAATATATTCCCTGATACCATATCAAGCAGAAGAGAGGAAAGCACCTTCTGCCATCACAAATCAGGGCACGGGCTCAACTGGACTGTGCCCAAAGAGGATGATGGTCACATTTGATGCCATTCAGAGGACCACCACAAACACGTTAACTCAGAACCACTTCACCAGCTCCTTCCCCAATGATTCCTGAGGGACGAGCCTTTGTTCCGAACATCCTTATGCAGCAGTCTAAGACATACATCCTGGGTGTACTGCCCGTTGTGCATTCACCCTCCTCTCACATGGAAAACTGACTGAGGAGAAGGCAGATTGAAATTCCCACCTATCAACAAGTCACGACACAACCCAGTCTCCAAGTGCCTGCTCTTGGCTGACACACAAAGAGGAGAAATCTTTGTCTTCTTCAATAGAATAGCTCATCTGAACCATCTGCTTTGGTGGGTGGTGTTTTTTTCCCTTCTGGAAAGTTCCAGGCATCTCTATCTAACCAGTTCTACCTAACAAGGCCTTATAGCACCTTAGTAATGGAGATGGCATCTTCCCTAAAGACCAGTAAAAGTCGTTTCCACCAGTATGAACCACACAGTTTTAACTGCTCGCTTTCTAAAGGGAGTGAAGCTTAAACTGGCAGTTTCACAATGAACTCGGGAAGCTGCAATCAGATTGCTTGTTCACTGAAGACCAAGAGCAACCGACCTACGGCCCAGCAAGATTGCACAATTCTGTGTTTCCAATATCAAAAATACATTTTCTTTCCAACTCCCAGAAAAGAAAGGATAGAACAAGAAGCCTGGAACTGACCTACTTCCATTGCCAAATCAGTCTGCTACTAAGCCAAAAGTATTCTATCAAACTTCTTATTGTTCTTAGCAAAGCAATGCCATTCCTATGAATTCAGAATGAGTGGGGGAAATTTCTACACAAGTCTTCAAAACACATCCAGAGCTCCCAAAACTCAAGAAACTGCCCCCATGAGACTGTTTCTATAAGCTCCTTGATCCTTCCCACCTTTTAAAGTGATGGAGGTTACAGCTGCAGAATCCGACCTTGCAAAACGTCAGGCTTTCAGCTATATATTTGATGGCTTTTCTAATCCCCAGCTTCTAAATTCATGTGATGAACTGAGAAGGAGGAGGCTGCCATCAAAATACCATGGGAAAGATGGGGGGAGGCAATGGGATTGGAGGTGGGATCACTTGGGAAGGTATATCCATCTCCCTGGAAAAGAGAACCTGAGGAACGTGGCCTCGGCTCTGATACCACATCACAACAAGCTGCACTCAGATGTCTCACAAAGATCACCAGCTCTCAAAGATCATCCAATCTCCTTGCACAAGCCCACAGATAACACAGAAGAGTCCTGTGCCAGCACCTCAGCACCCTCCCAGGGAAGAGCTTCTGCCTAAGAGCTCATCTCAGTCTTCCCTCTGGCAGGTTAAAGCCATTCCCCTTGGCCTGTCCCTATAGGCCCTTGTCCAAAGCCCCTCTCCAGGTTTCTTGTAGCCCCTTCAGGCACTGGAGCTGCTCTAAGGTCTCCCCGGACCTTCTCCAGGCTGAACATCCTCTATATCCTTTAAGTACCACAAAACTCTTGTTGAAACCACAGACCTAAAGAAAGACAGGCACATTGATGCTGCACACACCTGCACCAACAGCCCCGTTTCCAGGCATGTGTGCTCTCCACTCCATTTGCACTTTGAGGAGCTCAGGATTCCCAGGTCTCTCAGCTCAGCACATCCCAACCACAGCTCCGACACCTCACCCTGCAGCCATGCACTTCCCCATGGAGCCACTTTTGTGGCAATGGGTGTCTTATGGCAAAGAAAACCGCCCTAGTTCTCCATGCTAACTGCACACCTGTGATCCCCAGAAGAGCAGACAGGCAACAGCTCTATCACACTCACTGCTCTGCACTTCTTTTTATCTCCCCTTTTGCTTCAAACACATCATTCACTGTGCTTGAAGGAGCCTATTGGGTATCTGTCTGTACCAAACTCCTGCCGGGAGCAGCTAGATGCTGAATGGAAAGAGAAGGAAAGGCAGGGACAGGGAGTTCAGCCGGGCTCTGGCACATGGTGGTGTCACCATTCATCCCTCCTCCTCCTCCTCCCTGCCCTGCCTGAACATTCTGTGCTGCTGCTGGCTGCCTGGGATGTCACTATGAATACCTGTCAGATTAAATCACTGCCTGGGTGGGATCTGCAGAGCCTATGACACACATTCCAGGTACCTAAATCAGCCCAGGGAATGTGTCCAAGAAACCAAACTAAGGAGCCGCTTCACATGGCAAATCAGCTTTGGGGTTATAGGATGAATGTATGTCCTGCCCTGTGTCAAGAGGGCTGCAGGGGGTGGGAGGAGGAGACATACAGACTCCTTTTGCTCCTAATGAACTTGGGGAATCGCTGTGTTTATGTCCCCAGAGGCTTGGAGCAGGAGGATGAAGTGAGAGCTACTGCTGACAATGCAGAGCTTTGTGTGGTGGGACCACAGTGAGTCTGCAGGCTCTAAGCAGTGATGGTCAGAGGGATAGCAAAGGTTGATGGCTGCTACCCAACACCTAGCAAGGGCTTTATCTTGAAGCCTCTCTTGTTGACAATTCCTACTGCAAGTGCTAGCTGCTGCGGGGATTACTTCACCCCACCAAGTCCTCACAGATCCTGGCACCGTCCATGCATCCTCTAACCTAGTCTGGGCACAGGCATGTTCCCAAAAGTGCCCTCATGGATTACTGGCACATAAAGTGCTCATTGGGCCAATCCTCTAAGCACAGGGGAGGCATCCATCTGCCTTCCTAACAGCTCCTGGAAGGCTCAGCCCTACCTGTGTGCCCAGCTCTGTCTCTGCCCGAACTCCACCAATGGATCACCACAGCTGTAGCCCCCATTGCTCTCCAAGACATCTCAGAAGATCTCAGGGATAAAAATGAAACCCCACTATTCTGGAAGTTGGTTTCTTCCATACATTTGCCACTTGCCCATGAGCGCAGTGCTAATGCTGATGGGTTTTTACTGCCATGCCATACCTGAGCATGCAGAAAGAGGAACCCACTTCCCCTCGGTCTGAGCTCTGGCACCAGCCCGAAGATCCATGCCTGAGTGGTTTCATTCATGGCTGGATGTTTAATCAGGCAAAGCAGCACAGTTTAAACAACCTTCCTTTGAACGTGGTCATTGAATGAACAGTAATGACCACAACCCTTCATGCTAACACCCAATGCCATGACAGTGCTTCACAAAGGGGGAGAAATATATTTATCTCTATTTTTATGAAGTCAACTGTGGAAAAAGTGAAGTTCAATGGGATGAAACTCTTGCAGAAGACACTGGCAGAGACAATGGAGCAAAACCCAGTGGCAAACACTGCCAATCTCTGGCTCTAACCACTGCCTGTTACCCCCAGGCTGCTGCAAAGGTGGATGCTCCCAGACCCTGAAGTGTGAAGCTCCCTTAGAGAATCCCAACGCTGCCACTGTTCTACTGTCACCGAAACAAAGAGTACAAACACTAATGTAGCTGTTGGCCTAATCAAAGACCATGAGGTCCTTAATTAGGACAGCTGAGAGCCTGATGGACCTTTAATCCTCCATAGCATCCCAGAGGAGAGACCTTGCCACTAACAAGCTGCTTTGTGCTCCCCAGAAGCCACCTCAGAACCTGTATGCTCCCAGCACTGAGCTCCTGGTCATTCAGGAGCAGTTGGTGGCCCTCAGAGGTCAGAAATGACACACAGCCCCATGTTTTAGCCATGCTTCTCTGCTTTCATAGAACCCCAGACTGGTTTGGGTTGAAGGGACCTTAAAGCTCCTCCAGCTCCAACCCTTACCATGGGCAGGGACCCCTTCCACTGGAGCAGCTGCTCCAAGCCCCTGTGTCCAACCTGGCCTTGAACACTGCCAGGGATGGGGCAGCCACAGCTTCTCTGGGCAACCTCTCTCTGGAGCAGGTTCAGCGGCTCATGGGTACAGCCTTTAACACATTGAACCAGCTGGTGGGTTCCTATGAGCTGTGCCAAGCCAAGCAGCATGGTGCTTTGCAATGAAAAGAAAGGAATGGGAAGGAGTTCATCAGGAACAAACAAGAGAAGATGGCAACACCACAATAAAGAGGGAGTTCTGAGCACATAGGGAAGGTAACCCTGGGATTAAAAGGAGGGAGAACTATGAGCACAAAGAGAAACCAAGCACAGATGGCCACAACTGTACTGGGCACATCCCGGATCTCAGGCTGGGCTTCGCAAGCCATCAGAATGAAGATCCAATTAAAACAAAAGGCAGAAGAGTGCTGCCTTCAGCAGAACAGTGCTCCCCCCTATGAGATCACTCAACACACGCCTGGTGCTGTCACTGACCCCACATTGTCCCACACAGCCATTCCCCAGGACACCCTGCAGAGGCACAGTCATTTGTAACAGGCTGGGGGGTGGAAGGAAAAGGATGGGGCAGGGAAATACTGGGCCTCGCAGTGGGAGTCGTGGGTAACAACCAGACAACCCAAAGCATCCGACCTCAAAGAGCTGTGCACAGGAGACACTGGGCCTGGGATTCTCGCTAAAGGAATGTAAGCTTCATTTGTGGCAGTGGGAAGCCACCAGGGATTTGGGGATGTTAGGGAAAGGAGGTGTTGCTGCGCTACGTTATAGGAACTCGACACGAAGTTCCAATGCGGTCTGCTGGGAGCCTGCATTACTTTAGTATTATTTTTAATGACTCCAGAGGGCTTTGTTTTGCAAAGGAACTCAAGCTGAGCTGGTGGGTTTGTATGTTCACTATTCATTTGGAGGGAGAATTGTTTGATGGATGCTGAAGTTTATGTTTCTTTTGCAATGAGAATTGCTGGAATGTTTTGTGGCCCGAGATCTGTGTTCTCATTTTCACCAACGTGCTTATGTAAGACTCTGAAATAATGAAATGATGCTGGCTTTTTAAAGGGAAGAAATGGTTGCATGTGCTCTCGGTGTGATGGCCTGTGTGTGGTATTCAGTGAACAGCAGAGCTCTGGTCTGTAAGGGTCCGTTCTGATGGGACTCTGACATCCATCAAGATTCTTTGTTCTACCGCTGGGAAATGAGGAGGAATCTGTGCTTCAGAAGCACAGAGGATTACTGGATTTGTGTGTGTGCTCTAGACTGTATAGATGTGAATTAACATCAAAGCGTAGATCTCGCACTGCTCTGATGTGTGCATTTTGGGGGAAAGAGAAATGGGACCTTTCCAGCACTGAGGGATGGATGTAAGGTCATTTAAGCTCAAATGAAATACTAGCTTGGCATCTAGTCCAGAGCACTTCATCATGCACAGCACAACTGATTTCTTTATCTCCCAATATCCCCTGAGATGCAGGTGTGCAGTCAATCTCTGATCCCCTCTTATGCCGATTCCATAACTCCCCTCAGCATCCTGATCCACAGCTAAAGTACTCTCCATAAAGCTTTACTTTATGTTTAAATTACCTTGCTGTGGCTTAAGCTGATTTACTTCTGTTCCCTCTTTCTTGGCTAGCAAATATAATTGATGCTTCATTTGCTTCTCTCAGTGGTAACAGAGGGTTGCATAAGCTCTTTCCTAATATAATGTAACATGATGGGCTAACTAGGTATTAAAATACAGAGCAATAAACAGTTTAAGATAAGAGATTAATACATGCACTGCAAAGGCTGCAAAGTCAAGCAATAGAGAATCAGGAACTCTAAAGGAACTAAATTCTGTTTCTGCCCTTCTTTGATTGCAAATTCAGATTGACTCCATTAATTACAGAGATATTTGGGATGAAGATGTGCCAGGCCAAGAATCTGAATTAAAGCCCCAACTGATGCACAAAAACACAGAGAGCATTTGTCCACGCAGCTCTGCTCCTTCAATGAGCTTCCAAGGACTGTGGCTGCCCCCTTACTCAGTTAAGCTAAATGAGTGTCAGTACACCCATGTAACAGAGAGGTGCCAATCCACAGCAGGGATCTGGGAACTACTCTGTGAAGTTGTGTAGTTTCTCTGTGTGGAATGACCCTTTGTGTAACTGAGGCCCAATGGCTCAGAGCACATGGGAGAAAAGTCTCCCAGGGCTCTCACATGCAGCATCCACCAAACACATGGCCAGGGAAATCAGATTTGCTGCTGCTTTCCCATACACAAGAAGCAAGAATCAGCTCAAAGCTGATCAAAGCAAGAATAGGCTGCTGCTGCTCCAAGGTCTTGGGAGGATACATCTAAACCCAAGGCATCTATAACAACAAGGGGTTCTGCTTTCATGCTGCTTCCAATCACGCTGTGAACATCCCAAAGCTCCTCTGCCAACGTGGCTGCGATGAATTGCACCAGATAAGATTTCCTTTGCCCTTTTAGGAGAAAGTTTGCAAGCCCAGGGAGCTCTGCTGGCAGCTAATGGGCCACAGGCCCCTTTGTGCCAAGGGATCAGGATTAATGACACTCAGATGATTAATTCAAACGGCGATAACAATTTCCACTGGATTGTGACAAGATTTTAGAAATTGCCTTTTCCGCCTTTTGCAATCTGGAAATTCTGAAAAGATCCCTCCTCAGGGGCAATTAAGATCACAATCTGGTCCCTATCTTCAGGTTTCATCAGCTCCCATTCCAGATCTATTTGCACACAAATACGAGGAAGCCTGAAAGAGAAGCTGTTATATTGTAAATCAATCAGTTATCCTGTAAGACAGGAACTGAAGCCTCTGCTTTTATTAGCAGAAAGAACTGAGTCATTTGCCATGACTACATGCTTCTTGGTATGATTTACTGCTTCTGCAGTTAGGTACAGAGAAGCCCACACAGTGCACAGTGCCTTCCTCACATTTCACATCCACATATATCGCAAAGTAGAGATGGACACAGATTGATTCTTACATCCTTCCAAAGCCGGACTTGCCAATGTACTGTGCAGCTCCCAGAGCCACAAGGGAACTGTGAGAGGCAGGTTGTGACACAAACACAAAGCGAGGGACAATTTGCCTCGGAGATGATGATTTCTGCCTTTCAGACAAATAGCTGTTTCTGGCCTCTCTGCATAGCAATCCTTTATTCTCACTGTGAGCACTTTGAAAAAGGACATTACATTTGCTCCAAGTATGGCTAATTTTAAGCAGAAATTCATGACAAATGAGAGGTAGTTTAGGTCTGGGGAGAGAAGTGGAGAACAAATGGATTGCTATGAAGAAGATTGCTTCAGTCAGAGACCAACTGTGATTTGGTGAATACAGCAGGACCACCCAGCGCTGTCATTGCAAAAAGGTTGTAGTTTGACTAGCAAGTCACTAACGCTTTAGGTGATGGCTCCATTGTAGCTATTGTCTTCATATTAATATAACAAGCACCACTAACAGCTTCTTAGGATCGTATTATGAGCAGTATTGCTTATAAATCATATAAAACGTGGCTTTAAGAACATGTTCTCAAAACAAAACTGAATCAGTTCACTCATTCACACCTCCTGTCCCCACCTATCTATGGTATTTCTTGGGTGCTGATGGCCTTGGCAGTTAAAAGCTATTTCTATATACACACGATACACTGGAAACACGTAAGGACGCTCAGGTTGTCTCATCATAACCTCACCAGCTAAAGATGTTTCCTAATGCTAGCTTCCAAGAATTTGTGCTTACAGGACTCAAGGTGAATCACTTGCCTGGAAATTGTCCTTCTTCAAACGGGAATCTTGTTTTGGTGCACTCTGATGCTGAGATAGTTTGGCTGGAACTGTGAAACTCAGATTTGAATGCAGACTTCAACTACATTATAAGCTGTTGAAATCCCAAGGTTTGTAGACAGCCAGGATGACTTGAGCTCAGATTTCCCTAAACTGTGATTATGTTTGGACACAGAGAGAGTAACAGACTTGTGTAATACAGCATGAGCTGTTGAAACAAATCTGGATCAAGCATAGCACACTGGGCCTGCTACAACTGTACCTAGAGGAAGTAAGAGAAAACTATTTCCCTGACATGATGTTTATTCCTGTACCCCCGTTTGGACTGGTTTGTGCTGAGCTTTGCAGAGCAAAACAGTCGGGTGGCTGCCAGGCAGAGCAGTAGGTGTGAGCTCTGAACTGATCCATGCATTCCCATCATAGAGGCAGGGACTGGGGAATGGGCAGGAGAAGGAGAAGGCAATATTCTCTACCTGCTCCTCAGCCATCCCAGAGGTGTGATGGGATCACCAAGTCCTAAAAACCTGCTACATTCCTCTGGGAGCCCAGGCTCCCCCCCACTGCTTAAGGAACAGGGAAGGTTGGGTATATTGCTGCCTCAACGGAAAGCTTACTGATGGTGATGATTCGTTCTGTTCCTATTGTTTGAGCCTCCTTTCCATCAACTCATTTTCTCAACACAGTCTAACAACCTTATTCAGCCTAACGGAGCGGTCCTGACATTCGCTGCCCATAGAATCTCACACCCAAACAGTATTGTCACAGATCTCTATGGCTTGCACTGAAATCATTTTTCCATGTGAAGTGACATTGTTGCTTCTCCCAGCAGCATTCCATTGAAATCATTTTCCTGTTACATCTCAGATATTATAGTGCTGTTGGTCCCCACAGAGCAATTCTCTTTGGAATAGCTTTCCACAGAATTTCACTTTTTAGGTGCCTTCTAATGCTAATCTAATGCTAATTTTAAGTGCCTCCTATGCTAATCCATAACCTTAGACTAGCACAAAGTTGTTCCCCCCCTAAATTCTCACATTCAAGCAGCATCACTTCGGTTCCCTCCAGGCTTACAATCCATTTCCCATTCCAGTGACATTGCAAAGAGAACGTTTGAGCTGCTGGTGTTACATGAACAGTGCAGGCAATTTACACCTCTATGATTAGAAACTGCCATTCAGAAGCTTGTGCCATTTAGAAGGGCCAGTCCAAACGGACAAAATACTGACCCCTACAACGCAACATCCATATGGGACGTAGCTTACACAGTGGAACTGCATCTTCGCCCATAGCAATGTCAGGCTGTTAACTCCAAATGATCTCATTTCTATGATGCTAAAATTGGGCCTCTATTCTGTATTTCAGCTTCCTGAAACCTTTTCCCTCACTATGAATTCTTTGAGCCCTCATTCTTCTCTCTCCAATATGAAACTGGTACTTTCTCCCTTTCTCTCTACACTGTTTTCCATTTCTCTACTGGAATGTGATTCTAAAGACACTTGCTGATGGCCTTCTCAATGGCTGAACCGTTGAGAGTTAATTCCTTGATTCTTCTCTGGAAACGAGGGTACAGAAATGTCTATTTTATGAAAGTCTAAAATCATTACTTCAGGGGCTACAGCTTGAAGAGCAGCATTAAGTACCTTGAAAAGTGCAGCTTGAGGATGTGATGAGAAGTGACAACAGAGGCATTGGTCTGGTTCTATCTCATGTGTTCAGTTCCAAGGAACCCTGGACTTACTAATCCTGTCCTAGTAAAGCAGCCTCAGATTCTGGAGAGCAGGAAGCAATAGAACGGGCTTGTTTAAGGCTTGAAACCAGAAATGTGTGTCAGAGGGTGACAAGTCAGCTACAACCTGTTCTCGAGAATTAACACATTTCAGTCTAGGTGATCAAAACACCCTGACTGAAACACCTGTCAGAGGATGCTGCAAGTTATCATGCCCTTAGGGCATGATCATGTCCCTTAGAGTACCTTCAGACAGAAAACTCCTTGCAGCTGTTGCAGCTGTACAGCTCCTATTCCAGGTTGTCCTGTATCAAGCACAAGCCCTGTGAGCACTGAAACTATCTCACACGGGGTCTCCATCAGCCTGTTACTGAGTAAATGTCTGTGGGTGACATCTCCCTGTCAGGTTAAAGCTATTCCCCTTGGCCTGTCCCTACAGGCCCTTGTCCCAAGCCTCTCTCCAGGTTTCCTGCACCCCTTTAGGCACTGGAGCTGCTCTCAGGTCTCCTCTTCAGGAGCCTTCTCTTCTCCAGGCTGCCCCAGCCCAGATCTCTCAGCCTGGCTCCAGAGCAGAGCTGCTCCAGCTCTCGCAGCATCCCAATGGCCCTTTCTCTGGATTCGCTCCAACAGCTCCATGTTCCTCTTACATTGTTGCCCCGGAGCTGAATGCAGCAGATGCACACATGTGTACGGATGTGTAGTCCTCTTCTTTAAGATCCCAGTTTAGATCACAACCTCCCCAGAGCTTCACATTGATCACACTCCTAACAGGGAGAAAATCTTAAAGATGATATTATGCAGATGAACATGTTAGCTCAGAGAATTTGAAATGATTCTGTGAGAAGCCCAAGGGAGTTGGAATTAACAGGAGAAGCAGAGCATGTGAAAAACCCCTTCTCAATGTCACTTTGTGCTGAGCATTCAGAAACCACACACAAACTGCACATAAACTTGGTAAGTGCTTCAAGGGGGCACAATGACCAGAAATCTGGGATAACACTCTGGGCTATTCATAATGATTTTGTAAAGTCCTGTTCTGTAGATGGTGTCTTTGTTTTATTCCATCAGGCTCAGGCCATTCGAGGCTGGCTGGGTTTCTGCCATAAGCCTCTGAGAGTCATCAGGATGATTATTTCTGTGGAGATGTGGCTCAAACATGGACAGGCCGAGTATACAAGTGCAAGCTGTGAGTGATGTACATCCCTTAGCAGCTACAGGAGTCAGCTCTCACACTCACATAGCTCAAAGGGCTGTTCAGCTGGAGAAGAGAAGGCTGCGTGGAGACCTCATAGCAGCCTTCCAGTATCTGAAGGGGGGCTACAGGGATGCTGGGGAGGGACTATTCATTAGGGACTGTAGTGATAGAACAAGGGGTAACGGGTTCAAACTTAAACAGGGGAAGTTTAGATTAGATCTAAGGAAGAAATTCTTTACTGTTAGGGTGCTGAGGCACTGGAATGGGTTGCCCAGGGAACTTGTGAATGCTCCATCCCTGGCAGTGTTCAAGGCCAGGTTGGACAGAGCCTTGGGTGATATGGTTTAGTGTGAGGTGTCCCTGCCCATGGCAGGGGGGTTGGAACTGGGTGATCTTAAGGTCCTTTCCAACCCAAACTATTCTAGGATTCTATGAATACCGCACAGTGTCCAGCTCCAAATTCTGCACTTGGTGGCTTTGGGAGGGTATTAGAAAGCATCAGCATTACAAGTAATATGTGGGGAATGAATCACAGCTTCAAGATTGTTTATGGCCATGGAGAAAATGAAATACTACAATTGTCACACAGGTTGCACTGAGAATCAGCTTAGAAGAATAAAAGGTGTTGCTTGTCTATCTCTAGAAAGAAATAAGAGCATACACACCTTGCATTGCCCCTAAATGTACTGGACTGCAGCATCTGCAGCACTCACCACTCAAGAGCTGAGTCCAGCAACCATAGAGAAAGAACATTGGTTTTCTCTTCTTCCTTAGTAAGAGTTTTCTGACCGTCTTTAACAACAAGCCTATAACCTTTCTGGAAAATAGAGATATGAATAAGTGAAGAGATTCATTCATTACCTGGATCCTTCCTCTGCTTGTGGATGAATGGGTCAGTTTAAATCTAGCATTTTCTGCAAGCAAAACTAGATTGCACATGGGGTCCTACCCACCAGCAGCACACTGCTGCAATGCTGTATCTTATGCCAGTCAAACAGAGCAATGCAGGAGATGGAATATATATTTAAGAACACTTGGATGCTTCAGAACAGTCAAGGGAAGATATGTAAGAGGGAAGAGAGGTCCTACAAATGTAGCTACAAAATATAGACAGTAAAAGCATATATTATCTTCTCTACCTAAAAGGGAAATGCGTTAGCACAGTTCACACAGTGCTGCAACAGGATTACATCCATCTTAAGGGAGCTGGTACTGTCCCTTCAGGAGCCTGTGTACTGAGGCAATAGAAGAAACTGTGATGAAAATGTGGGATCTATGTGGAGATATGAGAGAGCAATTTGAACAGATACTTGGTGAAGCAAATGATTCCCAGGACTGATTACCCCTCATTGGGAGTGCTACCATTGTGCTCTGGGAGAATGGAATAGAATAGAATGCTTTGCACCAATGAAAAGGAAATGTAATTGGCTCCAGCACAAAATGTGGCTTTTGTAGTGACAAAGTGTCAGTCCAATGGAAAAGGCTTTAGCTGAAGGGTCAGGAAGCCCTCCAGCTTCCCCACCTTTATGGAGTGGCTGAAGATCAGTGAGTGAAAAGTGGTCATTCCAGGTAAAATCTATGTGAGGTAAGAGAAATCTTTTGAACAGGAACATGACTAGAAATTCCTCACTGTGAGGGTGCTGAGGTGCTGGCACAGGGTGCCCACAGAAGCTGTGGCTGCCCCATCCCTGGCAGTGTTCAAGGCCAGGTTGGACACAGGGGCTTGGAGCAGCTGCTCCAGTGGAAGGAGTCCCTGCCTGTGGCAGGGGTTGGAGCTGGATGAACCTTAAAGTCTCTTCCAACCCAAAGTACTCTATGATGGTACCTGTCTCAAGTAGTATGTTTCAAATACTTTTACAGCAGGACATTCTTGACTCTTATTTAACCTATGACGTACCGAAAATTACAGTGATTTTGGTTTTCACTACTATTGCCCTAGAATTAAACCCTTATCACTGTTGCGCAATGAAAGGAAGCTGTATCAAATGCTTTGCGCCAGTACACTTTCCAGTGCAGAGGTCATGGACAGAATGTCAGGGGAGTACAACTCGGGGACAAAGATTGCATTTGAAGTCAATATTTTGTTAAGCTCACATGGAATTGGTAGGTAGAGGCATCCAAAGCACCGTTCCTCGAGGTTAAGGTAGTTTAAAGCAATATTTACATGCAATATCCCTGCCAACACCTGGCTAACAGCATCGAAAACAGTAATTTAGGAGAACTCTGCACTTGGTGCCTGAAATCATCCTCCTGCCCAAGGCCTCTGTTGTTCACTGCTCCTATCTAAAAAACAGGGGGGAAAAAGAGGGAAGAAACATCTCAGCTATTCACAGGGAAAACCAGGAGCATTCTGCTCTACTTTTGGTTATTCGTTATCACTGAAATCTCACATCAATCACACACAGAGCTGGGAAGGAACATTTTTCCCATCTGAACATTAGTCTAAGTTGGAAAGGTAATTCCTAAATCCATTTCCATACCTGACATTTCTGCACATTCTGAGCTGCTCAGATTAAAGTCTGTTTGATTCCAAATAGGAACTTTAGGGAGTCCTAAGTTTCAGATCTGAGTTTCAAAAGGAATGTTCATTTTCCTTAAATCTGAAGAAAAGGTTTACTTGAATCTACAGTTACTTATAAGCGTCTTGAAGTAAAACATCTATATTATCTGTTTCCAGGAAGAGTTCTGATAACTTCAATCAATAGGTACATTTGTTAAAGTATTGATAGAAGAAAGTGCTACATGAAGGCATAAAACAAAGCTGGTCATAGCCTTGTATAAACTCAAAGTTCCATTCCTACAGGGACGGTCATGAACTTATCCACTAAAAGAGGCATGTTTGGGAATCATTAGGAAGTGGTCGGACATCACTGCAGGCTTGTCTTGGTAATTTGTTAGTTCTGAGAAAAGTATCTTTAGGGAAATGCAGCCATTTCTTCATCAGAACCTTCAGGCATTTCCTTAAGCAAATCCAGTTCAAAGAGAGAAGATGGTTTAAATCAGAGTTCCTGGGTACCAACTGAGCTGTTAATGCTACATGCCTTATGAGGCCTGCAGAATTGATTCCTGGGCTAATCAGATTACTGAAGAGGATGTCAGCATAACAAACTGGTAGAAGAAAAGGCAGATTGCCAGGTCTTAGGTCTCTGCCACCCTTTTCTCCTAATACACTACTTTTTCTACTGTTGTGTCTCTGTTTTGTCTTTCTTTAGCCTACCAACTGACTTTCCCTACATGGTTGCTACATATCCAGTGCTGGAAACTGATGGTACATAAGCACTCCAGCATGTTGCCACAAGATAGAGAAATGAAATTAAGTTAAAGATCTGATGAAATGTCAAGATACATGGTCTGCATCACACCTCTGAATGATGTACCGCAGGCAGAGCTTGTCTCCTAAGTTGTTCCTTCAGTTTTCATCTCTTGTTTCCCAGAAACAAGATTAAAACATCAAATGCTGGGCAAACAACCTCTAAATTCACACTGTGCAGCTTTTGGACTCTGCCTAGATCCTTTTGTTCTTAGTATCTGTAAAGATTCCACAGGCCAAACTAGGTTTTGAGACAGTCAAACAATTCCAATGCCTTCAAAATAAACCCCATTGATACCTCAGTGGAACCAATCAAAACTCAATAAGCAGCATCCTCAAGGAGAAATTCTGTCCAATTCCCTCTTCAAAAGCTTTGGCACAAGGCAGATAAATGTGTTTGCTTTTACCAAGCCTCTAACCCAGCAGTGAGTTGAGTGGGAAGATCCCGTACTGATGTTCCCCCTCTCCAAGTCAGAGCTGCCCTTGAAGTGAATGCAGCTCCTGACTCTAATTCTGGTTTCCTTGCCGTTGGTCTCCGAATTATATCTGCAAGCCCATCTCAGAACTCATCATTGCCTACACATGTATACTGCCCCTCAGAATGAAGATGGGCTCAGCCTTCAATAACCCCTACACCATGTTCACTGTCACTGCTAATGTTCTGCCCTCCACGTTAGTGTTACTTAAGACTGGAGAGGGATATTTTGTGTTCCTCCAGGAAACACTGCATAGATAACAGCAGTGCCATTTACCTCATCTCCTGACCTTCTCCACTGATTCTGATCTCCATTGGATTAATCTAACTGACTCATATTCCCATTATCCAAAGGAAAATGCTTTAACTGTGGCATCTATGTGGTGCCTTTTACTACAGTCACTGTTGCCAGCAACACAACACACACAAACAGTGCCTTTACAGGTGCACTCAAAGTTCAGACTAGTCATGAATTACACCTATGAATGGGAATTAAGTAGAACATTCCTTTCTAAGTACTTAGGCTGGCAATGGAGGCTTCCTTTAGTAACAAAGGTATTAAGCCTGAAGGATTTGGCACTCAAATGGAACTTCTTTCTGGGGCAGAGATGATTCCACTGAAACATTTGATAATTGGACTTCTTCTAAGCAAGGGCCGGTAGCATCAATTGTGATAAAGGTTGCTTGACACTTCCTATTCATTAGAAAATCCTCTTTTCAATTGCTGAAAACATTGCCAACCTTCAGCTACCAGGGCTGAAATTTTCCATGCTGATTGTCCTTCTTAAGCTGATTTATTTCAAGGGAAATTTTAGCCCAAACAATCAGCCTTTTCCAAGAATGAAACTGGAGAGAAACACAGCAATTGGGCCAAGGTTTTTAAAAAACCTGGAATTCTCTCTACTTCGGAGAAGTTCCTGATGGAGAAGAGAGAGTTTTGATCATCCAAGTGTCTCCTGCTGTCCGTGTGAAACACAAACGCCTGTGCTTTAAATGATCACCTTACTGCCAAGCCAGTAGTACTGATGGCAAAAGGGCATTGACATGAAGGCAAAAAGTACAAGATTAGTAGGAAGGGAAAGAAAGTCGTTTTGGTGAGGCAAGGGCTAGAGGATGGGCAAAAACTGAGTGCAGGGTGTTTAGGATGAAAGAACTGGGGATGGAGGGAGGGGGAAGAAGATCAGATATTTGTACCTAGAGGCTAGAAATGCACTGAGTGGGCTTACGAGCAGCTAGCAGAGATTTACACTAACTTCAGACTAGTAAGGATGAGGTCCTTTGGGTCCTTCTATAGTCAGTGGGGAAAGCACTTCCCTCACTGGATTGCTGGTGACCGAACTAAGCTTCGACTCTGAACTGTCTCCTGCAGAAACCTTTCTCACCAGAGAAATAAGCCTCCAGAGAGTAAAAATCAGACTCCGTAAAAGCGAAGACAAGAGATGCTTCGTTGTCAGGGTTCAGCTGGAGGAAGGGGTTTGGGAATTCATCTGGGAGCAGGGAAACTGAGTCTTTTCTTCTGCTTATCAACCCAGGTCTCTCCTAAAGATGGACAAATGCTGCTCCATCCCACCCTCCACCACAGTGTTTGTGTGTGTTGCTAAGTACATCAGTTAATCCTCATTTTCACAGCTTGCCAGTCATCCTGTTCGGGACCAAACAGGAGGCCCCAGGTCAGATCTGCAGAACTGGTGAGGATACACAGCTAAACCTGGAATGGTAAGATCTACACTTTGAACATAGAGCATATTCTGCAGTGCCATGAAGTTAGGAAGGCAAAAACCATCAAGTCCCAGAGAACCAAAAACCTTTGGTGATGTTTTAAATTCACCTTCATATCTGTGTTTGCCATCTGCCTGAGTGAGGGTGCAGCATCCCCTCACTTCATTGCAGCGTTGAGGAGAGAGATCAGCTCATGCCTGTGGCGCTCACGGATACAATGACTGCTGAAGGAAAGCTCCCAAGGAAATGAATAATTCTGTATTCAGAGCAAGCTTTGAATAGTGTGTAGCAAACAAGCCATGGGGTGTACACTGAACAATGAAGATAAAACATGAAATAACTGCTCATTAAGTGAGCAACAGCCATCCCGCACTTTAAACAGTGCAGAGATTTAATAGTATGCCAGCCTGTGATTAAAGGCAATCCCATAATGCATATGGCACAAAGTGGATTTGTAGCAACAACTTCAATTCTTGCATTTCCCAAGTGTTTGGCTTGGCCACTTGGTGAGAAAGCCAAATTCTCTTAATTTAGCTCCACACAAAAAAGGACACAGATCAATAAAGATTAGAAAAGGGGATGGGTTCCAGAACTGCCTCAACACAAAGTCCAAGGGTGTCTGCATTCAGCTAGTGTTAGAGAAGAAAGTTGAGCACAGCCTTTGATCTGGATCCAGATGTCTTCCAATTTCAAGGCTAATCAAGACTTGGTTCTGTTTTAGCATCCTTTTTGCTGTGATGCATTCTCCCTAAGTTGGGAATGTGTTTCTATGGACCATTTCATTATCTTGACCTCCATATATGTTGCAAAACTAATCCCGCCATTAAATTCTAGGTGATCTAGATGAGCTTTAACGTCCCTCCCAACCCAAACCATTCCATGATTTTATAAAAGCATCTGTAAAAGTCTCTTTGACACAGTGATTTATCCCAAATGTCTTGAAAAGAAAGATCAACTGCAACATCTTCTACTCTGCATAATAATGAATCTTGGTTTATGATGGCTGAAAGCATTTGCTTTTATCCAATATGAACCTGTCAACTGGCAGGAAATCATATGGATGCTTGTTCTTAAGTCCTGACATACAGGTGAGAAGCTCCTGATCCACTCATCTTGTTTTATTCACTGCCACGTAAAAACTTCACTATCTGTCACTATCTGAAATGATAGAAGCATCTTGTCAGAAGAAAAGAGTATTGACAGAACTGGAGAAAAAGCAAAATCAATTATAATACATATTCTTCTCTACTAAACCTGCAGGCAGAAACACCACTATTCTAATCCTGGCCACTGAATCCCATTTCCCATGGGCAACATGGGCAATACTTGCTTTCTAATACCTGAGATGCCACATCTGCTTAAAACCTAATTCCTGCTCTCAGGAGGAAGCTTTCTGTGTTTCCACAGCTACAGACAACTCATGCTGGTCTTTGAGTCCCCTGTAAGCAATAATTGCACTGTGTATGTGGCCAGGAATGTAAAGAACGTGGCTGCTACATAGCCTTGCACCCTGAGCTGCTACTGCAGGTATCCCAGCAAAGCTGAAACTGTCCTCCTCATATAGACATTTCCATCAATAGGTGGGAATGCTGAATCCCATCTGTAATCCCAGATGAACCCGCTGACACTTTTGCTTACACTTCTCAGAGTCTTTTTGTTCTCAGCATCTCCCTATGCAGTTACACAGCAAATCCATCACACAAAGCACCTATTTAGTGCAGAATTCCTGCTTTTGCCCTCAATGTCAAGAGCAAAGCACCCAGGGCTGCAGCGGAATCCGGCACAGGCCTTTTGACTTGGTACAACACCGTCATCTAGTGGAGGCCAGCCTGGAGAGCAGTGATGTGCTCTTCCAGTGCCATAGAGCTAGCACCAAGTACCTGGTGTGAGGGGTGAAAGGCAGCCACCGGCCTCTAACTAAAGATCGTCTTGCTTCTCACTTATAAACTGTCATGAATATCAAACAGGAACTCCATCCTATTCACTCGCTTTTATCCCCTTCCTCTCCATAAACCCCTTTTGAAAAGGGGAAAAGAAAGAAACACGTTTACTTCTGCCTTAACTGGGAGGTTCTTCAGAGCAACTGCTACAGGTCTGGGATTGAACATGTTTAAACACAAACACTCTCTGGTGCCTGGATGTCAGTACATTGTGAATAGGCGGTTACTAAGCCCTGTTCAGACAAAATGCTGCAGAAACAAAACCTCATTTTGTACAGAGATGCTCAATGGGAGGCCCTTAGACCATCTTGAAAGTCTTGAGCAGGTCTGTCTTCTCCCCGGATGGCAAAAAGGAATATTAGCACCCACTTGCTGGTGGTGAAATCCTACTGCTAGGATCCTACTCCAGGCTCTTTAGAAGACTCCTGTTTTAACAATACATCCAAGTTGTTCAAATCTTTCCAGTACCTAAAAGAGCCGACAAGAAATCTGGAGAGGAACCTTTTACATGGGATAGAACACAAGGGAATGGCTTTAACCTGCCAGAGGGGAGACTGAGCTGAGCTCTTAGGCAGAAGCTCTTCCCTGTGAGGGTGCTGAGGCGCTGGCACAGGGTGCCCAGAGAAGCTGTGGCTGCCCCATCCCTGGCAGTGTTCAAGGCCAGGTTGGACACGGGGGCTTGGAGCAGCTGCTGCAGTGGAAGGGGTCCCTGCCTGTGGCAGGGGTTGGAGCTGGAGGAGCTTTAAGGTCCCTTCCTGTGGGGAATGCTGCACAAGAAGCTGCGCCAGTGGTCCTGGACAAGAGCCCAGACATCTGGACTCTTATCAGCCACAAACCTTGGAAGAAGTGAACAGCACAAATCAGGCGAAACAGGAGATGGAACATTGGGTGGAACCGAAGAAGGAACAAGATAATCTTTGAGGACTACAAACTGGGAATAGAAGGATGCTCAAGACAAGATAATGACTGTGGGGTCAAGGGGAAGTGACATAAGGATGTAACTAGTAGTGATAGTGAGAACGGAGAACTATGTTTGGAAGTAATTGCTTAAGCAAGGGTGTGTGGACAGTAAGGTGACTGGCTGAGAGAGCACGTCATCGCATCGTGATGGAAAAGTACCACAGGAGCTATCTGCTACTAACTGCTACTCAGAACACTATAAAAACCTGTAATCTCACTCAACAAAGGATATAATTTGTAATCAGAAACAGTGTCTGTGCCTCTGTTGCCACAGCTTCCAACCCAAACCACTGTGAGATTCTTTAAGGTCCATCTCTTCAGGCCTCCAATTTGAGTAACCCATTTGAAAAGCTTCATAACACACCTTCCCATTGCTCATTTCCCACAACCCAGTTGAACATAATGAGTAAGTTTGACATGGTTTAGTGTCAAAGGCAGTGGGGTTGGAACAGGACAATCTTAAGGTCCTTTCCAACCCTAACTATTCTAGGATTCGATGATTCTATTCTAAGTTGGTTCTTGCTATGTTTGAATTGATTGATTTGTGTGCAGGTGCTTCATGAGGGCAAACCAAACCACAGAAGCAATGCATGTCAGAGCCTAGCAATAGCTCACCTATTTGCTAAAAAGGAGGTACTATTAGCAGAATAGGTCCTACTCCTTCCTTCAGTGTAGCTATAGTGAACAGAACCATATCTATTTGCCCTAACCTGCACCCTTCATAGAATAGTTCGGGTTGGAAAGGACCTTAAGATCATCCAGTTCCAACCCCCCTGCAATGGGCAGGGACACCTCACACTAAACCATATCACCCAAGGCTCTGCCCACCCTGGCCTTGAACACCACCAGGGATGGAGCATCCATCTACACATTTTGACTCCTGGTAAAGCTAACTGCCCAGGATTGTATCAACTGAAGCAGAAAGTTCACTATCATACCCTTTATCTGAGTTACAAAGTGATTTTTTCTCTAAATACATCATTTAGTTTTCATAAGCCAGTTTCATTACACGGATTCCTTGAGCCAGTTTAAAGCAGAGAACATCTCAGGAGGAACATCACAACAATACAGCTTGATCTCAGAATTAATCTTTCTCCCGTAAGCCTGCTTTAACAATGGAAGCTCAAGAGGATTTTGTGTTCTCCCCTCCCCTGCTTTTACCCCAGGGGAGCAGCATTGCTACTAAACCCCACAGCCCTCAAAACAAATATCTGCTCTTGGTCTAGACAGCTCTGGCTCTTGAAAGGATTTGATCTGGGTGGTAAATACACATCACTTTCAATCCACGTAGGAACTGGCATACATGTATCAGACTGTTATCTTTCTATCCTCCCCTCATCCATCCATCAGCATTTACAGAGCATTCATCACAGCAAAAACAGTGCTGGAGATTGAAGTCCTTTATTTATTCACAAAGCAAACAGCACATATATTGTGGAGGCTGCTTCTTTACATGACTCTGCTTATCCTTCTTGTACCATGCCCAGAGAGAACAAGTTTCAGGGTGGGAAAACATCCCTTTTATTCATCAACTCCTGTTATAAATTGCCCTACTAGATGCTTTTAAGGTCTCTCAGGGAAGGCAGAATGTACCTATAAATATCTAATAAAAGTTCTCATCTCTCTCTGAATGCCTACCATCCATTCTATCCTTAGACCACCATGACTTCAACATGGCTATTACATTACTAATAAGAAGTGGATTGGGAGGTATCAGTTTTACAAGGGAATACTTGTCTGATGATAACATCACCGAAATCCAGTGAACACTGTTTAAACACAACAAAGGAAAAGCAAACCCTTTTATCACTCATCTCCCCTGCTACTCTAGAGACTGTTCATGGTCACCTCCTGCCCCTGAAGAATCAGCACAGCAGCTTGCTTGGTGGCGAGCTGGTTTTTGTTCTCTCAACTGATGGCCTTTCCAAAGTCCTGTCCTGAAGTTCCCGGTTCTTGGCACACAGATCGGTTAACAATGACTATTCCAGCATCAGAGACTGGAAAGGTATTTTTATGATGACTACATTTCCCATTTTGATCACAATGCTGTCCTGAGTTTGCTTTGCTGGCTTCTCATCAACCAGCTGCCACAAGATAAGGGTTTTTTTTGATACTCGAATACTTATCTTCCTTTTCTCATTGTTTTCCTAGCAATTTCCACTCCCGTGTGCAAAAACAATTGAAAATGGAGTAAACCAAGCTAAGGTGAAATCCCCCCTCTTTGCCTCTGAATCCACAAAACTGGATTCTTCTCTTTCATGGTAAAGATGTTCATTAATTTCACTTCAAGGAAAGCATTTCAAGGGAGGAATAGTATTACTCATTTGCCTGCTGTTCCTGGCAGGCAGTGACACGTACAGAGCAAAGCCACGGGTCCTGTTATTGCCTTTGAGTTAAAGAAAAGGAGAGAAACAAAGGCATCGCTGTTTCAGAGTTAAAGAGGAATGAGTAATGGATATTTTGTGGGTCACACTAACCTGTATGGACATTTCTGAGCTATTCTGTCACTCCTGAGGTCTTTGGAGGTCACCTGTTTCTTAAGCATCCATTTACAGTAAACACAGAAAACACAGCTCCAGATAAAGTGAATCTCAGTTCTCCTTCTACTCACTGTTGTGGTTGTGTCAGGATCACTTGTCTAGTTTCAGGCTCAATTGTGAGGCTTTATACTGACATAAGGTATTACACAGAGAACGTGTCTGAAGTTGTTCCAAAAAGTGAAGAGAATGTTTCAATCCCTAGGAAAACCTATCTGGGAGAAGCTGAACCTGAGAATGTTCCTTGTTTTCAGTGGAGCTATGACAATTCCTACCAGTGGTTCCATACCCCCAATTTCCATTTTCTTTTTGATGCTCCTTGCTGAACGGAAGACAGAAAACAGAAACATGATGTGTGTGTTAGCACAGCACCTAACAACAGCATCCCAAGCTCACTTTGGGGTTTCAAGCACTACCAGAATACGCACAAGAGCAGACCTGAATACCATGTCTCTCTAGATCAAAGTGACAGCCTAAAGACTGTATCTGACCTATGTCATGAGTCTGTCTCACCCCCAAATGACTGTGTTAAAGTGTCTGGTTTATGATCAATGGAGCTGAAGCAGTTATTGTTCCTACCTGTGTACACCATGTGCCTCCCAAGGAGGAGAACTGAACGGTGTATGTAGTCGCCTTCAGTTCCCATGTAATATAGCTTGGTTTATTCACATAAACTAAAATTAACCAACCTGCAGTCCTTGCTAATATGTTAGACTGGGAACTGTGAGAACTCAAAAGGGGGAAGACAGAGGGGAATGCAAGGATATGTCTTCTGGTGACGACAGACAAACCTGCCTGTGACAGTAAAGCTGATCCTTAAGATAGCATTACACAGTTCAGAAGTCCTCCAAAAGCACTACTATATCATTTGGCCAGAAACTTGACATTCTGTGTCTAGATGATCCTAATTCTGGTTCACAGCTCCTTCACTTGTACCTTAAGTAAATCACTTCATAACCACGCTTCAACTTTGCTCATCAAAACTGCTTATGGCCAAAGCATCTAGGAGAAAGCTAGAAGGGAGTTGTGAAGGTTACTTAGTCAGCACTCATTTACTGCTGGATCTGAGAAATCCCAAAGGATCCATGACCCTCTGAAGGTTTGTTATTGATTCAGGGGAGTCATAATTTTATGTGTTGAATGAGCAGCAACTACAGACCAGCCCTTCTTGAGAATTCAGCCCTAGGCACACCAAGAGAGGAGTTTGGGAGTTTAGGAAGAGTTGTGTGGCTATGAATACAATACAAGGAGGATTAATAATGCTATGAGCCACACTGTTAAAGTCTGAAGCCAGAAGGTTCCAAGAACCTGGAACACTTCAGAATGCAGAACAACCACACTGAGGCAGCTGAGAGCTCCCTTTAGCCCAGTGCACTGATTTCAACAGTAACATAAAGAGTATAAGAAACAGGGTGTATATATAGAACAATTCTTCCCTGGGACATCCTCCTGCTCTCCAGCAGTCAACAGGTTAGGCCTGAGAGATCACACCACAGCTATTGTGTTTAGTCACCAATGGACCTACCCTCCATAAATTACCCTCATCCCATTTTGAATCTACAGAGACTTGCGACCTCCACATCATCCGGTGGAATTAAGTTTCTAAGTGCAGCTAGGAGCTGCACAAAAAAGTGCCTCCCTATTATCACTTGTAAACACAGACTTGGTCAGTGCCATCCAGTACTGGCCAGAGCAATGCTCACTCCTGCACTAAGTTCTAGACTTCATTAACACCCTGAGTAATTCTATGACACCTTAAACTGCTTAAATCCTAATAACAACCTTGAAGGGAATAAAGTGTTTCCAAGAGCAAGGTATCATCCAAACTGCCTCCTTTAGCAATACTCCCTATCCACTCACTAGACCCTCATATTCAGACAGGATTTAAAATCCTGATCACTGGAATCTTAGGCATGGAGATCATTACCCACTGCCAGGCAGAACACCTTCCTCTGTGCTCCATGCCACAATGGCACAACATGTTGCAAAAAGCTCTATTAAAACACTGTAACAGATGGAGGAAAAAAGCTTCCTGCACACCTCACCTCAATCTCTTCCCACTGGAGCTGTTCTGTCCCAAAGACAGAAGCCAAACGATGGCTGCAGAAGCTGTGTTCATCTCTGGGGCTGCCTACAGCAATCCACAGGATAAACAACAGCCATCTCAGCTGATGAATGAGAAAACCATCTAAAGTGCATTGCTCATTGGTGGCATTTCCAGTGGAGAGCAAAGTGCCACAGGATGAGACAAAGAAAGGCAAAACCCTCTGCAAAAGAGAGCTTGCAGCATCTGCATAGCTCGCAGGAGTACTTCACATTCAGCATCTGTCTGAAGGTGAAACTCGCTATAGTGGTCACTGAGGGAACAATTACACACAAGCAAATTGGCTGCATTAAATCAACAGTGTCTAAAACATATGGGGGCAAGCCAATGGACTTTTTCCTTCCAGAAATAAGCTGCTTCTATCATGGCAATCATGTTTGCTGACACTGTAATTAAGAATTAAAGCTGCAGAAAAATGTGAGGTTTGCTAAAACACAATAGATATCCTTTATCCATACAATATATGGCACCAAAATATTCAGTGTTCTGGGGAGGATAATTAATCAGTGCGCTCTTGCTGAAGTCCTTTTAATTGTCTATGATGGGCTGAGTTGGGGAGGACTATTGAGTTTTACCATGGAACAAGATCAGGCACCACGGGGAATACTTACACGAATAAAGCCCTGCATGATCAAGATCTTTGATCTGGGAATTGCTATTCTGCAATCAGCTGTAAAGCACCAGGAGTGCCCCTGGCACTGTCTATATAATAATCAACGATTAACAATAGATCATGTAATTAAATCTTCACTTCCAACATTCCTTTCAGAATGCTTGCCTCCGATGGAAGTTCCCACATCAGACATATTAGGTCCTCATAATATTATTAAAGTCCCTACACTTCAGCTTTTAAAATTCCCCTTGGGATCTATTGTTTCTTTGTTTAATGTGTTTATGAGCCAAAGGCCCCATTAAATACAATAGGGAAACTCCCAGACCTTTAAAAACTTTGCCACCAGGGACATTTCTTAGGAAACGGGACCTTTTTTGTCATTCCATCGTGTAACTATTGGAAAGTCTATTGATCGGAGAAGTTCCAAGAGAAAAACAGGAAAAATACTCCCCCCTCTCCCCAGATCATCAAGTCATTAAGGCCACAGGGCCAGCCAAGGCAGAGCTGATCCACATACACACCTTTCCTTCCTCCACTGCAGCTGGGCAGTCACATAACCCCATAGGAGGAATATCTTGTATTAGGATTGCTCTTTATGCCTCATTACCTTTGCAGATGCTTTCTGCATCTTTGTCTTTCTGACAAAGCCTCCTTGCTTTCCCTTGGCCTGGAAGAGAGGGGATGGGTAAATGCTTACATTCATCTGTACATTGATGATGTACATTGTCCCCTGTAGACGGGAATGGAGCATTACATCCGAGACAAGATATTCTAACAAACACAGTAGAAACACAGTATCAAGCACCAACTTTGAATTCCCCTCCACCTTCAAAGGAACTCAACAAATACAGGGATGTACTGTTTACAAAGAGCAAGAGAGAAGGACAAAGACACTGTATTCAGAATAAGACGGAGTCTACCAGAGACAAACTTCATGATTTGCACCCTCATTGAAAATCATTTGACACTGTGCTCTAATCCATAGAACCAGGGAGTTCTGCTTTATTTTACACAGAATCCCAAGGGTTGGAAGGGACCTCAAAAGATCATCTAGTCCAACACCCCTGCAAGAGCAGGGTAACCTAGAGTACATCACACAGGAACTTGTCCAGGTGGGCCTTGAATATCTCCAACACAGGAGACTCCACAACCCCCCTGGGCAACCTGTTCCAGTGCTCTGTCACTCTTACAGTAAAGTTCTTCCTGATGTTAACGTGGAACCTCCTATGCTCCAGTTTACACCCATTGTCCCTTGTCCTGCCACTGGATACCACTGAAAAAAGCCTAGCTCCATCATCCTGACACCCACCCTTTACATATTTGTAAACACTGATGAGGTCACCCCTCAGTCTCCTCTTCTCCAAGCTAAAGAGACCCAGCTCCCTCAGCCTCTCCTCATAAGGGAGGTGTTCCACTCCCTTCATCATCTTTGTGGCTCTGTGCTGGACTCTTTCAAGCAATTCCCTGTCCTTCTTGAACTGAGGGGCCCAGAACTGGACGCAATATTCCAGATGCGGCCTCACCAAGGCAGAGTATAGGGGGAGGAGAACCTCTCTTGCCCTACTAACCACCCCCTTTCTAATGCACCGTAGGATGCCATTGGCCTTCTTGGCCACAAGGGCACATTGCTGGCTCATGGTCATCCTCCTATGCACCAGGACCCCCAGGGCCCTTTCCCCTTCACTACTTTCCAGCAGGTCAACCCCCAACCTGTCCTGGTACATGGGGCTGTTCTTCCCCAGATTTAGCAGGGTTACCTTGTCCAACTGCAAGACTCCTTCCAACTGCTTGCCTCCTTTCTCTAAAACTCATTCAGAATGTATTGAAGTGCCCCTTGGTAAAGCTACAGAAGACAAGCTAGGGTGCTGTGGTTCATCAGTTCAGCCTCAAGACTCAAAGAGGGCACAGAGCTAAGAGGGGAGCTCACACTTGTGTAAAAGCATACCCAAGGGTTACTGTGTAAAAGCCCAAGTCTAAAGCGAGATGCATGGTATCAATCTCAGCAACACCATGCCAGTAAAAATGGCTCATCTGCAGTCGAGTTGGCTGTTTCTCAACATAGAACTGCTTAGAATGAGAGTTAGTGTGAGCCATGGGTGAAGCAGAAATTCCTTTAGCCTCAACTAATGCATTTTAAGTGACTCCCACTTTGGGTTGGATAATTACAAGTTCTATTTTGTTAACCAGTTAAAAAAACAAACACAATCTGTATTAGGCTGGAAAGTTCCACATTCCAGTGAACATGAGGAATGGTGAACATAGCCTGTGGGCCAAACACAGCCCACGCAGAGCTTCACACTGTTGAAGCTTTCATCTACAGCACCCTGAGGTACAGCTCACAGAGACTATAGGATCTCAACACGCAGTGCTCCATCCTGCTCCAACCTAACACATATCACATGCTAGGGCCTGTACCTCCCATGAGCCGTATGGTCACACCACAGTCCAGGAGGCTCCTGGCTTGCTGTACCTTTATGTACTTGGGAGGTGAGGTGTTTAATTTGGATTTCAGGAGGAGGAGACCTAGGTGCAATTTATGTAACCAGCATAAGCACGTAAGCAGTACCCCACAAGGCTGCTTCTAGCTCAGAAGTTAGAGGCTACCCGTGCACATATTCACCCATTAGCTCTCTGTATCCTTGTGAAGGGCATTTTCATGTAGTGTATTTCCTATACACATATTTACAAGTTCACTACAAAATAGAAACCAAGTGCATTTCCCTCCTACCTCCCCAAAATCCAATGATACACAACCAAAATCACACAGAAATGAAATATATAATTGTAAAGATGCTTGAAAACAAGACAGCAAGGAATAGGGTTATGCAAAGTTTCACATAAACAAATGAATGTTCACAGGAGCTAATTTGTATCATATGGCCCACTGTTAACAAACAAGGAGTGCTAGAAAAATGAGGCCTGAATAGATGCAGTTGCAACTCTTTAATTCCTCTACAGGACTTCTGATGAGACGGGTAGCATAAGTTACCTCCCCAGATGGCCAATGGCAAGTTACTACAATTAATAGAGATATCTTACTATAAAACCATTGCAGACAAGAGCTGAATACACCTTTGAAATAGCTATGAACAGAGTGAAATGCAGAGACAAAGAGTCTGCATACCCAAAGTTTCAACCACATCAGTTTACTGCCTTGTGTAGGCCCAGAGCTACCAGCTTAAAAGCCCTTATACAGGTGTCAGTTGTGCTCACGGCACCCATGTTATGTAGCTGTGGCAAGAGAACAAGAAAGGACTAGGGTAAATTTGTAATTTCTCATTCCCAAATCATGGACTAAATCTGAGGATCACATCTTATTTCTTATCCTAGCATTCTATTCTATCTTTCAAGTTATCTTTTGTGGATCTGAACTTTACAGCAGTATCAGCAACCACTATCAGCTCTCTGAAGAGAAAGAGATGGAGTTATTCAGGATAGGTACTTTTGTAAGATTCACACTTAAAAATGTATTTTCATCTTTTTAATATTAAATCCATATAAAATTTTAAAACTGAAGCTCGTTTCCCACTAACATTACTCACTTTTGTTTGCACTATGTATGGGAGGAAACCAGATTTTATCCCGTAGGTTCAGTTTAATTCCTCTCCCAGTACATTCAGCATTGGAGATACCAGCTTCCTCCACGTTATCAGGATAACAGTGGGAACGATGATCCATGTTCTCATGGTCCAGCCTGCATTACCGGGCTCTAGGATTTAAGAGACCCTTTACAGAGGACAGCACTGTCCCCTATTTGCAGTTCTCCATGGTCTCAACATGAAGTCTTGGACAGAATGGTTAATTGCAATACCCTGCTTGCTCTTCTGCAGATGAAAGAAATTAGATAGTAATTTATAGCCTCCTTTGTAAATGCTCTCAGATTTATGAATGAAGCATTCTTCCTGCCCTTGCTATTGCATTCCTGCAATGGCTTTCTGTCTGAAACAAAGGATGTTGGGCTGGATGGGTAACTAATAGGCAACCTAAAAACAAAAGGCGCCCAGCCCGAGGTCAGCATGACCTGCAGTGATTGTTTGTGCTGCTTTTCGACATGCACCAAGGGTTAGCAGCCACCCCACACAAACCCCTACAACAGCACAAAGCCTCTTGTCCCAAGCTCACTGCTCAAAGAACACAAAACATTAAGTTCATTCCTAACTTATAAAGGATATTTATTTGGAGAACACTCAGGAAGGAATCCTATGGCAATTAACCCATGCTTCTCTGGACACTATATGCAGAACTTCCAGATTTCTCCAGAACTTCTTAGTCCTTAGAAGTAGAAACTGTCCTGATGAGTTTCTCATGTAACCATCCAGCCCATAAATGCCAGAGCCAGACTGCAGGGAACAGTTATGCAACTGGGCCCTGTGGAAGAGAAGAAAAGGCTGGAGGCAAATTGGCTGCTTACCTCATATCTTTCCATGCTCTGTTTACAACCTCCCAATATAAGAATCTTGATGCTGCTGTTCCAGACGTGGGTGAATGTCTTCTGATGAAAGAAATAAAACCCAAACAACATCCCGAACATTCATCTCCAGTTTCAACTGAAGAGCCTTGCAAGTGTCATGTGTTCAACTGAGAGGGTTTTTGTTTGGATTTTTAAACTCCCTAAACCTCTAATGGGCTAAGCATGAGGAGTGGGGAGAGCTTCCATATAGCCTCTGGGAATTCCTTCTTGAGACTGCAATTCCCACCGTGTTCAGTTCTTCTGAACTCTTGTGTATATTCCTGCTTCATATCAGCACATATAAGAAGAGGGGACTCTGAAGCCTCCACTCTGCACTAAGGGAGCTCTAACCCCCTTGGGGGTGTTGGTTGATGAGAAAATGAACATGAGCTGGCTGCAGCGTGCGCTTGCAGCCCAGAAAGCAACCGTATCCTGGGCTGCATCAAAAGGAGCGTGACCAGCACGGCAAAGGAGGTGATCCTGCCCCTCTGCTCTGCTCTTGTGAGACCTCACCTGGAGCATTGTGTGCAGTTCTGGTGTCCTCAACATCAAAAGGATATGGAACTGTTGGAACAAGTCCAGAGGAGGCCATGAGGATGATCAGGGGCTGGAGCACCTCCTGTATGAAGACAGGCTGAGAAAGTTGGGGCTGTTCAGCCTGGAGAAGAGAAGGCTGCATGGAGACCTCATAGCAGCCTTCCAGTATCTGAAGGAGGATTCAAACTTAAACAGGAGAAGTTTAGATTGGATACAAGGAAGAAGTTCTTTACTGTGAGGGTGGTGAGGCACTGGAATGGGTTGCCCAGGGAGGTAGTGGATGTTCCATCCCTGGCAGTGTTCAAGGCCAGGTTGGATGAAGCCTTGGGTGATATGGTTTAGTGTGAGGTGTCCCTGCCCATGGCAGGGGGGTTGGAACTGGATGATCTTAAGGTCCTTTCCAACCCGAACTATTCTAGGATTCCAGTGTTACTTTAAGCAGCTGCTTAATGAACATTTTTCCCCAATTACAGTGCTGGCTTAAGCAGGTTCTGCTCCCTGAGTTGACCAGGGAACTGATGTGGGTTAAAGCTACACATCTCCTACCTGTGTCAGTTCCCCAAGCTGCTCACACACTGCAAGCAATTCCTACTTAGGCCCTGAAAGCACTTTTATCACCAAGCACTGAAAAGTTCCCCCTCATCCATCACACACTTGCACCCATCAGCTCTCACACAGGATTGGAGAACTCCAGCAGTACTGTAACAGCAGGTTCCAAGAATGTAAAGCTGCATTCATATAGCACTGCTGGGCTAGGGATGGTTTTCAGGGAATGAATGCAGGACAGGTAACTTCTAAAAGCTTAAGATTGAATTGTGAGAAAGCCTCCATTAGTTAGCACTGAGATTAGAGCCTCTGCTTTATGGACAGGACCATGTTCATACAGAAACAACTCTGAATTACACCAACAGGCAGCAGTAACAACTGGAAGGTCTGGTATAAAATGTTATGAGCTGTGCTTAATTTAACTACAGTGTGTTCTCCTGGGTTGCAGCAGAGCTTTGGATCTCTCCCCTTTTATAAGCAGCACCTCAGTCAACAAGAATTTAGCTTGGAGAAATGCATTACAAATGTAGAACAAATCAAATTAGCTCTCAGATGTTATCCGGTGATAACTCCTTTCTGCCTCAGACTTCAGCTAACCACTGGAATGCAACATCTGGGCAGCTGGGGGAGGCAACTGTTTTACTAAGAATTACTAAATATAGGTGCTACAGGACAAATTACAGCACAGTGCTTCACCACAGTACCTACAGCACAGGGTGAACTAGTAACAGCTTTCACACTGCAGCAAATTAGGTCTCTGTAGCCTGTGTCACCTTTACAGCGTGAAAAGGCAACTGCATCAGAGCAATTATATGCAAAGGAGGAGTGATGAAGTTACAGTCATCTGGTGCGGAGGTTATTTAAAGAAATCAAGATCTGAAGCACCATTGACTTGTTTCTAATTTGTTCACTGAAATGTGAAGGCTCTGGAAGAATTTGGTAATGCATTCGATTATGACAACCATAGGCTTTATACTTAATATTCTACATACTTAAATTTTGAGCAGAATCCTTTCTTCTTTTTAAAAGGAGAAAGTTTGCTCCCATGAAAGCTCTTTGTGGTTTCCATAGGATAGGTTGGGGAATGGACTATGCGACTTCCTCAGTCAAAACTGTACATGGTGTTTCATCCTGTTCAGCATGAAGTGACAGGTTCCAGTGACATACACATTGAACGCAATGTTTTCCATAGAACTGGAAGCTTTACTGCCCAACAGTTCAGTGGATTCAAGAAGAGCAAATGAAGACTGACTATAGCAGAAGTGCCATGACTGAGTTCTATGAGGTGGTGATCAAACTGAATCATCTGCAGAAAGCAGCTATGGGCTGACATGGGCTTTGGGTGACATGAACCAACAGCCTATGATCAAAGAGTATCATCGTGTGTACACAGCACAGATGCATAAAGCACAGGTCTTTATCAGACAACTAGTAAACAGCTCTAAAAACCTCGAGCAACTTTTAGCATCAAAACCAAAGAGAAACTTTGGATTACAAATTCATCAATTACCTCAGATATTAGAGGTCTATTATGATATTATGGGCTAAATAGGTAATAGATTAGGCTGAAGTATCTGTGACTACACCAATTTTATGTTGCCACCTGAACACCTTCTCTTTGCAAGTAAGAAAATTTCTCTTTGCCATTCCAGGGTTATGCTATCCTTTACTTTCAGAATACAGAAACATATAAGACTAAGGAATATTCTACATAATCTAGATGAAACAATATCCTTCTAATTCACAAAACATAGAATCATAGAATAGTTTGGGTTGGAAAGGACCTTAAGATCACCCAGTTCCAACCCCCCTGCCATGGACAGGGACACCTCACACTAAACCATGGCACCCAAGGCTCTGTCCAACCTGGCCTTGAATACTGCCAGGGATGGAGCATTCACAACTTCCTTGGGCAACCCATTCCAGTGCCTCACCACCCTCACAGTAAAGAACTTCTTCCTTGTATCCAATCTAAACTTCTCCTGTTTAAGTTTGAACCCATTACCCCTTGTCCTACCACTACAGTCCCTAATAAAGAGTCCCTCCCCAACATCCCTGTAGGCCCCCTTCAGATACTGGAAGGCTGCTCTGAGGTCTCCATGCAGCCTTCTCTTCTCCAGGCTGAACAGCCCCAACTTTCTCAGCCTGTCTTCATACAGGAGGTGCTCCAGCCCCTGATCGTCCTCGTGGCCTCCTCTGGACTTGTTCCAACAGTTCCATGTCCTTTTGATGTTGAGGACACCAGAACTGCACACAATAGTCTTGGTGAGGTCTCATGAGAGCAGAGGCGTAGGATCTACTCCTTCGACCTGCTGGTCACGTTCCTTTTGATGCAGCCCAGCATACAGTTGGCTTTCTGGGCTGTGACTGCACACTGCTGGCTCATGTTCGTTTTCTCATTGACCAACACCCCCAAGTCCTTCTCCACAGGGCTGCTCTGAATCTCCTCTGCCCAACCTGTAGCTGTGCCTGGGATTGCTCTGACAACTGAAATTAAACAACATCCTTCCAATTTACAAAACATGCTTACATTGGAATGTTCTGATCTCTTCTGAAGATTTCCATAGGCATCTTGAGTGAGCAAATCTCCATGTTTACCATGCACCACACAGAGGAAACCATTGTGATCGCCCCCCGTCATTACCCAATGCTTCCAAAGGTTTCTGCAGCAGTTTCTACAATGCTTTGGCCCCTCTGCAGGCAGTCAGCACACCTTGTCCCTTGCTCTTGCAGGCAGTCACATCATAAACCAATCAAACACCATTGTAAAACTAAATAGGCTTTTTGGCCTAAGTTTCCAAAATTTGGGAGTAGGCCTCTCTTCCATTCAAACTAATTCGGGTAACAATGAAAAATTCACTCATAAACAGGGGTTCTGGCTACATCTTTTTCCGTCAGTGGTTCTTGCTTTCCGCTCCAACCTACATCATCTGCTCTCTTCCTTCCACCCATTCTTCCCCAATACCCCCCCCCCCCCCAAAAAAAGGCTGGCTTGGACACTGTGCTTCAGTTTGCTGTAGAACTTTCTATTTTGCTTTCCCATTCTTTTGGTTTGGTATATGAAAGCAGCTTCCTGTTTAGAAACATGGGAGTCCTACACCCTCAGTAATGATGTATTCAGCCCATCAATAATCTTGGCGTCAGTGTCTTAAACCTTAATAAAGCCCAATGGGATTTTCTGTACATGTCATCATCAGCCCCCAAAACAATGCACCGTGTTTGTCATCTTGCACTGAGTCAGCTCCCTTCCATGTGCTACAGTTCTAAGAAGAATCCTAAGGGCTTGCAAACTTCCTTCTCTTCAATATTTCATATTATAGATTTCCAATGCCTGCAGAACAAGAACAGAAGCACCAAGAGGAAACAGTGTTGTTGCAGCACACCCAACATGATCAATACCATTCTGCCTTTCTAACCCTGAGCCACTGCAGCAGTCTGCATTGCTCACACTGCTCAGGTATTTTAACCTATAGCCCAAATCCTGGCCTTGTCATGTGCTGGGGAATAGGAACAGAACACATACCATAATCTGTGCTCAGCTTCAATAAACCATTCCCCCAAACCCTACCCTGCACTGGGCACTGGTGAGGCTGCACCCCAAATCCCGTGTTCAGCTCTGGGCCCCTCATGACAGAAACATTGAGGTGCTGGGAGTGGGGCCAGAGAAGGCAATGGAGCTGGTGCAGGGCCCGGAGCACAAGTGTGAGGTGAATGGCTGAGGGACCTGGGGGATTCAGTCTGGAGAAGAGAAGGCTCAGGGGGGACCTGATGGCTTCCTACAAGCACCTGACAGGAGGATGGAGCCAGGAGGGGCTGGGCTCTGCTCTCAAGGAACAAGAGATGGGACAAGAGGAAACGTCCCCAAGCTGCACCAGGGCAGGTTTAGATGGAGCTGAGGAACAATTCCTGCCCCAGAGGGTGCTCAAGCATTGGAACAGGCTGCCCAGGGCAGGGCTGCAGGCACCATCCCTGCAAGTGTTCACACACCGTGGAGACAAGGCCTCAGTGCCATGGGTTAGGGGTGGCCTTGGCAGTGCTGGGCAGTGGTTGGACTTGATGATATTGAAGGTCTTTTCCAATCAAGTTGATTCTATGACTGTCTTGTTCAAATACATAGACTGGATCAAAATCTGCTTCTGTGGAGTCAAGAACAGGCAGCAGTTTTGGGGACATCAAAGTGAATTATTTGTCACTTCAGGAGTTTAATGTGCATGAGTGCAGGCTTTTCCCCTGCTGAATTTTAACTGCAGTTAACCTCGGGCAAAGTTACTGGAAAGCCATTTAACTATCACTTGAACGGGCAGGTACAGGAGGAGCTTTGTACACCACACACAACAACATGCTGCTCTTCTCCAAACTGCACTGAGCAGCAGAGTGGTTAACCACAGTTTTTTCTATACACTGTGATTCCTCAGCTGATGCTACTAGCCAAGCTCTAGCCTGGAGTTGAGGCATCCTAAAACCTGCCAATGCAAGGCACACATACTGTTTAACTCCTCTGGGGGCTTGGTCTGTGCCTACCTAAACACCAAAACATATTTGCATCTTTTTTCCCCCCTGGGTGAGCAGCAGAGTTAATTTAGAACTGTCAGCAAGTGCCATCCTAATTAAAACCGAATGAATAATTGTGCAACTACAGGGCCTGTTGACACAGGCTACATCCATCAGGCAGGCGAAGCCAATCGAGCTTGAACTGGAGGAAATGCAGCACCATCTAGTGTCCTATGTGAGATAGAGATTCAAATCAATTCTGCAATGAGTCCAAGGAATTCCATAGGTGGGTGACACTCAAAAGGAGTAGGACACCAGCAGTCCAGCTATAACAGCACTTCTGAAATAGGGAACTGCACGATAATCTTGTTAAAGAGCTGCTGCAAGTAGAGGAGTTGCTTAAAGACAAGAAATTAAGACACAACTCTGCCACCTCTCAAAAAGATGCAGTCCAAAAGCTAAGAACTACCAGAAGGCTGCTATCTGCAATAAGCTACTAGAAATAAAAGGGCAAGCTTCAAGAAGCTGAGTTAATACTAAAACCACACCAGGAACAGGAGTCCTGACCAATGGCTACAACAGCCAACAGATGATCAGAGAACAGAAAGAATAGAAAGAAAGACAAGACGGCAGAAAAGCTTTTTAAGTTATTATTGGGTTTTTAATCCATATTCAGCACAAAGGAGTTCAATGCGTCTTCCACTCCGGAGAGCTCGTTTCAAACTGCACAAAGATGCTACTGGACATTTCAGCAACACAGCAATAGATATTTATAATCGGCCAGTAAATACCCAAGAAATCAATGAGACAAGAAGTGAACAACCACCATGCATAACCTCCCACTTAAAACTTCAAAAGAAGGTGGTGATGAATGAGACAACTGAAGAGGTGTACAGGAATTCAGGTGAACTGACCTCTTTCAACTATGCTGATACACTGTAATACAGAAATACCAGACATAAACCAATGTGTTACGCTGGCAAATATGGCTCAAGTGAAGGTAATATTGACCTCACATCTCTCTCAGAGAACCCAACAACTGTTACTAACATTCACTCTAAAATTTATCAGGGCAGAAGTTACTGATGTGCCAATACTTAGCGTATCATGTCAGGCCTCCACTACAAAAATCATATTGTACAAAAAGAAATACCGCAGCTTTCAAAAATGAAAGCATCAAGTATATGCTCATCATCTGAGTGTATATATTATACTGCCAAAAAAAGTCAGTATTCCTTTCAGAATGATTTAGCTTGGAGCTTACCAGGGCAGACCTTGAATTCCTCACCTGTCACAAGCTGTGGACTAAGTTATGGATGTTTTAACTGCAGAAAAAAGTGCCAGAACAAACTGCTTCTGCTAACCCTGCAGAGCATGCCTAATAAACTTTAGGTACTTAGATTCTTAAGTCACAAGTCCAGCTCTGTAGGAAGTGATACAGCATAGACCTATAACTTACAGGCCTTTCACATATAGTCACTAAAACATTTCATAGCACAAGTGCCTTCCTTCCTCCCCTACACACACACCCCACACCACTAAAGAATAAATTGGAAATAGGTCCTACAGAAGTGTATCACAGTTGTACCACACTGTGATACAGTTGTACCACACCTTCACTGCAGGTAACTAATAAGCATCTTAAGCAATGATGCAGAGCTTAACGTATTCAAGAACTGGAAGAGGCTACAGGCAGGGGGAAGTGACTGTATGCAGCAGGCAGCTCAACCACATGTTAGGCAGCAACCTCAGTCTCAACTTACGGCCTTGTAAACCATAGTTCTTTTAACAAAGCCACAATAAAAACATCTGAAAACACTGTAAAGAAGTTCTTTTCATATCTTCTTTACATATATTAAGTGGAAGATGCATATATACATATATATACACACATAACACTATTTCCCTTCTACAAGAATAAGCATCAAGAACTCAGAAACAGAAAAGCTATAAATGATATTGTTGATCTAGGTACTATTGCCCCCCACACCCCTCATATATCAATCTGCCAGACTCAGGTATTAATAAGGATAGAAATTACACCACACACAAAGTTACTATTTTCTCAGGAAGTGAGGCTACATACTAGAATTTCACATAGCACTAGCTCTAAAGAACCACCTAACAACATATTCGACATAAAAACGTGACAAGTCAAGTGTGAAAGAGACATCAAATTTATTTAAAACAAAAAATTCAGACAGTGCTATTAAAGATTAAAAGAAAATAAAGGATTCTTTTACTGAAGTGACAAAGCAGGCCATTTACAGCAATTACATCAGTTCTGAGAGAATCAGGTTGGGTTTACACTGCTTCAATCGACTACATCTACTTTCCACAAGACAAACTGGGTCCCCTTCCCTCCCCTTCCCAAAAGAACAGCCCAAACCAGCCTATAAAAAAACACATACAGAATTTTGAGACACATGAGCAAAACACGAACCATTGTCCAAAAGCCTGAAACTTCCCAACAAGGTTAAATCCTCTGTTGCTTCAACCAACCCTCAACGGGGGAGCTACAAGCACAACGCCGTCACCTCTGACAAAGAGCATCGGAATATTCCTTTTGGTAGACTATGAAGAAGGAAAGAAAAATTTACATTCACAAAACTGCAGTTCACACAACAGCTCCTAAGCATCTGACCAAACACAATGTTAACAGAACACTAGAAACAACTCCAATACATACAAGCTCAAATGTACAACGCCCTGGCATGCTGAAGCAATCAATACAATGCCAAGCCTTTGATTATCCTTTGTACTTTCATAACAATTTGCCCCAAACTCCTGTGGGTTCATGAAGCAGTCAGCAATAAGCTATAACAATGTAACTGATAGTGCTTACCCCCACAGAAAGCTTTTTTAAAGGTAAACCAAGTCCTTACCTTATAGATCTCTTCATAGGTTTCTTCATCAATCTCTATTGTAGTTACAGTTTCTTCCACATCACCCAAGATCATATTTAAGTGCTGGTCATATGCCTGTAGGAATGAAGGTAGTTTATTACTTCTTTCAGGATTCAAACAGAAGCTTATTAAAATAAGGATTCCAGCAAGACTTTCAGACATAATTAGTTTAGCCTGATCTTGATCAAAATATGCCACTGTATATATCAAAACAAAGTAGTATCAGTTATAGCTGTACTTCGAAACAAATAACAAATATGGTACCCTGGAGCATATAAAAAGAGGAAGACACATTTACTGAAACACTCAAAGAAAATAGCTCTGAAGCATTCACATACAGAACACATACAAGAACAGAGACAGACACACTTTATTACTATTAAACCAGCTACACATTCTCTGCCACCAGTCCAGCCCCCTGGAACTGACTGCCTGTAGCCAACTTAAAGGCCATGAAAGCTGTAATTCATACAATGCTCCAAAGATTTAAAACAGGCACATGTTCCAAAAACCTTACAAAAGCACACTGCAAACTATACGTGTGCCTCATGGATGTCTCCTCATCTTTGTGCTCGCAAAAGAGCTGAGGGCCAGTTAACATAGGGGCAACTCTTCCCCAACACAGTACAGTACTTGGGAAGGATGAGTGACAATAGTAATAAAGATTGTCTCATCAAGAGACATATAACTCTCATAAGAAAGTACTTGCACAAATGAAACCTGCAGAGAATCCAGCTGAACACATATCTCATCATACCCACACAGAGTGTGCCTTGAGATACTTGTTTGATAATGATAATCTCACCCTTAATTCAGTCTTAAAGAGACCTCAGGGCACTTCACAAAAGGTCTGCAGCATTATTGCTTATTTCAAACACAGAAATGGAACCCAAAAGCAGTGTAATTAATTGCTCAGCATCATTCAGGAGCCAAGAAAAAACAAAATACTCTAAAGCAGCATTTAATAGCAATAAGAGCACTGAACAGATTAGATTTTTCCACCAATGTCATTTTACATTGGATAAAAGAAAGGGCTCAACCCTTGTTGCTAAGGTGATCTCTAACTTACCTTCTGCAACCACGTTCATGCTTTTAACCATGAGATACAATTACTTTCTTAAACTGGCTTTTAAAGCAATCAACCAAGTATTACAGGTAAGCTCACGTAACAGTCTACTGGGCATAAAAAAATGCTGCCCAATGTTTGCTGAGTAAGCGTGGTTGTGTTCTGAAAGCTCTACTTACATGTAGCCTGCCTCTAAGCTCTCTGTCATTCCTCATTTTGACATAGATTCGCTCATCGAGACTGAGCCTGATAAGATCAAGCGGCTCCTCTACTGTATTGGTTGTTTGTTGCTAAAAAAAAAAAAATATAAGAAGTTATTTGCACAGAAGACACCTCTGGTTGCAAGACACAGAAAGCAAACAGGGAAGAACATGGATATATTCCAAATAATTCATTCGCATCCCACTGGCGATGAGTGCAGCTGATAGTACCACTCTATGGATGTTCATCAGCCTGAGCAAAGGATTTCAGTGTAGCTTTAGGATCACATCTAGGATGTGAACATCTCTGTGCATACGGCATGGCACACTGCTTATCTCCTTAGTGAGGAGATTCTTTAGAATCATGGAATGGTTTGGGTTGAAGGGACCTTAAAGCTCATCCAGTGCCACGGGCAGGGACCCCTTCCACTGGAGCAGCTGCTCCAAGCCCCTGTGTCCAACCTGGCCTTGAACACTGCCAGGGATGGGGCAGCCACAGCTTCTCTGGGCACCCTGTGCCAGCGCCTCAGCACCCTCACAGGGAAGAGCTTCTGCCTAAGAGCTCAGCTCAGTCTCCCCTCGGGCAGGTTAAAGCCGTTCCCCTTGACCTGTCCATACAGGCCCTGATGAAGAATCCCTCTCCAGCATCCTTGCAGTATCTCAATAGCGTTCCTCCATTGCCCCCTCTCCTGACCACCCCGGCGGCAGCGCAAGGACCGAGACCACGAAACAAGCTCATTTCACACCGAAAACACTTCCCCGAGGGGCTGCGCCTCACAAAGGCGGCCCAAGCTGGGGCCTCCCACAGGAGGTACCCCCATCCCCGGCCACTTTCACCTCCAGCCGCGGAGGCCTCCCCATGCCAGCGGGGGGAAGCCGGGAAGCGGCGGGGGGAAGCCGGGAAGCGGGAGGGGGAAGCCGGGAAGCGGGAGGGGGAAGCCGGGAAGCGGCGGGGGGAAGCCGGGAAGCGGTGGGAGCACAGAGAGAAGCTGAGATCCACTCACCTGGTCCACCTCATCCGCCATCTTTCAAACCGCCTCCCGCGCTCTCCCGCGAGACTTTATGGCCCTTCCCCTCCGCCGGGCCGGGCCGGGGGGCGGTGGCAACGGCAGCACAGCGGGGCCGCAGCGGTTGGAGCGGCCATGGCTAGGAAGCGCAAAGCATCCCCCCGGCCGGCGGATGCCGGCAGCAAGAGGCGATCCAAGGGGCTGCGGGCACTGCGGGGGGATCCGGAGGAGGAAGAGGAAGGTGAGTGCGGGAGGCGGGCCGGGAGCTGCGCCATAGCCGGGGCATGGTGCCCTCCGGGCCTCTCGTGCTGCGGAGGGTTAGGGAGCAGCGGGTGTCAGCGCATGGGAAGGGCCATAACCTCTGGCTGCAGGCGTGGGGTCCTGCGGTCACCAGGTTGGCACCAGAAATCGGGGAGGTAAATCCATGTGGGAAAGGTCGGACTATTGGAATCTTTATAGACTTTTGACAGGTTCCCCATCCCTGGCAGTGTTCAAGGCCAGGTTGGACACGGGCTTGGAGCAAGCTGCTCCAGTGGGAGGGGTCCCTGCCTGTGTTGGAGCTGGATGAGCTCTAAGGTTCCTTCCAACACAAATCAGTGTGGGATTGTATGTTTCTTGTGCATTACCTTATTGTGAGTATGTGCCTTAAACAGATCTTGTTGTTCAATTCTTACCTGTTTATACAGGATCAGTGACAGGCTCATCATCGAGAGTGCTCACTTTCTTCTCTAATGAAGTCCATGGAGCTTTTGTTTCCAATCACCATGCAGATGAGACTTCATCCTTTAACCCAGCCTTCCTTCCTTCTGTCCCATGCAGATGATTTTGAAGAGAAAAAGCCCAGAGTAAAGAAGAATGACTCCAAAGCTGCAGCTAAGAAGAAGATAGAAAAGTGTGATACTGGAGTTTCCAACTCGACAAATAACTCTTCGAAACAAAAAGGGGTAAAAACAGTGAAAAAAGAAGAGAAAAAGACCCCTAGAAATAAAGGGAATCATAACAAAGAGGAAACATGCAGGCAAGTGCAAGTTTGCTTCTCATTCAAGTCTCCAGGAGCTTTCTCTTCCTGTTACTTGCTTAGAGCCTGGTGCTGCATATGTGCTTGTGAGCAATTTGTTTTAGCCCATCAGTCCCATTTGTTTCACAGAGCTGAACAGAAGTACTCTCATATTCAAATATGGGAGCCTCTTCAAATGTAAGGGTTTAAATACAAAGTTTCCCTGCATTTGACATAGTCCTAACATGGGACTAGGGAGGCATTATGGAATCCAGCATGACGAGAAATGCTGGCATGAGATTTGGGGTTAAAATGATGAGTAGAAATCTTTAAACATACAATTCTCTAGTGATTTTTTGAAGTCAAATATAATATCAGCACGGTGTCACAGAGAACATACCTGTGTTTACTTGTCAGATAACCTGTTGATTATCTGACAGTTACTGATGCAGAGGTCACGCTTCATTCCCTATTTCTGTTTTTCTCAAGTAAAAAAGCACCTCCATTTCCTGATCTTAAGCCTTTATGATAACTTATAACAGTAACTCCCTGAAGCCCCCTCCAGAGGAGATAAAGCTGAAGAAAGAATCTCCTATTAAAAAAGAGATGGATGAAGACAATACTGATGATGATGATGAAAGTGAAGATGAATGGGAAGACGTGGAAGGTAACAATTACACTTTTATTAATTTCAAGGAGTAAATGTTGTTATACGCTTCTTTCTGTGTAAGTTGATTTTGGAACCGTTTCTCATTTGGGTTCAGGTAAATGTATATATACTAAAGTATGTTCTATGTGCATATCTATATCTTTAAAAGCTCATATCTTACAGTGCTTTTAGAATGGTTCCAGAGTAGAGAAAAGCCAGACAACTACTGACCTGATGGTGATGCCTTGAATTTGTTGGCTTCTGTTAAGCTTATGCTACCATTCACAAGGCATTTTCTCAGCTGCTTTTGTGTCTGTGAGCAGCTAAGAATGAGTTTGAAGATTCAAAACTGTGACATCCTAGGAAAGGAGAGAGGACATGAAGCCAACTGAGCTTTATGTTTGCAGAACTCCAGGAACCTGCCACAGATAACTTAGAAGCTGCTGCTCTTCCAGTGCTGCCAAGCAACCCTATTGAGATAGAAATTGAAACCCCAGAGCTGCTGAAGAAAAGAGAGAGGAGGTAAGAACAGGGAAGATGGTGGAGGGCCATTAAAGGATGATGTTAACAGTATGCTAAGTCTTGCCTGTCACTGAAGTGCTGTGTTCTGAGTGGAAATCCCCACTTTGTGCAGGCAGTGTTGAGTTGGAATGATGCAAGATCATGGATGGAGAATGGTTTGCACACTGACAATGCCAGAAATCTTCAATGGCAGTTGGTGGGAATGGAGGCATTTCAGCTTCCTTGAAAATCAAGTGTGTAACTTCACTGTGCTTTAATACCTCCATTCCCAAAGCAGGGACAGCTGTAGCTCTCTTCAAGGAGAGTTGTGGCTGAATGGCAGTGTTTTACTGAGGGGGGAAAAGGTGGTCAAATGAAAGCCCTCAGCACCTGGAGCATTACACCAAGGAATTAAAAGTTTAGTATTGACCCCTCAAAAACTAACTGGTAGAATTTAGGCCATCTGCGTATGCTAAATCTCTTCATAGTCAGGTACATAGAGTTTGCAGTTTATTAGTCGTATGCATCCTGCATTCACATATCCAGTAACTGAACTTCTGTTAAGTGTGCACAGAAGATTCTCTTTATGAGATGGGTTCTCTTTGTGAACTGATTCAGTTTAGGAATCTAGGAAGGCAGGTCTGTAGAAAACCTGCAACCTCCATTTCTTTTGCAATCTGATGCAGAGAAAAGAGGAAAGCTGAGTTTGAGATCTATCTCCGGAGAATGATGAAGCGTTTCAGCAAGGAGGTTCGTGAGGACACACATAAGGTATTGGTCACAGAGAACAATGGCTGAGAAAACTATGAGCATAAAGATATCTGAACTGATTTGTAATGAAGAAGAAACGAATTTTGATGAAAAAATGTGGGGCCTGTAGTCCTCTCTGCTCATTAGACTTCTCCTAAACTGTAAGTTAGAAACATCAGTGGCTGCATTATAAAACTAACTCAAAGCAGGTGGGAGTGTGGTATGTATTTCTCCACTGAGCATGTATCTGCTCATTCTGTTGGTGTTAAACTGTCAGTCCTGTAGAGCTGGAGACAAATAGGGACTTCAAAGCCTTACTGTCTTGTGATGGTGATCTGAAGACAGCCTGTGTCCACTCTGTGTGTGGTTGGGAGGCTTCATTGTTGCCTGTCTCTGTTAAAAGGAGCAGTAAAGCCTTCCTTATTTTTACCATGCAAAGAAAACCTCTTGTGAACTCACTTTAGAAACTTTTTTTCTCTCAGGTTCACCTCCTGTGTTTATTAGCAAATGGTTTCTACAGAAACAGGATCTGCAGCCAGCCAGAGCTTCATGCCATTGGTCTCTCCATCATCCCCACCCGCTTCACTAAAGTGCCTGCAGGCCAAGTGGACCTTCACTACCTTTCCAACTTGGTGATATGGTAAAACTCTCGTGCTCTCACATAAAATATAGAGCCAGGCTTCAGGGAGAGGGGTACCTGTAGTTACTAATGTTCAGTGATTCTTTGATGTTAAGGACAAGGGAAGGAAAGGATAAACTGTGAAGTTTAAGAAGAGTCACAAATGCTAGACAATAACGAGGTGTCCCTTATTTCAGGTTTGTTGGAACCTTCACTATCAATGACGAGCTTTCCACTGACAAAGGAGAGTCCCTTCAGTCGACCTTGGAGAGACGCTTTGCCATCTATGCTGCACGGGATGAAGAAGAGTTGGTGCATGTAAGTGAGTGGGCACTGGCTGCTGAGTTTGGATGCTTGAGTGCTCTCAGGGAAGACATGAAGTGGTGTTTGAGGAATGGATTTGGAGAAAACTAATTGGTGACTTAGATGATTCTTGGCCTTTTCTTCTTGTATTTTTATCTGGAGTCATCCTGTGGTTGAAGTATTCAATTTGAACTGTGCACAACTGGATTTGGGAGACTTAGTGCTGCTGCTCTAGCAGGATGGGTGATTTACGCTCTTTAGGAGTTTGTTCCTCATCAGTGAGTTAACAGCAATATCCCTGTCACAGCAGTGACATAAATAAGACTCTGCAATGCTTAAGGACTGTAGCAACTGAGCTACCTACACATCGTGTCAGTGTACACAGCACTGGGTAAAAGGTAGGAATGGAAATGATTTGTGACAGAACCCAGATTTTAAAGGCATTTCAGGAGGGGTTTTTCTTAATGCACCTTGAAAAGGGCTTAAAACATGCTTTGTTTTCTCTTTTGCAGATATTTTTAATCATTCTGCGAGCCCTACAGCTGCTGTGTCGCCTCGTGCTGTCTCTTCAGCCTGTTCCTCTCAAGGAGGCAAAAGCAAAGGTAGTTTGTGTTGGCTGTGTGGAAGACGAATAGGCCACGGGTTTAGAGAATAGGATTGGAAAAACTTTCTGGCTGTTGCAGCCTCAGGTGAATCACTGCATGAACTGGGAGTGACCATGGCCTGTCTCTAGTGCAGAACACACAAGCTTTTACGTTTCTCCTTTAAAACCCACCCATTTCGTGTGTTTCTGCAAAGACTTCTTAGTCTTCAGTGGCTTTAAATGTCTTTAAAACTTAGCACACACTTGTTGCTCTCTTCAGCCATTTGCCTCAAGGTTTCAAGTCCCTGAGACATGCAGACTGACCACCTTTGGTCTGCATGCACCTTGTGCTGATTTCAGTCTATATTTTAACATCTTAACCATAAGAAAGTGATAAAAGTGAGCTTACCTGTTCCTTGCAGGTGAAAAGCTCATTCATGAAGCAGCCTTTCAGCAGCACCTCTCAGGGGCAGAAGAGCTCTGCCATAACACCCAAAGCTGCAGCAAAAAAATGCCCCTGCAAGAAGGCCAAGCAGGAAGAGAAATCCTCAGAAGGTGAAGAAGACAAGAAGGAACCAGAGAAACCCAAAACTGCTCAGCCCAAAAGGCCACGCAAGTCACAGCTGACTGCAGGCAGCCAGAAACAGAGGGAACCTGGTAATGGGGAGAGCAGTTTGGTGGAAAAAGATGTTCCAGTCAGGCCCAAGAACAATCGGCGGAGACGAGTGGCTTCCAAAGTGTGTTACAAAGAGGAGAGTGACAGTGATGAGGGCAGTGTGTCGGACTTTGAGGTTTCAGAGGAGGAGAGTGATCTCTCTGATGAGGATTTTGAAGCTGTCTCTAAAAGGCGGAGGAGCTCAATGGGCTCTCAGAAGTCAAAGGTAACAGCTATAAAAAGCCCCGAAGTTGAGACTTCACAATGGAGGATATCTCAGAATTCATCTGGAGCTGAGCCTAGGCCAGCAAATAGTCCATCTCCAGCCTTGGCTTCTGCACCGAAAAAGAGGAACAAAATCATTTCTAGTGATGAGGATGATGGGCAGGAGGTAAGGAAAGCAACAGGCACAGACCAGTGGCTGGAGGTGTTCCTTGAGCCTGAGGACAAGTGGGTGTGTGTAGACTGTGTTCATGGCAACGTCGGCCAGCCCCAGGTGTGCTTCACACATGCCACAAAGCCACTTTCCTACGTCCTGGGATTTGACAATGATGGGAGCGTGAGGGATGTGACACAAAGGTATGACCCGATGTGGATGACGGCAACAAGGAAGAGCCGTGTGGACCCTGCCTGGTGGGAAGACACGCTGCAACCATATAGAAGTCCCTACGTGCAAAGAGACGAGAAGGAGGAAAATGAGGTAAATGGCAAGAGGTTACTCAGGACATTTAGTGCCAGGAGTCCAGTCCCTGGATTCTCATTTAGGCCAAAAGCATTAGGAACCTTTCCATGAGGAAGGAAGTTTGTGTTTGGGCTTGAAAGGTTCCAATTGAACATGTTTTAAAGGGAATATAGATTAGATTAAAGATAGTAAAGATAAATTAAAAAGTAAAAAGAGTAAAGATGGGTTAAAATAGTATCAAATGGTGGCTCTTTATATAAATTTGCATAACAAAAGTACAGGGTGGCCCATGCTGGAAACTTTTTCATGTGGTTTCTGTACAGTTCATCATTACCCTTCTCACAGAGAGTCCTTAAAATACATAGATCTGGGTACACATCTAAGTGCCTATTTGCAACAAGAATGCTTTGGTGTCTGGCTGCATCCGATTAAGTTTCTGATGGTTTTTTTTTCCTTGATATACTATAATGATTCTTTTTTTCTTACAAAGGGTGGTGCAGGAGAGTTGTGAAATCACTCTTGTTCTTTTGTACAATTCCTACAGTTTCTAGTTAAGCTTCAGGATCAACCTCTACCAACAGCAATTGGAGAGTATAAAAACCATCCTCTCTATGCGCTGAAGAGGCACCTCTTGAAATACCAGGCAATCTATCCTGAATCAGCTGCTATCCTGGGGTACTGCAGGGGAGAGGCTGTCTACTCCAGGTGAGTAGTGCAGTGCCAGCAGTAGTCTAAGGCCACCTGCGTAGACAAGAAGGGCATTTAGCTGTTCAGACAGCATTTGTGTATCACTTAGATACACCTTTTCTACTCTTCCTAACGTGATAACAGTTTAGAGAGACTTCAGAACTCTTATGGTTCCTTCCTTCTGGCCTTTATAGGGACTGTGTACACACGCTGCACTCCAAGGACACTTGGCTGAAGCAAGCTCGTGTGGTGAGGATCGGAGAAGTGCCTTACAAGGTAGGAGGATCTGACTTCCTCTGCCCTCTAAAGTTCAGGCTCTGGTTTGGGTTTTGCCTTCTCTCTGTCAGCAGATGTATATTTCTCACTTGCATGGCTTGTGGTGTCTCTACTGGGAATCTGTGCTTCTAGTCCCTATATACCAAAGCACAGGTCTCTGTTCTTCCCACCCCAAGGGTATTGAGCAGAGTTGCACACTTTCCATCTTCAAAGGCGTCCTAGAGTTCTATCTGAACTGCACAATCTGGCTCCCTTTTGCATACAGGCGCCATGGGTTACCACTTTACAAGCAGTGGATACTGACACTAGAAAATGGGCATTTCTTCCCTCCAAAAGCCTTCTCCTTTGATGCCCTGGGGAAGTCTGAAGTCACCAGCAGCTTGTTGCAATGTTACAGGCTTGGTCATTGTATTTGTGCAGATGGTGAAGGGGTTTTCCAACCAGGCTCGGAAGGCACGTCTCGCAGAGCCTACAAACCAGGACAAGGAGGACCTGGCGCTGTTTGGCCGCTGGCAGACAGAGGAGTTTCAGCCGCCTGTAGCAGTGGATGGAAAGGTAGCTGAGAAGGCAGCTGGTAAAGGCAGTGTTTTTGTGGAGCCATGGGCTTTATTTTTCCCGAAGTTGCATGTTTCAGAGGTGGAATCACAGTCAATAACCTCTGGATTCAGGATTAAGAGTTCAGAGGTTACTGCACCCAGGAGGAAATGGTCAGAACTTCACTGAGGACCTTCCTCAGTCCAAGTAATGAGTGCTTGCAGTGCAGGCTGCCAACTTCATCATTTCATTGATCTGAGTTTGCTGTCCCATGTTTGTTGTGCTGATTCTCTCTGCATTACAGCCTGACTAGCAAGGCCTGGGCAGAGAACATAGCTGGGAGATAACCATGCAGCTAAACTCAAGGCTTGTACCTTGTCATGTGAATACTAATTGAGAGCTGGAGTGGAACATAGCAGATCAGCAGGAAGGGAGAGTCCCTGTGCTGCAGCAGGGAGCAGGACTCTCACTGTTCCTCTTTGATTTTCAATGACAGGTTCCTCGGAATGAATATGGAAATGTTTATCTCTTCCTGCCATCCATGTTACCCATTGGCTGCGTGCAGTTGAAGCTCCCGAATCTGAACAGAGTGGCGCGGAAGTTGGACATTGACTGCGCTCAGGCCATCACTGGATTTGATTTTCACGGTGGCTACTCACACCCAGTGTACGTAAAGCTCTTTTCTTGCACCTGACAGATCTTGATGTCTGGCACAAGTTGTATACCCTGTGTTAAGGAGTACATCTGATGGGTTACACTGATGAGACAATTCTGGTCAGCAAGCATTTGCTCCCTTTCTGTTTCCTTCTAGTAACTGACACCGTTGTGTTTTCCTTCCTAGCATCGATGGCTACGTTGTCTGTGAGGAGTTTAAAGAGGTGCTCATTGCTGCCTGGGAGAATGAACAAGCAGAAATAGAAAGGAAGGAGCAAGAGGTGAGAATTACTTTTGCAGCTTCCCTATTTATTAAGTAAATTTAATTGAAACTATGGACAGTTAAACAAGGGCAGGCTCATAGCAAGAGGCATGGAGCTCTGCGACAATGAAGGGCCTATCTACATCTCCCCTCTATCAAGTTAAAGCCATTCGCCTTGTCCTGTTCCTACAGGCCCTTGTCCCAAGCCCCTCTCCAGGTTTCCTGCAGCCCCTTTAGGCACTGGAGCTGCTCTCAGGTCTCCTCTTAAGGAGCCTTCTTTTCTCCAGGCTGCCCCAGCCCAGCTCTCTCAGCCTGGCTCCAGAGCAGAGCTGCTCCAGCCTTTGGAGCATCTCCATGGCCTTCTCTGGACTTGCTCCAACAATATTGTTCCAAAATGAGGGATACACACAGGAGGTTGCAGTTTTGGAGCCATTAGAAAGTGGCAGCAATTCATGTGTTTAGCAGATAACTGGACACCAACACATTTTACTGTTAAGAATCCTGCCGGCCTCTAATCATGTAATATGAGACATGTAAGTTGATGTGAAACTGCCATTAAAAAAATCACACATCTTCAAAGTTCCATTTCCTGTGGGTGTAAATACATTGAAACCTACAGTAGTAAATTTCTCTCTATAACAACCCCATGTAGAAGCGTGAGAAGAGAGCTCTGGCGAATTGGAAGCTGCTGATAAAAGGACTTCTCATCAGAGAGAGACTGAAGAAACGCTACTCCTTCAAGGTACCTGCATTTCTAGCAGTGATTTCTTTTTCAGGGTGGTAGTTCAGAGTCATAGAATCACACAGTGGTCTGGATTGGAAGGGACCTTAAAGCTCATCCAGTTCCAGCCCCAGGGCATGGTGGAACCCAAGCTATAGCAGTGGAGGTGACACATGCTCCATAGGTAGATGCGTGAGATGGAGATGGCCCAGCCCCACAGAGGGCTGATGATGCAGTGTGTAACTGCTGGGTCTACAAGAGCTCACCAGAGTCAGCTCCCATCCCCTCTCTGAGTTTTGCTTTAGGCTGCCACCCAGCTGAGCAGCACCACTACAAAGATACCAACTGTTCCCTACCTTTTTTACAGGCTGTCTCCCATAAAAGTCTCTCCTGAAGAGGTTTCAGTCTCTCTTCATTTGTTGCCTGTTTTCTGGCAGCTGTGTGGACAGTTTGGTTATGTGCTTGCTTTGCTGTGGGCAGTTACAAGTGGTTTCTAGAGCAAGTCCTTGATTTTCATGCCTGTTTTCTTCCAGACTGAACCCTCAGCACCAGCGACAGGGAAAGGAGCAGGATCCTCTTCTGAAGAAGGAGGAGGTCCGAGCTCAGAGCTTGCAGCAGGGAATGTGGATCTCTTCTGGCCTCAGAATCGCCAGTTGGAGATGAAGAAGGAAGGGAAGACAACCAGAAAGAGCAAGCGAGAAATTAAAGGGGAGGAAGCCCATTTGTTTCCTTTTGAGAAACTGTGAGCAGAACAGGGTTTGCTTTGCTGTTTCCAGATTGCAGGAACAAGTCACAACAGATATCCTTTACCAGTCACTCTACCTAGGAGGACTAAGCCCTTTCACTTACGTTTCTGAGCTGTCAGGGATCAGCCTCACTCAGTATCTAGAGCTGCTTTTGCTGTCACAGGTAATGAGATCCATCCTTTTATCCTTGGATGTGGATGTGCAGCGGTACCTTCTGAGATCACGTTGTGCTGTCAGGGTTTTCTGCTCTTTTTTACATCACTTGGCACTAATAACTCACTTTTCTGAGGCATTCTTCCATTAGCACTGGCTTTTCCCACTTTTTTCCTTCCCATTCTTTCCTGCTTGCTCAGGACAACAGCACATGGCTGCTGGTTCAGTCTGCAGCAAGCTGGCCACAGAACTGCTGACACCTCGTTTGATTTGTACCTTACCCACGTCAGGGGTGAGGTGAAGCTCTGGTCAGGCTGCCTCCTCACGCAAGGGGCAACATGCAGTCAGGAGCTGGAGGAATGTGGGAGTTTATTTCCTAAGGAATTCCTGCTGTTTGTGAAGCACAGGTTTGACTTTTCAGCCTGCATCTTCCTTTGCTTTCAGAAATCAGGGAGAAGCCCTCTCCTCAGGTCAAACTTCAGTTGCAATACATCTTAATTTCAATACACACATGTATTCAAATATATATATACATGTATACAGGTGTATACATATATATGCACATATATTCCAATTACTTCAGCTTTATCAAGACCCACGTGGGTACATTCTGAGGCAAAACCTGAAAAAGTGGCTGTCATTGGCAGAAACAAAAACTCTCTACAACCAGAGAGTTTGTGTAACTGTTACCCAGTCCCTCAGCATTTAAAAGCTGTTGGGAGGAGTTACATCTGCACCAGCTTTTCCTGCAGTAGAAATGCTCATCTGTCTGTTGTAGTTATACATAAGTTACACTGACACTGTCTCTTCAGAAAGAGAGGGGAATAGCCTAGTCATTGCTGGGCACTAGCACAGAGGAAAGGTGAACATGCAAGAAGATGGTTTATGCTTTGTTATGTTCAGAAAAAAAAAGCTTTATTTTTGTATTGTATTTGTAGAATGAAATAAAACATGGAGAAAGAGTGTGTGGTCTGTGAAACCTCCCCTGCAGGCAGCTCATCCTGCAGGGAGCAGCTCCTGCCCTGCAAGCCATGGGCAGGGACCCCTTCAACTGGAGCAGCTGCTCCAAGCCCCTGTGTTCAACCTGGCCTTGAACACTGCCAGGGATGGGGCAGCCACAGCTTCTCTGGGCACCCTGTGCCAGCGCCTCAACACCCTCACAGGGAAGAGCTTCTGCCTAAGAGCTCATCTCAGTCTCCCCTGGGGCAGGTTAAAGCCATTCCCCTTGGCCTGTCCCTACAGGCCCTTGGCAAAAGTAAATGAAGACTTTATTTTTTCATCAGACACAAGGTGACATCCCTTTAATGTGATACAAACACAAAAGCTCAAAATTCAGGCTAATAAAGTCTATGAAACCTAATCAGGCACAACTGTTTTCATGGTTTAATTTCATGGAGTATGGTCATTGCCATTACTGAGTGAAATTCAAGAAAGAAATAATACACACAGCAAAACCCCCCAAATATAAAGAATATACATTCAGTTACAAAAGTTACTTTTGTTTCAAGGCAGCAGGCTTGATTTCTGGAGGTTGGTAACCTCTGAGTACCCCTTAAGTAAGTGCAACTGGAAGGTTCATTTCTGATGTAGTTACACAATGGTGTAAGTCCATTCTTCCATTTCAGATGCTTAACCAAGACCAACTTGGAGACGTATAAAAACTTGAGGGAAATCAATGCTTTGGGCCCAATCTGCACTGCCTCAGGGCACACGCACCTGGCTGCTTGTTATTGCAAGTTACACTGAAAAGCCCCAGTCCAAAAGTGTACATTTAACATGAGCATCATGTGAAACCTAAGTTGTGGTTCCCCTTTGAAAACACACACACGCCCCTCCTAATGCATCAGCCAAAGCAGCATATGTGACTGTGCAGAGAACAGGCTGCAGAGAGAGGTTAGTCACAGGCACACCTGTATTGCCTAAGGAGATCTGATCACCTCCATAGGATGAAGCTGGTGCTTGCTCCATGACACACAAGGTGCCTCACCTGTCATTGAGGACTTGCCAAGTGCTCAAATCAGGAGCTAGTGAGCCGTTAAGAGGTACAAACTGCTGGGTTTGCTGATCAACACAGACACTCTAAAATGCCTTTTTTTGCCCCAAAAAAGTCAGCATCACTGACTTCTGCGAACACCAGCAGAGTCTCGTGTAGGCAGATAGGGCCTGGCGGCCGGAAGATATCATGCTGTACGGAAAGATAAGACCCCTCTCCAGGTAGCCAATAGCATTTAGGTGATGATACCAGTTTTACGATGCAAGCAGACGGAAATGACATTGTAAACCTAGGCTATATAACACCGTGTTCTCTCTCACTAAACGCCATTTGCCGTCCACCACATTGGTGTCTGTGAGCATTAGGACCGAGCGGCCCAAGGGGCCGTCGCGCTGTTCCTGAACCAGGTTGTCACACCTCTCGAAGGCAACAAGTGGTGCCGAAACCTGGGAAGCTGGAAGGCAGGTACCCGGCGGACACTTGGGAGGCCGACAGCAGGGAACCCAAGTGAACCCGGGAAGCCTGATAGTCAGGAGCACAGGGGGTCGGGAATCACCTGGATGGGTGAACGGTGGCCGGAGCGGCTGGACCAGCCCGGCAGAGGGTGGACGCTCCCGGACCCACAAGGAGTATGGAAGCTCTTGTGAAGGTTGTATCAGAATTACATAAGCAGTGGGATATTGATTGTAAACCTAAAGATTTTACTCTCGTTGTTGAGAGACTTGTGAAAATTGGGGCTATTGCCCAACCGGTGGATATTCTCCACCCAGAATCATGGCATAAATGTACTAACGCATTAGCTGAGGAGACGATGTCCTCAGGTAGTGGGAAACATCTTAAGTCATGGGGGAGTCGTCCAGGCTCTGTGGAAGGCCCTGCAAGAGCAGGAAACCTGGAAGGCAGCAAGGGAGTGTTTGATGGCCACCCCGAAGTTAGGATTCGGGGCAGCCACACAGACTTTGCCCCCCCCAGACTATGCCGACTCCATTAGCCCGGAAGATCGGCAAGAGGGCAATATGACCCCTCCATCCTCGGGCGCTGACAGCTCGCGGAGGGACAGAACCAGGCTGGATCCCTCTGCGGAGCGCTGGCTGAGGAAGGCAGGGGGGCCGTGGAGAGAGCAGAGCCCTCGGAGGTCAGGGCCAGACCGCTGCCCTATGCGCCCCAAGATGGCGCCGAGCACAAAGGCGAAGGGCGGGGTGAGGATGCTCCTGGCGGGAAGAGAGAGGGAGCACCAGAAGGGGAAGAGGGTGCAGGCGCAGGGCGGACACCCGATCCGAGCGGCATCGGGATCAGTGCCCATGATGGGCACACACCCCCGAACAAAGGGAGGGAGCACAAGAAGGGAAATGGGGGGGCGTGCAGGGCGGACACCGATCCAAGTGGGCATCGGGAACAGTGCCCATGATGGACACACACCCCCTGAGCAGAGAGAGGGAGCACAAGAAGGGAAATGGGGGGGCGTGCAGGGCGGACACCGATCCAAGTGGGCATCGGGATCAGTGCCCATGCTGGACACACACCCCCGAGCACAGGGAGGGGTGAGCCCAAAGGGGAGGAACGGCCCCGCCCACCGGAGAAGCGGGCGGGGTTGGAACCCGAGCAGAGGGAGGGGCGAACCCAGAGGGAGGGAACGGCCAACCCACAAAAGCGGGCGGGGCCGGAGCCCAACAAACAGGCACCGAAAACCGGAAGTAGCCGCCAGTCGAGTTCCGGCTCTGGACCAGACACGGGTGGGACGAGCGGTCCGCAACCGATTGAAGGTTAGAGGAGGAGGAAACAGAGATAAACAAAATCAAGAGCCAAAGTATTCCCACCCAAACTACAGAGGGACCACGAGGGGAAGAAATCCCTCTGACAGATTGGAAGAAAATACAAATTGCGTGCGCCGACCGGACCTCACCAGCCATATTAAGGTTCCCGGTCCGTGTGGCACCTGGGGGACAGAGGCACTATTCACCAATAAGCCCCAAGAACATACAAGTGATTGTTAAGGCAATTGCAGATAAAGGGCTTAATTCTGCCATGAGTTTCTATCCACAGGACTGGATTATCGGACGTCCCTGTAACCCGTATACCCTGGTGACAAGAGAGGACGATAAGCCAACAAGCATCCAGCCTGCACCTGAGAGTTCTGCACCGATTAGATCCAAACGACAGCCAACGCAGTGCCTTTGTATACTGAATAAGCTCATGTCGTTTGTAAAGAGCCGGTTAGAGAGAGTTAACATCATGTTAGTAGAACGCCAGCAACTGCTTTAAAAACGCAGCCAACAACTGCTTTAAGAATGTTCTTGTTCAAAATTTCCTTTAGTTATCCCCAGTAATACCCTGTTATTCCCAGTTATCCTCCTGTTATCTCTTGCTTACTGTGCCTTATGTTTTCTATCCAAGTTTCTGATATATATCCTAAGTCTGTTGTAGAGCAGAGAATAGGAGTAGAATGCATTTAGTATATTTTTACGATATATATATTCTTTAAGATTGTTACATTTTAGCCAATTTAATTAAGCATAGGGAGGGGGGAAATGTAGGCAGATAGGGCCTGGCGGCCGGAAGATATCATGTTGTACGGAAAGATAAGACCCCTCTCCAGGTAGCTGTCATGGGTTCAGCAGTAGCTCATGCTCTGCCAGGGAGGAGGGATAGAGCGCCTGGTCTGGGCTCGTCGGGGAGGTATCCCATACCACAGCACGTCCTGCTCGGGGAGGGGACTGGAAACTGGTCAGAAGGGAAGGGGTTAAATCTCTTCCGGGCTGGGCTCGTTTCGGCGGGTGGTATCGTATTGTCTCTCCCTGTTTATTTCCTCTAACATTGATTTGGTAGTGGTAGCAGTAGTGATTTGTGTTATACCTTAATTGCTGGACTGATTTTACCTCAATCCGTGGGAGTTGTATTCCTCCGGCTCTCCTCCCCATCCCTCCGGGAGTGGGAAGGTGGGGGGGGAACAAAGGAGTGTGTGGGACTCTGGGAGTGAGTGAGGGAACTCTGCAGATTTAGTTTAAACCACGACAGTAGCCAATAGCATTTAGGTGATGATACCAGTTTTACGATGCAAGCAGATGGAAACGACATCGTAAACCTAGGCTATATAACACCGTGTTCTCTCTCAATAAACGCCATTTGCCATCCACCACGTTGGTGTCTGTGAGCATGTGGACCGAGCAGCCCAAGGAGGGGCCGTCATGCTGTTCCTGAACCAAGTCGTCATACCTCTCGAAGGCAACAGTCTTGTTTTCATGATAACGTGTAGCAAGCCCCTGCACCCACATTGCTGGCCTGGGATGCGCTGTGAGTGTGCTGCACTAACCAGGACAGGAACGCATTGGAAGAGTCTCTAACAAGGATACAGTGCCCAAACTTGAGCAGCAACTCCTCACTGCTGCTTCTTTGGTGGGACCCGAGATCTTGCCACCACAATGGGCACTACAGAGAGCAGCCCGATGAGCAGAGCCCAGAGGGGCCGGTAGAAGAGCCAACCCACAGAGATGGTCAGGAGCGACAGCGAACTGGCCACGCAGAAGGCAAACGCCTTTAATCCAATGTTAACCAGATCTCTCACAACAGGAAACCAGTCCACTGCAGGAAGAATTAAACCAGGGATAAAGGAGTTGATAAATGACGGTTTAACAGGAAATCATGTTCAGGATTTGCTCACTATTGCAATCAGAAGACAGACTCCAATTACTTATCACGGGCACTGGATGCAGTAGAGCATCCTCAAGGCATTTGATAACTAAGCAAGAGCTAAATATAAAAGGCAATGGAATTTTCATCTCCTCAGACAGGAAGCAATCCCAAATTAAGTCCAAGGCTTGAGAGGTGGAGCACCCTGACAGCCTTGAAGCTATGGAACAAGTCTAGAGCAACTGATATAACACACACTAAACACAAACTGGTTTCTGGCAACAACAATCTTGCAGTAGCATGTCTATGGATAAACAGGGGGAGAAAAAGAGCTCACAGCTACAAAGCAAATGTTAGCTTTGATGTCTGGAGTTTATACAAGTGTGAGGCACCATCTGCTTTTCTGTGTTTTTATTCCAACATCTTCCTATGTTAGAAGGATAAAAGCTTTCCTTGCTCTTTGTTCACAGTAGGGTAAAATAACCAGACACACAGACATGTTACTGTACAACCACTCAAACCTCTTGGGGGACCACCTGTGTTTGGGTTTAGAAAGTAACCGGATTGCAGCACCTTGGACTTGGGAGAAGCAGCCCAACACATGCTTCATCCTGGTTTTGGTGAGCACCGGGCTGGGGGGCTCCCGAGACTGGCAATGTGTTAATGTTCACAAAGCAGCCATCCAGTTCTGGGATCCTGTCTCCCTGCGATTGCCTACTGCAGCTTTCAGATCCAATCCAGTCTGAGTCCAAACCAGATTCCTTCTGCCCTCCAAAGTAATTAACTGCAAATGTGAACAGTTAATCAAAATCACTTTACCTTCCTGTAAAGCAACTTACCCAGAGTGTAGAAGATTCGGGTCATGAGGCTGATGCCCACAAACATCGCCAGCCAGCCCGCTCCACGCAGCGCCCAGGTCTTCATGGTGTTCCCCTGGTGCTCCTTCTGAAACACTTCCTGAAAGCAAACACCATCACATGCAACCTGGCTCTCCATTCCTCTCCACATCCTCCTGATTCCAGTGCATTATGAGCAAACCAGAGCTGGCAGCACTGCTGCTGCACTACCACCTCCAATCTTAGCCCCTCACTACTCCAGTGTATATCTCACCTCCACAGTGAGGTCCCCAGGGTACAGGATCTGCAGGACATCTCCAGACTTGGTATGATACGGCACCAGCTGATCTCCTCGCTGGCGAGCGACCACAGTCACCTGTGAGAAAGGGAGAACATTTACTGGTTACTGAGCTGGGAACAGAGTTTGTGAAATACAGGAACAGCTCAGGACTCACCTTCTCAGCAGAGCCCAAATGGGGGTCATCTCCACTCAGACCTGCATAGAAGAACGAGACACGAAGATCTCCCACCTACAGACAGAACAGTGGAAGTCAAGAAGGATTTCTTTACAAAGGAAAATCACAGGAAAAGACACCTCTGCATGGGAATACCCTTTCTGCATCAGCTCTTTTCCTTATTTCAAGCCAGAGGATACCCAGCATGATTTCCAAGCTGCACTATTTTTCAGGCCTGGTCAATAGCCAAAACAGGGCAGCTCAAATGGTGCTTTGCAACACCCCCTCTGATTTAGCTGCAGAAGCACATTAACACCAGTGAGACACTTTGTTCATCCCTTGTCATGTTACTTCTTGGCAGAGGAGGGCAGGCAGCACTCATGTCATTGTATTCCATTCAGTACAGCAAAGCAGAATTAGAACCCACCTCCCAGCACCATCCTGTGTCTTTCCATTTAAAAGTATGGCAAACTCAATAAAACAGAAGACAAAAGCAGCCTCAGAAGCTTCCTGCAAGCAAAGCACTTGTGCTGAAGGGGACAGTACTATGGGTGTTATCTCTGTGACGGTCTGCACTCTGACTTCTATGTATCTAAATAGGAATGGGACATGCCACAACTTCCTTTTTCACATAAAAGCAATCACTGCTTTGGTTTATCTTTCCCATCTTACTTCTGGTCGCCTGGGGTTGTCACTGTGGTAAAAGTAATCTCCTCCGCGGGTAACATCAGCATGGGGATCCTCAAGGTGTGACAAGCTCAGCTGCTTGAAGTCATCAATTTTATCCACAAGACCTAAGCAGAATAAGGAAACAAACTCAGGTCCAGCATCTAACTTGGAACAGGTAATTTCCTGGCTGGCTTTTCCATTGTCACTTGAAATCACCACCACTGTGGAAAGAACCAAAGTCCATTGCTTATGCAACAGCAGACCCAGAACCAACACAAAGCAATCCTTACCCTTGGAAAGAACAAAGCTGCCAACCTGGACGTTAGAAGAAACAGCAGTGAAAGACTCCACAGCCATAGCACTGAGGAACAGAGAGAGACCCTGATTAGTCCTGGAGTTATGAACAAGTTCTTCATCTGCAGTATGTAATACACAGCAGATAAAAGGTCCTACATCAAACATCAGGAGAAACTCAGTTGAATGGTTGTAATGATGTGAAAACAAATCCATCGAGAAACTGTGCCCAGATTTCACAGTGTTGGAGCCATTAAAATAACTTAAGACAAGACATGACTGTCTCATCCCCCACCCCAACCTTCCAGTCACACTGTAGGATTGCACTAGGAAGCTTCTCTATGGTGCTATAGAGGTTTTGAGTGATGAGGATTGAATCATATTCCTAGATGAGTTCCTTCAACATTTAACTACACCCATCAATGTATTTTATTTCTAGCCTGAATTTATTTAGCTTCTCCTGTCAACTGCTGGATCTCACCTGCTAAATCAAGAAACCTACATCACAAACCTTCTCCATATACAGGTACTTCTACATCACAGCCAAGTTAATAACATTCCAGACTCAGGATTCCTTTACTTACAGTCCTCATTCCCACCAGCAGTACTACTGGAACCTCCTTGGCAAGAGACCAGAGATTTTATTTTTACAAACGTCTAAGTTGTATGGAGGGAAGGAAGACACATAGCACACACTTAAAATAGCGTCTCATTCATGCAAGGCATGAACTCTAAAGTTCAGCAAGTCTGCACACACCACACTGTCTCATGAGAGGATCTACCACAGTTACACCGAGTCTCCTTGGTTTGTACCAAGCTAAAACTTAGCATTAAAATAGCCCATTGTAGTGTAATTACAATGTTAGTTGTAGTGTAGCTACAGTGTTGCAGATGAGAGCTATATGAAACAAATTATATATGGGAGATTGCCACAAATAAGCTGATGAGCTCATGCATGCCAGCTTAGAGAAAGCAGGATGAAGTGGTGTGACAAGCTCCTGGGATGCCTCCTTTTCTACCCCTCCGCTTGTAACAGAAGAATTAGTGACAGACTGCACTAACAGATAATAAAAGTCAGAAGGAACCCATTCAAGTTCTCCCACATGGAGACCACATAGTAATAGTAGCCTGATGTCCAGCCATTGCATAGCTTAATTCTGGTTCCACCAGGCGGCTCCCCAGTTTCTCTATCCTTTAGTTCTCCCAACTAGCAAAAGACTAACAGCTTCCATCTACTTCACTGTGTCATGAAGATGGGTCATTTAGCTTTCAACTTTGACCAGATACAGGGACAGAACTGAGAGGGCCCGTGCCAGGCAGTAACTTACCTGGGGTTTTTGTGCCCAATTTCTCGATCAAAGTTCCTGCTGTTCACAACTTCCGACTTCCATTCAGTGTCTGAATAGAATAACAGGGCAGTTGATGAACAGATAGCAAGAATTTACACACAGGTCCTCTCAAGCAACTAATCAGTTCCAAGTTATACTTGTAGTATGCACATCAAGGTCTGTATGTGATACTCTGTACTGATACTTATATCCATCTTCCCAGCATATTAACAAGGCATGGCAGGACTTCGGGGAAAAAAAAGAAAGGATTTGAGGGATAAATTTGTAACTCAACTTTCCAAAGCCTGGGAAAGAGTGAGAACAAATTTGTTTTGCCAACACCCAAATCAGGAATTAAATATTTACTTGACAATAAACTAAGTTAATATTCCCCAAGGCGAGTCTGTTCTGCCCACGATGCCCACTGCTAAGCAACCTCCCTGTCTTTATTTCATCCCACAAGCTCCCTCATTCCTCTTCTTCCCAATCTCCTGTTTTTCACAGCTCCTTATGTATGTCCATGCTGCAGGGTCCCATGCTTCACTGGGGCTGGGGTATTTTTAGGCTCACACCCAGAAACTGCTGCACACCCACGTTATACATCCATCTGTTTTCAGCAGAGATAAATAAAGCACAGAGACCAAACTCCAGATACTTGATGACTCAGAGGGTTTTTCTGCCACTGGGTAGATCAGAATAATCCTCTCAGTTCTGTTCCTGCCAAAAGAGCTTTTGGCAAAGGCCACAGTAGGCATCAGAAGGTGCTGGTGGTTTTCAGCAGCTGGTATCAACACCTGAACACATTCACAACAGGCTGTCTTACAGACTGGAGCTGCACTGCTCTTCCCTTCTCCTCTGCTCATACTACATATATGCCCAATTACTCCACTTCTGACAGGTGTTCTCAGGAGTAGCTTTGAACACATTCCCACCTCTGCCCATCTCCTGACACTAAGGACCTTAAAGGCCCTGTCTCTGGAGCACTCTGTTCCTGGATGCTGCTCTGAACCTCAAAGAGTTTCAGGACTTAGATTTTCTGTAGTAGCTGTTTATTAAGAGCACACCTCCTTTCACATCAGTTACCTCCAGAAGGGGAGGTTCTGTCATTGGTTTAGGAAACAGAACTTTTGCTTATTTCTTCACATTCCTTTCTTTCCCAACAAGAAAATAGAGGGCTTACAACAGAAGTCAAAATCCACACACATAAAAGTTCAAAGTTACATATAAAAGGGACTTTCCATTGCTAGACTTACTGTATGTATACTTTGTCTCTTTCTTAATCTCACCATTCTCTTCATATTCCCTGGAGAGAAAAGGGGTGGAATGAGTACCAGAACACACACCCCTGCTCAGGGCAGAACACACTTCACAAATGAAACACAGACAGCTCACTGGCAATGCAAACTTGTCTTTGCAAGTAAACTAAGTCTCTAAACTATTCTGAAGACACAGATTTTCAATACAAGGACAAAACTACACACAAATGCTAAACAGCCACAACCCTTTTACCTCCATGTTGCCAAGTAGGAACTGACTAGATAGATGGGAACAATCAGTATTAAAGACAGCGAGATAAACTAACCTAAATCAACAAGTCTTTTATAGAGGCTGCACCAGAAGCATGTTAAAACAGAGAAATGATTTTTTTACACTTTCACAATGTCTAACAGGCTTTTTTGTATGACAGAAAAGACATTTGAAATGTGAATTCTGTGGACTCAGACCTACTTAATAACTAATAATTTCTATACTATTGTCAGAGGAATTATTATTACCAACAGAAATGTTCTCCCTCTTCTTCTTGAGACTATGGACAGAATTCTCCTGCTGTAAGGAGCTGGGGTTACTTGAGTGGGGGGACAGAAAAAAAATGTCATGGGATCCTGTTAATACAACAGCTTCATAAGCAACTTTTAAAGGTTACTGTCACTTACTTGGATTCTTCATATTCTACCCACTGGTACATTTCCACGTTACGCTTAAGTTTGACAGCCTGGATGGAGAGCCCATAGCTGGGATCAAACAAAGGCTGTGCAAAAGGAAGAGAAAGCACAGGTCAGTATAAATGCTGTACCTCACAAACTGTCCTATACTATCAAACCCATTTCCATACCTCAGTGTACTTAGGACTATGTTACACACTGCTGAATACAGCAGAACTGTTACAAAAGACAAACAGGAGCAACTCTTTTTATCACTGATAAATCTGAGCTAAAGAATCATCATCAAATACTACTGCCACAGTGAAGAATAAAGTCAGAAATGCTGATGGGATGCAGACTTAAGTGTGCAAATCAGGGGAAGTTTTATTTTGCTGGAAGGTGCTGTGCTGTGCCACTTTCTGCAACACAGGCTGCCCACAGAGAACATTCTCACTACTGAAAAGAAAGAACTGGCAGAGCCTCTGTATTGGAAGAGCCTGAAGACTTCACAGTACCATGAATACGCAACAGGTTCTCTATAAAAAAGGGAATTGAAATGATCCCCCAAATGCAGTGGGAGGGTAAACACAGCTTTAGAGGTGGCACACAGCTTTAGAGGGAGACCAAGGCTGTGGAGCATCTCCCTGATTCCAGGCCAAGAAGCAACACCAGCAATGCTTACAGAGAGAAGCTACATATCTTTTCCTGGCTATTAAAACTCATTTTAATTGGTAAAGACTTTTCCTTTCCTCCAAGCTTGAAATACTCACATATTCATGTTATTTACCTTAGACGTACTCAGAGCACCCACTAAGTGCACCAGTCTCCCTTCATTCTCCTGGGACACACTGTGAATGCTGTCAAGAGGGATCACAAGCGAAAGCCCCTCATCAAGAGATTTGGCTGTCCTCAAAGCTCGGCCCTGCAACCCAGAAAAGCAAAATCAAGCTGTGGAGAACTAACGGCACAGCAGTAGTTTGTGACAAAAGGTGGCAAACAAGTGATCTGAAGGCCATAGCAGATGCTTCTATATCTATCTTATAGAATCATAGAAGAGTTGGGGTTGGAAAGGACCTCAAGATCATCCAGTTACAACCCCCCTGCCATGGGCAGGGACACCTCACACTAAACCATAGCACCCAAGGCTTCATCCAACCTGGCCTTGAACACTGCCAGGGATGGAGAATTCACAACCTCCCTGGGCAATCCATTCCAGTGCCTCAGCACCCTAACAGTAAAGAATTTCTTCCTTAGATCCAATCTAAACTTCCCCTGTTTCAGTTTGAACCCGTTACCCCTTGCCCTGTCACTACAGTCCCTAATGAATAGTCCCTCACCAGAATCCTTATAGCCCCCTTTCAGATACTGGAAGGCTGCTATGAGGTCTCCACGCAGCCTTCTCTTCTCCAGGCTGAACAGCCCCAACTTTCTCAGCCTGTCTTCATACAGAAGGTGCTCCAGTCCCCTGATTAACCTCATGGCCTCCTCTGGACTTGTTCCAACAGTTCCATGTCCTTTTTATGTTGAGGACACCAGAACTGCACACAATACTCCAAGTGAGGTCTCACAAGAGCAGAGTAGAGGGGCAAGATCACCTCCTTCGACCTGCTGGTCAAGCTCCTTTTGATGCAGCCCAGAATACGGTTGGCTTTCCGGGCTGTAAGCGCACACTGAAGCCCCCTCATGTTCATTTTCTCATCAAACAACATCCCCAGGTCCTTCTCCTTCAAGGCATATCCTTAAAACACACTTGGATGAAGCTGTAACATGACCATTTTAGTAAGCCTATAAATGCAAAACTAGTTGAATGGCACCTCAGCTGTGACATTTTGAAGCTGTGCAGAAGCACTGACCATATGTCACTTACTTCATTGGTAAAAAGAAGATAGAAAGCCAGAAGAAACGTGACAAGTCCAATCAACATGCCTCCAGAAGTCTCGCTCAGTCTCTCCAGGAACCCTGGTTTGGACTCACTTGTGATTTTAACATGTTCTTTTCTGCTGCCTGTGTCAGAGAACTGGTGGAGACAAACCAAAAATGCAATATTGGTGTGAAAGGGGAAGGTATCCTGTTGCAAAATAACTCTTTTAGCTTGGGTAATGGTGCTGCTCTACAGAGTAGCACCTCCTGTCTTGGACCAAAACCTTCTTAAATGCCTCATCACACTTTTAATGCCAGAAAAGCAGTCACTATATAAAACCAAAGCCTGATGGGAAAACCACAACTTCTGTTATGGCAGTTCAACGTGTTCCCTCAAGCTTCCATCAGTCCTGTCTCCAGGTTCCCTAGTTGGTGCTCACACCCTGCATTCGGGCCATGACAAAGTGAGTAATAGTCCTGAATTCCAGAGCAGCTAAAACACAGCTATAAATAACAAGTTACATTTTACCTCACCAGTGGAAAAACGCCTTCATGCTTTAAAATATGTGCTTCCTGGGTAACGAAAAGAGACAACTGAAAACACCCCTGTTAATGCTGCCCTAGCCGGTGCCACGTTAAAGCATGCAAGCCCAGGGGGGTTTCTCTGTGTCTACGTTGGCTGTGGGGAACAACTAAGATGCAACTTCAGGTTAGGACACGTACACAAGAGAGGAGGTGAGGCTTTTGCTTATCTCAAGGTACCAGGCGGGATGTGGCAGCAGCCGATCGGCTGCACAAAGCCCCCAGCCCCCATAGACCACCTCAGCGGGGCGGGAAAGGGCCAGTGCAGGGACCCACCACACACCGGACCGGTCCGAGCAGCACTTACATTCCTCGACATGTTGGACTCCTTGGTCTCGCCGGGTATCACCTCAGAGAAGCCGCAAGAGCCGCGCACCGAGAGCCGCCCGCAGCCGCGCCCTCCTTATCCTCACCGCCGAGCCGAGCGGAGCGGAGCCGATCCCAGCCGAGCCGCAATGCATGCCGGGACATGTAGTCCAGCCGATCTGCCGCGGGGCATGCTGGGAGGTGAAGTCCAGCGCCACAGCCCGGCCGGCTCCGGAGCAGTCGCTCGGCCTCCGCGCCGGCGGTGGGGCCGCGGTCGGCCGGAGGTGCGTCACCGGCCGCCGGCGGGCAGGGCAGGTGCTTCCGGAGGCGGGAGGTCATAGCGTGGAGCAGGGAGCCGCTGCCCGTTGCTGTGGCGGTCAGGGATAGCGGAGGCAGCGGTGGAGGCCGGCGGGACGAGTCTGCGTGCGCGCTGCGGGGAAGGTATCGCCCGGCTCCGCCATGTCCTACTGCAGGCAAGAAGGTGCGCCTGGGTGTCCTCCCAATGTCACACTGCCGGGACGGGACAGGCCGGGCGGGCTCATCCTCAGGCGGCCCGGGGAAGGTGGGGAGGACGCGGGTCCACCTTAGCCCGCGAAGGGAAGGCAGAGCCTGAGGGAGGAAAAGGCAGGAAAGCACCAGTGTGTGGCGGAGGGAGAACCGCCTCGCCTCCCCCACCCCGCCCGACCTTTCTCCTCACGGCGGGCGGGAAGCCGCGGTGGGTTGCCCGTGAGGCGGAAGCAGTGAGGGTCACCGCTGTTCCCGGGCCCGCCTGTGTCCCGGCTGCGGGTCCTCACACCGGCCCTGCGGAGGAGGCGCTGCTCTGCAGCGGGAGTTGGAACTTCCTCGGCAAGTGGCCGGAGCTGGGCGCGTTGTGCCTCCGGGCTCTGGTTTTAGCTCGGCCGCTTTGCGGTGCGGTGACTCCCAGTCCCGGAGCACCCTCCCGTAGGGCTGGGTTTCTGTCAGCTGCAATGGCCAGAGGTGGTGGTTTACCTCTTCAGGGGGAGCGCGGTAGGTGGACAGGACAGGCAGGGTGTGAGCTTCGTGTTTATGTATTGTACAAGGTATTATACTGCATAGATGGTGGTGATTGAGAAGCTTGACCACTTCATAACCGGTGGGATGCTCACCCCCCGTTAAGCAATGTAAAATGACTAAATGTGAAGTTTCAATCTGTAAAAAAGCCATTCTATGGTTCTGAAGGCCGTTTTTTCATTTATAAACTTTGGCACATCAAATGCTGATTATAGACTATGGGAGGAAGCCATAACCTATGGGTCCCTTTGCTTTAATGTTAACTTACTTGTCTTGGATCTTTACAAGGCCTGTAAGTTGTCTACAGAGCTCAGTGAAAGGGTTTAGAGTTTGTATATTTCTGGTTCCTTCTATGTAAGAAATGACTGGACATTTTACATTAACTATACAATGCAGAACTGACAGAAAACTGCTCTGTTAAAAGAGGTTTAGATTTATCTGCTTTTCTGACATATTTAAATGGGAAGTTACTGAACTTCAGCTGGTTGAGGTCGCATTGAGAGCCAAAAAGACACTAGTTTCTAATATGCCAAGTCATTGTTGTGGCTTTATGAACTTGGGAAAACAGAAGGAAGTTCTTGGGGAATTTACCGTTTACTTTCGACTCAATGAATACCGGGTTATGTGTTCAGAAGAGTTTCATTTGGCTGCTGTTTTCTTCTTGTATCTGCCTCGGAGTGCTTATAGTAGTTAGAAAACTGCTCAGGTTTCCAGCCAAGCCTCGTCCCACCCCACTACAGTGCTTTGTTAAATCAAGAGTGGCACAGATGCAAGAAGGTGCTGTCTTGGGTTTCTGTCCTTGGTAATGTTCACAGCACCTTTTGCTATAGTTGGTTCCACACCGTTATGGTGCTTTTCAGTATTTAAGTCAGATAATTCCTGTAAAATATTACACCAGTCTTTAGTGTAGAGTAGAGTTACCAATAAGTATCCTATGGAACACTTTAGTGTAGTTTTTCTTTTCCTGTTTTTTTTCCATTCTGCTTCACCTGCATTAGTGCTGGTAATGGAGTAGTTTGAGTTTGGTTTGAAATAGCTTTTTAGCTTCACAGTTCAATGAACTGCACTGTGATCTACAGCCATTACAGTGCATTGGCTGTGAAAGCTGGAGCTTTAGAAGAGTAGAAAGTCAGCTGTATATGAACCAACAGCTGTTCTAATTGAAGGTGAGAAGTACAACAGGATTAATTCACTGTTAACATTAATGCATCACGCTGAATATCTCATTACCTTGTGGTGTTCAGCAGCTTTGTAAATGATTCCTCCGGCATCAGCTTTCCCTGAACTTTTACCTGTTGTCTCCCATATGGCAGGAAAAGACAGAATCATATTTGCTACCAAGGAGGACCATGAGACACCAAGCAGTGCTGAGCTGGTTGCAGATGACCCAGATGACCCTTATGAAGAACAAGGTCAGTAGTAAGCAGAAGAATGGAAGTAAGGAGTGATATATCACATATATACTACCAGTCTTAACCAAGAACAACAGAAAGCCAACCTTGTATGAAGCAGGAACAAATCACTCAGTTTTAAAAACTGAGGGCTCCTGGTTATTCAGTAGATAAACACCCAAACTCTTAGCAGTTTTAACTTCCAAATTAACATCACAAATGACATATTTTCCTTATGGTGGTGTATTTTTCCCTAACTTTTAATAATCTTTCAAGGTAGTCTGTTCAGATGTGTCAATGCATGCCTCATAGTTACTAGCCAGAGATACCCAGAAAAACACTTTTCCTTCCTTTCTTTTATTAGTGATGTTGCAACCTAACCAGTGAAAATTATGGTGGTGTTTTTCACTTTCTAAATGAGGAAATACAGTTTTCAGAGATGCTGAAGTAAGTTACATATCACTGTCATTTATGTGAGTTGCTCACTTGGAATGGCCTGATTTGGTGACCTGTCAATATCCAATTTAATACAAGTTATAGCTGAAATTATAGCTGACTAATCCTGTGCTATACTAGTAGCAATGTAATCAGTAATTCATAGTAATATCTTTCAATGGCACATGGCAGGTAAGTTCAAATCACTCTGTTTTCAACTGTAGCTATCTTGCCTTGAAAAGATGCAAGTTAAAGTTTTCAGTGAAGACTGCAGTTCTGCTGTGAAGTAAATCCAACTGGCTATTGGAGATTTAGGAAAGCAGAATGCTTCTGAGATCAAGACTTGTAATGTTCTGATTGCACAGAACATTTTTGGTTGCTTCTAATGGATAAACGAAATAATCTTCCTATCATGATGGTTAAATAAACTTTGCCCCAAGTTATTAAATTGTCATGAACATCTGTGAATTGGGTTATTTTCTAGATGCCATTATTGCTTAGAGGTCTTTCAGCCTCTTCACTTTGTGTGGAGACCCTTAGAGGGCAGTGTTCAAGCACAGTTCAGCGAATGGAGCGCACAAGGTCATTTTGTTAGTAGTTTAATTTGAACCATATCCTTCTATGTCATTAAAATAACTGGTTTTCATACATAGGTTTGTGTTGAAATGATTTTGCATTTGGCTGCCTCTCTTGGCTACATTGCAACTGTATGTAGTCAGTAAGTGACTTCTTTTTATGATGATATATAAAAGTTTTGCTTGTCAGCAGTGGTGAGTCCATTCAGTTTTATAGTGATCCAGATGAGAACAATGAGAGAATTTCAGAAAGGTCTTTTAAAACTGCAGTTTAGTTTCTAGCAGGAATTCTGGGGGGGTTTGTCCTTATTTTCCCCATGGGAATGGGGCTTCAGTCCCTAAGAATTTCAGATAGAGGCTTTTATAGGCAGTAAAATCTGTGTGGCACTTATATCTGTTACTGCCTTGACCAGGATGGAAGGTGAATGATCTTAAGGTCCTTTCCAACCCTAACTGTTCTATGATTCTAAGTTATTTGTATAAAGTAGTTCACCCTTAGGTTAGGTAGAAAGCAGTGTCTAAGGAGAACTCACTTTTAAGAGAATTTTTCCTGGCAGTTTGCTACATGGAAGAGTTAATTCCTGACTCAGGCAAATGTAAAATCTGTTACTGGTCTGTTGAGTGAAGAGTTAACAGTCTCTAATGATCAGATGGTGGAATTAAATTCCCCTTATTCCTTTTCTGCAGCCTGGGGCTTTCTGTTTCCTTTGGAAAAACTGGGGACTGTTTGCAAATAAAGCAAAGGAAGATGCTTTTTCTAAATATCACATCTGGAGAGCAAACCCTTGGATACTTTACCATTCACTGAGCTGTTAAGTCACCTTTTGTGGTATACAGCTAAACAAAGTAGCTTCCTATTTAGTGAAGTAAATTAATGTATGCAGTCTGTATTGTGGTTGTTTAAGGTTCACTTGTCTTCTCCCTTATAATTATTCATGGTCTTTGGTAGTAATTAAATATTCTGGTAGTAGAAGGTGTCTCTCTAGCAACAGCATGTGGATGCATATTGGTCCTATAACTAAGCATCTATTTTTGACACTGCCTTCTAAGAGGAAAGGGGAGGGTGCCCATCTCAGGTTTACCATAATAGAGACCTACTCTAAAGGCTTGGAATGTGAACATATAAAACAATTCTCTTGCTACCTCTAAAGGGGGAATCATCTTCCTTCTGTCTCACACCCCACCCCTTGTATGCATACCCCAGGTATATAGTCTTGTGCCACGTATTTTGATAACAAACTACTCTTTAGTTAAAAGAGCCACTTCCTCCTTGTTTAAATGTCTTATTGATTCCTCTTATGTGTATTTTGCTGGATGTTTGAAAGCCATGTAGAGGAGGGGAGGTGGTGGGGTTTTTCTTCACAGTCTTGTATTTACTGCATGTTAGATCACTTGCTTCCTAAATTATAAAGCAGGGAAGAAAACAGAAAACCAGCAGCTAGTTATGTCAGGGATATCTTAGAGTGACAGTGTGTGTCTGTAGGATTTAAAATGAGAAACTCTGTAGAAGCTGGCAGGTTTTTGGCTTTGTTTTTTTCTCCTTAGCATTTGGTGAGTTACTGCCATGTTTTAAGGATTATTCAGAAAACTTCTTACTGGAATAGTCTCAGGCTACAGTGTATCAGATCAGATCAGAAACAGCTGACATATCACAGAGTGTTGCATTTAGTGGGAGTGAAATTTGTGGGCAGGAAAGATATACAGGCAAAATGCTTTGGAATACGTTGAGGTGCAGAAGCTCATGTGATTTTTATCCAAAAGCAAATGGGAAGGGCTCTGCTCCCCATATTAAAAAATAAATATTGCTTTGTTTGCCCATAAAGCAACATGCAGGCTTTTCTGATTTAACTTCTGCTTTGATTAGAAGAGTTGGTTTCCAGTCTTCAACTTCTGTGGCCTAATTAACTCTAATGACTCTTTTCATCTTTTCTGCTGTGCTATACACAGACCAGTCATATCTGAGGAAGAACAGTTTTATTGTATAGATGTTTTATATCTACATTTATAGATACCTATAGATGTTTTATATATTTATAGTATTGTTTTATAATACAGCTAAAACTTTTATGTGAGGTTTTGGGGTTTTTACAGGGACCTTTTTCATACTCAAGATAAATGTGTAGTTTGGGTTTTTTGGCTAGTTTTCGTTTAGCTTCAGGCATTAATAGACAAGTATTTGAGCAGTGTACTTTAGTTAGCAGATGACTCAGTAAAACTTCTCTGTTTCCTCTGGGAGAAAATAAAGTTGTATAGTATTCTTTTTTATTTCTATCAGTTAGGACATTGATAGAAAAAATCAAATAAGTTACGAGATTTTGGTAGGCAAAATCGCAATGGCTTATATTAAGCCAAAAACATTGAAAGAAGTGAAGCCACATGGAATGGGAATGCAGACAGAGTTAGCATTCCATATTGCAGTGTGTCTCAGAGTTCATTGTATGTGTCTCTGAACAGCTGTGGCTGATGGAAACAAGAATTCATTTGCAGCAATTTGAAATAGCATTCTCACTGTAAAGCTTGTTTCTGGTCTCTTGTGTTGCACATGGAAGAATTTAAATATTAAAGGGCTCTAGTTTTAATTGAGATCTTTGCTCCCATCGGTTACATGATTTCTTATTTTATTAGTCTTCCATGAAGAAGGCAGTGGTGAGCTTTATGCATGGGAAGTAATTTTTATTATTAGAGACATGATAGGAGAGTTGGCTAAAAGCGCTTGTGGAATTGCATCACAAACACAGGTTATTGCTGTCCTCTCCCTTCTCTGTGTTTCCACACTTGTTCCTAGCAGCTTATTTTGGAGACAGTTTTGAAACTGTTTCCCCAAAGGACTGATGAAGCAAAGCCCTAATTCTTTTAAGAAAGAGCCTGATGGATGGTCAGATGTACAGGACTCTTTATGGCTGATGATGCCCCTTTCAATCCTGCTTCCTGTGTATCTGTCGTCTTACATTGTGAATCCTTGTCAGATAAACTTGTTATTGGGATGTTTGTCACAAAACAGGGAAGAAACTTTCTCAACAACATTGGGATTTCATTACAGCAAGTACAAAGACAAGTGTTGACATAAATGCAGCTGTTTCTGCCTTTATCTGTGATATTAACAGATCCCAAGAGCTAAGAGAGATGAAGCGTGATGTCCGCACTTGATTGCTAATGCAAGTCTTCATCTGCTATGATGTGAACAGGGGTTTGCCATTGAAGTGTGCTTGCTGCTGTATTTACCAATGAGGGAATGCTCGTCTTACTCATCTGTGGGTTTGTTTTGTTTTTTTAAAGCATGGTTTCCAAAACTGATGCTATTTCTGCGATCAAATAGGTGCAAATCAACATCATGTAATATACAGAAATGTATTGTTTATGGCATAACTCTTACATTGTTGTTAATTCACATGCTTAGAAGGCAGTTCTTGTTCCAAGAGGAACAAAATGTATTTAAGAAAATTATTGTACATGTAACTCCATTGCTGTGGTGTCTTCAGGAACATCTCGCAGTTCCTCATGTACTTTTTTTTCTTTCTGAAGTATTAGAAAAATGACTGTTTAAAATGACTGGTTGATGTTAGTGAGGAGGAATATAGGAATCAAGTTTGCCAAGCAATCTGTATTTCTTAAACATTGTATGACCAATATCTTCCTGTTTTATGTCAGGATGACATAAAGGAATCTGGCACCAACCATCCATCTCCCTCTCCTCCTGCTTTTCCTCCAGGCCACTGAAGATGCCGTATACACTTCACTAGGGACATCTCTGTACAGTGTTTTTTACAAATCTATCTTGCCAAATAAAGCATGATCTATCAAAAATGACAGTATTACTGTGGTTGACTAAATCATGCTAAGGAGGCTGTTACTTTCAGTATTGAAAAGGAGGCTGACCAACACTGAAGCCGTGGGTTAGTATTCTAGAGTTCATTTAAAACAAGAAGGAAACTGCATCCATCCAACTTGATTTAAAAGAATTCTGCTCTTAATACTGGAATTAATTTCTTAGAACTTGTATGACATGATTTTAAGGCTTGCTTGTTCCCCTGACAGAGTCTGGCAAGTGGATTGTCTTGACTTCAGTCTGGTTTGAAGTTTACTTAGAATATTCTCAGTGATTGTAGTCCAGGGAGAAAGACTGAACTCAGGCATGGATCTCACTGGTGCCCAGTAAAGGATCATGCAGATCAGAGATAGAAAGCCTGGCCAGGAAGTGGAAGGTGTTTAGCAGCTTTGAAGCTACAGAAATAATAGGGCATTGTGAGTACTTCCACTTAAACCTGTATTTTAGCAGCTTTCACTGGATGAAATCTATTTTTGAAAGGAGCTTTAACTTCTTTTCTCTCTTGTTTGTTCAGGATTGATATTGCCCAATGGAGATATCAATTGGAATTGCCCGTGCCTAGGTGGAATGGCTAGTGGTCCCTGTGGGGAACAGTTCAAGTCAGCCTTCTCTTGTTTTCACTATAGCACAGAAGAAATAAAGGGATCAGACTGTGTGGACCAATTCCGTGCCATGCAGGAATGCATGCAAAAATACCCAGATCTTTACCCTCAAGAGGATGAAATCGAAGAGAAAGAGAAGTCAAACAAAGATTTGGAAGCTGCTTCTATGGAGGCTGCTGCTGCCAAAGAGGAGAAGGGATCTAGCTAATGAAGATGCAAGGAGGCTGTTGTCTCCGTTTCTCATTTTCAGAGACATGGACTTTTGCAGTATGTTTGTCTTCTGAGTCGTCAAGAAATGTCTCACCGTTGTCTTAGACACTGTGTCATAGTAAATTATTGCTGAAGGAGAAATCTCAGTGGTACAGTCTTGCAAATAAACACTGCAAAAACAAGTATATGTGTGTACTGTGTAACTTACTATCACACAGTTAATACCTTAACATTTTGTTTAACCCTCAAGTTCTTGAGTTTTGACTTGAATAATGTCTTTAAATATATAGCTTTCAACTGAAATTCCACTAGCACACCAGGTCTGTTTTCATTTCAATATGTCCTGATCCATAGCTGCTCTTTTTAATGTATTCTCTTAATACAAGTGGCATTAAAGGATTGATTTTTCTTAAACATTTTTGGGCTTTGCCAGAATGATACAGAAAATTGAAAACTGCCTAAATCCAGTTTGTAAAATAACTTCAAATGCTTTTGGTAGACTTTGATTGCATTTTCCTGCTGACATCAGGTAAGGATGTGAGAACAAGGATGTTGAAATGCATCTCTCCTTTAATTTCATTTGCTAATTGTCATGGGTTTTACATGTTCAACAGTGGTGTGTTGAACAACCATTGCTAAAGATGGGTGGAGAGAATGTTGATTACTGGCTTTATTTTTGCTCTGAAAGCACAGGTTGTTGGGTTCCTGTAGTTAGCATCTGCTCCTTCAGTGTATAGACAAGCTCTTGTAAAATATGTTGAGAATACAATGAAAAGGTTACCTGGTGTAATGATCTCAAAGCAGATACTGTGACTGAAGTGCATATTAAAAAGCAAATACTTTTTACCTGCATTGAAAGCTCCTGTGTCTTTGTGGTGTGTTTCTTTAACACTGCTTGGGTTTGAAATAACTCTTCTGCATTATAAGCAGGCTTTGAATCAGTTTGTGGGTTGTGAAACTCGGTTGCTTCAGCTTGTCAGGCTTTCATTCTTCACCCATTCTTTTCTCCCCAGCCTGGGGCAGGAAGGCATGAAAAATAGAATTTTCAGTACCTGTAGACTGGCTCATGAACCAGCACTACAGAGGGCCTGAATAGCTATTAAATACTTGAAAATTACTATAAAGGTATAAATAATTGAATGGTAATTCACTGTAGTTTAATACCTGTGGATAAGGGAATGCTACGTTGTTCTTCCCTAGCAAAATGTAGGCTGTGAGAATTGTATTACAGAACAAATCATCTTCACTAACTTCACTGCATGCTGGCTGGTTGGTTTGGGTGGGTTTTTTCTCTTTCATGTGTTGGTAAACTTAACCAAAGCATAAAGTTGTAGGGACAATAATGCAGCCCAATAAGTCTAGTAATGTTTGAACACTTGCCTGTCTCTGGGTGGCTGTCCTGGGTGCTTAGCAGCATTGCTTCCATGTAATATTTTGGTATCTTGCTTGCACAAGTTATTTCAGTGTTAGTGATGTTTCTGAATATTTGAGGGGAATTCCTGTTAAATTTTACAGTGTGCTTCAGCTGTTCATATCTTAGTGCAGCTGCTTGAGTCTCAAAAAAACCCTGTAGGAAATAAAGTGGCTGACAGCTACTCAGATCCAAGGGCATGGAGAGCAGGTACTCCCAGCACCTCTATGCTTTTAAGAGAGAAAAGTGTGACACAGCTTCTCAGTGTGACTCTTTCAGGCGCTGGAAGGCAAATGCCAAGTTAACCTGAGTAAATAGGCACAAAAGCAGCAGAGATAAACCTTGGCACTCAGGCAATTGGAACATGAAAATGGAATCTCAGGCAATCAGATAAACACTGGGCACCAAATAAAAACACATCACGTGCACCCAAGCTTTTGGCTGTTCAGATGGAAATGATGTTTGTGAAGGGGTGCTCTGTTCTAAGAACTGTTTGCCTCCTACTTTTTCCTGCTGTGCTTTTCTTTCCCACGTTGCCTCAATGCTCTGCAGGTTTGGGATTTAGCTTCTATTTCTAGCATCTGTAGGAAACAAAACTCAAGAATCCTGGTCCACAGTAGCTTGGGACCTGACCCTAATACTGCCAGAGAGAACCTGCTGCATATAATGCAACGTATTTGAAGGTGTGTTCTTTCTGATTCTGCTGAGGGTAACCTGTTGTGTAAATAGGGAATATGTGTTAGGGCTTTACCTTGGAAATTGCAAAACACTAAGTAATGCATTGGAGGTGCTTTGAACTTTAAATAGTAATGTAGATGTGCTTGACATGGAATTAGGCTGTATGTTGAGAAACAGTCTTCCATTTTCTGGTTTAGTGCTTACCGTGCACTTCCTGCCATGGAATTTGTATTTTGCTGTGTTTAAGTCAAATGCAGTCACATTTCCTTCTGGATTTGAAGTTCATGACAACCATGTAGTATAGCTTTCACTTCAGTGGAAGCACAGGAGTTAGAATGTAGCTCAACAGTAAAAAGAGGTGGGCTTAGTTGAATTTGTCTTACAGATTTTCATCATTGCTCCTAAAACACTGCCTTGTTCAGTATTACTTGGAAAACTGAAGTATTGCAAGTTTTAATCAATTCTTCAGTTGTTGGACACCCCACACCTCTGGAGTTGGTGCAGCAGTGAAACAAGCTCCGGTTTTGAAGGCTGGGTAGGACTGTTCTCACCTGGCTAGAACCCCTGTGTGAAGCAGGCCATAAGTTCATCTATGCTTCTAATAACTTCTTTGTTAGGATGGAGTTGCTACTGCAGTCAATTCAGATTTGACTCCATGGAGCATGTGTCGCATCTCCTGATGCAGGTAAACATTGCCTATAAATCTTGTGTCTTTTAATGTAAAATATATGCTAAAATATAGTTAATTACTGACAACTGGTTAAAATTAGTTACGTTTCAGAATGTGTTTAAAAGTTACTGATTTCTGCTTTTCTCTGCAGTACAGCCTACCTGCATTTCAAAGACCTAACCTGTGCTTAGTAACTTTCCTAGAGATAGGACCTTGCTTCAGGTATGAGAATGACCTTTTATTTTTCCTTCTTCCCTGCAGCAGGAATGATGTACACAACAGTGTCTGGAGGGAGATGCTTATCTTGCAGTTCATTCTGAGGATCATTAGATCTGGGGATCTGGCAGGGCTGTATTGGAAACAAGATCTATATCCTCTGCAGTCCTCACTGAGCATGTCCTTGTTAAACCTCACAGTGATGTCTCCAGTTCATCTGAGGCACTTATCTGATCACACGTCAATGAATCTCTTTGAGCTGTTACCTCAATAGATAGAGCCTACTTTCTTATTCCTAGGGAAGAGAAAAAAAGGATATTATTTGCTTCTTGGACTCTTGGTTTACTTCTCATTAAAATTCTAGTTGGTGTGGAACAGCGTAGAGAAGCTACCAGCATTTTGTCATTTATTCTCAGCCAGCTCTGGTCATTGGTCATGACTTCATTTGGTTGCACAGCACCAGCCTGCAATTGTTTTTCAGCTCCTTTTAATGTGATGCTGAGAACTTGAGAGAGTGGTGACTGTGTAGGGGAGGATGAGAACTCTAGTTCAAGACTTAGGGGATCATTAGCTGAGCATGGGAGAAGCAGCAGGATGTATCTCTCAAATACAGTGAATTCCATGTTCTTAGCATAAGCTATAGCCAGCAGCCAGGGCCTGAATGGAGGGGTGATCTCTAAACCAAGAAGAAATATTGTTGATCTTGGGGGGGCTCTTTCCAAATAGCTTATTACGCATGGGTGTTGCTGTATGTGTGAGCAGACAGCTCATGAACTGCCACAACCAAAACAAAGAGCACAGGAAGCTCTTTGGTGATTGCACATTGCAGATTAACCAGATGCGGCACAGTGTTGTGCAGGGTCCATGGACACAGGGTTGGTTGTGTCGGATCTGATTTATTAGTTGATTGATTTGTTTCTGAATGTGGCAAGTTCCTCATCCCTCCTAAGGAGGTGAAAGCATCTCTTCCTAATGTGCTCATTCCCTTTATAGGGTGCTCTATGGAAGAGGAGTTGTATGATTTCTACATCTGTGCTTTCTAACCTTTTCCTTACTGTTACAAGAGTGTTGCTTCCTCCACCCTGTTCTTTTGGTTTCTCTTTTGTTCCCTTCTCAGTTCTAGCCTTGCTGCCTTTTCCCCTACAGTCAGTCACATTTGAGTATGGAGACTGACATGAGCACACTTCTATCTGCCTAAGTCCTGAGCATTTATACAGAGGGCATCTTCTGCCTGCTTGTCACACATTCCTATTTTCATGCCACAATCTTTGCATCACCTCCATGTAAAGGAGTAGTTTTAGGACCTGTTAAGTGCTTTTTAGACCTCATTAGATCTCAAATCAGTAAAACTTCATGGGTATATTTCTTATGGGAGTTAATCACCTACATATAAGACTGCAGTTTTGATTGGTTACTGAATTAACATGTCAGATACATAAATTAAACATATATCCTGGTTGCCTTATTAGCTAAATGCTTTTCTCCATTTGCCTGACTGTGCTAACACTGTCAAACCAAAAACCTGCTGTTTGGAACGTTTGTGGTTTAGTAACTTAAAAAGTATTAATGTGTATGTGATTTGAGGGTTGCATGGTTTAAATGCTTAAAAATAGATCCCCAACCTCACATCAGGATAAGTGTCTGAGTATTTTTAATGGAAGTTTTAAGTACAAAACAAGGGCTACAACACATAACAACACACTTTTCAGGCCTGGGGACGCACATCTTGTGGGTTACGTCAGTTAGAGAAAGCTTACATCAAGCAGCATGGAGAAACTGAGAGGCATTGTAAATGCTGCAGAGAAAACTCTTCATAGCAGGGAGGTACCCTCAAAAGAACAGTGCACAAAGGTTGCATGTGGGTACGTTTTCCTCCTTAGCTGCTTGCCAAGAGCAGAGCTGGAGAAGCATTCATGGATACACGTGCTCTATAGAGCTGCTTTGACCTCCAGAACTCCTGGATTTGCTGCTATCTGTGGAAAGTTACATATGCTTTTGCCTCAATCACCAGTGCTATTACAAATTATCCACAGCTTTTCAGACTCCTTTTTATTTGTGGATAAAGGCTTTCATTTCATCCTTATGCAGGGTTTGCTACTGTTTAGAATGTGGTTGCTACTGCTTGTGAGGCACCTTGTCTGTTTGGGTGCTATAGGCATGTTCATGTGGCCAATTGCAAGACAGGTCTCACTTTAGATGTACTCAAAGAACAGATTCGTCCACTTCTGTATTGGGCAAATGCATCCTTCTCTCCATGTTAGTATTCTCTGTATTATCGTACCACCCAAGACACACAGTCACAATGGGGATCCCAAGGTGTGCAATGTTGTACCCAGGCCTACAAAACAATTTGGGATTTGGTTCAGGAATACCATATTGTCTATGGCAGTTCTTTTAATTTGCTATGTATAGCCTTGTTTGCTTGTCCTGGGGAATACATAACAGCTTCTACTAGAAAGATGGTTGTCATCTTGCACTATCTCATGCTCATCTTTATTTCAGGTACCAGTACTCAAGATAATAACTTCTTTCCTTCCCAAAGTCTCATGGTGATGATTTTCAACTTTCTTTAATCAGTAGCTCTTGTAGCTTGATCTATGCAGTTAATTTCTGTTCAGATATTTACTTTCAGTCAGGCTACCTGGATTATAGCACTGCAGAACAAAGAGATTGCACATGGTAGCTCTCTGTGAGCTGGAACTTCTTTCATTTGCCTTCTCTGTGAACTCAGAGACACCTGATCAGCAGAAACAATGATATTGATAAAAAACCAACTTGCAGTGTTGGCTTATCCAAATGTGCTTTCATTTTTCACTTTTGAATTAAAGTCCATGTTTCTGGAATACCCATGACTCTCTAGAGTAAAACCATTCCACACCAGCTGGTAGCTGGAACAAGATGTGCTGTGTTTCTCACTAGTGGAGTGAAGGTGACTGTGCTATACAGGTGCCAGCAAGTAAAGTAGAGATTCAAAATAATGGGAAATTAGGAGAAAAAATGAGCTGAATTTCTTATCCTTAAAGCATGTGTATGCATCACCTACTGCCATGATATCTGAAATGTGGGATATATTGGTAACTATCTTTGCATCCAACAGTGTCTGCAGTTGATAGTTATTGATCACTGTGTTACAGAAGGCCCCAGAAGAGCACATCAGGGTATCGATATCTTGTTCCCAACATCATTTCCCCTAGCAGGAGCTACAAATGCCTGTAAATTACCATGTAAAAAATAACTTTTCACCCACATTAAGGAGCTGTACAGATGTTCACCCTCCCCACAAAATCACCAAGCTGGCACAAAGAGTGGAATATGGGAGTTTGCTTTAATGTGGTACTGACTATAAACCAAATTGGAATATGAGCATCATTAAATAAGATTCCCTGCAGGTAGAATGGCCTCTGTTGAAAAGCGTGTTCCTTAGCTTCATTCTAAACCCACACTTGAGTTTCATTTATTCTTGGAGGCCCTTTAGAACAGACTGTAAATTCATGTACACATCTTTATTGAGGTTTGAAAGAGAGCTGCTCCGTCTTTGTGGTGAGATGATTTCTGGAGACATTAAAGGAAGCAGTTGCTACGCTCTTAACTTCTGTAAGCTGACATTGCAAATTAAACCAAATTCCTTGGTTAAAAAGTGGTTTATTGCATTAATTAAGTGGCTTCTGGAGATGCCACAGTGTTGGATACCACTTGAGGTAACAACAAATAAATAATGAAATGAGAGAAGGAAAGCGATGGCAATGGAGGAGGGGAGAAGTCAGAGGAAAGGGGGAGGCAGAAACACTGTTTATGCACTGCTGGGGGAAAAGTAGGGGGTTTATTCTGTAAGTATCTGCCTGTCATCCATTCCCATATGAGCTGAGGGGTTTCTGCTGTTCAACCAGTCTGAAAGCAGCAACAAATGGCAGGAAAGCAGCTGGTGATAAAGAGAACAAACCGATGGCCTATGCTGTCAACTGGGAGTGCGATCATTCTGCATTAGTATTAGCTTTCTTTAGGTACTCCATATGCCAGTCTGACAGTGCTGGATGAAGATAGCAGGTATCTCCTGAGAGCACTATAGACATGGAGCAGGAATAGCAGAAGTAGCCCGTGTACATGCTGCTTCTCTGGAACCCTCTTCAAAAATCAGACTGACTCATAGTTTCTGCTTTATTTGAAGAGGGAACATGCTCCAATCAGCTTCATTTGATCGTGAGTCCTTCAACAGGGAATGCAGGTCTTAAACTACACTTACCTCAAAATATTGTGTTAGGGAATGATTTAAGAAGCTACCTCTTAGCGACTATAGGGTAAACTTGAGTTAGAAAGGATGCTCTTGCAGAACAGAACTATTTTTACCTAGAGTGCAGATGTTATCACTCCTGTGCAGGGAAAAATAATCCTCAGGTGCAATGGGAAGCCAAGCTTCAGTATCTTAACCTGATATAAAGCAGAATGAAAGCATTAAGTGCAATCAAATGCCAGTGGTCTCGAGCACAGTTTGAACAGGCAGGATGCTCTCACAGAGATGGTAGCTCCCTTGTTTGATACACAGTCCAGTTACCTCCTTCTTCTTCAGCCTTGCAGCTTCTGTAGTGTCACAGTCCTAACATTAGAGCAGCTATTTCCTCACGTGGTTTGGCTCTTTCCTAGTATTAAGGCTTTTCAGTGGTAATCACTGTGAAACCTTTGTGGTGTTACAAACTAAAGCACTACAGCAAAGAGCAAAATGACTTCAGAGAGTAAGGGTTGGATTTGGAATCAAGTTTGAGCCAAGTTTGGTTTCTGCAGCAGCCCTAAGCATTGATGATAGCAGTATACATCTACAAAGGACTTTGTCCCAAGAGAAGTCATGCGTTAGTGTGTTCGTGTTCAGCAATGGGATAATATTGCCTTTTGGAAAACAACCTGTTCTATTGGCATAATTGTAGTGTGGTGTTACAGCAATCTGAGCTCTTTAAGTATTACTTGATGTGCTGTTTAGTATCATGCCACTGGTAAAGCGGAAAGAAATTGCTGCCTTGTAAGTGGTCACTTACAAGGAAAACTATACCCAAGTGCTGAATGCATTCTGTAAGCAGCTTAGACACGTTAACACCAGACTCTGACCTGAAGTATGGTAACACTAATCCATATCTTTAGTTTTGCCTTGTACAACGATTCTCCAGGTGTATTGAGCCAGGCTTAAATAAAGAACTGACTTGTAGCCTATGTACAATGCACTAGTTAATGTTGTATGGTAAGGCTGTGCCTTAGTGGGAAAAGGAGTCACATCCCTGGTTTCCTACGTGTGTGAAAGGAGAAAGGATGGCAAGTCTGCTTCCATCACCTCAGCTAAGAGCATCCTGAATGGAAACACATGAGCTAACTACACCTTTCACTGCAGTGTTACTAAGAGGCAAAGTTCAGCTCTGCAACTCCTGAAGCAGAAATTATTTGCATCCAGTTCGGAGAATATCTGATACTTGTTTTCCCAAATGTGCTTTCCAGGGTTTCACCAGGCTGTTCATGTTCACAAGGAGTTTGCTGGTCCTAGAGTCCTCCTGGCCTGCTATGAGATAGTCAGTACCTAGTTGAAATAAATGAAAAGGGAGAAAAAACTTTAGTCAATACTGAATAGAACAGAATTAAATGCAGAATTGCTCCATTTCATAAGGATCTGGCCTCTTTTTTGAGGCCCTACTACCTACATCTTATGGTTATAACCTAGGAAGTCTGGCTCATTATTTTCACACATAATACCAGCATATATAATACATCTATTCAGATCCAATTTTGCTACTCATCATACCCATAACAAGCCAAGAGTAATGCTACTGAAACACATGAAGTTACAATGGCTTAAAACGAAGGTCAGACAGATCAGATTCAAACCTGGCCATCTGTACGTGGAGGTGTTGAATATGTAAATGATACAGGCCACTGGAACTATGTCAATGTGTAGTTGTAATTCCTGAGCATAAATCATCTGACAACATTGAACCTGTGTGGACAGGAGTCAGCACTGACAATATGCACATCAAAGTGTGCATGCACATGAGATGGCACATGCATAACCTGGATGAAGCAGGCTAAGCTGTTACTGCAAGAAGGGCAGCAATAGGGAAGGTTGAATTGAGGAATGTAGCCATAGCTCATGCTCACAATGAATTATCACCACAGTTTAGAGGGGATGGAAATTAGTTGGTAAGCGTTTTGTTCTTACCAGGGTTGAGAATGGGACATGTGCATCCCCTGTTGGTCCAGGATTCTGGGTAAATGCTTCTGTTGCTCCGAGCAATTTTCACTTTGCCTGATTTCAGGACCTTCTTCACCTTCACAACAACTTCTGCGTGGGTCCCTTTGTCATGAGCTGACAGGATTCTTGCTTTTATCACTGCCAGAAAACATACCAAGATAGAGACCAACAATAAATTCTGGTTTCTGCTGCTAAAAGGTGGAACTTTAACACCTTGAAAGAAGACATGAAAAAATCACTGCAGCTGCATTGCAATGCTTGTGCACTTCAGTTATGGTTCTTCTAAATAAAGGTGGAGAAGAAGAGCCACATTTTTCTATTGAAGTAGTTAACTGGTCTTTTCAATATGTTATTTAGCAACTACTTTTTAATGGGTTGATGTCAAACGCTTGGAAATCATAGAAAAGCCCTTGTATGTGCACATAGGAAGGGTGCAAAAAGCAGATCAGCAGGTAACAGCCTGCTTTTAAGTGCACTGATTCCAGGCTTTGTATTTTGCAGTTCGGAACCTTCTTTTGGGCTTTAACACTGGCCTCTTAAAAACTTTATCCTGTGGGAAGGGACTGTCTGCTCTGCAGGAAGGAAGTCAGGAAGTTTCCCATCAGACTGTGTGTGTGTCACATGGCTGCAATTCCATACAACAAACCAGGAAAAGCGTTCTTGTTCCATGGCCCAACATCTGGTTGCTGCGATAAATTTCTGTGCCTTTAATTTAAGAGGATCCCATAGCTTTTTGGCAGGGTAATCTCATCTAGATTAGCCCCACAAGTGGGCTGCGCTGTGTCAAGGCACGAACACATCAAACCTTTGGATGCTAGAACTTTCCTTTCTTGCTTCATGTGATGGCATGAACCAGGTGATCGTAAAACACACTATTAAATACATTCCTGGTAAATAAGCACGGCCATTTGAACCTGCATAACCTGTGCAAAACCAATGGTGCTTTAGATAGGAGATTTTTATCATCCATTCTTGATGTCAAGTTCCAGTTCTAGCACTCCTGCTTCTGAGTAGAGGGAAGGTGACTGGGTGGAAAGGAGCCTGATTCAGTTCTGATAAGAAGTCAGACATGTCAAAAAAGGTAGAAGAAATCCTACCTCTTATTGCCTGCCTTAGCCACTTCTGTCATTTTTCATAGCTATCAGCTAATAACATGCAGAGGGAGAACACAGTGAAATTATCATGCCTTGAGGACATGTTACTGCTCACTTACCATAAGCGTATTTCATTTGGCAGAAGTCAGAGACACTTCCAAGCACCTTTTCTTTACAAACACACTTTTCTAGCAGTGGAACCAGAGAACGCAGACGGTTGAGGAAGAGCCAGGACATGAAGAGAAAAGCAAACAATACTCAGTTAGAAAGTTATATGGATATAGCTCCTATAGCCTGGATGGACATTAAGAGTATGCTTGAGAGTGAGCCCAGTTGTTTGCAGATTGGTTTCCTGTTAGATGATGCAGTGATTGTTCCGAAATCTGATAGGTACTGTTGAGCAAAATGCAGCCCTTGTGGGGTCTCTCATACAGTTAATAGACCAATACTAATACAGAGATTTGTAAGAATCAGATCCAGTTGTAAAATAGAGGTGTCCCCCAAGAGTGGTGCATTTCAGTGTTGGCTGGCATCATCTTTTTACAAATAGCATTTGAAGGTCAGCAGCAAAAAGAGAGCATTTTTCCACACAACCTTACTCATGACTTACCAGTTTCCAAACCCGAAGTTGAATAGTAAAGTTGGTTTGGAAAATAAGGGTGTTGCAGCCCAGAAACCAACCATAGCCTGGGCTGCATCAAAAGAAGCGTGACCAGCAGGTCAAAGGAGGTGATCCTGCCCCTCTACTCTGCTCTTGTGAGACCTCACTTGGAGCATTGTGTGCAGTTCTGGTGTCCTCAGCATAAAAAGGCCATGGAACTGTTGGAACAAGTCCAGAGGAGGCCACGAGGATGATCAGGGGCTGGAGCAGCTCCCATATGAAGATAGGCTGAGAAAGTTGGGACTGTTCAGCCTGGAGAAGGGAAGGCTGCAATGGAGACCTCATAGCAGCCTTCCAGTATCTGAAGGGGGCCTGCAGGGATGCTGGGGATGAACTACTCATTAGGGACTGTAGTGATAGGACAAGGGGTAATGCGTTGAAACTGAAACAGGGGAGGTTTAGATTGGGTCTAAGGAAGAAATTCTTGACTGTAAGGATGCTGAGGCACTGGAATGGGTTGCCCAGGGAAACTGTGAATGCTCCATCCCTGGCAGTGTTCAAGGCCAGGCTGGACAAAGCCTTGGGTGCCATGGTTTAGTGTGTGGTGTCCCTGCCCATGGTAGCGGGGTTGGAACTGGATGATCTTAAGGTCCTTTCCAACCCGAACTATTCTATGGTTCTATGATAACCTTGATAGTTCAGATTAGCAAATGTTGTCTGCAGATGGGTCAGACAAGCTAGAGGTGAATGGGGAATTTACATCAGGATGGAAAGGAGAAAGAACTGGCACCAAGTGAAGTTACTAAAGGTTCTGGACTCTGGGCTGTACCTGGGTGCCTCAGTGCAGAAAACCCCTGCTCGTGGTCGTTCCATCTCCACTCCTCTTCGCTCTCGTTGGCCGGTGTTTGCACCAGGTCAGGGATTCGGCCGCCAATGGGGATGTTAAAGAATGGCTCATTGTCATAGCTGGGGAGACACGTAAACCAGAAGACATGGTTAGGACACAGGATGGCTGGGAAGCCCCTGTTTGCTGTATGTGCTGTATTCAGACAGATGAGCTTGCTTTCTTCATGTTGAGAGTGCAAATGAGAGCAAGACTTCATGCCATACAGAGATATCACAGATCTAGGGGTTTATTCAGGCCTTACCAGTGCTGGCTGAGCATTTTTAAAAGTATGTATTGTGCTTGTTTAGCTTCTGTCTGCTTGTTTTTACTGAATTAAGTAAGTCAATGTTAGAAACTTAGTCACTAGGAACTGAGGACACCTGCAGGGCCCATAAAATTGCAGTCAATTTAAAGCCATGTATTTCCATGGAGTTGCCTGTTATTACTGCAAGAAGTCATCGTTTCAAGATTGCTTTGGATAATACAAAGGACTTAAAAGTGCCAAATGGAATTGAAGAAACCTTTTGTGATTTACAGTCCTTTTCAAGTGATTATACCCCCACCACGGCTGCAGTGTTTCAGCTAATCTTTGTTTCACTTCACAGAACCCCGTCTCACCAGGAACCCAAAGAAGGCTTTGCTTTACCCATCGAAGCAGTTCCCGGTGTGCTGGTCGCAGTCTCTGGCACAGTCACAAGGGCGGCAGCCGTGTTCTCCAAAGCCCCAGTAGCCCATGAGGCACCTATCACACTTGGGACCCGCCACTCCTGGTTTGCAGTAACAGAATCCTGTCTTGGGGTGGCATCGCCAGCTCCTGTTGAAGGTTGCGTTGGCTGAACCCATGGGCTGGCAAGCACAGGCTGTGGAGACAGGGTAAGAAGTGGCTGAGGTTGCGTGCCATGGGGACACCTTTGCAAGGCTGAGCAAGTCGTGCCCTCTTACTTATCATACATAAAGTTGGAAGGGACCTTAAAGCTCATCCAGTTCCAACCCCTGCCACAGGCAGGGACACCTTCCACTGGAGCAGCTGCTCCAAGCCCCTGTGTCCAACCTGGCCTTGAGCATTGCCAGGGATGGGGCAGCTACAGCTTCTCTGGGCACCCTGTGCCAGCGCCTCAGCACCCTCACAGGGAAGAGCTTGTGCCTAAGAGCTCATCTCAGTCTCCCCTCTGGCAGGTTAAAGCCATTTCCTTTGGCCTGTCCCTACAGGCACTTGTCCAGAGCCCCTCTCCAGCTTTCTTGTTGGCCCCCATTAGATACTGAAGACTGTTATAAGGTCTCCCCTGAGCCTTCTCCTCAGTCAGAACTGTAAACTCTGCATTGTCAGCCTACATTTGCATTGTATTTTTGTTTCTTGACTCATTAATCACAGCAAAACAAGTACAACAGGGACCCATTTATGTGTGAAAGTCTCTTCTTCCCTACTGCACAAACCTTGGCCATCCAGGGTTTTGAAGCAGGAGCAAGATGCCTCCACTGTGGGTTTGTTCTTAAAGGGGTTTGCAGGTGATTCACTTCTTGTGTTTTGCAGAAATATTCACAAGCATGGATGAGGTAAAGAATTACAGCTATTGCCTTTTGTGTGAACAGAGAGGTCACAAAACTGCTGTTTAGAGTATAACATTACCAACTGATACGTACAGCCGTCACCACTGGCTCCTAATTTAGGATTCATTTTTAATGAGGGAACCATAAATCCAAATACATGCATTTAAAATATGTATTTTTAATATAGGAAACAAGTTAATTTGATTAAAATAAGAACTGAGCTGAACTCCAACCTTTAGATTTCAGCTCCTTTTTGTATTCACAAAGCATCATGCCCTAGCTTTTGCTTGTAGCAGAGGCTGGAAAGGAAACACAGCACTGCTTCATCCATCTGGATGAGGGCAGAAAGAAAAATCTTGTGGCTAAGACCTGCTTTGACAGAGATTTTCAGTTAAATGTTGGGCACCCAAAGTGTTTGAATAGCTTGAATCAGGGGCCAGCCTTTTGGATGCTTATCTGAACCAAACATGAGCTCCAGAGCTTTTGAAGTTCACCCATCATTGCTTCTAATCAAACTACTTTTCTTCATGAGCTCACAGATAAGAGACCAAATGAGCACTGATTCCACACACATCATTTTCCAAAGGGAAGGGGCAAGTATATGCCTAATAAGAGCATTAAGTGCAACAGGGACAGATTCATCTGCAAATTCATATTCGATGCTCAAGAAAACACCCTTTGAAAATAGCAGGAGAAAAAGGGTTAGCAATTTTGTTTCAAGGGCATTTCTCTGATGATCTGCTTCCTACACAGGCATTTTTTCACCCTGCCCTGTGTTCTTTATGCCAATATGTTTAATACTATTAGTACACTCTGCTGTAGACAGCTCTCAGCCCCTTGTTTTCAAGGGACACTCACAATAGCCTAAGGGCAGAAAACAAGCGTGCTGTCATGGGCAATGTACTCGGCACAATGAGCTGCTTGGCGGATGGCAGCAGCTCGCCTGTTTGCTGCAGAGCAGCCTTCACTTTGGGAGCAAACCCAGGCACTTTCCTCTCCCTTCTGGAGGGCAGGTGAGGGTAAAGTGCTCACTAACACTGACAGGTTCAAAGGCAGTTGCTGCTCAACTTGAACTCTTCCTGCTCAGTTTTTTGCAGGGCTGACTGTGTCACCCTAAAAGGCAATGCAGTTCTGCACATCACCCAAAACCATGGATAATTGGGAGTAAGGAGGGGGAATGCTTCCTATACTGCATATCAGTCTGAGCCACAGGAAGAGATTGCCAACATCTGGGTTGGCTTGAATCCAGGGTTATATCTCTACTGTATATCTCCACTGTATTATCTCTATATGTATGGTCTGTCTATGGAGTTTTCACCTTAAATGTCTTCTGTTTCTGCATCTTCTGGGTCTGTCTTTATCCCCATCTTACTTCTGGTTTTCAGGTTTCATCAGTTAAGGGCACAGAACAGATAGGCAAATCAGCAGCATCACTGGACTACCTATCATCAACAGAGACTACACCCTGATTCAGGAAGATGAGACCTTCTCCCACTTTATTCCTGAGGGGAAAAAAAGCCTTGCAGGACAGTGACTGACAGCACTGGCAGAAGCTGAGGAAGAGGTAGGAAAAGAAAAAGCCTTTCTGTTCCTTTTGGAGCTACAATTCAAGATAACTAATGCTCCTGAATGAACAATGGGGCATATTCCCCCAGTTAGAAATGGGACAGCCCCTGGTAGATCAGAGAGCAAGCTGAATCAATAAGCGCACACCACTTCCAGATGAGTTATACAAGTGGCTTGCAAACGCTTTGCTCAGTCTGTGTTTGTTTAGCATTTCAGCTCGGGTGTGTACATTGTCTGGCTTCCAGAGCATTAGAGCCAAAATCCCAGTTGTGCAGCTAAGGTAACTCCCAAAATAAGAGCCCACATGTCACATGCTGAAGGGGCAGCTGCTGCTGACTGGGTTTTATCTGTTTAACAGTATCAGATTTGCAGATAAACCTCACAAAGAAGCATAAAAGGAAGTCTCCAAAACCTCACTCTTTTACATTTCCCTATATTTGACAACGCAGCGTCTTTCCCTGCTGATTTTTGCTGCTTTTCTCTTGGCAAACCCTAAGTTTTCTCTCCATCCGCCTCCCTGGCTAACAAAACACCAGCCAACACGACAATGGCCTTGTTTGTCAAAGGCATCATCAATTATGTTAGGGACGGTGTGCAGACAGTTCTGGCTCAGAGCTGGCTGGTTTATTTGGGTTCTCCCCTTGACAGCAGCGCAATGAACAATTTCATCATTGTACTTTAACACTGGCCATCAGGCATGAAGCATCACAAAGCATCCTCTTGCCTTTTAGTCTCACTCCTACACTAAGTTTGTTTGGTCAGAAACTACTGCAGAAAAGGAGACAAGGAATAATGAGAAATGAATAATTTATACAGCAGCTTCCACTCAAGTCCCCAGTAAAACTGTCTGCCCTCGGCACAGCTGTCTTCCCCCTATCAGTAGACACAGATGTTAAACATAACATGGGTTAACACAGTATGGTTCAAACCTATAGGAAAATAGCAAGTGCTCCAAGTAGCTCAGTGGACTGCAAGGTTTCTTTCTGGTAATACTGTAGAAGATAGAGATAGAAGTTCCTCCTATTTTATGAGGAATAGGCAAAATGATAAACCAAACCCAAGCCTTTTGAATGTGAAATATATACACATGCATCTTTGGAGCATATGACCAAATCCAGGCAGTCTGTAAAGCATGTCAGATGTGGGGATTGACTCAGCCAATGTTGTTTCTTAACTGAAGGAAATAAGATAGACAGCTGTGTGTGTGGTCAGGGCTGATTAAGGACGACTTTGAACCAAGACGTGATCAGGCCTTTGTGATATTACAATTAGAAGTTCAACCCCCCCCTACTCAGGAGTAAAAGGATGAGAAGCAGAGCTTTTCACAGGGTGTGTGTGCATCTGGGGGCATTTTAATTTGCAACCCTTGTGCTTAAAGTAAAGTAAAGCAAAGCTTGCTTTCCTGGAGACCATTTTTGATGGCTCTACATGCCTGCATTGTTTTTTTAAGCTAAGCAAAGGGTAAGTACAAAAGATTGTGCCATTTCAGAAGGATCCTTTAAGCCTCCAAATAAGCCACAGGAAAGAGCCAAGGATACAGCAGCTTTTCTAGCCGTTGGTTAGGAAATGATTAGGCTTCCGAGTCAAAGCTCTCATACAAGTCTGTATCCAAACTACTTAATCCTGTGTTGTCACCCCCAAAAACAGGCAGGTGTGTGCCTTGCTCTGAGGCTCTTTGATGCTTTCCTTTTAATACAGGTTTAAGCAGCGTCAAAACAAGGTTCTGCACACGACCTGACTCATTCATTCCCCTAGGAACAGGGGAAGCAAAGGACCAGAGGCAGGCTACCTCTGCAGGCAAAAGTGAATAATAGATTTACTCTTACATGTCACATTTCAACAGATATATTTCTTTCCCCCCCAAGGGAATGTCTTTGGAGAGTGAGCAAAGGGTGGTTTGGATAGCACCAGGACATCCAATTGTTATACAACCCTCTTTTCCTAGCAGTGATTAAAAGAGAATGCTGATCATTATGATGACTAATGCATCAAGACTCTTATCTGGGCCTGGGCAGTGTCCTGTTAACTTTCTGGGAGCCTGAGGGGGATGTCACAGCTGAACCTGGATTTTGCTCTGGATGGCAGAGCACTCTTCAAGCGTGCTTTCTCAAAGGGATTAGCACAGCATTTCATTCAGCTTTTCCATCACATTGCCTTTCTCAGCTCAGCATCTACTGTACACAAGGGTCAAGTTCTGATCTCCCATTGAGGGCCTTATTTCCCCCTCCGAGTTCAGAATGGGAAGCTGAGGAACAGGTTACTCTCAACATAATCAACCATTCAGACTGCTGTTTGCAGTTTATTACTGCTTTTCAGCACTTGCCCAGTGGGTGGTTTTCATTTGGTGGTGTTAGCCCGACACTGTTAGTGTGGTTTTCTCAAAGTGAGAGGATGCCTTGGAATTGCTACATGTAAATCCTCACAAACATGCTAATCCACGAATGGCAGCTCTTATATGTGGAATCAGTTGGCTGAGGTATGAGAGAAATGGACCTGCAACCAAAAGGATGGAGAAGAGGGTCTCTATCTTGCATCCTGTGTGAGGCTTAAGATCAGCTCTAGGCATAAGGAGCTGATGATGGTCCTGGAGGTGAAATCTTCCCTCTATCAAGCCAAGTCTTCTGACCAAATCAATTCTGCCTGTCTGTGCTGGTGTTTCTTGTTTTGCTGACACTGGTAACAACCAAACTAATGAAAAGCCCCTTAAAATTCTCTGCAGCAGTGCATTGTAAAGGGAGGTGCACACTGCCTGCAAAGCACATAGGGAAGTGTTTGGGGATGAGTTCTTTCATACAGAACATTACCCTATTAATTTAATTAGTCAAACATTGTGGGAATTCTCCTTCTCACCTAAAGTAAAAGAGGAAAGGTACAGTCTAACCACCCCCCTCTCCCAGGTTTCTCTGTACATATATCTACTATGTGCTTTCTATTTCCACAGAAGTACAAGCATCCTTCACCCATCAGTCTGTTGTAATAGCTGAGGCTTTCTAGAGTGAACTGCAGTACTCTTGTGTCACGATATGGCAAGCATCCACACATGCCTTTACATGCTGAATCAAGCCCATTAGATTCATCTCAATCAACAGAAACTCTAGTGCAGGCTGGTGGTCCAGAATGCTCTTAAATCAAGGAGGAGAAGCAGATACCCTCTAAAGGGCAATACAGCTCATCTAAGGCAGCTACCATAGACTGCTAGAGGTCCCACTGTTTCTCCACTGATTGTACAGCTAGAAAAGACCACCACTTTCAGGTGGCTGAAGTAGGAGGGCAGCTATCTAGAGCTGAGCATGCAAGTCAGAGTGGAAACAATTGCATCTGGGGAACTTCTGCTGGCAGCAGCATGTTCCCAGGTGAAAAGAACAGGATTGTGCTGGACTGGCACTGCAGGAATAAAGCTCTCTCAACAAGGTACATCTCTGAACCGTTTCTTTTGCAGAGGATTGGCAGGGGGTACCCAGAAGCCTGTAACCAGACCAGACAAAAGAGGCAGAGTCAAGGTCTGATTTCACCCAGGCAGGCTGTTCTAGGGTTTCCACACAGATAGCCTGGCTTTCAGACAGTGTTTTTCCCGTCTTTGCTGCTCTCCAGCTCTTCTTGACTTCAGTGTTAATCTAATATTACACAAGATGTTGGTTACTGCACCGTCACCTGCTGTTAAATACAAGAGTACATACACAGATGCTTCGAGGTGCTGTGAGACTGAAAACTGATCTTCTGGCACATTTTATACCCATTACAACATTTCTCTGGAAGGAATCTGCTCACAGTTAGGAACAGGATTAGAAATAGGCCACATAACACAGTCCTAGGGAGAGGAGTGTTTGTACCCCGAGTGTTTAAGGGGTATCTTGATGAAGAACAAAGGGTCAGGAAAGCTTCAAAAGCAAATGATGCCAGTGGGTATGAGAAAAGATGATGGAGAATGAGGTTCTCTGTGCTGTAAATGATGCTTGAGCTGTAGGGAATGAAAGCTATCCAAAAGGAGAAATTGAATGATTTGTATTAGAAATAGCAACCTCCCAAATAGATGCCAGATGGAATCAGATGTGTGAAGCCTGACAGGAGACTCAGGAAATGTTTACAGTAACTAAGGGATATTTGGGCTGTATTCCAGACTACCTGGGTGCAAACTACCTTGATCCAGAGGTTGTACACCCTCTGTGTACAGCCATTAGTGCCTTTCCACCTCAGTTGCTTCCACAGACATCCTGCTGAGGTGTTAATGAGTCAATTCATTTGGGCAGAGCACCCCATAATACCCCAAATTACCTCTGTAGAATTCCATAGGTAAGTCTGGGTGAGCCCTGATCTGTTTGTTCCCAGGTGGATATTCATGGTCCCATGCTTCAAACACCTCCTGCAGCCAATCTTATAGGTATTTATGTGCACAGATGTAGCACAATCAAATGGAATTTAACAACAGCTTATACACAGGGACACAGTCTCAAGAGATGCAAAAAGAGCTAAACATGTGCATGTACCTTTCCCCAGGATGCAATGCATTTGGACAACTGCAGAAGTTATCACAGACAAAATATGTGATACCAGGGGGAGAAATAGACACAAAAACCCAAGAAGATGCCTCTTGATCAGAAAACTGGAGTTTAGGAAAGGAATACAAAGCAAGGGTGACAATACCCATTAGTTGCTTCTATAGGAGTTACTGATTTCTTTCTTTTAATGGTTTTTCCACCATTCATGCATCTTCACCATGCATAACACGTCACTTACGTTTGCAGACCTCTGCAGAGGACATGGGCTTCCCTCTGTCGCGGTAATACCCCGGTTTGCACCTTTGGCACCGATGTCCCTCTGTGTTGTGCTTGCAGTTGTCACAGACCCCACCACTGCGCTTCCCTGATGCCAGCCACACGCTCAGGTCAAAGTGGCAGCTGTCAGCGTGGTTGTGACAGCGACACTCTGGGGGGAAACAGGAGGAGGCACTTCAGGCTGATGTGATAGACACAGCAATACCATGCGAATGGGAGCATTTTCCTACTGTAAATCACGGGGGAAATACCGGAATGTGAGGTACTTCACCTGCTGTAATCCTTTATTTCCGTAAAAACCAGGAAGTGGGATACAGAGCAACAGTCCCAGCAGGGTCTGAGAAGCTGGGTTGTTGTGAGCTACGTGGTGTTTTTACAGTGAGACAAACTAACCTGATGGTATCATGAGCCCTGCACAAACCCCTGGAACACTAAAACATGAACGGATGTAGCTGCATAAAGAACAGATTTCTGCCTTGTAAATTCCACTTCCCAATAGCCCCAGTGGGTCAGGTGCAGTGAAACAACATTCAGGCTGAAGTTTCCAATCAATAACCAGCACTTATCCCATTTCTATAATAGCACCTTTAGTGTAAAAGACAGAGGTCTGTTAGGGAGCTTTGCCTGCTCATCCTGAAAGCCTGGATCAGTAAACTCCTTCCCACTTACTTCTGCATTCATTCGGTGCCCCCGTTTTCCCATCTCCTGGCTTCCAAGGCTGATCGTTGTATAGTGGTGCGCATTTCTCACAGTGGTCTCCTGCAGTGTTGTGTCTACACACACACTTCCCATGGACCTGGCAGGGGAAAGAGAGCACAGTCACAAAAACACCCGAGCAGAACAAACCCAGCGAAATTCTGGGCTGTGTAACCAAGAGCACAACGATCCATAGGATTATAGAATAGTTCGGGTTGGAAAGGACCTTAAGATCATCCAGTTCCAACCGCCCTGCCATGGCCAGGGACACCTCACACTAAACCATGGCACCCAAGGCTCTGTCCAACCTGGCCTTGAACACTGCCAGGGATGGAGCATTCACAGCTTCCCTGGGCAATCCATTTCAGTGCCTCATCACCCTAACATAAAGAATTTCTTTCTTATACCCAATCTAAACCTCCCCTGTTTCAGTTTGAACCCGTTACCCCTTGTCTTGTCACTACAGTCCCCAATGAAGAATCCCTCCCCAGTATCCCTATAGCCCCCCTTCAGATACTGGAAGGCTGCTCTGAGCTATGAGATTGCTATGAGATTCCAAGTGAACAGAAAATTATACCTGCAATGCTGTGTTCAACTTAGAGCATCTTATTACCAGATAACTGAGAAATTTGAAGATTTCAACCAAAATGAGCAGAACCTGGCATGGCTGAAGAATGGGGCTGCTCTTCAAACAGAAACTTATTGCTGAAATTGGTTCTGCTCAAGTCATTTCTCACACCAGGGATATAATAGCCAGTTCCACTATAGACTCTGATTTGGTGCACGAGATTCTGTAATACCAAGCCACATCCAAGAAGTGCTTTACAGAAGGGGTTTATGTTGGGGGGAGGTGTATTTTATTTCTTTGACTGAGAAATAGGAGCCCACTATCTGTTTGCAATGCCTCAAAGAAAGGGTTTCCTGGAGAAATTGAGGAAGCATGCAGCATAAGGAGAGGAAAAAAGGGAAAGGTGGTACCATAGGCCATGTTCTGCACTCATCACAAGAGAAGCTGCTAATCAGTGGCATTTTACCTGCAAGGAGGTACTTGTTCTATAGCAAGAGCTTCATGGGTCCCTCTGCCTCATGTGCTGCAGAGGATGCCAAGCTCAGCACCCTCTGTCCTAGCTCTGGCCCACTGCACATTACACAAAGAGCAGAGGCTGAAACTTCATTTTGACTGAACAGCATCCTCTAATCTCACCACCAATGTGCATTACATTTCTCCATAGCCTTTCCTGAAAGGCAGTCTCCCTATTTGCAGTTCCCCCTCTCCCACTATAACAGGTAGCTTGGGATCAAGAGAGAGTCATTCAAAAGAGCAGTTGCATGGATGCTCTCCCCTGCCCCCAGGCTCATCTCCCTGCAGCGATTCCCTCTCTGCTCCCCTGGTTCCTAATCCTCCCAGACCAGATATGTCACACAGCTCGCACAGGGGCCAGCCTGCAGCTGAGGCCACCGTCCTTCCACAGCCAGCTGGCAGCTCTGCTGCAGCACAGAGCCGTTGGCTGCCTCCTCACGGAACACTGAGCACAGGCTTCAGGGTAGGCATTTGTCAGAGCTCAGCACCGCTGAACCTCAGGAGGATATAGCAGGTAGCACATTGTGTGGTGCCTCTCCAGACCGCGGTACAAGAGAGGCCTCCGCATCCAAAGTGCCAAATAGGATGGCAAATTAGAGATAAACTCCAAAATACTAATAAGGAGAAGAATAGGTGCTTCTTTCTGCTTGGTTTTAGCACTTGAGGCTTATAAGCTCCCTCCTGTAGACACAGTGATTGCTTTTCAGAATGGAGGGAAGGACAGGGAGTGAGAAAAGATAAAGTGAGCCTGACCCAGATCCACAGCTTCTCATGTCCCCAAACTTCTAACTATCTGAACTTTACAGCTCATTCCAAAATGGATCACAACCAAAGTCATGGATCCTGTCAGTCCTTAGGACTAAAGTGTATTTCAGTGGAAAACTTGTAAGTTGGCCCACTGGTTTTTTAGAGATAGGCACACAAACTGTGCATTCACCATGTTAAAAGAATACCTGAAAGAAATGGGATTGTACAGCTGGGAAATGGCAGCCTTAAACCATGCAATCATCATTTAGCTTTCATGACATGATCAAATATTCATTATTCCACAGGAGCCCTTGCAAAGCACTGATGGTGTGAACAGTCAGGACCACTTATCCAGAAAGAAAACAGGAAAAGTCCATGAGAAAGGAAGAGTCCAGCCAGTAAATGCCTTAGTTTGTTGCCCACTGGTTTCTTGCAAACTGTATTTTGTGGAGGCTCTCTAGTAATGGCCTGTTGTGAGGCATAAAGGAGGCTTCCTGCCTGTGGTCCCTGCTGTTGAACATCTTCCCAGATACATGTAGAAGGATGACGGGCTTAGACAAAAGGGTTGAAAAGCCAAGCAGCCAACAGACAGGAGACCTCTGAGCAGGCAGATGTCAATAGTGGAGCTGGAACTTTAGAAAGTGTTTGGTCTGAGGACTAACCTTTACCTTAAACCTATGCAAAAGTAGGGAACTGGGTGTTGGGGCAAAGGGAAAAGATAATGGAAGAGAAAGCACATCTGTAGATGGGTGTCTCGGACAGCATTCATAGATGAAGACAGCTAAGGAGGAGAGCACAACATGAGATGATAAGAAAGTACAGAACAGAGATGGGGATGAGAAGAGAGCAAGCACTTCAAGTAGAACACACACAAGGAAGGTGATTCATGGAGGTAAGCAGCCATTGCAGAAAAACTGGTGAATGCAACAGAAACTGAGCACTGGAAGAGACCTGTTACACCCCAGCATGAGGTGAAATAAGGATAGGGGAGGTGTCTGCAAGTAATAAGACAAGCTATTCTGTTAGAGAGGAAGAGATAGGAGAGGCAGCCAGAGACTGAAGTCCAGGAATGAACAAGAATGAAATAGAGGAAGCTGTCAGCTAAAGGAGGAAATGGGATATCTGCTTAGGGAAGAGAGAATGTGAGAGTCATGCTGGACACCAACACAAAGACAGCAAACATGTCCCTGGCTTGCTGTTCACTGCTGGAGCCCACATCTCTCACAAAAGTGGGTCCAAATCCCAAGAGGATTACGCTCACTACCAAATGTAAGACCTCAAGACGAGCTGGAGCTCATTGGAACATGAAAACAATCTTTGGTAGATAGATAAAATATAGACATGCAGATTCAGGGGAACAACACTGATAGCTTTCTGTGCCTTAGAAAGCAGTGGCAGCCCCAGAACAGCAAGGGATGTACTGGGGGCAATTCAGGAGCAACAAGAGCCAGGCCCAGAAATAGATTCACAGCATGGTTTAAAAGTTCACTCAGGAGGCAGAATGAGAAACAAGCTACAACACGTGCAAAGGGGTCCACAAGAGCAAAGCAACCTACAGCATAGGCACAAGGTCCATCCAGGAGGCAGAGACAAGAACACAGACCATCACATCTACAGCAGAGCTCAAACAAGGAGTGATGGCCCAGGGCTGAGCTTAAATAGAGCCCCTGGCCAATTGACAGAGAGGGTGGGTAAGAGACCCAGGTGGGGCTGGTCAGGGCTGTTATAGTCCTTTTAGTGCCTTCAGGACCCTGATAATAGTGCTTTGATTGCCACTGGATTAATGTCATTTGAAGTGTTAGGATGTCTGATTATTAGGAGGCATCTGAGGGAAAACACTTCAGGTTTCTAGATTTGCAGCTGGCAATCCAGGTGAAGGAGCTTGAAAGCGAAGTGTGAGGAATAGAGGCTTACATGAGATCCATGCCATCAGTTACAAAACCTAGCCAGTGTTCAGCTAAAGGATGGCTAGTTTATGACACTGATCTATATGAATACATGTAAATGTATTGGTACAGCAGGAGATTGAGGTGTGGGAGACTTCTGTTTTACATCTCCCATATTTCACTTTATCCCCAATGTTCAATATGTGATGCTGCATCACTCAGCATACACTGATCCTTAGCTACAAAGGTATTTAGGCCTGTAGCAATATTTAGGTACAGCAACTATGTTCTCAGTCTGTGGTTTCATCATGTAAAAGTCTTTGGGGCAATTTTGATTTGAGACATTTCTGCTTTTCTTACTATTTTCTATGCTATCACGTGCATCATGCCCTGAGTCATGTGTGAATTGGGCTGTGAAGCTAAACCATGTTAAAACAAAAGCTAAAACTGCTTTTTTTATCCTTGGCAAGAGTATCTTTAATCTGGATTAGCTCCCTCATCTGCCTCACAGGACAGTCGTGCTGTTACAAGTCGGGTATTGCTGCCAAAGGCTTTGATTTGTACATCTACCACCTGAGCAGCTTTGACTCGGGACATAAAAGAGGTTATATAGATCTTAATGCCAGGAGGATCAGTTCCAATGACATGGCTTGACCTGCTGTACTAAGCCATGAATTTCATCCGGTGGTTCCTTCATGGAGCTCAGTAACTGTGGTTGATTTATGGCAAGTAGCATAGAATCATACTCATGCTTTCACGCAATGGGTCCAAGAAATGACATGATACTTATTCACCTCTGACTGCACAGAGTTGCTTCACCTGAATCCTGGTTTGAAGCTAAGAGAGGCAGTGGAAACTTTTCCATCTGCTCATCCTGCAGTGTGGTTGGTGTTTTAAGCTCTGTTCAGCTCTGTACAATACCTGACACCTCGTGCTTTCCCTTTGCCCAGGTAGTTTCTTTTACCTTTGGTCCTTTCAGTAGATGCTGTGGTTGTTGCTCTTTCTCCTGGCTTATTCTCAGTCTATTTTAGGGCTTTTTTCCCCTGATGAATGAAGGGTACGTTTGGAAGCCTTCCAGAGCAGACCAACTGTTGCTGATTCAGAGGAAATGTTTGTCTTTGGGCTCTGGATTCACTTTGTGATATTGCCAGAGAAATTTGGGATACGGCAGTTTGCAATGACATCAGAGGCTGGTCCCTTACCTGCTTTTAGTAAAACACTCTTTCTGGGTCATTTTGAGTGCTTAAATACAAAGCAGTGTCTGCTCCTTCTCTTAGGGTTCACATGGGCTCTGTTGTCTCTCCAAATGCAGAGCTGTACCCATGCACATTTATAATCAATGCTTCCACATTCAGGTTCTGAGGAGACCACATTTGACTTTGAAGAGGCCAAATTCAGTTTTTCCCTTAACTTTTCCATATTCACAAGGACCTAAAAGGATGGGAGGCTTGGGAGTGAGTCCCAGGTTACAGTGCCTGCTATAGGTAGATTAACAGTCGGAATTCCTGCTCTAATCAGGAGTGGAAAAGAAGCCATTATTTTCCTATGTAAGTTACTGGTTTCTGGGGTAAAGTCTAAGGAGTGAACGTGTCTAAACCAAGTACACATATGGGTGTTTTCTGAGGGAACTGAATTTCTGGCTCCTACTTGATCACTTTGGTAAATGAAGTCTGAGGGAACTTGGCAAGGATGAGTGGAGCTGGGACACTTATGGCAAGGCCACCTGAGCCCATACAGGTTTTGGTCTCCATAGCAGTGAGTGAGTGAGCTGCTGCTGGTTCCAAAATCACTGCATAGGTGACGGTGAAGGAAAAGCAGTGATAGTTTTTAGCTGAATGTTAAGATTGGCACCACTAAAACCTTTTTGAACAGTAACAAAAGAACAGGATCAATAGACTGGAAGAGGTATGAAATTCATGCTTCATGTGAGAGGGTATAACTCAGCCTGTAACTGTGTCAAGGCACAACTCCATCCTCGGTCTGAATTCACCTCCATCAGCCTTTACACACATACCTGCTTGTGCCTTAGCTCACATTTTGTCTGCTTCCTTGCTTTCTTTCTGAATGCTAGCTTGATTTTTATCCACTTTTGGGCTAAGCTCTCCTTTTTACCTACAGTGCCAATAACTCCATTATCACTGGAACAAACTGCATACAAGTAACTGCTGTTCCCCTTAAATACAGCCCCTAAGTTACAGCAGGATCCAATTCTTAGTCGGTGTCTTAAGAATGAAGGAAGCAGAAAGGGGAGCCAGGATCAATATTTAACAGGTAAATGCCTGAATCACAGCATAATGAGCAAATCTCACTGTTGAGATCTCCTCGGCACAAGTGAGTTTAGTCTTGTTCGAGGCTTTGTTCCTGATGCCACTGAACTACCTTTGCTGTAGAAAGACCCAGATATAGTTTTCAGGACAGAAACTCTGGATTCTGATATAGGAACAAGGATTTGGGGGTTTACAGGTCAGGCATCATGGGTTGTCACACTGTGGACATGGCCTGTTCATTCAACAGGCAGATAATACTGTCGTTTACTTTGTAGTAAGTCTGGCTAACCCCAGCAACTGCCTCGGTTTCTACTGGTTAATCCACAGTGGCTCTAGGGGGGTGTGATGGAAAATCCACTCCCAAAGTGGGCCTGTGGGCTCTTCTCTGGTTTTTTTTGCTTCCATATGGATTGAGCTTGGCAGTGATCATCACTCCCATTCAAGTGAAATTATGTTGAGTAATGGAATAGATGAAGCCAAGGGAAAAACAGGTTTTTACAACTTCTCTGCAGATGGCTACAGCCTGGGGAGCATGGAGGGGCAGAGCTGGAACAGGGTCAGGACCAGCCAAATTTGTAAGGAATTTGTAAGGAATAAGGAAGGAAAAGGCAAGAAAGTCCATGATTTAGCAGAAAACCTGTGCACGGTAAGGGAAGGATTCTAAACTCCTGAAAGTTCCAAAGCTAATATGGAATCTCTTTATAATCCTGTGCAAAATTCCTCCATATTTTGTGTGTACCAAAGCATTAAAATGCCAAATCCAGGTACCCACAAGGTACAACCCTGGAAAGATTTGCTTAAATTCCTGGGAGATTTATTGAGGATGCTTGAATTCTCCGAAAAGCCTTGAAAAGCCTTGGTAACAGACTGAAAGCTTTTGTTCTAGTAGCACATAGGTGAGCTGAGGACAGAAGCAACATAGCAATCTGTTCAGTCCCAAGGGAGCTTAAAGCAGAAGGACTTGATGTCTGAGGCCAAACCCAGCAGCCCCTATGAGTGTCACATCACAGCAACTTCCTCATGTTGGTGGCTGTGTCAGATTCAGCTCAGACACAGAACAGTATTCACTGCATGGAGCTTAAATGAAAGAACCTAAGAAACAGGCTGGGCTCTGGGACATCAGAGAGGTATTGGTAGAAAGGGGTGCCTGATAGCTATGAGATGAAGTAATTACTTCTCTTAGACACACAGAGAGACTCTTGTAGCTTTCATGTGAAACACAGTCCTTAAAAGAACTAGAAGGCTTAATTTACCAACCCTAAAATATATTTACAAGCATTTCCAATCAAATGTTTCTACTGGAAGGGTTATTATGGCTCTTTCACAGAGATGAAAGTAGCGAAGAGCATCGCTTAAGTGATTAAAACAACAAAAAACAGTATTAAGGAGAGCAGTTAAGCAATAAAATCCAAATGCATTTAAATGGCTCCCCCAGAGCCATTGCTTTTAAGAAAAGCTGTTTAAAGATTAATCATGTTAGATAGGAAATGGTTTGCTACCACTTCCCACAAAATAAGAGGCAGTTTCCTACAAGTAAGACGAGTCTCGGCATGGGTGGATCCACACTGAGTTCGGGAAAGCTTTTAGGCATGTGTTTAAATACCACTCCTCAATAGGCATGTTTTTCTGATTTGGACTTCAGTAGTAAAGACATTTCCACAACAATACTAAAATGTAGGGAGAACTTGTTGACTTTATAATTGTAGAATTCCTGCTGAGTGAACCACAGCAGGATCGTACTGTCAAAACTGTGGTTATGCTCTAAACCATAGAGACTCAAAGCATCACGTTGGTGGCATGAATGCCAGATGCTCTGGCTGCAAACCACAGGTTCTCAGTGGAGATCATGGAGAACCTTCATAGATATCAAACACACTGATGGATTTCAGAAGGTGGTAGGAGCACAGTGGAAAAGCAGGGGATGGGCACTACTAAACCATGCTGTAATGGTCCCTGGGACCACTTTAGACCTAACATGACCTGAACCTTACCTGAATGTGAATTCAGAACTGGAGGAACTACTGCTTACAAGTGTCCTGCTGTTCCAGCTGGAATGCAAAGTGCTGGTTCTGCAGGGAGGGGAGGACAATCAGCTGACTTATCTGTCATTTTGAGTTGCAGTTCTGAAGCACATCTCATGCTAGGAGCTCACTGCAACTGTCCACTAAAGTTAAAGAGAGCCATTCCATGATGCTCCCCCATCAGCTTCTTTGTCATCTCTTAACACAAATACCTGAAACTTCCTCATCCACCTGCATGTTCCCACAAGGATTCCTGTGACCTACTTTGGTTCACTATGGGTAGAAAAGGTGTCAGCAACACCACTGTCTTTTCATGTAGTTCATGTAATTCTTGACTATTTTTGCTTCATAATTTGCATCATCTTATCGAATCATAGAATCATAGAAGAGTTGGGGTTGGAAAGGACCTCAAGATCATCCAGTTACAACCCCCCTGCCATGGCCAGGGACACCTCACACTAAACCATGGCACCCGAGGTTCTGTCCAACCTGGCCTTCAACATTGCCAGGGATGGAGCATCCACAGCTTCCCTGGGCAACCCATTCCAGTGCCTCAGCACCCTTACAGTAAAGAATTTCTTCCTTAGATCCAATCTAAACTTCCCCTGTTTCAGTTTGAACCCATTACCCCTTGTCCTGTCACTACAGTCCCTAATGAAGAGTCCCTCACCAGCATCCCTATAGCCTCCCTTCAGATACTGGAAGGCTGCTATGAGGTCTCCACGCAGCCTTCTCCAGGCTGAACAACCCCAACTTTCTCAGCCTGTCTTCATATGGGAGGTGCTCCAGTCCCCTGATCATCCTCGTGGCCTCCTCGTGTATGTTTTCAGATCATTACAGGAAGAGTTTGAAGTCCTTATTGAGTTTTAATTCTGGGGGAAATACCAGCACAGGGATCTGTTTCCAGAATTTACTCTGCCATGATCTTTATGTATTTAACATTCCTGGCACTACTTACAGAGTTGATGCGCACAGAGTGACGTTTTCTTAAACAAAACCTCCCCTTTGAGTTGCCAGCTACAAGAGAGAGCAGCTCCTGCATCTCTGAATGCTGGACATCACACAGACTGGCACAGCCTGGATCAGATAATGTGGAAACTGAGCTGGGGATTATCAGCAGAACTGCACAAGGTGTCTGAAGAGGAGGTAACATTTGTGAGGGATACGACAGCCAAGTCACCTACAAAACTCCTGTAGAAAACCAAGCTTTACCTTATGTAACCTCCATTTTGCCAACAAGGAATTGACTTAGGGCCAGATCCTGCTCCCTTTGAAGTAAGTGGAAAACTTTCCATTTGCTTCACTGGTCAGGATCAGACCCACAGGGAGTCAGGTTTGTGTCTGTAAACAGGATAAAGAAGCAAAAGAAACATCCGAGGCCACTTGTAAGAGTTTCCTGGCAGGGTAGGTACCAATAACTACCAAGTAAAAAACCCCTAATGCTTTACACAAACCCATTCTAATCCACATTTGCTTTCCTCTGTCCTTACTTGCTTCTCATGGACCAGAAAGAGGATTGTGAAATATCTGGCAAACAGCAAGGACTTTGGTCTTGATTTTGGGTTGTGTCCATGGGGCGCTTTCTGCTTTGTAACCTTTGCTCTGGAAGCACCCCTTGATGCAGCTAAAAAGTGTCATCAGAGCAGATCCCAGACCTGAGAGGTCTTACTTCATTGGAGCTTAATAAAAAAATAACTCACTGTAGAGCAACACATAATGGGAAGGCTTTTTTGAATTGCTGCTTAGGCAAAGACTTGTTGATAGATGGACCTTGCATATGATGTGATGCATCCACCCTCTTGCCTCCTGGGACATGAGTCACTCATGAAGTGCAATTCATCACAACTATTTCACCTTCTGCTCCATGAAGTCATTTGTGGCACAGAAAGATTCTATTCCCTTGTGACTGGTGGGGGGAAAAAAAACCCCAGTCATAGTTTACAATGGTTATGCCAGTAATATACACAATATTGTGTTTTCCTCCTCTGAGGACACTGTTTGTTCTTCTCCCAGCTGCATTCATTTAACATGTTATTCAGCTATTTGATTTCACTGTGTGTATATTTTACAGTTTGCAGCAGGGAGGATGCACTCTTAAAACAGCTTTTCTCCCCACAGTTATGTAGTAAATGAATCTATGTTTGTATTTATAGTTAACTGAATCTGTGCTAGAATACTGTAGCTGAATCAGATTTATACCACAGATGGAACCATTGCAGAAATGATCCTGCAAGCATTGTGAGACTCACACAGTCCTAATTATCTTTCAGTATCTACCTCTGAACCTAGAAAAGTTGAAAGGAAGACAATGAATACACATTCCAGAAAAGAATAAACCAAAATGTCAGGGGTACCATATATACAGAAATTAGCTGAGGATGTACTTCTTGAGTCTATTGCATCCCTGTGCACCAGTGTCTAAAGTTATAAGGGTTATTTTGGTTTTCAAAACCAATCACAGAGACAGATTTCTGGAACCAGTGGATCTATTGACTACGTTAAAGTGGCTGTGATGTATGTATGAAGACAGGCTGAGAAAGTTGGGGCTGTTCAGCCTGGAGAAGAGAAGGCTGCGTGGAGACCTCTTCTGAAGGGGGCCTATAAGGATGCTGAGGAGGGACTCTTCATTAGGGACTGTAGTGATAGGACAAGTGGTAACTGGTTCAAACTTAAACAGGGGAGGTTTAGACTGGATCTAAGGAAGAAGTTCTTTACTGTCAGGGTCCTGAGGCACTGGAATGGGTTGCCCAAGGAAGTTGTGAATGCTGCATCCCTGGCGGTGTTGAAGGCCAGGTTGGGTAGAGCCTTGGGTGCTATGGTTTAGTGTGAGGTGTCCCTGCCCACGGCAGGGGAGTTGGAACTGGATGATCTTGAGGTCCTTTCCAACCCGAACTATTCTATGATTCTATGATTCTATGTGTTTAGATGTACCTGGATATTTGGTTGGCATGCCCCATCCCTGGCAGTGTGCAAGGCCAGGTTGAATGGAAACTACAATAAGGGCTGGAGGAAGTCTCTTCCCAGAATGGTTTAGGTTTCACTGATGTGGATTGACAGTGTTGCTCCCTTTTAGACAGGCTTAGGAAGGCTTGGACAGCACCATACACAAATGTAGGCTGAGAAAGCACAAGCAGAGCTTGTGCTAACACTAGTAAGTGAATGTCTAAAACTCACCATGTTCTCCATGACCCCTGTCCTGTTGGCAAGCTCACATTCCTCCGCATGCCCGTTGCAGAAGCAGCTTCCGCGGATGATCAGGTCATAAATAGCATAGTGGGCAAATCTCTGGGGTTTCTCCACCAATCCTAAGCCATGGCAGGGACATTCCTGTCTTTTCAACAGAAGGAGGCGGAGATTGGTGAGTTTCAGGAGATCTTGAGCCTCAGGACTGTAGGGGTCTTCAATCTTGTTAGCCGGACTTAAGGCACGATAGATCACCTGAAAGACAGAAGATACACATCCAAGAATAGATGTAGGGCTCTGCATACTCAGCAAACATCCTAAGGTGATGCTCAGTAATAGTCCCTATTTAGAAGACTCTGCATAAGCAATTGTGGGGCTGTGACTGATCCCAGAACATCTCAGCAAGTGATTGTGTACCTGCTTTCACTCCTGTGGGATAGGAAGTGCCTGTCTCACAGGAGTGAGATAACTAAGGAGTTTTATCTAAGGGAGATAAGGAGGTTAAGCATCATTCCCTGGGGTTATTGAGCCCAGTCGCTTCTTGCTGTTCAGCAGACTAAAGAGCTGGTTGCGTTCGTACCCAGGATTAGATGTCTTCTATCATGTCCATGCTGACTCCAAATTGAGAGCTATTTTCTCCTTTGGTTGAGTTTTTCCATCACAGCAGAGGGACTTGCCCTCGGGGTTCTTTGGCCTTGCTGTAAAAGTGGTGACAGTGCCTGTCTGACTGACTCCAGAAGTGGAGTGAAAGCTTTTTGTTTCCATAGGGATTCCCTCTTTCTCTCCCTATGTTTTTCTTTTCCTTTCTTTCTAGTGAACTGACCAGGATACTTGCAGCATATAAAATACTTGTGCTTCTTTTTGCTTGCAGGAGCCAGAAAAGAGCTTGTGTGACATGTCTGGAAGAGAGTTCTGTTGCGTGTTGATGGCACATATTGAGATAAACTCCCTTAAACTAACAGAATCAGCTGCCAGGCTTCACTCAGAACTATACCAGGTGTACCCCAGGCAGTGCCACAGCAAAGCAGTGGTACATTTCCCACCTGCCCCCTGCATTTTCTGCTTGGTTTCTTCTTTTTCCTTGTAACCCCCTGCTCTTACACTGTCACCTACTTACAAAGCTGCAAATGGGCCTGTTGGTGGGACCAGAGGTGCCTGTGTTTCCCTGTTTGGCAGAGCTGTGGGCAGACTGCCCAGGCTGTGGAATGCAGGTGCCTACATTCCCCTGAGCAATGAAACCATGACAAAATAGCCCTGGCCTTTCCACCTCAGTGTCTACATTCCCCCAGCCAATGGAACCATGAGCAAATGGCCCATTCTGCTTTGCCCAGGTGCCCAGTATTCCTTTTACTGATGGATTCACAGGACAAAACCCCAGTCTCCACTTCCCAGTTCCCCAGGTCTCATCTATCTGGTGGAAACCAGTTTTATGAACCCTGTCTCCTTCTTCCCAGTCCTCTATGGACCACACAGAAGTGGAGGGGCTTCCCAGAGTCCTGAGGACCTGGGTGCATACAGACACACACATCTTCCTCCATGCGGTCCGTTAATCAAAGACCAAGGCAGTGAACTGGATTCAGTTGTTCTGCAGAGCTCAAACATCTCAAAGCAGGATTAAAAACTAACTATTGGGATCATAATGGTTAAAAATCCTTGTGAAACTGTTTTAAATTAGTATAAAACAGAAACCAAGGGTAAAGCAGTCTGTTGAGTCACTGGGCTTTGTAAGCTCTATTGTCATACTTAGCTTTCTTGTCCCTGGCTTCCCTAATACATATGCTTAGTAAAAATGGTATCTCCTTTCAGCATAGCTCCCTGGAGGATACCTACAGCCCACTGGCTCGAGAGCATAAATGCAAGAGGTGCTTTGCTGCAAGGCAAGACATCTGAACAAAGGCAATCAATATGTCCTTCTGCAAGATCTGCACTGCTCCTGCAGTGACCTTCTCAGACAAGGCTGGGCAAGAGGCTTAATGTTTCGATGGATCTCCTCACAGGAGACAGGAAGGGTGAATGAGGTGAAGAGGCTGGGCCTGTCTGAAAGAAAGGCCTAGATAATGGCCAGAGAGTTTCTTTTTGCTCTTTCTGGCGTTATACTTTTGCTTGATGGCAATAGTCTTCCGCTGTGCTCTGTTAGCTGAGAAGGACATCTTGCGTATTGTATTGCATTACAAGAAACCTATTTAGTGCACAGTATGGTGAGTTAAAAGAGATAGATTCATGTTTTGGGATCTCCAGTCAATTATCCATCCTTCCCATGCTTTAATGGCATCCATACCGCACCAAGTTCTTTAGGCAGAAGAGCAACTGTTGGGTGATCTTCTCCCAGCACAGAGCCATCTGCTTACATGAAGCTGGATTGGGTTTTGTTTCTTTGCTTGATGGCTTGGAAGAAGGTTGGGTTCCCTGTGGGTTCATTGTCTTGCAAATGTTTTCATTTCTGGCCTTGCATCTCTTGAGCAGAGTTGCTTTGGCATTTTCCATATCCCCTTAGAGCTCTGAATGTTATTTGTGAGTAGAGATGTTAATAACTCGGATGTCCCATAGGGACTGTGGCATCCTTTTAAGAATAAAACCAGTATTCCATTCCAGTTGAGGTACAGGAGTTTGTATGATTAATTCATGACACATTTCTGTCTGGAATAAGCTCAGTGGTGAGACTGCATTTGCTTGTCCTTCTCTCTCCCAAGGCAAGACTTGTTAAGTGTTACAGATCTGATTTGGGTGACATAACACTAGTGGAGTCTTTTGGGAGTGGCATTTCTATGTTCTTGGATTCAATAGCCACTAAGGAATTAACCTTCCTTAACTTTAAAGATATTGAGGATTTACTTAAATGAAGACATTTTATATCAGCAGAGACAAAGCAGGTATGTTGTGCCAGTACTAGTAGGTTTAGGTGAGCTGCATTTTGCTCACAGGTAACACAGCTTTATTTCTTATCTAAATCAGTTTAGCATTATTTCATACGGGCATAAAACTGGGAAATGGAATTTCCCTCTCTCTTTGTTTCTGGAGGACATGTTCTCCTTGAAATATTGGTGGTTGAAACCCTTGAGCACAAGGAAGAGTATAACGTAATCACCATCTCTTGTCTCAGTTTTAATACTGGCTTCTTCTCACATTAAAGTGCCAACCATTAGATCTTTCTTAATATATGTGCTCCCCACTAGCAGGAGCAATATGTCACAATCCATAAGTTGTACTTACTAGTCTACTGTGTGAACTGATTCAAGTAACTGTAGAGTGGGAGGAATGTTTAAACCAAATCTGATATCTCATCTTACATGCCTTGAATTATTTTTCCATAAATGCATAATTTACCTAAAAAAAAACACAACCCAAACCAAACCATTAAACTTTATTTCTGTACTAAAAAGCCATGATACTATTTTAAATCAATGTATTTGGGGTTATGGTTCTCTAAGAATATGTGAATCCTAAATTAGGAGCCAGATCAGTGGTGGCTGTATGAATGGGTTGATGATTTTGTATGGTACAGGGGAGAATTTCATTTCCGTGAAAGAGGAAGAGATGTCACCATGAGCCAAACACTGAATTGGGAATGGAACTATGTGGTCGAAGCCAAATTGTTCCATGTTGTTTATGTTTCTGAAGCCTATGGAGCAGATTCTTTCTGTACAGATTGATGTTTGACTTTTGCAGAAAGGCTGAAATATGATTCATTTTTCATTTCCCAGACATAACCATCCAAACGTGCAGTTTTCCATTATATTCATGTAAAAGACATGAAGAGACTGCAATGAATAAAAAAGTGCTTTCTTTTCAATGAAGGTACAAGCTCTGAAAAGAGCTTCCCATAATGCTGACTGTAAACCTATTTCTCATCTGATGAAATCTCTATCTGCTATCAAGCTCTGTTCTTTCTTTGCTGTAATAGACTGCTCTGAATGTCCCAGTCCTTTCTCTAAACACCAGAGTGCAGCTTTCATACAAGTAACATGTGCACAGAGCAGAGAAATTATGCTGATCAGGTCTTCTAAAAGGACACCTTAGAAACCTTTCTGCTTCAATTGAATTGAGTGGAAGTGGAAAGTATTCAGCACCTCTATAGTCTCACCCCTTTGTGGAAATACACCCTAGATCCTGAGTTCCCCTTAAAATCAGGAGCTGCCACCGGAGCTAAACGCTGAGTAGGACATTCACGCTTATCTGCATATCTGCTATCAAGCGCATATTTGTCATTCTCATCTTCAAAAGTCAATCAGCTCGCCTCAAAAAGATGGGCACTGCCCTGTCCTCTCCTGACCTTTCTGAGAGCAAGGAAGCCTGGAGAATGCTGCCAGTGTGCAGAGCTGAAAAGGTAGCCAGTGTTAGTGGCCTGGTTTTGCTGTACACAACTTGGCACAGCTTCACATGGGGTGATGTTTTATCGCCAATCAAGAGAGCATCTTCATTCCGGAGACAGGGTCTCAGACTTTTGGTTTCTTGCCATACGCTTTGCTTCACCATTCCTGATGCAGATAATTCTGTTTTCTTAACCTGATCTTCCAGCCAGTATTAGTCAGAAAAGATGTGGACACAGCAAAGGTTCCCTCCTGCAAGCTCATAGCCTAAGGTCAAAGAATCTGAGTCATAACTGGAGGGCAGTGCCAATGTATGGCCTACTACAAAAGAAGATCCTGTGCAGAACAATCATTTGATATTACAAACCATCCTTAAGCTATGCTGATCGTGTTGCACACAATCAGGTTAACGAGGTCAGAAATGCCTGTGTGCTTATTCTAGGCCCAACAGAAGGAAGCTGCAATAAAAACTCTCATCAGCCCTAAATCCGCTTCATTAAGAGGTTTTCATGTGAGTTGATTTTGTTCTTCAAAGAATAGTAAACAATTGTCTCAGATTTTTTCCTGCCCACTGGCAAATATCCTCTGGTTTATTTGACGGAGCCCCTTGGCTCAAACTAATTCTTCTATCTTGTGGTACAGTAGTCTTCACTAAGTAGTCTTCTTCCTGTTTGGAAATCCTGTTGGAGCACAAAGAGAATCTAGCTATTCCCTTAGCTATTAGAAGGCCCATTCTGATGATTCATGGAATAGTGGGTTTTAGTTAGGATCCACTGCTTTTGTTTCCTACCAGAGAATAAAACTTTGAACCCAGTATAGAATATGAATGCTTCTTAATGAAATATCTGGGCATTTGGTTATTTAAATTGACCTGGGTAGACTCAGTTACTACCAAGACAGTGGCATCTTGAATTCATTCTGTTTCCCAAAACCGAGAGGGTCAATATCCCCTCGATTTGCATTTGCTTTGAGGTTATTCCAGTCATCCAGTCCGTGTGGCATTAATATTAATATTTAGGCATTGTGACCAATATGATGATGGGGAAACACAGGCAAACAAATCTGAAGAGCCATGCAGTCTTTTTCTCTTCCTCAAACAAAATGTACTCTGCAGGTTCAGGCTATCCACAGATGTAAATGTCTAGATCTATGTACAAAGGCAAGGCTTGCAGGGAGAAGCAGTATCTTCTATCAAGTCAGAGAATGGATCTGGAGTGCAAAATGTGGACTATTGGACACAAAACCCTTCAGCTTGCAGTCTGTATACAGGGAATGGACAAAATTCCTTTCATTCTACATAGCTCCCACTCACAAAGTGCAGTGTCCTTTGTCACTGTGAGGAGTTATACTTGCCCTGTAATGGCAAAGGGTGGCAAGAGGAGTTCTGTGATGCAGACAGCCTGGCTGGGAACTGGACTGAGCACAAGGAGACTCATTTCACTCCATCTGCTGAATTGTCAGGGAAAGGTAAAACAAGCCATCACTATCAGTGTCAAGCAATGTCAGCCACGCTGTGTTCTCATGGGAAACCATCCGTTCCTTGTAAGTGAAGCCACTTGTATCTCTAGGTCTTGTCTGAAATCTTACACGTGAACAGACTTTGCTGTGTATATAGGCTCACCGTGACAGTGATGTGTGGACAAGTGTGGAGCAAACAGTTCAGTGTTCTTTTGCCTGGAGTTTGACCATTACAGCAATGAATCTCTTTAAGATTTATGGCATTTTAGACAAGACCTTTTTCCCAGCTGGGACTTCAAATAGGTAATGACTGCAACTCCGCTGAGGTTTGATAGAACAGGGTGAGAAGAAACATTGGATATCTGCTGCCTTCTATGTTCAGGAAATACAGAAGCAATGCTCAAAATCCCAATGTCTCTGAAACGGCCCATCACAAATCAGGTCAAAGTAGGACACTTGGTGCCCCCTTGAAGTTCACTTGCCAGGGACAGGAATGCTGCACTAGTGTCAGTTCACATTCCCTTCAGAGACAAATCCTTGAGCCTCTTAATTCTTCCTCCAGGGAAGCAGGGCCTGGCAATGCTGTCTGCTTGTTTACACTGCTGGTGTTAACTGCTTCCTCTCAACTTGCCTCTGCATTCTGTTTCCTCTACAGTTCAAGTTAAAGCAAACGCTGAACAGACGGCCCTAGTCATAACATTCGGGCACTTACCTTCACGAGTGACTAATCCCTCCTGGAATTCTTTCCATCCGGCACTCGGAATAACCCGAGCATCATACAACTTAGAGAAGCCAGTCCTGATGGCTGTTGGACAAATCACTGCAGTGCAAACCCCTGCCCTTGGATCTTAGCCACTAGGAATTCACCCTTGTGATGTGCTGAGCATGTTTCTTTTCAGTGACCCCATTGCTACATGAGATCAGACCTTGAAGAAGCCACTGAAGCCTAATGGTGACCTCTTGAATTATTGATGTTGCCACTTAATGAGGTATGTGTGTGTGTGTGTGCAGGGGATCCTCCTTTGTTTATCAGAAGGTTTGGCACGGATACAGGAAAAGAGGAGCCTGAGAAAAGACAGCAAAAAATGTAGGTTCTTAGAAAAGGATCACATACACTCCACAGTGCCTGGTTCTGCCCTGGTTTGGTGTCGATGTGAAGTGGTCCCTCACTACCAGAACTTGCTCAAGGAGTCCTTGTAGATGGATGAAGGCAGCAGAGGTCTTCAGGGACAGTGCAGAGGAAGAGGTCTTCCATAGGGTTGGCTGTGGCTTCTGTCTGAGCAACCTGGTGGCTCTCAAAGCAGACAGAAGTGCATCCATCCCATTACAACGCTTCTTGACCTGGCATTCACAGAGAGTGTTTGGAAGAGTGATGAAAAGTCTTTTAGCTACAAAGCGAGTCCACTCATCTCTGACAAAAGGCACTGCTGGGGACTTCTGTCCCTAAAGAGGTCACCACAGGATGCAAAACGGAGGATGAGCAGGTCTTCTGTGCAAGGCACACTTAACATGTTGCCATAGAAACCAGTTCTTTAATTCAGGCATACACAATTCTTCCAGCCCCCAGTGAATTCCAGTAATGGGTTTATTATATCACACTTCATTGGTGTCATCTGTCACGCAGACACTCACATAAATGAACCAGCCTTTGATTCAAAACTCCTTTCCAGTAGCCAGACCCAGTAGGGACAGTGTCTCCTCTTGGGTCTGGTGGTTATAAGCAGGTCAGTGTGTTACCCTACTTTGCATGCTAATGTCTTCCTTCCATGCAAACATCTTCTTCAGTGGAGGAGAGCATTTGTTTTCATTTCCTGATATTCCAGTTTATTAAACACGTGCTCTTAATCTCTCAGATCCTTGCACGCACGTGCTGTCAGGATGCAGGTTGAAATATTTTGGTCCTGGTTTCCCCCATATGATGTATAAGCCGTAAGTCACACTGATGTCTGATGCAATGTTGTCATTTCTCCTTTTGTTTGGGCCAGAGGCTTGATTTACATTTGCTTATCTGAAGGCTCATTTTAAGCTCCTGAAGTATATAGCACAGTGGTTTTAGATCAGAAAACCAGATGGACAAGTAGGTAAGAAAGTTCTGCATTGATGCCTATAGATGCACTTACAGTAGATTAACAGATCTTAAAAAGGTGGGGTTGGTTTGAGCTCCTGGTGTTATGTTGAAGGTTGGTGTACTGAAGATGATGAGTATAGGATCTCTCTCATAAAGACAGATTGAAAGAGATGGGCTTGTTCAACCTGGAGAAGAGAAGGCTCCAGGGGTGTGTATAGTTCTGATGTCCTCAACATAAAAAGGACATGGAACTGTTGGAACAAGTCCAGAGGAGGCCATGAGGTTGATCAGAGGACTGGAGCACCTCCCGTATGAAGATAGGCTGAGAAAGTTGAGGCTGTTCAGCCTGGAGAAGAGAAGGCTGTGTGGAGACCTCAGAGCAGCCTTCCAGTATCTGAAGGGGGCCTACAGGGATGCTGGGGAGGGACTCTTCATTAGGGACTGTAGTGATAGGACAAGGGGTAACGGGTTCAGACTTTAACAAGGGAAGTTTAGGTTGGATATAAGAAGAAATTCTTTACTGTTAGGGTGCTGAGGCACTGGAATGGGTTGCACAGGGAGGTTGTGAATGCTCCATCCCTGTCAGTGTTCAAGGCCAGGTTGGACAGAGCTTTGGGTTTAGTGTGAGGTGTCCCTGGCCATGGCAGGGGGGTTGGAACTGGATGATCTTGAGGTCCTTTCCAACCCGAACTATTCTATGGTTCTATGATTCTATGATCTGCTGTGTCCCATTGCTGACCTGAAAAGACCAATGCCTTTGCACCCTTGCCATAGTGGCATGTCATAGATTCATTAAGAGGCCTCTGTAAAGCCCATCCAGAACTTGAGAAAGCTTTTGGGTTAATGTGCTGTGGAAACAATATTTGTCTTGTTTTCTGTTCAGTTGCTTCCTGTGTGCTTCTGTCTGGAAGAAATTACCTCTATGTATTCAATTCATGTAAGTTGATGAAAGTATTTGGGATCTGCGAGGGTGACCTGTAAATATATGACTGTTCTTACTGTTACTAGTGTTTTCCAACATCTACTACCACAGAGTTGATGTATTTAGGCATATGCATATTCATTGCATGGTAGCTGCTGCCCGAGTTGACAGAATCATTTTGACACTTGTTATCACAAAGGCTTGTGTTGAATGAATGTTTTATTATTTGATTTTTCTGCCATGCACTTCTCAGATTTGTTGTAGCAGCAGCACATGGTCTTGATGATATTCCCAAGGTAAAGTAAGCACAAAAGCCAACATCATGCAGGGCAAAAGGGGATACTGTACTAGAGAAGGGAGAGCTGTTTTCTATGTAAGGCCAAGGCATTTGCCTCAGACCTTGTATCCTGTTCCTTACTCAAGCAGAATTGTCCTACTGCACCTTTCTGTGCTCTTCCTCCCCCTCTGTGGAATGGCAACAGGACCCTGGGATGGTGCTGGAGATAGTTAAATGGATCTTGTGAAGTACTTCATATTTTAGATTGGAAGACACAGAAGAGTGGGAATTGTATTAGTTGCCTAGATTCTGTATTGATGTGGCAAACTGTAGTCTCTCTGCAGAAGACATTTGGATGTATTTGACTTAAATGTATCATAACTGACCAGCAGAATTGCTACTCCAGGAGCAAGGCAGCTCAGTAGTCAGATGATCTGCTCCAGATTTCTAATATGTAGAGATGCTTCCTGGCCTGTTGCACAAAGAGGAACTTGGTCCTTAGTGCAGCTTCCCTGTGTCAGGTATAGTACACTGGTTTATTTCTCAATTGCATCTGGAAGTGCACTGCTGAAACCCCTGTGGGTTTTGAAGTCCATCTGGATCATTCATCTCACACCTGAGCTTAGAGTGCAGCAAAGTATTACTGCCAAACCTGCACGATCACTTCCACACAGGGAGATCAAGAGGGTTGGGACTTCTCTGAGGAAGAGAGAAGGAAGTGAAAGGACTCCAGCTTCTGTTGTGGCTATAGGAATGCCTTATAATCTCCTTTGTGCCTTTATGTCTGCTCTTTTCCCACTCAAACAGTGAAACCTGGCTGCTCACTTCCACTTCCTGTTCCTGGATCCTTTGGCTTGATACAGAGTGGTTGCCTCCAGCAAGAAGTTTACATTAAACTTAGGGGAAGGATGCATTTAAAAGGCATCCAATCATCCAGGACTTTTTAGATGGAGAAGAAAAGGAACGACCATGCAGTTCAAGTCATCCTAAAGCAGGAAAACAGTTTGGATAGATCAGACTCTATAAATGTGTATTTTCCTACATCTATTTGGTTGGAATCCTAGCTCAGTTACTAGCACCCACAATGTAAAATTAGGCAGTGTTAATCCTATCCTGTGCAACTCTCATAAACGAAATTTCTTATAGCATTTCTATTAATTTTCATTGATATATAATTCTTCTTCTTACCCTACACTTTCTAACACAAAGATCTTGGGAATAGGTGACCTTACTTCATTTATATGTGTGTCATCTCTTTGTGTCCATGTCCTCTGATTCTCAGCCAGTCATTACCTGTTTGACATTAAACTCAGTCCAAACCTCAGTTACTACTTACCTCTCCTCTGGTGCAGGGCATTGCATCTGAATACCTGGACGTGCACATGGAGCCCTCCTCAACCAGATCATCCTGGAGTCCAAAAGTCGCTGTGCAGTTGACAGAGAAATACTTGTAGGGCCTCCAAGTCTGCCCGTAGTCCTGGGATCTTTCCAACACCATCGCAGCTGGGCGAGGTGACTTGAACACAGCAATGACATGGGTCAGGTAGAATTCTGTTTCAAAGTCCAGTCTAATTTCTTCCCTGTGTACCCCTTGGGCAGACTGCCACCAGGAGATGGGGTTTGCAAAGAAATCATCCGTCATGTCAGCAGGGAGGTGGGAGTTATCAGGCTGGTTGGCATTGCACTTGGTGCAGCGAGGCTGCCCACAGCCGTGGGTGACCCGATGGAGGAGATTCTGGTCTGGGTAGAAGCAGTAGAGCTCTGTGCTGTTCTGGCCACATGTGGTGAGGGTGACCGGTGTCCTCCCTGTTGCCAGGTTTCCCACTGGAGGGTTGCAGGAACGGCCATTGCAGCGGAAGGCTCGGAGCCTGGTGGGGTCTGAAACACAGGCAAAGAAACACAACAAGGAGAGGTTTTCACACAGTTGTCAGGCTGTAACATAGGTGACCATACAAATGATTGGGGTCCTTGTTTGGGGAATGACGTGCTTCTAAGAAGAGCTGCTTCATCTTTTCACACAAAGTTGGGAGGGAATTTCTTAGTAAATCTACTCCTTGGTTTTGATCCTAGCTAAGAAACTGAGGGCTTTAGAAAATTGATTCTCATTGCTTTGCTTTGACACATCTGTTGAAAATGCAGTTGTGTCCATCTAAATTTGATGGTTAAACATGAATTTCACGTTTAACCACTGAAGTCTTGTGTTTTCTTACTTTTATTCCAGTAAAGCTCTGTAACAAGTATATATACAAGTCCAGAGGAGGCCACGAGGATAAAAATGGGCTGGAGCAGCTCCCATATGAAGACAGGCTGAGAAAGTTGGGGCTGTTCAGCCTGGAGAAGAGAAGGCTGCGTGGAGACCTCAGAGCAGCCTTCCAGTATCTGAAGGGGGCCTATAGGGATGCTGGGGAGGGACTCTTCATTAGGGACTGTAGTGATAGGACAAGTGGTAATGGGTTGAAACTTAAACAGGGGAAGTTTAGATTGGATCTAAGGAAGAAGCTCTTTACTGTAAGGGTGGTGAGGCACTGGAATGGGTTGCCCAAGGAAGTTGTGAATGCTCCATCCCTGGCGGTGTTGAAGGCCAGGTTGGGTAGAGCCTTGTGTGCTATGGTTTAGTGTGGGGTGTCCCTGCCCATGGCAGGGGAGTTGGAACTGGATGATCTTGAGGTCCTTTCCAACCCGAACTATTCTATGGTTCTAACTGAGGCTGAATCTATTCAATGCATTTATTTTCATTGTTACCAGAAAGCGAAGTCACTGTACTACATATTGTAGATACATTAAAGAAAGAGACTATTGCTCATTACAGACACTAATTACACATACAAACACAGAAAGAAAGCATGTATTTCAGTAGTGATGCACTACTAGCATGATTTTGAAAGGATGTTGATTTTCTGCTGCTCCTAATGAGATCAGCTGGAGTTGTTAATACTTAGAAGAGTTTAAAACCAAGTCTCTCTCATTTAAATACCTTGACATGGACATAAAGTGACAATATTGTTTGTCAAATATGCAAATATTGGCAAATTTGGGGGTATCTTCCATGTGTACAACTTGCTTCTGAATTAAGAAGGGTGGGAATAACCACAAAGTCTTTATAGTGTTTGGAAATCAATAGTGTCTTTAACTGGCATTAAAGGTCATTCCAAAACCTTACCATGCTGGTGAAAACTGCGTTTCTAATGACGTACAACGTCCTCTTTGCAACTTAAAGAGTCTAGAAGGAGTTAAAGAGTGACCTTGCAAGGTCATAAATCTAATCCAAGGGGTCACAAGTCAGATGGCTGGATGGAAGTCCTACAGGAAATGACCCTTCCAATGAAACCTAGGATGACCGTAAACCCTGGGTAATCCAGGAGCAGTTCAGAGGTCAGCTATTAGCTCAACAGTCTAGGTCAACATTTCAAATCCCTCCTTGTTTTTTATTCAGCCTTTCCCCAAGCAAAAGTAGTTTTAAAATGAAGTTATGTGAAAGAAAAGACTCTAATTCAGCCCTATAAAAATGCTCAAATTGTAAATGTAGTCGGATGAAATTGATGTCCCTCTTTCCAAAAGGAATGTTTAAGGTGAAAACTAGTGTGTAACATGCAAGGTTTTGCCTCCGAGTTGTTTCTGTCCTTAGTTCCTTCATGACATTTCTGCCCAGGCCAGAAGAGAAAGGTCAGAGATGGGCATTAGTCTGGAAAACACCTCATGCATTTTGCGTCCCACGATTAGGATGCAAAACAAAGTTTCTGTATGTCTATTGAATCCTATTGACCAACAGAGTATACTGTCTTAGCTTACATGGAGCATAAGGTAGTCTCAGCCCTCAGCAAGAAATGAGATGATCCAAAAATGCCCTTGACTACTCTAAGGAGTACGTGGAAGCCACCTTCAAAGGAGCTTGGACTTAGTGTGTATGCCTTGCAGACACTAAGCAGCACTCAAGGAAAGAGAAGGTGTCTGGAGACACAGTAGTAGTGGTTTCCTCCTGGTGCAGGTTGTCTTCCACCAGTGGTTGGAATGGGCTGGCCAAGATGTCTTCTGGTATCCCAGTGAAGTCCTAGGTGCCTGGAAGACTGCAGCAGTGCCTGAATTTCATGTGCTCCTATAGTCCTCGGATCAAAGGAATGAAAGCTGCCCCTCCTCAGTCCCACCACTGCCTGTGCCAGCACAGAGATGGATTTTCATGACACAGGGTTTGCTGCAGAAGTCAGCTGGAGAGGAAAGGAGATGGGGATATTTGGATGTTTGGCTCTATCAGTTCTGTTCTTGGCTCCCCAGCTTCAATTCAGCAGGTGGTAATGGAGACCCTCCAGCCAGCCCTCACACCATCCTCACTGCTTAATGACCATTTCAATGTATTTTCTTTCTGATTATGAACTTCTTACTCCATCCAAGCCTGGGACAGATACAGGGGAACACCAGGAGCTGCAGAGATTTTATCTGGAAGGTTCCTTGCAATTTCTGTGAGGCTTTTTGTCCTGAGAAAGGACTCAGTTTTGCAGGTCAGCAAAACCACAATGAGCCTCAGGAATGTCTTTGCGAGTGGCATTTAGGTTCATGTTCATGTCCAAGGTGTTTGGTAAAAGTTACTGGAAGTAAGGAAACCACAGTAATTTCTGTGTTTAAAGTAGATGGGATATTTGCTGATGTTGCTCAGTGCTGCAGAAAGGTGTCATCTTTGCCTCCAGACAATTTAATGGGACTGATCTTATAACTGAACTTGGAACAAGCATTAGCTCGAAGAGTCAGGTTACTTAGTTTTGATTAAGAATGCATTCATATTGCAAGTGCTATTGGATTATGGATAAATGTACCATATAATTAAAAGAAAGTCCATCTCTGTTGATGCATCACACCACTGAAGCTTTTCTGAAGGAAATGGGATGCAGGAGCTCTGAGTTCAAGGACTTATATAGGGGAAGCTTTGCAGACAAGGATGTCAGAAAGTAAAAAAGGTAACTTTTATTAAAGGCAATGGCTGCTTTTGATATTTCCCATAAATGGGCTATTAGTCTGGTATTGAGTTTTTCAGCTGGTTTATCTGAACCTGGAAAAGGAAGAAAATCATGGTTGTTCTCTTGCATAAGAGTCACAAGAAGGTTGATTTCCTCCGCCAGTTAATGCAGCAATATCAATAAACAGTTCCTGTCTGAACTGCTGTGTCATTAGGAAAATGGGAGAAGAACAAAGTGCAAATGAGCGGAAGGGAGTTGGAAAACAAAATCTGCAGTCGATTAAAAGCTTTGTATTTAAAGAAATCAATTGGCAGAACATTGCTTGGCCACAGGGATGCTGCAGCCTGTCCATCACTCACCGATTCTGGGGAAACAACATGAAATGTGGGATCTGGAGAGCGAGGGAAGACTGCTGCAGGACAGAAACAGCAGCGGGAGAATAAACAACTCACCCCAAGTGCCAGGAGGACTCACTGAATAATTCATAAAGAAGTAAACACTTTGCGCATGGGCACTGTATGTTATTATGGAGTTGATGAGCTTTTACTCCATAGAGGATGGGTTTACTCTATAGAGAATGGGTTTACTCCATAGAGGATGGCCATGGTATGGTATGATTAATTTATTTGTCTGTTTTCTGGCTCCTCAGAGCTGTGCCATAAAGTGACAGGTCAATGGCACATGCCCAGCACGTGTTGTAACAACGGCATTACTCAATGATTAAGGAATCCTATAGCTGAAGGGAGGTCACACTACTGATATTCCTGGGACACCATCTCAAACAGGCATCTCTTACTTGCCTTGGAATGGAATGGAACATTATAGACATTAACTAAAACCAGGTTCTGGGTTGTTTTAGGGCTTTTTTCACCCTCCATTGGACACTTGAAATTAGAAAGGTCATATGGTCACTCAAAGCCTGCTGAGGTGACTGGAGAGCTGCCTTTTGTGAGTGATTTTAATTGGAATTTCTATTTCTTTTCCATATCTAATTTATGACTGTGTGTGTCCAAGTCTCCCATGGTGAGACAGGAGAGTGAATTTCACAGTTCTGAGCAACTCTAAAACCTGTGGGCATCTTCTGCTGTGGTTTTAATGGAGCACTTCGAGCATGTTATGTCCAACCTGGATTTCTCTTGTTCTGTATCAGTTTAGCTTTGTTGTCTGGGGCCAGCATACATTAAGTTTGGCGAGTCTTCATCCATTTATGAGTAGCCTGATGTATTTCTGCACTAAATAGCCCTAATAACTGGAGCTACAGAGCCAGCCTTCATAAATACCCCAGAGGTGAAGTTCTGAACATGCTACAAAACCAGTCTGCTTTTGTGATCCATGGCATGGACAGAAGTATAAGATCCCAGGTCTGTTCTTCCATCCACTGTGTCCAGTTGCAGTTTTTCTGCCCACATCCCTTCTGGAGCAACAATGGGCTTCAACACCTACAACTTCATTTACAGAGGAGTTGAATAACCTGAGCCCAGAACAAACCTGGCTTAACAACTGTCCCAGTATGCAAGAGACCACTTCAGAGGGAGGGGAGCAGCGCTAGGGAAAGATCACCCAAGTGTCACATCTCACAATCTAAAACCTAAGTGACTCCTCCAGCCTAACCACTAAGGGGGTTTATTTTCCTTTGGCATTCCATTTAAAGATCCAAGCAGCCAATCTTGACAATCCGGACTGACTTCTCTGCACAGAGATGGCAGAAGGTAAATATTGTACTCCCCACAAATATTATGCTTCTTGTATTCCCTACACAGCTGCCCCATCAATATGTTTTGCTTTTGATCAGGAAGGATCAACTATAGGGCTGAAAAATGAGTTTATTGTATGGGCTAATAATGTGGGTACAAAACATACCTCATTGTACATGTCTTTGCTCAAGAAAATGCTGAGACTTCCAAATCCTTTTACATAGATGGGCACTGTCCAGACTAACCTTAGTCTGAGCAGTACTGACCCTGCCTGTAACAGGACCTACAGAGCTTCAAGGTTAATTCAAGATTTTAATACTGCTTCCATAATAATAACAACAACAATAACAATAGAATAGAACGAGCAGGTACCCCTTGTGCTTTCACAGGTTGATGGCTTATAAAACCTTTTCACCCAGCAGCATATATTCATTTGAAGTGACATTGAATCCTTAACATCATCACCTTCAGTATCCAATTATGTTGCTGTTACTCCCTATGTCCTACACTGTTACACTCAGAGCATGTTTAGCTCCATGTAGAACTCCCACCCTCCCCTCAAATTCACTACCCAAGCAGTCAGCTGCAGGCTGCATCTCCTTGCAGATTCATTTTCACCTTTGAATTGGCTGCAGAGCAGATTTAGGCTGGTTTGTAAGAGGCTGCCTTCTGCAACAGCATCAGCAGCTTCACCGCCAGCTCCCCAACCTTCCAGTGCTGTGTGTTAACAGATGTATCCTACAGGGAGAGTCCCAGACTGGGAAAACAGGGAATGCCCAAGACGAGACACTGAAAGGACTAAGGTGCATGTCCTCCCTCCACTCATTCCCTGGCATGTCGTGATGGACAGGCTTTTTCCCAACTGAGTCACAAAATAATATGACAGGATGATAAATATATGAAAATACCTTTAATTCCATCTCCTAAACAGCACAGGTAGTGTGGGGAATGGACTCTGTCCTAATCCATGTTTAATCTAATGCTAATTTAATCTTGTCCACTGCATGTTAACTATGAAATCAGGGAATACACTGTATGAATGGGCTGGCTTGGATAAACAGTGATTCCTAAACAGTGTCTCTGACTTTTACTGATGCACTGTGGAGTTAATAGAGTATAATTCAGATTCCTCCAGTGCTGCTGTCCAAGGATGTTGTTGGTTTACCCTTGTCCTGCCTAGGAAGGCAATGTTTCATCCTCAAAACAAATACCCTGCACATCTCAATCCATCTCCCTCTCTCTTTTTCTGTTACTTTCATTCACAAAAATAACACTCTTTTTTCTTGTAAGGATGTATGAAGCTCTACATCCGAAGCCTTTGGGAAGAGACTGTGTATTGCAAAGGGTAAGAAGCATATATATATATATATTGACCAGCCCAGATGCCTTGTAAAAATCCAATCTAAACTAAAGATGTTAACATCATTTCTTTTAACCAACAGCCCTGATTTCTGTTCCCCTTCCCTTCGCTCAACTTAGGGTAAATTGTTTCAGAATGGCAATACTGATGTATTTCACTTACCTGCTTCCCCATGGCCAGATATAACATATTCCAAGAACACAATCAACATGATGCCTTTATGCTGCATGGCTGTCAGCAGAATAGCTGTCCTCAGTGAAGCAAAAGAGAGCTGCAATAACCTACAGGTTTGGTGCTTGCATGGCTTTTCTGTGCTTGCTTGCTTTCCCTCTGCTCACATTCCCCTCAGTGCAGGGGTCAAGGCTGCTGCCTCATTCTTCTTGGTCTTGTTTGGGTCCAGAGCTGTTTGGTGGGGGGGGGTCCTCAGGGCTCAGATGCCTTCTGGGTGTCACCCATCCATTGCTTCCAATAAATAAGGACTCTGGGTGTCTTCACCCCTCTCCATGCAGCAGACCGGGGACGTTCACATCCCTGAGCGCCTCAGTGAGCTCCGTTCCGTCCGGTCCTTGGCGGGTGGATGGATGCTATTTGGCAACTTTCATTTCTGCTCCTTGCTTTCGGAGGAGCTTGGTTCTGGTTCTGGCTCTGCCTGGGCTCCCCTTGGCGACCTTCCCCAGCGGCTGATGGTGGCGCTGGGGTCCGGGCAGCGCGTCCTTAGCACGGTACCCCCGGACCTTCTCTCCCTTTGCTCCCTGCAGCGGAGGGTCATAGAAGAGCGGAGCTGGCTTTTCTCCCTGGGGGATGATGAGAAGCAAGTGCTTTCTTGGCTCTTCTCCTCTCTCTTGTCTCGTATTTTGGTTTGGTTTATTTTATATCATTTCCCTCCTCCCTCCGCTGTCACGGAAGCCACTTCTCCCCCACCTCCAAGGGATTTGCTTCACACAGCGAGCGCCAGGGAGTGGAAAACGAAGCCAAGGGCAGCCCCTCGGGGCTGGGGCCGGTACCCGGGAGGTCCCGGCTGCCGCCGGAGTGCGGCTCTCCCCAGGGCTTGAGGGCTGCGGAGGGCACAAGGGCAGGGGAGGAGATGCGATGCCCAGCGCCAGGAGAGACGGGAGAAAGGGAAGAGAGGGGACGCTGGGGAATCCTTCCTCCCTCCTGCTCCAGCAGCGCTTGGGCTGGGGGTTCTTCCTCCCGACGGTGCCTGGTTATCTTCAAGTTTTGGCCGTGCCTCCCTTCAGCCTTTAGCGCATCTCTCAGTCCTAACTGGGCAGTTCTCCTCTCTGGTCCTGTCTGGCTGCAGAGGGGATTATTCTAACATGTGATCTTCTTCCTGCTCTTTATATGTGCTTAGTTGGGGGGGGGGGGGGGGGGGGGTGGCGGGAGGAGGAGGATGGGTCGGTTCGCACCTCCTCGTCGGCTGCGCTGGTCCTTGCCGTGCTCAGATGCAGGCGCTGTGTTCCAGCCGCATCTTCCCCTCCAGGAGCCGGTGTCTGTCCCTCTGCCTGTGTCTGTGTGTGTGCAGGGCGGGGGCATCGCGCTGCCCGCCCGGCCGGTGCCCGCTGTCCCTGCAGCACCCTCTGCCCGCCCGCCCGGAGCACGACACCCGCCGTGCGCTGGGCACTGCCCGGAGCATCCCCCGGCGGTACCCAAAGGCAGCCCTGGCGCATGGGGAGAGCAGGGGGGGTGTCTTTGGGGTTCATAGGTGCACAAATGGGCACAGGAGCAGGGTTTCTTTCCATCGTCACAGACCTGAGCTGGGTTAAACCTGGCAGTGAGGGGACCTGGGGCTTTCCAGAGTAGCCGGGTGTCTGCTGGGGCATCATCTCTGGCACACCAAACACCGGGCATGTCCCTGGATATACTTGGGTAACTCCATCACAAAGCTCCCAGAGGCACAGGAAGGCTCCAGCATGCAGCAAACGGGGTGAAAGTGCTCAGCCCCAGAAATCATTTATTTCAGTGAGTGTCCCGTCGTCCCCGTCCCCCACCCCCAGCCTCATTCTCTCTATCTTTGCTTTTCACACTGTTCAGTTCTGGGTGTCATAGAGGGAAGCACTGATGGGAGTCGAGAGGTAGACAAGGTTATTCTTGTGCTCGTGTGTGTGTGCAGGATCAGATCTTGGAGGGATTTGGAGGATGTGGGTCATAAAGAATAATAAGGACAGATTTATTTCCCTTTGGGGTGGGAATGTTCACATAAGGCAGGGTTATTTAGCTCCATTTTGGGGCAGATTTTCTGACTTTACCCCTATCTTCCTTTTGTATGTTTTTAATGTGAAAGCCCACCAGGAATTCTTTAAATATGAAGGATTCTTCTCCCTCTCCTTTTTGTCTTTGCCTTTTGTTTGAAAACCAGTGTATAAACACCAACCAAAACTCTCCTGCCATGAATGACAGGGAGCATCCTTCAGAGGTTTGAGTCTGCTGCGCGCTCAGCTCCCCTGGGATGCTCCCAGTTCTTTCAACTCGAGCATCTTCAGTGGGAGTTGGGGATGTGCAGCATGTCCCAGAGCTGAAGGCAATGTGACATTAATGAGATGCTGTCATTTAATAGCTGTGCTTTGTTGTCATTGCTTGTTGATCGCTGCCTTTGTGGGGAAATGCAGTGGGATTTTCTTCCCGGGTTTTATTCCCAGGTTCTAGGCTCATTCCTAAGTGAAATGTTTCTCCCAGTCAATTTCACCAGGTTTAAACTGTGGCACTTGAGAGAGTTGCCTGACCAAGAGTTCCACGGATGTAATAAAGTTCAAGAAGCTTCTGTGTTATTAAACAGCTTAAGATGGACAGCAGAATTCACGCTGCACTGTAAGTGGGAAATCAAAGTGAAGTATATTCACTTCATTGTGATGTCTGAGTGGCAGTACCCTATGGCTTTCTAGTTGTTGTTGGGCATAAAAGTGACTTTAGAGCTGAAAACCTTAATTTGTCCTCCCAATTATTGCCTGCCTTGAGAAAACCACTAGTTCCAATGGGTACATTTCCAGTTTAATACTTCTAAAGTCCATTTGTACCTAGAAGCTAAGAGGAGCTAACACCTAAGTGGCTGTCAATGATAACTGCTGTTATTTAGAAGGTGAATTGGTGACATCTGAGGAACAGCCCATACCTAGAGGTGTCAAACACGGAATGTCAATCTCAGCTGAACAGTGTGTACGAGCAGTGATGTGATCAATATTTAGTCAGTTCCTAAAGCATGGCAATGTAAATGCCCAATCCTGGAGGTCTCAGGCAAGGTGCCTGTTCCAGACCAGGACTCTCACTAGGACACTGGGGCAATGAGACGATTTGGAAGGTGGCTGAGTTTGCTCTAGTGGCTTACTGACAAAGCACCCAGGGAATCAGCAGCAAAACTGTGAATCATTCATTTTGGGGGAGGAGGGAAGAGCCAATGGCATGGCAAAGAGGGGAGAGGAGGGTCACCTCTGCCGCCTGCCCCTGTGCTTCACAGAGCTGTTGGCAGACACCAGAGGACAGGCTGTCCTCTTCTGCTCACCTGGGGCGGAGGGATCTGCATCCCTTAGCATCCTGCTTGCCTGCACCTTCCTATTCCTTGTACCTGTCCAGTTTGCCTTGCCTTTCCTCCTTGTATGTCCTCAGCAGCCATGAGCAGCCTGAAGGAAATCTGTCGTGGCCTTCCTCTATACCCTTTGCCTGAAAACAGAGGTCGGAGGAAAGGAATACCCCATGCGCCCGTGAGAACCCCTAATCTCACTGCTCAGGAGAAAAAGGTAACCCGTGGTTTCACTGGGCCTCACTTCAGATAAATGCAGCTCAGAGCAGTGGATCTGATTGCCTCAAATGCTGTTCTGAGCCTGGGCTTTGTGGGAAATGTGTTTCCTTGCTATTATAATTCCAGTGGATAATGGGATGAAGTACTGGAAGCTCTTCTGCTTGCTTGCTTTCTTCCTCCTCAAGAGATAACCAGATTGGACGGGGCTTGGTGCAAGGTGCTCTAGTGGAAGGTGTCCCTGCCCATGGCAGGGGTTGGAGCTGGATGAGCTTTAAGGTCCCTTCCGACCCAAACCAGTCTATGTTTCCATGATTCTATGATATGAGGGAGATTTGCTGCCCAACAGCTTCCATGGCTTTAAATGGCTAAACAAGAGGCACTGGACTTCAGCAGTGTCAATCCAGTGTTGTTCTAGAAGATGAAATTATGAGTGCTGTTGCAAAACCACCTTGTATGTATGGGAGTGAAAGCTATCTGAATAAAAGATCCAAAGATACTTTATTTTATCCAGTAGCCCTAGAATCCTGGAATTTAGGTAAGTTTGTAGGGAGCCGAGTTAATTATTTGTCCTTAGTTGTGTAATTCTTTTCCAGTCTCTTTTTGTTTGAATAGCCTACGCACACACTAAAGTAATCATTGCATTATTCCAGGCTAGAGATTTAGAACATAATCAGCAGCAGAACATAATGGTCAATGGGTGGAGATCCATAGGAATTTGTGGGGGAGAGGATAAGGTGGGATCCTCAGTTTGAAAGTCTGTGCTTCATCACGTGTAGCATCACTTGGAGTGTGACATTCTGGGCAGAGCAACAGAAGTCCCTTCCCCCTGTCGAGCTGCACACAGCTCCTTTGCCTTCGTGGGAGTTCCCCACTGGCATCAGCTGCCAAATTCCTTCAAAGTCCACTTCCACAAGCTGAGGAGAGCCTAGGGAAAGGGTGGAAAGAGGAACAGCTGGGAGATATCCAAAGAGGATTTACTTCAATGTCAGGAGCATTCATGGCTGAGGCATCCTGTCTGTGCCTGGGACAGCTCACACACATGGAACTGTGGCTACAAGGCTGTGGTGAGGGCTCTGAAGATAAAGGAGGGGGCAGTGAGCTCCACTGCATGTCAGAACATTGCCAAGCATCTCCGTTTTATTCCTTGCCTTTGCTAAATCATTTTTCCCCTGCTATAGCATGAAGGAGTCAATGTTGCAGGACAGGGGATGATAGCTCTCAAAAGGATGCCAAACCTGACTCTTTACCTGGGGAGAGAAAGGTAATGACAAAGTCCTCAGTCCTTGTCCAGAAACTGGAATAGTTTCCTGCCTCCTTTGAGTGTTGCAGGACTGCAATAGGCTGATTTTCCAGCCCTGATCTACTGTCTAACATCCTACCCTCATCTCTCCCTATTACCTACCACATGTGATAAGAGGTCATGCTAGCTGGGGTTTTATTAGACTGTTTGAGATTTAAAAGCTTCCTTTCTGCTTTATTTTACTCTGAATCCTCCACCTTAAACTCCTGACAGAGACAGAGGCTCAGCTGGTATTTATTTGATATCTGAAAGGTCAAATCTCTCTTTTTAAGAGCTGTTCCACACTTAGAAAGCATGTAGACAGAAAAGTCGTCTGACTGTGAGCTGCTTTTTAAGTCTTGAGACAAGCTTCCAGCTTTTGTTGACAGTGTGTAACGCTGAGCATATTGTGAGTGTTATCTGTATGGGTGACACTGTTTTCTGACTGAAGTACTCAGAACTCTGACAGAAATGAAGTTAATGATGATGAATCAACTGAATTCTTCAGGATTTGTCCCTCTCTTCATATGCATTCAGTCCAGTTTTAGTGCTTTCTACAATAACAACCCTTAGGACTGCCAATGCTTTATTTTCTTAGACATCCTTTTGTGGTTATAATAGAAACCCTGAAAGATTTATAAAGCTCTGTGTGCTTTGGGGCTTGCTGAAGAAGTATATAATTCTTCCTATCATACAAAATTCAGTATTTTTGGGTAAATCAAACCATTTCTCAGAACTGATTCTCTTTCTGTGTTTCCTGAGTTCTCTTCTTTGTCTATAGCCTGGAACAGCTGCATCCTCCCTCTTTCCCCACACAGCTCTTCTGTTTCTCAGCATCTATATCTTAGTGCAAATACACTGCAAAGAAACTGCCCTTAAAATTGTATGCATGGTGTGTCCTTTGCAGAGCAAGGACGTTGCATCCTCAGTAATCAATGACATTCAATTGAATGTGCCCTTCTCAGTGTTGTTCAGCATCAGAAAACAGTGGCACACCTTCATCCATGCAGTGATTCCCTTATGTATCTTAGAGCTATGTCATGCTACAGTCTTCCTGCTGCCCCAGTATCATCATCATCTGTCACCTGTGTATCTGTCACAGGGCCTGAAGGTCAGTAATGGGCCTTGATGTCCTTGATGAGCCTCACCTGAAGTCTCCACCCATGCCTTCTGCCCATAGGCTTAAGGGCTCTATTTAAGCTCGGGCCTGGGATCTCAGTCTCAGTTGTGGTGGAGATGTGTTTGTACTTCTGGTATTGGAGTATCTCTGTGCCTAGCCATGGACCTTATTGATCTGGTCTCTAACCTGTGGGCTATGAGCCTTCCTGCTGATCTTTGGGCACTGTCTCTCTGTGGTGACCATCACCAGACCTGGTCCTGACTCACACTCCTCCCTTGGCTGCCTACCTGCACATCACCATGATCTTGCCTGATGACTTGGACTCCTGGTGGCTGCCATCCCTGGGCTGCTAATCTCATCTCTGCAGGTACTGTGAGGTTGGACCCTGGCTGGTGAGGTGTCTGTCCTGCTGTCTCTGTTATTCTGCTTGCTCTGTTTTTCCTTCAGGACCAGTTGGACTTTGCTTCATGACATCCTCGTGCAAAGAGCTGCAACCAGAGCCTATGAAGTCATGTAGCACCTGAAGTGTTTCAGTATTCTGGAGGACACTTTGCCTTAATGGTTGCTTTACACATCCAGAAATAAGGCTGCTTTTAAGTTTCTATGTGGATTGGGAAGGCGAGTTTGTTGGCTCCTGTTTTGGAACATCTGGATGATAAAGAACTTGGGAAGCTTTTTCACAGCCGACAAAGTATTTATAGTAATGGTCAGTCAGAACTTGCTATGTTTACTTCCTGAGCTCATCTAAATTGGGACCTATCAGGAGGAATAATACATGAAGCAATGTTATAAAAATTTTCCATAAACAGGACTTTATCCAAATTCACTTTATTTACAAATGATTAATAATTTGAGAGACAATAAGTAAAGCAGCGCTGGGTGCGCAGGGGAGTCTGCTCCACCAACAACGCTTTTACAGTTGCTGCTTAGAGAATAGTGCCACCAAATATTCTGGGCCTCGATATCATTGGGCAGAAGATGATGGATGGGAAACAAGCAACATCCCCAGTGTAAGAGGGGCAGAACTAAGAATGAGGCTGTTGTAGAGTTAAGCTATTTGCTTCCTCTTCTCATGCTTACCTTTTCCTGTTGAGCTTGTAAATCTCAGTGTTTGAGTGTCTTGGGATTCTTCAGCTGGAAGTCCTGATGGTGCTGTTATGACATGGAAATGAGTGGTATTCCTTCTGAAGAGGCCCTGGCTCCTCAGTGAACACCAATTAGGGATGAGGCTGGTATGCTTGATGCCTCAAGAGACTCACCCAACAAAGATATTTACAGCTGATTGATTGGAGCAGGATTTCATGGGTTCTATTGATGTTGACAGGTCTGAATTGTGATTGAATAGCAGCAGGATCATGTTTTACTGTGTAAATGCCAGTGAATACAGAAAAAGACACCCTAATAGTGACTAAAGCTTAACATGAGTCAAAGAGTAGGTCCAGCTGGCACATCTAAGAGGAAGACTTTGCATCTAATGCTTGCACTGCATTGGATAGGTTAGAATGATGTTTTATATGGAGCTTTAATGAAATGTAAGGAATAATGACCTTGTGTTGCCTGTCCACAAAAGCATAATGATCAGTGTCTTTGAATTTGCTCCTTGAGTGCCTTTCTTAGGTTATTCAGTTTGACTCCATAATGAATATGCAAGATTCTTCCTGATGCACATGGCAATTGCCTTTTCATAAAGCAACCAGGCTCTACCTAAGCAATTTTCAGTGCCCAGCTCTCCTATTGAGAGACTGTTTCAGAGCCTCTTATATTTAAATTAGTCTAATTTCAGGACTACATTTATAGGTAATTCACAGCTATTTATTCCTCTTCAGCATTTTCCTGATGCTCCTTCCTGCTTTGACACTTATCCTGCAGTGAGACAGGAATCACATGTCACCTTTGTTCAGTTCAGCTAAACAAGCTGCAGTCTTAGTCCTCTTTTATAGGGTCCCTATTGTCTGCCCAAGCAAGGTGCCCTTCCCACCCTTCATGTCACATCCAAGTTCATGTTTCATTAATGTTAGCATCATCAAAATTTAAGCTTCTGCTGGTATATAGCTTTAATAGCATAGAGGCTTAGACTAAATGAATTCATTTGGAAACCCAAACAGATTTTCCTTGTATTTTTAGGGCAAAGAGAAATATTTACCCATCAATTTCATTACAACTACAAATAATGTATTGATCAAAGCCTGCGTGATCCTTGCCAGGCTGGAAGCAAAACACTTATTCTGATAGCTCTCATACGCAGCCAAAATGCCAAATTGGGCAATGTTTTCCTCTTGGCTGTGTTGTTGTAAGGGGTGTGGGTGGTTTTATTCATGCTTTAGAAACTCCTTAGATCAAGAACTCACTGTGGTTGTTTGCCTCTGAGATTGACTTTGAAAATCCCCACATATTTTGTCATGGTGTGGATATAGCTGGGATTTTTGTGTTCATTAATAACATGCCCTTGAAAAATGACTGCTTATCTAATTGGAGAAGGATAAGGTGGTGGTTGAAATGGTGTTTGTATTTGCTCAGCTGGTAAATAGGTTTTCCCTTGGTGCCATTCTCTGCATGGAATGGCAAATGCAATTTGGAGGGGTTTTACCAGTCAGCTCCTCAACCGGTGCATGTCAGTATAGCTTCATTGATATGAAAGTATCTGACTTGGACCTGTTTAGCAGCAAGTGTGCCAACAAAACCCTCTCTTAGTATGAGGCATTTTTGAGATTGAGATATTGTTCTTTCAGTTGCTCGAAGGTGTGTGTGAGACCAGCATGCTCAAATGAAGGGGCTGGAGAGCTCTTAACCATATGAGCCAGCCCATAGTCCTGTTGAATTAGGAGTTGTTTTACTGAGCTGAGGGCTTTAGAGAGCTTTTCAGGACTTCTTACTAAGATGGATGGTGGTGATACCTGGACTGGATGGTTCTTGATGCCTTTGTTTTAGATACCTGTAATACAGCCAACCCCTTCACTTCATCCGGAAAATACTTGTTCCATAGCTCTTTGAAATGCCAACAAAACGTGTCACAAATGTGGGATATCCTTGCTATAGCAGCCCTCTCCAAAAGTAGGTTTTCCTGGTGGTTTTATAGACTGTTATTGGATTTGAAAGCAAGTGCGGTCCCTTTCTACCCTTTCTACAGCTATTTAATCAGCCTAATGAAGATGTGGAATTCCATATGACTTGTAGATCTCAACTAAAAGTCATTTGGATAGTGTCACTGCTTGTCAGGGAACTTAGGAAGTCTTTTAGCATCCTTGCATGAAATTGGCTTTTCAAAGATTACAAGATCTTTATTCTCATTATGGTTTTAATCAAATGGGACGTGGAATACAGATACATGACTGTTACTAAAGATAGTGATTTATTTATGGCTTCTTTCATCCAAAAGGACATACTGTACTTTGCAAACGATGGGTAATGTCTTTGAAGACAACAGAGTATAAGCCACGTAGCATCATCTGCAGAATTTAATTCAGTGCCTATTAATCATGTAAGCTAATTTGGAAGTGATACATGTAGCATCAGTAACATAATGTATTGCAGAGGGTGGGGGTTCGTGTAGTGAATCTTTAATAAGACTTAGCCTGAGAACATCTTCATCTGCAAGTATGTCACATAACTCAGGGCTGAGTTCTCTCATGTGAAGGTCTTCAGTGTCTGTAGGAGTTCAGGGTCCCAGTCTAAGGAATTCTGAATTCTCTCCTTGGTAGTTCAGTGCCCCCTAGCACTGTGAGAGGGAATGCATCCATATCTGACTGGGATTGCGCCCTACTGAGCAGATCTCCAAGATCTCTCCATGCAGATTTGGGCTGGGATGGGATGGAGAGGGTTACATGTGTCGAGGAATTGAATCTACAAGGGAATATCCAGGTAGAAACACTTCAATAGGAAAGCAGGAATAGAGCTTCTGTGCTGTAAGCTTGGTGTTTAAAATCATCTCATCCTTGTGGTAGCATGGGCAGGCTTCCAGTTGAGTCTGGTTAAGGTTCAGGGCCACCTTCTTACCTCCATTTCTCTTTTACCTCGGTTTTTGGCAGCTGGCTTTGCGCAATGCCTTGCGTTATTTCCCACCTGAAATACAGAAGAAGCTGGCCTTGGAATTTGCTGAGGAGCTCCGGCTGTATGGCCACATCTATATGTACAGGTTCTTCCCAGAGATCGAGATGAGGTAAGGACTGGATTACTCACACAGTATTTGGCTAATAACCACCTTTCACCTGTGGAGCTGCCCTTTAGATAGTGGCATTGCTGTGTCCTATTTTATCTCTTGTAGAAGTCATGTCACAACATACCACTGATGTGCTTCATCTGAATAAATTAGATTCTCTGTGTATCATTAGTAGCAGCGGTTTCATTTCCAGTGAGGGATGTAGCATGTTTCGGGATGCTCTTCTGTAAAGCTGCATAACACTGATCCTTCATCCTTTCACTTTCATCCTCATGATTCCCATGGCACTAGTAGGGAGACAGTATGCACCTTTCTGGATAGGCTGGGCCAGGGCTAGGATAGTGTCACTGCTGGAAAGCTCAGCACCACTCAACACATGGAAAGGATTGTCCAAAGCTGTATGCTTAGTAATGCCTGCTTTATCATGCACAGAGACCCGAGATGCTCTGTCCCCATGGCAGGTCTTAGTTTCTAAAGGCCAGTTGTTACTCGGAGACCTCTGATTGCAGCCTGGACAGAAAACTTGAGGTGCTGCAAGTCAAGTCTCAGCTGAACCAAGAGATAAGGCTAGATGAGTGGATGGGGTCAGACCTGCTGTGAGTGGCTGGTTGTTTCCCAGTCTGACAAAGAAGGTTTTCTGGGCTTAATAGGAAAATGCTACATCTTTCCATCATTGGAACCTGTATCTGACCCTGTTTTGTAATGTGCTGTGCCTGTTGATCTTAGAGCATCACTTCATTCTGGGGCTGATGTGGCTAATGTTTGTGAAGCAGAACAGTTTCAGAGAGGGCTGCCAGGGGCTAGCTGCTTTTTTTAGACTGATGGATTCCTTTTTGCATTCAGCAGGCGCCTGGTTAATGTCTACACTGGAATCTGAATAAAGCAAGGGACCAGAAAGCACTCTGATTTCCACAGACACCCATATTTCTGTGCTGCCCATACTAATATGGGGTCAGCTGCTGTAGAATTCAGCTAAGGGAAAGACAACAGGAAGGCTGTCTGAAAGATATTGCAGATATGGACTTCAGAGGACCCTACTCCTGACTAGGGCACCTTCCAAGTAGGCTTCATGAGGCAGTCCACCAGCTTGTTCCCATTGCTGGCATCAATGACTATTTAATAGCTTAATTTCACTGATCATTTCATTAGATTCTTAGTCTCAGATTAAGACAAAGCCTTTTGTTCTCTGTAGCCTGGTAGTTTTTGTTGTGTCCCAGGGAGCAGAGTCCAACTTGGTTCTGTTCCATTTAACAGCCGTGTTCCCATAGCAGCACACTCAACTGATATCTGAACTTTAGGCATCTTATGCTCTGAGCAGTATTATGCAGAAATCCCTCCTCTTGATGCATTGGTATCATTCCATAGAAATCCTATTGTTTTATCACAGCAAGCTCAGAAAAGAGGCAAACACTAATAAAGTACTGTGGAAAAACTCCAGTACATTCCTTGCTGATTTGGCAAAGACTACAAGGCATTTGGTTTAGTATCCTGATGTACAAAGCAAGGATAAAGTGCATACAATCATGGGGGGAGCCTGTTTACTGAATGTGTAGAATATATATTCCAGAACCTTTCCAGCATAGCTGCCTTCCCTGTACAAACTAAGTGTCCAGGTGCTGAAGATTGATGGTCCAATAAAAGGAAGATCCTTTAGAAATCATGTTAAAAGATCCTGTCTGCTTTTAGGAATTCCAGCATCTCTAATGGTGATGTTGCTTACAGAAGGGAAAGGGCAAAACTTCTCATCAATGGTTATACTGTCTTTTGGTATCATACCTTAGAGCCTGCAGCACAATTGTATTGAGACCTGTGCAAACCCAGCAAAGGAATTGTCCCTGCCCTTAAGGGTGACAGTATACATCTAGGATAGAAGTATTGGAGCAGTTTGTTATGGCAGATGGTGGAGGAGAAGATACCACTGAGCTGATAGCAGCAGTTTGCACTGAACCACACTAGTGGTAGGAAACCTGACTCATGATACCTTAGTGAGGGTTTCCCATATCTCACCTCTCAACTGTCTGCATGAAATGCATCTGATTCAATAAAAAGACCTGTTTTTCTCCAAGCTGTTTCAGGTTTTGAGAGCTGCTTTGGGACTGAAATTCAAGCTGGGTGTCTTAGATAGGAACTTAAATAACAAGAGCTGCTGAGCCTGAAAGCAGCTTCCACTGATGCTGTTTTCCTTGGTGTGGCAGGATGTAGCTGCTTGGCCTGGTAACTGCATTAGAGAGGCCAGTTCCAGCCTCCCCAGAATAATCCAGTTTAAAGCAGTGAGAGCTCTTGGCCACCATATGTGCCAGTTGTGAATAACTGAGTCAGTAAATCAGCTGAATGCAGGTATTCTCTTTGCTTGGTCTGATAACAGTTAAACCTGACTCACAGTGGGGTCTGTGATTGTGGTGGCCCTCATGAATCAGTGTCTCTCCTTAATTTTGCCTCCTGTTTCAGAGCATACCCCATAGGAGAATACCCTTGCAAGACCAAATCAGCTGCTGCCATTATGTTGATGATCATGAATAATCTGGATCCCTCAGTGGCTCAGGTAAGGTACAGTGAAAATAAACTGGATTCATAGAGCAGCAGACCTGCAAGGGACTGTACGTGCTCTTACATAAAACCTGAAGAATTCAGGCATATAGGATGAAATTAATCCTTGTGCAGATGATTCTTCTTCAATGGATTGAACAGGATTTTGGTTGTTTATGGGCCTTTTGTTAGTTCTGTGCCCCAAGGTCCATGCCAGCCCCTGTACATGGAGAGCTGGCTGCTGTGTGTTAACTAGGCATGTAAAGTGTGGTAGCTAATGGGGGATGTGCTAGAGCATCCATTTCTGTGAGCCTGCAAGAGACTAAAGCTGCTTCTGTCCTTGTGGTTGTGTTTTGATTCCTGGGCTTTGGAGTCTTTTGTATTAAGTTTGGTTTCCTGCTGTGTGCAGTTCTGAATCCTGCAGAGTGTGTCCTGGCCCATAACACAGACCTCTTGGGCATCCTATACCACCAGCAAGGCTCACTCCAGCTTCCACTATAGACAGGATCTGTAATAGGTAGAGCTCACCTCTTAGTATGTTGCTGCTACTACAACTTATGTTGAAAAATCAGTGCTGATGCTCTCTGCTTTGAAAGCTCATCCCTCAAGCACAGATTGACTGGAGGATTGCAGGACCAGAGTCCATCCTTCCAAGCACTACCCAGTATAATGTGTAGAGGCATGCAACTACGCCCCATGCCCTGCTGCTCATAGACTCTTCCAGCTGTAAATGCCAGTGACAACCAAACTATAAGCTCACTCGGTTTCTCTAAAGGAGCTTACTGGGATGTCTGATATGGAAACAGCAACCAAGGAACCACATTGTAGCATTCCGCAGCCAAAATACCACTGTAAAGATAACAAACACCTCATTTTGAAAAGGAATTTCTTCTTTTTTTCTTAAATAATCACTTTAATAATACTATTTTCTGATTTCAGGAATTTAGAGTTGCTACAACAAGCCCTAGAAAAGATTTATTACTGAGATTAGAAAACCAGCTTGGAGACACAGCAAAATGCTTCAGAAAAGTGCTTGTCTTATTGTTGTGAATTGTCTTTTCCAGTTTCCTCAGGAGCTTGTCACTTACGGAGGGAACGGGCAGGTCTTCAGCAACTGGGCCCAGGTAGGACATTGCTGCTTGTGCAGCTCGTTTCAGGAAGCCAGTTTCACCCTCCCCCATGCGCATTCTGCTTAGGCAGTTCGTGATAATTCTTGGCAGTCGTTGTCTCAAAACACTCCAAAACATCCTGTCTGGATAGAGAAATGCTCCCTTATGAACTGCATGGACAGGGAGAGCTTTATTTAGTAAGGAGAGCACAGACAGCCCAACAGAAATACTAAACATACTGCCATAAACAGGCCAAGCTGTGTACGATGATGTAAAGACCAGTTCTTTCTCTGATGTGTTTGTATGTGCTTGTGTATTTAACACAGATAAATTTGGAGTCAAAATGAATTCTGTATAATTAAAAAAGTGTATCTTTTGCTTGTTTCTGGTGCTTTTGGAATACTTCTCACAGCAAGTAATGGAATTAAAAGGCTTTGATTAAGGAAAATCCAACCCTGAGTCATGCTTCAGTTTCCTGAGCTGATAAATGGGAGTTAAATGGAAGTCTTGGACAGTTTTTGAGGCAAAACTGGTCTGAGTTGTTAAAAGAATGGTACCATGGCAATGCACATCATTTCTTCATCCTGTGGATTGATTAGTAAATGCCAGTTAACTGATGCCTGTTAACTACTTGAGTTTTACACCATTTCTTGCAGTTTATATAGCAGCCTTTATTGGACTGAGATCCCCTATGCAGATGCTGGGCTACAAGGTGAAGTAGCAACACTGCCAAAGTCTGCAATACTCCCTTTTCTCTTGCTCTCATCCAAGCCAGAGCCCTGACCTGCAGTTGTTTTGCAGCAGAGCAAACAAAACCTTTTTGTTTTTGCTTACTTAGAGTAGCAATCACATGAATGATTCAGTTATGACAGAACATTTTGTTCTGTTTGTGGATTGAAAACATGCTTTTTTTTTTTTTACAAATCATTACAAAATTCCTAATGAAAAGGTTGTGATTGATTTCTATTGCCTGTTTATATCATCCAGACCTCTCTTCCGAATAAACTCTGGGCATGGTTCATTCCTTCAGAATAACTTCACAAGCCTGCAACAAGAACTGTTCTTTAAGCTAGGAAAGGCTTTTGCTTCCTCCTTACTTGTGCCTTTCAATGCAAAACGATTGATCTTATAGCTTCTACTTTTATTACAGTGTGTTCCCAACCTGCTAAAGAGTGGGCTGTTCAGCTGGTTACTTGTTACTGCCCTCGGTTTGTCCTGCCCTAGGAGCAGACTTTGAGTATTCAATGTATTTCATGAAACAAAACCATCTATAAAGCAAGAGAGTAAATCTGGGGACTCCTTCCTGTTCACCTGAACTTGCTCTTTGGGGTTAGAAGGGACTGGCTTCAAATCTGCACTGGTTTAAACTGAATCAAAGACACAACCACAGAGGTTAAGTGCCCATGACAAGTGGTTCTGTTTATTTGTCACTGATACTGCTGTCTCTTTCATCAGCAGGTCCTTCATTAACTCAAAACTTTGTGTCCCTTCATAAAACTCTGTTTTTGAGTTGGGATTTCAATATTATATGGGAAAGCTCCTCTCAGGCCAACCCTGAAAGCCCTGTGGAATATAATGGGCTTTGTGATAGACCACGATGGATGTGCATTAATTCTATAGGCAGCTTAGATGATCAAACCCTACCTTTTGGCATGCATCAAGAGTAACTATTGAATTATGCAGAGTTGAGATGCATTTATTTGTATGCTCATGATTGCACCAAGGACTTTCTTCACTCTCCATTGTGAAAGCTGATTTGTTTTTCTTTAGAAGAAAACTGATTCCTTGCTTTAGTGCACATTTTAATATCTATCTGTTGAGAACACAAGCACTAGAAGATGCTGCATTACCCATTTCAGGTTAGGATTAACAATATGCATGGGTATTCTAATCACCTATAGGGAAAACATTGCAGCTTGGCTTTGGAAAGACAGCCAGGAAAGTGCCAGATCCAAATGGTTAACCTCAGGATAAAATTAGAATAGCTTTAAAAATGAAGAATTTCTGGGGTTTGTACAGGAGAAATGATTCTGGAGCTCATTCAGATTTCTGCTCGCTGGTGATTTATGTTTCCTGCTGAGTGATATCTCTTAATGCACTTCATTAAAAAGCAAGAATGTGTTGAGAGCTCTGGCTGTTATTCCATATGTGAATGCACCTCATTATCTCTATAGCTGTCTTCATACTCAAAGTTTAGCAGCTTCACAAAGAAACATGAATGTAAGATGCAGATTCTCTCACTTTCCTTGCCTTCCCTTCCAGTTCTGGTTGGCAATGCACTATTTGTCAGAGATGACTGAAGAGCAAACACTGGTGATGTACAGTGGGCATCCTCTGGGGCTCTTTCCCAGCCATCACTGTGCTCCTCGATTAATCATTACTAATGGCATGGTAGGTATTAGTATCTTGTTTTCTGTTTTTCCTCCTCTTCTGTTGAGTTGAAGTGTTGGAATTCAAATGTTATTTATACTACCTGAGCTTGCACACAGAAGAATCTGGGGTCCAAATTCTGCAGCATTTATTCCAGTAGTTGCTCTCACCTCCTGTACTGATCTGCAGTGGTGGAGGGAGAAATCCTCTCCTTATTAGACAACTCCTGTTTTGACTGAGCCCAAGCTATACATGTTCTTGACCAAAACACTTCAGCTAGGCTCAGTTTGGAAGATTTAAAAGCCTTCAATAGGCAAACAGAGGATTCTTAATCAGGTGCTCAGGTATCTGGACTGCTTTTCTTTAAAGCCAAGCTGGACAAGTGAACATGATGGTTCGTTGCCAGTCTTCTGGGCTATTCAATATCTATCTTGCTGCAGGCTAGTTTTGTGGCTACAGGACTGCTTTCCTTGAATTTGCATGACAGTCACACTGCCAGAAAGACCAGACATCTTGTTTTCTAGTACAAGAATACATAGGATAAACCATCTGAATTACTTCTCCTGTTTCAATGTCTTTCTATGTGCGTAGTCATAGCTAAAGAAATGTAAGCTGTTAGAAATACCTGCTTAAAATCTCTAATTTGCTAATGTGGGTTTTCTTTTGACTGTTTTCTTAGGTTATTCCCAACTATTCCTCCAGAGATGAATACGAGAGGTTATTTGCTTTGGGAGTAACAATGTAAGAAGATACCTCGCTATTAAAATAGATCAAATCCTTAACTAAAATGTAATTCAGGCATCAAGTACTGGCTGCTTGAAATTTCTAATGCAGATGGATTTCAACTGTGCTGCATAAAGTCCTGATGCTGCAAAGCATTGATGCTCTCTTAAGTGAAATTACATAGGAGTTTGCGTTATCTTCAGCCATGTATATAAGGCTGTATTCGAGGTCTGCTGGGGATTAGCTTTAGGTTTATGTGTGAGACTTGGCTGAATTAAAGCCTGAAGCTTTCATCATGCCCTGCTTAGAGCACTGGTTAGTTCCACTTTGCAGTGGTTATTTTGCAGCCTACAGAAGAAGCAAGTTCTGAAATCGTCCTTCACTCTGAGAGAAAGTTAGCTCTTTTATATATATATATATATATGCATATAATTATTATTGCCCCCTTTTTATCACTGATCTAGTCGATGAGCAAAGGATTATTGTTCTGTTGTGTACCATAGGGAGCATAAATTAAAACCACTAGCGAGCTGCATGTGTAAAGATCAGGAAGCTGGAAATAAAGGATGCAAATAGAGTACCCATTGCCACTTTCCTGGGAATTTCATAGCAACGTGGACATTTGCTTCGGGCTAAGAACCTCAAAAGTGGCTCGCTGAATGCAGCTGAAAACCAGTGGCATAAAGATGCCAACAAGGTGAAAAGGAATATCCTTGTCTTCTAGCCACCGTGCTAAATGGCAAGCCAAGTTTACATGGAGTTTTTTGATCCATGATTTTTTGAACTCTATGTACGGAGTTAAATGCTTCTCCCAAAACACATTAATGCTAATCAAAAAACTCAATTAAGTTATAATTTGATAATAGCACTTATTTAACAACAAATCAAAGCAGAGATGAGTTTCTTGTTACAATGGAAAGATATGTAGATGTGTACAGAATTAATTTCAGCCTTGTTACATATAGTGTGACTGTGTTCATTATTATTGCCAGGTATGGTCAGATGACTGCAGGGAGCTACTGCTACATTGGGCCGCAGGGAATAGTCCATGGCACTGTGGTAAGAAGCTGGGGAAAGGTCTATTTGTGAATCCTTTTTGGAGGAGGGTGTCTCCAGCAGTGGCTGGTGATTGGATTGAATTGGATTGCTGTAAAGCAATGTTCTGTCTGCTAAAGAAACTCTTATTGCCTGTTCCTTGAAAAATGAGTGTCCTATTGTGCAGTCTATGGCATGTTATCCAGCATTCAGACCTGAAGGAATCAAGGTCTCGATCTGTGCTCGTATCTGGCTACAGTAAGTGTTGTATGACTTGACCAAATGTGTTAGAGGAAAAACATTTCTTAGCTTATTTTCTTAGCTATTTTCCTTAGCTGTTTTCTGCAGTGGCCCTAAATATGCAGCATGTTGGGAATCACTGGTTATCCTATTTCATTGTGAGGGAAATAAACCTAATCAGGATAGACCATCACTTTAACATGCTTCCTTTCAAAAAGATTTATAGTCCAAATGACCCCTGATTTTCAAGCTGCCATTCCAAAAGGGACAGAAGATCCTTACATTTCAGGGACTGCAGGAAAAATAGCTGCTGGTAATGGCTGTGTTGTGTTGTGTGCAGCTCACAGTGCTCAACGCCGGCCGTCGCTACTTGAAGGCAGAAGACCTGTCTGGAAAGGTGTTTGTTACTTCTGGTCTCGGAGGGATGAGTGGGGCACAAGCAAAGGCTGCAGTCATTGCTGGGTGTGTGGGGATCATTGCAGAGGTGAGAGCGATGCTTCCTTCTGTTTTCTCTACATGTGCTGAATCAGAACCCTCATTCTCCTGATCTGTCATGTTCTTCAAGTAACCCTGACAGCCAAACTCAATGAAATTCGCTCTTTTCATAGATCTGTCTCTCCTCTGCAGAGCATTTTTCACTCTGTATTTGTTCACTTACTGGATCAGACTGCAGGGATGTGGGCTGTAATCTCTTGTGGTTGTTTCACAAATAATGTAGGATGATGCTGTCATTCTCATTGCTTGAGCTACCTTCATTTCATGTGATTTCCACAGGCAGTTCCTATGGGAAGTGCGTTCTCTTATGCCAAACAAGTCTCTGTTAAAGGTGTTAGTTACATAGCAATTAACCTTTAATTCCTCTCGCACCCTCATCAGGTGCAATGGAAAGCAGCTGTTAAAAGTGTTGGTATGATTCACTCCTCAAGGCTGGGACAATGAAGTTCTTGGTGTTGTGATCCTTTGAAGTCAATGGGGTTTTGTAAAACTGAAAATTTTAAGGTTGGCTTCAGTATGAAGATGATGAGGTTTAATTACAAGCACTTATGAGAATCCCAGTTTACAGACAGTGAAGGTAAGTGCTGCTAAAGGAAAGTGATGAAGGGGAGGAAGTTCTGCAAGTACCGTGTTCCCTGAAGCTCACCTAGTATATGCTCTTTGTAGAGTCTTTTGTCCTGGTGTAATGTTTCTCTGTTGCAAGTATATTAATTATGAGTTATTTCCTCATAAAATAAAGGGAATCTAGTCATCTGTAATTCAGACTGCTAATGTCCAAGCAATTGGAATAGTGTATGATAGGATCCACAGATATCTTTAAATATCATTAATATCATTATAATGCAGAGAATGAATATTCAGAATTATGGTAAGTGTACATGCCTGTAAGCTTTGAGTGAAATACATTTTTGTATTAAAAAGTAACATTAGGGTCTAATAACCTTCATTTTTCAGCTATTCTGCTGATCACAGGGCTCTGTTCTCATGTATCGGATGGAGGGATGGACTACAGATACACTGCACCAATCTTTAACAGGCCATGAGGAACCTGGAGAGGGGTTTTGGACAAGAGCCTGTAGGGACAGGACAAGGGGAATGGCTTTAACCTGCCAGAGGGGAGACTGAGATTAGGTTTCATCATTTTGCAATGATGCTGTAAGTGCTGTTAGCATGGGAGCTCGGTGGGTATTTGAGATCTCATCAGGTGCTCCCTGCAGGTTAAATCAATTTATTATTGGACAAGTTATTATTGAATAAATTATCTTTATTCAGACTTCCACTCTGTCATCATGAGCTTTCAAACATTGGAATACAAAGGGGAGATTCCAGTGAATGCTATTCTCAGCAGCCCTTTGTCCTTTTCATCTCTGTGGCTGCAGATGATTTTATTCAGGAGACTGAATATTGCCTGGTTTTTATCTCCTGTGAGATGATCCTTGTCGGAAATGAGCCTCAGGAGCACATCTGGATAGCTACATACATGTACATATTATTTATTTAAGGAACTATTTATGCAAATGGCATTGCTGGATTGTGCAAGAGATGTCATTTTGTCAGCCAGGGCTTCTGAAGCTCAGGCAGAAGGGATTAATGGGGCAAGTCTCTTACCTCTCCTGTTTGACATGAAGCAGATTGTCATTTATGAAGTAATTGTGTGGAGGGCCAGCCATCTCCTCTGAGCTGCGCTGCGCTCTTTAGTGTCACACTGGAGGTGACATCAGCTCATCATCTTTATGCAGTCTTTAAACCTGCTGAGGTTTAAAGACTGATCAAAAATGAGTAGGGTTTGCAAGTGTGGTTTAATGCAAGCGAGTTTTCTTGAGCCTGTGAAAGGCTTAGGCTGTCAGGGCTGGAGTAAAACATGTAGGATGTGCTAACAGATTTAAATAGATCTGCTCTGTTGTACTGCAATTTAAATGAACCTCATTCCTGTAATTCATACAGACCATTTAATATCTTTCCTCTTGCGCTGATTTAAATAAGTCCCAAAGGAGCTGTCCCCCCCGGCACCTGACTTCAGTGAGTAATTCCATTGGCAGTGACACTGATATTATCATAATCTGGGCTTTTGGAAGGAGTCTTTATTGCCAATGTGAGAAATGCTGGAAGGTTTCTCATGCTAAGAATAATTAGGAGAGAAAAGGTTTCCTGGTGTTCAGGCGCCTCCTGAATACAGAACTTAATTAATTTACATCTAAATACTTTGTTAATGGGAAATAATAGAATGAAAATGATGGGGGTGGATTATAGAGAAGTAAAAATGCTTTAATGAAACACTAGAAGATACTTGGGTTACGTGTCCTATGCACACAGATTCCTGGGGTGTTTAAATCTCTTGCTACTATGGGAAATTGGCTTCAATTCATTTTTCTACTTGGTTTATGCCACTGAGAGCTCATGATAAATGTATTAATGATGTGCAAGCTTGTACACAGAACCATTAATACGGAATCTGTGCCAAAGCCTCCCCAGCTTGTCTATCCATTTATATTTTTATCCAGCTGTCTCTTATGCATATACACACTGACACACAGAAGCTGAGCTCAGAAGAGAGCACAGATTTGGGATTGAGCTGGTTTGGAGCTTCCAAGTTCAAAGAAGAGGGAATTAAAGATGTAGTTTTGTTTTGATCCATTCCATGTTTTCAGAGGCATTAGCCAGCTGGGCCAAGACAACACTTTCCTCTTTCCCATATTTGGTGGAGATTTTCAACCAGCAGTCAAAGAACAAAAGTGAGGGTCGATTTGATTCAGCAGAGCATCGCTTCATGCCGAGCAGTCAGGCAGAAACGGCTGTCTCTGAGCTGATCAAAGGAAATATTTCCTCGTTTCAATAGGAATTTTACTTTCATAGAAAATAGCCAGATTTGAAAAATAAATTGGAAACATTTTGGCTTTTGGTTTATTTGTTGTTGATTGTTTGGTTTTTTTCCCCCCCCAGTATAATGATAAAAAGACAGAATAAGAATAATTAAAATTGGTGGGAAAATGTTACCTCTTATACAATTTTAATGATAATTTTCGGTTTGTGGAATACTTTAGGAAGTGATGCATTGAAATTTGTTGGGTTTTTTTTCTGCTTCAAGCCTGGATTAAAACATAAAGGGTAAAAAGGAAAACCCTGAGGTTTGTGTCTGAACAATGACTCCATATTCTTAAGGCCAAGGCAGGACAATTCCCTTTACCCATTTGCTGCTCTTTCTTGCAGACTAGTTGAAAAACTAAAGGTCAAAGTGTCTGGATGGGGCAAGCAGGAGCTTTAGATCTCTGCTGTTTCCCTTAGGTTGATGAAGCAGCGCTTTTGAAGCGTCACAAGCAGGGATGGCTGATGGAGATCTCTAACAACCTGGACCACTGCATTGCTCGCCTTAGGTATGACTTGTACCATAAGTCAGTGAGTTCATCTCTGCTTCCTAATCCTCACTTGACATCCTTCTGCCTTATGCTATTTTAGTGTGTATATAAAGGGGATGAGGGACACCTCTTGTTATTCCAGGTCTGCTTGTGAATGTGAATCTGTCCTTCCAGATAGCAGCAATCATTATTAGTGACTACTGATGCTTACTGCAAGCTACTACCAGGCTTCATATAACTTACGCATTAAATGTGTCTTCATTTGGTTTTATGTCACTTATATATGTTAAATGTGTCTTTGTTCAGCTTCATATCACTTATATATGTTAAATAACATCAGTTTCATGAATATGCATAGAGCAATTACAAATCATGAAGCATCACTTAAGCTTTCTGAAATCAGTGATTAACAATTACATAAAGGTAGAAAGATCTCTTGCTTAGATGGGTGCTGGAAACTACATACAGACTTCTTTGCTGGGTTTGACTGTAATTTGTACACTGCAAGATGGAATTCTATGAAGTCATTTTCCTCAACCGATCTTTTAAATCTATTCTAGAGATGCAAGAAAGAATAAAATTGCCCTTAGTTTGGGTTACCATGGGAATGTGGTAGATCTATGGTAAGTAGTATATATAGATAATGGATATATTAATGCTTTGATTAGTTAGCCAACCTGGCATTAATTCCCAAATTTGCAAGAGGCATTAAGCTTGGTGCTGAGTTCATTACTATAGATGCTCATTAAGAACTATATTGTCAAAAGAGGGGTCTTCACCCTTGTGTTCCAATCCATAGTTGCTTCCCATGTTCCTTTCCTTATGGAACAATGAATTTCTTAAGGGAAGAAATCCCTAAGATGCTTCCTTGGATGAAGAAAGAATTTATCCCTTTCCTTCTAACATTTTACTAGTTAGATAGCAAGAAAATTGCTTTAACTTCAGTGAAGAATAGAAATGTTGAGGTATTGAGTGAATAATCAGATGATGGGTGGCAATTCTTGGCCAATGGTAAATCTTGCTCTCATACGATATACCACGGGTTGAGACGAGTTTGTCATACTGGTATCTGGCTCATCTGTCTGTATTCTTGAGCAAGTGAGTGTGCACCATCATTTCCCACCCCCTGACTGCTAAAACAAAGACTTAACCTGCCAAGGGCATACCTTTGTAAACAACCTCTTGAGATGGAAGGAGTTCACCTGAATCAGGAGCTAGAATGTGAAATGACAGATCCTGTTTGAGCACTCTCTTCCCCAGGGAGAGGCTGGTACATGAGCTGGACACAACAGGAGAGCTGCTGGTTGATCTGGGATCCGACCAGACTTCATGTCATAACCCATTCAATGGGGGGTACTATCCGGTACAGCTTAGCTTTGAGGAAGCAAAGCAGCTCCTGTCCACCAACCCAGGGAAGTTCCGGACCCTGGTAAAAGAGAGGTAAATCCTTTGATGATTCCTGGTTTTAACCTTTACGTTTGGCTGCTCTGCAAGTGTGCACATCTTGGTCTTAAGAAGTTTCTGTTCTTTGATATTTCAATAGAAGTCTGGGGTAGAGCTACAGTACTGATGCATCCCAACTGTGTTCATACACAGCTATCACTTGGAGTGTGGCAGGCATCCCTTACCATTTTAGAAGTAGTTTTAATATATAAGAGCTACCCCAGACTTAGAAGTTTGCAGGTGAAATTGATATTCTGATATTTTATCAATCTCAAGAATAAATGTCTCCTTCTTTATTTCAGTCTGAAGAGACAAGTGGCTGCTATTAACAGACTAGCAGATAAGGGCATGTTTTTTTGGGATTATGGCAATGCTTTTCTCTTGGAAGCTCAAAGAGCTGGTGAGTAGATCCTGGAGTTGGCAAGTGGAAATAAGGACAATCCTGCATGCATCTTCCCAGCTGTAGTAGGATAGGGTTGGCCACTGCGTTATGCAAACTCTTTAGAATCATAGAATAGTTCAGGTTGGAAAGGACCTTAAGATCATCCAGTTCCAACCCCCTGCCATGGGCAGGGACACCTCACACTAAACCATGGCACCCAAGGCTCTGTCCAACCTGGCCTTGAACACTGCTGAGGATGGAGCATTCACGACCTCCCTGGGCAACCCATTCTAGTGCCTCACCACCCTAACAGTAAAGAATTTGTTCCTTAGATCCCATCTAAACTTCCCCTGTTTCAGTTTGAACCCATTACCCCTTGTCATGTTACTACAGTCCCTAATAAAGAGTCCCTCCCCAGCATCCCTGTAGCCCCCCTTCAGATACTGGAAGGCTGCTATGAGGTCTCCACGCAGCCTTCCCTTCTCCAGGCTGAACAGCCCCAATTTTCTCAGCCTATCTTCATACAGGAGGTGCTCCAGCCCCTGATCATCCTCGTGGCCTCCTCTGGACTTGTTCCAACAGTTCCATGTCCTTTTGATGTTGAGGACACCAGAACTGCACACAATGCTCCAAGTGAGGCCTCCTGAGAGCAGAGTAGTATCTCTTTAGCATCTCTTTCTCTCATTCTGAGACCTTTGACCACCTTTGTGGATGAGATAAAGCCTTCCGAGGAACCCAGGTGCAGTCTACTTTTACATCTTATAATTTTTCTTCCCCAAATCACTGACTATTAAATCCTTTTATAGGTGCTGATCTTGTGAAAAGAGGAGCCAATAAAACAGAATTCCGCTACCCTTCCTACGTCCAGCACATCATGGGGTATGTTGGGGAGAACTTGGAATGAAGCACTCAAGTCCCTTGTGACCCCCCCTTGTTTAGGGGAGAGAATTAGAGATACCACTTACTGCAGGTCTTGCAATGTGTTATAAATGATGAAAAGGAGTCAGTAGGAGGAAAATTCGTCACACAGGTGTTATGTCAGGGTTAGTCCTATTTTTCTCCACTTGGGAGTATGCCCAGTGTGGTTTAGGAAGCTGTCCTCTTGGCTGAAAGCATCATGCTTGCATCATACTTACATCATGCTCATGTTTTCTATTTTACACTTTAGCCTCTGACTCATGCTTAACTTGCCTGTACCTTGTGAATCAGAGCTTGAACACAGAGTAAAGCACCAACCAGATCTCTCCTGGTACTCAACTGAAGCCTGTCTTACTATTGTGTGTAAATAATGTGGACAGCAAATGGGTCTGGACTTGGGCACTTGTTCAGAACGTGCACTTGTCTGCGAGTGAAGATGCACTCAGCCTGGGTTTAGCACATAAAGACCAGGCAACAGGGAGAGTCTATCTGATGAAACAGGAGGAAACTTGCACTTCATCTGATGATGCACTTGTTTGACTGAACTGCCCAATATTCCTATCGAAAACCTGGGGTATTTGATACCCCAGTCGATGGCTGTGTGGAACAGCACTGCTTAATTTCTCAATTAATGGTCCTTGATGCTTCTATTTAGATTAGTTCATTGAAAATGTTTCAAATTCTTCCGTCTCTAGCTAATGAAAGAAAAGCACCGCTAGCAGCCAGCATAAATAAGGAAAGAATTTCAGCTATCTCTTAATGAAGCGTGTTCTCTTCCCAGGGACATTTTTTCCCTGGGATTTGGGCCATTCCGCTGGGTTTGTACCTCAGGTGACCCACAGGATCTTGCTACCACTGACTCCATTGCCATGTCTGTGCTGGAGGAGTCTATACGTCAGGGAGGTAAGATTCCATCCCATGCCCCAACACTGGGCCTCTTCTGGGGGGAAGAGGAAACAGAGTTGTGAAATGTGTGTGAGCTTTTGGCTAAAACCATAAAGAGGAGTCTCTTGCCTGTTCCACATGGGCAGCAAATCTTGCTGTTCTCTAAACTCCTGTAAGGGGTGTAACCAGTAGGTATAAACCACCAAGTAGAGAGGCTATTGATCCCAAAGGTATAGTTGCAGTTTAGGCTAAGAGCCTGTCTTCTCATTTCTTAAGGGTCTTCCTGCACTTTGTCACCTTGAAACTTCAAGGCAAACAGCATCTTTCATCAATAGGTCTCCAAGGGGTTTTTCTGTAGCAGTCAACTTGTTTTGCCCTGTCTCATAGGTGAATGAGGTGTGGGAATCTAGGGAGGGATTTAAGATGCTGGTGAGCAGAGGAGTGGCAGGAAACCAGGTTTCCCGGGTGTGGTGCTCCATCCAGTGTCACTTATCTGTGATTACAATTTCTTTTGTCAGTTGCTAATAACCTGACAGCTGTTTTTACTCACTGGTGGAACCAGTCTGGAGTATCTGCATGGCTCTGTGTGTTGCTGTAGTATCTAGGGATAACATTTTCTCACTCTTCCGTATCCCTGAGAGTGGGCTGTTACTGCTATCCCCTGCTTTTGAATGGGAACTGAGACAAAGCTCATTTTGTGTCAGCAAACATGAATCCTGCTGTGTCGGGATGTGTCCTTGTAGCCAGCATTCTCATCTGGCTTCTTCCTGGACATGCTCTCTAGAAGTAATAGCCAGAAAGATCTGTTCTCGAAGTCCGTGTGCTCTGAAGTATAAAACATGATATATCTCTCTGACATAGCTTATAAAAGTGAAAAAGGAGCTCATTATTTGTTTCTCTAGAGGAACTCCTGTAAACTCTCATTAAAGAGCTATAATAACCCAAGTGAATCTACCCATTACCTTCTAGAAGCTGCTTCCTTAAAGCTTATGAATGGCAGCACAATCCCACTAAAACAGCACTAGCAGATGTTTCATCTTTCACTTCTTCCAAAGCTATGAGCTGACATGTTAATTCTCCCTGCAGAGTTTAGCAGCTATCACTGGGAGCCAAGCCCTAAAGCACTGACAGGGCTTTTTAGGGTCATTAAAACTCTCTGGATGGAGGCCTGCCTCTGCAGGAATGAGCATATTTCACATCTCCCTTTTAACAGTGTGTTTAGCTCGGATTAAATATGAGCATCTTGCCTTTCGTCTTCCATGTCTCTAATTTTACTACCTACCTACTGACATAGTGCCTAGTGGAAAGACAGTCTGAACACCCTTTTCAGTTACCAGGGACAACTTCAAGATGGGATGGCACAGATATAAATGAGAAGATGGAGGATATAAAATCATTATATATAGTTCTCTTAGAAAACATATCATAGAATCCCAGACTGGCTTGGGTTGGAAGGGACCTTAAAGCTTATCCTGTTCCAGCCCCCTGCCATGGGCAGGGACACCATCTACTAGACCAGGTTCCTCCAAGCCCCATCCAACCTGCCCTATATATATCTAAACAAGATATAGGGTGGATTTGCATGTAAAGTAGCTACTCCATAGTAGGTCTTTCTGTGCAATTTGTGCTCCATAATGAGAGGCAACATACCTCAGTTTGTAGCATAAGAGACCTTGGGTTTATCTTGGGATAAAAGCATTCACGTGGGTCACTTAGTACAGAGCAACTGCTGTGCTATAAATCTCTATCCCAGCATTGGTGTAACTTATCCTCAAGCATGTATTGCCAGCTGCTGGCTAACTCAAAGGAGTTATTTACTCCCTGATGCCTGTAGTACCCAATGTTATGGAGTTTGCTAAAGCTTCTAATTTAGCAAAGGCTCAGAAAGGGATTGCCATTTAGTAGGCAGTAGGCCAGGTGAAAAGGAATGAACAGTACATGTAACCCACATTCCAAGGTTTAGTTTGCTAAAGATCTGAATGGGGTTTATTGTTCCAGCTGTCTCCCGGGTGACATCTCGTACCTACCTCTAAATGTATGGTACCCGTTACTGCATCAGCTGCACAGAAGATTCTGTATAGCACTTCCTATATGCGTGCTTGTATATGAGAATAGAATGTGACTTCCTAGTGATGTCAGATGAGCTAAATTAAACTTGCAGCATATTGCATTCGTTTTCAAAGCCTCTTTTCTTGCTTTCCCTGGCAAGTGAGCACATCTGTGAAGCAGCAGTACCATGACAACATCCGCTGGATTCGGGAAGCTGGCAGGCACAGTTTGGTAAGTGCACAACTTCCTTCACTGCATGTGTCTGGATCCAGAATGGTGGAGTAAAAAGCAGGCATGGGCATGAATGAAATCACTGCCTGTAACTCCCAGAGCTGATAACTGAAGCCTCTTTCCAAAGTAGGGGTTTTAGGGTGAGCTGAAGCAGGTCTTTCCCTTCACTTCCTCATCTGGAATGTTCCAATAACTCAGCAATATCTAGTCTTATATCTGGAGTAAAACACATCAGTGATTCCCTCTGCATCTCATTTGTAACTAGCTTTCCTTCAGAGAGCTGTTCACAGTGTCCCTCTTGGCATTGCTTTGCCTCATCTTCTTCATGCCTGTAATTCTTGGTACCCTTTACAGAACAGGTGATGAGGCCAAAGACCTGCCATGCTTTTGTATAGTGGGAAGCAGGATGCCAGTGAAGCATCCTTTGTTTTTCTTTTAGGACAGCTTCTCACTGTGAAGCTAACAGATAACACTATAGGGCTCGTGTGCTCTCCTTATCTGGAAGCCAGATTGGTCCATGGGGTAAAAGCTGGAGAGAGGAGCATAGCTGTGCAGGGCAGATGTTCTTTGCCATTCTTTGTCTCCAGACTTCCCTTCAGCCCACCACTGCCAATTCACCTCTGCTTCTCAGCTGTTGATAAGGGATGTGCTGATAGAGGGATTATAGCTGAGCAATCAGGTCGATTTAAAAGGTGGGATTGATTGGACAGTAGCAGCTGAATACAGAAATACATCTTGTTGTGTGAGTGGAGATAAAACTCAGTGCAAAGAGGGATTTTAGTTTCTTTTTTATGGAAGCTGGATGTTGACAAAGAAATAATCTGCACTTTCTCCTACAGGAGGGAAGGGGTCACTCCTGTGACTCTATTCATCTGGGGCCTGAAGATAAGCCACTTGCACAGAGAATACGATCACTTCGTCCTTTTTGTTTTCCAGGTTGTTGGCTCTCAAGCTAGAATCTTGTATTCTGATCAGAGGGGTCGTGTGTCTATAGCTGTGGCTATTAATCGAGCAATTTCTGAAGGGAGGATTAAGGTTTGTCATTTTCTTTGTGATTTGGTAAATGTTTGATATCTGAGATTGAGCTGGCAGGTGGAAAAGAAGAAACCAGTGAGAGCAGAAGTGCCTCCTGGTTACATGGGATCACATATCCTGAAGGCACCACTCCATAGTTATTCTCATTCTGTACAATAGCATCAGACTAAAGCATTGTCACTTGTTCATCTCCATCTCTTTTATAGCCGAATTACCCTTTTTAAAGGGATGAACTCAAATAGGACTTAGACCTTTCCTAGCTGGAATGCATTCTGCTTTTCGTTACTCAGAGAATGTTTGTTCAAGTATTCCAAGTGCTTTTGACCTTCTCAGGACTCAAAATGAACGTCACTGCAAGCTAGGCTCAAAAAATAAACCTGACCAGACTGAGCACTCCCTTGGAGCTTTGACTGACCAGGTCAGGCTCCCAGGCCCTTTGGATTTAGTTGTATCCATTCTTCCTCTTGCAAGCTGGGTGCTCGTGTCTGTTTTCAATGATGTCCTAATTCACTGCCAGCATAAACCAGCTAATACCAGACCACACCGTGCCAAGAGTGAGTTATTCCTGTATAAACCCTGTGCATGGCAAATGATGACCTGGAAGCTGACCTAGATTCACACTCAGTAAGATTCCAGATCAAGAACGGACTTGTTTGAGCTGTATGAAATCACTGATTTTCATTCTTCTTTAGTCTTGAAATTTCCCAAAAGCATAAATAAATATAAAACTTTTGTATGCTGATTAAAAAAAAACCCTAAGAACTAGTTTTTGATGAAGATTTTTGCATACTGAAATGCCTTTGATATTTTGGCCAAGACGAAATAACCTTATGGCTGCCCTTCTTCTCCCATCCCTCCTTTTGAGGATGCCACATCAGGCTCTTAGTTATGAAATGAACGTGGCTTTTATGAGCAGCATGTGAACATTCGTTTTATAATAACAGGCAGAGAGGTGCTTCAGGGTCTTAGGAGAGGGGGCAAAGCTGAGGTTTGGAATGACTGAAGGCAGAAGTAAATTCAGCAAATGATCATCCCTTGGTAGCATTTGCAGTCCATGAAGGATTCCATTCTCTTGTCCTTGGTTTTTTGCAGGCTCCAGTGGTCCTCAGCCGAGATCACCACGATGTCAGTGGGACTGACAGTCCTTACAGAGAAACCTCAAACATCTATGATGGATCAGCCCTCTGTGCAGGTCAGCAGAGCAGCTGAGGCTTGTCGGGGCAAACAAGGAAATTGCTTTACAAGAGAAACTGGGATTTCAGGCAACACTTTTAAAATGCTTTTATTTAACCCTTTAATTCTGATTAATCAGATTTCCTAAGAAGGCTTGTGGGATTTAATAGCAGTAGGGATGTATGTGGAGCTACTTAAAGAGGAAAGGTCCAGAAGAGTGTTGAACATTCATCAGATTTACCTGGATGTCAATGGAGAGCAGTCTGCCTGAGCATTCTATCTTCTGTTTGATTTTCACTTTGCACCTCACTGTTTCAAAGAGGGGATCTGAGCAGAATTACACCTCTGTTTCCTTGGGATCCACAAGATCAGAAATCAGCTCTACAATAGCATTATGCTTAAAGCAAAAAGATTCACAGATGTGTTCATTTCATTGCCTGAGGATTTGGAAAACAGGACGGAGTTTCTGAAAGGAACTTTCCTTATCATAAGGGAACATACATTGATAGTGACAGCATAAGAAAGGAAACCAGGCATTCTGAATTCAACTCCAAGCCTTGCTGCTCACTTACAGCGTGACTGTGAGCAAATCACGTAGGTTTGCTATACAAAAGGAGCCTTTATTTCTGCACTCCTGCCCTGAGCTAACCAGGCCCTGCTTTTAAATTGATTAAATGATGCTTTAGAGAAATTAACCCAAGAAATATCTTGATTGAAAAAAACAAGTGAAGTACTAAGCAATTTTTAACCTAAATCTCCCTCAATTTTCCATCCATAAAGTGGAAATGATGATAATGGCTTTAGCCCAGTAGTGTTCCTGCATGTAATGAACTAACAATCACAAAGTGGTGCCAGACAGGAGGCTACAAGCTGCTGTTGAAGGAGAAATGATGATAGAGGTAGCTGAGTATATTGAATGACTTCCATTATGGCAATTCATAATAGAACCAAATTATGGCTCAATTTGAAGAAGAAAAGTTCCCTGCTATCATAACTGGATTTCCTGATGAAATGAGGCTTTTAGCTGTGTCTGTCAGTCCCACTTCAAACCTTCTTGAGCACGTTGGCTAATTCTAATAGGTCAGATAGATGCCTTGAATAATGCTGTGAGAAAATGGTGCAGCTGCACAGAGAACAGTGATCCAAAGGAAGGTCTCCACCTTAGGGCAATAGAAATGAGGCTTGCTTAAAGCCCATTGCTCATCATGTGCTTGCATTTTGTGATTTACATGAGCCATTTGCCTTCTCCAAGGGCTTGCCTAAAGCCTGTAGACTCCTGATTTCACTGGTCTTTAAAACCAGGCCTATTTTACCAGGTGAACCTTTGGAGGTAATAACATCAAATCATTTAGGTTAAGGGAGAAAGCCCTTAAGATCATCAAGTCCAACCATCTTACGTGGTCATCTCTCCCTTCTTTCCTGTTTTAACACTGTATTTGAGCTGATTCAGGTGAAATTGGCTCCTCTGTAGCACACAGGAGTTTTCCAGGGCGCTTGCCTGTCTCATTGTGTTTTACAGTAAGTTCCTCAGCCTGATCCTTGGCAAACATGGGTCATTGCTGCTCTGCAAAGTGTATTTCAGCACAGGCTTTTGCAGTGAGTGACCTTTGTCAAAGCCCAGGAGCAGCACATTGCTGCATCGTTAGTTCACTTGCCATCTCCTTGTCGAAGCTGCGCTCTTCCTACACTAGTGACTGAAGAAGAAATCTGTACATTCTAGTATATGGGGATTTTGATTTCTTCCACTCCCTCTTGACAGCACTGTAATCATGATAATTGGGTTATTAAAGTGACACAAAGCCAGATAAAAGATGCCATAATGGGGCTTTTGACAGGGTTTAACATAGATTAATGCTCAAGTAAACTCATTTTTCCATCAGAGACATAACTGTGGCTCTGTGAATGTGGCTGGTGCAGATATTGCTGTTTTTTGCTTATTTTTTGCTGTTAAAAGCACTGCAAATTCTCTATTAATCCCATCCTGAATTAAATCTGGACAAATGTTTTCAGTTTTACCCTGTTATCCTCTGTGTTATATCTTTTTCCACCCCTCTGAGTTTATGCTTTGGCACAAATTGTAGTCCATATACAAAATCCTAGTGAATTTCAGTGGACATCATACATTTGTCATTAGCCAAATGACATTTGTCTGCTAAATTCTTTTCCTTCATTTCATTAAACAAATGACTCCTGTGTTATTGTAGCAGCTCATGTTCAGATGAAAATTCCCTCAGGTCCAGAGAATTGAGGCCAGTACATCTTTCCCAGCTTTGTCCCCAAAATGCAGTTCCTTAGCTTTAAACTGGCTTTCTACATAGGGCTGAATTAACTCTGCAGTATGGTCTGGAAATACATCAGGCTTCTGAGAGCTGCATGGGGTTTGGAATCACCTGCTCTAGTGGAAGGTGCTCCTGTCTGTGGCAGGGGGTTGGAACCGGATGAGCTTTCAGGTCCTAAACCATTCTATGATAATCAAGGTGTCAGTGGAAGGAGTGAGCAGCACAACAACCACCTGAATGCAGCACATCAGATCTGTAACACCTTTCCTCTCCTCTCCTAGATATGGCAGTACAGAACTTTGTAGGAGATGCATTCAGAGGAGCAACCTGGGTCGCGTTGCACAATGGTGGTGGAGTTGGCTGGTAAGAACTTATCTATGTTTCTAAAGCTGGACTCTGAATCCTGTTACCACTGGTATGGGGAGGAGAAGCAGGAGGGGAATTGCAGAGAAAATGTATTACTGGAGTGATTGTGATCATGGGAAGGATGGGTTTGGAAACAAGGGCTGTGAAAGGATGTGTCATAAGGCAGTGTGGTGTTGTATCAGGCTTTTTAAATCAATGCCCATATGTCTCCAAAAAGTGTTTTGGACATTGGCCACAGCTCAGTTTGAAGAACTTCATTTGTCCAACAAGGCCAGTCTGCCATGGTCTTTCTCAACAGATACTGCTTGCAAAGTTGTCTTCACACATGCACAGCCAGAGTGCTGGTGGATGGATTGTGGTTAGGTTTTCTCTTCAGCTCTATTTAAATCTGTGACCTTAAGACCCTGATATAAATGCTCATGTGCTAAAGTGTAATGAGGGGTTATTGATACAAACCAGCTCAGGTGCCAGCAAACCCCCAGGTCTTTCTCCTTTCTTATGCCTGGTAGGATAAAAGACAAGACTGGATTAAACACCTCCTTCACATTAGATGCAGAACTGAGAAATGCCTAGGCTGAGAAGCAGAATGAAGGAAATAGTATTATATTATTATAGTATTATATTATTATATGGAGAGGGAAACTCATCTCCTTCATATGCCACTAAAAGGCAGAGACTTTAGGTCTGGTTTGTTCTCTTCTGCATAGTTCAGCAAAGCCTTTCCCATTTAGAATCACAGAATGGTTAGGGTTGGAAACTGAAGTCTTCATTTGGTGGTGTCATCAGTCAAACGGGGCAGAATCCTCTGTTAAATACTCTAGTGAAACCTCTCACTTCCCTGTTCCATCCAGCTCTGGAATATGCCAGCAGCAAACCAAAGAACTTGTAGCAGATGTTATCCAAGGAGACATTTGTTGATACTTAATGATGAGCTGAATCTAGGAAATACCCCTTCAAGTCAGATGAAGAATTCCCTTGGCTGTACTCTGATTCATTTGATTTCAGTGAAGTAGCTGTGGAATAGCAGGTACATGAGAGCAGACTTGAATGAGGAAATAAAAGAAACTGAGAGCTTAGATGCATGGATTTGCCTTTACGGATTGCTAACACTCGGAGTGCTAACACTCACCATGCCCAGGATTTTCTTCATAACTTCCATAACTCTGAATAGAAAACACATATTGACTGGTTCTGTCTGAATTGCCCTAGCTGGGTTAAACCTTTTAAAGTATCTGCTTATGAAATATAAGCAAAGAAAATAACTTTCTGCTTCATGTTGTGCAAAATATTGGGAATACCTTAATGATAATTATAATTATTAGAATTGCTTATGCCATGAATGTTTTGTGCATTGGTGATGCTTAGTTCAAAGATACAAATGATTGTATTCCCTATCTCTCTGGTCTCTGTAAGGCAAATTCTTCCTGCATGTTTCTAGCCCTCTAAGCAATTCAAAGAGGGACTGGCTGAATGTGAGATTGCCTTTTACATCTGGAAAACAGGCACTGATCATGCTGCCATCTCAGTTCCATTGTTCTAGTTGTTTCTTAAGCAGAGTTACATCATTAGAAGGAAGCTCTTCCCAAGGCAGAGCAGAGCTGCTGTCATTTATGTGATACCATCAGAAAATTAGCATGTGGCTATTCTCTGAAAGATCAAATGGAAAAGCAGGATTTGGTTATCCTTTCTGACTTTTCCTATGGCTGCTTAGCAGCTTGTCACTGTGGAACGGTATCTGCTCACCTTGTCCTCGGGAACAGTCATAGCCCCCTGATTAAATCAGTGTGCTTCAGTGAAGAATGCAGAGCCTGAAAATTGAGTCTGCCTCTGCATGAGCCTCACTAAGCCACCATGCTGAGACTCAGAGGTGGTTCCCATGTCATGTCATTAGATGCTGGGGTCTGGAGAGCTGTGGCACAACAGGGGGCTCTGCTTGGCTGAACTCATCATGGTACCACTCTGGCTAGTTAAAGGCTGCATCCCTTTGCCTTCTACAGAGTAAAGGAGGGATAATGTAAAGGTGGTGAAAGCAGCAAAACAAACCTCCAAGCATAATTAATTACTCTCTTCTGCCATGTTTTCCCTGTGAGAATAGAGATGTTCCTTTTACCTGCTTTGCTTTTTCAGTGTTACAGCCTTATGGGACAAACAGAAAAAGCAGGATTAATATTTATTTAGCTGGAATCTGCATCACATGTGCTGTTTGAGAGACTTAAGATTAACAGTCTTGGCTCTAATTACAGCAAATGAATGCTATTCATTTCTTGCTGCCTGTTTGTTTGCAGGAGGTTTTATGTTAGCGTGGAGCCTCAGTAACCTGTAGTAAGAAGAAGGCAGAAGCAATCTCAGAATCACACTGCACTGCTGCCAGTGTGACATCTTGATTGTGAGAGAGGCCTTGTTTTCTTTGATCACTTTAGAAGGAGACATCTGGAAATTATAGGAGGTAGCTTAGGTCAAAATGCCACATGTTTCTTTAATTACCTGAAAATGTGACCCAGTGGTAATGAAGACCTAGAGCTTGCCTTTAAAAGTGAGAGGTTTTGCTAGAAAATCCATCCTAACAAACATTGGCACTTGATTTATGAGTGTTTTTTAGATAGTAGGACAGATTCTGATGAGTGATTTTGATTTACACTGGAGTAACTCCACAGAAATCAATGGAGAGGCTCTAAATTTATGGAGTGAGATCCGATGCTCACTGTTTATGCTTTAGCTTCAAAGGATGCTCTTTGGGATGCTGTGAGCAGAGGGGATCTTTGCCACCGAAAGAGCATCATCTTCCCGTATGGAATAGCTTTATAAAGCACTGTTCCAGAGGTCTGATTTTTCTTATTGTCTGATATTGCCAACAAGCTGTCTTGAGGTGTGATCACCCTGTGATCCCAATTACATTGCAATGGCATCAGTGATGCTCATAAGTGTACTCCAGCTTGGTACTTTGACAGCAAAGGATTGTGCTATTTTAATCTCTGCACTGAAGCAAGAGAGTATGGTGAAGTAACTGGCCCTGCTCCTCATATAATTACATTTGTAATGCTGTCATCCAGTCTGGTCTCTCTTTTGGAGAAGAGAGCAACAACATGAGCTATTCATAAAGCAGCATTTGCAAGAAATGCTGATGTTTAGATGGTTTTCATCCCAAAATGAGACCTGGAGCAGAACTAATGAAAGATTTCACACACTAAAAAGATCCTGGGAATTACATTGGGGGTTGAAAAGCATTGGCAGCATTTTAAAGAGTCAGAGCTTAAAATAGTTAAACGTCCCAATTGAAAACATGACTTTGTTTCAAACATTCCTGTTAAAGATAAGAAACTGCTTCAGTCAGTGACATTCTGCTGAGAGAACCATCAGCTTCAAGGAAACTGGGCCTTTCAACAGAAATGTGTTTGTAATATCTTTAACAATGGTAAAGTGGGGGGAATTCATGGAATGACACCATGATGGGGAGAACTTAGAGCAATAAGTTCCTTGCTAAGCTACGTGATAGGGTCCTACTTAGCACACAGGTACTGTATGGAACTAGTAAAAAGCGGTTAACATCACATAAGTTACATTACATTGAAAATGAGCAAATATGAGTTCTATATTGAGGGAGCAAATCCCATGCCTGTGATGCTCCAATGTAGCCTCATTTACAGGGAAGCTACTGCTGGGAAATAAACAGTAAGAAATGATTCCTTCCTGGACTGGAATCACCTACCCCCTGTCTGATCCATGGATATGTCGATGATGTTGTTCTGTGTACATTTTGGTAACTTATTCATTATATTAACTATATTAACACAGACAACAACATCCCACTTCCAAGGATCTCCATTGGTAGATTCTCATACCATGTGGTGCTGTATGATGTGCCCCATCCCTCAAGTATTGCTGATGCTCAGTTATAACACCAGAACCCTCATAGATTTATGGTAATGGATAATTATCCAACTGCATTCTCCACTATTCCCCATATGCAGTGAAACAGGAACTTGAGCAGGCTCTGAAGTCAGACAAGATGTTCTGCTCTACGTGTTTTCCCCCGTCCTTTTCAAACCAGACTGGTATTTCTCCCAAGTATAATCTGTTAGTTTTAACATATTCCTGTTCTTCTTCTGCCAATAAGTCTGCTTCCTGTAAAGTTGGCACTGATGTCTCTAACCATCTATGTATCTCATTCAAAGTGAAGGCCGTTTTGGAACGGATCAAGGCAGATGTGCATTAAGTGGTGGTTAACACTCCTTTAATAGGATACTTCTGCTCTTTCATTTGTCTCGGGAGAATATAAATAGATCCATCTGTCTGCTTCAATAAGTACACAGTCCCCTCCTGATCCTGTCTGTATGGCAGGCTCTAGTGTAACAGATGAACAGCTAATGTTAATAATACCCTGAGGCAGGTAACTATCCCATCAGCAGGGTTATCCTTTCCTTGCTTCTTTCTACACCCAGTGCAGTCCTCAGGAGATGCAGCACAAGCCTGGCTTGCCCCCCCCTGCTTGGAGCAGATGCTGGCTGATAGCTGGGCATTACAAGACAGGTGGAATAGGTTTGATTGTGGAATAGGTCAGGAAATGAGGCCTTTGCTCTGCCTAATCCCCCTTTTTTTTGTGTGTAAGTAAAACAGGTCACTGATAGCATCTCCTATTCAGTGCTGTTTCTATGTTCTCATTCTTGCACTGCAACTGAACAGGTCACCTCCTGTGAGTTTTGTGGGTTGGTTTGAATGATTTTGATTTGATTGTATAAAAACCATATTTTTTTTTAGGGGTGAAGTGATCAATGGAGGGTTTGGCTTGGTTTTGGATGGGTCTAAGGAGGCTGAAGAACGGGCGAAGATGATGCTCAGCTGGGATGTTTCCAATGGAGTAAGCAGAACTCATTATATATGTCCACTTTAAGATTTTCCTGTTTTCAGGACTATGCTTGTTTAGGTACTTGGGTTCCAGTGTTCCTGTCTTTTTTAACTGGATGGGAAGTATGAGCTCTCAAGTGGGAGTTTTAACATCTGGCTTTTTGTACCCCAGGAGTAGTCCTAATGGGCCAAGAGGCTCATTCTCTTCCTGCTTCTAATATGGTGGTTATGAGCCTCTTTCTAGTGGAACCAATGAGTTGTTTTGTTTGGTTGGGTTTCCTTTTCTCCAACCAATTTCAAAGGACTTTAAGTGCTAAAAGAGGCTGGATAATTCCTGCCTAAGGAACTCTTTGTAAGGGGTTGGGACCACCCCTTCTGTCTTTACAACGTACTGGAGCCCAATAATTTCCACATCTCAGTGTGTGTTTTGCTATTTAAGCAGAAAGGGAAGCATACTTACTATAACTTTGTTACTGTGTAGTTATAGACATGCTGGCATTGTTACTTGCCTACATAATACAATTGGCAACTGTATGAACGTTAGTCTTGGGTATTCCCAACTTCTAGATCTAGGGATCTTGGAAGGCCTGTCATTTAAATGCCAGCTCATCCCTGCTACCATTGGAGTTTTTGCTTTCCATTTGTGTCCAGATAGATCCTGACTAGGATCCTGTCTCTGAAATGGCAGAGAGGTTTTGATTCAATATTTGCAGGGAACCAAATCAACTGGACAGTCAAAGTAAAGAAGTAAAGACCTGTTGTGATTCAGTCATGTAACATCTCGAAGACCTGATGTATTGAGAGTTCCTTGCCAATACGAATGTGATCTGTTCTGTTTCACTTCTCAAGAGAGTTGCAGAATTCTGTCTTGCCTTATCCCACTACAAAAGCATCAATTGCTTAAAAGACACTGTTGTTTAAAGCAAGTGCTGGTTTTACAGAGCTGGGATTGAGTGCACGATGGCTTTTAAAGAGAGACTCTTGTGAGGTTTTTAAGGTGTCTGGCTCTACCAATGTTATCTGTCCAATAGTATGTTTCTGCAGGAAGATGTACCAAGTGTACCCAAATATCCCTCCTGAAAATGAAGTAGATATTACAAAAACACTTCCCAAATCAGCAAGGAAACTAGAAACTGGCTGAAAGATTTATTGTTATGACATTGGGCAGGTTCTGTGCAATGATGGATGTGGCAGGAGAAATGCAGGAGTTTTACACCCATTGCTTTTCTGGTCTGACAGGTTGCCAGGCGCTGCTGGTCAGGTAATGACTATGCTTATGAAACGATCTGCCAAGCAATGAAGGAGAATGCCACTCTGAAGGTGACTCTCCCTCACAAGGTGGTGGATGAGAGCATCCTGGAGCCAGCTATGAAACGTTAGCGGCATTCCGAGTGCAATTTTGTCCTTGCAGATACATTTGAAGTTGCTTCCTCAATACCTGTTTTGCTCTCTGGCCAAATGATAAAAGCCTTACAAATGTCTGTTCTATGTGAGTTCTTCTTCTTTTTCTTTAACTTGTCAAAGGGGCAAACCTCTATCTGTGACAGCTCCACTGATGTTGGGAATAATCTTTTCATTAATGTATTTGGAACAATGTTTGCAATAAGAAACTATTCATTGCAAGGAAAGGAACTAGAACTGGAAGGGAAAGGGCTTACACAGGTGAAACTGCATGGCCTGCTGCAGATGAGGTGTGATGAGCTGCCGTCCACAGGACTGTGGGCTCTCAAGGCTATACAGCTTTTGGGCCCTGTGGTACCTACCAGGTGAGCACACTCTGCAGCTCTGTATTGCCTCTGGTGCCAGGTAAAGGAAAACATTTGTTTGGACTCAATCATTTCTTTACTCTGTTCACGTATGTCTCCAGATGAACAGTGAGAGTAGCATCTGCTTGTAACCGAGCCTTCTGTGAGGTGCAATTTGCAGTTGATGGGAATTGCTTTATATTATGGAAAACCCACCCACATTGCCAAGTTATATGCCTGAGATGTGAGTAGCTGCCAGCCAGATTTGACAGCCCTTGCTTTGACATATGTTATACATTACCTATTCGTAACAATCATACTGGACTGGGTCCAAAATTAGTATCTCAGTGTTGTATAAAACCACTTAAGTCTTCACAGCCCAAAAGCACTAGGATAGTGTTGTGTCAAGAGGAACAACCAGAAAACACACTGGCTTGTCTGTACAAAGGATTCTAGAGTTGTTCCATTGATTCATCTTAATTCTGAATTGAAAATCCACCAAAGAGACGTTGTTGATGAAATATTTATGATGAATTCTTTACCTTTTGTATTGTTTAGTACTGAGATACTTGCCAGCAAACTCACCTTCACATCCCAGACCAAAAAGGAGCCTTATTTTCATCCTTGTAGCTTTGTCGAGCAGAGGACATAAATCTGCAAGTATACTTTTGTTTAATGGTGCTCAAGTGTCTGGGAGCTTGTAACTCTGGACTACCTGCAGGGAGGCATAGAACCTGAATGTAAAAGTGCTATATAAGAGCTACCAGCTGAAATTCAGATTGTAAAGTTGTGAGTAAGGCAAAACAGGTTACAGAAAGGCATCAGAAAATGAACTGATGAGCAGTTGCTCCCATTTATGACCATTCTGTTGTTTAACTATGTAGTATACATAGTAATGTGTATATGTTTAAATCTGCTTTGGTCTTTAAACTGCACACTTCAGCCCTTAACAAATGTGAATGGACTGAGTTCTGCAGGATCTTTGGGAGGGCCCAGGGAAGCAGTAACCTTTTCATCCATAAGAATCCATAAGCCCAGTGTGAAGATTCCCTTTCTGAGCTCTGTTAAGCCTTGTTTTCTCTGTTCTCGACTTGTCTGCAGAGCAGCTGGGACTGTGAATAGGCTGTTGTCCTGTAGGGATGCTGATGTTGGTTTCAGGTAGCTGTGCTCACTGCTGGACAAACCCAGCTCAGGGCGAGCAGCCTTCAAGCTGTCCGTCTCTGGAGGTACTGCCTTCGATCCCATCCACTGGATGTAGAAGCAGTGGATTTCTGTAGTGAGCTAAAGCATACATAGAGCCTGCAGCTCTATGGCAGAAGTACCAGCCGTGGCCCTGGCCAGCAGCCTCCCAGCCTTGCTCCTGAGGATTTGATGCTGAATCGCGCAGTGGAAGGAAGGCTCACAGCACCATCTGCTGGGACTGCTCCTCGCTCCCACAGCAGGAGGGGCCTGGTGGGATTTCCACGGCAAATACGGGACAATTTCCCCTTTCCCTTCAGTATTGGAGAGCCAGGAGCCAGCTGGACGTGAGAGAAGAACAGGTTTTATGCTTTAGGTGTGAATCCTTCGGCTTTCTCTTTGAGTAACAATATGTTATTATAGAGCCTCTTGCCTACCCACAGGGTATTTTGCTGATGTATTTACCTACTGTAGCTCTCCATCTGTGGCTTGCAAGCTTGGAATTGCTCTGCTTTGGCACAACCTCTTCCTCGCTGTTAAAAGGAATGGACGAACCCCAGAATAATCCCCAAATCCTGACACAATTCCACTGGTGCCACTCTCGGAGGTACCAATCGCGGTGCAGCGCCTCGCTGGGGGCCGGTACCCCCGAACACCCTCCCTTGGCTCAAGGGGCCCCGGACAGCGTCGAGCAGCCCAGGCTCCGCTCCGTGCCTCCGCGCTCCGCCTTTCCCCGGCGCCTCCCGCTCCGCTCCGGGACTCCGCGCTCCGGGATTCCCCCGCTGCCGGCGCCGGCCCCGCCCCGCGGCTCCGGTTTCAGGCGCTGCTACAGGGACCCCCAAGATGGAAACGCAGGGGCTGCCCGCCGCGGAGGCGGCCCGGGCCCGGCCCGGCGCGCAACATGGCGGCCCCGCTGCGCCGCCCGCCGCCCCGCGCCGCCCGCAGCCCGACTGGGACCCCTCGCCCGCCGCCGCCGCTTCCTCCTCCTCCGCCGCGGCCTCGGGCCTCTACGTGAGCTTCCCGGTGCTGCTGGTGGAGGAGAAGCCGGAGGCCAGCCCGGCGCCCAGCCCCTGCGCGCCGCCGGCGGGGCCCGCTCCCGACAACGACGGGCTCCTGCTCGTCCTCAACGTGGTGCGGGGCGCGGCCGAGGCCGGCCCGGGAGGCGGCGAAGCGGGACGCGCCCAGCCCGGCCCGGTGCCCGCAGAGCCACCGCCACCGCCGGAGGAGGAGGAGGCCTCCGGAGCGGTACCTCCGCCGCCGCCTCCCCCGCCGCTGCCCTCCGCCGGCGGCGATGGCAGCGGGGCGGAGGACGGCTCGTTCTCGGGGACCATCACCATCAACAACCAGAGCCTGGTGGTGCGCATCGAGAACGGCGTCCTCACGCTGGGCCCCGGCGCCGAGCAGGCCGCGGGCACGGCTCCGCCGCCTCCCCCCGCCGCCAACGCCGCCGCTGCTGCTGCCAGCCCCGCCGAGCCGCCGGGCGGGCCGCGGCCGCGCTCTCCTCCGGCCTTCCCGTGCCCGGAGCCGCGCTGCGGCGAGGCCTTTCCCCGCAAGCAGCAGCTTCGGCTGCACCGCCTCTCGGCGCACGGTGGTGGCGGGGAGGAGGAGCGCGGTGCGGCGGCGCGGCCCTTCTGCTGCCCGGTGCCGGGCTGCTCCTGGTCGTTCGCCACGGCCTACAAGCTGCGGCGGCACCTGCACTCGCACGACAAGCTGCGGCCCTTCGCCTGCGCGGCGCCCGGCTGCTCCAAGCGCTTCACCACCGTGTACAACCTGCGGGCCCACAGCCGCGCCCACGAGCAGGAGGCGGCGCACAAGTGCGAGCTGTGCGGGCAGCGCTTCCCCAGCGCCGCCCGCCTGGCCGCGCACCGCCGCCGCAGCCACCTGGAGCCCGAGCGGCCCTACCGCTGCGACTTCCCCGGTAAGCCAGCGCCGCCGGGCCTCCCTTCCCCACAGCCAGCGCGGTTCTCCTCCGCGCTGGCCCGCGTTCCCCTCCTGAGCCAGCTCCAGGTTACTTGGGTTATTGAGGGTGCTTTGAGCGACCTGGGTAGGAGGTTTGCATTGGTAGAGAGGAGATTGAGCTGAGCTCTTAGGCAGAAGCTTTTCCCTGTGAGGGTGCCCAGAGAAGATGTGGCTGCCCCATCCCTGGCAGTGTTCAAGGCCAGGTTGGACACAGGGGCTTGGAGCAGCTGCTCCAGTGGAAGGGGTCCCTGCCCATGGCAAGGGTTGGAGCGGTTTTCCACCACAACAGACCATTCCATGATTCTATGACAGTTTGGGTGCAGGAGGGTGCTGCGCTTTCACTGCTCACTTTACCATGTAGCTTTGTGCTGTTGTGAAACCCAGCATGGGTATTTAAGTGATGTGCTTTAACACCAGGCTGTATGTGTTGTGATTGCCCACCTGGGCTAAATGATCATAGTCCTTGGGAGTAGTGTAGTTTAGCATGGCACTGTTTGGTTTTTCTGTGTACTAGGATGTAATATCCTGGAAGAAGGATCATGAAGATCCCTCACTAAAAGTTTGGAGGGAGATACTGCAGTTTCCTGATTCAGTTTTGCATCAAGCCCATGCACTGTTTCCCTTCTCTCTCCCCAGGCTGTGAAAGGACGTTTATCACAGTGAGTGCATTATTCTCCCACAATCGAGCCCACTTCCGAGAGCAGGAGCAGTTCTCCTGCTCATTCCCTGGCTGTAACAAGCAGTATGACAAAGCCTGCCGATTGAAAATCCACATGAGGAGCCACACAGGTATCTGTGAGGGTGACTTGGACCTGCAAAAGTACATGGGAGATAATACACGGGCTTCAGTACGCTGGAAAAACTGTTTTCTGAGTGTCGCTTAATTGAGCAAAGGTTCTTAGATGTGTTAGAAACCAGCTTCAGACTGTTGTAGTCAACATCCAGTCACAGGTTCTGAAAACAGAACACATTTCAGTTGTGTTTCTAGTTTGAATAATGCTGTTCTTGGCGATTGAAGCATCTTCGAGATGGCTCAGATTAAAAAGAGATGGATTAGTCGTTAATTATTTGTGCTCCCTGATGTATATGGAAAGATGCAATAGCCTGGAGTTAAAGAAGGCTCAGCCTGTCTGAGAGGGAAGGGGCATCCCAGTACTCTGCAGTGACTAGCAGGAGAGGGTGGTTGAGTTGTCTTAAGTTGATTGAATTGAAACAGCTTTTGAGATGATCTTCTAGTAGCAATGTGCTTGTCTCTATTAGATTATTGACATAACCTTTCTTTGCTTAAGGTGAAAGGCCTTTTATCTGTGACTTCGAAGGTTGTGGCTGGTCTTTCACCAGCATGTCCAAGCTGCTGAGACATAAAAGGTAACCTTTTCTGGTTGTACTGCCCTAAATCGCTTGCTGCTTGGTTTTTTTTTTGCATTACTTAAGCAGCAGTGGATTTCATCATGCCAATGGTAATTGCCTTCCCTTGCAGGAAGCATGAAGATGACAGGAGATTTATGTGCCCAGTAGAAGGCTGTGGGAAGTCCTTCACAAGAGCAGAACACTTGAAAGGCCACAGTATAACTCACCTTGGTACAAAACCATTTGAGTGCCCAGTAGAAGGTATTGATCCATTCTAATGCGTTAACTGGTAGTTGTGTTTATGTTGCCTAAAGATTGTGTGTGTTTTCCCAAAGCACAATTTGTTATGGGATTGGGACAATTTACAGTGGAGTCTTCTAACAGAGTTTGAAGAGGTAAAACTAAATAGGTTGGATGGGGCTTGAGCAAGCTGCTCTAGTGGAAGGTGTCCCTGCCCATGGCAGGAGGTTGGGACTGGATGAGCTTTAAAGTCACTTCCATCCCAAACCAGTCTGGGATTCTATGATACCTTGCTTCATAAAGTAAAGCAGCTCTGCTTGGTGATTGTTTCTCCTTTTAATGGTTTTGCCAGCAGTCATTCTAAAGAGATAACATTTAATACGCCATAGCAGGGGGAGGTTTTGCATTGCACTGGCTGACTTAAAGAGTTTCCTGTTGTCAGAAACAGGTTGCATTGTCCTACCCACTGAGATGTCCTTGATGTAAAACAATGCAATATGTATTTTATTTTCTTCTGATGCCTTAGAATGCACACATGTGGGTTCTGCAAATAGGGTTCTGCAAAGCTACTCTCATTTGTTCTGTGGAGACACTAAATCCAAACATCAGATTGAAATCAGATGACACTTTAAAGCCTCGTGTATCTCCCTACAGGCTGTTGTGCAAAGTTTTCAGCACGAAGTAGCCTGTATATTCACTCCAAGAAACATCTTCAGGATGTGGACTCCTTAAAGACTCGTTGCCCTGTCCCCAGCTGTAATAAGTTTTTCACTTCCAAACACAGTATGAAGACGCACATGGTCAAACAGCATAACTTCAGCCCAGGTAAAGCAGTTGTTTCAAACTGTGGGATGGTGCAGTGGAAAAACTGGATGTCTTCTTAAGAAAAACGTGTATTTATTGTTGTTGAAACCTGAGCCAAATGGCAGAATCTTCACCCAGACTGGAACTGGTTTTCCCTCCCTAAAATTTTTAGTGGCACCTGTAACTGAGTATCAGAAACTGAGATCTGATCTTGAACTGTGTCATAGGGGCCTATAGGGATGCTATGGAGGGACTCTTTGTTAGGGACTGTAGTACTAGGACAAGGGGTAGCGGGTTCAAACTTAAACAGGGGAGGTTTAGATGGGATATAAGGAAGAAGTTCTTTATTGTAAGGGTGGGGAGGCACTGGAATGGGTTCCCCAGGGAAGCTGTGAATGCTCCATCCCTGGTGGTGTTCAAGGCCAGGTTGGACAGAGCCTTGGGTGCCATGGTTTAGTGTGAGGTGTCCCTGCCCATGGCAGGGGGTTTGGAACTGGATGATCTGAAGGTCTTTTCCAACCCTAACTATTCTAGGATTCTGTGATTCTATGGAATTGCAGCTTTTTGAATGAAGTAGAGTTTCCATCTGTAAAACATGAGCAAGGACCAAAAGCACTTCTTTTTGCACTCCCACTCTACAACCTAACTTGGTGTGGTCTGCCTTGGTGGTGCTTTTAGCAAGTGCTCTTGTAACTGAAATTTCTTGCTAAAGGAGTAAACTTCAGTAACTTCTTGTCCTTAGATCTGCTTTCAGGGTAATTGGGAAGTGTTACATTAGGCTGAGTTTGAAGCTTTCTCCTTTGATCATTCATGGTTTTCCTCCTCATTTTCTGATGAAAGGTCTATCTTAGAACCAAACCCCTTCTCTTCCAGATCTCCTCACTCAGCTCGAAGCAACCAGCTCCCTCACACCCAGCAGTGAACTCACTAGTCCGGGACAGAGTGATCTCAGCAACATAGACCTTGTATCCCTCTTCTCCAACGTGTCTAGTAACAATTCTGGAATTGCAACAGACATGGCACTGGTGAACTCTGGAATTGTCACCATTGATGTTGCTTCGGTGGGCTCAACACTGGGAGGAAACCTCCCTGTCAGCACCAGTTCTCTGAGCCAGGCTGTCGACCCCTTGATACTGGTGACGAGCAGTGATATGCCACAGAGTCTGGACAGTTCTCTCTTGCTGGGAACCAGTACAACAGTTCTACAGCAAAGCACTTTAAATTTGGAGGATGTGCAGACTGTCAATGCAGAAGCCTTGGGTTCCCTAGCATCCCTATCGGTGAGGAATTCCAGCCAAGATGTGCACGGTTTGACATCCAGCAATAATCTAACCATCGACACAGCCACTTTGACTCCTTCTAGTAGCCTCGGCAGTACCAATGTGCCTGAGTTACTAACACCGACTAAAGCTGAACGCAATCTGCTTCCGAGCTCGGATGTTGTTGGTCAACAAGAGGGCAGCAAAGTAGTGACACAGTTTGTCTTCTCCAACCCTCCAGGGAGCTACAGCGCGCAGAAAGAAATGGACCTTGGCCCTGTAACTGGCACCTCATTTTTGGTATGCAGTAACTGTTTTATTCCTGCATTACTGAGATACCTCTTAGGGAGACCTCTTGGATTTTGCAGATCAAGTGTTTTGGCTTTTTTTGGTGAAGGATGTAGAGTGTTACGTTGAATAGGTTGCGTCGTGGATTAATCAGAAGTAGATTGGATGTGGTAATAAATCCTCTTAAACACTGGAATTCTGTTGGGGAAAGTTAAGGGATTAAAAAATAAGCATCCATCTGTCTGAGAAAGAAAGGGGATTTACAAGAACACCCAAGAATATGTGGTATGTCTTGTGTATTTCATCCCAGGGAAAGATTTGGGCTGGGAGAATAAGCTAAGCATCTTCATCTCAGTCCTCATTCCCATTCTGAGTACTCTTCCCTTTCTGCTTTACTGTGTTACTGCAAACTTAACTTTTAGTTTATGTTACAAAGTGAATGTGGAGCTAACTTCTTTTTGTGTTCAGATAGGAAGTAAGAAAACTTTGCATCTCTTGGCTTTATTTTCTTTCACCAGGAGAGCAGTGGATCTGCAAGAACAGACTACAGAGCCATTCAGCTAGCGAAGAAAAGGAAACAAAAAGGGAATGGGAGCAGCACAGGTGAGAAGCCATTCATTTTGTTCAGTTTCCTATATACAATTCAGGGGTTTGGCATTGAAATGGGAGCAAGGATCTGAGAACATCCTAAAGCAGACCATCCTGTTCGGTGCTAGTTAAAATACATATGCATGTGGTGTGCCATCTGTTACTCGGGATAATTGCATTCTGTGCAATATCAAATTCACAGTAAGCTTATAAGGAGATCTGCACCACATGTTCGATGAGTGTTAACAAGATGCTATCTCTCCATCTCTTAATCTGCTTTTTAATTTCTTATTAAAATACACAATTGAGATCATTTTGCTTTCTGTTGTCTGTGCTTTTGGTCTTACCTTACTGGGTTTTCTTTTACTCAGTACAGGCGTTGAAAAGATCAGCTGAGTTGGTTTTCACTTAGTCACTGTGTATGCAGTGTTAAGGAATTCATTTCTTGGTTATCTAGAACTACTCAAACCCCTCTCTTTGATTTTAGCCTGCTAGAGAGCTCTTGTGCAGGGTGAGGTTTAGGTCTTGATTTCAGATGCATCCTCTTTCTCTTGAGCTGTAGTTTGACCCACAGCTCTCTGATGTGTATTATAAACCATTACTTTGTCAGATCAAATGTGGTCTGTGTGAGCTCAGGTGTTTGAGTTGTGTCTATCTTTGGGGCTGAGGTGGAATATCACATCTATATAGTTTAGTTCTTCCTTGCTGTCTCAGACTTTCCACCTCTGACAATCAAGGTGATAATTTCTAAGGTGAGTTAAGAGACTAGGTTTGAATTAAGCACTGTCATGTTTCTGTACTTGTGAAAGTCTTACCTGCATGCGTTCTGGTTCAGTGCATCATCAGACAGAGGGATAACTAGGTTTAACTAGGTTGAATGTACACTATAGAGGGAAGTTCAGTGTTTGAAAGGAAGTTTTCCAAGCCTTTTATTTATTATAGGTTTAAGAACCAAACCAAAACCTGGAACAGCTGTCAGGATTGTATCCTCACATTTATTTTGACTAGGTTTATGGTTTTCAGCTTGTGATACAAGCAGTTGGTTCATTGTGTTTTAAACTGGAAAACGTTTAAGGTTGTGATAGTTGTACTTCTGCAGCCTGTTCCACTTAGCAGTCCTTGGGATCTTACTGGCAATAGATGAGCTCCACTGCGCTTCTGTTACAGTTTGGGAAAGTGATGAACATGATGTTTCAGGAGATGAGTTGCTAATTAAAAATAGAAAATGCAATTCTACTCCCCAATTCCTTTGTAGAACCTCACAGATGTGCTGATGCTTCTGGGCTACTGCAGGGGTGAGCTTGAAACCACAGCACTTTGTGATGGGGTTTTAATGGCATCCCTCGATTCAATGGGTGGACTCAATGATCTTAAAGGTCTTTTCCACCCTAAAGGATTCTATGTCAAAAGGTGCTCAGTCAGCAGTTGGAGTTCATTAGCTGGTTCTTGTCTGGCCTTGTAGCAGTTATCAGATGGTGCTTAATAATACAGTACTGTTGGCAGGCATCTGTGTAGTGTAAATAACTGCATCAAACTGAAAACTGCTAGCAGGAAACTGGCAAATTCCTTCTGACCATCTCAATATTAAACCTTCTCTCTTTTAGCAGCATCTGGCTCTGGTCAGAGGAAAAGCAAGGGTGGCAAAGTGAGCCCTACCAACTTCTCATCATCCACTCCTGGCAGTCGACTGGGTGGCAACATAGTTCTGCCAAATGGAGGGCTGACAATAAGGGACCCTGCCACTGGAGCCCAGTATGTGCAAATTCAGCTTCTTCAGGTAAGAGCTGAGGAGGAAAAACATGTTCATCTTCTGTTAGCCAGACTGGCCCATTTATGAAAGGACCTGACTACCTTCCAACTCAGGTACTACTGCCCCAAGGTGGGATTTTGAGATCTCTGGTATGTACCATGTCCCTTAGGGCATTTGCCTGCAAGAAACACTTTCCTAGGAAGTTTGTATGAAAGTGGCTTTAGAGAGATCTAGAAATGCCAGGAAGCAGAGCTGGTTCAGTAGTACAACTGCTGGAGGCCCAGACAGTTGTGTTGTGGAAATGGGTAAGATGTTTTTATTTGGTTCAATAGTAATACTCAGTCCAGCCTGGAATATATGGGCACTGTAGTTGCAGGGAGCATCCTGTTCAGCTTCTGAGGCTGGATACACTTGATGGAGGGAACACTGTGGTGAGTTTTAGCCAACTTCCATTTTGCATGGTGATCTTTTGAGGGCTGATTTAAGTGGCAGTTACCTTTCCAGGTATCTGTGTGGCTCTAGGCCTTATGGGTAGAGTGGCTTTCTCAGATGAGGCTGAATGAAATTTGCCACATTGTGCTGAGATGCTTTGAGGGTCTTGTAAGTGCATCATGTTTTTGTATTCACAGGATGATTCCCCAGGAGAGGGGGATTTGCCCTTTCAACTGAGTTCTCAGTCTTCCTCGTCGCATTCTCAGCTTACAGTGGATTTACCTGTTCACATACTTCAGGTACAACATGTCAGAGCCCTTGGCTTTATTACCTAGTATGAAAGTGAAGGCAGTTTATTGTGAACACTCTGGTGTTCAGCCTAATGCAAATACTGTGTTTTTCACTGGGAGTTTAATTTCACTTAAAAGAAGCAGTAAGCAGAGAGCTGCACTGCAAGACTGATGTTGTGTATGTTACCAACCTTTGACATGTCACAGGTAGTTGTTTTTCTTTCTCTGTTTCTGAATAATGAGTAATTAAATCTATTAATTTACTACTGAAGTACCCCATCCTTGTTTTCTTGATCCCATCCTGCAGGTATTAAGTGTGTCAAGAAAGAGGATCAGAATTGATACATAACAGACTACAACAGAGGTTGGGAAGTGGGCAATGAGATTTTGAGCCTAGATTTCAGAGTGGTGTCTAAATGGGGGTGCAGTTAGGTTTAAAAGCCTGCTCACTTTTCCAGTCTTTTTTTTCAGTGCTTGCCTTTGGTCACTCTTGAGTGTCAGTGGTATTTGAATGCAGAAAGCTTCATGGAGCTTCTTGTGTAAATGCTTTGGTAGCTGCTGTTCTGGTAAATTGAAGCAGCTGAGAACTGAGCAGTGAAGGACTGGCATGTACATAAACCACATTTTCTACTTGACTGTGTGGGGCTTTGGTTTTGATTGACTATGCTATGCAGTTATTCTTAACCAGGCTTCTCCTGCATGGAAAATAAAGCTTTAGTATTTGAGATGAGCACTTTACTGTGATAAACCTAGAAATATAAGAAGAGTTCTAGGATTGTTGGCCATGATAGAGAGTTAATACAGGAAAAACAAACAGAGATTTGGAATTTCTCCCCATTAGTAATGCTTATCTGAAGTGTTCCAATTAAAAACCTTTTGAGTGGGTCCCCAAAGTAAGACAATTTTGGGTTTCCTCTAATTTCATTCATTCAAAGCATTTTTCTGGTGTTGGCTAAATGTCAAGGTAATCTTACTGATAAGCATTCAAAGCATCGAGAGGTGAAGGCACTGACCTCTTCGTACTGTCTGTTTGCTTTAACAGGAACCACACAATTCCACTGAAGATGATGCAGGTTCTGATAACTCTCAGTTCACTGGAAGCACAATAAACTTACAGGATCTGGAATGACCATTATTAAGAAGAGTTACTTGAAAACAAGTTGGGCAATCATGTCTTGACAGAGTGAGATGACTGTGGTGGGTCTTTTTCCAAGGAAAATAGGAAAACCAGGAGTGCTGGATGATGACTGCACTCTTGCAATGTGCTAGGGACAGTTGCAGCTGAAAGATGTTCTTACAAGATGTAAATCCCACTTGATGTGCCTGTGTAAGATACCCTGTCTGCCTGGAGGCTGGCGAGGCTGAGGCAGACTGCTGTACAGTGTTGTTTCAGGGAGAAGTACTGTATTAAACTTCAAACTGAGGTAATATTTACTGTTTTCACAGGAAAGCAAGTATTCTACAGCTAACACGAACAAATTCATCCTGCCTACAACAGTTCAAACCTTCCTTCTGCTGGTCTCCTCTGGAGCCAGTGGCCTTGAGGAATTAAGAGCTAACCTTTGCAAGTGTTCTTCCATACACACACACACACACACACACAAGCATTTGTTTTGGCCCCTGTGTTTTGGCAGAAAAATGGACTAAAAGTGTCACACGTAACAAAACGAAATGTCCCACACCATGAAAACGAGATGCCCTCAACTCTTTGTTATAGGAACTTAGATTCTAACTGTTACCTTAGCTGTGAATCCGTTTGTAGCTCATGTTGAGTTTCTCCCTTTCCTCGCTCCTGCATCCCAAATACTTTGCTGAATTCTTCCAGCACAACTTGAAAACTGCAATAGAACTGTACTCACTGCAAGCGAGGAGTGAGGAGTCCAACAGCATCCGAGAGGTTCGTTTCAGCTTTGTGTTCCCTTTCCGGGGAGGAATGTTGACCGTCACGTAAATTGAAGCACCTTGATTTTATCTCATCTATAAACTGCTGCCAAGTTACCTGGGAGCTGGCCACTACTTTTTTACTTTGGGTTGGGTTGTTTTGTTGGGGATTTTTGTATGGAACACTGTTTTAACACTTGTTCTTTCTTGCTATCCCATACATGTTGAGCTTCCAACTGGTTTACAGACTATTCTGTGGTCAAGGGTATTTTATGGGGGGAGACAGTTGTTACGTAGGAAGATTTGCCCCACTGAAAGCCTGCAGTTTCTCTTGGGGGCGTGGGGAGAGGTTGTATGTACTGTACTTACCTGGATGGCAGACACCTAAATAACCATAGGGTTGTACAGGAAACAAGAAAACCACCTTTGGTTACATTTTAAGGTAGTAATTTAAATGTTTCTCATGATGATGTACTGAATGCCTATCAAATGATGTATAGGACTTTGCTAAGGGGGTGTATGTGCTGGGTTTTATTCTCAATGAGGTGTGTGTATGCACATATGTGTATTTTTGTACACAATAAGATACACAGGAGAAGGTTGTGATGTTTCTAACCTTGCAGATATTTATTTTACAGTCAGACTGGTGTTGAACTCACACAAGGTCATTCAGAAATGCTTTTACTTCCTGTGCCTTTTGAACAATGTATGTGTTCAGATCACGGCTTTGTCCTGCTTGAGCACCTGGGGAGAGAGGAAAGAAAGCATACAGGTTGCCTCCACCTTCACATCCTGGTTTATAGGCAGTGTTACATCCTTTGGTTGAACCAGTTTTATTTTCCTATCTTTAGTGTTGAGGTCTCTCTCTTCCTCTCAGCCTTAGTTTACAGTTTATGTCCAGGAATCTCTTAACCCTCTCAGGTTGGGTTTCCAAACCAGACTCATTTGGTAGATGCAGTCTTCTTCATGGTGGCTGTGGCTGCAGCATGGAGTCCACTCCTGAGAGGTAGAAAGGTTGAGGAGGAATCATCTGGAGGGACAGCTGCGTTTTGCTCTAGTGGTCACCGTGCTTTCCCTGGAAGCTGAGATGCCTCAAGCTCCTGATGCCTGCATTAGCATTGCACAGTTCTCAAGGACCATACCAGTTCTGAATCTATGACAATGGCCAAGGAACACTCCATCTTTTTATGGGACTTCCAACCAAATCTTTCTACTTCTGAAAATGTACCTCACTCAGCTTTGTAAGTGAATGTAAAGTGCTAACCTCTTGGGGCCGAAAATGGGATCACTTGGCTTGGACTCCATTGCTGGCAATGGATACCTGACGAACTGCTGGTGCAAAAGGGTTAATAAAGCTTTTTTTTTTATGGTCAGTTTGTCACTGGGTGATGTTCTTCGGATGGATGCAGCTGGCAAAAAGCTCACTGTTAGCAGCTTGATTTCTGCAGAGCTGCTGGTTTTCCTTCACTTGTGTCTTGTGCACAGTAGTGAGGTGGTGTGTAATGAAACCCATCTCTTGGATTAAAGGCTATGCTTAGCTGTTGGTTTTTATAGCCCTCCAGCAGATCTGTGGTTTTAGTAAATGTCTTATGGGTGCCTGACTTGGTTGTGCCACGACTGTGATAGATCTCAGTAGTCAGGTTTGGAGGGATAGTGGTGTTTGCATCAAAACCTGCATGAGAAGAGCATCATTGCTTGAAGGAGCCTGAGAAGCAAAATGTGACAGTTTAAATTCATTTATTTAGGCAAAAGAGCAGTAGAGGGAGAACAGGGGCTGTGACACAGCACCTTCCCCTGGGATTTGGGGGTAGAAGAAGGAGTGAAGTTGATCAAGCAAGCAAGAATGTAGACCTATGAAAAAGAGCAGCATCAGCCTTGCGTGCTGTGGGTGAGGCTGTGCTGTCAGGTGAAGTAATACAGTTGTTCCTCCTTTTCCTTATCTATTTCTTCTTGTCTGGGCTTTCTTTCTGGCTTCTTGGGAGGTAGGACAGAGCGAAACATCAGCCTCTTGCTGGTCTGCAGAGGAAGAACAGGCACCTGAATCATTGCTGCACTGGGCCAGCGTGTCTGAACCACACACCTAAGGCTGATTCACCTTGCCATGCTCCTGCTCAAGGGGCTGTAGCCCCTTGCTCTCTTCTGGGCAGGATTCAGTATGTTTAAGTGTGGGTTTTTCCCACTACAAAATCATTGTCAAGCACTTTAAGGGCCTGCACATGCTATTGTATCAGCTTCTACAGCCTGCTATTGCACCTGCAGCTGGTTTCTGGCTAAAGCCTTATTTGTACTCTTGAAGAAGGCAAGTCCAAAGAAATAGCTAATGGACCCTGCAGAGCCTTATTGCTTTAACTTGAGTAAAGGGGCAGGAGCTTGTGGTGCCTGTTCTCAATAGCCCATGCCCTCACTGTTGTGTTGACCCATGAAGCGTGCACCAGGAGCTGTGGCTGGAAGCTTGCACTGTGCTGGAATAACCAGTGTTGCTCCAGCAGTTGCTTAAGTGACATCAGTCCTGTCAACTGGGCTACACACGAGTGTGGGTGCCACCCCCAAACTGTAACACTCTTCCCTTAAGTCCTTGATGTTCAGGTACCCCCAGCTTCCCTGCAGTGGGCTGTTTGGTGAGGGTTTCCCATGGATTCCTGCACTTACCTTCATTTCTCCAGCTGCTTTTGACCTCTCCAGGGCCTTTTTCAGTCTTTCCTCCTGCTGCTTCTCCTGTTGTCTCAGCTTTTCCTCTCTGAGCCTTTTGAGTGAAGGATGAATTAAATGCACCAAATACGTTTTTGACACACAACATCCACATCTAACATTTCCTCTTACATCTAACAGTGTAGGGCCACTGGAGCAGAGGGGTTGGGTATAGCTGATGCTAGAGCCCTGTTGCTGGGAAGGTGGTGAGAGGGAAACACTTGCTGTAGCTGATCCTGTCCTTTCTGGAGTGAGGGGTGGAAAAAGCACATCAAGCTTTGCAAATGGAGGTGTTGAATGGCTGCTCTCCATTACAAACATGCTCTGTACCACTTTCAGCAGGTGACTTACACTCTGCAGTTGACCAGGATGCTCAGCAGCTTTGGGGCTGAATGATGCTCGTTGTGTCTGAAGCTCTCACCAGTGTAACCATGCAGTCCATGGAGCTACTTTGACTAAATGGGCACAGTGGAGGCTGATGTTGTTAACCAGCTCCAGTTCTCTATAGAAATGAAGCACTGGAACAGATCAGGGCTCATGGGACTCTGTGGTGGAGAGGAAATGAATTCTAAACCTGATGATCTTCAGGAGAAGTTTAAATGCTTTTTGAGGGTCTTTTTCTCGGTGGTGGGATCTGCTTTTTATTCAGGGGGTCAGATTCCTTCCTCAGTTATTCCCCTTCCTCCCCAGAGTGGAAAGGATGTGTGTCCTATTTTGTAAGTTAAGAATGCAAAACCCTCTACAGAACAGCAGGAGGAAGCATCACACCCTTTCTACTACAAAGGTGAAGAAAGATGCAGAGAAAAGGGTAAGTAGGAGGACAAGGTCACTATTCTGGCTTTAAATCCACACTGCTTGGTTTTACTCTGCTGGATCTGATTCACCTGAGGATGGGCAGACACAATCAGCTCTCCAGCAGCATCTTTGCTATTTTATGTGTGAAAGCCAAAACGAATGTGTCTCATGTCACCCTCCACAGATGGTGTTAATTTGCTACTGTTTAACTTAAGAGTTTTGTGGAAGAGCCATGTGAGGGCTGGCATTGCTGACAAATGCCCTTATGTATGTACCTGCTGAAGCCTGACCAAGTATCAGGACAAGTCAGACCTTGAGTGTGCTAAATCACTACAGAACAGTGGTTTTGCTGTTCAGTCAGTTTAAATATTGTTACTGCAAACTGACTTCTTTCAATAATCATTCTCATCCTTGAATCTGGTTTTGCTTGGGTTTTATTGTTATTATTTATTGTTATTATTACTATTTTTATTTATTATTATTACTTGTATTTAATTATTCCAGATTTTGCCTTTTTCTAATGAAGTTTCCACGTTTTTTCTAATGCATGTGTAAGCTACTGGCTGGGACATGCAAGGACTGTGACTGTGAAGCCCTTATAGAAGTAAACTGGGATGGATTGGTCACGTAGGCATTCAGTTTCCTGGGTTGACCTGTGGCTTTGCTTTTGGCTATCAGCATTAAAAGGAAAGGCCCCATTCCCAGAAGAGTGTTCCATCTTACTTTATCCTCCGTTCCTTTTCCTTTTGTTTCTTAGCATGTTCTATCTTTTCTGGTGGGATTCCCTCCAGATAGTCCAGTAAATCGTTGAGCTTTTTCTCTAACACCATTAGCATCTGCAGTGTCTCCAGGTTCCCCTCTCTTTCCCCAGTGCATTGGCAATAGACTTCCTGCACCTTCTTTCTCAGGCTTGCAAGAATGTTGTCCTAGAGATGAGAGGAGATGCGGTAAGAGGCTCTGCTCCGTAGAAGCCCAGCATCCTTCCAAAAGCAGAGGAAATCAGTGCACTTTAATTCCCTCAACAAAGCTCGGTTGCTCATTTCCCTCTTTCCCTAGCGCCAGTGTCTGGGATAGATGGATAAGATATGGAGCCATTCTCCTGTTGGTTTTGCTGTGTCCTGGGATGGGTTGCAGCCCACCTGCCTCTATGAGCCCAACTCCCACCTTGTGGCTCTGCATGGAGCAGACACATCACTTTGCTCCTCATTAATGGCCCAGACCTTCTCCATTGCTGAGAAACAGCACCCATCCCTCCCCAGTGCAACCACTGCTTTCTTCCAGGATGGGTTTGCTGGTGGAGAGGAGCCATTTATGCACGAACCCCCTTTGCCTTCATCTCGGCATGTACCTGGTCATTGGCTTTGCATTCTCCAGAGGAAAAGAGCTGAACTTTGAGCTTCAGATCTGCTGCTCTCGCTTCTTCCTCGGCGACGGAGGCCTGGAGGGTGGCCAGCTGCTCCTTCAGCTCTGCCGTCTCCTTCTCCCTAGGCCACAAGAGAAAGGAGGGATAGCAAAGGGGCATCTCTGAAACACGCCATTCCTGTGCCGCTGCTGCTTTCCAGCCTGGGACCATCCCTCCTGCTGCCGGCAGATGGAGGTAACACCTCGTGCCATTCCTGGGGAGCTTGCACCCGCAGCCCCCAGGCAGAGGGAATTAGGGATTTGTTGGAATAACAGCAATTAACACCTAATGCTGGTGTTGGGGGGGGGAGACACACGACACGGACCAGCGGCATAGCTGAATAGTCAGGATTTTATAATAGCTAATGAGGGAAATAGATTACCTTTATAAACTGTTCCAAGGGGATAAACCACACTTTAAATGGGAATATGTGTGTCTACCTGTCACTGAAACACTATACTACAAATACACTTGGGTTCCTTGCTGGCTTCTTCTAGGAAGGGCTTGCACCGAGTTGGAATAGATGCTTGCCTGGATCGCTCCAGGGCATGCCTGGTGTCTTTCTTTGATCTTTCTGGGTGGGAATTACATGATACTTCTGGCTGATGTTTGGTCTGGGATCTGAATGCACCAGTTCCCCAGCCTGTGCCTTGAGGACTAAGGAACTAGTCCCAAGCTCAAGTCCCATCTCCTGAATGTCACAGAGGGGACACTTCCCTATGGGCTCACGAGATGATGAGTGGGATGTTCTGCAGCTTGGGCTCTATGGGGTGAGAAAGAGTCTTTGTTGTGTGCTGCACGAGCAGCATTGCCTGTGGTCTGCAGCATGCAGCCCATCGGTGAAGTGTTAGTGGGGAGAAAAGAGGGTCACTTGTGTTTAAAGCTGGGGCACAGGGCCCCCTTCCTTGCAGGATAACACTTACATGCTTTCATAGGTGGTGATAAAAGTCTGTAGGACTTTGTCCAGCCTTTCCTCTGTCTCCTGGGATTTCTGGAGGAGGGACAAGTTCTCATCCTCCATCTCCTTGAAAATAGACAGCAGTTGCTGGGGATCAGTGAAGTACAGCTCGGGGTCCTGGAGTGGAAAACACGTGTGGTGAATATCTGCCTTCCTCTTCTTGCTTTTCCATTGAAAACCCACTAACTTCACTCAGTTCCCAATCTCCCATTGTATGATGTGATACAGGATCATAGATTCATTAGGGTCGGAAGGGCCCTCTAAAGATCAGCTGCTGCCACCCCATTTCTGGGGATGGCAAGCTTTGGGGTGATGGTAGGTTTTTGGCAAGTGATGCCTGCAGTAACTCCTCAATAGCATAATGAATGCTTAGAAGGTGAAAGAAATCAGTAAATGACACAGGACAAAGAGAAACAGTGAATATTTAACACGAGACTCCTGACCTCATCTTCATCCGAGCTCATTTCGGTTTCTGCATCCTCCAGTTCACTCCTGAAAAAGCATTTTGTGTATCAGCCCCTTGGAGAAATGACAGCTCAAAGGAGACCTTGTTAGTGAATGAGGGGCACTGTTGGTGTTTGCTGTTTCCTCCTATCGGTAGCAGAGCCTGCTCATCACCTTCACTTGGACCTGACCCCCCATGCCACTGAGGGGTGAAAACTCCATGTGCATGCTCTCATTGTCAGCTCCACTTGTGTCTGCGTCATTCCTGCCATGTGGCAACAGCCCAGTAAGTGCAGTGGCTTGGGAGAACCTGGAATCTGCAAGGCTCTGAGTGAAAGCAGAGGAAATGGCCCTGCAGCAATGACTTACTTCAAACTCTATTGGTGGCCTGGTGTTTTCTGGCCTTGGGAGGTTCACCAGCCACTCATGCTCTGCTTTTCCAGGCAATTGCTATATTTGCCTCAAGAAGCTGGATCTGGACATACTTATCCCATAGTCCCACCTGCCCTTCCTCTTCTTGGGCTGGCCCTGCCTGTGTTACAGCAGTGATTCTCTGCCTGCATTCCAGCAGGTATTGCCTGAAGGCTCTTGCTGAAAGCATTCAATGCAATGTGGGTCTACAGTGGCCTCAGGCTTTCACTAATGACAAAGCAACAGGCAGCTATTTGCAGGTCTATGATTCCTCCTGGGGTTACCTCAAGGCCACCCCAAATCCTTTTGGCAAGGCTCTGAGCAGCAGATTTGAGGATGGAGCAGGTACCTGGGTACTGACTGGAGCATCTGATAGATTTCTACTGCTCATTTGACTTGCTTCAATCAGACCCAGATCTCCCACAGATGCCCACAGCAAAGCTGAGGAGTGGGTTTCCTCTATGCTGCCTCCCTCAGCTGAGGGCTCTCTATAGTACTTCTCTGTTGCATGCATTGTCTTGTACTTACATTTGCCTTGTTGACAGAGGCTTCAGGAACTTTATGATCTGTGGCTTGATGTCCCGCAAGGACTTGACAGTCAAAGTCTTTGAAGAGAGTGGAAAACTTGGCACATCCGTATTATTGGTACTGCTGGGACTGGCATCATCTGTCCCTGCTGTCCCACCTTGGCCTGGAGACAAGGAGGGATGGACTCTTAGAGCATGGGGCTGTCCCAGTGAGGGGTGGGCAGCTCTCCCCTGGCACTCACCCTGTTCTGCAGTGATGGGAGGTGAGGCATCATCTCCTTCTCTAGTGCTGGGTGCTGTTTTCACATCCCTTGGGCTTGTGTTCCTTTCGCCATGTTTCCCCTGCCACTCTTTAAGAGAGACTTGACGGAGGAAGTTCCTGTACATCCTGAGCTCCTGCAGATCGATCTTCAACTGGGATACGTCACTGGGTTGAGAGAAGGGGACAGAGTTTGTTAGCAGGGAGGAAAAGTCCCTGTTTGAACAGGTTCTTTCTAACTCCTGATATTCAGCATCAGTCAGGAAGGGACAACAGTGCACATGTCTCCAGGGACATGCAAAGACAAATGGGAACCTGCCCTGTGTGCTTTCTGTGGTTCCTCATGTGGATGCTGCCTCGTCACATCCCTATGGCTCTCAGCTTGCTAGTTTGGGAATTCTTCCTGGAAAATGAACCCCTGGCAGTGCTCAAGGCCAGGTTGGACACAGGGGCTTGGAGCAGCTGCTCCAGTGGAAGGGGTCCCTGCCTGTGGCAGGGATTGGAGCTGGATGAGCTTTAAGGTCCCTTCCAATGCAAACCATTCCAAGATTCTCACTCTTAATACTTTTATAGATCTTTTCCCCCAGTTCCATGTTTTCCAAGGGTGGGAGGGTAAAGCACTGCAGGAGCTATTAAAGACCAGGTGGGAAGAGTGGAATAGCATGCAACCATTACCTTTTGAGTTTCTCAATTTGGGAATTGACCTCCTGGATCTCTTCTGTTTTCTTTGTATTCTCTTCAGCTTCTTTTTGACCACTGGGGAAGAGGAGAGGGAATGAACATCAACTGGGAAACGGTTTGTTCGGGAAGTGAGGAGGGACTTGAGGTACATACGAAACAGAGAAATAGATGTAAGGGGAGTGCTAGAAATCCCTGCTATCCATGCATCCCAAGGGATGCTTGGCTCCTGCCTCTATTGGCAAAGACAGCATGGGGGCCCAGCGATGCTTCCAGGTTAAAGCCTTCCTAATTTAGCTGCTGCTGAGCATCAGTTCCTGCTCTACCCTTGTGATACCCAAGTGCTCAGCTGAATCCTCTTAGGGGACTGCTCTTGCTGTGAGCATTCAGGCAGAGGCCTCTCCCTCTCCTAAGGATGATGTGAGAAGGATGGAAGTGATGGGGTCAGCAGTAGGTTCCTTTGCTGTAGCCGCATTAAAGGCTTTTGCAGTGAGGGGATCCCCCAGCTATTGTTCTTTCTCTCTTTCATTGAATGTGCAGGGAGAAAAAGCTGTAACCCTGGACAAGCTCACACATAGAGGATTTGCCAAAGCCCTGCAGGAGGTCAAGCAAAAGAGCTGTGTGTCCAGTGTAAAGGGCACAGGCGTGGTTCCCTCAGCATCCATTACATTTGCAGGGCTTGAACAACGTTTTCCTGCTTCTCCTTCAGGAACTCTTCAAGAATGGCAGCATTCTTTTTCAGGTAGTATGCAGCCTTTTCCATCTTCCTCTCTTCATTCCTTGCTATCTTCTCCAGCCTCTGAATTTCCTCTCTCTGTACTGCCATGCCATACTGAAATGAACCCAAAAGGCAGCACAGTCACATTGGTTGGTTGATGTTAAAGGTATGTTGCTTTAGCTTTGTTCTTGGTTACCTTATAGTTGTTGGTGGAGAGGGTAAGGTTTTCAAACCAAGGCGTGTGTCTTATCACAAACTAGGTACAGAGGGGCCAGGAGGTATTTCATAAGTAATATAGCAAAAAGAAGGTGAAATTAAGGACAGAAACCAGAAATCTCAGCACTGCATTAACCTCTGGCTGACAAAGTTTGATTCAGTCTGTTACAGCACAACAAGAGAGGGGAATAGTGGGGATATTCCAGCATAGATCCCTTATTCTGAGTTCAGAATGGCTCCTCGCTATAACTTAGGTATAGGACAGCAGGAGCCAAAAGGTCAGTATATATGTAATATATATTACATATAATAAATAGATATTTTAATATCTAATCTATATATTATACAATGAAATCGTTGCTACTGGATGGTGCCAATAATCCATGTTCTTTTCTTGGTTCAGAATTGCTAGGCTATTGACTATGAGTGTCTTTAACACAGGACTTAGACAATCAGTTCATGAGGTCTGATGTGCTCCTCCTTGGTAGGATCACTAGGAGATGGATCCCAGGGGAGGAAAACCCCAGAACCAAACCAAAGCAATACCAGGAAGAGTAATGAAATGAATAGAAAGTAATATCCTTAAAGCCAAGTACCTCAAGTAAAAATATCTCTCTCCTGTCATTTATGTAGTCATGGAAGGTCTGCTTTTCTGGTGGGTAATCTGCAATGAGAAGATAAAGTTGATCAGACTAGAGAAGGAAATACAGCCAAGGCAAAACACAGTGGACATGTAGGCTGTCATGAGCATGGATGTGGCTGGCACTGGAGGCAGCAGTACCAGTTGTTATATTGTAGTTTTGGCTTTGTTTAGGATCAGTTTCATATGGGCTTTTGTGGGGTAAAACCAGGTAGAATGGAGTGGGGAATCTGGTCCTTACAAAGGTTATGTCCTGTAAACTTTAACAGCAAAGCTGCTCCTCGTGTCAGAGGCCCACGTCCACTAAAATCCAACTTTAAGTTAGTTTAGTATTAACATTTCCATGGCACAAGGTCCTACATGGTCCCAGCTGATTCTGAGAGCTCCCAGCTACTGGGAAGGCCACAGGGGATGGTGTAACCCAGGCTATGGAAGTGGAGGTGACACAAGCTCCATTGGCATGATATGGAGATGGCGCAGAGGCTGACGATGCAGTGTGTAACTGCTGTGTCTACAAGAGCCCATCAGAGCCAGCTCCCGTCCCCTCTCTGAGTTTTGCTTTAGGCTGTCACCCAGCTGAGCAGCACCATTACAAAGATACCAACTGTTCCCTACCTTTTTTACAGGCTGTCTCCTGTAAAAGAATCTTCTGAGGAGCTTTCAGTCTCTCTTCAGTTGTTGCCTGTTTTCTGGCCTCCTCCTTTTCCTCCTGTTGCAGAGTTTGCCTTAACTCTTTTTGCTTTGCTTTTACTTTAGTGGAGTAAGTGGTTTTCTCATGGATTTTCATGGTCTTCATCCTTTCACGTTCCTACAAGAAAGCAGTTTTGTGGTCAGTGTGATTATGTGCTGTGTTTGCTGTGGGTTTAAAGGCATGAGGGGTTATTCACAGTCTAGAAGGTGGCTGATCCCCTGCTGCTGCACCTTTGCCTGGCTCATCTGACTAATGCCCATGATATTCACTTGAAGCAAGCAAAACGCTTCCTTTCTTAGCATTTGTTCCCATTAGGTTGTTGATGTGTACTCTGCATCCAGCCACCAGCTGTGCCAGTTTGTACCTGCTCACTGTCCTCATTTTGCCTCCCTGGGTTATTCCTGGGAGAGAATGGAAATTCGCAGAGATTCAACCTTCAAGTCTCCTATTAAAAGGGAACAAGAGGACAGCCCACTCTCAATACTGACTATTCCAACTGACACAAAGGCATGTAAACCTTCAAGTTCACGTTGAGAGGGTCTGTTTAAAGCCACCCCAGAGCTTTCTGGAGGGTAAAAGGTTGTTCATACTCAGTGCTTTCACACAGGATGAAGTGTCTGCAGTTTGGGCATGGGTTAGGCTGAGGACATCACTCAGCACACATCCTCAGTGCACTTCTTAAGCCCTTCCCTGTACTAATGAAGTGACTTTCAACCCAAGAGAAAACCAGACTCTGTCAGTCATCAGTGTGAAGTGAGGTGGATCCTTCTGTGATTTAGAAACAAAAGCCTCTTGCTTCCATACCACTGCCTGCCTTCTGCAGCTGTGTGCAGCAATCAGAGCTCTCAGAGGTGCTAGCCTCTCCCTTTGGATGGCATGCCCTAAGGGAAGTCCACTGTAGAAATAAGAAAGAGACATTCCTGGGATCCAGCTCTCTGGTCTGGTTGTAATTCCATATCTTATGGAGAGAAACCTAAGACATGAAACCCATGTTATCCTTCCCAGCTATTTCCTTTGCTGGCAGTTCAGAAGATCACATCCAGCATTGGAATACAGCTTCCCAAGCAGAAAGCCAAGCCTTTTAAAGTGGAAAGCAAGAGATCTTGCATCAAAGCTTTACGCAGAAACCTACAAAGTGCTGTTAGCACTGATTTCTTCTCCAGGAACACAAAGGAGTGCTAAATCAGTGCTCAAACCAGGACAATCTTGAAGCAGGGCAAAGTGACAATATCCACCTTTTGCATCAGCAACCAGCAAGGCTGTGCTCAGATCTGCTCTTGGTGAAGCTGATCTCTCATCATGGACTTGAAGCTGATCTGGGGGAATCTTAGCTAAATCTGGCAGCTATTATTTCTCTCATGCACTAGATTTTGGTGTTATATGGGTTGGTTGCCTGCCCCAGTGAGCTGCTTGTATATACATTGACATAAAGCACATATATGTACCTCCTGAGCCTTTTGTCTTTCATTTTCCCTTATTGAGAATATATCGAAATCTGCAGGAACTGCAAATGGATTTTCCTTTGTTTTTTCTTGGTCCTTTTCTGGGCTTTCTGCAACAAAAGGGATGTAGAAGACACAAGGCAGAATATCAGGACTGGTGCAAAGAGGCTCTGATCTGCTGCATCCCACCTGCACAGTGCTGAATCAAGGGCAGGGAGCTGGACACAGCTTATAAGAAGCCAGTGATTGGTCTCTCCTTCGACCTAACAACGAAAAGCTGCTGGAGCATCATGGTCTTACCTGGCAGCACAAGCTGGGATTCCCTTCCAGTTATGGAAAAGAGACTTCTAGATGTTGACATTGTATTTGCAGATGACAGTCTTGACCCTGGCCCAAGGAAAACCATAAACACATCAGTCAGTTGGGACCTGCCGGTAACTGATGCAGTAGGTTTTACAGACTGATGGACCCAGGGGCCTTCTGGATCTGAACCACTGAGCCTTTTGTGTCTGTAGGAATTAACAAAAAGCTTCAGTCAGCTGGAAAATATGTGTGTTCTGACCCCAAAAGGGAGATGTTCATCCCTGGCTAATGTAAAACACAGTCCTCCTTATGCACACGCTGATGGGACAGCAAAGACAATCCAATTTGGAGACAACAAGCAACTCAGACCCTTGTCTGTTCTTCCACCCACATCTCCAGATCTAATCCACACCCATACTTCTTCATCCTCCTATTGCTGCTTCACAAGCAACATTTGTGGTCATTAAAGCTCTTATCAGGAACTGCTTCATCACCGTGGGTTTCTTGTGATTAGGTTGACCGGCTGTTGGACTGCAGGGAACTCTGTCGTGTTTAATGCTAGGCTGGCAAACTATTGAAGGTTAGGTTTTGGTTTCCCCGAATCCTGTCTCTTTTTGTAGCCTTTGCTGTGGTTCCTATGGGAAAAGGTGTAATTGTAATGAGCTCACTTACAAAGAACAGATATACTGTTGTTAAAGTTACCCTTCCATCAACAGAAGTAGCAAGCTGGGTCCAATGAGGTATTAGTGAATTGATGCAATTCTGCCGCTGGGACTGTTCCTGATCCGCGCTGGCATAAGACATGGAAGAAAACCTCCTCTTCCGCTCGCACTGTTTTTAGGGCTATTTTAGAGCATCATTTCTTGCTCTGAACAGCCTCCAGGTTTTAAGCATTTCGAGCTAAACTCATCTGGCCTAATTTCCATGTACGTCCTCAGTGCTTTGCGGTTCCTATTGGCTGTGTTTGTGCAGCTGCCCAATTAGTATCTTATTCTTTGGAGGTGTCAAACCCTCACTGTTGATGAGACACAGAGGCCGAGGTGGAATTTAGGCTGTTCCAATGCATCCCAAATGTTTTCCCTCTCTTTCTCTGTTCATGAAGAGCCTTCTCCCAAAGCCCTGTTGATGTGTTAGTTTGATTTCATGTTTGCATAACTCAATGGGGTATTTTTCTCTAGGCATTCCTCATCTACATCCTGGAACAACATAACCCCTGCTGCTGATGTGAGTTTTGGAGGAGACCACATCAGGGCAGGGGCAGGAAGGCAAACGCCTGCAGCATTCCATTGAATACACTTTGTGGCCAGCAAACACCAGGATGTTCGGCCCTCTTAGTGCTCTTCTTGGTTCTATAATCTAAACTCCTTCTCATAAACATCTTCATGTGGTTGATTTAAGTTCCTGCTACAGGGAATGAGACTGAAAAACAGGAGTAGGCAGAGGATACTGGTATATGGAAAATAATTGTCAGTGCAACCCTTTGAGATTAAAAGTGCTTTATAATAGTGTTTTAGCCAAGTATAGGAATCTGCTTCTAAGATTAACTTATAAATATGCATTTTATTAAGGTATTTTTGGGGGCTTTTTTAATAGGTTGTTTGCACATCACATTGGAAACAATGCCAAAAGCTGCAGAAGTACTGGTTGGGGGAATTACAATTATTAAGCTAAATAATGCAAATACAAAAATGACTGTGTTGCCAGAATCTTTAGCATATATTTCACTGCCCCTGACACTTTAATGTTTCAGTAGCTACATACCAATAGCCAATAGATAAGGCATTCCTGGTTTTAATTTATTGAAATACATATTCATCCTTTTTCCTTAGCATCAAGCTGCAGAAAAGAACCTGCCAAAGTAAACAGGCAAACAGCTCTCAAACCCAGCACAAATCCCTCCACTGTGCTCCCGGAGCACTGGATGAGCCTGTTTTAGACACTCAACTGATTCCAATGATCCCATCACTTGCAGGGAAGGCTCATTGTGCTCGCCGGGAAACCACTCCAAGATGGAGCTGCAGAGCAGCTCTTCCAGGGACAGATGTGCCCTGTTTCCCAGTGCATTCCCTCCCAATCCCCCATGGAGAAGGAGAGGGTTCATGCGTGGTGACACACACCAGCACCTCCACTTGTCTGAGTGAGACTCAATCTGATGTCCAAAACAGAAAGGAAACTGCTGTGTTTCATCCCTTTATTCTCTGGTTTCTCACCTAAAGGAGAGCTCCCCGGGGCTCCTCTCCGGGGGGTAGTCATGGTCATGGACGTGGATGTGGTAATGGATGTGGATGTGGTCATGGATGTGGATGTGGTCATGGATGTGGATGTGGTCATGGCTGCAGCTCGGCTCAGCTCTGGGCTCCTTCCTGTCTCCTGTTCTCTTGTTTGCAGTGCCATGCACACCCCTGCTGCCGTTGCCAGGCAGCAGCTGACCCGTGCAGGGGAGGGATGCATTCCTCCCTTCTGCCACTAGGCCTGGGTTCCCTATGGCCAGGATATGTGTCCCTGCTCTGATGGAGTGGGGCAGAGCCAGGGTAGGTCCTCCCAGACCTGGCCACCATGGGAGGCTTCACAATATCACCTGCCTGGCTGCAGTGTAGGTTCATGGGTAGGTGTTTTGAGCAGGCAGCTCGCTGAAGGTCAGACGTTGGCATGGAAAATGAAGAAAACCTCTGTGCTATAAGAGGGTTTGCAGGGTTCTTTATCCATTATTTCATAATGGGAATTGGGTTTTTAACCCCATCTCTGCAAGCAAAGGAGGAGGTTGAGGAAATGGGAGACAGAGGCCCTGATTGTGGAATTAACTGTGTTTTATCATTCCATAGCCTCTGCTTTGGCCTTTCTGTTTGTTCTGAACAGTTAGAGTTTGGGGACTGTGTGTGGTACAGGTGAATGACCTGTCATTTACTGGAGCTTAACAGAGCTATAGCCAGTGGTGCCGTAGAAGCCCATATATCACCTTCCAAAATACCATATTAAAGACGAGTTGGTAAAACAAAAGTAATAAGTTTTAATGGAGGAAAAGCTCCTTAAATCCCATATTTACTCCTTCCTGTTTCTGAGCAAAGCAAATCAGTTCCAAATGGATTGTGTTATTCTCTAGGCTCTTTAGACTCTCTATTAATGCAATTTCAGCTTTCTGAAATAGCTTTTTTCTTTTCATCTACCAGTAGGATTCCGAACAGCTTTCTCCATCTGAATAACTCACGCAATAAATAGCATGGTTCTCTGTAAGTGCAAACTGCCATCTGATTGTTACAGCTCTTCCCTGTAATTGCTGATTATCAAGAGCCTGGATTCAGGCAACAGAAGGAAGATGCTTATACAGAAAGAAATTGCTCTTTATTCTGCACATGAATGCTTTGATTCTTAGCAGTGATGCAGAACCCCACAGTGCTATCTTTAGTGTGTTTCAGGACATTTCCCAAATGTATTGGGGACTGTGGATCTCAAATGGCACTATACAATAATTCCTATTCCCCCCCAAAATAACGCAGTAATAAATTGCACTTAGGATGCGGTTTTCTAAAGGCATCCCATCAAATGGTCCTTGTTCAGAAATAGTGGTTTATTACAGGATTGTGCCTTTGTCACAGTGGCAAATAGGCAGAAATAGGTAACAGAAAACAGACATCTAAACAACTTTGGCTCTGTCTGATATAATCTCTATACCAGTGAAAGATTCATTTATATGAATCCTTTATAGATCATTTATAGATCCATTGCTCTGTTCTGTGCTACCCTTGCTAAACCCTTCCTGCCCCAAACTGGAACAGAGATTATGTAAAAGCAGTGATTTTTGGTGAATTTTTTCATATGTGCAAGCCTTCAATAGCTCTGGCTCATTGCTCATGTCCCACACATGCCACAGACCACTTGGGCCTTGCATTTCCTTGAGGGCAGGAAGATTTTAAGACCAGGAGGACATCTGGGGTCTATTCTTAACCACCATTAACTTGGTTAGTGAATGGAATACATTGCATGGGAATGTGCACTGACCAGTGCTGCAGCTCCTCAGGGGTTTCTGGGTTATGTCATCTCACTTCAGGCCACCGTGATTTTGATGCTTATCAAGGGTCCGGATGATGCCCAACTGAGAAAGACAGGCAGTTTACATGAGGAGAATGGCAGGATGCTGCTTGTGTTTCCAACAGGATATCTGCACATTTGGAGGCTTGTGGGGATGGTTTTGCTAGGACATGGGATTGGGAATTGGGGATGTCATCATTTCTTTGCTCCTTCCTTCCTTCTTTGACAGGGTTACTTGTCTTCTCCATTCAGTCACCCTGTTTGTGATGTGTGGATGCTGGGCCCTATACCGCAGAGGTGCTGCAGGGGTTAAGTGCTGCTGGCAAAACGTTTTGAAATGACTGATTGCGAAATGCTGCCAGAGATGAAAGCTGAATGTCTAGAGAAATAAACCTTCCTTTGTAGTCTTACGACTACGGGAAGCTCCCTGTGTCCCCAGGATGCTGCACAAGTCCCTGGGCATCCCTGGAGCCTTCTTAAGGGGACTCATTCATTTCACTTTAGTCTCTGTGACGTGAGCCACGAGGTGCACCAAGAACAAACAGCAAACAGCAACCCCCATGGAAGTACCCAGTGGATAGGGAGGTTTTTCTATCTCTGGAATTCCGGTTCCTGGTTCCTGGTCAGTTGGGTGGCTGCAGAACCTGGAGCATCCCGGGGCGGGGGGAGAAGGGGAAGATGGAGCCAGGAAAGATTTTTATCTCAATGCAGGTTTTTCCAGCTGGAAAAATGTGTCCTGTGACATTTTGCATGGCCAGAGCCAGCCGGGAGATGGCAGCAACCTTGCATTGCCAGGGCTGGGGGGTTGGCTGCTCTTGCTCCTATTATATTACAGGTGAAGTTCCAGGCTTGAGGAACACCAGGAAATCGCGGCCCATCCTCTGGGATGAAGAAATAACCCCAGAGAGGGGCTCTGCAGGAAGAGCTGTGAGCTCAACCCTCATCTTTGCAAACGGGCTGATGGATCAGGACTCGCTCTGTGTCGCCTGCCATTGATGCCCAGCCCCTGGTGTGTTCCTAGGCTGTCTCATCCAAAAGGAATTTGTGGTGCATTTTCACCTGGTCTGATTTCAATCTAGGGGATGAAAGCTGCTAAAATCTCTGAAGGGCCACATGGAAATGACAAGATAGCCCCTGTCATCCGTCCTGTACTGTAGGTACCCATGGGTGCTCTGTAATGACCCGGACAGCAGTAACCACCCAGTGATCTGTATTTCACACTTGCTCTTGCTGGGAATGCAGACTCCTTCCTGCTGAGCAGAGATGTTCCTCAGTCTTCATCCTGGGATCCGTGCCAGTTCTGGGCCAGTTTCTTTTGCAAAGCAAAGCTTGTTCTGGTGCATGGTGTGGTGGCAAAGGGCCGTGCTTGTGACTGTCAGCAGTGAGCTCCTCGAACAGCCGCACATGGATACACTCTGTGCTGTGCTCTGCCTCCTGAGCTAAAGCAGCCAATGCTAGGCAGAAATGATGGACTGGGGCTCCCTGACCTGTGGATCAGTCAGTGAGGGCTGTGTGCTGGGCAGGCCAGTAGTGATGGTGTAGCAGAGCCTGATGCACATGAACAATCAGATAAATAACACCATTGGGATCTCTGGAGGTCTCTACCCCAACCTCCTGCCCATGCTTCAGAGTCAAGGCTGCCTCAGGTCTTGCCCGGCTGTTTTGAAAGCCTCTAAGGATGGAGATCTCGAACTCTCCATACAATGGAAGGTGAGGTCTGGGAGGCTGAGCTTGGGCTTGGTGTGGATATGAACTAATCATAGAAAAATCAAATGCTTTGCATTGGAAGGGACCTTAAAGCTCCTCCAGCTCCAACCCCTGCCACGGGCAGGGACCCCTTCCACTGGAGCAGCTGCTCCAAGCCCCTGTGTCCAACCTGGCCTTGAACACTGCCAGGGATGGGGCAGCCACAGCTTCTCTGGGCACCCTGTGCCAGCGCCTCAGCACCCTCACAGGGAAGAGCTTCTGCCTCAGAGCTCAGCTCAGTCTCCCCTCGGGCAGGTTAAAGCCATTCCCCTTGGCCTGTGATTCTGTGGTTGCAGTTTCAAAGCCAGTTGTGAATAACCACTTAGACCTGATCCCAAACTGACAACTTTAACTAGTTCCAGACTCCCCTCAGAGCTCCCTGCTTTTGGGACCCAGGAGTGTGCATTTGGCCCATTTTAAGGAGAGCCACAGAGTTGCAGCCAAGGAGACTTTCCTAACCAGGGCTATAAATCCAGGCTCTGTGCAGGGACAAATGACCCAGGAACCTGAGGTTGCAACTTCATTGTTCTGCATTAAGCTCTAAAGGCACAATTCCAGCCTTTTCCTGGCCTTTGCATTGTGGCAAAACTACAGCTCCTGTGACTGCATGGGAACTGATCCAGCTGAAAAATACCCTGCTTGGGGAAGAGATCCTTTCTATTATGATCACTGTGGTGGCTTGAGGAAGGAGGGATGCAGGGGCTGGGAGAAGGTGGACTTGCCCCTTTCAGTGCTTTGATTGTCTTAGGGTGATGCTGAATCTGCAGCTTTGTGCTGGTAAAACAGGCTGATCCTGAAAGCCCTGCACGCAAATTCCCTTCCACAGGGGTGTACGGAGCAGACCAAGAAGGATTCACAAAGTAAAGTTGTAGGTCATGCTGATTTCTGAGCGCTGCGGGGGGAAGCGAACGCTGCATGGCTCCAAAGGGCTTCTGCTCATGTGGAATGGATTAAAGATAAAACCAACCCTGTTACTCACTTTGCTCCTGGGCTGTTTCAGCCCTATCTCATTCTCCAGAGACGCTTGTGCAGGAACTGCTATTTGTGATCCAGAACTGTGGCTCATATCCCCAGGGTAGCTCATGGGATCCACGTTCCCTTGCCAGGGAATGAGGCACCGCTGGGTACCAGCTGCCGTGGTTTGGTGCCAGCCTGGCTGTTTGCTTGCAGGACCCACCTATTTGTATCTCTGATTTAATGTGGAGTTCTGGGGCACAGAGAAGCAGTGGTTCCACTGATGCTGTGCTTTTGGTGGGACAAACCCCACATCCAGCTCTTGTATCTGTTTAGCTGGAATCATGGGCGTCACAAACATGCTCCTGATGCAATGGCAGCTCCATTACTTGGAAATGCTAGGAAGTTTCCACATCCTGTTCCCATTCTTTTGTCTGCACCTGAGTGAATGCCCGCTGTTTTCCCCACCAGGATGTCATCAGATCCCATAGCTTGTTTTCCACTGAAATGTCTCCTCTTAGGCAAATATTACATCTGGGGTTGCTTTGCCAGTGGTTTTCCTACCTGGATTTGTACAATGGGTCAGTGCCCTGCTCAGAGATAAGAGGAATACCTGCTGCAAGTGCTGTTTGCTGCTGTTATTTGCCACCCTTCTCTTCTTCATCAGCTTCTCCTTTAAAGGCTCTTGACTGCTGCTGTCGTGGAGGCTTTGGCAAAGTGAGGGATGTTTAAGACAAGCCATGGAGTGCTCGACCAGAGCAGGACTTGCCCATTGCAACAGCCATGACTTGTGAATTATTCATCTCTGTGTAACTGATCCCCAAAGGTCTTGTCACAAAGAGGTGAGGGATCAGCGAGCATTGAGCAAAGCAGGAAGGGGAAGAGGTCCAGGGGCACCCTTCTCCATCCACCTGCATCTGCTCTGTGATGATGCTTTTTAATGCAGAAGAAAGGAGACAATGAAGCAATGCACAGATCTGTAAACCAGCTTCTTGTGGCAGTTTTCCCTCCCATGGAAATCCAAGGTTGGAAACAGTGAAACCCATACACAGCCTATGGGCATGACCCAACCATCAATGCACAATAGGCTCTGTGGAATGAAGGCATTCCCAAAGACCAAGAGAGATGGCAATGGCTGGCTAAGCAGAAAAGAAGCCAGCACGGTTCTGCTCAGCACTGCTGCCTCCAGACAAAACCAGACTTCAGCTGGTTAAAGAGAGCAGATGCAAGCTGGAACATCAATTGGAGCTAATTAATCTGTGCTTCAATCTGTATTCTGGCTCTCCCATAGCAGATTTGGAGACAGAAAGAGTTAACCCTTCAGCTGGCACAGCATGGCCTTAGAAGAGAGCACAATGAAACTTCCATGAATACCTTTGGATCCTTATCTTTTCAGGAGCAAACAGTTCTCTGTCTAATCAGGCATCATCACCACCGGCATTCTCACCCCTTCCTTCTCATTGTGCTGTCAGTAACATGATCTTGCTCAGCTTGCAGAGCCCTTGTAAGCAGTACTGGGCACAGGGCCATACATATTGTGCTAAGAGGACACCTCTTCTTTAACCTGTGCTCATTTGCTCCCCTTGGCCTGGGTTCCCTCTCATTAGACTAGATGTATGCTCTATAGAAAGTGCAAAGAGCTCAGCTGACATCTGATGTTTATAAATAGCTTGTCTGCCCTGCCACGGTTCTGTAGCCATCCCACCATGAGCAATACTCTTGATGTATTGCACTCTTCCTGGAATTGGGATGCTATCGAAGATTTTCCTCTAAAGCATCCAGATTTGGCCTCTGCTGGAAGCTGGGTACTTGACTGCAGGCACCACTTGTCTGTTCCAGATGGGCAATTCCTTGGTTTTGTCCTCTTCTCCAGTTTCTCCCTAAGAGACCAGGCAAAGGCATTGTTTGAGTATTGAGGCTCTACCAGTGTTCCCTGCCCTCCCTGCTCCAGTCCCCTGCCGAGGCTCCCCCAGCATATCTACAAGCCCTGGTCCTTTCCTCCTCCCTCACATGACCCCCACTCCCAGGCTCCTGTTCATTCCTTCATTCCCACACCCCAAGTTTCCTCCTTCTTCATCAAGGGCCAGATCCCATTTCCTGGATGGAATCACCAGGTCCATCATGAATCTGGCAGTCCTTGCTGAGATTTCATAGAATCATGGAATCCCAGCCTGGTTTGGGTTGGAAGGGACCTTAAAGCTCATCCAGCTCCAATCCCCTGCCATGGGCAGGGACCCCTTCCACTGGAGCAGCTGCTCCAAGCCCCTGCGTCCAACCTGGCCTTGAACACTGCCAGGGATGGGGCAGCCACAGCTTCTCTGGGCACCATGTGCCAGCGCCTCAGCACCCTCACAGGGAAGAGCTTCTGCCTAAGAGCTCAGCTCAGTCTCCCCTCTTTCTTTTGTCCAGTGATGCTGTCCTGAGCACCACTGCTCCCATCCAGCCACAACACACTGGCTTCCATGGACCAAGGGCAGGTAAGAGCAGTCCCCAGTGCAACCTCCTCCCTGCTTCCTCAGTACCTATCCCTTAACCCCTTTTCCTTTTGCCTCCCCCCCTAAGTGATAACTATTGCCATTTCCCACCTCTTACTTGCACTGAATGAGCCTCAGGTTCATCTCCCAGAGAGATTGCCAGAGAGAGATGGATTTAGGCAAGAAATCTATGGAGGCTTGGGGGGCTGATTGGGATATTTCAGATTATCCCTGACTCACTGTCTTGCAAGTCTGATGCAAGAAGTGAGTCAGATCCCTCCAACACAGTTTGACCCGACCGCAGCAGTGTGCAGAGCTCATGTTGTTTTGCAAATGGAATAAAGTTCATTTAGCACAGCAGGCAGCTGCCTGTATTTGCTGTTAGCTGAAAGGCCTCTCACCTCAAAGCAACTTGCAGATCACTTGCCCCATCACTGCTCGCAGGTGGAATTAGCTCCTGAGAGCCACTAACACTGGTGGAGGAGGTGGGTGTCTGAGGAGTGACTCTTTCCCAAGGCAGGGTAAAGGTTCCTTTCCTGCAGTGCTGAGTTCATTGTGCTTGAGATGCTCCCAGCCCCTTTTAGGTACCCAGGACCCTGCCTAAAAGTGCTCTCCTGCCTCTGGGCCTTCTCCTTTAGCAATGATGCCAATATTGGTGTTAATGTAACTGTGCTTTTTTAGGCTGCTTTCTCCTCCTAGATGTGACTGCTGTCATCACTGACACCGGCTTCCCATGGGTACCTTCAGCCTGTAGGGAAATCCTCCTTTCCCCCCAGCTCAGCTGCAGGTGGGCATCTCCTGAGGCTGGTGGCTTGGGTAAGTCACTACCCCTGACTCAGTTCTTGTCATGCTGAGCTCTCAGTGCCTGCCTTCCTTCTGGATGTGTCTTGTTGACTACTGACAGCCATGGGCGAATGGCTCACATGCTGCTTGCTGTCTGGGTTTTAGACATTTGGCGGTTAGGAGATGAAGCCAATGGAGATGTGTTTCCTGATATATACCTCCTGTGTTATGCCACCACCTCCCCCTATTGGCACCCTCTGCAGTCTCTGGTGGCCTGCTGTTTGCCCTCCCAGCCAGGTTCTGGTTCAGACCCTGCCCATTGTCTTCCAACAGGAGACAGACTTCTACTACAGGTTGTGTTTGCAGCTGGGCTGTATGGGGAGAGCATCAGCATCGTTGCACCTGGGCTGGGGGCAGGTTTTGCCTGATTTACCTTCCCCTCCCCATGCACTGTGCTAAACCCAGGCCTTTGTACTATGCTTATCCTGGGTCACAGCTCAATCTCCTTCAGGTGGCAAACCCTGCAGCACCATTAACGTATGGCTGCTCAAGACAGCCCCTTGAAGCAGCCCATGCGGGCTTGGAGGCAGCCAAAGAAAGCCCTCCCAAACGTGGGGATGAGGGAGGAGGCAGCTGCAGTGATTGAGCTGACAGAAGCTCTCGGCTCCTGTCTGGGTCTCAGCAGGTTCCAGAAGAGGGTTGGGAAGTGCCAAGTCCTCGGGCTGGCCCTGTCCCATGTGGAAGTTGCCTTCCAGGGCAGCTCAGGAGCCACTGCTGAAGGTGATCTCTTCATCATCGTGTTTATTCCTTCCTGCACCTCTCGCTCTGGGTGGATGAAGGTTTTCTGCTGGCTCGTGCTTTTACAAGCATCCATCTCACCCATTGGGACACCTTCCCATCCCCTGGTTCCAGAAAAGCCATGCTGCAGCCAGGCCTCACCACGGATGCTTGGACACAGCCCTGGGAGGCTCAGCTCTGCCCTTGCTGGGAAACAGAATGCCCAAGCCCATTGGGACCAGGCAGAGCCCAGACAAGATGAAAACACTCTCCTTCACCCAATGCAAACGGGTCTTTAGTCCATCATTTTCCTGCTGCACAGTGATGTTCCCTTTGCTTTAAAACGTGTTTGCCTGAAGGCAAATTGTTAAACAGCATTTTGTGCAGATTTGCACCAATTTCAGTGCCAAACTCATGCTGTTTCTATGCACTGAAGGCCTGATCCTGGTGGTGCCGAGCCATGGTTATGCCCAATTCCTTAGTAAAGCCTTTCAGCATTGCACAACGTGCCTGTTCTATCGGTGGGGGGGAATGGGACATGAGCAATCTCTGCTTGGGACAGACGTCTGCGCTGGATCCCGCTGGAATGACGTCAAAGGATGCAATGTTGAACCTCTCCCTGGCACAGGCAGAGCCCTGCCTGGCCATGTGCTGCTGCAGTGGCTGCTGTTGGTTCGACACGTGCAGCACAATCAATAAGTTATTGTATGGCAGCAGAGATGTGCTTCCATGCCTGCCTCTTCCCTGCAAATCCCTGCTGCTCCAGAAACAGCTGACAGGGAGCACATGGAAGTTGTTTCGAAAAGGAGCATCCTCTGATGCTGACCTATAGCATGTAAAACTCCAGTAAGTTTGTAGCCTTCCCCATGCATTTGGGACTCAGGCTGGCACAAGCAAATACTGGTTATCACAGAGATGCAGCAGGCAGCCCAATGGAGGATGCCAGGAAATTGCTGGCTGTGGTTTGGTGCTCATCCCAGTGGCACTGCTTAGGAGAATAGGAATACATTATCTATAAGAAGCTATTTTGACTGCTGGGGTTTGGATTAGACATCAGGAGGAAGCTCTTCCCTGTGAGGGTGCTGAGGCGCTGGCACAGGGTGCCCAGAGAAGCTGTGGCTGCCCCATCCCTGGCAGTGTTCAAGGCCAGGTTGGACACAGGGGCTTGGAGCAGCTGCTGCAGTGGAAGGGGTCCCTGCCCATGGCAGGGGTTGGAGCTGGGTGAGCTTTAAGGTCCCTTCCAACACAAACCCATTCTGTGGGGTCTGCTGAAGGCAATGGTGGCAGCTGAAGCAGCAGCCTCAGCTTGCACCATCAGCCGCAGTGAGATAAAGGTGATGTACACTGCTTCACCTGACTGCAACAGGGAAGCTTTCCCAGTGCTGTACAGCACATCCTTGGGGCAGAACAGACTTCCCCATGCCCCAGGGCACCCCAGCCTATTGCAGTGTTGTGAAGCCCCACTGTGCTGCTCAGCAGGACATGATTCATTGTGACCTCTTGGCATCACTACAAGCTTTGTCTGTGCCTCTTGGGCCCTTCACCGGACCTACCCACTGGTGAGGCAGCTGCTGACATTTCACATCTGCCAGACCCGGCCTGCAGTGGGCTGATTCCAGCCTTAGATGGATGAAATGATGTTTCTGATTCAGTTGGCTGCGCACTGGCCCGTCCTAGGGTCCGTCTGACAGCTCTGTGCATAGGTCAGGAGGAAGGAAAGAGTGTTTTTATATGTTTAAGTTTTTATATGAATGCCCAGGCCGTACTTGGATTCTTCCTAAAAAGGTGCTGACACATTAGGAACAGCTCCCAAGTTTTGCTTTTGGAAATACTGGGATTTTCCAAGCTGTAAATCCAGCAGGAGGAGTTCCAGCATCCGCTCCTTGAGGCAGCTCAGTGCTGTGCTGTGGCAGCTGCTCCCTGGGCACTGCTGCACTGGGTGAATGCCTTATGGAAAGCGAGAAAAGATGCTCTGCTATGTTAGCAGGCATGTTTTTGATGGCTCATTAGGTGAAGACTCTATAATAAGTAGAAAGCTGTATTAAAAAAGCTAGGCTTACAGAAATGGGAGAGAATGGGTTTTAGCAGGCAGAGCTAAGGTACCTTTAAAATGTGCAATTTTGAGCTGGAAATAGGACTGAGACAGGTCTCAAAAGTAAATATTTAATTACCAGATCAATTTTGATAAAGACGCAGGGTTTGCCATTGATTTCTTTAACTTCTGCTGAGCTCACCAGTGAAACTCCTGGTTAGTACTGGTGGTGCTAACCCATCAGCAAATAACTTACACTTGTGATGGCAGTTGATTTTTGTATGCTAGAAGTAGAAAAACCTGACATCCCAGCAGCAGCATCCTTTCTGATAGTAATAACTCTCTTATTTCTGGGGGTAAAGGCAAAATCAGCTTTCTTGACTGGTGCCATTGAAGTTGTGAGAAGGGCTGTTGAGGCAACACTGGGCTCTTTGCAGGGCAGGAATTAGCCAGTGGGTACCTTAGGGGCTGTGGTATTGAGACAAGAACTGCAAGGAGAATTGCAATAGTGAACTTTCTCTGATGAGTCTGCATGATCAACACCTAACTGTAATAAAAGGGTTGATTGACAGGAGCCACAGTGCTATCTAGAGAAGCCCCACTGCCCACACTGTGGCACAGGGTGATCACAATTAGATGCAAGCAGATCTGAACACTACTCAAGTGCTGAGGTTAAATTGGCTTTAGAGCCAAGGGAGCTGGATGTGTTGTGGCTCTGCAGCAGGCAGATCCCAAGCCCACTTGGTCACGTACTGGATGATGTGCAAAGGTTTAGAGTTACCTTTACCTCTAGTGCAAAATGAATTAGCATGTCATTAAGCAGAGGTTATGGAAGAATCAAACCATTAAATGGGATGTGATGTTTTCTGCCATTCAGTGATTAAAGGTTATTCTCATAGGAGCAGACATATTCCTGGTGCCATTGGCATAATTCAAGCATCCTGAAAAAAAGGCTATTTGTCATCCTTTTTCCTATATGTTCTTCACCAGACAATTGAAGCGTATCTTACGATGCACTCATCATTTTGTTCAGGATTGTACAATGTGAAGATTATTATCCTTAGGGAACAGGTGGAGAAACCAAAGAGCGAGGAGATGAGGTGAGTTACTTCTGGCTGTATGGACAACTAAATAGTAGCAGAACTAAGAAAGGATGTGGTTTCCTCTCAAGCCGTGTTTATGGGAGGAAAAAAAGCCAGTAATCTGAATTTAGCTGTCTGCTATTTCTCATGACGCCAATAGGGGTGAATATTTTGCTCCCAGACACCTACAAGAATAAAGAAATGTGCATCTCTACCTCACAGGATGTATGACTAAACTCCCCCCAAACTTTCTGACAAGGCCAAGGTTGGTGTGAATGAAAACACTTGCTGGGATCACATCTGTATTGTGCGGATGAATAATCCAGGTCTGATTCAGTGTTTCCTTCATTGCTTCCATTGCTACCAAGGGCTCATTAGCAGAGAAAACAGCAGATTACATCACAATGGCTAATATTTTAAACAAGCAATCCATTTGCTTGAGCTTTCATTGTTTATTTGCTTTTAATGCTTCTGCTGAGGATAGCTGCCCTGCGACAAGGAAAGCAGGCAGCTCTCAACAGCAGCCCAATAAATCTCAGCTCAGGGTGACACCAATTGGGAAGGAGCTCCGGAGAGTGGTGCTGCTTGAAATAAACTGAGGGATGATTTTGAAAGCTTGCATGGAAGAAGGGAGTTTTGCCAACTATTCCGATTGAGAGGAACTGCTGAGTGGGTAATTAGTCCCTCAGGAACACGGGAGTCTGGACAAATGTAAGACAGAACAAGAAGGGGGGGGGGGGAAGAGCGCATGAAGAATGAAGTTTAGAAAACAAGCTAGAACATTAGTCACAGGAGGGATATAACTCAGCTTTCATGTAACGTTTATTTGTGTGGTGAGCAGAAATGTTGCTCTTAACCCCCGTACTCAAGCAGGAAATAGGAACCTTCTCTCTTTTTGGGGCAGCTGGAACTGCTTTATTGAAGCTCATCTCTTTGATAAGAGAGTGAAGGGGAGGGTAAAGAAATGTGCTGAACAAAGTGCAAACTCAGCAAAGGGGACTTAGACTCCAGTGGAGCAGGGGAAGAACCCAGCTGTGGAGCTGGTGGAGATTCATGTCTCTTGTCTTCAGTGACTCCCCCGTCATGAAGGCAGAGCAATCAGCTAAGGTTTAAAAGATAATGCCCCCCAAAACGTGTCCTCACAGCCTGTCTACAATGTGTGGTCTCATTTGCCCCTGTGCTGAGCAGCACCCCAGCTGCAAGGAGGTGATTCACCTACCCAGCATGTTGCAGGATCTTGGCATACCTCTGTGCTGGGTTTAGAAAGACTTGGTGAAATACAAGTGCTCGAAGTATGTGAGATACTTTTGAGGTGATGTAGTGCACATGAGGTTGCTCCTGCCCTTCCAGAGCTCCTGATGCTTAGTGCTATGCTAACTATTGAACTATAGACTTATTCATAGTTTCTACACTTGTTTTCTTTGTGTTTTCATTGCTCCCATTACCATCTCAAGAGCAGCAATTTGCTCATCAGTCCTCTTTGTAGGACAGGACTAGTATCACTTGGCATGTTTGGTGCTAAGAAAGAAGAATGAATTCCTGTGACTGGAGAAGAAGGAAGCTTTGCAAAAACATCGGATGCAGTCAGGGGTGAATCTGTAGAAATGGATCATATTCACTGAGCTGTGTGCTGGAAGGTTGATAGTAATATTAGAGCTGAAGGTTCAGGATGAGACCTCCCCCTAAGACCTAGATCTTTCCAATTCTGGGGTTTTCAGACTTTGGCACTGTCTCTATAACCTCCAAACAGATTGAGTCAATCTCCCTGCTGGGCTCTCCCCATGTCATGGGCTAAGTGATGGGGTCCCACCTGCCCCATTCTGTGCCAATACCTGTTGGTGCTGTGGTGTTGCCTTTCTGACCTGGCAATGCTCTGCTATGACCTCAGCGAAGGTTACTGATGTTTTCATGCAGTTTCATGTGTTCTCATCTCGGTGTTTACTATTTAAGGTGAGCAAGAGGATTCCATGGGTTGGATCACCCTCTCTGTTTCCCAATCCAATGCAAACAGCCAGACAGGCAGGCAGCTCTTCCTTGAGAACATTCCCATTCTCTGCAGAGGTGTGCCAGCTCCTGCCAGACATGGTTTTGGCAGTGCACCATGGACACAACACGATCATAGTTGTTCATCCCTGTAAACACTGCCTTCAAAACCACCATCTCCTCTCACCGCCCTGAGCTACTTCACTGGAGTGCTCAGCACAAACACATCCAGCTCTGGCGTATTCCTTCCAGGAGAGGGCAGGGGAATACAGTTTATTGCAGATGCACTCCTGAGCTGGAGCCCGCATTCCGCATGTGGCTCATCTTCCCGTGTGTTTTCCAGTCTATTTTGCTTTCTTAACTTGGATGAGCAAAGGTAGGTGCTGAATCGCCTCTAAGTGAGTCAGTGGGTTACAGACCTGCCTGTCCCTGTGTCATCTTCAAGAGGGATAGCTGGGGCTTGGCTGCTTCCCTTGCTCTTGAACCTCTCACAATGAGCCTTGTGTCACATTGAAGGCATTGGCAGCTTCAGAACCAGTGTTTCAACATCTGAGCCCCAGCTCTTCTGCTTCATCTCACCATCAATCCAGGGGAGGCAGCAATGGGACAGCTTGTCTGTTACACTCAGCACACCCGTATCCCCATTGGAGTGGTCCGATTCCCTCAGACATTCACAACGTTCCCAGCTCCAGCTCTGCCAATAGATTAAAATGCAGGAGCTGTGCACGGAAACCCGAGGTTGGAGCTGGACCTGGCTAACGATGGCCTAGAGAAACAGCAGCCAGAAATCAGCTGGCATTTTCCCTCTCAGTATCTTAATGAATAAGAAGTCTGGGAGAGAATCAGGAACTATCCCAGCTCCTCACTGTCTTTAATAGTCCAAAAGGCTATTATCATAAAAACCCCTAAAATGGGGTTTATCCAACTCATCATCCCCTAGGCCTATGGCTCTGACTTGAAAAGACAATGTAATTCCCAACCTAGTGAAGGAAAGAATCAAATCAATAGCCTGTCAGCCCTGCAGCACAGATGCCCTTTCAAGGCCAAAGAAATGAAGTCCTGAGATTGTTGTTGCCGTTTCCACCTTGTCCTGCGGAACCACTGCCAGGGATAAGCATATTCTTTGTGTCAATATTTCTGGAGTACCCGGAGAGCTCGCAGTCCTTATCTACAAGTGTCAAGGACTGCTGAGTTAAAGTGGGCATAACAGCACTGGAGAGCCTGAAGGGCTTTTTTGTTCCCTCTGTGTCCATGTAAATGTCCCAGGCGCAGCCCATCAGAGCTCAGCGGGACGCAACCATCGGCTTTGGGACACATGGAAGGGATCCAAAATAGGATTTGAATTTTCTTTTATTTTTAAATTTGATTTCCTTTTCTTCTTTCATTGGAAAAGTGCAGCTTTGGTTTGTAAATCCCATGGAAATGTGCAAGCGATCAATTCAGCCCGACTAAGCCCTGTTTGGCCAATGGCTGGTTGGCTCATGGGCTTACTAACAGCCTGTTGCAACAGTCAATAGTGAATTGCAGGGGCTGGGGCAGACATACCACAGGTGACCTCTAATCACAGCAAAGCACTTTACCCTGTGCAGCACAATCCCTCTTTTTGCCCATCCATGATTTTCATGCAATTCCCCTGCCAGTCCCCTCAATATCAAGACGTTTGTAACCCAGAGCTGCACAACCAACCTATGGGATATGGCAAAACCTGGAGCAGGAAAAATAAGCTTCCTACTGAAAAGCAAAGTGTGGGCAGAGACAAACAATTCTTAGGTGTAAATTGTAGAGCCTTTTGCTGCTTTTCCCACCTTTAATGGGTCTGTGCTACGTGGCACAGCTCGGGAACAAGTGCAGCCTACGGTTCCTTTTTAACTTTCTAATGCAGCGCTATTATTATCTCCATGGAAATTTGAAAGGCTTTAACGCCAAGGTTTATTTGCCTTTCCTGACTGGGTCTTTAGCACACAGCCATCAGACAAAAGCCAATGAAAAGGTCCTTCACTTTGTGTTAGCCCCGGTGTTTGACTGGGCTGTAGGAATGCTGGAAAGGTCGTCTGAGCCGGGGAACCAGTTTGACCAAAGTTCACTCCCAAAAGGTGGCAATGGAAAGAGTGGAAAATCCCCAGGCGGGATCACGGGACAGAGGAATAGCAGATTTTAAAAGGAGCTGGTGAAGAGACGAACAGAGGGAAGGAAGTCTCTTAGTGATGAATGAAATGATGGGGCAGGGGAAAAGAGAAATGTAGTTTACAGCAGGGAGCAGGGCACAGATTTGGTGCTGTACCATATGAAGGATGCTGACGTGAGACATGGGTCACAACTGCACAAAACCCCAAAGCCTGTCCCACTCCAGCAGTCATTCCTGGTTCTTAAGGAAGTTGGCAGCTAGAAGAGATCAGAAATCATTCTATCTGTCTAGATCCGTGCTGTTAATGAAAGCTCATAGGGATTCCAGAACCCTGAGCACCATTTCGATGTGTCAGTTTGTCGGGGGGCTCCAAAGGATGAAGCAGTAAATCAGTCCACAGCTTGAGAAGTGCTGCACTTCCAGGGGTGGATTGAGATGAGTTCTTAGGCAGAAGCTCTTCCCTGTGAGGGTGCTGAGGCGCTGGCACAGGGTGCCCAGAGAAGCTGTGGCTGCCCCATCCCTGGCAGTGCTCAAGGCCAGGTTGGACACAGGGGCTTGGAGCAGCTGCTCCAGTGGAAGGGGTCCCTGCCCATGGCAGGGGTTGGAGCTGGATGAGCTTTAAGGTCCCTTCAACCCAAACCATTCCATTATTCTATGAAAGTTGAGATTGTAACTGAGGGATGTTTTAATGGTAATAAACAGCATTGGGGAGGTTCCTATGTGTACAGCTGCCAATTCAAATTCCACTTAAACCCGGTCTTGAGGGCTTGGGATTTTAGCTCTATTTGTATCTCTTTGCATTGCATCAAGCTAAACTTCACCTACTTGGGGAATAAAGGGTTTTAATTGAGAAAAAGCAGAAAAGGAAGGTTTGCCAAAAATCTATTTTGGGTAAAAATACTTCAGACCAGCGTTGTCACCAATGTAATGCTTTTTACATCAGTGAAGTTACGCTAATGCAAAACTTGGCCCTGATGTACTTGTATAAATATAGTATCTAGGAATTTGATGAGTGTGGATTTGTGCATTATTCATGGGGAGAACGTTAGGAAGAGCGAGGTCTGTGCAGGAGAGCAGAGCCCAGGTCCTTTGGCCATCCCCATTGGGGTGAGGCAGCACCCCTGGGGTCACCTCGTAGCCCTCAAAAGGGTGCAAAGACCTATTGTCACAAGGCTGCATCCCAGTATCCCCGAGTGCACATTCCCAATGATGTGAAAAATGGGAAAATGAATGGGAAAAGCCCCTGACTGAGCAGAAAACCTCCCTGGTGCTGCAGCTGGCTCCCCTGAAGCTTCCTCTGCTGGGCTTTGCCTCTGTGGGAGTTAAATATGGGTCCTGATCCATGCTGAACATTGCATAACCACAGTGTGAGTGTGTGTGTGTATATATCCATACACATAAATATTTGTGTGTATGTATATATATAAGTGTATGCATTGATATGAAAGATTATTGAATTACTGCAATACTGGGGGGACACCCCAATCCCCCTCTCAAACTCCAGCAGGAAATGGGCAGATATGAAATCTGGGGCTTGAGCTCTTCCAGGGATTTGCTCATCTCCAGGATTCTCTATAGGTCCATGTGCCTGCATCCCTACACAGCTCCAGGAGCGTGCAAAGCTCCATTTGTGTGCATCCATCCAGGCAGGGATTTGCACACTTCAGGAGCATGCGGAACTCCAAATGTGTGCATCCCTCCAGGGATTTGCACACTTCCAGGACTGTGAGCCCATCCAGGGATTTGCACAGCATCAGGAGCATGCATCCCTGCAGTGATCTGCACACTTCCAGCAGTGTGCACACCTCCACGAGCATGCAAAACTGCAGGGGTCTGCATCCCCACAGGGATTTGCACACTTTAGGAACATGCTTCCCCACAGGGATTTGCACACTTTAGAAGCATGCATCCCTGCAGGGATTTGCACAGCATCAGGAGCATGCATCACCACAGGGATCTGCACACTTTAGGAGCATACTTCCCTGCAGGGATTTGCACACTTTAGGAGCATGCATCCCTATAGGGATCTGCACACTTCAGGAGCATGTATTCTGCCAGGGATCTGGACACTTTAGGAGCATGCATCCTTGTAGATATTTGAACACTTTAGGAGCATGCATCCCTACATGGATCTGCACACTTCAGGAGCATGCATTCTGCCAGGGATCTGGACACTTTAGGAGCATGCATCCCTGCAGGGATTTGCACACTTTAGGAGCATGCATCCCTACAGGGATCTGCATACTTCAGGAGCATGTATTCTGTCAGGGATCTGGACACTTTAGGAGCATGCATCCCTGCAGGGATTTGCACACTTTAGGAACATGCATCCCCACAGGGATTTGGACCCTTTAGGAGCATGCATCACCACAGGGATTTGCCCGCCCCGCCGCAGATGGATGTGCACACTTGAGGATCGCGCTCCCCACGGATTTACACAACTGAGGAGCGCACATCCCTATGGATTCGCCCACTCGAGCACACACACACCCGCTCGCAGGCGCTGCCACCTCCGGCCCGTGTCGCCGCCGCCTCTCGCCCATGCTCCGCCGCGGGGGCCGGGCCGGGCGGGGCCGCGGCTCCCATTGAGGCCGGTGTCGGTCCGGCCCCCACCGCGGAGGGACCAATGGGGGCAGCGGACGCGGTCGAGCCTCTCCCCGGCCTCCCCCGCCGCCGCCGGGCTCCCGTCCGGAGCGGGGATATAGTACTACGGGAGCGGGGCCGCGCTCCGCAGCCGTGCACCCGCCTCCCGGGGGAGCTGTGCCCGCCGCTCGTCCCGGCTCCTGCCGCTGGTTCCGCTCAGTTCTGCGCCTTTATTCCTGTAATTGTTTGTGTTTTCCGTAATTATTTTTTGCTTTTTTTTATTTTGTGGTATTTTTTCCCTTTTTTTTATATTTTTTCCTTTTTTTTTCTTGTTTGTTTTGGGTTTTTGGTGTTTTTTCCCCCATTATTCTTGCCGCCTTCTGCTCGTTCTTGGTATTATTCTCGGTATTTCTCCCCCCTCCTGGCCCGCAGAGGAGTTCAGGTAAGGGTGTACGAAAGGCGCGGAGCATTACGCGGGTACGCATCGCGCCAGCGGCCCCCTGCGCCCCGTTACTGGGGGGGGGGGGGGGGGAATGTGTTTAACCTCCTACCCTCCTCCGTGACCAGGGAGCAGCGGCACAAACTCCAAGACAAGGCAGCGGGGGGGGGGGGGGGGGGCGTGAGTTCGGGGTTGTTTTCGTGCTGGAGCTGAGTCGTGACAGGCTGGGGGGGGGGGGGGGGGGGGGGAGGGAGATGATGCCCGGTATCGCGATAAGGGGACAGAGCGGGGTTGGAGGGGGGGGATTGGACCCCCCAAAACTCTTGAGAACGGATGTAGGAGCACGAAACCAATTATAATGAGGTGGGATTTGCCCCCCCTCTCCCCAGTTTCATACGGAGGTGCGGGTGGGGGTTCGCCTTCGGGGGCCTCCGCCGGCAGAGATAGGGCTTCCTCGCATGGAAACCACAGTTAGGGATGGGATGGGGGGGGGGGGGGGGGGCTCTGGGAAATGAGCCTTTGGGAATGTGCCTGCAGCTTCCCAGAGGGGCTGCTTTGGGAAAAAAACAACGGGGAGACCCGAAACACACACCCCCCCCCTCCCCGTGTCCAGGGAGCAGCGCAGCCACCTTGCACAACAGATGGGAGCAAACGCGTTTGTTCCCTCCTGGCTTTTGCCTTCTGTATTCATTTACCCGTTTATTTTTAGGGGGGTTTAATCCCCTCCCCGTGCATTTCTAGTTTAACTTCTCAGAAGTGACAGGCCTGGTTCAGTGCCTGGTTTATGGCTCGGTTTGGCTGCGGAGCAGGAATCAGCCTGAAGAGATTTAAAGTCTTTGGGGGAGCACGAGAAAACGCTGAAGGGATCAGTCTTTAACTAGAAAAAGCTGTAGCAGCGCACATAGGAAACCAGTGTCGGTGTATCAGAGCCCTTGAACTGGTGTGGGATCGGTTGTGCTGCTCTGACCACCCGAATGGGACAGGTTGGGGCATACATCCGTGTCTCAGCAAGTTCCCAGGACTTTCTATTTTAATGTTGCATTGAGTCAGAATGTGCATTCTCTGCTCTTTTTTGGGGGAGGTTGTTGCTGTTTTCTTAGGCGATGGGTTTTAAACGGAACAAGATGTTTCTGGCAGAAAGGACATCATAACAACCCAGGGAACTTAAGTGTTGGAGGCAGCCGTGGTGCTGCTGAGCAGCTGCTGTGTTTCACTCCAGAAGCAGCTGGTTTTGGGTGGCTTGGGCACTGCAGTCCCTATCGAGGTGTTTGCAGGCTCCTAGAGATGAAAGTGCTTCATGTAAACAGCATCGTTACTGTTCACAGCATGCACAGCCCTGGTTTGTTTGGGTTCGGTTGGTTCTGGTTTGGGCTGTGTCTTCAAGTAAAGTCAGCATGAAAGCTTTCTGGTTGTTAGGCTGGCCTTTGGGATAAAATATAGCCGGGGCCTGATCCTGCATTCCAGGCATTCCCCAGAATCTTCCTGGCTGTTCTGCAAGTTTTGAGAGTGCACAGAAAGCAGATCTGGCCCGTGATGTTCTTGGATCTATTTTCCTCTTGACAGTCCCCTCTCAAAATGACTCTGGTTACACCAAGTGACATTGCTCCTTGTCAAAAGAGATGGGGAACACGCATGCTGGCTATTCGCTGCCAAGGGACCTCAGGCACAGCAGTTGCTGGGGGTTTGTTGTGTCCCCCCCCTCCCCTGCTTCTTTAAGCCCTTATTCAAGTTACAGCTTAGCTCTATTCCCAGTGAAATATATGGGTATTTTGGGATGTGGCTTCCTAGTTCTCGCAGGCATTTAAAGAAAACTTGAGCTTTCTGTGTTAAATAACTTTACCAGCTGCAATCAGTGCACGCTCCTTCCCCACATGCAGCTTTCCTTACCAAACCCCCCCAATTTCAGTCCAGATTTCACTTACCATTCCTTAGAAATTCAAGCTGGGACAACACAGATGTAGGAGGGAGGATCAGAAACCGTGCAAGGGCAAGGCCTCCTTTCTGCCCCACATTTCACAAGGCAGGAGCAAGCTGCTTTGGTGAATTCTGACTGGAAGCCAATGCAAACTTCTCGGCAGCAGGTTGTGCTTTCTGTTTGAAAGCTGGGAAGAGCCCAGCTCGTCTGACTCTTCACTTTTACTATAAGACATGATTATAGGCTAAGGTCACAAAGCAGAGCCGCTAACCTCTGCATGAACTTCCTCGTGTTCGGCACATGTGGGTATTTCATTATGGGGTCAGAGGCTCTGCTGACTGACAGGCTGTGCGCACCAGGAAAGTGCAATCTCACTTTTAAAGCCTTTCTTTCAACCTGCCCCTGTGTCCTCCATGTGTGAATGGAGGAGGAAGCTGTATCTTTAAGAAACATGTTTTGGTTTGGGTTTCCCCCCCTCCCCGTTTCCTATGAAATATTGTTAAGTGCTGCCAATGGGATGGAGCCCTTTAAGGGTGTTGTGTAAAACACCTTGCTCTGCATTCACTGCAGCACTAAGATGCCTTCTGATCCTTCTCCAGAGAAGGTAAAGACAGGGCAAAACGTAGCAATCAGGCAGCAAGGATGCTCTGCAACAGCAGTAACAACCATCCCCTTCCCTGTGCAGAACTGGGAGCTATTGACTATTCATGGCAAAGCGTTTCCAAAGCGGCAGAGCCTATGGAAAATGACAGCGTGTAACAAGATTGAGTGGCATTTCCTTCGCACTGGGTCACATGCCTCCCAATTCACACACACACAAACCCTCATACGCTGATCAAATGACTCCTATCTCTGCAGCCCACATACCTTCCACAGAAAGAGTTGTTTTATTATGCACATGGACAGCTCTGTTTTCAATCAGTCACCTTGAGCGGATGACTGAGGGCCAGTGTTCGCTCCATCTGGAGGGCGCTGCGTTTGCTCTCCAAGAGGCAGAGTCTCCATCCGTAAGCAATTTATTCATTTTTCCTTTGGGAAAGGGGGGAAAAGAAAGAAAACAAATATGCAGATTCCCCCCCCTCGCCTTCCCCTACCCATAGGAAGTTTGCATGGCTTAGCTGGGGAAGCACAGGACTGCCGGCTGCGCTAGGAAGGATGGATTTTGCCCTCGTACCTCCATGGGCTCGCAGCAGAATTAAGGGTCTCATGAATGCAGAGCACTTGCTGTGGGTCACAGCACATTGAGGTGCTGGGGGTCAAATGAGCCCTGGCAGTTTAGCACAAGGCTCGGATCACCTTTACCTCCGTACCTGGAGCATGGAGTGGTGAGGTGACACCAGCCACCCGCTGCCCTGCCAGCCCATGGTTAATGAGCTCAGCGCAGCACCAGGGCAGTGCAGGTGATGCTGACGTTGGCACACTGATTCATTACATCTGGAGGGGAAAATCCGCCTCCTGGATGTTGAAGCACAGTAAATATTTTTGGCTCCTGACAGATTGATCCTTGCATTATGCTGATTAGCCTGTATTTGTGGAAGTGGGGAAGTTAAAAATAAGGTTGGTGGAAATCTACAAGAGATAAGGGAAGGATCCGTGTTTATGGCCACCAGCAATAACCTCCTTTTTTCTATTTTGGGGTTTTTTTATTTTTGGTGGTACAGATTTCAACGCTTTCTTTTTTCTCCCCATTCTTTCCTTTGGCTCTAAGCTGAAAGCCCATCATTTATCTTCTCTCTCCAGTAATATCCTGTAAATCCAGAGTGCACCCGGTTGGGAAATGAGTTCTGAAAGAATTCTTTTGCAAGTATCTGGTGCAATCCCATGAAATGCTTCGGCCCTGACAGTCCTTAGGGGGTGGTACAGACACAGCAAAGCGTGTAGCAGCATGTGTACTCAGTGAGGCTGGATGCTTCGGCCTTTCCTGCGGGCTAGAGAGCTTTACGAGCCTCAGTACATGGAGATAAATGATTAAACCAACCTCTGAGCATTGCTGTTTTGTTTTCCTACACTCAGGCTCTCACCTGAACTTTCACCGCCTGGTATATGCTGTTGGGATATCCATAAGAGATCGCCCAGGAATGGTGGATCACTTGCTGCCTACTGATGAATCCTTTTCATCTACAAGATCTCCCCTGGGATACTTTGGGGACATGACAGCAGGGGTGAGGTCCTACCAAATGCTGCCCTCTCCCCTGTCTGAAGATGACAGTGACTCGTCCAGCTTTTGTTCTTGTTCCAGCCCTGACTCCCAGGTTCTCAGCTCCAGCTATGGAAGCACATCCAGTGCAGAAAGTCAGGACAGTATCTTAGACTACTTGTTGTCCCAGGCATCTTTGGGGAATGCCGCAGCATCATGGTGGGACAAAAGGAGACTTCAGCCGATAGTGAAAGAGGAGTACTTTAGGTTGCCTGAATTTGCTGTGGATATGGAAGACTCAGGACCATTTCAGCCCACGCTTGAGGAAATTGAGGAATTTCTGGAGGAGAACATGGAGTTGGAGCTCAAAGAAAGACCTAAAAGTGAGACCAAGGACTTGAGAGCTTGCAGCCAAGTTTCTGTTGCTTCGCTACAGCAAAAAGACCATATGTTACCCAGCGCCAGTTTAAAAGAGAGCAAAAACGAACAGTTGAGCAGCTCAACAACGGAAGGTGGCCAAGCTTCAAACGGAGGAGTGTCCCTGGAGAACGGGATACCGGTTATGCTCCAAATTCAGCCTGTACAGATCAAACAGGAGTCCAACGCGAGCCCCACTTCCCAAGGACCAGCACAAGAGAACATTAAAATTGCCCAGCTCCTAGTCAACATCCAAGGGCAAACATTTGCCCTTGTGCCTCAGATAGTTCAGTCGTCCAATTTGAACTTGTCCTCTAAGTTTGTCCGCATCGCTCCCGTGCCCATCGCTGCCAAGCCAATTGGGCCAGGAGGCATGATCCCGGGGCAGACGGGCATCATCATGGGTCAGAAGTTCCAGAAGAACCCCGCAGCAGAACTGATTAAAATGCACAAATGCTCTTTCCCGGGTTGCACCAAGATGTACACAAAGAGCAGCCACTTGAAAGCCCACCTGAGGAGGCACACAGGAGAAAAGCCTTTCGCCTGCACGTGGCCGGGATGCGGATGGAGGTTGGTATTGGGGGGCAGCGCTACCCAACCCCCCTTCCCCTTTTGACTCCATTGACCTGACTTGCTGAGCAAGTGGGTTTGCACTCTGGTTTGTAAAGTGTTTCTGTTCCCAAAACTACCTGTTTGCTTTGAGAATTAAGACCTTGTTCTTCCTGTTAGGTGATGGAGGGGCTTTGAGAAATGAACTAGCAGAGCATCCCTTGCCTGGCACCTAAGTGCCTTCAAAACTGGCTCATCATAGCTTGTATTTCACTCCAAGAAGGTCAGGTTAAGCTTGTTACCACCAACAATACCTTATGTTCATGTTGCTCTGGTTGCAACACGCAGGCTGCAGCAGATCCTTAGGGGGTGTGAGCTGAGGGCTGCAAGTGGTTTAGGATGGTTTAGGGCAGAATCACTGCACGTGGCTCAGCTGCATAGGGCTAAATGTGATCACTGAAGGGCTGTGATAAGCGAGTGAGTGTGGTTAGAAGCAGTTTGATGGTAAATATGCCTCATCCCACTCCTGGAAATGCTGGCAGTGACAACCTGGCGTGCTCTGGGGTTTTATTCTCTGCCTTGATTCAGGAAGATGAGTGGGTGCCACTCGAGGTTGCAAAGAGCTGTCAGATGCAACAACAGAACCAGAAGGCTGCGGTGGAATTAAGCATTGCTTCAATGGGAGATTGCAGTTTGGTTGAGCAAAATGTTTCGCAGAGGGCATCTCCTGATTTATTTCATTTATTTACTTGCTTATTTTTAATACTAGTTGAAGAATTGAAGCTGTTTTTAAAAGGTCAACTTTTGATATTAAGGCAAGTTTGATGGAAGCTCTCCTCCCTCCTTCCAGTATTAGCTGCCTTACGAGCCTGCCTGCTGTCAACCCTTAATGCACAGCACCACAAGTGAGGATGGGAGAAACCAAAATCTCAGCTCCCTTGTAGTCAGTTAAACCAGACTTCTCTCAAACCACTGTCCTGCAGAGCTTTAGAGAGCAATGTCTAATGAGGAAATGGGTTGTGATCATGGGCAACAGACGAGGTAAAAAGTAACAGGCGAGGGTTGTGTAAAAATGCAAGTATGTGAGACACGCAGCAGTTAGAGATGGCTGGCTTGGTTTGAGGGAAAAGGTCAGAGTGGGACTGACTCTCTGCTCCCCAATGGGGCCAGCTTGAAATTTGCCTCTGAGATCAATGCTATTGATTTGCTTTCCCTTTTCAGTTTATGGTGGCTCTATAAACTGGGGATGATTCTCTTTTGTCCTGGTGGCACTTCTCATAAGCTGGGCTGCTCTGGATGCACTGACATTAAGCCGTGTCATTTAGCTCACTGGTCCCATACAGGCTGATCTGCTCCTCACCTGCAGCAGAGGCACTCACTCCTCTGGATTCGGTTGCCAGAGTCCGTGCAGGCAGCAGATGTGCCTCCTGCCTGCAAACATGCCTGTGGGTGTTGTGTTGGCTTCCCTTGTGCTGGGATGTGAGCAAACCCCTTGATTTTGTGACAGATGCATGTGGCACGTGAGGGTTTGTCTGATCCATGCTGAGGTTTATAGAATGCATACAGGGACTCTATGGCTCAGGATGACCTTTTCCAGCTCTGTCTTATTTCAAAGCTGGCATTCCCCAGGCTGCAAAACCAAGGGGAACATGTAGGAAAAACATTGAGTGGTAAGGGGTGGAGATTGAGTTTACACTGGGCAGCCTGCCTTCTCCCAGCATTACAGTGAATGGTGTGGATCAAAAGGAAGGTGCAGGGGTGAGGTGGGCCAGGAGAAGCGCAGATCCTGTATCCAACAGCACCCTGAGCTTTCACTCTCAGCCAGCCACATGTTTTTAAAGACGAGGATCCCAACAGGGATGAGAAATCAATCCCCTCAGCTATGAGAACATGTGCGCTGTGCACAAACAACTCTCTGTTGCTGTTTGTCCTGTTGCATTTCACTGACCCCCAACACCCCCACACTTCAGAAGGGCTCTGCTCTGAGGGGGAGGTTTATAGCCAGCAGGAGAGGCAGCGCTCACAGCGATCCTTAGCACCAGCCTGAGACTGCAGCACATCCCCTGCACGGCTGCTCCCACATCAAAGGCCAGACCCAGTCCAGCTCTGCATTACCAGTCCCCTTTCATCAATAAAGCCTGTTTACCTTTTCCAGAAGTTCAGTGAGAGCTGTGATCTCACATGACTTCACTCGAATGCATCTGGACTCGCTGTCTGCTCCCAGTTTTATATCAGCACAGATGAATCTAAGCCCTAAACCACTGCTGGGCTCTGCTTTCCTCCTCCTTTGCCTGCAAGCTTGTGCTTGCGCATTTCCTTTTCCACCAAGGGCACTCCAGACCTGACCTCACTGAAGATGGTCATTTCAAAACCAAGACCAAGTGTTGCCTAGCACCAAGGGGCTGAGCTGTGGAGTGGGTTAAACCTTTCCCAGCTGGGAAATACACAACGCTGCTCTGGCAAAGTCACACGCTTTAAGTGCACCAAGGTAGGGGTGTATGCACAGCAAACACTTTTCTAATCCCTAGGCCAGTGGGAGCACCCCAGCCTCTTGAGGAGGCTGAACCCTGTTTGCTTGTGCCTTCCTTGGCTGTTTTGAGTGCTTGCAGAGCTGTTCATCAGTGGCTGGTGACCCGTTGAGTTCAATCCACACTGTACCGGTCAGCGCCCTGATCCGTGTCGTGCCAGTTTATACCTTTGGCACACAGCAACCTCTGGTCAGTGCTGGTCCTGAGACCAGAAACCAGAGCTGCAGCATGGGCTGGTCCCCAGTGGCTGTGTCATGGCATGGAGCAGGGCAAACTCGATCTCTCCCCTGGTGCAGCAGCATACAAAGCTGCAGTTGTAAGGCTGGAGGGATTAGGCAATCACCTCTCAATGTCCTCAGCATCTTCTCCCTGGTGGCACTTCCCTGCTCTGCACGTGACAGTGGACAGTACAAGCTCTGCCTGCTTTGGTAGGGAGGGTGTAAAGGCTTATAATGCATGTGGTTGGGAGCGTGTATGGGACCAAACAAGCATGGGGAGGATCATGTGTGGGGCAGGTCAGGGCAGGTGTCTTGCATTGGTGTTTTTTGCTGGTGCTGTGCAAAGGGGTTTGTGGGTGTGTAGGAGGTGTGCTGGTTTGACACAGTGGAGCTTTGGGGATGGGGAGGATGAATATGGAAGTTCAAGTCCAGCTTGGACAGGGCTTGGAGCAACCTGCTCTAGTGGAAGGTGTCCCTGCCTGTAGTTGGAACTGGATGAGCTTTAAGGTCCCTTCCAACACAAACCATTCCATGATTCTAGAGCCTCCTCTCCACTGTGGAGAAGTATAGTCTGAGTCAGTCTCAATGGCTGGTAGCCATGGTAGGAACCACAGCGTACCAGGCTGAAGCTATTGTCCTTTCCTGCCCTCAGAGCCATGCAGCAATGTCACTGTATGGCTGGGAGACACAGGACACATCCTACACACCAGGGAGCTCCAGTATTTATCTTCAAGGGAGATGTAGTTACAGCTCCTTTGAGGTCCCACCATATAGAATGATGATGGAGAGTCTTCTAGTCTTATAGTTGCTGTGGAATTGCCCGGATCCCTCCACCTTCCATTAGAAGGAGGAATCCTTCTGGAAACACCAGTGACTCGGGATAGTGAAGTGTTCCTTGCTCTTACATGGGTTTTGTTTGAATTTGCCATACCACTGGAGATTACTTGCAGTTTTCTGGGGGCGATGTCAGTGCCAGAACGTGCTGCAAATACCCTTCCACTGCAGAGCGAGGCCACCAGCTCCTCCCGGCTTCCTTGTCCTAACCTTTGCGTTGTTTTTGTGTAAACACCCCAACAGCTTGAGGTTTATTTCTGTGGGCTCTGTAAGCTGATCTTTCCGTGACTGCTGGGGAACAGCGTTGCAACATTCCTGCCTCTTCAGCTAAGGACATCGTTATGAGGCACAGTGTATTTTTATCGGATGAACTCATCCGAGCTCATTCCTGACGTGCGCCTCTTGCTCCCCCACCATCCATGCACTTCCCTCCGAAATGGACTTGTGGAGCTATCCTGCAGGATTAGCCATGTGCCACTGTACTTCTGTGGCACGTGGTGACCTCGATGGCCATGGGCATGGGACAGCCCAACCACATCTGGTTTTACTCCTTCAGGTGATAAGCCTGTATATAAGAGAATGGCTCTTCGCAGAGATGCTTTTCCCTCTCTATTCCCTTTTCCCTGGATGTGGCTGCCATCACTGGCCACAGGACTGAGTCCCATTGAGGCAGTCCATATAGGCAATATCCTGCCCTCTCCAGAAAGATGCTGACTCCTCATCCATAGCTCTACAACAGGAACCCTCCAAGGATGTAGCACTGGGACTAGTTCACTGCTAATGACTTGGCCTTGCTGCTTCCATGTCCAGACTGTGGTTTTGGGAAGCCATCGATGGAAGAAGCATGGGTGCCAGAGAAAGCAAATGTGCAATTACTAGGGGTGAAGAGAAACCTCTGTCATAGCCTTTATGTCCCAGGCAAGGAACAGGTTGATGGCTCCATTAGGGCATCTGCCTGTTGCTCTTAATGGTGAGTTTAACTCTTTCACCATGGAGATACCAAAGCAAGGAAAGGGAGAATGGCAAGAGAACAGGTGAAGGAATCTCCCTTACAAATCCTCCTGGGAATGATGTGTCAGCACCGTATCTTATCCATAACGAGTATCTGCATCTGCTTTGTGCTGGCTGAACACTCTCTGGGTTGCATCACTGGGCTGAAGAGCTTCAGGAACCCAGGAAAACACTCCCAGCTTTCCCAGTGCCCATGCCCTGTCTTTCAACTGGGAGATCAGAGCTCACTGCAACTTTTATGTGGAAACTTCTTTTTCTTGCATGAAGGACTCATTCATTGGAGCCCAGCAGCCCTGTTTTTTCCTCTGTTAGTGACGGGATATTTTGCTCCAGAAAGGCACAGATTTCTACATGTTCTTCCCCCCATTTATTCAGCAAGTGCCCATGACTTCATTTATTTATTGTAAATAAACAGCTGATCCCATTTCTTGCAAGCCCTCTTTCTGTGCCCCTCTTTGTCCCTGCTCTGGCAACAAAACAGTTCATTGCCCTTTGTCAGGCAGCAAATCTTTTGTACCCATCTGGACAGGGCTGTTTTAGTGTGACATTATCAGTTAACCCTCTGGCTTCCAGTGCCCAAGTGCCCTGCTGTTAAAGAGTGAAAGATTAACTGGTTTGAGTTCAGGATTCAGGGTGGCTCTTTGGGGGTTTTTCTGTGGAGGTGGAAGGTACAAACCAGCTCAGATTGAAACGACTCTGGGAGACACTGTTGGTAATGAAATGCTCAGTCTTGAGCTCAATTTACGCATGAAGTGACTATGCTAATGGCTGCTACAATGTTGAGCATCTCTGGTACTGAGATGTTAACAGCTCTTTGTAGCCCGAAGGAATAGGTACAAGAGCCAAAGTTTCTGCTGGATCTGATAAGCCATGTAGCTTCTGGGGAGCTCTGTCTGGCTGTTATCTGTTGGTCCATCTCAAACTAGGTGCAATTACTGTGCTTGTGTCTGTGGGAGCTTGGAGCAGATCTCCTGCATGATGCCGGCTGTTATCTTTGCTTGAGAAGTGTCCTTGCTTGGATTTGCAGGGGAGAGGTTATGGAACAGGCTTTGAAAGGGACTGGTGGAGGGATCAAGAGCAGTGCTGGTTTTGTTAAGCTGTACTTATTATGCTATTGTGTTTAGGGCAAGGTTGGTACAAATGCATTGCTCTGAGCCCAGATTTGATGTGGGATAAGGCTGATAGTTGTGTGTTTCCTTCCATCACTGCTGCTGGCTGGGACCAGCCCGCTGCATTGTGTGTCCCTTCCAGTTTACACGTTCAGGCTTTGCCACAGATGGAGTGTCCCAATACCCTCAGGGGACTCTTTCATGCTGTGAGATGCTGTGTGATGTAAACCCCATTTCCCTGACCAGGCTTCTCTTCTCCCGCAGGTTCTCCAGGTCAGACGAGCTGTCCCGGCACAGGCGCTCCCACTCGGGGGTGAAGCCCTATCAGTGTCCTGTGTGCGAGAAGAAGTTTGCTCGGAGCGACCACTTGTCCAAACATGTCAAGGTGCATCGGTTCCCACGAAGCAACCGCTCCATCCGCTCCGTGAACTGACCGGGCCCACTCTCCCCTTCCCACCCAGCACACCCCACAGCAGCCGACAACAGCACTTTGTTCACTACGTTTCTAGTGATAATTTATTTGTCTCCACAGAACAGTCAATGCTGTTACTTGATACCACCGTGTCCGAGTGTCCCATGTCCTTTAAAGATGATTGGAGAATGGAGTTCTTTTTTTGGGTCAGGGGAGGGGGATGCTTCTTCCTCTTTGTCTTCTTGTTTAAGGATGTTATTTTCCTTATTTCCTTCTATCTTTCCCTCCTTTGCTGCTGCTTCTTTTGGAAATTATAGTGTTTTATTTTTAGCTGTTTTCTGCTGCACAGGAAAATGTAAGAGTTGCTTGCTGCTAGTTAATTATAGCCCTGGCATTCCTGAGGGCTTTGCTCATGTACAGGCCATTCATTGTGAGTTTTTATTAAGCTGCTCTATTTGTCCAGTTTGGAAACAGCAAATTCCTTTGGAAATGAAAACAACTCCTTTGTTTTTGGGTCGCCTGAGCCAAGGATTTGTAGGGGGCTGGCTATAGGAGGAGGGACAGTGGGAGTTGGGGACGGGGGGAGGCAAGGCATGGAGAGTGCTGGAATGCGCCTCTGCGCCTCTCTGGTTTCTCCAGCTCACATTTACCTTTTCCTTGGCTAGGGCTATATATAAATATTTATGTATATATATTCATACTTACATATATATATATATATGTATTTAAGCAAAGGAATATCCCAAGCAAACCTGGAAGCTCAGGATGGATGAAATGGCTTGGAGTGGAGCCTTTTGGCATGGCTAAGTGCATACTGTGTGCATGCTTCTCCTGTCCTTTTCCTCTGTGGGGTGAAGGATGTCCATGTGTTGAAGGAAACACTGCTTCCTTTGACTCTGGTCTGCAGCATCCACTGTCTTTAGCAGACGAGCTGTTGTCTAGCACTAAAGCAGCAGGAAGATGTTTGTGAGAGTGGCTGAGCTCTGTTTCTGTCCCTGCCTCCATCCTCTTATTTGATCTTGGGGGAGAAACCAGAGCACCAGCTTGGAGGTGCCCGGTGGTCCTGGTGAGCACCAGGCATCCCGAGCATCCACTGCGAGCCATCACCTCACTGGTTGGAGCTAAAGTCTCTGTCTGCTGGCCAGCAGGGTCTTGAGGGATGGACCTGTACCCAAGGGAGGGTAGGAGCCATCGTGGCATGGTGGGACAGCACCTTGAGGTCTGGGTCCAGGGGTGATCTTCTCCTTGCCAACAGCCATGTCAGAGCTCCATGCAGCTGGGGTGGGCGAACGGGTGAGAACAGTAGCCAAAAGAAACAAATTGGTGTGGTAGTTGGCTAAGAAGGGAATTAAAACAGATAATCAGATGGTAGCAGGCAATGATTGTGTTTGTGTTTCCTCTCGTTTTGGTTCTGTTGTTTTTTCCTTTTGAACTCTGGCGATTGTAAGAAGCTTTAGGAGAAAATAGAATTCAGTGATTAGGAACAATTTCATAATGGATGTTGCATTTCCTTTCCATTTGCAGGCAGCATCTGTTTGTCTTTTTGTTGGCAAAATGGGAAATGGGAAGCTGCGATTCTAGCGCTAGGCAGAGCAGGAGCCCGCGCTGTGCCAGAACAGCAGGTCTAGCTAAGGCAAATGCATTCCTTTTGTCCTCTAGAAATTAATATAAATGAACTATCATCTATTGACTGGTTTATATCACATCCTATGAATGTATGTAAATAAAACTGTACATAGGTGCTATATCTATATAAAATATCTTTTAATAACGTATCAAATTTGTGTAAATTGGAAACGAAAAATACCTATAAAGCCAGTGTACATAAGTTACAATTCTGTATATTTTCTTTTGTTCTTCATAAGAAATATATTTACTTTGACAATAAAATGAAAATGGAAATTTTAAATCCCTTCTTGAAATTATTATTCATTAATTTCCCTTGTAATGAGGATAATAGCGCTTGAAATTCTGATTCACCTGGATGTAACCTTTCAGGTGCTGGGTAACAGGGAGAGGATGGAACAGATCTGGAGTTGCCTTCAGTTTCCTCATCTCAGAAGGTTCCTGGGGGGTGAGAGATGCTCCAGCTCTCCCTTCACCGCAGACCTCACGCCTCGCCTGGCAGCAGCACTGGGACCCAAATGCCTCCTGTGGTTTCTGACCACTATGGAACAGGGCTGCAGCTGCAGCAAAACTGTGGTTAGTAAATTAGAGCGAGCAGGTTTTGAGGCAATTCAAGCTGTAGTGGTTAGTGTGAAGGAAGAAGGGCTTCAGAATCTGCTTCAGACTGTGACCGTGACTCACTGTGCGACCTGGGACAGAGGACTCGATTGCCATGTGCTGCAGTTCCCTTTCTTGTAATACAGCAATAATAACGCATCATAGGGATGCTGCGGGACTTAATAAATGTTTATGTGATCCTTGGATGGAAGGAGCAAGCAGTAAGGCCAGTAGTCATGGGATTAGATTATGCAAGAAAGGCTCGGCACAGCAGAGGTCTTGGTGCCAAGGCGCTTCAGTTGGCTCTTCCGTAAATCCCATGTCTGAAAGAGTGATGTGAAGGATCTGTGGTCCGAAGCATGCCTCAGACCTGAGGAGAAGATGCCCTGTTCTGCAACAGCCATTGCTTCCCATTTGAAACAACAGGGGCATGCACACGATATTCTTGTGATCTGCAAGCTGGGACATCTCTTGCACTGTGCTTTTGGTTCCACTGGAAGAAGAAACCAGCAGCACTACCTGTGTTAAAATAACTTCTGAGTCTCCATGGGAGCAATGGTGCAGAGGGTCCAGTTCTTCTCCCAGCAAGAATCACTCTGAGACTAACGGGCACTTGGGGACTACAGCCTTTCCCTGAAGAACAGCCACCAAACCCGCCAGCTGATGAGCCAGGGCTCTCAGACCCTGACTGTTTTGCCCAGAGAACCCCTATAAGACTGTCAAGAGGACCATGGGATGAGGAAGACTGAGTCCTGTTCACTCCAGGGTGTTGTTACCTCCTCAGGTGTAGCCTGAAGAGCAGAGTCCTAAGGACTCCTCTAAGAGTCCTAAGTCATGTACGTGTTTATACTAGCAAGCCTGCACCAAGAGGATCTGTGATTCCCTTCTGTTCTCACCCTATCGACATCATGCATTAAACCAGCTGCTTTATTTGAACCAGCATCTTGGTCTCCTGCCCTTCTCACCTGGAGTTCTGATATTGCTGTGACAATGGGCAATCCACTCTGCAAGACACAGTTGTCCTTTTTCTGCAAGAGATGATGCTTAAAGCTGGAGTGATGTAAACTACCTGCTGTTGGAGCAGAAATCTGACATCTAAGCTAGGTTTTAGCCTGGAATATTTTCCATGAAACACTTAATCTCTCTTTTCTTTTTCCTGTTGCAAGTGTGGTTTCTGAGCTTGGATTGTGTGGGTTTTTCTGGCTAATACCTGTAAGGAAATATAAGTCTATGGAAAAGTTGCAACACTTTTGCTCATAAGAATAGGGCTGTGTTTGCTGTGAAAGAAGAGTTAGTTCTGCATGAGAATTAATGATATTTTCAGAGATTTGTCACAAAAAGAAAGTAGGAATTTCCCCAAGAGATTTTGATGCTTGTTTTATGTGGAATTATCCTGCCTGGGCCTTGCTGATTCATGAGAAAATGTGACCTTGCCTTTAGCCTGATTACTCTTCACCCACCTGAAGATAAATATATATTGAAGAGCTTTGAGGCCACAACTGTAAATAAGTTTATTATGACTCTGCTTCAGCAATTCTGCATGGCAAAGCACAGCTTGGCATCGTTCTACATATGCCTAAGTCCCATTGACTTAAAACATCTATAATTGGGTTTCTGAGGTGTGAATCACAGCATGGACATGTGTGTAGTGTTAGAGGCTTCAAACAAGGATAATGATCTGGTTCTGAACACTTGCAAGATCTCTGTATGTTTCTACAAGGTTTTACAGGGTATTTCTGGCTGTTTATAGTCTCTTCATCAGAGCTGGTGGTGAAGGAATGGTGTTGAGGGGTGAGGAGCCATCAGCTGGGAAGGCTGTACTCAAGGTAAGGGCTAAGCATAAGGAATAAGAGTAAAGTGACATTTCTGTAGGGTGCTCTGGCTTCTGTGACCCATGGCTAAACAGAACAGTGCAGTGATGTGTCCAAGACCACAGAGCAACGCAAAGGGAAAATGGGAACAGAACCAAGAAATCCCAAATCTCCTTTGCCCCAGACAGTGGCACAGAGCACACGTCAATAACACGCAGTGGGTTATAGAAGGCAAAGTGTAACAGGACACGTAAGTGAGACATCAGATAAGCAAAGAAAGGTAAAGACAGGGCATAAGATAAAGTTGGCCTGCACTGATAACATCTACTGTTGGTAAGGATGCCAAGGAGAGAGGAAGGAGATCTTGCTTGCTGGTGTGTTCCACTTGGGAGTTGCCAAGGTAAAACTCCCTAAGAAGGGTCCTGATCCCTTAACATCAGTTATGGGGAGGGAAGCTCTTCTGGCATTTGCTGTGGGAGCTCAAAGAGCTGTACCCCTGTGGGGTGCATTGAGCAGGGTACTGTGATTGGGTTTAGACCCTGCCATGTTTGCAACAGTCCCTTGCTCCCTGAGGGGTTGTTTCCACTTAAACCCTTGTGCTGGAAGCCTTCACCTTGTCTAAATGGCCACTATACATCTAATCCAACCAGCCAGCTGACTCCAGCACAAAGCCAGTGGCAATAAGCCAGTGTTAATGATTACCCAGGCCCCTCGGTTTATGTAAGCCTGGATGTGCTGTACCACGGGCTCTTGGCTGGGACTTGCCCTCTTCGTCTGGGAGAAATACCAAGGGCCTGCCAACACACAGGGAAAGCTGTTTGAAGCCAGTTGGGATTTTCCTTCTCCCCTTTTGACAGCACCCATGAAACCCGTTATTCACTGGGTTCAGTGACTGCTGTGCTTTTGCTTGCTTGTTATTCAGAGACATTGCTTTTAAAGAATGAGTTGTGCCCAGCTACCACTGACTTTGGCAGAAGTCAAAGACAGTGACCACCATGGTTTATCCAGGGAAAAGATTAAGGCAGGGCTGCAGATCCTGGCAGGTCCTCAGATTCCCTTGCTTGTTTCTTCTGGGACATTTGTGTTTTTGTGGCTTTTAATCTCTTATCTCACAGGTTTTAGCTTTTTGCCTTTTTTTTGGGGGGGGGAGGGTTTGGGAGTTAGGATGTGTTGTGTGTGACAAATAGATATTGTAAGAATCTTCTAGCCTTAACATAGTGTGAGGAATCTTCTAGGCTAACACATGGAGTGCGTGTTTGCATACACTTAGAGGGATGGGATTTAATGACTCCTGGTTACATGATCCTCTATCATCATGAGGTTTATAGCTCCTCAGTGCTCAGTGTTTTACTGCTCTGAGCTGGAGCACATCATCTCTTGATGCATCCCCTACCTGAGTACCACTTTTCTAATGGTTCTGTGGTTAGGCTGACACAAAGCCCATGCAAGTACTTGATCTTCAGAGTTAAGGCTGGATGAACCTCATAGTTCTTGAAGAAGTCTGTTGCAGAGAGCTTTCACCAGTGCACCCATCCTGCCCTATGGAATATGTGTGCCTTGGCCAGCATCACACTGAGCCCCGGCTCACTATTCAAGTGTCCTGCAGTTTAGAGCAACATCTAATGAGGCTCTGGCCATCAAGAGAAGAGGGCAGAACTTACATCTCTGCTGAGTGCATCAAGCTGAGGAGTCAGGTAAAATGGGAGTGAAACACATGAATGACAAGTAACTGTTGGGGAACCCAGCTCTCCTCTTGGTCGCACTGCTGCACATCTGGTAACTCATTCCCTGCTCATGTGGGATTCATAACCCTCCTGAAAGGGAGAGTAAAGTGATGTGAATGTGGCCTACAGTTTTCTGGAGGGGGGCAGAGGAGGGAAACCAGAAACTGAAGCAAGTTATGGTGTAACAGGCACTGTTCTGGCTTTTCCAGCACAGAGCGACAGGCTCCGTATGCAGGAGGGTTGTGGTCTGAGTGAGCAGCCAGTGTACAGCATTCTGGGGCAACAGCAGCTTCATGGCAGGGGGTTAGTGAATGACAGTCAGAGGGCTGAGCCTTGGCAACCATAAAGAGAAGGGGTTGTCAGTCCCTTAGGTCCCCTTCCTTTTGTAAGGATACTGCTTTTCTCCCAACTCTATGGCTGATTCTTGGAGTGGCCTCAAATGACTCTTAACACTTCCCAAAGCAGGAATATTATTTATCCATATGACCCAGATACCAGGAACCTCACTAATTACAAGGCTCTCTGAGATCCTTATTGGAAACATCTATCCAGGAATTGTTTTGCATGTGATGGAGGGTGGAGTCCAGCAACCCACAAAATGAAAGGTACAAAGAAATACTGTTCTGTATCTAAAAAAGCCTTTGGCATCTGCCTCTCCTGTTGAGTCCAGTGGGCACCAGCTTAAGCCCTGCTCGTTATTCCAACATTATGGTTGCTAATACAGGGATCGGGATATTGGACTGAAAAGCATCCAGGCATTTAGTAAACTTGCCTTCCATAAGCGAAGGAGTGACGTGAACGTTCGAGTTTGGCTGTTGACTGCTGACTTTTTCTGAGAAGTCTATAAACAGCAGCCAGGTAGTCTCTCACTTCTTGCTTCTCTGGACTGTGTTGTTTTTCCATGGACAACATGTCCTGGACCTTAGAGGGCTGGCTGGAGCTCGGTTCATTCAGCCTGGCTGTCCCTAGTGGCAGATAATGCATTGGGGAGGGCAAGGGGCTTGGAAATGTCGTTGTCAGAGCAGCTGGAAGAACACACGGGCTGTGCTGACGGCAGCAGCCATTGCAAGCGGTCCCATGGACTGGTGCCTGTGCTGGACCTTGGCTCCGCTGGGTCTGACCAGGACACTGTGGCACTGCAGAGCTGAGATGTGGATGGGGATCTCCTGGGGCAGGGCTGACCTGGGGAGCCCCTTGCTGTAAATGAGACCTCTCTGTGCCATCTGGTGTGGAAATGGTCTCTGGTAGGGGCTCATCCCTTCTGGAAGGGGCAGATGCTCCTGGGGAAGATCAGATTTGGCTGGGAGGGGAGCATGGGGTGATGAGCAATCTGAACACTCTGAAAACTGAGTTAGTTACAGCTGACAAGTTTGCTGGCAAACTATCCCTCCTGCTCCCCAGGAATTAATGGCACAACTGGAGGGTGTTCATTTACCTGCCACCCTGGACCTTTAGTCTCCTCTCAGGGTATTCCAACTGATAAAAACATAAACATCAGTAACACATTTGCCTTCAAGAAAGCATGGATTTTCTTCAGCACTGAAGCTCAGCACAGCTCTTCTCAAACACTGCCTGGCTCCCTGAGTGCTTACCCCTCACTCAGCATCACTGTCTCTGCCTTGTAGATAACCCAGGCTTGTGCATGAGATCAGTGACACTAATCAAAGTTTAATGCGAATCAATCCATGTCATGCCTAAAGGAATGGTCAGCAAATTAGTATTGGTCCTGATGACTTCATGCAAGTTACCTGATACCCTGTGACTGGTGGGGGCAGGACTGTGGATCCAGGGACAGCTGGAGCCATCCTCCTTGCTCTGCTCCTGCACTTCCATTCCAACCTCAGTGAAACAAATTAGCTGTGCTAAGTTAATAATATCTGGCACTTCTTTAGCATCTTCCAGCTGAGGAGCAGGACGTGTTTCCCAGAGGGGAATTGGGCATTTCAAGCCCTATGAAGAATAGCTGTCACCTTCACTGTGCAAAGTCAGGAAGAGGATTTAAATGATCTAACCAATAGTTCTTGAGGAGCTTATGGCAGAGCAAACCCAAATGTACCAGTTCCTTCTTAGACCCAGGTGTTAATCACAGCTTAAATATTTGTTGTGATTTTGAGATGCATATACACTGATGTATAGATGCAATCAACTGGGGAGAAGTGGGAATGCTTTTTAGCCCCCTGAACAGGCTTAAGACCTGCATGAGGTCAAGCATAAGGCATGATAAATGTGTTTGTTTTGCTGATGTAACATGAGTGATGTTGGTACAGATGTGCTGTGGCTCTTGCAGCTGCTGAAGGACTTAGGGAGAAGTAGGCGAACGACTTGGCTATGTCTGTGACTTTTTCAGTCCTTGCAATGGCCCTCAGTGATCTGTGCATGTGGGCTCAGGTTCCTCATCTTCCATGGGGTCTGTGTTGGCTCCCACAGCAAACAGCAAGAAGTTCAGATGTTGATTTATTTCTTTTTCTGGCTTTATCATCCCATTAAGCCCTTCCACACCGCTCAGGACTTCACCCTATGATGTGATTACAGGGAGGCTGGTTAGCAGAGGTTTCCTTGCACTAAAATCCAACTCGCACCTTGCAGTACCTTCCTGTTGTACATGTACCTACAGTACACCTACCTATAATCTTTCCTCCCTTAACTTTGATACTTTCTGCTTACCCTTCTCAAACTCATTTGGTTTAAAGAAAACGACTGTCTGCTGATACAGTACCTGTTAGCTATTAACACAAACATTTTGGATTGCAAAAGAGTGCCCCTTTGGAAAGTTAGTACAGAAGATCCAGTCCAATGTAATCTCTGCTGTTTATTCTGATCTTTCATTCAACTTCTGCAACTTGTGTGGAATTTAATAAACTATCTTTGGTGTGATAAGTTGTAATTATTACTTTCAAGACAGTTTATGGGATCAACAAATAACTTAGTCACCAGCTAGAGGAAGGTTTCTACTTGCCTTACAGTGACTAAGTAGGAATATGTAACCCACATATAGTGGGGATGCTGTTTGTGCTGGTTCAGTTCCCAGAGCTGCTGGACTGGTCCCTCACTGTGGCTATGCGATGCCTGGACCTGCCAGTGTTGGGTGTCTTGAAGTGATGCTCCTTCTTCATCATTTTCTTTCCACCTGTCAAATTTTATCTGTAAATTTGAATTTCAGATTGTTTTCAGTTTTTGTACAGATTTTTGTGCCTTTTATTTTTTTTTTTGTCAAATGCAAATGTAAAGAATTACGTGGGTTTGATCAAACCTCAACAGCTCTCTCGGAAATTGACTTTTCAGCAACCCCAGAAATGGGATTTCTATGACCAAAGCATGAACACCTCACTGGAACAGACTCCTGTCATGTTTGTAGAAATTTTCATGGGACAGTCCCCACCATTCCCTGGCTGCTTTTGGAAAACATCCACCTGAGAATCCCATGGCTTCAACCTCTGAATGCAACCATGTGATAAAGCCCATTCGCTGCTCCCCCTGCCTGGCACAGCACACAGACTACATCCATTCAGACCACCTCAAGGCCTTTTGCATTCAAGGGAAGTGCAATACTGAAGAGAAGACTCTATTAAAGCTTTTAGAGTCTTCAAATGGAGGCAGCACAACAGAATATTTCTGATTAGTGTTGCACCCATCATAGAATCCCAGCCTGGTTTGTGTTGGAATGGTCCTTAAAGCTCATCCAGCTCCAACCCCTACCACGGGCAGGGACCCCTTCCACTGGAGCAGCTGCTCCAAGCCCCTGTGTCCAACCTGGCCTTGAGCACTGCCAGGGATGGGGCAGCCACAGCTTCTCTGGGAAGTCTCAGCTGGGTTTGGGGCTAATCAGAGGTCTCAGCTGAGGGTATCTTCAGGCTGCTACAAGGGGAGGAGCTCAGGTGGATGGATGGGATGGTGACTGGGTGCAAACACTTCCAGGGAGTGATAAAGGAGTGATGAAGTGCAGCAACAAGTAGCTGGTGTGCAGAGTGAGATGCTTTGAGGAATGAGCCTGCAGGTACTATGCTGGGGAGGTTGTGACTGACATGATTGAACCTTTTGATTTGGTTGGGATTTTGGGGTGTTTTTATTGATGAAAGAAGGTCCATTCAGAAGTGAAAGAGTATTGAAGCTGCTGGTGTTTAAGTCTGGATGGTGATGAATTGTGCTTGGAGAGAGGAAGTAGAGGTCCCTGAGCTTAGGGTCCTGGTTGTGCTTGGTCTTGCTCAGGGGGATATAAGATAGGTTCCTAGTTCAGTCCAAATGGCTTGGCCTAGGCTGTGCCACAAAGCATGACTCAGGGAGCTGTGCTTCTTTCTGGAGCTGCTGTTCTTCTCCTGGCACAGAAGACAGGGACTCCTCCTGCTCCAGTGTCCTAGTGCAAAAAAAGGACCTCTTGTCCATTATTTATTTCCTTCTCCTCTGCATAAAAGAGGCTGTGCTTTGAACTATAAAGGCAAGCACACAGGCACAGTTTAGCCTCTGAGCTACAGAGTCTCCTAGTACAGGGCCCAGTCCAGAGTTTTCCACATGTGGGCTTGAGCCCAGACATCACCCTGACAACATGTGGGAACATAAATACAAACAAAAATAACTTCCAGATGAGGGATGTATGCAATGTGTTCTTTTACTGGCATTTATACTTGCTTATTTGGCTGAAGCAGACAATCGGCTCTGCTTATTGCAACAGGGTAGCAGGAGGATGCTAGGAACAGCGAAAGTGCCTGCTCAGCTGTGTCTGCATCCCAAGGGGGGTATGAAACCCATGGCAGGCACCTCATGGAGGGAGCCTGAACAATTTTCAGAGGGAGACATGGCCCAGGAACCAGAAAGAACAGTCTTATCAGGGCAAAACCTTTTGGGAGACCGTGACTGATGTGTTCAGGTGCTCTTGCTTTGTGGTCCATCTCTTGAGTCGCTTCTTATCTGGCTGTGCTGTGTTAGGTCCTCTTCTTGTGGTGCACCCTCAGGAAGTGGATGCAGTCCCCTGAGGAAAGCAGGTTTTGCATTGTGAATGATATTCTGGGTTTGGCTTTTCTAAGGTGGATTTTGGCTGAGAGAATCCCTCAGCAGCGTGACCTCAGTGGGAGCAGGGTTGATTTGGGCTCCATGCCCAGCATCTCTCAGGTGTCCTGTGGGTAAGAAAGGGACATACCTGGGGCTGTAACACTTTGTCTTTATTGGTACCAGCTTCTCATTCTCTTCTGCATTGTGTGCCTTGCTTATGGGGCTGTGCAGTTTGCTTCTGGTCTCCCCTGAAGCTGGGGCTATGAAAGCAGTATCACAAGCTCCATTTTTTTTATAGCAGAAGATAAAACCATAATCTCTTACATGTGTGTATATGCATTCCTACAGATAGCATTGATTAGAACAGCATATTTTTGTACCATCAGGCTGCTTATCCTGTACAAGAGCCCTTGGGGGGGGGGGGGGGCTGGTCTACCTGGTTGCTGGATTTCTTGCCAACTCATCCCCATGGTAACATCATGGAAGACAATCTTGACACTGTTTTCAAACTGGTGAGAGGAAAAAGGGGCTGGCTGGTGTTGGATGCCCTTATAACTGTGTATCCTCTTTCTATCCCCCTCTGGAAAAATCGGTCTGTGAATATAGCTTTGTTATATCACAATAGCCAGTCCCTGATGCTGCTGCTTTGAGACTGTATGTCTAACAGGTCTAAAAATAACTAACCAAATCACTCAAACAAGGCAGTAAGCGAATAGATTTTTCCCACCTGTTTAGTAATAAACACAAGGCCATGAACATGTATTTCTATATTAGAACATGGCTCTGTGTGTCCTGTGGGTATAAAAGGAAAAACACCTGGCAGAGAGCAAGGGCAGTAAGGCAAGTACCAAGTTGCCACATAAACATATTTGTGTTTGCTGAGCAAGTGCTGCCTTAGACAGGCAGGCAAGGAGAGCGGCTCCCGCTTGCTTGTGGAGCCTCACATTACCAAGCATAGGGAGAGATGACTCTGACAGCTGCAGATCACAGTTAGGTCATACAGGGGGGAGCATCTGAGAGAAGGGACGTGCAGGAATCCTTCCTAGGATTCCTCAGTCTGTGCTGGCCGTCAGTGTGTAAAGTAAAAGTGCATTTCCTTCTTGGAATGTGGCTTCAGAAGGCAGCCCGGAGACAGCGCAACAGCAAAGCTGAGATTTGGTCTGGTGTTCTTAGAGCTGTTTCTCCTCTTTTCCCCTTTTTGGAATCCTAGAACAGTTCATGTTGGAAAGGACCTTAAGATCATCCAGTTCCAACCCCCTGCCATGGGCAGGGACACCTCACACTAAACCATGGCACCCAAGGCTCTGCCCAACCTGGTCTTGAACACTGCCAGGGATGGAGCATTCACAGCTTCCCTGGGCAGCCCATTCCAGTGCCTCCCCACCCTCACAGTAAAGAACTTCTTCCTTAGATCCAATTTAAACTCCCCTTGTTTAAGTTTTAACTCTTGTCTTGTCACTACAGTCCCTAATGAAGAGTCCCTCACCAGCATCCTTATAAGGCCCCTCAGATACTGGAAGGCTGCTATGAGGTCTCCACGCAGCTTCTCCTCTCCAGGCTGAACAGCCCCAACTTTCTCAGCCTGTCTTCATATGGGAGGTGCTCCAGTCCCCTGATCATCCTCGTGGCCTCCTCTGGACTTGTTCCAACAGTTCCACGTCCTTTTTATGTTGAGGGCACCAGAACTGCACACAATGCTCCAGGTGAGGTCTCAGGAGAGCAGAGCAGAGGGGCAGGATCACCTCCTTTTCTGGGGTCTATTGCTTAGAGAGTTGTCCCTTGGGATGCCTCAGTACATATTCTAATCCTTGTCCTTGCAGGAATATCTCTGCTGGCATGCAGAGCAATCCTTTCTCAGCATCAGTGTAGAGGTGACTCAAGGCAAACCTTTCCTGGTTGGGTTCATGGTTGCAGAGCTGTAATATGGGGGGTAAAAGGTGAAGGAGGTACAGGAGGAAGCTGTGGGGAGAGTGTGCCCAGGTCGTGCGAGGGCCTGGGCAGGGAATATCAGGGTGTCCCAATGACAAGTGCTATTCATGTGTTATGAGGTTAAAAATCTCCAAGTGGATGCATCCATCGCAATGGCTCCTTTCCTTGCCTTCCCATTCCTGTTTGCAGGCTGTGGTGTGCAGCTCTCCCAGCCACACTATTTCTGCTCCCTCTCAGGGTCAGCTCAAACATGCTGAACAAGGGGCAAAAGGATAACAAAAAACCCCCAAGCAAGGTAATGTCTAACTGGGACATGTGAAGACATGCGGCCAAATCTGGGGCTATGTGGGTGGGTGTCTTGGGAAGCTCTAAGCTGCCTTTTAGCTCTGTAAAGAGACCTGAAAGTTCAGTTAAGGATGATACCTCTTTCTCTTACTCCATGCAAGACTGTTTAGTTATAAAGCCTTCCATCTAACTGCCTCCAGCTGTAGTGGTGCAAAGGAGATGGCAGGTTCATGCTAAAAATGATCTGAGCCTGTGACAGGCAGTTGTACCTAGTTGCATCTAATTGCACCTAAGCCCTGCTCCTGTAGCACTTCATCACCAGTGACAATGAAGCTGTTGAATAACATAATCATGCTTCACAGCTTGATTTTACACGGTGATTATGCTGACCATTGATGTGTAAAACCTGAATGTTTGAATTAGTGGTGTGTTTTTCACTCTGGGTTTGATACGTAGGGGAGGGAGAACCAGAAGTATTGAAGTGCTGTGATTCAGTGATGTATGTGTCACTGGATTTGGCTGCATGGCCTTTGCTTTCCACCTGGGATCTGCTGTTGTTTAGTCAGAATCACAAAATGCTATTTAATTAGGTCACAAATGGCAATGAACTGTTGTGTCTTCTTTATTAAGGAACATACATGTTTTCTGTATTAAAAGCCTTGAATAACCTGGAAAAATGCTGTGGAATGGACTTGCCATCCCCTACCCCTCCTAGAGGAACTCTGCCTTTGGTTAGAATAGAACAGATTTGACAAATCACTATCCTAATAGGTTTAAGTTGCATCCAAATGTTGTGTCAGCAGCTACTACCTGCAATGAGATCTCCTCAAATGAAACTGCAGGCAGAGGAATGTTTCCAGGGCAGAGGTAGTAGGAAGTAAAGAGGTATTTTTCCTCCTAGTATATTCATGTTCAGCTGGGATGGATGTTGTCAGAGACACATCTAGGCTGGCCATATCCTAGCCACAAGAAATTACTGAAAGCAATGGTCTACTGAGGTCTTTTGGTATCCATGTAGTATAAATGATGTGTTGCTTTATGTTATTACAGTAGAAACTGACAGAGTGAAGTCCTTTCTTCATGTGTCCTTGTTCTACTGGTGGACAAGCATAAAGTAGCACCACTTTATAGGTCCCTCCTGGCTGTCCATAGATGCTATTTCATTGATGAAAGCCAGCAGTGCATATCAAAAGCTGTGGAAAGAGTGGCCTGCCAGACACTTGAAACAGTAGTGAGGGAGGCTAGACATGTTTAAGCAATAGTAGGGAATGGGTCATATAACTTTGCTGCAGCAGTCTGTTACCATTTGGTGCTGCCTGCTGGGCCCAAGGCTAAGCAGAGCTCACCCATGGGATGATTGTCCAAAGGACAGAAACTAATGAGGCTAAAAAGGGATCACACTCATTCTCTTTAGCTCTTGAAACAAGATAATGTATAATGCTGTTAGAGTGTGGAAATCATCAAAACCAATATGGTAAAACACACACATGTTAAGTGATTTCAGACAGAAAAGATCAGAGGAAATAGCTCTACTTAAGTGTGTTGTTGCATGGTTTCTGGTAGGACCCAGCACCAGTGAGGATCTGGATGTGGCATGGGATATGTATGAAAGCTTCAGTGGTCTCAAGGTTCTACAGCTACTTCTGTAGTAGGTCCACGAGGCAACAGCGAACACAAAGTGAGCTGCATGTTTTTAAACAAACAAGAGGTTTTAGGTTAAATATTAACTTCTGGTCATTTCAACTCTGATAGCTTTGGCCTTCAGGTTGATCATTTCATGGGCTCCTTCCTGTTGCTACAGCAACTGCAGCCCTGGAAGACCTTGATGTTCAAGTCAGCAAAATAAATTAATGAAATAATGGAACTAAAGCTTGTCCTGAAATTTGCTTAGGTTTCTATCGATAAGTGTTTGTGCTCAGAGTCAATTGTTTAGACAAACAAGGCTTGGAAATGTACCACAGGGTTTAATGCAATCCTTGTGCAACCCCATCCCAATCCATCAGCTCTTGGGCACTGTTAAAAAGACTGCTGAAAAACCCAATAAACCTCAGATTCTGTGCCCTCCTCTGACGTGATTCATATCCAGTGCTGTTGTTTCAAGAAAGCAAACAGGCTCGTTTGTTCTTGCTGAGTTATCATTGTACACGCTGTAATTCTGGCCCGGGGAACGTGCATGCTCTCAATGTGCTGTGTACCAGTGGAGCGCCCGAGGTGCGACAGGAGCTGACTCGTGGAAGGACAGCCTTCATCTGTGACCCCATCCAGCATGTGCTTGTACACAGCGCCAGGTCTCAGCTGCTTCTTTCCTGTCCCTTTCAAATACAACTTCTGGCTACAAGGTCCTTTCTCTTTGGATCTCTCCCAGGCTTAAAGCATTCAAAACTTCCCTTGAATACTGGTCCTGTTTAACAGACTCTTTCTGGGATGACTTCTTGGCAGGCATAAAACAATATGACTTTGTTGAATTCACTGCAGGTGTGCCATGTAGAGTCAGATGAGGTTTTGGGCAGTTGTTTTTGCAGCAGAAGAAACCTCCTTAGCTCTGTTTGCTTCTCTGAATGTTGAACTTAACCGTGTTGTTTGCATTCGCCCTGTCTAGTTTTCAAGGGCAAGGATCCTTCCTATGTCTGAGCAGTTGTCTCCCCATCTCTGACATGAACAGATGTCCAGAATGAGAGTGTGAACATAACACATTTTTCTATGGGTAAAATGCTCCCTCTTTCTCTTATAGATATATAAATATTTTAATGAAATGTAGGGCTACAGCTGTATTGCTGAGTGCTCATCAAAGCTGCTGCCAAAGCTGCTGCTGTCTTTAGTGTGCAGCCCTGAGGACATCTTGTTTGAGTTGTGTTTCACCATTGTTTTTAAATGTAAAAGCTTTATGGCCCAATTTAAAGTACAGCTGGCAGGAAATGGTGGTTCTTCTATCCTGAAGAACACTTAAAACCTCTCAAAAATAGTCCTGCTTCATGCTGAGATGGACTGGCAGCTCCCAAACTGGAAAGCAGTAGCACCCATTGAAACTAGTTAAAGGCCCAGTGATATGGATTCTCCTGGGGAAGCTGAGGTGTATTTAAATCCACAGCCTATAGGTCTCCTGGACCAGGGTAGATGGCCTGGCCAACAGTACTTTACTACTTCACATTTTATCTTCCTGCTCTGGTTCTAAAAAGTACATGGTGGACCTGAGATAACAACAGTTTTACTGAGCTGTCACTGTGAACGCAGTTCCCAGGAACTGTTTCAATTTCAGCGAGTCAGAAACTTCCTGCTTGTCTCTCATCCAAAGCCTGTTGAAGTCAATGAGAAACTTTCCTCTTCAACAGAATCTTAATGACTATTAGGAAGAGCAGAATAAAGGCACAATGACATCAGGAATTTGCTCTCTTGGTGGAGGCCTGTATTGATCTTTGTTTATTCTGAACTAATGAAAAATGGGAATGGGGCTGTTGGAGAAAGATCTGGACTTCCTCTGGGTTTGAAAAATGGGGTCTGAGACGTGTTCATGGCCACCAGAATCCATGTGCTTCTTTGATTGCTGGAACAGTCCAGCAAGAGATAGGCTGCCATTAGACCACATAGTGATACGCTGGTCAGATGTGTGCTAATACAAACTCATTCCAGAGCTGCTTTTCTTCTTTAAAGCAAAACAAAACTAAACCCTGAGCCAGCAACACAGCCCTGTCCTCCTCAAAGCTCTTGGCTGATAGAGCATCATTGATTTTAACGATCGCTGGAAGAAACTAAAGGCAGCAGCTGCAGCATCATAGGGATGTGTTTTATTGGGGTTTAACAGTATAAAGGTAAGAACAAATGACAATAAAAGACAAATGAAATCACCTCTCCACTTAACTTCTTCCATAGGAATGCATGTGTGTGTACATGCACAAAAATATCTTGGTGAGCTATTAGCCTGGAAGTTACTCAAGTCTTGGAGCGATCCAATTCTCTCGGGAAGAAGAAAGTAAAGCTGCCAACTTCATGCATCAAGTGGAACAATAATCCTGAGCTGAGAGAAAAGCTTCCAAGCCTTCAGATGGTGAATTATTTATCTGCTGACATAGAACAATACCCACTTTGTAGCTGATGTGCAAGATCCTCTATGTGCGTGGCATTAGAAAGCAATTGGGAGTGGAGTTATACCATTATAGTGGTTGGGTTTGTTAATGGGGGAAACACCCGCTCCCTCCACAGCATTAAAAATCTATAATTGGCCACAAGGGAATCCAAATGTCTCTGGCAGCTCCTTTTGAGGTGTTTGACTATGATGTTACTGGGACCAAAGGATGCTGCTGGCAAAAAGTATCGGAGTCAAAGTCTCATTTCTCTGGCTTATTTTGGCTACAAGGCTTCATCACAGGGCTCTTGTCTCCAAGACCTGCCTGTAAAACACCTTTTGCACTGTGCTGCTGGGAGGATAACAGAAACATGGTTTGCTTCTCAACAGGGAAGAACCCTCTCTCAAAGTGAGTCTTTGTCCCAGGATTGCCAAGCCTTGGCCCTCCAGTTGAGCTCACAAGCCAGAGGCCTGGCTAAAGGGAACTGCTTTCGGGCTTTCATCGTCTGAAGCCCTGTCTAAGAACTGGGCCCATTCATGCAGAAACTACCCGAGCTCTAATAACTTCACAACATCATCATAAAGCTATGTAATTAGCACCAGTTATCTAGAAGCAAAAAGACTTTGTATCTCATCACCAAACCTTTGAGTCAGCTTTTAATTGCTTTAACCTTTACTGAAGGTAAGGTTTGTAGGCTGGTTGCATCATTGTCTGATCAGAAAATGGGTATTGCTCTCTCCAGCATCCCTGGAGCAGACAAGGTGCTGCTGCATGAATGGCAGAGGAAAGCCCTAATACCACCCTGCTATAAAAAGCGCCCACCCTCACATTCCTCTGTACATTGTGATGCCAGGGCACGAGCTGTAAAAAATAGAATCATAGAATGGTTTGGGTTGGAAGGGACTTTAAAGCTCATCCAGTTCCAACCTGTGCCAGCACCTCATCACCCTCACAGGGAAGAGCTTCTGCCTAAGATCCCATCTCAATCTCCCCTCTGGCAGGTTAAAGCCATTCCCCTTGTCCTTTCCCTACAGGCTGTTGTCCAAAGCCCCTCTCCAGGTTTCTTGTTGGCCCCTTTAGGCACTAGAAGCTGCTCTATGTTCTCCCCAGAACCTTCTCTTCTCCAGGCTGAGATGTTTAGTAGTCAGAGATGTTCAAAGTGCTAAACATGGGTATCTCCTGATGGGAATAAGTGCACATAATAGGCAAATGTCCTCTGCCTCATCATCAGACTGGTGACATGAACTGCCCTCTGTGCTGGCTTTCTCAATGAGGAGGTTGGGTGCTCGAGAGAGGCTACCCCTGCAGCTGGCCATGCAGGTCAGGGCCAGAGCACATTGCATTGCTGTTGCCTGCTGGGGAGATCAATACAGGACTTCAGTCTCCACCACTTCAGCACCTTTCATTGGGACAATGCTGACATCCATTTAACATGTGAAAAACATCCACGTGCATTCCAGGTTCCCACTGAGGTAGCACACGTCTTGCCCAGGTTGCTTGTATGTAGTGATACCTGTCTGGATGCATTGCCTCTGCTCCTGGGAACTATGGCTTTTGGTGTATATCACTCAAAATAGAACAGTATGGAAAAAAAACCCAATCATGCATGGGGGAAAGGAAGATCAAGGATATGAAGACCCCATCTCATGTTCTAGTGCAAACTAACTTCATGTATCACTTTCCAGAGAGCTCAGTGAGAAGGACAAGGCATTATTTAACTGGAATACCATGGACAGGAGGAAGGCACCTCAGCTCTTGCTGTGTCATCCAGAACAGGAGAAGGCATTGTGGAAGTGTAAGATAAATGTGGTTTGGTGGTGTTTTCCCAACCACCACCCCTAGCTAATGAGAAGACCAGTTCTTGTGATCAGTCTGGGTTTTACTGGTGGTGAGTTGGCACGACTTTCTTGTGCTAAACAACACAGGAGACAAGTTCCAGGCATATTAATCAGGCCAAATGTCAATGGAACTGATTTAATCTATTCTCTCAGGCTCAGCTCCTTCCTTGGCTGTTGTTTTGCAAAGGAGCATTGATTATGATTAGTGCTGATTACTGTGTTTTTGATAAAGGTGTTATAAGCCACAGTTTTATCTTGTGGTATCAGCTCCAGCTAAAAGGAGAAACCACAGACATGAAACCTTAGTGTTTGCTGCATTCAGTCAACCAGGCTGATGCAATAAAAGAGCTCACATCTATCTCCTGTTAGAGCCTTTGCTTCCCTGTTTCAGCACTGCAAACACCTGCAAGACCTTCTGCAACTATCTAATCACCACCTGTAATGTGACTGGACGGCAGGACTGTTCTCAGCCTTCATCACCTTCACTGTCCTGAGCACGATTGCCAAAGTTGCTCTTTGCCTTCACTTTCTTTGAGCTTACACAACTTTGCTGTTAAGCACATTGCAAACAGCTTGGTGACTGATGAAATATCTTGCAGAGATGACAGCACGCAGTGTAGAACTTCACACTGCACTCTCACATGAGGGAGCCACGTGTTGCAATGGGAGCTGTCAGAAGGCTTCAGGCTTTCTGTCTGACATGCTTGTACTACAAACTATGCCATGATCTGGTGTTTTGAACAAGGAGAACTCCTCTGAACTTGCACTGAATTCAGGTTTGCAGCTAGAGGGACTGTTCATTCAAGCCCTAGAGTTTTTATCTTAAAGACTTTTACATCCTATAACTTTGGGATCCCACCACTGCAGAGGCATTTTACGGTATATGTTCAGAATAACTATCAGTGTGCCAAGTATGCATTAGGAGTGGAAATAACCATTGGACTTGATGATTTTAAAGGTCTTTTTCACTTAGTTGCTTCTATGATTCTAATGTGATGGCATTTGGCTTGCTGGCACCATGGAAGACCTCTTGCCACTGTAGCAAGGCCAGGACTCCTTTGTTTGAAATGGGGGTGTTAGCACATGCCCATGCTTGTGTTGTGCCGGTAGGACTGGCTCTGCACCCTAAGTTGCCTTTTATATTCAAGTGGTATAAGCATGTAGGTACCCAACTCCTAGGAGATCAGAGAGACTGAAAAGGAAAGATTTTTCTCTGCCTTGAATTCTTTCCTTCATCACTTCCCTTTCCAATAATCTCAGTCCCTCCCTGATGTCCTTGCTGCCAGCATCCTCTGTGCCAAACCCCAGTGATGCAGAGGGAGCAAGTCAGCCTGCTGGATGCACCTTCAGTGCGTCATCCCCCTGCATAGAACCAGGCTACCAAAGCAGTGACTGCACTGCCAGCATGGAGCAGTGTGTGGCTCTCAGCAGACCTTGCCCCTCTTCCAGGAGCCACTTGGGTTTGTTGTGGGTGCTGTCGCAATGCCAGGCACTGTCAAATCTAGACAACCTTACTTCTCTTGGAGGAGAGTGTGTGCCTCCCTAGGCTGAGGTCCGGAAGGAATCTGATTCCCAATCAGCATAAAAGCAAATGGATTTTGTGCCTCCAAGGCCCCCAGCTTTGAAAATCTCAGCCTTTAATTCTCATTGGTGTGTGTGGATGGCCAAGCCTGCTCTCCCAAGCGAGGCAGTGCCCTAGGATACCTGACTGGGTTCACTGAGCTGGAAACTTGACCCTCTAGAACTCTTCTTGGACCCTGTAACTGCTTAGCAAGTCTCCCATTTTAACCAGTGCACGCATGTGGCATGGTTTTAATCCTTCACTGCTTTTGGGGAATGGTCGTTTAAAGTGAAATCCTGGCCTGGATAAGTTGGTGGGAATTCTGAACCGACTGCAGCCAGAGCCACTGCTCTGCCTCTTTTGTGTCCTCACAAGGGCACTGGGCAAGCAGAGTGTGAAACAAAGCAGGGGGGTCAGGAGGAGGAAGTCAGGGTGCAGAACTGTGCATTATGCTGCTGCTGCCACCCAGGGACTCCTGCCAAGGAGGGGAATATGTACTTTATGTGCCTCGTACACACGGTCTCTCCTTGCTCAGTGTCAAGGCCACAACGTACCGAGTGCTTTTGTGAGAGAACAAAATACTCAAGTAAATAGCAGCAGCCTTCAGCTGCAAACGGGTCTCGGTTGGTTGCTCCTGTTGTTCAGCTGAGGGAAGGGTGATTGAACCATTACCAGAGGGGAAAAAACACCTATTAAAAGTGAAATAATTCAGAATACTGGAAGTGGCTCCCCAGTGTGAGAGCAACTGTTTGCCTTGGCCACTGACCTGTCCTGAGTCCGTTCTCTTCCCTCCTGGCAAAGCCATGCTCAAGAGCTTTAGGATGATTCTGGACCCTGGAGGGAAACAAAGCTCTTGGAGTGTCCTTGTCCATACCAATACATGGGTTAGCTGGGAGAAACGGTAAACAACAACAGGACGTTTGAACTAGCTGCAAGTATCTGACGGCTGTGACCACTGAAGCAAGGGAAGGACCGGGATTCTAGCTCCAGTGTGAACATTAGGAGTAAAAAGCTTATACTGAGCCATGGAAACTGTAGATTTAAATGTCAGGATACATTTCCTAACAGTGATTTCTGTCAAGTTGTTGAATAATCCCAAAGGGAAGTGGTGGAAATCTCATACATAGAGATATTTCTCAAATTAGGTTTGGATGAAGGCAGCAGGGAATACATATTTGCAGAAAACCAGTTGAACTAGATAATCTAGGAGTATTTTCCCATCTCTAAAGTGTGATTTACGCTATAAACACTGCCAGACCTTGCAAACTAATCTGTTGTACTAAGAGTGACTCAAACACGATTGCTTATATTTTTATACCCCTCATGATGTTAAACATTTGGTTTGCCAGGAAGAGCTGGAGTATTCACTTTACTGTGAATGGATTTCATGAACGGTAATTACTAGGCAATAAATCCATACTAGTGGGAAACGTTTCAGGCCTTGTGCTGGATAATAGGAAAGGATAGGGACTGACTGTTGTGGGGGTTACGTTTTTGTGTGAACTCGGAAGGAATTGAAACACTAATGCTGCTTTTGAAGGGCCAGTTTGGGCAGAGGCCACAAATTGTTCTTTACATTAACAGTAAAGAATGTATTTGCACAGCTCTTTATGTGATGGAAGCTAGCACAGGGACAGCTGGTTTGGATTATGCAAACAGATGCAATAGCTGAGCAATTACAACTTGATCATGAGCCCATGTAAGGCCAGGGGAGCTTTATAGCCCGTGCTTAAACTGCTTGTGATGGGTAGGATCAGACCTGCAGATGGGCAACCTTGGCCATGCCACAGTGGTCCTAGGAGGTTGTTGTCCTGTGGCAGGCTCCGATTGTGCACCAGCACACCTTGGTCTGATGTGGGTACAGGCACTGGGGAACAATCAACTTGACTGTGGTTCATTGGCTTTGTTGGTGTTTCTTCCTGCTATTGAAGTGAGCAATAGGAGGATATGAATAGGTAGGTGTATCTCTGGGCAATTCCCCACCACCATTTACAAGGGCCTGTAGGAACAGGCCAAGGGGAATAGCTTGAACCTGCCCAAGGGGAGACTGAGCTGAGCTCTTAGGCGCAAGCTCTTCCCTGTGAGGGTGCTGAGGCGCTGGCACAGGGTGCCCAGAGAAGCTGTGGCTGCCCCGTCCCTGGCAGTGTTCAAGGCCAGGTTGGACACAGGGGCTTGGAGCAGCTGCTCCAGTGGAAGGGGTCCCTGCCCATGGTAGGGGTTGGAGCTGGAGGAGCTTGAAGGTCCCTTCCAACCTAAATCACTCTGATTTTGGGGGAGAGGCCATTTCTTGTGTGTTGCCAGAGGAGTTTGCTACTGATCGTTACAGTAATTACTCTCAGTGGTAACCAGGTTTCATATTTCTACAGACACACTGAAAAGAGAGCTTTTTGTCCCAAAGAGTTCAAAATCCAAACCTGCATACAGATCTATTGATCTGTGACTGGTTTAGGCACAGGTCACCACAGTACCAACGCATAACCAGGCTTACCATCCCCCTGCAGGCAAGAGGGCTTTGACTGGTGGTGGCAACAAGAGTAGGGTTAAGCCCCTATAATCTGTGTCACTCCATTCAGTGTTTTTAGGTATTGTTTTCCTCTTCCTGTTCGTTAGAAAGGATGTACAGGTTATCAATAAGCTACCTACAGCTTCATTTCCATATATACACTTATATATACATATACATATGCACATAAATACACTGTAAAAATGTTAAGAAGAAGTAATTACAAGCTTCCAGATGTCCAAACCCAGCATTATCTTATAATCATCAGTCATGGGGCTGCATTGGAACTGTGGTCCAGCACTGCTGAGGACAAATACAAACTCATCAGGGGAAAGATGTGCACTTGTGCATTCAGGAGCTGTGCAAAATGTCAGCCTTTAACTGCTTGTCATAAGAAGCCATGGTTTGTGCAGGGGATTCCTGTCCACCTCTTCACCTCCTGTGCCCCAGGGCAGAGCTTGTTCACTGTGTCCAACTGAACTGAGAGGAAAGTCAGAGTCCAACCCTCGGGCTCTCGATGTGACCCTGAAAATAGCATCTATGACCCATGTGAGGCTGGGCCTTCTCACTCTGTTTAATATCACTGACAACTGTGTAGGAGGATTGTTTCTGGCATGTCCACGAGTACTCATAAAGCACTGCTCTGCTGATTAAAACATGTGCAAAACAAACCATGTCAGGTCCTGCCCTCTCCCTCTCTTGAGGCAGTCTGCCCGGCGAGACCCTCTGTGAGCCTTTGTTAAAGGGAAGCAAGAGTGGGAGACTTCAGAAAGCAGCCGCTGTCCTGTGGCTTTTAAGGCTCTTAATAAAAGACAAGCTCAAACTGCTCCCCCATCAACATGAGCTGTCTGTGCAGCCACCCCAATGCTCTCTGGTCTGGCTTGCTTTCTCTATGCCTCCATGACAGCAAACCATGCTGAAGTGGAGCTTGTTGGTGCAGGGTGAGAAAAGAAAAGGTGACCTAGCTGTTGGAGGAGAGCATCCAGGCTCCTGCCCTCCTGCTGGGCATCAAGCCTACCATCTGGCTGTTAAATCACAGCTGGGTCACAGGTTGGCCAGGTTTCCTCCTGCCCTCAGCTGGACCTGGCTCTGGGGGACACACTGCCTGCATCTGCCTTGCAAATGTCTCTCTTTCCGTGTCCCCTGCAGCTCAATCCTCACATCCCTCCCTGTGTGGTAAAGAAGGGGATGTGGGTTTCTCCCAGGCCTCCCCTTCAGTGATGGTTCATACTGTTTTAGCAGCCCTGCTCATTCTAGTCTTGTCTCATTCTGCAAAACACACCAGCTATTGAGTCTCCTTTTTCATCTTGTGCTCCTGTTTAAGATCTTTCCCTTATCACAAGTTTTTCCTCTGCTGGTGTCCTCACAAATTGCATTTGAATTACAGCTCTAAGCAAGGAACAAGTACCCTTATCTGTTTAGTAATGACTTCTGGTCATCTCAGATAAGCATTCTGGAAGCACTTGAAGATGCTCAGAAGTGTATGAGCAGGAGGTACTGAACACTGCATAGGTTTAGTTCTTATAGAAAACTGTATTAAAGGAATGACAAGGCTTCACATTTGCTTAGTGCTCTGCTGTATGGCATTGGGCAGACCCTAAACTTTCACTCCTGCCTTTGTGATGGGAATAATATACAGCCCACTTCAAATTAGATTGGGACCTCTTAATTCCTTCTCGGATTACACCCTTGCTGTGCAAAGATTGAGTTTTATTACAGATCCTAGACCAACCTTCATCTCGTGGTGTTTGATCACTGAATATTTTCTTTGGCCAGCTGCTTTTCCACTGCAATTCCTGCTGTGACTTTCCTAACACTGCCCTTTTTGTCAGTCTATGTATTTTTTGGGTTGGAACCGTAGATCTCTGGATAAGCAGTATCAAGTATTGCTTTGAATATTGAGCAATTAGATGATAGAAAGCTCTTCCACAAAGGTCTCTGGTGCACATACAGTTATCAACAGTGCTTTGGTGCTCTGTTCCCTTCTGCTTTATTAACCCTGGCCCTGTGGGCATTGAGCAATGACCCAAAAGATATCTGTGCTGCACGTACAGTGCATTCTGCTGGCCACTTCTACACAGCGAGAGAACAGAACAGATTTCCAAAGCTGAGGACTTGTACTTCCAAACACATTTGAAATGTCAGCATTATGCTTGCAAACATCCACGGCGCATGCATGGCTATTTAGCATTGGCTCACACTAACCTAAATGGGGACAATTTGCCTCTTTACAGTGGCTGTAGCTTCAGCAGCTACAGGAATATCCAGCAGGAATATTCCGTACCCTCCCTACCATCCTTTCTCTGCAATGAGGTTTTTACTCATTCATAAAGTGACTCTCAGTGGGATGTGATCCTTCCTTCAAGTGAAATCTAGGGGATTTGTGTTTTCTCTTTGTGCAAGTGAGCAGGATGTTTCCTAAAGCAGGAATTGAGGGAATGGTGTGGAAAAGAGCTGTCTGATGGGGTAGGGCACACACTCTTGTGCAGAAAAGCTTATTCAGTATCATGCAATGGGCTTTATTTTTACTTCTGAGGGCTTCTCTGGGGCTTTGTTGGCTATAGGACAGCAACATAAGAGCAATATGTTACTCATCCAAAGCTACCTGGCACGATTACCTTAAAAAAGAATAGAGCAGTGCATAAATACAGCACAGAGGGAAGTGATGACAGCAGCCACATTTCAAATAGGTTAATCTCTGTTTAAATGGTGTTTTGATGAAGAAAGATTAAATGATGTGCTGGAAGTGGTGCAGTATGACTAATAAGAGAATTCACAGTTCGAAGTGATAGGAGAGGAAATATCAGAAGGGATATAAACCATCAGGCATCCACACACTGGTGGATTGTGAGGATAAAAATTTGCTGATTGGCAAAAGTTATCACTTTTGGCTGTATGTTTAATCTTCCTCGGAGATGTTTCAGCCCATTGGAACTGTCTCAGGAGGATCCAGAGATGAAAACTTGGGCCCAGAAGTGTCTTGCAGCAGCTCCAGGCCATGGCTGTGTGAATGAGTTGGCCTGAGATAAATTGGGGCTGGTTTCTGGCTTGTCTGTTCCTGCCCAGTGACAGCCTAACTGCCCACTATGGGACTGCAGAGGGTGGAAGCAGCTTCCCATGGTTTCATGCCCAAGGAAGCGCACTGACATTTGTCCAAGGATGCATCCAGCTGCAGACAAGCAGCTCCTTGCAGGATGGCTGTCACCGTGTGTTGTTTGTGTAGCTATAAAACAGGAGGGAACAGCAAGAACGTCAGAGCCCCATTGATTTGGCAGGGGAGCTGAGATTTTCAATTACATGATGAGTACTAACGTTGTGTTGCAACTCTATGTGTACTTCTTCATGGATTTTCCAGTATTTATTAGGCCCCTTAGGCTGGGTATAAGTCATATTAGTGACATATAATAATAATTAGTTCTGCTTTACAGAAAATAACACTGGAGCACGAAAATGATCTGGCAGGTGCTTAGCTTAGGGCTAGAACAAAATCCATCCCCAGCAGCTCTCTAATGAAGCTATATTGGCATAGCCCTTGAGATGATGACACTTCAGCTGTTGTTCAGCTGAATAGCCTGGGGTTACTGTCCACTTCAACTAGCAAAGCTCAGCTCATTTTAGTGGGATATGGAAGAATTTGCCCTAAGGCTTCTTCCTTGTAGATTGTGCTACACCCATGTCACTGTGCAGTACCATGGTGGTACTGCAAGACCTTGGAGATACCACAACACCAGGAAGACAGGACCCAGCAGCTTGAACCAAGCCCTGCTCCAATGCTGCAGGGACCACATGAAACATCTTCTGGCAGAGATTTTGATCCTTCATCCCTATGGCATTGGACACGCAGAGGAAAATACCAATAGCAGGAAAACATCCAGCAAGAGGTTTCCATGAACTTTTCAGTTCAATTACTGTATTTTAAGCCCTATCCAAAATCTAATGGATCAATGGGAATCCTTCCAGTAACTTCAGCTGGGGTCCTATAAGGTTTTAATTAATGTCCTATTTACTGTGATTATGCATGCTCCTCTCTCAGTACCACTTGGGGTTGTGCCTCCAAGAAAGAATGAAGCAAACGAGGCTCCTCGGTCAACATTCTGCAAATGGCAACAAATTAAATCACTTGGGAAGGATCTGATAGCAAAGGTTTGTCTCCAACTGTCAAAAAGATTTCTATTATAAATGGAGGGAGAAAAAGCCATTTTGAGCCTGTTTATGGCTGAGTTCCAGCTGCATTAGGTTTAAGGCTAATTTTCTGATGAGAGGTAGACATTTATTGTGAAGACTGGAAATGTCTTAGGATGAAGTAGCTGTTGGAGTTAATGTGTTTGGCATCAGACTGCAAACTCAGCTGGCTCAGAGCATGCTCTAGTGTAAAGGAGCAGGCTTCTCCTGTGGTTATCTTTTTCCCTTTGGGCAAGTGTCAGTCCTGTGGTGTACCAATCCCTCATTCTCCAAGTTTCTTGTGCCTCTGAAGGAATCTGTCCCATCTCTTCTTCAGCCGTGCTGCTTATTAGCTCAAAGAATCCTCCCTTTTCTCTCCAGCATCCATCCCATGTCCCATCCTCAGCAGCTACTATGTTCCCTAAAAACCAGACAGGATTTTAATGACCAGCCAGCCAAGAGAGGCTGGTACTGAGTGGCAGCTTGTGGGTGCTCAGGTACCTGTTTGCACCCACAAATCTCTGCCTTGTACTAGAAAATAACTGGGTTTGAAACCACAGAGCAACAGACACAAGGACAGGGCTGTGGTCAGGGCTGAGCTGAAAAAGCAGTGTTCATCCTGGAGAGCATCACTTGGTTTATGACTGACTCCCTCTGGGCTGCTTTTAGTGATGTGGGAATAGGAATGATAGTATGTATTCTGTAGGAGTGTGTGTGTGAACACCCAGAGACAGGCACATTCAGAAACAAACCACAGAACACACTGCAGTGCTTGAACACACTCCAATGTGTCTATGGACATCTTGTTCTCCTTCTGTCCTTGAGATATCGGGTTTCCTTGTTTACAGTCTGCCTCATTCAGGATCTGGAATTCCTAAAGAGCAGCAAAACACTATCATGTGACTGAAGACTTATTTCCAGGAAAAGCGGAAGAGGTTCTAGGAAAGGTCAGTTCTCACTTGCTCCCGTCAGGAATACCGAATGAAAGAGATGGAGCCAATGTGAAGTCCCTGATCATTTGTCTCTGTTGTGCCTGGCATGAGATCTAAAGGAAAACCCAATGCTTGATGCAGAGTTCCTCATGTTTTATTCCCTCTTCAGTGGGTTATTGACACACAACATTTCACACAGTAGCAGGATTCTTGCCTCCTTGTTAGATGCTGCATACATGGTTCCTGGTACTCTCAAGGTATTCATGGGCCTGGATGAGATGGAGTCTGAAGGATGAGCAAGGCTGAAGCCTGCTGCTGACATGCTTTGTTTAGCAATGGATGGAAGATGATGGGTGTGATGGAATGAAGTGCTAGAAAATGTGATGAAAATCCCTAGCTACCCATCCAATGGAAGACTGGGAGAAGCTCATAGGGGTGTCTTGTTAAGAGCATGGTAGATGTCTGATGGCTGCCCTGTCCTGCATGGCCTATTGCTGCTACAAGGGAGGGATGTGGTGTGAGGGACACTGGGAATTCCTGGAGACCTGCTGCTGAATCTCTCCTAGGACTGCAGCTACTGCTTCCATCCTTCTCACCTTGCTGGCAGCAGCAGGAGAACCCTTAGGTGATGCTAGATCTTGAATCTTGTTCTGATAACATCGTGGTCAACAGCAGAAAACCCCATTGTCTGAATTGCTGCCCTGCAGCTCTGTGTCTTTGTGCTTTGAGGTGCTGGGTTTCCTAGTCCACCTCCAGCAAGAGCATGTGCAAACATGCTGAAGTGTTAGCAAGAATCCTGCAAAATGCTCATGTACTTAAGTCCTGCCTTAGATCCAGGCTCAAACTCTCAGCCCTGGGCAGGACCAAGCCTATGATGATTCTCTATTTCTGCACCAATCTGCTGTTAAATCTGCATTGAGAGCTTTCCTCAGGCATCCTCCACTCATGGAACCTACTCATACATCCAAACAGGTCACCCACACAGAGTCCTGTTGTGCTGTATCAGCATTGTAAGAGTCAAGGGTGAAGCTGCAGCTCTATTGGCATGTGAGAGATACTTAAGACTCCATTGACTATTCCAATGCAAATCAGTGTTGGATTATGGAGCAAATACAGAATTTGGAGAAGGAAAGAGGGGTCTTCAGATTAATACCAGAGATCAGCCATGGGCTGATCCTCTTTTTGAAAAGTCACGCCTTTGGATTCATAGCATCCTGCAGCAACCAGTATCATAGGTCCACAAGGCTCAGTGTGAGATATATTGTGTGCTTGTTTGAAATCTATGTTGTAGTATAATGCAGTATTTAGCCCTTCTGCATGTTTTCCCTTGCTTAAGTGACAACATCAGGCAGTTGTTACCCAGGTTCAAGTCCCTTGTATCAATTGGGCAGTGCAGAGGCACATTCTGGCTCCTGTCAATGTGCAGTCATCTGGCCACTGGACTCTGTGTAGAGGAGTGACTTTGAAGAGAAAGCCCTGGACCAGAAAAGCCCTACCCCAGAAGGTGCCTGCCTTACTCAATTGCATTGAAGTTTGTACTGAGTGAAGTCTTGGACCATGCAATCTGTTTGCTAACCAGAAGCCTTATGTGCTGCCAGGCTGCAATGCCGTGTCAGTTTGAATCAACAAGGCTGACTTTTGCTTTCCTGCGATCCCATCTGAGCTGCTATCAGCTTGGATCCAGCCTGGTGGATCGATGAAAGTCCTGATGCTGTACAGACTTGTTTTTCAAGTGGCATTGATAAACCAGTGTTGCAAGATCCTCAGCTCAGACTGGGTCTGGCTAACTAAAGGTTGTGAAACTTCCAACGGCGACAAGAGAAGGGGGGGGGGAAGGCAAAAAAAGAGCAAGAAAGCCCATTCTCTCTGTGTTGCAATTGTGAGTGCAATCAGCTGCAAACAATACTTCTTTCACTGGCTGCTCGGATATTGTTTTAGTTGGGTTCATGGAAAGTAATTTCTCTATATTCAGCCTGATGTGTCTGACCTGAGGGTTAAACCAAAGAAATCTGCTTGCAGGAAAGTTGTGAATGCAGAATTCTGGCATGGCAGCCCAAGTCCTGCCTTCAGCTAACACCATTTGTCTCAGGATTGTGACTGCAGTGAGCAATTGGACAGGGGAAGGGAAGAACATCTGTAAGCTAAAAACCAAGCTGTGACAATCATCAGGAATGGAAATACTTGATTAATGAGCAATGCTTTAATGAAGATATTTGCTGTGAAACAGCTCCCAGGGCCACACTGGTGCTTCAAAGCATTCTTCCTCATCTTCTTGGGCAGTGATGGCTTTAGCTGTTCTGTGCCATAGATAAATGAGAGGACCCAGAGGACCTGATTCCCCTTGCTCAGCGTTTCAGCAGCTTGCTTTGGCTCAAAGTGTAGGTTAGTACCTGAAACATGAAGATCCTGTGTTTAATTTGATCTGACTCCCACAGCAACGTACTGAAGTATCCATGTATCATGTTCAGGTGTTAAACTGCCCACTGATACCCAAGTCAGAGCCTAGTGAGTATTCAGTGATGGTGGCTGGATTATGGCACAGCAGAGAGGCTCAAGTCTTGGGCTGTGAAGGTGATGTATAAGCAAGGGACACACAGGCAGCTCCTACCTCAGGGAGGTAGGCCAGAGCTCAGCAAGACTTTCCCAGCACAATCCCTTAAGTAAATTCAGAGGAAAGGGAAAAAGGGGGAGAATTGACATAATTTGCACCTTGGAGTTAAGGAAATCAGCATAGGTCTAGGGAATTCTGCCCCAGGTCTCTGTACTTCAAAGAATAGATTTGCAATGAGATTTCAAGCCTCCAGAAGTGCCCCACAAATACAGACCAGAACAAACATAATCTAATCCAATCTAATTTAACTTTTTTACTGTGAAACGGCCATGAAACACCTAAGACATTTTTACTTCTTTTAGATGTTATGGGATCAGGTCATGCATGCTGTTCCTATAGAGACACTGTTCCTTAGTGGAATTACCATTTAACTGAACCACAGTATGTTGCAAGGGGAAATCCTTGTTAATGACAGCTCCAACCAGGAGAAGCCTTGTGAATAATTTTACTAGGATCAGTGTAACAACAATAGGAATATCCCATGCTATGAGGATCATTAAACCTCATCCACTGCAGAATTGCTGTTGTGGGTGACCTTTCTTTCAGCGAGGGCAAAGTGTAGCACAGAACAGGTTCCTGAGTCAGCTTACCTATGCCTCAGTGGGCCTGTTTTCAGTGATCTTTCACATGAATGCAAGGCAGAACGAAGATGATGAATCTGAAAGGACAAGGCTGAGGCCCTTCATACCTTTAAAAGCAGTAAATAGTGTTGCATGTGCAGTATAACAACTACTGAGAGCAGAGTTTAACGCCTCTGTTTTCCATTTTGCCTTGACTAGTATCTTGATCATCAGACTCCTGCATTTGTAACTGATGTGACCTTGGACTCTGAATAGAAAGACTAATGACAAGAGAAAGTGCAGTCATTTCTGACCCAGCATTTTAATCAATAAAAACCGATCCTAAAATGACTGACACTGCACCAGCTGGGTCAAGAGTCTGATCCCTCTGTACTTAAGATACTGCTTTGAACCATAAAAATCAAATGAAGTCACGTGTGTAGCAAGGTGCATGAGTAAAGGCATCACAATCTGACACGTGTCTTGGTGAAGCGCATTGAAATCCTCCAAAGGGAGGTGTGATGGAAGGGGGAAGTGTTAATAGTTCCTTTTGACTGTTTATGACTCCTGTTTTGCACAGTTATCACGTGCTGTTGTTTTGAACTTCACTCGTGTTTGTTCTGTTTCCTAGATCTGCCTCTGTGATGGCCACTCCCAGAGTATTCAGCCCTGAGGATATTCATGTCTGGACTGATGAAGCTCAGCTTTATTCCCAGCTCCTCACTGAGAATATGGAAGATTTTCTTCTACCTGCATTTTTCCCAAAGCCTTCCTAGTTTAAAGCTCAGTGGGTTCGTTCTGGCTGCTTTGGTGTCAGCTCTTTGATGTAATCTGCACATATTCTATTACTTCTAGAATCCCCAAACCCGACACGGTGTGTGCCAGACTTCCTGTTGCCTGGAGTTTTGTGTACAGGGGTACGCAAGGTCTGTGTTTAAATTCTAAGCCAGATGTATCACATCTGCATTCCAGTGAACAAAGAAGTTGTGATGACACTCTAGATACAGACTATGGCAAAAAACCATTTACACCAGCAAGAGCTGAAGCTGCAGCACGTAGTGATGTTGAGACCAAGGCACTAATCCCTGACACAGGGTTTGCTTTTTTAGTGTGGGTACAATACCAGGTCTGTGTTAGGCTACTGCAGATGGTTTGTGTCTGCACAGTGTGAGTACCTCTGTATTATACCTCCCCACATAACCCATTTTGGGTGCAGAAATGTCTTGGGATGCTCTTCTTGTTAAGGGGTACCCAAGGCATTGTTCCGAGCTCAGCCTCATTTCTCTTCTCCCTTGATGAATGGTCACAGAATGATATTTTAGTTCTGGAAAGAGAATAATTTAAACTCCACAAGTCAACTGTAGACTGTGCTCTGCACAAAGCAGTGTCAGGCAGTGAGGAGGTCTAGGGTTATGAATATGACCATTCAACACCATTGACTTCTTGAGTTCCTACAGAGACAGGGCTAAGCTCCCTCCCCACCAAATCACTGATGGCTGGCAAGGGCAGGAGCAGCCCATGTTTGGATGTATGAAGCTTCCACATTACGAAAACATCCCTAAAACAACACAGAGGGGAAAATAAAGTGTTTCAAAACTGGAGCCCAAAGGAAAAGCACATTGGCATTCAACAAAGGGCTGATTTTCCTCTCCTGTACAGAGGTGTCTGCCACTTACTCGAGCTGGCAAGGCAGCGTCTCAAAGGGCGATTTAACCAAGTTGCATAAGGCCTTGGCTGGGTGGCTGCAGCAATATAGGGCCTCTTATCTCAGTGCTGGCCACAGCTGCTGCAGATCTTGAAGGAATTATCTCTGTGCCTGTCAAACATCTGCTTCGTAAGCAAACAGAAAGGCTGAAATGTTAGCAGTGCGCGTGATGCACTGCAGCTCATGGGGCAGAGCCAGAGGCAACGCATGGGAGTTTTTCTTCTCACTGGCATCAGAAACCTGATGTCCCAGGAGACTTTGATGGATGGATAGGCCCTAATCCCTCTGTGTTATATAGACCTGAGCCTTGTCATAGAAAAATAGCCAATGTGGTCCAAGCACTGATCTCAGTGCCTTCGGTAAGCTATAAATCATCTACATTTCTCATGAATACTCTGGCACATAGCCTACAGAACTACATTTATTGTCTCTCTCACTACCCAGGAATTGTTCCATATAAACGTGGGTAGACCCGAAAGGGCTGATGCTAAAATCAGGATGTGCATTGGATCCCTTTGAATTTAAATATCTTCTTGCTTTTCTGTCTTCCCTCCCTTAGTCATCACTATATTTTTCCTCTACAATACAATCACAGCGCTTCCTCTGTGACCAAGCTAGCTGCTTTTCTGTACCTCTGGTTGTCTCTCCCTTGCCAACACCCCCCCTACACATAATAAATACCTGGCCACAGGGAGTGCAGGATGACTACGTATTGGGTAACCAGAATACTTTGTCTTCTCTTATTGTGTGGTCCTTATACTCCCACCAGTGCCACGAAACCCCTTGATAACTGCCCATTGCTGTGACTGCGTGTTGATGTGCATGTGCTTTGTGTGCAACATTAACCTTCACACTCCCAAGATGTAGAAGGATCTGTTCTAAATATGAGGACTGCTGCCATACGAGGATACTGATTTTGTCCATTCAAGACTTTCCTTCCTTGTGCTTTATCAAAAACTGCTGAAGAGGAGGATGGTGACAATGTGAATGGATGAGCAACCAGATGGATGAATATAAAGGGTTGCCCTGAGGTCTCTCTCACCTATTTTTCCCCCTGGCAAAGACCTCTAGAAGTTCCTGCACTGTGGTCCTGAGCTGTTTATCCACGTCTTTTTGGCAATGTCTTGGTACAAAGTGACATAGCTTCACATTTCTTTATGTGTCTAATCAAACGCAAACAATCCGGATTGCCCAACTGAACTCTGAGCCAGCAGGTAACTACAGTTCAAAGGCCCTTTTACTCAGTTAACAGGTTGGGCAGCATTTCCTCCACACCCTTCAAACAAAGAGATGGTGTAACACCTAACAGAACTCCTGTCAAAATCTCTGCTTCTAGGGTGAGCTCTTAGGCCAAGCGCCTGAGGCCCCAGGTCTTGAAGGACGCCTCTAGGCTGAGTAGAGAATCAATGCATAACATTCATGTTCAGCTGGAAAAGGTAGGAATTCATCCACTTCAGGCTATTTCCATCTGGAAACTCACAAAGCAGTATCACCTTGCAGTGAAGACACTCTCACTGAGGATTACTAATTCATTTTCATCCCAGTTATGTTGCTGCAATTTTTATCTCATTGTTGTCAATGACACCGGGTGGAGGAGGTGTTAAAATAAAGGAAGATTGTGTTTCTAGGTACAGCTTAACACTATAAAGCAAGGAGAGTGGGGTTTGTTCCAAGCTTTACTGTAGATCTGGGTTGCTCAACATACTTTTGCCTCAGGGCTCTTAGTCTGCAAAGTGGTGTGAGCAGTTACACTTAGCTGTGAATCTAAAATCATTGCTATATTTAAACTGCTTTTTCTGGAAGATAGTGCTGGTGCATAAATAACACTGCAGTGCAGGTGGGTTGGCTCCACTTGTCGTAGGAGAGATCACCTCCAAGTGTCTGCTCAGATGCTGTATTCCGGAGGTTCACATAGGTGATTTGGGGCTCGTCATTCACGTGGATGTCTTGATTTAGTTTGGAGGTGGCATTTGGCTGGACACGTGTACTGTTGTCTGAATGAAATCTGAATCTTCAAAGGAAGGAGAGCAGCAGGGAAGGGACTGAGCCAGGGCTGGCTGTAAGATATGGGGCTCTTCAGCACTGGGGTTCAAATCCAACACACTTAGTAGAACTCACAAGGCTTTCTTGCTGTCTGGGAGCCAGTTGGGAACTTGTGTGTATTGAATTGGTGGATTTTGCTATCAAGTTATAGGACAAACGACTCAATCAGCTCTAAGGACAAGCTGGGAACAGTGAAGGAAACTGTGAATAAACTCTGTCAACCCAGGGCAGCACTTTGATGCTTTAAAGGAGTGATGCATGTGAGAGGAATTAAGTCTTAGTCTTATACTGCCTTTTGACACAGGGAGATAAACTTTAGAACAGATGAACACCACGGCTTCTTCCTGGAAAACCAAGTGGATCAGAATCTTCTCCCAGCATTGTGGTCCTTTCCATGAAACTGGATCCTCAGGAAAACTCACAGTTCTAACCTCCCATTTTCTTTGGTTGGTGTGAGAAGAGACATTAACTTTCCTGTGTGAAAAAGGTTCCTTTCGCATTCATCCTCATGGCAAAAATGGATGCAAGTACAAGGGAGAGATGAAGGGATGGTTTGCCAGCATGGCTGGTGACTAATGGATGTGCAATGGTACTGTAAAACCTGCACTAACCAGGTGCAAGCTTCAGAAGAACCTGGAGTCCTAACATTGTTCTCTGGCCTTGTATCACCCCATGGTTTTCAAGCTGATGTTATGCCTCAGCTCTGGCTGTTTGACAGCAGCCATGGTGTCTTGTGTACTCTAAAAGCACAAGCTCTGGCCGTTCTGAAATATCCTGCTCATGTGAAAACAGACCCCAAGGCACATTGTGATCAACCAGGAGGAAAAAGGGGTTTCAGGGTTTCTCATCCCTGAGGGAAGCTCTCATTTCCCCCCAGGCTCCAGAACCTGCTTGTGAAAGGTGATGAGGGACCCGTGTGCTTCACTCAGTGGGGAGTTACTAACAGCTGTGGGTGACATGCTGGGAGGAAGGTGGCTGTTTGCTAGCCATGTCCCATTTCTCCTGGTCCCTCAGCTCCCCTGAGGATGCTGCTGTAGATCAGGGACTGTGATTGTCTGAAAGGACTCCCCATGTCCAGGGAAACCCTTTTAGTAGATGGGGTTTGATGTTGTCTGGAGCATCATCCTCTGGTCAGCAGTGCTGTGTGAGCTGTTTGCAGCTCCCTAGGTCAAGAGCAGCTGTGTTAGATTGTATTTAGTGTAGGAACAAGCAGCCTATCTGCTGTGGAGGTGGGAGAAGTGAAGTGCTGACCCTACTCCTCATCCCAAAAGGCACCAGAGGAGAGCATGGTCCAGGTGGAGCCTGCAGGTCCTAGTGGGAAAGCACCCAAGGCAGTAGGTAAGGCTCTGCATGCCTCTTGGCTTTATTTATTTGCATAGTGTTGGCTTGCTGGTGCAAAAACTGGTCACAGCATGTGTGTAGGAGTGTATCCTTGCTGTGCCTTCTAGGTGTATGTGAAGAACCGGATGGGCTATCTGTGGTTGGAGCTCATGGTGTGTATTGCTTTGATGTTTGGTTGCTTCCTTTTGACTACGCTTGTTTTGTCCATCTCAGTTTCCTGTTTGTACTTAACCTGGAAACTTGTAATGTCTTTTTGTTGCTGTAACAACTCAGTTATGGGGGTGTATATGTGGTGTTGTCTGGGTGGAAGAGAGGTATTGAGAGGTCAGGTAATACAACTGATGTCGAAAGAAAGGTCCAACTACAATGTGCCTATGTTTCCTAATGCCTAGCAGCAGTTCCAGAACTGCTTTTATTTCTCTGCATTGGGTTTATGCATCTATTCCCATTTCACTTGGACTTTGTGGTCACAGAAGCAGCACTGGGCAGATGCAGCTCACATGGTTCTTCCATATTAAATCTGAAGTTAGGGAGAGAATTCCTGGGCATGTTCAGGTGGAACTGGATATCCCAGGCCAAGGTTGGAACTGCTGGAGTTGTAGAATGTTAGAGCTTTTGCATGAAAGCAAGCAGTAAGTTATGGGTGGTGTGTCAGATTAAAACAAGACAGGCCCCCAAAACCACTGCTATCCACATTCTGACAATGGCAGCAAATAAGAATTAAGTTCATGATTGTGAAACTGGGGTAGGGAGTGACCAAGATCACACATGAAATCACTGAAAGAGCTTGGAGTGTCATCTAAGGATCTGGGGTGCGACCTCTGGCTAGAACTGATGGTTTGGGGTGTCTCAGTGTGAGAGCTTTAACAGAGCCTGGTGCATGTGTTTTGGGTCTCAGTGTTATCCCTATCTCTGTACCCCGCTATCCTGCTCCCTGTCCTGCCCTAGGTGTTCACTCCTATTGCTAACATACAAGGTACCATTCTGGTATGCAATTTTGGATGCTGTAGAAGTGAACTGCCTGGGATAATAAAGCCGTATTGAAAGATTCTTACCATGCATTCACCTTCCTCCTTGAGTAAGAAAGACTATCTGTGGGAAATATCCCACTAATGTGTACCCCAAAGCTACATCCTAATACCGAGAAACCTATTTAGCTTTCTTCCACTGTATTGCACAGGTGAGAATGGGCTCCCAAGTACATGACCTACCATTTCTATAACGAAATGCTTATGCAAGGAGCAGCAGATGTAGCTACAAACCTGCCAGAATGCATCTTCCTCTGTGTCACTGGTTCCTGTTGATGAAACTGGGGTCTCCCTTTAAGGAAATAGCAGATGGGACTCTGAGAGGAGCAAAGAGAATTTGAACAAACATGGTTTCTGTGTTAATCTGGGCCCTGAGAGCTCTAAAAAGGGACTCTCCCAGAGGTGTGTGTGTGTTGGTTTGCAGTTTTGCCTCAGCACAGGTAATAAATAGGAGGCTGCCCTCATAAAGAACTAAATGTACAAGTTTATTAAAGCACCAGTAGCCTGTTGTCTTTCTCTGGGATAAATTTCTTATCTTCTTTCATCACACTTTATAGAGCGTGTTGAGACACAACTGAGAACACTCTGCTGCTCTTGTTCGGGAGCAGGGAGTGTTCCCATGAATGGGAAAACTCCATTTGGATTAATCATGGGTGATTAGGCATCTAATGGCCTCTGCAGTTCTTCAGATCTGGGGGCCACAGCAACAGCTGATGCAAAAATAGTGTGTGTGTGACAGTGAGTAAGAACCAACATGCAAGGGCATGTGCACAGCCCTGTCTGCAGGCATGCACGAGTCCTCTTCTTGCCTTGCAGTTACTTTGGCCAGGTTATGTCTCACTGCTGTCTGCACGATCACCTCAAAAGTAGGGTGAACAAGCATTTCCTGAGCTTTTCTTGGGAATTGCAAGGAGCTGCAGAGTTGTCAGGAGTGTGTTTATGTAGAAATAATACCATGAAATCTGTGTTTGATCTGTGTGTATTTGGTGGGTAATTTTAAGTGATGGGAGGAGAAAACACACTGAACCATCTCTCTTTAGAAGTGCTCCAAAGCCTGTTTCACATCTAGGCCTACTGATCCATTCAGTCCTTCCTCTGGGGAGTTTCATGGAAGGTCTTCATTTCTGCAGGCTGCATCTCTTTATTCTGCTCCATTTGCTTATTGTGAGGGAGAAAGATCTTGTTGTCAGATGTCTAAAAATCCATTTCAAAGTGGAGTAAAAAGCAAGAGATGTCTTTTTTTTGCTCTCCTTTTGTAGAGCCTGCTCAGCAGGACTGCTCCTGACTGAGACCCTTGATTATCAATATGGGAAACTGGCAGAATAAGCTGCTACCTGGCAAATTCCTACATATGACCAACGTGGAAAAACAAAGCTCCTTCAGTGCCAAATAGACCATCTGTCACTATGTTGTGCTAGGTTTCTGGAAGACCAGCAATACAACTCTAATTGTGAAACTGTCTAAAGCATTGCACAGATAATGGTTGGTGATAGGGAACTTTTAAGCTGTGATGAAGCCATGAAAAGATCCTGCTGTGTAAGTCATGCTGTCTGGGAAGGGAGCAATCAGATGATAGCAGTTCAGCTGAGTCCCCAGACCAGCCTATTAATGATGCTTGATGTATCACAGGGCCAGGTATTTGAGGTGAGGCTGATGCATTTCAAAAGCCTATGCAGGCTGGTGCATTGCAGTCAAGTGTGTTATTCATGTTCTTGGAAGGTACCTCTCATGAAAGTATCTTTCTGAGGCTCACTTCAACACGGTGAGTCCCTGTTGCAGTGATTCATATAAAGGAAGGCGCAGAACCTTGATCCCCTCTGAATACTTGTTTGCATCCTGATGACTTTTAAGGCTGAATAAACTATGGAGTGATCAAAGCTTAGCCTGGGCTGAGTGGGTTGATGGAGACGCTGCTAAATGAATGCTGTGCTAATAATTGCTGAGCAGATGCCTCCCAGATTGTCAAATCAGTCTTTTTGCAAGGCTGCCTCTGGGAGGCACGATGCTGCTGAATAGATTCCGAGCTGACAACAGTGAGAAGGTGGCCACAGCTTCAGTTTGTTGCTTCAGTACCTGAGCTGAGGTTGGGAATGCTCCAGGCTTATGTTCTCCATCCAAATGCTTGTCCTTCCTTAGTTCCTATTTAGAGGCTTAACCCTTTGGCATTTTGCTGTAATATGTGTTATTTTATACCAATACTTGCTGAAATGTCCCAGATGGATGTAGGTAGAAATGGAAAACTCTTCAGAGTGCTGTCTTTCTCCTGAAGTAGAGAACCAAATTAAGCTGGTCTTGCAGATCCATCCATTGTGGCATTGCTGGTTACCAACAGTAACAGTTTTTTCCCAACAGTTTTATCCCTTGCAGTTCCTATTCCAATTGTATGATATTATTCTGACTTCTGTCTTATGGAGGGAGATGCTTCCCAGCCTACGCTCCAGTGAGAGGCCTTGGGCCTTGATTCTGTAGATGGAAGTGTCCTTACCCTGGTTTCCAGTAGCGTGCTACAGAAACCTGCTGGTTTCTGTGCTGAAATGAAGTACAGGCATGTCTGTTTGAGGAATTGGGGCCTGGGAGAACAGAAGCAGAATGTCCCAGGGAGTGGGTGCTTTCCACTTCTAATCTCTGACATGTATCTGCTTTGAATATGTTCTTAAAATGCATTCACTTTGCTGTATCTGCTTGGGAGTCCTTTTGCAATGAGGAAAAGGAAGGATAACAGAAATGTTTTACTCTTAGGTTGTGATAGTTGCTTTTAACAGGGGATGGGATTGGTTTTTACTTTGACAAGGAAATCTCTGGCTTACAAGGTCTTGTCCGAGCATCTGTAGGTATAGGAGGGGGGATTTATGGGCATAGATGTCCAATGTCGGCAAAATAATGGGACACCTTGGATGGCTATTAAAGAGGTCTCCCAAATCCTATCTGAAGGCATGGAGCCAGTGTCACTGTGCTTTGTCAGAGGGTTTGAAAATTGTGTGCCTTTCTTGTGTGGGCGATTTCCCAGTGCCTGAAGTCTGCATTACTGCTGTTGCAACGATGGCAATTGTCACCACCAGCTATGGGAATCAGGTATCTGTTACTCATCAGGTCTTCCTTGACTTGCTGGTGAAGGCTGTGTACCTGCAGGGTGATTCAGCCTAAGGCCTTTGGTGAACCAACATCTGGAAGTGCCTGGCTGTCTCTGTAGGCAATGAAGAACAGTTATCCCATTCTGAGTTAGGAGCATGTGGTAGACATCAGACCATGCTCCACAAAGGTCCATCTTCTCATCAATACTTGTTTATTGCCTTCATCTCCAGTTCTGTTCCTGCTCTGATTATCAGCCTTACTGTGTGTCAAGCAAGTTTTCTTGAGACGACCTGTACCCTCTGCTGACTGATGCTGGAGAGGTGATTATAGACTTAAACTGACAGCATCCCCGAGCTGTGGGAAATCCCTTTTAATGCAGTGACATGCTGAAGTGTGCCACTTGTTAGATAGAATATGACATATCTCTTTGGTGTCTGACTGCATTTGTTTGCTACTTCCTTCCAGTAATAATGGACAAATTATGCTGTCATGGACTTTAGAGGAAGTAGGTGCCTATGGAAGGCATTGGTGCTGTGAAGGCTTTGAGACAGACTCTCATTGCAAAGCTCATCTCTCTCTCTGGCAGTCAGAGAGGTTTCAAAAATAACCTAGACCACCCTGGGAAAGAGGGGTGAGCATGATGCTGAGATCTGGCATTAGTATAGAGGACAAGGAGATAAATAACAAGAAGGGAGGAAGCTTTGAGTTGCTTTGATGTTAAATTGTTTCCTGTATGGTTTTTAACATATGATGTTTATAGCAGAAATCTGTGACCTAGAAATAGGAGCCCATGTTGTGTCAGTGCTGTTCAGGATGCAGCAGGGTCACCTGGCTGGGCAAGACCTTGTGCTGAGCTCTTCTCCCCATTGCCTGCAGTTACGTGCCTGTGCACTCGTGCTGCAGAAGCCCTTCCCACTGCACAGCATCTGTCATCATGTGTTGAAAATAATCTGAAGCTAAAATGGGAACATTCCCTTTCCTTTCCTCTCCAGCCAGAGCCCAGAACAAGCAGCAGGGGCTGCCTTACAGACTTGCAAGCAAATTGTGCAAGACCTTGGCAATGAAAGGATGTGGCGCGTGTCTCCACAGCTGGAGAGCTGTTGCAGGAAAGGGTCAAGGGACCCTATGCAGGGCTGTGAGATATGCCAACATAAAATCTCAGCCTGCATTGCCACATTTCAACTCCTGGGTGATGGAAACGAGTACTGGTAGGAGCACTGACCTTTGGATCTGTTTTGCTTATAATATGTTGTGTCCAACCACAAGTCTTCAAGTTATGGAGAGGAGTAATTTTCCCAAATAGTACACTTCTGTTTTCCAGTGACGCATAAAGGCGAGGTAAATAGTGGGAAATAAAACACATTTAATGGGGATGACAGGAAGACAGATGGTTGGTGGTGGATCACTTACTACAGGCCTGAGGATGCCAGCTTCTGGGTGGAGATGAGCACTGAGAAAGTGCTCAATTAATCTCACTGGAGCTCAGTGAGCTGCTTGTGTTCACACTCGCTCATGAGCTGCTGTGGGAACTCGCCTGCCTTTGTATGTGTGTTGCCTCTAAGGATGCCTGTCCAGGAGTGGTTGTTCCTCATACAAACACCTTCCCTCTCAGGCAAACAAAGTAATTTGTGCTCAGACAAGTATTTGCAATTCTCCCATTTGTAATTCATCCTTCAAAAAGCATTATCAGTCAGCTGTGGTGAAGAAATAATGCCATCCACCCCCAAACCCAGGGCAGCAAACAGCCCATGAGCTCTTCAGGCTAAAAACTGTTCACCAGCTTTGGCAGCTACTTTCAGATAACAAAGACCCTCACAAAAACATGGCCTGGGTGATGGTGGGTGGGGGGTGTTTGTTGTTTTTTGTCAGCCTGCTTTCCTTGTACCCTGTCCTTTCAGTGCGTGTCTCTAAAACAGTGCTAGTGCGCATCAATAGCGTGTGTTTAAATAGCTTGGGGAAGTAAGAGTAATGTTTTCTTTCAAGGCAAGAAAGAGGTAGGAGCTGCCTTTGATCTCTCCTCCTTGTACCACTGGAGATGAAATTCTTTGATTCCTTCTAGATATGGCACTGGGAGAAGGACTCCTCAGATTCCTGTATTAATTTACTTGGGCTATGTATAGCTCAAGATAGCAACACCAGCATGAAAAGATAACCCAAGAAAGCTGGTCATAGATCAGTAAGGGGATAGCACAGACTGTCATCTCTGTTATGTCTTGTCTGAATTCCTGTGTTCAGATCTGCAGTACCCCCCCAGCATGGTCTGCCTCCAGTGCACACATTCTTTCCAGTGGCCTTATGCAAATAATCAAATAGCTTTTCTTGCTAAATAAAAGAAGGGAATTTCCTGTTAATTGTAGCAAAGTCCAGCAAGACCTTCCCCAAATTGTCTCTCTACTTGTGTTTTATCTATGGTATTTCTGATGTGTCTACAGAGAATCGTTAACCGAGTTGGATCCTGATTTATTAGGTGCAACCTTTGTATTGCTACTTGCTACTGGTCCTTGCACTGCTTGGAAGTCTAGGCCCATTTTGAATGATGGAAGATGATGAGCTGGGGAATATATGGTATGATTTTTGTACTTTGGAAGCAAAATGACCACATAGAACTTGAAGGTAATGGCAGGGGTGGGATTCCTCATGGTTCTGGCACTCTGCTCAGAGCAGTGGATTTCCCTTGGAGCTAGGGCAAGCAGACAAGTTGATGCAGAGCTTCAGCATGCATCAGAAGGTATAATTCCCTTTCAGGTGATCTGCTTTCATAGTGAATTCTTCTGGGCTCTTCCTTAAACTGTTGCACTTGCTGGCTTTGGGAAAAGGAAGATGTTTCAGACTCTAATACCCACAAAATAGCCACAACAGTAAAGCTTTGGTGTACCTGAAGCACAGGAATGCTCATTTATTCCCTCTACCTTAGCACAAGGCATCAGCCAAGGGGGGGATGAGATATGAGACACTTTCAAAGACCAAGAAAAGGCAGCTGAAACAGGAAGAGTTATGGCTCATGCATCTTTTCCCTGCCTCCTCACCCTCTCACTTCTCAAGGTTGCAGCTGTGACCTCCTTGAAGACAAGGCGGCTTTAACACCAGAACTGAGTTCTTAATCTGGGGAGAGTTATATTCTGAGTAAGACTTTAGGTGCATAATTACAAGACCAAATCTCTGCTGGTGTGAGTTAGCACAACTTCACTAGCACACCGTGACCCATTTCAGACCCAGCATTTCCCCTCTCCTCCTCTTACACATGGCTTTATCTCAGCTTTATCAGCTCTTTCACTGCCCAGTGACAAAGAAGTCAAGTGACAGAGGGATGGTTCTGGAGTGGCCATTTGAGTGCTGGGCATCAGAAGCTTCTCTGACCATTTCAAAATCAAAGTAACTTACTTTGTAGCATCTGTCATCGATTATTGCAATGTATTCTTTGCTGCCTTTAGAACGTACTGTAGAGAACACTAATTTATTGTCTGTACCAGGAATTACATAGCCAACTGCTGCTGGAATTAGAGTGGAGTTCTGTGTACTGTGTAGTACTGTAGAGTACTGTGTACTATACAATAGATTACTTAACGCTCCTGTTTAGCAATACCTGATTGAGCAATAAGATGCAAAGTAGCACATGATGAGATCACTTTACATATGGTTTTAAAACCTCTAAAGCTCTAAGGCAAAGTGGGTATCTTATATTTAGAGTGTCCTGAGTCATCCTAAATAATGCTGACTACCCACATACCAGAACTTCAGTCATGTTATAGAGGTTACTGAATCAGGATTTGCCTGTGGATACCCTTGTCTGTGTGAGTAATTGCACTGAAGTTAATAACACTTGTTAATAAAGTACAGCTTCTGGGAACTGGGTCAGATCAGGCTTTGGTATCTTATTGTAGGATGTTTTGTACCATAACACATTGTTCCATTAAACACGGACATTCAGTGCTGTGAGAGCTGTGATTAGTGACAGCTCTTCTCTCATATAAACATCTGTCTTTCCCATGTGGACTTTCTGGATAATTCTCTTGTTGGCTGTTCCCAGAGTGTCTCATGTGAGAGGTGTTCTGTCACTTCTGAGCTAGGCAGATGTGGGAAACATGCTGAAAAAGCACCTTTCTGTTAACACACTGTGAAAGTGTCTCTGCACGTGATGTAAAGATTAAAACTTTAAGTCTTCAGACTTCATGAACCAAGATATTTATAAGTAACAAAGCCTGATAGGAGAAAGTATAGTATGGATGGGGTTAGAAGCAATTTAAGGGCTTGCTCATAGGCATAAATCTCTGCTCTTAAGTTTTTAATGCTGCAAGCGCCAGCAGCAGAATTAAGTTGCGCAACTAGTCCTGTCCTGCTCAGGTATGCATGCCTTGGACGAGGTACCAACTGCCCCAATGTCCCCCTGACGTCAGGATGTCCTGGCTCAGAACTCTCCATCCCTCATTCTGTTTGGTGAAGGCCCAGCCCTGCGGAAAGAGGTGCCAAAGTGCCTCTTCAGTGCAGAGCTTTGGGGTTCTTGTCAAGCTCCGATGTTTGTGCTGGGGGATGAAACAGGGAGGTTTTTGTTCTGTTATTTTGCCGTGTGTTAGTTAACTTGTGACAACAGTTACACAACTATAACCCTGCTGAAATGTGTGGCTGGATCCCAGTTTGTCTCGTGTCTCTGCATGCTCCGTCTTCCCATGATGATAGTGGGCTTCAGCAGTGCTCGTTACCAGAGCCTTGCGTTCAGTCAGCTGCAGGTGTATTTTAGAAGCCCAAGTCCAGATTCTGCTCCCATGTGAAGCTCTCAGCCTCAGCTCAATTGATTATCAAAGTGACTGAGACCAAAGCATAGCACAGTGATCAAAGGGCTTTGAGGAGCAACCAGCCTCTCTGAGAGGGCCAGATGTCATTGTGACCTAGCGTGATCGCTATTGTATGTAAGTGGCTCTTGTCAGTGTTTGAATTCATTTGCCTGACATATAACCAGCAGCTGAGAAATCATACCCGGTGTTTGCTTAACCTGTTGCTTTGGGGGTCAGCCTTAGGGTTGTCTCACTCCTCAGAAATGAGCATCATTGGGGTCAAATTGTTTAGCTCCTGGTTGCAGCTCCGTAATCCTGATATGTTTGCAGTTGTCATGAGGTTTGCTCTTGTACTCCTTTGAATTCCATGATAACCATGGGGAGATCTGTGCACCACGGAGAGAAGAGGCAAGGGAAACTGTAAGGGTTATAGAGATTGATGTGAGAGCATATGAAAAGAGGAAGCAGATGATTTTTTCTTGCATACACAACCTCCTGAGGTTACCCTGCCTAGTGCAGTGCAGGGGAGTCTGAAGTCTCTGTTCAGATGAAGGGAGACTTCTTTTTAACACTGGGGAGACAAGATCTTAAAGGAGGAATTGCAACAGTGAGATCAGCAGATACAGAGCTGGAGATCTGGAGCTATCTCCCTGTTTCTACTCCCAGACCCCTGGCTAGGTTGTAATTCATGTAATCCTATTTTTACTTCCCCTCTGTGTTTCCTGCTGGTTGGAGTACTCTTTGCCTTGTGATAACAATCTGCCCTTTATTGCCTTAAAGGTAGAAGAGGAATTTCTGCATGGGGGAGGTGTGCAAAAGCACTCAAGGGAGAATGTCAGGGCATAGATGCATGTGGATGGTGTGTAAACATAAAGCTTTTGGGCTGCTCTGTGCAGTATAAGCCTGACAGTTTTAGACAACACTTGACTGAGTCATCCCTGAGCTAGTTTGGAGACTAGATTACTTGCTGCCAATGTTTAGTATTTAATTTGCTTCATGTCATTTTATCAGGCCTGAGATTTTTGCTTTATCTGGACTTGGTCAGAACTTATTCTTTTCCCCAGTCTAGTACAATGCAGATAAATAAGTTCATTGTTCTTAGGGTTTTATACACCGTTAGTGTTCCCAAGCATCACTTTTGGTACCAAACTGAATCTGAATCACTGAACTCTACAAGATGGACTTTAGCCTGGAAGCAGCTGAAGGGAGTTCTCTTAATTCTGTCACTCTGGGGTTTTAAATGGAAAGAATTAATTTCATCCTTTTTGCCACTTAAGCTTCAAACAGTGACAATTTGGGGCGTATGGTTCCAAGTGTAAGGCTCCAGGTTGTGCTGTAGAGAGAATTGTATCAAAGTAAATATAAGGGTGAATTATGCAAAGAAAGCCAGATTTGGGGGTTTAATAATTGCCTAGGAGAATATTGGATCTTCAAAACCATGTGTATAAAGGAAAAGATAATTTGAAGTCTGTGATCTTAAAGCAGAGGAAGCCCAATCCTGGTCCCATTCAAAGCTGCTCCTGTCATTTCTGGTCAGTAAAATGCACAGTGAGAGATTTGCTCTACTAAGAGTAAGTCCATTCCAGTATCTGTCAGTACAGTCTGAAGCATCAGAAAAGAGAAGGAAATAAATACCACTAATGCCACTCATCACATCCATCTGCTGGCTGCTCTTTTCATAAAGCAATTTATCTTGTAAAAAGTGCAGTTTTAGGTACTAGATCTTAACATAAGACTTCTTTGTAAGTCAGTGACACAAACCTCAGCATTTATACAGTGATTGTTAACATATTTGCTAGTTTGCCATCTTTGATTCTCCTGCAAATGGGTGAGCAGTAGTTAAATTTTAGGTTGTCTTAAATACTGCTGCTGTGGCTGTCGGAACAATGAGCAATGAAAAACCATGGAGGAACTGTAAGCAAAAGAATTTAAAATACCTTTTGGAATCCTGTTTTTGGTGTTTCAAAATGGGGTTTCTAACATCATCTGGGGGGGAGGTCTACTTTCCACAAAGGAAGAATAGCAATAATAACAGTAATTAAGGATTTTAACTCCGAAGTGCAGTGAAAATAAGTCTTTTTTTCCCCCACAGAGTTAAATGCTGCATCCTATGGCTTTGAGATTTAAGGGTACCATAGGATTATGCTGTTCTCTATTGACAGTGAAACTAGACACTGACTTTGTAAAGTGGAAGCTGGAACTTTTGGGTGATCACAAGACTGACAGCTGATCACAAGCTCCAAAATGGAATCATGAGATGTGCAATGCTGTCAAGGCAGACCTGTTTTTTTTGCATCCCTTGACAGGGAAGAAGTGTTTGGTCTGCACCCATACGAGACCAAGGGCTTTCCAGAATTGTAGCATAGCTGTATATGATTCATAGCCCGTGTTCAAGATCCCACTTTGTTGTAATCTCTGAAAGGGGAGGGATGATAAATAACTGAATGAGTCTTCCTCATGGTGACAATGCTCAAAATTCAAAAGGCAATATGTGAAACACTCGGGCTGTGCCAACCTTATTCTCCGTATATCAGTCTTCTGTCATGGTTGTGTGCAGTGCTTTATCTTGACATGATGCCAAGGATGATGTGAAAAACCTTGTGTTAATATGCTGATGTCTAATAAATGTAAGACTTATAGTATTCTTAAGCCAGTCCCTGAGCTTTCTGATTTATGGCAGACCAAGAAGAGGTTTAAGTATTACTGGTAATGATTTCCCTGTACAAAGTGGATATGAATACAAGGTAGTGTTCTTCTGATGGGAGCAGTTTAAAGGAGAGGAAGGAGATACTAATCCTAGTATAGAGAGGTGTGTGTCCCTGTAGTCTCTTAATGCTGTTCACTTCCCTCATAATGATGCTGCCTGACAAATCAACAGTTATGGGAAGAAAGTGGACATAAAGAAGCTCTGAGCATGGACAATTGTGTCTATCATCAAGTGGGTCATATTCCAGCCTCTCTTGTGTTTTCTGTATTGAAAATGGTAAATGTATGTCCTTTTGTTTCCTTAAGCAGTGTTTCTCCATAGAAAAAGGCTCTATACAGAAGAAACTCGCCTGCTTTGTTTTAAATGGAGCTCAGAAGCTCTGTGTTGTGGAATTGCACTGTTTTCTTTCTCAATGCAGTTCTTCATTTTGCCCTAAACATCTCATCCTCTGAGAAAAGGATTTCCAGAGAAATGAGGTCTCTCCATCCAGAGTTAAGATGTTATTGTTGCAGTGAGTTTTGAAATGTTTTCCACTGGGGGGGAGGAAATCCTGGTTTCTGTCACAAGAAGGAAAAGTTATTACTTATTTGCCTTGGATCCAGAAGCTTCCTTTAAAAAAGAGTATGTTTTAATGAGCAACTCTTTAACACAAAAGTTGATTTAGAGACCTTGTTTCTCAGCAAAAGCAGTTGGGAGAAGGATGAGGCAGCTTGCCTCAATTCTGTGATGAGCAAGGTCATAATGAAATATCGAATTCCATTGTTTAAAATAAACCAGCAGAACAGAAATGGAACCAACTGCAATAGTTTAAGAAAGAAACTTTTGACATTTAGAATAATTTTCACCGTTCTTAGAGATACAAAAATGTGCACACTCTTCCTAGTACAGTTTTGGACAGATGCCTTGTGGTATTAAGAGCAAAGAGAGATAGAAATCTATTCCTAGGGGACACCCGAGTCTGCTCAGCAGACACTAGTGCCAGTGTTTATACATGGCTTGCAAAATGTTCTGTAAGCCATAGTTCTAGTGATTGTTTTGATTTGTAGTTTCCTCATTCCCAGAGTTATTGAGTTATGAATAACTTTTATAAATCTGATTTTTTTGTGTTTAAACCCACTGATATGATTGACTGTAACAGCTTATCCTATCAATCACTGTGGAGATTTCATGTATAGGAACTGCATTGTACAACGAAATTCTGCCTTTTGAGGTGCAAAATAAATGCTGAGAAACAATGAGGTGGTTGACTCTGGCTATCAAAACTGTGGGATTCTGAGGGCTTTTCAAATATACATATTAACAAATTATTATATTACATATTCATTAAGATATTAACATATATTAATATGTCTGCCTAAGTTTGAGTTGCTTGTAGATCTATTTCCCGAGGAGTCCTGCATGTATCGTGATCCTCTACACAATGAATAGTCTCCAAATAGAATTAACCCTTCATACTTTCATGTGATTTTGAATATTGGTATATGTTACTTACACTGGCAGTAACCTGTAAGTCTCAAAGACCTTCCAAAGTAAATGAATGATTAGTTAACCCAAAATAGACAACAGCCGCTTCCCCACTCCCTCACCTCAAATTATGAAGAGCTATTTTCTTGGAATCACTGGAGTAGATGGAGCCTGACTTTGAGGGTCTTCTTGGACTGATTTCAGTGGCTTTAAGTGAAAACTTCAAGGCATATTGAGATGGGAACATAGGGGAATATAGCGAGTGGAGGAGAAGATGCAATCCAGCCTGAACAGCTATAAATGCCAGTTCAAGTCCAACCACTGTGTTTGAGAAGACACAGTTCAGCATGCCAGCCTACAAATAGTTTGTCATTTTGGCTTGTGCCTTGGCTATTCTGTAGCCAGAAGAAGGGGAATATAGAAAACAAGCTGCAAAGCAAGAACAACTAGAAAATTATTTCCATAAGAAATAGGAGAAAATAGAGGCTAAAAAGCTTTCAAACAACTTGATAACTGAAAGTAAATAGCGGTTGTTGAATAAATGCTTTAGTCAATGTTGACAGAGAAACAAGGAGCCTTAATGATAAAGAAACACCTTGTTCTTGATGATTGCAGGCAGTTTCTTTGACTCCACTGATTTTTGCCTATTCAGCCTGGTTGCTAATCTGACAGACAGTTATTTGGTTATTGCTTGGTTTTATGATTTCCAGTTATTCTTTGTTATTGAGTTAATTTGGTCCTGCTTGTGTAGGTGCATATACATATATATATATGTGTGTGTGTATGTATAAATTTCACCTACAAAGAAAAGTCACTTGCTGATAATTCTACACCTGGATTTAATATGGAAGATGCTTGCATGCAAGATCTCTCTGGTTCAGTCTTCACTGAAGCTGACTCTTAGTAGCAAGAGTCAAAATGATGACCATGTGCTGTTGTACTTTTGATTATTACAGCACAAGCTTATTGCTTTGTTTCACTATCTGGCCAAGTCACTTGCTTCTTGAGGGCTGAAGGAGTCACTGCCTTGGGTAGATATTCAAAATGAAGACTTTAGCCACGTTACATTAAAATGAAAGTTGGACCCTTTCCAGGTTTTGGGGGTAAAAAAAAAGCTTATGAATCAAATCTGTTTGTGTTCACTCTCCTATTTTTAATGGGCAGCAGTTTGAACCAGTTCTTTGTTTATTGGAAAATATTTGTGTGCTTTCAGAGGCCACTGAGTCAGAAAGCCATACAGAGCAATTGAAACTACAAGCAAATATTTTCCTCTTTCATGTATTTAAGTGCCTAATACATCGCTATAAACATGAGCTTTGCTAAATGAGACAGCATAAGTAGGCTTTATTAAGCCCAGACTTTATTCCACAGCCACATTGAGAACATCTGGCAGTGAGGACCAGCTTTAAAGAGAATGTGAAAGTTGCTAGTGCTGACTTTGTGGTCATGTATGTGTAAATGCACCTCCTTATGAACATGAGCTGGGCTGATGGTCTCATGTACTGCAATAGGGCTGACTGCTGACTTCAGTGATGGCTGGCTCAGGAGCTGCATGGAGCATACATCATGTCTTTGCCTAAGCCAAAGGAAAAACTACAACATGTTGCTGCAAATAGTTCACCTCCTTCTGTCTCCGCAGTTGGGGGGCTGAAGAATGGTAGATGGGTTAGTGCCTCTGCCACCCATTTCCTCCACACCGTGAAGGTATCAGTCTGTACCTGCCCTCCATGGTATTCTGACATAGATATGATTTACTTCTTGATGTACTTCTTCTCCTCTTTCCCATTCCAGCAGCTTAGCAGATCCAGACTGGGAGCTGATGATGGGAAGTATGTGGAGATGCATAGGAGAATGTGTAGAGACAAATAGAATTAATCTGTCTCTCTTGAGAAAGCTGCATGCTGGCAGTGGGAGCTGGATTCCAATTTTAGTTGCTGTTCTCTGAATCTCAAATATCTGTCTGGTATATCTCTTGGTGCTTCAAAGTATAGTTGGCCCATGCTGTGGTGTACAGGGGTGGGTGATGCTAAGACATGAAGACATCCTTCCCCTTCCACTGCTGCTTTTTGTACTCCATCTGGTGCACTCATAGGTGTGTGAGTGTGGCCTCTTCCCCTTGCTTCATTCAGATTCAGAGCTATGCCTAGGGTCTTTACAGCCCACATTCATAAATATGGACCAAGACTGACAAGCAAGAAACCTGTTTATGTGGGAGCAGGACCTGGTGAGGTTTTAATTTCTCCTGAAAGAAGACCAAAGAGACAGAGAGAGCTGCTTTATTTCATTCAGTGCTGGGACACTCAGTGGGTTGGGACCTGGAACGTATTGAAGCGATAACAGTAAAAGATGGCAGGAAGAAAGACTTTGATGCTGGACAGATACAGTGTGCCCAGAATCTTCTGCTGTGTTTTCTATCTGCTTTTCATTAGTTTAATTAAATTGTCTTTATCTCACCATAAAGAAAATGTCCAAGTTGATTAAAACTGTCACTGCTGAAGCTTTCTATGTGGAAGGAAAGTTCCTTTTTCTTGCTTCTCAGAAAGGTGTTTCCTACAGCTGAGAGCCAAGGCATGCTGGATTCAAAAATGCATGTATTTCTACACCCATTTCCAAGCAAAATATTATTAAATCTGTAGAGGTTCTTTACGTCAGTTGGCATTTTTGTCACAATTACAGAATGTACTTTTAGACTGCCTGAAATGTGCGCTTCAGAAACAAAGCGAAAAAGAAAACCCAAGAAGAACCCAAACCCGTGCTCTTTAATATGCAGACATGTAGGGAAAGAGCGTGGTAATGAATCTGGCTTTGCTTGTTGAGTCAGGTCCAAATTCTGATCTCAGTTATACTGGCCTCAGCTGAGCTGCTCCAGAGTTTCACCAGTCTGACTGAAGCCAAACTGTGTTCTTTTGTCCTTCAGCATTTGCTGTTGGTATTAATAGTTTCGGGCAGGAAGAAGGGGGGATAAGTTAAGTGCAAGGATTTCCTGGAGTCCTGTTCTAATACATAGTTTGAGAATACTTTATATGATGCATACTTTTCAGTCACTGCTTACCTAATGTCACAGGTGAAGGGTTCCAAGGCTTTCTACATAGTCTACTTTTGTATAGGTGTCTCCTTTTCCATGGAAGTGCAAAAGCTGGCTCCAGCATCAGCGAATCTGTATCAGCTGAATCCTATGTAAGCTGTGAAAGCTCTTCCTGAATGCTGTCAGTAGCTGCCTTATTATAGACCGTGGATTAACACATCACTGGGCAATGTATGCTTCTGTATATTCAATAGCTCTAATCTTCCTGCCACATACCACTCTGACTTTGGTTTTGCACAGCTTTGTCTTTAAAATATAACATTTGTAATAAACCTATTGAATGCAACATATGAATCTGTAGCACTTAAGACTTTATGAAGTAGAGAATCTATAATGTTTCTTGTGTATGTTGTATACCCCTCCTCCTACTCGTACTGTCCATGAAAGCAGTGATTAAGCTGTTAGTCCAGAGGGGATATTATCTCTCTGTTATTTTGCATGGGTACTTACACAGTAGTAGCAGGATAAAATCACTTAAGTCCTTAAGCCTGTGTCTATGCTAAAGCATGTTACAAATGTACTCAGAGAGGGGAACTCGGTCATCTCTACCTTTATATTATTAGCATTGTCCCAGGCATCCTGTTGGACATCTATCACTGTCCTGAACAATTCCTCAGTATGACTCAGGGGTTAGCAGTATTTGGCATCAGTCTGCATAGGTGCAACCAACCTGTTCCAAAAGTAAATGAGTTAATAGCATGATTACGGATGGCTCCCATGCTGGTAGTCTTCATTGTTAAAGAACTGTCCCATATGAGAATAAATTCAGACCTTATTTTATTTCTTTGGTTTTATGTTAGTAAATCAAGAACAACTCTTGTGAAGTCAGTGATAATATATGTATGGATTAAACCAGCGCAGGGATAAAAACCAAGCAAATAAATGAAACAAACCCCAAAAACCCCAACAACTAAAAGAAAATCTAAATCCATGCTCTTTCAGTTTGCCTTTCTCCATAATACTTTGCCAGAACTTTGGCATAATTGAGTCCCTCTTGCAACATCCTGTGTTGGAGAGTTCTGACACAGCCTTTTAAAGGCAGGTGAGACTGCAGTGAGGGTGCCCGCTACAGATACTGTGGATGAGAGCAAAATTGCAGGCATTTCTAGGCATCAGTGTAGATCCCTAGCACTGTATTTAGAATATGTTGGAATTGAGCCCATTCTACATTGACTTTAAGGTATCAGGACAAGGATAAAGCTTGTGTTTCTTTCATGTTAGTCATGACTCCATGCCCCTCTTGTGAACATCCTCATGCAGATGTGCTCAAGCTCCATCTGTGCTGTCAGAGGACAGCTACATAGCTTGCGTATTTGCTGCAGACCTGTTATTTACTCTGGCTATTGACATAACCTGCAGGGCCGGTCACAAACTGTGATTGCAGTTACACTGGAATAAACCCGGAGTGATACTGGTGGAGCAGTTGTTGCTTTTCCTCAGCCATTCAAGTCAGAAAGGGCCCCTTCATCTGCAAACTAGTACAAAAGTAAAGACAGAAGACAAGGAATTGCTTTCTTTAGTTGAATTCCTGAGGACACTACAAACCCTCTTAGAGGGAGGTCAGACCTCTTAGAGGGAGGTCAGCCAATGGAAAGGGAAATTCATGTACAAAGACACAGTTCCTTATAACAAAGCAGAGGGATGGTGTTTCCATGTAGAAAGGTCTCCAAATGAACCTCAGACCTGAGTAGTGTCTCCTTGTCCAGACTGATCTAACTTGTACAGTTCTACAAAGGAATAATCTTGTAGTCCACATTCTGATCCCGCACTTGTATTGCTTTGGACATGAAGCTTGATTGCTGCAGATTCCACTAGTGCAAATGAAACCAGAATCAGGCCAGGTGCTTGAGAAGAGCACCTGCAGAAGTAATAGACTCTCTCAGCATCCTTTTCTGCCCTTCCTTTCCTTTCACCCACATTATGAGCTGTGATAGTGTTTACATTCCAAGCTCTCAGATGAAGATACTCTTCACTCATGGATACACATACAAGTGCATGAAAATCGTGATCTTTCCTATCTGAAGAAAACAGGGGTTTGTTTTTCTCTTGATGCTGACCTTTCCCTCTTCTTGAGTCTGTCATATGAGAGGTCCTCAGAAATAAGCCAAAAACAAAGGAGAATGCATTAAAATAGTGTAGCACAAACCTCGGGCTGCTGGCTGTGTGTTTGCATGGAAAACTCCCTGGTTAAAGTTATTGCTGACTAGGCATGGGATAGTTAAATGATGTTAATTACAAAACAGTGGAGGCCTCCAGCAACACTAATGCCTCACAAGGCTTGAGGCTGAACTTAATTAAAGCCAAACTAACAAACAAGATGTAACTCTGTTGTCTAATTGGTTTGAATTTGTTCTGTGTGTCTGCATGTGATTATTTCTGTGTGTTTAGCATCAGTAGCTGGGACTTTACAAGTGTTTCATTGACCTCAGGTTAAAATACTTCTGCAGTGTCTAGGGTCTCTTCTCACCAGTTCACGATGAAGCGGGTGTATCTATAAGCAAAGAGCATTTCCCCATCACAAAACTGTTATGAACTTACCGGCATTTTTGCTTATGAGGTTACTAGAGGCACGCAAGTGAAATGCCCTGATTTATTTCACAGGCAATGGTGTTTTCCTCATGATGAGGTAGCACTGCAGGCAGCTCGGACAGTTGTGGAGTACTAATTCCCACAACCTGGAGAGGTGGGGTGTGTTGGATGGGTGAGAACTAAAGCCATCTCCCACATCAGACCTAATTCCCAGCCTGGGGTGGAGAAAGTTCATAGCTTTCATTGCAGCTGGTTTTCATTGCATGCCCGCTGCTGAGGACATGGTTTAGTTGTGTAATAACATGAGGAAGAAACTTCCATCTGAATGACAGGCATCTGAATGTGAAAGACCCAATCTCTATACTTCTGTGCTGTACCCAAGAGCTGTCAGTTCTGAATACCCCCTGCGACCTTTTGCCACCAGCTGTGTGTCCAAATGCTGCCTACTCATAACAGCTTAGTGACAGTGAGAAGGAAAATCATCTGGGAGCAGGCTGCGTTAGACTTTCTATTAAGGACTGTGCTCTGGTCTCTGGTCTCTTTCTCTGGATATCTCCTGTTATTGAGCTTGCTTGCACTTACAGTAAAGGAACTAAAGTCCAAAGTAGTTCAGGAAATGCACCCTGGAGCTGGAACTGACCCCAGGGTTTATGGATTTGTTGCTTTGTTTGCCATACTAACTGAATGTTATCCACTGTGATTTCTATGCAACATTTTCGGTAGTCAGTGGACTTTGTGCATATAGAGAAGTCAAGACAAATGTAACCATAGAGGCTTATCTGACCTTTACAGGTAGCTCTTCAATGGCAAAGTTTAAGGACACTGATGAAATCTGTGTTGTAGCTACTCCCTGTATTCCCACAGGGCATCAGACTCCACTCAAGAGCTGCAAAGTTCCCCCATTGTTAGTGCCTTCTATGCTTTGGTACCACCTTCACCAGCTTAGATGCGTTGAGGTGCTTTTATTCTGGACTTAGTAGTTTGGATATTCAGTGCCAACTTAATAGCAGGCAGGGTTTTCCCCCTCTGTTATGTGTAGCTGGTAACATGTAACTTAGCAGAATTTCCCTCTGTATTATGATGCACTGCAGTGCATGAAGTGACATTTGGAGTTCTGGTTCTCTTATCTCTTGCTGCCTATCTGCTCTGTGAATTTTGAGCTTCATTTCTTTTCCTCTTTGTTCCATCCTTTGCTGGCCTTCTTAATTTAGATTAAAATACCTTAGGGCATGGACGATCTGGGAAAAATCCTGCCTCTGCTGATATGAGTAACGAAACTGTAATTCATCTGATTCTGGAGTCCAGATCTCACCCTGCATGTCTATATAGTGCTTAACAAAATGAGACCTTGATCTTTGTTGGAGCCTTAAGGTACTACTGAATTAATAATAAGAGAAGACAAAAGAAATGTATGGAAAAACTATTTCCTTTTTGATTTATGTTGTGCTAGATGCCTGTCTGTTTCGCTTGTATTATGGATCTGCCTCACCCTTCTGCTCAGTATTTCCTCTTGAGCCCTTTCCAAAGGCACTGATTTCAGCTGTTGACTGTGCCAACATAAATGTGGGGATGAGTGAAGTAATTCCCAGGTTACGCCTATCTCGCTGAGTCTGCATCTGCGAGCTGAGCGTTATCCATGGGGTACCAGTTCAGGCTGATGGCAATAATGCTCTTATCCTGTGACATCCAGTGCCTGGAGGAATCAGAGCTGCTTCTACAACATAACACAACTGTTCCCATCAGATACTAGGTAATGGATCAAGGGTATACTGTCAAGACCCTTACTTTGATGGGAACATGACCAGGATAGTTTTATCTTTCTGCCGCTCCCCTTTCCATGCATGCTCAAAATCTTACTGTTCTCATAATAAGAGAGCTATCATGGGTCTAATTCTCAAGAGTACTTCAGTGTATCCTCAGTCTTTGCTGAGCCTTGGGTTTGATAAGCGTAGCTCCTGTAAGAACCAGAGTTATGCTGATCAACCTCATAGACTAACTGGTGTCAGAAAGAATGTTGGCAGTCTTGGGCAGTGCTACATACATGGTAGATCATGATGACTTTGATGGTGATGTATTTTTGCAATCACTAGTGTTGAATTACAGATGCTTTCCTCTCGGGCTCTTTCTGGGAGCTGTGCCTTAGCTGCATTTGCAGCAATACACATACTAGAAAAAGCAAGCTCTCTGGGTGCTGGCCCCGGGGTATCTCTGCCTGGGTAGCCTCATAAATAAACAGCGCTGTCGTTGGGATTCCTTGGAATGGAAAGTTTGGTGCCCAGGGAATGGCTGAGCTGCGGTCCTCTAAATGCCCTCTCACCGCACCAGCTGATGTACGATGCTTCTGCCAAACATGTCTGTTTTCCAGAGCATTTCCCAGATTCTTTTCCATTGGCTTTCATCTGGAGTTGTTCTTGAGCTACCACCACAGTGACTCCATAGACAAACACTCAAGGCACTTGCTTCCATAAGGAAACACAAAAAAGGCACTTAGAACAGCCCGAAAGGGCAGAACTGGCCTAGAGGGTGGAATCCCAGCCATGCTGTTCCTGTTGTTTACTCATCAGTGTCCAGATTAGTAACAGGAGCTCTTGGGCTGTGACTTCAATCTCTGACGTGGCTTTTATGAAGTGTTCTTCTGAATGTTTCACCTGGCATTTCTTGTCATTCCCTTTTCGTTCACTGGGGCTTTCACTACAAATACCTGTTTGCCACATCTGGGTGTCTTTCAAATCCTATATTTAATGTATCCCCTTCTTACAAGTAAATATTCCAAGCTGATGTGCACGATGTTTCACCCATAACCCCACCTCAGTTTCTCCTGTCTCTTCATTAGTCCAGTAATTTCAGTGCTGACACTGAAAACACTGTTGCTGGGTGGCTGGGATGCTAATTTGACATCAGTGAGGTTTCCATGGAGCCATTCCAAACTTTCCCAATGTTAAAATGGTTATGTTTGATAGAATACTGACAGCAGGTGCCCTGTTTTTGCCAGCAGTGGCCTCAGACTGGCTGCCAGCATGCAGTGTTTGCCAGCATGCCACGAATGCTCTGCTGCGCTATTTTAAGCCTATATTCTGTAAAAGAGCTGAGAAGCTTTTAGAATACCTATTCACATCTAATGGAAACTGCATGTGACTGGAACATGTGAAGCTGTAAGGCATGGTTGGTGTAGTCTTTGGTATAAGTTGCATCCTACTCCTTTTTTAAGGCAAAATACAAGTATTTCCACCCTTTTGAGCATCATTTGATGAGCCAGGTACTCCACCCAGAGCTTTCCCAGATGCTTCAGAGCAAGGTGTAAAGTCCTATTAAATAATTGCATGGTATCATTACTTAGAGATAATTTCCTCTGAATTCCTGGTGGTTAATGCTTGGCTGACATCCTAGGGCCTGAAGGTGGATAGCTCATATCCTATTCAGTGTCACTGTGAATGTTTTCTGGATAACCATTGAATCTTCCCATCTTCCAGTGTGTTTCGTTGTATCTCCTAGTGGTTGTTTAATCTTGTGTTGTGTCCTGGGGGGAGTATCTTGCCAGTTGGAGGGAGGGGATGTGCTTTGGATAGGCAAAAATCATCTCTGCCATTCCAGATCTCCTGACTTGTGGTCTTGCTTTGCATCTTACCCATCTGTAACAATGGAATGAAGCTAAAAGTGACCAGATGAGAACTGGCTAATTCACATATTTGGGAAAAAAACCCCACCACTAGGAAAGTTCATAATATAGAGCTGACTGTAAAAGGCTTATTTAGATCTTTAATGGCTTTCAGAGAATCACATTGTCTAAGGGGAAACTCGATTTGAATGGGTTGCTGCAGAAAAAACTGGTAAGCGGATACATCTGCTTTCTAGTAAAGATGGGGAGAGTTCTGTAACCTTTTTAACAATAGCTCACTTCCACAGAAAGGAAAGAACATAAAATTATGGCAGATTTTTTCCCTACCAAGATATTTCAGCACAGAGTGTTGGCCACAATAGGGATATGAAAGGGATTATCAACGAGAATGGGTGTATAATAGGTAATTGTTTCAATATGTGTTTCTAGAGCAGGTTTTATCACCTTTCGAACTGATATTTTTCCCATGACAGGTGGTGCAACTCTTATCAAACTGTCACCTTTCCTGTCCTCCCTATCTTCTATAATTCACACCACAGCAAGTACGGCTGAAGAGATGTGCCCTTGGTGGTGGAGGAGGGAAAAGAACTATGAAAGCTGTGTTTAAAATCCCAGTTTCCTGGTGAGGTTGGAAGCTCTGAAGTACTTCTAGATCTGAGCTTGCATCCATGAAGCAAACTAGAGAATGTGTTCATTTTGGCCCTGAGAACCTGGAGAAAAAGCAGTGTTTCTGTGTTTTAAGAAGGTTTTATAGGTCAGGCTTTCATTAATGCCATTAAGATTTCTAATCTCATTTCAGCTGAGCATTTATGTTACAAAGTGGAGTAATGCCAGAGGGTTAGCACTGCAGCCTACGGGCATTAACTTCTTCAGTGCCAATGAGGCTTTGAGCACCCTGCTCTAGTGGAAGGTGTCCCTGCCCATGGCAGGGGTTGGAACTGGATGAGCTTTCAGGTCCCTTCCAACACAAACCAGTCTGGGATTGTATGAATACGAGAAATACCACTGTGCGCCTGGCTTAAGCTCATGTAGAGCAATGGATGTGCAGAGCTCTGTGGTGCTTTAGAAATGCCAGCGCGCTGCTCCACAGAGAACATTGAATCTGAATCTGGAAAGAAGCATCTGTTTGCTCATTTGTGACTCCTAACTGGTTGATTTATTTGTTATAGACCATTTTTCTACTATTCCCAGACTGGCTTCTCAGCATGTGAATAAATCTTGTCATATCACTTGTAATATAAGACTATAACTCAGCTTCAGAGAAGCTAAAGTAAACTGCTTATTCCTCTCTACGCAGCCCCATTGGTTGTCCACAGAGGAGTCTTCTAAAGAAACCGGGCACATGTTTAATGTTTTCAAGTAGCTCAAATAGTAACAGCACTGTGGGTTATTGTTAGAATTACAATGACAGAGGCTAATTAAAAAGAATGCTATTGCCTTTTAGGAAGAAAAACAAGTTTAATTGGTAACATCCCAGCCGTGTTCTGCCAGCATCTTCCTCTCATCTTTTCCTAACTGGTTTAGATTAATTGGAACCATGATTCCTCTGTGTAACTTGGCTTTGAAGGTTCTTTTCTGCCAAAGTGCATTATTGTTCTCCACTTAATGGAACTGTTTACAAGCATCATTTTCAGGATGCTGTTGCGGGAAAGCACCGTACTATTGCTGGTAGTTAGTGCTCTTCCCTAGCAAGCAGGTAAAGCAGGAATGAAGGGAATTGAGGTAAGGAGAAGAAACCCCTTCTCCTGTGCATCCTGCAGTGTTTAGGGAACAAGCAGTTACATAGTAACTGTGTGCACTTTGTTCTTGCTTTGGTTAAACCCACTAAGCCTCAGTTCAAAGCCAGATGTTGTAACTATGTAGCAAGGTGGATGCAGGCATGTGGTGGGACTTGGCCTTCGTTTCGGCTCCCTGCCATTCGTCGTGTGGTTCTGATGCTGTAATATACGGTGATCCCTTCCAAAAGCCTAGTTCCTCTGGTCCATCCTTCCCTCTGTCCCTTATTTCATGGGGGTTATTGGAGATGTGGCTATTTAGCATCTGGACAAGCAGAATGGGTTTCTGTAGTGCATGAAATTGTGCTGGTACCTGATACTACCTGTGGGAAATACAGAGTAGTGGTATTTTGGCATCCTATATTTTGATTTCTAGGGTTAAAAGGGTCTTACCTCTGCTTCAGAAACTGCAGTTTTCTCACTGTAGCCTTTGTTTTGATCACTGTGACTTTGTCTTCATCTTCAGGGGCATATAATCAGAGGACTGTGGTTAAAACATGATTCATACTTAGTCTTAATCTACCACAATAACATCTTCAGTGCACTTTAAGCAACTTGCTTTCCAGATGTCCAATGCATAGAGGGTATGACTCCTTGGCGCATTAACACTCAAGTGAATCAGACCTTCCCCTGTGTTGTGGCTGTGATGGTGACCTTTACCCATGCAATTCCCACCACATGACATCCTGAAAGTGATGGGATTTAATGTATAACAAGCTTCTGGTAGGTCTGCACTTTGTGATGGTGGTTATGAGAGAAGCTGAATCAGGTGATGGAGGTGTTGTGCTTACTAAAACCACTCAGAGCTTTGGCAGTGAGAAACAGTATTTTGAAGATGTCTGTCAGATGAAACAGTGCCCAGATGAACTTGGTTGCTGTGGGTTGAGGGAGCTCAAAGAGGTCTTTAGGTGGAATGGTGCCTCCTGAAGCTACAACAAAGGCCAGAGTACTGCAGCTCTGCATCGGCCTTCACTGAGACTATGATGTGCTTTCTCTCCACAGCTGGTTATATTGTGAGGAAGGTCCAGATAGGGCCAAAGGTTGTCATCATCCCTGTCCTTTTAGCTGTGCTGTTAAATCTGAAGAGCTTCCTGGAGCTTTTCCTTGCTTTTTCCTTGGAGCTGGGCTCCAAGCCTCAGATGTTGGTTCTGAGACCTCCTGGATAAAGCGCGTGTGTCTGTGTTCCGAGGCATCCAACTCCTTGTTTTGAAGCCTTCCTCGGCAGAGGGAAAGTCCGTGTTTCCAGTAATGAAACCTGTCATAGCTCCAAATGAGTCCCTTGTGTAGCTGACAGATGGGTGCAGAGCGCAGCTTGATTCAGCCTCTGAAAAGTAATAATAAGCCTAATAAATAAATAAAGTCCTCATATTCCCAACCACTGCAAACTCAAAATGAAGTACTGATTAACCACAAGCCTGCTCATGTATCTGAAACTCTGTTTGACAGCTGCAGCACAATTGCTTTTCCTAGTAGAATCATTCCTTTGTCTCAGCTTAATTCCCTTACCAATGGAGATAAACTTTCTAGGGACAGCATATGCATTTCTGTTGGCAGCCTGGGAGATAACGTTAGACCTTTCCTAATCTGAGTTCCCAAATGAATCAAGTCCATATATCCAAACTCTTCTGAACTTGAGGGGTAGGGGGAAAGGAATCACATGCAAACACAGACTTTTCTGGCTCATGGATACTACTAAAGATTACTGGGAACAAAACCTTGCCTTTGTGTATGGAAGTAGTATTTATATTCCATTTTGGGCCTGTTGTGCTCTCGCATAAGTGCCCAGTTTCAATGGGGCTCCACCAGCTGGGAATTTGGCATGTTTTACCTTAGAGCGTGTTGGGTTTAATTGTCTTCTGTATGGCTCCGAGCAGCTGGAGCAGGGCATTACAAGATGTGGGCATGTGGGTTCTATTACCAGCAGCACGGTGGGAAGTGTGTATGTCTGGGCACTACTCAGCACTCGCATCTTCTCTGTAAGCTTTCTCTGTATTACTTCAGTGAGGACCAAGGTGGAGGAGTAGGAAGAGTTATTATCATGTTGTTGCCTTGCTCTCTTGAGAACATTGTATGGGTGCACAGCTGGAAGGGGCTGTGTGCACGGTTGTCACCAAACATGCAGGATAGTGCTGTAGCCCATTGCTTGATAATGGAGGAAGTGGCACTGCCACATGGTTTTGTGTTCACTCCTCCAACCTGTACCATTCTTGTTCCCTTGCAATCGTCTAGGACCTTCTCTAAGAGACCTTCTCCCATGTGTTTCAGCACTACTCAGGAGAGCAGAGATCGGGCTCTGAGAAAGACCTACAATGCAATCTTTCTCAGCTCACTGGGGATGTTTTTAGCTTCTCCTCCCCATGCCTCTAAAAGCAGAGAGCCAAAACCAACACTGAGTCACTCCAAGCTTGCTCTTCCCCAAAGCACAAGCACGTTCCCCACCCACATCCAGAGATGTATTGCTGCAAAGAGCTGTGAGAAGGACTGTGGGCTGGATGCTGGGCCCATTTCTGGGGATTCTTGTGTATGGTTTTGGTAGCTGCGTTTTTGCATGGTTCTTTTCAGCTGTGGCACAACGTTTGTGCAGGTGCTCCATCAGGCATTGCGAAAAGAAGACATGGAAAGGGAAGGGGTTGTAAAGATTTGGTGTTTAAGCTGATTTGGCTTATTTTTGCCTGGATTGAGGAGTGCTTGTAGGAGCAGTCTGGCTGGCTGGGTGTTGTGAGCATTATGGTACATTCAAGGCTAGGTTACAGCTCCAGAAGGATGTTATTGGAGTGCCTTGTTGAGTAGAATGGGGCCGTTTGCTGACTCTTTGCCTTCCCATAAATATGGGCTTAGAGGAAAACTGAAAGAAACCTTCATGTCACTGAAAGGAGAAGTTGTAGCACCAGAACTCTGAAAGTTTTACAAACTGGATTATAGGGATACAGTGGAGAAGTTGCATTGTCTTGTTCAGGTACATGGCATGGGAATAGATATGGGCTTGAAAAGGGCCAAGGAGAAGGAGCAGCAGCTTGGCTGAGGCTCCTTATCAAGGGATATTTACTGCTGACCACAGCTGTGCTTGTGCCTCTCCTGATGTCCCCAGGGGATGCCCTGAGCTCCCCTAAGGTCCTGCAGCTCCTACCAAGTGGAGTCATTGGGTGTTTTAGTTTGAGTATGTGTTCAGTGGCACATGATTTATGAGCTGTGCTCACTGATTTATGATCTGCATGGTTGGCAAAGAAAGCAGGATCAGGCACTTGGCTATTGTGCAAACAGGGATGACACATAATATCCAAAGAAGAACACAGGAAAGATAAAATTACACGGATTGTTGAAATACTCTCCTCAGCTGCGTTGCTCATGCGGATGAGTAAAATCAGAATAAGGGTTGTTGGGGTTTGTGTGCAAGTTATGTTTTTAACTCAGTTTTTCCCCTCCCTTTGTGCCTAGTTCAGCCCAGCCAGCAACGCTGGACTCCTCAGTGTAATTTGCAACTCTGAATGTGGGTATTAACATAAAACTGTTCTTTGGGCTTCTCCCAGCTGATGGAATCGGTTTAGTTTTTCCTTTCCCAAGCTCCAAATACAATTTGCTTTTCTGTCACACCACAAAACTTGTGCTCCTGACTTACTGGATTTTTTATTACCCTCTTAACGTTTTCCTCAATGTGTATTTGAAGAATTGCCTTTCTCATTCAGTATTTGTTAAACCTCAGCAGTGGAGAATCGGCCCTGAAGTACATGAGAGGAACTAAACCAGAAAGGGGAAGAATTAAAGACTGGGGCTGCGCTGTCCTGTGACAGCAGCACAGATTCCAAGTGTTGTCACTAAAATGTGTGGTGTAATTGAGAGTAGAATCCAGCCTTTCTAATTCCATCAAACTGATGATGATCAATATCCTCCTGGACAGGGTTCAGTCATGTTCGCTCAGTGTCTTTGCTGCGCAGTGCGGCAATCACTGCTCTTTGTCTAATATTTTGTTTGAATAATAAGTTCCTTTCATTTTATTTCTAAGTAGGGATTTCTGCTGAAGCAAAGCACTTTTCTTTATAATGCAGCTACCCCGCTGCTAAAGTGAAGTGCTTTCCTTTAAATACCAGAATGCGCGTTTATGGGTAAGTGAGGATTAACTTGGAAGTCTTTATTCTGAGATGAGGGAGGCAGAGAGCAGTAAATGCTCTGGTGTAGTGGCACAGCTCAAACTGAAAGTCTTCTTTTCTGTACACATTCATATTGTAGCTGGAGGAAGGTCAGCATTTTAGAGTGCCTTATAGGGCTGAAAGAAGGGAGAGCCAAGGACATAATACTGGTCTAGAAAAATGTGGATCCTGGAGGAGTGGCAGAAGAGCTGCTACATCCATAGGTCCAAGGTGCAGACAAGGATCTGAGATATTCAAGCCCAAATTTCTCACCTTACCAGCTCACCTCAAGTTTTAAGGGAGGTTAAATATACCTGAGTATCCCTGAGGCTGTGGGCAGATGTGGCACAACACTTCCTGGGCCATGGGTGAGGTTGGAAATCGGTGCCAGAACAGGGTCAGACTGTTCTTGCAATGAGGAAGATACGAGGAGCATGTGAAGTTGAGACAGGAGACCTGACGCTGAGGGCATTCACTGCTGTTCTTCAAGAAGATCACAAGCAATCCTTGTGGGACTACCCTCAACTCCCCTGAGTGCCAGGGACCTTTGCTGAGGCCCCCACCTCTGCACATGCAAAGTAGAAACAGTGCAAGTGAAAGCAGTAGAATAGAGCCTGCCCTTAACAGTAAAGGTAACCCCCCCTGTATAGTACTTGTTCTCTGTGCTAACATCTGGTGTCAACACGATGTACAGTGTGGCCTGAACCAAACCACAGAATCACACACACACTGCAAGAAAAAGTGCTTTTAATGTGAAAAACTCTGCTGTGTGAAGGATGCTCTGCAGTTGCCTACAAAGAGAATGTAATTCAGTGACTGCTTACAATGGAGACTGTGCTATATAGTAGTGGGCAGAGTAGCAGCAGAAAGGTTGGAGCAGGGCTGGGAAATGAATCTTAGACCCTGTGGAGATCTAAAAGCAGCAGGATCTGGCAGTTGCCACCTTGAAAGAGGTGAATTGCTGAAGGTAATGCATTGACTCCATGACAAGCTGAAACATCCAGCTCTGGGATGCTGCCTGCCAGCGCGCCTGTGTTGTCTATCAGCATCCTCACCCTCCCAGTCTGGAAAGAAGACCGGGTTTGTTCATGGCGCCCATGGAAGGTCACTGACCTGAGGTTTGTGTCTGCTGTGTCATCCCCTGCCATTTGGCTGGTAACATTCCTTCTGTTAGTGTATTAAGGGCATAGTTAAGAAAAGTGTAGTAAGTGAATCAAATACTTTAAGACAGCAACTTCACATTTTCCATTTGCCCTTCTCTTCAGCACAAGAAAGCACTGAACTAAAAAAAACCCAAAAGTGTGAAAATACCCACTTTGCTTAAAGCCGTTTATATTTTTTACCCCAGTTCACTATTTCTTGCTTGGGTAGATGGAAACTGAACTTTTTCCCCTCATGTTTAAAAAGTCCTAAATCCTAATCTTGGAGCGACTGCTCAAAACCGTGTGATTTATGGAACACAAAAGAGAATTAACTCTTTCAGAACCTTCTTCTCTCCCATAGGCTTCCAGCCCCGTGGGGATCCTGAGAGCAGTGTGTGCACTGTAGCTAAGATCTGTGGCGACAGTGCTTTAGACTTGTGCAATTATCTTGCCAGAGGCAAAGGATATTCTGGGAAATCAGCCAGGGGAAACTTACCATAAGCAGGGCAAGTGGTGTAAACCTAAGAATAGGGTGGGATGCTTGGATGTGGAAACTGTTGGCCTGGGGTTGTGTTCGAACTGCATGGCAGCCTCCGAAAAGGGTACTTGAGTGAGGCATTTATAAATGGTAGGGCTTTGTATAGACCCATCCTATCACTATAAAGAAGCTCGAGGGGACAAGGAAAAATAAATGTGTTGCTCCTGGGCCATAGAGACAGCTGGATCAACAGTCAGGTACACACACCATCTATTTCCAAGTGAAAAGGATCTGGCTTTCTTTGAAACTGCTCACTTGATTGTGAATAGAAAGCCAAAGCACTATAAAGCAAATGAGGAAGGAACACACATACCAAAGCAGCCAGGATGTTTGATTTCCTGATTAGTGTCACTTTATTTCTGTGCTAGAATAGAATGGAAGGGCAGAAGCTTGGGCTCAGTGTCCTCTCTTCACTGAACTTAAGCTTTATTACTTTTCTTCTGCATGCACATGAGATCCAGTTCCAGCATGGATGAGCTGATCTCTGATCCAAGCAAGTAAGTGCATCAAGCAGCATGTGAGTGCAACAAGAAAAGGTTAGAAGATAAATAGGTTTAACTGTTTTAATGTATGGGTGTCAGAAGGAGCATGCATCTCTGCTTAGCAGCATGCCAGAAGATATATTTATTCACATAGAAAAGGCACAGGCAAAGAAAGTTGTTGTGCAAAGTCCTCTGGTGGAGAAAGCAGCTGAGGGAATAAAATCCCAAGGAATAGAAAAGAGAAGAAAACAGAATCATGGAATCTGTGCATTCCAGTCATAACATCCCCAAAAGGAAGTTTGCTGTGATAAAAAAAAGAAAAAGAAAGTTATTTGGTGAAAGAAGGCCTTATGTGTTTCTCCAAAACCACCAAGCGCCTTCAACTCCAGTTCCTACTCATGCCAAGTATGTTGGGGTAACCACATTGTGCTGTTTGAAAGCAAGCTTTCTCATGTATGCTGCTGAGGCTGCGTGTCTGCTCAAGCCCAGTGTTTGCTGGTTGAGTAGATGCCCTTCTACACAGAACTCCAGATGGAGCTGGGAATGTTCTGCAGCCCAGAGAATAGTCCCCAGCTCAGGCAAGGCGTTAGCATACAGGTTGAGTTTGTATACTTAGCACTCCACCCAGTGTGGCCTCTAGGCTCTGCATCCAACTAGTTGAATCCTCATAAGTGTAGAAGTCAAGCCCACCTTCCCATGCAATGCATAAGGACTCCTTCTCACACCTTCACCACTTTGCATTCCAGCTTCTCCCTTCCATCATGGCATGCAATGGAGAAGTACCCATCCGATGATCACAACCTTACCCTCCCCAAAGGCAAATGCCACCAAGAAATGTCAGTGCTAACTCCTGCTTAAGCAGCTCTCTGGGGTGTTGTTGACAGTATGTTGGGTCTGGCCATGCCTATATCTGCTCAACTACAGCGTGATCTCTCTGCTGTTGTTCAGCTCCTTTTTTACTTGCTGATACTGGTGCCAGCCCCTAGATTCCCAGCCAATGCCCAGAGCTGGGTTTTCAGGGGTTGCAGCCCCCTCTGCGGTTGCTGGTGCTCAGATGCAGTACTGGTGAAAGGAGTCCCTTTCCTTAACTGTGTTCTCTTACCCTTCTTGAGAGCTGTGTTTCTCCCACTCTTCAGTTTGGGGTATGAAATGCATTAAATCTGTGAACCTTAAGGGTTGTGCTATGGTAGGAGTATTTGCCATCCTTTAAAAGTGTTCCTTTTTACTGCTGTACCCTAAATGTTTCTCCAATAGAGGGAGGGCTGTGTCTGCTCACCCTTGTTGTGACTTATCCAAGCCTTTCTGAATCGGCTATACTGTAGCCTGGAGCATAAGTCTCAGCTGGTGTGTAGATTCTTTCCCAATCCCTGCCCTTCCAGTCTTGCGGCACAGCTGACATCTAGTGTAGGTTAATGCAGGGAAGGTTTCCTTCTTTTGGTAGCACAGACAGATGTGAGTTAAATGTCTAAGTTAAATAATATTTTTGCTATTTCCTTTGCTTCTGACTCTAGTTCTATGTTTTCATTCTTCAGAGAACAGATCACTTCCTTCAACAGTTGTCTGTTATATACAGCACATACCAGTGTAAGAAGAATGTTTAAGCATTCAAGATGTTGTGTAGCTGTCCATGCTAACGTTGTGTGCATGCCTTGGACAGGCTGGATTAATTTCTCCCCACTTGTTTTTCATGTTTTGCATATAGTGGCTGATTGTGCACGTGGAAATGCTTGTGGATGGGTGCAGGGAACTGTTACCTCCTTTTTGTTGCACATGAAGGTGATACAGCCATGAGAATCTGGATGTGGAAGTGAAAACACTAGAACTACATCCTCTACTCATGACAGATAACGTGTTCCTCTTTGGTTTGACCCACATTATGTCTTTGCTTGGTAATGGGAAGTAGGTCATCAAAATAATAACAGATGCAACTGGAACACTTCTGAATTCCTTAAATCCTCCTCGGCTGGGCATAGCAGTTATGTTGCAGGTGATACCACATCATCTGATTTCTCCTGGGAAATAGACAAAGGTAATGCTTCTGCTCTTTTTGTTTCATCTGGTAGTCAGCTTTGATACATTGACTACAAAGGGCTCTGCAGGACTTCATGGTAGAAATGAAGTTGTGTTTGGGAGTTCATTGTTCTTAGTGAGTTCTTCAATGTCAGTTCTCTACTGAACCCCCCAGCTCCCTGAAAGCATTGCTGAGAGATGTTAGTCTCTTAGCACAGGAAAGTGCATAAAAGCTTTGCACCTTATTATGCAAACACTACAAGTGCAGTGGAAGGATAACTGGTATCTTTCCACCATGTGGTTAATGGTACCAGGCTCATGCTTCATCTAGATAAAGTCAACACAGTCTGATGGACTTGGAAGAGGCAAGTAGAACATCAAGGAGGATTATCTCTGCTCCAGACAAAGGGAGTGCATTGGATTTCTGTTGCTTTCAGGAGGTCTCAACAGCTGGCTATTGGCATCTGGCCCAGATTTTTCTCTCTGCTGGGGATCTCCTCCTCTTACCCATGTCTCTCTTTTCATTAATGATTTGAATGGGAAAGGATGCAAAGCTCTTAGAAAACAACAAAACCTCAAAAGCTGCTCTCACTTCAGAGCTTTCCAGGAGTATTTCCAATCTTAACTTAAAAATGCTTTAGATTCTTTCTCTCCTTGTTGCACATGTTAATGAGTGTTATCATTCATGCTGAGAAACCTTGCATACAACCTCCCATTTAGTGCTTTTAAACAAGGTTCCTGAAGCAATATGGCTTGGGCATTTCGTATCAGGCTTCATCCTTCTTCTAGGACCTCTTGGCTGCTTTCAGCTATGCTGGGCAGAGAGGTTGTCATTGTTCATTGTCTTTCTACTTGCTTCAGAGACAAGCGAGCAGCTATAAGAAAGACAAAACTTGAGGCACCTCTGAAAGGTGTCAAAGAGGTTGCATGATAAGCTCTTATGAGAGATAGCAGAGAAACCATGTGTCATAAATGATTTTTAAGTCACACCAAGTGAACCACCATCAGGATTGAATGCTATGGAAAGCTGTGCATGACTTGTTCTAGAGTATATGGCAGTGCTTGCCAGACTCCTAAAAACGTTTGGTTTCTTGGATAGCCTGATCTTAGATTTGGTTGCATTTCACATGTGTTACCTTTATTCACAGATGTTTTGTAAGGCTAAATTTTGGGCAATGCAGTGGGAGACAGATAGGCAACTTAGGCTGACAAGTTAAAGAAGTTTTGTGTTCCATAAGTGTTGTTTTGTTGTGACTTGGATAGATTTCTGTATAAGATGAATAATACTTCAGACATTTTTGTTTTGTCATTTTACTCAACCTCTAGCTCCTAGTTAATAGATCCTTGGAGAGGTACTTAACAAGCTGGAAAAACCATCAGAATGAAAGAAAAGAAAAAGTGGAAAGGTTGCATGCATCCTTGATGTATAATGGAATAATATTTCAATTGCAATACAAGTGATTTATTTACCATGGAGTCATTCTGTACTGATAATAAAAGCACATTTCCTCTTGGAACAGCCCGTTGTTGTTTGCAGATCAAACCCATTCATTCATGGACTTGTTCTTCTTGCCCTTCTCTCATGTGTAAGCATCGCCAGGTGCCAAATGCAATCAACACAAATCCTGCTCTTGATCACACTGGTATCAGCCTCGCCCAGAGGAGAACTTGGCTTTTAGACCTTGTGTCCCATTTGAAGGCAAATAATATTGGCTCGTGTTATTTCAAAATCATTGTTTAAAGCCAGCAAATGTTAAATCAAAACAGCCAGGCACGTTTTCCTTTTACGCTCATTGCTAAATCAGCTGTGGAAAAGGTTTCTGTTTGCAGAACTGCCCTTTTATCCCCCCAATATTATTACGTTTCATGTGTTCTAGTTCATCCCAAGATCATGCTATTGTTCTCTTCAAAGTTTCCTACGCTATTAATCTCTGTCTATTGTTTCCATTTGGCCTCGGGATAGGTCAGCTGGAAATTGTATTGCGGGAGAATATCCTGGTCTTGAGAACACAGAAAAAGAGCAAAGAGAGCCTCCAAATACTGTCAGTTCATTCAGAGTGTACAATCAAGTAAACCCATAAGGGCTGTGTTACTAAATCCTTTATCTCCTCAAGGCCAGCAGAATACACTGGGCATCAGGCACCATGTTCAGCTTCTATTCTCTTGTTTAAAATGTGGCTCTTTTCACATCGTATTTCCATGCTGCTCTATTTTTCTCCTTTGTCTTTAACTATCCACCAGGGTCCACTATATTGGATATGACAGTTCAAAATGTGTATTTAAGGCTCGGTGACACACAGCTAACGCAGCGGCCACAAAGGAACAGTTATGGCAATTGAAGCGTGTGAGCGGCTGTAGTGTTGCAGATCCATCAGTCTTTCCATTGTGACTCCTCCTTGTTCCCGAAGGATTTATAGGCGCGTTTTTGAGAGGACTCCAGTAACTAAAATAAAGATGTATTTGTCTCTGCAGGAGTGTTGCAGCCGCATATGTGGCTATTTGGAGAAACCCAAAAAAAACCCTGAAGCCCCATCAAACTCTTGCTGTAGTGGCTTTACTGATGGATTCTCAAAGCCTTGTCTTAAAGCATGTGACTCTACCTATTTTTATCTGTGTTTACTGTTTCTAACTGACATAGGGTAGAAATGAGTGTTTTAAAGCAAGGGCACGTACTCCTTAGGACAATAAAGGTTAATTTGGCTACTTTCCGAACAAGTAATACAGGTTTTCATAGTTCACTTTTCTTTCTTTACATCCCCTAAGATCTCTGCTTCATTTAATGCTCAAGTTGGATATACTCTGGGGCAAAATTCGTGTTGGGCAGAGAGGCGGGAGCATGTTGTGAGCTGCAGCAAGGCTAAGGGGTATACATGATACAGGAGATTGCCTTTATGAAGGCGGCTGAAAAGCACCATGCTGTGCTGGAGTCCATGCCAGCCCTTACCCCCAGAAATCTTGCTTGTCATCAAGGAAGCTATTTGAGCCAAACTTCTTGTCAATGGCCATTAATGGTGTGTTCCTTGCTTCATGGGTTGGTCAGTTCAAGGCGCTGGCCTGGCAGCTACAGCCCCAGAGACCAGAGGAGCTGTAATTTTTACATAGCTATTTGGATGCTCCATGCAGAAGATGTTTGGCTGGAAGCTGAGTGAGCTGTGCCCACATCCTGAGCTGGCTTCAGGATGCATTGCCATGTTACAACAGGACTGAGCCTGTGCTCATAAACCCTGTCTCTCAGCAGGGGCTGTGGCTTGTTAGATAGATTTCAGTTGTCAGGCAATGAAGGGGCCCTATGAAAAGGACATTGGCTGAAGGCAAATGCTTCCATTTTCTGTTTACTAGGGAGAAGGGACATGAGCTTCTCCTGGGGTGCATAAGAGGCTCCCTGTGTAAGGAAGCTGTTGGTGGGGGAAATTCCCTAGATATTGAGTGCCCAAGAGGCGCTGGGTTCCAGCCATCCCCCTGCCTACAGGCCTTCAGAGAATAGGGTTCATGGACCACATGATGATAAACTTCTTTCTTTTATACCTGCACAAGTTTGATTTGAATGTGCATTTTTATTGTGTCAGCATAATATAGTTTGGTATTATTGAGGGGGAAAAACCCTCCAACCTATTTATTGGTGAATTATCCCCCATCTTCCTGTTCACAGCCTTTCATAAAGCTGGCACAATCTTAAGGATAACTCCAAATTTTACTCCAAGCCTTAAATCAGAAACTCCTTATCTTAGAAGAGGCATAATGGAATACTTAGGCAGACGTTCCACATCTGTTCTGCTCTTCTGCAAACCCTTTCCACTGCCAAGTTTGATTTATGATCAATGCAGAAATACTCATTTGAATCCTGATCTAGCATTTACCCATGCAGTACTCGCTTGTTCGTAGCTCTTTCTAGGAAGAAAGTCTCATTGAGCCTCCAACAATCTGTCTTTGTTAGCAGAATCATCTGGATTTCAGCTGTTGCTTTGGGGCTTTGTGTTTGGGTTTTCCCCCTCAAATTATTGGAGACATGGCTATCTCCAGAAAAACAGAACGCATTGGCTCTACAGAGAGCCCATTGTACTGCCCCATCAAAGAGAAGCTGCCTCCATGTGAAATGAAACATGGCCTGGGGAAAGCATGGGTCTGGTGTACCCTGGTGTTTGCAAACTTGCTCTTGATCTTCTGGAAGAGATGCAGTCTGTAAATCAGCTAATGATGAGTTAGGGTCAGCTCATTAATGCATTCTGAAGGGAGATAAAGGTATTCTGGAAGGAGAAGTGTGATTTGATTGGTGACAAATGGTGCAGGTATTCCTTTACTGATGTTTTTGCAGGGTTTTGTTGTTGTTTGTTTTTCTCCTGGAATGTTCGCTTTAAGTAGCATACATCTGTGAGTTTATAACTAATCACTGTGAGTTCAAAGGAAATCAGGAAAACATAAAAGAATAGATAAGCGATATTGCTTGTGTACAGTAACTGGGTTAAATAGCTGGGAAGAAGAAACTTCTTTATTCTGGATAAAGTTGGTTTGCCTAAATTGAAAAGCAAGAAATGAAACACCAAACTGTTTCATAACCTTGTCGAGGATAGGAAGGGGGTAATGCAGTGGGTCCAGCTCTCGGTGAGGCTGACGCAGTGATACGTCCTCTCAAACCCACCAGAAAAGCCTGTGCTCACACACCCTCTGAATGCAAACAGGGCAGCCTGGAGGTGGTGATCATGGTGCAAGGGGGAGATTGTAGCAGAAGAAAGAGTAAAACCTGAGTGATGAGAGAGGTTGTTTCCATTTATCGATCTAAGCACTCTGTACCACTGGGGGAAAGGATTAATGCTTCTGTTGAGGGAGAAATCTGATTTTGAGACAACTTTTCTTCCCATGTGCCAAAGAGTGAGAGACCGTATGGCTACCACTCTTATGGATCCATAGTGCTCATGTGTTCAAGGATGGTGATTATAGCAGTGCACAGGGCCCTTTCTAACAGCAAGACACAGAAAGTATGGTGTGTTGTCTGGGAGGGTCACTTGAAGGGTCTATAATAGGTCTGATGCACCATTTGGTTTCTCTTGAATGCAGCCTCTGAGAAGCAAATGTTAAGTGTAGAAGAAAGCTCCTATGATGGGTATGGCTGCTGAAGGTTGCAGTGAGGTGGATGACTCAATGGGGTTGAGTAGGAAAAAAGCAAGAAGCAAGATTTGACTTCGTTTAGCAAAAATCTCCTGTCCTGCCAAATATGATGGACATGGAAGGTTCAAAATGGGACAGGATAGGAACCACTTGAGTGTTTGGAGTTTCCTCATGGAGCTCTGAGCTGCGTGTCTTCTGTTGTGCCACTGCTTTCCCGTGGAATAGGCTTTCTTTTGGGGCCCCTTCAGTTAATTAATGGCATTCAGAACCAAATCTGTAAATAAGCTTCAGCCAACAGACTACATCTGTTCAGACTGTTTTCCTGGAATGTCCCTAAACAAAAGCTAATTCCCTGGAGGGAAATGCCTTAGTGTCCTTTTGCTCGGAAATCATCAGATTTCAGTGCATTCTGAAAACCCATAATTGTAATAAAGTGATTCTTTCCAAAAGATACTTGGGTTGTTTTCCACGCTGCTCAATGAGATCCATATTCCATGGCACTGACTGTAAGTGAATGGTTTGAACATAAATGCATGTCATGTCATGAATGTGCTTTGACTTTGTCATGGGGAGCCACCAGCCAATTAAATTCTGAGAGCAAGGATTTTTTAGTTTATTTTCTTAGGCAAAATAAATCAATTAAATCTGTTAATCCTATGGAAAAAAAAGATGTAGGTTTGGCCCTCCTTTGGTTATTACTATAGAAGTCTGAGGTAGGAAAGGAAGTTAGGGGCAGAACTTCAGCTTTATTTCCAATTGCGACTTTCTAGAGTCTAAGTTTCAGTTTATTCATAATTCAGCAGCAAATTGGATTCATTTAATAAGACATTTAATTTCCTTGCAGAGATGTGTGGCTATTTCTTTAAACAAGATGGTGTAGTGTGAGCAGGGGTGTATGCGTGAATATCTTGTTTCTCGTTTGTGCATCCCACCCCAGTCCCTGGAATTGGGATGGAGGTTCAGGATTGTTCTTCCCAATGCTCCTTGTCAGTGTACTGAAGGACCACTTTACAAGATGCTGTCCCTGTCATCTGAAAGAGAGGAAATGGAGAGCAGAGGTAGAACCCATTCAGAGCCAACTAAATATGACTATAAGATATGCTTTGAGTCCCACGCTTCCTGTGGGCACTGGATGGAGAGTGTTGAAAGTGCTGGCTTTGTTCAAGAGTGCTGATATGTGGGAAACATTAGATTGAAGGGGAACAAGAGAACAAAACCACTTGAGAAATGTATTTGCTGAACAAGGACGGAAGAGTCCCCAGAGCAGGTTATGGGCTTGTTCTCAGTGCTCGTCTTGATGTGATGGGCATCCGTATAACTTGCTGAGACAAGTTAACTGACTGGTGGTAGCAGCAGCTGCACTGCGAGCTGGAGGGAGACTGAAAAGCCACGTAGCTGCTAGCCTGGCAGAGACCAATGTGCTAATCAGTGGGTAAGGGATTGGGAATGAGCTGTGCTCTCCCCCAAGGATTCCCTTCCCTCATACCTGTCCCAACCCAGTTTCCTTTTCACCCTGAGCTGTGGCATAGATGGGAAGAGCAGAGAGAAAGAGGAGACCTTGTCCCTCCTCTCTGAACTCCAGGATATGCAGAACCAAGGCTTTGTAGAATCCAAACAATATTTAAGCTCAGCTCCAAGAGAACTTTTTCCTTTACCCACAATGGTTTGCTGTGGGACGTGAGTAATGCAAACGCCTGCATAGGCGTGATCAGCAGTGATTCCGAGATGTTAATCTAGGGGTGCAAGGATAGAAACTGGAGGCAATTTTAAACAATAACATTAAATCCCCTGTTCCTCTCTGAAAAGTGGAACTTTATGGTTTTGGCTTTCCTATCCCGCTCTGCCCTCACAGATCCCTCAGGATGAGGACAATTCCCTACTCTCAGCTCAGCTCAAAGTACAAGTCCCAGATGAGGTGGCTTTTTGTTCTGTTTCTTCTAACCTGAACCAGTCATGAATACTCGAAGTGACCACATAATCAGAGGCTCCTTTGCGGTTTCAAAGGATCATCTTCCAGATTTAGCGTGTTTCCAAATCGTCTCCTACTCTTTTGTTCTTGGTGCCGGGCTCCTCTGCCAGCTTTGTCAGCCAGGATGAGATGTGGACAGTGGACTCCAGGCTTTCTTCATCCAGAACTTTCAGATAATTACAAAGTAATAAGTAGATAATTTCCACCCTCCTTGGAGATTCGAGTTTTTACAGTTGCTGGCCAGGCTTTTTGACGCAACCAATACAGAGAAGAAAAACAAGTTTCCTCATGCTGAGGAAGGAAAATCTCTCTCTAAACCAGCCTTGAATAAGAACCGTGTCTGACAAGCACTCGGATATAGAACAGTCATGTACAAGCTACATGTTCAGTTTGTAACGCTACAAATCAGGACTCAGAAGAAACTGCTAACAGCTGCCCGGATTTTATTCGGCAGCAAAACTGGAAGATGAGGAGGTAATTTAATGGTAAACTCTTTTCTTAGCAGCTTGAGGGCTCCCTTTTGAATTGGATCCTGGAAATCGTTATTCTGGCCCCAGTAATGCTTAAAGATAGATGAAAATATAAGGAAATAAAAAAGGATGGATTGAATTGAACTCAAAGCTTAGATCCAAGCTCCCTGAATTTGGGGATTGTTTGGGTCTGGATCTAAACTGTGTGTCTTGAATCCGTTGGTGATGGAAAGAAAGGAAAAAGCTCCTGACAGCCACTAGTTACTTGTAACAGAGAAATCCCTGTTTGCTAAATGTCTGAGACCTCTGTACACCAAGAAACCATCACTTTTCATGAATTTATCCAAGTTATTCAAACATAGTTTGGGGTATCCTGCACTGACCTTTGAAGCAGCACACTCTAATTTCCCCGTTAACATGGTGGTTCAAGACCTACTTTAATAGTTGGGGTTTTTAATACTTATACTTTATTCTTGAATTATGATCTGAAAAGGTTGAATCCTTGAAGCAAGTGGAGAGACCTCCGCAGTGGTCCCCCATTATGAGTCCTAGGATAACTGTGATCTTTCCAAGATCTACAGCTGTGGTAGCAATGGGAATGTAGAAAATAAAAGGAAGCTCATTTTCTTGTGCCCCATCCTCCTTCACATGCTGTGATGGCCTCTGTAAATGTATTGCATTCAAAGGATGCTCTGGCAGAGAATCACACAGGTTAGTTACCTGTTGTGTGAGGAGCCACATTCCCCACTGTGCTGAGTGGGTCTGTCTTCCTCAGAGATAACGGATCTCTGTTATGTCAGGGCAGCTGTATTTTGGGAGATACCATTAGGAAAACAGTCCAAAAGGAAAGGATACGATTAGGAAAGGAGTCACTTCCTCGCTGACTCCATTTTTACCTGTGAAGGAAAGATGTGATACAGCTTCACACTCAAAAGCACTCTCAGTTCAGGGGGCTTAGCCCAGTGGGACATGTGCAGCTTGTATGAGAAGTGACTCTTTTGGACATGATGGATGTTCTGGAGAGTGAAATGAATTGAAGGGGATGGGTTCTGGCAATACAGAACGTTTGCATCAGGTTTTTAATTGCTTTCCTTGTGTTTTCCAACTCTTTCTCCATTTCTGTTCAGAAGCCTCCTTCAAAATGAAATAATGAATGTTCCACTTGCCACAGCCAATCTCAGACACGTGCAATGGGACTGAAGACTGGACCCAGATCTACTGGTAGATTATTAGATGCCAGTAAGAAAGTGATTTTTACCAACCTTGGCAGCTTCATTTGTATAATTACTGGTTGGAGCTGCTAACAGAGCAGTTTGGAAAACAATAGCCCATGTGTCCTCTTAGCAGGAAGGAGGGCTCCTATTTTTATAGTGCATCTGAAATGGCCAATTTTAATTTCCTACAAGACTTAGGAGGGAGACCAGGATAGGAATAACTGAGACTGGGGAAAAGTAAAGCCAAGAGGAGATGTCTGAGAGAGCCATAGGTGTTGCGTGCAAGGACTTAGGTTGTGAAATTAAGTACAGGTAGATTTACAAGAGACATTTTGAAAAGCATTTTAACTCTGTGATCAATCAGGCAACAACTGAACAACTGCTAAGGAGGTCACTGGAGGCATGTCAGAGAAGCATTTAAGTAGAAAAGAGTAAGAAACACTTTAAAGTTTCATGCTACCTCAAGCAGATGAAGGGCATCGTGTAAAACCACTTCTCACATGCATCCTCCTGGTCTGCATTGTTATGGCTAAGCAGATACTTGCTGCAAGTAAGCAAGTGGAGACCTCAGAGCAGCCTGCCGGTATCTGAAGGATGATGGGGATGGACTCTTCATTAGGGACTGTAGTGATAGGACAAGGGGTAATGGGTTCAAACAGGGGAAGTTTAAATTGGATCTAAGGAAGAAATTCTTTACTGTAAGGGTGCTGAGGTACTGGAATGGGTTGCCCAGGGAAGTTGTGAATGCTCCATCCCTGGCCATATTCAAGGCCAGGCTGGACAGAGCCTTGGGTGCCATGGTTTAGTGTGAGGTGTCCCTGCCCATGGCAGGGGGTTGGAACTGGATGATCTTAAGGTCCTTTCTAACCGTAGCAATTATGTCAGTCTGTGATTCTAAGTAAAAGACTATATATATACAAAATGGGGTATTATACGAAGCACCTATAAGCTACCTAGAGAATTCCCTGCCACCTAATCCCATTTAGGGCTCATTCAAAGAAAGAACTAGAATCTGTCTGTCATCACTGACAACGCTGGTAGAAAAGGATGCACTAGCTGCTCGGTAAGAGTGTGTGCTCTCGGTCTTGGGTACCGATGTCCATATAGAAGCTGGCTTGTTGTTATTCTTGACATTCATGATCTTAGCTGTAGAATGTGTCTATCATCCCCAGGGACTCACAGGTTCACACTTCCCTAAGTGCTCTAACTGCACAAATAAGCACATTTAGGTTGATCCTGGACATTTTTCAAGTTTTGGGCTGGAATCACTTCTGATGTAAATTGTCAGTGTTCAACAAAGCCAGGAGGATTTACAGCAGCTGCAGATTTGACACTTGTCCCCTGCGACTGCCTGGAGGGTCAGTTATGAGCTTGATGGATTAAGTGGTTACTCTTGTGCTCTTGGGCCCTTCAGCAAAGAGGTGTTTTAATATTCTCCAATTCATCATTTTCCCTGGAGCTAGACAAGAACTCAAAGGCTGACTTCCAGCCAGGAGGCTGACTGAAGATATGGCACTTGGAAGCCAGGAATAAAAATAACAAGAACAGTCAAAACAGACTCCTGGTTAATGGAGAGGAAGAATAATTATTAACACTGAAAACCTGTGCATTAAAACATGTTTGCACATGGAGCTGTTTTCACCTGTGTGCTCAAGAGCTCACAGCTGTTCACATCCATGAGAAGATGTGGAAACCAGAAGGGCTCCAGTCAACAGTTGCCATATGCAAATATAAATAACAACTCACAGTGGAAAGCAGAGAAGAATCAGACCTTTTCAGTTCAAATATCTCCCTGGCTGAGATCATAGGAGTTGCCAGCAAAGGACTCGGTGCCAAATTCAGTAAGCCTCTCTAAGAATGTGATGACTGTACTCTTCAACCACTTGCACTCCTGTAAATCAGCAACATCTGATTTAGGGACAACGAAGTTGCTGCAGTATCAGCTTAGCTGAAATAAGAGCATCAGTACGTTTTCAGTTTTCACCAGTATCATTTCTGCAAAGAAAGCTCTGAAATAGCACAGAGGAGGAGGAAACTGTTACAGACAAGAGAAGAGCTGATTGCAATTTCTTTATTATTATTATTATTAATAGCATCTTATCCAGCCTGAATGCACTTTTAATTCGTTAGCTTCAGTCAATCTTCAAGCACATTTTTATTATTAGAAGGCAGCTCTGAACTGTCCTGTATGTAATTTTGTGTGTTTGGTTTGAGTCAGCAGTTTACAGTTTGTACAGAAGTAACATTTGCAATACCAAGTCCTAGAGGAATTTGTCAAGACAACAAGGTTATTTCATACGAGCAAAAAAATTACAAACATCTGTCTTTTCCCAAGGGAGACATAGATTATTGCTTACAATGGTGTGGGCTGGAATGTGCCTCTTTCAGCTGCATGAATCCATGTGCCCTTGCCAAGAAAGTTTTACATTTCCCATTTTTCCTCAGCTGCTGTATCCAGCCTTGGCACTGTATCTGCTTATTATATTTATTTCTTGGATGTGCTGGTTCTAGCTTTGGCATTTAGTGCATTTCTCTGTTTGTTTCCCTACTCCCCCTGTCTGACATCATTCAAGTGAGATCAGGGTGGGAAAAAAACCCACAGCTTGGAGAGTCTAGTCAGGTATAATAGTAAAAATAAGAGCTGACGTAGTGAGGAAAGTGATAGGCAGCTGGCTAGCCAGGAGCAGATTGTTCTGCAGGAGTTTTGCTGTTGTTTTCAATGAGATCAGGCCTGGGCACTTGGCTGCAAGGAGAAGTGGACCTGGGCCATGTGCTTTTGCATCCAGACTTTCCCAAAACTCGGGAGTGTTTAAATCTGGCCTCCCCTTCGTGAGAATGTGCAGTGCTTGGATGTACATGCGCAAGAGTTGATTCGGAATGGGCCATGTAGGCAGAACCCTGGCCTTGACATTCCCAAGCAGAAGTTTGCAGAGGGATTGCAGTCGTCTTTGGACTTTGAACAAGAGGCAAAATGGTGCCATCTCCTTGGGTCTTCCTTTTTCCCAGCCATGCTTGTCCCATGCAAGGGCTGGAGACAGTGGGGCTCATTGTAGTGTCTTTCCAAAGCTGTAAATATCCAGCTGTTCTAACAAATTTGGTGCTTAATATGTTCTCAGAAAGACAATTCTGCATTTGTGCTCATTTCTTGAACCCTGCTCCTGTATAGCTTGCCTTCAAATTAAAGAGTCAAGACACAAGGCTATTCTGTTAGTTGCTCCAGATTCAGGACAATGTTCTTGAATGCAATAATTGGTCTTGGCCCTTTATAGTCTTGATTTGATTTATTTAAACCACTGTGGAAAACCTGTGAGGTTGGCAAATTTAATTTCCTAATTCCATGATTCATTTTCTTTAGTTTTTTAATAGTGAAAATGAAAAGAAATCAAGGCTGAGAGTTGATATATGGTGTATACCACAGCCTCTTTGGACGGGTAACATGAATCCTGTCACACACGCCTCTGATATAAATCACTCTGCACCATGGGGATATTAAGACTCTCAGTACAAATGTACGTGTTGGGAAATTGTTCTGCAAATGTTACATGTACGTGTGCAGTAGCTAATTTGCAAATCTGAAAAACTTGGCTGGTTTATATGCTCTCTGAAGGAACCCAGGGTGCCTGGTCCATGTTGGGAAAGGGGCTGCTTTGCCAAGGGAAGCTTTAATGGGATCGTAGCACAAAATGTCCCAACCTGGTAAACTTCTGGTTCAATTTTCAGTTTATTTTTAGCACTCATGAATTAATGAGACATCGTTTTCTCTCTGAGGATGGAGCAGGAGATTCTCTATGGGCAAGAGGGGGCGAGTCCTGGCACTGCTTCAGTCCACAGCACAGGGCATAGGGGAGCGTGTGTCATCTGCTGAGCATGCAGTATAGAGATCTCAGTTCTGTCTCTAGGGGCTGTTACTGGCCCAGCTCAAAGAAACTGGACTTCCAGCTTGAGTTATTGTGATGAATGACTTAAACTCTGAAGATCTTGCTTTGATCCCTGTTATGTTGGTCAAACTGAATGTTTTACCAGTTGTTTCACCTAAGATCTATGTTGAAGTGTCTGCTTCTGTGCAGCTCGAATCTGCCTCCAGCCTGAAGCCTTGAATGTTAAGCTTCATTTTTGATGTGATTTATTTTTTTTCCCATAGAATGAGGGTTGAATCAGGTAGTTAAGTCAAAAATAGGAGGAGAGTGTTTCTGTGAGCATTTCCTTGCCCTGAGGTGCCAGTAACCTGTAAATTATGGTGCCTGTGGACCAGCCGAAAGCCTGGTTTCTTGTATCTGAGGGAACCACTAAAGCCAAAGGTTGTCTCTCTGATAGACTTTCTGGGATATGAATTTATCCTTATTTGATGTGTAGACAACATGCTATTTGCAAAGAAGGATCGCATATGTAATAACATGTCTAGAAACAGAGTCCAAATTCAAGGATGCGATGAATGAATCAGTGGTTAATTGAAGTGTTTCTGAAGTATTTGGATGATATAATGACAGAACAGTTTTAAAATGCTTTTGTTTAGTCATTGCTGTCTACTTATTTACCTAGAAAACAAATACACACCAACCAGCAGAAGCAACGTGATTGCCTGTACAGTACCTTCATGCTCAGCTAAGACATCTATAGGTTGAATTGTTCAGCACACCCCAGATCAGAGGGAAGTCAGAGGGTTTAAATGAATGTCTCCAGTTTCACCTCTTGTGTGATTGCAGGCAAGGACAATGAAGCCAAATTGCAATGTGAGTACCAAAGGTGTTGTGTGGGTTTCAAATGCAGTCCAAAGCCATGTTTTCTGTCTAATGGCTAAGGGAGGGCTACGTTTGTGACCCAAAGGCTTTTAATGTTGATAAAGTCAGCCATCAAACAATGCTTTGCATGTGGAAAGCCCTCTTGTGTGGTCATAGATGTTAATAAATAGATCAGGGTTTTATCTGGCATGGAGTGAAGTTCAGACCTAACATGTTCGTAGGAAAACCCAGTGTGTAATGTGATATTAAGAGGAGGAAAAAAAATAGGTTTTGAAAGAGATTATGTTTCCATGAAATTTAAAACAGTTCTTCCCATGATTTTAAGTGATTTAGGCACCAGAGGCTTTCAAATACTCTTCAGCATGCTTTATCCATGAGTGATGTGTAGAGACCATAGTGTTTGCATAAGAAATTATTGTGTGGTGTTGAAACAGTTCCCATTTTAGATGTGTAGTCAAAGATTTACTCTGTCTGATAATGGAAGCTTAATGATATCCAAGCATGAATAACATGCAGTTATACATCTGCTGGATTATTTGCATCAAGGGACTATCATAAAATCACAGTTGAGTACCTGTCATTACAAAGAGTGGGGATGAACTGATGTTGTAATAATGAAAACGCAATAAAGATCTTGGTTTCAGCAGCAATGTGACACATTCTGGCAGGCAGCGTGGTCTCTAGAAGATGGACATGTCATGAGAGGCTGGTGTCCTTTGTCTGAGTAAGAGCTGCCTATCTCTATCAATCTACCCAAATGCCTATGTGTTAAACAAACAAAAGCATATCCATTCCTGCCTGTGATTGTAAGTAAATCACATGCAGATGGCCTTGAAATCATGGTGTTTAAAACCACCCAAAATGCCCCAGTGGGTACCTGTGCAGGGAACTGGACTGTAAACCAACAGGAAAGGTTGAAGATGAGGGAGAACCATGCTGCTTTTGCGTAAAGTAGGAAGAGGAAAGGAAGCTGCGCAAGGTTCACGGTTTCCCGATGTCCTTGCCCGCAGAGGTGATCCCTGGCTCTCTCAGTATAGTCGCTGTTTCTGCATAACCCAGCCCTTGTCCGCACACAGCCACAGTGACTCCAAGCTGCTAATGATGTTTTTCACACCCAGTAAAACGTGGCTGAGCTCCCCTCAGTTCCCCCTAGCGCCGTAGAGCCGGTCCCTCATCCTCCGTGCTCCCCACACCACCTCACCCTGGTTACACAAGTCAGCCAGCGAGCCAAGAGAAACCTCTGAGCTCTCTGGCTGTAAGAGCAGCTGGTGGGAGCCAGGTTTTTGCTGTATCATCCCTCCGAGGGACTGGGTAGGCAGGAGAAAGGGCCAGGGTTGGGGCTCACAGGGGCTGCTCAGTTCCCGGAGCTGAGAGGGACGCCCTCTCCCCAAACCCTCCCGTTGGAGAAGGCTGTGTTGGCCGGTGTTATAGTACGAGGGCCATGGGAATGTGCTCCAAGGAGGAGCCTTCGTTTGGGACCTCAGTGTTGGCTATCCTGGCATGGGAAAGGGGAGCACTGAGGTTTTTGGATGTGTTTATGATACCTGTTCATCCGCTTGGGACTGGTCTGCCTGGTTTTAGCTGGTTTCTATGCCCAGGTTTTCCGTCATGCTCCAAATCTCCATTAGCAAGTGTTTGTTTGTGTAGTACTTGCTCTAGGCCACTATCCACTTAGCAAAGCATAATACAAAACAGCTAAACAAAGGGGGTAATGTGGGCTAATTAATTCCTGATTCGGGGAAACAGAAGATAAGTTCCTAAGTAAACTAAGCTTTCCTGAAGCTAAATAACTCTTCCCACCTGCTTTCTTTCCTCTGGCACTCCTCCCTGTGTACAATAAATTGGTCACCCATGAAACATGCAGCTCAGTTGAGAACATGATGGGCTCAGGGTTTGGAGGAGCACCAAGAGGTGATCTTCAGGCCATGCTGAGGATCACTGGACACTGTATGAGCATCATCTCTACATGGGAACACTCTACTGACACAGGCCAACTTGGCCACTGTCCACTGGGAGATGGTGATTTGCTTGTCCTGCTTGCTGAACTGGGGTATTTGGGTTGAGGTGAGCTTGAGCCCTAGGACTCAGGTCTCCCTGGTCTCTCTAGCCTTCTGCTCTCTGTGGAAGAAGAGGCTCCTTCAATGAGTAGCTCAGACTATATCAGTCACTGTCCTCTATTGACTTTCCTATGAGAGGGGTGTATGGAAAGCAGCTTCCGTAGCTACCTCAGTGATTATCTTCCCTCTTTCAGGATCAATCTTTGTGAACCCCAGGACAGGGGATGCAATCAATTCTAGTATGTGTTATGTGTCAGTTGTCTCTGGCTACCTGTGTCCACACTGTATAAAGAAATGCCTGTAATTCTACCCTCTTCTTTCAGCATCAGCTAGTCCCATAGGTTATTTTACTGGTGACTGTATGATGACTTGGTAGAGCTGGGGCCTCTTGGGCTCTTTCCATTTAATTCCCTATTGGGCAAATCCTGAAGGCTATTCTTCCAGTTTCAAGTCAGTCCCCGTAACTGGGATTTTTTTTTTCCTGGATTTGCTAGTATCACTGTTACTGGAGGATATTCATTAGCTGAACACAAGATACTGGGGCTGGTCCAGGGATGGCTGGGTGAAGTTATATGGGCTGTTTCATACTGGGGCTCAGAGAAGATGATTTGTGTTTTAAACCTTGGGTTCAGTGGGAGTATCACCTGTCAGCATCTGGCACTGTAAATTGCCATGTCAGTTTGTTGGCAGAAACTAGGAATGGGACTAAAAGTGCCCCCGATTCACACCACTCAAAGCTGGTCTTGTGTTTTTTGCATCACAGCATACACAGGCACAGCTCAAAAGTCATTCTGGGAAAGTCAAAAAAAAAGGTTGAAGTTAGGCATTTTCTTCCTACTCATGGGAGCTGAAAACTCCAGCTTACTGTAAACAGCCTTGGAAAACATTCTGTGTTTCCAGAGCCCTGAATCCAAGCATTTCCATGAAGCAGTGACACAGTTTGATAGTAACACACTCCTTTTCATTCGGACACTCTTTGGTAATAGTTGTACCTCGCTCTTAGGGACAAATATCTCCCTTCTCAGAGCAGATTTCACTCAGAGGTGGGGAAAGGGAAATGTGTACTTCCTTAACTACCTAAATGTGAGCTTAGCAGGTTGGGGTATTTTAGTTTTCAAGCAGAAACTTGCCTCTTGTTTTTAGACCCATCTTTTGTTCCTATGGCAAATGTGCGGCGCTGGTTTGGCTGGATGGAGCAAAGCAGCGGGTTAAATTTTAGCACATTTAGTAGCACAGATCTCTCTTCTGTGAAAGACAGGGCTGTATTATGTAACAGTCCGGCTGCCAAATTCTTCTGCTGGCAGCAGTCAGCCTTCTATGCACCATTGACATCAAAACCCAATGAGGTTTGATCCAGGGAAGGGATTTGAAAGGACGTCTTGTTTTTCTTCAATCTTTACAAACTGAACTTGTTTAGAAAGGGGGAGGAAAGAAAAAAAAAGATACAGAGTCTTGTTTGATAAATCAGGGAAAATAGTGCGGGTGTTTTTTGCTCCAAAGATTTGGATGTTTATTGGTTTAACAGCTATTGCTCGGAACAAGCCGTTTCTATTTACGGTGTTTATCATATCAGCTAACCTTGTGTGATGGATCAAGGGGGCTGGAGGTCAGGCCTGCCTGTGCTCTCTCCATAGGAGCTTTCTGACAGCTTACCTTAGTATTCCTGTGTTTTATGTTTATATGTAGTCATGTCAGAGGGCTGGAGCACCTCTCCTATGAACACAGACTGAGAGAGCTGGGCTGGTTCAGCCTGGAGAAGGCTTCTTAAGGGGAGACCTTAGAGCAGCTCCAGTGCTTAAAGGGGCTGCAGGAAACCTGGAGAGGGGCTTGGGACAAGGGCCTGTAGGGACAGGCCAAGGACAAATGCTTTAACCTGCCAGAGGGGAGACTGAGCTGAGCTCTTAGGCAGAAGCTCTTCCCTGTGAGGGTGCTGAGGCGCTGGCACAGGGTGCCCAGAGAAGCTGTGGCTGCCCCATCCCTGGCAGTGTTCAAGGCCAGGTTGGACACAGGGGCTTGGAGCAGCTGCTCCAGTGGAAGGGGTCCCTGCCCATGGCAGGGGCTGGAGCTGGAGGAGCTTTAAGGCCCCTCCAGCCCAAACCATTCTATGATCTATGATAGCAACTAGTCATTAAACATAGGATCAAACAAGTGTCCCACTCCCTATAATGTACATGCTAAATAAATGTGTTAGCAGGTAAGTGGGGGCAAGACTCACAGGAACATAACACATTCCAAACTCCATGAAGAGTGTCACAGTGCTAGAAGCAATATAACATGATATTGTGCCAGAGGTAATAAGCTCTTGTTGAAAACCAGGTCTTACTAGTTTGCCTATAAACGTAATGGATATGCTATTGGATGAAAGCAAAAATATATCTAGATTGACATCCCCTCTGATAATGACTGGTATGAAAGCTGTAAAGAAGAGACAAGGGAGCAGGGCATGGGTTGAGTGGTCTGTCCCCTGATACAACACCACCAGGCAGATTAGCCATAGCCTGAGTTGCAGGTTCAATAGATTAGGACTCTGTGAATGTGTTTAATCCCATTTTGAACTCCTGTGGTCTCCATAGTTTGTGTTGTGTGGAAAACTTTTCCCCCTTTTTTGCTCACTTGGATGCAGGCTACTTTCTCCAGGTTGCCATGTACAGGAACATGGGATCACACAGGCTTGTGTGAATGCAGAGCAGCGTTAGATCGGACATCCCCCTTTCATGTTTGTATCACAGTGTAGACATAGATGGTATTGGCATAATATGAGAAGGTTTCATCTTATAAGCTTACCTCATTAAGCTTCTTATTTGAAATAAATAGAGTTGCTGGCACTAGCAAAATGGAAGCAGGAGTGAACATAAGGGCAGCATATTGAATATTGCACGCAAGTACAGTGCTTGCCTTGGAAACGCATGGCAGAACACATCCATTTACCTCTGCCTCACCCAGGAAGTTCAACATCCTTTTGTCCCTTTGCCAGTGAGGATGGTGGTATAACCACAGTTTAAATACCCCAAATGACATCACAGAACAAGGCAGTGGCAGAGCCGGGATTGCAGTCCAAGAGCAACGTCTTTCAATTACGTATTTAGTCTCCTGCCTGTGTGTCTATGGAAAAGTATTTCTGGTTGCAGAGCTGTCAGAAACTCAAATGAAGTTTGACACTTATGCTTGTATTTCTGCTTCCATCCCGACAGTTCTCTTGCATGTTCAACAAGCCTTGTCAAAGCTCTTTCAGAAGAAACTATGGTACCAGGGTTATCATTAGTTTTTCCTTGTTCATTGCCAGAGCTCTCTGATGATGGCCACGTGTAGGAACAGAAACGTGCTGATAAAGTCCAACTTTAGTGTCTCTGTGTGTTACCAATGGTACAGGAGTGGAATGTGAATGATAAACAGCACTACCATGTGACAGGCAGCATTTTGCATGCAGGTCTCAGCATCTACTTCTCTCCCTTAGGACAGCTCCCTGTCTGCCAGGATCCTGGGCAGCTACAGGAAGCTGGCTGCTTGCAAGGTAACCTGTTAGAGGAATGAGGTTGTTTTCCCTTCTCTTTTCCTCTGCCCCTAGATTTACTTCCAAAGGCCCAGAATGCTTCAGATCAGTATTGTGCCAACAAAAACATACATTAGAATGCATTAGAAGTGGCATATGGGAAATGTAGTCTGCTGTTGCAACATTGGAGATACTGCCTTTTAGGAGGGAGTGATTAAGCTCTAATGTAAGGAGATGTTGAGACGTACACTCAGAACAAAGACTTTCAAACCTTTGTGTGATTTAGATGCTTTGGAGCGCACAGGTTCATGTGGCTTTCAGGGAGCTGTAAGTCTCAGCTTCTGTGAAGACAATGTAAAGTAATGCAATGATCTTCAGACAGCCCCTCAGAGGAGGGATTCTAATGATGGACCTTGGAGCAGTGACTGATGGGGACAAGAAACTACTGAATCCCTTGGAAAAGGCAGGATGTGCAATGGGATTCATTTGACTATTACATTATCTACTTTGTGATCCTGATTAGGATAGGGATACACAGAGGAATTAGCAAGCTGCACTTGTATATCCTGAAAATTTGGGGCTTAGAGAGTGTATACTTATACCAGCCCCTACATTTGTAGGATGGGGTTGTTTTAACCACATATAGGACTGAAGACCCAACCCAGTTTATATATCAGGAGATCAGATCTTAACGTTTTCTTGTCTCTTGAGAAACTTCACTGAGGACACAGTTCTTAACTCCTCATCTTCAGGTTGCATTCACAGCAGCAGGGTAGGAAGGCATGCTAACATCCATGCCCTGATGATGGTTTGCTTGGGTTTTGTGTCTGGGTTTAGTACAGTCTCAAGGAATACAAAGTTGGATTGTGAGTTTCACAGATCAACATCATGGAATGAAACAATCTTGTCTTGTATTACTGAAAGATTGCTTAGAGGATGGACTAGTAAATAGTGTTCCCTAAAGCCTGTTTAGCCCCCATTTTGGCGTGACTGTTGGTAGTGTAGGAGCTGTATGTAGTGACAATAGGATGAATCACATTCTGTACTTTTTAATGCAGAAAATAAACACATGCCATTAAAGCTGGAGTGATTTATAATATGAACCTATTCCATCAAGGGCACATTGGGAGAAATAAGGATGTCCTCTTGTTTGCAACACATAGGCAAAACCCAGGAAGCATAGTGTCCAAATCGTTTCTCACAAACCTGGCATGACAGCCTATTTCTGATGCTGCTTGACAGCTAGTCCCTGCTAATTGGTTGGATGAACATATTTATAGTAAAGCAAGAACATAGCTGGTTTTTGCTTGGTAACCCCAAAACGTTGACGTCTGTAAAATCTTTACAAGAAGTTATTTCAATACATGTATTGTGGCTGAACAGAAGAGAGGATATTTGCATAACACCTTGGATGAGCCCAAGTTTTTCTCAAATGCATGTGTTGATGTGGCAACCACGGGCTTGGGAAAGTGAAGGAAAAGCACCAGTCTTGGCAAAGGCCAGAAGACAGCTTTGGCTTCCAATATCTGCAAACTAGCTTTAGACAGTGCCCAACTTTAAAGCCAGCCAGACCCGCTGCATAGGCCCCAGTATTTTGTTCTGCCCTTGTCTGGGGAATATGGTCCCAGAAGCCAAGGCAAATATGGGATTGCTTTTGCTGGGTTATGTTTGGCTGACATTTCCTGAAGGAAAGAACTCAGGAAAATATAAGAATTTTACTGGGCATCATAATGAAAATCATGGCAGTGCATGAAACAGAGCAGTTATATTTCACCCCTTCATTTCTGAGAGGATAACAGGAGAAAAAGGCAATGTGCTTTATAGTGGAGAGTAGAGATTTAAGTATCCGTCTATCATACAGAGCCATAGCATCCTGGCCTGGTTCGGGTTGAAGGGACCTTAAAGCTCATTCAGTGCCACGGGCAGGGACCCCTTCCACTGGAGCAGCTGCTCCAAGCCCCTGTGTCCAACCTGGCCTTGAACACTGCCAGGGATGGGGCAGCCACAGCTTCTCTGGGCACCCTGTGCCAGCGCCTCAGCACCCTCACAGGGAAGAGCTTGTGCCTAAGAGCTCAGCTCAGTCTCCCCTCGGGCAGGTTAAAGCCATTGCCCTTGGCCTGTCACCTCATGCCCTTCAACCAGCCACTCTGTAGCAGCTGGCTTCCTCAGGGAACCAAATCCAAGCAGGGATTCCAGTACCCAGGGAATTCAATAGGAGGGCACCGTTTGTTTTTGATTTGGGCCTCAGACGAAGCATCTGAGGGAGGTAAAGTTTGTGGCACCGAGATTTCATGGTGATTTGCTCATTGTAAATACTACAGAATGAAAAGAACATAACTGCAGATGGTTTCTGTGGCATCTGTAAATTCACTTCTTTCAACAGCATGGATACAGTAGAGCAGCTGGAAAGGACCATATGTTCCACCAGCAAGACCTGTCTGCCTAAATCTGAGATGCATTACATCTGTCAGCCTACATCTCATCAGTTCGATCTTCAAGATCATTTTAGCAGCTGTAATTATCTGTGTATTCTCCCAGATGTGCTCTGTGCAGTGCTATCCTTGTCACTTAGGTACCACCGGGTTTTACACAGAAGACTTATCTGAGCTCTTTGTGCTGACTACATGAGGAACCCCGGGTGCAAAACAAAAGTATCCCAATTATCTGAACCAAAACTAACAAACAAACAAGGAATAATAAAAATGGTCTTGGACAATTAGTGACTATTTTGGGATACTTACTGCTATAGTGTCTCTGGAAGTGTTTGTACAGAAAAGGGATCGGAAGCTTAAATCCAGTAAAAGATGGAAACACCTTTGTATTGTGTAATTGTCTTTGTAGCTATTTAAATTCATTGTTAACAGCTCCCTAAGGGGCAGAAATTAAGTAGTTATGATTTCCTATGAGCTAACTCTGCACTGGGCACAGTGGCTTTCATGAATCTGACTTTTGTACTTGCACCCATCTAACATTTATCCACAAAGTCCTCAAAGGTAGGCACTAAAGGGGAAACAAAAGGTAAAATCCCTGTGTTTAGCAGATCTAGAAGCAGGCAGGATAGTGGAACAGCATTCTGGCACTGTGTGTCCTGAAAGGAGTGACAGACTGATTAGGGAAGCTGGTTTTGTATTATTATTCTGAGGCTCTGCCTTTAGCAATACTATACATTTCTTCTTGGAAGGGCTGCCCTGTTATGATATTTCAGGTTAGATGCACTGAAATTAAGTCATGCTTTCCTCAGCCATATCTTCTGATTTCAAATGATATTTTGATGTATTTATAGGTGGGAAGGGAAAACCCAAACCCAGCAGCGACAAATTGTTCACTTCATGATACAACAAAGGATCAACTTTTATTGGTTCAGGGCTTTGCTTCCCCCTTGTCACTTGGCTGCGTCTCAGAGTCATAATCAGTACCTTTTAACACCAGAATGAAGCAGATTTGCTCCATATGTTTCATACTGTATATTGCTACACTATCTGCTCTAGCTGTGCCCATAGCCCAGTGACTCCCATGTCAATGCTGCAAGAGCCAGTAAATTGCAAGCCTTTGGCAACAGAGGCAACTATTCCCCCTGAAAATATTGCATTAATATTCCCTGGCAAAAGAGAACATGTAATGGAGTACAGATGTTGTGAATTAATCTTTGAATAAGCATTAATTTGTTGGCCAAGATCTGATTGCCCTTTTTTTCTGTAGTATTCTCATAATGAACATAAAAAGATAACAAGATTTGTGAATGTAGTCAGGCCTCTGGAAGCCCTGGCAGCTGGCTCAGCTTTGACTTCATTTTTTAACCTTAGTAATTAAAAACACTTCTACAAACTCAGGACCCCAACATCATTTAGGGCACTTCCAGAGCAAGATGTGAGATTCAGAACTCCATCACCTCACTTGGCCCCTTCCAGCCAGAGATGCTGAAGAAAAGTATCCTGCTGAGAATTCATTTCAAATATGTATTTCTTGCACAGGTCATTGGAACTGAACAGGTTGGCTTGTCTACAAACACACAGATTAAAAGTATTGCTATACAGGACACTTAGATTAATCCCTCCTCTTGGGTAAACCCTGCTTCCCATTAAGCTCAACAAAGAGCACACTGCAATGGCCTGTAATAAATCTCATCCCCAAACCATTTCCAGACTGATGTACAGGATGGCAGAGAACAGATGCTGGTAATTATATAAAGCTTTGGTGAAAAATACGTGGAATATATTTGAATATTCACAAACTCATTAGCAGAAGATGAGAGGAAGACCCTGTGGCTTTCTGGACAATGGAAGGGTCTTGCACCAGCAGTGCATTTGCGTCATGACAGAGAATAACTGGGAATAGAGAAATGACAGATAGAGGAGCAGAAAATCCAAAGGGATGATTTTGAACTGGATCCCAGAAACAATGGGGTATCGATAAGATGTTGCAGGCAAGGGTTGCCTTGGATCAAAGACCTACTGGTGAAACTGGGGTGCTGTGGATCCTGGCCTGGATCCCACTGGCACTGCTCTGTGACTCCATCCCATGACACATGGGATCTCACGTTCCTGATGCAGTCGAATCCACAAGGCCACGTGTCTGTTCTGATTGGGATGAGGCTACTCCTCATCTTACCCTTCTGCATGGGCAAGAAGGTGGGAAATTACGCACTGCAGCTCATGGGTTGGTGTTATGAACAGTCAGGGAGGGTCTATGAGAGAAGGGGAGTTTGCTGTTATCCATGGCCAGCAGCAATTGAGGCCTGAAGGAATAGGGATGCAATCCAGGCCTTGGCATTTAAAACAGGAGGTGGTGACAGGAAGATTTGCAGGCAACAGATGTGGAAGGAGAAGGAGAGTTCAGGGACAAGGAAGATGGTGCAGTTGGTTCAGGTGCAAAAAGAAAGTGTCTGGAGACAGGGTGGTGGGCACTGGGCCACACTTGTAAGCATGCTTCTCAAATGGCCATGGGGTTTATCGTTTTTGTGTTAGCACATGTGGCACGTTGGCATAGTCCAGAGATGCATTTCTAGCTGGAGGCTCTTGGTTACAGAGCAGGATTGCTTTAGGAGGTGGAAAAATATGGGCTATACTATTGGCTAAAACCAAGGAGTGGAGCAAAGGTAGTGCAGTTTAGTTTCTGATGCCAACACAGGTGTAGTTTGCAGTAGTCCTTTAACCTTACATTTCCTTTAATGTAAAATGGGATGGTTGCTACCCCTTATCTAAAATATTTTAAGGCTTAATGCCTTAACAAAGTACTTCTGAAGTAAAAGCTGCTGGTCAGGGGTTGAACACCTTGACACAGCATCCTTGCATCTGAGTGTTCTGACTTCGACTTTTAACTCTACCCCAAAGGACATTCACATTCTGGTATCTGAACTCCCATTTTACAGTGTTTGTGCAAGTGTTGTTTGCTGTTTTCCTGGCCAAACTCACATGACAAGGTCAGATGGCTTCTTGTCTCATCCAGAAATGTCAGACTGACAGCACAGACCAGCCGTGGATATCGGGTGCCTTGGTACCGATTTCCCTGCTTTGTAGCCCAGAGTGCTCACGTATGACACAGCTTCGTCTGGATTCAGGGCTGTTCAGCTGACAGGTAGCTGAAAACATTGAGGAAAAGGGAAACAAAGCAAGTCCTTTCAGTGGTGAGGGTAACAATTTACCCATTCCCTCTGTGAATCTCTTAGGTCTTATGCTTATGCCGCATAAGGATGCCGCATGTCAAGGATGCTGTGCTCTCATGTTTCCTTTTGTTTCCAATGTAGAACCAAGCCATTATTTTGTTTACTAACTTATAACAAGAAACAACAAGGAGGAGAAATGCAGATGGACAAGATGAGGGAAATCTCCCTCTGCTGAAGACCTATTTTTCTGTTAAAATTAGCTTTTTCCATGTTCACTGGGGTTGTTTTTGTTCTGCAGCATTAGGGGGAGGGAAAAGTAAGGTCAATCCAGTTTAGGTTACGCATTTTGCGTGCCTTGCAGTGTTATGTTCACCATGTCAAGGACTCTCCCAGATGATTACCCTCTCCTAGATATGAAAACAACTTCGAGTACCACCTAAGCACCTCCTGAGCTGGTAACCTCAATAGGTAAAAGCAAACTGAACCAGAAGCAAGCACTTCTGTTCCTGTTATATAAATGGGGGAGAGAGGCCCCAGACTGATGTGACTTGCTTGGGCTTGTGCTGGATGTGTGTGGCAGACCACTGGGACCGAGGGCTTTAACTCAGCCCCTGATGCTTCAGCAGTGGCTGACAGTTTTAAATCATTACTCAAAGGAGTTGATGAAATTCCAGCTATCAGGATCTATTTTGCTATTAGCAGAGGTGCTGAGTGTTTCTCTGGGATTCCTCTCCTCTGTCCACCCCTCTGGGTTTGCTGTGCGCAGTTATGTATCCCTTAAGTTTTCCTTGGAAACTCGGATTCATTCAGTTCCATGAATGCACGATTCACAGCGGAGCTGACACATTTCATTAGGTTCAGCACATTGCGTAGAGGCTTGGCAAAGGGTGCCTGGGCTTTATTCAACTCAGACACACCGTGTGACCAGCTGTCACAGATTGTGTTGTAAAATTAGACTAAAACCATAAAACACAGCTGAGGCAAGGGGGGGAAAAATGCCCCTCTCTGGGGACAGCACTTTGAGCTGTGACAAAAGATGCACTGAGCCCATCAGACACAGACACACACAAAAGCTTTGTGCCAAGCTCGGCTGGTTTCATTCTTCATGCTTGAACATCGCACCATGGGTAGGTGCCATTGTGCGAAGGATTCGCCTGGTTCTAGTTTTAGCACAAAGTTCTGCTTTTACCTTTGCTGTCCAGAGCACCCACTGCTCTAGTGGAACAGTGTATCTATCCATTTAAATGGGCTACAGGATTAAAAACAACCTACAAAAACACTGTGTTAGAGAACAGGGTAAGACTGGAGAGCCGTACTGCCCTCTTCCATGAAGGAACTACAACCTCTTTGCAGCCATTAGGTCTGCCAGAGCCTGTGTGAGGTAGACACACACACTGGTTGTGCCTGTTTTGCAGGGCTCTTTATTCCCCCCTTGGCACAAGGCAGCATGATGTGGGATTCCTCATCACACAGAAGCATCTGGGTACGGTTTTTGGGGGCACTCCTGGCCTCAGAGCTGTGCAATAAAGCAGTGTAAAGCTCTGACCTCTGAATAGCTGGGTGGCTATCACAGTGCATTTAATGCAGGGGATGCTGCATCAGTAGGGAGGGATCTGCCCTGCAGCTGTTCCAGGTATCCCTTTAGGATACATCAGGCAGGAATCAGCTGGTGCATGAAACTTTTTTTGTGATTAAACAGCTAAGGAATCATCACAGAGTTGAAATCTAGGATTCTCTACTGCATCTGAGGCTCACCTGGGGGAACTGAGAGGATTGAATTGTGGGGTATCTGTATTCTCTCTTGGTGTCAGATGAAGATCTTGATAGTCTGCAACAGGGCTTCCCACTTTAGTGGGCATGGGGAAACTTGGCCTCAGTGAATTGGCCACAGACAGCGAGTGAGTAACAGAGTTGGGACAAAACTCCTATTTCCTCACTTTCACCATTGCAGTGTAACTACCAGGTGTCATTTTTATTGTCATTGTTAGGTGATGTTTAAATAGACCATAACTTCGCTAAGGAAATAATTGGAGACGTCAAGGTTCTGATCGATGTCTCCTGTTGATGCTAGCAAAACTAGTTAATCAACAGTGATGAAATGAGATCATCATCCAGTAAGTGAAGCATACAACACAATGACTGGAATCTGTTCAATGCCTGCTGTTTACCTTGATTCATGCCAATTTATAATATGGGTTAAGCTATTTCCATTTCAGCATCATGTTCTCCGTGTGGGAGAAGGCTTGCCTAATGAAACGCTTCCAAGTGAAAAATCCTGTTCTGAGGCTCATTAATCTCTTTCCTCTGTGATAAGTAGGTGCAGTTGTACATTCATGTTGAATCCTGACTCCTCTAGAGAAGAGATGGTAGCAAAAATGTGTGCAATGTGGAAATGAAATACGTGTCAGGTTCTTATTTGCTTATATTTAAGAGACACTCATAACCTTGGATACAAGAACAGCTCCTTGAGGGTGTTAACAGGCATCTGCAATGACTTTTCCATTCAGTGCTATCAGTTGCATTCATCTCTTAAAATCAGGTCACTATGTTGAACTGGCAATAAGATGAGGCTGCTGAGGGGTGGCAGCACAGCAAGTGAAGTGAAGTGAATTCATGATAGCACTGCTTCTACTCTGGGATGGATGGATGCATGGATGGATGGATGCATGGATGGATTTGGGCCTGGAAAAGGCCAAGCAGCTTGTTTTCTGTATGTATCCTGTATTTTGTCCTTCCTAAGCATGGCACAGATGTTTTGAGTCCAATTTACAGCAGAGCTTATTAGGCTGATCCTGCATGATGCCCTGTGTGCCTTTTTACAGTATATAGAGATCCCACTTGCAGCATTGTTTGGTTGCTTTTTCTTTTCATAAATGTGTAAAAAAAAACCCCAATCTGCCTCTGACATTGGGAAGCTGTAGGCTGGTACCTGGATCCAAAGGGAGCATCTTAAAGGTGAGGAAAACTAAATTATGATCTTGGTGTTTTAACTGCCTTATCCATGAGGAGGTGGCAATGTTCAGTATCTCACAGGATTTAACCCAGGAAGGAATATCTGGCATTTCCCCTTATTTCTAGTGTGCTTCTATAAATCCTCAACATATGATCTTTATCTGTCTATCTATCTAATAAAGGCAATTTTAGAGGCTTTTATAAGAACAGATAGCAGGTACAGCCCTTCTGCAAGTCAAGGGGCAAACTGACCCATAACAGAGCCACTGTTCCCTGAGAAGCTATGGGATTTCACAGCCTTTTTTTTCCTTCTTTTTCTTCTTTTCCCTCCTTATTCCAGCCAGGATCCGAGGAACAAGGCTGTTTGTCAGGCAGTGTTTTTGTCTCAAGTGGAATGTGACCAGCCTTCCCAATGAAAGGCTTTCAAAAGGGCTGCCTGGGGGATCTTATAGCAAACTCGCCCTCATGCCATAGTAAATGAGCAGCTCTGATATAGGCAGATACTCTGGAGTGAAGGTCTCTTGAGGGAGCAGAGCCAGCTGGAGTGTCCTCTTGACTGAGCAAATCGTGAAGGGAGTCCTTCTTCTGCTGGGAAGAAGTGGGATTGGGTTTGCTCCCAGCCTCTGGCAACAGGGATGCGGCCATGGCAGAGGGAAGGTTTTGTCCCTGAATGCTATGATATAGCTATGGATTGTTCTCAGGATAGGGTTATCTTGCCCTGTAAAGGGACTAGGAGAGTCATACTTGAAGTGGGAGCAGTCCTAAAATGCTTCAGTGCAATGTGAGCTCAACCAGGCCCTAAACCTGAGGAGGATGCATTTACCTTTACGCTCCTTCTCTCTTTTGCTCGTTCTTTGCTTTCCCAGCATTTTGCAGAAAAAGCCCTTTCTTTGCATCTTGCTGTCCATTGGCAGCTCTGTATTTTTCCAGGCAGGTGTTTCTATTGATTCAGATACGATCAAGCGGTTGTTGTCATCCTCAGACCTGCTATTGGGTGGTTTTAAGTGCACAGAACTGCCTGCCAGATGTGCGCGGTATCACACTGCATGTAGATTCAGGCATTTGGTTTGTAGCTTCTGAAGCATCTTCCCCAAATAGGTAATAGATGCACTTTTCCTTACAGAGAGAAGGGAAAAGGCCAGTGCTGCTCTTCCCTTGAGTTTTGATATGCTGAAGTGCCCCTCACCAAGTATACTAGTACCAGGCTGGGCAGGAGGGTTGGTTCTTCAGCAGTGCCATGGTTTAGGGCTTTTTAATGCAAATCCGTGTTTCCGGAATCTCATTCAACAGAAAGAGCTTGTATGAAAGCAGCATCTTCAAGTGCAGGCAGTCTTGAAAACCTGATAAGTTGAAGGGTAGTTTAGCTTTGGCAATTGGCTGTTGATATGTGCTGATTTCTAATGGGCTTTAGAAATGGACTGCTTTCTGAAGTGAGAATTACCATCAGCATTAAAAAGTACTTAAGATGAGATGCTGCTCTTAGTAAATTCAAAGTTTGAATATAAAGCATTTGACTTACCATTTGCTGTCTAGGTAATAATCCCACTGGGGAAAAAACATAGGTACAAAAGCATTTAAACAGCCCTGCTGTGGGAATAAGGTATTCCTAGGTATGCAAACACTGCTGTAGCCCCTTAAGGCAAGGACAGAATCTAAGGCAGGGCAAAAGCCTCATGGGAAACCATGAGCTACATCCATCATTTCACTTACTCTTCCTGTAACTCAGTCTTCCCATCCACAATATGGGAACTCTGTGCTTCTCAAAACTGGTGTGAAACTTGATGGATGAGAATTTATAGACTGATTTGAGTTCTGCTGGTGGTAGGGTGGCATATTCTTAGAGTCAGAACTGAGCCAGGTATTGAGTTCATGCATGGACTCTGGGGACCATAGCTTGATTTGGATGCTGTAGGTAAATTTAAATCCATGCCACAGTTGCTACATCTGCAGAGAATGGCTGTTTTCCTTTTAATCTGCTGTTCTTCAATGGGTTTCCAGCCTTTGCTAGCCTGGCTTTGTGAAATGAATTTTCCCCATTCAAAAGCAGCAGTGTTTTATTTTTGTTTTAGCGGTGCTTGGGAATGCAGAGCAATTCAATCGAGAGGAAAATACACCATGAAAAGCTCTGAAAGCCCTGAGGTCAAGGATCTGAAGTTACCCACAATATTAATGACAAACCAGTGGCTGCACCATGGCAACGGGCAGGAGAATATGTGGCGTGGAAACCATAAGTAGTGTGGGGCTTTGAAAGAGCACAACCGGGAGAAAAATGGAAATTACATGATGTTCTCTCTGTTCTGTGCTAGGACAGCCATGTACAGTCTAATCCCTAATGCTGGCGAGCCCAAGACTTCCAAGGGGGCCCCGTAAGAGATGGAGAAAGGAGTTAGAGCTGGAATTAGGCCATTTATTAGAATAAAAGTCCCATTTCAAGGGGGAAAGGTTTGGGTGGGAGCACATTAGATGAAGTTACTAGAAAGAAAAATAAGCATGCTGATGTTATGGGATCTCCATGCCTGGATCCTCCTCCGGGATTCCCTGCTGGGTCCAAGTGAGTCACTGAAAAACCAAATATTGCTGGTGGAATTGATTAGAATGATGAATCTCGACTCCTTTGCCAGAGCTGGGAATTAGTGGCAATAGGTTGGGCTGTTGACTTCAGAGGGTGTTGAGTTTCCTGATTGAGAAGTGAAGGGTTTGCCTCCAAACCCGTCTCTAGATACAATAGCTTCTTATTATCTACTTTTACTAACAGGTTTTGTTTCTGTGACCATTTCTGCTGTCTTGTGGTGCATGAGACAATAAAGAGCTAAAGATATGGAGGGCTGAACTGTCCAGCTCTTGCGCCACGTGGCAGCATTAGGGAATGAAGCAAGGAGAAACAAAGCTTTCTTCTGTAGGGCCTGGTGGAAACTGCAGTTCCTGTGCTTGGAAATGTGGGAATTACATCAGGAAAAATAAGCCAAATAACCTCTCTAACTGCAATAATCCTACTGTCACATTCATTCCTCCTAACAGATGAGGTGCTGATGGAAGGGCTCCATCTCAAACATGGGATGATGTTTTACTTCATAGAAACCTGCTTGTGCTGACTGAGCCCTACTTGTACTTATCAGAACATCAGTGATAAAGATAGTGACACAAACGAGGGTCATGGTAAAGTGGATCACCTATTCTATAGCATTTTCTGTGTACACTTGCAATAAGATGACCTAATTCTCTTTGTGTGAACAGGGAGTGCACTTGAGTAGGCAGAGAGCTGACATTCCCAGTGCAGGAATCTGTTCATTGAATCTAGTTGGCCAGAGGAACTCCATTGCAGCAACGGAATAGGAAGAGAAAAAAGAAGCTTAGAAGGCTTGAAAGGGGGAAAGGGTAACTTCATTTGGAAAAGGTAACTAGCAACAGAGGCTGGCAGCATGACTTTGTGGAAGAACAGCAATGAGGAAGGGGATAAGGGAAGGAAAACCAGCTGAAATCATGGAATGTCATTAACTTGTTGCACTGAATGCTGCAAAGGATTACTTAGCCCCTAAACTGTACCCATAAGGCCCTTTAAATGGTATGAAAGGCTCAGGGGGCATTGAACTTGGAACAGGAGGGCTGTGCAGCTCCTGGGCACTCTGGTGAGCAGTTTCCTTTGAAGCACTCTGATCACTTGGGGAAAACTGGGATTAAATGACAGGAGGGAACAGAAAGTTCAGCTGGGACACGTGGCTGGGAAATGCGACTGCGTTTTCCTCAGCCGGGTGGCATTTCTTGGGTACCTTTTAATTTCTGGTTCAGTGGCTATGCAGCTGACCTTGACAGTTTTACCTCTGAACATGTGAGAGTTGCATCTATCCGTGCCTTCTAAAGCTTGTGTGCTGTACCTCCAACCATACAGCAAACAGAAATGAGACGGAGCTGGCTAGCTGTTAATGCTGTTATTTCCTATTTTTGCTTTCCAGACTTCCAAATTTTAACTGTGCCAATTTCATTGTTAACTGCCTCCTTTGCGTGGATCCTTTTTTTCTCATGATGAGTTAAAATATCTCACATGGTTGTCAATAGATAGAAATGATGATAAAGAAGTTTGGGGCCTTTGTTGCTTCCAAAAGATTTTAACAAAGGGATCTTCTAGAGCTTGCCTCCATGCATAAGAGCTGGTGGCAGAGGTAGGTATAGAGGAGCAGCTGGGTCTGCCCATGTAAGACTTGGTCTTTGTGCCTTTGAACGTGACCAGTGTGGTGGATGTCCTTATCCTTTGGACACCCTTAAGACAGTCTGAAGCGCTCTGAGAGGTATTTGGACATTGCTGCAAAGCTGAGTGTTGTACACGTAGCTGGCTATGTTGAGGATTAAATGCAATGCTGATGTGATGGAGGGAGGGAGGTAGAAATGGGCACCCCATCTTGTGTGCCCCTCTAGGCAGTTTGTAGCAGGGAAAGTGAGGAGCATCATTGTCCTCTTGTGCTGCTGCTTTCCCCAAGGGCTGTTTTGGTGCCCAAACCAGATATTGGAAACTTAGAGCTACTTCTCCCCCCCAAAATAGCCCAGATACTGCATTTGGACTGAGGAACAACCAATCTGCTTCTCTCTGGCTGATTCTTGCCTCCCCTCTTTAATGCCTTGATGTTTTTCAAGGTGGTTGTATGGATCTGGAGCCACAGCTGCCTCAGTCAGTGCATGAGGAATTGTATGTCTATGTCACATAACCAGCAGTGGGGACCTGTGGGGCTCCAGGGGCCTTATCTATGACTTCAGATCTATCTGGGTGTAAACAAGGAGGGGGCTATTACTGCATATACAGCCTGGTGCTAACACACTCAAGCAATGAGACCCCAGTGGAGCTGCTCTCCTTGCCTCTGTAACAGGCTAGCGGATGGATATGGTGTGTCTTGTGGGGTTCAGTACACAAAGGAATGGCCACTGCTCCTCCAGCTGTTCATAAAGTGATAGGTGTCAGTGGTAACCCTGCATGTAATATCAGAAACAGCAGCCACAGATGGAAAATCACCCAGGCGCAAGTCGTTCTGACGTGCTCCATGCCTGACATCAGATTCCTCGGAAAAGATCCTGAGGAATCTGGAAACTGTGGCACATGATGGATTATTTCTGGTTTGGCCTGTCTCTTCCATGCAGCTTATTTCTGTCAGTCTCTGCTCCTCTTGACAGCTGGAGGGTTGTGGCCATGCAGCTCATCTCTCACTGCCTTTACTATTCCTGCTCTGCTAACAGGCTGGTGTAAGTCTGAATGTGACACATGTGAATGCTGATCATATGTCCTAAGGTGACAGAGTCCTGCAGTACAGTTTGCTCTGTTCTTTCCAGCAAGGATGCAAAAAATAAGCATGTGTGTTTGCTGGAAGCCAAAGACATGCTCAGACTCCTGTTATGTTCCTTCAGAGCTGGTAAGCGATTGTGCACCAAGAAAAACAGCTCATTCGGTTACAGAGAAGAGGCAGATTTTAAGTCCATTGGTATTTTCTGATCACTGCCACTAAAACCTGCAGAGGCTCCTTCCAGCTTATCCTTCCAGCATATCCTAAGCTCTTTCATCACAGTTCTTCCACTGAGTCTGTTATTGCAGGATTGGATGTTAGCAGTGCCTAGGCAGCATTGGGCAGGTTGAACTGTAGAGCATGGTGCTCTGGATGCCAAGCCAAGGCTCTCAGCACTGTGCAAGTGTGAGGTGAGACATAGGGAGATGTTCTGTGTAACAAGCTTATGGCCCAGGCTGTCAAATGTGCAGCAGTATGCTGCTGAGCTATAGTTAATGCTTGTGTCAATATTAACTGAACACTTCCCTTTGATGACATTGAACCACATATTTGGGTTTGGGTTGGAAGGGACCTTAAAGCTCATCCAGTTCCAACCCCCTGCCACAGGCAGGGATGCCTTCCACTAGAGCAGGGTGCTTAAAGTCCTGTCAAACCTGCCTTGCACTCTCATTTTCCTCTGCCTAGTAATTTATTTCAAGGTGTAGGGCTCAGTGAAGGAGTCAGCTCATCTTTGAGCTCATTCAATACAGGATGGTGCTTTTCTAATAGACACACCAGGGAAATAACGGCACTTGTGGGAAGGGTGATTTCACCCCGAGGACTGTTTGAATCCCATTGACACAGGTAGAAGGAGCACAGCAAAGGCTTTGGAGGCTTCTTGCTTTGGGAAAGGATGGGAGCTCAGTGAAGAGACTGCTATTTTCTGGGCACCAGCCCCAAATTTGTTCTGTTTAGTAAATCTCATCATGCACGAGACCATCCAGGTATGTAAAGTGGGCAAGATGAGCCATGAGCTTGTGCAACAGTTCCAAACCCCATCCCGTGTTGCTTGTTCACAGCCTTCCCGGTGTTTTTACAAGGGAAGTCTAATGCCATTCCCCTGCCATATTGTTTCCCATGAGGATCTTGGCAAAGAAGGCCTGCTGCAAAAAATAACCCATGGCAAATGCCGTCTGTTTCCATTACTGTATGGGAACGACTGCCTTATGTAAGTGCAGCGTGAAACCACTGCAGCCATCAGATATAGACACTGCTCTGCTGGAGAACGTCCTGGGAGCATAGCGGACATTCTTGTGGCTGATGAAAAATCAAACCTCATTATCGCTCTGAGGTTTGCCCTCTCTGAGTGTGTTTGTGTGCTGGGCTCTCTCTTTCTGTGTATTAAAGGGTCGAATCCTGATAATTCTGAGTCTATTTTTACCCAGTTGCTACTCAGCAAACCTTTCATTGACACTGGCTGGAAAGCTGCCCAAGTAAAGGGCGCTGAGGGAATTGAGAAGCTGGCTGTAATTCAGCTCTATTTTGATTTCTGAGATTCCCTTTCTGGAGGTTTTTCTCTGTATTGCATATACTTGCTAACGCAGGCTTAAAGCCGGTGCAAATTTACACTGCATTGATTTTATGCAACTGGGATCTTTTATCGCTCTGCATTTGGATAGGTGTCCTGTGGGTGTGTTCTTGGTTGGATTTCCCCATGGAAGGGGCAGGGTCTGAGGCAGAGAAGCTGGCTTGCACTGGCTGTTTATTCAGCATGAAGAATGTTGATCATCTTTCCTTTCTTCCCCAGCACTGGAAGTATTTGGGGGCTGATGACCGGAATGCCAATGAGTCCCCTCCAATCTTGGAGCTTTCCCTGCTTTTTTTCCTTCCAACCCTCTGCTTCCAAGCTTGTTCTCTCTGAAAGGCTGCCACTCCATCGCATACAGGTGACAGGTTTTCATTGGAGATCGCATGTGAAAGACACTTGAGGAAGAACTGGCTTGTAGAGAGAAAGCAGATATATGCCAGTCATAAATGCCTGCCAGGTGGGAATTCTGAGACAGGGGCAGGCAGAAAGGAAGATCTGTTTCCTTCGATCATTAGCTTGAGCTTTGATTTTAAACTTGCTTAAAATCATGCACTTGCTCCTCAGGAAGAGTTTGGGTTGAGGTGAAACCAGACAAGTCCATTCTGGACAGATGATGCCACAAAAAACAGTGGCAGAGACATGTCATGAGAGGAAATGGAGGAGTGAGTGGGAAATGAGGATGGAGAAAGGGAATATGTCTGAGGAGGAAGGATGTGAACCAGTCCTGTGAACAGGGGGGACTGATGGTACGTGAAAATCCTGTCAACAAGAAGAAACCTGTGTGAGTGCACAGCGGCTGTTTCCTTCAGTGCCACTAATGAGAGTTGTCAAGCTGCAGCTACTTACGGGACACAATCAAAGGCTTTGTTCTCTTCTTTCTCTCCACATCCTGAGCTCCACTTTCCTGGTGCCCCCACTCGAGTGAGTTTGGAGTTTGGGAACTTGGGAGCAACCTGTCCAGTTCTTTTCTTACCGCTCTATGGTCCAGCCTGTGTTTTAAGTAATTGGGTCCTTTTCTATCTATCCCTGGAGAGTGTGGGTGAGACCAGGCTTTGGGTGACAGCACTGATCATGAAAAATAAGCTGTGCTCTGACTGATGATGTTTTGCTATTAGGAAGGCAGTAGAGGGGAAGTTGCCAAGGGATTGAGATTCCCAGATTGCACTGTGACACTCAGTGGAAACCACAGTCCTTCTTTGCTGGCATCAGGCCTCTGTATCTCTCCAGAAAAGGGGGCTATCCACATTATGCTCCCATATCTACTAATGGTGGGTACATAGAAGTGACATCCTGTCAGTACAGCCTTCAGAGGAGGCAGTGAATAGGAGAGGAAGTAAACAGCTTGGTGGTTCTCAGTGGTACATGAAGCTCTCTGGGGACAGCAGAAGGGGGACTGCTATACCGAGAGATGCCCCTGATGAATATGAGTCAGCACTAACTTCATGTTCTATACACCTTCAGTAACTTAGACATAGTTAGACACCCATTATCTGGCCAGTTTCCCCCAGGAAATATGTTGGATTGATGGCTATTCATTTCAAAGCTAATCAAGTTTAATATAAGCTTAAAATGTACACCCTGTTTAAACCTCAGCTTACAGTGGTGATGTGAGTAGAACAAGAAACTTCCTTTGTGTTTCTTACCCTCTGATATGACAGGTTATCCCAGCTACTGGCCCACACAGCCGATTCAGCTGCAAAACAACAAGCTGGGCTTCAAATGCAGCACTGAACTTGTGGGGGAAGCGTGCTGCCTTCCTCGGCATCTATCTACATCTACATTAATCATCATCTACATCTATCTACAGAAGCAATAAAATGCAGAAATCCCTTGTATTAAAAGCCTTTTTCATGAGGTTTCATGATTGACTGTTTAGGAAACCAAAAGGAGGGAGTAATTTGGATAATTCTTCATATGGGGCCTCTCCTGTTTCTCAGCTTCATTCATTACTGTACTTACTATGCAATTAAAGTTAGGTAAAATACCATGAGCCTGTTACTGATGAGGATGGAAATGAGTTACCACTTGTAAGTGTCTTATTTCATGCTGCTTAGTGCCTGAGCCTCCAGAGGAGCATCTCTGAAATAGGTCTGTAGAGTAGAACCTGAACAACCAATATGCAGGATTTTGGTTCAAACTGGCACTCAAGATGAATAAATTCACTTCATCCACTACTGGAACAGAATCAGCAATTGTCTTCAGATAATGGGGTGTACTCGATAACTTTGCTTAGTGCTGAAGATGTTTTCACCTAAGATTCAGATTGTCTCGTTGCTGCCCTTTAAAATTCAGTGTTTGAAGCAGATTCCTTCTATAGTCAGAAGAGAAAGAAAAGCATTTAAGAGAGATCCAACTGAAGTGTTTAAGATGGGTGGTGAATTTCCCCCTGACTCTCTTACCTTCCTCATGTTGAATGGGTTTGATCCAGCCTGTTTCAACTCATCAGTATTTAGCATAGTTGGTAAATTGTAGAGTGGAAAGGGAACTCTAAAAGCCACCTTTGCTGTAGTTACCTGTGTGTGGATGCTTATGCCTTCAAAGAACTCCATTGCTGAAGCATGATGGCCTAACACATCATTAACTCTGAAATCTCTTCCCAAGCTGAAATCCAGCTTACTGTGTCTTCCTGGATGCTTGTTAGCATTTCAACACAGACAATTAAACATATTAATGGACAGCAATTAATACACTTAATTCCCAGTTAATACACAAAGATTCCCAAAGGTTGTTTAAGCAGGCAGAGAAGGAGAAAGGATGCTCAGAGTGCATCTGCAGACATAGCTCGATTTTGGCAGTGACAAGATAGTGGCTGTCTGCAGTACTAAAGAGATGGTTTAAGAAGTGCTCTCTTCGTGGAATTGAAGCATTTCCTGTTTTATTTTAAGCTGTTTTGTGTGAAAAATGGCAAAGCACTCTTGAAGGGCTCTCCCAGCTTCAGTTAATGAAATAGGTTTGATTATATAGAGATTCGAAAAGTAAGGGGAACTTCAGGAAGATCCTTTTTGCACCTGTACAAGGGTCTCTCTGGTGCTGTTTTTAGCCTTGTGACCTGGTATTTGTTCAGTGAGAGCACTGGTCCCTGGTGTTCCAGATGGGAAGGGAGCTCTTTCAGTGCTCATTCACAGCCAGAGTTCTCTGGGAGGGTGCAAATTCTTCTGAAGCACCATTAAATGATTACCCTCATTGCAGACTGCACACTGCAATACATTTCCCCCCTCCAGCCTTAATGTCAGTGTCCATTCAGGCTTATTATTGCAGAGCACATCACAAGATGTAATGCACTGCCGCCACTGCTGCCGTGGGCTCCACTCACAGATATGGAAAGCTCAGGACCTACTACCTATTATGGCTCTTGTTACTCTGAACCACTTTGCTGCCAGCTCAGTTTCCACATGGAGCAGGGCAGGCTCCCTTCACCCCAGTCCTTCTCTTTGGTGGCAGAGGGGAGCATTAAACACCCAGTGCTCAGCAGTTTGGTGCTCTATTAGCCTTCATGTCCAAACAGAGAAACCTATCTGCCTATCATTTCAAGGACTCTGTTTTTTGCTTAGCACAGAAATACATAAATAGATCTCACCTTAAGATATCAAAGGTGGTTTGGTTCCTATTTGTGGCAGAAGTTAACTACTAATGGAGTAAAAATCCATAAATGCAATCTCAGATGTGTCTACAGGTTTTCTCTCTTTAATGTTCAGGAAGGCTTTACCACACTCAGTTGTTAACTGAGATTATCCTGGTATCACAAATGAGAAAACACAGAAGGCTGAACTGCTGCTCAGACAAACAGCACATGTAAATGTGGCTCTGCCTGATCTCTTCCAAGCTGTCTTTCCCAATAGGTGGACCTTGCTGCCTCTCAAGTGTGCAGTGGTGCCCATATCCTTCAGGGTCATATCGAAGCTTTTGGTAAACACTTTAAATAGCTACTTAGCATATAACATGTGCTCCGACTTCTCGTTGTTTCTGAATCAGAAGGGCTTTGAATCTAATATAAACCACTCACTGCTGATAAAGGGAAGCAATAGTTCTGCTTATGGCCAGAGGCACAGAGAGGTTTAGGTAATATTGAGGGTGCAGCTTCCTTAAAAGCTGATGTGATGGCTGCTCTCAGCATATTGGCATGAGAGTCAGGGGCAGCATGTGGACTGTATACCCACAGGCCAGCTCTTGATCCACTCTTGCAGACTTGGTCCATGCACTTCTTACATTCAGGAGCCCAGCTTTTCCATGCACCAAATGAGTGGTGGCATGCCAACCAGAACATGTTGTCTTTTCCCCTTGTCCAGGCTGCAAATGAAGGAACAAGATTTCCTAGAATGATATTGGTCTCGTGTGTTGTAATCTTACATAAATATGCTTGCATGTAATCACATTTCTAAGCTACTTGGATGGGTCAAGCCCAGATACTCTGTCAGCATGAGATCTCCAGGTTAGAGTCTGAGCCTGGAGACTTGTTCCTCATTATGAGGGAGAAGGAACTAGACAACAAGAGAGCAGGAACTAATGGAAGGAGATGGAATCTAGGGGTTACAGACTTTAAACAAGGAAAATGCTTCTACTGCTTGCGGTCTTCTGCTGGTACATCTGTAGCTTCACATGAGTTAGATAGAAAACCTTGCTTATCAGCTTCCTTAAATGTACCTCAAGGGGAACAACCCAAGTTGTAAAGGGAGATCTGTGGATGTAATTTAGCCAAGTACCCCCAAAGTCTTTCACAAATAGAAAGTGAGGTTCAAAACAAGCTTCACTGGTCCAGGTAGAAGGAAACACACAGAAATAGTGTCCCCTGCTCCTGGAATGTACCTGTGCCTGGGACCAGATGTTAAAGCAGCTCACTGCAGGACAGGGAGATCAGCACTGCAAACCTTTGGAGAAGAAATGGTGATGCAAAGCTGAAGAATGCACCTTACCCAGGCTGGGGCTGGGAGATCATCACAGCTTTATTCCTTCCATCTGCACCCATGTTTGACAGCCCTCCTCTCACAGTGCCTTGTGCCTTTGTGTTATGGTTGCAGAAGGCTGACCCCAGGGATGCTGCATTGCATTGGCATCAGCAGCAACTGTGAGCAAAGCATCTGCCTGCATCCAGCTGTGACCTGCAGATGTGCATGGCAGCTACTGCATCACCTGGCTGCAGGTACCCAGTGACTTCCCAGCTATGAGAAATACTTGAACAAATCAAAGTGTGCATCCCCCCAAAAGATCTGGTACAGTGTTTCTGTGCCAGAAACAAGTTACCCTTGCTGTTTAGATGGGAATGTGCCCTTGAATTTGGCTTAAAAATGCGGAAGATACCTATAGCATCATAGGACAGGGGTTCAAGCGGTACCTATGGCTGCAGCACACAGCATCAAAAGTGTATTCAAATACTAGTTTTCTTTCTTTAAAATTAAAACAAGATTCAGTAAAACCTTGGAAGTTCCTGTCTCCCATTCCTGCAGACTGTACCATTCTCAGTCTGGATCTTCTGAGGGCTTGAGCATAGATTAGCCCCTCTCTCAGCAGTCAATGGCTGTGCTATTCAAACCTGGATCCATGAATGATTAGACCTAGAAATATGTAAGTGTAATAGCTCATACTCTAAAGAACCCAACAGCTCCCCAAGCCCAACACTTTTATGGTTAATGTGCTCGGAGCACTTCCTATTAAATATAGAAACCAGTTTTCCATCTCACAAGCCAGTTATAAATAAATACCTTTATTTCTCAGGAGAGCCTGGCATAGCCCCAGATGAACCTGATCAGCCTCAGGCTGCTGCAAACCTACCTAATACATGGAAAGGCTGATGAGCTGCAGAGCAGGGACACACCATTTCCCCCTTGATTTTCTCTTCCTGTAGGTGAGATGCTCCGAGCAGGGCTGCAGAGGCTAAGGATGAGCTCAGGGCTATAGTGATTGTCCCCTTGTCCTTCCTGTGGAGGAGAATACATCGGTGGGGAAAAGAAACCAGAGGGAATTTGGTGCTTTGCTTGTTGTGTGGGAGAGAAAGGAGAAAAGTCGTGACTGAAACAGAACTGGAGATGCTGAACAAGTTGTTGCTGGTGGTTTTCACTGAGGAGAGGCTGAGATTTGGGCTTGCATAAATAAATGGGAAGGTGAGCAAGAGTCTATGGGTGTGCAGGCCTACAGCTGGGAAGGAGCATTGGAATGTGTTCTAATGGATGGCGAGAAGTAAAAACTCACTATTTGCGCTGTCCTGCAGTCTGGTGTAGACTGAGTCTGGATACGTAATCTGCCTTTTTGGGCTTAATAATAATGGAATCAGGACATTTATGTAACATTTATCTTCTTTTCAATATACTACTTGCAATAATCTGTTTAAGGAAGCCTGTAAATTGCCCAAGGGTCCTTGGGTAGAAAGCACTAAGGAGGGAGAAAACATGTCTCTGTTATTCTCATGCTACTAATACATCTTCACTGCTACACTGCCGACAAACAGATTCTGCATGTAAAAGGTAACCTGTACCAGTTCTGTGTGTCTGATCTACAGCAATGGTAATATGATGTTTTCCTGGTGACCAACAGTTGGCTGGGTAAAGAGGGTGTTGTCAGAGATGTCCTGGTGTGTGCCTCATGTTCAGCCATGGGGTGGAGAGGAGAAAGGCTGAGTTGGGTTGAGCTTGGTGTCTCCCGTGGTTTCCAAAAGGTCTAAGTGCTGTGTTATGGGAGTTTTGTGTTGGGATGTTTGAGGATTAAAGTGCATTCGTATAATAACTATGTGCAGTTTGCATATGGATTGGGTAAGCCTTGTGACAGGCTACACAAACTACACCTGCCTTGTTAGAAAACAACTTAGAAAAAATGCTTCTGAAAGTCTATAGCTATAAATGCACTTTTAAAAGCCTCTTTTTGGTAATGAATGTGTCCGCGCTCAGTATTCGTGTAGCATGAAGGCTGAGCTTTGAGCCTGCGTTTTCTACTACCACTCGTAGACTTGGGCCAAGCTTGAGGCCATTTCTCATGGTGATCTCTAGGACACCTGTCAAGCAGGAGCTGGACTCAGACCAACAACTCCTTCCAGATGCCACCAAGCAATCCTTAGCTTCTAATGACTCCTAGCCACTATTGCCCTGCATACAACTGTAGTTGGTAACTTGGGAGTGAAGGGGTTTCTTCTTGCCTTCACTAATTCCCTCTGCTATTCAGAAATCCCAAACCACTTTGACTGTGTTCCTTGTTTTGCTAAACTATAATGTTTGGGCTTCCCAGATCCCTTCTCCAGAAAGATTCAGCTTTTCTGGAAGGAGCTCAGACAGGAATGTTTGCTGTTATTTCCAGCAGCAAACAGCTAAGTAATCCAATGTAAAGACTCATAATACAGATTACCAAAAGGCAAGAAGGAAACGGTGGCCTGAGGAAACATCCCAACAAACCAGAAAGGCATTTCAAAATGCTCATTTGTAAGTCATTTAATAAAATCACTTCGGCAAAGCTGTGCCCTAAGAATAACTGTCTAGATTTAATTCCTCTTAAATAAGAGGCATTTCTCTGGGCAAAAAGGATGCTGGATGATAGCTTTGCTCCTTTTCCTTCGCGGCAATAATATAGCTTCAAATATAGTCAATAGTGCCCAACATTCTGCAAAACGGAGTGGTTTTGAAAGATGGTTTATTTTAACAGCTACAAAAAACACACAGTAAAAGGATTGTCACCTTGCTTCAAGATATCATTCAGATACCAACTGAATGGCAGAAATGACGCTCCTGTTACCTACTCCTTCACCCCATGAGAAAGGCTTCCAACTGCTGCCTTCATCATACTCAAAGCACCTAAAAACCCACAGATGAGTGTTACCAGTCACAAGACCGTGTCCTGGATCAAGATAGTCCAGCTGTAACATTCCTGAATGGTTCTGCAAGTTATCTTGAGGTGCTCACTACAAACTGGGAGCCAGAGAAACACTGAGTACTGCCAGCTTTTACTCATGTTCTGATGTGCACTACAGGGAACTAATTTCAGTGCTTGGCACAAATAGAGTCATCTTGTTCCTTAGCAAAGGTGCAGTTATGCTAAATTAAGCATGCTGAGATGACTAAGAGTAATCATTCATCATGATATCTTATTGAATTTGCAGGGGTCAGGAAGATGAGTCCATTTTTAATGCTGAAAATGGCATCACCTGAATAGAGCCTATTTGGTGTTGCCATCAGTAAATCTGGGAGATGAAGCCAAATGAATAGCTGCTTCTTGGTAGCTAGGAGAACACTATTATTATTGTTATTTTCTCCCTCTCTGACTCAGTAGCCTTAGCTGCCAGTGATGGAGAGATGTGGACCCTGCAAGGGCAGCAAAGAATAGGGCTGTTTCAGGAGAGCAGGAAGAAGGTTTGTGCTGTGTGTCACTAAGAGAGCTGAGTGTGCCGTTAGTCAAAGTAATGGAAGAGTTTAGATGTGACTCATCAATGAAAATAACTTGGGAATTAGCAGCAGTGAACTTTTCTTTAAGAAAAAAAAAATGGGAAAACCATGAAGTGTCTCAGGCGGTAGCTGACACCTTGGGGATGAGATGGAACGTGAAACAATTCCTGTTTTCAAGCATTCCTTGTTGGGATACCAGACACATTTTTCCAGCAGCACAGGGCTTGGTGAGGAAGGACAGATTCCCTAATGCATGGCTGTTTCCTGTACCATATTGGTTATGATACCTGAGAAAGCCCAATGATGTAAACATGCCTAGAGGTGGAAAACATGCCCTTAGTCCCATTTGCCATCCTGCTTCAGGACTGCTGTGAAGCATTCCCATTGCGTGCTACTGATTTCCATGGGAAGGGGGCTGTTTGTAAGAATAACAACCATGTATGCAGAGGCCTTGGGTGCGTGTCCTTGGAATGAAGCAGCTGGATCCCATTCCTGGCTCGGATGGGCATTTTCTGTTGCGTGGCGGCATTGGCACCACGAAATGTCAGGTCTCAAAATGGAAATAGCCCAGCATTGTTTAGGACCGATTCCAGGAAATGCCTTTTGGATAGAAGCACTCTCTCGTGCTGCCCCTTCTCCATGACTGTGTGAGGAGAAGGATCTAAAATAGGTCATTGTTATGCATGGAGAGAACCCTGTTCCCTAAGCTCCTTTGGTTTCCAAGTAAACGAGTTTGGAGGTAAGTTAGCAAAAGAGGCTGATTCATTAGCAGCAAGGGAAATCTGTGCTTTGGAGGGGTGCCCAGCTGCCCAAAGGGATTTATGTAGTGACACGATCCTCAAATCTGAACAGAGCAAGCTGAGCGATACACATTTGGGCTTGAACTATATCACAATCACGTGCTTGCTAGGCTCATGTCTTATCTCATGGGTTTCTCTGGAGAGTATCAGTTGCTCCAGTCCCTCTCAGGGTTTTGCATTTGTAAGGGAAGGAGTCACAGTGAGGTATCTCCTAACGTGAGAAAACTCTCTATCTGTTCTCTTTTCCAAATTAGGTCACCTTGTAAGGCAGTGCTGGATGGGGTTTGTCCCTGCAGCTCGGGAGGCTGTAAATAAATAGGTGTTACAACACGTTCAATGGGATTTCATGGCGCCGTCACTCGTCTATCTGAATATCATCACCCAAATTAATAACAAATTAATTCTATCTGCTGAAAAGACCCCAACTGTCACCCTCCTGTCCGGGATGAGATCATTTTGGGCCCTTATTTGCTTACAGGAGGAACGGAGCCAACACATTCTTCTGGCATCATTACCGAGGGCAGGCTTGTGCACAGAGAGGAGTGCTCCCCTTGGTCGAATCATCTGGAGTGCAGGGAGGAGAATTCGATCTATTTGAAGCATCTTCCTCCTCTTTGTTGCTGTATCAAGAGGGTACCCATTAGTGCCAGAGATGGGATGGACACCCACCCACAGGATCGGATACTGCAGACTGCCCTCGCTCAGCCTGCTGAGCAGCTGCCGGGTTATAAAGATCTCTGGCCCCTCCTGACCTGCGCCAGATTTGAATCATTGACCTAGAAGTGAAAAGCTTGAAATCCCTGCTCAAGCCACGGGATAAACTGAGCTCCAGAGCTGCGTTTGCCTTTATTCCACGTTCATTTGCTGCCATCTAATGGCAGATGGGGAGTGGAAAGGCTTCCTCTTGTCCTTGGCAGCCTAGAGCGTGTGTACAAGTAATTCTCAGCCCTTAAGAAAGCTTGGGAAGCATGGTGATTTAGGCTGGCTTTATTCCTCTATGGAGTAGTCTGACAAAGGCCTGTTGTGCTGCAGATTAAGTAAGAGCTGCAAAAAGCAGATCTTCATACTGGTTTTGCTCTCCTATGCTGGCTGATTTCCATAGAGGAAACCTGAGTGAAAGGCTGTGATTATAACTTGGCTTAACAACTGTCCCAAGGGTAACTGAGTACTGGGGGCCTGTTGGCAAGGGGAGGTGCTGAGAGAAGGTAGGTAGGCAGGTAGGTAGGTAGGTAGATGGCACTTCTAATCTTCTGAAGTACCACTGGTGAACACAAACATCTGCACTTCCAGGAACTTTGTTACAGAGAGAGAAGGAGGTGGAGACCGGAACAAAATTAACTCACAATTGCAGTGGCTTTAAGATAGCAGAGAGGAGATTGAGATTAGAGATAAGGCAGAAGCTCTTCCCTGTGAGGGTGCTGAGGCGCTGGCACAGGGTGCCCAGAGAAGCTGTGGCTGCCCCATCCCTGGCAGTGCTCAAGGCCAGGTTGGACACAGGGGCTTGGAGCAGCTGCTGCAGTGGAAGGTGTCCCTGCCCGTGGCAGGGGTTGGAGCTGGAGGAGCTTTAAGGTCCCTTCCAGCCCAAACCAGGCTGGGGTTCTACGACCTGTAAATGATCTGTAAATTATTTGGTCCAAAAGCTAACAGAATAAAATCCATTTCCTTCAACTAAGACATAAAGGAGAAAAACCTTTGCCCAACTCTGGGAAGTTCCTGCTGTGTTTCCTGTGCTTAAAACCCCATATTTATAAGTTAGTAAGTATTCCTCATGCATAAGGTTTGCATTGCCTGTTTCTATTTACACACAGGTCTCTAAATCATCCTTTCAAGCCCCACTAGCTGACACTATCTCACAGAGGATAAAGGTTATAAACTATATTTTCTTATGCGTCACTGCAGTGCAGCCACTGGGTACCCAGAGATGTGTTCTGTGATGGGACGACAGCCAGTGAGCCATGAAGCAGCCTTAGAACAGTCCCAGCAGTGACATGGGAGCTTGCATGGCCCAGCAGTCACACATAGGCTGTCACCAGGGCTGACTGTAGTCATAAATCAGGATTCAGATTTGATGAACGTAGTCCTTAGTCACCAAAGAAATGCTGTTTTATACCAGGAAAATGGGAAGAAAAATGTGATGTCTCTGGGCAGAATACTGGAAAAAGCTGTAAAATTCCCCTGTGCTTGGCTGGAGGAACAGATTGGATCTAAGGAAGAAGTTCTTTACTGTTAGGGGGGTGAGGCTCTGGAATGGGTTGCCCAGGGAAGTTGTGAATGCTCCATCCCTGGCAGTGTTCAAGGCCAGGTTGGACAGAGCCGTGGGTGCCATGGTTTAGTGTGAGGTGTCCCTGCCCATGGCAGGGGGGTTGGAACTGGATGATCTTAAGGTCCTTTCCAACCCGAACTCTTCTATGACTCTATGAATAGCTCCTGGAAAGGAAGTCCAGGAATGAAGGAACATGGAAGAAAAGAAGGGAATACCAAACTACTTTTTATTTTCCTACTGGAGGAAACAGTCTTTCAAAGCACTGTGGAGAACAACAGAATTGAGTGCAGAGAGTCCTCAAACACCCTTGTAACTGCTGCTTCCACCTGCACATGTGTGAGAGAGCAGAGGGAAGCAGCACACATGGATTCTCAGTGGGGAGTGAGAACATTTTAGCATGAGGCTGCTCAGTGTTAGGCCACAAACAGTTCCCAGACTGCAGGGAGCAGCTGAGTTATCCTATCTAGAGAGTCCCAGGAGCTCCTTTTGCAATCAGGGTGCAGCCACTGTTCCCTTACGTCAAAGCCAGGATCTGTCTTCTGAGAAAGAAGCTTTGTGTCGCTGGTGATACCCACTAGTGAGACACCAGTGATTGCGGGATGAAGACAACAGTGATGTCTTCTGCACACAGAAGCAGATCTGGCAGGATGCTGAGAGCTCTTGGTGTAACTGCTGCTTAGACCCAGGTTAGATCCTTTGCAGAATGGTGATGTTCCTCAGCTGGAACCAGTACTGAAATGCCCCTGTCAAGCAAGTGCCCCAAGGAGACTTTCTGCTTGCTCTGTAGATGCTTCTTGAAGCTCAGTGGTAAAGTGATAGCAGAACACGTTTAACAGCTCTAAAACTGTCTTGGCAAGAGTGCTATTTTCTTAATCCACATCCCTTCCCCTCTTACTTCCCACAGGCAAACACCATCTTCGGACCGCTCTTGGGGAAGCATCAGTTGCGAAGTGAGGACATAAAATTACACCGAGTGAGCTGAAATCCAAGTCTCACATCCCAGCAGTGACATTTAGCAGTTAACATGCACCCTCCACACGCAGCAGCTGCAAGGGTTTGTTACTGTCACTTACCAAAACCTTTGGTGTGCCCAGCTTTGAGCCAGAACTCGCAGGCCCAGAGGCACCACTGTGTCACCAAGAGCCCTTTAGTGTAGCATGACATCTGCGAGACTTCAGCAGGATAGAGGAGTGCTCTGGTACTGAGGTATGGTTCAACACCCTCCATTCTCCTGGGAGTTAAGCTGCATGTGTCAGGACACTTGCATGAGCGCGGTTAACTTCAGTGCTTAATGTGATTTGTGTGCTTAAATACGATGATCAAGTTTCTAACCTGCTGATTCAACACGGGAGGGGGAATATATCAAATCAACATGAGTTTTGCTGCGATTGTGGCTTTTGCAGGGCTCTGCACAGGAAGCTTGACACAAGAGCTCTTACAAATGCCAGGATAAGCAGAGAAAAAGCCCAAACTCAAACACCCCATAGAAGAAACATCCTTCCTGAGCTCATCATTGCAGCCTCCCGTTCGTCTGCCCCTGCTGAACCTTGTCCCCCCTCTCTATCAACGCGGGCTCTCGGAGCGGCAGCAGCTCCGGGGGTTTGGACACATCCCCTTTCCGCTCCCCAGCGCTTCCTTCCAGGGGCTGTTTCCCAGCAGGAGCCGTCCCCACTGGAGCGCTCCAGTGCCCCACACAAGCCCCCGGTCCCCGTGTGGCAGCGGGTGTGCCCGAAGGGGGTACCATGGGGGTACCATAGCGGTACCGGTGCGGTGCTGCCGGGCCGCAGAGCGCGGCCGGGGCCGGCCCTCCCGCTGCCACTCACGGCACCGCACCGCCTCCTCCGCCGAGCGGCCGGGGGCCGGGCTCGAACCCGCGGCCGAGCAGGGCGGGCTCCGAGCCGCGCCGTCGCGCTCCAGATGTGGCGGGCGCCTCCCGCGTTGGCACCGTTCCTGCCGCGGCCCTGCGGGCGCAGCCCCGCGCAGGGCAGTGCCACGGGCAGGGCCAGGAGCCGGTAAGCGATGGGGTGGGGACGGGTCTTGGGGCCGGGGTTCCTCCGCCCGCAGGGGGGACTTTGTTTTGTCCATTCCTTGTCCCTCCTTTCCCTCTCGGCCGTCACTGGGGCCTCCCAGCAGTTTCCTCTGCTCCCCAGATATTGAGCAAGAAGAGGGTTGATTGTGCAGGGGTTTAGGGCGCTAGGGGCCAGTCCTGAAATCGAGAGCATCAGGGGACATTTGTCAGTGGTTAACCCGGATGAGTGCTGGCAGGAGGTGATGGGGAAGGATTTGGGGCACTGCCTGAGAAAGCAGGATGAATGACAGGATATCAAGAAATGAGATGTGATGGGAGGAAAAGGGTGGCTAGTAACAATTGTGCATGTTTGTTTTTTTCTTGTAAGATGCAGTGGGGTTGTGGCATCTTCTCTGTAGCTAGATGAGTCATGTAGTGCATGTGTGTCAGCTAAGGCACAAAAGGAGGAAAAAGTATCCGGATGAGAAAGAAGATCAAAGAATTGTGTTGTCAAGCAGTGGTGGACAGCTAGCTGTGCTGTGGTAGGTGCTACTTACTGCACGTAGTACATACCTGTAGTGTGCTAGGTATGTCTGTCCTTTGCTGGACTGCAGGATGCCCCATCCCTGGCAGTGTTCAAGGCCAGGCTGGATGGGGCTTGGAGCAACCTGCTGTAGTGGATGCCCATGGCAGGGGGTTGGAACTGGGTGAACTTTAAGGTTCCTTCCAGCACAAACCAGTCTGGGATTCTGTGCTAGCATGTGACCTGCTTCCATTTCACAGCTACAACTGCAGCCCTAAAGGGGTTGGATTCTGCTCTGCTCCTCAGTTCTCATGATTCCCAGTGCTGGGTCCAGAATTCAGGCTGTGTGCAGCATCTTCCACATCCTTCTAGGTGTTCTCAGGATGAGATCCGTGATGCACAGCAGCACTCCAGTGTGAACACGAGCTCAGGAAGAGATGCAGTTACAGAAAGGGACTTGATACAATGCAAAGTTGAAGGTAAACTAAGTACCAGTATCTGGGTCAGGAGAGCATCTAGAGCATGGCAAGTAGGTGGTAGTTTGCCTCCAGGTTAGTGGAGTGGGCAAAACACCAAAGAGTTTCCTACCTCTGACCCATTTGATGCCTTTTCTCATTATCTCTTTGTGTCTGACTTTGTTTTTCAGAGAAACTCTGTGATTCACGAAAGCCACCATGAAAGGTGAAGAGATTCGGCTGAGGAGAAAAGAGGGCAGGACTAGGAATGGAGAGCGATCCAGGCACAAAGCAAAGAGCAAGGGTAAACACAGAGAGAGCCGACTTGGCAGCCAGGAGGCAGAGGATGTCTCTCTGCACACACAGCAGAAGCTGTTGGCCGAGGAGAAAGCAGCCATGGCAGAGGCACAGGAAGAGTCAGCCATCACCATTTGCCTGCAGGTGCTCCTGCCATACCTCCTGGCTGGGCTTGGCATGGTCTTGGCAGGCATGGTTTTGGATCATGTTCAGGTAAGGGAAAGACTGGAGCTACCTGGCATTGGGATAGGTGGGGAACTTTTCTTCAGAGGCAGGGGATTTGCTCTGGGGATGGCGATGTAAAGGACATTTTGCAGCACTTTCACATACCAACATGTCCTTCAAAGTCAGCTCTTCCGTGCTTTTGTGCAGGAGGCAGCATGTGGTGGTGTTCTGGCCCTTTCTCTTTGGAGATAAAAGACAGTAATGGACTAAAGAGCACGTGAAGGATCTGAGGCATCTGTGTCAGGAGGTGCAGGCCAGTGCAAAGGTCTCACCTTGGTCCTGGGTAGAGGGTGTCTGGGCTGCAGCCCCAAGGGCTGTGGTGGTGCAGCACTTTCCAGCTGTATCACTGCTGGATGTAGCTCTGGCTGGCTCTGCAACCCCTCCTTCATTGTGCAAGGAGCCACCCAGGCCAGCACTGTTCATGCTTCACACAACCAGCCCGGCCCTGCTTGTGCTCCACATCCTTTTCCAAGGCTTTGTAGCAGATGACTCAAATCCTTGAGTCTTCTTCCAGTGCGATTTCTAATCCTGTTACAATCTGGACCAGACCTTTCCTCCTATGGTGCAGCAATACAGAGCTCTAAGGCAGTGGTAGGCACCTAATCTTAGTTTAAAGCTGCAGTTAATTTCCAGGTTATAAATGGCTATCTCAGTGCTGCGTGTGTTTTTGATAACCCTGGTTATTTGCCTGGCTAGCTGTTGGGTCAGACTGCCCTAACCTATCTGATACAGTGGCACTGAGACTCCTGTGCTTGCACAAATCTGGAGCTGTGTACTTCTGCTGTTAGCCCTGCGCTGATCTCCCTAAGCTAGAAGAGCTATGAAGGCTTACGGGTGACACAGTATCCTTAACTGACCTTACCATGTACTCAGTACCCAGCAGCATGCCTCCTCAATCAGAAAACACCAAGGCAAGTCCAGGACCCAGCGACAAACTGCTTTTTGTGTCCTTAGATGCCATTGTGAGAGTCCTGAGCCTTGAGCAGCCACTTTCATTTTTCAGCCTGCTCAAACCTGCCCATTCCTAAGGATCTTGGACATTAGGTGCGTGTTACCACCTATTGTGAGATATTGAAGCATGAAATAGGTTGCAGATGGGTTTATGATGTTGGGGGAGTGTGGTTTGGGTTTCTTTTTGATTTCTACGAAGGACTGGGCCAGTAATATGAACAGAATGTGAAGTAAGCATCATACTCCTCTGAAACCACAAAAGTCTGGTTTCTGTTTTACGCAAAGAGCTCACAAACAGCTTTCATGTTAATGCATAGAGCCTGGGAAACCAACCCATACAGCATCTCATAGGAAAAGCAGCCCTTTGGCAGTTAGCACAGTGACTTTTCAGGCATGATCATGGACTGTGTGTGGACTTGCTGCTGTCAGGAGCTGCCCTTCCTTTCTAAGCCAGTCCTGGCCTCTGCTGCTGTTTCTGTGGGACAACAGGAGATGCTGCAAGGCTTTGGGTCCAAGGCACTCTCCATCTTGCCCTCAATCTCTCCACATAAGCTCTCTTCTCTGCCCTTCCCTAAAGCGGGGAAGAGAAGAGCAAGGTAAGAAACAAACCCACACAAACTGAGCTGTAATGGAGCCACCAGAGTCAGGCATGACAGTTCTCCAACTGGGACATATGGTTCCTGAACAGCATCCTCCACCCATGAGCCTCGGGTATCAGGAGAACCCTATCTGTTGCTAACCGTGCCATACTGTTAAGAGCATTCCCTGTTATCCCTTGTCCCTTCTCTGCAGGGATGGTAAGATCCATCTGAAACTGTGCTCTTTGGCACTTTGTCATCTTTCTGTACTGTGGAGTTGGATGGATGCCCTAGGCCAGGGTCAGGGCCCACCAAAGAGCCTGTTTCTGCTTTCTCCAGGGCAATGCAACCTGTTTGCTGGTTTACAAAGCACAGGGACACGGTGTTCCTCCCCAGGTTTTGCTATGATGTACCAGGCTGTGCAGCCATGAATTGGTTGGTTTGTTCTTTTCCCATCTAGTTCTGATCTTTATCCCACTGTTCAGCTGTGTTCTCCTCAAACCTGATGCATCTCTTTGCAGACAAATATGGTCTCTGTGCCAGGAAAACATGATGCATCTCTATGCTGACAAATACGGTGCGGATCTTTATCAGAGGCTCTTTAAACACGCAATAAAATCACCCAGTGTACACACACAGGTCACCTCTGCCCATTACCTTCCCTTCATACTGATTCATTGCTTGAAGGCTTTTTACGGTGCTTGCTTGGAAACAGAGAGAGCTGAAGCTTGGTAAACCCATAAACCCTACCTAGTACAGGCTGCATTGCTGCTGGCATGTTTCAATGGCATTTGAGTCATTCAGGCTCATTACTGTTTCCTTTACGTTCATGTTTCTGCCTGTCAGGGATCCAGTTGGCAGACAAGGTGGCATACAGGACTAGGGATGCACAGAAAGGGTCTCTCCTTGAGGCCTCTGTGAGTATTTAACCAGAATTGGACCTTCATGCTGTCATTTCTCAGTTCCTGGCTGGTGTAAGGAGGTTGGGTCATGTGTGGTTATTACAGGGTTTTCATTAGCCTCCTTCTGCCAGCTATTATGGGCTTTCTTTTCCCAGTTATATTAGCCAAAATATATTCCTTTGTTAGCTTTCAGCTTGGAGGTGACACACATCCACACCAGGAACGTTGGGAGTGGAGATGGCTGTACCAACACATCAGCCTAGGAAGCAGCAGAGGACAGATAGAGTCTCCCATCTCCCTGTTTACCTGTGAGGCAAACACATGTTTTATTCTGTCTAACCCTGCCAATGCATTTAGCTCCAAGCTGGGGACCCTGTCACAAGGACAGAGTCCACAGGCCATTAATCTTTAGGTCTCTCTGCAGAGGGTGTCAGGGAAGGGGTTGATTAGTACAGGAAGTGTAAATAAGACAATGCGGTTTAAACACTGGATTTGAACTGGACTGAGTAACCTGTATCTGTTGTGCCCATTGTTGAATACTTGCTTTCACCATTTGCCTTCACTGGGGCATGGCTGGGTTTGAACCTGTGGTTGGATAGGGAAAAAGCTCAGTTGCCAAGGTACTAAACCCTTCCATCCTAAATGGTGCTTTTAAATCGCCTCAGATCCAATTAGTTTGCCCAAATTCACTATCAGAAAGGAGCCCCCACAAAACACCCCAACTCTCTTCCTTGTGTGCGTGACTTTGAGCTTAAGTCTCTACTGACCAGGACACTTAACTCTTCAGCTGTACGCAGCCATGGTCCAGCTCTGGTGCTTGACCTTGTGTTGGCTGTTTGACCATGGAGATGCCGGGGTGAGACCCCCTCTCTTAAAGGCAGTACTGTGCAGCAGCAATGTGTTTCCCTTTAGGACAGGAAGGGAGCCCAGTTCACAGCATGCCAGGGAAACATTCACCCTTTCTCTGCCTTGCCTGCTGTGCACTGAGATTACAGAGCTACCTTAAATAAGCTCCAGCTATGAATCTTATCTTGGCTGTTGCAAACTAGCAGAAAGTTGAAGTGATGACAGCAGATAAGGGTGCTCGCTTTTCAACCTTGTTGGTTGGTTCTCTGGCTTATTTCCCCCCACCCCAAGCCAGTCGTTCAGAGGTAAGGCTGGCATAGCCCCACCATTCCATTCCCATGGATACCACGGAAGGGACAACAAGGACCAGGTTCTAGAACACCCATTGTTCTCTCACCACCATGCTTAGCTGTGTCACTGGCCAGAACTCCAGACCTGCGTCAGATCGTCAGTCGCGAGGAACGTGAACTCGTGTTGCTTTTGACCTTCCTTCACCTTCAAGGCAATCCAAAACCGATCCTGGTTGTTAACTGCCCACCTCCTCGGCCTTGGAACAGTGAGAAAAGTTCAACGTTGCTTATGGTGGGAGTGAGGGAGCCGGGGCTGGTTCGCAGCAGGCTTACACATTAAACCATCGTATCAACGGCGAGCTGCGGGCTGACAAGAAGTGTAACCTGAGCAGAAAGGACACTAGTGCGTTTGAGCACGCTGAGGGATTCTGGCATGACCTGTCACTCTTTCAGTGCTGTAGCCTGAGCAGGTCTTACTGGTTTTTACCGAGGTGGTGGGAGCTGGATGGGGTGTGGGCTCGTTTCTATTCGTCCACAGACGTCTCCACAATCTTCTTTTCTTCTTTTTAATTCCCCCCGGGATATAAATCAGAGGAATTGGGTCCGTCCCGTTTGCTGCCACCTGGGGTCAACCCGGCTGAATCCATTTTGGAGGATACCTTTGCTGCAGCCCTCTGGACGTGCTCGGAGGAGGAGAAGAAGATAAAGCAATTTGGCATCATTGCAGTAGCTGGAAGCAAAGAGACCTACGAGGAGGATCTGTGGGGTGTCCTGGTCTCGGTGTTTGACCATGGTGCTCACCAATGTAGAACTGGAACTGTGCTTCCATGGTCAGAAGCTACGAGGTTTCAAATGCAAGGTGACCAGGCTGGCCAATGGGTTTCTGCCGGAGACTTCGTTCTCCATTGCGAGCCAGGTTTTTCTGCCGTTCCTTCTGTCTGGCTTGGGCATGGTAGCTACTGGCCTCTTAATGGATACTGTTCAGGTAGGTACATGTGGTTAGACTGCTTTGTAGTGAGAGGGTGGGCTAATTCACTGACCTTGAGTATCTATATGGGTTTGGTTTGAGTACATGTGGTCCTATAACCAGTCAGCAGGAGGGCTCTAGACTTTTCTTGTGCTAGGGAGACACTATCCATCTCCCTTAGATCAGCACATGGGCTCCTTTTAAAGTGGGAGAGTGGATTTCAGACTTGTAGCATTGAACTGGGTGCTTCCTTTACTGTATCTGGCTGAACACTTGGATGACAACGGCTATGAAGCAGCTGGGACCAGACTGCCACATATTCCCCTGTTGCATGGTATTGTTTCTTTCCTTCAGAAAATGCTGATAAGGAGATCTGGGTCAGGGCTGTTATTAACTACCTGTCTTACTGAGAGGCAAGCTTATGCTTTCAGTTCTTTGCAAGCAACCTAATGTAATCTTTGGTCTAGAAGGCATTTAGATGCTGTGCTGAGAGGCATGCCAGCAGCAAAAGATTACCATTGACTCCCAGCTGAGTGCTCCCTGGCCAGATTCTGAGGAGGGTGTAAGGATGGAATATTTACCCTTCCACTGACTTCCACGCAGTGCTGCTGGATTTACAGCGTTGTGCCCACAACCAGAATCTGCCCCATCTTGGGGCACGAGTAGAAATGCAAAATCTGAGCTAGTTTGGGCATCTCATGCCAGTGGATTTACAAATCAAAACGCTGGCAGAGCTTCCCAAGGATATATTGTGCGCTCTGATCTCACTGGAGTACGTTGGCTTCTCTGGCATTAGTACCACAGCGGGAGCTAAATATGGCTACTTGAGTGTTTGGAAGGACAATACCTTGCTGTTTTTTCTTGTGTTGGAAGAAACAAAGGAAGCAGAGAAGCTAAATTAAAGGGAATATGAGGACTATAGAGAAGGGTTAAGCGGAGTGGCACACGCTGTGTTTGTCGTCCCCACCTTGTGCTGTGTATAGGCACAGACCTGTCTTGCAGCATTACAGAGGTTCTCAGACTACCCAGGATGTTGTGCTAACAGTGAGCAGTTATCTCAGAGAAGGATACAGACATAGGACATACCCAAACCTTGGCAGGTGAACAGGGCTTTGTCTAAAAGAAATTAGATGCGCTTGCCAAGAATTGGGCCCTGTGACTGTATCTGAAGTGATGGAAAACACGAGCTGCGTGTACCTACGTTGCCTGTGTCCTTTAAATACCAGAGAGCAGTCTGCTTTATGTATTTGTTCACTAGACTTTTACAAATGGGGTCATGCACGAAGCACAAGCATAGGAAGTGTGTATTTTGGTGACCGTGTCTCCAGCTATACTGAACTAGAAGCCATCAGTCACTGAGTTCAGCTCCCAGAGGAGGGAGTTGGTGCACTGAGAGTCGCAGCTGGCATAAGGAGAGATGTTAGCGAGGGAAGCTGCCATGGTGTCAACAACCCCATATTTAAAACCAGTCCCATAGCTGGGAATACCCAGGGGTATTGGCCTTTAAAGGCTTGGATCATGTTTCTGTGCCTTTTTGCCTTTCAGCTGTCTGCTCTCAGCTTTTCTTCCTGTGAGAGCCAGGAATTCACTGTCCTGCCCAACTAAAGCCTGAGACTTAAGTTTGTTTGCTTGAGGCCAGGTACCATAAGGCTCATATTGATAATCATGAGGGTTCATGTGCTGAAACTATCGTTTTTCTAGTCCGGGAGTCTGTGATTTGCCCATTTTCCAGGGGATGGTCTGGCTGAGGAATGCTTTCCTTATTCGCAATCACTCCAAAACATTCTTAGGCGGCTCCATGTCTGCCTTTGGCAGGGAGATACATGGACAAGCTTAGGATGGTATCTAGAGCATATGTGTGAGTTTAATGGTGCTGCCCTTGTTTTGTTCCCTACCAAATGTCTTGAAATAACACAGTTCTGTGCTGGAAGTACAAGGCTGATGTTGTCAAGAGCAGAGTGGAAATTGTCTGCATCCTATCAAACTATCAGGGTTTTAGCAGTTTCTAATCAGTTCTGGAATGAAACCAGAAACCATTCGTGTTAGTGTGTAAAAACACCCCAACCAAAATCACAGGAGAGATCTGTGTGGCCCAGCTGACTCCAAGGTTCAAACCTGGGTGTCTCCTACTGTGATAAAAGGGTGCCCAAAGAAACAGCCATTTGCAAATTGTCTCCCTGGTTGTGCAGGTGATGCAGTCTCTCTGCAGGGCTGGGAGCATGGCATGGGTCTGGATGTTTCCGCTTCTGCTCCAGTGATCCTTGGCCAGCTGGTCCATCCGGATTCCGGGCTGGCTGGCATTGCTGGAGACCTCGCAGGGCTCTGCCAGTGTTTGGCCCAGTCTTTTACAGTAAGGTGAAGAATCAGCTTGAAGCTGGATGATCAGATTTCAGCTTCAGGAAGAAAGCTTCCCTCTCATTCTCCTCTTCCACATAGTCCACATTTGGGACATAGTCCAAGTAAAAGTCACAGATAGAAGAGATCCTTGTCCTTTGATAAAAGCCCATGAAATGACTAGCATTGAAAAGGATTTTGAATTGCTTATTTTTTAGTCCAGGGTCTTGTGATCTTTATGTTGTTCAGGGCAATGGAAAACCTGTGAGCTTTCTTAGCTGCAGCCATGGATGGATGGATGGATGCACTGGAGAGGTAGCAGGACATGGCAGGGACTGTGAGGGCAGCGTAAAGAGGGACAGCAGGGCTAGACTGCAGCTGGAGAGCCTGTCCCAGTGCATCACAGCCTCTCCTCCTCTGTGGGACCCCCTGAGCAGATCCACCTTGCATGGGTACCAACTGCAGTGGGTTACGGGGCAACCAGGTTTCTTCAGAGCTGAGCTTCAGGGCTTTAATCCATTATGGGGACATGAAGTGGGAAAGGTTTTCAGTGTCCCTGTGTGGGTTTGCAATGCTGCAGGGTATGTTTGCATGCCTCCTAGGCCAGTTTTCATCTCAAAGGACAGAGATGCAGCCTAGGCTTAACCCAACTGCCATCACTGAGGCAGATGCACAGCTCTGACCTGCCTCATTCATCCGCTCCTCAAGCTGACAGTGCTGCAAAGGGATGGCACAGGGATCATCTGCATATCCTGTACTTCTGCAGTCTCTAACACAGTGGAGTCCTGGCTACTGGGGTATAAATCATTATGAATCTGTCCTTAGGCTCTTGATGAGTCACTGATGAGACTCAAGTGGAGGCACTTAACTCAGCTGGTTTTATTAGTACAGTTGTGTGATTCTCTATTAGTCATTCAAAGCTTTTCACTGTAATTACATGTAAGGCAGAGTCCCCCTAAGAACACACCACATAAGCTGAAACTTCCTATTTGAACCCTGCCTATTTCCAGGTCATCGCTGCCAGGAAATGTGCCTTTTTCTTTTGACAACCATGTTTTGCCCGTTATCTGCATCCCTGAGGAGTGTCTTGTACCACGTGCTTGGCGCTCAGCCCCACTTTCATTCATCCTGACTCTGGAGGAAGCTGTGAGCTTCCCATGCATGGCACAGCCAGAGCAAAACACGGGCCTGTTGCACCTTGTTTGTGTTTCCCAACAGCTGAACGTGTTAACGTTTAGACTATCCAACCCCCTGGATTTTTAAGGTTATAGAATCCCAATGGATGTGGAGAAAGGTGGGCAGGGATCTGTTGTTCATTTTCCCACCAGGATTTGAGACCATTGGGTGATACTAGCCAGTGACAGAATGAATGAACACCTTGATCCTTCCCATCTCCTGCAGCTAAACTATGGAAGTGTTTGCCCCAGGAGGGCACAGGGGTTGGAGGGATTGGAATTGTACCTGAAAGGGAAATCCTTTGAACAGTGCTAAGTGGGCAGAAAACCCCACTGGCTCAGTAGAGAATGATCTGGTCTATTTGTCATGCATGTAGATTCTTGCTTTATGCACCTGAATTTAAGCCCTGGTGGAGATAAGGATAGGTTGGATGTATCTCTGCTCTGGCTATTAGATCTGCTCCTTTCTTCTTGTATTCTGCTCTTAGATGCTGGGCTAGTTGGTTTTACTGTGATTTCATCCTGATGTCAACCTCTCTGGTTACAGTGCGACTTTGCCAACATCCATGAATGCATAAGGGGTGAATAAATAACCTTCCAAGGCACTGTATGGTAGATCAGTGAGGGAGGACGTGTGTTAATCAACATTGTTTCTTAAGGTTTCAGATCATTGCTAGGGCTGCAGCTGGTTCCACAGCTTTGTGCAGCTCGGCTTCAGAGGAGCGATGATAATGGAGATATTTTCCCAGCACTTCAAGCTTATGGTATATCTTAATTCAAAATCCTTTTTCGGGCTGTGCTGGGAGCATGCTTGGTAACAGGAAGATTTGGAAACTGCGTGTGGAGAAGAGATAGGAAAAATCCCCTTCCCTCCCACTACCAGTCATAGCTGCTCAGTTAGAAGTGTGGTAAGACAAGACAGACACAACTTCTTGTTGTTAGATGGTTTCCAGATCTTTGTGTTAATGGGCCTGGATAGCAACAGGGGTTCCTGTATCTACTGTCATTCCAAAGGATGGAGAACACGCTGTATTTCATTTGGCTTATGGACCCTAATGACTTTTCATGGTGTTCTTGGCTGATGCTAAAGGTACATTTTTAATGCGGGACTTTCCAAGATCTGCAGCCTTCAGGAAGCAAGTTCCTGCCGTCAGGATGGGGCTTTGCCGTGCAAGGGTTCAGAAAGACTTTTGCAAGCTAAGAATTCCTTCCTTCACTCCCCAAATGCAGCATCTGCCCCGTGTGCCCAGCAGACACTGGTGTAGAGGAGGTGGTGAGAGAGGAACCCGCTCCCCTTTGAAGCAGCAGCACTGGACTGGTTGGCATCACAAACTGAGGTCGATCCCTTGTTTTCTTCCAGCACTGGCCGGTATTCCAAACAATTACGGAAATTTTTATCCTGGTTCCTGCCTTGCTTGGCCTGAAGGGAAACCTGGAGATGACGCTGGCATCCAGGCTCTCTACTGCTGTGAGTGTTAACAGGGTGATGGTGGTGGTGTGTGTGTGGTGGGGGGGGGTTAGCAGAGGACATCGGGAGATGCTGCTTCTGTGTAAGCACAGTGTGTGGGTGAGATGTGCCCTTTTCTGCTAGGCAGAAACCAGTGGGGTGTGAGGGTTCAAATAATGTGTGTGCCCTCATTTTGGAACTGGAACGGAGAATCCCCACCTGTGCTCTGAAGGTGAATTCATCCCTGGGGCCCTGTGGCACATGAAGGAGACAAAGCCAGAGCTCCCTTACTGTCAGCTTCACTACTGGCTTCTCTGTGGGTATAGATCCTTGAGAGATCCAGGGCTTCCCAGCATTCCTGCCTTGGGGGGATCAGAACAAGGCTTCTTGGGACCTGCAGTAGCTTTTGCTACCCTGGAATGGATCTTTCTTCCATAGCAGTTTTGTTGACTTTGGGTTGTTTGTATTGCATGTCTTGGGAGAAATGGGAGCTTAACAGAGCAATGAATGAGGAATGGAAGAGGGAAAATGGTTTAATTTGTTCAGGTTTTGGCCTGTGTGGGATGTGGTGGATATGCCTCCTCCACTTGTAGCTGGGTGCCCTGCACCTCCATGGGAGCCTCTGATGCCCCCGGGACACTGGGCTGGAGTGTGATGGAGATGTGTCAAGAAGGATGTGCTGGGAAATGCTGGCCTGCACTCACCTCTCTGGCTTTAGCAGCCCCTTTCCCACAGGGATAGGGGGAAACTGCCTTCAGCAGAGACCTGTGCCGCAGGAGCAGGTTTTCAGTGTCTCTCTTGGCTCCCAGGCTAACGCCGGACAGATGGATGACCGTTCTGACCGATGGGAAATCATCACCTGCAATCTAGCCCTAATCCAGGTGAGTCACTGCAGGCTCTTTCCTTCTTGCTACACTGCAGCCCAACAGCATCTCTTCTCAGCTGGATCCAGAGCTGTTTGGGGCTGATATCCTCACCAGAGCCAAGCAGAGCCTAGGAGCTGACCTCAAAGCTTGCAGTTTCACTGCAAAACACATCCAGAAATCCACAGAAATTCACTTTGTGGCCAAAGTGAAAGGGTGAAAACCCGTCCTTTTGCAGGGGCAGCTGTGGCACTATCCCTGTTTCACAACAGCCCCTAGATAAAGCCTGTCGTTTACTGGCAGTGTTTGGGAATCAGCTTTGGGGGGGAGGGGGGAGAGATGGGATAAATGAGCCTCTTGTAGGTCTTTCTGTGTGTTAAACCCCAGCAACCAGCCTAGAGGTTACAGGGCTTGCAATACATGTCTGTGTGCTTTCCCTTACCCCTTCCACAGCTTTCAGCCTGCTTGGAGTGCTGTTGCTGGGAGCCCATTTCTGCGTTGACCAGGGCTATTCCTTTGCTGATGGCCTCAGTGTCCTTTCCTGAAGTGTTTTATCTGCCTTTCACAGGCATCCAGCGCTTTCCTCCAAACTTTTGTCAGGATTTTAGGTTTAATCTAGTGGAGCCTTGCAGAGATGCTGCTACATACAGAAGCAATCAGCATCTCTGCAAGGCTTTGTCTGCCTTGCTCTGTGGCAACGATGAGCCAGGACTGCCTGGGAGCAGATCATAGAATCATGGAATGGTTTAGGTTGAAGGGACCTTAAAGCTCGTTCTGCTCCAACCTCTGCCACAGGCAAGGACTCTTTCCACTGGAGCAGCTGCTCCAAGCCCCTGTGTCCAACCTGGCCTTGAACACTGCCAGGGATGGGGCAGCCACAGCTTCTCTGGGCACCCTGTGCCAGTGCCTCAGCACCCTCACAGGGAAGAGCTTCTATCTAAGAGCTCATCTCAGTCTCCCCTCAGGCAGGTTAAAGCCACTCCCCTTGTCCTACCCCTGCAGGCCCTTGTAAGATGCAGATGGTTCCTTACCGGCTGTCTTTTGGTCTCCAGCTCCAGGCCACTGTGGTTGGACTTCTGGCTGCTTTGGCTGCTGTGATCCTGGAAGCCATCTCCAAGGGCTCTGTGGATCTGAGCCATGCTGCTGTGCTGTGTGCCAGCAGTGTCCTCACGGCCTTCCTAGCTGCACTTTGCCTTGGTGAGTCCTTCTGTTTCCTCAGATCCAATATGCAGCACTCAGGTATTGCTGTCCCCTCTGCCAGTGAGGCCCACCTGACATCCCTTTGGTCCAGCACAAGGAGGAGGGATGCAGGGATCACTGGTCCTAGGTCTGCTGCTTTTACCTCCTCAGCATCCTGCCTTTGTTTCTCTTCTTATTGGTCTCTTGGCATTCAGAGCAGCAGGCAGAATGTCCCACTTCACCTGACACACACAGGGAAATGCCACATACAATGTGTGGGTGCACATACACATGCAAACACTTTCTCTATATGTCTTGGGTGACAAGTTAGCTATCTGTCCCTTTCTGGGGAGAGTGAACTAATGCTTATGCAGAAAGCAGAGTACTGAGAGTCTAAAACAGCTTCAGAGAGATGGAGATGGGTCACCTATCTTGAGATGGCCTTGGGTCACCCAGTGCCATGAGGAGGACTGTGGCCATCCCTGTGGCTTGTCTGATACAAGCTCTGAGCCATCCGTTCCTCTGGCTATTCCCCTTGGAAGCCGATGGGGTGGATGGTTGGGAGCTGCTGTCTCCTGAGGAAGATCAGTTTGTAGGTCTGCCATACGAGGGCAGCATGATACCTTGAATAGAGGGAGCTGGGTGAGAGGGATGCAGCAAGTCTTCTAAATGACAGGGACAAGTTAGAGCAAGTGCATATCCTGAAGCTGGAGTCAAAGGGCGATTGTAGATGCCTTTGATGAAAAACATGGAATGAGGCTGTTGTTGAAAGAAAAAAACAGCAGCTCAGCTTTCATTAAAGCCTTCCCTTCAGTCTCCCTGCTCGGTGTGATGCACAGAGGCTTTGCTGCTGCACCAGCCCAGCCTTTCAGCCAGCGTTAGTTGCTTCCCTGGATGTGTGTGCGTGATGGGAAGCTGTTGTTTTTATGGCCAAGGAGGGGAAGCAGCGTGAACTGTGCTATGGAGAGGCTTCTGGGAAGGCTTCTGTGGATAATGCCACGCTGTGTGAGGGTGTGCTTCTGTATGGGAATGTTGTAACAGGAAGATGCATAAGTGGAATTCCTTATGGGAGAGCTGATGCTCCTGTGCATGCTCAGGTTTGGTGGTCCCGTGAGAACAAGGCACAGAGAGGGTGTGGGCTGGAGGAACCACCACCTATGATTCCACGATTCCGTTTCTCAGGCTGCCTTTGGTGCATCCTATCAGGCGCAAAAAGGACACTGAGGAGTTGTCATGTGTCTCAGGCTGCCCTTGCCAGTCACACAGCACTGGGGAATGGCCAGGAAGGGTTTATTGCAGGTGGCTGGCTGAGGAATTCCCAGAGGGTCATCAGGGTTTGGGGTTTGTTCTCCTTAAGTTACCTGGGCAAGCAAAGCTTTCCTCCTCTCCTACAGTGCTGAAGAGCAGTGGAGTTTTCCAGGTGCAGCTCAGAGGACAGGGAAAAAGAAGTGATGTGGGACACCTCCATAAGCCCTTAACTCTGGAGCTGCTCACAGCATCAGCATCCACCCAGTGCAAATGAAAGCAGCCCCAAAGACATGAGTCTGGGTCTGATGGCTGGGGTGTAAGGCTGAGTCAGGCAACTGTAAGGGAGATCGTTGCTCCTTGGTGGTTCAAACTGAGAGACACTTTGGTCTAATGTGTAGAACATCTTTGTGCTGTGGAATCCAGAGCAGGGGATGGCACTGGGGGTGCTGTGTGCTTATCTATGAGTGTGTTTCATGCCTGCTCCTGCTTCAAGGCAGCAAAGATTAAGCTGCTCAGGAGGGGAGGTTCTCCATTTGCCTGCTGGCATCTCCTTTGCTGCCTGGAATTTGCTTGTGTGCCTGTGGGCCGCTGAGGCAGAGCCACGCTCTGCAGGTTGGTGACAGCAGGAGGATGAGTTCTTGGGGATGTCCAATCTCCTGCTGTGTGGTACTGCTACGGCAACGTGCTGCTTGCTTTTCCCACACCCTGCATCCTTTTGGGAAGCAGAAGGGCAGCTCTGGGGTGGAACGCAGTGGGATGTGTTCTCTGATGCCTGCTCTGTGTCTTTCCTAGGTCTGCTGATGATTGGTGTGATCACTGGAGCCAGGAAAGCTGGGATCAATCCAGACAATGTTGCCACACCCCTTGCAGCCAGCCTTGGAGACTTGATAACGCTTTGGGTGCTGTCGGCATTCAGCAGTTTGTTCTTCGAATGCATAGGTACAGTGTTTAGCAGCAGTTTGCAGCTTAAGGGGTGGTGGGGTGTGTGTGTGTGTGAATCCTTGTAAAATTGCTGCAGGGAATTTCTGGGATGTTCCGGGATGGGGGCTGCCACTGGGGTAGAAAAATGTCCAAAGATGCTTTTCCAGGCTCTCTTTTAGGAGCAAGAGGGAAGGCAGAGCCTAAGAAACACAACTGGGATGTGTCAAAGCAATGGCCAACATATATTGCGTAGCTTTGGAACAGAAGGTTGACCTCTGCTTCTGCATCTCTTGCTAGCCAGGCTGTGCATGGGTAACAGCAGGACCTTCCTCACAAAGCAGTGTCAGGGGGTTGGCATTTGTCTTCTCACTTCTCATGTGGAGAGTCATGGATGACATGATGTGATCAAACTGGAGGAAGGACGCAGTGCTGTGTTGGTTTATGCTTACAGGATGCTGAGTTGTGGCTGTGTGGTTACCTCTGCTGCTGGTTGGCAAAGACTTAGGTACCCGTTGACACTGGAAAGCTCAAAGCATCTTGCAGCTTGGTGGTGTGTGCTTGGTCCTGCTTGTACAGCGGTGGCCTATTCACTGTGAGCCTAACCTGGAACAGAAACAGGATCCAGTAAACTCAATCCCATTTGAAACCCAAAGTGGTGCTTCTGCCTATGAGCAGAAGCAGGCAGGCAGGCAGCTGGTGTCTGTGTAACTCCTTCCATATGCCAGCAGGTGAGGGAACAGGGAGAGGCTCACGAGTCTCTTCCATCCTCCTGGAGTTTCAGAGGTGCATTGGAACAGGTTTTTTTCCATGATGCCATCACCCCTGCCTCTGTAATGCCAGTTTGTCTTTCAGTCACTGTGCCTCTGATAGCATCTCCCAGGGAGCATATGGCAGAACAAGGTGACAACATCTATGGTTGTGATCAGAGAACATTTGTGATGTTTTCAGGGTACTTTAAATAGACTCATGGGCCGGCAAATACTCAGCACATAGGCACCAGGTCATTGGGAGCATGAAGTGAAGCAGGTAGGGGGAAGGCACTGCTGGTGGTGCTTGAATAAATCCAGTTCCCTCCTAGTGTGCAGTAAGGGACAGGCCAGATAGAACTGGAGACTTGTCATCTTCGAATATAACTTGCTTTGAATCCTGCTGATTTACAAACAACATCCTTTAGCAGCGAGGTTCAGGGATTCCTTATGGATCTCTGTGGTGGAGGAAGGTGGTTTGGGGGGAATATCTTGGTTCCTGTGATTTTTATGCTAATGTAACTGAGTCTGACTTCCTTGCAGACTTTGTGCAGTAGGATTTGGGCAAGCTTTTAATGGGAATTTAATCCAAGATGTCTTTCTTACCAGATATGACATGGCTTCCTCCTCTGGTCTGTGCTGTATTCATCGTCATGACCCCTTTCTGGGTTTGTGCCGCCAAGCGAAGTCCTTCCGTTGCCAAAGTCCTGAAATCTGGATGGCTGCCGGTCATTGTTGCTATGATCATCAGCAGGTAAGCCAAGGAGCTGCTCCTGAGCCCACGTGTTTGTGCCCACAGCAGAGACCCTGTGCTCCTTTAGAAAGCCATCAAAGTGAAACTGGAAGGGGTAGCGCAAGGGTATTTGTGCAGTGGTCCTCAGCCATGGACAGCCTCCAACAGGCTGCAAGGTAGATATGGAGCCCCCAGATGACTGGAAAAAGCAAGTCCTCATTCTAAGTCTCACTCACACACCCGTGAACCATGTGGGTGCAAGCCAGGAGTCCGAAAAAGGGAGATGATGACTGTCACAAATAGACTTCTACCTAATTTTTATCCAGCTGTAGTGACAGAAGGCTGGTGAATGTGGAGCCAGGTAGTTCATTCCCCTGTGCTACATCTTTCAGACCCAGCTGAGGTCCGGGAGAGAATGCAATGGAACTGATAAGAGCAGGATAGAGGTGTAGCAAAACTGGTGGAAGGATGCTAAAGCTTCCCTGGCTACTGTCAGTTTTGCTCAAGGGATGAGCCAAGGTCTTTGTGACCTTAATGTGCCATTTACAAAAGCTGTAAGGCTATTTGCTGGTGAAAAGTGAGCTGTAAAGGAGTAAATGGTGAATAGGATCAGGAATTGCACTGGGATGGGGGATTGATCCATTCTCACTGTCTGTCCTTTTTTAACAGCATTGGTGGGCTTATCTTGGACAAAACTGTAACTAACCCAAACTTTGAAGGCATGGCAGTTTTCACACCTGTGATGAACGGTAGGTTGGGCAGGGGGGGTTATATGCATGCTCTCGTTTATACCTTCCCCTCCTCCCCAAGGTTTCTGTTATCTACTGTTGCCCCAGCACAAAGGTCTGTGTTCAAATCCCTGCTCCCATCACAGTGGAAGTGAAGCTGCTCATCCCCATTACATCCCTACTTACTGATGTCTCCAAGTGTCTCTGGAGCAAAATAGGAGGCAGGGCTGAAAAATACTGGCAGAGCTGTGGGAAAGGTTAAGAGCATCTGCTAGTTGTGTCTGAGAGCTACGTTGATACCTTTCATAACATCAAACATCACTGTTGTCTTTTCTGTGTCGTTTCTACCCTGCAAATAACTGAGGGTGACGGAGGTTTGCTCCATAGATCATCATCCCTCTATTTTCTGCTAGGAAAGCATAGGTGCTTTTTCATGTTTGCTAGAATTAATCAGTCGGGAAGGAATTAATTTCCTTTTAATTACCTAACATATTTGGCCTCTAATTCATTCTCCTATGATTCCTTCTCATTTAACAAAGTCTGTTAGCTGCCTTCAGACAGACATATAATCACTCACTGTGATTTTCACTGCTGCTCGCAGTGAACTGGTTTGTGAATGCAGACCCACTCCCCTTGGGCTAGGTTTTAGACTGATGTTTCCAGCTGCAGGGAAGGTGCTTGAGAGGCTTACTGCTTTTTGTCCTGACAGGTGTTGGAGGGAGCCTGGTTGCCATCCAGGCCAGCCGTATTTCCACATTCCTGCACTTATGGAGCAAGCCTGGAGTTTTGCCATACAAGATGAGGCAGAATTGGCCCAACCCGTGCACCATATTCTTCTCCTCAGGTAGACCTTGAACCTTAGGTGTCCATGCCTCAAGGCCTGTCATCACAAATAGCTCCTTGATAACAAGCCTGGTTGATGAAGGACTAAGTGGGTTTCAAAGGCAGAACTCCTTTTCCCCCTTACAGGGAAGATTCTCACATTGGAGAGGGAACATCTTTGCAGTTGGAAAATGCTTGCGGTACACTTGCTTACTGGTGTGCAGAGAAACTGGCCTTTAGGGAGCACTAAGGAAAGCAACTGAAAAAGCATCTCAGATTTGATCTCACAGAAAGTCATTTTAACCACGGGCAGCCATCACCTGTGGACGGGGGGACGACCAGCGCATAACCTTGCTGAAAACAAGCAGTGCCTCCATCCATTCATCTTCACTAGGGGATAAACCAAAGCATCAGCACAAGGAGATTTGGGTCTGTTGGTTTTCTTAGATTGCAGGCTCCTCTCGATTTTGCCTGCCAGGTTGGAAGTCACTGCTCAAACCCACTGAAAACTGGGGAAGCAGGTTACAGCAAGGCAGAGCGGAAGCAGTGGGAGGCAGAGAGCAGCTGGGTGTTGATAAGGGAGTGGGTCAGGATGGTGCGCGTCTGTGGCACATAGCTTCAGTGACAGACAAAGCTGCTGGGCTGATACTGCAGGTGCTCCAGATTGCTGTGTGATCTAGAGAAGGCGTTAGCAATGTGGTTGGTGGGAGGGAACAGCCCCAAGTCTGTGCAGTAAAATAGGCAGCTGCTGTCATCGCTTTTTCTGTCTGTGTCCTCTGCAGAAGTGAATTCCCGGTCGGCGCGAATCCTGTTCTTCCTGGCTCTTCCAGGGCACCTCGTGTTCCTCTACACTATCCGCCTGCTGCACGGAGGCCACGTGTCTCTGTCCTTCCCGTTTGTGATGTTCTATCTGATGGCTGCTCTGCTGCAGGTAAACCTCAAACTCTCACTCAAAAGGAACCTCTTATATATGGTGAAAACAAAGCAGTCTCCAAACTGAGCTTCCCACAGAAACCTCACATATCCAACCATTTCAGGTGTGCTTCCTACCAAGCATCATGTGTCTTCTGTGGGTCCAGTAATACTCCAGGGTCTGATTTCCCCACGAGCATGACTGTTCCTTTAGCGTGAGCAAGGGATCAGACGTGAGATGAGGAACAAGTTGGCATCATCCCCTGTGCTGCAGTAAGGGTGCAGAGGCATACTCAGCAAGGAAGTTCCTCTTGCTGTAGGTGGTACTTTGTTTTACCATGGTCACTCTCTAAGCCCCAGTTATTTCTAGATTGTCCCTGCTCATCCAATCAGAGGCAAGTGAGAAGCTATGAACCTCTCACCAATAGCAATAGTGTGTGTAATTTATATTGTTTTACTGTTTTATTCACTGCTTTCCCACTCATTTTGGAAACCAGTTTCACACATGACAGTGAAGACCTTAGGGATCCCTCTGGGCAAGGCCATAGGGGTCAAAAGCAAAGGGAAAACCCAGCTTATCTTCAAAAGTAGAAGTCAATGGGCAAGCAATGGGCAGTTCATCCACAGTGTTCTGCCTGTTCCCTCTTGCTCTTTGGCCTGCCCTGTAAACTTTGTCACCTCACTCAGAAACGCATGGGGCTGATGAGTGAACCCGCAGAGGCTCTGACTTCACTTGCCCTTTTACAGCAGTGATTCATTAGCTTGCAGGGTGAGCTTGTAGGTGCCTCCTCGCTGTGCCTTACAAGCAGCCTCGTGTCTGTGGGGGAATTCCTTGCGTGTGTGAACAATCCGTTTTCCTTGACCTTTGCACAACCCACAGCCACAGTTGTCAAGGCAAATATTTATCCTTCTCTTTATGCATCGAGGTAACTCCTTCACCAGACCCAAGCATGAAAATACGCAGGATAAATGATAGGGGGAAGAGCAGAATCCCAGCAACGCCACTGACCCCGAAAGATTCCCATGGAGTAGAATAGGGCTAGCCTGGTTCTGTCTTCCCCTCCATTGTACTTTGTGAAGGAAGACAGAAAGAAGGAGAGGGGGGAAGTTTGGGTCAGCTGGAGGAAGCCCAAAGGGAATGATCAGAGGCCTAGAAAACACGACCTGAGAGGAGTGATTGAATGGGCTGGGGTTAGCTAGTGTAAAGGAAACAGGCTTGAGAAAAATCTGGTTAACAGCCTTGAAACTCCCAAGTTTCTGTAGGGAGAGACACAATAACATTTTCCCTGTGGTCACCAGGGGGGAAACGTGAAATCATGGGTTTTAAATGGGGAAAAGAAAGGCAGATTTATGTTAGACCTTGGGGGAAAACAAGAATGGGGAAAAAGAGCCTTGGGACTGATTGCTTAGTGTGGCATCTCCATCTCTGGGGGTTGTTTAGCACAGGTTAAACAAACGACCATCAGGAAAGATGTGGGCATATTTGATCCTGTCTTGAGGCGGGGGAATGGTCAATAGAACACTCCTGAGTTTCCATCCAGCTTTAGTTTCTGTGATTCTGTTCCTCACCATCTCTCCTCCTCCCTCTCCCCCTTCCCAGTTTGCAGTTTTCACCTCTAGAAATGCTGCCTGTAGCTTTGGTTCCTGTTGTGCTGTGGTCTCCCATGGATGTGGGGTGCAAACTCTCTCCCGTCTTAATTCAATTAACGAGAGAGTCTTTAATCTTTAACCAAAGTATTTTGTTTGCCTCCATGTGTTTATCAGGATTGGGGATGAAATAGGAATTTAAAGAAATCACAATAGAGATATAAAAACTGTTGAGATGAAAACTAAGTAATGGGTTTCTTTTTCTAAGTCAATGCTGCTTGGGATAACTTTGATGTAAAAACTGCCTCAAATTCCAGTTGTCCACTGAGACTTGTAGGAAGGGCAAAGTAGACACAATCTGAATTTCTAATGGAAAAAAAAAGGATGAAAGGAAAAAGTCTGTCTGAAAACTCACCCTTTGGGGCTACATATTCACAGCAGCCTTGTTTCTGGTGTTGTGAATGGAAGTGCTCCCATTCATGGTGTGGGAAGTGGGAACTGTACCTTTAGGAGATGCTTTTGGTGTGGCCACACTCCTGTTTTGGGCCATGTGATGCTGGTGAGTGGTTCAAGCATGGTCCCAGCACTCGTGGCTGCTGTGGCACTATGAGTGATGCCAGGCAGTGCAGTGCCCAAGGCTTTGAGCCAGTTACCCCATTCCAGTACGGCTCCATCCCAAAGAGAAACAGCAGCTGTCCAGGGAAGGTGTTAAGTCTCAGCAATCCCTGTTAGCTCTGGTACCTTGGCCATGGCCACCTCGTTTTGTCTGTGAGCTGAGGGAGGCTGGCTCTTACCCTGCTGCCTGTCTTGTTTCTCCCTAGGTGGGAATCCTGCTCTATGTGACTGAAGTCCTTGTGCGCCTGATGTGGAGGAAGGAGGTGGATCCGGATAACTTCTCCATCCCCTACCTCACTGCCCTGGCGGATTTCCTGGGCACGGCACTCCTGGCTGGCTGTTTCCACCTTGTTTGGCTTATCCACGGCTTGTAGGTGAATGAAGTGGAGTGAGAGACCAGTTTGGGCCTCCCCACCCCATCGCCCTGTCTCTCCTCCCCATTGTGCCTTACAGCTGGGCTCACCCTCCCTAAGGGAGCAGCACCCACGGACTTGTGCCCAAGCCCACTGCCCACGTGTCCAGCCACCAGGCAATAAAGAGCGTTGGACCATGTATAACAAAGGAGCTTTGTGGTTGGTTTCAGTCCTAGCATGGACACAGCCTATGAGGCTGCTCCGAAGCCTGCCAAGGTCACTGCATCTGATCCTGCAAGGGGATGTCACAGCCTCTCCATCGGACTGACTTTCCACCAAGGGAAATACCTTACTCACCCTCCTTTCCTTTCCTGGCGCATCCCTGGAGGAGGAGAGGAACCAGGTCTTGAAACTCATCTCCATCACACAGATCCTGAGGATCTGATGCAGTGAGCTCCTTGCTGGCTCATGTCCAGTGGGATACCTGCCCCAGCAGTGTCACTGTTGTCTGACTGACGAGCTGGATCGAGTGTTTTTTGGGGATAGAAGGGTTTTACGGTTTATGATTTGTCCAGTAGTTAAAAATGGACACACGTGAACAAAGTGGTTAAAAAAAGGGTAATGCTGTGGATTTGGGGGTTGGTTTTCCTTGCCATGGCTCCGCCTGTTCCTAGTTCAAACTTGACAGGTAGAACTTCCTGCTTGTTTGCTTCTTTCTTGTCCATTCAGGCTTGGAGCACACAGTTTTAACAGGGCTTCAGGAAAATCAGTGTTTCCTAACAAAAGAGCAGCCTTCTGCAGCTCACATCTTTCAGGTCGGAATTAAGGTTGGATGAGGCTTGGATATTCAGTATTCACTGAAATTGAAGAAGCAGTAGGGTCCTCCAGATGCTCAAGACTCAGGAGCTGAGGTTGTGGATCAAATGCCACTAGATCTCAACTTCTATAATCATCTGCTTTGTATGTGTTGGAGGAGGGAAATGGGGAGATCAAATCCCCATGCTCCTGCCATACAGATGCCTTGTTCAAGGACCGGCTCTCAAACAGATCTATTCGAGCAGTGTTGGGTACCTCCTGGCCTTGGGTGGTTCCCTTGCTGCCTGTGCTGCTCCAGTCTGCCAGAGCTGCTGCAAAGCCAAGTCCCCTGCATAGGATCAATACGTGGCTGAAGGTCCCCAACAGCAAGAGGCTGCCAGGCGTGGGGAGAAGCACTGCCTGGAACAACGTAAGGTAAGCCCCTCTTCCTTGTTGTGTTACAAAGGATGAATTACCCCACACACCAGCTCCGTGGTGGGGCAGATGTCAGCATTCAAGGCACATGTTCTCCCCATCTCAAGCCTCAGTGCTTTATCTGTGGCTGCAGCCCGTTGCTGTCAGCTCTGCTCTGACACTCACGTGTGATAATGACAGAAGTAACTGAGGGAGCTCCAGACCTGCCTCAGATCATCAGTCGCGAGGAACGTGAACTCGTGTTGCTTTTGACCTTCCTTCACCTTCAAGGCAATCCAAAACCGATCCTGGTTGTTAACTGCCCAGCTCCTCAGCCTTGGAACAGTGAGAAAAGTTCAACGTTGCTTATGGTGGGAGTGAGGGAGCCGGAGCTGGTTCGCAGCAAGCTTACACATTAAACCATCGTATCAACGGCGAGCTGCGGGCTGACAAGAAGTGTAACCTGAGCAGAAAGGACACTAGTGCGTTTGAGCACGCTGAGGGATTCTGGCATGACCTGTCACTCTTTCAGTGCTGTAGCCTGAGCAGGTCTTACTGGTTTTTACCGAGGTGGTGGGAGCTGGATGGGGTGTGGGCTCGTTTCTATTCGTCCACAGACGTCTCCACAATCTTCTTTTCTTCTTTTTAATTCCCCCCGGGATATAAATCAGAGGAATTGGGTCCGTCCCGTTTGCTGCCACCTGGGGTCAACCCGGCTGAATCCATTTTGGAGGATACCTTTGCTGCAGCCCTCTGGACGTGCTCGGAGGAGGAGAAGAAGATAAAGCAATTTGGCATCATTGCAGTAGCTGGAAGCGAAGAGACCTACGAGGAGGATCTGTGGGGTGTCCTGGTCTCGGTGTTTGACCATGGTGCTCACCCATGTAGAACTGGAACTGTGCTTCCGTGGTCAGAAGCTACGAGGGTTCAAATGCAAGGTGACCAGGCTGGCCAATGGGTTTCTGCCGGAGACTTCGTTCTCCATTGCTAGCCAGGTTTTTCTGCCGTTCCTTCTGTCTGGCTTGGGCATGGTAGCTACTGGCCTCTTAATGGATACTGTTCAGGTAGGTACATGTAGTTAGACTGCTTTGTAGTGAGAGGGTGGGCTAATTCACTGACCTTGAGTATCTATATGGGTTTGGTTTGAGTACATGTGGTCCTATAACCAGTCAGCAGGAGGGCTCTAGACTTTTCCTGTACTAGGGAGACACTATCCGTCTCCCTTAGATCAGCACATGGGCTCCTTTTAAAGTGGGAGAGTGGATTTCAGACTTGTAGCATTGAACTGGGTGCTTCCTTTACTGTATCTGGCTGAACACTTGGATGACAACGGCTATGAAGCAGCTGGGACCAGACTGCCACATATTCCCCTGTTGCATGGTATTGTTTCTTTCCTTCAGAAAATGCTGATAAGGAGATCTGGGTCAGGGCTGTTATTAACTACCTGTCTTACTGAGAGGCAAGCTTATGCTTTCAGTTCTTTGCAAGCAACCTAATGTAATCTTTGGTCTAGAAGGCATTTAGATGCTGTGCTGAGAGGCATGCCAGCAGCAAAAGATTACCATTGACTCCCAGCTGAGTGCTCCCTGGCCAGATTCTGAGGAGGGTGTAAGGATGGAATATTTACCCTTCCACTGACTTCCACGCAGTGCTGCTGGATTTACAGCGTTGTGCCCACAACCAGAATCTGCCCCATCTTGGGGCACGAGTAGAAATGCAAAATTTGAGCTAGTTTGGGCATCTCATGCCAGTGGATTTACAAATCAAAACACTGGCAGAGCTTCCCAAGGATATATTGTGCGCTCTGATCTCACTGGAGTACGTTGGCTTCTCTGGCATTAGTAGCACAGCGGGAGCTAAATATGGCTACTTGAGTGTTTGGAAAGACAATACCTTGCTGTTTTTTCTTGTGTTGGAAGAAACAAAGGAAGCAGAGAAGCTAAATTAAAGGGAATATGAGGACTATAGAGAAGGGTTAAGCGGAGTGGCACACGCTGTGTTTGTCGTCCCCACCTTGTGCTGTGTTTAGGCACAGACCTGTCTTGCAGCATTACAGAGGTTCTCAGACTACCCAGGATGTTGTGCTAACAGTGAGCAGTTACCTCAGAGAAGGATACAGACATAGGACATACCCAAACCTTGGCAGGTGAATAGGGCTTTGTCTAAAAGAAACTAGATGCGCTTGCCAAGAATTGGGCCCTGTGACTGTATCTGAAGTGATGGAAAACACGAGCTGCGTGTACCTACGTTGCCTGTGTCCTTTAAATACCAGAGAGCAGTCTGCTTTATGTATTTGTTCACTAGACTCTTACAAATGGGGTCATGCACGAAGCACAAGCATAGGAAGTGTGTATTTTGGTGACCGTGTCTCCAGCTATACTGAACTAGAAGCCATCAGTCACTGAGTTCAGCTCCCAGAGGAGGGAGTTGGTGCACTGAGAGTCGCAGCTGGCATAAGGAGAGATGTTAGCGAGGGAAGCTGCCATGGTGTCAACAACCCCATATTTAAAACCAGTCCCATAGCTGGGAATACCCAGGGGTATTGGCCTTTAAAGGCTTGGATCATGTTTCTGTGCCTTTTTGCCTTTCAGCTGCCTGCTCTCAGCTTTTCTTCCTGTAAGAGCCAGGAATTCACTGTCCTGCCCAACTAAAACCTGAGACTTAAGTTTGTTTGCTTGAGGCCAGGTACCATAAGGCTCATATTGATAATCATGAGGGTTCATGTGCTGAAACTATGGGTTTTTCTAGTCCGGGAGTCTGTGATTTGCCCATTTTCCAGGGGATGGTCTGGCTGAGGAATGCTTTCCTTATTCGCAATCACTCCAAAACATTCTTAGGTGGCTCCATGTCTGCCTTTGGCAGGGAGATACATGGACAAGCTTAGGATGGTATCTAGAGCATATGTGTGAGTTTAATGGTGCTGCCCTTGTTTTGTTACATACCAAATGTCTTGAAATAACACAGTTCTGTGCTGGAAGTACAAGGCTGATGTTGTCAAGAGCAGAGTGGAAATTGTCTGTATCCTATCAAACTATCAGGGTTTTAGCAGTTTCTAATCAGTCCTGGAATGAAACCAGAAACCATTTGTGTTAGTGTGTAAAAACACCCCAACCAAAATCACAGGAGAGATCTGTGTGGCCCAGCTGACTCCAAGGTTCAAACCTGGGTGTCTCCTACTGTGATAAAAGAGTGCCCAAAGAAACAGCCATTTGCAAATTGTCTCCCTGGTTGTGCAGGTGATGCAGTCTCTCTGCAGGGCTGGGAGCATGGCATGGGTCTGGATGTTTCCGCTTCTGCTCCAGTGATCCTTGGCCAGCTGGTCCATCCGGATTCCGGGCTGGCTGGCATTGCTGGAGACCTCGCAGGGCTCTGCCAGTGTTTGGCCCAGTCTTTTACAGTAAGGTGAAGAATCAGCTTGAAGCTGGATGATCAGATTTCAGCTTCAGGAAGAAAGCTTCCCTCTCATTCTCCTCTTCCACATAGTCCACATTTGGGACATAGTCCAAGTAAAAGTCACAGATAGAAGAGATCCTTGTCCTTTGATAGAAGCCCATGAGATGATTAGCATTGAAAAGGATTTTGAATTGCTTATTTTTTGGTCCAGGATCTTGTGATCTTTATGTTGTTCAGGGCAATGGAAAACCTGTGAGCTTTCTTAGCTGCAGCCATGGCTGGATGGATGGATGCACTGGAGAGGTAGCAGGACATGGCAGGGACTGTGAGGGCAGCGTAAAGAGGGACAGCAGGGCTAGACTGCAGCTGGAGAGCCTGTCCCAGTGCATCACAGCCTCTCCTCCTCTGTGGGACCCCCTGAGCAGATCCACCTTGCATGGGTACCAACTGCAGTGGGTTACGGGGCAACCAGGTTTCTTCAGAGCTGAGCTTCAGGGCTTTAATCCATTATGGGGACATGAAGTGGGAAAGGTTTTCAGTGTCCCTGTGTGGGTTTGCAATGCTGCAGGGTATGTTTCCATGCCTCCTAGGCCAGTTTTCATCTCAAAGGACAGAGATGCAGCCTAGGCTTAACCCAACTGCCATCACTGAGGCAGATGCACAGCTCTGACCTGCCTCATTCATCCGCTCCTCAAGCTGACAGTGCTGCAAAGGGATGGCACAGGGATCATCTGCATATCCTGTACTTCTGCAGTCTCTAACACAGTGGAGTCCTGGCTACTGGGGTATAAATCATTATGAATCTCTCCTTAGGCTCTTGATGAGTCACTGATGAGACTCAAGCGGAGGCACTTAACTCAGCTGGTTTTATTAGTACAGTTGTGTGATTCTCTATTAGTCATTCAAAGCTTTTCACTGTAATTACATGTAAGGCAGAGTCCCCCTAAAAACACACCACATAAGCTGAAACTTCCTATTTGAACCCTGCCTATTTCCAGGTCATCGCTGCCAGGAAATGTGCCTTTTTCTTTTGACAACCATGTTTTGCCCGTTATCTGCATCCCTGAGGAGTGTCTTGTACCACGTGCTTGGCGCTCAGCCCCACTTTCATTCATGCTGACTCTGGAGGAAGCTGTGAGCTTCCCATGCATGGCACAGCCAGAGCAAAACACGGGCCTGTTGCACCTTGTTTGTGTTTCCCAACAGCTGAACGTGTTAACATTTAGACTAACCAACCCCCTGGATTTTTATAGAATCCCAATGGATGTGGAGAAAGGTGGGCAGGGATCTGTTGTTCATTTTCCCACCAGGATTTGAGACCATTGGGTGATACTAGCCAGTGACAGAATGAATGAACACCTTGATCCTTCCTATCTCCTGCAGCTAAACTATGGAAGTGTTTGCCCCAGGAGGGCACAGGGGTTGGAGGGATTGGAATTGTACCTGAAGGGGAAATCCTTTGAACAGTGCTAAGTGGGCAGAAAACCCCACTGGCTCAGTAGAGAATGATCTGGTCTATTTGTCATGCATGTAGATTCTTGCTTTATGCACCTGAATTTAAGCCCTGGTGGAGATAAGGATAGGTTGGATGTATCTCTGCTCTGGCTATTAGATCTGCTCCTTTCTTCTTGTATTCTGCTCTTAGATGCTGGGCTAGTTGGTTTTACTGTGATTTCATCCTGATGTCAACCTCTCTGGTTACAGTGCGACTTTGCCAACATCCATGAATGCATAAGGGGTGAATAAATAACCTTCCAAGGCACTGTATGGTAGATCAGTGAGGGAGGACGTGTGTTAATCAACATTGTTTCTTAAGGTTTCAGATCATTGCTAGGGCTGCAGCTGGTTCCACAGCTTTGTGCAGCTCGGCTTCAGAGGAGGGATGATAATGGAGATATTTTCCCAGCACTTCAAGCTTATGGTATATCTTAATTCCAAATCCTTTTTCGGGCTGTGCTGGGAGCATGCTTGGTAACAGGAAGATTTGGAAACTGCGTGTGGAGAAGAGATAGGAAAAATCCCCTTCCCTCCCACTACCAGTCATAGCTGCTCAGTTAGAAGTGTGGTAAGACAAGACAGACACAACTTCTTGTTGTTAGATGGTTTCCAGATCTTTGTGTTAATGGGCCTGGATAGCCACAGGGGTTCCTGTATCTACTGTCAGTCCAAAGGATGGAGAACACGCTGTATTTCGTTTGGCTTATGGACCCTAATGACTTTTCGTGGTGTTCTTGGCTGATGCTAAAGGTACATTTTTAATGCGGGACTTTCCAAGATCTGCTGCCTTCAGGAAGCAAGTTCCTGCCGTCAGGATGGGGCTTTGCCGTGCAAGGGTTCAGAAAGACTTTTGCAAGCTAAGAATTCCTTCCTTCACGCCCCAAATGCAGCATCTGCCCCGTGTGCCCAGCAGACACTGGTAGAGGAGGTGGTGAGAGAGGAACCCGCTCCCCTTTGAAGCAGCAGCACTGGACTGGTTGGCATCACAAACTGAGGTCGATCCCTTGTTTTCTTCCAGCACTGGCCGGTATTCCAGACAATTACGGAAATTTTTATCCTGGTTCCTGCCTTGCTTGGCCTGAAGGGAAACCTGGAGATGACGCTGGCATCCAGGCTCTCTACTGCTGTGAGTGTTAACAGGGTGATGGTGGTGCTGTGTGTGTGGTGGGGGGGGGTTAGCAGAGGACATCGGGAGATGCTGCTTCTGTGTAAGCACAGTGTGTGGGTGAGATGTGCCCTTTTCTGCTAGGCAGAAACCAGTGGGGTGTGAGGGTTCAAATAATGTGTGTGCCCTCATTTTGGAACTGGAACGGAGAATCCCCAGCTGTGCTCTGAAGGTGAATTCATCCCTGGGGCCCTGTGGCACATGAAGGAGACAAAGCCAGAGCTCCCTTACTGTCAGCTTCGGTACTGGCTTGCTTCTCTGTGTGTATAGATCCTTGAAAGACCCTTGGGGGGATCAGAACAAGGCTTCTTGGGACCTGCAGTAGCTTTTGCTACCCTGTATTGGATCTCTCTTGTTTTCTATAGCAGTTTTGTTGACTTTGGGTTGTTTGTATTGCATGTCTTGGGAGAAATGGGAGCTTAACAGAGCAATGAATGAGGAATGGAAGAGGGAAAATGGTTTAATTTGTTCAGGTTTTGGCCTGTGTGGGATGTGGTGGATATGCCTCCTCCACTTGTAGCTGGGTGCCCTGCACCTCCATGGGAGCCTCTGATGCCCCCGGGACACTGGGCTGGAGCGTAATGGAGATGTGTCAAGAAGGATGTGCTGGGAAATGCTGGCCTGCACTCACCTCTCTGGCTTTAGCAGCCCCTTTCCCACAGGGATAGGGGGAAACTGCCTTCAGCAGAGACCTGTGCCACAGGAGCAGGTTTTCAGTGTCTCTCTTGGCTCCCAGGCTAACGCCGGACAGATGGATGATCCTGATGACCGATGGGAAATCATCACCTGCAATCTAGCCCTAATCCAGGTGAGTCACTGCAGGCTCTTTCCTTCTTGCTACACTGCAGCCCAACAGCATCTCTTCTCAGCTGGATCCAGAGCTGTTTGGGGCTGATATCCTCACCAGAGCCAAGCAGAGCCTAGGAGCTGACCTCAAAGCTTGCAGTTTCACTGCAAAACACATCCAGAAATCCACAGAAATTCACTTTGTGGCCAAAGTGAAAGGGTGAAAACCCGTCCTTTTGCAGGGGCAGCTGTGGCACTATCCCTGTTTCACAACAGCCCCTAGATAAAGCCTGTCGTTTACTGGCAGTGTTTGGGAATCAGCTTTGGGGGGGATGGGATAAATGAGCCTCTTGTAGGTCTTTCTGTGTGTTAAACCCCAGCAACCAGCCTAGAGGTTACAGGGCTTGCAATACATGTCTGTGTGCTTTCCCTTATCCCCTTCCACAGCTTTCAGCCTGCTTGGAGTGCTGTTGCTGGGGAGCCCATTTCTGTGTTGACCAGAGCTATTCCTTTGCTGGTGGCCTCAGTGTCCTTTGCTGAAGTGTTTTATCTGCCTTTCACAGGCATCCAGCGCTTTCCTCCAAACTTTTGTCAGGATTTTAGGTTTAATCTAGTGGAGCCTTGCAGAGATGCTGCTACATACAGAAGCAATCAGCATCTCTGCAAGGCTTTGTCTGCCTTGCTCTGTGGCAACGATGAGCCAGGACTGCCTGGGAGCAGATCATAGAATCATGGAATGGTTTGGGTTAAAGGGACCTTAAAGCTCGTTCTGCTCCAACCTCTGCCACAGGCAAGGACTCTTTCCACTGGAGCAGCTGCTCCAAGCCCCTGTGTCCAACCTGGCCTTGAACACTGCCAGTTATGGGGCTCCTCTGGGCACATCCCGCTGCAGTTGCTGCCCTGCTGCTGTGCACTCACCGCCCCTCAGAAAAGGTCCCTCCCTGCACCCGCTTCCCCTGAGGCTCCCGAGGCTTTGGGGTGGCCCAGCCCTGGGGACCTGTGGTGGGGCTCTGGGATATGGCCCGTGAAGCGGCAGGGGGAGAGCCCCAGGGCTGGGCTCCCCTTTGCAGACAGGCAGCTGCGTCTGGAGGGCTGTGCAGTACAGGCAGTGGGCGAGGAGCAGGGTGCGCTGGAGCTGAGGGGGTTCTGGCAGCAGCCTGCAGGCAGGGGATGGTGGGGCGGGCACCACTCAAGCCGGAGGTCACTGCCAAGGGGACCCTGTGCCAAGGCCAGGCCTTGAAGATGTTGTGCAGCTCCTGGATGCCGACAGTGCCGGCACTGCACACCAGCACCTGTAACAGGCTGCCCATCGCGGACAGGGGCTGCAAGGGAACAGGGCCTCGAGGGCAGCCCTGGCAGCCTGGGGGAGCAACGCAGCCGTGGCCCCGCTCTGACCGCGAGGGGCCGGCCTGACGTGCAGTGAAAGGGCTTTACAACCAATCAGACAGTAAGGTTGTATGTTAGGTTGTCCCAGGAAAGTCGTGAGCGGTGCAGCCCGTTTATCCTCTATATATAGCGTTGTGGTTACATATTCATGAGACCGCTATACATATTCATAGTCTGTCCCCGCTTGGTATGATAATGAATATTGCCATAAAACTCCTCCTACTGCGCTTGCGCAGTGCCTTCTGGTGCTGGTGGTAGGGATGAAGGCTAACGGATCCTCTTGCTCACCGCCAGTCTCCCGCAGGCTCAGTTGCTCCTTGGATCGTGGCCAGACCACAAAGCCGGTCTCAGCCGGTTGTGTTCTTTTGCGCGGGCTCAGTCTCTCCTTGGATTGGCTGAGCTTACCTCAAGAGTTACAAATGTCCCTAACTTCATGAGCCTTGAGTCCTGCACTTTGTTAACCCTTCAGTTGCGCTCACAATGAGGATAAGGTATATTATCACTAATTACATTAATAATGCAAATCAAGACTTATTACCCAACCAGCAACAAGTTTTAAATCTTAGTATTCCCCTATTTCATTAGGAGAGGGAGCTCCCTTGGCTCACACCAGGGCATACCTTGCAGTAGAGCCAAGCCTTGGGGCACTGGCTGTCCTGTGGGGGCAGGTGGATGATGCTGCAGAAGCAGGCTCCCAGGAAGCCATTCTTCTGTAGAAGCAGCCCTGCTGTGCTGCAGGGACATGGAAGAGCTCTTTGGAGGAGACAAGGAGGAGGCAGACCCAGGGGTTGGAGACCTGGGCTGATCCCCACGTTATCGAGTCCATCTGAACCCCTCCTGAGCCTTTGGGGGGGAAATCCCTGTGCCACCCCCTGCCGTGCTGTCTGCCCAGCTCTCGGTTTGTGTTGAAGGGACCTTAAAGCTCCTCCAGCTCCAACCCTTGCCATGGGCAGGGACCCCTTCCACTGGAGCAGCTGCTCCAAGCCCCTGTGTCCAACCTGGCCTTGAACACTGCCAGGGATGGGGCAGCCACAGCTTCTCTGGGCACTCTGTCCCAGTGCCTCAGCACCCTCACAGGGAAGAGCTTCTGCCTAAGAACTTATCTTGTTATAAGTGAGTCTCAATAAGGAGCAGAGACAGGCTATTTGAAATGAATCAATTTATTAAGCAAGCAATAGTAAGCAAAACAGCACTGGGCGGCTGGGGAGTCTCCGCTCCGCCAACAGCGTGCAACCCCTTCATTGATGTTGTGGTTCTTATAGTCCTTTACTTCCAATATACGTGTCCTTCCCTGGTGTACTGTGTGTCTGCACCAGTCTGTTGTTAGGGGGTCTTTTCCTGCCTCCCGGTGGTCGCTGGGATGAAGGCCCCAAGTCTTTCTCTTGTAATTGTCTTGTGACCTTCCCTTAACAAATGGTGATTCATTATGTCATGCAAAAATACAGAGCTTGCACAAGTATTCTTTACGTTACCGGATGTCTGTGGCTGATAAAAGGCCTATTCCTTATCTGTTTACGGTCAACATCCGTTGTTTTGGTTTTTTTTTTTACTAGCATAAGCATGATTTGATTAACAAGCATTCTCTCTTTTATTACAATGCCTACGGTTACAATCTTGTTTCAGTTGGTTTTATTTAAGCAATATTCTAAGTTTACAAAAAGTGTTCTAAATTTTTACAATATAATTCTCTCAAATTGTAAGACCAGTTTGATTGAACAGACTCCATTTATCACAATCTCAGTCTCCCCTCAGGCAGGTTAAAGCCACTCCCCTTGTCCTATCCCTGCAGGCCCTTGTAAGATGCAGATGGTTCCTTACCGGCTGTCTTTGGTCTCCAGCTCCAGGCCACTGTGGTTGGACTTCTGGCTGCTTTGGCTGCTGTGATCCTGGAAGCCATCTCCAAGGGCTCTGTGGATGTGAGCCATGCTGCTGTGCTGTGTGCCAGCAGTGTCCTCACGGCCTTCCTAGCTGCACTTTGCCTTGGTGAGTCCTTCTGTTTCCTCAGATCCAATATGCAGCACTCAGGTATTGCTGTCCCCTCTGCCAGGGAGGCCCAGCTGACATCCCTTTGGTCCAGCACAAGGAGGAGGGATGCAGGGAACACTGGTCCTAGGTCTGCTGCTTTTACCTCCTCAGCATCCTGCCTTTGTTTCTCTTCTTATTGGTCTCTTGGCATCCACAGCAGCAGTCAGAATGTCCCACTTCACCTGACACACACAGGGAAATGCCACAGACAATCTGTGGGTGCACATACACATGCACACACTTTCTCTATATGTCTTGGGTGACAAGTTAGCTATCTGTCCCTTTCTGGGGAGAGTGAACTAATGCTTATGCAGAAAGCAGAGTACTGAGAGTCTAAAACAGCTCCAGAGAGATGGAGATGGGTCACCTATCTTGAGATGGCCTTGGGTCACCCAGTGCCATGCGGAGGACTGTGGCCATCCCTGTGGCTTGTCTGATACAAGCTCTGAGCCATCCATTCCTCTGGCTATTCCCCTTGGAAGCCGATGGGGTGGATGGTTGGGAGCTGCTGTCTCCTGAGGAAGATCAGTTTGTAGGTCTGCCATACGAGGGCAGCATGATACCTTGAATAGAGGGAGCTGGGTGAGAGGGATGCAGCAAGTCTTCTAAATGACAGGGACAAGTTAGAGCAAGTGCATATCCTGAAGCTGGAGTCAAAGGGCGATTGTAGATGCCTTTGATGAAAAACATGGAATGAGGCTGTTGTTGAAAGAAAAAAACAGCAGCTCAGCTTTCATTAAAGCCTTCCCTTCAGTCTCCCTGCTCGGTGTGATGCACAGAGGCTTTGCTGCTGCACCAGCCCAGCCTTTCAGCCAGCGTTAGTTGCTTCCCTGGATGTGTGTGTGCGTGATGGGAAGCTGTTGTTTTTATGGCCAAGGAGGGAAGCAGCGTGAACTGTGCTATGGAGAGGCTTCTGGGAAGGCTTCTGTGGATAATGCCACGCTGTGTGAGGGTGTGCTTCTGTATGGGGATGTTGTAACAGGAAGATGCATAAGTGGCATTCCTTATGGGAGAGCTGATGCTCCTGTGCATGCTCAGGTTTGGTGGTTCCGTGAGAACAAGGCACAGAGAGGGTGTGGGCTGGAGGAACCACCACCTATGATTCCACGATTCCGTTTCTCAGGCTGCCTTTGGTGCATCCTATCAGGCGCAAAAAGGACACTGAGGAGTTGTCATGTGTCTCAGGCTGCCCTTGCCAGTCACACAGCAGTGGGGAATGGCCAGGAAGGGTTTATTGCAGGTGGCTGGCTGAGGAATTCCCAGAGGGTCATCAGGGTTTGGGGTTTGTTCTCCTTAAGTTACCTGGGCAAGCAAAGCTTTCCTCCTCTCCTACAGTGCTGAAGAGCAGTGGAGTTTTCCAGGTGCAGCTCAGAGGACAGGGAAAAAGAAGTGATGTGGGACACCTCCATAAGCCCTTAACTCTGGAGCTGCTCACAGCATCAGCATCCACCCAGTGCAAATGAAAGCAGCCCCAAAGACATGAGTCTGGGTCTGATGGCTGGGCTGTAAGGCTGAGTCAGGCAACTGTAAGGGAGATCGTTGCTCCTTGGTGGTTCAAACTGAGAGACACTTTGGTCTAATGTGGAGAACATCATTGTGCTGTGGAATCCAGAGCAGGGGATGGCACCAGGGGTGCTGTGTGCTTATCTATGAGTGTGTTTCATGCCTGCTCCTGCTTCAAGGCAGCAAAGATTAAGCTGCTCAGGAGGGGAGGTTCTCCATTTGCCTGCTGGCATCTCCTTTGCTGCCTGGAATTTGCTTGTGTGCCTGTGGGCCGCTGAGGCAGAGCCACGCTCTGCAGGTTGGTGACAGCAGGAGGATGAGTTCTTGGGGATGTCCAATCTCCTGCTGTGTGGTACTGCTACGGCAACGTGCTGCTTGCTTTTCCCACACCCTGCATCCTTTTGGGAAGCAGAAGGGCAGCTCTGGGGTGGAACGCAGTGGGATGTGTTCTCTGATGCCTGCTCTGTGTCTTTCCTAGGTCTGCTGATGATTGGTGTGATCACTGGAGCCAGGAAAGCTGGGATCAATCCAGACAATGTTGCCACACCCCTTGCAGCCAGCCTTGGAGACTTGATAACGCTTTGGGTGCTGTCGGCATTCAGCAGTTTGTTCTTCGAATGCATAGGTACAGTGTTTAGCAGCAGTTTGCAGCTTAAGGGGTGGTGGGGTGTGTGTGTGTGAATCCTTGTAAAATTGCTGCAGGGAATTTCTGGGATGTTCCGGGATGGGGGCTGCCACTGGGGTAGAAAAATGTCCAAAGATGCCTTTCCAGGCTCTCTTTTAGGAGCAAGAGGGAAGGCAGAGCCTAAGAAACACAACTGGGATGTGTCAAAGAAATGGCCAACATATATTGCGTAGCTTTGGAACAGGGAGAGGCCCATGAGTCTCTTCCGTCCTCCTGGAGTTTCAGAGGTGCATTGGAACAGGTTTTTTTCCATGATGCCATCACCCCTGCCTCTGTAATGCCGGTTTGTCTTTCAATCACTGTGCCTCTGATAGCATCTCCCAGGGAGCATATGGCAGAACAAGGTGACAACATCTATGGTTGTGATCAGAGAACATTTGTGATGTTTTCAGGGTACTTTAAATAGACTCATGGGCCGGCAAATACTCAGCACATAGGCACCAGGTCATTGGGAGCATGAAGTGAAGCAGGTAGGGGGAAGGCACTGCTGGTGGTGCTTGAATAAATCCAGTTCCCTCCTAGTGTGCAGTAAGGGACAGGCCAGATAGAACTGGAGACTTGTCATCTTCCAATATAACTTGCTTTGAATCCTGCTGATTTACAAACAACATCCTTTAGCAGCGAGGTTCAGGGATTCCTTATGGATCTCTGTGGTGGAGGAAGGTGGTTTGGGGGGAATATCTTGGTTCCTGTGATTTTTATGCTAATGTAACTGAGTCTGACTTCCTTGCAGACTTTGTGCAGTAGGATTTGGGCAAGCTTTTAATGGGAATTTAATGCAAGATGTCTTTCTTACCAGACATGACATGGCTTCCTCCTCTGGTCTGTGCTGTATTCATCGTCATGACCCCTTTCTGGGTTTGTGCCGCCAAGCGAAGTCCTTCCGTTGCCAAAGTCCTGAAATCTGGATGGCTGCCGGTCATTGTTGCTATGATCATCAGCAGGTAAGCCAAGGAGCTGCTCCTGAGCCCACGTGTTTGTGCCCACAGCAGAGACCCTGTGCTCCTTTAGAAAGCCATCAAAGTGAAACTGGAAGGGGTAGCGCAAGGGTATTTGTGCAGTGGTCCTCAGCCATGGACAGCCTCCAACAGGCTGCAAGGTAGATATGGAGCCCCCAGATGACTGGAAAAAGCAAGTCCTCATTCTAAGTCTCACTCACACACCGGTGAACCATGTGGGTGCAAGCCAGGAGTCCGAAAAAGGGAGAGGATGACTGTCACAAATAGACTTCTACCTAATTTTTATCCAGCTGTAGTGACAGAAGGCTGGTGAATGTGGAGCCAGGTAGTTCATTCCCCTGTGCTACATCATTCAGACCCAGCTGAGGTCCGGGAGAGAATGCAATGGAACTGATAAGAGCAGGATAGAGGTGTAGCAAAACTGGTGGAAGGATGCTAGAGCTTCCCTGGCTACTGTCAGTTTTGCTCAAGGGATGAGCCAAGGTCTTCGTGATCTTAATGTGCCATTTACAAAAGCTGTAAGGCTATTTGCTGGTGAAAAGTGAGCTGTAAAGGAGTAAATGGTGAATAGGATCAGGAATTGCACTGGGATGGGGGATTGATCCATTCTCACTGCCTGTCCTTTTTTAACAGCATCGGTGGGCTTATCTTGGACAAAACTGTAACTAACCCAAACTTTGAAGGCATGGCAGTTTTCACACCTGTGATGAACGGTAGGTTGGGCAGGGGGGGTTATATGCATGCTCTCGTTTATACCTTCCCCTCCTCCCCAAGGTTTCTGTTATCTACTGTTGCCCCAGCACAAAGGTCTGTGTTCAAATCCCTGCTCCCATCACAGTGGAAGTGAAGCTGCTCATCCCCATTACATCCCTACTTATTGATGTCTCCAAGTGTCTCTGGAGCAAAATAGGAGGCAGGGCTGAAAAATACTGGCAGAGCTGTGGGAAAGGTTAAGAGCATCTGCTAGTTGTGTCTGAGAGCTACGTTGATACCTTTCATAACATCAAACATCACTGTTGTGTTTTCTGTGTCGTTTCTACCCTGCAAATAACTGAGGGTGACGGAGGTTTGCTCCATAGATCATCATCCCTCTATTTTCTGCTAGGAAAGCATAGGTGCTTTTTCATGTTTGCTAGAATTAATCAGTCGGGAAGGAATTAATTTCCTTTTAATTACCTAACATATTTGGCCTCTAATTCATTCTCCTATGATTCCTTCTCATTTAACAAAGTCTGTTAGCTGCCTTCAGACAGACATATAATCACTCACTGTGATTTTCACTGCTGCTCGCAGTGAACTGGTTTGTGAATGCAGACCCACTCCCCTTGGGCTAGGTTTTAGACTGATGTTTCCAGCTGCAGGGAAGGTGCTTGAGAGGCTTACTGCTTTTTGTCCTGACAGGTGTTGGAGGGAGCCTGGTTGCCATCCAGGCCAGCCGTATTTCCACATTCCTGCACTTATGGAGCAAGCCTGGAGTTTTGCCATACAAGATGAGGCAGAATTGGCCCAACCCGTGCACCATATTCTTCTCCTCAGGTAGACCTTGAACCTTAGGTGTCCATGCCTCAAGGCCTGTCATCACAAATAGCTCCTTTATCAAGCCTGGTTGATGAAGGACTAAGTGGGTTTCAAAGGCAGAACTCCTTTTCCCCCTTACAGGGAAGATTCTCACATTGGAGAGGGAACATCTTTGCAGTTGGAAAATGCTTGCGGTACACTTGCTTACTGGTGTGCAGAGAAACTGGCCTTTAGGGAGCACTAAGGAAAGCAACTGAAAAAGCGTCTCAGATTTGATCTCACAGAAAGTCATTTTAACCACGGGCAGCCATCACCTGTGGACGGGGGGACGACCAGCGCATAACCTTGCTGAAAACAAGCAGTGCCTCCATCCATTCATCTTCACTAGGGGATAAACCAAAGCATCAGCACAAGGAGATTTGGGTCTGTTGGTTTTCTTAGATTGCAGGCTCCTCTCGATTTTGCCTGCCAGGTTGGAAGTCACTGCTCAAACCCACTGAAAACTGGGGAAGGCGGTTACAGCAAGGCAGAGCGGAAGCAGTGGGAGGCAGAGAGCAGCTGGGTGTTGATAAGGGAGTGGGTCAGGATGGTGCGCGTCTGTGGCACATAGCTTCAGTGACAGACAAAGCTGCTGGGCTGATACTGCAGGTGCTCCAGATTGCTGTGTGATCTAGAGAAGGCGTTAGCAATGTGGTTGGTGGGAGGGAACAGCCCCAAGTCTGTGCAGTAAAATAGGCAGCTGCTGTCATCGCTTTTTCTGTCTGTGTCCTCTGCAGAAGTGAATTCCCGGTCGGCGCGAGTCCTGTTCTTCCTGGCTCTTCCAGGGCACCTCGTGTTCCTCTACACTATCCGCCTGCTGCACGGAGGCCACGTGTCTCTGTCCTTCCCGTTTGTGATGTTCTATCTGATGGCTGCTCTGCTGCAGGTAAACCTCAAACTCTCACTCAAAAGGAACCTCTTATATATGGTGAAAACAAAGCAGTCTCCAAGCTGAGCTTCCCACAGAAACCTCACATATCCAACCATTTCAGGTGTGCTTCCTACCAAGCATCATGTGTCTTCTGTGGGTCCAGTAATACTCCAGGGTCTGATTTCCCCACGAGCATGACTGTTCCTTTAGCGTGAGCAAGGGATCAGACGTGAGATGAGGAACAAGTTGGCATCATCCCCTGCGCTGCAGTAAGGGTGCAGAGGCATACTCAGCAAGGAAGTTCCTCTTGCTGTAGGTGGTACTTTGTTTTACCATGGTCACTCTCTAAGCCCCAGTTATTTCTAGATTGTCCCTGCTCATCCAATCAGAGGCAAGTGAGAAGCTATGAACCTCTCACCAATAGCAATAATGTGTGTAATTTATATTGTTTTACTGTTTTATTCACTGCTTTCCCACTCATTTTGGAAACCAGTTTCACACATGACAGTGAAGACCTTAGGGATCCCTCTGGGCAAGGCCATAGGGGTCAAAAGCAAAGGGAAAGCCCAGCTTATCTTCAAAAGTAGAAGTCAATGGGCAAGCAATGGGCAGTTCATCCACAGTGTTCTGCCTGTTCCCTCTTGCTCTTTGGCCTGCCCTGTAGACTTTGTCACCTCACTCAGAAACGCATGGGGCTGATGAGTGAACCCGCAGAGGCTCTGACTTCACTTGCCCTTTTACAGCAGTGATTCATTAGCTTGCAGGGTGAGCTTGTAGGTGCCTCCTCGCTGTGCCTTACAAGCAGCCTCGTGTCTGGGGGAATTCCTTGTGTGTGTGAACAATCCGTTTTCCTTGACCTTTGCACAACCCACAGCCACAGTTGTCAAGGCAAATATTTATCCTTCTCTTTATGCATCGAGGTAACTCCTTCACCAGAGCCAAGCATGAAAATACGCAGGATAAATGATAAGGGGAAGAGCAGAATCCCAGCAATGCCACTGACCCCGAAAGATTCCCATGGAGTAGAATAGGGCTAGCCTGGTTCTGTCTTCCCCTCCATTGTACTTTGTGAAGGAAGACAGAAAGAAGGAGAGGGGGGAAGTTTGGGTCAGCTGGAGGAAGCCCAAAGGGAATGATCAGAGGCCTAGAAAACACGACCTGAGAGGAGTGATTGAATGGGCTGGGGTTAGCTAGTGTAAAGGAAACAGGCTTGAGAAAAATCTGGTTAACAGCCTTGAAACTCCCAAGTTTCTGTAGGGAGAGACACAATAACATTTTCCCTGTGGTCACCAGGGGGGAAACATGAAATCATGGGTTTTAAATGGGGAAAAGAAAGGCAGATTTATGTTAGACCTTGGGGGGAAAACCAAGAACGGGGAAAAAGAGCCTTGGGACTGATTGCTTAGTGTGGCATCTCCATCTCTGGGGGTTGTTTAGCACAGGTTAAACAAACGACCATCAGGAAAGATGTGGGCATATTTGATCCTGTCTTGAGGCGGGGGAATGGTCAATAGAACACTCCTGAGTTTCCATCCAGCTTTAGTTTCTGTGATTCTGTTCCTCACCATCTCTCCTCCTCCCTCTCCCCCCTCCCAGTTTGCAGTTTTCACCTCTAGAAATGCTGCCTGTAGCTTTGGTTCCTGTTGTGCTGTGGTCTCCCATGGATGTGGGGTGCAAACTCTCTCCCTTCTTAATTCAATTAACGAGGGAGTCTTTAATCTTTAACCAAAGTATTTTGTTTGCCTCCATGTGTTTATCAGGATTGGGGATGAAATAGGAATTTAAAGAAATCACAATAGAGATATAAAAACTGTTGAGATGAAAACTAAGTAATGGGTTTCTTTTTCTAAGTCAATGCTGCTTGGGATAACTTTGATGTAAAAACTGCCTCAAATTCCAGTTGTCCACTGAGACTTGTAGGAAGGGCAAAGTAGACACAATCTGAATTTCTAATGGAAAAAAAAAGGATGAAAGGAAAAAGTCTGTCTGAAAACTCACCCTGTGGGGCTACATATTCACAGCAGCCTTGTTTCTGGTGTTGTGAATGGAAGTGCTCCCATTCATGGTGTGGGAAGTGGGAACTGTACCTTTAGGAGATGCTTTTGGTGTGGCCACACTCCTGTTTTGGGCCATGTGATGCTGGTGAGTGGTTCAAGCGTGGTCCCTGCACTCGTGGCTGCTGTGGCACTATGAGTGATGCCAGGCAGTGCAGTGCCCAAGGCTTTGAACCAGTTACCCCATTCCAGTGCGGCTCCATCCCAAAGAGAAACAGCAGCTGTCCAGGGAAGGTGTTAACTCTCAGCAATCCCTGTTAGCTCTGGTACCTTGGCCATGGCCACCTCGTTTTGTCTGTGAGCTGAGGGAGGCTGGCTCTTACCCTGCTGCCTGTCTTGCTTCTCCCCAGGTGGGAATCCTGCTCTATGTGACTGAAGTCCTTGTGCGCCTGATGTGGAGGAAGGAGGTGGATCCGGATAACTTCTCCATTCCCTACCTCACTGCCCTGGCGGATTTCCTGGGCACGGCACTCCTGGCTGGCTGTTTCCACCTTGTTTGGCTTATCCACGGCTTGTAGGTGAATGGCCCAAGCCCACTGCCCACGTGTCCAGCCACCAGGCCATAAAGAGCGTTGGACCATGTATAACAAAGGAGCTTTGTGGTTGGTTTCAGTCCTAGCATGGACACAGCCTGTGAGGCTGCTCCAAAGCCTGCCAAGGTCACTGCATCTGATCCTGCAAGGGGATGTCACAGCCTCTCCATCGGACTGACTTTCCACCAAGGGAAATACCTTACTCACCCTCCTTTCCTTTCCTGGCGCATCCCTGGAGGAGGAGAGGAACCAGGTCTTGAAACTCATCTCCATCACACAGATCCTGAGGATCTGATGCAGTGAGCTCCTTGCTGGCTCGTGTCCAGCGGGATACCTGCCCCAGCAGTGTCACTGTTGTCTGACTGACGAGCTGGATCGAGTGTTTTTTGGGGATAGAAGGGTTTGTTTTTACGGTTTATGAATTGTCCAGTAGTTAAAAATGGACACACATGAACAAAGTGGTTAAAAAAAAGGGTAATGCTGTGGATTTGGGGGTTGATTTTCCTTGCCATGGCTCCGCCTGTTCCTAGTTCAAACTTGACAGGTAGAACCTCCTGCTTGCTTGCTTCTTTCTTGTCCATTCAGGCTTGGACCACACAGTTTTAACGGGGCTTCAGGAAAATCAGTGTTTCCTAACAAAAGAGCAGCCTTCTGCAGCTCACATCTTTCAGGTCGGAATTAAGGTTGGATGAGGCTTGGATATTCAGTATTCACTGAAATTGAAGAAGCAGTAGGGTCCTCCAGATGCTCAAGACTCAGGAGCTGAGGTTGTGGATCAAATGCCACTAGATCTCAACTTCTATAATCATCTGCTTTGTATGTGTTGGAGGAGGGAAATGGGGAGATCAAATCCCCATGCTCCTGCCATACAGATGCCTTGTTCAAGGACCGGCTCTCAAACAGATCTGTTCGAGCAATGTTGGGTACCTCCTGGCCTTGGGTGGTTCCCTGCTGCCTGTGCTGCTCCAGTCTCCCAGAGCTGCTGCAAAGCCAAGTCCCCTGCATAGGATCAATACGTGGCTGAAGGTCCCCAACAGCAAGAGGCTGCTAGGCGTGGGGAGAAGCACTGCCTGGAACAACGTAAGGTAAGCCCCTCTTCCTTGTTGTGTTACAAAGGATGAATTACCCCACACACCAGCTCCATGGTGGGGGAGATGTCAGCATTCAAGGCACATGTTCTCCCCATCTCAAGCCTCAGTGCTTTATCTGTGGCTGCAGCCCGTTGCTGTCAGCTCTGCTCTGACACTCACGTGTGATAATGACAGCAGCAACTGAGGGAGCCTGCAGTGAAAGCAAAGCTTGCTGATTGCCAGTCCCAGTTTGAGGGGGCTGCATGAGGATGTAGGTACATTTATATTATAAGAACTGGAGCTTAGGGTTTTGTTTTGTAAACCTTTATTAGCTCTTTGGCACTGGCCCCAGCAGTCCTGGCAAATAACTCCTACCCCAACATGGTCTTTTCTCCTTGCTGCATGTTCCTGCTACCTCGGAGACTCTTATCCAGACTATGATGCTTTTGCTGCTGGCATAAATCGGGTAAAGCTGGTTTTAAGGTAAAGATGCCGAGGACATCCCGGCCCTCTGCAGGGACATGGATACGTGAAATGGTTTCTTTTAATAGCACAGATTTGTGCTATTATATCCTCCCAAAGCCCCAGACTGGAGGCGCCAGCCACCCTCTTCCAGCACCAATTCCCGATACCCAGCACACTGGTGCTCCTCTGCCATGTGATTGCAACAAAGCCCTGGCACTGGTGCACCCCTTCATAAGGGATTTCTGGGCAGAGCTTGGCTTGTTCTGGCTGTCACTGTTGACGTAGGACACGGATGGGAACACGTAATAGATGCCATCTGTGTCCTACTTGTGGGACCCAGCTGGGATGGGGTGACCTGTGCTGCACCCTGCCCATGCTGGGCTCCGGGTTCTCTGGCTTATTTCCCCCCGCCCCAAGCCAGTCGTTCAGAGGTAAGGCTGGCATAGCCCCACCATTCCATTCCCATGGATACCACGGAAGGGACAACAAGGACCAGGTTCTAGAACACCCATTGTTCTCTCACCACCATGCTTAGCTGTGTCACTGGCCAGAACTCCAGACCTGCGTCAGATCGTCAGTCGCGAGGAACGTGAACTGGTGTTGCTTTTGACCTTCCTTCACCTTCAAGGCAATCCAAAACCGATCCTGGTTGTTAACTGCCCACCTCCTCGGCCTTGGAACAGTGAGAAAAGTTCAACGTTGCTTATGGTGGGAGTGAGGGAGCCGGGGCTGGTTCGCAGCAGGCTTACACATTAAACCATCGTATCAACGGCGAGCTGCGGGCTGACAAGAAGTGTAACCTGAGCAGAAAGGACACTAGTGCGTTTGAGCACGCTGAGGGATTCTGGCATGACCTGTCACTCTTTCAGTGCTGTAGCCTGAGCAGGTCTTACTGGTTTTTACCGAGGTGGTGGGAGCTGGATGGGGTGTGGGCTCGTTTCTATTCGTCCACAGACGTCTCCACAATCTTCTTTTCTTCTTTTTAATTCCCCCCGGGATATAAATCAGAGGAATTGGGTCCGTCCCGTTTGCTGCCACCTGGGGTCAACCCGGCTGAATCCATTTTGGAGGATACCTTTGCTGCAGCCCTCTGGACGTGCTCGGAGGAGGAGAAGAAGATAAAGCAATTTGGCATCATTGGAGTAGCTGGAAGCAAAGAGACCTACGAGGAGGATCTGTGGGGTGTCCTGGTCTCGGTGTTTGACCATGGTGCTCACCAATGTAGAACTGGAACTGTGCTTCCATGGTCAGAAGCTACGAGGGTTCAAATGCAAGGTGACCAGGCTGGCCAATGGGTTTCTGCCGGAGACTTCGTTCTCCATTGCAAGCCAGGTTTTTCTGCCGTTCCTTCTGTCTGGCTTGGGCATGGTAGCTACTGGCCTCTTAATGGATACTGTTCAGGTAGGTACATGTGGTTAGACTGCTTTGTAGTGAGAGGGTGGGCTAATTCACTGACCTTGAGTATCTATATGGGTTTGGTTTGAGTACATGTGGTCCTATAACCAGTCAGCAGGAGGGCTCTAGACTTTTCTTGTGCTAGGGAGACACTATCCATCTCCCTTAGATCAGCACAAGGGCTCCTTTTAAAGTGGGAGAGTGGCTTTCAGACTTGTAGCATTGAACTGGGTGCTTCCTTTACTGTATCTGGCTGAACACTTGGATGACAACGGCTATGAAGCAACTGGGACCAGACTGCCACATATTCCCCTGTTGCATGGTATTGTTTCTTTCCTTCAGAAAATGCTGATAAGGAGATCTGGGTCAGGGCTGTTATTAACTACCTGTCTTACTGAGAGGCAAGCTTATGCTTTCAGTTCTTTGCAAGCAACCTAATGTAATCTTTGGTCTAGAAGGCATTTAGATGCTGTGCTGAGAGGCATGCCAGCAGCAAAAGATTACCATTGACTCCCAGCTGAGTGCTCCCTGGCCAGATTCTGAGGAGGGTGTAAGGATGGAATATTTACCCTTCCACTGACTTCCACGCAGTGCTGCTGGATTTACAGCGTTGTGCCCACAACCAGAATCTGCCCCATCTTGGGGCATGAGTAGAAATGCAAAATTTGAGCTAGTTTGGGCATCTCATGCCAGTGGATTTACAAATCAAAACGCTGGCAGAGCTTCCCAAGGATATATTGTGCGCTCTGATCTCACTGGAGTACGTTGGCTTCTCTGGCATTAGTACCACAGAGGGAGCTAAATATGGCTACTTGAGTGTTTGGAAAGACAATACCTTGCTGTTTTTTCTTGTGTTGGAAGAAACAAAGGAAGCAGAGAAGCTAAATTAAAGGGAAGATGAGGACTATAGAGAAGGGTTAAGCGGAGTGGCACACGCTGTGTTTGTCGTCCCCACCTTGTGCTGTGTTTAGGCACAGACCTGTCTTGCAGCATTACAGAGGTTCTCAGACTACCCAGGATGTTGTGCTAACAGTGAGCAGTTATCTCAGAGAAGGATACATACATAGGACATACCCAAACCTTGGCAGGTGAATAGGGCTTTGTCTAAAAGAAATTAGATGCGCTTGCCAAGAATTGGGCCCTGTGACTGTATCTGAAGTGATGGAAAACACGAGCTGCGTGTACCTACGTTGCCTGTGTCCTTTAAATACCAGAGAGCAGTCTGCTTTATGTATTTGTTCACTAGACTCTTACAAATGGGGTCATGCACGAAGCACAAGCATAGGAAGTGTGTATTTTGGTGACCGTGTCTCCAGCTATACTGAACTAGAAGCCATCAGTCACTGAGTTCAGCTCCCAGAGGAGGGAGTTGGTGCACTGAGAGTCGCAGCTGGCATAAGGAGAGATGTTAGCGAGGGAAGCTGCCATGGTGTCAACAACCCCATATTTAAAACCAGTCCCATAGCTGGGAATACCCAGGGGTATTGGCCTTTAAAGGCTTGGATCATGTTTCTGTGCCTTTTTGCCTTTCAGCTGCCTGCTCTCAGCTTTTCTTCCTGTGAGAGCCAGGAATTCACTGTCCTGCCCAACTAAAACTTGAGACTTAAGTTTGTTTGCTTGAGGCCAGGTACCATAAGGCTCATATTGATAATCATGAGGGTTCATGTGCTGAAACTATGGGTTTTTCTAGTCCGAGTCTGTGATTTGCCCATTTTCCAGGGGATGGTCTGGCTGAGGAATGCTTTCCTTATTCGCAATCACTCCAAAACATTCTTAGGTGGCTCCATGTCTGCCTTTGGCAGGGAGATACATGGACAAGCTTAGGATGGTATCTAGAGCATATGTGTGAGTTTAATGGTGCTGCCCTTGTTTTGTTCCCTACCAAATGTCTTGAAATAACACAGTTCTGTGCTGGAAGTACAAGGCTGATGTTGTCAAGAGCAGAGTGGAAATTGTCTGCATCCTATCAAACTATCAGGGTTTTAGCAGTTTCTAATCAGTTCTGGAATGAAACCAGAAACCATTCGTGTTAGTGTGTAAAAACACCCCAGCCAAAATCACAGGAGAGATCTGTGTGGCCCAGCTGACTCCAAGGTTCAAACCTGGGTGTCTCCTACTGTGATAAAAGGGTGCCCAAAGAAACAGCCATTTGCAAATTGTCTCCCTGGTTGTGCAGGTGATGCAGTCTCTCTGCAGGGCTGGGAGCATGGCATGGGTCTGGATGTTTCCGCTTCTGCTCCAGTGATCCTTGGCCAGCTGGTCCATCCGGATTCCGGGCTGGCTGGCATTGCTGGAGACCTCGCAGGGCTCTGCCAGTGTTTGGCCCAGTCTTTTACAGTAAGGTGAAGAATCAGCTTGAAGCTGGATGATCAGATTTCAGCTTCAGGAAGAAAGCTTCCCTCTCATTCTCCTCTTCCACATAGTCCACATTTGGGACATAGTCCAAGTAAAAGTCACAGATAGAAGAGATCCTTGTCCTTTGATAAAAGCCCATGAAATGACTAGCATTGAAAAGGATTTTGAATTGCTTATTTTTTGGTCCAGGATCTTGTGATCTTTATGTTGTTCAGGGCAATGGAAAACCTGTGAGCTTTCTTAGCTGCAGCCATGGATGGATGGATGGATGCACTGGAGAGGTAGCAGGACATGGCAGGGACTGTGAGGGCAGCGTAAAGAGGGACAGCAGGGCTAGACTGCAGCTGGAGAGCCTGTCCCAGTGCATCACAGCCTCTCCTCCTCTGTGGGACCCCCTGAGCAGATCCACCTTGCATGGGTACCAACTGCAGTGGGTTACGGGGCAACCAGGTTTCTTCAGAGCTGAGCTTCAGGGCTTTAATCCATTATGGGGACATGAAGTGGGAAAGGTTTTCAGTGTCCCTGTGTGGGTTTGCAATGCTGCAGGGTATGTTTGCATGCCTCCTAGGCCAGTTTTCATCTCAAAGGACAGAGATGCAGCCTAGGCTTAACCCAACTGCCATCACTGAGGCAGATGCGCAGCTCTGACCTGCCTCATTCATCCGCTCCTCAAGCTGACAGTGCTGCAAAGGGATGGCACAGGGATCATCTGCATATCCTGTACTTCTGCAGTCTCTAACACAGTGGAGTCCTGGCTACTGGGGTATAAATCATTATGAATCTGTCCTTAGGCTCTTGATGAGTCACTGATGAGACTCAAGTGGAGGCACTTAACTCAGCTGGTTTTATTAGTACAGTTGTGTGATTCTCTATTAGTCATTCAAAGCTTTTCACTGTAATTACATGTAAGGCAGAGTCCCCCTAAAAACACACCACATAAGCTGAAACTTCCTATTTGAACCCTGCCTATTTCCAGGTCATCGCTGCCAGGAAATGTGCCTTTTTCTTTTGACAACCATGTTTTGCCTGTTATCTGCATCCCTGAGGAGTGTCTTGTACCACGTGCTTGGCGCTCAGCCCCACTTTCATTCATCCTGACTCTGGAGGAAGCTGTGAGCCTCCCATGCATGGCACAGCCAGAGCAAAACACGGGCCTGTTGCACCTTGTTTGTGTTTCCCAACAGCTGAACGTGGTGACGTTTAGAGTATCCAACCCCCTGGATTTTTAAGGTTATAGAATCCCAATGGATGTGGAGAAAGGTGGGCAGGGATCTGTTGTTCATTTTCCCACCAGGATTTGAGACCATTGGGTGATACTAGCCGGTGACAGAATGAATGAACACCTTGATCCTTCCCATCTCCTGCAGCTAAACTATGGAAGTGTTTGCCCCAGGAGGGCACAGGGGTTGGAGGGATTGGAATTGTACCTGAAAGGGAAATCCTTTGAACAGTGCTAAGTGGGCAGAAAACCCCACTGGCTCAGTAGAGAATGATCTGGTCTATTTGTCATGCATGTAGATTCTTGCTTTATGCACCTGAATTTAAGCCCTGGTGGAGATAAGGATAGGTTGGATGTATCTCTGCTCTGGCTATTAGATCTGCTCCTTTCTTCTTGTATTCTGCTCTTAGATGCTGGGCTAGTTGGTTTTACTGTGATTTCATCCTGATGTCAACCTCTCTGGTTACAGTGCGACTTTGCCAACATCCATGAATGCATAAGGGGTGAATAAATAACCTTCCAAGGCACTGTATGGTAGATCAGTGAGGGAGGACGTGTGTTAATCAACATTGTTTCTTAAGGTTTCAGATCATTGCTAGGGCTGCAGCTGGTTCCACAGCTTTGTGCAGCTCAGCTTCAGAGGAGCGATGATAATGGAGATATTTTCCCAGCACTTCAAGCTTATGGTATATCTTAATTCAAAATCCTTTTTCGGGCTGTGCTGGGAGCATGCTTGGTAACAGGAAGATTTGGAAACTGCGTGTGGAGAAGAGATAGGAAAAATCCCCTTCCCTCCCACTACCAGTCATAGCTGCTCAGTTAGAAGTGTGGTAAGACAAGACAGACACAACTTCTTGTTGTTAGATGGTTTCCAGATCTTTGTGTTAATGGGCCTGGATAGCAACAGGGGTTCCTGTATCTACTGTCATTCCAAAGGATGGAGAACACACTGTATTTCATTTGGCTTATGGACCCTAATGACTTTTCGTGGTGTTCTTGGCTGATGCTAAAGGTACATTTTTAATGCGGGACTTTCCAAGATCTGCAGCCTTCAGGAAGCAAGTTCCTGCCGTCAGGATGGGGCTTTGCCGTGCAAGGGTTCAGAAAGACTTTTGCAAGCTAAGAATTCCTTCCTTCACTCCCCAAATGCAGCATCTGCCCCATGTGCCCAGCAGACACTGGTAGAGGAGGTGGTGAGAGAGGAACCCGCTCCCCTTTGAAGCAGCAGCACTGGACTGGTTGGCATCACAAACTGAGGTCGATCCCTTGTTTTCTTCCAGCACTGGCCTGTATTCCAAACAATTACGGAAATTTTTATCCTGGTTCCTGCCTTGCTTGGCCTGAAGGGAAACCTGGAGATGACACTGGCATCCAGGCTCTCTACTGCTGTGAGTGTTAACAGGGTGATGGTGGTGGTGTGTGTGTGGTGGGGGGGGGGTTAGCAGAGGACATCGGGAGATGCTGCTTCTGTGTAAGCACAGTGTGTGGGTGAGATGTGCCCTTTTCTGCTAGGCAGAAACCAGTGGGGTGTGAGGGTTCAAATAATGTGTGTGCCCTCATTTTGGAACTGGAACGGAGAATCCCCACCTGTGCTCTGAAGGTGAATTCATCCCTGGGGCCCTGTGGCACATGAAGGAGACAAAGCCAGAGCTCCCTTACTGTCAGCTTCACTACTGGCTTCTCTGTGGGTATAGATCCTTGAGAGATCCAGGGCTTCCCAGCATTCCTGCCTTGGGGGGATCAGAACAAGGCTTCTTGGGACCTGCAGTAGCTTTTGCTACCCTGGACTGGATCTTTCTTCCATAGCAGTTTTGTTGACTTTGGGTTGTTTGTATTGCATGTCTTGGGAGAAATGGGAGCTTAACAGAGCAATGAATGAGGAATGGAAGAGGGAAAATGGTTTAATTTGTTCAGGTTTTGGCCTGTGTGGGATGTGGTGGATATGCCTCCTCCACTTGTAGCTGGGTGCCCTGCACCTCCATGGGAGCCTCTGATGCCCCCGGGACACTGGGCTGGAGCGTAATGGAGATGTGTCAAGAAGGATGTGCTGGGAAATGCTGGCCTGCACTCACCTCTCTGGCTTTAGCAGCCCCTTTCCCACAGGGATAGGGGGAAACTGCCTTCAGCAGAGACCTGTGCCGCAGGAGCAGGTTTTCAGTGTCTCTCTTGGCTCCCAGGCTAACGCCGGACAGATGGATGACCGTTCTGACCGATGGGAAATCATCACCTGCAATCTAGCCCTAATCCAGGTGAGTCACTGCAGGCTCTTTCCTTCTTGCTACACTGCAGCCCAACAGCATCTCTTCTCAGCTGGATCCAGAGCTGTTTGGGGCTGATATCCTCACCAGAGCCAAGCAGAGCCTAGGAGCTGACCTCAAAGCTTGCAGTTTCACTGCAAAACACATCCAGAAATCCACAGAAATTCACTTTGTGGCCAAAGTGAAAGGGTGAAAACCCGTCCTTTTGCAGGGGCAGCTGTGGCACTATCCCTGTTTCACAACAGCCCCTAGATAAAGCCTGTCGTTTACTGGCAGTGTTTGGGAATCAGCTTTGGGGGGGAGGGGGGGAGAGATGGGATAAATGAGCCTCTTGTAGGTCTTTCTGTGTGTTAAACCCCAGCAACCAGCCTAGAGGTTACAGGGCTTGCAATACATGTCTGTGTGCTTTCCCTTACCCCTTCCACAGCTTTCAGCCTGCTTGGAGTGCTGTTGCTGGGGAGCCCATTTCTGCGTTGACCAGGGCTATTCCTTTGCTGATGGCCTCAGTGTCCTTTCCTGAAGTGTTTTATCTGCCTTTCACAGGCATCCAGCGCTTTCCTCCAAACTTTTGTCAGGATTTTAGGTTTAATCTAGTGGAGCCTTGCAGAGATGCTGCTACATACAGAAGCAATCAGCATCTCTGCAAGGCTTTGTCTGCCTTGCTCTGTGGCAACGATGAGCCAGGACTGCCTGGGAGCAGATCATAGAATCATGGAATGGTTTAGGTTGAAGGGACCTTAAAGCTCGTTCTGCTCCAACCTCTGCCACAGGCAAGGACTCTTTCCACTGGAGCAGCTGCTCCAAGCCCCTGTGTCCAACCTGGCCTTGAACACTGCCAGGGATGGGGCAGCCACAGCTTCTCTGGGCACCCTGTGCCAGTGCCTCAGCACCCTCACAGGGAAGAGCTTCTATCTAAGAGCTCATCTCAGTCTCCCCTCAGGCAGGTTAAAGCCACTCCCCTTGTCCTACCCCTGCAGGCCCTTGTAAGATGCAGATGGTTCCTTACCGGCTGTCTTTTGGTCTCCAGCTCCAGGCCACTGTGGTTGGACTTCTGGCTGCTTTGGCTGCTGTGATCCTGGAAGCCATCTCCAAGGGCTCTGTGGATCTGAGCCATGCTGCTGTGCTGTGTGCCAGCAGTGTCCTCACGGCCTTCCTAGCTGCACTTTGCCTTGGTGAGTCCTTCTGTTTCCTCAGATCCAATATGCAGCACTCAGGTATTGCTGTCCCCTCTGCCAGTGAGGCCCACCTGACATCCCTTTGGTCCAGCACAAGGAGGAGGGATGCAGGGATCACTGGTCCTAGGTCTGCTGCTTTTACCTCCTCAGCATCCTGCCTTTGTTTCTCTTCTTATTGGTCTCTTGGCATCCACAGCAGCAGGCAGAATGTCCCACTTCACCTGACACACACAGGGAAATGCCACATACAATGTGTGGGTGCACATACACATGCAAACACTTTCTCTATATGTCTTGGGTGACAAGTTAGCTATCTGTCCCTTTCTGGGGAGAGTGAACTAATGCTTATGCAGAAAGCAGAGTACTGAGAGTCTAAAACAGCTTCAGAGAGATGGAGATGGGTCACCTATCTTGAGATGGCCTTGGGTCACCCAGTGCCATGCGGAGGACTGTGGCCATCCCTGTGGCTTGTCTGATACAAGCTCTGAGCCATCCGTTCCTCTGGCTATTCCCCTTGGAAGCCGATGGGGTGGATGGTTGGGAGCTGCTGTCTCCTGAGGAAGATCAGTTTGTAGGTCTGCCATACGAGGGCAGCATGATACCTTGAATAGAGGGAGCTGGGTGAGAGGGATGCAGCAAGTCTTCTAAATGACAGGGACAAGTTAGAGCAAGTGCATATCCTGAAGCTGGAGTCAAAGGGCGATTGTAGATGCCTTTGATGAAAAACATGGAATGAGGCTGTTGTTGAAAGAAAAAAAACAGCAGCTCAGCTTTCATTAAAGCCTTCCCTTCAGTCTCCCTGCTCGGTGTGATGCACAGAGGCTTTGCTGCTGCACCAGCCCAGCCTTTCAGCCAGCGTTAGTTGCTTCCCTGGATGTGTGTGTGCGTGATGGGAAGCTGTTGTTTTTATGGCCAAGGAGGGGAAGCAGCGTGAACTGTGCTATGGAGAGGCTTCTGGGAAGGCTTCTGTGGATAATGCCACGCTGTGTGAGGGTGTGCTTCTGTATGGGAATGTTGTAACAGGAAGATGCATAAGTGGCATTCCTTATGGGAGAGCTGATGCTCCTGTGCATGCTCAGGTTTGGTGGTCCCGTGAGAACAAGGCATAGAGAGGGTGTGGGCTGGAGGAACCACCACCTATGATTCCACGATTCCGTTTCTCAGGCTGCCTTTGGTGCATCCTATGAGGCGCAAAAAGGACACTGAGGAGTTGTCATGTGTCTCAGGCTGCCCTTGCCAGTCACACAGCACTGGGGAATGGCCAGGAAGGGTTTATTGCAGGTGGCTGGCTGAGGAATTCCCAGAGGGTCATCAGGGTTTGGGGTTTGTTCTCCTTAAGTTACCTGGGCAAGCAAAGCTTTCCTCCTCTCCTACAGTGCTGAAGAGCAGTGGAGTTTTCCAGGTGCAGCTCAGAGGACAGGGAAAAAGAAGTGATGTGGGACACCTCCATAAGCCCTTAACTCTGGAGCTGCTCACAGCATCAGCATCCACCCAGTGCAAATGAAAGCAGCCCCAAAGACATGAGTCTGGGTCTGATGGCTGGGCTGTAAGGCTGAGTCAGGCAACTGTAAGGGAGATCGTTGCTCCTTGGTGGTTCAAACTGAGAGACACTTTGGTCTAATGTGGAGAACATCTTTGTGCTGTGGAATCCAGAGCAGGGGATGGCACCAGGGGTGCTGTGTGCTTATCTATGAGTGTGTTTCATGCCTGCTCCTGCTTCAAGGCAGCAAAGATTAAGCTGCTCAGGAGGGGAGGTTCTCCATTTGCCTGCTGGCATCTCCTTTGCTGCCTGGAATTTGCTTGTGTGCCTGTGGGCCGCTGAGGCAGAGCCACGCTCTGCAGGTTGGTGACAGCAGGAGGATGAGTTCTTGGGGATGTCCAATCTCCTGCTGTGTGGTACTGCTACGGCAACGTGCTGCTTGCTTTTCCCACACCCTGCATCCTTTTGGGAAGCAGAAGGGCAGCTCTGGGGTGGAACGCAGTGGGATGTGTTCTCTGATGCCTGCTCTGTGTCTTTCCTAGGTCTGCTGATGATTGGTGTGATCACTGGAGCCAGGAAAGCTGGGATCAATCCAGACAATGTTGCCACACCCCTTGCAGCCAGCCTTGGAGACTTGATAACGCTTTGGGTGCTGTCGGCATTCAGCAGTTTGTTCTTCGAATGCATAGGTACAGTGTTTAGCAGCAGTTTGCAGCTTAAGGGGTGGTGGGGTGTGTGTGTGTGAATCCTTGTAAAATTGCTGCAGGGAATTTCTGGGATGTTCCGGGATGGGGGCTGCCACTGGGGTAGAAAAATGTCCAAAGATGCTTTTCCAGGCTCTCTTTTAGGAGCAAGAGGGAAGGCAGAGCCTAAGAAACACAACTGGGATGTATCAAAGAAATGGCCAACATATATTGCGTAGCTTTGGAACAGAAGGTTGACCTCTGCTTCTGCATCTCTTGCTAGCCAGGCTGTGCATGGGTAACAGCAGGACCGTCCTCACAAAGCAGTGTCAGGGGGTTGGCATTTGTCTTCTCACTTCTCATGTGGAGAGTCATGGATGACATGATGTGATCAAACTGGAGGAAGGAGGCAGTGCTGTATTGGTTTATGCTTACAGGGTGCTGAGTTGTGGCTGTGTGGTTGCCTCTGCTGCTGGTTGGCAAAGACTTAGGTACCCGTTGACAGTGGAAAGCTCAAAGCATCTTGCAGCTTGGTGGTGTGTGCTTGGTCCTGCTTGTACAGCGGTGGCCTATTCACTGTGAGCCTAACCTGGAACAGAAACAGGATCCAGTAAACTCAATCCCATTTGAAACCCAAAGTGGTGCTTCTGCCTATGAGCAGAAGCAGGCAGGCAGGCAGCTGGTGTCTGTGTAACTCCTTCCATATGCCAGCAGGTGAGGGAACAGGGAGAGGCCCACGAGTCTCTTCCATCCTCCTGGAGTTTCAGAGGTGCATTGGAACAGGTTTTTTTCCATGATGCCATCACCCCTGCCTCTGTAATGCCAGTTTGTCTTTCAGTCACTGTGCCTCTGATAGCATCTCCCAGGGAGCATATGGCAGAACAAGGTGACAACATCTATGGTTGTGATCAGAGAACATTTGTGATGTTTTCAGGGTACTTTAAATAGACTCATGGGCCAGCAAATACTCAGCACATAGGCACCAGGTCATTGGGAGCATGAAGTGAAGCAGGTAGGGGGAAGGCACTGCTGGTGGTGCTTGAATAAATCCAGTTCCCTCCTAGTGTGCAGTAAGGGACAGGCCAGATAGAACTGGAGACTTGTCATCTTCGAATATAACTTGCTTTGAATCCTGCTGATTTACAAACAACATCCTTTAGCAGCGAGGTTCAGGGATTCCTTATGGATCTCTGTGGTGGAGGAAGGTGGTTTGGGGGGAATATCTTGGTTCCTGTGATTTTTATGCTAATGTAACTGAGTCTGACTTCCTTGCAGACTTTGTGCAGTAGGATTTGGGCAAGCTTTTAATGGGAATTTAATGCAAGATGTCTTTCTTACCAGACATGACATGGCTTCCTCCTCTGGTCTGTGCTGTATTCATCATCATGACCCCTTTCTGGGTTTGTGCCGCCAAGCGAAGTCCTTCCGTTGCCAAAGTCCTGAAATCTGGATGGCTGCCGGTCATTGTTGCTATGATCATCAGCAGGTAAGCCAAGGAGCTGCTCCTGAGCCCACGTGTTTGTGCCCACAGCAGAGACCCTGTGCTCCTTTAGAAAGCCATCAAAGTGAAACTGGAAGGGGTAGCGCAAGGGTATTTGTGCAGTGGTCCTCAGCCATGGACAGCCTCCAACAGGCTGCAAGGTAGATATGGAGCCCCCAGATGACTGGAAAAAGCAAGTCCTCATTCTAAGTCTCACTCACACACCCGTGAACCATGTGGGTGCAAGCCAGGAGTCCGAAAAAGGGAGATGATGACTGTCACAAATAGACTTCCACCTCATTTTTATCCAGCTGTAGTGACAGAAGGCTGGTGAATGTGGAGCCAGGTAGTTCATTCCCCTGTGCTACATCTTTCAGACCCAGCTGAGGTCCGGGAGAGAATGCAATGGAACTGATAAGAGCAGGATAGAGGTGTAGCAAAACTGGTGGAAGGTTGCTAAAGCTTCCCTGGCTACTGTCAGTTTTGCTCAAGGGATGAGCCAAGGTCTTCGTGATCTTAATGTGCCATTTACAAAAGCTGTAAGGCTATTTGCTGGTGAAAAGTGAGCTGTAAAGGAGTAAATGGTGAATAGGATCAGGAATTGCACTGGGATGGGGGATTGATCCATTCTCACTGCCTGTCCTTTTTTAACAGCATCGGTGGGCTTATCTTGGACAAAACTGTAACTAACCCAAACTTTGAAGGCATGGCAGTTTTCACACCTGTGATGAACGGTAGGTTGGGCAGGGGGGGTTATATGCATGCTCTTGTTTATACCTTCCCCTCCTCCCCAAGGTTTCTGTTATCTACTGTTGCCCCAGCACAAAGGTCTGTGTTCAAATCCCTGCTCCCATCACAGTGGAAGTGAAGCTGCTCATCCCCATTACATCCCTACTTATTGATGTCTCCAAGTGTCTCTGGAGCAAAATAGGAGGCAGGGCTGAAAAATACTGGCAGAGCTGTGGGAAAGGTTAAGAGCATCTGCTAGTTGTGTCTGAGAGCTACGTTGATACCTTTCATAACATCAAACATCACTGTTGTCTTTTCTGTGTCGTTTCTACCCTGCAAATAACTGAGGGTGACGGAGGTTTGCTCCATAGATCATCATCCCACTATTTTCTGCTAGGAAAGCATAGGTGCTTTTTCATGTTTGCTAGAATTAATCAGTCGGGAAGGAATTAATTTCCTTTTAATTACCTAACATATTTGGCCTCTAATTCATTCTCCTATGATTCCTTCTCATTTAACAAAGTCTGTTAGCTGCCTTCAGACAGACATATAATCACTCACTGTGATTTTCACTGCTGCTCGCAGTGAACTGGTTTGTGAATGCAGACCCACTCCCCTTGGGCTAGGTTTTAGACTGATGTTTCCAGCTGCAGGGAAGGTGCTTGAGAGGCTTACTGCTTTTTGTCCTGACAGGTGTTGGAGGGAGCCTGGTTGCCATCCAGGCCAGCCGTATTTCCACATTCCTGCACTTATGGAGCAAGCCTGGAGTTTTGCCATACAAGATGAGGCAGAATTGGCCCAACCCGTGCACCATATTCTTCTCCTCAGGTAGACCTTGAACCTTAGGTGTCCATGCCTCAAGGCCTGTCATCACAAATAGCTCCTTTATCAAGCCTGGTTGATGAAGGACTAAGTGGGTTTCAAAGGCAGAACTCCTTTTCCCCCTTACAGGGAAGATTCTCACATTGGAGAGGGAACATCTTTGCAGTTGGAAAATGCTTGCAGTACACTTGCTTACTGGTGTGCAGAGAAACTGGCCTTTAGGGAGCACTAAGGAAAGCAACTGAAAAAGCATCTCAGATTTGATCTCACAGAAAGTCATTTTAACCACGGGCAGCCATCACCTGTGGACGGGGGGACGACCAGCTCATAACCTTGCTGAAAACAAGCAGTGCCTCCATCCATCTTCACTAGGGGATAAACCAAAGCATCAGCACAAGGAGATTTGGGTCTGTTGGTTTTCTTAGATTGCAGGCTCCTCTCGATTTTGCCTGCCAGGTTGGAAGTCACTGCTCAAACCCACTGAAAACTGGGGAAGCAGGTTACAGCAAGGCAGAGCGGAAGCAGTGGGAGGCAGAGAGCAGCTGGGTGTTGATAAGGGAGTGGGTCAGGATGGTGCGCGTCTGTGGCACATAGCTTCAGTGACAGACAAAGCTGCTGGGCTGATACTGCAGGTGCTCCAGATTGCTGTGTGATCTAGAGAAGGCGTTAGCAATGTGGTTGGTGGGAGGGAACAGCCCCAAGTCTGTGCAGTAAAATAGGCAGCTGCTGTCATCGCTTTTTCTGTCTGTGTCCTCTGCAGAAGTGAATTCCCGGTCGGCGCGAGTCCTGTTCTTCCTGGCTCTTCCAGGGCACCTCGTGTTCCTCTACACTATCCGCCTGCTGCACGGAGGCCACGTGTCTCTGTCCTTCCCGTTTGTGATGTTCTATCTGATGGCTGCTCTGCTGCAGGTAAACCTCAAACTCTCACTCAAAAGGAACCTCTTATATATGGTGAAAACAAAGCAGTCTCCAAGCTGAGCTTCCCACAGAAACCTCACATATCCAACCATTTCAGGTGTGCTTCCTACCAAGCATCATGTGTCTTCTGTGGGTCCAGTAATACTCCAGGGTCTGATTTCCCCACGAGCATGACTGTTCCTTTAGCGTGAGCAAGGGATCAGACGTGAGATGAGGAACAAGTTGGCATCATCCCCTGCGCTGCAGTAAGGGTGCAGAGGCATACTCAGCAAGGAAGTTCCTCTTGCTGTAGGTGGTACTTTGTTTTACCATGGTCACTCTCTAAGCCCCAGTTATTTCTAGATTGTCCCTGCTCATCCAATCAGAGGCAAGTGAGAAGCTATGAACCTCTCACCAATAGCAATAATGTGTGTAATTTATATTGTTTTACTGTTTTATTCACTGCTTTCCCACTCATTTTGGAAACCAGTTTCACACATGACAGTGAAGACCTTAGGGATCCCTCTGGGCAAGGCCATAGGGGTCAAAAGCAAAGGGAAAGCCCAGCTTATCTTCAAAAGTAGAAGTCAATGGGCAAGCAATGGGCAGTTCATCCACAGTGTTCTGCCTGTTCCCTCTTGCTCTTTGGCCTGCCCTGTAAACTTTGTCACCTCACTCAGAAACGCATGGGGCTGATGAGTGAACCCGCAGAGGCTCTGACTTCACTTGCCCTTTTACAGCAGTGATTCATTAGCTTGCAGGGTGAGCTTGTAGGTGCCTCCTCGCTGTGCCTTACAAGCAGCCTCGTGTCTGTGGGGGAATTCCTTGTGTGTGTGAACAATCCGTTTTCCTTGACCTTTGCACAACCCACAGCCACAGTTGTCAAGGCAAATATTTATCCTTCTCTTTATGCATCGAGGTAACTCCTTCACCAGAGCCAAGCATGAAAATACGCAGGATAAATGATAGGGGGAAGAGCAGAATCCCAGCAACGCCACTGACCCCGAAAGATTCCCATGGAGTAGAATAGGGCTAGCCTGGTTCTGTCTTCCCCTCCATTGTACTTTGTGAAGGAAGACAGAAAGAAGGAGAGGGGGGAAGTTTGGGTCAGCTGGAGGAAGCCCAAAGGGAATGATCAGAGGCCTAGAAAACACGACCTGAGAGGAGTGATTGAATGGGCTGGGGTTAGCTAGTGTAAAGGAAACAGGCTTGAGAAAAATCTGGTTAACAGCCTTGAAACTCCCAAGTTTCTGTAGGGAGAGACACAATAACATTTTCCCTGTGGTCACCAGGGGGGAAACATGAAATCATGGGATTTAAATGGGGAAAAGAAAGGCAGATTTATGTTAGACCTTGGGGGGAAAAACAAGAATGGGGAAAAAGAGCCTTGGGACTGATTGCTTAGAGTGTGGCATCTCCATCTCTGGGGGTTGTTTAGCACAGGTTAAACAAACGACCATCAGGAAAGATGTGGGCATATTTGATCCTGTCTTGAGGCGGGGGAATGGTCAATAGAACACTCCTGAGTTTCCATCCAGCTTTAGTTTCTGTGATTCTGTTCCTCACCATCTCTCCTCCTCCCTCTCCCCCTTCCCAGTTTGCAGTTTTCACCTCTAGAAATGCTGCCTGTAGCTTTGGTTCCTGTTGTGCTGTGGTCTCCCATGGATGTGGGGTGCAAACTCTCTCCCTTCTTAATTCAATTAACGAGGGAGTCTTTAATCTTTAACCAAAGTATTTTGTTTGCCTCCATCTGTTTATCAGGATTGGGGATGAAATAGGAATTTAAAGAAATCACAATAGAGATATAAAAACTGTTGAGATGAAAACTAAGTAATGGGTTTCTTTTTCTAAGTCAATGCTGCTTGGGATAACTTTGATGTAAAAACTGCCTCAAATTCCAGTTGTCCACTGAGACTTGTAGGAAGGGCAAAGTAGACACAATCTGAATTTCTAATGGAAAAAAAAAGGATGAAGGGAAAAAGTCTGTCTGAAAACTCACCCTGTGGGGCTACATATTCACAGCAGCCTTGTTTCTGGTGTTGTGAATGGAAGTGCTCCCATTCATGGTGTGGGAAGTGGGAACTGTACCTTTAGGAGATGCTTTTGGTGTGGCCACACTCCTGTTTTGGGCCATGTGATGCTGGTGAGTGGTTCAAGCGTGGTCCCTGCACTCGTGGGTGCTGTGGCACTATGAGTGATGCCAGGCAATGCAGTGCCCAAGGCTTTGAGCCAGTTACCCCATTCCAGTGCGGCTCCATCCCAAAGAGAAACAGCAGCTGTCCAGGGAAGGTGTTAAGTCTCAGCAATCCCTGTTAGCTCTGGTACCTTGGCCATGGCCACCTCGTTTTGTCTGTGAGCTGAGGGAGGCTGGCTCTTACCCTGCTGCCTGTCTTGCTTCTCCCCAGGTGGGAATCCTGCTCTATGTGACTGAAGTCCTTGTGCGCCTGATGTGGAGGAAGGAGGTGGATCCGGATAACTTCTCCATCCCCTACCTCACTGCCCTGGCGGATTTCCTGGGCACGGCACTCCTGGCTGGCTGTTTCCACCTTGTTTGGCTTATCCACGGCTTGTAGGTGAACCAAGGGGACTGAGAGACCAGTTTGGGCCTCCCCACCCCATCGCCCTGTCTCTCCTCCCCATTGTGCCTTACAGCTGGGCTCACCCTCCCTAAGGGAGCATCACCCACAGACTTGTGCCCAAGCCCACTGCCCACGTGTCCAGCCACCAGGCAATAAAGAGCATTGGACCATGTATAACAAAGGAGCTTTGTGGTTGGTTTCAGTCCTAGCATGGACACAGCCTGTGAGGCTGCTCCAAAGCCTGCCAAGGTCACTGCATCTGATCCTGCAAGGGGATGTCACAGCCTCTCCATCGGACTGACTTTCCACCAAGGGAAATACCTTACTCACCCTCCTTTCCTTTCCTGGTGCATCCCTGGAGGAGGAGAGGAACCAGGTCTTGAAACTCATCTCCATCACACAGATCCTGAGGATCTGATGCAGTGAGCTCCTTGCTGGCTCGTGTCCAGTGGGATACCTGCCCCAGCAGTGTCACTGTTGTCTGACTGACGAGCTGGATCGAGTGTTTTTTGGGGATAGAAGGGTTTGTTTTTACGGTTTATGAATTGTCCAGTAGTTAAAAATGGACACACATGAACAAAGTGGTTAAAAAAAGGGTAATGCTGTGGATTTGGGGGTTGGTTTTCCTTGCCATGGCTCCGCCTGTTCCTAGTTCAAACTTGACAGGTAGAACCTCCTGCTTGCTTGCTTCTTTCTTGTCCATTCAGGCTTGGACCACACAGTTTTAACGGGGCTTCAGGAAAATCAGTGTTTCCTAACAAAAGAGCAGCCTTCTGCAGCTCACATCTTTCAGGTCGGAATTAAGGTTGGATGAGGCTTGGATATTCAGTATTCACTGGAATTGAAGAAGCAGTAGGGTCCTCCAGATGCTCAAGACTCAGGAGCTGAGGTTGTGGATCAAATGCCACTAGATCTCAACTTCTATAATCATCTGCTTTGTATGTGTTGGAGGAGGGAAATGGGGAGATCAAATCCCCATGCTCCTGCCATACAGATGCCTTGTTCAAGGACCAGCTCTCAAACAGATCTATTCGAGCAGTGTTGGGTACCTCCTGGCCTTGGGTGGTTCCCTGCTGCCTGTGCTGCTCCAGTCTGCCAGAGCTGCTGCAAAGCCAAGTCCTCTGCATAGGATCAATAGGTGGCTGAAGGTCCCCAACAGCAAGAGGCTGCTAGGCGTGGGGAGAAGCACTGCCTGGAACAACGTAAGGTAAGCCCCTCTTCCTTGTTGTGTTACAAAGGATGAATTACCCCACACACCAGCTCCGTGGTGGGGGAGATGTCAGCATTCAAGGCACATGTTCTCCCCATCTCAAGCCTCAGTGCTTTATCTGTGGCTGCAGCCCGGTGCTGTCAGCTCTGCTCTGACACTCACGTGTGATAATGACAGCAGCAACTGAGGGAGCCTGCAGTGAAAGCAAAGCTTGCTGATTGCCAGTCCCAGTTTGAGGGGGCTGCATGAGGATGTAGGTACATTTATATTATAAGAACTGGAGCTTAGGGTTTTGTTTTGTAAACCTTTATTAGCTCTTTGGCACTGGCCCCAGCAGTCCTGGCAAATAACTCCTACCCCAACATGGTCTTTTCTCCTTGCTGCATGTTCCTGCTACCTCGGAGACTCTTATCCAGACTATGATGCTTTTGCTGCTGGCATAAATCGGGTAAAGCTGGTTTTAAGGTAAAGATGCCGAGGATATCCCGGCCCTCTGCAGGGACATGGATACGTGAAATGGTTTCTTTTAATAGCACAGATTTGTGCTATTATATCCTCCCAAAGCCCCAGACTGGAGGCGCCAGCCACCCTCTTCCAGCACCAATTCCCGATACCCAGCACACTGGTGCTCCTCTGCCATGTGATTGCAACAAAGCCCTGGCACTGGTGCACCCCTTCATAAGGGATTTCTGGGCAGAGCTTGGCTTGTTCTGGCTGTCACTGTTGACGTAGGACACGGATGGGAACACGTAATAGATGCCATCTGTGTCCTACTTGTGGGACCCAGCTGGGATGGGGTGACCTGTGCTGCACCCTGCCCATGCTGGGCTCCGGGTTCTCCCATTGCAGGAGGTGCTGGTGCTATGAGCTGATGTGGGCAGATCACCAAGGGCCTGGCAAGATGTGCTGTTTTCCAGGGTACCCCATGGTGGGCAGGCAGCATCAGCCTCGGGCACTTGGTGCAGGGAGCACGCTTAAGACTGAAAATTGCTTCCAGCCTCCAAAGAAATGATGTAAGCAAAGGAAATGGTTTCAATAAAAAGGGAATTTTATCCCTTTGCTGTTTCGAAGGGCAGTGAAAGGGTAATTATTTGGCTCTTCAGCCTGTTGACTCTTCCCTCCTTCCTTTCCCTGTGCAAATGAGAAAGGATGTTTGCTAACAAAGATTATACATAACCCTGGAGCATGCTGGGATCAGCATTCCTGTAATTCCATCGGGACCTGCTCCTCTGAGGAAGCACCCCCATCCCTTCCCAGTAGTTGTCAGCACAGCTCCTGCCCCTGGTACCAAGCACAGCCGGGCAAGAAGCCACTGCATTGTGCAAGCATCATCCCCTTTCCCTCCTCTGAAAAGCAGAGATTTGATGCTTAAATGCCTGCAGGATCCTCAGCTGGGGGTTGGAATTAGATGATCTTTAAGGTCTTTTCCAACCCAAGCCATTCTATGGTTCAGAGCATCACAGGAGTCCCTACCTGGTTTTATTGTGCCCTGTGTTGTATTGGAGTGATTTTGTTGGGAAGTGGGGGCTGCTTTTCTGCCTTTTCCTTCACAAAACTCACAGGGCAGAGAGCCCAGGCAGGGGATGGATGTTTAACAGGGATTTCTGTCTTTCATCTCACACAGTGGGGAAGCCACTGTAGGTGGTGAGTATTGCTCCTGTGCTGCTGTGTCTGTGTCACTGCTGTGCCCAGCTCCTCACTGGGCTGTTGCCACCCCACTGCCATCACCAGCACCCCATTTTGAGCTGACAGGACTTTGTGTTAAATCCTCACAGCTCCCAAATAAGCAACATCCTTAAAAAGGAAGAGATGGAAGAAAGCTCCTTTTCTTGCTGCTCTTTAGTCCTTGGCTGCTGCCCTTCCTGTGTGGGCTCAGAGCTTGCCCTGGACTGAGAAACCCATCAAAGGCTATGGGATGCCAGTCAAAGGCTTACCTTGTTTTAACCTCTAGGGGGAATAAAGGTAAATGTGGAGTGTGAGCAGCAGAATGAAACTGACTGGTTTTGTACAGAGCAGAAATAGAAAGAAAAGTGCTTTGTGCAGCTCATTCAGGCTGCAGAAGGAGGCAGGGAAACAATGGGGATGTATTTGTATCTATCATCTATCTATCATCTATCTATCATCTATCTATCTATCTATCTATCTATCTATCTATCTATCTATCTATCTATCTATCATTGTCTATCTCTTGTTTTGGCTTCCCACTGGATCAGTGGAGCAGTTTAGGCTCACTCCTGAGATTAGCCACTACTTATCCTCCAATGAACTATATCTCAGGTTCATGTCAGTGGATGGGACTGAGGAAGGGCATTGGAGCTTGGGGGGTAGGGGGTGGGAAAATGGGTGCCTGCCTCGTACCCCTTTAGGGCTGGTGTGTTTGGGTGCATCAAGAACAGAGGGGCTCCCTGTTCTTGGATAGAGAAAGTTTCTCTTTGCAAAGAAAAGGCTGTCAGCAGCCATAGAGAGAGATGGGGGCAGCTACCAGAGTAGCTGTTTTCAGGGCTACTCAAAGCATTCCTCTTTCTCCCCATCAGCTTCCACTCGCTGCCTCCCTCCTAATGCAGTATTTTTCCAGAAACCACTCGGTGTGAGATGCAGCATCCTTCCCAAGGACAAGGGAATTGCCAGCCAGCAAACACAAGCAAGCCTGAAAAGCTTCCTCCAAGCGAGACACCGCTTCCAAGACATACTTGAAAGCACTTACATACTTTTTTCCCTTCAATGGAAGTCTGTTTAGTCCTCCAGCTGGTAAACAACCCAATCCACAGTGCACAGCAAGCTTTGGAAGGAAAGCTCCCTATTGCTGAAGCTCAGTTTGGTTCCGTTGGAAGGAGAAACTCAACAGCTTCCAACAGCTCCATAGCAGGATGGAACAGGCAAGGTGGGGAAGGGCCTCACTCTTTTATGATGGGGGTATATATGTAGTAAATATGATGTTGTACACACAGGCAGATGTAGACATACATAAACCAAATGGCTAGTATTATAATCTTAAGCAAAGATAATCACCCAATATATAATTATGTAAGTATAATCATAATGCTGTTCAAGTATTCTTGTAATACATACTATATACATATTAAATATAATGTATTCTCACCTATAAACATTTCAATTATTTGTAATAATTCTATTATATATTATAATAGAATTGTTATTTACATTGTATGTATATGCACATATGGACATAGAATCAGAGAATCATGGAATGGTTTGTGTTGGAAGGGACCTTAAATCTCATCCCATTCCAAACCCCTGCCATGAGCAGGGACACCTTCCACTAGAGCAGCTTGCTCCAAGCCCCATCCAACCTGGCCTTGAACACTGTTTGGAACTGGATGAGCTTTAAGGCCCCTTCCAGCCCAGCATCATGATTCTGTGATCCTGGCGGTGCAGTTATGCCCTCCATCCCTGGACCACAGCATTCCTCCTGGAAACTCTCTGCTTTCAGTGGGATGCTGTGCAGGATGATGTCCTGCTCCTTGCCTTTCATGTTCTTGCCGCACATCAGGCGTTGCCACATTCCCAGAGCAGAAAACCAATGCCAGTTACACTCCAGAGGCTGCCTAGACTACCTTGATGATTTCTCCTCTAGCAAGGAAAAGGGATGCAGGGAAACAGCTGAAAAAGCCACAAACACCTTAGGGAGGTCCTCAGAGAAACGGTTCCCAGCACCCAAAGTGGGGCAGGAAATGAAAATGCTTGCAGTTGGGGTCAATAGTCACACGGTGTCCTCTTAACTCCGTTTTGCTCCAGCCCTGCAGCGTTTTTAGGTGCTTAGTGCTGGGCTTTGGCAGGGGGGAAGCGTTTTCAGACCCGGATGGAAGGTGCTTCACTAATACAAAGTGAGCATTTTCTGTTTGCATGGGCAGGTTTTGCGTTGGAAAGCAGTGTTTAGTCGGGGGGAAAAGCCAAGGGTATGACCTAAATGGGTTGGATTGTGGCTGGGGGTGTTTTAGAAAAGCCCAGAGGTGGGTATTCCCAAAGGTCCTACATGACCCAAAATGCCCCTGTTTCAGACTAAATCTCAGCAGGGAATTGCCCTCAGCACTCCATGGCTGAGGCTGGAGGGCTGCATTCACTCCATACATGTGGTTTTGCTGCTGTCTGGGGCAATGGGTCAGGTCTGATGGGGATGCTGGGGGACAGGCAATCAACCAGCACTTCAGAACCTCGACCTTCTCCAACTTCCACCCATTGCAGCAAGGTTAAAAACCAGCTGCCTAAAAGACAAAGCCCAGAGCATTCCCTTCCCTCCCTGTCAGGCCAAAGAGCCCAAACGGGCTCCTAGCCAGACAGATACTGCCTGAACAGCCACAGACAGCCCAATGGGGAGAGCATCCATCTATCTGTCCTTGCCCCTCACTGAGCCATCAGCTTTTAAGAGCAGGGAACAGTACTTAGGAAAAAGAATCCAAACCTCCAGCTCTTTTTGACTCTGAATCTGACCCCAAATGATGGATGATTCATGTCCAAAAGAGATGAAAAGAGCTTGTGGTGACTTGAAAAATGATTTTTCCAAGCAGTGCCAAGGGGGAATGGGAGACTCCTGAGAAAGCAAAGAGGAATGCACCAAGCCCGAGTGCTGGAGATGAAATCTGTTGCATCACATAAACTGTGCTTTGAGCTCCAGCTAGATGGGGAGATATGAAGACAGCACAAAGAAAGGCCATGTCCATGAGTTCTCCACTCCAGATTGGGAAGATTAAGTCCAACTGAGCACCAGCAATTTTATGTACTTCTCCATTGCTTTGCTATACCCACTCTCCTCATGAACCGACCAAGGAGGGAGTGTCAGCACATAGATGCCAATTGGAGACATGGAGGAAACAGATACAACAGCCAAAAGTCATTAGCTGAAAACACTGGGTTTTAGAAGAGCCTGAGAGCACTGGGGCTTTCTAAACCCTCCCATTGTATTGCTCTAATAAGTCAAGTGTTCACAGCCCAGCCAGCAGACACACTCCACAGCATCTATTACCAGCGTGTTTATTTACAGAGGCAGCCACTGAGCCGAAGCCAAGCGGCGATGCAGAAAGCCTGAAACATGGGGTTAGAACAGAGCTCCTCTGCCTGGTTTTAATTTCATATCCTGTGTTTGTCATTTTCTTTTGTCTTTCGCCCCTCCTCCCCATTCCTTCCTCAAGGAATGGACTGCCCAAAGCCAGCCTGGCAAAGGGGAGTTTTCCTCTAGGTGTCCCTGTCCCCATTTGTATTCTCATACGAAGACACGTGTCTGTGCATGCACACAGATGCACTCTGTTCTGGCCTTCCCAGTCCAGCATCACCTTTCCATTACCACAGCAATCTCCTGCTTCCCAAAGCACTTTGTAACTCACTGTTATGAGCCTCCTCACTTCATAATGTCCCCTGCTCTACCACCCCCAGTGCAATGTGGTCACCAAGTGCCATGCAGGAGGCCCTGGCTATGCATGGGGACAGGCGATGAGCTGCAAAGCCATGGGAGGACACTGTGGATGATGTGATTTCACTGAGCAGGCACTGCACATGGATTGTACCTACAGCTCTGCAGAACACTCATCACCTGCTCTTAAAACCCAGGAAGGTTGTTGGATTTGAGCAGAAATCCAGCCTCACACACACACAGAGGCAATGAGTGCCCCACTGTTGTTCAGGAGACAGCACTGTGTCTCTATCAGCACATACCTGCTGCAAACCTGCTCCTCTCTCTGCTTGGAGTATTTTGCATCCCATGTGGAAGGAAAGGAACAAAAAAGCCCTCCAGGCTTTGTCGGGGAGAAATGCGTGGTCACAGTAACACAGCACTGCCTTTCCCAGTGGGAAGCTGGGGGAGGATAGAGAAGAATAAAGCCAAAAAGAAAAGATGGGAGCCATTTTAAATGAGAGGAAAAACTTACATTAAATTATTGCTTTATTTCAGGAGCTATGCAAGTCTCTGACACAGTCCACCCTGCCCCTCCCCAAGATGCCATGCCCACCCCAAACAGCCCAGTGAGGAGGGGAAAGACCTCAAGGGATCCTGCCCGAAAAAGGAGCCTTCCCAAGACTTGGAGCTACAGAGGAGTCTCTTAGTTAAAAGAAAGTCCCCAGCCAAGGCAAGCTCTCCCACCCAGCAATGTCCGGTCCCACCACCATCCCCAGGAGATGATGAAGGGTGGAGGGAAAGGGAAGGGAAAGCTCCAGCCCCCGTGTTTTGAGAGATGCCTTCCCTCCAAACCGTGCATGAACACAGCATCAGGATGTGCAGACCATCAGGATCAGGAGACCATAATGGATAGGGCATAGGGAGGAAGTCAACCAAGAGATCTGCACAGGGTGGGAGGAGAGGAACTGTGGCAAGATGAGAGTGACCCAGCTCTCCCTCACCTCTCCCCCCAGTCCCTGCCTCATCGGATGCGGAGGTAGGAGGGGATGGAGTAGTTGAAGAGCAAATAGTCCATTTTGTATAAATTAAAGAGTCTCCTTTGGTAGAAAGGGCTAATGTCCTGGAAGAACTGGGCCGTCATGTCATCTGTCGTCCTGGTGGTCTTGGATGAAGACGGGAACTTGATGCTCGTGTCGGCCCCAACCAGCTGCAGGATGTAGTTGGCATCTTCAGCCAAGGTCTCGTACTTGCCCACCACATCGTAGTGGACGATGCAGGGGTGGCAGAGCGAGTGCACCCGCTCCCAGTGCTCATTGAAGGGCTCCTCCCGCTGCGTCCGTGGGTCCAGCAGGTAATAGACGAACTCCTCGAAGCGCACATCATCGCCACGCTCCAGCGCCGCATCGCTGGGCTCCTGCCGGTGCCGCCGGATGATCTTGGTGCCGTAGCGCTTGTGGAAGGCTGTGTTGTAGCTGCGGGTGAACTTGTTGCGATACGCCGAGACCAGGCGCTCGAAGGGCTCCCGCACAAAGAGGAACTTGAGGTAGCTGCGCAGGCGGTGGTTGATCTCGGGGATGCTGTACTCGGAGAGGGTGCGCAGGTTGGACGAGACGTGCGCCTCGTTGGCAGGGATTTCCAGTGGGTCCCGGTACTTGCCTTGCCCTGTCAGGACCATCATCACCCGCTTCCAGTTAGTGCAGGCCACTTTGGGCACGTAGCAGTAGAGGAGCCCATGTGTGTCATCCACCACCAAGTGCCGCAGGTCATCCGGGCGCAGGAGACGCCGCTTGCGGGTGTAGCGGTTGCAGATGTTGCTCAACAGCTCCCGTCTCTGCTGGTGAACTGCCTGCAGCGACGACTGCTCAAACTAGGGGGAAAGAAAGAGATGGTCACCAGCTTGGCCATGGCAACAGGGTTGGAACTAGATGAACATAAGGTCCTTTCCAACCCAAACTACTCTACGATTCTATTTCAGTCATGCCCTACACACAAGACTTGGCCCACGACTGTCCCCATTCCATCCCCTTTTCCTGGGTATGGCAGTCACCCCTGTGGGATTTTGGGGGATGGTGTTGACTTTGAACACAGCTTGATTTGGTGCATTTAAGCCTTCTATCTGCTGGGGGCAAAAGAAAAAATAAAGTGTGATGAGGAGGCAAGTTAAAGGGGGTGAGGGAAGAATGGGTAGTGCAGAGAGTCAATAAAGGGAATATTTGTTACAGCATCCCCCTCATACTGGGCTAACACTGGGAGGTAAGGTGGGGTGGCAGGGCATAATGGACGTGCTGCTGAAGATGACAGTGGAGCCCTTCCTGAGTGGTTCAGGTTTCTTCCATATGGGCCAGTCCAATGCCTCAGCACTGGTCACAGCCTCCTTTGTCCACAGGGATGAGGAGTCCACATATGGTCCTTTGTCTTTATCCCATCTGGCCTTTACATTAAGGCCTGGCAGCTGCTGCATTGACTTCCCCCCTCCAGATATGGGGACGTGACCTTTCCTGTCATGGTTTTCATCAGAACTCCCAAAACATCATTAAAACATCTGGGGAAGTAAACTGTTTCCAGGAACTCCGAGGGGGAATGTCCCTTCCTCCTCCTCCTCCTGCCCACTCCTTCCCCATCTTGCTCACGAGGGGTGAAAGGTTTCACATTCAGCCTTGAGATCACCACTGGAAACCTCCAACAGCCTCAACCACAAACACAACCAGCTTCACCACCCGTTTCTTACCCCGGGGGCTGCTCTGGCCCTGTGGAGATGTTGCTCTAATGCAATGCAATGACCCCCATGTAGCAACATGACAACAGCTCCTCCTGCAAGGGATGGATTGTTGGATTATGGACCTCAAAAGAAATAACTTTGTCCAGGTCACTTTAGTCACCACTTTCTCCAGGAAGCTCACAGGCAGTAACCTGAGTTAGGGGCAGGAGAAAGCCTCCCATCCCTCCTTCCAAAAGGGGGATGATAAGGGAAAATGTTTAGGTGGAGGAAATGCAGGTTAATGGACAAGAACTGCTATCAAGACATGACTTTGACACTGTTATTACTTGGATATGAAGAGGAAATGACACATAACACCATAGCTGAAGAAGCATTCTCATAGCTCACCTCCCTGCAACACAGCCAATCCTTCCTGTAGAAACATCTTTAGTTTGCTCATTTTGGACAAGAGACAATAGTCCATCACCTTTTATCACTGGAACCCCCTTTTGCAAGTGTTAAAGAAATAAAGAGGCATTCTAATAATGTGATTATTTTTTTTCCCTTAATTCCATAATTCAGTACTGTTGGATCAGAGGTAGACAGACATACCCTGTCTGCAGGCATGGCAACAAAGAAATGTGACTACTTCTCAATAGCCACCCACAGGAATAAGTGCAAGTCTTGCAGTTCTTTCAGAGCATAACTGCTCCCTTCATTTCCTTCTCTTTAAAAGCCAGAGAAATTAACTATCCCTTTTAAGGATGGAATATCAGGACATTCCAGTAGCATTAGGGATTGCGGGCACCGCAGCCAAGGAAGTCCACGCTTGCTGTTTTTCCCAGAGAAAATGTTAATTTGGCTGCTTATAGACATAAAAGTATCAACCTAGACAGTAACACAAAGCATCATGTATGGAAATGAGGCCAAGCAGTGACTGCAGTTTGTCCTGCTGCATAATCCTTGCATAGGCAGGGACCCACTAAGCCAACCTGGAAGGGAGCACTTCCCTGCACAGACTGTGCCTGGCTGCCCCTTCTTCAGCAAGAGTGGCTGGCACAGGTCAAGGTGATAGAGAGGGCTCAGACAGACCAGGATTATAAACCCCAAATGGCTGGGTCCAGGTTTATATATATATGCATATACATGCGTGTACATATATATAGCACTCAATCTACTAGCATCTACCCATTATTAGCTCAGAAATGCAGTAATGATGCTCTCGCCCTGCCATGATGGCCCAGAGCTGGTTTTGAAGGTCTCAGATGCTGAAACCTCCCAGGTTTGCCCAGCTCAGCCCACAAGTAATGAAAGCATCTGCCCAAGAGCCAAGTTCTTTATCTACAATTACTCCAAAGCAGTGTGATCCTTCCCTATGGACATGGCCAGAGGTCCAGCCATGGGGATTATGGGGTAGTCAGAGACAGCTCAGTGCCCCATACACTGCAGGAGTGAAAGAACGCATCAACTCCCATCACTCCATTCACTCTTCACCCATCATCTCCCTTACCTGGTCACTCTCATAGAGGGCCTGGAGTGGGCTGCGTCCAGCTTTCCCCTGCCAGGTTGATCCCATAACCCCATCTTCTGCTGGAAAAGGAGAGAGAAAAATCAGATCTTTTAGTTCACTGACCACCACCAGACAGAAGCTCATTTGTTCTACAAGCCCCAGATGGCATCTTTTGAACCTAAATAACCACAAGGAAAAAAATCCAAATCCCATCTTCATTTTCATGTGTTATATTTTGCTTTAAGTGAAAACTGCTCCAAAAGCACAAAGTCACCAGGGTCTAAAGGAAACATCCTTCATTTCTGGAGCTGTAATTAGTGGGAAATAATGGCCTGACCTCACCAGATTTCATCAGCAGTGCCGGTATGCTTGTGTGCTTGTGGGAAATGACACTTCCTGCAGCACTGCACTGACCGAGATGTGACTCAACATGAAGGTTCGGGTTCTTCCTCAATCCCCTCTATCAGTTACCCCACAGGAGGGTGAAACAGCATCTGTGCTAACGAAAGATAAGTGCAAGACCCAACGTATGCAAGATGCTCATCCCAGAGGTGCCCTGTTTCACACTTCCAGGCTCAGCCCTCTGCAAATGACATGGAATGAGATAGACCTTGAAAACTTAACTCACTGCAGGTCCAATCTGCAAGCAGAGAGCACTGAACCCGAGTCTCATTCCTTGCTGGGGCTGATAAACTCCTGTTTAGTTTAAGAGTGTGACCCCGCTGTCTGCAAGCCCTGCAGCGCAGCAGACACTTCTCCTATATTTAGTAAAGCAAAGTGGAGGCGTTTGGTTTATAGATTAACACGTGCATCAACCACAAAACCTTACTTAAGAAGGATATAACAAACCCTGGCTGGTTCACACTGACCTGAAGCTGCTAGAAATGCAAATTGCTCCTACTGGTGCTGCGCTGGGATGCAGGGAAATGCCATCCCAGGAAAGGCTTCAGCGTCTGGTGTAGAGTCAGGTCATGGACAAGGGTACAGGACATGGGCAGGGTGATAGGACAAGGGGGAATGGGTTTAAACCTAAACAGGGGAAGTTCAGGTTAGATACAAGGCACAAGTTTTTCCCTGTGAGGGTGCTGAGGCGCTGGCACAGGGTGCCCAGAGAAGCTGTGGCTGCCCCATCCCTGGCAGTGTTCAAGGCCAGGTTGGACACAGGGGCTTGGAGCAGCTGCTCCAGTGGAAGGGGTCCCTGCCTGTGGCATGGGGTTGGAAGTGGATGATCTGTAAGGTCCCTTCCAACACAAACCATTCTATGGCAGGGATGGAGCAGGCTGGCTTGGCTGGAGGCTCCTTAGGGTGAACAAAAAGCACATCTGCAGTTAAAGAGTGGAGCAGGCAGAGGTTGGGCAGGTCAGATCCATGCTCTGATTGCTCCATGCTACACCTTTCAGTGCTGCTGAGGCAGAGGAACAAGCCTGGCCAGAGCCTGCTGCACTCCACATGCCTCCTGCCAACAGCCCCAGCAGAAATACTGCAAGATGGATCTCCTCCAGCCTTTTCCCAGCGCAAGAGCTGGCGGGGAACAAGGCGCCTTCTCCGGACAGGAGCAACCCCCTTGGGATCCCACTGTGCTCATGCTGTTACAGGCTTCCAGGAGGAAAAATGGGAAGAGAAAGCAACAAAGGTAAAAACCACATCACCAGGACGCTCCTGTGTGGCTGGAGGAGCCAGAGCTGGCAGTGGATGACTCCGGTGCTCCACACTCACTGCATCTGTCATCCAAAGCAATGACACCATCCCTGCCGCAGGCACACGCCAAACCCTTCTTTCCCAGCAGCAGGTTTTCATAGGCTCCAGCTGCAGGGAAGCCTCCCACCTCCTCAGAAACTGCTGCTCATACTGCACCCAGCATCCCAAGGAGAAAACCAGGCATGAAGATGAGGTCTGGACACAGTGCTAAACCCTGTGACACAGGGGGATGCAGCAGACGCATCCATGCGCAGCATGTGGAGGGCAGCAGCCAATGTATGTGCCCCTGGGACCAAAGCATCCATCCTCTGCAGGGGTCAGATACCCACAGACACCTACAGCCAGGGATGTGTGCTTGAATGGAGACTGGAGACAGGCTGCCTGTACACAGAGCATCCTCAAACCATCCGATGGTTCAGATGGGCAATGGCACCTACACATCCCTCTTCTTCCACTCATTCATTCTGAAAGCAAGTCACTCACTCCATTCCCTGTGCTTACCCACCCCTGGGATGCTCCTGGGACTCCAAGAAGTTTGGGAAGGCCAAGGAATACTGAAAGATATGGCAGTGTTGAGGAGGGAGTATCATCTGGGTAAAGTAATGGTTGGTGCTGCATTTTGGCACCACTGCCCTGAGCACAGCAGGATCTCCCATCATGGGGGAGTTGCCAAGATATTTGCATCCTGGCTTTCCTCCGGACTTTACAGCTTGTTGCTGAGGTTCCCAGATTCCACCACGTGCAGTGGTAATCCATGAAAATTGAGCATTGCCACAATTGCATCCGAAAGCAAAGATAGCACTTAGCCAAATTATATCGAGTTTCTGAGGAGGAGAAAACATCAGCCCTTGGCAACTGCTGGGTTACCACTTGGATCACGAGTACCAAGACAGTGTTTGTCCATGACCCAAATCCAAAACGTTTTGAAAAAGGAAATGTCCCCTTTGTGTCCTCAAAGGATGAGGTAAGGAAATAAGGATGGTGCAGAGCAAGTGACCAAAAACCCCCATGCCATCATCGATGAGAAATCACTGAAGATGAGCCTGAAAGGGAGCTCAGACCCATTTCAGTCTCCTGTGCTACCAGTGCTTCCAGTGTTTCCTTCAGAGCTTAAAAAGGCAACGTGCTCCCTCCCGCCTTTCCCCCTATAGCACAGATCTGCCCCATCAATCCCCAAGTTATTCTGCAGTGGGGTGACACCGACACTGCAGCAGGATCCGTGTTTCAGTGACTCGCCAGCTCTCTTTGGAAAAGGCTAAAGTGAACCTTTAGGTGTGCTGGCTGATTGCAAAGACAGCCAGACATGTGTGAGGCGAGGGAAAGCCTGGATCATGCCCATTCCAGCCTTCTGGAAGCACCAGAGAAAGGATTTGCTGTTTTGGCTGCAGAGACTCCTTGTTACGGAGGGAGGTTCTCTGCAATGACGACAGCAAATCCAGTGCCTGAACCAAAGAGCTTGGCTTGGAGACAGGGCTCAGGCAGCAACAAGCCTGCCAGGCTGACATCAGCATTACCACGGCTTTGGAAAACAGTCTGGAGGACAGAAAACAAGGAGAAGACGTGGGTGCAAGTAGATAGGGGAATAAAATCAACACGGCATTGGCAAAGCGCAGCTCATACCCGTGCAACCTCATCTGTGAGTAAAATAAGCCATTCCCATAGATCAAGCTCATGTGGTAGATGTTCACCCAGATATAACGCATGAGATACAGCAGACAGCAGGAAATAGGCACTTCAGGCAGAGGAGATGAGGTTTAAAAGGCGAACTCCAAGGGATGCAAGCAACTGGAAAGCAGGCAGCATGCACATGGGAAATGCTGGGCAGAAGGCAGATGTCCAGTAAACCATCTCTGATGTTTTACTTTGGAGTAATGAGTTGATACAGAAATAGAAGGAACTGATGAGGCCAAAGCATTAAGAAAGGCAGGCATGGCAGGGAGCAGAGACACCAAACAGGGAAACTCAAGTTTTTTCCTGGACCAGGGGAGTGGAAATTCAATAGAGTTTAATGTCACAATGTTGGAATTCAGCAGTTTCTGCTGCTTTGCTGCTGGAAGTGGCAAGAGGTCCCAGATGCATCAGTTCTGAGCTATCAGCTTCCAGTCATCTAAAAGGGCAAATGAAGTCCTGAAACATACCAGGTATTTGCCACGGAAGCAAAAAGATATCAATACTATTACCCATAGCACTGGTACCCCTCACCTGCAGCACTGACAGCTCTGCTCTCCTGGGACCAAGGCAGACCCAGAGCTGATGACAAGGGCTGTGGGGCAATCAGGCGATCCCAGGACTTGCTCCCCATGGATGTGTGTGCTGAGCCAGAATGGGAGAGTCCCTTGGGAACAGGCCAGCAGAGAAGGATAGGAAGTGTTTCACATGCAGAACATCTTCATGCCCTGACTGAAGTGCCAACTTGGAAGAGGTCTGGAAACCCCAGCTCTGTGGGAGTCTGGCCGAGATGCAGCAGGAAGAATCCCAACTCCTTTTGGGCTGGAGGATGGAGCTTTAAGGCATTTTCCAGGCTGGACCCTGCAGCCACGAGGAGCCAAAAGCTACACTTGTGGTCTCCAATATGAAACACTGAAGAGGGTTAAAACCTGGAGATTCAGTGGTCTCCAGCCAACAGAAGTGAAGGGACAGCACCCATGAGAATGCACCCAGGGGCCCCAAGCAGCTCATCCTGACCCCGCTGCTGTCTCACAGCCCCAGCTTCACTTCCTGTTGTGTCTGCCCAAAACCTAAAAAAAGACAACAGCAAATTGTGGTGCCTGCTCACCCAAAATGATCTGGCTGAGGGATAATGACAGCCTGCAGCTCCCTGTGGGTGACTGGGGCTCCTGCCTGCTTGGGCTGCAGGAAGACTCAGCTCCCATTGCAGTCCCACTGGGAAGCGGATGCTCTATCTCAGACCAAAAACCCCCTCCGAACCTGGGGAAGTGGGATGTGAAACCATCACATTTGCGGTGGGTTTGTGATGGATTCATGTTTGTGATGGCTTCACATTTGTGATGGCTTTGTGATGGCTTCACATTTGTGATGGATTCTGGATCCGAACATAGGGAAAGGTATCAGTGACATGAACTGGCTGCCTGGCACACATGGCATGCATGCAGCAGGGAGAAAGAAGAGTTGCCAGTGAGAAACAAATAAGAACAGTATAACTGCTCTTTACCCAAAGGAGAAACAACAGCCAGAGCTCTATAGTGTAAAGGGATCAGTCACTGGGAGAGCCAGAAATGAGGACCTGGATCTCTGTGGACACAGCAATGAGCTGTTCCAGACAGCACTGACGCCTCTCCAGCACCTGCAATGGCAATGAGCAAGTGCTTCAGTCATAGCAGTGATGCCTCACTCATCCCTGACTGCAGAAACGCAGCCTCATGGAGACAGGCTCCTTGCTGTTAAACTAACTGTACCCAAGAGACACAGAGAGGATCCTGCCATCTCATTTAAGAGAGTTACTCAAAGCCAAGCCCTTGCTGCAGCCGCTGGCTGCAAATCTCAATTTTAACATCCAAGAGGGAAACGAAAGCCCTGCTTGGAAGGCTCAGAGCTATTGGGTTGAGCAGTGCTGGTCCCAAGGAAGTGGTTTCATTCTAAGAAGCTCTGGCTTTTCTGCTTGGGCTCATACTGGTGGAGAACACATTTGTTCACTTCCACATAAGCACAAGGGCTGGTTGTTGGGTTGGTTTATCTTAAAGAGAACTACATTGAGAAACAGAGACCCAAAACCCACAGTCCCACAGCAAACTCCAGTTACTTAACATTGCTGAAGATAGTGACCTTTCTTTGATGGAGATGCTCGAATCAGTGACCGCTTGCTACTCTACATGCTGCATTCAGCTGTGAAACAGCACGGTAATACTGTCATTCACACCCCCTCCAAGTTAAGGGAGCACCTCTGAGAGTTAAAACCAGCACCCATCACTATTTTTACTCTTACTGTAAGGTTTTGAGTTGGGAATGCAAACCTCTGGCTTCAGCAAAGAGGCAATCCAATTGACTTGGAATCCTGCAACTGCTCATTTGTACTGCATCTAAAAAGCCAGGGATACAAGAAACATGAAATGCTAGAAAGGAAAAGCAATCCAACAGCCACAGGCTTGATTTGCTTAAATGCACCCTTCAGCTTTGTGAATTCAGACACAACCAGCTCCTGGGGCAGGTCTGCAGGCAGGCTCATCCCTGTCCCCTGCAAAGCCATCAAGTGATTTAACGGCATCTCTCCATGTCACCAGCTGAGCACAACCCCCAGGCATCAATATAGGACCTGGAAGCTCAACTGCCCCTCTGAAACCACTGAATCAGTTTTTCTCTCACCAGCATTGCATCCTAACCTTCAGGCTCAGAAACTGCCTCCAGGTAGCTTGGGTTTGGGCCATACAATTCCATTTTCAAGCACAGACACCACATGGATGCCCCCATTGTTATTCCTCTCCATCTCCAGCCAGGAGCCACCTCTCACAAGGAGCATCACAGCATCTTGGCAACTGTCATTGGTGTCACACCCCCCAGGAACACAGACAACCCAAACAGGCCTGTTCCCACAGGGATGGGGATTAAAACACACACCTGAGTCTGAAGCTCAACTGCTTGTCCATCAAAGGGTTTAATGAAGAGTATTTCATTCCTTTCACCATTATGAGATCACTGCTACACGCTGGCAAAAGGCACTTCCCCACTGGTACCCACACGAGCTGGGCTGTAAAACACATACCTGTGCTTGCTTTGGGGCTGAGCAACAGATCATTGGGACCTTTGGCTCCTTGTTTAGAGGTCCTGCTGAATGAGATGAGTACAGCATCATACCCAGAGACAGGAGTGCTCTCCATCAGGAGAATGCTCCAATTGGTGGTTCAAGTGGTCCTGACAGAAATTAAGCCAGCCAAGTGACTTGAACTTTGCTGGATCAGACAGAACTGAGTCCCAGCAGCACAGGGATGCTTGAAAGCTTAGCTCAGGCTTTTTTCCACCGCTACATATCACCTACCATCCCCCCCCTGCCAGCCCTTCTGAAACAGCCAAACCAAGTAATTCCACCTTTCAGCACTTAGAAACTGCAGAGGGATAAACACGGATGTATTGCAAAGAGGCTACCCACAAAGCTAAGGGAAAAGCCACAGATAAAAGCAGCTTGGAGGCAAACCTGAACTGGGCAAGACAGGACGTGCCTATGAGGAGGTTTACACAGAGAACAGCCCAGGTACAATAGGCTTTTCGCCCATCAGCTCAGATGGATGACCCCACATATGCTTCCATATGGGAGATGACGGTTTTGAAGACCACATGTACCAGCGTCACTTAAAAGTGATGTTTTACCTGCTGTGCCGAAGTATCATTTCAGGGTGAGAAGAGGGATGAAGGCTGCACAACGATGGAGCCCTACCAGCCACTATGGCACAGACCTTCCTCCCCTTTTCCCCAAAGGACACTTTTGGCTTTCTGGGAACCTTCTTAAGGCCAACTCCAAGCAGCCACAGATGGCTCTTGAAAGGTGATGGGACACCCCATCCCCAGCTCTCATTGTCAGCCCATGTCTCTGCTGATGAAGAACCCCCAGTACCTCCTTTCCAGCTATGTTTCTAACAAGAGGTATGACAGGCAATCACCTAAGGTGGCACTTCTCACTCCTGAGGAAGCCCTGCTGTACAAACCTCTCAGATAGGAGGGAGAGCATTTTCCAACCTCCTTCCAAATGCACATGCTCCATAGATACTATCATCCGGGCAAACCCTCCTGCAGCATTTCCGGTCCCAAACCACACAGCTCCTATGCACGCAGAGATCTTAAGGTATTGGGCATCATCACAAGGTGTGCAATCCCTTCCTTGCAGCTTCTCCAGAGTCCCAGGGCTGTGTGGCACCAGTGCATGGTAGCAGCAGCCAGGCTCCCTGGCACTAAGGACTGTCTCCATCCAGCCAAGAACCACACTGTGAAGAGGGGACAATGACTCACTGTTTTACATGGGATAATTTGACTGACCATGCCTCCTTTAATGGGAAAAACCATTCCCTCTTCTCGGGATGTGCTCTGCTGGCAGGCAGCAGTCCATGGGCAAGACCTGGGCAAAGGAGTGAGATGCCTTCAGGAAATGTTAATGCAGGGTGTGGATGAATGTCCTAAGCTATTCTCTATGGAAAGTGATGGATGGGATGAGTACATGTCCTGCTCTCATTCCAGCCAGACAGGGAACAGCCGAGCCTGCCAGAGGTTGTGGGGAATGTCTGGGGTGGAAATGCATAGCCTCGGGAACTGAAGTAGGACCAAACATCCAAGTACACCTGCCTTTATCTGTGCATGAGATGACTGATGTCTGTGAGATCCTTGATGTCTGCAGAGTCATCTGCTGTCTGGGACCCTGTGCCATGGCTCACAGGATGGCAGTGCCTCCAGCATGCTGCACTGAGGGATGGAGCTCTCTCTGCCTTACACTGGGGCACGTACACCATCCACAAAGTGCAAATCACTCACAGCCCAGGGCCCTGAAGCACAGAAGTCTGAGTGCAAACAGGTGTGGGCAGCTCAGAAGCCTCAAGGGTATTCAACCACAGAATCCCAGACTGGTTTGGGTTGGAAGGGACCTTAAAGCTCCTCCAGCTCCAACCCCTGCCATGAGCCAGGACCCCTTCCACTGGAGCAGCTGCTCCAAGCCCCTGTGTCCAACCTGGCCTTGAACACTGCCAGGGATGGGGCAGCCACAGCTTCTCTGGGCACCCTGTGCCAGCGCCTCAGCACCCTCACAGGGAAGAGCTTCTGCCTAAGGTCTATGATTCACTCCTCAGGGATTGCTGTGCCTTTGGCACACACCATGGCTGGAAACAGGACGCAAGGTGAGGCCAACCACTGCCACATCACAGCCTGCATGTCCCATTCAGCACCACAGGGGATGTGAGATGGGAGCGGGGCAGCAGGCCAGCATTCGGAGCTATTTTGGTTTTCCTCCAAACCACTAAAAAAGAGGGATCTCTGCTGAATGCTCTCCAAAGAACCATGGCAAGCACTGCTGACAACGTCACCTCCATGGTCCACTTCTATGAATCCTCTTACAGATCCAGCAGGAAGCAGAGGGCATGGTGCTAGCCTTTCACCACCCGATGTGTGCAAGCCAGAGTGACCCTGCTGGCAGTCCCACCAGCACCCTACAATGGACATATCCCACTAGGCTGCAGGGACACTTACGTGTCAGAAGGGACAATGGGCTCCTGTGTGTGTTTTGCTTCTCGTGCCTGGATGCCAAACCCAGCCCACAGAGTATGTGCAGTGCGAGCTCAGCATCCTGCAGTGAACACTGGGTTAGGAGCAATGGGTCTGCAGCCAGCTCCATCCTTCATATGCTGCACAAACTGCTCCGACAGCAGCCACAGAGGCACTGGGAGGTCGGGGGGGTGTTGTCAGCATTGTTTTAAGCCGCCACAAAAAGAACATGAAACGCCTGACATGGGATGGGGTCTGCACAGCCTGCACTAGTTCAGATTTCTGCTGAGTGTCTCACACACTGGGAAGGAAAATAACCATTATCCCAACTATTTTTGCTCCTCTTTTCCCCCTCCCTCTAACAGGAGACAACTCCAGCCTCTACCAAGTGCCTGGAAGAGACTCCTGAACCTGACATCCCTGCTCCATCCAGGCTGCAGCCAGATGCCTCCTGTTCAGGGAGTGCGGGCTGTAGAGACTGGCAGTCGCTGGTTCCAGAAGCGACTATGATTGAGAGCTCTGTCTGCTGGATGTGCTTTAAAACCATTTGAGCATCACTCCTGATGAACCGGGAGGTTCTGCCAACGCCATTAGGAAGATACTAAAATTACATACGGAAGCTCTTTGTTTTCTCTGAAGCCTCATGAAAGCTCTTTCCTCTCTTGACTCCTGCTTTCTCACACGGCCTTTGTTTCCTCACTTCTCACTAATGGCACCTCTTGGACCAACACAGCGTCACCAGCCATACCCAGGGACATACCCAGAGACATCTCAGGCTCTTGTTTGTCAAGGAAGGCTTTTCAATCCCAATTTAAACAACTTGAGTCCAGGATCATCCAGGGAAACTGTAATCAAGTGATAGAAAAGGCTGACAGCTACGGGGTTAGCTCACAATAAATCATGCAGAAAGGGACAGAAAGAATCCAGCTGCTTCAAGAGACGTGCCAAAGGCATCATCTGTGGGGAACGGAGCCAACAGCAGCTGGTCTGGACACTCTGGACAGTCCATCCAGTGCTTCTTCTTACACTCTCCTGTCTCCTCAATGGCAGGATGCTCTGCTCACCTAGTACCAGCCTGAGCCAGATGTCAGGATGGTTTAATAGAAGGATCACAAGCATCTGAGGAGGGGGGATATATTTTGCTGGGGCAGTGTGCCCAGTTCTCTGCTGTCACAAGCACTGTGATTAAGATCTTTATTGGAAACAGAATTCCCAGTATCCAGCAGGAATACAGCCCTCTGCGAGCAAATAAGATATCTGTGCACAAGTACCCTGCAACTTCATGCTTCCAAATGGTTAATTCCTCCTAAGAGCCCTGCCAGAAGCTTTCCAAGAGCAATTTCTCCTTCCCATTATGCCTGTCGCTCTCCTGGCCCCAGCTGGCTGCCAGCATATATAATGCGAGCCTGACCCGCCAGCATTTCCATTCCTTGTCAATAAACTCCTCCTTTCCCGTCTGCTGCTCAGCAGGAATTGCAGCAGAAGGGCTTGTGCTGGTAGTGCCAAAGCAGAGATTCCAGCCGGGATACACAGCGGATGATTTTCAACTGGTGATGCTGAATCAGAGACCCAGCATCTCCCTGTGCACTGCGGTGCTGTCTGTGCCTCTGCAGCACCCATCACCGGGACAGGCTCAGGCAAGTCACTGCTGCAGAAAGCTCTTGGGCTCAGAGAGCAGCATGGATCTACCAAGCCAAGAGACCATCTGCACCAGCCTGATACCTTCTGCTCAGCTGAAGCCATGTGCTGCGGGACCAGGACTTGCTCAGGACCTGCCTGCAATCAGGTCTGCTTCAGCAGATGCCTTCAGCACACAGGTTACCTGCACACACATAGGAAGAAGGAGTCTGGCATCACATGGCTCCAGGATGTGATTGTTTAATGTGCTTCAAGCCATCTTGTCAGCTCTGCAATTGACGGAAGCCTCAATGAACAGATCGAGCAAGAAATGCACATGCAGCAAACCCTTCCCAAGGCAGCACCCTGCACGCACTGGCTCTGCTCCATGGGTCTCACCATGCTCTGGGCAGCTGAGGGGCTGTGTCCTGCCTCTCTAAATGACAGCAGGTTGTTAACCTGGAAGACACTGCCACAAGATACACACCAAGAGGCTGTACAGTGCATTGAAGAGCTGCATGAGCTTGTAAAGAAGGCCAGGAGTGAATTACATCTTCCTGGAGACTAGGGAGAGCCATCTCCAGCACGTAACCTCTCAGCACACAGCCTGCTTCTGCTGCATTTAATAGTGAGCATTGCCTGAGGCCACCAAAGAGCCTTGTCCCCCCAGCCAGCATGTTTAGTGTGATACAAGCATCTCCAGGGACACTGCAGCACTGGGACGCAATGGATCCAGCAGCACTGGTAGCAACTTGCCTGAGTGGTTGTTGGATTTGCCTCTCCGTTGTCTGTGAAGCCTTGGGAATGCCTGAGGGCAGCAGATGCTCTGAAGACATCTCTGTTTTACAGGGAATGAGCGATCAATGGACACCTCAGGAAGAAGGGAAGTGGGGGTCCTGCACCTACACGCAGCAGTAGCTGTTCATGGGCATCTGAAGCAGAACTCCCCCAGCATTGTCTGAGGCTCACAATGCCTGCGCCTGCTGATCCTATTAAGCTAAAGGAAATCAATCCCTCCAATACTGCCAGAAGAAACTTGGCGGAGCCCCAGCAGTGAGTGTGCTACCCTGCCCCATTGCCAGAAGGAGCAGCCCAGCGCTGCAGACGTGTGCAGGACTCAACTCGCCGCCTGCTCGCACCATACAGGAACATGACCATGCAGAGATGCTCCCTACGGCCAGGGGAGGGGGCAGAGCCCGTAAGGCACCACAGTAAGAGTGCAGATGGGGAATTGCTGACCCCCAACTGATCTGTGCTTACTTCCCAGGTCCTGCATTGAAAAGAGCCCTCAGAACAGGGGAGCCAGCCCTAGAGGCACCCACTCCCTGCAGATCCACACAAACATCACCTTTGAACCTCATGTCAACATCACCCATCTTCATGCAAGGTCAGTGAAGCAATATCTGGCTGGAGAGCAGGCTTGGATCAGGTTTCCTAGTAGTGAGGCCGCAAATCCACAGGGAGAGCAGCATTCCAGGGCAGACCACTCAAACCCACTGCCTGATCCCTGGAAGGGCTGGGAGAGCAGCCAGGAGATGGAGGGCTATAAATCAACTAGCGTTTACAAAGAAGAACAAGCTGCGAGCACTGTTGTGACAAGAGGCCTCAGCATCCCTCTGTCCTACAGGTGACAAGGGACCCACATGCCATGCCCTATGCACTGCTGTGAAGGTCCAGAACATTCCATGGCACACCTCCATGCTAATGTACCATGAGTAGAGTGACCCATCTGATGTGCCCAGGCTAAAGCCTTGCTGACCTGCCACTGAAGTCATTGCAGGGATAGTGCCACCTTAAATCAGAGATTAGTTAGGGTTGGAAAGGACCTTAAGATCATCTGGTTCCAGCCCCACTGCCATGGGTAGGGACACCTCACGCTAGAGCAGGTTGCTCAAACCTATGACACATCATCATGAGGGCTTGGTGATGGTGACCAGGCAGAGCAGCATCACTGGGAACACTGACTGCATTTGTCTCTCATTGCTCCAGGGCATCACGGAGCATCACTCACAGGGTAGAGGCAAAGCAGAGGCTGGGAATGGCTGGTGCCTGAGGTCAGGAAGGACCCTGGGCAGACACCGAATCCACACACACTCAAAATCAGATTCTCAACCATTTCTACTACCAAACGGTGATTTTCATCTCAGCACAGAGCTGCCGAAGGATGTGGGTTATGTGGCCAGGCTTTCCTGCACAGGTGCATGGTGATGAGCCCTCTCGATGCATATATCACTGCCAAACCCAAGAGCTGCTGCAGTACTAACCTGCAAGGAGAAACACTGCTTTCTTCTCCCAGGGAACACCAACTCCCACCTCTTCCCAGCCAGGTTCCCATCAGCCTGCCCGTAAATTAACAACTGTTTATCTAATCAAAGCTCATCCAAACATTATGCTCAGGGGGAAGCAGGAGCAGGCAAGTCAGGCTGCAGGAATTCCCAACTGGCTGGCTCAAGGCTGGGCACCTCTGTGCCCTGAAGCTAAACCTGCTCCGTGCCATCCCTGCAAGCTAAAAGGTGTGGATTTGAGCAAACTGAATGGATTTTGAATTCCTTTTCCCAGGCAAGGATTTGGTCCATTGAAATGCAGGCAGATCTTTGCCTCTGAGCCTTCAAAAGGTGGGAACTGAAAAGGGTTTTAAGGCAGGGGTATTTAAAGGATATTCACCCCAGCCAGGGGGAATGCAAAGGGACTGGGGAAAATGAAACCTGCTCATTTCTATGCTGGGGGAGAGCTTTGCTTCCCTCACAGTAACCTGCCCACCAGCATAAAGATGTGCCCACATCGACTGGTCCTGCCAGGCTGGGCGGGCAGGAGGACAGCACCAGGTTCAAGGTGGCTCTCCGATGGCATGGCTGGGGTCCTGATCACAGCCCATCACCAACTTAGAATCACAGAATCATAGAAGAGTTTGGGTTGGAAAGGACCTTAAGGTCATTCAGTTCCAACCCCCCTGCCATGGGCAGGGACACCTCACACTAAACCATGGCACCCAAGGCTCTGTCCAACCTGGCCTTGAACACTGCCAGGGATGGAGCATTCACAACCTCCCTGGGCAGCCCATTCCAGTGCCTCAGCACCCTTAAAGAACTTCTTTATATCCAATCTAAACTTCCCCTGTTTAAGTTCAAACCCATTACCCCCTGTCCTGTCACTACAGTCCCTAATGCAGAGTCCCTCCCCAGCATCCTTATAGCCCCCTTCAGATACTGGAAGGCTGCTATGAGGTCTCCACGCAGCCTTCTCTTCTCCAGGCTGAACAGCCCCAACTTTCTCAGCCTGTCTTCATACAGGAGGTGCTCCAGTCCCCTGATCATCCTCGTGGCCTCCTCTGGACTTGTTCCAACAGTTCCATGTCCTTTTGATGTTGAGGGCACCAGAACTGCACACAATGCTCCAAGTGAGGTCTTACAAGAGCAGAGCAGAGGGGCAGGATCACCTCCTTTGACCTGCTGGTCACGCTTCTTTTGATGAAGCCCAGGATACAGTTAGCTCTCTGGGCTGCGAGCGCAGACTTCTCACACTGAAAGTCCATTCTTTAGGCAGGACAAGTCAGAGCCTGGGGCTGAGGGCACTGTGTGAGGAGGGACTCTGTGCTGTTTGCTTTTTGCAATCCCTGCACTGTCTGCAGGGCTCAGACTCACAGCACACAGCAGGGCACTGCTGTGCTCTGCCAGGTTCAGCCCAGTAAGAGGGGAGCAGGAATCTGGGGGCTGTTAAATGAGGGGTGTCAGTTGTGGATATTAACCACTGCATCTGGCTACCAGGTCTCCTTGGCTTGCTGGTTCCATGCAAAGCTGGGTTAATCACAGAGCCACTCCTCACACCGAATCCCTTGGCTCCCTTTCCCTTCCCTGTTCCCATGTCCTCTGTGTGCCCCCTCAGAGCATCACGCTCTCCTTCCAACGCAATAAATGAAGCATCGTCTTTGCTCCCTGGCTCATTAAAGCTGTAAGAGAAATAAAATCAAACCACATGTTCCAGCACTACCTCCTACGCTGGGTGATCTCCTATGGAGGGCATGCAGAAAGAGGAGTTTATCTGAGCAGTGGCCACCCAGCTCCTGGGATACAGAGCAACTCTTTCATCCCACCTTTGCCCATGTAGGGCTTTGATTTAGACGGAGATTTTGGCTTCCCAGTGGAAGTCACAGGCAATTGGGAGATGGAGAACAGAGTGAGTCCAGGCTGCAAAGGAGACATTTGGGGGTTGAACCCCATTTATCAGAGCTCTCCAAATGATTTTAGTGGATCATTTACTGGAATCATATGGGGTGCAAACAGAGCAAAAACTGGGCCAGCCAGAATAAATCATGAAAACCAGCTCTGAAGCAAGGCATCTGCAGAGGAGCATCACGGAAGAGGGACATCTGCATAGGGCAGCAGCATACGTAGGGTGCATTTAGCAATACCTCCCACCAGCCATCCCCCCATGGAAGGATTTTAGTGCCAAGGGGACAGATGTATTTGAAGAAGGGAAAAACTAATAGATCCATGTGAAACAGCAGGGAAATAGCAGAGGGCTTATAGATGAATCTGGACTTGTCCCAAAGCTGCAGAGGCAGAGACAGTGTCCCTGCTTACAGCAGTGCAAGCTCCACATGTGCAGGTACGTGTATGGGAGAGAGCAGACTGTTATGGACCACAGAGGGTGGGAATTCTGTGTTCAACTCTCCATGGACGCCAGTCCCTCCATCTATGAATGATTTTACTGGGGGGGGGGGGAAATATCTTCAGATATTAAGTTAGCTCCATTTTCCCTGTTGTCAGCACCAGTGCAAGCTGGAGCTAGGCATGGCGATGCTCATCCCAGCGATGCTCCCTCCCTCTCAGACCACTAACATTCTTTAACTGCCTTTAACAAGGAAAGTTTTGGGCCTCTGCCCAGCTGTTCCTCAAAGCCTTAATGTGAAACATCCCCCCTTTGGCCCCACAGAGGTATTTGGGGAGTTAAGCTCTTCTTTGGGTACTCAGCTCCAAGGGGGAGTAAGAGGAGTTAAGCACCTAATGCCTTTGTAGTTTCTTGGCTCCTGACAGAAGCCCTGGGTAGGACAGCTGTATTTGTACTGGGATTAAGATGGAGGGTTTCATGCTCTCCATTCGGATGCTTGAAGGATGCAAGGACCAAGAAAGAAACTCCAGCATGTAATAAACCCAGGAGTGCCCTGGCCGCTGTGTGAGCACTCATCTCCCTGGCTGATGAGCACCACAAGGTCCTTCTTGCACCTGCACAGGCAAAGGACTTATGCTCCCAGAATATGTTTTTGTGGAGTCCCTTTTGCAGGATAAAAAGGTGTTTGGGGAATGGGGACAAAGCAGAAAGTGCAGGTGGAATGTGCTGCCAGAGAGAAACAGCCAGAGGGATGCTGGAGGGATGAGAGGGCTGGATCCACCTGGAAGAGCCACCGAAACATTAAGCCTCTTCTGCAGGCAGAGAGTTAACTCTGGGTGTGCCAAGTGCCCTCCTTCCCCCTCCCAACTCTCTCCCACGGATCAGAGATTATCAGAAGCCATATGAAGCCAAGAAGGACTAGAGAAAGCATTCCTCATCCAAAGCCTGGCTCTCAGGAGCAGATGGGCTTCATTACTACCCTGCCCTCAGCACTGAAACGGGCAGATTCTTTTACCACAGCAAGTCACAGCTACAGCATTTCATGTCTTCTTCAAACACAGCTTTCTACCTCACTTTACCCAGTGCCTTGGCTGACAAACATCCATGTCCTTTGAGCACTGGCTCCTCCTGCATTCCAGGCATCCCAGCGCCATGACCAGGAACCTGAGCTGGGCAAAAGTGCCCCATTACAAAAGCAAACAAACCAAAGAAGAAAAACCAAAACCATCTCAGAGCACATCCTGGATTCCACGTCCCTGCCCCTCTTGCAACACTGACCAGGGTGAAAGCAGCATTATCTGGATGGGTGAGGACATGCATCAGCCAGCTGCAAATACTACCTGGTCTCAGAAAGCATTGGCTGGGTGAACCATGCTCATGTCCCAAGGCAACGCCTGAATTTCAGCCTCAAAATACCTTTAAACAATGGGAAGGAACTGAAGTCTAAAATAGGCTCTTTCCTGTCTGGGAAAAAAAATCCCCGCTTTGGAAGGGTCTGCTAACATCTGCATGTCAGTATCTGTGTTCAGGCAAGGTATAGGTACATTTGTAGGTTGAGAGTCCTCAATCAAATCACTTATAAACTCTACATCTGCAAGTATTTGTCCCTCCCAAGGGACAAATCTTTAGGCACAAGGATGGAGCTGACCCAGAGTTCACAAGAGCAACCACAGACTATGGATGCATAGCTTAGTAAACCTGAAAGGCCACGTTTGCAATCATCAGAAGCAAGAGCTTCTCCAGGACCTGCTTGTGCTGGGAGATGCTGGGCTGGGCCATAGGAAACCATCCCAAAGAGTGGTGGCAAAGGGTATCTTCTACATCCATCTTGGCACATCAAAAGGCTGCTAACCACACCAAAATGATAAGGCATGGTTTCCTGCCTGTGATATGTGCTACATGCTGCTAAAGAGAGGTAAGGATGGGGCAGTCAGACAGAACTGGAGCAGAAATAAAGCAGCATGTTGAGATGGAGGGGGTTTCTTTCTTACTGGAGAAGGTGATTCAGCGCTGGAAAAAGCTGGAAACAAGAGGAAGTAGAGCATGCCCTGTTACACAGGCTGTAAGCCTGGAGTGAGCTGAAGGCCAACAGGACAGACAGGTTATCACCAACCTGAAGTGAGCAGGAAACCCCATGGATGCGGGAGAGCAAGGACTGGCCTGTGTCTGCTCCCTGGTACAGCCAGCAGCAAGGAAAGCCAACATAAAACAGCCAGGGATAAAACAGGCTGCACCCTCAAGCACACGAACCCACAAGTTGGACTTGATCTTAAAAGCCTTTTCCAACCTAGTTGAGTCTATGATTCTATGTGATGCTATCCCTGAGGTTGGCAAACCCACCGAGCCCACTTCAACCTACAGGAGAGGAACAATGGGGGATTCTGCTACTGACTCCAATACAAGCATACCCAGCACCAAAATAACCAACTTGGTGGCATTTAGCTATTTCAGCACACGCTGGAGCGTGGGTGTTCCTAAGACAGAACAAGAAACCCTTATTTCAGCACAGCCATGGAGGGCAGCGTAAACCACTCCAGCACACGACTGCCCCAATGGAGCTACAAGTGGGAAATACAAATGGAGCAGTTTTCTTCCCATTTTCCTTCTCCCTGAGCTCACACTTAAAGGTTTCTGGTTATTCCATCTTTCTTCCCATGTCATTTTCCTTGCCTTGGTCACTGATTGGTTCACTGTCTATGTTAGCAATTAATTCAGCACATTGTATGTAACAGACTGTGGGTGGCCAAGTCAACCTGCTGAAGCCTGCTAAAGATAAAGGATCTGACTGTTCCAGGGGGAAACTCACAGCATTAGGGTTAGGGTCCTAGCATATTTCTTCATTATTGTACAGAAGGCAAATGACACCGGATAACCAGAACTCCAAAGAACCTCCAGGCAACCATCCCTTTAAAGATGACTTTTTTTTGCCTGCAAACTCTTTACCTATTGTTGTGACTTGTAGCTTCGAAACTTCAAGTAATTGGTCTCAGTTTTGCTTTCCTTTGGGGTAAAAAGAAAAGCAGCATTTTTTCCCTTGCTCCTTTTCTGTTTATAGCAATGACCTTTCCTCTGTTAGTGTGAGGTTTTCACAGGACTGGAGAGGAAAGGGAAAACTGTAAAGTGGAATAAGGGAAAAGAAACAGCACAAAAATGAAGGCTGGAACCAGAGAGACAAGTAACTGTGGCTAGAAAATAGCTGGGTTTTAAAGGGCATGAGCATCACTGGAATTCACCTCTAATGTGCTCCCCACCCTCGCAAATGGGCTGCCACTGCAGACAAACACCACCTGAGGGTCCTACCCCAGGCTTGTGACCATCTACAGCACCTTTAGCAACCACACTGCTCCAGGTGAAGAGATCTGCAGGTCATGAAGGGTGCTGCACCTCCTAGGGCCTCATCTAGTGCTTCTTAAGGGGTCGTTCCAACCCCTAAACCCCTGGTGAGATGCCATCACCATCACCTGCTTTCTCTGACCTGATGGCAACTGCATGAACCAGTGCTGAGATCACCCAAAGGATTAAAGTCAGCTCAGCACAGAAAGTTCTGCTGACTCAGACATGAAGAAGTCTCTATTTGAAAAGCAGAGTCCTGAAAAGAGCCACGTTTTCCAGTCAAATACTGGAAAGCAAACCTAAGGTAAAACACAACCATCTCCCCATTAGGATCCCTGGAGATCAGCGCTGACTCAGTGCTGCACTTTATAGAGTCCCAATACTAAAGTTTAGACGCATACTACAGAATACAGCGCTGACCCTGCTCTTCTGGGATTACTGAATGCATTTGACAGACTCCACATGCTCTCCTACAAATAGCAAATGTTTGCCCAAACCTAACTGCTTTTCAATCTTATTCAGCCCACAAGTTAAGACTATATCTATTTTTAGGGAAGGAAACACATTTAAGTGATGGAGCAGCCCCTGTAAAAGGAAAATCACTTTTCATTTAGTTCCCCCTGATAAAATCTAACGTTTCGGGCAAATCAGCCATCTGACTTTTAAGGTGGAACTTTAAAGGCTGCTATAAGCACAAAACGTTAGTACATTGTTAAAACTACAGGCATTACCCAGTAACGTCTCTTAGGGGAAGAGGAGCCAATTTCCCCCAGAGAGCAAAAAGCAGGCAAGGAAATAAAGAACCTCCAGAACAAAACTGTTTATATTGTAGCTCAGAATCATTTCCCACTGTGGAAGACGTTCCTAAGAGCACGCAGTGAAGTCCCTTGAGCAAATCAACCGGATTCCCCAGGAATTCCAGTGGCCGTGGCTGTGAAACGGGCACTCATGGAACAGAACAGCTCTTCCCTACTTTACCCCGGCACAGCCTCGGGAGCATTCGTGCCCCGCTCTGACCGGACGGCACGGGCAGCGCACTGAAGTTTGCTTTAACAATGCAACACGAATCTCCGCAGGCGGTACCGGCCCCGCACCGCCAGCGAGGCTCCCATCTGGACCGCACCGCCTCGCCCCGACCCCGCGGTGACGGCCGGAGCCGGCTCAGCGCTGCCCGCGGTCCCGCACCCCGCTCCGAGCGGACGCACCTGGGTGGAAGCTGCTCTGGAAGTACAGGACGCCCAGCAGGAAGGAGCCGAGCCCGGCGGCCAGCGCCATCCGCGGCGCCCGGCTCCGCCGCATCCCGCGGCCGCGCAGCGCCCCGCGGACAGGGCCCGCCAGCCCCGCCCCGCCGCGGCAGGAAGTGAGCGCGCCGCGGATCAGCCGCGGGAACGGGAACTTCGGCCCCCGAGGCGCCCCATGTGGGATCGGGGTCGGGATCGGCGGCGCTGCCCTGCCCGGCGCCGGGTCCGCGCTTGCCCCCGAACGGCCGTGGCAGGGTGAGGACGGAGAAGGGAGAGTCACGGATGTGCCGACGGGTGCGGGAGCTTCCTGGGGACTTCTCTCAGCATTTCGTAAGCATCGCAAAGTTTCGTGGGCTTAAAATGACAGCAATAGAGCTCCTCTTTGTGTTCCGGGCTGCCCCCGGCACTGCAGGCTTCAACCGAAAGCAAGAACCCTTCTGCCTAATTCTGACTCAAGCAATAAAGTTGTATTGAAGGTTAATTATATAAAGTTATAAGAAGAGTAATTTTCTACCAATCTACCCATGTTTTTTGGGAAGCAGGAGCACAGAGCGCTCTCACCACGTCCTCTAACCTCCAGGCTCTGGAATTGCAGGGAAAACAAGCTCTGAGCCTTCTGTTGCCCCAGTTTTGAAATAGCAGCAATGCTGTTGACCCACCTGTGTAGAATACACTCAAGATGTACTCAAAGGCCGCTTGGCACATTAGGAAGCCAGGCTGGGAGCTGGGATCCCACTGACACCAGTCAATCACTGCTTCTCTCTTCATCCCTGGAACACTTAGGTTTTAGAAAGAGAGAACAACTCAAAGAGGAGCCTCTACAAATGACAAAGTCCAGATGTGTGGCCATGGTGGGCTTCGTTATGCCCTTGTTTAAGGCAGAATAAACCAGGAAGAGGAATTCATTGCAGTGAAGGAAGCTGGAGCAAAATAAGAACCTGAGCAGTGTCTTGAAGGCCAAGTTGAGCTGTGACCATGAACATACAGAGCTCTTTAACATTATAGAATGGTTCGGGTTGGAAGGGGCCTTAAAGCTTGCCTAGTTCAAACCCCCATCCACAGGCAGGGACGCTTGCCACTAGACCAGAGGAAAAGTTGTCCTTGTTGGATGGCCTAGAGAGGGGCAATGTAAATGAGAACACCAGTGAGACCCCGAAACAGCTCCTTGCAAGGGCACACCAGTGTCTGCGGTAACCAGTTAAAAGATAACCTCAGCTCCTGAGCCCTGCAACTGTCTGATATCCACAGGGAGGGACTGTAACCTCTGCCACAGGCCGTGCTGCTGGCTGGGAATGGCTCTGCACATGCAGGTTGCTCTCTATTGCAAGTAATGCAGCGATTCTGCCTCCCTTGGCAAGTGTGCCAAGAGCTGGGATCTGCCTTACGTGCAAAGATGGGATAAAAGACCCCAGGGACAAGGGTTTTGTCAGCATTAGAAGAGACCAGAGCTGTTCTCTTTGTGTCCATTACAGCAAAAGGGACATCTGGTGCTGCTGTCCTTTAACCTCTCAAGGGAGCAGAGCAAGGTTCAGAGACTGAAGGCATATCCAGTCCGTGCAGTGGGAACCCAGGGCATCCCCTTAGCCCAACTTCCCTAGGTTCAGCTGAAGAACTACAAGCACTGGAAGTGACCAAACTTCACCCATAGTTGGACATCCCTTAAAAGAAAACACAGTAAAACATCCCAGCTGGAAGTCAGACACTGACCTGTTGAGTCCTGCTGACTGCTGTCTGTATTTCACACCCACAGGGCAGGGCTGGGGCCATCTGGGATCACATCAGATATGCAAGGCTGGTCTTCCAGCCATCCAAGGTGAATTGCTGTTCAGATCCATGGGGGTGGAAGGGGCAGCGCACCATGGAGATTTCATGGGATTCCTGTGTGGGTTCAGCTGCAAATACACCTTTTTTAGGACAAATGCATTCTCAAGGGGGAAGAGGTACATTATGGTAAGAGTCAGACCTTTGCTATTGCCTATCTCTGTGTGTCTGAGAGCCCTCCTGGTCCCACATGCTGATGTTTTGTACCATCCCTCTTCCCCTGCAGCCCAACCATAAAGGAAGGAAAGAGCAAGCCCAGCCCCTAAAGCAGACAACAGTGGCTGGTGCTCACAGAGAAGATAGCATAGATGAACACAGGTTTAAACTTAAGCTTTCAGACTCCCAAACTGTTATCCCAAGCCTATTTCCAAGGGAATCATCAGATTCAGCATGCATTGGAGAAACCACTCTCTCCCTCCCCAGGCACCACTGGAAAGGCCATCCTGCTCCCTCTCTGCACTGTGCCTGAACCCTGGGGTTCAGGCTGTGGCTGGAGCTATTTATGACTGTAAAGGCAATACTAATAACCAAAAGTAATGGTCAAAAGATATTAATGACACAGCAGGGAGGAAAATTGTTACTACCAAAGGCTGGAACTGCATCTGACTTGTAGCTGAAGAGGGAGTGCTTTTTGCCTGCGGAAAGATGCTGTGCCTTTGATGCAGTGCGCGCCTGATTCCCTCCCTGCTCATTAGTGGTGCTCCTTACTGTCTTCTCAGCAGGTTTCTCCCAAATGCCTTCAGTTTCCCAGGACCTTGGTGCCACTGAGTGAGATTAACCCCAGGCTTTGGTCTGATGACCACGTTGAATGGTAATTAAACAGCAGGTAGTTTCAGCTGGAAATGGGAATCTTTTGTACTCCCCTACAAGTCCCGGTTTTCCAGCTACTATGGAAAGGAGCCTTTAGAGGGGATATCCTGATTTTGCACCCAGTGATTTAATTCTAGAGCCTGAATGCCACAGGAATTGGGTTTTCTCTGGACTCACACTGGTGAGACCTCCATCTGCAGGTGGCCAGGTACCAGTGCATGATGCCTTTGCTGCCAAAGCCCCCAGTGTCACCCAGCTAGCAACGGCTCCAGCAGACATATAGGCAGTTACAGTGATGGAGCACAGGCTTTATTCAGGCACCAGCAGTTGGAAACATATGCACAGAGATCACGGAATGGTTTGGGTTGGAAGGGACCTTAAAGCTCAACCAGTTCCAACCCCCTGCCATGGGCAGGGACACCTTCCACTAGAGCAGAGTGCCTCGTTCTGTCCTATTTTTGGCTTAACTAGGAAAGGTCAGGTCTGCTCAGAGCACCAAGCCAGATTCCTTGCTCTCTCAAGCAGTGCATTGATTTTCCACTCTCTCCTGTAGTCCTTTAAACCGGCAGAATGTGAGTTTTCAAACATTATTTCACCAAAACACTAGCGTTTATGCCCACTTTGCACTGGTAGACAACAGCCATAGTTGAAAGCAGAAGAGAATCACGCTGGAGTGGACTTTTCACCATTAAGTGCTGGAGTAACCACTTGCAGGCTCAGTATATAAGAGAAACACGTTGGACAAAGGGTTAGAATTTACTTTAAATACCTCTGGAAAATTAAGAGTACTCAAAAGAAGACACTTGATGGATCTTTTAAATCTATGGCTGCATTTTGGTACTTGTTCATAAAAAGGAGCACTGATGGCTTGAGAAATCTCCTTGGTATCAGGGGGACAGGGTAGGGAATAAGCAGCTGATCCCGAAGCCACTCCACACGCTTGGGAATCCCACTGATCTGGTGGGTATGACAGCATGTGTTGCCTGAAGTTAAGCAGGCTCACAAAGCTTGTCAGTAAGAAAGTACTATGGGTTAGGAGAGCATGAATAGCATCTGGTCCTGAGTAGTTAATACTGTAACCCAGCGAATTCCATAGCTTGCTGACCATTCTGTCCCATAACAAACTCTAATCACTTCTCAAAAGATCCTTTTGCAATTGTCTCCTGATCTCCTGGGAAATGCCCATGATACCCAGAAACCAAAAACTGGGCTCTTGCTCCTTGTTGTGAAACGCTCGCCTCTGTCAGAACAGATTTCAAGAGCTTGGTCCTTTAACTTCCTTGCTGCCACAGTTGGAAAAGAAAGGAAAAGCAGCAGCTGTTTCCTTTTAAAAGCATCAGTGGTGCTGGGAGCAAACCAAATTACAGGCTCCGTGGGCTACCCTCCGACTGCAAGACTTGCATCTACTGGAATGCTGTTGGCATGATGGAAACTCCCATCAAGCGCTTTATTCAGTGGTGGCAGCTAGGGACCGTGTCTGCCTTTTGTATCAGGCATTTATGTTCCATTAGTTTATATACAGCTACCACCTGGGAGCTTGTTCGCTGCTGGTGTCTGATTTAGGGGCTCACATGAGGAAGGGATGTGATTTACAGATACACACTGGGAAGCCAATTGATCTTGATCTTAGCGCTGCGTTGGGAACTGCAGTTCCCTCTGACAGCAAGAGCAGGAAACCTGTGGAGCCTCCCACTGGGAACACAAGACTCAGTCCTGTGGTCCCTGTTTGCTTCATGCTGTGTTGTTTCTTGCATATGCACAGCAGAAACCCGCAGCCTTTCTCCTTGCTGCCCAAAGCACTGGTTGCAACTGGTCATCTCTATCTGCCCACCCTGTACAGCTGTGGGCAGGGTTATACAGAGAGAAGGTGATGCTGTAACGTGGCTGAGATGGGAGCCAGCTGATTGCCTTTTTGCTCAAGGAAGCCTGTAAAGTCCTGGAGCAAGCTACTGCTATGATACTGCCCATCTTGTGTCAGTGCACAGCCAATGACTCAATGCATAACTTCTGCTTGCACTGCAAGGAAACACAATTCAGAGGGAGAAGATGGAGAGGTCATTTTTCTACTGTGTCACACAGATCTCCTGTGAGCAAGGCTTTGCACAGAGTAGGGACTTGTGCACTCAGTGCACTTCACACAGGTTATGGTGCCTGGCAAGAGGAGTCTGAGCACTTCAAGCACAAATAGGTCTTGCAAGAAAAACACTTGCTTCAAGTTCCCCTCTGGAGGTGGGAATTTCTCCCTCCCATTGTGGCTGCCCCATCCCTAGCAGTGTTCAAGGCCAGGTTGGAGCAACCAGGTCTAGGAGGCCATCAGGAGTTCTCTCCCTGTTTCAGGGCAATTGGAACCCTCTGCTCTTTAATCCACTTGGCTGAAGCTGGTGATAACTAAGGGGGAGGCAGTGTTTGCCCATGCAAACACGGCGCCTTTGCTGATGTATTTGCAAGCCCAGAATTGTTAGTTTGAAGCCTGTAATGAAAAGGCCAGAGCTTTGGCTGCTACAAGCAGCCAAATACAGTCAGAGGCTGTATTCATTTTCATCCCAGCTGAGAGACCACATCCAGGAAGTCTATACATACATTATAGATAGAAAGCAATTTAACAGCATGCTTTGATATAGTTACAAAAGGTAGAAACCAGATTATTCTAAGCCGGGCTTTATTTGCTCAGGAGCGTGTGACTCAATAGCACAGACAAGCTGGTACCTGAGGAGCAGAGCAAGCAGCAAAGACTGCTCAGAAATGTTTGTGGAAAGTCCTTTTTTCCCTGGAATTCAGGCTATTTACAATGACTTGTTCATGCTAAGAACCCCCAGGACCAGATGATGTGGTCTTGTGATCCTCTATATCCAAGCAGCCAAGGTATAGCATGAGAGAGACCTTCATTTAAATACCTCGACTTCAAAGTCCCCTTTCTTAGCACAGCAGCAATGAACACAAGGTTGAGATCTGGGGTGGTTCATTCTGCAGCTCCCTAGGTCTGAGCAAAGGCAAACTGGTCCCTGCCTGTGAAGTGGGGGTTGTACTGTGGCCAGAAGTGCTCATGGCCAAATGAAGCAGCTTCTCAGGCTGACAGTGCATTGTGTGCTGGAGAGAGCTCCCTTCCCTGCAGCAGTCACATTGCTGCTATTACGTGCACATCCGTCTGATGTGGCTCCAAATACAAAGGGAAGGGGAGAAAAACACACTGTAAATAACAACATAAAATTGCCATCAGCGGTCAGAGCAGTGCTGGAAAAGTCTCCTTGATCACACAATGAGCATGCTGAGAAACTTCCCTTTCTCCTTCAAACCTTGCTGTTTAGGCAGGGACAGAGGTCCCGTGTGTTCTTGTCCCTCTCGCATCAGGAAGCTTTTCCCCTCAGCACCCCATACCCTGACAGCATGACCAGACCATCCAGGAATACTGATGCTGATGAAACTGCCTACAGTGAAGCAGCCTGGCCCTGGAGGAAGAGGAGAAGAGAAGAAGACAACAGTCCAGAGTGATGTTCGCAAGGAAAACCATCTGACTTCACTCCTTCCCTCACTGAGCACATTCAGAGGAGTCCTTAGATTCCTAAATCCCTTTAGTACTGCTGAAACATTCCCTCGTGTCTAACCCCAGAGCTTCTTGTTTACTAAAGGGGAGACGATTAAAATAATCATCATCTAAATAGCATTTGTGAGGCTGGACCCTGCACGTACTGCCACAGAGAAAGAGCTAATTGCATGTGCCTAGACATGACAGGGCTGGTCAAACCCAATCCAAACAGCTCAGATTTCATGGCAACGCTGGCTGAAAAGGCATATAAATATTCTTTGTGCAGCAGTTGTCCATGCCACTGTGTTTTCCCTGTTCTGGGAAGCCTGAGATACTATTTTTATGGAGACTAAAAATAATAAAGGCTTTTCTGCAATCCTCTGGGTGACCTAATTGAATTATGTCTGCATTAGTGAACTACGGCACTGTTAGACTCAGACAACCCATAACATCTAGGAGGGGTATCTAGGAGGCATGGTGTCTGGAGCTTTTATTACTACCACAATTAGTTCAGGAGAGAGTAGCCCTGGAGACTGGAGCCTAAAGAGCTTAGATCAAAGGTTTGCTTCTGCTTAACCTCTTCTGGCAGATGTTAAGCATGGGATGATGATTCATGAGTTTCTGCATCAGAAACATCAGTCTTTGGGTCCCACTCTCAGTTTCCAAATGCTTTCAGTTGCAGCCTGGTGAGAACATGCCTGTTGCCCTGCCATGGGTGACTCTTGAGGAGGTACCAGCATGGCCTGTAAGGTGAACCCCATTTAACCTGGGTTAGTGATGCTCTGCGCTGGGGCATGGCTGAACTTCCTCTCGGGAGCACTTGGCTCACAATGTTAGCACTGCTGCAAATGGTAAAGACCAGTCTGACTGCTAGCACATCTATACATTGACAGCACCTCAATCCTGTATGTTCTAAGCAGTTGCTGGTTGCAAGGAGATGGGCTCTACGCTTTCCAGTGTAGCTAAAATAACCCACAGAAACACCCATGAGTGTGACCTTCCCTGAAGTTTGCTGTCAGTAAAGGAGGGAGAGAAAAAGGCAATTCTTTTCTACAGATGTTCTCAGCAATGCCATGATTTCAGCAGGGCCAGAGGGAACTCAAATGCCTCTCTCAGCTGAGGAAGAAAGCATGGTCATACACCTTCCCAAAGCCTTCTTTCTAACTAACAGTGCAGCCAGTGTCATTGAATGGAATATTAGGAAAAGAAATGGAAGCAAATAGTAGGTTTGTTTTTTCTCTTTGGCTGTTATTTCTGTGGTTAAAGCAGCAATGGCAGAAAGTGAATACGCTACTGTGCAGAGGTTCAGTTCAGTGAACTGGGCAGCCTTAAATGGGTTTTCAAACCTCAGAAATGGATTTAAACAAAACATGACTATCTCTTTCAGTGGGGGCATGTTCAGAAAGCACCAGCTGGACCCGGTACAAGATAACTCAGACGTATGTTGTAGTGTTTAAAACCCGAAGCAATGGGAGCTGCACTGAGGCTTGCTCTGTTTTGCTTCCATTTGGCATCCTGGAGCTATTGGAGCGGAGGAGCTTGAACAAAGTGCTTCAGTCAGGCTCTCTACGGCTGGTGCCCTGAAATGCCCTTGCCCAACCATTCAGTGCTGCAGTGCCCAAGTCCTTCAGTCCTCCCAGACATGAGAATGGGGGAGTGAAGTCACCCCCAGACTCATGGGTTTAGCAAAGCAAGACAAGGAATACTGAGTAACTGATGAGGAAATGGAAGAGTGATGCTTAAATTGCAGGGGTGGCAAAGAAGGGACATGCTCTGATGGGAACATAAATCAGTGCAGTACAGCAACATAGCATCATGGAATGGTTTGGGTTGGAAGGGGCCTTAAAGCTCATCCAGCTCTAACCCCTTCCACTGGAGCAGCTGCTCCAAGCCCCTGTGTCCACTGCCAGGGATGGGGCAGCCACAGCTTCTCTGGGCACCCTGTGCCAGCGCCTCAGCACCCTCACAGGGAAGAGTTTGGATATGGTCCTCGTCTAAGTTTGCATGGTGTGTATAGGATGAGGCTCCTGGTGAGATCCAGTGGCTGCATCCTCTGGGATGAAAGCATCAAGCTCATGACCGTGTGGAAAAACTTCATGCTTCAGCAAAGCAGCTGTAACCAAACAGTAAGATAATCAGGGAGAGGGAACCATGATTATACATTATCTAGAAACAGGGCTGGCCCACAATATAGACCCTGGCTCCATGTAAGGAAAAGATTAGGAATTGGGGAAAAAATGTAATAGATGTGTTATCCTGACAGCTAATTCTCATCCACATTGCAATGCAGTATATATGGCTTTACGTGCCTTTCACCCCCCCCAGGTCTCCCCCCATCTCAGGGCAGGGGAGAGGTTAGAAAGTGGCTGTGTGGTGCCGGGTTAAACCATGACAACTGTCCTCTCCTGTTCTGCTCTTTTAGCTGTATTTGCTCCGGTAGGTGGTTTGTAGCCAGCCAAACTATTCCTGCAGAGCCCAACAGAGATTCGTGATGCTAAACCAGCCAAGCATGCAGTCAGGGCTGATGCTGGCTTGCCAGGACCTCAGGATTTCCAAAGCTTGACAAAGTGGGCATGAGTCCATGGATCTCGTGAGCCACTGTTTGACTCCACAGGAATTCAGAGCTGTGTGGCTGCTGCAGCTTTAGCTGAAGAAGAGATATGCTTTAGTAGTTAACATTTTCCAGTGAAGTCTCCATTGGATTGTGCAGAAGCCAAGATAATGCAACCTTCCCAGCTGAAGGCACTGAAGCGTGTTCTGCAATCAGTCAGGACAAGTGCACAGTAGAGAGAAACCTAATCCTGAATCCAAGTGCATGTGGATATTGTGTATGAGACTCTGAGACTTGAAAAACTATTATAAGTAATATTATAAGTAATTGTATGCAATATTACATTTTACATATAATATTATATATCTCATATATAAGATATATAATATATATAAGATCTAGATATTATACTATATTATAACATTATAAGTAATTATAAGTAATATATAGAACCATAGAATCATAGATCTATGATAAGGGTGCTGAGGCACTGGAATGGGTTGCCCAGGGGAGCTGTGAATGCTCCATCCCTGGTGGTGTTCAAGGCCAGGTTGGATGAAGCCTCAGGTGCCATGGTTTAGTGTGAGGTGTCCCTGCCCATGGCAGGGGGGTTGGAACTGGATGATCTTAAGGTCCTTTCCAACCCGATCTGTTCTAGGATTCTATGGTTTTATATATTATATATAATATTACTTAATAGTAAAATATATAATGTAATAATATATATATAATATATAATATGTAAATTATATAGAATACATAATATAGTACTGTGTAATATATATAATATATTTATATTTTATATACAAATATGTAATATTACTTATATAATATACAAGTTTTAAAATTTAAAAATTACTATAAGACTATAAAGGAAAAGGTATCAATCAACAGCAATCTGAAGCCCTTCATGTGCTTCCTTAATGTGTTAAATAATGCCTGAATAAAGTAGGAATATGGAACAGCCAAGGGAAATATTCCACTGAACAGACACACATGGCAGTGCTCAAAGTATCAGCTTTTCCTGCACACAGAAGTAATGTTATTCCTGCATGGATTCAGCCAACAGAACTTTCCATCCACTCCAGCTTGTGAGACAATTAATCTCATGGAAACCAGAGCGGGAAATCCTGCTGGGGAACCAAATGCTTTCAAAACAGTGCTTTGGAGAAGGATCCAACAGCAGTGAAAGCAAATGCACCTGACTTCTTGGGCTGCCCGCAGAAAGCCCCCTCCAGTTTCCGTGGCAGATGTGAATAACTCTGTTCTCCTCTACTGAGCCTTTCCTGCCAAATTTAAATCATATAAAGCACAAAATAGGGGGGAGAAGAAGTGCAAAATAGGGGATAAGTGCAAAATAAGGCTCTTTCCTTAACTAGGTTCAGAAATCTGCTTTTCTCCTTGTCCAAAAAGCCCTTTCAACCCCCTGCCCTCAGGGATATCGGCTGTGAAATCAGTGATCAATCTGAAGAAACCCCCTGAGCATGAGCATTTCCCAGAAGGTCAATGTCCAAGCCCTCTCCAGATGCAGGAGGAAGATGCTATTTTTGACAGCACAGGACTTGGTACCAAAGCAGCGTCTGAACTGTCCCCATTCCCAGACCCACACACATACCTGGGCATGGGCTAGATTGGGGCTCTGAGGCAAAATGAACCTGGCATCGAGGGACTATACAGAGAAAGTGGAATAGGCAACGTCCATCTCCCAGTTTTGGTGGCTGAGTCCAGAGGGGTTGTAACAACAGGGAAATGTTCAAAGTGTGATTGCCCAGTCTCATACAACCAACTGAGATCAGCCCATTTGCTGACTTTAGGGAGGGCAAAAAGGTACCTCTGACCATGAGAGATGCTCTCCTATCACTGCCTCCCAGTTCAGGGTCCAAGGATGGGTTTACAAGGATTCAGCCTTGCCACACAGAGAGGAAGGAGAGATGAGACCTCAGATTTGGTGAAGAGAGGGAGAGAAGAAACAGCAGTGAGCTGCTTGTCCTGGATGGCAGGAGAGGACAGGAGCAGGGAGAGCAGGTCATCCAGGAGACAGACTGCAACAGGAGGCAATGAAATGGGCTGTGATTTACCATTTGTTTCCTACAGGCTCTCAGGACGGTGCTGTCTGACAGCAGAAAACACATCCAAGACATGATAAGCTTCATGCCCAACACATCTGGGTGTTAGAATTTCTTCTACAAAAGGAAGAAATACCTCCAGCATAGCCCAGTAAGCAGCAAGTTCAACAAAACATCACCTTAATCTTGGTCAAAGAAACACCTTTGCTGGTATTTAAAGCTAATTAATCAGCACAAAGCAGACATTCTCTGGTTGGGAAGTTTCAACCCAAAGAGCTGCAATTTGGCAAAGCAATAAGCATCTGAAATGAATTATTGCTGCTGGAAGTGCTGGTCTCTTGTAACAATAGGTGGTGTACCTGCATCACGTACCAGATGCATGCAATCTGGTGTGGTGATGGCAAAGACAGAAGTGAAGGCTGACACTGTTATCACCAACACTGAAAGCACTGGAAGGAAGTCAGGGAAAGCAGCTCTTTCCTTGGAGTTGGGAGGCATCATTTCACCTTCTCTTACACTGGCTGTTGAATTAAAGCTTCACAGTCAAAAAGCCCAGCCTTCCAGGTTGTTTCTAATCCATGCAGTGAACTGAGCCCATGAATTCTGAGGCTCCTGCACATAGGCAGCATCACTTTACAAGCCTTCCTGAAGAGCCTGATAAAGATGAAACGAGCAGCAGTTTTATTACCCATTTCAACAGAGGCCAGGAGTGGAAACATCAGGGGACATGGCTGGGTGGGTAGAGAGGTCCTGTGTTTTCTGTGTGTTAGAAACTTGAAGATGAAGGCGCTGGTATAGTTTGTATAAAGATGCAGGCAGAGCTGTGTAGGGGACTGAGATTTGGGAAGGAGATGATGGAAAACAGTGGTGCACAGAAGGAGCACCCAGTGGGTGCACTGGATTGACAATTGTGTAAAGAGATTAGTACAATGATAGCATCCTGGGGGTTGAATTTAATCTCTCAACCAGATTCTAGAGTGGTTTGTAGCTATTGCCTGAGCAAGACAAGTGAATTGTAATAAGTAACTTCAAACAGGAAGAGCAGTGAAGACTCACTGGGATGGATGTTTGCAGGGCAATGCCCTTTGGGATCAGACTTGCATTCAAGCACATCAAAAGATGGGGGAAAGGGAGTCTTGCCAAGTATCTCATCAAAGCAACAGCAGCCTTCCAAAGCCACTGGTCCCAGGTTACCACATGGAGCAAGTCCTGTGTAAAACCAAAAGGGAAGCGGCTGTGGATGCAGAGCCCTGCTCACACATCCAGCAGAACTTCCACAGCCAGCACAGGCAGGAGGAAACCCCACTGGCCCAGGGGTGTCAGCAGCTTCCCCCCACACTTCTGCTTGGGGAACTGGGTACCCAATGCTTCATGGCAATCTCACAAGGGTTTTAGTGATGCCATTATAAAAGTACTTGATTTAGAAGAGGCTGTGTTGCTGGACAAGTTAATGCCATGGGGAACACGACTCATTTATGGCTGCTTATAGCAAAAAAAGAACACAGCTAAGCATACAGTGGATCTTGAAAGCTTTGTAGGAGCCCCATAAACGCTTCTGTGTGCTGATGAGGTGAGAACATGGAGCTCTGTGCCCTACTAGCAGCCACAGGTTCCTTTCCATTTAACTCTTTAACCAATGACACATTCACTACCGCTTTAAAGCCTCTGCTGCACATTTGGCTCTTGTGACATTTCCAATCCACACTATCCTCTTCCAGACAGGAAAAACTCCACGACAACCAAACGTGGACAAAGCAGGCAGTGAGCAGAGCCATCACAGGAAAAGCAAGAGGCAGACTTTTCTCCTGGAGGCATGTTCTCCCTAATCCTTGCGTCAGGGCGAAGTGACTTGGCTTTGATGGAAGAATGAGTCCCTGACAGAGCAAAATAGAGGATTAAGGTAACCTGATTCCTCTTGGTTTACTCCAAAATGTTAATCTGTGCTCCTTCCTAATCCCATTCGCTGTGGGCCATCCAGGTTTATTACAAACCAGTCTCTCTTTCCTACCTGCTCTGGAGGGTACAGCCAGTGCTCAGTGCTGGAGATCAGTGCCTGAGGATGAGCAGAGAGCACCTTTGTGAGGGTGCTGGTGTTGGCAGGGGACTCCTGCCTGCCCTGCATCCCATTAGGGCAACAGTGTTAACATGCCAGTACAAAGGGTTTCAAACACACAGTGTCAATGCTGGGACAAAGGACCCCCCAAAGTGAAACCCATGGGCTTGCACACTCACCAAAAGCAGCCTGCTCTTGGCTTGTACCGAACACCCATCCCATGTGAACATCACAGACCTGGAGAGCAGTTCTGGCTGTTTGCTGACCTGCAAAATATCTCAGTGAGGGTGAGGAGTCCTCCTGCAGCACAGGGCATGGATCAATGGGATGTGGCCTTCGTTGCCATTCCAGGATGTCCTCAGGACAGCAGCTTCTGCTCTGAAAAGGAAAGAGAGTCGCAGAGAAGTCAGGCATGCGGCTGAGCATGCACAGGGGCATGGAGGGTAACACATCTCTAAGGGGAAGGAAAGCATTCATCCTGCTGCTAAATTCTCTCTATTTGCAGATCTGTTGTATTTACTGGGGGTCTCGCACAGCTCAGGAGCACACAGAAGGGTTCATTTGGTTCCCTATGAAGTGCCACGCTGTCTATGAAGTGTTGCATAGGCAGGCAGGATTAAAAGGTTTCACTGCATTGGAAAGATGAGGGCATTTGAGGATGTTCAAAGGGGGCATAAAACAGAGGGATGAGAGGAAGATAATTGCCCCTAGGTTGAAAGGAGAGGGAAGTTAATGATCTCTCATGGTTAACTCACAGCCTTTTACTCCTTCTGGGTGTTAATGTGAAATCAGCTAGGCTCCTGCCAAGTTATCTCCTGCAAGACACTTCCAGCTACTAATCCAAGGGTCTTTGTTCTCTTCAGGTTCTTTTACTTGCACATCTCCGAGTGTAAGTTCACTTGAAGTTCACTTCCAGAGTAAAGGGCAAACCTGTCCCTTTGCTTCAGCTTGCCTCAGGAAACCCTATCTTATCAGTGCAGCAGAACACGAGCACAGGTTCGTAGCCTGGGGTTTTACCCTTTCGGCAGGTTCTCCCTCATGTGCACCCACAATTCAATCCAGAGAAGCTCTCACAGTGATGCTGTTCTGTGTTGTAGCACACAGCCTGGCCTGGGCATGTGGGCATTAGAAATGGAAAGCTGCAGAGAACATGGTCTATTGTGAGGTGTCCCTGCCTGTGGCAGGGGTTGGAACTGGATGAGCTTTAAGGTCCATTCCAACCTAAACCATTCCATGATTCTATGAAAATGAGGCATTCTCCCTAGGGGCCATTCACAGGGATGCACTGAGCTTTCTCCCCATGCTAGGAACACTCTAATCCCCAAACCTGCACTTCCCAAGGGTGCCCACTGCAGCAGGAGGCCAAGTCCAGTGTGGAGCAAGCTCAGGCTGTTAAATCAGGGCATTTCCATCCAAACCTATTCAGGACGCTGCGGAACAACAGTGGGAATAATGCCATTTCTAGCACAAAGACAACCTTTATCTGCAGAGAGGTTTTGCTGCTCTTTAAAGAGCAGCCAAGAGCAGCGTGTGCTCTCCAGTCCCCCCCAGCCAGCCCAAAGCAGCAGGAGATGCCACGCTAAGCTGCCAAATCTGCTCGCATCCACAGAGGCACCACCACAAACCACCCCCAAAGCACCCCCTGCGTGTGCCTGTAGTCTTGTCTAAACTCACCCTTGAACCTCATGGGCAATGTAGGCTCCCCCTCTCACACCCCCTCTTCATCTCATTCAGAGGAAGGAAGAGATCTGAAAGCCCTGATACAGAAGAGCACGTTTCCCTCTTTGTGCATGGAGAGTATCAACTGGAAAGAAGCCAGGCAATTACTGAGCCCTAGAAGGAGAACAGCAGCAAAGTAGTTATGGTGAAGAATTACAAACCAAGGCTGAAAGAGATTTCCATTAAAAACACATAGACAAAACCAAACAAGAGCATCACAGCTACAGCAAAGCATCCAGAGAAAAGGAGTGCTCATCCCCCAGCAGTGCCATGAATGACTATAACGAATTCCCCTTCATGTCCTGCACAATGCATGCCAGCCCATCAATCACAGCAAGCTCAGAGGAGCCACGTCCGAGGATGTGTGGCTGAAATCAGTCAGAAGTAAGTCGTCAACAGAGGGACATTTCCCTCGAGGTCATTAATCCTGATAACAAAACCAGGGTGGATGGACTGGCCTGGCTCTTGCACAGCACTTCCCATAGGCTTTTGACCCAACCGAACACTTAGCCTAAACAGTTATAGTTTTATCCCATAATGCTTTCTCAGACCTTAGGAAGTGTGCACTGTCCTTGTTTTATCATCTCCCAATGAGGAGAAAGGGATGTCTCCCTTGCAGAGACCAGCTTGGTGCCCACATCCTCCAGTTCAGCCTGAGCATTCCTCATGAGCAAGCCGTGGTTTTCCTAAGCAGATCCATGACTCAAGCTGACCTCACACCTTCTGCTGGCATTTTGGTGTTAGGCTGTTTTCTCCCCTTTGGACTCGTTACAAGGAGTTCACTGACCGAGCAGGCTATTGCACAGCCTTCAGGCTGTGATTGACCATGTAAGATCACGAGATGTGCTTGTTACAACCCCTATAAGGAGGGGAAAGGCATGGCTTTGAAGCAGGGAAGGTTGTTGTATTTTCTCTTGAGAACATCGAGTCTCCTGGAACGGACAGGCTTTGCCCAGGGCATTGTTCCTAGAAAAAGAATTGGTTTAGCTTTAACCTCCAACTGGCCGCTGAGCACTAATGGGCTGTGGATGCAGATGGATATGAATTCCTCTGGCTACGTTTCTAGCTGGCCACATGCAACCCGGATCCAAGCCAGAAGCTGCTGGGCTGTGTGAGCATGGTGCTGAGCCCGGTGTGATGGGTTGGATCCCCCATGCACAAACCAGGGGTGGGATGTGGCTCCCTCCTCTCCATGTCGAAGGCTGCCAACATCTGGACGGGGCACATCTGCTCAGCACAACTTGTATGCTAACGGCCCATCTGGCTCGATCTGATGCTGCCAAGAGGGTCGCGCCTGCCTGTGAGCTCAGCAGGATGGGTTTTTATAGCTTTTTTCTTCTTTTAACTTAAATGCAGATCTCTTTACTGTTTTCATAGAATCATAGAATAGGTTTGGGTCGGAAAGGACCTTAAGGCTCCAACCCCTGCCACAGGCAGGGACCCCTTCCACTGGAGCAGCTTGCTCCAAGCCCCTGTGTCCAACCTGGCCTTGAACACTGCCAGGGATGGGGCAGCCACAGCTTCTCTGGGCACCCTGTGCCAGAGCCTCAGCACCCTCACAGGGAAGAGCTTCTGCCTAAGAGCTCAGCTCAGTCTCCCCTCGGGCAGGTTAAAGCCATTCCCCTTGGCCTGTCCCTGCAGGCCCTTGTCCCAAGCCCCTCTCCAGGTTTCCTGCAGCCCCTTTAGGCACTGGAGCTGCTCTAAGGTCTCCTCTTCAGGAGCCTTCTCTTCTCCAGGCTGAACTAGCCCAGCTCTCTCAGCCTGGCTCCAGAGCAGAGCTGCTCCATGGTCCACCAGCACTCCCAAGTCCTTCTCCTCAGGGCTGCATTTTACTCACAAGCACCTGGCTACGCAGCGAGCTGTGATTTCCAGGGAATTACTCACAACACCAAGAAAATCCATCACCAAAACTTGCAGGGTCTCTTGCAGCATCAGCCATGCGATCCCAGCTCACCCCTTTGTCCCCAGGCCTCGATGCCAGGAATCTTAACAAGGCAGCTGAGAAACTGCAAATGCTGTGTGTGAAGCAGGGTTCTATTAAAGTAAATATATACCAGCACATTGCTTGCATTGATTTGTAATTCTCACCAGTGCTTGTTTTCATAAAGTAATTGCAGGTGCTTCCTCTTGTTGCTTGCAAAGAGAGCAGGCAAAAATCTCTGTCTTGTTTAACCGCCTCTGCATCAAAGACCTCACGAGCGCTTTGGACACTTTAAAAGGATCAGCAATTATCTGTGGTGCTGGCTTTGCATTTACTTTCCTTGCCTATTCATGCCAATGATATTTTAGCATGCAGATAACACGAGGAAGTGAAGACTGGCAGCAGGGGATGCAGCTGAAGTGAAGCAGATGTCTTTTAAATTCAGAACACATCCAGCACAGGAACACCGAGTGATGGGACACACACTGGATGTGAAACTGGGAAAAACAGCTTTTCTCCTTAAAACTGAGCACTTGCAGAAAGAGCAAAGAGCTGAAATGCTGCAAAACAAACTCCCTTTTACAAACCCCAGTGCATTGCCGAGTAGCCCAGGTAAGGAATTCCAGTGAATTGAGTTTCATGTCAAGCATGTCCCTTTAATGGTTACTGTTTGGCACAGCATGTAGGACACCTCCAGGCCAAAACACAAGTGATGTTGAGAGTACATCCTGAAGCTATTCCTTCCCTTTAGGAATGAGGGTTTTCTGATTGTTATATAAGCATCTTTGCATCTGTTTTAGAGAACTTCATCCCATTAGTGATTAGACCATTAACGGTGAGTCAGAGAACGTTTTGCTGACGTTTTAAAACATGCACCTTAAGGTCAGAACCTACCAAACTTCACCAAGCAAGCAGACCTGATGTGAAACAGCCTTATCCAGTGGGATTGCTCTAATGAGCAAGGGTCTGCAGCATGTGATCGTGGCTTGTGAACTGTGCAGAGCCTCTTGGTTTTAACTGCAAGGCACTGGGCACATCCAGGCAAGCGGAAAACACGAGGATAAAAGAGCAGCTCTAGAGAACCAGCAGATAATTATGAAATGAAAGAGAACCAAGGGTGGAGGGTTCCTCTTTTTCTTGGCTAAGCTGGGAAACTTCAACTGAGGCAGCAACCAGTGGTCATTAGCAAAGCGCTGCAGCAAGAAAAGCTCAAATCCCAGCTTTGACAGTAATCACAGACCTGGAGGCAGACACTCAGCCCCTCTTGGGAACAGCTCTCTTCTAAAACAGACCCAAAGCGTAACCCACACACCAGAGGCTATCTTTGGTACAGAAGCCCTTCTGGATAGAGCAATGTGATGAGTTCCTTGGCACTGGAGTTACTTCTAGCTCTGCTTTGGCTTTTGTAGGCTGCAGATGAGGCCAGGGGAAGAGGCAGGCAGGCTGCTGAGCCTCAGCTGCTCCGCTCTGCTGCCGCTCGCTTAGTGCTTTATGAAACTGTGATCCATGTGGATTAGATTGACGCCTCCTTTCCCACACTTCAATTTCACGTGGATTTCAGGCAGCACTAGGAAAATGGAACTAAACCCCAGATTAAAACACAGCTTCTGTTTTACGCATGTGCCTGTTGGCTCGGATCACAACCAAGGGTCATCTTGACCCAGTTTTTAATAGCATACCAAAGGAACAGGCTGCGCTTCCCTCAAAGAGCTTGTGATTTGATGGCCATGACCTGGCTGTGTGGCACAACCACACAGGTTCCACACACTTTTGCTTTGGCTACATTGCTATTAAAGCTGTTTCCCTGCCAGAACCACAAAGGATGAGGCAAAGAGGTAAAAACCCCACTCTGAGGCTGTCAATGAAAGTGCTCTGGAATAAGGTACCATAAACCTTGTATGCAGTAGATTAGGCTTAATCACTGAGAAGGGACAGCAGAAAGGCTGGTACACTTCAAACTGAGCTGCAGCAGCTGTGTTTTGGTTGGCCAACAACTGCTCTTGCTGTGGCTGGCTCCACTCATATGAACAAGGCAGATTATTAACACACAGAATTCAGCAAGCCCATCCTTGGAGCATTTGACAGAGCAGCCTCTGCCTTTGTATTGCAGCCCTTTGACTGAATGTGGTGACAAAGCAAAGCGGAGTGATAACGTGATGTGCCTGTGACAACAGTGTCAGTGATAATTGTATGGTACCATCCTTCATTCAAAGCAAAAGACACTGTTTACTAGCTTAAACTGCATCTTTTTGGTTCAAAAAAACCTTTTGGGCAGGGAAATGCATGCCCTTCTCTCTGTCTGGTTTAACTGCTGGGTTGAATTGGCCTTATTTTAGAGCATTATAGAGATAAATCAGGAAGACACGGCAGAAGTCAGCATAAATCAAGCTAAAAAGCATTTCGTAACTTCCCAGTCACCACAGAAGGAGAAAAACTGCCCCTTGTCCACAGCAATAAGTGATGCTACCAACCTGAAGAGTAGCTTAAAATAGTTAACAGTGCCAAAAAAGACAGGGTGTGTATGGGAGTGGATCTGCAGAGCCACTCCACCCCATACAATGGGGGAAAATGAACTGGGTGGACCTGCATTCCCGTGGCAGCTCAGCCTGGTGATGCTTTCTGTTTCTATGCCTGGGGATATACATTTCTTGCACAAGCAACAAGGCAAAATAGGAGCTTGAAAAGCAAAGCAAGACAAACCAAAGCACTCCAGGTAAAATAAGGAAATCACTTGCGTGACAAGATGACAAGCAACTTGCTGTGTGCTTGCAGGAGCGCTGGGTTTCCTCTCTGCGGTAGTTATATCACTTATTAGGTCTGTTTCCTATATGATAGTTGGAGTTATTGTGGGAGGATGTCATAACATCCATGTTTATTAGATAGCTTTCAGGACCTTCCTGTGGGAGACTATAAAAGAATGAGAGAGATAAATGGTCTAAGAGAGTTCAAGTGCTCGGTTTGAAGACAAAAGGCACAGCACACTTAACAGAGAAGGGAAATAACTACTCAGTGCCCTTTGTCTTTGTAGGGTGTCTGCTATTCAGATCTAACCTCATATCTGGGAGATCCCTCATACTGACAAGAAACAGGGAAAAAGGGATGGAAGCCACCCCCCAGTTCCTGCTGGGAAGGAAGGGGCTCAAAGGAGAGATGCAGGTGCAGAATAGCAGGGAGGTTGGAACAGAAGAGGCTGGAAGGAACCCAGAGGGGACAGAAGGGCTTGTGCCACACACCAGAAAAGCCCATCATGCTGGTAAGATATAATTCTTACAGAGGAATTGCCCAAAATGAGCTTCTTTCCCATTGAAAGGTTTCAGGATGACTCTGCTCTGCGGTCTGGACATTTGAGGTTGATCAATAACCCTACTGTTGATGGCAGCCTGGAAACCACAGGGCTCTGTGCCACCTCTGGTACAGGGCCTTAAGTCTAAGGTCAGAGAAAAGCATGGGCTAGGCTCTGATGTAGCCTCAGAGAACAGGTTGTACCTTATTACAGCCTTGTTAGTCCAGGCCTGGTCACCATCACCTCTGTGTTGGTAAGTTTGTTCCTCAGGAAAGTCCAAGGATGAAAGCCAGCACCATTCACTCCTCCTGCGTGACCCAGAGAGTGAATTAATGCTGGAAATAATAAAATAGAAAATTAAAGTGTAGTTTTTGTTTGGAAAGACCATAATGATAAAAAACACATCAGTTGTGCAGAGAGAGCTATTCAAGGTATTCAGTTTTTATTTCTGGACTCAAATCAACTTGATTTCCTCTCTCCCTCAATAGGATGCCCCTTTGGTATTTGTTATCATCTCTGTATTTTGAAATGCCAATGCTGTTATTGTTGTTGTTAGTGGAAAAGAGGTTAAGAATCCTCCCAGAGTGCACTCATGAATGTTAAGTTCATCCATCTCCTAAACTCCATCATCTTGGCTGTGCAATGTCACTTAAGGTAGGTTTGATGTGAGGCCCACTCCAGGTTTCCTCACAACCTGCACCTCTGCAGGGCTGGAGGTGTCACTGATGCCAGCTCTGCCAATGGATCCCAAGCAAGCAACATCACTGATGCCTTGGCAGAAAGAAGGATCTTCCTGATGGACCTCATAGCAGAGGAGGGGTATGCCCCACAGTGCATTAAGAATGAAGGTACCAACCTGAGAGTGGGATCATCTGATCCTAAGGTGATTCCATCCCTTGCTCCACAGTGCTCTGTGTTCCTTGTCAATGCTGTATGCACAAATCCACACTTGGTGAGAAGAGTGCAGACCTCACACGCTCCTGTCCCCTGGGAGCTGAGTCTGTAGGTCAGGCAGTGGGAGCAGGGTGCACGATACACCAGAGCATTTGGGATGCTTGGGAGGGTACAAGCTGCACATGGCTGTGCCTTTAACTTGCAATTGCTCTTTGGAGCCGTGCCTGGTTTATGGAGCTGGGAAGCTTTTTCCTCATTTACAAAGTAAGCTTTATGGATCAGCATCACAAAGATAAGGCAAGGTAAGGTGTGTCTTCACTGTAAGGGTTGTATTTGCAGCAATGATGGAGCAGGGAAAGACAAACTTTGGGTTTAGCTCTTCCAAGTTTGGAGTGTCTGAAATATCACCTTTTGATCTGTAGAAAGAGCACATTGGACCTGGGCATTTCTCAGACTAGAAAAATCAGTCTGGACAATCAGGTATAATATGTTATTTACACAAGGTCATTGTACTCTTGACTGCTAAAGGCTTTATACCTTTTAGTAATAGACATTTTTCAAGGAGATGGCATTGAGGACTCTAAACCCAGCACAACTCTTCCTCTCAGCTGCTGGGTAAAGCTTAGGTTCAAGCAGGAGGTAAAGCAGTTGAATGGATGAGGCAGAACTGTGCAAGGAAGAGGTGGAATGTGGGCACTGGTTAACTCCTAGCTGGGAAAGGCTTAAGCCTCACATGAGGTCTGTGAGTTGCTGTCAAGCTGCTTTGTGAAGATGGGTTTCTCCATAATGCCCTGTCCCACAAAGCCATGGTGGGCAGAGCAAAAGAGAGCAGCATCAAGCTCTGCTCTGCAGCAGCATTTAAAAGCTGAAGGCAACCAATGTAACCACCCAGCTTGGTTCATCTGGAGGGAAGACTCTGCTCTGCTTTCCGAATGCTGGGTTTGCTCTGAACTGCTGCTATGCTGTGTGTGTATGTTAGCCCATTGGGGTTTTATCTAAGGGAATCTGTATCTAGAGTAAAACTTAGCAAATTCCCTTTACAAGATGAATACAAACGCAAGCAGTTGTCTAAGCTGTGTCTGCCTTAATGCAGAATTTGATCATTTCCTTTTCTTCCATCTCCATCTGCTGTCTGCTCATGGCTGCTCAGGTTTGTCATTTTCAATGTCCCTGATTAATGCTTTCTGCTGGAGTAATGCTTCTGTCTTATCACCTCATTGTCTCCAACATCTGATCTGCAGATCAAGGCAGGCATCCCAGCTCTGTGGTCTCCAGCTCTTTTGCTGTGGCTCTCTCAAACTGCCAGGTGTCATTTGGTCCGAGGTGTTTCAGTTCTGAGATCCGAAGTCTCTCAGAGCAACACTTCCATAATACAAACGAGACTGGTGGTGACAGTTTCCATTATGGTAAAGTAGATAAGTTCTTATAACTCCTTTTGTTCAAATTAAGCTCTTCAGCTTGGCCCCAAAAGATAATTTCTCTGTTTGAAATGGAGATCTGATATTTTCCTATTAAGTTTCTTTGCCTTCTTAGAGAGACTGCTGTTGTTATTCCAGTTGCTAAATGTGGCTCTCTGAGGGAGGGAGGGACTTGCTAACTTCTCTTCACCCTGAGGCTGTATTTAGGATCTGCAAAAACTAACCTGTAAGAGCATCTGGTGATGCAGCCCCTTGTATTTGCTGTGCCACCTCCCCAGTATATACAGTCCCTTCATTAAAACAAGCCTATTAACCTCCATCAGTGCACTGTCACATCCATGAACTTGGGAGGTCAGAGTCCTCCTTGATAACAACATTCCTGTTTGGTTCCAGCTGGGTTCTCAGACGCTCCTACGAGTGACCCAAACCAGCAGAACATGGGAACACATGCATACCCATCCCTCAAAAAAGCTCATAAGGCTTCATTTTAGGTCAGTCAGCCTTGACAGCATCCTTGTAAAAAGAGACCTTTAGTGGATGGGAGGGAGTTTCTGCACTCTGATCATAAGGGTACTTCTGATACCCTCCCTTTACTTCTTGCTCCAGGGTGCACTTCCTTAGGGAGACTTCCCACGATCAGGAAGTGGTTCTATAGGTAGCAGCCTATAAAGCACCCTCTGACCTTGCCATGCGCAATGTTTAAGCAGTGTTGAGCACCCATGTCAGGGATGCCAGAGCTTGCAGTGTTACAGGGGAGGAACCTCAAAGTGGAGCTACAGCAGGGATGAGGAATTAGCTATGAAATGAAGATGGAAAGGAATGATTTGGAAATGTTACCCTTTCCCATAACCCCTGATTCAGTGAAGCGTTTTTCCTCTGCACTGCAGTCGTAGCCAGCAGCGTACACAGAATAAGGACTGAATATATTTTGAAGTGCTGTCACAGTGTGAATGATTTCCTTTAGAGCATCAAATCAGACTGCAAAGCTATTTTGTGTCTGCAGCGACACAAGAGGAATATGAATGTCACCCTGTCTGGCCATGGGCATACAGGAGAGAAGCACTGGCCTTAACCAGGTCCTCTTTTTCATTCAGAGTCCTTCTAAGAAATACAAATCCCAAAGCAAGCCTGAATCTCGTCAGAGGAACAGGATTTCTGCATAGCTGGATCAGCGTGACTTTGATTATTTGGAGACGCATGATTTAATCATTTCATTATGCATACCTGTTCTCAGCAGGCGCCACAGCCTGAAACAGAGAGAGAGACAAGCATTAGACAAAACAACACGCTTTCTAGCTAAAGAGATAGGAATCAAAGAGCTTAATCTTGCAAGGCACTGATATCCTCAGTGCTTTTAGACTTGGCAGCAAACAGCAGGGTGCAGAATAGCACCAAATTGAGCTTTAGAAGCATCCATTGCTCAGAAGTGACATCCAGTGGGATGACTTTGATTTCTCCCTTCCATAGTGCCCATGTCCCACCTTCCTCCCCCTCTCCTTCTTCACCACAACATGTGCAAAGTGGAAGAGACCTGGATCTCAGATCTATCTGTGAAGGACCTAAGCAGCTTTTTGCATCATACGGTCAATAAATACCATGCTTGTCAAGAGTCACAGATTGCCATTCAGCAGCAATGCACAACAGTACTTTAGATAGCAGCAGGCAGTCCATCGTGTGGGGTTAGCATGCAGAGACTGGTTTTCCTGCATAGAATCCCCGGTACACCATTATCTTCAATGCCAGATCCTTTTCCTCTAGTATGCACTGGGAACAATCAGAGCCTGCCCTGTCCCATGAGCAAGGTCTGCACTGTACCTCTCCCTTGGTACATGAAAGAGCAGTTTGGTCTTTGCAGCAAGATGTGTGCAGCACATCAACCCAGCACAGACATGCTTGCAATGCTGCATTATTTAGTGGAGGGGAAGCAATATCTGGAAGAGCCTGCCTTGATTGCAGAACAGAGCCTGTGTTCACATCCCTGCTCTCCATTCACTTGTTTTGGTAGACAGCTGACCCAAATGGCCTCTATTTGTAATGAAAAGAGAAGAGCATGCACCAAAATCCCCTGGAGAGAAGCCCCCATAAATGAGATCATGGAGCTGGTTTTACAGCACTGGAAATGAAGGCTGCTGCAGTTATCTGTTGGGATGGATGGCAACCACACACCAGGCGTGCCCATCATCCAAGCCACATCAGTAAGGCACTGAACACCAAGCTCAGGGCTCATCACTAAGCTCAGGAGGCTGGTAGGCACCAGTTGGCACCCATCTGTGCCTCTCTATCAGTGCAAATGGGGCTTCCACAACAGCACCAGCACAAGGTTGGTTGGCAAAAGGCCGTTGGATTATTTCCCAGTCCCACTGTGGGAGGAGGTGGGTGAGGAGTGGCTGCAAAACCAGATTTGTTCATTCACCCTGAATTCCAGCTTCATACCCAGGTTAGCACCCATCCATCTCTCATAAGCTTCCCAGAGAAGCTGTGGCTGCCCCATCCCTGGCAGTGTTCAAGGCCAGGTTGGACACAGGGGCTTGGAGCAGCTGCTCCAGTGGAAGGGGTCCCTGCCTGTGGCAGAGGTTGGAGCTGGAGGAGCTTTAAGGTCCCTTCCAACACAAACCAGGCTGGGATTCTATCATCTACTCCCCAGGGAACCGGGTTTTGGAGACTCTGACGTTTGGGTTATACCAACCTAAAAGCCCATGCTAATGTGCTTCCATCAACCTGCAGAACCCCCCACATAAGGAGCAGGGACTGCAAACTCAGCATCTTCACAACAGCTCTTTGCAGATAAGAGAACTGGAGCAACAGGAATAACAATACAGCCCTCTCTCTGCTAGAAAGGAGGCTGAGAACACTCACCAATTTCCTACAGACCTAGGCTGGATTCACCCAGTGACCCAAGGAGGCAAAGCTCAGTCCCGGGCCCTAAAACATGGTCTCATGGCCAATTAAATGCTGTTCAAAGGGCAGTAGAGTATCAGAGAGTGCTTTGATCTCCGAGATACCAGCCAGATGTGTAATACCTACCCAGGTGTGTGTGCAGGTATCACTAACAGTCCATGCACATCAGACAGACAGGTTTCTGCCTGGGTTTGCTAACAGAAGCAGCGGTTGCTCACAAATCACAGGGAACAGAAATAATCCCTCACTTTTAAACATCAAATACTGTAAAGCTTCACAGCTGCGTGGTTCTGAAATTGAATTGAGCGACTTGACTTGCCAAAACCAGAGATCAGAGTTCTAGGTCTTTCATGCCACAGCTGAAAGCATCAATAGCACTCAAAGGAGAGCACAGAGCTGCTTTTCAACCGCTGATTGTGACTTTAGAAGCATTATTGGGTCTTACCCTTCAAACACAGTAACCTCCGTTCAAAATGGATGTGGGAGCAAAGGAAACTGATTTTCAACATGAGCGTTCTATTATTTAAAGCAGTGATTATTCTTTCTGAAGTCCTACCTGAAGCTAGCCAAGGAATCTGGATTACAATTGGGTTTTGAGTTTAAAATCAAAGCGTTTGAGTTCATCTCACAGTAGGAGGGCAGCAGCGCGAGTGTTTTCTCTGCAAGCAGCACAACAGCAACTCAAGAGCAGTATCTGTGCAAGCACAGCCTTGACCACACAGGGATCCAGGGGAAAAGGCTGTTGGGATGAAGAATTCGATTCCCACAAATCACTTTCCCCATGGATCCAAAAGGATGTGTTGATTTCTCCTGATGCTGTAGGACCTCATTGCTCAATCAGAAGATCTCTCTGCTTAAGTACGAATCTTTTGGCTTCATGTATTGTCCCAGCACCTAAAATACCTCAGCAGCCCAATCTAAGTCATGCATTTATCCTTCTAACACCCCTTTGATTTCCAGCACTGTTACTTCTTACTTTTTACATCAGGGAAAATCAAAACAGAAGGAATCTCAATAACTTATCAACAGCAGCTCTTTTTACTCATTTCTCATTGCTTTATACAATCAGGTTATTAGAGATAAGCAATATGTTATCAACAATTGAATAACTGCTTCCAGCAGTAAGGTCACATGTGTTCTTCTTGCAAACACCCAGAAGGGGATTGATCAACCAGCTTTTTACTCACCACAGTGTCTCCTTTGACAGGCTGAGTCAGAGCACTCAGCAACACTCAGAGGCATCTCTGGTCTCTCGTCATCTGAGGCAACAACCGGGGGGGATTCTGACAGCAAACAGTAGATTTATACATATGTGTGTGAATATATATTTACATGTATAAACATACCTATATTTTAATGGGTTTTGTATATACATCCCAACCCCCTGAGCTGTGAGCTCCAGGAACCAAAGCCTTGCATCGGTTTTGCTGATGTCTTGTCCTTGTATTCATAATGCTCTTGGTAAGAAGCTGCATCTGAGCTTCCTGGCACCTTTGCAATGTATGAAAAGCATGATCCAGGTTTGTGCCTTGAGACTGCACCGTAAATGGTTAAAAATGAACAAGCAAGCAAACAAAACCCCCAACAACCCCCAAATCTGCTTATTTTACATGCTCAAGCTTCTCTGAAGCTGTACAAATGCGAGGAACCAGCCAGACAATAGATGCATCAGGAAATTAGCTCGTCTCTTCCAAGAGAACACATTAAAATGAAGGAAGAGATGAAGATCATTGGACCTGATGCCCTTCAGGGACTCCGGCTGGAAGCTTTGCCTCTATGTGATAAAGGAGGAGGTGGTTAATCCAGGGCAGAAGGAGGTAGATAACATTTCTGTACTTGTACAATTCTGTACAACATTAGTCCAGACAGGAGTCTATTAACAGTGTCTGATGGAAGCAATTGTATTATTTATTAAACTGACAAGATCAATTGGCTGCTTTGTACCCTTCTAAAGAGAACTATTGTACTTTCATGTCCTTTTAAACACAGAGAACAAAGCGCTCCCTGGGGTGCTTTCATGGGCTGCCTTCGATTAAGAGTTCTGAGAGCATCTGATATTGTCAGAGATCAGCTCTCCAGATCCCCAACTGGATTCGCAGCCCTCACAAAGAAAGGAAGACGGCAGCAATTAAAAGTGAGCTGAGAAGGAAGGACCTTACCTGACTTAGAGGAGTTGCTTTTACTCACTCTTCCCAAAGACTAGGCTCTCAGACCTGAGGGAGACTGACCGGCTTTGATTGCATTGGCAGCAATGTCAGGAATAGCATCGTGGCACCGGTAACTGAAAATGGGATGTTAATTCTCTTCTTTACCTAAAAAATGGGGGACAGAGGAAGATGACAGTTTCTAGGGTATGAGCAATATTTAATAAGGCTTAATTCTGATAGACAGAAGGGTTGTGTAATTTACCAGCAGGTTTTACGACAAGTTGTGCAATATACCTATATATTAACCCCATGCAATATCACAGGCTTGGGGAAGAGTGGCTGGGAAGCTGCCTGGTGGAAAAGGACCTGCAGGTGTTGGTTGACAGTGGCAGCACATGAGCAGCTAGTGCCCAGTTGGACAAGACTAACAGCATCCTGGCCTGTATCAGCAATAGCATGGCATCAGGACCAGAGCAGTGATTGTCCCTCTGCACTGGCACACCTTGAATCCTGTGTTCCGCTCTGGACCCCTCACTACAAGAGAGACGCTGAGGTGCCATAGGGGGGTTCAGAGAAAGGCAAAAGAACTGGCTGCATTTAGGTCCCGTTTGAGATCCCAGTATTTTACTTTCACAGCTTTATTCTGCGACCTGCTGCCGCTTTATCTCCACTGCACCCGATAAACCTCAAGACTGATGCTCAGCATCAGGACTGCGCAACCTCTTGGCACACCAACATTAAATAGCAAAGCCTGTGCCCCACCTCCCGGCTGCTGCACAACACTGCAGGAAAAGCATCATTCCCAAAGGCTTGATCTTCAAGGAAAATTAGTGCCTTTAACTATGCCTTTCCACTGCTATGACCTGACAAAAATACTGCTCTTCCCTGTGAGGGTGCTGAGGCGCTGGCACAGGGTGCCCAGAGAAGCTGTGGCTGCCCCATCCCTGGCAGTGTTCAAGGCCAGGTTGGACACAGGGGCTTGGAGCAAGCTGCTCCAGTGGAAGGGGGCTGGAACTGGATGAGCCTTAAGGTCCCTTCCAACCCAAACCAGTCTGGGATTCTATGAGAGCAGAAGGAAATGGCAAGACATTAGCCGCAGAAATGAAATGAAGGAAAAACAAGGTAAATATTTGCAGCAGGGAAACAGAACAAGGAACACAAGTGAGACAACACACAGGCAAACATTGACTTGGCCATCACACAACACCACTCAATGCCTGTGTTCCCAGATCTACAACCTTCCTAGGACTGAGAACAGTTAGTGTAGACAGGGCACAGTCTAACAGCATTAACTAAGAGTAGTGCGTTTAATTACAAGAGTTCTCGTTCATCTTTAAAGTATCTATCAAGAGATGACTCATTACTTTTCTTACATCTTGCACAGAGAAAATGAATCCTTAAGTCCCCTAATTTGGGTGTTCATCTGACAGAAATAGCTGCCCTTGTCGGCAGGAATAGCCAAAGGTGCTCACAAGACAGCCTTGACGTCTCCAGCCACCTTGTGATCTCAGCCTGCATGCACAGGGAAGGAAAGAACTGTGTAAGAACACAGCATTATTTATCCTGCAATGGTAATTATGGTCTTCACACAGTGACAAATGTGTCATTCCCTGTAAGTTATACGGAGTAGATAACAACTGTGGAAAACAGATATGGAAAGATGGAATAGTCCAGCTGGAGCACAGGACTTATTGGGAGTCCCTTATCTTCTGTGCTCTGTTGGTAGGGGCAATTTCAGGACATCTGTTTGGCTTGCTTTTGAAATGCAAAATAAAAGCCCGTATACAAACACTGCTCTTTTCCAGAGGCAGAACAACAAAACTTTCAAAGCCCTTTCCAATGTGGGTCCATTCCCAGAGACACATCCCAGGAAAGTCACAGACAAAGGTGAGCTGCTCTATTTCATCACCATCCATGAGTTTTCTTTAGCAACAGAATGATCTTTGTCCAGCTGTGCATCAGGGGCTTTTTCACCTCTTATACAAGAGTAATGGAGGCAAACAGAGAACGCTCCCATGCAAAACCATCTCCATTCACAACATAGTAAGTACCTGCATCACTGGGTAAACTCTTACTTGTTTTGGCATTTGTGTCTTCCTGGGAGCAGTATTTCCTGGTTTAGTAAACTTCCTGGATAAAATCTTCTCAAGCCATAATTAAAAGGCAAGTTCAAGCACATACTGTATAATGACCTGACTTTGTGAGGACATACCAACATCCTGCTTAACAGCTAGGAATATAGCTCTAAAGTGTCATAGAAACAGAATAGTTCGGGTTGGAAAGGACCTTAAGATCATCCAGTTCCAACCCCCCTGCCATGGCCAGGGACACCTCACACTAAACCATGGCACCCAAGGCTCTGTCCAGCCTGGCCTTGAACACTGCCAGGGATGGAGCATTCACAACCTCCCTGGGCAACCCATTCCAGTTCTTCATCACCCTAACAGTAAAGAATTTTTTCCTTAGATCCAATCTAAACCTCCCCTGTTTAAGTTTGAACCCGTTACCCCTTGCCCTGTCAATACAGTCCCTAATGAATAGTCCCTCCCCAGCATCCCTGTAGCCCCCTTCAGATACTGGAAGGCTGCTCTGAGGTCTCCATGCAGCCTTCTCTTCTCCAGGCTGAACAGCCCCAACTTTCTCAGCCTGTCTTCATATGGGAGGTGCTCCAGTCCCTGATCATCCTCGTGGCCTCCTATGGACTTGTTCCAACAGTTCCATGTACTTTTTATGTTGAGGACACCAGAACTGCACACAATACTCCAGGTGAGGTCTCACAAGAGCAGAGCAGAGGGGCAGGATCACCTCCTTGGACCTTCTTTTGATGAAGCCCAGGATATGGTTGCTTTATGGGCTAAGTATATTTTTATATAACCATATCTAACTTACTTATTATTATAGAAGACATCAAACAATCTAAAAGGTCTTTACATCTCACATGTCCTCAAAAATCTACATTTGTGTTGGGTTTTTATGTCTGCTTCTTGCAAAGCCAAATGTACTCATAGAGGATAATACATCAAACACAGACTTTTCCTACCAATCTTGTCTTCCAGGGCTCTCTAAAACTCGTATGATTCCAGTTTCCTTGCACAGGATCATTTCTTACTCATGGCACTAAATATGCCCCACAGGATGTGGAGGTCTGCCTAAGCTCCAGTTCTCAGCAGGCCATCAATGTGCTTGTCTATATCAAATTTACCTCTATATTTGTCCCTGAAGTATAGAGAGCTTAAATTTCTTATCTTCCCCTTCTGCCTTGCTTAGTAGTACTCCATCTCAACTACCATCCTTAGGCCTCCTGTAGGGACTTACTAAAAGCACAAACCACTGGGGATGTCCTGCCAACTCCAGGCTTTACAGTGATGGAGCATGCCTTTATTCTCCCACCAGTGAAGAGCTTTCAATCTAAGAAGCCTTTTCTATTCTATTTCCAGAGCTTCAGAACAGGGGTCAATAAGAACTTATCACACAGCTGGTCCCTTGTGCTTAATTGGGTGCATACTGATGAGCGTTCAGAACAGAGCCAGCCTGAGTTCAGCTCTTGAGCAGGGGGTATCACATTTAGGAAGCACTAACTGAGCCATATAGTACCTTGTTCAAGTTTACAAGAGGAAAGTAAGAGATGGACAAGCAGAGGACTTAACCCTGGATAAAGCCAGATCAAGTGCATGAAGAGAATTCAAGCCCCCTGTCCCCCAAGCTAAACCATTGTAGTTACAGTGCATTTTGCTTCTGAATCCATAGAACAAAGTAAACACAATCTCACTAATAAGATGGACAGGGATATCATCCTTAAATACCTATTTTCTGGCTGCCAAAGGGGCTGAGAGAAAAATGTCTTTTGGGGCTCTTTCTCCGCTTATATCTTTGTTCTTTGATGTATTCTGAAGGTCTCTGTATCAGGGGGTTCATTTTTACTGCCAAGAACCTGCAAAATAAAGCACATAAGACAAGCCATAAGCAGAAAGAGAAAGCCTTACCCTGGTTTCCTAAACCAACAGACTGTGACATGCTGCAGCCAGAAAGCATTGATTAGAAACAAAAAGTACCACCTCAGATTCCCATAGCCAACCTGGCTTTCAGTAACCTCTCATAGTGTGACACATCCTACCAAAAGATCCTATGTGTAAGGAAAGCAGAACAAGCAAACTAAACGAACACAGAGGCAACGATAGCATAATCCCACTTATTCATAGCTCAGCTGAAGTGTTGCCTATAAAACCCACGGCAGTGATTTATTCTGTTCTCATTTTAATGTTGTCAAAACCCTGCCGTCCTGCTACAAATCAGCCTCCGTTTGCTCACAGAATAACCCAAATACAGGAACATTTCCACTAATAAATTCTGCATTGCATTCAGATACATATATTAAACTTGATGTATAACTAAGCTACCTTCTGCAAGTGCACAGGCTGAGGCTGTTCTACCAGTAGATGTCAGCAGGAGTAAAGGGTGACGATGCCGGCTTTCCCACTTGGATGTCAAAAGGCACCCATCTCCAATAGGAGGCTTGAGAAGGAACCTGAGTAGGAGGTTGCCAAAGCAAACATGATTCATCATCATTTCTGCTGTCTGGGTGCAGGGCTGGAGGAAGACACCCATGCCACACTGCTGCACTTTGTGTGCTGATGCAAAATGGTTTCATACAAACCTGTTCCTCAGGCTGCGTCTCCAGCATGCATTGACAAAGGAAGGACGCAGGGAGATTCCAGACTTAGGAGTTTCCAAATCCCTGTTGCCTGCGAGTATTCCAACTGTCACAATCATTCCTTCGGATAGAGAAAAGGGAATCCCTGAGCTGGTTTTCCTCTTCACTGCTGTGAGCCGAGCCTAAGAACGTGATGATGAGAGTTCCTGACACAGCACTAACAGGCTGTGTAATGGCAATATCAGGATGGTTAAAAATCAACATTCCTATAAGAAGGATGTTGATAAAAAAGCCCAAAATGCCTTTAAAACCCACCCCTATCTGCATGCAGAAGCACAACATTCCAGCTACCTCCTCACCTGTACCATGTATATGCTACAAAATGCCTCACGACATCAAAAGTCTCATAGAAAATGTAGTTTTCCATCAGTGAGTGAAATTCAAACACGATGTTTTAGGCAAGACATAAACGCTGCACAGGAGAGCAGCAGTGGTACTAAACAGGCTAAGGAACCTGTTGTGTTGTGCCTTTTTATATCAGAAAAGGCAGAAGAAATATTTCACAGTAAAAATGCAAAGGTAAAACTCAAGGCTTACAAGCCATCTATTTCCCAGGAAACATGCATATTTCATCTTGCTTACTACCTTCATTCACTGCACCCTTCACACAAAGTATTCCGCATCCTTTATTTCCCTGGGTCTTGGTTATTAGTACCTGGTACTACAAAAATACAGGTAAGGATTTTCTCCTATAATCCTTAGAGAAAGGATTAACAAAGATCAGTGATGAGTGAGTGAAACTCATAACTGCAATCGATCAAATGGCGTTTCCTTCCATGAATGTTTCTCTTGTCTTCATCAAAATTGAAGTTTCAATTAAAAACTTCAAATGTGGGTTCTTTCTTTATAGAACAAGATGAGGACTCTCACAAAGAAAGCATCATTTACTTCTCCAAGTTACCTTTCCGTGTTCAGCCAACGGAACGTAGGAGCAGAGCACCAGTGAGCTAGCTGGGAGGAGAATGGGGAAGAAGTCAGTGCTTCTGTATGTAGTCTTTGTAAGGAGATTCTCTTCAGAAACCCAACCTGCAGCACATAAAGGAAATTCCCATTCAAAAGCCAGCTTGTTTGCCCAGTTTAGTATGTGTATAATATGAAAGCTTCACTTCAGCTGGTAGCAATCTCTGCTTTGGAAGCCTCCCTTTAGCAAAGCAGGATGTGAAATCTTCCTGTCTTTGGCCAGAAGAATAGCCATTCTTCCTGCAAAGCTTGTGCCCTGGCTCTGGATTTCACACGGGGCTCCATTCTTTCCTTCCACTGCCTACTGCCTGACTCCAGACACCTGCAGCAAAAGATTGTTCTTAAGCACAGTTAGCACATGGTGGCAGGCTTAGCTGCTGAGATCAATTCTTTATCCCTCTGAACTGATGCTTCTGCATGCAGCAGCTCATTCAGAATTCAATTCCTTGCCTTTCGCAGCAGTACAAGTTCCAGCTAAAGTTTTTACCAGTTCAAGAAGCAATTAGGCAAACCCAAGACAGGAAAATCCATGTGAGGTCCCAGTTAAAGCTGAAGAAGCAGCATTACTACAGTGCACTGGCTGCTATGAAGATGTACTGGAGGACTGTCATGGAGTGCATGCCCTCTTCATTTCCTCTATCAGAGACTACATGTTCTGTCTTATTATGGCTGTTCCTATGTTACATTCTCATCCAGAATATGTATATACATAAAACATATGTAACATATCCTACCTTCCAGGTAAGAGTCAATGTCAGTGAGCCTAACAACACCAGCTTTTTCTCCCTCTTGGTATTTTAAGACGGGTACTCAAAGATGGATCTCAAAGATATAAGAAGAGCAGGGTTGACCTGCTGGAAAGGAGTGAAGGGGAAAGGGACCTGGGGGTCCTGGTGCATAGGAGGATGACCATGAGCCAGCAATGTGCCCTTGTGGCCAAGAAGGCAAATGGCATCCTAGGGTGCATTAGAAAGGCTGTGGTTAGTAGGGCAAGAGAGGTTCTCCTCCCCCTATACTCTGCCTTGGTGAGGCCGCATCTGGAATATTGCGTCCAGTTCTGGGCCCCCCAGTTCAAGAAGGACAGGGAATTGCTTGAAAGAGTCCAGCGCAGAGCCACAAAGATGATGAAGGGAGTGGAACACCTCCCTTATGAGGAGAGGCTGAGGGAGCTGGGTCTCTTTAGCTTGGAGGAGACTGAGGGGTGACCTCATCAGTGCTTACAAATATGTAAAGGGTGGGTGTCAGGATGATGGAGCTAGGCTTTTTTCAGTGGTATCCAGTGGTAGGACAAGGGGCAATGGGTGTAAACTGGAGCATAGGAGGTTCCACGTTAACATCAGGAAGAGCCTCTTTACTGTAAGAGTGACAGAGCAACTGGAACAGGTTGCCCAGGGAGGTTGTGGAGTCTCCTACATTGGAGATATTCAAGGCTCGGCTGGACAAGTTCCTGTGTGATGTACTCTAGGTTACCCTGCTCTTGCAGAGGGTTGGACTAGATGATCTTTTGAGGTCCCTTCCAACCCTCGGGATTCTGTGATTTTAGGAACATTATTAAGATTAAAATCTCCCTTACCTACATATGAAGATGCTTGCAGAGCTCCAAATCAAGATTCCACACTAGGAACCCTGCCCCATTCCTGTTTCATTTTACCTCCAAATGATGCTGCTATTTTCTTTTATCAGCAGCTCAGTGCAGAAGTGAAGAGAGTGTGATTTGTGCTGGGTTCTCCATGCCAAGCAGCCCAGTTCTGTTATGTGTGACCAGCAACCACCATAGAGGATGGAGGAAAGCGTTCTTGAAATAAAATACAACATTTAATTAGATGTTAGAATTAGAAGGATATTTTTCCCCAATTCAGATTTGTATCTAAATGATGAGTTCTGCTTCTTTGCCTTTCACACAGAATTAACCTTACACATTCATTTATTTGGGCATTCATTCCAATTCACAGTGTGAAAAGGTCATCATTAAGTGACTCAAAAAGCTCTTGTTGAAATTCAGATTATCCCAATTTTCCACAGTGGTTACACGTTGCTCACTGGTGCAGTGTATTTTGCAGATCAAGAAAAACAGACCAAAAACAGCTCAAGAACAGGGAAAATCCACTAACTTCTAATGGGAAGGGCTTTTTCCACATTCCCACTTTCTATATCCAAGAAACATCTGTACATGGGAGTGAGAAGCGTGAAGCTTTAACTGCACAGCAAGATCTAAAGATCCTTTTAAAATGCTTCAAAAGCAGTCTGGAAACCAGCACAGGAGTGTTACCAAGAAGGCTCTCAGCCAGCAAATTCTCCTAAATAGCCCAGAGCTGTATTGAACAGCTTGCACTGGAAGATCAAGGAATCAAGACAATCTATGAAACAATCTTAATGCTGATTTAGTAATTGCCTGTGAGTACAACTCATCCCGCACCAGATGAGGCTCAGGAGACCTAAGACCCATCAGCTCCCCAAAACAGGTCGCAAATGGAGCTTTCAGTGATGCAGATGCTGCGTGTGGATTCTTCTCCTGGGAATAATTTATGGCCAAGTTGCCAAGGGAAGAATCCATCACCTGATAATTTTACTTCATTTGCGAGGCAGTGAGCAACTTCAGCAAGCAACAGCTAAATTAACCTCGGAAAAGCAAAGTCTGTCTCAGTTGAAGATGAGGCAGCTTCAACCATAGGGACTTAACAACGTGGCTCCACGTACACAGATAACTGAGCCTACTGACAAACACTGATGCATGGCATCTGCAGCCAGCACAAAGCCAACAGCCTGCCTAAAACTCAAACGTGACAAGTTGAGCTTTGACTCTCTGGAAAGACTAAACTTAATCATAAAATCATCACAGACTGGTTTGGGTTGGAAGGGACCTTAAAGCTCATCCAGCTCCAACCCCTGCCACAGGCAGGGACCCCTTCCACTGGAGCAGCTGCTCCAAGCCCCTGTGTCCAACCTGGCCTTGAGCACTGCCAGGGATGGGGCAGCCACAGCTTCTCTGGGCACCCTGTGCCAGCGCCTCAGCACCCTCATAGTGATCCCTATACTGAAATCTTGCCATTTCCATCATAAGGTGTGGAAATGAGAACACTCTGAGTCCAGAGATGAGAACATCTCCCATACTTGCTGCAGTCACATAAAATCAGGTCCAAAGCCACAGGTATGTAAATGAACTATTCCACCAACTCACTCACTGACCTTGTTCCATAAATTCCCCAATCTCTCCATGTACTCCAAGGTATTTGCCACAGCTCTGCTGTTTCTTTTGGTCTGCTGCTCTCTGGTTTTCTACCAATTGCCCAGTATTTCCTCTTCATCCGTATGTTCAAAGCACAAAGCTAACAATGCAGAAATGAATCACTTCTGAAGCTTCTCTCCATGGAGGAGCAGACCCTGTCTCTTGTGAGGACCAGCACATCACGGTTCATAACAGCAACATGGAGACACAGATCTGCTGAGACACGACCAGAGGAACTGGGGGGCTGTTCTCCACACACAGACCAGAGCTGGAGGCACAACATGCTCTCTGGTACTAGCAGTCTATCTCCAGCTGCAACACGATCTAATACATGTGAGAAAGAGGCAGGAAGAAAGGATGTGCTCCATGTAAATTTAGCCAGCCTGTTCTCAGATCTAATTGATTTAAGTGGTTGGCAAAGCTGAGAGCATCTAATTGATGTGGAGACTTATTCCCAGCTTCCTGACAGAGACGTTTTTAGAACTGTGCTTGCTGACGAGGGACAAGATAATGTTAGGAGGCCAAAATCACCTGCCATTTGCATGGGCTGAACACCTTCTGGCGAGGCCATGAAGCAACAGGCTTAAAGACCAGAGGACATCTTGCCACCTACATGGCACACCTAGGCATGAATTGTCTAACACGGAACTCCAAACTAGTAAGCATGCAGCAGCTTAAAGCAGAACTGAGAACTTTCCCCAATTCTGTGAATGAACTTTGATGTGTTTTTATCAAATATAAAATGTCCTCTTTACAAATTAGAGTTTCACCCCTCTAAGCCAAGATCCACACCTCCTTATCTACCCAACTGCAGGGCAGTGGAGCTGCCAACATGCTGTTGGCAGGCCAGAGTGACAAGGGACTCACATCTACCATACAGAACAGGCAGGACCTTGTTCTGAGAGTATTCCAAAATACCCCCTAACCTTCAAGATAACATTATTTCTCCAAAAACCCCAACGTAATTAAGATTGGATCAAGCTTCAGCAAATCAACAGGTTGGAATGTATTTTGGAGGTAGGAAAGGAAGGGAAATAAGCAATGTTTAAGGAGTTGCCTTCCATCCCCTTTCCAGATAAAGCTGGAACACTGGCCCAGCCCAGCCCATGTAATTGTGTCTAAACCATGACATGCATACTCCTTTCACACATTTCTGGGGGAAACAAAAGCGAAACAGAAACCCAAACCTTCCAAAACAGGGAAAGGAAAGTCAGGATTGTACTGAACAGTAGGCACCAGATCACTGGTTTCACCCAACTACTCACAAGAGCCAAAGGAGCCAGTTTAAAATGCGAAGGAACCAACCACAAAGACCTTAGTAAAGGTTAAATACTTGCTGATGAACCTTGTACATAACATGGCTCTGACCATGGAAAATTGAATCTAATCAGTTATAGTGGTTAAATTACACGTGGGTGGAATTCAAGTGGGTTGGAAGCAACCAGGGTGCAGAAATCAGATTAAGCCTGGGAGAAACTGCAGTGTGTGATTACCATGTGATAATTACTCAACACTTTGACAGAGCCCAAGGCTCAGCTCAGCCCAGCCCTTGACAATGAGAAGGCAGCACAAACATGTGAGTATGAAACTGCATCACTCCTGTTAATCCACCAGCATTTCCTTTGTGGCAAGTCCATGAGCATCTGACGAAACCCCAGGGGCTGCTAATTCATGAGCATCCCATAGGACCAGAAACAAGGTCCAGACCCCTGGAGACGGCAACGTCAAGTCAGCTGCAGTGTAAATCTGTGTTGATAACCTTTTGGAATTGGGTCACCACCAACCATTCCTGTGAGTGGAGTTCTTAGAGAAACCCATCTGGTCCTGGCATCCATTTGATCTGCTCTTCATGCTGTTACCACAGCAACTGATGCTTTAATGAAAACCTCTCAGCAAGTCAGATCTACAGATGGCCCCACTACATCACAAGGTAGCAAAAGTGGATACTTGAGGCAGGGCTGGGAGGCATTTGTCCACGTGTTTACTAACAGGGTTTTCAGCCTTGTTCTCCATTTGTTCTTTTCCCTTTGATAGAAGAACCATCAAGCACACCAATTTTTCTGTACCGAGAAGTACACTGTAGGTTGGTCCCAGCAATGCTGGCTTTCTGTTTGGGCTGCTGTGCAGCCTAAAGAGCTCTTAGAACATTGGATATCTGCCTTCAGTTTCCATATCACACACAAATCAAATACTGTCGGCTGTAAACACTATTGCTGAGAGATGTAACAGCAGCTACGTGCCCTTTCAGAAATAAAAGGTGCTTTACAAAAGTAGGAAAATCTAATTAGATCTTCCCAACAGCATCTGGATTGGTCCTGTTGGATTTGATCTAAATTTCCTTAATACTTTAGGGAATACAGAGCTAATATTCCAGGTCTTTGCTGGGTAATTTCACGTTTGGCAATACAGCTTTTAAAACTCATTTTATTTGGAGGGATGGAGGGAAAGTGTGCTTGGAATAGAGGATCTCACATGAGCTGATGTAAACGGCGCTGTTCTCCCAGCTGACCACCTGAACTAGCTCTAATATAGGTTTTATTTCTGTCTCTGGCATAACAGAAGCACTGTTACTACATCTGAGCTCTGTCAAACTTTATCCTGAGGAGCACAACAAACAAGAGCAGTTCTGCCCCAGCACATGAACCAGATGTAAGCTCCTCAAGCAACACCTACACAGACTAAACATGCTGTGCAATGCAAAGGGGAGGGTGAGCTCAGGGACTGAGGGCAGGTGAGGTGATGCTGAGGTTGGCACTAGTTTGCATTGTCCACATCTTTAGTCTTTTAAGTCAATACTAAACAATGCCAGTGGAGATTAAGGAGAAGAAGGTAATAACTATGTCCTTGAATTGCTTTTCTTATTACTCAAAACCTAGAAGCGGAACTATTTCAGGCTTAAAATGTTCTGTGTCACTGATATTACTTCTTTCGAAGGCCAAGGGGAAGTAGAGAAAGAGATTGAAGGATACTAATGGGGGAAGTGAGAGGTATGGAAGATAACTAAGCCTGAAATGGAGAAGCACATTTCAGTAAAGCTTCACTATTACACAATTTGCTCACCAATTCCTTGCAATGCAAGGAACAGAAAATATTTCACCACAAAACCCCTCCCAAATCTTTTTCCCACAAGAGCATTTGGTTTAAAAGCCTATTAATTCCTCACGAATCAGCTACCTTGCAACGGGTTGTTTAAAATGAGACAATGAAAGAACATCGGGTACATTTCTGTTTGCGGGGAAGTCAGAGGGACTTTTGTTTTCCTGTTCCCAACTCTTTTCTGCTCCATCATTTCTCAACCAAATTGGAGAAGGAGAATGAATAAATCACAGTGGTTGCTCTATCGGGAGCAGAACAGCGACCCATGAAAATGTCTGGCACAAACCTTCCTGCAAACACATTTGCATGTTTAGTAGCTGAACTTTGCCTTCTGCAAGCACTCATGAAAAAACAACCAACAAGTCATTAGTGCAAAATAGAGTGGAAAACACATTCTAAAGGCCAGGAGAGCAAAAAGAGAACTGGAAATGTTCATATTTGGGAACTGGGTTGTCCAATGAAAGCACCAAGAGATCCAAGGTACAAATTCTTAGTTTCAAATTCAGAACTCGGACTCAGTTTTGAAGATCCCGATTCGGAAGTTCTAGTGTGGATCTTCTCTGTCAAACGGAAATACAGCCCTGCTCATGGCAGGGGGGTGGAACTGGATGATCTTCGGTTCCTTTCCAACCCAAACCATTCTGTGATTCTATAAGCAGAAGAAACAGTCTAGTAGGAAGAAATGACGTACACACTATGCGAATAAGCCCAAATTCTGAGAAAATTGCAGTAATTTAATGATTTTCAATGAAATAACCCTGTGACTACAACTAAGCTTTCTGCTGACGTCAATCACGTAAAAGCTATTGAGGAAATGAGGGGAAAAACTAAGTAATTGAGGAAGAAAACTCCAAATCTTAATTTGACCCTTCACCATTAGTGATACATATAATAATATTTATGTAATAACATTGAAAATCTGATTTGGGAAAGCATATGCCATGACTCTTCCTCAGCAGTAAATCACTACCAACCACTTTCCATCTGTGAGGGTAGAGGACAATAATTCACTTGTCTAATAACAAGTACCATGTTTGTTCTTGCCCTTCTCCAGGGACTTCATGGAGTTGTCTTTAACTAGGGGAGCAAAGATGCTTGCAATGCCTCTGGTCCAAGCAATTGTTTTAACTTCTCTTGAGTTATTTAACTGCTGGTGTTGACAGGAAGCTGGACATTTCTGCTCTGATGAGGGTTTTGTTTTAAGGTGTCTCAGACCCTCTAACTTCCTATCCTAGAGACCTAAGAAGACTGCTATTGGGTATGCACACACGAGACCTGCTCTTCCAATCTCCCATTGGCATTTTGCAGGAAGACCCTCAGGAATATTTGAGCTTGCCCCAGGTTAGACAGGGACCTGATCCATCCCATTGCAAGCAATTTTTGCTGAGGCAGGATCACAGTCTCAGCTTCTCCCTGCAAGCTCCACTAAGATCATAGTGCCTTCTGCTCTCCCAAAGCCAGCTATTAAGACAAATCACGTGCACAATAAAACCAGATCCTACCAGCAGTGTACTGTACATTTGTATTCCAGACAAGATCCTGGTGTATGTCGGGGTCTTATTCACATATTGATCTGGTGAAGCAAGTACAAGGCACATAAACTTCTGGCCTGCATTAATTTGGACTATAACTCTTGGCAAGGTATCAGCTGCAAATGGTCTCCACCATGTTTTAAATCAATTACCTGAAGTAGTAATTGTTTGTTATCAGTAAGGGGAATTTAATAAACAAGACAGCCTTGTTAAATCAATCACGGAGAAATCCAGACATTCACATTTCAATTAATTCACATGAATTTAGAGAAATGAGCCTGCTGGAATGATAGTATTTCAAGAGAGCAAATTAACCTTACCAGTTCTTGTAACTTGGTATGTTACATAAGCCCTGTCTATTTTTGATCTGTTGACCTTTACTTCTGGTGAGACAATTAAGCATTATAAAGAAGCCAGGCTCTAAAGCCCGGACTGTTTTCCTCTTTACAGTATTGTCTTAATAGAATCAGTGAAACAAAATGATGAGTTATGTTGTTATATCAGCAGAACAGCTTCTACAACATACCTCTGTTCCTACCAGCTTCAAATAGAGTGTTTTAAATGGGCTTTACTTGTCCACTCGCCTGTAAATGAGCACTGCTGGAGCAGTGCTGAACCCACTTCTGCTTTCGCATCAGCTACATCTGTTTCCTTCTGCTGTGAAATCACTGCTGGTTTACATCATTGTGAATTAGGTCAGAAACAAGCCAGCAACTGCTCATTGCAGCACTGACAGTCACATAATAATGCTCCTCACCTTCAGTCAACCAGATTTAGACCACGCAGAACTGTAAGTGCACAGCAAACTTGGGCAGGGTGACTGGCAAGCTGCAACAAACCTGAAGTCTCTTAAATCCATCTTTCCCATGAACTTTAATCAAGGGCTATAAAAAACCACCCCAACTGAATACAATACAGATTTAAACAGTGAAGAGCATTAAACCAGACGCTTCCCGTTACCTCATGGTGACTTGCAGGAAAACCTTATTAACCTAAGACGCTCAGGCCCTGTGTTATAAGCATCACTCACCTCGCTGGAAAACAAACAGCACGGTAATGTCTGCATTTGCTAACATTGTGTACCAAGGGCAGATAGGAGAGGAGAACAACCATGTTGTTCTAAGTTACAAAAGAGAACGATTACAGAGGGGATAGGAGCTTTTGGAATGTGCTTTTGGACATAGGAGTGTCTTTTGAGAACCATCGAATATATCTTCAACTGAAAACTATACATTAAGTGTAATTATCATTTCTGGCAGCTTGCAGGTGAAAAATAAAGCATTTATCCTGTCACTGTGGCTCATGATCTCAGTGCAGGACACATGATGCATCCTTCTGGAGTACCCACACCACTGTTAACGCACACATTCCTTTTGCATTGTCTCCACCACAATTGTTTTCCAAGCACCTAATTTCTCTTCCAAATTATGTGTCTAAAGAGTTTGCCCTTCGGCTGTTGTGATTTTTGACACCTTCCCCAGCAAACCCCATCCCACAGTTGTAATCCTCTGTAAAGAGCATAATTCAGCCCTAACTCGCTGCACAGCCACCAGCTCAACATCAACCATCCTCTCCTCCCATCTTCAGCAGCAAACCCAGACCTTTCTGTCTCTGCCCTGTCTGTATATCAGGTGTTATTTATTGTCTTTATCCACATACTGTGGCTCAGAATTCGCCTGTTCACATCTTTAAGCTTGTCAGGCCATCTGGTATGTACACTTCATTAGTGTATCCCCTTCATCCTTACGTTTCAGTCCATCAGCCCTACAAGACAGATCCTTTCTTCAAAACCACAAATGACTGCTCTGCAAGATCTGCTGCACTAGTTATAAACCCGACACGCATTTATCTGTTTATACAGCAGGTTCCAGAGGGCAGGGGCTTTTCTTCTTTGCCTTAGCACAGAGCCTGTCATTTAAAACACTGCCACTAACAGCCACATTACAACAACATCAACAACACTACTTTGCTGCAATTAGGAGGGAAGCTTGCCAGCAGAGGACTGGGTTGAAACTCTTCTTGACAAAGAGAAGAATGCTGAGACAATCAGTTAAGCCTCTGTTTACAGAACCCAAAGGGGTATCAGAAACCCCAGTTCAAACAGGGACTGTCTATACAAGTGATATGTCATGTCACGGATGGTTTAGCTTGGCAAATAAACAGAGACAAGTCAACACAATAGTATTAGCTGCAAAAACTTGCCCCATGTGCAACGAAATGCATGACCTGCATTTACAGGCAGGCTCTTTTTTTGCAAGATAGCAGGTTTTTGGTTTCTTGATATATTTTCAAGTATTACATTTGATACACAGCGACGTGTATTACCGTATTCTGCTTCTAAGAAGGAATAAACCCCAAACACTAAGGATGATATTAAAAGCTGACAACACAAAATCTTTACTAACCCACTTCTCTGCAATATTTTTATTATGAGATCAGTCTGTCAGCACAAAATCCAAGGTAACGGGCCTTTAATCCTGTAAATACATTGTTCAGAAGCAGGTTTTCACACAACAACCATCCTCTAACAGCCTCCGAAGGCAGAACGGACCCAACTCTTACCCAGCCATGACCATGAACCACTTCATCCCAGAAGGGAAGAAGCAAAGAGAAGAGAGGATGATGGAGTTCTTCCAAGCAAAGGAATTCCTGAGGTGTCCCTGGTTGGTGGAACAAACTTCCAGGTTGTATTCATTGGTATAAATAAAAAGAACACGACCAAATCTGTGGCCAGAAGAGGCCAGAAATGGTTTTTATTCATAGCAATAATTGCTCTGTTTTGGAATCAGAGCGGCTCCCCTGCAGACAGAAATAGGGCAAGCCTATTCTGATGAGAGAAAAGCAGAGCCATTTAACATGTTTAGGTTTGACTCTGCATTAGATAACAGAAACAGCAAAAACCTTCCTGCTTTCTGCATTGTTTCTGCCACAACTGCAGGGGCTTTCCTCAGCACTGGCCCCTTAGAGTTTCTACAAAGAGGTTTCACACAGTGTTGCTGGTAAGAGTAGGATGCACAAGGTGCTCTGGAAGCTTCCACCAGGCACATACCTGCCCCTCAGCAGACATCAGCAAATACATCTTAAACCCACATTTGGGAAACTAACTATAAAGAACTTGGGTTTTTTTCAGATCACCAGTATGTTCTGTTGACAACAGAATCATTTACTCTCTCTGTTGCTTTAGGCTTAGATTGTGCAATACAGGGTATTATGGAAGCTCTGGTTACCACCTCTCCTTGTGTAAGCTTGCTTACATCTACTGCACTGTTTCCAAGTATAACCTCTAAGGAGAGCAGGCAGAAGGGAGAACCCAGCAGGACTAATGATGCATAAGAAAACTTGAGGCTAGTATCTGACCTCCTTGTCACTGTTTTGAGAGATGGCAGCTTATTAAGAGACCAAACCCTACCTCTTTAAGATAGGGTGATGTGACCTGAGCTTGAGCCAAATTCAAACATCTTAAACCTGAAGTTCACCTCTGATATGAGAGGTTCAGAGGGGGTTCTGCAGAAGGTTTCTCTCCAACAGACCAGCTGATGCAAGGGTTTGTGCACCCCGTTGTTACTTCAGGAGAATATCAAATCAATAATTTATTATATGGGCATATTCCTGATGAGTGAACTTAGAACACATTCAGTGTCCTTTACCTTCAGGAACACTGTCTGAATAGGTTAACTTCCAGCTAATGTGTTAATCACTTCCTCACCATGAGCTGAAACCATCTGTCTTTACATCAAGATTGGATATGTGGTTAATAATAAAAGCAAAATCCCCTGCCAATAGCTTTTAGCTATCATTTTGGTGTTCTAAAGACAGACATTGATAGCTTTCAGATCAATTTTATGAGCAAGCACATAAGGACAGTTGCTATTATCTCCATCCACATGGACTGAAACCCACCAACACTGCAGAACCTTTGGAATAAATATCCATGCTAATAGCAGAGATTATTCAAATCAAGCATTGACCAACATTGCACCTAATTCAACCAAAAAGATGAATTACCTGAACTATTCTATATACCAGAAGCCATGCTCCAGTCTCCATGCTCCAGTCTCCATGCTCCAAGGATACTCCTTTGTAGTTTCTTCCATAAAAGTTGTATCTAGATGGACGGAAAAATGTGAATCAATGTACAAGGAATTACCACTGCCAATACTGGTGGGTAAGTAATGAAAAGATGATTGGCATAAATCAGTCAGAAACCTTATTACACAATCCTGATCCATATATTAGATTGACTGGTGTTCCAGAGCTGAGAAGTGCTAAGGGTCAGATTTACTCTGGAGCACTGTATTTCTTTTCACACTGTATTGTAAAGAGAGAGTGGAATTCTCATCCCATGGGAAATTCCAACGTTTTGACATTTATTATCAGTGCAAATAAAAAACATTCCGAGTTTGAATCACCGAAACTCTTATATGAAATAGTAAAGGAATATCAAAATAATGTAAATATCATAGAAGTTGAAATGAAAGGAATAAAATGCCAATATAAAATATTACAGCATTGCCAGAAAGAAATAAGGGAAAATTATTCATTTTGATATTTTCCCATCAAATTTAATCTAAATCAATGTAGTCACTTAAGATGATTCATTTTTGATGAAATTGCATTGTCTGGAAAGAAAATGGTGGGTTGTTGGGGTTTTTTTTTCCACTGGCTCTCATTATTAAAGATTGATCAGATTGTGCAAGTGGGGGGGGAGAAAAATCATTAAGAATTCTGCTTTTGCAAACTTCTGTTGAGAGTGATTTTGATTAAAGTTTCACAATCCCCAGGAAGGCAAAGCAAATAGGCACAGTAATTGTTGAGCATATTCAAAGGGCTTACAGATGGCTCTAAAGTGACTTCATAAAAGACAGCTAACTGAATTGCTAACATGGATCCAGCCCTTTGAACACCAGCTCTGCCTTCCTCCTCTGCAGGTCCTGTGGTTATTACACACCCTGAGTAGCATCCTGTGCTTTGGTCTCTTCTGTACTTAGTGTGATTCTGAATATAGGACTTAGAGTCTCCCTGTTGAACCAACTTGGCAGTGTCCTATTGCCCATCCTGTTTACAAGATACTCTTCTTGATGTGTTCTTCCTACCGTTTCAAATATTGCTCCTGCACCTTGTTTCTATGGCCTTAGGTGTCAGTTCTCTTCTCACCTTCTGTCCTCGTGATCCCTTCATCCACTTCACTTCTTCATCCTCACTCACCTCTTTCTCTTGCTTTTCTGTTTTCCTACCACTCTACAGAGCCCGTGTTGTCACAAACCAGCATCTTCCCTTTCCACAGGAATAACATCCTCACTCTGACCCGTCTCTCATCCTGCATTAAGTTCAAACACTTCAAGAGTCTTTGGGGAAAAAAAACCACATTCATTATGAATGGTTTGACTTCAGGAAACAATAAGTGAGCAGCAACTTCTTTTCTGCAGGGATAGCAACTCAATTCTATGCCAAGCTCATTAAAGAAACTCATGAAGATAAGGGATGCCTTCTGTTCAGATAGTACTATATTTTCTTCCTACAGCCTGTACTGCTTCTGTACATCCACTGTACATCCACTCACCATGTGCAAATGGAGATCAAACCTCAAGTGTTTCAATGTCCTTCACTGATTTATTATAATGGTTCTATCACTAATCCAGCAATAGGATAGTAAAATCAGGTTGAAACAGCAGATTCCCCTGGAATTGCTAATAAAGCAGTAAGCAGGACAAATGAAAGAAATCAGTGTAATGTACTTCCTTGCCAAAAGTTCTGATGCTGTTGTGCATGGAGGAAATCTGGCTTGGAAACAGGGGCTGAACCTATTCATACATAGTGAACCTTTCCCTATCTTATCCATCACTAAGTTTCTTGCAGACATTAAGTGACTTACATGAAGAATTACAAAGAGCAAAAACATCAGTAGAAAGTGGCTTGCATTTCCAATTAGAAGCACCAAATCTGGCCCTCTGATGCTGTGGCTCTACGAATGATTTGGTATACTTTCTGTACTAGGGATAGGAAATTGTGAAATAGAAAGAGTAAAATAAGCCATAGGCTCATAGAAAAGTGTTTCTTCCTGTATAGTCAGTATTTCTCTGGTCAAATGTGCCAGTTTCACAAGTTCTCTGTCAAGGAAGTTTTCTCTTCTCTTTAAGTCCCTCTAATTACTCATAGGTGCCCTGCCTCGTTCCACCCTAATTCTTGTTGGCACTTCTATGCTATAATTATGGACATCTATCAATGGCAGTTCTCTAAGCAGTCTCGTGACTTGGACACAGCAGAATGGAACTGGTGTTTAGCATTCGCTTTGTGCGTTTCCAAAGCACTAAACAACAATTCATTACCTGTGCTTGGCAGCTGCAGAGAAAACTTCAAGCCCCTGTGAGGATGGGGACATTATCCAAGTCTATTCTCAGCATCCTGCATTTGCATTTACTCCTGCTGCAATTAAAGCATTTCTGCTTATTGGCAGCCATCTGAGAGCCCCAGAAGGATGGTGGTGTATAAAGATACAGGAGAAATTCTTTATTAGGAGGGTGCTGAGGCGCTGGCACAGGGTGCCCAGAGAAGCTGTGGCTGCCCCATCCCTGGCAGTGTTCAAGGCCAGGTTGGACACAGGGGCTTGGAGCAGCTGCTCCAATGGAAGGTGCCCATGGCAGGGGGCTGGAACTGGATGAGATTTATGGTTCCTTCCAACCCAAACCATTCTGTGATTCTATGTAATTCTTTCCTCTTTATTTCGGGTATCTTGCAGTGCTACATAGCACCAGCCCTTCTGCGAACAAGTTCAAGGAGCCAGAGAACTATGGTCAGTGTGGTATTAAGAAGAAGGTGGGCAGAGGTATCAGCTTAAGCTCTGGGTTGCCTTGACATGACTGCATGTCATTAGAGTGAGCTTGAATCTGCCTAGAAAAGATGAAACAGGAGCACTGGGTTTGCTTCACCCAAGCACGCATTCCTACTGCACTAGAATGGACTCAGCAGACAAAGTACAAGCCCCGGCATACTCAGTGCTTAAAAACCAAACCAAACAGGTAAACAAAAGCATCACAACACAAGAAAGAAGGATAATAGAGGGCTGGGTAAATGTCTAAAACACTTTTTGGCTTGATGTGTTTTTCTGGTTTCACATTGCTGTCTTTTCATGCCTCGGATGAAGAGTTGTTATGTATTATTACCATTAATAACAATATATAACAACTTGCCATGATCAGCACACCAGAGAGAAGAAAGAAAACCTAAATTACATTCTTCTCACAAGAACAAGGCTAATAAATTGGCCATGACTAAATTGATCCTTGATTACAAATGGGGTTTAGCCATCAAAGCATAAGTATTTTTCTCCTAGCACAAGCAGCATGAGCAAGGCAACTCTTTCATTTGTGTGTTTAAAGGAAAAAGGGAGGATTTCCACCCTTTTAAACTCTATTGACTCCAGAAATACTTGCATGTCCATTTCAAAATCCAAGCTGACAGGGCTATCCCCTGGAAGAACGTGAAAGACCAGAATTCCTAGGTGTTTTGGGTGAGGGAAACTCAGATGGAAGCACCCAGTCTGAATGAGGAAACCAGTCAAGATATTACACCCCCTGGATGAAATCTTGAGCACTGGGACAATTCCTTCCCTGACACAGATTTGGATGTAGCTGGGCTGTTCCTAGGAAACACTGATGTTTCAACAAGTCCACGTCTCTTACTGACTGCAGATTTAGTTGAGAAGCGTTCTTCTTGCTCTCGTTAAAATCTCAGTTCCATCTCAGTGCTTTCATTTGATGCTCTGGCACAAACTTCAGTACAACTCTTGGGCAGTCACTTCATTTCCTGCATACCCACGCTCTTGCTGTGATTTTCCCCTCTCCATAAGCTTTTCAGGGAAGTGGAGTGTCTGTAATTGTGACTATAACTCATTGCTCCATCTTCACATCGCAAATTGCCTCTGCAATAAAGCTCAGGAGTACTCAGTGCAAGAAAGCATTTCCTGATGCCTGGAGAGCTCAGCCCTGCTCAGCCGGAGCTCTTGGTTTGAATATTAGAAGCACTTTTTCATACACAACCATCCCATGGATTGCACAATGCGACTCCCGGTACCTTTAGGATTCCAGCAGGGTCACACCCATTCATCCATGGATAAGTCAGCGTGGTAATAACCTTCCCAATGTTCATCTCACCATGAAGACGTAGTAAACTCAGGTGAACCTCGGCAGCGCCAAGCGTGTGAGAACAACACGCACCACGTGAGCATCCCTTCACCCACTGACTCAGAGCAAACCCTTGGTTCTCAGTAGCTGCAGAATGGCTGCATTATTCACCAGGAGCTGTGGTGCAGCTTCCTTCATCGATTCTGGAGTCAAAGCTGGCTCCAGCAGAGCCGGGGGTCAGGTAACAACCACTTAGGGCTCCATAGAGACCCCAGGTTAGATAACACAATGAGTCATTCGATGCACTTCCCCCTTAATCTCTGCCTGGAGCCATCATTAGTCTCCCACTCGCTCTGGCAACTAAATAGGGATTATTACACCTCTGGGTGTATGAGTGCACGTATGTATAAGAAGGAAGAAGGATTCTGTTCAGTTTTTTTCCTATTACTACCCAGACAGCTCTCTCATCATTTTCGGGGAGAAACCATTTAAATCAATGGTGTGTCTGAGGATGCAATTCATAGGCAGAGGTTTGTGCAGTACACTTTAAAATACACCACTACTAAAAAGAAATGACAAACAACGAAGTAGGTCTGCCCTGTACTTGCAATCCACTTCTCTATGCTCATTTTAGTGAAAACGGATGATTTAATAACCTTTCCTTATAAACAGCATTACAGCTCTTACAGAACCCAGTTTGTAGTTTGTGATTTCTCACATCCCATCAATACAATTCCTGAGCAGTTTTCAGATGCAGAGCCAAACTCCATCGCCCTCTAATACCCCTTTCCATACCCTCTGAGACTCCTGGTGTTGCAGAGTTATTTCTGAGGGCAGGGTCTGACTTGCAGTGAGAACTGTTGTGATAAAGGTATAGTAAGGGATTTGTCTAGCAGGAGTTTCACTTAATGCCCAATGCACCATGACCTATACTGGTCGGATTTAACAATCCATGACTGTGTGGCTGAGTGCATGCAATGATTTTGAGCAATCCACACCTTACATTATTGTAAAATCATAGAATCAACTGGGTTGGAAAAGACCATTAAGATCATCAAGTCCAGCCATCACCACAGCACTGCTGACTCAAAATGCAGTGCTTCCTGGTTCAGAAGCAGAGAGAGCAGACCTGGTTTGCATTGGCACCTTAACCTCTGGGTAGGAGATGGAGGTTTCTTACCTTTGATGGTTGATTTAAAGAAGTTTGTGCATTCGCCTTTGGTTGCTTGGGAATGAAAGTTGCTCAGGTACAAGGCCATTTGGGACAGGGCTTGGAGCAAGCTGCTCTAGTGGAAGGTGTCCCTGCCTGTGCAAGGGATTGGAGCTGGATGAGCTTTAAGGTCCCTCCCAGTACAAACCAGTCTGTGGTTCTGTGCTACTCCATAACACATTTGGTTCTTCTCTACCTGCTCCATGGCACTCCTGGATGCGCCTTGCTGAAGGATCTGGTTAACAGCTATTTGAAATGGAAACTGGCAATGCAATGAAACCTGGACTTTGTATCACATCCCAGTGTTCAGTGCTTCAGTTCAATCCACAGGCTTGATAATGTACAAGGAGACACATCATGCATAGATGCAGGCACAAGCAACAGGACAGGTCACCTCACCATCATCAACTCTCCTGCATGCCTCTATGGCCATCAGCAGAGACAAGCATCAGATGGGTGCTAACCCAAACTAATCCATGCCATTATGGAGGAAGGATATCCATTAACTGTTGTGCTGATGTTTTAAATGAGACTTTGCAGCTCATTGAGTGTACCAGTAAAAGCAGTGCTTTGCTGGCCAGAACTGGAGCAGCAATGCAGTAAGCTTCCCTGTTGAAAAGGAACATGAGAACATCCCGTGACAGAAAGGCAGCAGAAACCATAGTTCATATTGTGAGTGCTGGAACAACTCGCTTTACTTTTTGTACCTTAGATGTGGTCCTTTTCTGTATTTTTCCCCTCTCTGAAATACAAATGAGATAATGGAATTGTTGCTCTATCACTTGGCGATTCCCTAGAAGCACATTAGAATAGCCTTTGGTAATTGGCTTCGCTGCAAAGCAAATGAAAGCACCTACGAGTCACTTTTACATTATACAGGAGCCACAATTTAGCAAGATTGGAATTATTTTATTAGACAGTAAGACATAGTCTAGCTGGAAATGCTGCCTGCTTGAGAATGCAGTCATTACCTGAAATGGTATTTTCTGGCTTAGGAGAGACTATTTTAGGGGGTCTAAAGAGAAATAAGTATTGCTTTTCCTAGGGAAACTTGAGCGATCTTATTTTGATCAGGGGAGAAACAATACATTTAGTCCTGAAACAAGACGAAAATGAAGCTAATAAGTGTTTGCTTGAGTATTTGCACGGGATAAGTCTCCTGGATGCCTGTGCCCACGGCTGATGCAGATACAGCGTGCTCCGATGAGTGCTATTCCCACAGGCATATTTTGCTTGTCTTCATTTAATGCCTCTCCACATAAGCCCAAGCAGGGTTGCTTTGCAACACAGAGGGACTGGGAACTCTTTGTGACACTCCTAAGTCCCACAGCAGTTAATGTAAATAAACCATTGCACACTCCATTCATCCTCTTTGCACACCACTCATCAGTGCTCAGGGTGCTACCTGCAGATGGGCTGCTTCAGGAGACAAAACACCCACTCAAGATACAGCCCTGTTTGCAACCTGAGCTTTCTAAGGGCTGGATTTAGACCTGAAGCAGGCTCAGAACACAACTAAAATCCTATTAAAATGGAAATGAATTTTCTGACTCCTTGTATCAAAACTTCCTTATTTTCACTTCCCCTCATCTCCAGCAAAGGTGCAATTTAGTGTTTGTAGCTTCGTATTTAGTCCAGCAGAATAAACAGTATTGGCAGGGTGAAAGCTTATATTAATGCATAAAAGCCCTGGTATTTTTTATAGTATAATGAAGAGAAACTTAAACAGCACAGCTTCCTTTATAGTCAAGTCACAGAATAACTTCTTCTATAATGTGAGGTTCATAAATAAGGGAAGCAAAAGCATTCAGCTAATTTGAGACTCTCAACACTCCATTTGCTATAAACAGGTTCTGGTAACAAGGGCTTACAGAGAAAACAAGCAGCAATATAGAACCAGCAACTCTTTCTTCCCTATTCAAGCACTTAGTCACCCTCTTTGCCTTTATATTTACACTTACCTGTTTGTCCAAGTAAGATGAAGTGGCTCTTGCTTGTCCAGTCTGTGCTATAAGTTTAATAGCCTGCGAATTCCAATCTTTTTTTCCCTTCTGCTGCATGCTTCTTATGTCTTCAAACCTCTCACTTCTTTCTCCTTAGAAACTCTTTCTAACCTCTTTCACATAAGCCATTCATAAATGCAAATCAGTAACAGAAGCAGGGGCTTTTCAAGGCCAGAAGTTTTGAGATAGCTGTGCCTACCTTACATGAAAAAGATGCATTAAATCACATTCAGAAGTCTTTTTCTGTGTCTTCTCTAGGTTTTTTCCCCCCATACAAGAGGACCAATATTAACATTTCAACCAGAAGTCACTGACATCTGTAAGGAACTAGAAGAGATGTATTCTTATTGTCTACATTCATATATACACTCCGAAACACCATTATCTGATCTGGTTTTGGATAGAAATCCTTATTTCTAGTTTTTCCTTTGTCAAGAAAGGAAGAAAAAGGGACATCTGAATGGAACACATCAGGAAATAAGAGATAAATTAGAATAAGCAGTGCTTTGAACAAGGTACAGTGTGAAAGGGCAAAAGTAAAACCAGTTCCTTGCCATGTAGGGCATGATGTCCTACAGTATCCAAAGTGAATTCTTCCATTGAGGTAGATGTACAGAAGGTTGATGGAGGAGCAAGGACACAGACAGAGCATCTTGAGTGGGTGCAGAAGGAATGCATTGATCTTAGCCATGAATTCAAAATAGCAAGGGCAGATGATAACATAAAGCTGGAGTTTCACAAAAGGAAAAGGATTACTTGAATCTACCCTATCGGGCTTCCATTCAACTAGTCCTCTGCTGAAGAATGGGCCTTATTATAATGTATTCAAATGAAGTCCTACAGTTCCACTTCATGCTACAAGCTTGTCCCAACTGACACGTTTAGATGGGAATCATCACATGCTCTATACATTAGTTAAGCCCTAGAAAGTACTGGAAGCTTTCAAACAGTGACAGAAGAGTTGCAGATGATGAAAGACCAGCTCTACTTGAAGATAACCAGTTCCAGCTTTGCTGGAATCCGTGCTTCTTCCTTAGACCTTGGTTGGCTGGGACCTTTCCCAGGCATTTCTTAGCAAATCTACTCATTCCGAACTTTAGAGCTTTACCCAATCTCACCTGTGGTAGGCTCCTTTCTGGAGTAGCATATTCCCATGTTTTGCAATCCTCATTAAATCCACAGACCTGTCGTCAGCACTCTGCTGGATTTTCCACCTCCACTCTATGGACTGGATTATGGATAACCCCAGAACTGGCTAAGACCATTCAGACACTTGGAGGTTGCTATAAGAACAGCACAGCAGGTTCCCCTTTGTCAGGAATCAGTGCTCTTTCACCACACAGGGCAAACACAGCAGAGAAAACCATGGAATAGCCAACAGGAATTATGACAGACTGCAGGTTATATTGCACATGGCACTTTCCCAAAGCAAATCACCTGCTCCTACAAAGAGGTTTTTGTGTGGTTTCCAGATTGCAATCATCTGCTGGGAGCTCAAGATCAGGAAAAACCCCAAATATCAATTCCTTGCTACTGAAGGCCACTGGAATCCAATGCAGCAGTGGTATGAATGTGGCAATAGCAACAACAAGGCTTTTTCCCTCTCGTTAGTAGAGATTATATTGCATTAAATGGTATTAAGAGGGTGGAGGGAGGTAGAATGCTCCTAAGACAGTGATGTATTGTGGACCTGGATGAGCTAATTTTAAACCATTTAAAGTCAGGAGCTGGCAGCAGGTTTTTTAAGAGCTCAGTTAAGACTCATTTACCTTTAATCGTGCACTGAACTCATCCTGCACATCCCCAAAACGTAAACCCATCACACACTTAGAGAGGATCACAAACCACCCTGCTTGTTCCTGCAGGTTACAGAAAACTGCTGCTAGAAGCACTGATGCCAAGAGGACATGACTTGCATTTTTAGGCTCATGAATGCTCTTCCACAGTAATTAAAAATGACATATCCTATTAAATCACTTAGTACCTACCTTAAAGCACATGATGCAGAGGGCTCTTGAAAAAGCCAATTACACCAGATAGCTCTGTACAAGGCCAGTGCTTCAAAGCTATTTGCAGGTTTTATGGGTTACATATGCTTCAGAAAGGGAGAAGCTTCATTTTTTTCCTGCCAAGAAGATACACTGCAAATAACGTGCAAGGCTCTCTACTTCATTCTGTTGTTGGTGCTGTGAATTGAAAGGCTATTGCATAGCTGAGCCTGTAGAGCACAAATAGACACAGGTCTTTGCATGTAGATGCTCCACTTTATGCTGAACTTCAATGCAGGAAAAGAAGCATTGATGGTTAAATGATGGTTTTGGTATTACTTTGGCTATTCCTACCAAAAGAACTGCTACGACTCATGGGCAGGAGAAGCCTTGAGTATTTGCCATGTAGTTAAACCCAGCTGGGGTCAGAGTCGAATAAACCCAATATGTAAATGAAAGGCAGAAATAGTACTCTTCATGCTCATCGTGGGAGCTGAGAAGGCTCAAGTCATCTCCTAACTTCAGCATCAAATCTGACTGTAGGAGCTGAAAAGCAGAACCCGTGTAGCACTGTTAACCTCTTCCCAAGCAGGGAATGTGTGGCACCTCAAAAAGTCCTCCTTGAAGGAAGTCCAAGGTCATGATGTGTTTTTCCTTAAAGAATCACCTCTTTGTCACTTGGAATTCAATGTTTCGTCTCCTCAGTAATACCTGTAGAACACCTGCACTGTGTCCATTGAAGTAACGTCACTGCCCCATCCAAGGCCCCAAAGAGAAATGAAGTATTTGGGTGGAAAAGGAGACCCGTGACAACCTGGTTATGTCCATGCCACACACAGACGGCCCTTTTTATTCCAGCACTGGGCTGCTTTTCATTAACAATAACATCAAGTCACACACGCTAAGATTAATTCCCAAGAAGATAAAGAATTTCTTCATCCCATTGTTTTCCTGGGAACACCGTTAGAAAACAGACAAATCTTGGGATAAAGGAAAAACTACTTTTTGTAATGACAAACCCATAAAGGCTGAAGTTGGGCCTTAGCCAAAGGGCTTTTTAAACCTCTAAAGCAGCTTTAAAAAGTGCTTAAGACCATATTTTATCATATTCTAAGTTATATTATATATATTTATATATACTTATAATATATATTATTATATATTTTCTTATAAAGATTACAACAAAGCCATAGTCCTGACCTTATTCTAGCATTTCACAATTACCTATAAAACCAGTACATTCCCATATGCTGATACAAGCTCTGCTCATGCACCAGTACTCACGTGTGGAGATTGTGCTTGAAAACTAACATTGGTAAGATCAGATCAGGGCAAACTAGGGGGGAATACATAAAAGCCCAGTTTAAAAGGCCTGATTGAGACCTCTTTGCGATGGCAATAGAACTTGATACTGTCTCCATCAATTAGTTATCCTGAATCCCAAACCCCAGCAAAGGACTGGGAGTACACTGCAACATGCTCAAATCACTGTGTGGAAAACAGTCGTAGTGCAGAAGAGAAGGAAACAATACAACCAAGCAACAACTGAGGCTGAAGGAGGGCTCCATATCATATCCTATCCTTGCTTAGGCCACTGGCATCCTGATTTTAGCATAACACAAATGTGCTATGCACAAATAGATATACAAATAGATATACACAAATGTGCTATACAAATAGATATACACAAATATGATATATATAAATAGATATACATAAATAGATAGAGAGTATGAGACTATCACTTTGTTTCTTCCAGGTAGGCAAGATTCTAATCTTTCAGGTTGAAGTAATTAATGACTACATTTAAAGTCTCAACACTGTAATAAAGGATGACTTAGGAGGATAAAAAAACCCCAACTGAGTATAAGAATTACCTTGACATTTTTATATCTCACTTTGATAATCATTAGGTTCTTTAATGTACCTTATTTTTAGGGCTGGGTGGAAAAGCTATTTTGATCGTCAGGCTATTCATCATCTCACAGCACAGAAAGCAATGAGAAGGCAGCAAGATGAGCACTCCATGGCTCAGCACACCAGAGGCAGCAGTGATGGGTGATTCCACAGTGCTACTGGGGGAAAGGCACCAGTGCTGACCATAGCCAGAGATGAACACCGGCCCTTTCCTACCACCTATTGTACCCCTTGCCTCCTAACACCAGCCAAAATGCTTTGAGAAGAGCTGCATTTAAATCAATTCCTTGCCTTATGCTTGCTCTTCCCTGCTTCTGTTTGAGCTATTGGATGTCACAAAAAGAAAGACCCCCTCCAGATAAAACGTAACAAGTATTTATAAGGGGATACACAAGAGACACATGCAACTAAACCAGTCTGAAGGTGATCAAATGTTGGGTTTCTTTCCATCTCATACTTTCTTATACACAAAAATCACTAAAAAACCCCATTAGTGATGACAAGAAACATGCTGAAAACTATTTCTATTCAGAACAGAAGAAAACAACCCCATAAGGACAATGTGCCCCAACCCTGCTTGGGACCTCACCTTAGAGCTGCTTGAGTTCTCAGCTGTATTGATTCCTCCATGCCTGACAAATACAGCTGGTTTTCCTACTGGTCCAAGAGGATTTAACTCCAGGCTCAATCTGCAGTTTTTAGGAGCAATCCATGCTTGCTGTCAGATGACACTAGAATGAAGTGCAAAGACAGTTTATTCCCTGATTACAAGTGCAAGACTCTTGGAATACTAGAGTGATGCACAGATGGTGTGATACTGAACGGAACAGCTCTGCCCGACTAATACTGTTTCGTGGTCAGTGGCAGGACAACAGAGGAAGAGCCAAACCATAAAATCACAGCTCAAAAAGCATTAACTACTGAGAATAAAATGGGGATTGAAGGCAGATTGAAGGCATTGAGTGTCTGTGAGAAGGACTCACATTGGGGGAGTTTGTGGGCTGCATCCCTTGGGATGGAATTGGTGCTGGAGCACTGGAGATCACAGCATCCCAGCCTGCTTTGGGTTGAAGGGCCCTTAAAGCTCCTCCAGCTCCAACCCCTGCCATGGGCAGGGACACCTTCCACTGGAGCAGCTGCTCCAAGCCCCTGTGTCCAACCTGGCCTTGAACACTGCCAGGGATGGGGCAGCCACAGCTTCTCTGGGCACCCTGTGCCAGCGCCTCAGCACCCTCACAGGGAAGAGCTTCTGCCTAAGAGCTCATCTCAGTCTCCCCTGGGGCAGGTTAAAGCCATTCCCCTTGGCCTGTCCCTGCAGGCCCTTGTCCCAAGCCCCTCTCCAAGTTTCCTGCAGCCCCTTCAGGCACTGGAGCTGCTCTAAGGCTTCCCCTTCAGGAGCCTTCTCTTGTCCAGGCTGACCCAGCCCAGCTCTCTCAGCCTGGCTCCATACAGGATGATGAGGAAGGAGCAGTGGGGGTGAAGTGTTATGACCTGACCACAAGCCTCTGCTCCCCATCCCTGTGCTGCAGGGGAGGAGGTAGAAGAGCTGTGAGTGCAGTTCAACCAAGGAAGAAGGTGGGTTTGGTTTTGTTTCTATTTCTCAGTATTTTACTCTAATATCAATAACTAGGGTTTTCTTCCCCCCCAAGCTGAGTCTAATTTGCCTATGATAGTAACCAGTGAGTGCTTTCCCCATCCTCATCTCGATCCCTGTCCTGCTGAGGAGGCAGCTTGGTGGGCATTGGTGCCTAGCCAAGGTTAACCCACCTCACCTGACTTAGAAGAGCTTGAACAGAGAAGTCATCATAGAACCTTAGAACAGTTTGAGTTGGAAAGGACCTAAAGATTATCCAGTTCCAACCCCCCTGCCATGGGCAGGGACACCTCACACTAAACCATGGCACCCGAAGTCAAGGAACTGAGTTTCTCAAAGGGCCCTTTACAAGACCTAACAGAACTGCTGGTCCCCAGCCAGCAGCAGATCTGCATCAAACCGCTCCTGTCAATGACACGTCTCATTTTATAACTTTAAACACTGTGCAAACAGAACTAATCCTCTCCCTCATGCAATAGCTGCTCATCCCCAGTGATGTTAAGCAACCGGCACAGTCACACCACAGATGCGAGACAAAGGAGTCTGGACCTTCACTGTCACTGCCCACATAAGCAAAGCCAAGCACAAGAGACATAGACACGTTCTAAATGCATTGCTGCTGATTGAGGTCAGGCTAGGCAAGGTGAACTCCAACCCCTGCTGAGCGCCAGCTAAACTAAATGGGAACACCTCAATAGCAGCAACTCGGGCTTCCCAAGCTCAATTCCTTTACTAAAGGGGAGAGACAAATCAGAGCCTGAAGCGAAGGGACTGTTGAATGATGCTTCATCCAACTGGGAGGCCCTTGGCCTGGTTCCCAAGCTTTTTTCCTCCACCTTCCTGGCCCAGACACCTTGAATGTTATGGAATTGCCCATCTGGCAATCAAGGAGCACATTTACTCACCGTTAAGAGAAGTGCTGCTTCGAAAGCTTGTCCTTCAGCTGGAAGAAGGGAGTGGGTTACCAAAGGTCAATACAAGGAACAGTAAAGAGCAATAGAAAAGCAACAAGGAGATGACAGCTCTAATCAACAGCCTGCAAAGGGAGAGAATTAGGGCAGTTATGTAGAGGTGCTTGCTTCAGGGAAAATATGGGGCCTTGTATTTTGGAGAGGGAGAGAGAGTAAGAAGTTCTCATATCCCACAGCGTGCGCTTTGTCAATGGGGACAGACAGGCAGAGAAGGGTCAATCAGGCAGAGGGAAATTCCACCTGCACTGGAGGGAACAGTGCACAGTCAAATCTGTGCTTCCCAGTGCCCTCACCTGCTGGTGTCACTGCCTACACCCAGGGAAGGTAGGAGTGAGGAGCAGACACCAATTCCTTCCTCTTCTGCCCTGCCATTGACAGCAGGGCCTCCCCTTACCATCACACAGTGCACTCCAGGGCCATCCACTCAGTCATCACTGCAGTGGTTCAGAGCCCATCACTGCTCCATCCACATGCTATGGGAGCCCCAAGTCAGAGCATGCTGACAGGAAGATGACACAAGGAAGCCAACGCCAGGTTTCTGAGAGTCACAATTCTACAAGGCAGGAAGGCTGTGAACCATGCCCACACCTCCCCACAGCCATCAGCCTCTGCTGAATGCAACAGCAACAACACTGGAAGTGCTGCTTAAGGGGAGTTTCTTGCTCAGACACTCTTAGGCTCACACTCTTTGGTTCTCAACCCACTTACACCTCGCAGGTATCTACACTTAGCAGGCACGCTGCTTGGAGCGGCAGTCACAGATAAGTTGAATCAATCACAGCGGGGCACTTGGCAGGGGGTAGTGGGAACAAGAGATAAAGTGAATTTCTTTGAGGACAGAATTCCTTATATATATGAAATCCCTGTAATCTTGCATTCCAGATAAAAATAGGCATGCAGTAAGGAATTTTTAACCCTGTTAAATAGATAACACTTTTGTCCTTATAGAGGACAAAACAAAGCTGCTCAATGATTACAAACCTTGTTTATGACCAGTGATTTCTCTTTAGAGATTGAACTGCTTAGATCTTCACCACCATGATACTTGAACTGAAAGCCTTGTCAGAATAGCAAGTTATTTAAAGGAAAGCCAGGAGAAAACACCATAGCTCAGAAAACCTCCAAACTCTGCTATCACTTGATAAGAGGGATTCTTTTCTCCATTATCCAGACACATCTGCAGCAGACACACATGCAGCCAGCTCCAGGAATTGGGTAACTCCTCCACTGCACCATAATGCACACATAAACACAAGTCACATTTGCTGGTCCGAAAGTAACCATCAGACCAGCGACATTGGCTCTGTAACATCAAACAATGGCATTTTCTGTCCTGCCCTGCAGTTCAGGGGCATCAGTGCTACATCCCAGACATGGGATGCAAATGCCATGCAAAGCAGTTCTCTGCATGGACTGATGCTGGTTTTGGAGGCAGCACCAGAAGCCAGGGAGCTCAGCTTCAAACTGTGAGCTCATGGACTGTAATGAAGGTGAAGATGTTCTGTCGCATAGCACACACTCACTGTGTAGTCTCAATTAGAAAAGGTTCTTTAAGGAGTTCTTAACCAGTCTCTCCATTTACTTGAATTACAACCTGGAGAATAGCTTACGCAGCACTGCAAACTCACACAGAAGTGGTTTGCTTCATTAGATCCACTGTCTATTTTTAGTTAAAACACTTGACCTTTCCTTCCTCTGCCGTTCCCACCTGCTCTAAAGCACATCCAAGAGTTTTTCCCTTGGCAATGTTCAGGGGAGGCTTGGCAAGGCTTCGGCGTGTAGAAATTCCAGTTCGGAGCTAAAAACCCCAATTTAGTCTTCAGTTTTCTTCCACTATCTGAGATCTGCTGAAAGAAGGGAAACGCTTCAAGTTGTTGTCAAAAGCCACTCCAAGGTGAAACAGTGAGAACCTGAAGATCAAACAGTATAGCAACAAAGGGAAAACAACCTTTCATGTCTTAGTCTGGCATTTCAAGGCTTATTACAGAGCATTCAGCTTCCCCTTTAGTCTCTCACTTGCCTCCCCAGTTCTTGCACAGGGCAACCATCTGCTTGTGTTACTCAAGACAGTTGACGGTGCTCAAAATGCAATTAAAATCCATGCTATGTGGAAAGCCATCTATACTCATTTGATGATTGTTTTCCATGCTTATAATAAACATAAGCAGTGCCCAGAGAAGCTGTGGCTGCCCCATCCCTGCCAGTGTTCAAGGCCAGGTTGGACACAGGGGCTTGGAGCAAGATGCTCCAGTGGAAGGGTCCTTGCCTGTGGCAGGAGTTGGAGCTGGAGGAGCTTTAAGGTCCCTTCAACCCAAATGAGTCTGGGGTTCCATGAATACCCCTTTCAGAATGTGGTGAACAACATTTATGACAATAAAGATGTAAGCGCACTATTTTGCCTTTAACGTCAATGCTTCAGTTCTGTATTACGCAAACTCACTGAAGATTCGAGGCAAATGGGTTTCAGGACAAGGCGTCTGTTCCCTGTTGGCTAGAGGGAAGATTGTTGAAGCTCATTGTAAGCTGCATTAGACCTACACTAGCTGAGTTTCCAGCAATGCAAGGTTGAAATCTGGACAAATACAAGCAGAAACTCATCTAAATGCTATTTAAGTAGGTTTAACAGCCAAAGATTCTCCCTGCAGTTCTAAATGTCTACTCTTGTCACTCAAGCAAATACACACTAAGTGTTGTACTTACTCCCTGCAGTTCCTTGGCCTACAGAGGATCACTTAATCAGCATGTGTAAACCTGTGTCCATCTCTCCCAGGTCTTATCAAGCCAAACCCCAGCTGATACACCTCACTGCACCGGAATGCATGCAATTCCCCACAAGGCTCTTGTCAGAGGCAGCCCAGCAAACTTGCAACATCATAAACAGGTAAAAGCTGTTTCAAAGGCTTTTCAGAGCTGCATCAGGAAGCTCTCCCCACACTTGGCCATTATACCAGGCCTGTAACTTCTGAGTTCCAGTTCTATAAATCACGCATTACTAAGATACAAGCTTAAAAGGTGCTGGGCAAAAGAAGGCCTTGGGAATGAAGAGACATAGCCCCAGTACATGGGAGAAGTGACAACCTGAGCATTAGGGTCACATCACTGCTATGCTCCACGCACAGAATACTTAAGGATACTTTAGAGAAGGTTGAAGCAAGAAGCCATTCTATTGACTTAATCACAGACCAAGCTAAAAGAGCCTGAAAAACCAATGTCAGACTCTGTATTCAAAGCTATTTCATTGGTTATTGCAGGCTCTTACTTCCCAAATTCTACCTTTTTCTCTAACACCTACTGTCAAGCTTAGATATTTGGCTTTTATCTGTATCTTGCTGTCATGGTACCTACTGAAACACAAGCACTATGCTCACTTAAGCCACTGCTCTTGCTCAAAGCTATTTATTGCATGTTTTAACTGGAGAGTTTAAAGCTTAAAAGCTAATTGTATGGAGTGCTCAATGCTTGTAAAGTATCACTTAGAGCACTGACAGCTTGGGCAAAGCTGACATAACGAACATCCGCAATTAGTACAGTTCAGGTATGCAAGTGGTAATTATTGATCAATTACCTTGAACCTGCAAATCAAATCTGAATTCGAGATAAAACTCAATTAGTGCTCACTAACAGTAAATTCAGGAAGGGATTTATTGACTTGATTTGTTTCCTCCTTCACTTCAACATGGCTAGACAAGGTGAAATTTGCCATTACCAGTTTCTCATCATAAAAAGCCTCTTGAATGCTTTATCAGCCAACTTCCATTTCAGCTGTTTAGATTGTGCAAAGTCTGTAATATATTACCTGCTATTAGCTGTCCACCCTCATCTCCCCTTTTAAAACAGCTGAGTCTGGTTCATCCACTTCAACTCAGATTAAGGTTACTTGTACACTACTATTATGACTTATCAAACTGTAACCTCTGACCTATTAAGAGGGAAACTTTCAGGCCACTCAAGTCACTGCTGCAGATGTTCTATCGAGTATTTCTATGGGACCAGAAGAAGGAAGTCCCACGGTGCCATAGCAAAACAACACCAGAAGCTCATAGCAAATGTCCCCACTGGCAATTGAAAACCCTAAGAAGTACTACCAAGCACCCACAGCAAAACCTCAGTCTCCAAGCATCAATAAACCTGAACACCAGCAAGACATTGCTAACACTCTAGCTAGATTCTACTGAGCATCTTTTGGCTATGTTGCACTTAAAACACTTCAACATCAGCATTGAGATTCTCCTGGAATATACAGCAGTGGAATGAAACTGTTCCCAGTTTGAACAGGCAGAATTCTGCACACCAAAACAGAAGCACATTAGGTTTCTTGAGCAAGCCCCCAGAGGTTGCAAGACAACTTGTTTCTTCATTTGAAAGATTACAGCATGCACTGGTCTCCAGAGGTTTTAGTATTGCCTATGATAGCGTAATTGAAGCACAACAAAATCTCAAGCACGTGATAAAGCATGAGGTCGGACACCATGGAGTGTTGTATGCATTGTTTATTGAACTGAATTCAAATCCCATGGTACATCATAGATTAAATAGTTAAAAACTGTTTGCTCACTATCATACAACGCTCAGAAGAGTCTTTCAAAACATCTCTTTGGACAAAACTAAAGAGCTAAATTCAAGCACAACTCCCCCAGAGCAGAATGCTGGGGGTGGAAGAAAGCTTCAGAGTACAGACTGTACATAACACTACACAAAGCATGACAGCATGACACCGAGAGCTTGTTCTTTGCTGCAATGCATGCTTCAAAGAAATTCTATACAACAATCATTATCATCATGGGCAGGCACCTACCATATTAGTGGGACAGATTACTCTCAGCCCCTGCTCCTCCAAGATTTCATTACTCCACGGAGGAGGGCAAACTTGCAGTTCTGGGTTCTGTCATGTTTTACATTACAGAGCTGAATGTGGATCCGAGACCAGCAGTATCAGTCTCTTGAGCTTATGCTCTTCAACTCTGACACACAAAATGCCTACAACTGATTTTTTTACCTTAAAGACATCGTATCACCTGAGGTCAAACAACTACAAGTGTAACAGCAGCGATGTCTGAGATTAAAGTTCCAGACTGGGTGAAGTGAGAGACTAGTGCTTGAACTGCACTGCTCATCACCGCATCCTCTTTGTGCCATCTTGCCTCAAATGAACAGACAAGTGAAACAAAATGCATCCACAAAGATAAATCAATCAACTGTAAACTGTTGGCAAGAATCATTCCATTATACATTTGTCCTCTATCTCAGGCATTTGTACAAGAGAGTGGAGCCTAGAAGCATTAGCTTTACTTTGTGCAACTTATGAATTTCCTTCAGGAAGAGTTCAGTCATCTGACCAGACGAAGTGATCTCCCAACCTTGCGTGGCAGCCATCCGTTGTAGCTCACCTCACAGGAAGGTTCCGAGCTAGAACATCATAAAAGCACAGTAGTGCTGATTCCAAACAAAGTCAGGATTTACAGTTCAAGATTTCCCTGCTGTGTTACTGTTTCCACTTGCACCACTATTTGCTGAGGAAGCCTCACAACGGCACCGCTCCCTGCTGCACTACATACAGCGGTACTGATGCAAGTGTTTGTTCTGCTGCAAAGCAGCTGTATTTGGGCTTCCACAGAACCAAGTGTGCACAACATGAAAACACGTAAAACAGCAGGTTTAGCCTCAGCAGCCCCTTTGAGTGATGTCTTGTCCTGATGATTTTGTAATATCCATTGTAGTGAACACCTGTAAGGCACCAAAAGAACAGCTGATTTATTGTTGCTCTGTATTATCACACACACAGCTATTGGTCTCCTCTTTGTAAAGTAACAATGCCAGATTTCTTAGAACTCTTACAATGGAGAACAAGCTGCAGTGCACAATAAACACATTTTCTACCACATATCAATATCGTGTGGTTACAAGTTAAGCAAATACTAAATAAATCTCAAAATACAATGTAGTGATCTTTATTTTAAACCAAGCTGTGTCCTTCCCCTATCTTACCTCTGCACAAGTTGGATGGATACCAATTGTTTCATCAAGCAACTCTTTGGTGAGACCACATTTTATTGCAGCAGCAAAACCCTGGGTGACTTCACCAGCATTAGGTCCGAGAACATGAAATCCTATTACACGGTTCTTTAAAGAGAGGTGAAAGCAAAACAGGAGTTAGAACTAGGTAATGATTAACAAAAGCTCTGGTATATAACCCCCACTACACTAAAAATAGATGTTGTAGAAGCAGGTCAATAGCAGAGGCTGTTACAAGAAGTGAATTACTCCAGATCATTTCCAGTGAGGCTCCAATACAAGAAGAACTTTGAGCCTTTTTGCAATCCTTGAGAAAGGGTTAGGGAGCTAATAAGAAAGAGTGAGCTTGCTTCCTCTTAGCTTAAAAGCCATGCTATTTCATCCTATCATTCCTTCTCTCCAAAGTAATTTTAAACACCAAAGATCTTCCTTTGTCTGTTCTCCCAGACAGCATTGGCACTTTTGTGGCTAACAAAAGAAGTTGTTCTTTTTTGCAACAACAAGAACCTACTGATCACTAGAAATTCCTATTTCTCATCACTTTTCTAGGACCAAGCACATGTTTTCCAGGTTTTTACTGACTACACAAAACTCTGCCCTTTGCAAAGGGCACAAAACATGAGGTTCAGAAATGTGAAGCAAGACACCAGACAGTGAAGTTATTCAAAACCCATTGGGAATAAAAACCCTGGCAAATACCTTCACAAACCTATCCTTAAATAGGAGCTCTGGATGAAGTGTCATAACGTATAAAGCTACCACTTGCTCAAACAGCTGTTACACCAAAAACCCCTTGAACCAAACCAATCAGCTCTCTCCAGACTGATTAGACTTCCTAAAACTAATACTTCTGTTAACAGAAAGGGTAGAGCTGGCCTCAGGAGGCCAAATAAAAGATTAAGTCTTCTGGCTGGTCTGAAAGGCAATTTCCAGGCTACACTCAGCACACCCATTCCAGCCTGCTACTTACATTGTCGTGTTTATTGCAGATAATTTTTCCATAACAGGTATTGTTATCTCTGCCTGCTACTGTCCATTCGAGTGGCCAGAACAAACTGTGATAAACCTGGGAGGATGATAAGAAAAAAAAAGCATTAGAATTTGATGAATTCAGATATAATTTTGATTTCTTATGCCTTCACAAATAGGTTGATATTTAACCCACTAGATTTTCATAACATACACTAGACAAGACAGTGATTTTTGTTCCCACAGCCCAAAAAGTTAATTTTCTGAAAGTCAGTGGAGGAATACTTCACTCAAACTACGCACTCCTGATTTAAATACTTAAAACAGTTCTAAGACACAGTATCTTAAGATCATACTTTCAGAAAGGGAAGTGCTTCACTAATACAAAATACCTACTTACTGTAAATTTAAACCTATTCTTCAAAGTAGTTAAAAGTAGAAGCTAAATAACCATGTGTTTGAAAGATGTAAGGAGTCAAACACAAGGCACACAAACAGCTTTAATGAAACTCTTCAAAGAAGTGCAGAAGCCAGAAATTACCATAAAACAAGGAAGTTATGCCTGATGCTCTTATAGTCATAAAAGAAGGTCAAGGAGAAATTAATTCCCAGTTCAAGTACAGCAAACAAGCCAAAAGAAGCTGATCCCAACTTTGGTACACTTAAGCAGTAAGTCTTTAATTCACAGACACAATAAAAAGCCACCTACAGTTTGGCCACCTAAGTTTGGCCTGAAGTCAAATGGCTCTCTGCAGCATGCAATAGCTACACAGAGCTCTAAAGTTATGAAGTCCAGTCCTGGACTTCTGGGAGTCCAATACCTTGTCAGCCAAATGACAGCACTTCCACTATCACAGACCTGCCTAGCTAACCTTCTAATCTTGTTTTAACATCATGCCTTGAGTGTACAGCAGCAAGGCCTAAGGAAAACACATGCTCAGGCTACAACTTAACAAGTGTTTGGTGCTCTCACCTCCAGGTTTTGCTTTCCATATCCTTCTATGGCTTTTTCTTCAGATAACCCACAGCTGCCATACTCTAAAGGAGTAAACACTGTTGTTGGTACATTGATATAGTCACACTAAAATAAAGAACAAAATTCATATTTAGACTATGCAAGTTCTATACAACATGTAACAGGAAGAGCTGTTTGGGTTTTTTTATTGAACACTTGCAGTGCCCACAGACAAGTGGACAAATCAACTTGTGTAACTGCTATTTGGAAGCAAAAAGCATAGAAATAAGTTGTATTCTTATAGATTTACCTTTGTGGAACTACCACCATAAAGCCTGCGGGCTAACAGTTTCCCTGCTTGAATGGCAACCGGAGTAAGTTCAAGCTTTCCCTCCAGTATATCTCCAATAGCATAAACATAAGGCACATTGGTTTGTTCTTCATCATTTACAGGTACTTTCCCATTCCTTTAAAACATATAGAAAAGAGAATTGAGATCAGTATCAAAACCTTCTTCAGAGCTCAGCAAAACACAAAGGGGAGAACTTCTACTACTAAGATTTTATCCTATCTACTGAGCATGTTTTATTAAATATGCTTCTGCTTTTGTTACTTCAACTGCAAAGCTCTTCAGAGCATCAATTACCTCTGACTGACACATGGCTGAAGTCAGTATTCAGTGGGCCAGTTTTGACATGAGCAACAGTGCGTGTCTGACGACAATGAAGTTACTCAGACTTCTGTGGACTTATGATCTTTCTACTTGGTTATTGTACAGCTCACAATGGACATTTTCCCCATGGGGGAAAAAAGGCTGCAATATCACTCACATGTTTAAGTTGGCTTAGTAAGCTGCTAGCTGCTGCAACCTGATCTTAATATTTGTTCTGAACAACAGAATCCTGCCTCTTCCTTTGCACCAGTTCTGCACCAATACCAGGTAGAAACAAGAAACAAGCTGAATCTGTAGGAAGCAAGTAGTTTGCTCCCTCCTTAAGTCCCTAGATTAACTTGCCATGAGCTGAATGATTCATTTAGCAGAATATTAAACTGTAGTTTCTAAGCAAATTAACCAAATATATTAAATATATTCCTTAATTTCTACTTGTTGGCCACTGTGCTTAACTAAAAATACTTCTTTATGACATACATATAAAAGAAATGGAGTTCAATGGACAACTGTACTCAAATCTGGGAGGGAAAAGACTTTAAGGGTTCACATAACTGCCAGGTATGAGAGTGAGGATCATGGGACTGGAGCACCTCCCATATGAAGATGGGCTGAGAAAGATGGGGCTGTTCAGCCTGGAGAAGAGAAAGCTGTGTGGAGACCTCAGAGCTGCCTTCCAGCATCTGAAAGGGGGCTATAATGATGCTGGGGGGGACCTCTTCATTAGGGACTGTAGTGACAGGACAAGGGTAAAGGGTTGAAACTTAAACAGGGGAAGTTTAGATGGGATCTAAGGAAGAAGTTCTTTACTGTAAGGGTGGTGAGGCACTGGAATGGGTTGCCCAAGGAAGCTGTGAATGCTCCATCCCTGGTGGTGTTCAAGGCCAGGTTGGTCAGAGCCTTGGGTGCCATGGTTTAGTGTGAGGTGTCCCTGCCCATGGCAGGGGGGTTGGAACTGGATGATCTTAAGGTCCTTTCCAACCCTAACTACTCTATGATTCTATGGAAAAAAAACCCTAAAAACATGATAAAAGCATAAGGATCATTAGATACTGTTAAAGAGGTAAGGAAATCACCACACTCATGGGTGAAGGGAGTTGAGCAATACTCACTTCTCATTGATTTTGACACCAATTGTCTCTAAACCAATATTTCTGGTGCACGCATCACGACCAATGGCTAGCAAAACCTAAAAGAAGAAAGGGTAATTAAATGCAGCAGTTCTATGTAGAAAATTGTAAGTAGCAGAACATTTCCTTTGGTCTTTTTCTGAAGAGCAGTGAAGGAGATTCTTGAAGTGACTTTTCCATATATTTTGGAAGAGCCATCAACAGTACAGTGTCCTCCGTGTGTAACTTGTTTCAGAGATGCAGCAAACAGAACAAAAGTGGAATTCATAAGAACTAAATGCCAAGTACACAAACTTCCACTTATTCTGCTGACAGAGCTCAACTGAATATATTATTTTCATGTGTTTGTGTCTGCCAGCTTTATACAAACAACTTTTCAAGCAAGATTTCCCTTTCATTTTTTCCTGAACAACTTTTAAAGTATTTTAAGACATTGTTATGCACTTCTGTGTTCAGTTATTTCAAATCCAGAAATGCTTACAGTATTATATTCTTCTTCAAAGATTTCTGGTTCTCCTCCAGTAGACTTTGCTGTCACTTTCAGTCTTCCAGGCATGCCTTCCTCCAGCTGTTCAACCTGTGTAAATATAAGTACGCTTAGAATGGCCTTAAGCAGCAGAGCTCACTTACACTGTCACTTCAAACCTTGACCTACTAATCCATCATTCAGAAGGAAGAAAAGCCTAATCTCATAAAACATTTATTTGTGTACACAAAGCCTTCCCAGACAGCATGTGCATTTGACTGCGCTGTTTAAAGTAGTTTTGCATGGAGACAAGACACCCAAAGCAAGCACTGACCTGAACAGGCACAAACTTCTTGATGAACTTCACACCATGTGTTTCCATGTAAGCACCTATTCTTTCTGCCATTTCTTGGTCAAAGCCCCGAAGGAGTATGGACCGCACCATCACTGTGACATCCATACCTAGACCAGCAAGAAATCCCGCACACTCTAGAGCCACATAGGAAGCACCCACAACCAGAGTTTTGCCAGGGCAGTAAGGCAGGGAGAAGAGGTCATCACTAAAAAGAAAACAAGTGTAAATTACAAGGCTCTTTCAACACAAGCTTGTTTGTCTTTGCAGACACTAGAATGAAGGAAGTTCAGGCTGTTTTGCCTTTTCATCTCACCTTGTAATACAATATTCTTTATCTCCAGGGATACCCGGATACCTAGGCCTTTCTCCTGTTGCCAGGACAAAAGTCTCTGCTGTGTGATAGGTTACTTGTCCTTTTCTGTTAGTTGCCTGTTTATAGAAACACAGTTAAGACACTCTTCTTTATCACAGGAACAGGTTTAACACAAGATAAAATATGTAATTCTTCCCTTAAACATTGTGGCTATGTTAAAAATCAAGGACAAGCAACTTCAACAAGAACTAATGCATTTAGAGAAGCCACACAAGTCACTGAAGAACAATAGGCTTCAACCATAAGCTATCAGGCTTTCCTGACATTAGAGCACTTCAAATCATTTACTCTGAATCCTGCCCATTTCAACTATTCATTTACACTGAATGGTTCATAATTTTACTTTCAAGTTATAAAAAGCCACAGCAAATTAAGCCCCTCCGGCCTCCCACTTCCAACACAATGCTGGTGACAGAGTAACACAAGTAAGTTCTTAGGCTAATGCAGAAATTGAAAGCATCTAGTTACATTTATTTCAGAGGGCTGAAGACCCAACCTTAGATGAATTCAAACCAGTGTGACCTCTGGACCTGCATGGTCTTGGGAAAATTTCATTTTCCAATGCATCTCAAAGTAGGACCTTCATTCTTGCTCTTTAGCTACTTTCCAACACAGACAAAGGGAAATTTCCCATTGAGTCACCAAGTAATTCAGGTGGGAAGGGATCTCAGGTCATTCAGTCCAACCTCCTGCTCAAAGTCTTCCTGTTCTACTTCATTTATAGCTTATATTTATAGTTTATATTAAGTGTCCTTAGGCAGACACTTACACAGATGACCTGCATGCCTGGACACTGGAACAGCTGGTAGACGAGGCAAGTTGAGTATACTGCCATCTTTTCAATGCTCACCACTTGGTTTGAAACACACATCATTCAGCCTTCATAAACTCATTTTGAAAACAGACAATTGCACCCACTGAGCCAGTTGCCTTCAATATGCTCTTCTTTAAGTTAACCTTGCTACAACCTTGCCAGCACATGTTTTGTCTTGCAAAACTGACAGTTGAATTCTTACGCTGATGCAGCATAAGGTTCCAGCAGTGCTCTTACGCAAGCGCTTAATCTGAATTTCATTTCAGATTTTATGCTGTAGTATGAAGGTTTCCCAAGTGGCACAATCATACAGCTAAAGCTCCCTCACTTGTTCTATCCCTACAGGCCCTTGTCAAACGTCCCTCTCCAGGTTACTGTTACGTAACAGTTACTAGGTTTGCAAACATTGTGGCATGTACTAAAGTACAATACTTTGAATCAGTAACTTATTTCACAAATGAGTCTTTAACCAGCTGACTAAAGCTGGCAATGTCACAATGAGGCCTTTTATTTGTTGGGTTTTACAAGGCATTTTAGAATATGAGTCTTCCAACTAAGTGCTTTAAACACAGCACATACCTTAATTTTGTGTGGTTCAACAAATTCTCCATATGAATTGAGGTATGTCACAGACTTCTCTCGTAACGACACTCGATAGCCCCAGTTTAAAGAGCCAATGTAGTTTTGTATTGCTTCTACCATGGTCTCCCAGTTGTGTTTAACTGAAACAAGACAGTAATTTTCTATTTAAGAAAATCTAAGTGCAATGAATCCTTAAGGAAAAACTGAAGTCTTATTCTTTGCACATCATGCTAAAAAAAAAATATTACCAGCAGTAACGACAACACATACTAAATTCTTGTTCCACTATGCTAATATTTACCTGACGTGTCAATATTTGAAATAAGCCCATTCTAGAAGTTTTCAGGTAATACAGGGTGCAAAACACATTCAACCTTGCAACCCTTGAGGTTTCTATGGCTCAAGAATGAGGATGCCATCTGATTCACTTAACTACTGAACAATGCCTCTAGTTTACCAAACCCAAAGTATAAGAATGAATTTAAGCTGAAGGTCTCATCTGTACACTGGCTTGATCTGCCCTGTGTTCTTACTAACCTTGTTCTTCATACTGCCATCCATATTTCCTTGAATCTTGGAGTGCCTGACCCAGAAGCGCTGCTTGATGCATTAGCTTCTTCGGAATGCAGCCTACATTTACACATGTGCCACCAAGACCTAAGATGGAAAGAACCATATTATTACCTGTAGGAACACAGTATTTATGTTCTTCCTATCATGTGCTTTGTATAACCAGCCATCAGTGATTAGCCTTGGGCGATATGGTTTAGTGTAAGGTGTCCCTGCCCATGGCAGGGGGGTTGGAACTGGATGATCTTAAGGTCCTTTCCAAACCGAACTATTCTATGATTCTGTGATTACCAGCTGGTGATGTCTGGTACAGCCACACAAGTAATATGAAATCTCTGTTGTAAGAGACATTTTAAAATACAATGAACACATGAGCTTACAAGTTTGATTCGGTTTAAAAGATGACTCGACTCATTGAACCAAGAAGGGTACAGTGTGTTGTCTTCAACCAGGACACTTACTGCCACATGCTTCAGATTATAGTCAGATTAGCAAGTAAACAAAGAAAAAAAACCTAGAGTTCAGTATCATCTATTATGTGGCATTTCAAACACGTATTTCTTTGAAATCTTAGCTATGAAAGGGCATTCATTCCCAGACCTGACCAATAAAATTCCCTTACTCATTCTCAATTGCCAATAGCATTAACAAGGTCAAAGAGCAACTGTCTTCAATTACGTAAGGGTGAGAAATGCATAGCCATATAGTCATACTGTTCTAGAGGTAACCTTGATAAGTTGTCCATGAAACAGATTAACTAAAAGGCAACCCTCTCCCCTCAAACATGAGAATATGAAGATGGATGCAATACGCAGACGCAATTTGCAAGTGAACAGAACTAGAAGTACATGTGAGTGATAGCAAAGCACAAACCAGAAATAACTGTCCAGAAAAGCAGGCGTGCAAGGAACATAGCTCCTTTGTTATCTGTGTTCCAGAATTACAGGGAGTCAGCCCCAATTTCTAATACCAATTTCTAATATCTAACAACTCAGTATGTATCACTGGCACTCCAACACCATAAAATACAAGTTCACAGAAGCTTACCCCATGAGGTTCCAAGAGGTGTTGGAACAACATAATCTAAAACCAGTACTTTCTTTCCAAAACCAGCAGCTTCCTATAAAAGACAGAGACACAAGTCAGCATTCCTGAACCAAGAAAGCCTCTCTGCTCCTTTCTGGTCATAATACATGTAGCACTAATGGAAGGCTCCTTTGCTAGTTAGTCTCATTATCATCTATGGCTGTCCTACCTCCTTCACTAGATAAAAACTGAAATCCCTCAGAAACTCATAGCTTCTTTCAAACTTCGTATGGATGCTTACATCCAACATAGCACTGTCAAATGCCACGATCTTAAGAGGGCATGAGATTTATCAGCTTATGACCCTCTTCTACATCACCCAAAGAAATATTTATGCTGTTAGCTATCCTTCTCTCTCTCAGGAGGGCAGGACTAAGTTGGCATACTCATGAATGAAAACAACTGCCACTAATAAACTGGAGACAGGTCAATGGAGGCCCACCAAGACACACAGGGGACCGAAGCACATGCCCTATGAGAAGGATGGTGGAACTTGACACATGCAGCCTACAGAAAAGGTGGTTTTGGAGAGAACACTGCAATCATTTTTAATACCCATGAGAAGGTCATTATGATGACTGCACCAGGCTGCACAGCAATTGCCAAGGCTGTCAGTAACAACATCACTATGCCCAAACCATAAACTGATGGTTAACATACATGGCTGAGAGGTGTGAGAGTGTGTTCGAGTCCTTCAGGTAGAAAACCTATTCCAAACCTTAGGTCCTAAGGTACTCTGAACAACAGCTACACAATCTCGTTCTCTAGAAAGAGAACTAAAAAGTGAAGCAGTTCCTTGAGAGAACAGTTGAAAATAATTCATTTTAGATAACTGATGATCATGAACCATAAACAGTCAAAAGTACTTCAAGAGTAGCTTTTAGTTTTTCAGATTACCATTTGGAAGCATAAAGTGTCTGTGTACTACACATGAAGAGGAAATACTTAAAAACTCTTGGTTCCACCCTTAGCCAGGAACTTAAAGCCTATTATTAGGATTGAGACCTGAACAGACATTGGCTAGAAACTGGTCCACACAGACCATGATCTCCTGAGTGAACACATTAATAACAAGTTGAGTGGTAACAGCCATCAAAATACAGACTGTTGCATACTACTGTGATTAACAGAGACTACTGAAGAAGTTTCATATACAACCTGTTCTTTAATGCAATTTTCATGTCATACCTTGGAACATGCAAGTCCACCTGAGCCACCACCGATAATAATGAGGTCATAATCATAGGTTTCTGCATCTTTGCTATCTCCAAGAAGTTTCTGCAGGGATCCATCATGATAAGCCTGGGAGAAAAGTAAAAATCAAATCACCACATACACTTGTGAGCAAACAAAAACCTGACATTCCCTTCTCTGACCCAGATCACCCAGCCTGATGTGTCCCACAAAATGTAATCATGATCGAATAGTAAATTCATTCTGTAGTCTTGTCTACTTCCAGCTGATTTTAAAGTTACCTGGTACGTTGCATCACAGCCACCTATGTGAGTTCCATTCACAAATACATTAGGCACTGTCCTCTGGTTAGTTAGTTCCACTAACACTTGCTGAATGCTGGGTCCATCAGCTAAGAATAAGAGAAAGAGGTACATTATAGAACAATTTGCAAGAAGGAAGCTTTTAAAACAACCTGAAGTGTTAATGATTTGGACTGCAATATACTGTAGGCCTGCCAAGAAAACAACTCTCTTATAAGCATGACATGTGTAGACTTCCTTAACATAAGCAAGCCTTCACAAACTGCTTCTCAAAAAAGCATGCTTAAATACCAAGGATGTTTGTGTGATTCAAGCTAGAATTCTACAGAATGGAGTAAAGATGAAGCAACAAAGTTTAGCCCCTATCTTTCCTGGAATCTTATCGGCCTCTTCCTGGCAGTGTCACACTTAGCACTACACAAAAATTCTTTTCCAGGTGTCATAACAGCTTTTCTTTCATGAGAGTTGTATGGCTGGGGAGTATGTGCTGTGTAAGTGCACATAGTTTTGCCCAGCAGCTTTGTATTATGAGGCTATGGGAATGGGAAGAATGAACATGCTCTTCTACTTACCTTAACTCCACTTCAGACTTTTTCTACCCACCCCACTGTCTTAAACCTTCCACTTTTAAGATTATCACTGTCTGACCTGTCACCTGAATCATCCATCAGCACCTGCAACCAGGCTCAATTTGGATCTCTCAGCAGTAAATGTAGGAATAAGAGTTTACAGTAATGGCTCTAAAATCTTTTTACACTGAGACTGTATCTACTCATTATCAGAAATCCGAGGAATTATAAGGAAAATACATTATGAATTGAGGAATTCCAGAAAAAAATATTGTGCATTGTACTGTGCATATCTTGGGCTATAATTATTTCACAGTATCACAACTTTCAGTAAAAAGAGATGCTATGGTTCAATAAATAAGTGCACTTCCCAAACACTGCTCAGGCACAAGCACACACACAAAAGTATGAGCGCTTTAAGAAAGCATCAGACATTAAGTTTTGTAGAGGAAAAAACAATATTACACATTCAACAGTTTACCTACAGCACAGACATGAGTTTACTTATTCATAAAACTACATTAAAAGCTACATGTATTACATACATTACACATAAGTAGCTACACATGTACTAAAGCTAAAACAGCTTGGCCTTTAAAAACACCACAACCTCAAACTAGCAACAGCCAAGGCACTGGAATTTACCCTGCCCTGCAGTGACTCAGCAACTTTCCCTAGGAAGGTCACTCCTATACCAAGTCAAACATTAACAACTCATTTAAGGCACCACAAAAGAACCCGAGGCAGGAGGAAAAGTACCACAGGCTTTTTCCCAAAAGACAAAGCTTCTCAGAGGGAAATCAGATCTCACAACCTCTATCAGCTGATGACTTGCACACAGAGTCAAAGCCTCCAGTTATATTAGAAAACACATCCTATATTAAAAATTCATTGAAGCCTAATTGCTTTTATAGCCCCATATATTAGAATTTATTTTAATTGTTTTACGTATCCTCCAATTAGTGCAAGGCAGCTTTAGGGAGTCATGCATCCATTTTTAGTTACATTAAGCAGCACGTGATACATTTTCTTTCTTCTACTTACCAGTTACATCAAGCTCCAATGCATAGTACTCCACATGCAGGGAACGGAAGAGTTCTTTCACCTACAACAGAAAGAGACACAGTGCCAGTGCAGTGTTTTCACAAGACCTGATACACAGCTGAGAGTAATGAATGGACATAGAATCATAGAATGGTTTGGGTTGGAAGGAACTTTAAAGCCCATCCAGTTCCAAGCCCCTGCCACGGACACTAGACCGGGTTGCTCAAAGGCCCTCAGATCACAGCAACCTTCCAATACAAGTTTCATTACTTTTACTTCCTGTATACAATTTCCTTAGCTGCAGAATAACTGCCATATGGAAAAAACATCAAGAGGAGAGATAAAGTAACAGCCAGGTTCCTTGACAGTAATAAGGAAGAAAAAAAGGGAGTATAAGATGTAATACAAAACAGTGTCAAGCAAATGCAAAAGAAAGCCAAAACCCAGTGTATCTGAGAACAGTTTTCATACAAGCAGGGAACAACTACTGCAAGGAGTCAATGAGTTGTGTTTAACATAGAAAAGAAGGGAATTAAAGAGCTGTGTTTAAATAAATAAACGACTACCTCAAGGAAGAAAAGAAGCAGGGGTAGACGGAGTAAGAACTAATGGTCTCCAACTCCATCAAAAGATTAGACCTTAGGAGTTTTCCCTAAGAGCAAGACACTGGAATGTATTGAGTAGATAAATGACAATCTTCATCAGTGGCTGGCTTCAAAGCACACATCAGAAGTGTCTGAACCACAGGGGACAAGACTAAATCATCTCTTGCAGTGGTTTTCCAGCTCTGAGTTTTGGCTTACTGTTTAACCTCATCTCTCTCAGTGTCCAGGTTCAGAAAGGAGTGATTCTAACTTGTTTGCCATTGTTTTACTAAATCAGTCATATCTTGCTTATGAGATATGTCCAAAGTCAATATCAGAATGTAACAGTTATGGTTTTCAACCTTTTGAATTGCTCATTTTCTCCATTAAGCAGAAGCAGCATTTTGAAGATGCTCTTGTCATTAAAAGGCTGCTTTTTTCCTGCATTGCCATGAATAAACACAGACACAACATCCCTAGAACGTGTCCTAGAAACCTATTTTACGCATTCAGAAATGAGCAATAAATAACTCTACATAGAAGCTAGTCTGAAAGAAAAAAAAAAACCCAACATCCTAAATGACAACTTAGTTGAGATTTACTGCCCCCATGTCCCCAGCAGAGTCCTGGTGTTTTTCCAACATCAGTTCTGGATGGATAGAGTATGCCATTACCAGATTCAAATCAGGAAGCCTTTTAGAACTGAGATTTTTATAGTAACATTATCTGTTAAACTGGCAGTATTGAAATTGTGAACTGTCCTTTCAGATGGACAATGCCATACCTCATGGCACAGGATTTAGGATTACATATGGAAGTATTTACTCCTTTGAAATATAATTTGCAGACTTAACCATGCAAATAGATATTGTAAGGCAATGTGTAAAGAAAATACCTACTTTAAGCATAACTATCTGGATGTGAAAACAGCTCTAGCAAGAAGCACTAACTGTCTGTGTGATGGATCCACTTGCCAGCAGGAGTCTGAACAATGAAACACACTAAGTTGCTGCCAATTCAGAATAAATCTTTTAAAACCAGCTTTGTGATGAACCTCACAAATTTATTGACAGCACTTCACTAAGAAAGAGTAAGTTGAGTCACATCTAATAAACTTAAAGATGTCAAACACATGATGAATAAAACAGTTTTAATGTTACTGCGAGCTATGTTGCCCAAAGGCGGAGTATTCCAGAGCTTTCTGCTGGAGTTTCAGCTTTAGACAGACATACAGTGTTTGTATTCTCTGCCGTGTTGCAGGTTTCTTATCACACCATATATCAACCATAATATAAAGAAAATAAGCTCTGCATTAGTTCTAATCCAACTCCCTGCTCAAAGCAGGGCCAAACATGAACGTCAGTCATGTTGCTCCAGCACTGTCCCCTCCAATTCTGAGTATTTACAAGGACAGAGATACAACAGCCTCTCTAGGCTGTTCCAACATTTGGCCACCCTCACTGTAAAGAATTAGGATGTCAGCATCCTAATTAGAAGTACCTATTGTACTTCATGCTTATGAATAGAACATGCTTGTGTTGTGCTAATGAAAAATAACAAGTATATGACCAGTTATGAAATCTTCAATATAGGCAATAAATAACAGATTAGTTCAGTTTGGAAAACTATTAATGAGAAGTAGAAATATAACATCCACTATATATATATATATATATATATATACACACACTATATATATATACTAGAAATGCAGTAATATCTAAATAAGGTGAATAGGAAATGATTTCTGAGAAATAATCGCTAGAACGAACAGCAACAACTACACTTCCCAGAAACCAATTTTGAAATGAAGAGGAAATAAACATCCATGCAATATAGAAACTAAAGAACTCACTGACAGCTGACAGTGACAAAGCCAAAATTAAAAGGAGATCAAAAAAGATGAGACTAACTAGTGAAAGAAAGATCCACTGAAACCTTTTAACTGAAAAGTAATTACAAATGCAGGTCAAGGAATTCCTGAGCCTCAGAGTGATGGGAACTTCAGGAGGATGCTGGGAAATTTCCTTCATTATACCCCAATCCCAAAAAATGGAATTTCTCCATGTCTGAAACAGGATACCAAGTTGGATGGTCACTGATTTCGCTACTTACTTCCCTTCTGACCAATGCAACAGCCTCTTTACCTACTACACCCTTCCAGCTTTCACAAAAAGAGACTAGAAAACCTTCCAGATATTAAACAGAAGATAATTTCTCTGAAACTGAGAATTTGGTCTAACACACAAGAAAACTCTTCCTGGAGATGCTTTCTGCTACCATGGTTGCCAAGCAGGTTCAAAATATGCTTCATATAGCAAAGCAATAATGGCATGTCCTAGGTCTGCTGTTTTACCTCTCAGCTAACATTCTATAACAGCTACAGCTGACACGACCAGAAACCCCTGTGGATCAAGAGCAAAAATCAGTGGCAGCATAACATATAACTAGAATAACCTGCTCCTTCTACGCAGCCACAGTTGTTGCTCTTAAAATAATTCCAATGTATCACAGTGCTCAGATTTGGCAATTCTTCATGCTAAACCCCTGTGTTTTATTTATGCATTCCTATCTTTTTTTAATATTAAATCTTTCTAGGGTGGTAAGAAACTGAAGAACAGTCAAGTTAAGTTATGAGAAGGAAGTTATTCTAACACACATCCCCCCCCCTCCACTGCTGCCTGGCTAAAGCAAGTGAACAATAAATTTCATTTGCAGATATAGGACTACACAATTGCCTGGCCATGCTACCAGCTAAACTGAACAGAATCAACTGCTTCATTCATTCAGTGAATTTATTTGCAGTGCTATTCTGAAGGAAAGCATAATCTTAATTTTCTTCCAGCGCAGCTACCTCCGTTTGAAATAAAGAATTCCTCCCACATCCCAAATTAGGTCATTTTAGAGTATGAGTGTTCTCTGCAGAAGTGCTAAACATCATCAGTTTTTCAATTAATCCTACCAAAAGCACATTGCTAACAACCATCCACGTTAAAAGGCACGAGCAGTGCACACTATTCATACCCATCTGTCTTTAAGAACTCAAAACTGTGTGATTACAGGCTAAGTACCCAAGCTGTAACTACACTTTCAAATTACATCCACTTCATTAATTCTCCAGAAGAGATCAACTAGCAAGAATGTTGCATTCACAGCATCACAGGATGGTTGAGGGAAGGGACCACCACAGGTCATCTAGTCCAATCGCCCTGCTCACCCCGAGCACATTACTCAGGGTTGTCTCCAGATGGCTCTTGTTTATCTCCAGGGAAGGAGATTCCACAACTTCTCCAGGTACCTATTCCAATGCTCAGTCATGCTCACAGTAAAGTTCTTCCTTATGTTCAGGTAGAGATTCCTGTGTTTTAGTTAATGCCCATTGCCTCTTGTCCTATATCCCCTGGCCAAGAACAGTGGTTTGCTGAAGTAAAGGTAGGCAACAACTACTGTTCTCCCCTCATCTATCCAGGCAGTTGTGCCACTGGAGAAGGCAATCAGGCTGGGTATGCATGATTCCCCTTTGCTGAATCCATGCTGACTACTTCTGATCATCTTGTCTTCCACCTGCTTAGAGATGGCCTCAGGATAAGCCATTCTATCACCCTTCCAGGGACTGAGGTGAGGCTGCCTGGCCTGAAGTAGTTCCCAGGGTCCTCCTTGTTGCCTTTATTGAAAACTGGGGTGACATTTGCTTTCTTCCAGTCCTCAGGCACCTCTCCTGATTGGCATGACAACCACCATTACCCACTGCTCCCCATTCCTTTCACTATTTCCTAAGTCTATGGTGGGAGGGGTGGTTAATACACCATTGCAGATACTTCTCTGGTGTATCACTTGATGTCTCATGTGTGGCTTCCTCTCATAAGCTTTCTTCTTCCAATTCTCCCTCTGAAATATATACCTCTTCTACATGTTTTCTTCATTACATTACCCTTCTCTTCTACATGTTTTCTTCATTACATTACCTTTCTCTTCTGTTCCAAACAGGAAAGTAAGCCAAGAAAATCCACCTACAAGAGCAATCAGCTCTTCCTCCTCCTCTCTATCACCTCTTCCTTCATAAAGATTCATATAGAGTCTTTCAACTCTAAAAACGGATGTGAGAGGGGGCCCTCCTACTCACAATATTCATTCTTTCCCTTTCTGAGACAACAGAGATAACATTCCTCATATCTGATTGTTTCCGTGAAGCAAGCAATCCTGCCTAATGGAGAAGCTCTGAACAAAATACAGGAAAGAACATGAATCTGAAATTTAATTACTGGACTACAATCAAGTCTGTATTTCCCATAAGCTCATTCTGTTAGCTTAGCCCCCATTGCAATACCAGAGACAGACAAAGAAAAACATTGCAAGGTTTAAGACATTTACTGTGCCATTGTATGATCTCAGAAACACTGGACTGAGTGTCATGCAGTATCAACACTTGAGCAATCATGATCACTAAAAGCACACAGAGCAATATAGACTGACACAACTAAGTATTTCTCAATGGAGAGCACTGAAGTCCTCACCAAAAGGATCTCTCCTCAACAAAAAGTATCATTTTTGTCAACTGGACTAGACTTGAACAAGTCTCCAACCCTTCATTTGCTAAAAACTAAGTTGGTAAGTAAGTACACTTTAGGAGGATCTGAGCTGCTACAATACTGTACTATCTTTCTGCCAAAACAGCCTTGGAGAGAAAGGCATTGATTGGTTTTGCCTACCCTCTCATATGCAGAGGCTTCCCCTCCCAAAACCTCATTTAAATTGCAAGTGAAAGAAGATACAGGCATCTAAGTTTCCTACACGAAGGTCATATCTCCTCCCTTACAAGAGCTACTGGAGCTAAACCTAATTAACACATGGGAGTGCAACTTCTGAGCGTTTTCCTGGTTGTCATTTCCCTTGAGGAACACCAAGACTCGGTCCTTTGTTTTTCCACCATGGCCACATCACATACGGTATTATGAGGTTTAACTTCACATTTCATAACATGCTCTTTGCAAACATCCAAGAATCGCAATACCTACAAACACCCCAGTGCTGGATGGGTTATGACTACAGTGCATTGGTACTGCAATATTCTAACGAAGACGCTGGCTTTCTTTAATGACTCTGGCTCAGTAGTTACAGCTACCCCTGTCATCCTGCTGCATAACCAGGGGTGGAAAGACGTTTTTCTTTAAACATCACAAGTAATCAATAATGTTTGCTTGGGGTTTTTAAGCACACATTACGGCTGGCATTTAGAACTTGCTACAACCCGTAGTTTCCATCTAGCTAAAAGAGCAGAAACTGAACTAGTCCCTCCCTAGGGACCCAACTTTATCCAGGTTAAACAACAAATGCAGGACTCAAACTTTCAGTGAGGAAGCAACACAACCAGCACTATGATCATCAAGTAACTGATACAGAAGCTACCGAGCTGGGAACAATCACATTGTGTAGAGCCTCCCACACGTGCCTCTCCCCCTTCACTCACGGGACAAAGGGAAAGAGTCACCAGTTCTTTTCCTCTTCTAAACGGCCCCAGTTAGGCTCTTTTCAAGGCTGAAACCGCGGTTCCCAAGAGGTTAGGACCTAACGCCCAAGTAGGACACATAGAGCGCTAGTTCTGCGCTCTACAAACCCCACGGAGCAGCATCCCCTCAGCGCTGCTCCCTCACCGGGGCGGGCCGCCAGCCTGCGAGCGAGCGCCTCAGGGCACGCATCTCCCGCCTCGCCCGGGGGCCACGCCAGGCCTCACGTCCTCCTCACAGCGGGACAAGGAAAGCGGCTCCAAGAGCCCCCCCACCCCCGACCCGGCCCATTCCAAGGAGCGGACCCGCCCGCCGCCGCCTCACCTTATTGCAATAGGGACAGTAGCTCTTGCTGAAGATAACGACGCGGTGCGAGGCGATAATGGTCCGCACTCGGAGCTTCAGGCCGTCCCAGTCCGGGAGCTGGGTCTGAACCGGCGGCGGCATGGCGGGGCCGGCTGCTGAGGCGAGAAGGGACCGGCTCCTACCACCCCGCAGCACCCACCCACCACCAGCACTGACCCCTTCCGGAGCGGGGAAGGTGACGAACCCGACCGGCCTATCCGCAGGGAGGCGGGGGCACCCTGCCAAGAGGCGCTGCCCGCCCTGCCTTTTAGCCGTACGCGGAGTGACTCATGGTAAAGCAATAAAAAGTGACGTTTTTTTCTATCAGGAGCAGGAACGTCGCCACTCACCTAAAGGCGGTGCAAAAATGGGTAAACTTTCACTTTTTGAAAGCCACTCCTCCCCTCTGAGAGGCGGGGTGGACTAACCCAAGAGGAGGTAAAGGAGAGCACGCATGCGCAGGGGGTATCGCGGCGGTGTGAGAGCTGTCGTTGCCGTGGCCTGTATGGGGGTAGGGGCCGGCCCTTGGGTGGCTCCGCCGGGCAGGGACCGGGAGGCCCAGGCTGGCCCGGGTGTCCTCGGCCTTCTCCTCGCCTCACGGAGGCAGGAGGCGGCCATGGGGCCGTGTCCCGGTGTGGAATAAACACTGCAGAGGGGGCCGGGGATCGCTCCTCTGGGATTCGTGCATAAGAGCGGAGCGGAAAAGCTGTCTTCTGCAGTGGCAGGGCACCTTGCTCCCTTCTGCCGTTGGTTTCATGCACAAAGATGCAGCTGGAGCTTCTGTAATAATACTGATTCTTCTATAATAAAGTGGATTATGGCTTAACGCATTAACCACGACAGCAGAAAGGAGCTCCCTTTCCTTATACATCCCAGGGTTAAAGGAAGAGAATGCTGCAGCATTGGTACTGCTGATTTCTGATTGAATTGAATTGATTATTCTCCTCCCAAGAATCATAGTAATTGCCAGGACTGAAGGCCTGAGCAGTGGGAAGAGCCTATGTCAGGGCATGGAGCAGGAGGAATTGTGTGTGGTTATTCCCTGCACAAGTGGATTTTGGCTGGGGAATGCAAGCTGAGGTCCTGAGAACCCAGTCATCTCCCTGTAGAGCAAGCCAGGGTTTATTGATGGCAGCAGCTTTCTGTGCCCAGTCACAAGGGGTTGGCCTGATTTAACATCTGAGAACTTCACTAATGGCACCACATCAATCCCTGCAAGTGATGGGAGTTATTTCCCACAAGAGACAGAATGGTTGAGTAAGGTTCAGTAGGAGTTTGTACCTAAGCAGGTAATAAAGGCCAGTGGTCCCTCCCATGCCATGCTACTGCTATTTACTAATGCTAAATATAACCATGTATAAAAGCTGTAATGCCCCAGGTGATGAAAATGAGCCTGGTGGGAGACAACTGAATTAACTCGCTTTTTGATCATGGTTATCTGTGGTGCTCACAAAGATGTATGTTATTCCAGTGTTAGCGATGAAAGAATTCTAGACCAAGAGCTCTTTACATTCACTACAGAGAAAAACAAGTCTAAGTTTGACAGGTTCTTATTTCAGTATCAGCATGTAAGAAAGTGGGCACGGTTGATGCAATACATTGTACATCTGTGGCTGGTTGTCATAGTTACTGCATCTTGAGCCTGGGTCAAGATGACCTTCATTAACTAAGGAATTCATGAATAAACCCAGGTCCTGGTTTGGTTTGAAAGATCAAAGGAGATCTTCTGGGATGGGTTGTAGCAAGGATGAGTTATTTGACAGCTTGGCAGAGTGACCATCTGACTAACCACCTTGGCAATGAAACTAACTTTTCCTGAAGTGAACTTCAGGAATATTACTTCATTATAATGCTAAAAATCACACCCACAGGTCAAAAAGACCCTGTCCCAGGTGAAGAAGCCTCCTCTGAGCATGCGTAGTGATTAGAAGGGATGACACAGCAAATATTATAATTATATGTAGATTACAACCAATCGTTGTAAGTGGGAGTGTACTGCCTTGTGCCTTTGTGTATAAATGTAATGAAGAAGCTGGCCTTGGGTGTTCCTGATTTGTGGAACAATTCACTGAGCACCCAGATCTGGATAAATGCAATATCTTTCCTGAACATATGGAGTTGGTTTACTGCACGCTGGGCATGAATCTGCTTTTCAGGCAACATGGTCACTGCAATTACTGAGGTTTGACATAACATGCAGGGGCTAAAACAATCCTCTGTACTGTGTTCATAGCCCAGCCCAAACTGCCTGTTTGCTTCCTCTTTTTGGCTGGTTGTTCTCCCTCCTTCTCGAACTAACCTTTTACCTGATGAGAAACATCATTACCCTTAGTATTCTTCCAGGAATTAATATCACAGGCTCAAGGGTTTGTGTTGCCGTCTGGAGGCTGGTGGGTTTTCATCTTGCACTTGGCATCCATCAGCTCCAGAAAGGTCAGAGAATGTAATAAATACTCAAAATCCCTGTTTCTCAGCACTGATGGCAACGTGCCGAGCCCCCTGATGAATAAATGTCCAAGGCAAATTATGTCACTTGAGAGTGGTTTTTTCCCTTCTGTGCTCTCTCTGCTGTTGGTTATTAATATCTCTGTTACCTTAGAGCAAGGATGAGGTAATGGTTTTAATCTAAAGGAAGATAGATTCACACTAGATATAAGGAAGACTTTTTTCATGATGAGACTGGTGAAGCACTGGCACAGGGTCCCAGAGAGGTGGTGGATGCCCCATCCCTGAGCACATTCAAGGTCAGGTTGCATGTGGATCTGAGCAACCTGCTCTAGTTGAAGATGTTCCTTCTCATTACACAGGGGGTTGACTACATGACCTTCAGAGGTCCCTTCAAATCCAAACTGTGCTTTGAATCTATGAAGAATGGATGACAGGGACAGTCTCAACTTGGAACACAAATGGCAATCTGGAAGCACTATAATGCAGTATCTTGCTTAGCTTTGCTTTCCTCAAAGATGGAGTGGAGGAGAGAGCAGGGAGGTGAGGGGTTGCCATGTTGGCAGTTGCTGTTGATGGTTGAGAGAAAAAGAAAGGATTGAACTCTGGAGAAGGAAGAGGGAAGATAACTGCTCAGTTCTAGAGAGGAAAGGACCGCAGCATTAGCGTCCTCCTGTGCACCCCAACAGCTTAGAGTAGCTCTTATTATTGTTAACAGTATAAGCCCTGAATCTGTCGTTTGTTCTGTGCTGGTGGTTTTTTCTCCCTCAGGATACCAGATCATACTCAGCTCTCAAGATCTTACACTTCAGCTGTGCTGGGGATAGATTGAAGGGGTTGACTAGAGCTCTTTGGGCAACCATTCCACTCACTAGGAGACTGTGTCGGAATACCTGAAACAGCAGAAGTGATGTAAACCTTTGTGAGTGAAGTGGTTTCCAAGAAGAGATTTTGAGGAAAGGGCAAGTGGCTATGGAAAGAATTAGGAAACTGTTCTAAACATAGAAGTGTGAAAGACTTGCTTAACAAAGCTTTAAGCATGCTTGAACTATGGCTCCCTCCAGGCCAGTGAGCAGCTATACAAAGAGCTTATGGATGATAGTAGGCTTCCCTACCTTCCACATGAAAGGCCTTGGACTGCTTTCTCTAATATAAACAGAATAAAAGCAACTGGTCTCATTAAGACAGTCCTTTCCTCTGCATTACTCAGCTTAGTCTGAGGATTAGTAAAAACCAAACCACATAAAATAGTTCTTAATGATGTAGCATAACGTACCACGGGAAGGCATTGAGGTAGGAACTCCTAGGGGAGATTTGTGAAGGGGAGGGGACGGGAGGGAAGGGAAGGAGAAGAGATGGGATGGGATAAGAGGGAAGGGAAAGCAAGAAAAATGAAGGGAAGGGAAAGGAAGGGTAATTTCCTCCGAAAAAATAACAAGTGTCTGCTTTTGAATTGCCTTAGAAATTGGTCATAAGCCAGGAGACAGTCAAAGTCCTTAGCCATGAGCGTGGTTACACCCATTGTCAACGCTAACAATGGAGACTCCATGGAGACTGAGCCACGCTGGAGGCTGTTGAAAAGCTGTTTTGATAGCCAGTCACTTGGGTGCCATGCAGATGGCCTGCAGCTCTGAGTTTTATGATTTAATGGTGGTGGCAAATGAAGTCTGGCTCATTCATAGATTTTGGCACTAGTAAGTATATCACCATCACAATACGGAGCCCTAATAACCCTGTGCTCCGGTTCTGAGATTGGGAGAGTCTTTCAGGTCATAAGAGACTTTGGTCAGGGTGAGAGGGGAAGAGCTTAGCGAGAAATGATTATTCATTCACCAAAGAAAGAGGAAATAAGCTCTTCAGTGAGTAGCAGTGCTCTCTAGGAAGGGCTGGTCATAGCAGTAACTTCTGTCAGCAGTGGTAGTGCCCAAGTAGTGAGCATACACACAACAGAGGGCAGTCACATCCTTATTGTTGTAAGGATCCAACATTCCACCCAGGAAAGCTTGTCTGGGCAGTGATAGAGCATTGAAATGAGATCCTTGGATGTTAGGTGCTACTGAGAAGTCAATGGGGGGAGCTCAAGGCCCACCAGGAATATTTTTTTCTTCAAGCACTTGAATAAATAGTGAGAAGCTGCTCTGCTCCTTTAGAAAAGGCATCAGAAACAAGGCAGTTAAAAAGAAATAATCAAAGTGGAAGAGTTCGGACCTGCATCTGTTAATGATGTACACGCACGGCTTTTTCCATGCACAACTCCTGCCTGTGAAGCTGTCAAAGGGAGGGTGGGTGCTTTGAGTTTGCTTTCCTGGCTTTGCAGACCATCTGCTAGCTTGTGCCTGTAAATGAGAGGTGGCTGTAGAGCTGCTGTTCTGCAGACCTGGTGGTGGTGGTGGTCCTCTGCCTTGGGAGTTTGCTGACTGTGTCCCATCTACTCTTACCCGTCATGCTTTCAGGTTAAAATGTATGGTTAGCACCCCTTGAACAGGGTTTAACTTTGATTAATATCAGTATTATAAAGTGCTAATTGTGGGCATGAGGTTTTCTGAATGCATTGGAATTCCATTGCCAGCACTTAGGCTGAGGGAAGGTCTCCTCCCATAGGTGCAGGGCACAAGGGTTGTTGATAGTGTTATATGTATTTCACAATAAACAGGGGTATAGAGAGTGCCAGGTGGCTGGAAGCAATGAGGCTGTCAGGCTCCAAGGATTTGTGCAGACCTTCACCCTTTGCCCACGTGAAGCATTAATGAAGTCAGAGAGACCCAGGCTGGATCTAAACCTACACAGTAATGGCCTCTGTGGTTCAACTGTGTTACGTGCTGCAAGCCAGAAGCTGTTCTGGGGCTGACAGCAACTGTCGGTGCTCAGCTACTTTGCAGGATGAGCCCTTCATTTGTCTGCTTTAACGAACAGCGTGGTGCCCGTCTCCCATGCACCGAAGTCACCTTTCCATGCTAAGTTTCTTAGGAAGCCTTTTCAAAAGAAAAAGGAAAAGAAAAGAAATGTAGAAATAAAGGATGAAAAAGTCCTTAATCTTTTAGAGATATGGGAACTTGGCTGTGCTTCTAAGCAAACCCAGCTCCTTTAAGCAGTAATATGCTGCACATCTCTCAGGAGAGTATTTTAATGAAGGTTGTTTTCTTCTTTTTCAATTCTAGTCAGCTTTAGGACGAAAATGCTTTTGCACTTCCAGGGCAGGGGTCTTGGCCTAGGGTCTGCTCCCCTTGGCATTCCTCACTTCCAGTGGCATTCCTAGCGTCTTGATCTGTGCGCTATGACTGTGCCGTTCTCCACTTGAGAGAGACACCATCAGAAGCAGCATAGGTTGACATTTCAGAACAGGGACTATCCAAATGTTTCCTGCAGTTTCTTTAGCTAGCCCAATTTATTTCATCCTGCAGCCGTGCAGGAGTGCTCAGCAGGGAGGTCAGGTAATAAACTCAAAAGCACAGATTTCTGCATTGCCTTGCGTCAGAGATTTATTATCAAGTGTATCTCCTCAAGTCTATTTGCATGGGTTTTCCTTTAGGGAATTAAACACTGTGCTGAACAGAGCAGGGATTCTCCCAGTTTCCCACCCTTGGGGTAGCTGCATCAGAGGGATATCTTTCTGGACATTGACATTCCCACCCTGTTCGTAGTCGCCTTCTCAGTTCTTAATTCCTTTCTGTGGACAAGCAGGCTGGACATCTTTGGATCCTTGGAGTTGAAATCTCTGCCCTTAGTGCCTCTTGGTGCACACATCCTCTGCTCTCTGCTGGTCTGAGTAGTGTTGCTATGTGCATATGTCAAAAGAAGCCATCCTTTAAGGACTTTTGCTGCCTCAGTGGAATGAGGTGGTTCTTTATAGTAGCTGATGCTGACGAGGAGAAGCTCTTGGCTGGATTTCTGGATCCATTCAAGGTTTTGCATCAGCCAAGTAAGGCGGTTCCTTCAGTAAAAACAGGCCCGCCCAAGAGGCTTAGAGTATTTCCTGCTCCTGGGTGGTGATCTTAAGGAGCAATCTTTCTTGTGGTTATTTGGTGCTCGCAGGCCTGGCTGGGGCCCAGGGAGATGCAGGAAGCACAAGGGAAGGTTTTGTGGAAAGGAGAAGACAGAAAACAGACCTGTGTTTACTGAGGGTTTAGAGATGAATGAAGCTCAGATTTCAGGACAGGATCAAATAAACCCAGATTTGTGCTGGAAGAGATGTCATGGCCTTGCCAGATAACAGCGTAACCCAAGTGCAAACCCAGAGTGTCGTCAAATCTCGGCATTTTAAGTCAAGTCTCTCAATTTCTGTGTTTTGCTTGAAACGGTGATGGGGAGAGGAAGTCTGCCTTCTTTTTAAGCTTCCATTGCAAACAGTGGCTTGGAAACACAGGTCTGACAATCTCAAATGCGAGGCCAGCTGTGGAAAGGACTAAACCTTTCTTAATGGCACAGTTTCAGAGCCAATTGATTGTTGTATGCTTTAATGGCAAGACTCAACAGTCAGCTCTTTAGAGCTTGTCATCTGATTGACTCTGGGTTCGGTTTGCAGGCTGTCCCTCTTGTTCTAGCAGGTTTAAGCAGAATGAAATACTCCCAAACTGCTGTGTTTGATTGGATATCATCTTTTAATGTAGTTAATGTAGTCTTTTGGAGCATCGGGAAAGGTTTTGCTCTTCCGCCACAGCACCAGCAGGCTGCTGGTTTAAAACCCTAATGCCTGCGCAGCCCCTGGGTTCAGAGGTGTTTTACATTGCCAAGACAATATTCACAGCAGGTCTGGCTAATTTTAAGTTATTGACTTTATCATTGGTGAATCTGTGAAAGGAAGCCTTAGAAGTGCTCAGTGAAAGCCTAAAACCCAAATCACAGCAAATGCAGTTATTGATTTTAATTAGCTGAGCCCAGAGTGATAGCGGCTCAAATGAAGAATTGCCAAAGTGCTGTCGCTGGCCTTCAGGTTTCCCAAGGCTGCCTTGTGTTTGTCCTTCTCTTCTGCAGTAATCCACACAGATCCCTGTTCCCAGCAGCTAGCACTGCTATCAAAACCAAGCTTGGGATGACAAGAATGACTGCTTTCCAGCCCATCCTTCTCTCCTGAGGTGGTGGTGCTTCCAGCCGGCTCCAATGCATAGAAGCAGCTAGGTTGGAAAAGGCCTCTAAGATCATAAAGTCTTTTGGGTGGCATGGTTTAGTGTGAGGTGGCCCTGCCCATGGCAAGAGGGTTGGAACTGGATGATCTTAAGGTCTTTTCCAGCCCTAACTATGCTATGACTCTATGTCCAACTCTTACCCCAGGACTGCCAAGCCCACCACTAGCATCATCCTTGGTCTTGCCACTCTTGTGTGTCCTTGGGTTTGTTCATATCGTTCTTGTAAGCGTTTTGTCCCAGCAGGATGTGGTGAATGGGGTGGTGGGAAGGACAAAGCAACAAGACTATAGCAAGTAGTAACTTACCCTTAAGACCTGGAGCTCTGTGTGGAGAGGAGGGACAGCCTGGCTAAGGCGAGGAGCTGCTCTGCTTCTGCACTCCCTACTTGATATTCCAATTGCTTTTGCTCTCCCTTGTATGGAATCCATTTTGTTGTTTCAACTTCTCTCTAGCTAAAGTGGTTTATGTAGCACCTTGGATGTTACGGAGTCATTGATAAGTGCTAACAAACCATCTGCTTATCTCAATTTGAGCCAGAGGATAGGCTGCAAAGCATGGCAGGGTTGGGTTGATTCCCCCCCCCCCCTTTCCTTTTAATATGTCAAAGAAAAATGCAGCAGAGGGCACTGTGTTGTCAGGATTCAGGGGAACACTTACTCCATCGCACTGGGTGGCTGGGAGTAGCCTCCTCCTGATGCCTGTACAGCTAAATAACACAGTAGTAACAGCACTTCCTCTGAACACGAGGGTTGCAGCGTTTCCAAAGCAGTCTTTTTTATGCTGCAAGGACTTGGCTGGTTTCGTTTTGAGAGTACCTGGGAAGTGCTAGCATCAGGGTCTTTTCCTGTAATGTGCAGGATCTGAAACACAGCCGTGTTAAAGGCACAGTGCCAAAGACGGATGACACGCAGTAGGCAGGCTACCTGGAATAATGTCATGTTTTGTCTTTCATAATAGGTGGCTCTTCCAAACCTTTGGGATTCCCATGGTACTCAGCAAATTGAATATTGGAACATTGTTCGAGGGAAGCTTGTTCAAAGAGAGCAGGAAGGTGGGCCCTGGGACATGGGAGCAGATGCTGGAATGCCACTTGTTGGAAGTCCCTGTTCACACAGAGCATGTCAGGGAATGTTTTAAAGTGTCTCCTAATAAATACAGCCTTGTTGAAGGCATGATTGGAGAGAACTGCATAGAGCAGGTAGCATGCAGTGTGCTCACAGCACTGAGCTCTGCTGCATGGCTCTTGCAACCCCCTTTACCTTTGCTAATGGCATCTGATGCATCCATGGGTTTAAGAGGCCCTGTTTGGATTGGCAGTGCAAACCCATCTCCCCATGCCAGCCTTTGCTGTTAAGATAATGTCAGTTCATTCTGGATGCTTCAGGTCAGTGGTGAAGGTTTCTCTGATGGGTGAGGACTCTGCTGGAGTGGAGCAGGGGTTTGGTCTCATAGACTATACCCATGCACAGTGAAGCAGAAGCCTACAAAAGAGGCTCATGAGGTCAACTAGGTTGCTCTTGTGCTTGAAGTTAAGCATGTGCTTGGTTAGATACATGATAGTAGGATCATAGAATCCCAGCCTGGTTTGGGTTGGATGGGGCCTTAAAGCTCATCCAGCTTCAACCCCTGCCACGGGCAGGGACCCCTTCCATTGGAGCAGCTGCTCCAAGCCCCTGTGTCCAACCTGGCCTTGAGCACTGCCAGGGATGGGGCAGCCACAGCTTCTCTGGGCACCCTGTGCCAGCACCTCAGCAGCCTCCCAGGGAAGAGCTTCTGCCTAAGAGCTCATCTCAGTCTCCCGTTGGGCAGGTTAAAGCCATTCCCCTTGGCCTGTCACTATGTGCTCTTATAAATAGCTTATATTTAATTCATAAAGCTGGATTACTGGAAGAGGGAAAGAGACACAAGGAGGAGGATGGGATGCTCTGGCACCGTCCTGCCAGGGAACTGCCAACATGGGAGAACATGCTAAGGGTGAGGAGCAGGTAGAGCCTTGGAGAATAAAGCTAGATCCCATGGGAGCAAGGAGTTCAGTCTCTCCTGTTTTGGGTCAAAATCAGATGTCCCATTTCAGTTCATGACCTTTCAGATGGGTTATTAAAGGAAATGGGAAGTGGAGAAACAGCTATAAAAATGAACAGCATTAAAAATCCCCCCAAATTAGAAGAGGAATAAAAGGAAGAAGTAGAAAGCTTTCCGCTCTCTCCCTCACATAATTGATGTTTTTATCCCAGTAATGGTGACAGGAGGTGGTCAGATGGCATTATTTAGCTGAATGGCCTGCGTCTTCATGTGTGCTCAGATAAAGTGCAAAATGACCTTTAAAAGAAATCCATTTTTAAAGATTCTTTTTGCTTCAGAAAGGTCCAACTTCAGCAGCTTGGATTTAATTCTGTCCTCGGGGGAACTGGCTTGTGGGGAGGGAAGGCAGTGCTGGAGGTGTCACAGGAAACTAATGGCAGGGAAAATGTCACTTTAAGAGCGAGTGGAAAGCATGTGCCACTGCAAGGAGGAACTGAATGAATCCTCTTCCCCTTCTTCCTTTTCTCATGCTTGATTTCTGGTGACTTTTCTTCTCCCTGCTACTGCCCCTGCTTATGTTAACACCAACTTATTAAGTGGCTCATTGGTTAGGCTGAACCCGGGACCACAAGAACAGGGATGCTGAAGTGGTTCAGCTGCACACACTTACAGACACAGGCATGGGAACACGAGTGTTTCCAGCTCTAGAAACAGACAATCCCCACCGTGCTCCTTGGGAAACACAGGCTGTGCTTTTTCCCCTGTATCTCCAGCAATTGACTGCAAGCATCTCACAGCTGTGAAGGACCAACAGGAACATAAGCACCAGCAGATAGGTACAAGGCCAGGGATTTCATCACTTCATAAGGAGGAGATTCTCTCCTTAGTGCCCACTCACACCAAGCCTCCTTTCCCCACAGCACATGGCCCTCCTGGGCTGAGCATTTCTAATGTCAACCAAAGTCTGGTTGCAGAACTTCCCAGGGCACCTTTATTTCCTTGCACTTGAAGTGTCCAGCTGCCTGTTGAAGTGAAGCTGGAACTGTGCTGGCAGCATTGGTTTGGCTTAGTCCTTTGGTTGAGCTGTTGACAAGCTAATTCACACTGCTTCATTTTCCCTGGAGATCCCAGCCCTCTCGTGGCCTTGTTGGGAAGAATAAAGGAGATTGGGATGGGGATAGACAGCCAAGACTACCTGTGTGTTGGCCAATATGGGAGGGTCATGGAGGATTGACTCCTGCCTTGGAATGGAGGCGTAAGCTCACTATGGATTGATGGGTACATGGTACTTTGGATAAGCTTTTCACATAGCCCCCTCTGTGCCTGGATCTCGCTGCAGGATGATGCCTGATGGCTTGGCTCCCTTCGCTCAGCCCTGGTGTGTCTCAGAGATAATGTCCAACAGGAGATCCAATTAGAAGCTTGACTGGCTAACCAGAAACAGCAACTGAAGGTAGAAGCTGGTGTGCCTGCTGTGGATAAAATAGAAAGCTCTACCTGCAGATCCATCTGAAGACTGCTATTGGAAATTACTGTGTCTTGCTTCTTTATTGCTATGGAATAGTCTGCTGTTTCCAGGCCTTGCATGCAACAACTCATTCACAGGAGTCCACTCTTTGTTTTCCCTCTTGCTGCTGACAAACACAGTAGATCTCCCTCTAAGAGCAGTTTGTGTTGGAGCTGGTTATTATTGCGGCAAACAAGGAATTCAGGTATAATCCCATTGGCCTCTGCAGGAAGAACCTGGACCTCAATGTTCTGCCTTCCTGGAACACTTGGAATCTCCACTTCTTTGTGCATCAGGTAGTCGTGAGTCTCGGCTGTCTGAATGACCGCAGGCACAGTCAAAGATGACTTTAAAGGCTGGATAATGTGTTTCATATTGCATAATCCTGCAGTAGCCTAGAGGTTTAGAGTTGTTTTGTACTGGGTTTGATGTAGGGCTTATTTGAGGCTTTCTGGAGAGATGTTGCTTTCTTAACTAACACCACAGCAGTGAACGAGCTGCCCTGCAGAGGACCCGTTTGCTTGAGGCTCTCTGCATACAAACCAGTACTCTGGGGGGGGGGGGGGGGTGTCTGTGTTTAGACATGCACAGGGGTGGAGAAACACTGCCCTATGGATGGGAACGCACCCCTGCACATACATGCAGGTACTCTATGAAACTGCCACCTGAGGAAAGATCTGTATCTTCTCAGGTTTATGTATATGGGCAAACACATGCTTGTGCATGCAGAGGGAGAACTGCCTGTCCGCAGACACAAAGGCATGTGTCTATACAGAGATGGGCAGGAGCAAAATCATAAATGCATTTCACTTAAGAGGCATCTTTTTATAAGGTTTACTCATGTAATGGTGCATTTGTCATTGCCTGCAGGCTGATTCTACTCAGACCCCTCGCAAGGGAGTTTCACCTTAGCCTGTGTGAACCCATGAACGAAGGGTGCAATCTAGAGAGAAAAACATAATGTAAGAGAAATGTAGAAGTCCATTTTGAGCTATTCGCTCCTCCCGTTCCACCCTAACCCTCCTAGTCAACTCATTAAAGGTGCTCCTGCTGTTTTTACTCCTCCAACATCATTCCTGATAAACTTTAATAAGTAATCAGGTGTGATCAATGCCAGCTACTTACTCCTGCTCCTCTTCTTACTGTTCTGGTGCAGAGTGGTTCTGTATAAACAGCCTCCTGGGGCTCCTGCATTGATTTGTTCTCAGCTGATCTGAAGCTCCAGCCATTTGCCTTCTTTCATTGTCCCTGGGAGAACCTGTTCTAGAAAAAGGAGGATGCTGTGAAGGCAACTGCTGGTGTGGGATCTGGATCTGAAGCCTGAGACAGCCTCCGTGGGGATACGGTGTAGGGTAGACATGGCTCAGGTTCAAGTGGGGAGATTCAAAGGGGGCACTTACATGTTCTCTTTTTTTGCATCTATTTTAATGCATTTATTTCTATTGCAACTGGTATCCATTACTTTAAAACTACTGAGGAGCAGTGAGGGATGTTGTGGATCATGGTGAGGCACTGACACAGGCTGCCCAGAGAAGCTGTGGCTGCCCTATCCCTGGCTGCAAACACAGATGCAAATAGGACGCAATAGTGCGCCAGTCTCTCAAACAGGAAGAAATTAGCCCAGCTGCAGCATCCTTGTTCATTCCCCATTTAGGGAAATGAAACTCAGGGTCTGTAGACCCATGCTCGTAGTTCCAGTGGTGACCCACTCTTCCTTCTAGCTGAGACAGATGATGCAGTGGAAAAGCACCAGAACTCTGGCAACTCTGACAACAGCGACAACTCCCCCTGCCAATTCACAGTGTTTTTGTTTGAAGCCTTGGAATCAGGACTCTGTAAGATACATAGGATATGGAAACTTAGCAGAAGGTTAAAGCACCAAGTATCAGAATACCTGTGTTTCCAGCACATCTGTGCTTCCAGCACATCTGTGTTTTCAGCACATCTGAGTGTTCAGCTTGGATTAAGTGCTGTGGCACCCTTTGATACAGGAGTCACCTTACAGCCTGCCTGGAGCTGTCACAAACAGTCTGCTTCTCTTTGCTCCCTTTCCCCTTGTGTCCACAGCCCATTGCAGCAGTGATGCTGAGGATGAGGACAGGGAAACCCCCCGACCCCAGTGTGCAGCCTCCCTGCATCTGGGAGAATAAAATCTGCTTCTCCCCTCAAGCAATTATAAGTGATAACTATTTTGCTATTCAATGACTGTGATTTCAACACTCGAGGGGTTAATGCAGCAGGGAGGCAGCTGATGCTTTCATGCCGGTATGCTGTATCAAACAGCACCGTTTCCAGGAAGATGAATATCCGTAACCAAGTAGCACAGCAGAGCCCAAAGCCTGTTCAAAAGAATTCCTTTTGATGATCTGGTTTTATTACTTTCAATGAACTGGAGTCTCCAAGGTACCGGTGAATAAGGGATGCTGTAAAGCGGCATCTTGTATACATGTTTCAAGCTGCGTCTGCTGGTGCTAAAAAGGATGAAAGAGAAACTGCTTAGCAATGACCCTAGGGCCTAAACCCAGCTCAAGCTTCCACAGGGCTTTTGCTGAGACAAAAAGAAGATCTTAACCATTTGCACTGGGACATGACAACTGGGACGTAGCCTACATCATTCACGTTCCCACTGGGAAATCGAATCCATTTCCAGGATGGAGCATGTGGCATGTGTTATAGGTTTCATAAAAGCTCTTCTGCAACTGGAGAAGAAAAGAAGAGAAATGTCAGCTCAGGAAGAGGTAGATGTGAATTATGGGGCTCTGTGCTAGCCGGAGAATACTTGTGATTTAATAATGCACTGGGTGAGACACTATACTGGTCAGAAACCCTCTGCAGAAATATAGTGCTTAAATTCACCATTCCTGTGTTGTCTCTACACGAGATGGGGATTTGAGTGTAAAAGCCAGCTTGGAGACCCACCTGGGAATGTGGTTCAACGTAACCCCCACCAGACACGCAAAGGGAGGCAAAAAAGAGGGAAACCTGATCAAAATCAGCAAAAGGAGCACCCAGTCCTGCTTTGTTCTTCAGGCATCATCTTGCCATTAGTGTAACAGCATGAAAGAGAAGCTTCCTGGCTGCAGGCTGGAGCTCATGTTCTGAATGGATAGGGACTGCACTGTACAGAAGCCCAGGCTGTTTGACCCTCCTGTTATCATTAAAGGACATCAGCTCCTGCCCTTTCTCCCTGTGCTCTGCATACACCATTATACCAATATTAGCCTGTGCACTGCCTCTCAGTGCCTTCGCTTTGGAATTCAAATCATGTGTATGTTTTATAAAAGGCTCTCTAGTGTGAGCCTCAGAAATACATATGCACTCTCCAACTGTGTGGGTTTTCTCTTTCCTGCCTAGTGCACAGATTACTCATTGTAACATGATAAATGAATGGGGCTCTGCAACCCTCTTTATAGTTTACAGTTTTTATAGTGCTTTGCCACCATATGTTATAAACTCGTGAAGCAGTTGTAGTGTGTAACAGGTTTTTCTGTTTGTTTAGTTATTTGCTAGGTCTTACAGCTGTATATACATGTATGGATGCGTGTCAATACAGAAGGGTGTTTGGTGGACTGAAGCCTAAGAGAAGATCAGCAGCATCTGGAGAGCACTTGAGGGGCAGAAAACAAGGATAGAAATATTGCCTTGGTATCTGGTGAGAAGTGAGGAGATTGAATAGAAAGCCTCTTCACAGGGAAAATTCACTTTTCCTGGTCGGTAGCATTTTGGGGCAATCTCTGCTCAAATCAACTCTATTGTAGAGCGAAGGAAATGCAGGATGTAAAACTGCATTGTGAAAAGCCTGGGGAATCTGCCTGTGATCCTGTAGTGCCCAGAGGGAGAAGCTGTGAGCCAAGGAATGAGGAAAACCAGCTTTTAACAAACTGGGATTTAATTAATGCTGCTCCATCCCTGGCAGTGCTCAAGGCCAGGTTGGACACAGGGGCTTGGAGCAAGCTGCTCCAGTGGAAGGGGTCCCTGCCTATGGTAGGGGGTTGGAGCTGGATGGGCCTCCTCTTGTGACTTCCCTGCAAGTACACTTAGGTTAAGTCTATCTTTGCTTCATCAGTTATGAATAGGGAATTCTATTCACTGAGTATCAGACAGGTTGATTTAATTCCCCCACGTTTCCTGGTGGGAAATCAAGCTGGTGTTTTAGTGGAAATCCCCAGACATTAAGCCTCCTTGCAGTCAAGGCCTGACAGAATACATATAGCTGCCTGATCTGTGTAAGCATGCATACTTTCCATATATACAAACACGGCTCCATGCATAGGTGTATGTATATATGTGTAAGCATGTGTATTTATTCTGTGCCTGGCCAGTTTCAGCATCTTAGCAATTCCACTCGCATTCCCACGTGTCTCCCTGTTTAACACAGTTGGACAGGACGTGTTTACACTTCATTTAAGAAACGCTGTAAAAACAAGAGGATCTTAATCATCACTAACCGTGGTAGCTGCAAATTAAATATCTGGGCTCTTGGAAGCTCATTCATCATAAATATCCGACGTGTCTGAGAGGGAGACTTAAGGAATCAGTGCTAGTTCTAGCTGATGGGGATCCTTAGGAGGACGTATATAGCATAGGTAAAATAGAGTAACATCTGTAATGATGGATCTGGTACTTCTAATAAGACTAGTTCCTAGTTTTTGTATGTCTTATTTTACCTATATCATGTATGTTTCCCATTTAGGAAAGAGCTTTGAGACAGGAGCCACTCTTTAAAGTTAAACTGAGGAAGGCAGGAGGGAATCCACATTAAGGGGTCAAACAGGATGGAGGTTAGATGCTGTCATAAAACAACAACAAGAATTCGCAGTATCCTTTCTCTGGCCACAGCAGATCAACCATGGGACCCTTTTGTGTGGTAGCAGTTGCAACATAGCTGATGATTCAGAGAAAGAAGACTAGCTTAATTAGTAGCTTCATTAAGCCAGTTTTCTGATGGCTCAGACTGAAGGGAAACTCTTTCTTTGCTCTCCTACAAGGGTAAATTATGATGAGTGTTTTCCCACCAGGCTGTTTTATTTACCTCCTGAATTTATGTTTGTGTCTATATTCTGGAAGAAAGCTAAGCCTAAACTCTGCATCCAACCCTACTGAATTTTGGCAGATGGAAGATGGATATACCCTGTCTTGCAGCACAAACTTGGCTTCGCCATTGTGCTCACAGGCTAAACACACCTCTCCACAGAGCTAATAAGAACCATACTTCATCTGAAGAGTATGATTTCCAGCCCTTGATTTTACATCAGACATGCCAGGTACTCAGCCCCTCCTGGAAGTCAGACCACTTCATTAAGCTCCTCAGCAAGGCTTTAGAGGGCTTGCTTCAGCTTTCTGCTTTTGAAATGAAGAAATGCAGATTTGCTTAATTGCCTGCATAAGGATTTAATTGAGGAAAAAAAAACCCAACCCCATGTTCACAGTAAGCTGCAGACAGACAAGCTGTGGATATTAACTTCATCAAGGCAATGCAGGCCAGTAACACCTTACTCACTGCAGATGCTCCTCAAAGCGTGCATAAACAACACTCAACACGCAGCGAAGCTGCATCTCCAGAAGGGCTGAGGTTTATGTGCTGTGCTGCAGTGTGGGGTTAGGAAAAGCAACAGTTGGGAGTTTCCAGAAGGAAACACAGCAATCTGGAGGAGCAACCTCTCTTTATATTATGCAAATGCTTTGCAAGTTTCTGTTGGGGGGGGTTACTTTGGTAGGCAGTTGGAGAGGATATGGAGGGACTGTCGCGCCTAAAACTAACATGACAGTGCATCGGCTCGCACTTCACCCCAAATAAAACCAGATTACTGATTTGCTCTATAAAAAGGTCACTGTCTCCCAGATATTTTTGCTCAAGAGATGTTACCCACCAGCATCAATACGGTCTGTATGAGGGGAAGCTGCTCTTGAGGGCCTGGGTGAGTGTGTGAGTGCTGGAAGAGGGGAGAGAGGAAGGAATACCTCCTAAAGAAGCTTAGAGAAAAAGGAGATAAAAGAATAAACCAACTGTCTCATCCATTTCTCTGTGAATCGAGAAAGATTAAACAATTCATTGAATCATTGCCAATCCAACGAGGCATTTACCAGCACAGCCTAAGGAGATCCTTAGAATAACAGTGGAGACTCCTCAGCTCTGACGAGACTTGAAAGGGGTCAGGAAAAGTGGTCTTGCCTTCAAGACCTGAGAAGTGGTGATGGGCACACCTTGTCCCTCCTCTCCAGTGAGTGTTTGCAGTGCTGCAGGATTTCACAACTGCTTGGGATGTAATTGGATGGAGAGATCTGGGGGGGACGCGATTGTTCTGTGATGGATGAGATAATGGTTGAGGTGTTGGTCTGTACCGCGGTGCTGCAGAGGCTGCTCTGGAACCAGCCCCGCTGGTGGTTTTGTTGGGTGTCTGAGCTGTGCAAAGGAATTCAACCAGACACAATCTCTTGATGCAGGTGTCTCCAGTCTTGGTTACACGCAGGCTTCTTGGGGCCGTCTCAGCACCCTGCTTGGCTCTGTCTGCATTTATTCACTGAACAGAAACAGGATTTAGCCTGCACCCATCTGCTCCAAAGGCATTCACACCCCTGTCTCTAGACAGCCCTCCTAAAGACATCACCTGAGTGCTCCTCCTCTTTTCTTTGTTCCTCATTGTCCTTCAGCCACATCAGGATTTCAAAGTGAAGTCTTGGAAGCAGGAACAAACTAGAAATGGACATAACATGCAGTATTTGCAGATCTTAGGTCTAGATGCACCCATTTTAATGAATCCAGCCTAAGGTCCTGTTTGAGCCAGAGTATTTCATTCAGTAATTCCTGAAGAATTCCTTTGATTGCTTTGATGTTATTTGACTTCCCCTTTGGCAAGTCGTGCTCTCCTGTGAGATTCAATCTCACAATTACCTGAACTCCCCCTGTTAAGTGTGGAATAGTCCTAACTCCCATGGAGTCTGTTGAAATCAGCTCCAGGCAAGATCAAGCCACGAGTCTAATCTCCCTCCTCCCCTCCTGCTCCCTTGCACATCCAGTTCTGTTGCTTGTTAAATCATGTAGTCCTGCCTTTCAGAGTCACCAGGTACCACATTAGTACTGCTGTGTCCCCCCCTTCCAACACCTCCAAGGTGAGCCTGTGTTCATATGGCAGATCCTGTATCACGCAATGCCTGATGCTAAGAACACTGATGCCATCATCGGATGAAACGAAGCTGATATTGGTAGTACATGCAAATCCAGCCAGGAGCCCACATCCCAAACTGCCATGTAAATCCACACTCTGACATCCGCAGGCACATGCCCTTGGTTCAGGATCTTACATATGTCAGAGAAGGCGATTGCCAGGCACTGACTTCTGGCCCTGATTTACAAGGGAAATCTGCACTGCAGTGGCATAACCTTTTCCTCGCCTTTGCTCTGAGCAGAGAAATGGATTGGTTTTAGACAACTTGGAGCATGTTTCCAGGGTTGCAAGTGATAAACCCAGACACAACTGGCCATCAGCAGAACCACAGTTCCTGCCTGTGCACCTGCTCTTAAACCCTCCCCAGTGGAAAGAGAAAATTGTGTTGCTTCAGCTCTCGGGCTTGTGTAGTCAATGGAAAGAATCAGGTTGGGCTGATGTGAGACTAGAGAGATCTTGGCTTCCCATCAAGGCTGCTCAAGTGATTCAATGTATGGCTATGGGCACTTGCAGCTCGATAATCGATCTGCTACAGAATACATGGCCTTCAAATCTGGCAGGGCATAGCCATGAGGCAGGTTTATTGTGCTGTTCCCACCTGCTGCAAAGGGACATGGTCCAGGTCTGGCCACATCCATCCCTGTGTCCCTGTGCCTATCTGAAGGTCTGTCAAGCTTCCTGCCTCCTCCTCTGTGCCACATCAGAGTAGCTTCTATCACAGTAAGGATGAGGAAGGCAAACAGCCTCATGCTGCACCAGGCAGCATCAGTGGCACTCAGACCTTCTTCTTGCCCCTGGGGAGATCTGTGCTATTTATCTCATTCTGAATCTCTATCTTAATATCTGCAGCTTCTTGTTTCAAATGATGAGTGATCTGATGACTGGCATTAACAGTAATTAACAGAAACTGCAGAGTTAGAAGCACTGACTGTATATGCACTATCTGAACCAGGCCAGTCAGTAGACTCCAGAGAGATTTATTCTGCATCACTCCCAGCCCTAGAAGAATGATGCTAAACTCTATCCTTGCTTTATGAAGCCTCTTATGGCACCCCACTGCTAGATTCAACAAACCATTTTGCATATATTTACTGTCTTCCTAGCCCATAAAAGCTTGCTTTCCTTTATTAACTACAGTTTACTGCCACTCTCAGCAGAAGCAAATACTAATGGAAATGAAACTGGACTCATTTTGAAGACCCCGGTATGCTTCCAGATGTTGTTCACATTGGCAATGTCTTGTCAGACTGTAATTGCATGTATTGTGATTACAAAATGGTTAATAAAAAGCGTCCTCCTGATGCTATCACTTCCTCCACCCTGTATAACCATTTTAATGCATGAATCCTTTGGAGGCTCCTATTGTTTCTATATCCCTGACTCCCATAAAGCCTTAGTGCCAGCAAGTGCTGAGCACCCAACACTTACTACACACCATGTGTGTGGTCATCACTCCGGTGATGAGTTCTGACAGCATAATCCTGATAAAGTTCATTCCTGACAGCAATATAGATATGGGTTTAGGGGAAAAAAAATCACACACTGGTAGCAGTGACAGGGTAACCTTTATCAGGGCACAGTCCTCCTAATTGCTGCAGAATTCCTGCTTTAGAGAGGTTCATTGGGCTCACAGTTGGCTCTGCCTCCACTTGCTTTCCTTCCAGTTTAACTTTGACACTGTAATTAATTTGCCCTCCTTGCCTTCCCCTTGAGGCCATTGCCTCTATCAGTCCTCAGAGCATCCCTCAGCTCTATTTCAGGAGCAGCTCATAGGCTACACAAACCTGTCTAGTGCTGGATCCCAAAATCTGGGCCATTCTCTTCTCCTTCTGTGCTCCTGGCCTCCAGAAACAAAATGGGTTTTATGATTTAGTGTCTGATTTCTATGCCGAGGATAGAATGATGCAATCACTCCCATTTGTTTCTCGTGGTAGCACCATTTGTACAAACGCATCCCTGATGATTCATAGGCGATCGGAGTTGGTAGGTACCAGGATGTATGCACTGAATGGCTTTTTAGTAATGTATTCACGAGAAATTAAGCTGAAACTTAGCAGCTCATTTTCCAGATGCCACTGATGCAACTGTCAGACAGGAACAACTCCCAGTGCCTGCTTGCCTGAGCCAGAATGGAACTGGAGATTTGCAAGTCAAAAGCTTTGGCGCACATTTTCCATCACCAGTAGTGATTTCTTTTGGCATTCAGCTTTACACAAAACCACTGAGAATCTGCTCTCTTTAAATTGGGTCAGTTTAACTTTGCTCAGCTTGGACACCCATAGGGCAGAGGCACTGAAAGCCACCAGCAGGTTGAGAAAATACCAGGTTTCGTTTCCAGCTGTGAAACACTGAAGCTTCCAGACCTCCTGCTTCTGTGTGTACGGTGACACTTCCTGGTCCTAATGGAAAACTTGCCATCCTGAGCACCTTACAGGCATGCAGTGAGAAGAACAGCCTACACCTTGACTAACACACAACCCACAGCAGACTCACACAGCATCAGGTGAAGCCACAGAGAGACAAAAGGTAAAGACCTCTAAACCAGCCTTTTGCCCCACCACCAACTCCCATTGCCCAAACATAAATCCCACTGAAAGTCAATGGCATTCAAACCATCTTGAAAGCTCAGAGCATTTACTCAAGATCACTCAGGACATGCAAAGCAGGGGTAGGAGCCATGTCCAGCACTTGGAAGTCCTTGGCCAAAACCTAAACCACACTCTTCTTGCTCCAGACCTGTCCCCATCCACACAAACTCATAATGACAAGGACTTGGAGAACGTGCTCAGGCATCATACATACTTTTTTCTGTGTGCAGAGGGGATAATGTTAATTACTCTCTATTCTGGAAAGCAATAAATAAATAAGTAGATGGAGATCCAGAGGAAAAGAAATAATCCATAAATTAGAAGCTGATGATTTACGAGACGCCACCTGAGGAAAATTCTCCATCTCCTTTACGCTTAGCTATTTCAGTGCTGCTTTCTGAGGCTGAGAGAAGGGCTCCTATTATGCAGATGAGGCTGGGATAATGATTTTGTGCTGCCTGGATTACAGAAGTGTATTTTGGATGCGGGTGTATTTAAAGCATCTTAGCAGGGCTCTGAGTTCCCTGCATAATTTGATGAGCAGTAAGTAAGACACAGGTATGCCATGCAAGCAGCAAGATGTTAAAAGGTTAGAGAACTGTATTACATCCAGTCATGTGAGAGAGCAAATTAACAGTGCTGTTCTTCCAAAGAGACATAGGCTGTAGAGGGAAGATCATCCGACTGGGGAAGAGAAAGCTCCTTAAGGGGAGACCTGAGAGCAGCTCCAGTGCCTAAAGGGGCTGCAGAAAACCTGGAGAGGGGCTTGGGACAAGGGCCTGTAGGGACAGGCCAAGGGGAATGGCTTTAACCTGCCAGAGGGGAGACTGAGATGAGCTCTTAGGCAGAAGCTCTTCCCTGGGAGGGTGCTGAGGCGCTGGCACAGGGTGCCCAGAGAAGCTGTGGCTGCCCCATCCCTGGCAGTGCTCAAGGCCAGGTTGGACACAGGGGCTTGGAGCAGCTGCTCCAGTGGAAGGAGTCCCTGCCTGTGGCAGGGGTTGGAGCTGGAGGAGCTTTAAGGTCCCTTCCAACCCAAATCAGGCTGGGATGCTGTGATGTTGATCTGACTGGGAGAGTTAAAAGAGACTTCCCAGCCCTCCCTGTTGAGCTGCAGGGACTCAGTTGTTCTTTCGGCTGAGTTTGAGTTTACAATTTTAATCCTTTTTTATGTATTTATATGAATACATGGCAAAATACCCCCACATTTATTCATGCAATGGCGTTTCCTGTGCTTGTTTGAGACATCAGTAAGAGAACCTTGGCCCCAAAATCAGTCCCTTTGGAATATTTCCCCATTAGTTCTCTCTGATAGCAGAATGGGAAGCATGACTCTCCAGCATACAATTCCCACTGACATCCAATCAAAACATCTGACCTAACATTTTACTACTGACACTCAAATTACAGGGCATCTTCTGAACAGCTAACCATTCCCTTTTCCCCTTTTCTCCCTTTCTCTAACTCTTTTCCTCTTTCTTCCCTGTCCCCTTTCTTCCTTTAATGCAATGTGTGATTGTTCCTTGTCAGACTGGAGCACGTTCCCATCCCGCTAAGTGTCAGCGTGCAGCAAATTGTGCTTTCCCTGAGCTATGGCTGATGGAATGAATGGCAGCCCGGAGATAGTCCTGTCCTTCACAATGCAGAAGGGCCCAGAGTTCCCACAATTGCTTTTCCTTCTGAGCGCATTATGGTAGCAGGTCAAGGGAGCCAGAGAGTTGGAGGGGAGAGAGCAGAGAATTAAAACTATAGTCTGGAAAACTTGGCAATATCCTGATTAGAATCAGATGGAATCAAAACAGAAAGGGCATGAAAAAAAATCATCCAGAAGAAACCCCTCTTTGTGTCAGCTAAATCTCATGTGCTTCTGCAAGGCTGTGGTTTAAGGCTTTAAGCTGCAGATGAAGCCACAGCTTCATCTCCTCCTACTGTGACGGGCAGAAAGGTGATGTTCAGTGGCAGCTCTTGCATCCTTAGTGCTTGTCATCGGATTTCTCTCCGCTCATATCCTCTCATACATATCCTGCATCTTATTATACATACCCTACATCATATCCTACATGCATTCTGTGCAGAGGGCTCCTCCTTAAAGGTTTGTCTTGGCTCCTGATGGTTCGGGAGTTCAAAGGCAGTGAGCTCTGCCCCAGCTCTTTCTCCGTTGGGAACCTGAAGATAAACCTTGTTAAACAACTTGATCTTGCTGCTGATGTAGTTTTAATGTCACATTTCCTAGGTAACGGGACCTAAACTGTCTTTCAGCATCATCTGCTGCAGAGATCCATGCCATGACCACTGTGGACACCTAGGTCCTAGGTATGGACACCTCGTATCCACACACACAGGATCTTAAACCACAACAGAGAGAGAGGCAAGTGGCTTTTTGTATGGGCCTCCCATCAGCTGCCCCAATGAATGTGAAAAGCCCATGAGACTGCATGAGGAACTGCCAGGGCAATGCCTGCCTCAACTTCCCTGTTCCCAAGTAAGGATGGGACAGAGCTGCATATCATTGTCCCATGACATACAGTGACATTACGTACACTGCCTCTACTCTTCTCTCACTTCAGTGTTTTTGTCTCTCTAGGCTGTGGGATCTTTGGAGCACAGATGTCTCTGTACCAGACCTACTGCACTTGGATCCCTATAGAATAACGCTAATATCAGGGTTTGTCTGTGCTCAGTGGCTGCTCCCTGGTGCTCCCAGTACCACAGCCATGGCCCTGGGCTCTGCACCCAGCCCTGAGTGTTGCACAAAGGTGGCAAGGGCACTGCTACAACACCAAAGAGCACAACCTGAGAGCATCTCTGGACATGGCTCCAGGGAGAACCTGCCTGCGATTAAACACTGCCGAAGACACGACAAGGCTTTCCTGAAAAGCTCTACAGCAATAAGCACTTTCCTGCCCTCCTGCCACCTCAAACAGTAACAGCAGCTGTTACCAAGCCAACAGGAAAGCAGACAAAGCTCTTGCACCAGGGCTGGGAGATGCACCTTAATGGTACTCACTTGCTGCAGTTTGGAAGCGCTGGCAGAGCAATCATGAAGCAGTTAAGCATCCTGGATGTGGAAACTCTGGATGCTCACGTAGGGGTGAGATTCCCTGCTTTTTCCACCAGAGGCTTTATGCGGACAGCCTAGAGATAATAACAACATGAGAACCAGGGGGACTTTCCTCGGTCCCATTTCACTTCATCTCCGTTGCCATGGGCTCTGAGCAAACAGACGGTTTCTCCTGACTGCCTGGGCTGGTGGCATATGGCTTTCTAAACGTGTTTACTTGAAAGGTTCGAGTTTGTATCCAGCTCCTAACTTCCAGCAGGTCCCCATCAGTGTGCTTCATTTGCCTGCCAGAGTGATGGGCCAAACACACTTCCCATCTACTTTCACTGCATGGATTCATGCAATTGTTTGTGTTGGAAGGGACCTTAAGGCTCATCCAGCTCCAACCCCTGCCATGGGCAGGGACACCTTCCACTGGAGCATCTTGCTCCAAGCCCCTGTGTCCAACCTGGCCTTGAACACTGCCAGGGATGGGGCAGCCACAGCTTCTCTGGGCAAGGCCAGGTTGGACAGGGCTTGGAGCTGGTCCCTTCCAACCCAGCCCATTCTATCCTATAGTTCCATGATTCTAGGCTATGCGATCTTCAGGAGCACAGATGCCTCTGTACCAGACCTATGACATTGGAATCCATATAGAGTAACATTAATTCTTTTCATTTCTTTCTTATCCCAAGCAGTAATCTTCCACCCCCAAGCACAAAAAGTAATGCTACCTTAGGAAATGCTGCTGTAGATCATTTCTCTGTCTTCTAAAGGGCTCTGTTATCCAGGGTACAGAGGCAAAGCAGGAACCTGCATCTTGGAGTTAAGCCAGATAAATTGAAAGGAAGAATAAGGAACTAAGGTTCACATTTTAAAGAGTGAGTTTGATTAAGCACTACTTCAAAGCAAGTGGTAGATTCCTTATATCCACCTGGCCTTAAAACCAGCCTGGAGGCACTTTCTGGAAGATGTGTTTTAGCAGACCCAGGTTGTTACGCTCAGCACAGGGTTATTGGGTGAAATGTAATGGCCTGAAATAAACAGGAGCTTGGCCAAGCTGTGCTAATGGCCCTTTCTGGCTCTGAGCTCTCTGACTCAATGAATAGCATGCATATCAATATGCATTCTCTAAAGCAAGCTACTTAAATACGTACCCAGCTCTAAGGTGGAAGTCTTCCAGCTCTCTCCTATAGGACTTGCCTAGTAAATCAAGACTCACATCCTGCAGGCTTGATCTGATACACCTTGAAGTCAGCAGGGATCTTTCCCCTGACCACTTCAGGCTGCAGATCAGGCTGTCAGGAAGACATAAATAGGTTCCTGCACCTCCTGGAAGTGCGTTTTCATGCTGAAAGCACTTTGCACTTGTCTGATGAAGGATCTCCAAGCACTTTGCAAACATTAATTCGCTACTTAATTAAACTTAAAACACAAGGCAGATGAGCTTTGTGTCTTTCTTCAAGCACCATTTATCAAAGGAACAGGTTGCGCTTGTCATGCTGATAACAGCAAGGAACTTTCCCTGCTTGCATTGTGTTTCTAAATCCAGTTTAAGTTGTTTTCCTTCAATATGAATAATTTGGGGAGCTGTTTCTGAAAGAACAAATGCAAGCCAAGCACACTCCCTGATTTTGTTGGTGGTGCTGGAAATTAGAGTACAAACGCTTTATCTGCATTACAAATACCATTACAAAGTGCCGAGGTGCTTTAATCTATCTCCTAGAATATATTTTTGTTATTATTATTCATGCTTGAAGTGCTTCATCTTAATGCTCACAGTCGTTACCGTAGGCACACACAGCAGCACCAACCCCAGCAGAGGCTTTGCTGGGGTTTGTTTTCTTTCTCCTGATGCTCTTATTACTTGGATGACATTAAAGCATAAACAAGGCACCAGATGTGCCCACAACCTGGTAGCTCGCTTGGTGAGAGGAAATACTGGATCGGAGGAAAAGGGGGTTTCTATGTGTGTGTGAATATTGGGATGTTGTCCTAAGTGCTGCTCAATGGTGGTATCAGAACGTAGATTGGAAAACACTGCCTAAAATCACATGGGAGGCAGCACATAGCTGCAGGGAAAGACCTGATGGCGCTGGATTTGTATTGGAGTTGGCTTGACTAATCTTCCAGCCCCTATTCTGAAGCACAGATACGCCTGCCTCCCTCTGGCTATTGAAAGCTAAAGGATGATGGATCCGAGGCTGCAGAATGAGGGGGAATTACTGGAGCTTCAGTTCTTTCCCAATGAACCATCTGCTTAGCAGCCAGGGCAAGTGTAAGGCAGGAGACCTCAGCTTTCCAAGTCTGGTGTCTCATATTTAATCCTTCCTACTAATAAAGGGAAACTTGACAGATATGGGACAGATACATTTAAGTATGGTGAAGAATAACATCCTGGGTGCTCATTACTTGCTATAAAACACAGCACAAGGTCAGCCTGAGACCTGGTGCACCCATAGACAGGGCTGCAGGAGCAGTGACCACCCCAAACAGGCTGCATATGTGGCAAAGCCGAGAGGTCCTGTATTGCAGCATTCCAGGACTGAAATGTCACCTAATGTAAAGCACTGGTTTCATCCAGGTAGCTGCAACTGGTGCCCTTTAGAGCAGCTGAAGGTCTGGTCCACAGCAACCAGTTTTACTCCTTGATATAAGGAAGTAATTCTTTACTGTTAGGGTGGTGAGGTACTGGAATGGGTTGCCCAGGGAGGTTGGGAATGCTCCATCCCTGGCAGTTTTCAAAACCAGGTTGGATGAAGCCTTGGGTGATATGGTTTAGTGTGAGGTGTCCCTGCCCAGGGCAGGGGGGTTGGAACTAGATGATCTTGAGGTCCTTTCCAATCCTAACTATTCTATGATTTTATGATTCTATGATAGCTCAGAAAGGGCTCAAATGGTTTCTGCATCATTTGAAAGCAGAGTGAATGGGGACTCACAGACATTCCTATCAGAACTCCCAACGCCAGCCTCTTTTATCTGATTCCCCTCTCTTCCCTTCTGTTTTTTAAGCAAAATCTCATTAATCAAGCCATTAGGAGGAAACGTTAGTATTTTGAGTGCATTTGCTATGTATGGACAGAGTCAGCACACACATCCAGCACATGAAAATTTGATCATCTGCACTTGGGAAAGAGATATCAAAAGGCATAATTTAATATGTTCTCATTGAAAAAATCATGAACTGCACATTCCTCCGTACTGTACATTCAACAATCCTAATTACTGAGGCTATTTACTTTAGGAGGATAATTCTCACAACCTGAAGGGTTAGAATGGGCTGGTGCAGGGGGGCTGGTTTGCTTTGGATTGGATTGCAGTGAAGGTCATCCTCCAAGACCACCACTGAACTTCAGATGGGGCCATGAAAGTGCTGTTTGTCATCATCGTTTCTCTCTCAAGATGGAGAAGGATGGAATTGGGCCATTGCATTGGAAAATGCCTGGCAGAACCAAAGCCTCTGTGATTTCCTGGCTGGTTGTGTTTGTATGTGGTTGCTGGAACCTACAGGCTGATACAAACCTTTCTCACTTGTGGAAGGAGAAACAGAGTTGAGGTTGTTCAGACGGGTCTGCAGATGGCCATCTAGAAGCAGAATGGCAAGTGCTTGACTGGAACCACCTGCAGCAGCCTTTGCCTTCAGTGTGTGTTTTAGGGCAGATAAGAATAGAGGGATATGAAATTATTGAATCACCTGTATTTTAGGCTGAGCTGCTCCACCAGAGATGCTGTGCAGTAAAAATTGCTTGTTGAGTCCATAAATACCTGTGAATCTCCTGTCTTGCCTCTCTGCGCCTCCTTCACCATAGAACTCCAGCCTGGTTTGGGTTGGAAGGGACCTTAAAGCTAATTCAGTTCCAGCCCTGCCCCATGGCAGGGACCCCTTCCACTGGAGCAGCTGCTCCAAGCCCCTGTGTCCAACCTGGCCTTGAACACTGCCAGGGACGGGGCAGCCACAGCTTCTCTGGGCACCCTGGCTCCAGAGCAGAGCTGCTCCAGCCCTCACAGCAGCTCCATGGCCTCCTCTGGACTTGCTCCAACAACTCCACATCCCTCTTGTTCTGCTGCCCCAGAGCTGGATCAGGACTGCAGGGGGGGTCTTCCCAGAACACTGCAGAGGAGCAGGATCCCCTCCTTTGACCTGCTGGTGATGCTGCTGGGATGCAGCCCAGGATACATATTCATGGATGAATACACAAAGGTGGTAAGCATTTTCCCATTAGAGTTTGGTGGACAATCCCTTCCTAAAGGGAGGGCATGTTCGTCTGAGGGAATGTGCTGCAATGTATGCAAATGTGTGCAAATGTATGCAAATTTGCAATCTACTTTTCCCCCACCTTGTTTTGCAGAGGATATTAGCAGGTATGCAAAGGTCTAAAATTATCCAATTGAGAGGAAAGCTGTGTGAGTGTCAGGAGGGGCTGGTACTCCGAAGTTTGGGGTTCATTTGAATGGATGTACACTGAAATCTCTCCTCCCACCCGTTCCTAATAAAGAGATTAATCACTTGCTCCCTCCCCTCTGTAGGAAAACCTAACTCATAAGCACCTAATTGGGCTGGGGGCAGCGGATTAATGTGAGAACTGTTGGCCTGCTGCTGCAATGGAAGGAGTTGGCAAACCTCACGGCAGAGCTCCTTCCGCTTGCTTTTTTCCCTGTGATTTGGAAATTCAGTGACAGAAGGATGGTTTTCAAGCTACCTCCTCTCTGGATTGCTGGAACACAGGCACCCAGAATTTGACATTTGGAACAAAACAATACTTGATCCAAAGTCATACAGCAACTCCGTGATTGCACTGCGGGGGTTTATCTTGCTCTTGTAAGAGATGTCTTTCCTCCCTGCTTGCAGGAAGCCAGAACATTCTGCACCCTCAGAACTAAGCAGCGGTGCATTGGATGACTCCCTCTATGAGCAGGGAATAAGACATCTTCATTACTTCATGTCATCATGTGGAAAAGTGAAGAAGAAACCCCCAAACCACCCAAATATGCAGTTATGCATGGAAGGAAACACTTGTAGAGCTGGGGCTTTGGTCTGAGCTATGACAGCTTTGTCTGAACCTTGAATGCATCCAGATCTGGCTGTTGGTGAGCCTGGGAGCACTTTGGGTTAATGGTCTTAGAATCATAGGATCATAGAATAGTTAGGGTTGGAAAGGACCTTAAGATCGTCCAGTTCCAACCCCCCTGCCATGGCCAGGGACACCTCACGCTAAACCATGGCACCCAAGGCTTCATCCAACCTGGCCTTGAACACTGCCAGGGATGGAGCATTCACAATTTCCCTGGGCAACCCATTCCAGTGCCTCACCACCCTGACAGTGAAGAACTTCTTCCTTAGATCCAGTCTAAACTTCCCCTGTTTAAGTTTCAACCCGTTACCCCTTGTCCTGTCACTACAGTCTCTAATGAAGAGTCCCTCCCCAGCGTCCTTGTAGGCCCCCTTGCAGACACTGGAAGGCTGCTCTGGGGTCTCCACGCAGCCTTCCCTTCTCCAGACTGAACAGCCCCAACTTTCTCAGCCTGTCTTCATACAGGAGCTGCTCCAGTCCCTGATCATCCTCGTGGCCTCCTCTGGACTTGTTCCAACAGTTCCATGTCCTTTTTATATCGAGGGCACCAGAACTGCACACAATGCTCCAGGTGAGGTCTCACGTGAACAGAATAGAGGGGATCTTGCATCTACATCATGCCTGAACAGCTCCAAGAGTCTGGATCTGGGTCCAGACTCTGCCCTTTGTATCGGCTTAGAGAAAGCACAAGGTGATTCTTTACCCAAACCATTCAACTCTCCACTGTTGTCTGAGCACAAGCAAAGATATCCTGGAGTGTAAGCACTTTGCTCAGGCCAGAGCTATCAAAAGATCGTGAAATCTTATCACAGAATCACAGACCTCCAGCAAATCCGTGTTCCTGTATTGGTGCCCTAGAGCTGGACACATTACCGCAGATACGGAGTGATGAGCTGTGCAGTGCCAGTAAAAACAAGGGCAGGAGAGCAGCAGTTCGAAAGGGATTGGCCACATGGGGCAGAAAACCTGTGCTCCCACTCCAAAGGCAGAAGCTCAGGGAGCCATTTCCATAGGACACAAACTGTGGCTCCTCTTCAACCCCTCCTTTATAAGAACCCCCTTGCTGTACACCCTCAAAGGAGAGAGATCCCTTGGGAAGGGCCAGCAGAGAGGTCTGAAATCGTCCCATTCCCCTCCCTTGCTCCTTGCCAGCTCTGGCGCTCCGGGAAGATGCTGGGGAGCGGTGGCCACAGGGTGTCACTCGCACCCCGCGAGTGAACCACCCCACGGCGCATCCCGAGCTCCTCCCGAGGCAAGGGGGACATGGGGGGGTGCCTGTGATAGATAGACCCCAGAGCAAGACATTGCAAACCTTGGTGCTGCCGGTCAGGAATCGCGGCTCTTTTTCACATAGGCAGGATTCTGCAGGAGTATCCAACCTTCCCGTTCCTTCTCCATCCCCCGGGATATGATTTCCACAGTCCAGTGCCATCACCATCAGGTCTAGAAGAGGATGCGGCTGGGAGTATAAAGAAGGGGGGAGTCAAATGAAAGGAGATTCTCTATAACTTGCACTATTAATATTAGCCTAGGAGACAGTTTGAATGGGAGACATTTGAATGGGCTTGGATTCCCAATGTCTTTTAATGGGAAAGGGGTTAGTATCAAATTTGTTAAGAACTGTTCCTTAGACCCATGGGATTTTTGTCTTTTGGCCGAAGTTCTGGAACATTTGGTTTGAGGAGCCGTTCTTATTAAGCTCTCTCCAGCAGTCTATCTGTCACAGGCGTTCCCTGCATCCACAGGCACACTGTCAAGTGTCTTCAGCTTTCCAGCTCAAAAGCCTTCACATTTGGAGTTGGCAGCTTCTGGCATGTGAGCCAGGTGGGAAGCAGATTCAGCACGTGGCTTCTGCCCCTGCCCGCAGGGCTTGGCCGGCAGCAGGATCCCTGCCCGGCTGTGCCCACTATGATTTCCAAGGAGTTTTGCTTCTTGACCTAGGAAAAGGGATTAGGCAAGGAATGGATGCACTGAGCTTTCCCCTTCTCCCTGTTTTAGCTGCATCTTGCCAGCCTCAGGCATAATCCCTCCTGCTGGGTCTGTAATTTGCCCATTTGTGTCAATTTACAGGTTAAAAAGAAGGGTCCCAGTCCTGCTGCTGCTGGGTCTCCAGACAGCTTGGGTAGAGCTTTCCACCTGGGTAGTCCCAGTGTTGGGGATATGGGTAAAGGACACATTTCCTTCTTGGCTCGGATCATTGTAAGAGCTTGGTCTGGTTACCTCTTGTCTCCCCTTATCTCCTGTGAGTTCTCTAAGTGTAAAGGGATGATAACTCATCTTCTTTTCATCTAGAAAGACTCAGCATGATCCACTGAAAAGGGAAAAAGAAGTAGGAGAGGACCCCCACTGCCCCCCTTCTAATACCTTGGCTGGCTCATCAGCAGATCTGTGCTGTACCTTCTCTCCTGGCTGTATGCAAACCTCTGTAGGGAAGAAAAGAGAGAGATGCATTTGAAAAAAGGGAGAATATCTGCTATTTAAAAGTCATAGCTGTCCAGCAAAATGCACTGATGTAATCTTTGAACTAATCTCCTCCTCACAAGCCTTCATGAGCAGCTACAAGAAACTCAGTCTGTGCAAAACACTGAGGAAATGGCACAAAGAATTCCTGTCCGCACTGCCCATCCCACTGCTGTCACACTGTGATCTGTTGGCTACTTTGGCATCAATAGAATCAAGTGAAGAAAGCCAACAGATGCATATGCCTTTTGTATAAATCTATTTTCTAACTTGTCTCCTTAAGCTACTCTCTATAATTCATATGCCATCACCAGGGATAGAGGTGCTGTTTAGTTTTGTTTGCTTGAAGGGAGTACCATGTATGCCTCCAGAAAAGGAGGAAGCACTGGAATATCTTAGACCTTGGGAGCAAAGGGCCCTGTCCTGGGTGATTCCCTTTCTGTTGCATCTCTAGGTCCTCCTGACCCACGGGAGTGGGAGATCAGATCTGTTTAGAGCATATGGAGTCATTCCACATCACTAAGTTAGCCTGGAAATAGGAGTTGGCAGTGACTGTTATCTATTACCACTCGACAGAGGGTTGGCTGCCTGTCAGATTTGTCTGTACAGTCTCCTTGCACAGGCATGTGTGTCCCCATTGCAGAATGCACCATCCCAAATGACATCAACTCTGCCTTCTCCACAGGAGCTGAATTAGCCCTAGAGACTCCCTCATCCGTCAAAAGCTGGAGCCAAGTCATGCTAGGAAAACAGCAGGATGAGGAAATGGTGCTTTCTGAGTCCCTCTTGCTTTATGGATGGGTCAAGACCTCCAATCACCAGGGTCACCAATCCAATTCGAGAGCACACTTAAGGAAACCCTGAGAACCCTTATTATCAGAAGGAGAGCTGCAATGCGTGAGATAGGAGGAGCTTAGCACAGCCCGGTGATGCTGACCTGGTCAAAGAACTTTTCCGTGGGTACGATCTCTGCGGCTGTCCCTGCAGCTTCCCATATATGCCATATATTGGCAGTATCTCAGAGGAAATCAGTATGTGTGAGTCTAATTGTGCCCGCACTTAACGCAGAGACCATGGAAGCTGTGAGCTGCTGCTTTGCAGTGGGACTGTGAGATTAATGCAGGGGAAGAGCACTGAAACTACACATATCCTTCTAAAACGTCTGGCTCTCTCACTTCGCTGGCCTCAGATTGGCTTCAGCTCTCACTGAAGCTGTGTTCTCCTTCGGCACAGATGTCTTTGCAGACATCCTGCTTATCTCCTCCATCCGAGGCCGAGCGACTCCAGCTTCCAGTTGGCAGAGACCATCAATCGAGAGATAGCCACCGAATCTTCCACAATAATGAAAATAATAACTCTTTTCCACTGGAGGAAGGCTGGAACCAGCTGAGCATTAAGGTCCTTTCCAACCCAAACCTCTCTATGAATCTTTCAGTCATCCAGCCCATCCCGAAACACAGTTTGCCTCAAGGAGCCCTATGATGCTCACAGCTTCCTAAGTGGGCACCTAGTTTTGAAAGGCTTCATCTCCACTTGCTATTTCTAAACATGAGGCTCTCCCCTGCTAAGCAAACAGCAAGAAACCAAAATGGAAACAAGGGAAAATATGACACCCTCTGCTAATAAATGCAAAGCAATGGAAAACAATTTTGCCAACTAGGCAACTCAAATTAGACTTCTCTCTCCGAGGAATATGGTCGATTTGTAGCTCTTATTACAGTGTAATGCTATTTCCCTAAAAGTTTGTGTGTGCATTTTAATGAATTCATAAAACCTGGACTGTAAAAGCCCCATGGGGGAAACCTGGCAGCTCTTTAATTCAGCATTAAAGCTCAACCGATGTCAATTGAATTGATTTCTGCGCATAGAAATTGCATTCGTTGAATGAAAACTTTAGCCCTTGCCATTCCCCCTTTTAAAGCTCACCGTAACACAATGGGCTCCTTGAGTCAGGTTCAATTACATGTTGAAAGTTTATAATCTGGCATGCTGAATGGAGGCTGTGAAATCAAGAGAGAAAACCTAGCTAACCTGATCAAACCCCATACCATGCCGGGCTGGGGCCAGCGGATCCTCGCTGAAACACAGGGACCGGCTCCTCTCAGCCTATGCAATGTGCACTGATTGCGGCCAAAGACTTCATTCTGGTAACAGCCCCAGTGACCTCAGTGTCTCCAATGGGAGTTCAAAGCTCTGACCTCATTTCCAATTTTGCCTCTTTTAGCCTAGGGAGAGCTTGGGATCCAAACAGGGATTGTAAAGGGAAAGGAAAGACTTGGTGGCTTTGCCGGGTTTGGATTCTCTTCCATATTATAGGCACATCTGCGTTAGGGTACGGCCCTGTGAATGGGAAGTTTCCAGCTGTGTTTCATGCAGGTTTACACATCCCTTGGCTTTTTGCTCTTAGCCTGGGGAAACTGCAGTAATCCCCTAAATTTTGACCCAAATGGAGCCAAAGCCAGGAAAGTTTTACTTGTTGGAAAGCTGTACTTGTTTCCACAGGCCCCTCCTTGGTGCACAGGAGGAATTGCTCACTTCTGCAGGTATTTCAGCAAAGCAATGCACAACAGATCCTGTGTTTCGGATTTTATTTCCCGAATTGCTCCCAGTTCTCCTATGAACATGGTGGAAACCTGATGAAAGTGGCCTTGTTCTGTCGAGGGTTAGGTTAACGGTAGATGTTCTCTTTGCTTTTCTAGTGTTTTGATGCTCTTTCGCTGCTCCCAGACCCAAAAGCATATGAACAAAAGAATTGTGCAATCTGCCCACCATTAAAAACCAATCAAATGGGCTCTTTCTGTATTTCAGCCTTCAGTAGAGAGTTGACATTTTTAAGCCCTTCACTTATTCTGAGCCAACACCACCATAGCTTACACAGCATAGAGCTACCCATTCAGTTTGTGGTCGTATATAAAGCATTATTCCCTAGTAACAGTGAAGGGTTGGTATGGTGCATTCCAGCCAACAGCTGCGGGGTTTATTACAGCCACAGATCCTCACACACCCCTCTGAGACAAGTGTTAGAATCCCTTTTTATAGATGGAGAGACTGAGCAATAGGGATGCTCAGCAACGTGGGAGGGGTGGGCTGGGGTTTGATTGCCAGACCTGTGCTCCATGGGGTTTCTGCACAGGGTGTATGGGACACGCCTGAGTCCCAGGGCCTGAGGTTTTGGATGGAACAGCTTAATTTGCTGTCTCAACTTGCAGTTTAAACCTGTGTCCCCACTGGTAACCCCTTGGCCAGTCTGGGGCTGCCTGTGGTCACTGTAATGATGTCAACCCAGCAGAACTTTAGTCTTTTAGTGATAACTGCAGGTCTCTGCTTTTATTTGGGCTGCTGGTCTAAGGGAAAAACCTCATCCCTATATGGCTGTTGAACATAGGTCAAGGACAAGATGTTGCACAGCAGCTGGGCTCAAAAGAGCTACCTGAGCAGTGTTTGTCCTCTGTGGTGCACATTAATAACCCTCTGGGTGCTGGGCTACCAGGTAGTCACAGGGCAGGCTCAAGACTGGTCTCCATTGGTACTGATCATGGATGGGATCTCTGTCCATCATCCACAAGCAGATTTCCCAGTCACAGCTCAAGAAATCTTTCCAAATCCTTGGAAAACATAGCCCAAACTTGCCTTCTTTAGTGGTGCTGTAAGAACTGAGCTAATTGCATAAATACATGTGCTTTCATTTGAGCATTTCAGTATGCACTATGTCTTTCACAGTGGTCCCAAATGACTGCCAAACACATGGGAGGTGTTTAAGGAATGGTCACTGATGATAATGAGCATCAATGATACAGAAGCAACCACAGACTCCAGGGGCTTTGAAAAGCAACCAATAATCTTGGGCACAGCATCACAGAAGGACCTAATACCCCAAAGTCCTGAGCAACCTCTCTGGAATCACAGCAGACTAATGCAGCAGGAAACATTCCTTGAAGTTCTATTTCTGTTTCCCTTTGCTGATGTTTAGCATCCTCAGCCTAATGCCATGTCCCACAGACTCACCAAGCAACCAAATAGCAGGGCTGCCTTTCCCTGTTATTGGACTTTTGGGCATACTTTCTTAGACCATGAACTATAGAGCCTGATAGGCTGCTATAGCACTAAGTAAAGGGGGTATAGGGGATGATGGCTATTGAACATGCAGAGAGCTAAGTGCTCTGTTGCCACGTGCCTGAGTGGGAACACACATTGATAATCAGTGTCCTTGGTGTCTTCTGACCTTCTTGTCCCAAAAGAATCCCTGTGTTTCTAACAAAATGCCAGGGGGAAAACACACTTGGAGTAGCCCATGTGCTTATCATTTTACAGCCACAACATACCTGGCTTTGTTGGCTTTGCCAAGCAACATGGCTTAAATGCAAGTTGCTTGAAAGAAAGGAATAGCAGGACTTTTTCCTTCCCTTTTTCCCTTCAAATCTTTTTTTTTGCTGTATCATCAACTTTCAGCATCCGGCAAAAATAGCCGTGAAATATGGAAATGCCTTGTTCATAGCACAGTGATTTTTAAAGGCTTCTGCTGTGCAAATGCAGCTGAGATAGGCTTCTATAGTCTCTTGTCATCTTCCACTGTAACAGCGCTTCCTCGCTATTTCACTGAATAAGCAGATACAACAGCAAACTATTCACCAAACTCCAACACCATCAAAAGCCCATTAAAGTTCCGATTTAAACTCTCCAAAAAGCATGGAAATTCACAGCAAAATAACAGGCACCCAGGATTTGTTCGCAGCTAGCCATCACCCTTAACATTACCCAACTGTGCTTGCATATTGGATGGATAGCACTTGCCTGCCAGTCTCTTAGATGAAGCTTTAAACTGAACTCTTAATAGCCTTTTCAATGCTGCTCCTTCCTAAACACCCTAAGGTTTTCCCTATTCTCCCTTTACTTTCATGACTATTTAGCAGTACATAGGCAGAGCAGGAGACTAAAACAATCCCCTTGCAAGAGCATTATACCTGGTTCACAGTGTCAGAAAGGTCTCTGTGCAGACAGCATCACTTACCTTCTTTGCATTGCCATGTAGTCATCCAACATACCTTCTCCCCCTTCAACCTAAGGGAGAGACTAAAAGCAACAGAACCATCTGCAGGTGAATTAATACTGGGGAAGTAAGGTGTGGCTATCAATTAATTAAGTCTCATTAAGCTCAAGGAGATGTGGCCATTCACAAGTCCAGCAGCAGTGTCATGTGATGCTTAGCATCACCAGCTGAAGCCCTTTTAATGTTTAATGAGGAAATCCCAATAAATGAGCTAGTGCAGTTTCCTCAACCCACTTTGTATTTGTATTGTAATTATCCTGGAGGAATGTTCTCTGCTGGAGCAATCTTGTGGCTGTTCCTCTAAATCCACCTGGCTTTGCTGCTGCTCTGCCCCTGGAACCAGCCTGCCTGATGTTCTGAGCCAGTTTGGTTGAGCTAAAATGGGACAAAAGCATCTCTTTCTCTCATTTCCTTCTGTGGTGGCTTGCTTCCCTTAACCAGCTCCCTGGGTATCTGCACAAGGGTAAATAGGACCACACTCTTGAAGGTGGCAGGGTCTGCTGCCATCAAGCGTCACCCTGTTGTACCCAGGACACTCGGGCAGGGAGCAAGAAAGAGTTTTACGTCAGCCCTTTCTTGAAAGGCTGCTCTTATGGTCTTAACTGGGCCTGATGGGCCTCTGGGTGCTTTACAGATTCTACCCCTACACTTAACCAGCTCAAACTGAAAATCAGGGAGCTGTATTACCAAAGTGAACCTGTTATTGATCGTTGTAGATCAAATGCAACTGTCAAATCAAAGTCAAACCAGTGAGCGATTCTCGGTATGAGACTGGAGCTATATTAGGCAAATCATCAACTAGGCAGCAGAAATAACCTCTCCTTATAAAGCCCTGAAAGAATCTGAGGAACTAATCCTACATGTAGTTTGGAAATGGGAAACTCAACTTTATGCCTGGCTAATGCCACTGCTATTCCCCTGCACTTTGCTACAGCTGGAAATAATGCAGCCTTTGAATGTGAGATGAGGGCAAAAGATGGAGACCAAACAAACATTATTTCCATCTGCTACCCCTAAGCAGAAAGAAGCTATATTCTGTTATTCCATTAGGAACACAAGGAAGACTTACATTACTTCACTATCTCCTGCTTGGAACAACAAATCAGGAGTTTGGGAGGCAGTTAGCTGGGTCTCCATTCCTCTTGTGCATCCTCTGTACCACAGTTTGCTGTCTCTAGGTACCCTTGCTGTCTGCAGAGACAGGAGGCTATTTTGTGCTTTATTCACTATAGGCTGTTGTAAAGGAGAAATCTCTGCCCTGTGGGCTGTCCTAGATGGTTTTATTTTGCACCTCTCAGTCTATAGCAGAGCCAGCATCTGTCTCCTTTCTGCACATCCCCTGCAGGGTTCAGCACCTTTCTCCTCTTCTTTTGCCTATTGCTGCTTACTCTATTGCAAAGGTCTTTCTTGCTGCCCCTATCCCCATCCCTCTGGATGCAGCTATAAGAAGAGCCTCATGCACTCTGCTTTTGGAAGAAATCCTGCAACCATCATCACGTATCCCAGCAGAAAATCCTTGGAAAGGGCATTAGTGTTATCACAACCTTTGTGATTCTGTAAAGCATACGAAAGGTGGGATGAGAAAGAGAGGGGAAAACTCTGAGGACAGCTTGTCCTTTTGCCAGCCCTTTTTCTGTGTGAAATCCTGTACTGCATGTGGAGTGCATTAGTATTGTAAATCCTTATAAATGTCTGATAAAAGAATCAACCTGTCAAATAAATGAAAGTCTCCATATGCTGGATGCGGAAATGCAATCTGAAATCCTTTTAAAGAGAAGCTGATAAATAGTGGGAATCCAGAGTGTCAGCAGAGATAGAGCTCAGATCACGCTGCTGCCTTTAATCTGATCTCCAGGAGAGCTGTAGTAAGAAAGGTCACAGGGCCCACAGGCCATTCAGATGTCATAGAATCATCAATGGTTTGTGTTGGAAGGGACCTTAAAGCTCATCCAATTCAATCCTCCTTCCACTAGAGCAGCCCCATCCAACCTGGCTTTGAGCACTGCCAGGGATGCAGCAGTACTGCTTAATGTCCTCTGAGATGGGAGGCCTGTGGCAATGCAGGAGGGTGCTGACAGCAGTGCAGGCTCCACATAGGCATAGAAACCTCCACTGTGCAACCCCAGGGTAGATTTCACCCAGCTCAAATCAGTTTGCCAAGACCTTCCCACCACAGGGAGCTCCTTGTCGCACATCTCTGGCTGCCCCACTGATGTGCAGTGTTTGCTATGACCTTACCAAGGTGCATGAGCAAATACAGAGAGACTGGGACAGGAGGACTGAAGCCACCCCTTTTCCACCTCATGCCACATCTCTCAGGCAACATTTTGTATCCCCTGCAGTCGAGGATAAAGTGGGCTGCTGGCTATTAAGACATTTGGCAGGTGGCATCACAAAAGATGAGGCATAATTTGCAGCTTGGTCTTTGTCCAACTTCCCTGAACTCTGCTGGATCAGGCACTCACTGTGCTGAGCATCCCTGTGTTCTGCCTGGGAGATCTCTCATCTCAGGGATGCAATCACAGCCTTGGTTTGATCCTGCTTGGTAAACGGCTGGGGTAGTTGTGCTGCTGGAACAAGGGGAAAACAAACACACACAGAAGGGGAGCCCAAATTAAAGCTGCTCTTGGGATGTTGTGGCTCGGCTGGAAAGGAAAGGACATGAGAAGAAACTTTAATGATAAGAAGCGTAACTTTTAGTAACTGATTTCTTGTCCAAATTATTATAGATCTAGTGCACAATGGTCATTAAAGACCATGTTTCAGCTGAGTTTAGTTTTACTTTTAGTGTTTGTTGTGTTTGGAACCCTCTGGCGTTATCTCCTGCTTCCTCCCTTGGCTAATGTGTCTCGTGAGTCCAGCCAGCTCCCCTTCTGCTTCTCTTTCATTCTCTTTTGCTTCTATGTGCCTTTTTAAAGCTCAGTTTCCTCCTTTTTTTTCCCTGCTTTTCTCCATGCTGTTGTCCCTCTGCCTTGCCAGGGCACCTCCTGGTATCAGCACCATGCTGCCCAAGCAAACCGGCATCAGCCTGCAGGGCTGAAAGGGACCACAGGTATTCATCTGTTCCTTGTCCTGCTACATACAGGAGCAGCTTCATTTCTGCCTTTCCTACAAGTGTCTAGGATGATTTTGAAGTTTCCAATGACAGAGACTCTGCAGCCATTGAAGGCAGCCTCCGCCAGAGCTCAAATACTGGGTTTCTGTAAATCAGTGTCCAGTCACACAACTGCGTATAACTGGACATCTTTAGATGATGCCTTTCACCTTCTTCCCCAGCTCTTGTGTCTCTATGATGTATTATGACTGTAGCAGAATGAGCTCAGGACTCAGCCCCATTGACATTTGGGGCAGCACCACAGAGCCTTGATGCCCTCCCAGGTTCTGAGGAGGATCAAAATCCCATTTCCCAGTGCCTTTTGAAAGCAGGCCAGATGCTCAGCCAGAGCAGATCCAGGAGGTGTCAGAGTTCTCTGCAGAGGGAATTAAGGCGGGGGGGGAAAGGAAGGTAATGTCCTTTCAGGTAATTCAAACCAGTTCACTTTAACAAACAGAGATGTGATGCCTCAATTTGCTTTGATTTTGTGTCATATTTGTAGAACAGAATATAATGAAAAAAAATAAATGGAAAGTAATTTCCAAATGAAAACCCAAAATGTTTCACTTGTGAAATGTTGAAAAAGGGCATCTCAACCATTTCACAATGATGCTTTCAATCTCTTTCCTTTTTCTTTTTCCAAGGCAAGAAATGCATTGAAAACAATCCTCATCTGCAGAACTTTTCCACAAATTGACTTTTTTTCACTGAAATTCACATATCTGTAAAGGGTTTTTGTTAAAAAGATATATCCAAGGATCTTGAACATTAATTTGTTGTTCGGCCTCAGAGCACTTCGGAGAGGTAGTTAAGCGTTATGATCCTCATTTTGCAGAAAGGGAATCTGACTCATAAAGAAACATAAAATGCAATTGAGTTCCCACTTACTTCAGTGGAAGAATTGACATACCCAAGGTCAGAGAGAAAGTCAATAGCAGAGCTGGGGGGGTGGAAACAGGAGTATGGAAACCAGTGGCTGTTCTGCAATCACTCATGCAGAGGGAGCAAAGTCCAGAGTCAGCAGTGTCCTCTCCACTAAACCCTTTCCTCAAGCTGGAAGGCAAAGTGAAACCAGCCCCCAAATCAGAAGGGGACTGAGATTTTTCCGTCTCAAAGATGCACAGAGCCATGATTCAGCTGCTATGTGTTGGATCCCATTGGTTTCTGAGTAATAGAATATGCCTATTAACTTCCACAGGAGGTGGACCAAGCCCTGTGAACTCTTGTGGCTTAACTTGTGGTTATCGGTTTCTGCACCAGACCAGCTCCTCTGCTCATGCCTCAGAAAGAAAGAACAAAGCTGTCAGAAGGCAGTCATGTTTTATTGCACTGCTGAATGACTTATTTCTGTATTAACTCTGAAATTTATAGAGTTAAATGTAGAATGTACCTGGCATTGAAAAAATGTATCAACATAGAAAACACCAGGTTTTAAGATACTGTCTTGTCAGCCCCTACAAGTTAGTGTGCCTTACAGGCATGGCTGTTAAATCCCTTCTGACGCTGGATTGATGCACCATGTGTGGCGACACAAGTCATAGAATGGTTTGGGGTGGACTCATCCAGTTCCAACCCCTGCCATGGGCAGGGACACCTTCCACTAGAGCAGCTTGCTCCAAGCCCCATCCAACGTGGCCTTAGTATAAATATCCCAGCCTCCCTGTGCCTCACGCTGGCACCTATCCCACAAACCACGTAATGCTTGTTTCTCTGCCAGCCAGTGGTTGTGCTGGCTGTTTTCCCCATCCAAAGGAGGACCATGGGTTTGCAGACACCAATGTGAAGTCCTGCAGTGGTAGCACAGGGAAGTGGCCTTCAATAGAGAGCGAAAAAGAGCTTTTTCCCCTCTGCCTGCCCCTATATGATCATGTGCATTCCCCTGCACCTCCAGCCCTGCACCATCTCCTCTCCATCCAGAGCTGTGCAGACAGCATTCAGGTGGCAGCTCAGCCCTCCTGCATTTACCTTTGCTCCATCACTTAAATTGGTCACGGGTTACTGCAGCAAAGACACGTTTTATGCTCTCCCTTCCCCCTCCCCATCATTTGGATTCACATAATCAAGCGTCTTGCAGCTGAAATTGCTCATAGAAAAATAATTTGAAATTGGTTCATTAATGCTCATTTACACAGAATTCTTAAATATGATAAGAACATGAGAGCAGAAGAGAATGGATCTGAATGAGAGTAGGAGGAGGTTGAAAGCAACTTTCCCATAATTGTGAAACCTTGTGTCTAAATATGTTTAGGCATTGTGAAAAGTCAGTTTAAGAAGCTAGGATACATACAGCCACAGCAAGGGAGGAGATATCTTAGAGCATGCAGGCATCCCGTAGCTTAAGCTTTTTTGTTTCCCTGCATGGCACAGGATCCTGATGCTGTTTGATAGCCCCTCGACAATCAGTAGCTGCAGCCTAAGTGGAGAAATGGGATGAGAATGGTGTCTTTCATAAGTGGGTTCATCATTCACATGCCCATCTCTATTTGGCAACAAGAGAGGACAAAACACCAGGTCCCTCCCTCCAATGCTTGGAGCTGAGTTACACCAGCTAAGGGGCTTTGTATCACATCAAGTCAATGATCTGTGCTGTTGTATGGCACTGAAGGAGCTGGCCCTAGAAATATATCAGCCCTGTGGTGTTAGCCACTGTGGCATCTGAGAGATGAGCTCCTACATCTCCAATCCATTTGTTGTCTTATTCTACATCATAATGAGCCAGTGATGCTCTAAGTGGAGAATACTGTCCCTGATGGTGGCCCTGTACTCCTCGGAAGGAACTAAACTGCTCAAACACATCTAATTGTACAGCGGCTTAACAAAGAGGTCCTCTGGCAATTACTTCCTGAGTTAGGCACTGATCAACTTACTTACACCATGAAGCACGAGGATTGATAGCTCTTGTAATTTTATTTAATAAAGATCAATTTAAATAGCCTGCCTTAAAAACAAAGGGAAGGTTAATGAAGGTAGAGTCTTAAATGATATAGATCACAGCTCTGATTTTCATGCTAACAGAAAACAGATCAATGGCAACTGTGCAGTATAATTGGAAATGTAAGAAAACTGAACAGAGCCATACTGTGGAAAAGGTAATAAATGCTGCTGGCAGACTGGAACGGGGGCTATCCGAGCAGGATAGCACTGCACAGAAAAAGAGATGAACAAAAGTCTTGCCAGAGAAGAGGCAGGAGAGGTCAGACTGCAATTCAATCAATGGGAAGCATGGGCTCTTCTGTATTACTTTGCCAAGTCATATCAGGAATTGAAGCACAACAGAGTCTACGTCAGACCTGGTTCACCATAAGAGCAATGAACATCTGAAAGTAAGCACGCATGTATCTTTGAGCATCCATCAGGCTGGGCAATGCTCCTGCTCCAGGCATAGTTTCCTGGGACCAAAAGCCACAGAGCTGCAACAAGGACTTGGCAGGAGGTGGAGAGCAGCCCATGCAGGTGTGAAGAGCTGCAAAGAGCAGTGTTTTCACATGCAGTGAGGTGGCTGAGGTTGGTGGTGGAGGAGGAGGAAGTAACTCAGGTTAATATCACCCCACAATGACAAGGCGCTATGTTAACGCAATGGCATCATGGGGACAAGATCCCTGCTCATAGATGCCAGGATGGTTCAGAGCTCACCAAAGTGCTGCTGTGCTCCAGCGTGCCATTACCCTGCAGTGCCTGGCTGCTGGGTAAATATTCCTGCTGCAGCTAATGAGGGGGCTCATTAGCATCCTGCACAGCCGTTGATCAGACTTGCACACTCAGGCACGGGAACAGTGCTTATGTGCTTGCTTGCTTCCTCTTGAAGGAGGTGTTCAAAGTAGCTTGAGCCATCCTGCCCTGAGAAATAGAGGGCTGATAATGGCTAATTACTAATAAAAGGTGTCTGATAAACTGGGCACTGCTTATCTTTCTGACTTGTGAAGGCATCTTATAGTAAGTTAGACTGTGATGCTCATTAGAATTGGTCTTTGTCAACCTTGGAGAAGTCCCTTAAAGTCTCATCAAAGCAATCTGTGATACAGAGGTTGTTGTCCAACCTTTGTGTTAGCAGATACCTAAATAGATCTGTTCATAAAATGAGAAATCAGTCTCTCTATCAAGGGGATCACTGGAGTGCCAGGTACTAGGGTGTTTCTGGCTTTTTGGGGATTGAGAGATAAGTCAGCACAGGCAAACTTCAAAAGGTTGATAGCTAAGAAGAGCTTAGCATGTGGCATGGCTATCTCCCTGACCTCGAGGCAAGAAATAGCATGGGATCAAACCCTCCTATTAGTATTTCAGCATAGACAGCCAAAACCTGACTGCATGAAAATAAAGCAGACTAACGCTCAATCACATGTTTTCTGATCACAGCCATCATTCAGAGTTCATATTTAGACACCGTATTTGGGTTTGTTCTCATTTTATCCGGAGTAAGTGCTCAAGCATCCCTCTGTTCCACACACACAACAGGCTTGTTCTTTAGCCTTCACCAGTGAGCACCAGGGTTAGGTTCCCACTGCAGATTGATGCCTATGTGAGGGACTTGCTTTTTCTGTCTCTTTACTCTCTCTGCACTTGTGTGACACAAAAAACTCAGTTCTCATCACTCCACAGCCCCTGAGTATCTTTGGCGTGCAGACCATCTGTAACATCCCCTATCGCCTTGCATGAGGGGTAGCCAAAACTTGAAGTAAAATTAAATGTATGCTAGTTACATCACTCCACTGCAGCTGCAGAAATACTGCTTCATCTCTTTACCGGCTATGGATGTTGATAAAGAATGCAGATGTTTCCAAAGTACTGAGACAAGCTCAAAACGCAGCTGCCTTTGGATCTTGCCTTTGCCATCACTTGCTGTTCAAGGACTGTCCAGACTTAAGTTTGGGGATGTAACTTCCTCAGAACATCCTGATCTTTCATTTCAAGGAAAAAGGAATTCACATCTGAGGTGAGGGAGATTTTGGCTTTCTCCTCCCTGCTTGTTCTGATCAAATCTCAGCAAGTGCTTTTCTCCCTCCTGTTTTAATTTTGAAACTCACAATCCCCCAAATTGTATGCAGGCAGCCTCGAAATGCCTCCCCTGCCTTTATGGTCAGGGGAAAGAAATGAACACCTGCAGGGTACAGTCAACAGTACCTCGTGTTGCAGAATGCCAGTGGAAATGACAGCAAACAGGGGAAGTGTCTTCTGCTTGCTTCAGTCACTACCCGAGGGCTCTGCATTGTATCACCTCCACTTAGCAGAATACTCCTGTCCTTATCTCCTGGCCGTTTGCACAACCACTAGGCAATTGGGTGAGTGTTTCAAGAAACAAAACCCAAGTGTGTGACCACAGAAGGACCTTGCCTTGGTCTGCTTGACTCACCTAAAAGTTGAGTCATCTGTGCCTAATCTTGACACCAACGCACTCTATTAGTCAATGGAGAACACCTCAAAGTGCTATTCCTTTCTAAGAGGGTACCCGAGGAGGATGATATGAATAGAGAATCACAGAACCACAGACTGGTTTGAGTTGGAAGGTACCTTATAGCTCATCCAGTTGGGCAGGCATTCCCTCCACTAGAGCAGGTTGCACCAACCTGGCCTTAATATAAATATCCTTACATGTAAAACTTAAATAGACATTGACAAGCACACATAAATATTCCTATGAGGGATCTACCACTTTTACTGGCAAAACCTACAGTCTGAAAGATCTATTTGAGCTTTGTTGGCTAGACTCCTCTCACACCTGCATAAATCAATGGGAATAAGTGCATTGAAGTGAAAGGAGTTATTCCAGTGCTGAGCAATGCAAAAGCAGTACAAGCCAGCTCTCTCTAATACTTCTCTGTCTGCTGCCCAGACATTAAATATTATTCTATGGGTAAATCCCAATGGCTTTAATCCTTTCTGACTTCCAGCACTGTACTCATGCCTAGGGGAAGAGTGACCAGGGAATTTGGGAGTTGAGCTGCTGGTCAGAAGCACGTCCCATTCCTCAGTCAACATGTGCCTCTGTGTCAGCATCCTGCTGCCACTTGTGCCCTCTCACAGCATCTGAAGAAGTTCCTGTTATATGCCCTCAGTGCTTATTCTATTCCAATCCCAGCAGATGGTTGTGTCCCACTCCCTATCCTCCTCTTTTCCACTTCTCTCCGTCTTGGCTTGTTGGCACAACTTCTCCAGCATGTCTTGGAAACTTTCAGCATTTCACTGGCTCAGCACGTCACCTGGATTTGTCCCTTCAGAGCCATCCAAGGAAATCTTTGCTTGGGGGGCAGAGCCACATATATCATCCGGAGTGTATCTTGGTTAGGGGGATGTAGTGAAAAGCACCTGTGTGGAGGAGGGATGTCTTTCAACACATCCATTTACTGGGGAAAGAAATATGGCAGGAAGAGGAGGAGGAGGAGGAAAAGAAGTTAATTAGCTGTGTAAGCTCTGGAAAAAAACAATATTAAAGGAGTTAACCCTCACATATCCTTTAAATCCCAAGGCTGCTTCCTTGCTCTTACATGTGTGTGTTCACTAACACACAGGTTCCTACTGCACCCTGAACTGAGTGAGATGCAACAAACAAGCCTGGTTGGGGGAGCAGGGGATACAGCACCTCAGAGAAGCTGTGGCTGCCCCATCCCTGGCAGTGTTCAAAGCCAGGTTGGACACAGGGACTTGGAGCAAGCTGCTCCAGTGGAAGGTGTCTGGGTGAGCTTTAAGGTCCCTTCAACCCAAACCAATCTGGGATTCTGATCTCTCCTATACCCACTCTGTAGCTCAGGAAAAGTGCCCATAAACAACCCTGAAGCGTGTTAGAAAAGCTCAGTGAAGTACAGGAATACAAAGCTTTCACATTAGGGCATCTGTGTCCCTCTCTAAACCCCCCCAGCACTGACAAATATTTGACTGCCTTACAAATCTGCAGGCACAGTCCCTCCTGACATACCCGTCTCCATTGCATTTCACTCTATTAATAATCAGCTGGCCTGGGAGATCACTCGCTGTTTGCAATGCAGTGATAAGTGCATACTTTGGACAAACAGAGCTTGTTAAGAAAGACTTTTAGGTCTTCTTGCTGGCCTTGTTGCTAGGGAACTGGAAAAGCTACTGAAAAGCTGCTTGAGTGTGGTGGAGTATATTGCTGGCAATCAGTGTCACTTGCCCTAGGTGATAGCCTGCAGCCTTTAAAAGCACTAGAACGTACCCCAGTGCCATCATGTTAGTACTGGAGATGTGAGGACATGCAGTTAATTAAGTGGCCTGTATTTGGATGCTTGGAGCTCATCAGGCCAGTGCAAATATGGCCACTTAAAAGGAGGAATGTTTAAGACAAAATAGGCTATACAAGTTACTGGCCTGGCTCATTGTAAGTCAATGCTGATCAAGGTGTGAGTTTGCAGCAGGGAGATAGACATCTCTCATGTGTGTCTGCGATACTGGCACAGCCCTCAGTCTCACATTGTGTTCCTAGGTGTGCAGGATGGCAGCTCTCCTCACCTGGAGTCACCACATTCACGCTTTAGTCACGACAATGTTCAACTTTCACATATGTCCAGGTCCTTCTCTATAGGATATAGGTGCACCTTAATCTTATTACTAACTATCTGGCTAATAGTCTGTATTGATTAACTAACAGAATTATGGCTAGAAGAGACCATGGATACAGTGTGCCCATGTGCCAAACTTACCTAGTTACACCCAGATACCCTGTCTTCATAGCAAAGACTTGTGCTAGGCAGGATGCCTCTGGCCTTGATATGGGAACAGTGATGGTTCAGAGCCCACCTCTTCCTTTCTCTCCAAAGGTGAATCACAGCTACTGCTGCTCTATTCCCACTTAGTTTCCTGTAATTTAGTTTATGGCTATTTTTCCTTGCTGGGCTTTCCTTTAGTACCTCAAACTCCCCAGGACTTTCTCTTCACAGAAGCTGTCAGATTGCTCTGAAGTGCTGCTCTGTTGTTGGCTCAGTGAGTTCAACCCCCAGAACTAGAGGACCACTTCAAAAAAGCCATCCAAAAGTGACGGCAACCTTTCTGATGGTGTAAAACACACTGTATCCATCAGCAGATATGTCTTCATAAGGAATCTTCCCCCACCGGCATAGGATGAAGGCATCGCACCCACCTGGGCAGCCTGCATTCCCTCCCTCTTGGAGCTCGGTGGCATGAGCTTTCCTCTCTGTGCCTTGAATGAAATTAAGGCTTTATTGCTTGTTCAGAGGAAATGAGAACAAATCACAGGTGCCACGCAGTAAAAGGAGATATGAGGAGGGGAAGTATGGCGTTCAAGGGTGTAATAAATGTGTTTACTGTTGTGCTGTCTGCTCCTAGGACTGGGTATCAACAACGACATAGTGCAAGGAGAGCAAAGGGAGATTAAGATGATACCAAATACATGAAGGGATGCCGGCCTCACCACGAAAGCATACTCAATTGTGGTTAAACAAAGCAAGGGATGTAAATTCAAGAAGTTTGTATGCTCAGATTCAAGCTGATGCAAGTGTAATAGACCTCTCTGTCACCTTCCAAGCAAAACCATTGCGTAGCAAAAAGTTTCTCTCTCAAGGCCAAACTTAGCATGAAAGAAGTTGTGCATCAAGACTTGCACAAAGGGAAACTGCTGGAGCACTGCAGATGCCCTGAAGGATTTTACTTGTGTTCTTGGTGGTCCTCTAGAAGATTCATGTAAACACATCGGCACTTCAGGGCATTAAGTGCCCCATGTGCATAGCTCCTACTCCCAGTGCTTTGTCATCTAAGAGGCCAGTGCCTCCTTAAGCTGAGGGTGTGTAAGAACAAGACCAGAGATGTGATTTTAGCAGAGGTTTCATTCAGCCTTATAAACATCCCACTGGAAATTTATATTCATGACTGTGCTGCCCACGTACTTTCAGCCATCCTTCTGCTGCTTAACATGGAACATGTCTGAACTGAAATAAAGCTGTCAGTATTCATTGTGCTCCCTTAACTCTGCCTTTTAGTTGCCAAGGCTTCACTTTACTGTGGTATCTGGGAACTCAGCAGTCATTAATACACACTATCCCTACAATGCTGCTGAAGGGAGATGGGGCAATACCATGTTGTTATATGGATTTGGCACTTAGGCACAGAGTAGATTTATCCACTTCCCTAGGGTCAGGGTATCCAAAATACTCCACTCGTGTCTTCTTTCAGGGCTATTTTTCAAAGGCCTTTATTTTGCAGAGGTCTCAACCAGGAGGGTAAGGATGAGAGCAGAAACTCTAAAGGCACCAAAAAGGTGATGCTCACCATGCACTTCTCTGCTGGAAGCAGTGGTCTCAAAGTGTGACCCCTTCCCACCTCCAAAACCTCAAGCTATGGATGAGCAATGCCTGGCTATGTAACAGGTACGTGGTGGGGAGTTACTGGAAGGAGCTGGAAGCTGGTGTCCACATAGCAGAGCTGTCACCATCACAGCTCACGTTTCCCCACACGCCTTGTCCTGCTCTGCAGTATTCCCATGAACTCACCCAAGCAGCAGGCCCTGCTTTGTGCTATGAAGATCAAAGAGTAGGTGTCCAGAATGAAAAGCTCACAGTTACCATGGGGCCTGCCTCTCAACATGCTGGGAATAGAAATGTGGCAATCAGCCTTTGGGATGAAATCATATTGGACATGCTGGCTTAATCTCTAAAATATGAGATTGTAAGGGAAGAATTACAGCTAAAAAGCATTTTACATTTTAGAAAGCTGCTCTGACCCGTGCTGGATCAGGAAAGAGGAGAAGAGGGGGGGAAAGTCTGTGGGATGCAAAAGATTACAGCCAGTTGGGTTGGGAGAGAGAATAGCAAACCCATCATCAAACAAACAGCCTCCTCCTCCTGTCCTGTGCTGCATGGTACTGTTTGAAAAGGAAAGGCCCGAGTTTGTCTGATTTCAATTCTCAGGATCAAATTATTTGCTATTTGCAAATATCTGGATGTTATTTGAGAATCTCCCCAAAGCTTCATGTATTTTAGCCTAACTCAGACGTTCATTTCACAGTCATGCTTAAGTGGGATACAGTGCAGCACTGAGTGAGCTGCTCTCCCAATATACCTTTATTTAGCCAGGCCATTGGAGAGCAGAAACAATAGTCCATAGCTAGCCAGCTGCAAAACATGAATAACAAGCAGAATAAATGAAAAAACAAGCAATTTGTGGGTTCCTTGTTGAAAAACATTTGCAATTCAATGACTTATTTCCTAATGCACATCCCAGAATGGATTCTCACCATTCTGTGCTGTGGGTTGCAAAAAAAAGAGTCCCAAACCCTGAAAGTTTTGGAAGCTTTGTGTTATTCCCATGTCACTGAGATGACAAGGATGCTGAAGGATGCCACCCCGATGGCTCTCCTTGAGTTTCTTCGTGAACACAAAAGCATGGCAGCTTGCTGTCGCAGTGCTTGAACTGCATCTTGACTATATGGCAGAAAACCACCAAAAGCAGAGATTTAAGAGACCTTTCCCCTGCTTCACTTACCAGGAAAAGTTTTCTCCCTTCGTTGTTCAGTATTGTGTCAAGCACTAAAAATACAGAAATGTGAGTGCTTCTTAGCTTTCAAATATTCAACACACTCATTATTTTTGCAGGATCGTGGGTGTTTATGGATGTCACATCCAGGAAGATTAGTCCTGAAGTGCTTACAAACCATGTAAACACTGTCACATAACAGGATATGGAATAAGGTCTCCCCTAGGAGCCTAACCCTGGGCAAAGGGGTGATGGATGGACTGACCCTTTAGGCCATGAAAACCATCCCATTATCTTCCTCACCGAGAGGAGGATGGATTAAAGGCACTCAGTGAGGCTCAGCAGGAAGCTAAGTTTATTAACAAGGAGCAGGAAGCACATTGTGTGTAAGAATCTCTCTACTCTTGTACCTGGAGGGAACATTAGCACTTATCAGCCTAATATTTCACTGCAGTCTTTCTTTCACAGGCTCTTGCTTCCTTTTCCTCACACAATAGCCTGATCATTCTGACAGACAATTGGAAAGATGTGCCCAAAAAGCTTCTAATTTGGATGAATTTGGGGAATTCATTCTCATCTGGCCAGCCTGATGAGAAGAGAGGAAAGAAAATAAACAGTAAGTGAAGCATGGTCAGGCTAAAACCCGTGCATTAGGTCAAAAAAGGAACAAATCTCTGCAGGATTGTGAGGGGAGATTCTGTTTTAGTGGTGGTTTTATGTACAAAGGGAAAGGTTAATAGAAGGTCTGAACAGAAAGGTTCATAGGAAATTGTCATCTGTATGTATTTTCTTTCGGAAGTAACAGTTTGCAGGAGCCAGGGGAGGGGGTAAACCAAGAAAGGCCAGAGGTAAATTGAAGGTAGAACAGCTTGGAAGAACTTAAAATCAGGGAATGCAGCTTTGGGATGGAATGGACTCCTGAATGATGCCAAAGTTTGCCCCGATTTTGTTCTGGAAGAAAGGGGATGAATGCTAATATTGAAAATACCATTGGAATACATTGAAGATACCACTGGGAATACATTGAAAATAAAATTGGGAATAACAAATTCTTATTTTCGTTCTCCAAATTAATGTTCATTTAAACCCATTTTTTCTAATTGAAATGTCCATAAAATAACAACGAATCTTCAAACAACCACTGCTGATCTAGAAAGTCTAAATTACTCCTAAATGAATCCCTGGCGGGTAGATTTCCTTTTGCAAGGAATGAGGTAGGTTTCCATGCTTGGCTTTAAACCAGACTGGAAGCAAAGGTAAAACCAGACAATGGTGGGCAAAGCCCAAATCCCATCACTTGTCCAGGGATGGTCTCTGCATTGAGCAACAGCAGAGGAGGCAGGTGCTGGGTCTGAGCTCCTCTCCAGAGTGGTCTCCTGAGCGGTCTCAAGAGCAAACTACTCTCATGATAAAGGGCTTCTTTTCAGTTTGATTTATGTTCTGCTTAACATCATGTCTGTTGGACTGATCAGACCAGAAGTCCTCCTCACCCTGTATCCTGTCCCGAAATAGAATGGATTTTCCAGGGAAAGGAGATAAAAAGCAATGCCTGGATAGACTGTTTTTTCCAATCACATTGACTCAGCCCTGGCAATGAGCCCTTTAAGGGATTTCTTGATTTAGAAACTGGGATCTAATGGAATGTCAGCAGCCATTGGAGTTCTGCTGGGCTCTGAGGGCTTCACACTGCTCCAGCGTGGGTCCCTTGCAAGGAGGCAGCCTGTCTCGTGATGATCTGTATCATGGGCTGCAGGGGAATCTCTGTTTGGTGCCTGAAACACCTCCTCCCTCCTTCTCCCTGATCTTGGGGCTGCAGGGTCTGTGTGGTCTCTGTCTATTCTCACTCCTTGCTATGGCTGCAATTGCTGCTGCATTGGCTCTGTTGGACATAGGGGAACCTTCTAGCAGTTTCTTATAGAATCCACCCCTGTAGTCCCCCTGCTACCAAACCTTGCCTTGCAAACCCAATAACACAATGGTCCCAAGACTGACACTGGACCCATTTGGTTTCATATGCAGCCATGAGCAATAGTGATCTGCAGTAGCATCTCTTCCCGACCATTGCAGGGGCATAGGACAGCTGTGAGGCTGAGTTATGGAGTAGACTTCATTGTAGGCTGGAGAAACCAGTGCTCCCATTTCCCTCTTTGGGATGTGATTAATACTGAACCTGCCTTAAATCTATAGTCAAACTCTAAACTCTTCTTGCTCTTAACAGTTTCTCCTAACACAGGTGTATTAAGCCTAGGATTGCAGTGAGATGCTCAGGAAAACATGTTCCTCAGCCAGGAGGGTTGACATAGGAGAGCATTGCCATAGGGTCTGCAAGCAGTGCTGCAGGGTTGTTTGTGCTTGTGTTTGACAAAGGCATGTACGTGTGACAGGATAACAATTCATCTTAGAAACTAGAAAGAAGCCTTAAAAAGATGTGCTTTCAGTGACCATAGGGATATGACTTGCCAATTCATTGTGATGGGGTTCCCTGGGATTGGGTGCTCACTTTGGAAGCCGTGTGCTACATTTCTAAGATGGTTTACCCAATTTCCCAGGATATTGTGTCATATCAGCAGAAATTCTGCATTATGCAGCTCTTAAGCAGCAGAATTTGACACTTCCATTGAGCTTTAAAGAGAGTAGCGTTGGTTCTTCTGATCCTGAGACTTGCCAATAACTCAGGAAAAGCAGGCTTAGCCAAACTATAGATACAGCAGTTTGCTGCTGGCAGGATACTAGCTGAGCTTTTCAATATACATTCACAGGGAAACACAATGCTCTTCAATTAGTTGGCAAACTGCAGCAAGAAGAATAGCGGAATGTTGAGCATAGATATTTATCTGATCATTATCATGAGTTGCACTGTGAGAAATAACGACAGGTTTGCCATTGAGTTTGAGCAGAGAACGCATTTGAATGTGAGAACATAACCACTTTTGTCTTGGCAACATGGAGAGAATTACCATGGAGAGATTAGACAGCCTCAATGGGTGGATAGGTGGGTAGGTTGGTAGGTAGAGAGAAAGGAACACAAAGAAACCTGAACAGAAGCGAGATAAATGAGGCTAGTGAAATAAAAGGGGGGTGTAAATGCCATTTCAGGGCTTTCCTCTGGTAGAGCTCAGAGTGCTTAAAGAAAAAAGACACAAGGGTTTTCTCTACAAGGAGAGTTGCAAAGGCAGGAGGAGAAAAATGGGTACCCAAAAGGCCAGTGCTCGAATTAGGAGCAAGATCAAGACCGTGTTGCTCACTCCATGGTGCTCTATGAGACAGCACCGAGCACATTTAGATGATGGGAGAGCTCCCCACCAAAACAGGCGAGATATTTCTCTGTGCAACTGCTCTCTGAAAGCCCTGCATGGTAACTCATCAGGAGGGAGAGCGGTGGGGAGGTGCCACTGCCAGCAAACCATGGTAAGATGAGTTGCTGTGCTCCACGATGGATCATCCCCCAGCTGTCCATTGCACTTTCTGCCTGAACCGCTGCTGTCTACAGAGAATGTCAGGTCCTTGGGGCCTCGTCTCCCTGCATCTCCCCCATGATAGCGAGGGCCTGGCAAACACCTTCCCAATAAATCATTGTTATAGGAAGGAAGGGAAGAGGCAGGGAAAGGGCTTTGCAGTGATCCCAGCAACATTCTGCCTCCAGAAAGCATGTGTCATGGGAGAATATCAAAATGCTTCCAGGAGCCGAGGAGGCAGATGCAAGTTAGAAACCTTTGAAGGAGATGAATAGCAGGAAGCATCTCTAAAAGACCCACAACGGCATTACTGCAGAAAAAAAACAGCTGCAAAATGAGGTAATGACTCTTCAGTACTCTCCAATATGCTGGCACAGGTCCTCTGTGTTTCATCTCGCGATCTATCAATGTAACATTAGAAGATCTTAAAGTGTTTACAAGTGGATGCAGGGTGAGGCCAGTGGCCTCCTGGGGATGCTGACCTCTCTTCTGCAGGAGGCACACCAAGGCGAAGGCTGTCCTTCTCCATGCACTAAGTAATAAAAGAACCAGACCCCACTGTGGTTTTTTCCTTCTGAGAGTCCCCTCCTGGGTCCTTACTGTAAAATTGCCTCCTGCCACATATGTCTTTCTCCTCGGATATTAAAAAATAATTAAGGATAGAAAATAAGAACAGAGGAAGGCTGGAGGGCAGGAGAAGGGAAAGCCCTGTCTCATTGTGCCCCTCAGGAGCCAGTACAAAATCACTGCTGCTCAATGCACAAATGACATCCTGATTTGTGAATGATCTGAGCTGCCTCTCCCAGTGCAGCACAACCCTACAGTGCCATTATGTCCTGCTCTTTCTCTGCCCCACTTCAAGGGGGTGTAATCTGCTGTCATCCAGGGCAGGACAGATCCCACCTGGAATGCGAACTTCATTGGCACAAAGCCTCAGAGGGGACTGACTCAAGCAAGTGCCTCTTCTTTATAGAAAAGGGAGCATTCTGCATGCAGGCAGCGGCAGAATAGACGGAGACCTGTCAAAAAGTGATGCATAGGCAGCTAAGTGAAGCTCAAGCATTCATAAAGAAACAATGTTATCAAAGATGAATAGCTTGAAAACTGCTTTTAGGAACATTTACACAGGGTTTCACCTCCTGGCAACACAAACGTCAATGCTGTTCTGGCAAGCTGACTCACAGCAGAGCAGGAGAGCGCTGCGGAAGGCTCGCGCTTGTTCTCTCCTTCCGCACCAAGGTCTATGCAGAGGTGTGCATGTGTGCAGGGCTGGGGGTGCTGCACTGAGGGATCACCCTAAATTGGCTGAGAGAGGAGTTGTTTTCAGACTCTTTGCCGTGCTTTATTAACGTGGAAATTCAATAATCTCATTAATTACAGACAATAATGTAAGGTGGATCCGCTGGGCTCCTGAACAATTTGAGCTCTCCTTCTGTGGGTAATTGCCAATGACATGTCTGAGAGAAATATCACAATGATACATAACAAAGGGCAGCGCAGCTTTACAGCATAGATCTTGTTGCTATGGGAACTTGTCTTTGCTCCTATCCCGGAGTTAGATGATTTATGTATGTGCAAGAGTTCCTTTATTTTAGGGCTTTTGCAAAAGAGAAAAAACCCTATCAGATCTCTATCCACATTTATCCACCCCCTTATCTATCCAGTTATCTAATAATTCTTTCTTCATTATAATTACCTGTCTATTATAATCTTTATCCATTGCCTCATTCTTCCAAATATTCCACTCACTGTCTACTTGTGGGGCCAGGACACAAGACAAGCTGCGAGAAGAAGGAAATGTGGTCATCAGTTACGCTTTGTGTGCACTGCATGGATGTGACTACCATGGAACAGTCAAGCTGTGCGTTGTAAGCCCCTGCTGCCCTAGTGATGCTCCCTGTGCCCACAGGCAGCAACGTGACAAAAGCATCTCCCTTGGTTCCGAAGTTAAAGGGAATGGTGGGGCTGGAATAACCCTCTGATCTCACTCCTTGTGAATGGTCACAGAGTACGAGGGTCTCCTATAGCTGTGCTGGGCAATGAAGGTGGAATACGAGGAGAAAATGCTGTCAATTCTGAAAGGAGTATTCGAACGATTGCAGTTGGAGCATAACTCCCATTAAGAGACCTCTTTGGCCTGTTTATCTTGCTACCTGTAAGTGGTTTCCATGGGTGGCCAGGTGATGTTTGGCTGAAAAGTGGGAATACAACCTCTCAATTCGAAACCAGGCGGGATTTGGCTGCAGCTTTTTGCTGTCTTTGCATTTCATGACTTGTTAGCCATTACCTGGGTCAGGATGTACCTGAATTGAATAGGAGTTTGGGTGGCAGTTTGGGGGGTAGTTTGGGTGCTCCAGTGGGACCATATAACCTAAATGTGCACCAGTGAGAAACTACTGCGAGCTTCGCTCTTCAATTTGGATACTTGCAATCACCAGAGCCCCATCAAAGATGGTCAGATTCTGGTGTGCACAAGGATTTGCATGATTTTGAGACACAACACTGATCCTGAGAGCTTTGCCTCGAAATTCCTTTCATTCCACATCCTCTCCAGTTACATGAAAACTCTTCTGAACACGTACGTGTGCTTCTGTAGGACGTTGTGTGTAACAACTCACAAGTTCAATGCATGGGAGATGTGGCCAGCAGCCACGTTCGGGCCCAGATTTGTCTTTAAATCAATCAAAACAAGACCCTGGGAAACCCCCTGGGGCTTCTGTTAAGCCACAACAGCATCTAAGATGCAAGAGCGCTCTTATTTCGCCATATGCCGCAGCCCTTCTCAAGGCTATCATTTGACTGGAAGAGCGACCATGATGCCCATGACTTTTGCTCACTCGATGGCTGGAAACAATTGCCTGCTAAAACGTAGCAGCAAGTCAGTGCTTTAAATTTGAAAGGTAAAAAAATAATCACGTGAAGCACTTGATCTTGAACAGAAAGTGAATGTGAGTCCATATTTATGAGCATTCTCTTTCAGCCTGGAAATTCAGTGATCAGTGAAACCTCCCTGCTCAGGGAGCTGATTGTGCTCCTGATCTAATCAGCTCCTTGCTGCATGGAAGCCTCTACCTATAGACCTCCCACTTGACTCTCCTCAGCCCAGATGTGGCCGAAGCATCCCTCTGCCTGCTCCCAGATGCTGAATCATGAAATGGAAGCTGTGTGTGAGGTGACCCACGATAAGCCAAGCCTCGTGGCCTCTGAAGCACCCTCATCACATGGACGGCATGGATGCAGAAACCACTTCCCTAATTCATGCTGAAGATAAAAGTTAATCCCTCGGCACGGCTGATTGACTCTTCCTAACAGGGCTCCTGCTCCTACCACGAGGCTGTAGTCAAGAGCAGCAGTTCCCTCCTCCCCTGCTCCCTCCCTCCCTCCCCTGAGTTTCAATTCCTTAAAGCTAATCAATATCCTTATTAATGTCCTGGAATCAATTACCCTAATAAAGCCTGGAGGGAGCCGAAGGGTTGCTATTCAGCGCTCACCTTTTATTATCCCGACTGTTTATTTCCCCATTGATAGAACTGTCTGACTGTATGACAGATTATGGGTGAAACTGCAGTACTCAACACACTTGTCAGCCCTAGAGATATGTTGTGTTATTATTACTATTTCAAGAGCCTTTTGCTTACATTTCCTGGTCGCATGGATGCTTTTAGAAAGAGTTCCCTGGCTTCAGTCTGCTGGAATATGATAGGGAATGCTGCAGCTCTGTGCTGCACATCAAACAGATAATAATCTGGTTTATCTATTCAATTAGAATATTGCCCTTGGCCAATGCACTGTGTTTATGCAGAAGGGAGTGCTCTGTGATGTGCAGTGAGATTGCAAGACACAGGCAGGGTGGATCACCTCATGGTGATTCACAGCAGAAGGGGCATGCAGGAGCATCGTCCCTAAAGCATTGGGGAGAATGGCCTTTCTCCTGCAGTTAATTCCCTCTTTTCCATATAGAAGTTATGCCAAGAGCCTGGAAGGGAAAGAGAGAGAAGACTACAATTCCCTCCAGCAGTGTGGCATCAGGGACGCGTTCCTGCAGGAGCAGGGGCATGGGGAAGCATCATGGGAGGGAAGGAGCTCTAAACGCTCCTCCGTCTTCTGAGCACTGAACTCAGTCCTTAGCTACAGAACATGTCTACATGTATATTTTAAGGAAATTCAAGCACATGGGGTTTTTCCTTCCTTCCTGGGCTTATTGATCAGCCATTTAAGAGCACAGAGTACAAGAGACTCCAGGTCAGGTTACCCTTTAAGATCATTCCAGCAAGGAGCTGAGGTAGGAAAGGAAATGAAAGTCTATAAATGAAATCAGCCCTTCCTAAGTGCCCTCCATCACCTTGCATGCAGTGTCCCTCCTGGCCAGCAGCCTGCTCTGCTCACCTTTGGATGAAGGTGCCCGAAATGCTTCTCTCTGACCACCCTGGGAAGGTTTAAGTGCCTGGTACAGTAAATCTTTAATCCAAAAGATGACAAGTGAATGGGGAAGGACAGACAGGGCCCTTTCCTACTAACTGGGACCAGAAGAGAAAATATATCCCTTCCTTATTTTCAGTTAACCAGTATCAGATAACACCATTCGCGCAGTCATCACACTGATAATGAGACAGGCCCCATTTCAGGGAGATTATTGCTTTATTATGGAGTGAGCATTCGGCAGATGTCTTAATTTTACAGAATTCATTTCACATTATCAAGATTTCTGTCCATCTTATTTGATCTAACGTTTGTTAGGAGTGATTTGTCTCTCTCTAATGCTTAAGACCAGTGCAGTCCAATCAAGCAAATTGTCTGTAATTTAAAGAGTTCCTGGGGGATTCGTAACAGCACTAGGACCTTTTGGGTTTTCTTCTGAAAAAGAGAGGAAAAAAACCACCCCAGAAAATGCATCCTGGGCTAATGATTTCTCTCATCCCAGTCTTCTTTTATCCCAGCATTTCCTGCCAATATGCCCAGATAGCACAATTCCAGATAAATCAGAAATGCACTGAAAAGTGGCACGAAAGCAGCGTCACAGAAAGGGAAAAAAACCCTTGTTTGAAGTTGTGAGCTAGCAAGAAGAATGTGAGCCCATCCGAATCTGAATTAATTACAGATTTTATTAGCATCTGATGACACCTCAGGGAAAAGTGCTTTTAAAAAAGCCTCTTTCTGTTTTAAAGGCAAAATACCAAGCAAAAGCATTTAATGCCAAAAAGTGTCGTCCCCCCCCCACCTTTTGGAGGGTGACACAGCTCTCCTCTGGCTGTACCAAATCACTGGTGATGGTGTGAACAAAGCCAAGCCAGGTGGGTATCTTCTTCAGGAAGGTACTGACAAGCCTGTGCTGATCTGGAGCTCACTTGAGTAAGCAAATAAATGCATTTTCCAATTGAACATCCCTCTTTCTAGTTTTGGCACTGGAAGGGAGCCCCTAAAGCTCTGCAGAGCTGAACAGTCCCGTGCTGGGTCACATAGCATCTGAGATCTCCTGCCTCTCCATGTCTCATCACATGAGTGATGAGCAAGAGTCTTGGTTGACATGGTCTAATGTTAGGTTTCCATCATGCTGGTTCTTAGATGATCTTAAGGTCCTTTCCAACCCTATCTATTCTATGATTCTATGAAGAGGATCAGGCCCCTGCTCTGCCTTCCCCTTAGAAGCATTGCCTCAGTTACCTGGGCTGAGGGTTCTGCAGAAACAACCTCAGTTAAGGAAAAAGGGGGTTTGGGGAGCACTTAAAGGAGAGGAATTTAGAAAACAGAGGCACCAAAGAGCAGCATGTGTTGCTGGCTCCACCTGAGTGCATCAGAAACAGAAACGCTGCCAGATTTAGTGTTTGCCACTGAGCCGTGAATTCCAAGCCCAGCTCCTTGGACGTGCTCTGCTGAGTGAAGTAAGGATGAAGGAAGTGGATAACTCCCCTTTGCATCCAGCTCTCCCTTCCCTCCCCATCCCACTCAGAGCTTGGCTTTTATAACAAGGCATTTTCCTCCCAGGCCGAGAATAGATTCCCTCAGACCCCAAAGGCTACGTGCAAGACATAGACACCATGCTCACACGTCAGTAAGGGCTGGTGTTTGCTAGTGCGGCGATGCATTAAGGATAATGACTAGAGCAGATCAGATATTTAAAGAAAACCAACCTATTCATAATTTATCTCTCTCAAAGAAAAGCCTTGGCTCTGTGGTACAACACTTAGCTGAGTCATTATATGTCATGTTCAAAGGTAGATGAGAGGAGATGTGTCACTAGAGATCTTGCTCAGACTTCCAGCGTAGTCATAAGCAATCTGGAGGAGCAAGAGAACTGAAATGTTAGAAGGCACTGCATAAGGTACGGCCTGCTAGGAGTCAGCATCATTTTGTAGGAGTCTGATTTGAGCTTTCAAAGCCTTGGTGAGAGATTTGGCAGTTGGGGAGAACCGAAAAACGAGTGTATCCCATGTGGGGTGTGAGACAGCACACGATGCTCTTTGGAGCAATGAACTCTTTAGAGTCCATTGATGCTCTTCGGAACAACGGACTTTGGAGATGCTCTTTGGAGCAAAGGACTTTCTGGTAAAGGAGGTTTTGGGAGCTGTAAGCAAGGAAACTGCTCAATGCTGACCACGTCCTGGGAACGGGGATTTCAGACGTGCTTTGTAAAGAAATAGAATTGCTTGTCAAGGAAACACCTGGCTCCGTTGTCAAAATCCTCCAAAAGAAACAGTTTCAAAGAGACAAATGATTTGCTGACTTCTTGGGTCAAAGCACAGCAATAATCCGACCCAGCCCTGCCAGCCATTGCCAGTCCCCTGGATGCACAGGTTTTAAGCCCTCACAATGATTCATCCAACAATTCAGACTTTGACCTTCCTGTTTTAGACACGCGCTCCAGCAGCAGAGAAGCAGGGGACTGCGCTGCTTCAGCAAGCCCTTCTTCAAAGCATTTCCCTCTGGATCCCACTGTGTTCAGGAGCCTTGACCCTTCTCGTCTGGTGTGACTGATCCTGGCTTGGTGCAAGAGCCTCAGTACCCCATGAGAGGGATGCTGCTAGCTGATGTGGCAAGGAACCACCGTCCCTGTGAGGATGTGGAATGCGTTTCCCAGGCTGGCCTTAGTGGATGGGACTTGTGGCGGGCACAAAGGGAAGGATTAAAAAGGCTGATCTGTTTGAAATGAGTAATCCTTGTGAAAACCCCCACTTTTCTTCCTTTAGTCAGGCGCAAAGCTAGACCAAAACAATCCCATCCGCTAGTATGAGAGAACAAGAGGTAGAGACCCGGGAATTGCCATGCTGTGTTGCATGAGCTGAAGGGTCATAAATCAATATACAGATTTTTCCAACAAATCCTTGTGAAGAGAATCAAAGGAAAGGAGGATCCCTGCAGAGCCTAATCCTCAGCCAAACTAACCACCCATTCATGAAGCCCACGGCCCAGGCCTTAAAACTGCTGTATTAAACTGCAGAGGATAAACCCAACATGATAGCGTTTGCTTTTGTGTCAAAGGATCCTGGGAGAGTCTGTAGTTTGGAACAAAGGGTGGAAGGATAAGGAAGAGTCTTGAAAGTTAATTGTTTTTATTATCATCTGCAAACCACACTTTTGGCTTAAAAACTGTGATCTTCTCCGCACCCGTACTGTTGAAATACCATTTTCATTCTTGCTTTTATTAGTAGTAATTTTTTCCACTCTCCATCTTACTTGATTTCTGATTGTTCCTCACTTTAGTAGCCTGGCTTGTTATTCTATTATCTGCCTCAAGAGGCTTTTATATGGGCTCCGTAGGAGGAGATGGAGGCTTCAAGGGGGAGCTCCCTGCACCAAACCCTTTCGCATTGCTTCTTGTCTGCATTTCATGCGCTTATTTATTTAGGTAATAAACACACACAATATTAGGGGAAGCAAGAAATAAAGACCAGCAAATCTAGGTTTGGTTTGAGAAGCCTTAAAGTGAACACCAAGACCTGAACCTTGGTTTAACATGCGAGTAGCCAGGGTGGTGAGTGAGTTGTGATGCTGAGTTGCTGTGATTGCTTTGGTTTCAGTGGGTCTAGAGGCTGCATGGAGAAGCAGTTTTGTAAACAACAAAGCAATGTCCTAGCATTAGTCTCAGCAGACACTTGGGGAGGTGTCCTTTGCTGTGGGTACCTCTCTTCAAGCCAGGATGGCTAGGCACCTCTAGCAGCATTTTGCTATGGGATCCCAGATGGCCACAGTAACCTATTCCCATGCTGGCTGGGAGAAGGTATCCCTGGGGCACAGAGATGTGCTATTCCTATTTCACAGCTTAAAAGCTGAGGCACAAATAGCTTATTTGTCTAATCTGAGGCAAAGTAAGAAGCCTGTGGCAGGACTGGGGAGCCCCCTCAGATCCCAGCCCCAGGCAGATGGCCAAGGCAGCAGCACCACTGTTCCTTCACTCTGAGCTTTCAACAACGGAGAAGCATAAAATGAATTAACTTCTGCATACGAGCAGATGCTGGAGGGGAGATTTGTTTTCCTGTTCTTTCTTGCAGGATCTGCCTGGCTCTGCTGAAGGCTGAGCAAATGAGATAAAATGCTGAACCAAAGCTGCAACACCCACTGAAGTGAGCTTTTCTAGGCCAGTGCTCATGGCCACCTTCATTTTCTTGCAGAGAAGGGAGTGCCTGGTGCTCACACACTAGGAAACATGAGTTTGCTTCAGAGCCTGATAATTCCCCACAGCCTACACGCACCAAGGGAGCAGCCAACCAACAAGTGATTTCCTAATCTTCCAACAGAGATGGCCTCTCAGAAGAGGATGGGATACAGTCCTGTCTCCATCCCAGGCTTGGTGGCCTGGTGTCCTTCAGTTGTTCTGGAAGCAAAACTCCTTGTTGCAGAACTAGCACTAAAGGCATCCCTATGGGATAACGCAACAGTCACTCACCTTCACATTCTCAGCTTCGTATTAAACTGCAACACAGACCCCACTGACAGACAAATCAGCCAAGTCGACATTTGAAGGATTCATACTGCTAATGATCTGTGGGCCATGAAGGCAAACCTAAAGACTTCAGGCTATACAAACCCATTGCAGATGAGGAGCCCAGCTGTTGATACAGCTGGCATCAATATAGCATTTGTCATGTAGAGTCCAAAAGAGATGTGTGTATAAGGCGTGCTGCTGTTGAGAAATCATGTAAAAGTCAAGGGGTGTGCTGTTTATGGAAGCTTGGTAGGGAAATCTCCCTCAGCCCTCCTCAATGCACAAGACAGCCCAGCCTACCAGGACTGAAGAGGTTGCAAATGCACACTTGATAGTACACAAGGTTCCCTCCAGCAGGGATAACGCTGTGGGATTACAGCCACATGGAGGGTAACAGCCAGAGGGAGGAACAGGAGATGATGGTAAAAGCAGGATTGGAAAGTAAAAGCAGACCTACCCTAGGCAAGGAGGCAGATCCAAGATGCTAAATTAAAGGTATATGAATCTTCAAGGAATATAGTCTAATAAAAAGGGTGTGAGATTTCTGTCTCAAACCTTTTCAGAGCAATGGATGCAGTACATTAGGTTTGGGGGCTGTAAATGCATCCCCCCCCAGGCTGATCTCAGGGCTCCACTGCTGCTATCAGGCACCTCCAGGGAAAGGACCACTCTGATTCCAGGACCCTGGCCAAATCCTTCAGCTTCACTGGATAGCTGAGACGTCAAAGGACCTGACTGGGAAATGCCTTGGAAAAATGAGCTTGAACAGACTGAGGTACGTTATAGGCCCAAGGAGTGGAGTGAGGGAAACTAAGGCAGGAATCAGCTCGCTTGGATAGAACCCAAGGGAAGGCAGAGATGGACCAATGCAAAGAGCAAGGCAAAGGCACAATTAAAACCAGAAAAGTAAGGGAGATGGTTGGAGTCCAAGAAACCAGTTTGTAAAGGCAGGTGGTGGCTGTGGCAAGGTTAAAAGAGGAATAGATCAGGTCTGAAACAGGGCTTGAGGAGGCAGCGATCTGATACTGGATTACAGGGAAATTAGAGTGCCTGGGGCAAAATAGGCTCAGGAATCTACAGCAATATCGTGCCAAGAGCTATCTTAGGCAGTGGAAGGGCTGAGATGGATGCTGGAACTCCTCTCTCCTCCAAGCTGGTGTGATTGTGTGCTTGCTCCTGTTTGACCTCCTCCCACCTGGGACCCGTGAGGCTGTGTTGCACCATAAGACTGAATCAGGCCCAGCAACATTTACTTGCTTGGTACAGAGAAAGGATTTTGGAGGATTGATTAGCTAATATTTGCACAGTGCTTTACACATGTCAAGGGCTTGGTTTAACTAAGCTTTCCACTGCTGTACAGTGATCTGCAGGTAAAAAGAAGAGGCAGAATATGTTGGCAAAGAGGGTTTTAGCTTGCTGGGTTACAGACCTGTCCTCTTATGTAGTTTGTAGGCTGGTATCTGGGGGCCAGGTTTGATGATAAACAGTAAAATCTGTGTCTTAAAGCAGAATTTATGACGATAAAAGAGGCAGTAGTGGTCTTCCAGGGTGGTATCTGAGTTTTTCTTCCCCCAGGGTGATGCAGGGGTCTGCCCTACATGCCCATGGCATAGCTCCAGACCAGCCCTAAAGCTTCCAGCCTTGGAGAGAGGACAGTGTTGGGGTAGAGCACAGCAATACCAGGCTTCTCAAATCTTCTTGGCTTGTCTGTCTCCATGGCAAAGCCTGGCTCTGACCCTGGTCCCTGTTGTCTGTCTCCACACTGACAAACCTTCCTGAAACAACCTGAGCAAGCTTCCAAGTTTGTTGGGAGCCAAATTACTTCCCCAGCACTTCCCAGAGGGACTGGGGTAGTTAAGAGGAGAGATGTCAGTGCTGTCATCAGAGGGCATGGAGCATATCTCACAGGGGACTCCTTAGTGGGGAAAGCGAGAGAGAAATCTGTGCCTTTCTGTCTACAGGAAGAGATGTTGAGGATCCGCTTCATCCCCTTGTCATCAGAGGGAAGAAGGGGTAAGGGAGAGAGAAACAAAGCTGGTAATTAGCTTCCTTGGCTATCCCAAGATGATTGCAGTTCAAAGTGTTTGGTCAAGACCTTGCTACATGTTCTCTAGCTGCACTAGACAGCGTGAAAGAGGACGAATGAGTGAGAAAGCAAGTGAACTGGAGACTTCGTCTCACTGTTAATTAAGTGTCTGGTGCTATGAGGAGCAATCTCACCGGCTGCCTCTGGATGGAAGAGGTACTTGTGAGCATTAGGAGCGAGTCCTGTAGGTAGCATCTTAATAAAAGCAGCACATTGCATCAAGGAAAAAGAACAAGGAGAGGAAGATGAAAAGAAGAAATTAAGCTTAGTGTCACATTTGTCAGGCTAGAAATGGGCTCAGAAACCCCAGGAAAGCAGGTTGGGCTAAGGCTCCATTTCCATGGGAGAGAGCTGACAGGAGGCATCTGGCTGGGCAATGAAACCAGGCTCATTAGAGGCAGACCCACAAGGGCATTGACCTGCCTGATCCCACATATGTGCTGAGCACTTGTGCGAATCAGTGGAAATTTAGGGTATAGAATCATAGAATTCCAGCCTGGTTTGGGCTGAAGGGAACTTAAAGCTTCTCCGACTCCAACCCCTGCCACAGGCAGGGACCCCTTCCACTGGAGCAGCTGCTCCAAGCCCCTGTGTCCAACCTGGCCTTGAGCACTGCCAGGGATGGGGCAGCCACAGCTTCTCTAGGCACCCTGTGCCAGCGCCTCAGCACCCTCACAGGGAAGAGCTTCTGCCTAAGAGCTCATCTCAGTCTCCCCTCGGGCAGGTTAAAGCCATTCCCCTTAGAGGTAATGCCCTTCCTACTCAGGCCATCTCATAGCCTTGGTTACCCCACTGTGCACTGGTACAGCTCCCTCCTCCTGTTCTGTGTGGGTAATTATGTGCTACCATGGGGCAGGATTAAACACAACACTGTACATGTAGCGATGCTGTGACTCTGTTCCTTCCAGACCTGACCCGAGTGCTGAGGCAGATGTGATTTCTCTCCTATACTGCATGCCAGAGAGCAGGAGCTGATGTCAAGTAAACAGCAAGAGGATGTTTGTGAATTAAGGGAACACTGAGAAATGTTTTAATACAGAATAACAGAAATTGCCTTCTCCTTCATAAACCATCCTAAGACGTGTAACTCACAACGCGTGATGGAGACAGGTACAAATGCCTCTGTGCGCTCTGGTTTATAAGTGGCTCTGTAACAGGTGTTATCATTTTGTCTGCTCAGTACTTTAACATCATTCATTTGTGCCGTTGCAACGTGGCACAACAACGCATCTTTAGAATAATTCACCAGGAAGAAGCAATTGCTATGAATCACATCATATTGTCATTATGAATAAAGTACATCTCCACACCGTGCCTTCAAGGAAAGCGTGGAGGAGACGTGCTCCCCATTCAGCTATACACGGACCCGCATTTACTTTTCTCCTTTCATCTCAGTTGTTCTCAATCTGCCCCTGCACAAACAATCGCATCTCAAGGCTCAAAAATGGTGGGTTTTTTTGCCTTCCTTTTATTCTTCCTTTTCTTTGTTCGCCGCTTGTGAAGGCTGGCTGACCATGACTCGCGGGCTGTCTGGAACAAAGACTACAGCTAGCTGGTGCTCATAGATGCAGAAGAAGTCAGGTTGGATGGGATCTTTGGGGGTCATTTAGTCCCACGCTTATTCAAAGCAGGGCTAACCTGCTTGCTACTGACTTTCTAGTATGGCAGCCTGGGAAATTGAAGCCAGCAGGGACTTAGAAAAGATGAGAAGAGGAGGAAAAACCAGAAGAGCCCTTCACACTCAGCAGCATCAGGGTCAAGGTACCGTCCCTAGAGCTGGATATACTGATCCTTCTCTGCCTGATATAGAATATATATTATACAGATTATTACTGATTAATCAATTAATGAATTAATACATAGAAATCCCCAACCAAGAACTGCTGCTTTCACCTGTAATAGGAGTATGACCTTCAGACTGCCAGAGCCTCAACTTTCAAGCCCTGGACGTGTCCTTCTTGAGCAAGCACCCTGGTTTCTCCCACATTATAGTCAGAAAATGCACGTTTTGTCCCAGTTCCACAGGCCCCCCCATCTGGTCTTCTCTATCACAACTGGGGGCAACCCCCCAAAAAAACCAGAAAGTAAAAGACAATTTTCAAGCCTCAGAAGCTGACACAAACCAAATTTGCTATTTTCTCCTCCACTTTCACTATTTCAGTCATTGTTCTTGGAGATCCTCCTGATATCTTTCCTTTCTCTCCCCCGTTCCTATTTCATTTTCAGTCTGGTCTCTCTCTCGCTGACAATTGTGCCTGGCTGCTATCCAACAGGCCTGTCCAGCTTCTCCTTGTACAAGCACAGAACACAAAAGAATACAAAGAAGACTGGAAATGCAATTATAAAACTGTCTCTTCCGCCCAGGCACAGATATTTTAGACAGCAACCCCCCTTTCAGCACAGTTGGAAGGGAGGAAAAAAAGGGAACCAAAGCCCTTCTGAGCTATGTCATTATTTATTCTGGATGAAATGTCCTGCAGGAAGCTGTAATTAGCCCACATGTATGATAAACTAACAGAACGGGCTGAAGGAGGAAAATATGCAACAAAGAAAAGGGGTAATGCTGCAATTACCTATATTCCTTAAGGCCGTAACTGTTGGAGGTGAGCCCCACTTATTCTCAGCTCAGGAGCTGAAGCTGGGACACGGACGTTGCGGTTGGAAGCGGTGCGCTCACACATGCACACATTGAAAGCTTTGCACTGGGTATATAGGCTTTTCAATCAATATTGGGAAATACCTCCTCATAAACGGGAACTGCCTGCGAAAGCAAAATCCTGGGGTGTTCAGTGAGTACAAGAAAAGCTTTAAAGTGAGATGGAAGAAAATCTCCCTTGTCAGAACACGATTTACACGCACGCCTCTGTGCGTGTGCGAGCTGTGGTGTCTACATGCCCATCGGTACATGCACAGGCATACATGTATCTGCACAATGGAGCATTTATTTTATGAGAAAACCTCTTAAAACTGTCAGCCAAATTGCTTAATTGCAGAAAAGTAGGCCAAAAAAGAAAAGAAATAGTGCCATAAGATCAGCACTGTCTGAAAACACAGTATCAGCAATTAAAAGGAATAGCCAACCCACCAACCGCTGAGCGGCAATCTATAATCCATGCTGCAACATTCTGCTGATGCCTTCTGCATTCTTCTCCAGTACTCATAACACCACGAGAAAATATCATTTCAGACCTCAGGTGAATGTCCTTCAAGTGCTTCCTTCTGAAATTGTGGTATTTATAAGCAAATATACTGAAAAAATATAGGAATATAGAAGAAAACTTGGAAGGAGGAGACTGAGGTGAGCTGGGACACACTGGAGCTGTTCATTGATGGAGGGAGGACTATGGAGTGTGATTTCTATTATTAGATACAGCGTTTCCTCCATTCCCCTGGAGAAAAAAATAGGTCTTTTCATTCTGTTCTTGCACTGCAACTCGAAGACAAGTGAAGAGCCAGAATGCATCCCCATTCATCTACCTTTAAATGGGAGGAGATACTGGTGAGCACTGCAGAGTGATGTGCTTTAGCTGACTACAGCTCATGCCCTTCCGTGAGTCAAGAAATGCAGCAGGAAAAGGAGTGCTCAGTGATCCATGAACTCTTGTGGATCTGTTGTGATGAGACAGTCATCCAGTCATCTTTCTAGCTAGTTATCTTTCAGATGGAAAGAGGCAGGACAATTGTCACTGGCTTTTAAGGCACTGGTTGGAAACAGCGAACTTTTGAGATCTCCACTGAAGCCACTACTGAGTTAATACAGACTGATGCCAAAAATCATTGAGGCAATTTGATTCATAGAAATGGAAGAGTAAGCTATTACTAAAGACAAACAAGCAAACTTCCACCATGGTTAATGTGACAGTTTTCCATCAATCACCTCTGGTTTTGATTGCTTTTTAGGCATTTAGGGAATGGCAGGTAAAAACTATAGCTTTTAGTTCTTTCTTGCATGGCTCCTGAATATTAAATAGTGTCTGGGACCAGTGGTGTCCAAAGTCTATGGAGTGGTCCACATTTCAAGTGCTCCCAATGAAGAGAGGTATCTGCACCTTGGATTCTGACTTTTGACCAGGTGTCACATTGAATGTACTACCACAAAGAGGACAGCCCTTTGGCACCCCGTATGTTCAGCCTTTCCTGTGAGCATCTTTTAGAGCCACATCCTTTTGGGAATCCTATTTTTGCCTATGTAACTCTGGGTTTTCTCTCTCTTTCCATACAAGAATTGAAGACGCAGTCCTCATCATTTCCAGATGCTTCAGAATAGCTTTGTGCACCTACACTGGTGCCTTGGAGACATCAGGGTGTCTACACCTCTGCAGCCGGACATTCCTCTATGGGTTGCACAGGCAACCTCTGGCTTTGTTTAACTAGGAGACAGTGAAGGGCTTTGGGTTGCTTCAAATGTCCTGCAGTGCTTACTCAGCACAGTATCTAAGCCTGTGCTTAAGGATAAACACATGCTCCAAGCTTCATTGCCTTACCCAAGATTTAATCCTATCACTTTAAGCATATGCTTCTGAACTCTGCTGAATTCAGTCCTTGAACTCACAAGCTTATTCCAATGGAAGAAAGGCAATGATCATCAGCGTTTTAATAGGAGAAAGTTAGGGCTTCCAGCCTTCATGCTAATATCCCAATTCAAAGTGAAAAAGGGAATTCAAAGAGATATTCTGAGAGGATCTGCTCTGTCAGCAACGTTGGCTCCAGGACTGGGTTTCTCAAGTGTTAACATGAATGTGGTATATTAACATAGAGTTAATATAGAGGCACATTCACTGGATGTATATGCAATGTGCCTTCCTACTATACATTGACTTCTGCCTGGTGAACATAATATGCACTGATGAAAGGTGGCAGGACCTGAAGGGAGCCCAGCTTATCAACCACAAACGTCTGGAGGAATCAGAAGCTGAAATCAAAGGATAATAATATTTACAATTAGAAATGGACCATGCCGTGTGCATTAAAGCACAGTCTGAGCCAGTCTTGCTCTCCTTGCACCACAGCTCATCACATCTCACATCCTCAGACATCTTTAGCTGGGGAAAAGAATGGAGATAGAGAGTGGTTAGTGCAGTGAGCTGATGTGTGCATGCTGGGGGGTCAGCACTGCGTTCATGGGTGTGGAGACCACCTAAATCCCAGCTATCCTCACCCTCTTGGCATGACTTTTGGCTTAGCCACACTCTACACTGCCATTAAGTCAATCCAAGCAGTTGGACCAGCATCCCTTCTACCTGCAGCAGCCACAGGCACACCAGAGTGGGTATCATTCTGCAGAGATACCACAGTCTCTGTTAATCCACCTTGCAAGCACCTGAAAGGACTTAACTATGTGTACCATACAAGCACCCTGCTGAGACAGTGGGAATAGGAACAGACCTGTAATTACCAAGTAAAGACAATGAAATCACACGTATTCCCACCACCTGCGGCTCTAAATGAGGAGAAGTGTTAGTTACACTGTTGTATTTCTATAGCATCTCAGGAGAAGAAACAGAGGGCGTAATGAGCTACCAGGCTTGTGCTAAAGCAGAATTAAAGCTCATTCACAATTTACCCCAATCCAGCGCTCGGTGAGGAGGGACGCAGAGGGAAGCACAATTAAACGTTCACACTTCCCCTTTAATTTGGGGAATGAGGAACACGCCTGAGAGAACGATTTCGTGTTGTTTCACAGAGCCCAGCCATTTGCCATCCCCCCAGATGGAAAGAAGTTATCATGAGGAGAGGAAAGACACACGCTGCAGCGGCTGCAAACTTTTGCTGTGACGTTGTCAAGGGCCTGAACCTGGATGTCTTGGGCTGAATTCTAATCACCAGGCACCCGTTTTGCCTTAAGTGTAAAGGGTTTGCAGGATTGAGAGGAGAGCTGCTTCTTGAAAGAGGTCTACAGAAAATGTCCCTTTCTTCTTACATAGACTTAGGGAATCTGAAGGATGTGGATATGAAAATAGAATGGTGAAAGAATCATAGAATACTAGAATAGTTAGGGTTGGAAAGGACCTTAAGATTATCCAGTTCCAACCCCCCTGCCATGGGCAGGGACACCTCACACTAAACTATGGCACCCAAGGCTTCATCCAACCTGGCCTTGAACACCGTCAGGGATGGAGCATTCACAGCTTCCCTGGGCAACCTATTCCAGTGCCTCACTACCCTTACAGTAAAGCATATTCCCAGAGGTAGGTTCCTCCATGAAGGCTCTCCTGAAGGGAAGTCTGGGTTTTAATGCTCTAAGTACTTTAGAAAAGAAGTATTCATTCTGAAAGCTTTTTCTTTATTCCCTTCTTTGATGACTATTGGTTTGCTGTTATGTGGTTGGGACCCCTTTAAGGTGAAAGGGTTTAACTGGCTCTTCTGGTGGAAAGGCCTTTCCAAAGAGGATGTTGCTGTAGTATTTCCTTTGGATGCTGACAGTTTGGATTCGGTACGTCTAGAAACATCACACAGCCTTTTTATTAGGAACTCAGGCTAATTCAAAAGATGTCAAATACCCATTTTCTTATGGGCAAGAGTGTGGGGCAAAATCAGAGCCCACATTATCTTATTCACTTCATCAGTAAGGCTGTTCATTTGAAGGCTTTTCTTGGGTCAATGGGTAAATACTTGAATCCTTCCTTCAGATGAAGGAGGTTAGAGAAGCCTCTTTGTACATGTATTCTTAGGTAGTTTCTGAACAGAAACTACTGTGAATTCAAAACTGAGCTTCTGACACTAGAAATTGTGCTTTGGCCTCATTCTAAGGCAAGAGAGTTAATCTGTTCCGGACAGACAGGCCCTTTGGAAAACACTCACTTGAAAGGAGAAGGAAAAAAAACAACCCTGAAAGCCATTTTCTTTATTCACAGAAAACAGAATGTCATGGAGCAAATGATGAGGGAGTGTGTGTGTAATCATGTATTTATTTATCTGAATCGCACACTGCAGATTCGGGAGGTACAGAAGATGATGAGAAAGATAAGGCACTGAAGTGATTGTTTAAACTGAAATTGAGTCTCACCCACTGCAGAGTTGGAATTAAACAAAAATAACCCAAAGCAGCAATGTAATAACCTTAAGTGAGGCGCTTTTTAAAGCAGCTTCCACATAATGGAATGCTCTCAGCTTCGTACAGATGTTCCACATAGGTTCAGATAATCATCGAAGGGATGGGCTTTCCTCGCAGACAGCTGAAAGTAAGCACTGCTCTCAGAACGTGAGCTTCCCTTCTTCCCTTCCACCATACATCCTGCTTCTATATGTTGGTCTTTATCAAAGTATCTAAGGGCTTTCAGTAGACGAAAGCATCCTGGCTTTATAGATATATAAATATGTTTTATAGCCACTATAGGGATTTCTATGCTACAATACACTAATGGTTCACCAAGCAAGATACTCTCGCTATAACAGTGATCAATGCTGGATGTTTCAGTGTAAAGAAGGGCTCTAGTGTCTCTCTGAACTAAGCAACCTATAAATTGCTTAACATTAGCAGTGCTGACTCCTTATTATTTTCTTTTGGTGAGTGCCACTGTAGAGGTAATATGCCAATAAAATAATTATTCTTAATTGTTAACCACCATTTTCAGTTTCAGAGACCTGGGGTAAAAGCAAATAGCAACCCAGGAAAATAAAACTAGAAGGAAAAAGGCTCTAACACGGAAATGGATACAAGGTAGAAGTATAAATCCCATCACAGATGGGTCTGAAACAGGGCTTCAGGCAAAGCTGGTCTGTGCAGATAATGAGGATGTTTGGATTTGATTTTAGTAGAGGTGGACCCTACCTATCATCTCATTAGCTTATGTATACAATTATAGAGGAAGTATCTTGGTTAGATTAGCCCTGAAAAAGCAACCTTTAGAGGGGAGACTGAGATGAGCTCTGAGGCAGAAGCTCTTCCCTGTGAGGGTGCTGAGGCGCTGGCACAGGGTGCCCAGAGAAGCTGTGGCTGCCCCATCCCTGGCAGTGCTCAAGGCCAGGTTGGACACAGGGGCTTGGAGCAGCTGCTCCAGTGGAAGGTTTCCCTGCCCATGGCAGGGGTTGGAGCTGGAGGAGCTTTAAGGTCCCTCCCTACTCAAACCAGTCTGGGATTCTGTGATACTGCAGGTGCCCATCTGCGAGGCAAAAGAAAAACTTGGATCTAGATGACAGCACTGGGAACACTGCTGAGGTGATTTAGCCCCTTTGGTCCTGCAGACCCAAGTGAGCAGCAGCAGCAGAGCTTAGGAATGTGCTTGTCCATGTTCTGGTATTAAACATTCCCCAAGCACCACTGAGAGCCGCTCCTTCAGCCGAGCTTGCCACATCCTCAGCTCTGAACCTCACGTGGTGTGGATGTGAACCTCACAGCGAGGTGTGGATGGTGCCTGATGACAGGAGGCAAACGTGGAGCCTGTGCTGATGCAGTCTTTTTCTATCGAAGGGAAAAGTGCAGGGACTTGAAAGAGACTCCCTGTGACTGAATAACACAGTGTCAGCTCCTCTAATGAATACGGATCCTGAGTGCATGATGGGTAATTAGTGACTTTGATACCTGTGGGGAGCAGGTCATGATTTTGCTGTCAGGAGCTTCAGCACAGGAGACACATCATTACTCCAGTCAGTGCTGATTATTAACATACTTGCTCAGAGCAAACTCATATTGCTTTTGGGGTGAAAGACAAAAACGTTGCGTAGGGGTTTGAGAATTCTCTCTCCCCCCCTTCTTTTTTCCCTTTTGTTGAGGAAAAGGAGAGCATCCCCTGTGCTTTCACACAAAACTGTCTTATGAGGAGATGAAAATGAGGGAGGGAAGGAACCTGACAAGTATCCACTGGAAACAACTCTTTAAACCAACAAAGCACATCCACAATGTGCCTAGATCAGTAGAGATCAATAGAAGATGATGTTACTGTGATGTCTGCGTATGCATTTGCCTATCTTACTTGTCCAAGATGGAAAGAACACATTCCTGTTAGATACATCCCAGGAGGTAGAGGAATTCGCCAGACCTCCCTGGTTCTCTTAATAAAACACTGAAGGAGTCAGAAAGATAGATGAAAAGAGAAAGAAGAGATGTTAGAAGATGGCTGGGTTACATCCTTGGGAATGAGGAGTTAGTTCCATTGGTCCCAGTTCAGAAAAACACTTAATCATGCAGGCTGCAGTTCTCTGCTGAGCTGTGGTGGACCACTGAGCATCTTCTTGTCTCCTGGTGCCTGGGAAATACTGGCAAAGCTCCACAGTGTGCATAGAGCTGGGATCCAGGGCTCATACTGGGCTGGGATCTGCAGCACTCATCAAGGTTAATGAGGGGTGGCTAGTTAAGTCACTGGGGCTGAGGGCTGAGTTAGTTACATTTCTCAGTACAGTGCCTAATTCAGTAACTGGCAGTCAATCTCTTTCTTCATTTAAAATACCTTAGATACAGTATGAGCCCAATCTTTCACCAAAAAAGGGATGAGAAGGAAGAGATTAACTCAGAACTATTTGTGCATTTGTCATGGCTCATGCATGCTCGCTTGGTTAAATAGCTTTTCCTGGTGTGGAAATGCACTGGGTGATCTATTTCCTTTTCATAAATAAAAGATTTGGGATGAAATAATGGCTATTTTCTTTTATACGAGCTGTGACACCCTAATGGTTGAAGTGAAGATCTCAGTTCAGCTTCCTATGGGCAGCTTTAACTTGCTCTCAGACCTGCTCTGTGAGGAGCTGCTGTTGACACCAACCTTTGTGCAGCCCCTCACATTTGGATACCTCAGTATCATTGGTGATCATAGAATCCCAGACTGGTTTGTGTTGGAAGGGACCTTAAAGCTCATCCAGCTCCAACCCCCTGCCACAGGCAGGGACACCTTCCCCTAGAGCAGCTTGCTCCAAGCCCCATCCAACCTGGTCTTGAACATTGCCAGGGATGGAGCTATCCCAGGTTTGTTTCTGTGTGCACAGAGTGTAATTATACTTTCTGTTGGCTTTTCCTCCAGTTCATTCTTCAGTTATTGCTTATTTATAACATCAGGGACATGAAACTTCTCCAATACTGATCCTGATAATTACAGCCACCTTGTTCAGTCTTAACTGACCAGTGACTGTATCCTGAATCGGGATCAATGGGAAGTTAAAAGAATATACTTATCAAATTCAATAAGGATAAGTTACTAGTTAATGATGTGAAAATTATGTCACCAATAACTGTGTAATTACATTCTTATTAATGCATTCAAACATCTTGCCATTTAATTGGCATTTAACAAGCTCATTATAGCAAGATAATTAGATAGCCATTAATTGGTAAAACACTGATTGACGTGTAGTATGTTAATAGATGCCTAGTTTGGTGTAGTTGCCTTGCTATATGGTAATTTAATGCTTTCATGCTCCTATCAATTAGGTCATTTCATATATACAAATGCAATGTATAATAAAGTGATTGTATATTTATTGGCAAAGTCATTGTGACTGAATCAGAGTCAATGTAGTATTTGCATACGTGTTTATCTTACATTTCAATACAACCTCTGCTGGCATCTGTGGGAACTACAATAAATGACCGAATTCCCTGGATCTCCTTTAGTGATTGTGTCACAAAACGAAGGAGAATTGCCCAAGGAGTGGTTCATGACCAACATATGGCTCTTGAACCACATCAGAGCTCAGTCCTCTCACCAGAAGAAAGGCCCTGCTAGATAATGCAGAAGCTTGGTAGAAATCAAGCAGTGCTGATCACTGAGGATGGCATCATTAACATGCCGAGGGTGTAGCTATGTGTCCAATCCAACCCAGCAAAGAGCTGGTACCCCATGGGGAGCTGGTGTCACCTTCTACATGTGAGGCTCTGCCAGAGCATGGTGTTGGCCACACAAAGATTTTGTTATGACACTTGCAGGATGAGGAAAATTGATGTTTCTCTTCTAAGAGTTACAGTGCCTGAAAATCTCATCATGGACAAGAATAATTCATAGACTCTCCTACCCTGAAGTTCTGACTACATGTTGCCAGCTGGGAGGCTCGAGGAGTGATCTGCCTTGACCAGTAATTCTGTTGATGGCCGTTGATGTACAAACATACTGACCAACCCATTATCTTAATTATCCTTCCCTATGTCATGCCTGTGACAGTTCATTTAGTCGTGACACTCAGAAGATGATCTGGAATTATGTGCTGTCCACTTGATGTTAGAGCTTCTTCACATATGCATAATACATACCTCTTTTTTTCTAAGAAGGTTGTCAGATGTGTTGAAACAGGATACATAGTCTCAGGATGTAATACTATTATTAGCTGCATTACAGTAGCAGTGAAAGGTCCAGCAACAAATCAGCTTCCCTTCATTCTGGGCACTGTATAAATATACAGAGAGAGGATGTTCTGAAGACCCTGCTGTCAAAATGAACTGGACAGCCAAAGGGCTAGTGGTGAAAAGTCCATGTCAGGAGGGAGGAGAGGACAGAAATGAATATTGCAATCTATGCTAACACATGGAGATGAAAAGGGTTTTGCAATGGTGCTCTGAGATGTCCAGAAAGCAGGACATGAAAATCTCACAGCTGCCCTAATCCTCTGCATTGCTCTAGACCACCGCCACTAGCAGCCTGTTTCCATGGCACATCTCACTCCTCCAAGTCATCCAGTACATCCAAGCCCTTGTATCTCTATTAACACCCTGGTATAGCATGTGCTGCTGACAGCCCCTCTGCAGCCCCGAGGTGTGCAGACACCCAGCTGTGCCGTGAGGACCTTCCTGTGCCTGACTTCCCTGTTCTCGGGGTAACAAGTGAGCTCATTGCACAGAACAGGAGATCTCGATTAAGCACAGAATCGTACCAGAAATAATGAATTAACTTATAGTACATTTCCCCAGCTAGCACAGGATTGGTCCCAGTGGTGTATTAAGTGGAAATGATAATGTGAGCCTGATTGCAATGACGTGAATATTGTTAATGTTGATATCCCCAAATTAGCTCAGAGGGGGAAGTTTCAGTTTGGATTTTGCAAACAGTATGTGACTACTGTAACCTTTAGAAGAATCCTCTTAATTCTTTTTCCATTATTTTTAATTTCAAAGCCTAGGAAAATAACAAGAATGACTGGTTCACTAAAAATAGCCATTACGTGACCATGGAAATATGAGCTTTCCTTGAGGAGACACTCAGCACTGCAGAACATACAACATCGTGCTATATTTTGCTTAACTATGGCATCATTTGTTCAGAGGTAGGTAGACCAAAAAGGCTCAGAAGATGTGGGCAGTTTCTATTAGGGGAAAGTTTTTTGCAAGGCAGTGAGGAGAATGTTTGGTTTCCTCCAGCCATTATGGTAAGAAAAGTGATTTAATGCATTGAGAAGTGAAGAGAACAGATTGCTCTGAAAAACTTACTTGTGGTAGAGTTAGGGGTCAACTGAGATGCACAGTGAAGAGCAGTGAGGGTGGAAGAGTGGCTGCAGAGCAAAGGGATGGGATGTTGCTAGGTAGTTGAAGCTTTATGGTCATTGGGAAAACTTTGATTTGGTCCATAAATAGCTGGAACTCTGGGTCAGAACAGAGATCTGGGGAGATGACTGGGTTAGAGAAGGAGCTATCAAGATGGAGGTGGGCTGCCAGAGCTTGTCCCCATTGTGTGAGTGGCCCACTCACAGGTTTTGGCTGAGTGACGGAGCAAGGCAGCCAGTGGTGGGGTTGGGGTTGCAGCCATGGCATGATGAAGAAGCCATCTCACCGTTCTCCTCTTGAGCCCATCTCCAGCAAGCATAAATCCCACTGCCATCACCAATGACAAGTCAGTGAGACAGCATTTATCAAAATGTGAACAGAATCTGCAGCAAAAAAAGGCATCTCTGTAAGTACAGGTCAAATAGGCTCAAAGGACAAGCTTTCTTATGGTTTAGGTAACTTGGAGAAGTGACTTTGAATGCAGTGGGAACAAGCTGTGATGAGCAGAGCCGGATGCTCACCCCCGGGCATAATAATTCCTGTGTTTTCCTCACTGCTCCTTTTGTTTTGAATTAGCAGGCGGGAGCAGGTAGGCAGCTCGTGAAAGCATTTGCTTACAAGCCCCGATACCCATCTGGGATCAGGACAGAAATCAGATTAAGCTTGTTTGTGTGTTAAATGTTTGGGAAAAATGACTTGTTCTAATAAGGGACACAGGCTGCAACGTGCTCCCCAAAGCGGGCAGCGCTCGTGCTTATCTGCAGCCAGAGCCTGAGCAAACTCCATTCCCTGCAGGCTCTTCCCTCGTCACCGTGCTGCATTCCCACCTTTCCAACTTGCCCTTTGCCTCTTTCCACATGGAAAAGATGGGATTAAAGGAAGAGGAAAAAACCCGGAGAGTACTCTTAGCAAAATGCCAGGGATTTAAATTAAATTTAAAACAGTTTAATTGCCTAATTGCTCAGCTATTTTGTGCAGTTTATTAACAGAAGCAATTCTTCGGCAGTCATGCCAACATAGCAGAAAATTGGCATTTGAGCCAGGGGGAATTAAAGAGGCAGAGTGCGGAACTAAAACAAAAAGAATGCCTGGAACCTAGTGGAACAGACATTTGAGGCTTTCATCTCATTTTTATCTCACTCCCTAATCTGCTGTAGAAAGATCAAGGCTTGGTTTTGCTTTTTAATATGGGAATGACAGTTGCTCATCACCAGTGCCTTTGCGTCTGGAAAAGGACTGGATTTCCAAAGAAATGAATGCCTAAGGAGGCAGCACATTTACAAAGAAAATAAAATGCAATTCTTGCCAATAACATTGGCATCTTATAAAAGACTTAATTTGATGGTATTTTTCATAATAAACCTCACTGTTAAATATGTGTGTGTGTATTCAAACAAAACTAGCAAATCATCCATATAAATGAATGCATGCACTGGCTGAATGGGAGAGATTAATATTTGGTTATTATATACCACACTCATCAAATGCTCTTTCCTTACCGTACAGAAAGAAATAAGAAAGGAGAGGAAAGGGGAAGGCAGTTGTGATGCAAAATAAATAATCCAGTATTTGCTGCCTGTAAAAGAGGAATTCTAGTTGACTGTGGATGATGCTATTGCTCTAATCTTTAGGGCTGCATCCAAGTACCCATCTGTGATGCTGTCGGTGTGTCCTTGCTGATGTCTCCTCTATTTTCTGGGGAGGCAGCCACTCAGGAAGCTCTTTTCAGATGTTGCACAGCACAGATTTAAGAGGGAAACCCCAGACAAGCTACTGGGACTTCAGTGTAAGTTTATTTCCTTTGTGTATTGAAGGATGGAAACGATTCTTACAGCTTTAGGAAGGATTTCTATAGCTGTGATGAACCTGCTGCATCATAACTCAGCCTGCCTCAAACTGAGAATCCTCTGCACAGGGATGGTTGAGATGATGTCCAGGGCAGTTTTTGTTAGTGGGACAAGCCAGGGTCAGAATTATACCCCAGTGTATTTAAAGCAGTCCTGATGATCACTGTGTGGCTCACTGGCATATGCAACTACAGGAGTTACATTCACAAACTAGTTTCCTGCTGGTGCCTGCTAAATTTGGGCCATTTCAGAGATGCCACATCTCAGGTGAAACGAGCCACAGCAGAGCCCTTCAGCTGTGGGTCTGAAATGCATTTTGAGATGCCTGTTTCTACCCTGGTTTCATCACTCAAGTATCTCAGGTTTTTCCTGCGTGTGGAAAGGAGAGGATGCAGTTACAGATGCACTGTGGATGAAGCCAGCTCTAGGTGAGCTGGGTATTATTCACTAGCAAAGTCAGAGAAGTCTAACTTCTCCCTGCTTGATTTTCTGCAAACAAACCCACCTCACTTTTAGCTCAGACAAAATATGGTTGATGTATTTTGACATGTGACATTTGAATGTATTTCTCTATCTGAAGAACTGACATTTTCCCATGAGAAGCAGGTATTCCCTGCGAATGGAATTATTTAGGTGCTGTTTATTTCAGAAAGTCAGTTCCAATGGAAAATATTCACGCTGGCTCCATCCTTTCATCATGTGGCACACTTCCCTTCTCTTCTGGTGAGCTTTCATAGCACCATCTCTCATTCACAGTCTGCTTGTTTCAGTCCTTGGCTGTAATTGTACAGGGAAGCAGTGTAGGTGATGATCACATTTCCATATTCCCAGGGCAGAAAACTGGAACCATCAAGAGAAGTGGCCCTGGTGATATTTAAAGTAAGTGTGTGGGATTTCAATCTAGAGATGAAGGGGAAGTCTTATTCATTCACCACAGGTAGGAAGGGAGGAGGTAAAGAACTCGTTTCTTCAAGGAACTGACAACTGCAATTTCTTCTGGCTTCTTTTGCCTCTTGCCTAGAAAAATGGTGAGCAGAGCATTCAACCTCCTATCTGTTGGAAGCTTCTGACACTGGGTGATGACCACACATTTATTTTCTCTCAACCTCCCTGTGAATCTCACTGTTCTCAGATAGTTTATCTCGTGCTTTGCCTTTGTTGCTAAGAAAAAAGTGCATTTTCCCACGGGAAAACACATGTGCTTGGGCCAGGAAGGACTTGATAAGGGCAGAGAGATAAAAGTGCAGCCAGGACACGGAAAGTAAAGCAGAGCAGGGCTGCTCTGTGAGCTACGGGATATCGCAGCAGCCCTGAACAGTGCTAAGGGGCATGGAAAAGCATCGTAAGACCTGAAAGCTGTCTGATACCGCTGTCACTGTATGTTGTGACATGTGGCAAGTGCTGCCACCCTCCTGCCAGACCCCTCACCATGAAGCGAAGGCAGCATCTCCAGAGACCCCAGCACAGGTACTGCAGGACACAGATAGCAGATGTTCGGTGTACTCATGTACTCCTGCCTCGGTAGCACATGAAAGAGCTCCTTGGTGCACCTGAGAAGGAAGAGTTTACTCTGAGTTTACACTGAGCCATGACCTACTTTTAAGCTCCCTTATGGTGCTGCAGGTATTGAGCGTGGTGTTCATACCCAGCTGCTGACATGCACTTTTGCAACCTATACCTGAGGGAGAGCACTTCTCAACCACAGAACAGCCTGGTCAGTGCTCTGGGGAGTTCCTAGCACTATACATCTAAATGTAGATCTCATACAGCCTTCAAGCAGCCCCAGCAGCATCTGCTTCACACTGAATCCCCACTGATTTTCACCCCCAATTGGCTTTGATTCTTTTAAATCATTTAAATCATTTCCAGCTCCCAGCCCCTGGGGGCAGTGGGTGCTGGAGGGCTCATACAGCATCCTGGGACTTCTCATGGCCCCAGAGATTTCCAGCTGAACCAGTGCCATTCGCTTTCCATCCTGCAGTCCTTTTGCCAAGTGAGTGCCCTAATTTTCTGTCCTCCAGCCTTGGCATCATTCATCTGCACAGCACAAAGTCCACCCCTTTTCTGTGCTCCTCCTGTGATCTCTGTCCTTGGATGCAAATGCCTGTTTATGGAAGTCAAACTCCTCTGTGCCTCATGCCCCAGTGGGGTGACCTAGAAAAGGAACCGCAGGTAACCCCTCACATCCACCTTTTTGCATCCCATGCTAAAACTCAAGGTACGGATGGCTCAGGTGATCTTTAAAGATCAGTGGGGAAAAAATGGTGTTTCAGGTAACTGACAATAGTAAAGAATGCTGATAACAGAGGTGGGGCAGATATATCCCAATCCCCTGACCCCCTAGCAGCTTTGGTGAATAGAAAAGTTCATACGCAAAGTAATGTTTCACAGATCACACTGCCAGGGATGGGGCAGCCACAGCTTCTCTGGGCACCCTGTGCCAGCGCCTCAGCACCCTCCAAGGGAACAGCTTCTGCCTAAGAGCTCAGCTCAGTCTCCCCTCGGGCAGGTTAAAGCCATTCCCCCTTGGCTCGTCCCTACAGGCCCTTATCCCAAGCCCCTCTCCAGGTTTTCTGCAGCCCCTTTAGGCACTGGAGCTGCTTTAAGGTCTCCCCTTCAGGAGCCTTCTCTTGTCCAAGCTGCCCCAGCCCAGCTCTCTCAGCCTGGCTCCAGAGCAGAGCTGCTCCAGCCCTCACAGCATCTCCATGGCCTCCTCTGGACTTGCTTCAACAGCCCCACAAAGCAATGGAGAAAGTCCACTGCAGAGATAGAGCTAAGCTTTGCTTACTGTGCTGGAGGGATATTCAGAAGGTGTGTGGCATCATGGTGGGACATGCTAAGGAGCAACCTCATTAGAGCCCACCAGAGCCTGGGAAATGCAGGGTGGAGATTGAAGCTGGAGGTCTTCTCTCTGATCCCATTTGTTTTGCTTCTGTCTCCAAGTTTGTCTGGAGGGCACTGTCTCATGGAGCTGGGATGGAAAACCTTTGCAGGATGGTCTCCACCACCCAGAGAGAGGGAAGGGGTGGGAGATGGTGGGTTTTGCTGCTTGCACAAGTACAAAGAAATGAGGTGTAATCTCCACCACAGATCAGGCTGATTCTCTTTTAAGGGTGAAAGAGCTGAGTCCATGAAGCAGGGGAGATCAAAGTGCTGCTATTTAGATGTGGATTAGAACTGTGCAAAAGGTTTGGCCTTCAGGCGAATCCAGAATTAAGCTCTCATTTTTGGGTTTGAAGGTAACAAATTCCCACCAGTAGTAGATGTGCTAAAGCATCCACTGGCCTGGAAAACCCATGATCTGGTCCTGAAGAGCCAAGTCTTTTATATGTGGGTTTCAAGTGAAGGCTTAACGTTTTAGAGGAAAGAAGTGCTGGATCCAAGCATACAAATCCCCACCACCCACAGTCATGTTAATGTAGATTATAGATCAGAGGGAGGTTACACACAGGTCATGTTTCTGTTTGCCAATGTATCCTTTGGATGCAGAACTGGGAAACTAACAGCACCTCTAAACTTCTTTGATCACTGAAACGAAGTGGGAAAATCAGATGCGGATGCATGGAAGAGCCCCCATCTCCCACCACTGCTGAAACTCCAAATCCTACCTCATATTCTCATCGAAAATTCCAATACTGAGACAATTCCCTACATTCTAATGTTCTTTTCTTTCACATTTTAAAAATAGAGAGTAATAGATCATTAAGGTGACAGCCCAGTGATTAAACACGTTTAGTTCCTATTGAAAAGGAACCAGGTTATGACTCTGCATGCAGCCAATGTATCATTGCTTCTAAAGACAAAAACCCAAAGGATAATTCCTCTTAACAGAAACGTTTTCTTTGGCTAATCTGCTTCCTCAGCCTGCTCTGCCCAAATTGTTTTCCTGAGAGGACCAGCATATGATACAGATCTGATAGGATGTTTTATTTTGGACCAAGTAATTGCATTAATTGCTACAGCCAATGATCAATGTTAATTAAAAAAACCCCAAAACCCACTACAAAGGCTTCCCATTTCAAAGCTTTCCAAGAATATCTTTGAGGAATGAAGCCATTTCATGCATATAGTTAACCCTTCCATCTGCAGCTCTGTCAAATAAATCCTCTCCAATGTGCACATGCACAATAGGCCCATTAATTTTAACTGGACCAGAGAAAGGAAAGCAGTGCAGTTCAATGCCAACCTTCTCTCCCTCCCTCAGCTGAAATGACAGAGAATGGATCATGACAGAAGCACTCATAATAATCTGATGGATGTTTTCCATGATACTACAGGCACACAGTGATCTGGAAGGCCCTTCTAGGAGGACACATGGGATGCTAGACCCACTGACCAACCTCTTCCCTTGTGCTCTGTGGGTATCACATCACTAGGGCTTTTTGTGATGGTCTCTGACACTAAACTTGACTTATGGCAACAAGAATCCCAAGTGGGAACTACTCAGGGCCAGACTGGAATAGATTTCCTCCATAGCCATGAAGTTAGCAGCTTGGCAGATCAGTAATTACCTGTGCTCTCATTTTGATGGCCTCATGAAAGATATGGTGCCTGTCCTGAGACAGAAACTGGGAACACTTGGATAGCTTTTAATGCAGACTCTTTGGAATCCAGCATTTCCTGCTGCCCCAATAACCTTTCTTGCTAGCAAAACCTATCGCCTCTAACATCATTGTAAGTGAGCGTGTTCAGTGGGAAGCCAGGGATGCATCCATCTTCTGACAGTAGGAGCTGCTGTAGTATTGTGCATGTCCCTGCAGACACCCAGATTAACAGTTTGACCTGGTTCCAAATGCAAAGAAGTGTTTGTGGCAGAGGCTTTGTCACAAGAGGCTGCCAAAATATTCTGCCAGACAGCAATAAACTCAATTTACATTATAACTTAACACTTCCTTACCCCTCGTCCTCCTGCCAAGTATGACAACATAGCATTCAGGAGCCTGCAGTGGGGGAAAAAACCCTCTTAACATTTTCAGGCAGCACAGTTCTGTGAAAGACCAACTCCCTCTATCAAAAAGATGCTGGAAACTGAGCATCATAGAATCCAGAATAGTTGGGGTTGGAAAGGTCCTTAAGATCATCTAATTCCAACCCCCCTGCCATGGCCAGGGACACATCACACTAAACCATGGCACCCAAGGCTCTGTCCAACCTGGCCCTGAACACTGACAGGGATGGAGCATTCACAACCTCACTGGGCAACCCATCTCAGTGCCTCACTACCCTCACAGTAAAGAATTTCTTCCTTATATCCAATCTAAACTTCCCCTGTTTCAGTTTGAACCCGTTATCCCTTGTCCTATCACTACAGTGCCTAATGAAGAGTCCCTCCCCAGCATCCCTATAGGCCCTCTTCAGATACTGGAAAGCTGCTCTGAGGTCTCCACACAGCTTCTCTGTGAGGTGTCCCTGCTCCTGGCAAGAGAGCTGGAACTGAATGATCCTTTCCAACCCTAACTATTCTATGACTCTATGGTTGCTCAGAAGAGGCTCTGCCTTCTGCAGTCAAGCCACAGTCAGATTTTGCCCTTCCCTGTGCTGCAGAATATGGAAAGCTCCTTCCTACCACAGCCTTCCAGCTCCCTCTCACCTTCCCTTTGTGCCAACACTTTTTCCTCCTCATTGTCACCTGGGGCTGAAAGGATTTAAGGATTTATGAAACTCACGCTGTTTAAGAAGTGCAAAGGGAATTGCAGTTGATAATCAGAGTTTCCTCCAGGCTGTTTAGGTATAACCAATGTGAAGAGAGGCAAAGCACTGCAAACTGTTCTGTCGCTTGTGTTTAGATCTGGCTTAACCAGAGCTTCAGAGCATTTCTGAACTCGAGAGTAATGTGCTTGGTTCCTGAAGAGCAAAGCCAACAGTCCCCATTAAGGAAGCACAACAGATGTCCAGAGGACACAGCGAAGAGCAGTTCATGGAAGCAGTTCAATTGCTGCTGGAATTCTGCTTTCTTCACCAGTCGCGCTGCTATAGTGACCTCCAAACTCATCTAAGGACATGAAAACCACCAGAGCCAGCTCTACTCAGACAACATTTAACATGAAGGGAAACAGGTTCAAACGGAATGAAAAGCAGAGCATCAGCAAATTGCAGCAAAGCACAGAATCTGTTCCCAGAATAATGAATGTATTCCGACTGCATCAGCTGTGTGTATCCACGCAGTAGCCAGCCATATTCAATATTTTTAATGTATAGAGCCATATTTTGTCTCCAGCAACAGACTAATGCTGTAATCTCTATATTAAAACCTTAGTATTTTCCAGCAAGAGAGATCCATCTCTGAACAGTTCTGATGGAGCTCCTCTTTCCTTTTTCATTGATACAGGTAAATTCACCCACAAGCTCATGGATTCTTATGTGACCTCTTCCTTCAAATGCTCAGCCTCTTCTGTCCCAATTTGGACAGCTAATAGCAAAGACCTACTTAATCCCCTCTCCTCATTCCCTAGATGTGCTTATATATAACCGTATCTATGACTGGATATGGTTATATATGGATATGGTGATATGGTTGGAGCTAGATGATCTTAAGGTCCTTTCCAACCCTAACTATTCCATGATTCTATATCCCTGAGAAAAAGGCCTGGTGGTGCTGTACTCCTGAATCTCTGAAGGAAGAATTCCTCATTAATATGTTTTGCTGGAAAGTTGTCTGTTCATAGCCAGCTTAAAGGATAGGCAGAGACGACACACAGATTTCTGGTTGTGGATGTAGCTATTCCACAGTGTTTTGCAGTTGCTACTCTTAACGCTCACAAGCAGTTAGGAAGGGAAGCTATGTGGTACAATCAGGCTTTTATTTTATGATAAGCAGGGACAGAGAACAGTGTGTTTTCCCAATGAGAAAATGGTGGGCACAAGCTTTCTGAGCTGGAAATGAAAATAAAGAGCATTCCCATGAGTGCAGTCTGGAACAACACCCATCAGTTTAACTCCAAGAGGAAAACAGGATGGTCTCCTGGGTGTCTGGAACTGCCTCAAACAAGCCACCCATCCATTAGTGCTAGTGATTTGCTTTCCTTTTCAACACGCAGATGCAGTTTTATCAAGCACAGTAATAGAATTGTTCACTCTACAACAACTCCTCCCTCCAAATCAGCCTCTGTGGCCATCACCATGAACTAACTCCATCAAGTGCATCTTTGGTGATCCAGGAGGAAGAGGGCAGTGGTCCTGCTCAGCTCCTGCCAGGGAATGATCTCCAACAGCAAATAATACATGTGTGAGGCTAGGCTTGCACTGACCTTGCTTTAGGCAACACCATCACATAGGGTAAGGACTGGTCCAGAAGACTGCATTCCTTTAATGCCCTTAAGGGTTATGATGCAGAAAAGCTACCCTAGGTCTGGGCTCCATGCTGAACCTGTGTGGGATTGTGGGCTTGGGTTTTAGCAGCTTGTCAGGCAGGCTGCTTTCCCTAACACGAGAACTGCTTTTCAAGGAATCTACAATCTTTTGTCTCCCTTGTTCTGCTGACAAAGGCAACGCAAATTACTGGGAAGGCTGAAATGGAAATGGAGAATGAAAATAATTAAACCCCTCTCCTACCAGCCACGCTGGGCCTGGCTTCCTGCTCTAGCATTATACAGTTAGAGTCAGCAGGAGCGGAGCTGCCTGTGAGAAAGACTCTCAGGGTTACCTTCAATAGCTCTAATGTAGCTGATGTCTTTTGTCATTTCTTCTACGTGCCAGCAAACGGCCCCAGGAACCTGTCCTCTCAGTTCAGCACTGTCTGTGCATGGGGCTACACTCTGGAGCCCCATGTATCTTATTAACCCCATACTAGCAACCAAAATACACCTTGCTAAGCACAGGTATGTGCAAAGCACTGCTGTGGTCCCAGAAAGACAAATGTACAGTTTTTGGTGGTCCCAGACACTCATTTCTTGGTGCTGGAGAGCTTTTTGAATGTGCAAGCATGAAGTTTAATGTTGGGAAACACTTAGCAGGGAAAAATTCCTGCATGTGTTTTCTTTGCATCTTTGTTTTAATGAGTGGATATAATAACCCTGAAAGAGGAAAAGATGAGTTCATATTTGAGACAGGAATCCTCAGGGCAGATACCTTGCTGGATTCCCCACTCAGCTCTGCCAAGGCTTTTCATTCCTGACCTGAAACGGCCTCGTGCTGGCACAAAGGCTTAACTCTGCCTCTTCTCTGTGCTTGATTTCAACAACCTTTGGCATCCCTTACATCAGCTCTGGAGCACCCAGGCCAGCAAGGTGCTGTAGACCACCACCATAGTTATGATTAACCCCCCCATCTTCACTGTCTACAGACACAGGATGAAGCACTTGACTTGCAAGCTCCTTTGCTGTCCCAGGTCTGCCTTCTCCTGGAGATCTTCCCCTGATCCAGGATGATTGAAGATATTATGCATATGACAGAGGAAGATGAGTGAAATCACTCAGCTGGATGTGACTGAAGCCAGACTTGAAGCCTGGTCTCCCAAGATGAAAGTTGCTCACATGCGAGCCACTTTCTGGAAAACACTGTTGTGGGAGGATTCTGCAAGCACTTGGCACTGATTCCACTCGGCTCCCCTGAAGCCTGTGGGATCGCAGCCCTTGCAGGAGCAGAGCTTTAGCCTCAAGAAGTGTTTCAATATTTTTGACTGATGAATTTGCACATTATATATGTGAAGCCATATGTGACTCTGTCGGAACCGCTCCAGTTTCCTATCCCTTGCAATGTGTTGTGCTGCTTTTAGCACACAGAAACATACGCCTCCTATCACTCATATTGACATGCCATCAGTTTGATTGGACTGCTCCTCGACCGCTGGAGTAGCTCTGCTCAAGACAATGGGTTACTCTGATTTATACCAGGTCCAGCTTTTGTCTAGGATGATGAATATGTTCAAAACAGTGGCACATTGGGGTGAAAACAAGGCTGTGGCTTTGGTCAGAAAACCAGGGGTCCCTTTTTCTTTCAGCACAGACATCTTTCAGACCTGTCTGCTATGCTCAGCTTGGACATTTCAATAACTTCTTTCCATGGAGAGAAAGCCTAGAGACTGAAGCAATGGTATCTCTAAATTGTCAGCCTGTCTTTGGGGCTGTCCTAGGAGCTCTTAATATAGCCATAGGAGTCCTAGGTAAGGAGCCCTGCACGAAACACTACGCAGAAATGCTGAAGAAAGAAAATATCTGTCCAGAGCTGTTACCATCAACGTGTCCAGCATCCTTACACAGGTAAGCTTGGCTCTGCACCCATCTGTCAAAACAGGCCAGAAGTTCAGATACCACGGGGAAGGTGCAGTATAACCTAACAGAACAAAGCAGAACAGAAACCTAGAAAGCTACTTATGGCCATTAATAGCATTCTTTTCTCCCCTGTGAATAGAGGCAAGGGGAATAATAATGGGCTCTATGCTTGTTAGCAGCAAAACACTGCCACCAAATTTGCTCCAAAACTCTTATCCTCTGTCATGCAGTATCCAAAAGAATAAGGCAAAGCAGTTCAAAGGCAAGAGGGAGTCCAGGTTCAACTTGCTGAGCAGAGCTGGATACCTTTGAGTCTCATTAATATTTATGTAGGTTGGGAGAATCAAAACTCCATGCAACAAGCATGGAATATCCGTCCTCAAAACTCCACTCAGCGTAGAGAGACACACACACGTCTTCCTGCGTACAAGTCAATGGCACTTGGTGCTTTACAGTTCTTATCAAATCACTGTGCCTCAGTCAGAGTTACACCTCATTTCCCCCTCCCCATAAATATATTACGATCACATAATGTTTTAATAACTTCACAGGAAAATTGAAAATAAGGCAAAGACGGCAACTTATGGATATAAATTTCAACAGCCTGGGCTTTTTTTTATGAAGTCATTAAATGCTTGGAGTTGAACAAAAGGGAGGCTCATGGCTTTGTTTCACAGCGAATTGGAAATACGATGAAGCCCACAACTCTGGGAAAATAAAACCAACTTTGCCGACTAATTTCCCTTCCATTAGGCTCCTCAATTCAACAGCCAATGATACGTTTTTAAGAGGATCAGTAGACATCTTGATGAATTCCCAGCCTGACCATTGACAGCTATTTCATCACATCGCTTTCATTCATAACTACTTTAAGCAAATATGCTCTTTACTGTGATTGATGGGGAAGGAATGCATTTCAGCATATATATGAGGATGCTGTGAAGAAATAAAGCCACTTCTTCAGCTTACCTTCTTAATGGGAGTTTGCTTTTGTCTTACAATTAGGGACTAAATGTGTACGTGGGCTGAGTTTGAACCTTCTACATCTTATTTGCTGGATCTCAGTTCTTTGTCCAAACCACCTCTTAACTCATTAACAGCAGCTCTGAACTTTGGGAAGTAAGGGCTGAACACGGCATCAGGTCTGAAAACCAAGGGTTAAGCTTCACAGATATAAAGGACTAAATCAAACCCACCTCATCAGTAGACTTCACATTCAGTTGGCACCCTTAACATCCCTCTAGGTTGGTTCATCTCTCACAGCTACTCATCCTACATGATGGGCTCCAAAGCAATCTTGGAGCAATTCTCATGGAAGCAGGTGGCATCTTTGGGCTGAGAAGCTTTCCCAGAGCAGTGTGAAAGTCCATAGCACAAGAGAAACAGCAGCTGACAGGCTGGTGAAGATGCTCAGAGTGTGGAATTACAGAAGATGCTCTGCTGGTGGCTAGAGAATTCACACACTGACTCTTCATGGGAAGAAATACTAGTCACCTTCATAAAGAGAGGTGCTCTGGGAGGCAGAAAGGCATCATCACAGTGCTAATTCTTTCTAAGGCTGATTTATTATCTGCTGAACTAATAGATTAACAAAACAAAACAGTAACAGTGGGTGTGATGTGCTGGAAAGTCACCAACCTGATGAAGATTTACATGTGGTGATGAGAAGGGAGAAAGCCATCGCTTTCCAATTCAACTCATCTGAACCTGCGCCAGGCACAACAAGGGAATTGTGAAGATCTGGTGCATGCATAATCTGTACGGGTACGTGGTACCACGGTTACTATGAGAAACACAACACACGCAGGGATGCTGCATTGAATACAGGTCAACGTGCAACCAGTGAGGAAAAAACAGTCGTGGAAGTTGGATAGTACAAAGCCAGGGATAATGAGGAAGCCTTTGTGTTTGTTTGTGTGTCTGCATGTGAGCTGGACATATGCTTGCAGGGGGTGTTAGAAAAACAAGCTTCGTCAGACAAAGCTTTTTATTACTCCCATTGAAGTATGAAATCAGGCCTGGACGTGAGCAAAGAACAACCTTCCCTTGAACAACCCTGAGAGAACCAGAAACGCAGGAGAAGGGAGAGCTCGTTTGGGATAGTGTGAGCAAAATACCTAGGTCCCACATCAGCCTCTCTGCTTCCATTGTAGGCAAGACCCTCGAAACCCCTCCAGCCCCTCTTACTGCCCTTTCCTTTTCCTTTCTCTTGACCTTCAGGGTGGAAACATTACACAAGTGGTGACAGCAGCTTATTTCAAGCAAATGCTCCCTCAAGTTTTATGTAAGGGGTAAAAGACCCAAGTCTGAGTAGCTTGAACAGTCCCTCTTAGTAAAGTGGCTTCTTGAAGTGCAAGAAGCTTGGCTTTAGACACAGGATTACCAGGCAATGTCTCATCCTAAGTCAATTGGATCAATTTCTCACTAATTTGTGATCAACTCTGGGGAAATTTTAGCAAGGAAAATGGTTGAGAAGAGACTCCAGGAAGCTCTCCTGTTGCAGAAGGCAGGGTGGGTAGGAGCACACAGTGTTGGTGCTCAGAAAATTGCATCCTTTCCTCTATCCCCCTTCTTCAGCATCACAGCATCTCCCTGCCAGAGACAGCAGAACTCCAGACTCTCCTAGGGAATGGACCCTCTTATCAACCAGCATCATGACTTCCCAATGCCCCAGACCTCCCTTCACTGTTTGGGCAGCCCAGCTTTACCTGAAGCATTGCAGAGAAGCTCAACAAAACACCCAGCTCAGCAGCTGTACTTCTTGAGGTAGCAGTGAACAACATCTCTATATAATGCAGGTGAGACACTGGTGATGTATCTACCATATTCAGATATATAAAGCAGCTCTTTCTCAGGCTATTTGCTGATAGGTCAGTGTTGCTGTCTCTGTTACCCACCCTTAACTGCTCTGAAACACACACTGGCATTCGTCAGTGAGATGGATGTTATGTGGCTCAGGCCAGAGATGTATAGTAGGCTGTAAGACCATGTAAATCATCTTTGAAGCAAAAGCAATGTCACGTTGTTTTCTCTTCGACTGCAGTCAATAGGGGTTCAGATGGGAAAGGAGGAGAGCACCTGCACATGTACATGTTGAATAGGCCATTTTCCCAATCCCAGGCTTTGGAATTACAGGCTTGATAGGGCCGAATTAATCCATTATGTAGAAAAGCAGATGAATGCTCAGAAAATAATCCCTTATTAATCAATAGCTGATCTCTTTAAGCAAATCATTTCCAAATGTAGGAGCTGGGCTAGCACTGGGAGACCCAGTAGGGATTACAGCAGCAGTTTTATAGCACAGAGTGCCACCAGCGTGAACTTAATTTACTGAGCCTTTAGAAGGAGGAGGGTGAAATTGGGCTGTGGTACAAATCATGTTAGTACTGTAAGTTTAGTTTGCCAGACACAAATACCCTTCAGCCAGGTAGCCAAGTCCTATAAGCTCACATATGTCAGACTGCCATAGACTTCCAATTTAAAGCTTCCATTTGGCTCAGTGGGAATTAATTGTTAGGTTCTGGCTTCTTGGGGGTTTTTCTTACTGTCAAACACCCATCCAATGAGAGCTGTAAATAATACCCTCCTAAGGGTAAATTGTGAGCTCATTGCTTGCTTAAGTCACGTTGAGTGAGAATACTCCCTAGCTGTGCTCTGTGAATCAAAGACGGAGCATATGCAATCATCTGAGGCAGCAGCAGCTGCAGTTCCCAGAACCCTTTGGGAAAGCTGACACAATCACTGATCAATACCCTCTCCAGGTAATTGATGAGCCATGGAGCCGAAAGGGAAAAAGAAAGAAGAAAAGCAAGAGGCTATCAATAAATAATCTTCGTTAGGAAACCACGGCCTGAGGAGAGGTGCTTGAAGTTAAAGGGAGGATGCCCATGCCCAGGAAGAAAAATGAGAATTGAAAAGAGGAGCATTTGCAGATTCATGTGTCTTTTGAAGATAATGGGCACAGCAGAACTGAGTGAGATGTGATGATGAACCCTGGAGAGACTGAAACCAATGGCTCCTAAAGGCAAACATCCACTCACTGCTATTGAATTGCTACCCAAGACTCTTATCCTGACCCTTCACTCCTTCCTCAGTCCCTACCCACACTTGTATTTCTTCTACTGGGACAGTAGATCAGCAAAAAAAGCATCAGGGAAGGCTAAGGGCATCAGATCAGGGCTAAGGGCATCAGATCAAGGCTAAGGGCAGGGAGTTTTGGATTGCTACCCTGTCTATGTGATAACTATCAGCACTATACCTCTTCTGTGACCTCGGGTGACCAGCTCAGAGGCTGAGTGCCCCATGCAATGAAGTGCACTTTGTCCACCTCTTCTAAAGGGAACCAGAACCCTCCAGGGCAGAGAGCATCTCTCTAAGGATTTACACCCCACCTTTCTGTGGGCACATCCCCTGCAATTGGGCTGTGATTGCAGCACCCTGAAGTTAATCCCTCTGCTCATGCTTGGATATGAGATGCCCATCAGCACTGGCCTGAGCTCCTGGGTAAATACCCTGGGCCAGAGCTGTTTGATCCACTGCAGCTTTGCAGCTATCACTTGGGTGCTAGGCTTTCACTGCTGGGTGACATGGGCTGAGATTAGAGCCTTAAATACGCTGGTATTCAGACTTTTGCAATACCAGCACTAAGCAGCCTGATGCTTTTAAGGCAGTGGATCAGCAGAGCCCAGTTTGCATAGGACACATAGGACTCCCTTCCAAGGGTTATTAGATTCCTCTCCCTTCCACCCTTTAAATCCAGCAGCTCTGCAATGATGCTTTTGGTGAAGTATGCTCTGTCACCCACTGCTAATGCAGGCAGATGCAGAATGGGACCAAATCACCCTGTAGATGCTGAACCCAGAGTCCACCTCTGCTCTGAGCTCCATGGTGCATCTGTCCTGTCACTCCTGCTTTGAGTCACTTCACTGCAGATGCCACTATTTCACCCCTCAGAAAACAGGGCAATATTTGTCCTGACTTCTGTCTTATCGGTATCAGGAGGCTTCGTAACTGACAGCCAGGATAAAGATGCTGGAAGGGGCTCTGAGCCTGTTGCTGTTATTGAGCACTCGGGGAAAGGCTGTTTTATCAGCTGTCACATGTACTAAAGACAACACCCTTTTGGCCAAGGAGCTGACATGCGTTTGTGGCTAATCTGGGCCTTTGAAGGGACTATTTCTGAGCCACTTGTTAGGCTGCATCCATGTGTCTGTTGGGTTTATAGCAGGAATCAATGCAGTGCTCTACCTGGTTAACCCTCTGAATGCAGAAGCCCAGTAGTTGCTATGGGAAGGAAGATATGTGTTTGCATGTGTGTGCATGAGCATAGAAATAGGGAAGGGGGAACAAGGGCACCCCTTTGAAACTCCTTCTTGTGCTTCCCTTTGATGTGATGGCAGGGCTGGTGCAGACACACATAACTTTGTTGCTTTGATAAATCCATGCCTCACAGGCAAGATTTCAAAAGGAATTTTCAAGCACCTTCCCTCCCCTTTCCTGATGAGTCTGAGCAGGGAAGGGGGGAAGATGGGTGGATGTGGAGAGGTCGGGGTGTCAGCAGTGGAAGGAGCAGTGTGATAACTATCAGCACTGCAATTACTCTCAACACAGGCATGGAGGAAGGATGGACTCCTGCCTTGCTTCTGTCTTCCAGGTTGGTGGAAGATGCTGCACCTCTGTAGCCAGATGTGCAGATGAATGCTCTCATGGGTGGGAGAAACACTATTGCCACTATTTTGGGGGTCTGTTGTGAGTTCTGGCCTGTCAGCAAGGAAAGCAGAGCCCCGCTGTGATTTCTAATGACTAGCCTTCTCATTCAGAGCCAGTAAATGAGGCTGGTGTCTCACGTCCTTGGAGCAGCACGGTTTTGCAGAGACCAGGAAGGAATCCCTGCGTATGGGGAGAGGGAAGCTTCCCTCTATCCGCAGCCAGAAAATGAGATACTGTCTGGAGTCAGAAACAGGATTTGGAGCTTATTATTCAGAAAGAGTCTAATATAGGAGCCGGAGGCTTCCCAGGAGGAATCTGGCTTAAGAGTTTTAGTGTGACTAAAAGGACACACGCAGGAGGAGATTGTAACCTCTAAAACGTTTGCACAGTGAATCACAGAACCATGAAATATTTTTTGGCTGAAGGGACCTTAAAGCTCATCCAGCTCCAACCCCTGCCACAGGCAGGGACCCCTTCCACTGGAGCAGCTTCCTCCAAGCCCCTGTGTCCAACCTGGCCTTGAACACTGCCAGAGAAGGGGCAGCCAAAGCTTCTCTGGGCACCCTGTGCCAGTGAAAATTCATTCTCCTTAAAGCCACCATGGATTCCACCATCACCTCCAAAGAGAAGAGGTTTGTTTGCCCTTTTTGGTCTAAAAGTCCCAGCTGAAGCTAGAGCACATCTCTCATGGAGCCTTTTGCTACTGTCCCCATCAGCCATACAGGCCATTCCTTCCCCAAGCCACACGTGCTTCTGCATCCATCAGGAGTGCTGAAATACACCTTCACATGCCTGGCAATGTGAAAGAGGGACCACTGAAAACTACCTTTAATATACATGTAGGTAACAATCTGCATGTGGGCATGATAAAATCATCAATGTGAGGTCTCAGAACAGATTTGCTTTGCTCTGGGAACGTTACCAATTCTAATGCATGGTCAGCTCTGCCCGACCCTTTTCGAGAGCAGAAGTGGTGGTGATGCAGGTGGTACATACAATATTGAGCACACTTTTCCCACAAAGAGCACCCTTTCTGCCCGAGTATGCAGCAGAGATTGGCTCAATACACATGCCAGCTCCAAAACCTGCTGCTTTATTATGGGAGACTTGGGTGGATGGATGATGGCCCTGGTTTCAGCTGGGATAGATCACTGGCATTCAGAGAAGCTGTGGGAAAAGGCTCATAAAGTTCCTTTTATTTCACTCCAAATATTCAGTCCTTTGATTTCTGCTGTTCAGGTTTTCCCTGAAATTATGCATTTTGAATGCCAGTCCATTAAAAAATCCCCTTTTTTCCAACCAAGTCCTAATAATGTGATTTTGTTAGTTGGGGAGTCCAAAAAGGACTTCAATTTCTAGTTTGGGGGGGATATTGGGTAATTTCTTCATGGCAAAGTTGAAAGGACTTAGGACATCACTGTCAAATAGAGAACAATACCCAGGGGCTTTTTTTCCCATGTGAATAATTGCTTTCCTGATCTTCCCACAAATCTCTCTGATTTTTATCTGCACATTGCTTTCAACCACACTTTTCCCAACTCACTTCCACACAGAGGAGCAAAATAGTTCCTACAAGACTGTTCTAAAGCATCCATCGAGCCTCAGACTTCTGTCAGGGATAAAACACAAAGCAAACGAACCCAAACCCCAAACAAAGAAGACAATTACTTTATTTCCCATGGATTAAAACCTATCAGTTTCATTCTATATTGAAGGAGTTGGATTTATTTACAGAGCCATTGGAAGACTTGGCTGAATTAACAATTTTTGCCTGGTTTATAGCGAAAGCAGACCCCCCCTTCTATTTCACCTTTTATGTGATATTATAAATCAGCTTAGGTTCATAAGGAATTCGATGGTTTTCTACTCCAATATGCCAATAGAGCAGCATAAAGGGCTTTTGCATGGACTGGAAAGTGGAAGTCATCTCTATATACCACATATTGCCAGCAAGCAGTATGACATCAATGTGTTCCGGTAGCAGCAACATATGGTTTCCCAAAAAAATCCATCCTGAAATATACATGGGTTTTACTAAGCTGGGAAACTTCAGGATGAAAAACCTGCAGGAGATGGGGCGGTGGACCTCAAATCAAATATTATGATCTGCTGAATCAATCTGAATTTCAGATTGATCTCACAAGCAGCAGAGATTCCTGCTGGAACTTCTGTAGTGATTTTTGAAAGCTGGTGTTCAGGAGCTTTGCCTGCTACCACAGAGAGATGCAGCCAAATTACTGCTGTCAGGATGAGAGAGAGTATCTCCTCTGACTGAAGTGCCATAGCCGAAGAGCCCTGGTATGAGAGATTCTCTTGGGAAAAAGAGTTTCAAAGGCAGAAAGCACCTGAAATAAACCAAAATGAAACATGCTGCTGTGTCCTAATAGAAATGATGGAACTTATTATTTTGCCAAAGTTGTCTGTTTTGCCCCAACCTGCTCAAAACCAGATGCTGTAATGTCAGGAATTCACACAGGGTTGCAGCTTGCATTTGCTATTAGCTCCAACAACAAGGTATTTATGTAGGGCTTGTCATTGCTCCGTTCGAGTCTCTCCTAAGCTTTAATCTGTCCTTTCAACACCCCTGCAGCCCTGTAAAGTGAGGATGCAGCTGGTATTCCTTTTTGCATGATTAAATGCCTTGCCCAGGGTCACCCCAGGAGTACAAGGCAGAGCCAGAAAGGCAGCCTTGCTATTCCTACTCTCAAAAGGCCATCCTTCTTCAAATCTCAGCCTCTGACAAATCTTGGCAGAGGTTCAGTCAAGTCTCATCCGAAATTCCTTCAACAGTCGGTTCATTCAACATTCACTAAGAGCTGAGCTCCAGGGGCAGAGGATATTCAGCCAGGCTGGCTGCTGCACGTTGTCTTGGCCAATGTGGCTGGGGGGTGCTTGTGTCTGCAGTAAGCCAAGGCTCTGAAATTCATCCTTACTGCTCACACCTCCAGACAAAAGGAAGCAACTGCTCTTCTGGTAACAGCTAGAAGGGAAAGAAACTTCTTTTTCCACATTTATTCCATCTTATTTAGTTCCCTTTCTCTCTCTTCTTACAAAATTTATAGTGTATAAGTAAGCTATAAAAAGCAATGAGATGCAATTTATGCAAGTAGCATGTTAGTGCACCATAAGTTCCTATTCCTTCGATGAGTTAGACCAGGTTTCCTGCTGACATGTCTTCAGGTGCTGCTTAACATGGCACATGCCAACTGGAGGGCACCTAATGCATCAGCCTTGCAAATCAAGGTCAACTACCCATAGAAAGACCTGACAAGTGTTGCCAAATGGCAAATCCACTGTTCTACTTTGCCCAAGGGAAAGTGCAGCCATGGCCATTTGTTCCCTTCCTGGCTCTCTTTGGTGCAACACATCTGTTGCTTCAGCTGCTATGAGAGCCTTTGGCAATTCCTTGCTCCTATCTGGTCTTTGCCAGCCTGCTTTGCATGGTAATTTGCATACCACATCCTTTCTGCTTAAAACCATGGCTAATGAAGCAGGTGGCTGTCATTATTAACAGCGCTTGCTAACTAACTCCACTCCAGCACCACCACTACTTGCAACATGCTGGTGCTGGTCCTTCCTTCCTTCCACTGCATCGTGATGGGCACAGCCTGCTGGTGCCACCCCTTCTCCTGCAGTCCTGCCATTCCTGCCACAAAAGCAGTGAATAGGCTGTCACCAACCCAGCCAGCATCCCCTTCCCACAAGCTGAATAACATTCCAGCCCAGCAATTCCTATTCCAAACTCTCTGTGGCTCATGGGGAAGGCGAAGAATAGGTGGACAGATGGAAAGGGCTGGAAAGGCTGGGCAATGGCAGTGCCACAGCTGTGGGAGATCTGTTACAGCAGGACCTCTGCTATGGCACAACTGCTGGAGCAGAGCTGGAGGAGCTGGAAGGAAGAGCTGACCTGTGGGGTTGGTGGCCTGGCCAAACTGGCCCCATCCCTTATTGTTTTTCATCACAGATTGAATTTCCCATTTCCAGTCACCAGTGAGTAGGATTGTCCTTGGGCTTTTCAGTCAGAGCAGAGCTTTGTGAAGCTGTATGAAGCACAGTGGAGAGAGCCATCATTCAAGAGCATCCTCCTTCCTGCAGAGCATGGCACAGAGTGAGCTTCCCTGGGAGCAATTCATTCATCAAGAGATGAAGTCAAATGGAAGGACCACATGGTATTGTGTGTCAGTGCCATCAGGCAGCTCTGAAAGGCATCCTCACCCTTCAGCATCAAGCTCTTCCCACTGGACCACCTGCCTTACTGAAAGGCTTCTGGCCACCAGCTCCTCAAAACCCTCACTTCTATTTCTGCTTTAGTAAGTTATGCTCTGGTCCACCCAAGAGCAAACCCTTGAGAGGACGTTTCAGAGTTCTCTGTCCACTGAGGACATCAACCAACCATTTGAATTGAGGCTGGTTTTGACAAAGCAAGAGGAAATTAATGGAGTATTTTAGCATAGCACATGGCATAAATATGTCTTCTTTTTATCCTGCCCTCCAACAGTTTCCACTGTCCTCAGTGAAAACACCTTTGGATTAATGAAATATATTAAACATTGCTATAATAAACAACCATCATCATGTTTCTTGGGGCTCCCCCCATCATGGCTCACTGTACATCATTAGGAGAACAGTACAATAAAATTACAGCTTTAGAATAAAAGAGCACATTCTGTATGGTAATTTACCCCTTCAGGACACATCCTCACACATTCATTAGATTACAATGCTGATTTTCTACAGTTCTTTGAGGAACACAATGTGAAACATGATAGCCTGATCTCGAGTCTCTAGAGAGGAGCCATTGTTCTCATTTCCATCAGTGGAGCTTACACATAGACACGAGATTCAACAAGAGTCATCTCCATTATGGTTCTCCCCAAAAGATTTCTCCTGGGTCCAAGGATGCAGAGATACCTCAGGTATCTTCTCTCTTTGCACCTAAACATCTCACTACAGAAGATGACTTTGGTACCTCCTTCAGAATCTGCTGTAAGCCAACATCATTTGCTACGGAAACATCCTGCATGGCTTTGTTCAACAGTGTTGTAAATCTGGACTTTGAGTGGCCTTGCATAGAGATTTCCTTGAATAACATGGTCTGAATTCACATTTGGCTTTTTCTTTCCTAGGTGGTATGGAGGTGTTACTGTAACAAGAGCTTCCACTTGAAGGAAGCTCCAAGAAAGGGTCTTCTCAAGCTGTGTGCCACTGCAAAGCACACACAGTGCTTTTGTGAGCATAAGGGTTGGTTTATTGCCAAGGGAAGTTTTACAGGAGAAATCCAATCCATTCTAAACCACATAAAGCAACCCTGGAGGAATCTCAGAAGTCCAAATATTTTGCTTGTCTCCTTTATTTACATTCCATTTACTTGTTTTGGCTCTTTTAAAGTTCTTTGCATTCTTATGTGGAAATAATATTATCCGAGAAACCACACAGTCATGCCTTTCACAAACATAATGTAGTCACGGAGTAAGCAGGAATTTAAGGATGCTCTTAAGATAATTTTGCATGGCAAATCCTTTTGTTTCTGAAGATTAGGGAACACATGATAAATGTTTAAGCTCTATACTTCATGTCATGGCACTATTGAAGACGCATTCATGGGCTCACTCTAAGTCATTCTAAAGTGCTAAATACACTCAAGATAGAAGATTCTTTGCATAAACATGGGTAAATCCTGTGCCTTCTGGGCATAACCCATTGCCAAGTCCAAGTCAAGGTAAGCTGAAGGAACTACCTGGAGACAAGAAATAGTGGTTTCCACCACCCTTCCTATCAGGTTTTATAGGGTTCACACAAGAAAACCCAGATGTTCTGGACCATCATTTATGTTCCCATAACCCATGTGAGATGTTGGTTCTGCACTAAGGATGATGGTCCTTCCATCATGAAGACCAAGAGTACATAACATGGAACAAACGACTGGAAGAAAAGGAAAAGAAGGAAGCACCTGATGAAGCCAAATTACCTGATGCTCATCACACTACTGATGCTCATCGGAGCTAGCGCATTCCTGCTCAGTCAGAGCCAGTCAGAGCTGCAAAGAGAGGTATGTGTTTAATTCCTCAAATTGCCTACACAAAGTGTATCCCATCCTCCACTCCTGCTCCATCCATGGAAAAGGTTAAGGTAATCTTCAGCAAGCAGCAGCATACCCCTGTCAATCTCTGCAGCTATGCCTGCTGCCATTTGCAAAGGACAAGCGAAGTCAAGAAGCTCTTAGCCACTGACAAACGATTTCACCCAATAAATGGGGTTGGTATTAAGCTTTTTAAGCCTGGTAAATCTTTTGCTCTATTAAATCTAAACCCACAGAACCCATTAATTGGTGTCTTTCTTACTAGGAAGCGCTGGTTCTAATTTGACATATACTTTATGGATCGCTCTACCCCTTGGTTCATAAAAATGAGCAGACTTCTCCTTGCCTCGCTGGTCGAGGCCACTTTCCAAAATGCCTGTCCATAATCTCAGATGAAAAATGATAGCCCTGGAAAGGTGATGTGTCAGAGGAGCGTGAGACGCACCGACACGCATGCAGATGTGAGACAACAATCTGCTGAATTAAAATCACAGCGAGAGGAAATGATGAACTATCTTGTTAATGCAGCTTGTCACTCCGATGGCCTCACGCCATGTAAATAAATATGGGATGGAGGGGAGAAAAGAAGCATTATTAAAGCACAGCTAAAACAAGAAAGTACTCGGGTCATCACCTGCTCTATGCGACATCACTAATGATACAGCTGTAACATCAAGATGGCTTGGTCCCCCCAGCCTGACCAGAGCATTTCTAATGTGTGATCAGATCCTGCAAGGGTCTGAGCGCTGCTAGGGAAGGTCTCAGGGTGCCCAGTTCCTCTGGCTGTATTGATCGTGCAAGGAATTCATGCAGACAATGCTCAGTGCCTAACAGAAAAGACCCCACACTAACCTCAGAGCATTTCTTTTTCTAAAGCTTGAAGCTGTGCATGTTCCATACTGGACCTTTTTTGCTCTTTAAGATTCTCCCCCAATACTGAATGAGTTTTGCAACACAGGGACTTTTCTACTTGCTTTTAATCAGGTAGGTAAATACACAAACAAGCTGCAGTTTTGGGGTGCTCCAAAAGCAATACCAGCAGCCCGAAATGATGAGTACCACATTTAGTTCTACCTGAAATGCAGAGAGCAGTTTCACACTTTAATAAAGCCACGATGAAAGCCAGAATGAAAAGGCTAACCCAATCACAAAGCCAAAACCCATTTAATGGCTTTGGAAATGGTGTCTGACCTCATGTTAAACAAGGTCCTCACTGATTCACCAGGGAACACTACTCTGATGAAAGGGACAGCTTTCTGTTGAGAGGCACCTTGTGAGTGTCCATGTTCTACGTGCCTCTTCTCATAGGAGAAGTTGTACAAGCCCAAGGGCTCTTGCTCAGCTCCAGACTTGCTGACTCTATTCTGCATCCCTCATTACACCCTGACATTTCTTTTGGTTACAGGGTAGTTGTTTCCATATCTCAGCTTTCCTGTACACTTTAAAGCAATGATAGCACCTTTCAGCATCCATCAAACAGCTTTATACACAAGTATATATGTGCATGTCCATACCTACATCAATCTATCTATTTAGATATAGCTACAACTGGTCCAGGACCTCTTGTGATTCATGAGCACCTCACTGAGTTAAGGGACTGTGGTTTTTTATCCTACTGATACCAGGTTTTGTCACAAACCCTTTCCTCTCAGGCTGGGAGGAAGGGGCTCAGTTGCAGTTAATGCAAAAGCTTGGGCAAAGAATTGAGACCTGAGTATTTCAGAAAGCCACATTCCTCACAAGACTGTTGGTACCTTGGGAAAATGATAGTAAAATAATGGTGCCAGCAATAATGGGAACAATAATAAAGATTTCCCCCTTCATCCTTTCCTTCTTTACTGAAAATGTGATAGGACAGGGAGGAATTGCAAGAGCTGAGCGGCCTCCTTTGAATTTCCCCATCAGCTTCTATTTCCATGAACCTTGCCTATCTGCACAGTGAAAGGCTGGTCTCATGGGCTGCCCAGGCACAGTGAATGCTAAAGCCTCTCCATCTCTGTTGTTCTCAAGTGGTTTCCTCATGTTATGGACTTCAGAGGTCTCGGTTATTTCAATTACGATCCACTTATCCAGCTGCCTGTGGAAGTTCTCAGAAAATACAGGCTTTCTGCCTTTTGTTTCTTTATTATTTCATATATATTGCATTTCCATCAGTGTGCACTGCTATCAGGCCCTTCACTATGATACCAGAGAGCGAAACTTGTCCCTGGAGATTACACTCAATTTGAATGACAACAGCCAAATTTGACAGCCATATACTGCAGATTCCAGCCAGCAAAGTGGTTTCAAAAGAAACATGGGAATTTCTTAAGCGTGATTCCAGTTTGTGTTCCTATTTTTCAATCAAAGGCTGGGGGAGCACTGGTGTGGATGGGAGGGACCTGGCAAAGGAGCAGTTTCCCCTTGAAAACATCAGATCCAATGTTAGAAAAGGCTTTTCCCTGACTCATGGGTGAGCATCCGGCCTTTTGGGGCCTAAGTGTTCGTGCTGCTAATAAAGTCCCCATGGAAATCCGCTTCCAGATGTCAGTTACATGGCTCCGAAGAGCCCAGATAAATATGACTACAGGCATGCCATGAGCATATCCCAGACCTTAGCATAGTGAACATAGCGCAGGAGCAGAGGCGTGAAGGGCAGAAAAGAGAATGGGTGTGAGAGTGGCTTCTCCTATCCCTATTTCTTTCTGTGCCATGGACACACACCTCCATCCCCTGTAGCATTTAATCAGCTCCCTTTAACTTTCCTCCCAGTGCACAGGAGGAGGGGGAAAGTCCCTGGCTAAACCCAGAATGCCATTTTGTGGCAATTTATGAACAAACAAGCTTCCCATCAAACCAACCCTTAGAAATGTCACTCCAGGCTGGCACTAAGCAGAGATTAAACGATGGATTGTCAACCTGCCTTCTTTATTTGATGTTTTGAATTTCACTGTTCCTCTCTTTCATTAAAAATGAACTAGATGGGGGAAAAAAACCCAGCAGAATAAAATAGAAGCCTTTTATATCTAAAAGTCAAGATAATTATCTCTTACATCCAACCCACTCCTCCAAGACTCTGAATGAAGCCATCATTAAAATCCGTGTCCATCTGGTGACTTTTCCACAGCTAATTAGGTGAAGGAGCCGGTTAACAGATATGTTCTGCTGAAATCTCTATCTCTTCCTCTTCTAAAGAACTTCCAGTCATGGCCCATGCACAACCTGGATGCTGTGTGTTCTGTTCCTTGGGTGCTTGGAGAACATGAGAAGAGACATGGGGGGAGATGGTTGTTGTGGTGAGCGGCTCACCAAGGCTCTTCCATGGCATCAGGGTCGGCAGATAAGGAAGACGCGGATGCACGAGGCCGCCTGTTTGACTTCTGCCATGCGGGAAGCCCTTTTGGGAGCCGGTTGGATGTTTTGCTGGCAGCATTTCAGTGCGTTCCTGAACGGGGCTTCTTTTAATACTGTGATTTTCTCCCTGTGGTTTGTCAGGCACTCAGCCAGCCTACTAAAGACTCTCTACCGGATACCCATCTGCTGCGTTTGTTAGAACTTGTCACCCTAACACCTAGGGGCTGGAAGGTATTGATTCCTCCTGTGTCCAGATGGATGGTTCACGGGACGTTGCCTCCTCCTCCCAACCCAGCTCTACTGGTGATACTTAGAGGACTGCCAGTTTTCAAGATAGCCCCAACCTCACAAGGACGCTCCTATGGGAACCCTCCAGAACTGCATATGGTCCATGCTGGCTATTATAAATGTGAGTGGTGCTCTGACTGCATCCCAGGCACAGTGCTGTAGGCAGCATCAATCTCAGCGTGCTGAAACCTCCTCTAGGGTCACAGGATAAAAATTCAGCCACCCTTACACCTTATGAGAGATTGGATCCATGTCAAGGACTCTGGGCAAGTATCTGAGTGTGGCAACTGAGGGCATAAATCCCTTAATGATTCTGCCATCAAGGACTTGGGAGTTCTGGCCAGTGATACACATGGCACATCGCCCAGGGTCAAGGCCAGCTGACTGATGGGCTTTGGGAGCTCCTTGTCCAGTCTGTATCTTACTCATCCAACCTAGTTTTCCCTCTGCAGTGTAGCTGGCAGGAGCCTGCTGCCCTTCTCCAAGAAGATTCCAGGACTCAGCCCCATAACTTACAGCAGGACACAGCGCACTCCAGTTTTGTGCTCAGGCATGCAAGCCACTGCTGGCAATGCTGTCTCCTGTGGGTGTGTAACACACTTCCATGACTGCAGGCGCATCCAAAGTAGGAGTGGGAAAGGCTCTTGGGATTTTTGAGGGGGTTTCTAGTGTGCTACATGGTCCCTCCTGGTTAAACAGTCAGGCCTCACTGCTTTGCTGCTCTGCAGTCTCTATTTAGCTGTGCTCTTGGAGGATATAAAGCCCCTGAGAGTATGAACACTGCCTTCCTTACTCCCTCTCTCTGGAAAATGTCTGCTTCAGTTGAGCACAATTACATTAACATAGTTATAACTCTAGGAGGATCATAACAAGTGAGTAACACAATAATCTCTCAAAGAGATGCCGCAGAGACCACAAAGACACTGACCAGGGAAGCAGGACACACTGACCCAAAAGGTCTTGGGAAGGTCTTGGCTGGTTTAATTCCTCTGATTGAATTCATGAGAAGAGAAAATGACTGGAAGGATTTTCACTTACTTCCAAAGTCTGTATCCAAACTTTAAGAGAGCCCCAAGGGGTTAATGCTCACCGGAGTTCATCTCTAGCCTTACTGCTCCTTGCTTTACATCGCGCGATTGCCATTACAGCTAGAGATGAGAAAACGTGATAAAAAGAGCCCTGTATGGACAATGGATTCAAATAGAGCTTGGGGAAGAATTGTAGCAAGGGAGGGATTACAGGCCATAAATACATCACAAGGAAAGGACTTTTCAGATATTATCACAGCTCACTACAGCGTCATCTAAGCTGCTATACATCCTGTTATGCACTCTACCATTCATGAGCAGTATAGGAAAAGTTGTACCATTCAAACACACAAAGAGAATGAACAAAGACCGTTTCCTTTCATGGTACTGCAGTTTTCGGGAATCCTGGGTTTCTTCAGGGCCATGCAAGGAAGGTGCTGAGCCAATTAAGATATTCTTCCTATCTTGTGATAAGTTCAGTGTATTGGAGTTAACTCTGCCTTGTACATCTTCATCAACAATGCAATATCCCTTATACCAATTTAATTTCACATGGCCAGCAAGATAAAGGCAATTTATAAGTTTCAATGAGCGCAGCCTGGCCGGGCTCCAATCCAATCCCAGGGAGTGTAACATTTGCTGGGGAATTGCTCAGGACCTTAATGCCTGGCATATGGTGAGCTGCTTTCATTTCTGACCTCTGCAATTAGGGTCAGCAGCAAAAATTACATTAAACCAGTTCTTTATTAATCATGTTCTACCTGGGGCAGACAATGACGACCTCTAAGCACAGGGATCCAGCAATCACCAACCAAAATGCTGCGAATCTCCAAAGCCACCTCACTAATAGAGCTTTGCAGATTTCCTTTGGTGTTTTACCCATGGCTTTGAAACCATAAAAGCTGCTGGTCACATCCTGGGGTGGAATAAGATGCAGTCAGTCTATAGGGCGATCTTCATTTAAAGTGTGGTGGATTCAGATGGACCTGAGAAGGGATCTCTTATGCCTCTTTCTATTGGTGAAACAGGTACTAGCTCTCCAAGCTGGTGTTTTAGTTTATGAAATGGCTCTGGGTATTCCTTCAGACAAGACTGCCCTAAAGACCAACTGATGTCCCTTTTGAGATGTTGTGAAAGTGATGCTACCTGGATGCCTGTGATTAGCAAATCTTTCACTTTGCTGAAGCTCAAGTCTCTGCTTTCCCCAAAGAGATGCAAAGAAAAGGAGGTTCACAACGCACCACAGATTTGCATCATGAAGCAAGGAGTAGGAAACCACCCCTTCCTGCTCCAAAGGAATGCCCATGCTATCTTCTTCTGCACCTAATCGAAAGCCTGCTTTTAAAGTCTCAGACCAGCTTCATCCATTTTTGCTTAGATTCTGTGCTGTGCTGTCATGACCCAGCAATGTAAGCAACTGCAGTAGAGACCCACGGAGCTCTTGACCCATTTGAACCCAACTGACCAACAAGTCATACTGAGACCCTCTTCAAATGAGTGTGTGCTGCATCCTCTCACTGACGAGGCTGGTTGTCGCGTATCTTTGCTATAGGATTGTCACAGGTCTGAAACATGAAGCAGTTAAAAACCCCCAGTGCATTGGAAAATCAAATGTAAAATAAAGGAATCCAGTCAAAGGCAAAGATGAATTTATAATTTCCATTAAGAGAAATGTGTAAATGAGGGAAAGACTATCTGAGCCCACACATCTTTATTCCAGCGTTCGCAAGCATCTGCATTTAGGAGCTAAGAATAGCAATACTATCTCATCTCCCTTCTCTTTGTTGTACATTACTAATGCTAAAAGAAAGAGGAAAAAGAATGAAAACAAGGTGTTCCTGTCCCGATTGTTCATTAAAACATCAAAAAAGATTGAGTTTTAAAAGAAAACAATAGGCAAAAAGTTCTGGTTTATAGTTAAGTATGTTCCCAATCCCAGTCAATGAAATGAGAAGCGAAGGAGGATTTCACCAGTGCTGCCCAGCCTTCAGGAGGGCATTCCGGTTAGATTCCCTACACTTGTGGTCATCCTACCCTGTAATTAGCCCCATAACTTTTGCCTCCAATAAATGTCTTTGCTTCTCCTCTCTCCCTTTCACCACCTCGAAGGATTATTTTCATCCTAGTATAGGCTTTTCGTAACTAATTCCTTTTTAAACACTCTCTGCGTGCTACCCTGCCCTCTCACCTCGCTGCTGCGACCTCTTTCTCCCCCCATCTACCTGATACGTGTAGCTCAGGACTTGTGTGATCCACATGATGGGTTTATTTATCACACTCTAATGATTCTTCTATCCCTGCTCTGCATCGCCAAGGCTGGCGCTCAGGGAAGAGGGCGAGAGGTTGCTGTGTAGCAATCTCTGCTTATTTTAAACTGTAATAAACTACTTGAGCTGGAGAGGTGGAAGAAGAGACCTGTGTAGGGGGGGAGGTTCTTTGGTTTATTCTTTGGGTTTTAATGGAAAAAATACCCCTGCAGCCTGGGCTTCTCAGCACACAGACCTGCCTCGCCAGAAACATCTTAGTGCTTGAGAGAGGGAAATCTGCAGCTACAAGATGTATTTTACCCCCACTTTATGTCTTGAGCGAGCACCAATACGTGACACATAGATCAAGACAAGCAGCCGTGCAGGCTTGCAGCGCAGTGAGCATGTGGATGTGATGTATTCCAGGCACACATGAGTTCACAACCAATGCTTTATGCCCTTGGTCCCAAGACCGTTCACATCAGGCATGGGCAGGACCGGCGCAGCCTCAGGGACTGAAGTGAACTGAATCTGGCCTGAAAGCAGGGCTGCCTTTCTCTATAAGCAGCTGGAGAGGGCAATGTAGAGTTTCGTCAGGTTTTAGGTTTGCTGCAGGATAAGATGTGACACAAGGTCCTGCAGAAAGCCAGCTGATGCAGTTAACCCCTCAGTGTCATTTGAGCACACCTCCATCTATCAGAGTAAGCATCCACTGAACTGATGCTTTGCATCATGCAGCCACATTATACCTGGTCCGGTACTTAAAGCTTTAAATTTAATTTATATCCAAATTTCAAAATCTGGATTTTTATCTGGATTGCATCATGAAACCATAGGTGTAAGAGTCCATTGGTATGGTGGGAAGTGGTTACAGGTCTTCAGTCCCATGCCAGTGACCTGTATCTAACCAGATAATGTTTTATAGATCTCCTCAGTAGGAGGTGTCAGATACTGTCTGTGCTGGGGATGAACAACAAACATGTCGCAAACTTTAACAGAGGACAGCCCCTCATGGTCAGTGCACAAATAGAAACCAGAAAGGAATAAAGCCTGCAGAGATGAACAGCAACTGGTAAAACATCTGCAGCCTTCAAGGCCCTGAGAACATTTCCCCCATACAAGTTAAGCAGCCCTTCATTTCTCCTTCTAATAACTTACAAGCCCATTAAAAATATATATCTATGTATTCCCTCACCCTTAACCTTCCCCAGAACCAAGTCTTTAATCAGCTACACCTTTTAATGCAGATTCAGCAGCAGCAGCAATGAAGAATGACCCTGGAGGAGCAGCCCCGGTGAGGCAGGGATTTTTTTTTCCCTTTCTTTTCCCTCTGCAGCTCCAATTGTGCCTTTGAAACATCTTTAAGCACTGGAGCTTTGTCCTTTTCATTTCCTTTGCCTGCTCATGTATATCCCAGATAGAGTCCCTGGAAAAAGGGTTTTCATTGTTAACACAAGCCAGACATTTCTGCTCTTTCCTAAGGTATCTGTTATCCTGGGCTGTGCAGTCATACGTTGCTTTGTGCCTGGACAGGGCTTTGCTCATGCATTCCCTGTCCGAATGTTAAATCTCAAGGCACCACTGCAATGCGAGGAGTAGTCAGGGTAGAAACAACCATCCTGTTCAAGAGCTCTTATTCCAAAACATCCCCCACCCATAACATCTCAAACTCTTAAATGCAGGGTGAGCCAGGGATTTCGAACAGAAAAGCTGAAGGCAGATCTTCATTCTGCTCATGATCAGTTTTATTCCCCTTCATTAGAAATCCATATCGAACGTGATTTTTATGTGTCTTTTAATCCATGTTTTGCTATATTGTGAAGTCTCGGCTGTTAGAAGTGTTGTGGCACTGGGGAGGATGTGGACAGGCGCCTGTGCAGGTTTCTCCATCAACCCACCTCTAATAGGACATGCAGCATCTCTACCCCAAAACTCTGTCAAAGAGCCCCAGGCCTGAAGCTGTCTGAGATCAGGAGGGGTTGGAGATAAAAGGACAAACTTCATTCACCTGCAGAAGAAATCCAGCCTTGAAGGCAGCTTCCAGAGGAGAAAGCAGAGCTATTCCTGTCTCACTATCCAGGAACAGATCTCAGTAAGAACCAACAAGCCTTACAGTGCAAATGTCAGTATTTTCTGTGTAATCCTGCTCTGCGTTAGTTATAAATCTTATCAGGTAGTAGCCTGTTTGTTCTCACACAAATGAAACAACAAATGGAGTGGAGATGCCAGAGAGCTGGCAATCACCAGAGGCAATGCAAACACTGGAGGACCTTGTAATCGGAAGAACTTTTCAGCTCAAGAAGCTTATAACAGCTCTTCATTTCTCTCTCCAGGAACTTATGAGCCCATTAAAAACATACATCTCTCTATTTCCCTACACCCAGAAGCTTTCCTCTTCCAACCAGCTGCACCATTGAATTCAGTCTCAGCAGCGATGAGGAATGGACCTGGGGAAGAACCCCAGGGGGAAAGCTTTTTCTTATCCTTTTTTCTGTCCTTTGCAGCTCCAGTTGTGCCTCTGAAATCTCTCCAAGCAGCTGGCGCCTTGTCTTTTCCTCTTTTAATGTCCTCCTCTCTTTGTGTGTTTCTAAGCAAGGTAGCTGGAAGAGAGGCTTTCATCTTCATTAGGGCCATACGTTCCTGCAGGTTCATTAGGCTCTCTTTTGTTGTTGCTGTTGCTATTGGTGTGCAGTTGCCTGCAACAAGAAAAATAGCCTCCAACATCATTAGTTTGATGAGGAGAATTTCCGTGCTCCTTCCCAGGGCTTGGGGAATTTGTGCTGTGTTGAAACTTCAGCAAAATCAAGGCCCTGACATCAGACTTCTTCCTCTATTCCTTCTCATGTGCCTTATGACATTCCTTGGGGTCAAATCTCGCCTTTACATAAACCCTGCTGTAATCTTCAACATCAGCCAGGGCAAACCAAGCCCCTGATGTTTTTCCAAGGCAGTAACACACACCTGCAGTGATGGCTCCCAGAGGCATGAGCTAACCCATTCATCACCGGGGGTGTTGACTCTACCCATCACCCCAACAGCTTAAATGGGATTTAATGCTATCAGCTGCTTCCCAGCTGATCATTTCAGCAGGTTCACTCAGCCATGTGCAAGCTGGCAAAGCCTGGGGTGAGAGACCACACCTGACCATTCACAAACAGCCCCCCTGGTAGTTGAGTGCAGGGAAAACCAGAGCCCATGTGTTGAAGAGCTTTCCATCTCATGGCAGCCATCAGGAGGGCTCCAGGACCCCGCTCTGCTGACCCACATGGCTAATACACAGCTCCAGCGCGAGCACGTTCCTCCTAATGGCTTTTGGCTTGCAGTCCTCTCCTCGGCATCTGTCTTGCTTACATTTGAGGGCAGTATTTTCTCCTAATTTATAGACTAAATAAATGAATTCATGACCTCTCCACAGCCACCCTGCTGTGCCCTGCTGAACACCAGGATTATTGCTTGCTCAGTGAATTAAACAGCCTGGAAACCACAAAAGAGCACTTAAATGCCAGAGCTTGAGTGTTGGTCCTCCAGAAATATTGGCTAGTGCTTGAGATAAAAGAGACAACCTTCCATAGCAGGGTGCTAAGGGCTCTGCTCTCAAGGATGGTGCTCCCTTAATCAAGCTCCTGATCCATCCTATGTCAGTCAATCCCCAAAGCCAAACTGATGTGAACACCATATTCATCTAAACACTCCATCGACTTTACTCATCTTTATAGATAACCCCAACTCACAGTGGGATGTACTGGCTTCTCCCAGTATTTCCCATATAACAAGACCTGGTTTAATCTCATCTGCCTGTTTTCCGCAGGTCCTATGAGCCCCAAGGTTATCCTGCTTCTAACATCTCTCTCCATGGAAGGACCCATTACATTCCCTGCAATAAACAACAGATCATCCTCTGCTCTTCTGGCTATGTCCCATATATCTTCTGCAAATGACCAGTCAAATGACAACCTGCTGCCCTCATAAACTTCCCCAAGTGCCTTCCAGAGACATGGTGGGCTCTGCTATGTGCTCAGTTTGCCATTGATCTCCACATGCATGGTGTAATGAAATAATCTTACCCATGCAATGAGCAGTCAGAAGGGAGGATGCACTGTAAGCATATTTCATCCCTCCAAAAAAGCCCTCAGATGTAATTGCTCAAACTAGACAGAGAAACTAATTGAACATAATCACTGTGATAAGGCTCTCTTCATGTCATGGCAGAGGCAGTGCTACTGCCTGAGCTTCATCCAGCTTTATGGCATATGGGTGACATAGAGAATTGCTTGCATCCCTAGGAAAGGGCCTGGACAGGCTCAACATAAATGATGTGGCCATCAATTCAACCTACTTGAAAGTCACCAATGATTTTGAGAGACTATATAAGGTTGCTGTAACCATCTTCTACTTATGAGCTTCTATTTTCTCCTTGCTCTTTAACAGTTTTTACTCTGCTGATTGGTGTTGTGAATATAAAATTTATGGCATCTTGAGTGAGAGCAGGAGCTTCACGGAGAGTAAAATAAAATGCAATTTCACATCAAAATAACTCACAGAGAAACTGCTTCACTGACTGCGAGATTAATTGTCATTTAATGCATTATAAACCTCTACTTGTTAATTTATATCAAGTCACCCCAAGATTTCCAGGCTGTTGCACCAGGCAGTTACTGATTCCAAGGCAGCTTGCTCTAATATTTAGGTCCAGCATGGCTATAATCCATTAGGATCTTACTGCTCAACTACAAAAGAATCATTAAAAAACTATTTCATCCCATGGCATCAGTAATAAATCAGTTCTTCAAGGCCAAGGTTTACTTTGCAATGACTGACTTTAGCAGATCAGATCTGAAACCTTGGAATTTTGCTTTGGAAAACCTGGAAACCTTCGGACACCTTTTTGTGCATCTGGGGTCTATCCCCAACTCAATCACTGCACAGATGAAGACATTGCCTACCCCCAGACATAAGGCTGTCTTTGTGCCACAAACTGATGGTTAAACCATGGAGAGGGATGTGGCTCTTTGCCCACCTTCTTCTAAAGAATGATCCCTAAACATTTATTATTGCCCACTGTTAAAGACAAGAGATGGGGCGAGCTGTAACTTTGATCTGACACGGCACAGTCCTCCTTGAAGCAGAGCTTTGGTCCTCCTTGTACATCAGTCTACCTGCCTGCAACAGGGACGAGCGGAGGCTTTGCTAACAGTGATGTAAAGTGAGAGTAATACATTGAAGGCTGTCTAAAGACAACATCCATAACATAGGAGTGAGGCCCAGGAATGTGTTATTCTCCCAGAGGGAATCCGATCTGGATTTACCACGCTGAGCTGCTGCCGCTGCACGGGAAGCACGTTTCCCTTTAGACAAGGGCGGATCACAACAGGCAAAGGAAACCTCTGTTCCAAGCAAATGTAAGGACTACCCATGCATGCTTTCGAGGCACAAATAACTCCTCCACAGACACAAGCCAATCAAACAGCAGTGTCATAAACAAGGGGACATCAGTGTGTAGCACCCCTCCCTGTCTCTCCGCACACCGTACACACACACAGTGTTTGTCTCTGGGTCAGTGGGAAAGTTAATTAGAAGAATGGAGTTTCTAGTGATGGAAGATGCCACCCTGATATGATTCTGAGTCCTGTCTCTGCTCCTGATGGATTACAGATGACAGCCAGGGAAGTGAAGGACATCGGCAGTGACAGGCTGTCAGCCGCTCACTCTGGGTATGGGGCTTTTGGGTGGGCAACTTTTTCTCCTCTGTTCATTTCACATCACTTTGCTACCCCATTCCCTCCTCCTTTCTGCCTCCTCTCCCTTCCCTTTCCTTTGCCAGCAGGTGACTGGAAGGCAGAAGAGAGGGCAGCCCCTTGGAGCAGAGCCGGTGAGCTGAAGGAAGGGATTCAGGCAGGAGACCTCTGATGGGGCTTGAGATGCAATAAGCATGATGCTGAGCAAACAACATCTGTGAATCCTGCCGGAGCAGGCGCAGGACTGTGCGCTCCATTGTCACTTGCCTCCAGACAGACAGGGAATAAAGGAACCTGGCAGGGAAATGCCTCTTCTCAAGAGATGCTTTTTCTTTCCTCCAGCCTACACATCACTCCATCAGCCAGTTACCCAGCAGCAGACTGGAACAGGGCTCATCACTCCCACTTCTTTAATTCTCCATTATATTTTGGCAAGTTCTTCATCTACCACTACAAAGTTCTTGCTTTTCTTAGGTGTGCTGTTATGAGAGAGAGCTGCTGCCATCCTGCTACAACACCGGCTGGGCAGTGACACGCTCTGCACAGTGGGATTTCTCCCATCACGGTATTTTTCTCCTACCAAAATATGTCTCCTACACATGGTTCCCTTTAAGACAGAAAAAGGAATTTTAGTGGATTGGAACAGTCAGGTGAAAGCCTTGTTTTGAAGTTGTAATCTCATTTTCAATTAATTTCAATAGGAGAAAATGCTGCTTTTATTGTCTTGCAAATGATTGCAAGATAGCCTGGGCTCAGAAGAAATAACCTGAGGGCAGCAAACCCTCTGTGGGGGATTGGAGTGTGCTGCACTTCTCCTGCAAGGAGGCAGATGAAACACGCAGGGACCCTGAGTCTTGAGCCAGAACAGGGATCTGAGCACTGATATCAAAGGATGGAAAATTAAACAAATAGTAATAGAGAAGAGTGTATGTTCCTGAATCAGATTATGAGCACGCCTGAGTGCAGACCATTGGCTGTTAACTCCACTCCTATTAAAGTTCATATTCTGAAAGGCTCCGCAGACGCTAAATAAAAGCTGCAATACATTTCGGTGCTAACTTCAAGGTCATGTTTCTGCAGCATTATGGAATACATTAAAATGCTCAATTTATGCCCTGTAACTCACCAAAAATATAAATGTAGCTTATATTAAATAAACCTTTGCTGGGATCTCTTCCTCTCTCACTTTTTCTCCTTTGCCCTCTATATTTAATAGAAAAAAAGCATTTCAATATGAGAGGCTTTTCTTCACTATATTTGCTCTTTCCTCAGTGGGAGTCATCACTGCCCCAGGAGAAAAAGCCACACCATAAATATATATAGATTTATATAAGTATATATATATTATCTTTCCAAGTGAATGATGCATGAAAGGTCTCAAGTCTCCTCTTGGCCACAAATCCACTGACCTCAGTCCAGCTATTTATCATCCCTAGCCTAAGAGAGCAATGGAAACGGTCCTGATTTTCTTTTGTTTGTGTGTAAGTCTAAGTTCCTGGCCTATGAGTAGGCACATGCCACATTGTGCACATGTAAGGTGGTTCCTAGAGTAAGGTGCTCCTAGGGTTTGCCTTCTGAGGTAGGCTCAGACTGGAGTCACAGCCTTGGTCACCCCAGAGGTTGGGGATGCTGAGGATCAGCTTCAGATCCCTCTGAATTCAACTGGAAATACCTTGTGTTATCCTCACATTTAAACTTGGCAAGATATTAATCCTCTACCATGGATGATGCTGTGGGGCAGATACAGAAAGACCATCCAAAACCCCTCATCAGAGCACTGGAGGACTATGCAGAGCAACAGGTCCCTGCCTGAGGAAAGTGTCTTTGAGTTGAAATGCCAAAGCAATCCTTGTTTTATCACCCTTCTGTTTCATCCTCTGCTGCACAGAGGCCAGCTCTCAACCATCTACTTTGCTGTTTCAACCCACACTGTATGTCCCAGGACATGTTAGCCTTACTGCTACCAAACCAGCTCTTGCTCTTCCTGCCACATCTGCAGCCCCAGATGTGATTTTCTGCCTCTTGCAGGCCTGGCAAGCAGCAGAGAGGCCTTTGCTCACCTCTTCCTGCTCCCGGGGCTGACTGGCACCGCTATATCCCATGGATTCTGCCCTGAGCTGCTCTGCCAAATGGTTCCACATTTAGAAGTAGGGGAGGATGCTGTTTCCTGCAAACAGATTGTGCATTGAAATATCTCCGTGAGCTCCTGTTCCCAGGATTTCTAATGCACTGGGCAGCGGCTTAACCCTCTGATGAATCAAAGTCATGCTCTAAAAATGGCATCTTAGTGTTGCTTATATATTCCCCTTCTACAGCTTCCCTGGCATATTTATTCAGTTTACTAGTCAAAACTAGTTTCATGCTACACTAAGCCCAGCAGGGTCAACACCTAACCTATGAAAATCAAGCTGTACCTTTTCCCTCTGCTTCATACATCATCATCAACCAAAGCTGGCTATTAGAAAGCAGGTTTTGATGCTGGAATGATTATTGCTGCTGCTGCTGCTGCTGCTGCTGCTGCTGCTTGGGATGTGCAAGGAGACAAAGAGGGGAACATGAGAGTTTGCAGAGGTTTGATCCAGCAGACCTGGGAACAGAAAGCAACAGCAGTGTGGCTGGTCCTGTACAGGGAGGGCACCATGTGAACAAGGTCTGTGGGTGTCTGTGGTGAGGCTGCAGATGGGACTATGGCTTGGTACAGACATAAAACCACACCATGGAGAAGATGGAAAAGCTGCAGTCCAAGGGTGCTGGCAGGAGGATCTCTCATGTTCTGGTGATGTTTAGGTTACAAAACACCTCATTAGTGAGCTTTTTGGTTGCAGACAGGAAGGAAACAGATACCAGAAGTCCTGGAGAGAGGACGGTGGTATGGTGTCTGGTCTAGACTTGTGTGATGGAGCCAGGAAAATGGACCATCTCAGAGCAGAGATGATGGAGGATGCTGTGGGGCAGATACAGAAAGACCATCCAAAACCCCTCATCAGAGCACTGGAGGACTATGCAGAGCAACAGGTCCCTGCCTGAGGAAAGTGTCTTTGAGTTGAAATGCCAAAGCAATCCTTGTTTTATCACCTATTTCAACCACATCCTTCAGCACCTCTGAGCCAGAAGCATCACACAGGCTGTGAAACACCCGAGAAGGCTTCAAGAATAGCTGATATATTGGGTCCATGTGAACTGCGGGCAAAGGCCTGTCTGCACGTAACACAGATAGGAGAGGAAAGGAGGAAAGGAGCAATTCCGGCTGCTCTTGCTCAGGGCTGCCAGACGCTGAGCTCACTTTCTGATCAGTGAAGAAAATCAGTTGTATCTGGCTACCCAACCAAAAGCACATAAGCTTGCATATGTTAACTCTAACCAGTTATGCATATTAAATTGATCAGTGTTTACTGTTTGTCCCTGATTTTCTCTGCTGACAGCTCTAGGATGATGGTGTGATCACTCCCTTACATATGGCAGTGAGCACCAGGGCTGTGCTTTGAAAACGGCCCAACAGCCCATGGTTTTGAGGGGCCCAGGAAGCCCAAAAGGGCCCAGAACATCTGGTTCTGGCAGTGCCAGCAGAACTGGGTGCAGCATGTTCTGCTGACAAACCCAGCCAAAACCAGCTTTCCAGAAGGACCAGAGATAACAACCCTAAACCATAAATGACCCCAGGCTGTGGTGGGCAGGAGCTAGCACATCCCTCCCCCTGTGCAGAGCAGGCATAAGGGAAGGCTTATAACACACACTGGTTTTGAAGCCATCATTAAAGGTACAGATTTACATCACTATGATTTGGAGCCATGCTTCCTCCCTGCTACCTGGTGCAGCTCCACTTGTCAGGTTCACACACAGTTGAGGTGTTTAGCATGCAGCCAGCGCTCCTCACCTGCCTCGCACTGGAACCCAGCGTGGCCCCCCTGCTATTGATTAATTTGTGCTAATTAAAAGCAGCAGTGTTGCTGCCGAAAAGAAAGACGTGTGAGTGTCAATAAATTATGGGAAATTTCGCAGATTAAAGATTGCCAACTTCTGCTGGAAAATAACTAAACAAACGCTAATGGCTCTTCCCAAAGAAGCCCAAGTCACTAATATGGCTGCATGAATGCTCTTCGATTCCCATCACTTACAGCGATGCTCTAAGTTACAACCTCAACGACTTCGTTCTTACCAACACAGGTACTTCGGTTCTCAGAGATCATTTATCTGCCCTTCCTCGCCAGCTACTCAAACCAATGGGTTGAATTAAGATGCACTTTCCTTTCCCTGCTGTGGTCTCCATCCTGACCCCACTGCTCCTTGTTTTCAGCCCAGCACCTTCCCAGGGAAGCCAGCAAGATTACAAGGACAGCTTTGGAAGATGCTGGCTCTCCACAGCTCTCCATGGACTGATTATCCTCGGGGCACACAAATCCAAATGCACTGAAGTTCTGCTGGCAGTTGGGGATGCAGACACAGCATCAGACCAGGCTCTTCAGCAGGAGCAGTGCCCTTGCTGATTTTCAAGTGGGAGGAGTGAATGCCATGGGAAGGAGAAGTGTTATGAGGCCTGACACGATGCCAGCGATGCTGAGGATGTGGGGGCTTGGCAGTGAGAGATGTGTGTGTCGTTTGTCACAGGGTTGGGTTTAATGACACCCTCTTGCCCTTGATTCTGGAGCTGTGTGAGAGAGCAGAGGGGTGGAAGAGCTTAAATGACAGCTCTGCACCAAGGCAGGTGGATGCCCCAGCATTAGCAGTGGCTGGTCACGATGAGGTCCCATCCAGTGGGAGCATCTCAACATTGCTGCTGAGAGTATCAATGGCAAATGAGGATGTTCCTGCCATGCTGCCACTGCCCCAGTTAATTCCATGGCTGCAGGCTGGAACCACTGGGTTCTGGTGGGGAAGGACCAAGAGGGTGGCACAGGCTGGTGTGTGGAGCTGATATCTACCAGGTATTTTACATCAGCACCTGCCCCATCTGGTTAAAACCTCCAGAACCTGCACTCAAGAATCCCGTGCATGAAACCTGTGGGCTCTTTTTATAACCAGTCCAGTATCAAACGGGAGGAGGGAGGACGATGCTGCACTGATAAACCCAGAAATCCAGGTGGGATTCATTTCACATTCCTCTTCAGAGAACTGATCCACTTGCCATAGGTTTATTTTACAGGCTAGAAAGAATAACAGGCATTTTAAAGTGCAATTCATCTTGTCCTAATACGGACATTAGGATGACTGCCCGTGTCTGTCCTTGGCTTTAACTGGAGCCTGGGGTGCCTCGCTCAAATGGAAATGTCTGCCTTGTTGAAGTGAGATGAATCCAGCCCCTTGCATACAGAAACCCAGGGTCCTATTTTTGCTTTTCTCCTCAAGAGAGACAATCCTTTTAGGTTGTTCCTATTCTGAATTGCTCAGTGGTTTTGAAGATGGGTGCCTATGGATTTCTCTGTGGTGTTTCAGGACTCCTCCCAAGCATAGGAACGTTGTGCCTGTCTGGTTGCCTGCCATGGGGCAACAGGTATCCTCAGATATCCTCTTCTTGGAAAAGATGTGATGCTACAGAGAGCAAGTAAGTTATGGAACTGAATGATCTTGAGGTCTTTTTCAACCCTAACTATTCTATGATTTCATGATTCTATGATTCTGTGGCCCAAGGAAGGGTAATGGTCCACTCAGATGTGATGTTTAGGTTGTATTGGAAAGTCACAGGAGAGAAACTACAGTGTCCTACCTCCACTCACCAAGGCAGGAGATGAAAGAGAGAGCTGTGTCGGCAGAAACCCCAGCTCCATTATGCATGGGCTGTTGGCTTCCCTTTATTGCCAGCTCCTCTGGATTCACATCAGGAAGCGTGGAAGCTGCACATTGCTAATGAAAAGCAGGAGATATTCGCTATTAAATCACAATGTTCAAATGCAATTGGTTGCTGGCAGATTTCAAGGTCTGTTTGAGTGATCCTCATGTACCCAAACCAATGCAATACAAACAATGGTGGAGAGACTCTGGCTGAGGCTGGTGGTACATGTGGTTGTACCAAAGCTTGTGTTGGGTTGGCTTTTTGCTGTTTCCAAAGCTGCTGATTCACCTAGAAAGGTGACTCCTGCCCTCAGAGGCTTAGGGTGGCTTCATCTACTCTCTCCTCCTAAGCTTAGCTGGAAGCTCAGTACTAAATACTGGATATACGACTGACAATTTGGCATCATTGTCATTAGCCAGGGGAATCGGTAACAGAAGGATAATAACTTCTATTATTGACTCAAGGATCTTGGTTTTACCTTTATAATCCCAGACATGCCTTTGTTTAGGACCTAAGGTGTGAGAACAGAGGAGCAATGTGCTTGGCCTTCACTTCTCCTCTCTATGCTCAACATTATGCCAGGATCAGGCTGTGCTTCCTCTTTCAGTGCTCCCAGACTCGAGGACCTCTTCTCCATGGGAGTCAGAGATGCCCCCGGTCCATCAGACATTCTCTCCCTGCAATTCCCTGAATGCCAGGAAAAACCTTTGCTTTCATTAACAGTCCCTTGGGAAGAGATCTTCCCTGAGCCTCTGCAGAACCAGCTCTCAGACAGTGCCATGAAACCCCAGTTCTGGGCCAGGCTGTGAGTGACCTGCAGTGATTCACAGGGGAGCTGGGCACTTACAAGGTATTCTACTACCATGCCTTTAAAACAACTGCATTCCTGCTGTAAAACATGCCCGAATATCAAACCACTCATCCTGAAAACAGACTGAGCTCAAACTCAGGGAGGATAAGATGCAAATAAAAGTGGGTTTTTACCAGACAACACGGTGGCAGGTGAAGAAAGGCAAGAAAAAGATGCTTAATCCAGTAATACAAGGATCAAATATACAAAGTCTTTTGCTCTCCATATATTTAAGTTTCAGCCAGCACTATTGACTGGCTGGATCTGATGGTGGGGCTCCTCCTAAAGCGGGATGTCTGGGGAAGACATAATGACAATCTGATGCAGACAGGCAAGTCGAGAGAGCACCAAGAGCCAGTTTCAGTATTCCCCTGTCTCTGCACACTGGGAAGCTGTGTTCATGAAATGCCTCTTATTTTAAGCTAAACCAGTGCCTATTATCTCGTCTCCAGACGTGGCAGAACAATGTTTTACAACAAAGCTGTAATCAAGAGTGCTGCACTTCTCCAGGCCTCATAGCTCTCTATTGCTGGAAAATTGGAGGTTGCTGTTAAAGCTGCAGACTAAGAGCAGGGGATGTATTTGCACTTATCCCAACAGGAACATTTGAGGCCTGACTTACATTTCAGGACACCTCCCATTTACTCATCATGACAGGAAAGTCAGTTTGCCTTGTGAATATGCAGATGAAACCCCTGTGGGTTGAGAGAGGAGGAGCGAGGCATGAAAGATGCTCTTGGGTATGCCAAGGAGACTTGAGCAAGTGCTGAAGAGATGCTGAGCTGACCAGAAACTGTATGAGCACATCAGGATGGCGCTGGGCCAGAGTTAATACACTCTGCTGACAGCCTGGTTTATTTAGCTCCTTGGGCTCCATGCCATGGTACGGCAGGGAGGTGGGTGCTGGTCAGCATCGAGCATGGGCAGAATAAACCTGTGTCAGCGGGATGAACACACTTGAAGTCCCTTTCTCCTTCTCAGCCCTCAATCTGAAAGGAGTGAGGAAATGTGTCTCAATCTCCTTCCTATGTTCTTTGTGCTTGCCAATAGACTTGAAAACTGTCCATCTTTCCATTTCTGCTTTGCAGAACAGTTTTAACTTAATGGATAAGCAAATATGAGCACTCTCTGAAGCAGGGATATGTCCCATCTTTCCCATCATCCCAGCATCCAGCCTTATGCCCCAATAGTTAGCACTCAGTAATTGCAGAGAGGTACCAAGGGTTAGAGACTGGGCTTTCTTTACTGCTCTTGGAACAAAGGAAACACATTGTGGCTCCCCATGTTTGAATCTCCAGGCTTGTGTTGGAAAAGGTACCTAAAGGTGAGCAGCTAAACAAAGGTTTAACCAGAAGCCATGGAGACTGAAGCTGGCGGAGCAATGTGCAAAAACACCCATGTGGGAAAAAAAAAAGGGAATAAAAAGGGAATAAAAAGGGTTCAATTCAATGTTTTAAAGGCAATTCAAACCCTGAAGTATTATAGCCACAAGAAGAGGTATTTCATATTAATAACATCCCTGCGGTATCTCATGCAGGTCAGACTTCAACCACTTCAGGTTCTTGGTGTGTTTGTAGGTGAGACCTCCTCACGTTCCTCCTCTGAGGGTTCCACCAATGCCCACAGGCCCTCTGCTGTGCCCCACCACAGAGGAGGCAGCAGATGAAGGGCACTGGTCCGCGGTGGGGAACGAGAATGAGAATCGCTCTGACAAAATCCCCTGTGTGGCAGCATTTCCAAATCAAAGTATTTCAGTTAATAGAGACACAAACACACACACATGGGGATGGGGCTTTCCTCTTTTTTTTGGCTGAAGTATTTAGGGTTGCAGTCAAAATGTTTTCATGTTTTAATATTTGTTTTGCAGAGGAATAATTGAAGTTTTGCTGCAAAGCAGAGACTTCACACAATAAACATGTCTTTAAAACCAACAGTTTAGAGGGAAAATGTTCAGCCATCTGTCTGGCTGAAGGACTATTGAAGAGGGAATAGCGAGGGTTTACGTAGATCTTTTCAGCTCTCTGAGACCCATTAGAAAGCAGAAGCTTTGGCTCATGTGAGACAAGGTGAAGGACACAGAAACAAAGCAACAGGGGCAAGTGAAATGCTGCAGTCTAAGGAAAGTAGTTCTGAGACAACTATGAAATAACAATTCAGGAGCCATTTTCTACCTTCCCAGAGTGTTTTTCCCCATACAGCAATGGGTATTGCTGACTGTCCTTGAAAAGAGAGTCATCAAAGCCCAGGCTGATCTGTATTGGAAGGGACCTGGGAGCTGCTCTAAGGTGTCCCCTTAAGGAGCCTTCTCTTCTCCAGGCTGACCCAGCCCAGCTCTCTCAGCCTGGCTCTAAAGCAGAGGTTATCCAGCCCTTGCAGCATCCCTGTGGTTTCCTCTGGCTTCTCAAATCAAGCCTCAGCACCGGGACCTGTCCCAGATGACTCCATAGAAATCTCCTGATGCCACAAAGCCATGAGCTGGTTCAGGTGCACATGCTCAAAAGAGAGAACAGCAGCAACCAGTGGTTCTTGCCTGTGGCTGGCAGCCAAGGTGTTGATTATCATCACACAAGCACAGGATCAGTTCATCAGGGGCTTGTTTCTCTGCTAAGGAGCTTAGCACAGCAGAGGTGAGCTTGATCCCAGGCAAAACAGCCAAACCAGCGAGCAATGCGGGCTCCACCTCCCCTCCCTCCTAGGGCTCACCCCTTCTGTTAGCATAAATCCTTAGCTCTGGACCCAGAGATGGTGGATGAAGCATCGGGGACCCTCTTCCACCCTCTCCATCAGGCACCTTTATGCGGTTTAGCCCTTCCCAAAAACCTACAAGGAGGCGGGGGGAAGCACTGAACATTTTCTATTTCACAACAGATTTCATCTTCCATAGAAAGTAATACTGCCTCCAGCCATGTGTAACTTATTTTTTATCCAACGGAGTATATGGGCTTATAACTAGATCCTGATAGGAACCCAGGTTTAAAACATTATTCACAGCAGGTTATTTGATCTTTATTTGCTGAATGCACTCAGCTGAATCCCTATCTCCAAACAATATGAGAAATAAAATGCCGGGCATGCTTCATTGGCCAGCCAGCTCATCTTGATTTGCAGAGACGACTACATCCCTCTCAGCAGTTTCCGAGCTCTACCGTATCCCAGGCACTAAGATGCAGTTTTCCTTCCCCTCTCCCCACCTGAGCACTTATCCTTTCTTGCTTTCTCCTTCCCTCAATTAGATTTAAAACCCCACTTCAGGCCAGACCTTTCCTCTCCCTTACCTATGGCTTTTGGGAAATTGTGCTTCCCACTGCCTATTTGGGGATGCTCATTCTAAACCACTCACTATCTGTTCTCATGAAGAAAGTCAGATGCTGATAAACCTGCTTGGGAAGCCACAGAGCCTGGTTACCTAAGGAAAGCTGGGTTGGAGGAGACCCTGGCTCCACCTCATTAATGTAACTGCTGTGACACATCTCAAGGCTGACCTTCTCTCTACCACATCAGCTTTGCTGCTGTACCATAGTGAAAGGTGGGCTTGGACATTGCAGGTGACCACTGGGACTGCTTCTTTCAAGAACACCCCCAATGATTCCAAACTGGATTCATTACCAGGCAGGATGGATGAGGCTTTGTTGTCCTGAAAGGAAAGCTAGAACAGCCTGGGGAAAGAGGCTGAGCTGCACACAAGGAGGTCAAGTCCTTCATTCCCTTTGACTTTTGATGAGAGATGCCTTTGAAAATCCTCCCTCAGATATCCCAAAATGAAAGCCTCCAGCTTCCAGGCCAGAGCCCAAGCACAAAACATGCTTCAGAAACTGCAGCATGAAGAGCCCTGCTGTGGCAGGGCTTTGGGGATGCTGAACAAGTCCTTGGTGGACATTGCTGCAGCAGGATGCCATCATTAAACCTGCCAGCACTCTGCACTCATCGCAGAGCCAGCCGGCCAGGGCCACCTTTCACATGAATATCAGTAGCTCTTCTGTTCCCTGCCCTGGGATGCATTTCAAAGCCTCCTGGCCCATCCCAGCCAGCTCCTCCTGCTTCCCTTTCAAGACATGTCAGGAGGCCGCCTTGCTGCCAGGGAATGTGTGGGTTATGTTCATTCTCCCTGGGGGAAGAGCAGAGCAGTGTCACCGACCCAGCTGAAAGTTCCTTCACACAAACACGAATTAAAACCACCCCCTGTTGTCATTAACCCATCAGCTCTGCCATGGAATGTCACAGCTTGCCCTTGCCCTCCTTCCTGTATAGCCTGGGAGCATCACAGAGCTGGGATGGATACAGCAGGGACCAGGACAGCTCAGCAATGGCTCTGTGGTTTCAATGCTCACATCGTGTGTGGTTCACTGGGGAAGGAGGGGGAGAAATAAGCAGGCAAGAATTAAACGTTCCACTTTTCTTTCCTAGTAATTAACCCTGGAAAAAGAAGGGAAAAAGAGAAGCACAACCAGAGGCATCAGTGATGCAGCTCTGCACGGCTGGATCAGTCACAGTTGGCCTATCCCCTTGGGAACACCACTCTGCTATTAATAAAAGGATAAACAAGCCCCTTTATTTATTTATTTCCCCAAGTCCTTTGATTTCTCTCCTTCTGCTCCAGGGAGCCCTGCTCCCTCCTGTTAGCTCTGCAGAAAGGAGTGTTTGCAAGAGGCTGCTCTAGGAAAGCCAAGGGTGGAAGGAGGATGGGAAAGAAGAAAGTGGATGGAAATGATTTGAACCATTTCTAGCAACCACATCACCCGGCAGGATGGGCAGGAACGATGCCCCTCATTTATTCCACTGCCGCAAGTCTCATTCCCATAGGCTTCCTTTATCTCCCTGAGGCCACCCCATCCTCACATCCTTGCAGGTACCTGTCTATCCCCCTCCATCCCCGGGGGCAGATGTCTGGAGCCCCCCTGCTGAGCTGGAGACAGCCTTCTGGCTTTCCTGGCTCCATGTGGGAATAGGGGCTGTCAGGCAGAGTGTGTGTGCAAGTTACCCACCTAATTGCCCCCTTTCGGATGAGCTGACAACCAGCAGCAGAGTGCAGTGATCACAAGGGTTTGAGAACACACAGAGGGAAAAACCATGCCAGGTTCCTCACTTTGGAAGGGATTTTTGCTGGTTTTGAGGACAGGAATGGGCATGGACTGATCTGTGGTGATTCTTTATGGGAATCAGGCATCCAACTGAGTCAGAATTTTAAATACTGGCCTTCAAAAAAAGCTAAATACCTGAGAACTTGTTCGCAAAGCTCCTAAATGAATGATGAAAACCGTCAGGCTTCTCTGCTTAAGGCTGAGTATGCAGATGAAATGGGAAAGCAAACACAGAAGCAGTGCTGGGCCACACACATCCTTGCATGCATGTTTGGGGGATCATCTCCTAAGGGCTTCCAGGTTTGACCTGAGAACAACCTGGTTGCTGAAGGAATGGGAATGATTTGAGGGAGCTCAGAGCTTGGTGTGTTGTTGCTTATTGCTCCAGAGACATGCAGACTTCAAGCAACAAAGTCATCAGCATGGAGGTGCCCATGATAAAAGTTGTGCCTGTGCTCTGCACATCCCTTGGAAGCTTACGGATAAGGAGATGCCTCAGTGTTGCTATGGGATCAGTTGTGCTGGTCCTGCATCCATGCTTGCCAAGCCTGGGTACCAGCTTGAAGTGCTTTTTGCTGATACGAGCAGAGATGCTGGGCAATGAGTGGAGAAATGGGAAACCAAACTGCCCAGTCCCTGCAGGGGCTCCTGGATGACAGAAAGGAGCATGCTAGGGGCTCTAGGCAGATACGCCTCCGCACAACCTCTGTCTGCTGGACCATGCCTTTAACTCTTCCCATTAACGCTGGGTTGAACTTCCTTTAAAAGTTTGGGAGATAAAAGCACTTTCTGCCTATTTTCCTCAGCAGGAGTGGAGCAGGGAAGGGAGAGCAGCAGCCAACCCTGCACCAGGGTGTTAATGGTTGCATTAGCTGGAAAGGGGCAGCCAAGCCAGGATGTGTAAAACCCCACCCAGGCTGCCCTTCAATTTGCTGTTACATGGAGTGGAAGATTTGAAAGCGTATTTCTGGGTAATTAATCCAAAGAGTGATTCTAATGGCTAACGCTGTCAGTTCTGACTGCAAGGGAGGGCTGGGGCTGGAGAAGGCAGCGAAGGGAAAGGAAACGGCTTGGAGGTCACAGACAGATGTTAAAACATTTTGACAGCCCGCATCCAAGTGGCTAACTTAATGAAAGGCTTTGGCCAGCACCTTCCAAGAGGTCTGAAACTGAATCCATTTATTCTTCTCCAGTATAGCATGCATGGTTTGTCCATAAATCACTGTTCTCCATTTGGTCAGCAATGCCATCAATCACTCTCAGTGCCCACCAGCCTGCTCCCTGTGCCACTGCGGAAACACGAGTGAGAGGTATAATGGTGGCTTTTGAATTTAACTGCCAGGTTTTCAGCGACACATATAGGTTCTGCCTTCATCTCTATTGATTATTAAAGCTGGTGAGGCAAAGGTCCTGCATCTGTCTATGGAAATCTACCTGTTCAGTGGTGCTGGGGAAATGAAATTAGGAAGCTCTATTCATGGTGTTATTATCTCGGGCTGCTTGGAAGGATTTAATTAAACTGCTGCAGCTTGCTTATGAGGATGTCCACAGCTTGCGAGTTCGGTGCCTTCTGCACTTCATATCCCTGTGGCATTTACTGAACTCCTCCATCCTCCCCCAGTGGACTCAAGAGTCCAGCACAGCATCTGCAAAGGATTTGCTGGGGCCCATTCTGCAGTGGTATTGAGATGTGGTCAGGAGGCTGGAGATACGCAGCTCCTGGCAGTCCTGCTCATTGGCTCATACTGATTTTTGTGAGCTTCAGAGAGCACCCAGAGCAAACAGGCAGGGAAAGAACATTTCTGAGTGTGGAAAATAACTGGGAGAGTTTTGATTCAAGTTTAAATTGTGAAATAAGGCTTGGTCAAGTCTTCTTTTGACCTCTTTTGCCTCAGTTCAGTTCCTGCTACGTACCAGTTCATCACTTCAGCACCTACTGTCCCTAAACTTCTAGTAACAGAGTGTGCTAATAAATTGGAAGCCAAACCCTTCATTCCCTAGCCTATACTTCTGTGCAGGACTGTAATGCATGGAAAAACCTGTTTTTGAGCCCAGGCCTGGGCTGGCTGCACTTCAAGATGGGTGCAGGGACGCCACGTGCCTGTACCACTTGCAGACAGAGGTTGATTAGACCAAAGCTGGCAGATTTCCACCCCAATTTGCCGCATCCATTTTGTTCAGCTCTCTAAAAAGCACAAAAGACATCTGTATGCAAACACAGACGTACACAGCATTACAGTGCCAATATGGGTGGTAGGGACCATCACACAATTTGGAGCATTCCCACCAGCATGGGGCTTCTGGAATTTATTGCAAATACCAGGCTTGTGCGTGGTGGAAGAGAACATCTTCCTCATCATTGTGCTAAGGAGCTGCTGTATCACTGAAAGTCTTATATAGCACTAGAGATGTGCAAATCCATCTGTAAAACAGATGTACAACTGCACACTTGGTTTGTATACAGGCTCTGTCACTCCAGAGATTAATTAGCTGCTTGCCCCATTGGCTAATCAGCTGTATTTGGGCATGCACCTGGACTGAATGCAGGGCTCCATTAGGCATGTGCCTCTAGAGTCCAAAACTGTGCAGGACTTCTGATTATGTTGATAATATTCGCTTATTTCAGCCCTGTAAAGCTTCTTATACCGGCAGTCAGTCTGTCTGAACACATTCTTCATTAGCAGCGCTCCAGGATGGCAAATGAGTGGCAGTATCTACATATTTAATCCATTGTTTATCACTGATACATGTTTTAATCAATTAAACCATTGATTAATACCTAGATGCTGCTTTCACAATACCCACCTCCCAACCACTCTTATGTTTCCAGTGAGGCTGTTGTGAACAACATTCACATCTTGGTATGGTGAGGAGTGCATGGGACTAAGTACAAAAACCTGCATCAGCACAAGGATCACGCTGCAGGTGATGTGCTAAGGAATGGATGAATGGGCAGCAGGTCAGGAACGAGGTTCCTGGAACAGCTTCACCAGGGACTGAAGAATGGGAAAACAGTGGAGCACAGGCTGGCATCATGCCGTGTTGGCAAAGCTCCCTGGAGTGCTAGGGAACAGAGAATGATTTTGGCCAGGCTTCAGCATCCGCTCAAAGCAGTATGCATGTGTGAGGGTTGGATAACCCAGGCTTTGGCAGGTGGAGGGATAAAAAGAGGCTTTTCTGTTATATTGCAAACCCCAAAATTTCATGAGGGAAAAATATGCACAAGTCAAATTAAACCAGACCATTTGCAGGGGGAACAATTCAAGTCCCTGGAAAACATCATCTGGAGTTAACCTGAAATGCTGTATTTGAGCTGAAACAAAGAATTCAGCATGTTTGACCCTTATTTCTCTGTAATTCTTTTTGAAGAGTCATTTTTAAATAGAAAACGTCATTGTTAAACAAAAAAAAAAGTTTCCCTTAAAAATAAAACACTGCAACATTCCCAAATATTTATTTCCCTTTGGAAGTGTTGAACTGAATGTGATGCACTCACCTACAGCTTTGCCCTGTTCTTTCTACTCAGCCTCAATCATTTTCTCAATGTAAACAGAGCAGTTTTCTTTCCCTTGAAGTTCTGCTTTTTGCGATGAATTTACAATTTCCTGAAAGAATCTCTTTTCGGTTTTCCTTTAGACTGAAGGAAATTAGCAAGAGCTCTTCTGGGGAAGGAAATACTCCGTTTAGTTCCTGCTGTTCAAACTGCTGATGGTCCCCATTAACAAAACATCACTTTCAGAAGGCATGGGCTCCTCTGAAAGTGCATAGAAGATCTAAAAACAGAGCTAAGGAATCATAGAATGGAATGATAAAAGTCAAAATAATTAACTGCATAGAAAGATGGGGTTTGGGGAATCACATTTAGATGGAAAGCTGATTCCCCATTTTTTGTCCATGCTGGTATTTTTTCTCAGGCTGTTTAAAATTCCAGGAGTTAAAGGGAAGGAAAAGATCTTGCACTGCACAGTCTATGCCAAAGAAATGCAATACAATCTGATTTCACTCCTTTCTCTCATGCCTGAATGTGCTCATTTTTGCTTACAAAAGGAAAGACACAAAAGAATTGTAAGAAAAGGAATCAGATGGTGCCGCCCAACACTGTTTTATAGCGCAAACGTGAAAACAAGCCTGGCTTCTTCTGCTGACACTCAGGTCTCAAAAACAGGCTTATTATTCCTTTTAAAGAGAACTCTCTTAAAGGGAAATTGCTCCGAATTCCATCAAAAGTGCCATTTATTATAAGCATTTGCCTCCCACCACTGATGCAAGAAGGCTGCAGAGACACCAGTGCCTTCTGCCCATCTCTTTAACAGCATCAGCTCCCACATTCACTCTATAGGTCACCTACTGCTGCTACACCATTTGCAGATGGACCCTAAGGAAGGACCTACTTCATCCCCTCCTTGGATGATATGTGACCAAGGTCACATATCTGGGTGTGCATCGTAGGCAGCACAATGGATGGAGCATACTGGTACCCAAAGGCAGTGAGCATCCCACTGCTGACATCACCCCTCCTGCCAGGGGGTCCAGGCTCATCCTACCTTCTGCTTCCCACTGAAACCCCAGAGGGGAACAGTGTAAGGCAGCACACGGTGTGCTGCAAAGGCTGTACCCGAACCCACACTGGGCTCCAAAGGCTCAGCAATGAGGAAAGCAAATGGTACTTTGTGGTTTGCAGTCGCTACATAAATATGAACAATTTCACCTCCTCCGGTATCCAAGTTCCTGGATATTTGTCACAGTGTATAAGCACAAACAGATTCACCTCCTCCCTCCCAGGGCTGTAGCCCCTTTCAATTGATGGGTTTCAAAGGACCAGATCCCTCACAGGCACTCTAGGGAAGGTGCTCTCCTTTTTCTCCCTTGCTATTCCCTCCTTTGCCTTCCAGAATTTAGTGCCTTTTTACTTTGCTCAGGTCAGGGTGATGGCCAAGAGAAACTGTTGTCCTAAAATCATCCAGTCTGAATGCTTTGTGCCTTTCTCATATGCTGGCAAAATAACATCTCAGCACAAGAGGAAGGAGATGCACTTGGAAATGATTGCTGTGTCTCGGCTAACAGCCACTTGCAACATTACTGTCGGAAAGAACTACATCAGTCACCCATAACCAAAGCAAAGCCAGCCTTGCAGTCTAGTTTGGTTAACCCAACCCGTCATTGCAGGCTCTCCTGTGGTTTCTGTCATGGTTAAGTCTCATCCTCCTGGCTTCCACTCCCAGATCTCAAGCGCAAGGAAAGCCCCATACCCTGGTAACTTCCATTTTGCATTCACCTATCAAGCAGAGGCACAATATCTTAACGGATTCAGGAAACCTGAAGTCTAGACTTTGCTCATCACCACTGATTTGCCTTATAACCCTGGGTGAGTTACAGGGCTTATCTGAGGAACAGGAAGCACCTGAATGGTTACTTCTAGCCACTTCCATAAGCTTTCAGATGAAAACATCTCAATGAATTGGACTTCATGCAGCTTCTGGTTATCTGAATAATCCTTAATACCAGCTCCCTCTTCCTGCCTGACTTCTGCTGCGGTTAAGAAGCCTAAAGTAGTAAGATTAAGAAGACTAAAGGAGCAAGAAATACGCCCTAAAGCAGTCAGCTAAGAAGCATAACTTAATGGGAACACCTGCAAAGGACTCAGAGCTGGAAAATTAGCTTTGCAATATTGGCTGCTGTGTCTCAAGGCACAAAGGGATTGCTCCAGACTCAAAAGGGAGCAAAACCAGCATATCCTCCTGCCCCAGCTCATAGGGCAGAATCCTAGCATAGATCCAGCCAGGAAGATCAGCACTATCCTGAAGTTGCTTTTACACATGGTATGAAATTGGCATTGCTTCCCCCTGTCCTACCAGCCCTATAAAAGCTATCAGAGCAGTCCAAAGACAGATGTCTCTATAAGCACAGCCTGCCCAGAAGCTACAATGTGACCCTCAAAGTCCCCCCCTAGGACCATCACACTGCCCCTCCCCAAGGCACAACAGCAAGACACCCCTCAACCCAACCCACCATCCCCATGCCCTTGTATCACTTGCAGCAGGGCCTGAAAGCTCACTGAACACAGCTCAGAGCATCCCACCAGCCCTTAACCCTTCCTTCTCCCACAAAGGCAGAAGAAAAACGGGATAAAGGAAAAGACACAGAAATAGAGCTCCCTGAACTCTGCAGGTACAAGATACTTTCAGGCATTTGGTAGCCTTAGTGAAGTGGGAAGTTCTGATAATGCAAACCAGAGGAAAACTGTGCCCAGAGGTTCAGGAGGGCAAGAGTTACACCAACAATTGCATCCCCATTTCTTTGCCCAGATGGTGCCTTGAACATAAACTGTCAAAGTCGTTACTTTGACTTTATTATCAGGGTTACGTTTTCTTTATTCCTTTTAATATTCCATATGCTGGTCATATAATACATTTCTTTGTATTCCTCTTCCCTTTTCTTCTCTTTGTTTGTTCCATTCATGACTTATCACCTTCTGGTGGCAATTTAATTATCGGATCTATATTATTATTTTTTTTCCTTTTAGAATATAATAAAGAATTTCAGTACAAAACACTGCAAGTAATTCAATTTCCAGCCGTGAGGAAGGAAGTTGGATGCATTCAATGAAAGGGAGGAGAGGACCTGTCTATAACATTTTTAATAAAAATAGAATAGCACTTTGTACTTTTTAGCATCTTCTATTTAGAAAACTTTGTGGCTTCATAGTCATTAATATTGCTCAACGCTGCCCTGGCATTTTTCATCTATGGCTTGCACAGCACTTTTGGAAGGTGAATTGGGATCAGCCTCTCTATTCTGCACCCAGAGAAAGAATGTGAAAGCCAATATAACCCAGGCAGCCAGGGCTACTGCTGGGATGAGATCTCAGCAGCCTGGAGCCGCAAACTAAAGCCCTTTCCATTGGATCATGCTGACCCTCAATATGAACTGCTGCTTGTCCTTTTCTTTGAGTAGATCCCTTTGTCTGTGCAGCAGCTCCCTGACTTATCCATGGATACAAGGATCTCCAGATAGGGCCTATGGAACTACAATCTGACTAGGAAGCCATTTACTTTGTTATGAATTCTTTCCAATCCCCTTGTTCCTTAATAACATGCAAAATCACTCTCAGAATTAAGTGTCTCCAAATAATGAACATGATGCTTCAGGATGGCTTTTTTTGCCACCTCTACCTTCTTCCTCAAACAGGTAGGTTCTTATTTTTCCTATCCATAAAGGGGGCTTCTGCTGCTGCGCCTCCAAACACAGCGCTCAGAATGACAGATGTTATGTTCTGATCAGTAAAGTGTTCAGAGAAAGAACTTTCCTTATTTTGCTGCTTCTTTAAATACCAGAGAGTTTTCTTTGCTGCAGATCAAAGCTTTCATGGCTTTTCTTTTGCTTGGTTCTTCACACATTTGTTTCTGAGGGTCAGAAATGATTGAGAACACAATGGAGAAAAAGAAATCGCCTTTTCTTTCCCTTTTGCTTTTAAAATGAAATGATTAAAAACCATTTCCAGCTCCAAAATTATCACCCAAACTGAAAACACCCACAAAAACCACAGAGAGGCAGGGAGAAAGACAGGAAAAAAAACCCTAGAAACACATTCACAGGACTAGCATGTGCGTAACGGATTTTTTTAGGGGAGGGTTTATTACTAGGGAATTATTGTATCTGCGAGCCAAAACAACAGCACTCCCTGATGTCAACTCCAGCTGTTCCTCCCTTGTAAAATTGATGAGCTGTTTTCAAGAGCTTGATTAGATCTTGGGATGGAACTTCAGTATTAGCCACAAAGATATCTTTAATTGCCGGAACGTGGTCAGGTCTCACAACGACACAAAGCATGCTGTTAGCTAGCTGGTTAGAGAGCATGTTCCTTGAGATGCCACTGAGCTCAAGTGAGAAGTCCAGCCAGACTTCAGATCTGCTCCCAACACCAGTGAACAGGCTGACAGAAGCAGGCTGAGTTTTAAACAAGCAAGTGCATTAGAGGGAGATTTCAGCATCTTCCCAACAAGTTCTTCACAGAGCTTCCAGTGGCATCTTGCACTGGAACAACTGCAGCTACTGTGCTCATGGTTTGTGAGGGATTCCGGCTGAGCCTGAGGTTTATAAAGCAGCCTGGAATCAGTGCAAGGCATCTGCAGGTTGTTCATAGCAGGTGGCCTTAGACACCTCGAGGTTGTGATGCAAAAGGGACATTCGGAGCATGTTTTGCTGTTAGAAGTCTTGTAGCAGGTATCATGAAAGTAAGAATTTTATCACACCCAAGCAACATTCAGACTTTATAACTATAAATTTAGGCCTGCTTCTTCCCTATGGAAAAACTCCATTATTTCTAAAATCCTACAAAAGACCACAGCTTTTATGCAAATCATGCTCATCATTTCTGGAGAAGGCTGTTCTGAAGCTGAGGCTAGACGTTGCCATGTTCAGCTAGCTAGTCTATTAGCCCAAATACTCCACCCTCCCTACATACTTCCAGCCACCAGAAACAGAGAAAGAAACACAAACAGATGACATGGATTATGCAGCCGCTAACTAGCAAGACCTATGTCACTTCTGAGCTTGGAGTTTGATGTATTTTTATGCCACAGAGATCTCACATGTCTCAAAACCTGTAAGACAAAAGCCTTAAAGTATCTGCCAAGGGAACACAATAAAGGACATAAAAACTTAAAGAGGAAATTGGAAAAGCAGTGGCATTATTAATTGCTACCTTTTAAGCAAAACTCTTTGTAGTACCAGGACCTTTTGTGGCTTGGCATTTGTAGCCTTGCTAAATTAGAGACATAAAAGAAACTGGACTCTCTGGACACAGGTAAAGTCAGGTGTAATACCAAGGATTACTAGTTAGTTCATCATCCTTTAGCATATTGAAGATTAAAACCCCCTAAAGCCTATACTTCCATCCCCAAATTAGGCTGATGCAGAAAGTAACAGGAGACAGCCCCACATGAGGCACAAACTACCCTAGCTGTCCTGAGAAGGGATGTCGTTTGTTACCAGGTCAAAAGACTGATGTGGGAAGTAGGAAAATCATGGCTTTATCCTCTCTTCTCCTTTGAGATGATTTACGCCCATAGGAGTGCAAAGAGCAATCAGCCCCTCTCTCCTGCCTGTCAAACCATACAGCGTCTAATCCAAATCACTGTTAATATTCCATTTGAGTTCAGCAGACTTTGGAATCAGCCCCAGGCTCAGACTTAGCATGTCTTTTTGGAAGCTCGGTATCTGATCATTATTAAGATGTGAGAGGCTCCTGTGAAGCAGAAGCCTTAGCATTCCTGTTGAAATGAGACCTGAAGGACTGTAAAGCTGCATCTGCTGGGCTGCATCTTGCCCTGCACTCAGGAAACTCAGCACTGATCCAGGAGCAGAGGGAAGATATGGAAGGGATGTACTTGGGTGACTGGAGATATTTTAGCATGTAGCCTTTCCCAGTGCAAGCAGCACATGGGATCCTTCCCAGACTAGATAAATTCTGTACTGTGGTCACTAGAAATTACCCTTGTCCTTATATAAACTGGTAGAAAAATCCGTCAGTATCCTCAAAAAGACTGTGCCAGAGGCATGAGGAGCTTGCTTAAGCCTAATGAAGTCACCTTAGTGTGATGCCAAAATGCAACCCTCATGCCATGATCATTTTAACCCCAGGAGGACCACAAGTTCTGTATGTGCTCAGCCAAAGAGGCAGAGCTTTCCCATTAGCACTCCTTAGGTTGCTACACACAGGTGGGTAGCAAAGCAAGGAGCAGAGAGCCACTGCTGTCTTTCCCATGAAAGGATTAACAAAGAGTCTGTCAGTAGGAGCCCACTAGTAAGAGATCCCCATAATGGCAGAGCAAGTGAATAGCATGTGTTTAAAGAGCCCATAATCCTATATTTACACAACAGTCCTTAATGGCTCATTCAGAGCCACTGCAAAGAACCAAGTAAATAGCCTGGTTAGAAAGTCTGTTACTTTATATTTACTCACTAGACCGTCTGCTGTGGGAGCTGTGAATGTGATGGAGAGCTAAAAGGAGCACTCTTTTGATTTTTTTTTGGGGGGGGGCTATGAAAAGCTAGCTAATAATGATACTGAAAACCACTTTCAATAGGAACTATACCCTCACTTTGCACCAGTGGAGAACAACCATTAGCACACTTTGTCAAGGAAAGGGATGCATTTATCATCACCTGGAGTCTTTTCATAGAGACTGGATGTGCTCGAAAAGAGACGCTCTTATTCAACACCTTATTGAACTCAGGAGCACTCACCTGTGTGGTGAGGAAAAAATGCATTCCCTTCACTGCAAGAACTACTTGGAAGGTATAATATGGTCTGATTTAAACATCTATTATTCAAATGGTCTCTTCTGGCATGAAAATATACGACGTTTGAGACTGGCCACTGGATTTATTCTCTCCACTGTTTATTCACATAAACACTCAAATCTTCATTAAAGTCAAAACTATCCCCACAAATCAGAGTGAAGCAGGCAGCTATTAGCATGTGAAATGAAGGTGACATTAAAGAGTTAGAGGTTTACATAGCAAATAATTATAAATCCAAAGTTAATGGTCACTTATGAAATGGACTGTAAAGAACTGACACTAAAACAAGAGCAACTCACAGCAGAAGCCTCAGCTAATACCTGTGTTTTCGAGCCCTAAACATTATTCAAGATCCCATCTGAACCTTTATTAATTGATCCTCAAAATCCCCATGGAGTACCGGCAAGCACCGGAATGAAGCAAATAATTAATAAGAAATCATTTATGCACTTAGTTTTTCTTCTTGTTTGTGATTGTCTACACACATCATTAAATCTATTTATTATACACAACTCACACGATTTTGTCAATAATAATTTGCTTGCAAATGGTTTCCTATTTGCAGCTAGAAGGAAGAAGAGAGAAAACCTGCTTCTTGCTGTTCCGTGATTAATTACAAAGGCCACACAATCAGCATGGGGTGACCCAGGAATGAGGAATCAAGTATTTGATTTGGAGGGCTTGCAGCAACCTGCTCTAGTGGAAGGTTGGCAAGGGGCTGGAACCGGATGAGCATGAGCACCCTTCCAACCCAAACCAGTCTGTGATTGCAAGATTTAATGTGTAATAAATATGTAATTTTAAATCTCTCTTAATTAAAAGACTTAGGACTTTGTATTTATGGAAAATGTGTTTTTTCCTTGTGTTAGAGAAAATGCAAACTGGCACTCAGTACCATAAACCGACGCATGATCACTTACCTCTCATTGTGCCCACATGCAGAGTGGCTGCATCCACAGGGGTAAAACAGATTAAGGCTGGAAGCATCCACCTTCCTGAGCATCCCCATGGCTAGTGACCTAGAACGTAAACCCACAACTGATACATCAATACCACCTTGTTCAGAGAGATTTGATGGTGCTTCACATTGATGTGAGCTGCTGTTTCCTCCTCTCATGGGTTGAAGGGACATTAAAGATCCTTTTCACCCTCCCACCGCTTTTCTGCCTCTAATTTTGCCTCCCACACATTTTCAGCCTCTACACTCCCATCACCCTCCCACCCCTTTTCAGCCTCAAATTTCTTGTAGACCTCCCACGCCTTTCCAGCTTCCCACCATTTCTGACCTATGATGTTCTTGGTCTCCCACACATTTCAGCCTCCCACCCATTTTCAGTCCCTACATTCTTGTCAGCCTCTCACCCCTTTTCTACCTCAGATTTCTTTCTGTCCTCCCATCCCTCTCAGCCTCCCACAGTTTTTTTGCCTCCTACCCCTTTTGACCTCAAATGTTTTTTCAGCCTTCCACCCCTTTTTGGCCTCTGATTTCTTCATGGCCTCCTACCACCTTTGGACTCTTATTTGTTCTTTGCCTCCCACACCTTTCCAGTCCCCTACTCTTCTCCACCTCAAATTTCTTTTCATCCTCTCATCCCTTTCCAGCCTCCCAACAGTTCCTGGCCTCCCACCCCTTTTCAGCCTCTCACCCATTTTTAACCCCCTTTTCCTTTTGGCTACCCACTCATTACCAGCCACCCCTTTTCAACCTCCCACTTCTTTTCAGCCTCTAATTTCTAGTTGGCCTCCCACTCCTTTTTGGCCTCAAATTTCTTGTTGGCCTCTCACCCCTTTTCAGCCCCCCCCACCCCCCCCTTTTCAACTCCCCACCCTTTATTGGTCCCCCACCCCTTTTCTGCCCCCCTCCCCCTTCCCCCCCCCTTTTTTGGCCCACCACTACCCCTTTTTGGCCCCCCACCCCTTACTGGCCTCCCATCCCTTTTCAGCCCCACACCCCTCATTGGCCTCCCATCACTTTTCACCTTCTAATTTCATGTTGGCCTCCCAGCCCATACTGGAAGGCTGCTAAGAGGTCTCCACACAGCCTTCTCTTCTCCAGGCTGAACAGCCCCAACTTTCTCAGCCTGTCTTCATATGGGAAGTGCTCCAGTCCCCTTATCATCCTCATGGCCTCCTCTGGACTTGCTCCAACAGTTCCATATCCTTTTGATGTTGAGGACACCAGAACTGCACACAGTGCTCCAAGTGAGGTCTCACAAGACCAGAGCGGCAGGATCACCTCCTTCGACCTGCTGGTCACACTTCTTTTGATGCATCCCAGGATACGATTGGCTTTCTGGGCTGTAAGCGCACACTGAAGCTGGTTCATGCTCATTTTCTCATTGACCAACACCCCCAACTCCTCTGCAGGGCTGCTCTGAATCTGTTCTCTGCCCAACCTGTAGCTGTGCTTGGAATTGCTCTGACCCAGATGTAGGACCTTGCACTTGGCATGGTTAAACTTCATGAGGTTGGCATCAGCCCACCTCACAAGTGTGTCAAGGTCCCTCTGGATGGCATTCCTTCCCTCCAGCAGATCAACAGAACCACATACACGTTGGTGTCATCAGCAAACTTGCTGAAGGCGCACTCAATCCCTCTGTCCATGTCACTGACAAACATGTTAAACAAGACTGGTCCCAACACCCATCCCTGAGGGACACCACTCATTACTGGTCTCCAGCCAGACATTGAGCCGTTGACCACAACTCTTTGTGTGTGGCCACCTTTTGGCCTAAAATTTCAGCTTCCCACCCCTCTCTGGACTCCCACCCCTTTTGGACTCTTCATTTGTTCTTCACCTCCCACCCTTCTCCACCTCAATTTTCTTTTCAGCCTCCCATCCCTTCCCAGCCTCCCAGAAATTCCTGGCCTCCCACCCCTTTTCAGTCTCCCACCCATTTGCAACCCCTTCTTTCTTTTTGGCCTCCCACCCCTTTCTGTCTTCCCACACATCCCCAGCCACCTCTTTTCAGCCTTTAATTTATTAGCCTCCCACCCCTTTTCATCTCCCCATCCCTTATTGTCTCCCAACACCTTTCAGCTTCTGCTTTCACATTGGTGTCCCAACCCTTTCTAGCTTCCCACCCCTTTTCAGCCTCCCACCTACTTTCAACCTCTTTTATTTCTCCCTCCCACCTCTTTATGGCCTCAATTTCTTTGGCCTCTAATATCTACTTGGCCTCCCACCTATTTCAGCATTCCACCCCTTTTCAGCCTCCCACCCATTTCAGCATTCCACCCCTTTTCAACCTCCCACCCATTTTCAATCTCTCTTTTCATTTCCACATCCCATCCTTTTCATTTTAACCTCCCACCCTTTTTTGGCCTCTGATTTTTTACTGGCCTCTACTCCTTTCCAGTCCCCAGCCTATCACCCACCCCTTTTTGGCTTGATTTGTTCTTAGCCTCCCACCCATTTTCAGCTCCTACCTATCCCTTTTCTGACACAAATTTCTTTTCCACCTCCCACCCCTTTTTGGCCTCTAATACCTATCTGGCCTCCCACCCATGTTCAGCCACTATTTTCCTGCATATGTCCCACCCCTTTTCACCCTCAGATTTCTTTTCAACCTCACATCCCCTTTCGGTCTCTAGCATCTGTTTGGTTTATCACCCTTTCCAGGATCCCACTCCTTTCAGTCTCCCACCTTTTTCTGGTCTCTCATTTTTTCTTGACCTCCCACCCCTTTCCAGCCTCCCACAGCTTCTGGCCACCCAGGGTTTTTTTGGCCTCTGATTTGTTCTTGGACCCTCCCATTTCAGCCTCCCACTTGTTTTCAACCTGTCCTTTCATTTACACCACCCTCCCCATCCCTTTCTGGCCCCCAACCCCTTTCTGGATTTCCACCCCTTTTCAACCTCCCACCATTTTTCATCTTTCATTTCCACATCCCTTCCCTTTTCAGCCTCTACCTCCCACCCATTTTTTGGCCTCTACATTCTCATCAACCTCCCAACCCCTTTTCACCTCAAATTTCTCTTCAGTTCCCACCCCTTTTTGGCCTCTAAAAAAATCTATTTGGCCTCCCATCCCTTTTTGGCCTCTCACCCATGTTCAGTCACTACTTTCTCATAGGTCTCCCACCTCTTTTTAGCTTCCCTGCCCTTTCCAGCCTCCCACTCATTTTCAAGCTCTTCTTTAATTTCCACCTCCCACCCCTTTTCAGCCTCAATTTTCTTTTTAGCCTCCCACCCCTTTTAGGCCTCTAATTTCTTCTTGGCCTCCCACCCCTTTCCAGCCTCCCACTGTTTCTGGCCTCTCACCCTGTTTAGGCTTCTGATTTGTTCTTGTACTCCCACCCACTTTCAACCTCTCATTTCCACCACCCTTCCCATAATTTTCCAGCCTCCAACCCCTTTCAGGCCTCCCACCCCTTTTCAGCCCCTGATTTGTTCTTGGCCTCACAACCATTTTCAGCCTCTATATTCTCATCAGCCTCCCACTCTTTTCCTGCCTCAAGTTTCTTTTCATTCTCCCATGCCTTTCTGGCCTCTAATTTGTTCTTGGCCTTCCACCCATTTCACCCTCCCACCCCTTTTTGGCCCCAAGTTTCTATTCAGCCTCCCACCCCTTTTCTGCCTCCCACTCATTTTCAACTTATTTTTACCTCCCACCCCTTTCAAGCCTGAATTTTTTCTTCTAGCCTCCCATCCATTTTCAATCTCTCATTTCCACCTCCCACTCCTTGTTCAGCCCCAATTTTCATTTTAGTCTCCCACCCCTTTTCGGCCTCAAATTTCTTCTTGGCCTCCCACCCCTTTTTGGCCTCAAATTTCTTCTTGGCCTCCCACCCCTTTCAGGCCTCCCATTGTTTCTAGCCTCCCACCCCTTTTAGGCTTCTGATTTGTTCTTGTACTCCCACCCATTTCAGCCTCCCACCCACTTTCAATCTCTCATTTCCATCACCCTTCCTGCCATCTAACCCCTTTTTGGCCTTCCACACCTTTTCAGTCTCTGATTTCTTCTTGGTCTCCCACCCCTGCCCAGTCTCCCACCCCTTTCAGGCCTCTACTTTGTTCTTGGCCTCACACCCATTTTCAGCCTCTACATTCTTGTTAGCCTTCCATTCTTTTCCTGCCTCAAATTTCTTTTCATTCTCCCACCCCTTTCTGGCCTGTAGTTTGCTCTTGGCCTCCCACCCCTTTTTGGCCTCCCACCCCTTTTCAGCCCCAAATTTCTGTTCAGCTTCCCACCCCTTTTCCACCTCCCACCCCTGTCAGGCTTCAATTTTCTTTCCAGCCTCCCACCCATTTTCAACTTTTCATTTCCGCCCCCATCCCTTTTCAGCCTCAGATTTTTCTTGGCCTCCCACCCCTTTCCAGCCTTCCACCATTTCTGGCCTCCCACACTTTTTTGGCCTCTGATTTGTTCTTGGACTCCCACCCATTTCAGCCTCCCACCCATTTTCAACTTCTTTCATTTCCACCACCCTTCCCCATCCCTTTCCAACTTCCAACCCCTTTTTTGCCTTCCACCCCTTTTTCAGCCTCTAATTTCTTCTTGGTCTCCCTCCTCTTCCCAGTTGCCCACCCCTTTCAGGCCTTGCACTCCTTTTTGGACTCAAAACTTCTTCTTGGCCTCCCACCCCTTTCCAGTCTCCCACCCTGTTCAACCTCTCACCCCTTTCGGGCTTCCAGTCTGTTCTTGGCCTCCCACCTCTCTCAGCCTCAAATTTCAGCTTCCCATCCCCTTTTTGGCCTCTGATTTCTTCATGGCCTCCCACCCCTCCCTGGACTCCCACCCCTTTTGGACTCAATTTGTTCTTCACCTCCCACCCTTTTCCACTTCAAATTTCTTTTCAACCTCCCATCCCTTCCCAGCCTCCCAACAATTCTTGGCCTCCCACCCTTTTGCAGCCTCTCACCCATTTTTACCCCCCTTTTCAGCCACCCACCCCTTTCTGTCTTCCCACCCATTACCAGCCACCCCTTTTCAGTCTCTAATTTCTTGTTGTCCTCCCACCCATTTTCACCTTCCCACCCATTTTCGGCCTCTACTTTCTTTTTGCCTTCCTTTTAGCTTTTTGGTCTCCCACCCCTCATCCTACTGAAGTCTGTGCATAAAATGTGCCATGAGAATAGAACAGATCATGAATATGTCGAATTAACATTTCCAGTCACAATAAAATACCTGTTTGCAACTCCAAAATATACTGCATCCTATTTATCTCATAAACTTAAGGATGACTGGGGAGAAAGCAGACAGGACTGCAGTGAGGAGTCACAAACAGCAAGCAGCACATTCCTGCTGAGAGATCCAGCTTGGAAAACTTCACCCAGTGCATTGAGAGCAAGGTTATACACTGCTTTGTATAACAAAGTTTCAGTTTTGTCATGTATTTTCTCCCAGAATAGTCTTTACAGAGAAACAGCCTTTTTCCACTGCCAAAGTGCATTTCTGCACTGACTTTTGAATTGCACTGACACAGCAGAATGGCTGTTAAGTATATACAAAGCCTGTGATACTGGCTACTGGAAAATGGATAGAATCCCTCCTCCTCTTTTCCACATTGTTCACTCCTGCTTTCCACACTCCACCCAAACCATGAGGTGTAATCTCAGTGTGGATGCATGGCCCCATCTCCGAGGCTATCAGAGTTGCAAGCAAGGCTGTGTAGTGTCATGGAAGCAGCCCCTTTCATTTGTGTCTAGAAAGTTTTTTTCTATAGCAGAGAGAATGAGAGTAGAGCAGTTGCTGTGAAGTATTTATTTTCAGTGTGTCCTTTTTCATAGGATCAAGGAATGGTTGGTGCTGGAAGGGACCTTATAGCTCATCCACTTCCATCCCCTGCCACAGGCAGGGACCCCTTCCACTGGAGCAGCTTGCTCCAAGCCCCTGTGTCCAACCTGGCCTTGAACACTGCCAGGGATGGGGCAGCCACAGCTTCTCAGGGCACCCTGTGCCAGCGCCTCAGCACCCTCACAGGGATTATTTTTTCCCTCATCTCTCGTCTCAGTTTACCCTCTTTCAACGGGTAAATGGTAAGTCTGTCTGCCCCTTTAGGCACTCGAGATGCTCTATGGTCTCCCCATAAGGAGCCTTTTCTTCTCCAGGCTGACCAATCTCAGCCCTCACAGCATCTCCGTGGCCTTCTCTGGACACGCTCCAACAGCTCCGCATCCCTTTTGTGCTGCTGGATGAGGGCTGCAGATCAGAACAAGGGTGCAAACCGGAGCACGGACCGCCCTGCTGCCGATCCTACCGAGACACTGCTCGTCTGCAGGACAAAATGGCTCCTCCTGTCAGGAGGAGGCGGGACCACGGCGGGGGGCGTGGCCTGTCCTCCGCGCATGCTCGCACCGGTTTGTGGCCGGGCTCTTTCCTAGCATTAATATACCCCGGAATGCCTCCTCCAGCCTTGCTGGGGCCATGGCGGGGGGGGGGTCACCAGCCGCAGGTCCCTCAGCGGGACGGCGGGGGCTGTTTTACCGGTGTGCGCTCCGGTTCTGTCCGCCCATGGCGAGAACAGCGCCGGGCCCGGGACTACCCTTCCCAGCGTGCACCGCGGCGCAACGCGCGGGGTGCCGAGCTTTCCCGCCTGGCGCGGGGGAAGCCATTGTTTGTTTGGGTTTGTCTGGGTCTGCTGCCCTCCATGGTGACCTCCTGTCCAGGGAATGACCGGTATAGATAACTAGTGCCTCCAGTCAGTGCTTGCCCCGGTTAAACAGCTCCTGAGGGGGGGCAAAAGGTGCAGTCCCGGCTCCTAAGGGCAGGCAAAGCATGGTCCCAACACCTGAGGTGGAGGAAGGGCGCCGGCCCTCACACGGCCTGCAGTTAGCTTCGCCTTCATTAAGTGTATCAAAAGGCACTTCACTGAATCTTCTCCCACCTTGGTATCCATGGCTGGTGGGGAGCAGAGCAGCTTTGCAGGATGAGGCCCTTGTGGGTCCTGGTGGCTTCAAGATGCTTCCCTGTTCTGTTTTAGTGCTGTCAGAATAACTCTTGATTACACCTGGGGTTTGTCACCCACTCACTTCAGGTAATGAAGTGTTTTAAGATGCCACAATGAAAGTTCTAAAGACCCAAGTGATTTTTATGAGCTGGTAGCATTAATTTAAGCTATATTCCAGCTGTGATGGTTTGGGCTTTTAGCCCATCACTAATTCAGACTGTAGAGCGGTTGATACCAGTCCATTCCACTCCCAAGATGTATTTGGACTTGCTGTATAGCTTTAATGCTCCCAAAGCTGATCAAATAATAGTCATAATAACAACAGCAACAACAGCAATAAAGGCAATTCTGGTGCAATTAGCCAGTCTGATGGGTTTGCTCCCAGTTTATTCTTAATTCCTGGCAGCAGTGATACTGGAAATTAAAAAGCTATCTTTGACACTCAAGTGACTCAAATCTCAGACCAGACGAAATGAGGTGACTGAAGCAGCTCTGGGCCTTTTATTCTCTCCCATCATTATCACAGCTAATAAGAAGAAACAGGGAGGCAGCCCAGTGAAGGCTGAGGATTCCCCCCCCCCCCCCCCCCCTTCCCAATCCCTCTTTTCCTTTTTGTGCCATCCAAGATAAAGTACTAATTATCAGGACAGCTCAAGCTCATTTGTAGAAAGAAGGGAATTGAAGGCTGCTTCGGTGAAAAGACTTGGCTCCTGTGTGTGCCCTTGGGCAGGGATTGAGGGACTTTGGTGCTTTAAGGGTCCAAATTAAAGCACCTTGAAGTGACAGGCAAACATCCCAATGGACTTGCTCTTAGGACCTCTGCTCTGGCGCTTGCTGCAAGGTGCAGGAAGGAAAAAGATCCAGTTTCACAGAGATCCCTGTGTTTGGATGGGTGTTTCAGACCAGACACAAAGCCTCAGGCCCTCTCTGTTTTGGGCAACCAAAGCAGAGAGCTTTGAAATGTATGTTTAGGCTAGGACATAGAGCAATGGTAAACACCTTGAATCACACAGCATTTGTGAAGAGCAATTGGAATGAAGCTTGGGGATGTATAAGAGCTTGGCTTGGTTCTGACTGTATAGGACATGCTTTTATTCATGTGAGGCTGATTGCACTGTTGTTCCTTATTGACACAGAAAGCACATGGCCGTGCAGGCTGACCCTGTTAGACACAGCTCCCTAATGCAAGGGAGAACATGTAAACATTGCACATTGCTTGCAATGGTTGGAAAGGTAGAGGGAAGAGGAAAGTCCAGCTACAAGAGCCTTCAGAGTCTATCTCATCTTCCCTATATCCTAGGGACGGAGCAACTCAGTCCTAATCACTCTTCATGGATGTTTGTCCCACCTCTTTTAAAAGACATCTGGAGATAGAGATTCTGCAGGCTTTCTGGCAGTCTTCCCATGTCTAAAGCCTGTGACATGGAGAGGAGAGCCAGAAAGAGGACTGTGGTTTTCCAGCATGCTCAGCGTCAACCAGAGATCCCTCACATTACTAATGCACTGGCTCTGGAGCTATTGAGGGAAGCCACAGTGGGACTAGAAGATGGGGGTTGCAAGAGGGGCCTAAATCTCCTCCATGGTGCACAGAGGATGACAGCACCCTCTTTGCATGCTCTGTGTGCCCAGCTGCATCCACTGAGTGAATAAAAGCAGTGTTTGGGCCACAGGTCTGTCAAATCTAGGACCTGATTCATTTGAAATAAACCCCAGTGTTTTCATGAGGAGGAATTCCAGTCTGCTATGCTCTAGATGCATGCTGGAAGAGGAGTGATCCTGCTGCAGCACACCCTTCCAGTTGGGATGCTTGGGACTCTCCAGGACTGTGGCCCATACTTGTTTTTGTAGTCTTCCAGGTATTTAATACTTTTGTTATCTGCACAACACCACAAGTGTTTTGGAACAATGATTCACACTGGGACACATTCATTGCTTTTTATCTTACGTGAGACTGAAGCAGCAGATAAGTAATGCTTTTTCCTCCTTTGTGGTGTCAGGGAGCCCATGCCTCTTGTATCTGAGGGGTTGCTGGCTGCCACAATAGCTCCCATGCCTGGCAGACACAGGATCCAAGCTGGTAAATGAATTTAAGGCTAATGGAAGTGGATGTCAAATATTTGCTGTACTTGAGCAGGAGGGCCTTTGTCACTAATTACCAGGAGATATTAAAGGAGATGGGATGTATTTAAACCTCACTGTTTGCCATTAAAGTACAGATTCTTTTGCTTCCTTCCTGGGCTAAGAAGCTACTATACTTGGAGCAATAGCAGAAGAACTTGGTGAATTAATAGCTGTCCTTGAAAGTAAAACGTGATTCATGTTAATGCATGCAAATGTGAGGCAAGAAATAGAAGCAGGTGGCCACTGGTTCATGGGCCACATGAGCGTTTTGGGTCTAGTCTCTGCATGCAGACGGGCATTTCAGCTCTGGCCTGAAGGAGAGCAGAAGCTGGGGGATATGATAAGTAGGGGTGTCTCGGGCATCACTCACTGGTGGACCTCCTGGGTGTCACAAGTTCTCCTAGCAGCACTTGCCATCCATCCTCAGGGATGCTCCAGGGCTGGGGAAAACCTCAAGTCCTTTAGGTTTAAAGAAGAGCCTGGTAGCTGTGGAGACAGCTATACCCATTTCTTACCTCTTCTAGATGTGTGTATTCTATGGCCCTTGGCAGCTGAGTGGATGGATGAATAGACAATACTAACTGTACTGTTAACTACAGCTCAATAGCTATAAGGATCCCTCAGCCCTTTCCCTGTTGCTAGAAGTACAGCACAGAAAGGCTTAAGACACAGCAGAGGGTTTCTTCCCAGCTTTAGTGCCTGTGGTAGCATCCAGTCTGGCACCCGGGGTACTGCAGGACACCAGGTTCCATCAAACCCCATCTGCAAGTGCCTCAGGGCTGCCAACTCAATGAACCCCTTGCCCGAAGCATCCCAGGGGCTGGGGAATACAGACAGGCTGTCAGTGTTCACTGTTCCCTTCTCTTTAGGCACTGTGAGGAAATGATGTGCTATGACACTGTTATTGGCCCTGAATGAATCAGATTAATTATTCCAATGAGAAGTTTCCTGTAGCAAGTTATTTTCCTGTTCAGTGCCCTTTGTAAATATGAACTGCCTCTTCCAAAATCTTCCTGTGAAGGATAAGAAAATCTGGGTTTTCCAGAAAGGAAACTGAGGCACAGGGAAAGGTAAATGACTTGCCCAGGGCACAGGAAAATGTGTGTAAATGAAACAAGAACCATTTTATCATCATACTTGTGGGAACTTGTAAATTATAATTACAGTCAGCAATGGATCAAATTTTTGCCTATACAGTGTGAAAGAGCAATTTTAAAACATTCTCTATCTACAATTCTCAAGTGTTCTCTGGCAGAGGAGGGGAACCTTGAACAGCACATGTAACTGTCTGCACAACAAGCCTGTTTTTCTCAGTGGTGTCTTGCAGATCCGTTAGAAATAGTCCATGAACTCCCATAGATCCCTACTGTAGTGATTAGGAAACACTGTAGATGATAGAACATTTTCATCACAGTGGAAATGTGAGGAAATTAGGGTTTAATCCAATGCAGAACAGGAAAAAAAACCCTGATTTCCTCGCTGTCCACCAAGCAGAATGCCCAGCCAATTTTTGGTTTGCAATTTCAATGTTATTTTGTGATAGAAAGAGGAAACATTGTGCCAAAAAAAATCCAATAGACGTATTTCTATTAGTGCTGAGCAGTAACTACTCATGGGACTTTAATGAAGGGGTGTAAAAAAGAATGGCAGAACATTTCCAGCACACATCTGTGGTAACAGGGGCTATTGGCATAGGATATTAGTCTATTTTATCTTTATGCATTTCTAGATGGGCTTTAAACTCAAATTGTGCAGATAGGAGATTTAAAAATAAATAAAATACAAAAATAAATAATAAAAAAAGCTTCCACATATGTTACAAGGACTGAAAATTTCAAAACTTACAAATTTCCCAAGTAGACATCACCAAAGTTTTGGGTTTTTTTTTACCACAATTCACCTATTTCCCTGGAAAAAGTTGCTGCTATTTCATTGGTCTCAAGAGATCTGGGGTTTGAATGAATGGCATTTTCCAATAGAAAACAGCATTGGTATAGAATCTCTAGGCAGCTCCAATCCCAAATCAACATTTGCAGCCTACAGTGGCTTAAGGAAAGATGTGAATTTTCTAGTAGTTTAACTGTAGAAGAGTTAGAGAAGGCATCATGAAGCCTGATGTGACCTTGTTTGCCTACCAGGAGCACAGATGGGTGAAGAGAGAGCACCAGGTCAGGGATTTAAGAGAGGCAGCTCAGCAGCGCCAGCAGCCCATCAGGGTTTGGTACTTAACCAGACTCAAACTGTGCAAAACAGATGGTATGAAGGGCAAGGCAGTCCTTCTGACAGGGTCAGCATGAGTAAACCAGCTTCTTGTAGGCAACCTTTCCCCAGGACATGGGGGCTCTGGTCCTAAGGCTAATTGAGTGTCACACAGTGGTTGTGTGTGGAAGTGGGGAATCACCTGGGAATGGGAGGGGATAAAGAGGAAGTCCAACACTCATTCTGGTGGCGGAGAGGTAAAATTCAGGCTATAATCCTCATTAGATGGCAAAGGTGTAAGTGAGAAATGGGCTGAGTTGCTGAAGTTTCCTGTGTTATGTATTGCAAAACTAAGGGAAGGACTGGGAGAAAGAAATCACCCAGTTTATGTTCTTATAGAACCATAGAATCGTTTAGGTTAGAAAAGGTATTTAAGATCATAAAATCCAACCATTAACCCACCACTGCCAAGTTCACTACTAAACCATGTCCCTAAGCACCACATCTACACCTCTTTTAAATCACTCCAGGGATGGTGGCTCCACCACTGCCCTGGGCAGCCTGTTCCAGTGCTAATAGCCAATCTAACCCTCTGCTCCCATCACTGTTCCTTCCTCCTTTCCAAGGACTTTGATCTTGCCTCTTATTTTTGAGATAAACACAGGAAACTTTATATCAAGCTGGTGCCTGCCATTTTCTTCGGGTTTAGGAGGCATCGCTGTGTGCTTCACCCCTGGGAGCCCTCTGTTTGTGGGAGAGCTGGGACAGCTTGTGTCCCGAGGCAGTGCTGAAATGAGGATCTTCTCCTGGATGAGCCACAAAGCAGCTTATTCCAGATGAGGCAGGAGGAGCTGAGCGGAAGCGTGTCTCAGCTGGAAGCCTCTCTCAGCATCTATTACAACAGCAGGGTTATCTTTGCTGCCGAAAGGAGATGTTACTGTGAGCTATGACAAACTCATTGAGTTTTACAGCAACACTGGAAAACTAAATGCAATGAATTTAGAAAGGATGCTCAGGGAATGCTAAGCCAGTCCCTTCCTGCCTCTAGTATTGCACCACTCGTTAGACCTTGCTCTGAGGCATGAAACATGAGTTTGGGTTGTGTGCACTTGCACACACAATCACAAGGGTATGGCTTTTGGGAGGTACTTTATTGTAGTGAAGAACATGGAATACTGAGTTGATAGGAAATGAAAAAGGAGACAAAAGGCTCTGCTGGTATTTTCCTGAATCCATCAAAGAACAATATCAATGGGCATGTGAAATCCTCAGCATTTTGTAGCAAATCAGCCCACTAATGAGGAAATACACATGTGGCTGAAGCAGTGATTGCAGCTCAGGTTTCTGGGCTTCAAAACTGCCACTCAAGCTACAGGAGAAGGAGGTATAGTTAATAGAAATGCTATAGCTACTTCACCAGCACTCTCCTGAAGCTCTGAGGCAGAGGTGAGCCCTTTAACTTGACAACAGGTCACTGGAGTGGTGCCACCATGGGTTTGGGGGAGTCAAGGGAGTAGACTTAATGCTGACAGACCTTACAGGAGGCCTGGTGAGGGCAATGCTGGACTCAAAGTCATGCTGTGCAGCAAGGAAGCTATTCAGGTGCCTACACACAGGCATCATAGACAACACATGGGGTTGGAGATGCCTGTCAATGGTGTGTGGGAGTGATACAGGAATACCAGCAACAGATGTCACTTCCGTAGCAGTTGGGAGGCAAGGTGGGATGCCTGAAGGTCTTTTAAATGTCACTGTGTCTCACAACCTACATTGCTCCCCAGGTGACTCAGAATGCTGTGGGGAGCTCTGTGCCCACAGTAGGCTGTGCTCTAAGTTGCTGGAAAAATCTAGCAATGACGTGTTTCCCTCTTGATAGATCCCCTTCAAGAGGACTTTAATGGGGAAGGCAGGCCAAAGGCTGGCCTGAAGCTGGTACCAGAAGGGAAAGGAAAAAAAAAAAGGAAAAGAAAAAGGGAAAGGAAAACAAATCCACAGTGACAAGGTGAGCAGCAAGAGCTGGAGGACCAGCAGAGCATCTCTGTTGCTGGGAATCTCGCAGTAGCTGCAATTGCCCCAGAGATGGATTTCATCCCTTTCACAATCTCTTTTTCAGAGGGAAATTGGGGACCTTATTGTTATTTATTATGATCAGAGCTAGATCTTCAGAGATTTCCTTAATTAGCATCATTAGACACACAACTTAATCTTAAAATCCTGGGCTTGTCAGCGTGGCAAATTAAAACTTCGGGGTTTTTTCTCTGCTGTATGTCAGGTTAGAGAGTGTGTGAAGAAGAACTGGGGGTCTCCTGGCAGCTTCATGGAGTGTGGCAATCTGTCCTTGATCTTTGATGACTAGAGCAGCGTATGCAGAGGGGGTGAGTGAGAAGGGTCACTTCTCTGCCAGAGAAGGAAACTGAGGGTCATTGCTTTTAGAAGAAGACGTGTCCTTTTGCACACCAGATGAGCTGAACATACAGCCTGATGCCTCCACCCCCAGCAAGAGAGTTCTCAAAACCCTCCAGCAACAATGGGGAAAAAAACCTGCTCCGGCTAATGAACACTGAATTCCAGCAGACAGAAACCCTACAGAAGTGTCTGTGACATCCCCATTAATAGCAAAGGAGTTAGTTGTGATTGATGCTATTCCAGTGAACACCAAAGGAATTAATAATGATTAGGGCCATTATTTTAAAGCATTACCCCCCAAAAAAAAACCCAAAGGGAAAACAATTAGATGTCTTCAGTGGTTATCTTTCACGCTATACTTACTGCAGTGATCAGACACGATATTATGCCTATTAATCAACAAAATGATGGAAAAGGATGTAACTCGTGTATATCTATGAGACAGAACTTGGAAGCACATACCATATTTGCTAGTCTGCTTATGAGTTTGCTGCTAGCACAAAGAAATACATTGGGATTTCTTGTTTTCCTGGCAGTAGAAGGTGTCTCATGAGTTTGGAAATAGGTTGGAGAGTCTTTTATTCAAACAAAGAAGACAAATACAATACACCCCCACTTGGAGATAGATTTGGCATTCATAGATGATACAATCCTGCTTAGCCCCACTGGCTCTGAGGGGTTGCAACCAACAGCGAATCTTTCCACTTCATGTTTTGGGGGTTTTTAGCTTATGTGCTCCAAGCTCCAGTTCTTCATCAGTAATGAAAGGTTGCAATGAGCCTTATCACTATACTGCAGGTGAGGAAACTGAGGCTCTGAGATGCCATGAGGTTTTCCTGAGGTCACACACTAATTAGCACAGAGACAGAGGGAAATCCTGATTTTTGGCACTCTGCATTAACCACTGAGATAGTAATCTCTCTTTTGTTCCTCTCTGGTGCATTGATTCGCTTCTATCATCAGTGGGTCATGACCCAAAGTGTCATGGCTCATCTGTGTCATGGTTTTGAGTTGCAAAATGAGCTTTCAGCAATTCAGCTGAACCTAATGGGTGGGTTCAAATGCAGATCCCAGCTGGGAGAGGGCTGTGGGGTGCAAGCCATCCCCCAGACTACCCATCCCATGTAGAAGACATGGAAGTCACACAAACTGTGTGAGCTGGGCATGAAGAGCACCCAGCGGTGCAGGCTCATGCTCAGCTCATGCCTGGCTGTAGTTAATGGTTCATGTGGTTTAGATACCTTCAGTGGGTTCACTGGTGAGGACTGGTTGGGAGGAAAGATGGTGGAAAAGTGGAATTGGCCAGTGATGTGATGTATCTGCAACCTCCTAGGCAGGGGCAGATGAGATTTCACTACATCTGTAGCCACAGTATGCCAGAAGATGAATAACCACACCAGCATCTCTCTCTTCTCTTCGACAGAGTAGTTGTTAGGTCCACCATCCCCACATCGTAGCTGAAGAAAGGAAAAGAGGAGAGCTTGAGCACAAGTCAATGACAAAACAGCATCTACTCTCAGGCCTGTTTTATTTTCCAAATGAAATTTCAGTCATAATTGAACTGTTGCAGACCACGTAGGCTTGGCTTCCAGTTTCCGTGGAAAAGTGAGCTGAAATTCCCAGCCAATTCTCAGTACCCCTCAGTCACAATTTCAATGATTAACGTCCCCAGGCTGGGCTGCAAATCCCAATAGGAGCCTGTAATCAAATTCCTCATCAATTCCCGTGATACAGGATCAGAAGCACAATGATGAAGCAATCCTAATTTTGCAGCCAGAGCCAAATGCCAATTAGATCCTCAGCGGGTGCAAACCGAGCTGGCGTTGTTCTCCCTGGAAGAGGTAGTGCAGATTTACACCCAGATGAAGATCTGTCCTGTGGCTTTCCTGTGCTGTAACCCTAAACTCCCACTCCCTTGGTGGCCCAGTGGCCCATATGGAGATGGGCAAAAGTGTTTTTCCATGACTGTGGGTGTCTATGTCTCTAGAGTAAATGGGAAATTAGCTGCTTTCCCTGTCCTTATCAGTGAGACTAAGGACAGTCCTTGTTTAAAAGGCCCTTTTAGGCTGCTTGGAAGCACTAGCAGTGCAAATCCATCTGTCCATACCTGCTTTGATTTACATCCTGAGCAACCCCCTGCCCTGGAGCTCTCTGAGGGTAGCATGGGTCAGGTTCCTGCATCCTTCTCCCCCGGGGAGTGCTCCCTTGACTCATGGCAACAACTCTGGTTCTTCACATCACCCAGAGCATCACGGCACAACTCTGCAATGCAGGGCATCTCCCTTGCCTCCTGTCACTCATCCCTTTCTACATTTGGGCATAATGTTGCTTTCAGAGCCAAAATCCTTGTGATTCCACTACGGGAGAAGTCAAAGCAGGGAATAGAAATAAAACCTGAACAATCTGTCTTCAGAAAGGAAACGGTAGTCACAGAAGGCTCTGCAGAGCCACCCACCCATCTGGAGCAGGCAGTGGCCATCCCCTGCTCCGGAAGGGCTTAGCATGGATCCATCCAGGAACAACCCACATTACAAACTGCAGGAGCAAACCAGAATATATTCAGGGAATTAATTGTATGGGAAATTATCCAGGCTATTAAAAGCCACATGAACATGCTGAATATCATGCATTTTAAATGTACACAGAAAACCATCATTTTGAAGGGGATTATTGTTTAAATAGGCAATAGGGGTTCTAGGAGATAAGCTTCCCGCTCCTGTATTCTCTTATTCTTTGGAGTACATTATCTCTACCATAATATTCTCAGCTCTCTCCATGAGTATTGTCAGAGTGAAATGCTGTTTTAGAAGTATATGTTTATGTTTCAATAGACTTTATAACAGCAAACATATCTGCCTGAGACACAGAAAATGAGAGGGAGCAGAAGGAGGAAGCAAATCAAGAGGCAGAGGTTGCAGCTTCCTTGGTATTGAGTATAACAGGAGTAAATGTTACCCAGCAAAAGGTACCCTGTGTATTTTTGCCCTCCCTGTTGAACACAGTAGATCCCTGTATCCAGAGGAGGACTGCCTAATGTGCTCTTGACAGTGGGACATGACACTTGGACAATGGTGGGACCCCAGCCCCTCTGTGGTGTTCATTGTCCCACCAGTTCAGCAATCTGTTCATGGAACTTTCAAGCCTCAGTTTAAAACAGCCCCATGCAAAGCTGAGTCATCACAGGCTCCCAGCAACCTGCTCTGCATCAGGGGAAAGTCTGAGCAACCCTGTTACTGCATCTCATACTTGCACAGGGGCCTGGTAGCAGCATGCTGGTGTGCCTCTGTGTTTGGCTTTGCTGCATATCTCATAGAATCGTAGAATCAAGGAATGGTTTGGGTTGGAAGGGACCTTAAAGCTCCTCCAGCTCCAACCCCTACCACAGGCAGGGACCCCTTCCACTGAAGCAGCTGCTCCAAGCCCCTGTGTCCAACCTGGCCTTGAACACTGCCAGGGATGGGGCAGCCACAGCTTCTCTGGGCACCCTGTGCCAGCGCCTCAGCACCCTCAGAGGGAAGAGCTTCTGCCTAAGAGCTCATCTCAGTCTCTGGTGGGTTAAAACTATTGTACACGAGTAGATGGGCCTGGCTGGGCTGTGGCATTTGTACATGGGAGGGGGCAGAAACTACCCCCTAGCCTGTAATTCACTTTTAAAACTGTCAGGCACCATTACAACGTATTTCTGAAAGATAAACTGTATAAAGTGCATTTCTAACAAGCTTCCATGTGATTTTCATCTCTTGAGTGAGAGAAACCTGATAAAGATATAGATCCATTCTCACATCTTGGCATAAAATCATACCTTATTGGTTTAGATCATTCAGTGGCTTCTTTTCTCTTGAATAGTACCAGTGTCTTTGAATTCCAGCAGAAAATACAAACACTCGAGAGATCTCATTTTTCTGCTAAATGGATTTTCATTCCACATGAGTTATCTCTCTCTCGATACAAACACACACACGCAGATACACCACGAACACCCCCTCACGTGAAATGCCAAAGACACCATTAAATGGAATGTTAAACTGAAAGATCCCCAGGCTCACGCTCAGAAATCCCCTCTTTTAAGCATTCACCAGTTAAAAGATACTTAAATAGATGTTCTTCAAACCTGAGTCAATTTTAGCCTCTCTAGTGAAAGCCCATAAAACAAGCTGAGAGGAGTAGTTTTCAGGGGGAGCTATTCTGGGAACAGTGCACATGTAACAGCTCCATTGTTATAGATGGGATGAATATGTTCCCTACTCCTGCTCACCTGCCTTAAGTGGGTCAGCTGAACAGAAGCAAACTCAGGAACCATAAGAACATACTACAGAAAGGCATTAATCTGTAAAGAGAGGAGCACATTCTTCCTCTCAGAGAAGTCAAAAAGGAGAAGCTACAGAGGACAGTGAACACTGAATTTATGGCAAGCTCTTTCTTACAGACTCCGAGCCAAAAATCTGCCGTCAGTTACATTAGTATAAATCTGGAGCAGCTCCACTATCATCATTAGAGTTACAGGCCAATTATGTAATGAAAAGAAGTATTCCAGGCTTGCCAAAACTGGGAAATGTAGGTCCTGCTTCAGGCCCTGCTGAAAGCCCAGATAAGTGGCCTGTATTTCAGCACACCCTTCACCAGCGTTTCCTGTCACTTACCTATTGTTATTACACCTATCACCAGTGTATGTATAGATTTGCTCTGTGTAATCAGGCATTTAGTTGACCTCTCTCGTTCTAGGAGTAAAGAGGGAGTCAGCTCACCGACTTTCCATGTCTTTGATGTTAAACTCTACAGGCAAAATACAGCTTGGGAAGAGCCTGATAAATGGCTGGATAAAATATCCAGAGAGATCTTAAATGCATTTGTTTGCCCTTCCTTTAAGATACGGCTGTCAAAGGAGATCCTATCACCAACAGTGCTGGCGAGACGCAGCATGACCTGAGTTTTAGGTGGCTGGATCCAGGGGAAGATAGGCTGTAACTCTGGGAAGGTGCACTGTGCTCCTGACCTCCTGCTTCTCGCTCTTCCCATGGCTTCCCAAGAAGGTTTGGGATAGCAGCCGCTGCTTGGTTGATAGTGAATTGGGCATTTGCACTTTCTGGTTTTGCTGGAAAGCCCAATTATGGACACAAGACACATTTCCTTTGGAAGTCTTGCATAACCCTTAACATCTTCTTTCCCTGCCTTACAAATTCCCAGTGCCAAAGCTGGTGAATTCCCATTCAAAATAAAAATAATTAAAAAGGAGGTAATTTTGATGAAATGTCATTTAACCACCAAAAATTATTACCAAATTCCTCCAACCATTTCTGCCTAAACCTGAGCACTGCAGAGCTGCCACCTTGACACATGCACGTCCACATGGGCACACAAATGTATACATCCAATCTGTACCAATGGAAGTTTCCCACCAAGCTGGAGAGCAGGAATGCTCATCAGTTCCTATTGATGACACTGCTGAAAGGTGGAGTTCACCGAGTGCCTGGTCTGATCCCTTCCTCCTCCTTCCTAAAGATGCAGAGTATGTAGAAATGTGAAAGGGAGAGTAAAAAGCAGGCAGGTTATTCCCAGGGGTGTAGTTGGCCAGCAGTGTCTGGAGCCTGGCCAGGAGATCAGAGGCAGAGGAGAGAGCACTGAGTAATCAACCGCATGCTTTTAATTTCACTTAAGAACTCAAAGCAGGAAAACCTGAGCTGTATCCATGGGGATTGCAATCAATAGCCAAGCAGATAACAAAGAACTGGTGCTTGGGATACACAACTGCCTGGGCCCATTAGTTTTTTGCTTGGCCTTGGTTTGGGGACTTGCTCTTTCTTGCCTGCGTTTTTGGCTCCAGCTCTGATTCCTTCAAACACTAGGGAGCAGCAGCTTCCTTTGGAAGCCTCGTGGCTGCACAGGGGGTGTGTGTGTGGGGTGGCTTTTGCTGTCAGCTTTTGCCGTGTGCCAGCCCTTAAAATAAAGAGAGAGAAACGGGGGAAAGGGGAGGGAGGTTGGGGGGGGGGGGAGGGGCTTGTGGGAAAGCGTTCCTGATGATAATTTGATTGCATGCATTAATGATCAAAGTGTTGCAGACTAATTACCAACACTTACCTCTCAGATATTAAGTTATCATTTATTCTCCCCCCCCCCCCCCCCCCCCCCCCCGCATTAGCTTTGTGTCTACCTCCTGTTCCGGATGTCTGCAGCTTGGTGCCTGGACCTGCACCCTGATGCCTCAGCCTGCTGGCTCTCCAGGAGCATCCCCTCCACAAGATACCATGTGCTCCCTTTGGTGGATGCTGCCCCATTTCAGGGGGCTTGAGGAGCCAGGTCAGCCTGGGAATGGGAAGCAGAGGAGGTTTTACCATGATCTGGAAGGGTTCAGCAGCCTCCTCTTCATCATCGCATCTCAAGTTGATCCCTGAGGGTGGGTACCTCCATGGCCAAGGTGCCTGTGTGGGAACAGTCCCAGCTGGGCACTGGCCAAGCCAGAAATGCAAATAATGATGGTCCCAAACAATGTGCCTTTCGATGCTGCTTCCAGCATCCATTTTAACCAGACAAATGCCAGCTTGCTGCCATCTGGTTACAAGAGGTACTAAAAGCCTCAGTGAGGAGCAGAGGGAAGCTGAGGGATATTACCAGTTGTTACAGGTCGCAGAGGAGGAGGTTTCTTTTTAGCCTGGCTTTTCACACTCAGAAATGAACACAAAGGATTCTGGTAATGATGAGGACTGAGGAAATACTCCCTCTGTGCAGCAGGACAAGCATCCTTGCCTCTTGCAGTGCCTCCTTTCTCTGGGGGAAGGGCAGGCAGGAGCAAATGCTGGGTTGGATTTTATGATATGTTTTCAATTAGATTCTCTTTAATTGACTAACACCTTCCCCTGAGCCATCTTGCTCTGCTCAGAGACAAAATACCACGGAATTGGCCCATTTTCCAAGAGCACTGTGGTATTTCCTCTCTTCCTGCACATAAATAACCCCCATGCAGGCTTGGCTACCTGCTTGCAGCTACTAGAAATAGCCAGAAAAAAAGAGGACCAGATTCATAACGAAAAGCAATCAGAAGCCAGAAGAGCTTTGTCCCTTCTGCATTCTAAGAAGCACTTTTAATGCTTGCAGGGGATGATTCCTGGAGATCTTTGGTCTTTTCCACCCTGCTCCTTTCACAGCATGAAACTAAAGTCTCTGCTAAATAACATCTTCAGTTCTGAGCTGGTGCTTGAGATACAAGTGGGTCCATAGGACCTTACAGCTCCTTCATTCCAGAGCATGGCTGTGTCCAGGGAGGTTCCCAGCTCGATGCTCAGTATCTGGGTGCTGTTTCCAGGCAGTGGCACTGGGAGCAAGGCAGATGAGATGTCGCTCTGTTTACTTACACATACTGTGCACAAACTGCCCATTACTGGCACTGCAAAGTTCTTGGCTGCAGGAGGCACAGCATCGTCTTTCAAAAGGCTCTAATGAAAGTGGGTCAGACATTTTCCCTTCCTGGGGCAATCCTTTAGCATAAGCAGGGATTTAAGTGTGCGCAATTCCCATTATCCACGATTGTTAGACTCTTTCTCACAAAGAAAGGGCTCCGTAATTTGAGCAGATCTGTCAAATGCACACACAGCGATGAAAATGGCCTATTAGATGATAGGGGGCTGCCCTTTCAGTGCTGAGGAAGTGCTCAGCCCTCCTGGGAGAGGATGATTCCAATCCTGCACTGAGAAACTGGGCTTGATCTTGAAGGGAACATTTCTGGAGTAGTCTTTTCATAGGGACATGCAGCTACTCTGCTTATTTTGGCACAGTGCAGAGCCCAGCTTGTACCTGGGCCTCTTCTACAGCCACGGAGATGGTTTCAGGCATGACCTGAGCTTAACAACACCAGGCTAGCACAAAGCAGACCTTCCACCGAGCCAGAAGATATGTGATGCATCTCCCATGCAGAGAGCAGGGCAGTGGGTCCGTGCCTGCATGCAGGAGCTGCGTGACAAGGGAAAGTCTGGACCTTGTCCAGGCCACTGGCAGTGGACCGTCAGACATCCAGAAATATGGTACAACATCACCCAAAGCAGCGAGGGAATACATTAAAGTAGGAGAATGTCTGCCAGATGCAAGTGTGTGTAAGCCCCTGAGAAACAGAGCTGGAAGGCATTTTAAAGATGCATCAAAGAGCCCTGTGAGTGACCAGTCTGAAATCGCTTCCCCGTCTCGGGCATTAACATTTGGTATGATTTCTGCTTTCACTACAAACATTAGAATAAGAAACAGAAAATGGGAACAGAACTGGATGTGTTTTGAAAAATGCAGCCCTTGTAGTAGCCTTAAAACTCACAGGCAAGTTATAAACCTGCTCCCTGCGCTGGAATGTGGGGGAGTGAAAAGTTGCAGGGCACTTCAGGAGGGATTTTGATTCCAAGCTGAGTTTCTCCAACAGGTATTTCAAGGAAAATTGATGGGAGTTTTGCCTTTCCAGCCACCAGCCTTGCTTGGAGGTGCCGCTGAGTTTATTACTGATTTAAATGTTGTTCTCCCAGCTTGGAAGAGAATGAAATATTGAACACCTCTCCCCATGCCTTCCAGTGATCCACCTGTGGCTCCGGGGCTTCAAGGAGCTACCTTCATAAGGGACTGTAAATTACATTTTTGAGGTATTTACAAAGGGTTTACAATGATCTCAAGGCTTGATCCAAAAGAGCGATGAACACAATGGGCTTTGAGTTAATGCCCTTCTGATGAAGGTGCAGCTATTGGCTAACTTCATAACCAGAAGGAAACCTTTGTGTTTGCTCTGGATCTTCTTTAGTGCCGGTTGCCTGCTTGTAGCCATTACCCAGTGAAAAGCAAGGGGGGGGGGGGAATCAGCTAAATAAGAACCTTCTTCAGTTGTCTGTTTTTGATTCATCTCCGTATTTCTAAATCTCACAAGTGCTTTTTATTTAAATAAGGAGGCTAATGAAAGCTGTCTGAGTGGGACAATTAACCCCAGTCTGAACAGGTCATTAGAAACAATGGAGAACTTGAGGCACTCACCCCTGACCAGCATGGAAACCAGCCAAATGAGGCAGATGAGGAGATTGATCATTTTAAAACAAATATAATTTGCTTGATTTGTTTTCTTCTCTGTCTCTAATAGCAAAATTGCTTTGAAGACAAATAGTAGCCCCTGTTCGTGTTCTTACATTTGCAGGAGTCACTGTCTGCCGATCCTCAGATTGAATTGTGTGATTTCAGTGTGCGTGCAAATAACACGAGACAACTTCATCAGCCTGGGGTGATGTTTTGGGGGAACACTGCTCACATCCATTGTGGTCAGGGAGGTACCGGTTGCCCCTTGCACTTCCGAGCCACTCATTTGACTCAGTATGTTCCTCTTCTAATTTAGACCACCACAGTGACTGGTCTCGTCTGCAAGGTCTCTCCTATGGGTTTTCACCTTACCCAGAGACTCTGTAGGATTACAGACTTTGTTTCCTATACTTGTCCTTTATGATCTTTTTAACCACAGGAGGAAGCGTCTCCATATTAGAGTTTGGTTTGTGACTGCCAGCAAATCCCACAGCAATAAAGGCCACTGCGAAGCTTGCTGAGTCCCTCTCCAAATGCCAGAGGAGTCCCTTCTACTGCCCACCTCCTTCCCTATGGCTGTGAAGGAGCTTGACCATTAAAAAGAGGACCCCCTAATAAAGCTGCTGGCTGTACCAGAGTTTCTCTCCTTGGAGAGAGGAATCTGTGGCAGATATTTGTCATAGAATCATGGAATGGTTTGGGTTGGAAGGGACCTTAAAGCTCATCCAGCTCCAACCCCTGCCATGGGCAGGGACACCTTCCACTAGAGCAGCTTGCTCCAAGCCCCGTCCAACCTTGCCACCTCATGTCATGCAAGGTGCTGGTGAAAGAGGCTGAGGAGGAGAACAAGGTTGTGGAGACTTTCTGTGGGCACCCCAGGCCTTTCCAGAGCCCTCCTCCTCAAATCCTCCTGCCTTATTACCATGCCATGGGGCATGTTCAGATCTGCTGGATCTAACAGCAAATGGCTCTGTGAACAGGATGCTGGCAGGAGGCAGAATGCGTGCTGCTCTCAGCCTTTGTAAGGGTTGCTCTTGCAGCGAGCAGCAGACAGCCCGCAGGATCCCCTGGAGAACAGAGCAGAACAGCTATGACAAGGGGAAAATGTGGGGATGCAAGCCTGCAACAACAGTTTCCTGGTTGAATCTGCCTCTCCTGGCTCAGCAAGGGAAAGCGAAGAGCCAAGCAAGGACACCAGCCAGCCTCCCTCTCTCTTTCACTGTCACATTTGTTGCCTCATTTAGGGTTTAGAAACAAATTATTTTTTCCCCCCTTCTAAATGAATTAAGTTATCTGGGGATGGATGATGGATTCATGAGATACAGGGGAGGTTATGAGCATGCTCTGCTGCTTCCCTATGGGGCACCTGTACTCAGGAATGTGCAGACACTGACCCAATTACTAAGCCAGCACCTGGATGAAAACTCCCTGTGACCACATCTCTTAGTTGCTGCATTCACTGTATTTTGTTCAGGGACTTGAACGTTTTAGTGCCTTTTTATGCTAAGCTGGCATGTGTAAGTGAACTCCATTTTCCAAGCAATTCCCTCCATCCTTTGAGATGTCCTTGTTTTTCTTTTAGTCATTTCAAGCAGGTCCCCTTTTCTCCCTCCTCCTCCTCCCCACGTCTCCCAGGATGACCTGCTAATTTAAATGAGAAGAGATGGCAGCACCATTCTGTTTGTCACTGTAAACTCAGGCAGGTTTTCCCCCTTCATCCAGGACAAAAAGCTGCTTTTACTCATCCTGTCCTCCCGTCTCACCACAGGCTTCTCCCCCAGCACCAGGCTGTTTCCTCCAGTCTAGTTTTAAATGCTCTTTTGCCTTCTTTCTCAGACACATCCCCGCTTTCACAGGCCTGTTATGCAGTGTTTTCAGATATTCAGGCTAAATTTGCCTTTGAGTTAGTGTCCATGGTCTTAAATTAGGCTTCTCATTAATTTGCTCTCTAACATTATACTCCTTGTTTGAATTTGATGAAGCTTTCTCACATTAGATCCACTCGTAGAGATAACTGTGGAGCTCAGGGTAACAGTCATTTACAGGAGGAGCAAAAGGATTTAGCCCAAGGACTGCAAAGGTGTTTGTGGTGCTGCCTCCTATTTAGATGGCTAATTTGCTATAGATTTTTACACCTTAATTAGAAATGGAGAGTACTAATAGCTTTCTGCCTCTAATCTGCAATGTCTGTCCTAGCCACTCAGTACCTTTTCACAGTCATCAGCTTGGGGAGGGGGGAGAAAGACAAGAGATTGTCAAGAAGCCTTCAGTTCATCAATGAAACTCAGTTCCTGGGTAAATTCTGGATAAACTCCGCATCTGAAGTGCATTAAGGGGAGCTAACTTTGCAAGGAGCTGGGAATACCTTCTCAGAGCTGCCCAAGTCCTAAATGTCACTGGCTCTACTGGAACATAATGTGTTTAGAGGCCTTAGTTTTCCCTCTTGTCTTGTTGTGAAATCCTTGTTGACCTTTTTATGGTCCTGGTGGATTTGATGAAGACCCAGTAGCTACACCAGTGTGGCTGCCAAGCAGTTGTGCTTATCTGCAGCCTTGACTGAAAGAGAAGGCAACTGCACGACCTGTGGACTCCCTTTCTCCTTTTCTGCATGAGAGCTCCCCAGATTAGTAATCACATTAGGAAGGACACAAATTCCTCTGGGAACTGGAGCACTCTCAGTAGAGGACACAAGGGCAAAAGGTCTTTATTGGAGAAGAAAATGCCTCGTGTGCTTGGGCTGCAGGTTGTGTGTGATGTCTAGAAAAACGACAGCAAAATTGGCACCTCCTTGCTCGAGAGGTCCCCAGTGAACATTCAAGACATATCTTGTTTGCAAACACAAATGGATTTTTACTCCTGTTTTCCCGGAGGAGGCCGCAGAGCTATGGCAGAGCGAGCTGTATTCTCTTCTGGCTCGTGCATCATCATCAAATCTGTCGGCTAATTTCCATGTGAAGAATTGTTATTGCCAGCACAGAGGCAAGAGCCAGACTGAATTCTCCTCCAGTCAGGGCTAGAGCTCGATGAGTTGGCATTGAGAAAGATCATCTTTCTGAATGGTGAGCAGAGAACCATGGAAGGGGAATAAATATTGGATCCGTTGGAGGTCATCACCAGGAAGTTTCCTCCCTGACTACTGCTGAGTTTTCATCCCACAGGAGGGGTGGTCTCATCATGTTGATTAAGGGGTGGTTTGTATTCGTGCTGCTTTGATCCCACTTGGACTCTGAAAATGAGTCCTGGGGAGGCCACGGAGATGCTGTGAGGGCTGGAACAGCTCTGCTCTGCAGCCAGGCTGAGAGAGCTGGGTTGGTTCAGCCTGGAGAAGAGAAGGCTGTCATGGTGGCTGGATGCACACACTACATGACTCAGTAAGGACTGTTTGCAGTTTTGCCTAGGAAGCCAGCTGTGAACCCAAGAATTTCTTTCTCTGCAGGTGTCCAAGAGGTGATGAAAGGAGCATTCACTCTGATGTCTTCACTCAGCCCTGCTCAGCTTGCTGGGTGCCTGGACCTAGCAGCAACTAGGGCTAAGGTGGTGGCTGTCTTAAAAGACCATCAGATTGAGGCTGAGGTAGAAAGATGGCTAAGAAAGACAAACCAAAACCAAGCCTTTGGAGGACAGCACCTCAGGGGTAGCCCAACACATCCAAGTAAGTGATGGTGTTGACCACCAGACGCATGCTTAGACCTTCCTACTCATTCAGCCTCCTTTTCTTCTCATTCAGTGCCTAATTCCTATGCTAAATGGGCAAGGATGGCAAAATCCAGAGGCACTGTAGGAGTGAGGGATGGAGAACCAGGTAGTGGCACCTCAGGGAGAGAAACCTTCCGTGTTCACTGGGAGGGGATGTGCTCAGAAAGACCCTGGGGAAGTCTGCAGCCAGGCCTGTAAGTGTGGCAGTCTTGTTAATAAAGCAGGAGCACTGCAGAAGATGGATGATCCAGAAGAAGCTCAGGGATTAAGGAGAAAGCTTTGTGGTATTTTGCAGACACCATCAGTTGTGCTTTAATATCAGCCAGTGCTTCCTGGAAAAAAAAATGAACAAGTAATCTGGTGTAAAACAATTCTTCACGTTTTGCCACACTTTTCCTACCCAGCTTTTTGTATTTCAGGGAATTTTTGCTATTTGAAGCTCAATTAAAGTTCTGGGAGGGGGGACTCGGTTCTTTTCCTCTCCACAGGTTTCAGGTTGAATTAGCTCCGTTTTCAAGTCAGTTCCTTTGTTTTAATAAGACTGCAGGCATATGTTTAAGAGGTTTATACCAACATAATTATGTATGTAGATCAATAGAAATGCATATTATCAAGTAGGTACACAAGTACACATTAGAAAGGATAGGTGTTTTTCATAGGGAAATCACTGCATACAGCTTAGCATTTGGGTGATTGACACAACATTCTTAGAATTAAATTGGAAAGCATCTTTTTCTGCAGCACCTGCCTCGCTGTGTGCTGAGGAAAGGAGGGATGGAAGTCCTGAGGCTCCCCACACTACGCCTTCCCCTTTGATTCTGCCTTCACCTCTGACAGCATAGAGACTGGACACATCTTTAGTTTGGACTTAGATGCCTTTAGGCCCAGGCCATAAGACACTCCAGATAGTACAGCCTTTATTTCTTCCTTGCACTAAGAGGTTGTGAGGTAGGAATCAATGCACACCAGGACATCTCCCTGAAGTGGAGGACACTGCAGATCCCATTGGATTATGCTTGGAATGCCGGCAGGTGCAACCTGTGACTCACATCCACCTGGGGACAGCAGTGCTTATTTTAGCCCTGGCATTAGGGGAGCTCTGCAGCCTCCTCTCTGTTCCCAGCCAGCACTATGGATGGCCATTCTGGCAGGGTTATCATTCTCTGTGGTACCCTGGAGCCCAGGATACATTTAGACACTGTAATAATACTGATAATGATAATAATAAATAAAGCTGGAATCTTGGGAGGACATTTATTTTAATGATTCCAGCTCTGCCTGCTACACTCAGAGGTAATACGGGCTATCTGTCTATGTCTTCTTTAATCTGGCCAGCTAATTTGAGGTAATATTTATCACATAAAGGCTCTGGGTATTTGCAAACACTTCTTCTGTCCATTCATAGAACTCAACACTGGGATTTCCTGAAGCAGATCACCACAGGTAACTAGCCCAGACTTGAGGCATTTTCAGCTCTGAGCTCTATCCTGTAAATGCTTAGCACTTCTCCCTGGTGCTGGGCTTGTTCACCACCCCCAGGAGAACATCAAGATTAATGCAGGAGTTGAGCAGGGATACAGCAATTCATATCCACATAATCTCCTGTCCAACTCTTTGTGGTTCAGGGATGTACTGAGCAATGTCTTCCCAGTCAATAATCCAGGTGAAATCCTCTTCCATGAGCATCTTCATTCCTTCCCTGAACCTACACAAACTTTCAAGTACTCAGAGTTTCCAGTGGGAGGGATTCCCACAGCTCATCCACACACACTGGGATGAGAACAGCACCTTTAGGCTCACTCTGTGCCTGAGTGCTCACCTCATTTGGTGCTCCCTTGTTCCTCCCTTGGAAGAGCAGGGAGCACTTAAATCTTGCAGCTCCTCAGTGGGAAACCCACTGAGCCCTCATGCATCTTACAATAGCCTGAGAGCCACGTCGAAGGAAATCACTGGGCAGCATCTTATTGCACTGTATGTCTTAAGAAGGATATTGAGCAGCTCAGAATCAAGCACCTTTTAGAGGACTGTCCCACCTGATGCTCTCACACTCTTTTTCTCTCGCCTTGTCACCCAGTGCAATGACTCATGCAAATGAGGAGCAGCTCCACTTAAATGAGAACGGTCCATAGGGAATATGAAGGGGCACAGAACTTGGGAAATATGTATTTGGTGCATGGCAGTCACCAGAGCAACAAACAATTAGGTTCCTCCTTGCTGATGAATTAACAGGGCTTCAGCTGCAGCACCTATCCCTGATTGTCAGCCAGGCTTTAAGGTGCTGAAATCCTTGCAAAAATCCTCGGAAAGAAGGGAACTTCACTTTAGAGAGTGTCTGTCTTCCCTCAGGGCATCCCTGGAGAGGGAACCCGCTCAGCTAATGAGTGCCCCTGTTTGCTTCTCAAGGTGAATGCATCTGATACAAAGGCACACAGAGGAAATCTTTGTTTCCCACAGCAGATAAAGCAGGGTGTATGTGTATGGGAGAGTGCCCTTTCTTGTCCTTCATCCCCCCAGTTTTCCTTGCTAGCCTGAACTCCTCAAGTAAAAAGGGACAGTGCTGAAACGGCGTCTCTAGGTCTACAGGCAGAGGCTTGTTTATCAACACTGCTAAAGCACTACTGAAACACCATCTTAATTAATAACATGCCCTCATTAAAAATGGCATCTAACTGCACGTGCTAATTCCTGCCTATTTATAAGTCATGTTTGCTCCCTGTTCCCAGTGCGAACAAGTGTTTACTCATCACCTAAGCTCCACACTGTGCAAAGGCAAGGGATCATGTTATCTTCCCCATTGCACTACCTCTCTGATGGCACAGGGCATGGGAAAAGCAGGGCTTCATTTTCCCCAGTGCCAAGGAGAGTTTCCAGTGATCACTTTTAGGGAGATCATCTGCCAGGCTGGGATTTGGCTCCTTTAGTTCTGTGAGTGGCTTGAAGGAGGGTGATGGTGGCATCCCCACTAGTGACGTTTCCTTGCTGCTGTATGCAGGAGCCCCAGGTCTCCCCTTGCCCCTGAGAAGGGGCTGTGTATGGGAGCAGAATGTGTGGGGCTCCTTCTCTAGGACCCCACAATTCTGCAGTCCCAAACTAAACCCTATTGGACAACACTGTCTCCAGAGAGCATCTTTTCCTAGAGAGGCTGCTTCCCTCATTTTAAGGGGGCGAGTGGCATCATTGGAAAGGCAAAACAAACCTGAGAAATCCTTCCTGTCTCCTGGTATCTTTGCTACTTCATTGCTTTATAATAAATGCACATTCCCAGCTGGCCTGAGGGCCCCTCTCTCCTGCCTGGGCAGAGGTGCTATTCAGTCACGGTTCACAGGGGAGGGAAGGAGTCACACGCTCTCCTTTCACAGTCAGATAGCCCAGAATCAAGAACTCTCCACAAGACGCTATCTAATCAAAACCAGACATTCCCCCAGGGCACCGTATACATTTAGGAAACAAGGACAGTCAGCCCTCCATGACCAAACTTCTCAATGAAGGAAAGAATGGGCCTTTTTCCACCGCACTCCCTAAGCTTGAGAGGAAAACAGAGCAATATTTTCCACTCTTTTCCCCCCACCCAGGTCTCAACACAAAAGCAAACAGAGAAGCAGCATGTCCACAACTCACCCTGGCACAGCCACTGCTCAAGGGATGCACCTAGCACTAACTCCCTGCTCACGACTGAGCACACCAAAGGCTTTTTTCCCTGACTTCCCCACAGTGGGGCAAGAGAAGACATCCACAAAGAAGGCAGCAAGTGCTACTAGCAGGATGAAAGAGGTGGTGAGGGAGCCCTGGGTTGCTGGGGTTTGTTTCCGGTCCTCCCACTGCTCGCTGTAGGGAGTGGAGATAAGTCATGCTTAACCTCCCTCCAACACAGTTTGTTTACTGCCAGCTGGGTTTGTTTGTGTGAAGTCTCAGAGAGCTCATGTTCACGTTCACTTTGTTAGTGCCCACGTATGGGAGCACAGAAAGCTGTTGCCTGCCCATCCAAGAGAACACACGACCCTTGTACATGAGGGTGCTGAGGCGCTGGCACAGGGTGCCCAGAGAAGCTGTGGCTGCCCCATCCCTGGCAGTGTTCAAGGCCAGGTTGGACACAGGGGCTTGGAGCAGCTGCTCCAGTGGAAGGGGTCCCTGCCCGTGGCAGGGGTTGGAGCTGGATGAGCTTTAAGGTCCCTTCAACTCAAACCAGTCTGGGATTCTATGATTCAATGAAAAAGATACTGCTCTTCTCTTTCAGTCACCCAAGGCATCATCTTCCAGCCTCTGAATGATGGGGAATGGGTTGCACATGGGTTAACACTGGTAGGACAACTTGATTTCACAACAGCCTCTCTAACTCACCTTCCAGTGCTAAAATCTCTCTTTTGTTCCTCACCTCACACTGAATCCTGTGTTTTGCACTATCCCTCTCCCTGGCCACACATATATTTTCAGTAATGATTTGATCTGCTGAGAGTGGAGAAGGCAGAAAGACGTTGTTCTTCTCATGTGCATGAACATCTCTCTCTTGCCTCCTTTAGGAACCCATCCAGGTTTCCTAATCCCCCAGCCTGATTTCCAATGCACAATGATTTACAAGTGTCCCCATTGCCTTACCCGTGGACTCTCTTTGCATCCTGTTATTTATGTGGGGGAAGCAGATTTTCCTTTTGAATGATGGGAAAGCATTTGCCTGACATGATGGGGATTTATGAGCTGTGGCTTGCAGCTCCTCCCTCCGGGCCCATGAAATCAGTGCAGTGAGGGGTTGAGGAGGGGAGGGCAGTGCTTGCAGGCAAAACCCAATGGACAGGAGATATTTATGTGTTTGCCAACCTTTTAATATAGAAATAAGGAGAGTTACTGACATGTGGCAGGGGGAGCATGGAAGAAACAGCAGACTCAAACCCAGCACCACTCTCCTGCCTCTCTGGGGTGGGAACAGAGGATGGACCTCAGTTACCTGTCATTGCAAGAACCATTGCACAAGGATGATGGAAAACTTTCCCAGTTTCCTGCTTTTTTTTTTTCCCTCAAGGTCTTCTGCTCCAAGACCTTTGCTTGGAAAACCAGCTGAGGTAGACAAGACCTGTGTGTGCCAATGCATTGTCAGAGGTGGTGCAGGAGCCTGGGGAGATGGGGTGATCTTTTCCTGTATGGAAGTTGCATGAAGAAGAGACAGCAGTTTGGGCTCAGTGACACCATTACTCCTCAGTATCTTAAAGGAGTCAGCACCAGGATATGTGAGGATTCAAGGCCAAGCTGGATGTGGTTCTGAGCATCCAGACCTAGGTGAAGATGTCCCTGCTCATTGCAAGGGGTTGGACTAGGTGACCTTTGAAGGTCCCTTCCAACCCGAACCATTCTATGAGCCTATGTTTGTCAGCTGCACTGTGGGCAGTGACTGTCAACTTGTGTGATTGTTAACTGGCATCTTCATAGCACCTCTGAGAAGCATGGGAGGATCAGCCATGGTTCCCAGCAGCTCAGCACAGAAGAGGGAGAGTGCTGTAAAGGGGGAATTATGCTGTCAAGAAGACTTGAAACAGAGCAAAAAGTGGTATTTTGACTGTTGGTGGGGGGCTTGCTTGCATCTTCTCTTTGCTACTTGTTTCAGTGACAAATCATGAAGCATTTGTGTGCATGTGGATGTGTGTGTTCACAAATTGTTTGTGGATAGTCATTTGGCTTGTACCATTTCGTGCTTTAATTGTAAAGGATGAGCATCTTATGGAAGTGTATTTCAGCTTATGGGCCACCCTGAGGATACAGCTGCCTTGTAACTCACCGTGTGTTACTGGGCAGTGAAGTCTCATGGTATTTATTCTATCTCTGGAAACAACACTTTGTTTTCCATGTCCCAGCATAAGAAGAGGATTCTGGGTACTCACATTGAGATGCAAGCTTGATAGATTTGCTACCATGTGAGGCCTTTTTTGTTGTCATTTAACTGAAAGCAGGCGTACAGAGTTAGAGAAGTGCTGCTGTATTCCTCTGAAGAGGTCTCAGGTTTCCAAATCATCTGTCAGCCTTATTCTCTGGTGATGCGTACAAGAAGATATAGCAGATAGAGAGCAGGAAGATCAGGATTCTACTGTCCAAATACATCGCTGCATGTTCCTGGCCCTTCTCAAGGGTTAGGATCTGATATCCTTATAGTGCAATTAATTCTCCCACTGCTGTCCAAAGGGACTAGATGTAACCTGAAGGTGATGCTTCTCTGATGCTGCAGTCTGACTGAGCCACTGTGTGGCTGATTGAACCATGGGAGTTGGAACCGGATGAGCTTTAAGGTCCCTTCCAACCCAAACCACTCTGGGATTCTATGATTCAGTGTATTCCATTCGAAAAATGATTCAGCTATTTGTGTAAGTAGCAAGAAGGTCAAAGTCAAAATTGAACCCAGACCACCACCAACAGTAACCATCCTCCTCTGCAATCACCATCTTCTTGCCTAGAAAGGCTGGACTTTGTGATCCTTGAGGTCCTTTCCAAATGGTGTTCTATGATTCTATGATTCTTAGCTCTTTTCCACACCCTTCACACAAGTGTTCTCAAGGAGGTGGATAAAAGAGGCACAGGTGAACCAACCCACTGCTGCAAATTCCACACATCCCCTCCCACCATGTGTTGTATTTGGCTGGCAGAAGCACCAGTCACTGCTCAAAGCCACATGTGTTCTCCTTAGGGATCTGCCATCCAGCTGCGCTCATCCCACCTCACATGCCCTTGTCGCTCTGGCACGGCAGGCAAACAGAACCTTTTGACCACAGGCTTTGTGCTACAAAATCCCCACGAGAGGACGAGGAGAAGATGCTTCCTGCAGCAAACAGTGCCCATGTACAAAGGAGCAGCTCCCAACACTGCACATCTCATTAATGTCCCTGTTCTCCCTCCTGGCACAATGATGGAGTGCCAGCTCCTCAGCAACGCTGCCCCTTCCATCCTCCCCTCCTACCCTGCTGTTCCCGACCCACCAGCTGTGTGCTGATCACACAAAGAGCTGCCCGAGCAGAGGGACCGGGAAGGAGGGTGGCACAAGGGGACCTGAGGCGTGCACTTGGCACAGCACATCTGATGCACGGCAGCTGTCGGGACCGACCCCTGCAATCTGTGGTGCTTACAGTGCCGCAGACAACAGCTCTGGGAAGGGAGGAAGGAAAACCCCAACATGGTACAAGTGAAGTTTATTTACCCAAGGTTCAGGAATGTGTTGTTAATGGTTCCTCCAAGACCCATGTGCCAGCACAGTCGGGAATATGCCCCCTTCCTCTGCTGCACACAAGAGACAATGGGGAGTGAGGTGTCACAAACAGCTTCTGAGCACCACAGTAGCTGCCTGTCCCCCACTGCCCACCCAAGCAAGGGTATGGGACAGGGACTGAGTCCAGAGGAGGCCATGGAGATGCTGTGAGGGCTGGAGCAGCTCTGCTCTGGAGCCAGGCTGAGAGAGCTGGGCTGAGGCAGCCTGGAGAAGAGAAGGCTCCTGAAGGGGAGACCTTAGAGCAGCTCCAGTGCCTAAAGGGGCTGCAGCAAACCTGGAGAGGGGCTTGGGACAAGGGCCTGTAGGGACAGGCCAAGGGGAATGGCTTTAACCTGCCCAAGGGGAGACTGAGCTGAGCTCTTAGGCAGAAGTTCTTCCCTGTGAGGGTGCTGAGGCGCTGGCACAGGGTGCCTAGAGAAGCTGTGGCTGCCCCATCCCTGGCAGTGTTCAAGGCCAGGTTGGACACAGGGGCTTGGAGCAACCTCTTAACTCCTCACTGGATAAGGAACATTATAGATGATGATCTGAAGAGGGGAGTCTAAGCAGGGAAAGAGCTTTATACAAGAAGATTGAACTGGGGAGTTGGTCTCCCAAGGACCCCAGTCCAGTCTGACACTGGTTCTGTGCTCAATCTCATCCTCACTGTGGAGCAGGTCTCCCCAGGGTAAAGATCTTGCATTCAGCCCATGCAGCAAAGCTATTCTGCCTGTAGCCTGCCAATATCTTTTCCAGGGATAAATAAGTCTTTTTTGGAGTAATGTTTGCTTGGCTGAGACTGGCACCCAGGAGTTGTCCTTATCATCGTGGTTGTAGTTCCTGCCTGCCAAACAGGAACTGGATTTTAATCAACAATTTGTTTCCCTTCAGGGCATCAAGCAGTCCTGCTCAGTCTTTGGGATGTGACCAACACTTCCCTACCCTCCATTCATACAAATGAGCAGTGCTGTTGCTTAGTAGTGACTTCTAAGCAATAAGGCTAAAAGTGGCCTTTTACACAATCTCCTTTGAAGATCGAGGAGGCAGGAGGGGAAAGCAATGCCAGTGTTAGGGAAGGCAAGGACTGAAGCCCTGTATGTGTGTGCCAGCTGCTGGGACCCTGGCTGTTTGAATCCTCAGCACTCACTGAAGAATATAGGGGGGAATGGCAATAATTACTGTTCAGTTGGGAGCTGAATTCTCTCACTCCTGCTTTTCTTTAGGTTTTGGGCACATTTCCCTGGAAAGTCTAGGCTAATCTAGGAATATAACACCATGGCACATGTAACAACACAATGCAAAGCAAGAACTTGCAGAGAGCAATTCCTACATAAATTCCCCTCTAAAATGCTTGTTTTCCTACATAAATTCCCTCTAAAATGCCTGTTTTGCAGGAACAAAACTCAAGTTGATTACTACTCTTTTTCTAGAAGGACAGAAAGACAATTATGATGCTTTTCTGCAGCATCCTTTCACAGCTGAAGTCTGGCTTCCTATGGGGGACCTGATCCTCACTCCTGTCCCAGCAACAAGCCAGAGTCTCTACTGAACACACATGTTTGAATGTAGATAACATTTCTGCCTCTTGCAGACATGACTCTTACGGATTGTTCTTGTGCAAAGGGGTTGGTGCCTTTACCATGGAAGGAATCATAGAATCATGGAATGGTTTGGGTTGGAAGGGATCTTAAACCTCATCCAGTTCCAATTCCACTGCCACGGGCAGGGATACCTTCCACTAGAGCAGATTGCTCCAAGCACCATTCAACCAGCCAGTAGTGACTAATTCTTAGTCTTCCTTTCAGCTTCCTGGATTTAATCTGAACCTTTCTGTGTAGCATAATGTTATGGAAAATCAGTTGTAATAGATGAGGTTCATTATTGTTCTTCAGGTCAAGCAATCAATGCAGTAATTTCCTTCCACTTTAATGCTATTATTTGGCGGTGATCATTTCCAGTTGAGTTTGCATGAGAATCAAGTGGGAACTGCTCCTGGTCACATTTACCTGGAAAACTTTCCAAACTCTCCTCTAGAAAATCAACTTTCTTCCAATAAGCTTTAATTAATGGTGATCATGACTCTGCCACTCTGAGGATTCCTTATGTTCCAGGGATGTCACCAAAGGCACTCAGGGCATGAGGTTACTCACTGCGTGAGCTCACTATGGCCTTGGATTGCAGCCTGAACACATTCCTGTTCACCTAAACCAGAACCAATCCCCTCTCCTTTATGAACAGTCAGATCAGCCCTCAATGATTAAGGACACCCAGAACAGTGCCTGGAAAGCCAGGCTCAAAACACTGCCAGCTTTCTTCCATAAATCCTGTTCCTTAACCAACACATCCATATATAATAGTTTAAATAAAGCAGGGCCAGATGCAGTCCAGAAACAGAAAGTAGCTTAAAAGTATGCCATTATTTAGGGTCTTCCATAAGACAACTTGCATGGCTTATATATTGGTGCAGGGGTCTGCAGCTCTTTAATTTTCCTGACAGGTTTATGCTCAGTTATCCCTTTGGAGGCTGCTTTTGATGCCTTTTCTGCACTGGGTGGTATAGCAAAAGCCATGCAGAACTTCAGCACAGATCCCAGCCTTTTTAGACTGGGATGTGGCTTTCCCCATCCTGTTGTTGTGTGGTTTGGCACAAGTGGAGAAGATCTTACGTTACAACATATCTGAGGTTCTTAAGTCAGCAGGGACTGATTCAGGGTATGCATCTGATACCATTTGATTGTCCAGTATCTCACTGGGTCCCCAACCAGCAGACAACAGGAAGAGGACAAATTTTGACCCAATTTCTTCACATCATCCTAGGGATGTGTTGCAACAGCATCCAAAAAGCAGCAGCACTTCATAAAGGCCATTGTTTGCTGAGATAAACTTGGCCTGGCATCCTTGTTGCCTGTTAGAAAGAGCCTTCTGCATCATGGGGACGGTGTCCAAAAGCAGAGGGACTGGTGGAGCAGAAAATTTGAGGCACACTCGGAAAAGCATGGAGTTGCCTTTGCTAACCAGGTTTCCCTTGTGCTTAGCAACAGCTTCAGTGGGCCCCTGGGAGTTTTCAGTAGTCGGGAGCCTTGTTCCTTGGCAGAAACGTAATGTTGGCTGTTTAGCATGCTGCTGAACCTGGAATCTACAGCCAAGCAATGGCAAACGCTGGAGCCAAGTGAACAGCAGGCTTGGAAGGGGGTTGTTTTCCAGGGCTGTTTTCCTCTGCCATTTGCAAAAGGGCATCCTGCAGCCAGGCCATATGATTGAGGACTCTGCCTCGCCGTGGATGTGCTGCTTCAGTGCGCTGCATGTGCAGAAGCTGGCCCCACGCAGGACGGGTTGAGGTGACATAAGGTGACTGCTCCGTAGGTGGGTAAGAGGCTCATTAAAAGCCAGGAATGTGCAGCTTGAAGCATGCACAGCAAAGCCAGATGCTGTGTCTGCTGTTTCCCCAAAGTGCTGACCAGTGCACCCCACACCTTCTGCAGCACTATTCTGTCCTTACTGCATCACTATCACTGAACCTCCACTCTGCTCTGGGCAGCTTTCATTTCTCATGGAGCTGTTGGTGGCTGCGCCCCATTTCAAGAGCACATGTAGGAATCTCAGCTCATCCTGACCCTCATAATCATTAGAATCATAGTTTGGCTTGGAAGGGACCTTAAAGTTCCTCCAGCTCCAATCCCTGCCACGGGCAGGGACACCTTCCACTGGAGCAGGTTGCTCCAAGCCCCTGTGTCCAGCCTGGCCTTGAACACTGCAAGGGATGGGGCAGCCACAGCTCTCCTCTCTGCTCCTCTCCTCTGTAGTTTGGAAATAGTGGGTACCAGTCACAATAGATTGCTCCAAATGACACAGTATTTTATATGGAGAAATGATGAGCAGAACAACGATAGATAAATTTTCACTCATACTCTCAGCCAGCATTGGTATGGATGTTGCCTATGGCAAGTTGAGCAGATTCATTTTTGCCTGTGACCTCTGCCAGGAATTTAATGCAAGGTCCAATGCACTAAATGGTTACCAAAGGTGTATCTGCATGTATATGTGTGTGTATCTATGTGTGTGTTTGTGTGTAACCACATAAGTGCATGCCTTTCTGGAGAAGTGGGATGTATACCTCTAGTGTAATCCAAACTTGGGGAAAATGTTTAGTTTTCCTCTTGCCAAAAGCATGCTGTGTATTTGCACATAGGGAAACCAGGCACATCCCCTGCTTGTGGAGCAGCATTCCCCTCCTCCCCTCTCCCCAGCACCATTTCTCACTCAGCATCATTCTCTGCTCCGTTATACCCCTATCCCTGTGTGTTCCCACACCCCTTTCTCTTCCTGTCATTTCCAGCAACTGGGATCATTTGTACTAAGCTTTGTTGACTGAAGTAGGACTAAAATATAATTGACTGCAGCATAATGCATTCAAAACAAAAACCTGGGCTTCCTTTGCAGCTTGTGGAACAAAAAGCCAGGATGCAAACACTTTTGGGAAATTCTAGGCTGTGCCTCAATTGTCCTATTTTTGGTTCCAGCTTCATATAATGGGCTATTTTGAGATGAGAGTCAACTCCTCTGATAGAAGGAACCACGTCCCAAGTGTCTAGATAGCACAGGGCATCAAGACAGTGTGATTCTCATCCAGGACATGACAACACATCCATAATGCTCCCGATTGTGGAGGGGGGCTTAAGCAAGGCTGAGCTTCAGAAGACTACCTGGGCAACTGGTGACACTGGTACCATCAGACTGTGTGGGGCCATTTCTTCGTGGAGGTGTCACTCACACGTTTCCTCCTCCTCCTCCTGTATGCAGGTCAGTCTGGTCACTACCCCTGGAGTAAACTCCATCTGACAGCTAACTTGCAGGCTGACAGCATCACAGGTGACTCCAGGAGACCCACAGGTCACCCTTTTGCCCTTGTTAACATCTGTATTATGAGCAGCACTAATGGCAACATGACAAGCTGGAGATAGATGGATGCGAACAAACTCCCAGCAACAGTCACAGGAGAATCATTTGCATCATTATCTATTTCTTCATTACCTGCCAAAGATCAGGGCATTTGTTTCTCTGACATGTGCTGCTGGTCAGTTTAGCAGATGCAGGTTTAATTCTCATCCTTTGTTGAAGAGGGGGAGAAGAGACACAGAAGGATCAGAAAGGCTTTGCCCTTGTTTATGGGAAGGCTTTAAAAGGTTGAAGGAAAGCTGAAGATCAGCCCCAGCAGTGATGTCAGTCTGCTTATAATCTGTGGACACAAGCAGCAGAAGCTTTCAAGCTAGAAACTAATCTTCCTCAAAAAGAGAGGACTTAGAGAAAACAGGTATTGGGGCAGCAAGTGGTAAAGAAGAGCACATGTAAAGTTCAGTGGATGGATAGAAGCACAGATGGTACCACTAAACATGAGCTTCCTATCACTGTCCCAAGACAGTGAAGGGAGAGGGAGTGATACTGCCTAGGTGAGGGAATATTCCTTTAACTGTGGTGACAAAGGGACTTTTTTGGTCAATATCAAGACCAGCGCATAGAGAGATCCATGGAGGAACATACAGCCAGATGTTAGGGTTGTCCTCGCATTATTCTTCAGTCACCACCATCCTGCAGCATCTGGAGGCCTCAAAACCAGGGATGAATGAAGAATGTTCTCCTCAGGGTCCTTACTGAATGAAGGGTTATCCTACCACCTGTAAGGATCAGATGTGAGGTGAGGAAACAGTGTGAAGCACAAACAGTATGTGAATGTGTGCTACCTGCATGGCAGACCTTTCCTCCAGCCCACGGGGGGCAAGAATTAGCTTGCTGAGTGGCAATGATATCAAACTCTACAGGCCAGAAGCTAGGGGAATATTGGGTAAAGCTACAATTAGGTCTCTTTTAACATAGAAGAGTGTTAAACTGCAAGTCTAGAAGGAGCTGTTTCTGAAGATAAAGTGCAGGAGTAAGGTGAGGCTCCTTCCTCACTCCTCAAAAGCCTATTTCAGCAGTGAGAGTAGCCCACCTTTTGTACCCCATTGAGTCCCTGGGCTCTGCAGGCTTTCAGCTGTGCTGCCAGGCAGTGAAAGCATTGCTGGCTTTGATGAAATGGGCAGCTTCATGCTGGAAGGCAGACAAAGGCCAGCGGTTCATTAGACACAGGCCAAAGAGCATCTGCAAAGGGACATATGCTGGAGTTTTGCTTGGCCCTTAAGCAATATCAACTGCTGATGGATGTAGTAGGATACATAGTGGGTAAAAGCTCCACAATTCCTGTCCTGTTAAGCCATGCCATTTCTAGTACCCCAGTGCCCTGTTTATATAGGTAGCCAGAGATTGTTAATCCTCTAGTATATGTTAACTGAATCTCTCATAGTTTTCTTGGTCCTAAAGTCACCGTTTTATTTTTAAGGCAACATGAGGAAGAAATTCTTTACAGTGAGAGTGGTAAAACGCTGGCACAGGCTGCCCAAAGAGGTGGTGGATGCCCCATCCCTGGAGACATCCAAGGCCAGGCTGGATGTGGTTTTGGGCAGTTGAAGCTGTCCCTGCTCATTGCAGGGGGGTTGGACTTGATGAGCTTTGCAGGCTCATCCAGCCCAAACCATTCTATGATGCTATGTCTAATACAGGTGGTGTTATCTTCCACCAAGCTGATGATTCCAGAGATCTTCCCAGAAATGCCAAACTTGATTAGAAGCAAACTTGCCCAACTCCATTGCCAAAAAGAAAATCCCATGGAACCAGATCCAGCACAGAAATGATGCACTTTGATACAAAAACATATTTTTTGTGAAGTCAGACCATCTGTGGAGGTTGTTTTAAACATTTCCCTATAGTAGATCTCATCCCTTCATATGATTTTCTTATTTAAAAAGCCCCCAAAAGTCACCAAACCTCAAAATCCAAAGTACTGAGATTACACAGAGGAAGGGGTTGGAGAATTTCAGAGGAAAGTAGCAAACTCCTTATTAGTCATTCCGTGTTTTCCCAAAGGACCCCAGGATTTTCTCCATTTAGATTTATGAAAGGACAGCATATTGATTAGGTAAGTGCCATCTGAAGTTTAATAATATACACAAGAAGTAAATGGAGTTGTGGAGAGATTGAACTGGGCTATTAAATGGAGAGTGGCATCCCTGTTAATTCATTCAAGGTATATGGGAAGTGTAAGGTATTCCACTTAACATTTCATAGGCTGCTTGTAGCATGTTAGTTATGAACCAGCATTTGTCATTTGCTTTTTAGCAGTGAAATGATATCTCATTCCCTTGCCAGGCTGGAGCTGTCTTCTTTAATAGCTTTCAACATTTAGGTACAAAAGGTAAAGAGGTGCTTCTTTTGCTACCTTCTTTTTCCTGTTTTTTCCTTCTTTCTGCCTTCCTTTTCCTTTTTCTCATTCCTTCTATCAATTCGAAAGCATTTTGCAGCCTTTTTCACCCACCATTCAGTTAAATAACCACTAGCTAGATATATCTTGCTTAACCACAACAACTGGCCTGGTACCAGATGAGCTTGATATTTATTTAACAAACAGCGCTGTCTTCATAGATCTAAATTAGAGCCTTATTTGAAATACTTAAAGTGTACCCATTACTGTTTGCCCTCAGTGAAAATCCAAGTTCTGGTTACGTCCCTGCTCACTAGGATTAGAACTGTCACAATATTTATTTAACAGGAGGAGGCATGCTAAGCCATGCTGCAAACATTGCTGTGCCAATATGAAGAGGAACTTACTGCTTTTTACAGTGTTTCTTTCCCTGTATATTCCCATTCTCCGTGTTTCCCCCCCCCCTGCCTTCCCTCTTTTCCTGCCACTGCAGCTCTCACCCCTTATGCCCTCTCCCACATCTGGCATTTCTATTGCCCTAAAAGTGGATCTGATGGAAAAATGGGTTTGAGAAAGGGCTGTGAAACCTGGGACTGGTGCTGATGGCGGGGAGGGCAGTGATGCATGGCCTGTCCCATCCTCTCCTTGTGTCCCCTCTACCCCAAACTGCACTGATCAGGGATGGCGACAGGGAAGGGCACAGATTCCTGTTCTCTTGGCTCCTCATCCTCTTGTATCATGCATGCATGGTGCACCATAGAACTCCATCTGGGAGAGGGGTGCCCCATAGCATAGTCCAGATCATCCCTTGCTATAGCAAGGCCAGGTTCACTTTGGATCTTTCCCCATGTCATGGAAAAAAGACCAACTCTGAGCGAGTAGTTTTCTTCTGTTTCACTGGGCAATGCAGATTCCCATTTCCCATGGGGAATGTGTAGGTAAATACCCTCCATACGAGCAATAGGATGACCCAGTCGTTTCCCCTTCTATTTGAGATACAATGTACAGATCCCTCCCTCTGCTCTGGAAGCCTGCTGAATCTGTGGAGCTAGGCAAAGAGGGAGAGAGATGGCTTCATATCTCCAACCCTCTAGAAAGACAGCAGTGCAGGGGAAGGAAAAGTAGCAGTGGAAAGGTAGGAAGAAGCCTGTGCTAAGCGTTATACATGTATTTTATGCTGATAATTATGAAAGAACAAAGTTGCTATCTCAGGAAGTTCATATTTTTAGCATGATTTCCTTGGCAATCATTCTGCCTGTCAGTTCCCCTCTAATAACTTTTGAACCACTTGGCCAATTTCCATCAGACTTGACAGGCAGCTGAAAGTCTACATGGTACCAAGTTCCTTCAGGCTTCACGGGTGCTGGTGCCCACATTGAGCAGAGACACCACAGTCCCCAGTGAAGGGAGCACCCCATAAGGGTTCAGCTCTTGGAAGCACCAGGGGTAGACACCATAGGCACAAAGAAAACCTCTGTGCAGGATGATAGAACCATCACAGTTATAGAAATACTCCTGAAAACTGGATCTCCACAAAGGGAAGACAAGGAGAGGGTAGGGCAGGGGAAGAGGATGGAGAGTGCTTGCCAGGTATCCTTTGGGACAGACACATTGCAGTGCAAAAGGAAGGAGAGCTTCAGGCAACACTCCAGGCCCTTGAGGAAGGGTGGAAAACTCAGGGGGAAGTATGGTAAACACTGCAGCATCACAGACGCTGGGGATGGAGGAAGCACTGCCATTGAGTCTACTAGGAGTGTACTGCAGAAAGCAAATCCAGCTGCTTGCAGCTAACCCATCCCTGTCTCTGGATGAGGAACGCTCCTTCCAAGGGCTGAATTCCAGAGCCGACAGACTTGTAGCAGTCGATCATTGTTACAGCTGCAGATGGGGAAACCTGATAAAATCAGTCCTGTATGAACAGGGGATTGAAATGGAGCTTGAGCAGGGATTGTAGCCAGAGAGAGAGCAGTGGCCATAAATACAGCAAAACCAAAGGACTCTTAAGACACATGCATAGCTCAGCATAGCACCAACTGCCGTGTGTCCCAATTCATACCTCACCATTCATGGGCATGCAAGGAAGGGCTGCACAGCTCAGACCCAGAGTCTGCATAGAGAAAACCCCATTCCCTTTAATGCTGCAGCTTTCAGGAACCCCACTGGGTAATTTTCCCAAGGCCAACTAAAAGAAGCATCCGTGCCTATTGAGATGCTTCCATGAGGTTGTGCTAAGTCCGTGTTAGAGTTAACTTTGTGTCTGCATCTTCATCAACAGCGCGACATCGCTTACACCAATTTGATTTTACCCTGTCTGGGAGATGAAAGCAATTTATAAGTTTCAAAGAGCACAATCTGGCTGGGCTCCAAACCCAGGAGTGCAGCGCTGAAAAGAGAATTTCTCAAGACTTTTATGTCTGGCATATGGTGTGCCAGTTTCCTTTCTAATCTGGGTAACGAAGGTCACTACGAAGTGCTGACTTGGTCTTGTTGGCCAAGATGTTCGGTGCCCTCCTCGCACGAGTGGGGTTTTCAAACCCTGACCAACGTGATCTAGGAAGGGGAAATCTCATCACTCACTTTGCTGGCAGCTTGGAAATGCGTGTTTTCTTCCTCATTTCTGACTGCCTTTTTCTGAAGAAGGAGACCAAAGTCACGGCTGAGCTGCAGCAATGGAAGGTTTCTCCAAGCTACACCACGGGGGGCTATTCCGTAGTGCACCTGGTGGATCCCACTGGCATCTGTGGCTAATTGAGAAGATAAATCCATTTTGCTGGAGTGGTTTAGATTTCCAAAAGTCCTTCAGCCTATTCCAGCTGAGCTGATTAGAGTCCAGCTCACTGGGAGTCATTACTGTCAATCCCACCAGCTGGCCTGGATTTTGCAAGGAGAAAGAAGCAAGGAAAGAAAAAACACATTAAAAATGAATAAATCTGTATTTCAGGACTGTGTGCAACCTGATTTGTCCCCAAAGGGGGTCCCATTCCTAACACGGTCACAGCTTTGTGGTGCCCCCATATGGCCTGGCACTGGTGGATCTTCTTCAAATGGAGAAGAAGCATTTCAAGAGTTAAGCGTCAGCATCAGTGAAATTAAGAGTGGTTTGGATGCAGATGAGATAAGGGCACATAGAGCCTCTGGATATAGACACATGCGGAGGTAATGAATTCAATATCTAGCGCGAGATCTAAATTCTTGCATTCAGCCAAGTTATATTTATCACAGACTCTTAGAGCACACTCATAGCTGGAGCATGATTGGGAGTGCAGTTCATTCCGGTTACCTCAGCCTATTTAGCAGCTGGATTTGCATTGGGTTTGGCTCCTCTGCCAGTGCCAGGATTTTTGAGCATCTCTGTCATTTCTATTGCAGACAGGAGGAAAAGGTAACCACCTTTGGAGATGGCCGTGCCAGGCTGGGAGCTTGTGTTTGGATAAACCCCCAACTCCTTACAGAGAGTTATTGGGTTCTTCATGGTTGTAATCACTTGTACAGGCATGAAAGAGCAGGGAAAATCCCTGGGGAAAATGGGATGAACTGGGAGGTGTTTTTAATTTTGATATCCTAGAAAGGAAAACAGGGCTCTGTGCAAGGATAAGAAGGAATATGGGCAAAAGGACAGAGAACCAGTGTACAATACCAATTTAAATGCTACTTAGATCCATCTCCTTGTGGTGCCGTGTCCTTAACCTCTGTTCGTTATGAGTCTAACATTTGTTTCCATGTGAATGCCAGCACAAGACCCATTTCCACTCCAACATCAGTTTACATTATCCTTCCCTCCACCTCAGACACCTCCTCCTAGTCTAGCAGAGGCTTTACCAGCACCATTGCAGGAGATGAGCCTCCATCAAACCCAGAGGAAGGGTCAGGAGGTTTTGTCCCTCCATTTCCCTTTTTCTCTTGTTTTTATAGGAGTTTATTCAAGCCCAGAGAAAGAGCTTAGACCCTAGCTCGTGGAGAGCTCTGATGTATGCAAATCCTCTCTGGGCTCCCATGGCCCTCTTTTTTTCCCCCTTCTTTCCTTTTAATTCTAGATTTGAAAATCAAATGCGAGCTGGCTGCACAGAGCTCTCTCATGTGTGCAGCTTCCAATTGTGGCAAATTGGAACTGTCGATGCAAGCAGCTCAGATTTATTTATATATTTAAGGGGAAAGAGGGAGGAGGGGGATAGGGAGATGCTCGTGCTGGAAAGGAAAAAGAACAGATCCAAGAAAAAAGGGATTTGAATCTCAAACACTGCTCCCCGGCCCGTATGATCCAAATCCCTCCAGCCTGGTCCACAGCTGCCTCTTGCCTAGTTAAAAACAACAGGCAGGAGATCAAACCCCATGGCTTTTTCCCTACACAACACTAAGAGTTGTGGAGTTTTGCAGCTGCCATTAACCAACCAGAGTCTTAATGCTGAGACTGATGCGATTAATACTCAGTGCTTCAAAACATTAACGTAGCTGTTTGTATAAATTAGTAACCTTAAGCCCAGGCAGTGGCATTATTACATCGTTACTGATTAAACCACAATAAGCTTAGTTTGCAGGAGTATTCATTATGAAGCTGACATAGTGATACTGCAGACCTGATTGGCCTATTGTCAGTCATTACCCCATCAGTAATGAACCAGACAGGCAATACGAAAACCAAAGCCACTGCTCCAATAGTGCTGCTTCCATATCCCAGGAAGAAGGGCCACCACCAGCATCAGCATCCTCCATCAAAGGAGCCATACAGTGTGCTCAGCATTCGGCACTATGGGGACACACGTGGGGTGGCTGCTTCCTGCCACCTCTACAGCCCTGAATCCCCAGGAGCAGAAGTTCCTATGGCCAACAAAGACGTTTTGGGCCTCTTTTGTGAGAGCAAGCCGTTGAACGTGCCTTTGTCACCTCCAGTGGGCACTGATTTGAGTGGATTAGAGAACATGCCTTAAAGACTTTCTTATGGCTGGGCAGAGTTAGTGTAGGGAAGGACTTGGATTTGACAAGTCTGATAAGTGAGCACCTCTGTGGTAATTCCTAAAGGGCTTTTCATGGAGAGCACAGAAGGGGCAGTGGGACAAAGCCACCATCACAGGAAGGCTCCTGTCACAAGCAAATGGTGCTGTGCCCAGGGACAGGGGTGTCAGCAGCTGCAAGGGTAGAACAGAAACCCAGGGGTGTAAATGGAGCTGTCAGAGTGGGTTCCCCACTGAACACAACACAACAGGGCTGGGGGAAGGAGAAGGTTTGTAGTAGGATGCTGAAGAGAAGGAATCCAGGTTGGTCTGAAACTGCCATTCTTTAACATGGCAAAAAGAGATAAATCAGGGACATCTGCAGGGAAGTCTCAGCCTCTGCTTTAGATAGGAGACGATGGGTTGACCCGGGACAAGTGGTTTGGCTCGGGGAACACTAAAAGCTGTCCCCTTCAGACTTGTTGTGTGCAGGCAGACGTGTAGCAGTGGTACTCCCTCCTGTGTTACAGCAGTTCTGCGTAGCCAGAGCTTCTTGGGACAAAGAGCCTATAAAGCAGAACAAGCGTCTACCCAGTGACAGTCTATGCATGTTTCATTAAAGAGAGCAAATGATTGATGGGTGTCAATCTGCACCTGCCTCTCCTTTCCTGACGGACCTAAAATGCTAAGCATGCCATAGAAATGCAAGGAGCTGTCTTCTACCCTGTTATCCACAGCAACAATCCAGAGCTACAGAACAGGCAGTGTTTGGGAGAGGGAGGGCAGATCCTGTACTCTGCCTCAGAGCCAGCATCTGAACTTCTTCCCACCTCAGGGAGCCTCCTGTGGAAAACAAAGCAAAATGATCATCCAAGCATGGAATGGTGGAAGAAGATCATGGAAAGATCTGGTACCATGGAAAGCTGCTTGGCTGATGGAACTGAAGGAGAAAAAAGGTCTCACTGAGCCTCTGCGCTGGTTAAAGGTCCTGAGCAGTTGGGAGCCACATCCATCTATTGGTGATGTGGCAGATACCAGCCCTCACTGCCAGCTGCCATATTTCTCATGCATCTCAAGGGCGGCTTTTTGCTTCCTTTGAAGATGGGCAGAGGGATGCCGCAGGTTGTGTTTCCACCCCAAACTGCTTCCTGTATGATGCCCAGTGTGCAAAGCTGCTCTGTGCTCAGATCTTCCCGGCAGCTCCCCCCCGTTCTCAGTCTGAAAACACTGACCTGCAGCATCAACAACAAAACACCCCCTTGGTCTATCTGAAACAGAACACAAAGCAAATGTGATGTATAAACTAAACAGCACCAGGCTCCCAGGATAGGCTGCAGGATCCCTCCACTTTTTAGGGAAGCAGGCTCAGGAGTGGCAGGGATGTAGATGTAGGTAGAGAGTTGATGCTCAGAGCACAGCACTGCCTGCCATAAATGACATGCTTCGCAGGAGCCCCCTGCAAGCTCACACCAGCTGAGGAGCTGAACCTTTGTATGCCCTATGACTGGGCTCCTGCAGCATCAACCCCTCATATAGGGGTGGTTTGCAGGGGTTAGGAAAGGAAGGATGGATGCACTCCTAGCGTAGGTCCTGAATGTGAGGCTTACATTCCTGTTGTTGCATAGGTCAGCAGATGGCACTGCTACATTTAGACTTACAGGGCCTTTTTTCACGTCTTATCACACGAATGTGTCTTTAGTTGTAGAAGGAATGCTGCATTGCTGTTATTGCCTTCTCATTGCTGGTTGACTGCTGAATCTCCACTGCTCCCCTGGCTGCTTACAGCCTCCTGAACACTGGGTGACAGTGGGACAGTTTGGAAGCGGGACTCTCTGCCAGCTGGATTTAACCAAGTCTGTTCCAGGGCAAGCAGAAAGACAATTATTACACTTAGATGATACCCAGTTTCTACAATGCAGGTTTCTGTTTCAGATTTGTGACTAAATAAAGATGATGGCAGTATCTGCAGCATGTCAGGATGTTGAGGTGATGCCCAGGAATAGCTGGCTCAGTTCCCCATAGCCCTGCGTCTGCTCTCTCCTTAAGGAGAAGCTTAAAGAACAATAAGTACATGAGACATTTCCCCTCTATAGTCCCCAGCCATTTTCCCCCCAGGGTTATCCTGAGCCAGATGTGATCTCTTTTCTGTGCCCTGAGCCATTTCCTCCTGAAGCCCACCTATCTGATAGCACAATATCCTTAACAAGGAGCTTCCCTGCCAAACAACTTGTTGCATGAAGAGCACCCATCTTTTGTTTGCTTTGAGCCTGACTCTTGTGAGCTTCACTTGATGGTCTTGAGCATATTTAGTGTTGGCAGGAGTGACTGAGTACTCCTTCCTCTTCATACCCCTGTATCATCCCCCTGTATCATTCCACACCACTTGCTGCAGAAGCCAGAACACAGGAAGGAGAGAGGGATGAGAAGCAGGCAAGCTGAGACAGTAAGAGAAGCAGCACAAAAGCAGGGATGACAAGGTGGTCTCTGCTCTCTGCAGCCATCTCTGTCCTATTGCAATGATGGGGTGGTGGACAGGGAGTCAGATCAGGCAGGGGGTGGTCCTAGTTGAGACGGTGCTCCTCACTATAATCCATATGGAAGGGTAAGAAGCCACTTTGCTGCAAGGGTTGCCAGGCCAGCCTGCAGCGTGGCCAAGAGCCAGAGCTGCTCAAAACGTGAGGAGATGCCTGAAGACATTGGCAGGCATTTTAAAGACTAAGAGCAAAGAAGAGCAGGAATCCCATGGGGGGGCTGTAAAGCACATTTAGGCTTAATTTGGATGGGAAGGTGAGGAGCCCCTGGAGGGATACCTGCTCCAGCAGTCCTCAAACCAGGGCTAAAATCCAGAAGAGGCAGCTGCTTATCTAAGGCTGTTGGAGCCCAAGGAAGTTATAAGTAGCTACCAATGAGCACAAAGAGCCCTTGAGGGGACAGGGACACTGGAAAGCTGCACTGGGAAGGAAGCCTCAGCCTCTCAATAAAATCTGTGCTCTTTCCACTTTATGGTCAAGGAGCTGTTCTTGCCCCAGGGAGCAGGGAGGGCCCGCAGCAATGCAGGAGCTGGTGCAGAAGGTTGGGGACGTTTAGGAGGCAAAGTACAAAGCTTTTCAGTGAGCCCATTGCAGCACTATGATGTGCCCTGTGATGGGATCACTGTGATGGGATCTGTGTGTTCACAGCACCCAGTCTGGCAGCAGCATCCTTGTGGCTAAAATAAATGGTAGCCGAGCCCATCTCCCACATGCTATGGAGACCCAAGGGATGAGAGTCCAAACTGGTCCTGTGATTCCCAAAGGGATTACTCTGTGAGAAGCTATTCAAGGGCTTTTGCTGTGCACTTCTGGCAGGCAGAGTGAATGCCTGGGTGCTGCCATAAGCTGCATGGATGCCTGCTCAAGGGCAAGGGGCTGCAGCATCCCAGGGAGATGCTGCTGTGCTCAGAAAGCTGGGAAGGATTTAAATGAGCAGAGAGAGGTCTTGCAGAGAGCGTGAGAAAACACATCTCCAGACATCAGAGGGTGAAGAGAAGGATGGTTTGGTCCCCCCCGGGCAAAGGCAGCTCACTGGGTGCGTGGGAAGCGTCTCTCTCTCATAGGACTACATTTAAACAGCTCTGCCGTGTCATTGCCATGTTGTGTGCCCAAGGAGACCTCACAGCCCCATGGAGTGAACACCCAGCACTGCCTTGGAGCATCTGCAGCTCCCTTCGGACCATCAAACACCATGACAGGCAGAAAGTGCCGGCAGCAAAGGGACACCCTGTAGCCCTTGGATGGAAGTAGTCTGCATACCTCAGCACGTCCAAAGCTCCCCCCATTCCTCTGAAGATCCTTGCTCACCCTATTGCATCACCCCCCTGTTTTTCTTTGCAGATTCTAGGAGCAGGAAGGAGCACAGGAGCCAAAGGGTTTCATCAGGCTGAGCTGAAAGTAGCAGCAGCAGCAGGCAGGGCCCATCCAGATATGACTTCACCAAGCTGCTTGTCCTCATCGTGCATTCTAATCACTGGCAAAAGCCCTGCCAAGCCAGTGTTCTCTGAAAAGGCCAGGTAAGAGCATCCAACCTGCAGGAGGAACCCACCAACATCACTGCATCACAGATGCTCTTCTTGTGCTCATTGTAACTGGGGGAGAGGAGGCTGAACAGAGGAGTCAGGGCTGGGTTTAAGCACCCTGGGCACATCTTCAAAAGCACAAGGTGGTCATAAAAGCATGCACTGTGTTTTCATAGGTGATCAGAGGCATGAATCAGGCTGGGGAAGGAGGGAAGGCAGGAGCTATGATACTAAATGAAAAGCTGCAAATAGAAGCATTGCCTTGCAGAAACAGCCTCAGAGCACATGAAAAGCAGAACTGGGTTTATCCCTTGCAAGGGAGATGGGATTCAGATGTGATGCTTGAATCCAGATTTCACTGTTTTGGGTGGATCCTCATTGGATCCTGGATCCTCATTGCTCAGATATGAACTCAGTGTGTTTGGGGGGGGAGGGGGTGTATGACTTGGTACCAACCCCTACATACAAGGAAACATGGAGGTTTGCAAATAAAGCTCAAAACCCGGCAAAGCAAATAGGCTTAATATAGCCACAGATTTAAGCTCATCTTGGACCCTAAGACGTTGGAAATTAAGTGTAAAGGAGCTCTAGTGTGGCTTTGACAGAAGATGGAGATGATGAAGGCAATGTCAAAAGCAATTTGGAACTGGAGACCAGTTCTCTAGAAAGAAGAACACAAGAAGAGGGTTTGGAGGTTTGAGGCTCGAATGTTTGAGCCCTATCACAACAAGTATGCTCATGCTGCAGCGTCTGTGCCCTCCCAGTGCTGACCCCCCCACTTATTCATCATCCTTTAGGGTACCCAGTGCTGGTTTCCTCCTTGCTCACACACACACCTTTGCACATTGAGCTTCCTGGGGAATGCCGGGTCCCACAGCTTGAATAATCCCAGGGTGGAAACACCAATCCTCTGCCCAGGCAAGCTGCTTAATATGCCCCAGAGCACAGTGCGTGATCAAAAGACTCCTGAAATGGGGCTGGAGAGGAGACAGGCGTTGGCAAAGCCAGGGATAAGCTGGTGTTGACTGAAGTTTCCCAAACCTCCACCCAGACTTCAAGCTTCGTGTCAAAATGCGGATTCCAAGACATCTGGGTATGGTGTGTATTCCTTCCTCCTCGTGCCCTGTTGCCATACAGCTGCTCTGCATCTTCTGCTTTCCTGCATTCCTCAGCTGGACTTGCATCAGCAATAATGTCTTCTGTTATTATATTAACATGGTAATTATATGCTATTATATTAACAACAGTGTTAATGTGAGGTCTTCTTGTCCAGAGGGTTGGCAGCTGTGGAAGTGGTCAACCTGAAGGAAGCATAAATGGGTCAAAGCTTGGGAAAGATACAACACTGAGAAGGATGAGAGGCAGCAAGGAGGGACAACAAGTCAGGAAATGAGTGGCTAAAACAGGAGGTGGTTCACTGGCTGCTGGGGAAAGGTGATGATACATCTCTGGTCAGTAGAAAAAGCAGATTAGTGGGAAAGAGGCAAGGGAAAAGCATCAGGGTTTGGGATTGTCTTCCTCCCAATGGCAAAGTTCCCGTAAGTATGGTGTTAATAATACGATGCTAAACTGGATGCTTTCACCACTCTAGCCTGCTCTGGTTGTCCCTTTAGCCGCATCCTGCATCACCCCAGCAGCCCTGTGCCACCCTCCTCGCAGCAAATCAATCCATGCGGCTGCCCCGAGGCGAGAGGCAAGAAGAGGAGGGCAAAGGGAGAGGGATGATTTCAGCTTTTCCTCAAGGCAGGACAAGTGCTTCCTGTTAATATGCAGAATGCTGTGTATCTCAATTACACACCTCCCACAGGGGCCTATTACAGCTACCCTGGGCAGCCAACATGTGTCAACAGAGCAAACATCGAAGGCTACCCCAGCCTACTCCAAAAATAAAAAGCAAGGAAAGCAGGACGTGATCCTGTCAGCAGCTGCTTCCTTTATCCCCTGCCTCTTCCCCATGCGGGTTTCAGGTTTAGCTGCCAAGCCCCTGCCTTATTGTTCTACCATGGACTTGCAAGCCCCCTTGTCTCCTCTACATGGTGGAAATTGGGGAATTAACATTGCTCCATCACAGTTTATACAAGTTCGTCTCAAAATTCAGTGTTGTTTTCTTTAATGGGAAAGATTGGAAAGGAGGAAAAATGCCTTCCCAGCACTAGAATGGTATTTAGAATGCTGATTCCTCCCCACTGCACATATTATTCCCAAAGCAAGATAGGAAAAAAGGAGGAAAGATAAAATCTATCCTTAAAGAGCAATAAACCTTACTCTCGACAGAGATATGTACACCAAAATAGGTGCATAATCCAAACAGTCTAAAGGGTCTGTGCTTTTGTTATTGAGTTGCACTTAAAGAGAAGTACCAGTTGGCAAAGTGGGTGCTGGAGTTGGTGACCCACTTTACTCTTTTCACTCCTTCCCTTTCTCTTGTTCATTACTATCTGTCCCCATAGACCTTTGTGGGGTACCACCAGGACACTCAGTGAGCTGATGTTTCTAGCAGAGCTTCACACCTATTCAAGAGATGAAAATAAGTATTTTGAATGAACAAATAGTGGGTGAAAAAGACAAATCTGATCCTAGCAAATCCTTGATTGTCCTTACTGGGAGCTGCTCACAAAGCACTGCCAAGATAACGCCATTTGGGCCCTTTTGAAACCTAAATGTACAGCTGCAGCTGACACCCTTCTACGGGCGAGAAGGTCAATGTGGAAGGGTTGCTGTGGCAGAGGAGCTGCACAGTTGTGTATCTTCTCTGGTTTAAACTTGATCTCCTGTGATTGAGCAATGGAGAAGACCATTCAGAATCACTGCAAATAAGCGAAAACATTCTGAAGTCCCCAAAACAGGGCCTGGTTACAGAGCAGCTCATTGACTTCATGTGGCCCAAAATTAGCTCCTGTCTTCCTAGATGTTTTCTTGACATATTATCCTCCATATATTATTGCATCCTCTCGGAACTATCTTGCTCGTCCTTTCACTGTTTGCTGTTATATCTTTCCATTATCTGAGAACATTGTATTGTTACAATTAGACTGATGCTTATCCACTCTTTGCTTTCCTTTTTATCATACGTAGCCTGACTGCATTTCCTACCATGCAGGAAAATGTATGTTGGTAGGAAGGAATTCTTGCTGCCTGTTACATTTTGCACCTTTTGGTTGCTGGTTCTGTTGGGCAGAAAGTGTCTTTTCTGTTATGTGCCACACAGAGGGCTCAGGAAGGCAAAAGAAGTGAGCTTCCCTTTAGTTTAAAGCCCAAAGGTCAGAATTAGGCTGTTCAGTACCTAGCACTTCTGAGGTGGTTTCATATCTCACTCATGATGTAAATCCTAAATCAAAGCATTGAACTCTTTTGAAAATCTGATTTATTCAAAGTATCTGATGGAAAGGCAGAAAAAAGGAGCTCTGGATTTGACAGGCTCTGGAAGAAGAAGAAACAGGGTGAGTTTACTCTGCCATATTACAGCAGTGGGGTACGCTGCAATCACATGGACCAGGAATGCAGCAGGACACAGGCTTGGCATTGGATGCTTATTGAACACCACAAAGGAAGCTGTATTACACATCTCATAGGCACCCACAGCTCCTAAAGAGATATGAAGGTGTCCCAGAAGTGTATGCCATGAGATACCACCTCTTGTTGCCCAGCTTGACTGCCACACAGGTTGGTTCATCATCAACATCCATGTCTGTAAGCACTAATGACCTTCACAATATAACAGACCCAGCCACCAGCATGGCTTCAGCCTTGTGTCAGCCCTGGGCAGCTCAGACAATGGTTTCTAGCCTGAAGATGTTACAAAGGCCTTGCATGAGACTGCTGACAGTGCTTGCATTACCACCAATCTCATTATTTCCTCCACCAATTTCCTCATCCTTGTATGAATTAGAGTGAATTACAGTATTCAGTTGGAATAATGTATAGCCACGAATGGCTTCACATCAGTTGGAAAGGGTGCGTTTATTCATGAGCACTTGAGTGTTTATTTCAAGAATATTAGTCAGGATAAATGAGCTTCAGAGATACCAGTGCTGTTAAGTAGCTGGGAGTATTCCTCCTGGAAGTGTACTTGAAGATCTTTTGAACAGCTTCTATTTATTACTCGTACAATGGATTAGCTGAGCACTTCCACATGCCTCCAGATATTTGCTGAATGAAAAGGGATTCTTGCCTTGTCGCATGTCCCTCCCCTCCATCCCAGCAGCAGGAACAAGGCTGAGCAACATGGATGACCACCTGTACAGCATGAGTAGTAACTCAGAAATAGCTCTTACTCATTGCAAGCCATTTGTGGATGCAGCAGCATTTAAATTTGGCTGCAGTGACTATAGTTTGAACAGTTGCGAAACTGCAAGTAATCAACACTTTAATAAACCCCATGATCTGCTTGCAGATAGTCTGGCAGGGAGAAAGCTGCTAAAGGAGCTTAAATCATTTGCAGAAATCATTTTCAGTGGATAATTTGACCAGCTCCAACACGATAGCATTCATGTGCAAAAGCTCTGAATAAAATCCTTTATGAATGGCCAACTCCTGCAGAACATGACTACAGAAGATTTCTTATTGCTGTGGATCAGAGCTGCTTTATACGCTCATAAAGTCGAGACAGTATCTTTAGAAGACACCTGCGCACAGAAATAATCTGTGCAAACCACTGAGCTTTTCCAGTGCCATGAAAGCATCTGGCTTTGCAGGGCTGCAGCAATGGGTACCCGGGGTCTCCAAGTTTCAAGCATGCACTTGAGGTGCGTTATCTCTCAATTTACTGAGTTAGGCCCTGCCTGGAGTCTGCAGAGTTACAGGAGGCTACACACAGCAGAGACTCTTCTTCAAAATACTTAGCTAATAGTTTACAGGGTGACTCCATAATTTAAGAGGATTAGGAGCTAGCAATGAAGCCTCGCAGCTATGCACAGCTTATTTAGTTCCACTCCAAATTCACAATTATCTGATGGTTGTTTGGTGGCTGAGGTGAAGGGAATTACCACCTTCAGCCTGTTCTGGAGGAGACTGCTGTGTCCTTATCACAGGCATCGCATCACCGTCACAAACAGCTTGGCAGTGTAGCTGCTGGGAAAAGTAAATCCTTCAAGGAACGACAGCTTGAGCACGGAGCTCTCTGCTAGGGATGCACCTGCAAGAGCTGAGAGTGAGACAGTCTGGTGGCGGGGCCCCAGTGGGATGTTCCCACAAGCAACTTTTTGGTGCTGATAGCTGTTAGGGTCAGATTGGAAATATGGAGATGGAATTTCTACAAGGGCCCATAGGGACAGGCCAAAGGGAATGGCTTTAACCTGCCCGAGGGGAGACTGAGATGAGCTCTTAGGCAGAAGCTGTTCCCTGTGAGGGTGCTGAGGCGCTGGCACAGGGTGCCCAGAGAAGCTGTGGCTGCCCCATCCCTGGCAGTGTTCAAGGCCAGGTTGGACACAGGGGCTTGGAGCAGCTGCTCCAGTGGAAGGGGTCCCTGCCCATGACAGGGGTTGGAGCTGAAGGAGCTTTAAGGTCCCTTCAACCCAAACTGTTCTGTGATTCTATGATTCCTACAACATTTACTGTCCCAGATCTTATTCCCATGTTGGAGCTCTCACCTAGACCGAGAGCTGGGGGGAAGCGGCAAATCCTTCTGATGGATGCAGGGAGCATCAGGAAGAATGGAAGGAAAACCAATCCAGTGTTTCTTCCTCCAGGAAATAAAGATCTGCATTTCAGGCACCCAGCCAAGCTGGTGTTTAATGAGCAGACAATACGGGAGGAGGGGTGCTCCCCTGCTTCTGGGTACATCAGAGAGGTCAGTAGTGCAATGAGGGGTGTGAGTCTGCATGGTGTGCACCATGATGGTGTGCCAGTGCTCAGAAACACCCACGAGTGTGGCTCCGTGCTTTTACACTTGGAAAGGGCATTGGTAAATGGTGCCCAAACCTGGCCTTTACACACATGAAAGCTGGTCTGGGACAGCAAAGGGTCTGTAGAGAGGGAGCAGCAGCGCCGAGATGACAGCAGCAGGGCACATCAGCTGAGCCCCAAGTAGCATCCTAGTTGCTGTGTAGATAGCCCCACTGGGACTCTCTGGTTTTATTTCTTCTGCTGAAGAACCACTGAATCTTTTCATTTTCCTTTCTGCTGAAGAAGAGGAAAAAATCAAACCAAATGGGTTCTTTGGAGGCATTCACACCCACAGACTGGCAAAGTTGTATTAAAAAGACAAGGAAAGGAAAATCCAATAAAGGGAAAAAAAATCCATTAAAATTCCATCGGTTTTTACACATGGAGCTTATTTGCAGCAGGTGAATAGTTAGAGCCAAAGACTATAATCACATAGCATGGACAGATGTGTGATGAGAGGACACTGATCCAGCCTCATTGTCAGCTTGGTGAATAGCACCCGAGATGATCCCTTCTAGGAGGTGCCTGCTTCCTCCAACATCAGCTTCCCAGGGCAACCTCCTGTACCTGCTGCCCACAGGGATGTGTCCTTGATGGCTTTTGGATGCTGAATACAAACCCTCCTCAGAATTCAGCTCTAAACCATCACCCCCAGCATCTGTTCTGCTCACTGCAGAGTGGTGATAAATGGCCCCAGCTCACACAACCAGGGTTCCTCCAGCCCTTCCTACCTCTGCTCTAAGAGTACCTGCAAACACAGAAGTGATTAACAAGGTTTTCTGGCAAAAGAGGTTGAGCTGAGGTGCTGTGATGAGGCTGTGAAGGAACGAGAGCTGCTGAGGTTTCAGGCTGATGGTCTCACTCTGATTTGTTCAGCATTCATTTGCTCAAGGCTGAAGCAATGTGCCCCATCGAGGCTCACACCAGTGGGTACCAGTAAGAATGTGATGTCTTCATCCACTTTCCCAGCTGATGCCAGGGGCCAACTTCTCCAAGGCCAAGGTCTCCCAGTGTGCAGATTCAGAGGGTTTGACTCACCCCAACAGCCTGGTTTGAAATCGCCCTGGCTTTGAACACTGGAGTGATCACTTCATTGCTTCCTGCCCATCAGCAGCTTTCTGAGGATGTCTGACCCTGCACAGCCTTCAACCAGGTTTTCCAAGGATCTTTGTTTGCCACAGGGCCTGGACTTTGGGGACCACTTGCCCGAGCTAAACTCCTAACCTAGCTGCAAATTGGTCCTGGCTCTACCTTCCTGTCTTTTCACTGCCTTATGATGCCTCTGGCTCTTCTTCCCCTGCCTCCTTTCCTCATTCACTGCTCCCCAGAGGACAATAAGCACTTTAGAAACCGCTTTAGGGATTCTCCACAAGGAGAAAACAAGGAAACCCAGCGACAACAACCTAATCAGCAAACAGCTGAGCCAGGGATAAATTCACATGGAAAGTCTGTGTTTGTTTATTACTAATGGGTAACAGAGATGATAACCTTTTAATCCAAAACCATAATGAAATATGCATATTTGTTAATGTGCAACTATAAAATGCAAATCTTGCAAACACAATGGGGAAGGGCAAAGAAAGTACTCGGCACCAATACTAATTTATTCCTTTGGCTTCAGACATTTATTCAAATTGAGCTGTACGTGTAATATAAAGTCAAATGAATATGTAATTGTAATGTATATGTATAAACATTTTCCTCTCAAATATGCCAACTGTTTATCATAATAGGAAGTAATACTTATTTTGCCAAATAAAAGGTTACCTATTAAAATATTTTCTCATTCTCCCCCCCCTGCCCAAAGCTTTTGTGTTCTCTAAAAGCTCTATTTACATATAGAAAGTTCCTTATTTTCCCTTTCGAGCCGCACTACCCCAGTTCAAAAGATGAACAAAGGGGGAAGATTTGGACATGAAGTTCTCTCTTTTTCACTCTCCTCTTTTCCAAGCAGCTCAGAAATTGCTTTCTGAAAGAGCAAGTTGAAACGATGGCAAAAAGCTGAGCAATTTCCCCCTTCTATTCCCAGACCCAAAGGAGCAGCTTTCCCCTGTTGCTGTCAGACCAACTCCATACTCGTGCAGCAGCAACTGAGCTCTATTGCTAGTCCTGGTCATCACTGCTTTTATAAATCATCTCTTTGGCAGACTGAGCGCGAGAACCAGCTTCAAATGCTGTGTGTGAGAGGATCTGCATCCATTAGTGAATATTGTGATTTGGGAAAGGAATAAGAATAAAGATTCAGGACAAATCCCCTTTTCCTGAATTCAAACCTCTTTCCGTAAGGGAAAACTTCAGGTAGTTTTTCTTCTCTTTTGTGATGGGACCACGATGCTTATGATTCCTGAGCTATTGTGTTGCGAGGAGTATTTCTGCCTGAAATTTAGCATGGCTTAATGGTCTGAAACTTGACTGCACCACCAGGAAGCCAAGAGCCATATTCCCATGGACTTCACAAAGCAGCAGACCAGAGGAGTCGAGGCAGAGCACAAAGGGTTTTGTAATCAACCTCCAGCCATTGCCTCTTCCGTCCCTCCTGATTCCTTTATTCACTTCCCCATAACTGCACGCTGCATTTATTCAGTCCTGCCTGGTGCATTCAGCATTTTCTTCTCTTGTCTTCTAAACAAAACATTTTCCACCTCTTTGTGTTTTCTGACTCTCCTGAGGACCAGAGCAATGCACCGATAACCAGAACAGAGGAAATCCCATTTCTATTTGCAGCCTCAGATTCTATGGATTCAGGAGTTTTGGAGCACACAAAATACTGGTGACTTACTAAAACGGATGAATTTCCCATCGTTTTATACATACCTCTACAAATGGAAGGGACGATAGTTTTGATGTAGGGCTATAGCAGAGATCCATGAAATAAGCACAAGGAGTGTGAATATTTGCTCTTTCCCCCATTGCCATGAGTTAGACTAAAACCACCTTCTAGTAACGTGCCCTCCAACAGCCCAGTGCTTCATCCACCCATGGCCTGAAGCTCTCCGCAGTGCCAGGGGTCACCATCCCTCTTGCTGCTGTGGCTGATCCCTGGAGGGTGGTGGAAGGTCTCCTTGCTGAAGGCTCTCCAAGGAAGGGTTAGCAGCAACCTCCCAGGGCTGCCAGACTCAGCAGCAATCAGGGCCATAGCACAGTAACATAGCAGCTACTAAAGGACTTCAGGAAGGAAAGCGGGTCCTTATTCTCCTTAGCATTTATTGCTCAAGAGGATAGATTTTGCTCAAAAAGAGGGGAGGTTTAGGTTAGATATGAGGAAGAAGCTCTTCCCTGTGAGGGTGCTGAGGCACTGGCACAGGGTGCCCAGAGAAGCTGTGGCTGCCCCATCCCTGGCAGTGTTCAAGGCCAGGTTGGACACAGGGGCTTGGAGCAGCTGCTCCAGTGGAAGGGGTCCCTGCCCGTGGCAGGGGTTGGAGCTGGATGAGCTTTAAGGTCCCTTCCAACACAAATCGGTCTGTGAGTCTATGAAATCCTGTATAAGGAAAGCAGTCAGAAAGCACCAAGATTAACCTCTTTCTTGCCATCTGGACCATCCACAGAGACGATTCTCTGCAGAAAGCGAGTGTGGGAGAGGAGGCCAATTTGCTTTAGAAGAAGGCAGGTGAAGGGGCAAGGCAGAAAAGCCAGCAGGCCAAATGAGAAACGCTCCTCTAGAAGTCTTCCATCATCTCAGGCTCATAAATCATGATGCAGATTAATGAGAAATTAATGCAGTGCAGAAATGAGGGGGTGAGGAGCTGTCGGTCAGCAGCAGGAGTGACTGTGTGAGACAAAGCAGTGAGGAGCTCCAACAAGAGAGAGGGCTCCGCAGCCTGGACTTGATCTTTAATGAGGAAAGACAGAGAGGTCAGTGTGGGAAGAAGATAACGTGCGGCTGCATCGGGGAGACAAGGGGCACTATTTGAAAACCCTGTCAAAAGACTCTCCGGACTGATTTGTATTAAAGCCTCATTCACACCATCTAATGAAAAATCCTCCTGCATCAAATCATAATACATAAGCCTTAAAAGACAGAGAGAATGTGCGTGTGTGGACAAGAGAGAAGGGGGGAAAAGCCAAAGGAGTAGAGGTTAATTTCACTGTGTGCCTCCTCTGTTTTGGGAAAGAAATTCCACACAAATAAGGAAAATAGACTTTACCTCCTGTTCTTTCCTCATCAATCCTCCAGTGACATTATTTTAAGCATTTAACTTTCTGAGAGCAGTTAGGCTGGCCACATTTTCTCTCCATTTAGTGGCAGGTTCTGAGCGCATCATTTAGTACCGCAATGGAAGTGATGGAGCATGTGTATGATAGATGACTCCCTTCCCTAGTGCTTGGGCATTTGGGGCTAACAAGTAGCTTCATGTGTAGCTGGTTCAAGAGGCTCTCTGCAAAGCAGGGTCTCTGTAAAGGTGGGGAGAGGAGGAAAACTGACCTTCCCCATTATTTTATATCTAAGGGAGGTGAGTACTGTCATCCTCTATGGTAAATTGTCTCTCTTCCTCCATTAAAAGTGTTCGCACCATGAGCCAAGCCAAGAAGGCATAAACTGAGTCCTGATGTCCCAGCCTGCCCGTGTGCATGGAATTGTTTTGGGGAACATGGCCATTCCACAGCAGGTAGGGAGCCTTTATGCAAATAATGCAGTAGTACCTTCATGTCTGGCTCCTGTTGATCCCACTGCCCACAGGATGCCTGTAACCATAGCAATGGGCTCAGATAGGAGGGTTCTCTATTGTGCATGGAATAGACAGTGGCAGCTGATGGTATCAGCAGAAAGAAGTATCCAGACAGAGCCACTGTGGATGATGGGTGGATAATGGGAGAGCACACTTGCAGCCTGGGCAGTGATCATCCATAACATTGGTGGTAAGTCAGGTAGACAGCAGTGCTCAGACACCATGGGGATGGGCGTGAGAAAGGAATGGGAAAAGAATAGAGGATAAATGAGGATAAATGTTCAGCTGACTCAAATGTGAATACATCCAGACGTCACTATACACCATATCTAATAGAGCTATATATACACAGTCTAACTCCTGCTCAGTCTGTGCAGGTTTTCCCAGCTCTAGAATGCGGCTGGAAGGAAGAAAGGAGGTGGCCCCATCAGTTGAGGCATTTGAAGAGCAATGAGGAGAATGCAATCCATTGTGTTTGTAAGAGACAGAGCCATGCTGGAGAAAATGCTTTTATAGGGGTATCTGAGGACAAACTGCATGTCAAAGCATGCAGATTTTGTTGTAGGGACTTCTTAATGCAGGGTGGCATCTTCCTGACCAATGGGTCCTGCCATCTGTTATATACTCCAGCTCTTACCTACTCCTGTATTCTTCAATATTGCACCGTTGGGTGAAACATCTTGGTTTAATATCCACTTGCACACAAGTGGGGAAAAAAGAAATCACAGAAAGGACCTTATTTATCACGAAAAACAATTGCTCAGCAGTGGCAGAGAAACAGAGATATTGCTACTTAGTGATAATAAGGGAAAAAAGCCATTGTCAAAATGATAAGGCCATTTCTGTTGTCTCCCAAAGTAATAATATCTCTGCTACCATGAGTGCCTGGGTATTGTTAGGATATTTCACGGCAAGTGTTCGACAGAATAAGTTACACACTAAGCCCACAGCTAACTCCAAAGCCTCTGACTTCACCTCCCCCATATCCCTGTTCACACAACAGCCTCTTCTTTAATACCTTTGCTGCAGTGGTTTCTATTCCCTATGGCTTTTTGTCTGCTTCTGTTTAAATATAACACTGCTCCCGAGTCGGTTGACAAGGTACCTTTCACTGATAAGCAGCCCAACTTTGTCTTGCGGTACGCCATCAGGAAGCCAGGCTATCACTGCTTGTAAAGTGCAGGGAATGCTGGTTCAAGTGCTAGTGACATGAGGTAGGGTAAAGAAAAAGAGAAGAAAATGAAAAAGAAAGGGGAAAAAAAGGTAATAACATTGAGACAGGAACACGGAGATCAGCCGGAAATCCCTGGGAGATGCCCTGATGTCCTTGTAGAGCCTAGAGGGAAAATTCACCCATCTCCTCAGAAGCAGAGGTTGTCCTTTTGCAAGGACTTAACACAAGCATGCCTTCAATGGGACAGACTGGTTTGGGTTGGAAGGGACCTTAAAGCTCCTCCAGTTCCAACCCCCTGCCACAGAGAGGGACACCTTCTTCTAGAGCAGCTTTCTCCAAGCCCTCTCCATCAAATGAATGAGCCGTACCCCTCGTGTTCCCCATGGAAGGGGATGAGAAGCTTCCGCAGTGAAGAAAGGAATAGAATGGGGAGGTTTGAGGGTTGTTTTGTCTTCTTTTAACTCAGTAGTTGAGGCACACCATGAGAGTTGAGCAGCAGTGTGGTAAATATATTAAACACAGAGAATCCGCAGCTTATCCACTCTGAAGGCATCAACTGGCAATGGAAAACAGCCATCTCCAGTCTGTGGAATTAGGAAGGGCACAAAAGCATGGAAGATAGATAAATAAGGGGGGAAACAGCAGGAGGAATAAACCAATCCCCAACAAGCCATCTGTATAGACAGGATGAGAAAAAACAGCATTGCTGCTGCTATCTGCATGTCTGTCTCCTTTCTGCAGCCCATTTCCCTCTCCATCACCTGCATCTGAAATCAAGCTGCCAGACCTCCTCAGGATGGGGGGAAACTGCTTCAAACCATTTCTTAAATGCTTCGCTGGAGTCATCCATCTCCCCCTTCGCATCTTCCCGAGACCTTTGGAAACCAGGGAATAACGTGGAGCTTAACAGTTGGCAAAGGCTGATTTTAAGGGTGTTTGTACATTTGCAGATTGATCCTGGAATGATCAAAGATAAATAATGTCCCTGTCTCTCCTTTGTAAAAAGTAATGAAACAGCTGGGGGGGGAGGGTGGGGGGGGGGCAGAGGGAAGCAGGTTTTTGATTATTCACTGTAATTACTGTCAGTTTTCCCATCCGTTCCTCCCCTCTTCCTGGCACCCTCATTCCCCTCATCTCCAGTGAATATATGTGGATAGTTAGACCCACTGCGCATAACATGGTAATGACAGCCTCAGAATCCCCCTTAGTGCAGCACTTTCTTTTGGCTCTCTCTGCCTGCCCTCCATATCCTTCATAGGGAAGTGCACACCAAGGTAGGAGCGTGGATGACCTCCAGGAATGGAAGAATTCCATTTGCACTCCCTCAGATGTCTCCATGCCAGCCCAGGCTTCCCTTCCTGTGCCCGGTGAGTGGTGGAATGGGCAACGCTCCTGCAGCAGCTTGTGCTTCCCATTTGTCCTTCAATGGGCATCAGTATAGACCTCAGAGAGGGCTGGTGCTGTGTTCACAGAAAGAAATGTGGTGCTCACCTGGCACAATCCCTGGAGATTAAATAGAAATACAACATTAATGGTGCTGTTAATGCCATCCCTGGGAGGAATCAAACGTCTAAGAGGTACCTTTGCTTAGCTGCTTTAGCCTGCAGCCCTTCCTGACATCTCTGGGTTATCTGCTCATACAGTGCTCTAATGAGCATCATTTCCAGATCAGCCATAAGGGGCACTGAAGTATATCTTCTGAAAGTTCATGCTACTCTCTTGGCTTTGCTAATTCATTAATCCAGTGCAAACAGAGGCACTGCTTGGAGAGCAACCATGGAGGATTGCAAAACTGTGAAGTCAGAGTCATTCCTCTCCAAATGTCTAATGATTCTGCAGGCTATGCACATGCAGGCAGATTCCATGTCCACGTATGTATAAATACAGTCTAGAGCTCTGATTTTCACACAGCAAAGAGAGTCGTAAGGAAACCTGTGACCAGAGCACTTTCAATTGGCTGCAGGGTCCATTCTCCATCAACATCTGAATCGACATCAGGACCGAATCCAGGCAATAGCACAGCACTTTGTTATTCCCAACTCCTGGAGACAAATTACAGTGCCAGCATCTGCAGAGCTGGACCCAGGTTGGAGCTTCACACATGATCTCACTACCACGTTCACATGTACTTGGTAAAATAAAGACTTCACGATAGCTGTTTTCCCCCCAAAGAAGAAGCAGAAGCAGCCCAAAGGCTTTGATCCCATAGACTGTGACCAGTGTTTACACTCTTAACAGATCTGCCTGGCACTTTGGTCCCTGTTGGATTTGATGGGCTTTACCCAAACTTCAGAAATCATCCCTGAATACCCTGAATATAGATAGGGAGGGGCTTAGTGGAAGCGTTCGGCTAAAAACAAGGCAGCAGAAGAGAGGGGAAGAAGGGGAAAAAAAACATTAGAAAGGGTCACGGCTGGATTTGCTGAACAAATGAGCTCTCTTGTGGCTCTGAGATCTCATCATACTCCTCTCAATTTTGTTGTAGGAAGCAGCATAAGACAATGACTGACCTTCAAGTACAGTGTGGGAATATGCAGGCTGACTCTCAACAAGAAACCCCCCCTAAAAGGGTATAATCAGATTTCCCCAGAGGAGATCTTCTTCTACGTTGCTGTTTAATCTCTCCTTACCATAGCGCTGTGTGTACTTTTAAAATAGATCGATCGTGCATCAGGAAAAGAAAAGGCAGAAAGGAGGCTGGAATGGTTTCTATCTGTAACATTAAATCAGCTGAGGTGAAGGAGGGGGGCAGAGGCAGATGCAGCTGGCCTACAGAATCCTTGAGCTGTTTGGTTACTGGCTGCAGAGGGATGCAGAGGTGGATGTACAGGCAGGCAGTACAGGCAGACCTGCCTGCCTGTCCCTTCACGTCTCATCAGTGCTGTTCTCACTGTAACAGCACAGAGTGACTGGGGGCTGCATGGGGACAGGAAAGGGAATGATCCCTTTCCTGAGGCTTTTGGTATCAAAATGGACAGGGTGAGTGGTGGGGAGGTGAGCACCATCATTCTGGGCATCACCCTCTGACTGCAAAGGTGGTGTAAGGAACTGTTCAGCCAGTTCGCATTCATTTCCAATGGGATTTAACTGCTCGGGTTTAAAATGGTTTCAAACCTCTAAGGCAGAGCAGGTGAACCATTCCCTCAGAAAGGGGTTTCAGAAGAGCTGAGACATGAACCAGATTTACCCCAGTTTACTCCAGACCATTATCCACAAGGCCAAAATCATCCGAGAGGTCATTTCCTCCAAGGCCAAGGATGACCAACTCCTTCAAGCAGTTATAACATCAGATCCTAACCCCAAGACCTCTCTCTCAGTGTGAAGCCTTTTACCCATGTCCCTTAGGGTTTAGCTTTCACCCTGACTTTTAAGAGAGGAAGAGCAATGTGATGGGAGGAGCTTGTGGGCTGGGGCCTCTCTAAAATCTGGTTTACATCAACTGAATTCACCCTGACATAAACCAATACATCACTGAACATGATGTTAAACCCCAGGCTTGTCAGTGCAGGATCAGTCCGGCACAGTTTAACTTTACTCACTGGGGTTTACTTTGGTTTTTCCTTGTTGTCTCCCTGCAAACAGGTCCCTGGGCTTTTTGATTTATACTTCCCCATCTGAAATACATAAAAGATGTGGTGCTTTTCCTCCCCCATGAATCTTCTGCAATTGTGCTCCAAATTTTCCTGAAGGTGACATGACAAATTACCACCAGAGTCAATTTGTGCTGGAGGAGGGCATCATTAAAAACCAGAAGAATAGGGACACAAAAGAAAGGGTAAAGGGAGGATGGGGGAAAGAATGAGCTTGTGACCTCTTCAAGCATGTCACCCTCTAAAACCAGGATGGAACTGGCAGACTAATTACCCACAGGCAGATTCATTGATTCAGGGGAAAGGGAGAACTCAGAAGCTCATTTGACCCATTCAGGAGGATTGCTCTGCTTCCTGTTATCTGTTTTGGAGAGAGCAGAGGAGTAGGAAGAAGTAGGATGTGTCACAGCATCTTTTGGAGCTAAGCCTTTGAAACCTTCCCATGTCTCCATTGCTGTAATCATGCCCTGATCCCCTCTTTTGGTAGGTTCTTCTCATTGCCCACCTGAATCTGACCCTAAACTTCATGGGCAGGTAGGAGACCATTTGATGGGTTGAAGGGACCTTAAAGCTCATCCAGCTCCAACCCCTGCCATGGGGGGTTGCTCCAAGCTTGCTCCACCCCCTGTGTCCAACCTGGCCTTGAACACTGCCAGGGATGGGGCAGCCACAGCTTCTCTGGGCACCCTGTGCCAGCGCCTCAGCACCCTCACAGGGAAGAGCTTCTGCCTAAGAGCTCAGCTCAGTCTCCCCTATGGCAGGTTAAAGCCATTCCTCTTGGCCTGTCCCTACAGGCCCTTGTCCCAAGCCCCTCTCCAGGTTTCCTGCAGCCCCTTTAGGCACTGGAGCTGCTCTCAGGTCTCCCCTTCAGGAGCCTTCTCTTCTCCAGGCTGCCCCAGCCCAGCTCTCTCAGCCTGGCTCCAGAGCAGAGCTGCTCCAACCCTCTGATTACAGCAGATGCTTCACTGTTCACTCTGTATAAAGAAGGCTTTTGTCTCTGCTGCAGCTCAGAGCAGTCAAGTAGCTACAGGTAATTTGATACAAAGAGCAAAATAAACCCTTAATATGTTCACTTTATTTTCCCAATGAACAGCACCATTGTAAGCAGTATTAATATGAGTTGTGTTGCCATGTGTTACTTCTCCCACATCTTTCAAAGGTGTTGGAAGGGGAGCTTGTTTGTGTAGTGAACAGTCTCCCTGGTGTTTGCTTCTGTATCTTGTTTCAACACCCTGCAGACAAAGAACTACTTCTCCCCAATGCAGTCCTAGGGATATTTTCTCATTGAAAACAGCGATTTTCACCACAAAGGCAAGGATATCAGCTGGGATCAAATCCTGAATTACTTGTGAAAATACCTGTCTTCACACATGGCTGCTAATAGTCAGTAGTAGCTGGGTCACACACAGTCCTGGATAACACTGGATCTGGTATGTTTGGTCTCTCTTGGTCCTAGAGGAATTTTACCCTGTTTATTCTTTCCCTAGATCTGCAGTTCTGAAGAGCCTGGTGTCAGGTTAATTTAGTGTTTCAATTCCTCATGTCGAGCCAATTCGTTTCAGGGGTGACTTTGTACTTTCCCTTCCTGAGGAAATCTGTCACCCATGGGACTTTTGCACACAGATCGCACCTTGCAACACTCAGAAGATCCCGAGTGTTATTAGATCCCGAGTGTTATTTCTGGTTACACTTGGCTTGCTGGGGATAGGAAATGCAGAAAGAACCCAAGGGGGGTGATTCTGTGATGCTCAACTGCAGTGATTACCCAGCTGCTCTGTGGAGGCTCCCTGCAAAGGTGTGTGGGATCCCGAGCCCATCTGAGCTTCACATGGCCATCCCAGCCTGGTTTGGGTTGGAAGGACCTTAAATCTGATCCAGTTCCAATGCCCTGCCATGGACAGGGACACCTCCTAACTGCCATCCTGAATTTACCTGTAGGTGGCTTGCTTCCCTTTCTCCTCTTTGAAAGGCAATTCTAGAACTTGTATTTCCCTTTACTCATGCCTGTTGATCCCCCATTGCAGGGGGTTGGAACTGGATGAGCTTTAGAGCCCCTTCCAACCCAAAACAGTCTGAGATTCATCGATTCATCTCTTGGACCTTTTTGATTTTTGCTAGAATCCTCTTGAAAGAAAAAGAAGGGAAATGGGATGTCTGAACCTAATGGGAAGAAGACTTTATCCTTCTTTATTCCATGGCTGGGCAGAGGCAGGCCCTGAAGACAGTGGTGTGAGCTCCCAGGGAAATCTGTACTATTCCTTCCAGGAGTGATGGAGAGAGCGTGGGCTTCAGATTGCTCTGGATCCCTGATGGCTGCTGCTCTGAGAAGGATGCTTTGGATGCAATGAATTCACACACCTCGAGGCAGCTGAGTGAGGCACCAGCCCAGTTAGGACCAGTTTGAGCAGGAGCCATCTGTGCTGCTGCAAATCCTTGAACAGTGAAAGCCAAGTCCAGATGCAAGTGCCCAAAGAGCTCAATGGAACAGCAGCAATCGGAGATGTGCAACAGGCAGAGAAAGGGGAATGGAGAAATGGGGCCCTCTTGCATCCTGGCCTGGGATGAGCTTCTGGCTGGGGCTTGTGCTGGTGTTCTTCACCTAAGAGCTGGTCTCCCCATACACCTTCATGTGGTTGGGTCCTTCCCCTCCCCGATTCCTGCCTCCCCCATTTCTAGCTGTCTCACAGCAGCACACAGCACGCAGTCCATGCCCTCTCCCTTCATCACTCCAAACACCCTCTGCTCTTGAATTCCCTTTTTTTTTCCCCTCTGTGAACAGCATTTGGGGACACAGATTGACTGAAAGCTGTGATTCAGTATAAGCAGCACCATAAATAGATTCCAAATGACCCAACAGGAGCCTGGTACCCACTGATGATTTGAAAACACTGTTCTCACTCCTTCCCATGATAAAAAGAAGCCACCTGCTTTTGTACACCCTCAACAAGCACTGCCTGATAGGGCTCTGCAGCAACCTCCCCATTCCCTTGCTTCAAAGCTCCTCTTCTACCCACCTTCAAGCCCTTGACACCCATGCCATGTCCGTATCTCCTCCACTAATGCTGATGAGCAGTGTTTCCCTCCTCATCTTCAATGTGGGTTTGCTTCTCTGCTGTGTCACTGGAGGGGGTTGTAAACTGCCAGGGTTGTGTTGGTTTAGTGGAAGTAATATCCCTCATCTTCCAAACTCCTCCTCCCTTGTCTTATCTGTTCTAGATGTTCTCTATAAGGAGATCTTGTCATCTTGTCATCTTGGCTGATAAACCAGATGGGATGCTCAGTCCCTTCATGTTGGACCACTGGTGCCAGCAACTTCACCCTGGTCCCACAGACACAGTCCTCGTTTATCCCTGGGACTTTTTACACCTTCCTTACTATTAGCATTAGAAATTCCCGAGCAGAAGAAACTGTGAGGTTAAAATGGGAACAAACCCGGGTGTTTGGGATTTTTGGTGACCCGGAGCCTGGCTGAACTCAGAAGAGATGCACTTTCCATTGCCTGATTTCACAAGAAAGGCTTCAAGAGCCTTTCACTGCTTCTTCACCCTTTCTTTGTCATTAAAATAAGAGATGCTTAACAAGTCATCCTCTCTTTTTATTCCTGCCCTGTAAGGCAGGAACTACGTGCGTTTCCATGAACTACAAAGCACCTAAGGGAAGGAAGGCTGTCCAGAAGAGCCCTTTTTCTTTAGGTTTCTACCTAAAGCATCTTCTAAAGGAGAGTCAGCAGTACAGCTGGGACACATCGAGCCTGCCAGGAAAGAAAAGCAATTGGCAGAGACCACTGCACAGTCCAGATGATCCCATATTCCTGGGTTTAAATGCATGCTCCCCCCCCTACAGAAGTTTAAGGGTATTGAGATCAGATGTTTTGATTGACCTCATTATATATAGAGGAACCATCTGCAAAAGCTCAGATCTGGCTCCAGGCTTCTTCTAAGTCCAGGTCTGGGATTTTGATTTGAACCTCTGCCTAACTCATTCAACCTCTGCCAGGGCACAATGTAAGCGTGGTGCTGGATACCAAGAATCCTTTTGCTAATAGAAGTACTGGACCAGATCGTCAACAGAGCTCAGCTCTGTTTCTGGCCTGATGTGCCCACCATCCTACTGCTCCTCTGCACACCCTACCCGCTCCTCCCTTGCCTATTCTACACCTAGCTGCCACATTAAGGAACTCATCTGAATGTCTATTAATAGAGTATAAACCTTGAAAAGCAGAAGTGATGCATATATGGACTGAATCTACTTGTGAATGTATGTGGCAATCGATCCATTTCAAAGTGAATGCGGGAGATCAACGGATCCAGCACATTCCCGGATTCCCTGTAGGTCTTGCACAGGCAAAACATCTCGTACACAGTGAGCAGCCATGACAAGAGGCCTTTTCTCTTTCCTTTATTCCTAAGAAAAGAGAATTGCATCTTTGAGATCCCACTGACAACCATCCTCCCTTAACAACTTGCTTGACTCAACACAGGCCATGCTCTTGAGACTTGTTAAGGGAAGGGTGGGAAAGACATCTCTACCCTGTTCTCTTCTTTCCTCCTTTCTTTAATCAAAGAAAGAAAACAGGGATAGAAAATAGAAGGAGAGGAGGAGGGGCAGCAATAGCCCCCTCCTCCCCACTCCTTGGCTTTCTCCTCTATCTCCCTGGCTGCCGGATGCTCCGACATTCCTTGCACGTAAGTGTTTTGCTTCAAAAGTTAGAGGAAGAGAGGGAGGAAGAGAAGCCGCATTGCACAGTCCCTGTTGATAAGGTTCAAAGCAGGCAGAGATGCCTCAGAAGCACATGCAGTCTCTGCCTCTCTCCGGGTTACAAGAGGAAAAAAGAGGAGCTAAATTCCATGGCAGATTCTGCTTTCTCCTGCCGCTGTTATCTTCCCTTGCACACGGGCTGGAGGTAGGGGGGAGATAGGAACTGTCCTGTTTGCCTTGCAGTTTCTCTCCACCCTCAGCCCCCTTTGAAATGTTGTCTCTAAGCTGCTTTTGCACTTCTGTTTTTTAATGGCAGAAGGAAAGAAGGAATAACGCATGGACCTGCTTGTGCGTTGAGAGCTTGTTTAAAGCCTTGTAAAGCTTCCCAGAGGCTGCGTTGAGCCCAGCTGAGGTTACTCAAGGAAAAGCCATGCCAAAAGTCATCTTTGCTGTTCATATTTCCCCAACTTTGTCATTATCTGCCTTTCCCCTTCCTCTACCCCTTCATAAATCCCTCTCATGCTCCCTCCCTGCTTAGCATTGGAGCAGTGAGGAAACATCACTACGTTATCACCACATTACTCAGCTGGGGAACCCAGCCAAGAATGCTCTGGCCTAGCAAAATGGTCCCAGCCATCTGTCTGTCTGTCGTGCTGGAGGAGAAACAAGCACACAACGAAGAACCAACACACACATTTGTTGAAAAGAAGGAAACCCAAGAGCCATGGAAGTCAGGAAATAACGACCAGAGCCAGCAGTCACAGGGAATATTGAGGTGGAGTTTCAGACACTTCACTGAAGCATTTCACATGAGAACAGTGAGCTAAAAGCCTTCCCTTTATTGCCTTCAAAGGGGAATTAAAAGAGCCAAGAGATTGGTGAAAGAAAGTCAGTAAAAGTTAAAGTGCTCATAAGACTGGCTCCTCACTTCCCATCTAATAGGAGCATCAATCTGCATTGTCCCTGCAAGGGCAACTTAGGACAGGTCAAGGTTGCACATGGGTTTAGTTCATGCTTTCCCCTTGAAGTGATGGGGACTCAGGTGTTGGGTGGCCACCTTGGGCTCTATAAGTGAACCATATCAGCTCCTGCCCCTGTGAGGAGCCTCCCCCCTCACAGGTGAGGTTCATAGAGCATTTAGAGCTGGTGTTTATAACTGTGGCCAAGCAAAGTTGTCTATCCCTCTCATTCTCTCTTCTTAAGTGCTTACAAATCCTTTTGAGAGTAATGTAGGTCTTTCTAGCTATGTGGGGTGGGCTTCTGCTTGTGTGGTCCAGCTTATGGCAAGCAAGGCCTTGAATGTGTCATCCCACTGTGAGTGATGAGGACAGAGCTTCAATCCCTCTTGGAGCTGATCAGTGAAGAGCAGTTCAGAGTTTGCATCCTGAATATGTTCCTTGCTGCTTCTGTGCCCTTCAGCTGAAGAGGAGGCCATGAAGGAGGCTGCAGGTATGAGCTGGAGGCTGGATATGAGGGGACAGAGGGGATTTACCTTTGCAGGGAGCATCAGTATGTTTATCTCTTTTCTTACTCTTGTATTGACTGCCTGAGATTAGTTAACAACTCTGAAGTGGCTTTTGAGGAGCACACAAAATGGGTTTGTCAAAATAGGAAGGAGAAGAAAGGCCCTTAGTGTTATCAGTGTTTACTAGTGCAAGCTGGTGAGGGAAGAAAAAAACCTGCCTTATCCCAGGCTGTTCATTATATCCAGATTGTCACCAAGTTAACAATTTATACCAAGCATGAAGAGCTCTTTCCTATGCAGTGAGGAACTAAGGCTATAGATGGAGATTATTGCCATGCACAGTCACTCCAGGGGGGCACTGGAGCCTGCAGGCTGTTTTTAGCCTGTTGTACAGACAACAGAGCAGAGAGGGAGCATCTTCAACTGAAAGTAATAGAATAAGCCCTGCTGCTCCTACCTGCATTTGGTCCCAGCACAGTGAAAAACTCTTGTATCCCTTCCTGGGTGTCTTCCAGTCAAAAGACAGGGCACTTGGGAAAGCTCTGGGAAGTGAAGACCCAGTCCAGCTTCTCCTTGGCCTGAATGTCTAAAGAGAAGAGCTCTATTTGTTTAAAAGATAAGGGTAGTTTTACTGATGAGTTCTCTCCAAGTTCAAGGCTTTCACCCCTATGATGAAGGATATTGCATGTGCTGGATGCCAGTCAGTGCTTCCCTGACCTGCCCCAGAGGTGCTGCTGAGAGATGACTTCTATTGAAAAGAGCTTAATAGAGAACGGCTTTCTATAAGGTTAAGGCTTTGAGGGGAGAGCAATGACTGCTCTTCCCAACAGGCCAGCTCCTGCTTCAGGAAGCTGACTGAGCCCCATCCATGATTATATCTTTGATTTAGTTGGGAAGATTTATTTGACACCTGAAACATGAATTCCCAGTCTGAGGGTGAATATCCATGGCTTATGTCTTTAAAGATGTCCCCATGGTGCAGTGGGAGAGCTGGGTGCTCTGGGGTCTCTCTGTCCCCCCTAACCTGTGAACATTCTTTGCTGTGGAGGACCATTTATCTGCACCATGTTCAATCCCTGTTAGCAGTGTGATGCTGGGGAACTTCTCTGTGAATTACAGTCATCAAGAAACAGCACAGAAGCCATTTGCCCATGGGATAAAGGTACAGAGAAAAGAGATGGGGATCTGCTGAGGATGGCTCTCTGCACTCTATGGTGCCAGCTCTGCATTGCAGCAAGGGCATTTCACAGCCAGTGGAGCAATACTGCAGAGCAGCAGGATACCTGGGAAGTGAGTCTGAACTGATTTCTTGGGTATCTTCATCCCTTTCCAATTCATAGGTACAGGAGTTGAGATGCAGACTTCAAACTTGTAATGGAGCCATTTGGGAACACATAAACCACAATTCAGGATCTGGTCCCTCCGACTGTGCCGTTAAAAGAAGCATTTAGGGCTGAAGCACAGCTTGCTATAGAACAATAAAGAAGGGAGACTTGGACTTTGTCATCTGTTGTGAGTTCGCTGACCAAGCAGTGAAATAGCAATGAACTTTGCAGCAGGTAAAAGCAAACCCATGCTGGTTCCTGCTGTATATTCACAGCTGGCCTCACCCAGCCTATCTTGCCTGTGGGCATGAGCTCAGCCTGTTCTGCAAGTTGCCGAGCTCCTGATGCCAAACCCAAGCTCCTGCCCATCACATCTGAAGCAACCATTTCGAAGTTAAACATCTAGGTCTGTTTTCAATTCTTCCTTCAAATACCAGCAGTGATTGTACCACATTATGGACTAATCGCTTGTCAAATTTAATTTCTTAAGCTGAGGCTGCCTTAGAGCCGAGGGAATGAAAAGGGAAAAATGCCCTGTCCAAACCCACTAAATTATTATTTTTATGCTTGTGTAGTTACCTAAAAATTGGAGCTTTTCCTTAACCTTTTGCTTTAACTGTATGGCAAATACATTACTGTCAGAGTAGGGCATTACATGCAAAGTTTGATCTTCCAACAGGTCTTTATATCTAAACTGTAATGAACTGAATTTCATTAAAATAGCACTTGGTTTAGCTAGGAGTGAAGTCCTCCTCTCTACTCCTGATTATCACAGACATTCAACATCATCTCCTGCAGGCTGTGTCTGTGTTATCTGTTGGAACAAGTCTTCTCACTTTATATATCTCAGGGTCCATCTAAAGGTCTTGGATGTAAAGGTTTTTTTATGCTCTTCAGTCCTAGGAAGGGGCCTCACTGATTTATGTGTGTGGTGTCCACCATAGGCTGACAACTACCATTGATATAGAGAGAATGGGGTCCTGGGTGTGGATTTGTACGCAAAACTAAAGCTAGTCTCAAACCCAGGCTTTTATTCCCTATGCTTCTGGAGGGTAAATGTCAGATTTTGACAGGGGTTGGTGGAAGGATCTGGTCTGATACAAACCCACAGCACTGGGAGGGAGCCTTGGCCAAGTCTCTGCACAGACCTTTGGTGGGAGCATCTTATAGCTCAGCTGCTCAAATGCACAGTCTGGGGTTGAGTGTGGCTTAGTCTTGGCCCTAAGACTGTTAAAGGGAGAAGGATGAGGATGGGGGGAGAGCAGAGCCCTGAGGAGCTGGGTGGCAGAAGGGAAGCATAAAGCTAAGGAAACTGATTGGAACAGAAGAGAGGTAACATCAGAGGCTCCCAGTGAAGGTGACACCCCTGCTGCTTGCTGTCAGTAACTGTAGTGCCTTTGGGACAGGGATTCTGTGCAGTGAATTTAAAGCTTCCAGCTCTCCCAATGGGCCAAGGAGGCATCAATGGCTTCTTTTATTTATTTATTAAGCCTCTTTAAGCACAAAGCTAGAAAAGTCCTTGGGCAGAAACTGGGAAAGTGAGTGATTTTGGACAAATGCTGAAAAAGAGGCAAATGAAATCTCAGATTGTCTGTGAACCAGTGGAAAACCTTTGAAGTTCTATAATCATTCTTGATGTATCATCAGACCAAGTCCACCTCTGACCTGCTAGTGCGTTTTATCTGCTGATTCCAACCTGGTTTGCAGCCTCCCTCTGCCTCCTTCACTATAGGAAAGCAGAAGAGAAGCTTGTTATGGCTGAGTGCCTTGGGTCACACAGGGTCTGGCAGAGCTACCAGGTCTCCTATTGCCAAGATGCAGTGGCATGTATTGACTCATGTGGGTGTAGCCTGTGTCTAATGAGAAGAAAGAACAGTGAATGGAAGCGATTCCCAGCTCCCATCACCTACCGGAAGTATCTACCCCATTATGTCAGTGGCTGACTTACCCCAAAGTCTCCCATTTCATCCCTGCATACCCTGCTTGGCTCAATCTTCTCACCAGTGATTTCATTACCATAGTGCTGAGCATCATATCAACCTTTGTGTAGCCAGAGGTGGGAATATTTGCTGGGGACCAGGGTGGGTGTTTCTGAAACAAGAATATGGTTAAAATGTGTGGTTATTTGTGGCAACCATCACCAGTAAATGAGTTTCCAAGCTCTATCTAAGCCATGTAGATATGGCCTGAAAGAAAGGCTTGAGGAAATCTTACCTGTGTCTGAGCAAGATGGCTTCACAACACACATGTAAGCGCATGCACTGTGAGATAAGGAAAGGTTTTACTCTCCTGTTGGCAAATAGCTGGGAGCTCAAAGTCTCTGCTGAACCCACACTTTTCCTGGGTTCATGTTGCTTTTTCATGCAGCTCATCAGCATGGGGAGCATTACTGTCCCCTCCTCAAATACACTGAAAACTCCCTTCTTGGCATTGCAAGGAGGCTTTTAAGATGCCCAGAGCTGGTTCTTCTCTACGAGGTCTGTCACCTTTGTTGACACCTGTAGTTTTCATGTGGAGGAACTGGCTTGGGGCTTAGGGCTTTGAGCAGATGAGTGTGGCAGGATTTGAGAGGCCAGGGCTGCAGTAGTGAAGGCAGTGGGTGCTGGTGAAACACTTAAGTGTGCCCACAGGGAGATAACATTCCCTTCTCCCTACTTTTCCCTACATGCAAGAGCTGACTTTAATAGAGCTGGCTTCAGAAGGGCAGTAGGCACAGTAAGCATGAAGGTCTGAGTATTAGCCTGGAAATAAGATGAATAAATAGCCCTGGGAGGATGTGTTCTTGCTGTCTCTCCAACCCCTTCCCTCTCTAGGGAATTGCTGCTCCTCATGCAAATTGGTTACAGTGCTGATGTTGTTTCCCTTCCCTATCCCATATCCACCCCAGTCTCTGTGGTCCTCTCCATAAGCTTGATCACCAGGCAGACCACAGCCACCTCCTGAATCCACATCCAGAGCCAGCCTGGTGCCCCCCTTATCCCTGTATCCCGCTGCCTTCAGGCTCTGCAGGAGCCACAGTTTCTGCTGGTGGGTCTCCAAGGTGGACAGTCAGGGATGTGGATCTCAACAGAAGATACCTGTCTCCCCTAATGTGGATATATCCAGTGCCTGTTTTCTCTTGGCTAAGGGCCTCTGCAGGCTTAGAGCCAGCCGGCGGGAAACAGGAGATAATGGGAGCTTGGGTGGAATCTGTGCTGGCTCAATCCAGCCCTTTTAATGTGTCCACAGAAACTCTATTTTTTCAAAAGGGATGCAAAAGAAAACAAGGGATGATTTTTCCCATTGTTCTGCACATTATTGGCAATAGAGGTGGAAAATATTCTCGGCCAAGCCAAAAGCTGCTCAACACTTTAGGGAATAGGGAGGCGTGAAAGTTGTCTGCCAGCTGCTTTATCCCTTCTTCCTGCCTTTTAGCCAAAGGATGGGGTTTATTGTGCAGCCAACAATGGGATGTCTCACCTGCATCTCCTGCTCCCAGCCATGCAGTCCTCTTTGTCCAACACCAACCCTTCTGTGGGCTGCTTTGGGGAGCTAAACCAGCAGAGAATTACTCACTTCTGTAGGGTTAATTCTCCTATCCGATTGCACTATGATTAGAAGTATTCCCCCCACAACTTAATAGGCTGCAGGGAGGTCTCTTTGGGTGTGCATGATGTGTTCAGCACAAAGGCATATTCCACCCTGCTTCCCTTGGCTCCTCTGGGAGATCCGTCCTGATGAAGTGGCTGAGGGTCAGGCTGGAAGGCAGCAAATAGGAGAACAACCTTCAAGCTGGTGGCTTAAAAGGGTTCAAGCTCCCACCTATTCTGGTAATGGAAGGACCCGTGATCAGCATCAGAGAGGAACTGCTCTGGAGAAATCAAAGCTTGGAGGGTGAATTGGTGTCAACAGTCCCATCTTCAACAGGGATGGACCCTCTGAACCCATCCATTCACCTCTGCAGGAAAACTGACTCCCAAAAGGAAAGGGAGGGTGGGGATGCTCTTTATATGAGCCTGCATCCTGTGTGAGAGGAAGAGAAACACCCATTAACTTCAAAACCTGGCTTGTTTGTGTCTTCCTTTGAGAGGAGAGAGCCCCAAAGGAAGCATCTTTATTTAGAGGGCTCCACAGAGACATTCTGTACCCAGCAGAGAGGAGAGGATCAATGGGCCAGGAAGCAGGGAGCCAGCTTCCCTCTGCTAGTGCTAGCACTGGAATTAGGTATGGCTGGGTCTTGCATGGGCAAGTTTTTGGGACCATTTGAGGAAGAATTGGGAAAAGTTGCCTCAAATACATTGTAATGAATAATTTCCTGCCAGCCCCCAGGGAAGGTGTGTGTGTGGGAGGGGGAACTCAGCCATTTCAGTTGGTACCTAATAGGCCTTTTCCATCTCTGATTTCTATGATGTGCTGTACACAAAGCAAGGCGCAGCAGCTAAAATCGATGCACAGCCCAAGCCAAGCAGAGGGGTTTTAATCAATCTGAGGAGCTCTTTATTGTGAGGATCCAACAAAGCGACAGAGATTATCACCACTACACATGAGACCAGAACATGGGAAGCAGAAAGGGAGCATTGAGCACTTGCTTTGTAGGGCCTGAAAAGTGTATCTGTTGCCTCTGTCTTGGACTTAATAGTGGCATAGCAAGAGTGAATAACTTGGGCAGGGGAGTGGAAAGAGTGTGTGAGTAAATCCCAGCTATTGATCAATACTGGATTTAGAACAGGAATGGGTTTTGCTTCCCTAAGCTTAGGAAGAAGAGGAGAGCTTAGTCCCTAAGGTAAATGATGTTTTCCGCTGTCATCTGAGTAAAACACTTGTGGTAGGTCTGAAGCAGGTCTTTGGGGCATTGAAGGGAGAGCAAATATATATCCCATTCATCCATCTGATCTGCAAGTGAGAACTGGCCATTCCTCTTTCCCTCAGCAGGGTTTTGAATAGGGACTCAACACATTTGCTGGTACTTAGGAGCAAACTTGTCTCTTCATCCCTACACAGCCCAGTGGCCACTGCAGTTGCAGCCACCTTGGCTTTCAATTGCTGAAGAGCAAAGATGCTTCAGGGCTTTTTCTGTGCCTTGGGTCTGTCTTTAGCTGCTCCTGAGGCTGCCTTGCTGGAGCTGGCAATTATCCTATTAGTGGTATCCAAGTGATGTAGTTTAAAATCTCACATGGACATGCCCATGGGGCAGAGCCATCTCCCAGTGGCTGGTTTCTGATCCCCTTTACTGCACAGGTCAGTAAGATCCTGTCCTGCCCAAATGGGTTGGGGAAGCCATGGCTAAATATCTGTTCATAATGGACCAGACCACACAGTGCAATAGAGCCATGGTTTGGTCCTCTTCATTAACATAAACATGTACATGTTGCATTTTGCATCCCCATTTCCAGTCCCAAACTTTCCATGCTGTGACTCTAAGAACAAAGAGGCTGAACAAGCACCCGAGGGCTGCAAAGAGGAGAAACCCCAAATACAACAAAACATTCATTAATCTCCTTTTTTATGTATCTTTTGCCCTCCCCAAAAGGGGAGCTGATGGGGACTGGCAAAGGAGACGGGCGATCCCAGCAGAGCAGCCTAACCATAAAAATACAAGTGCAGTTGCTAAAAGCCCAATCTATTTTCAAATGATGTGCTCTAATGGAATGTTGCTGTACATCTTTTGATGAGACAGGAGTCTATTTAAAAAGACAGGCTCTTTCGAATGTGCTTTCAAACCCCGTCTGTCAATTAGAACAACATCAAGGGTTCAGTGGCTGGGAAAAAAAGATGACAGTAATGAAAAGCTGGGAGGGCAGCAGAAGAAAAGGAAGATAAAGACAAAGTAAGGTGAAAAAAAAGACAAGAGGAAAAGAAAGAAAACTAATGCAAAAACACCAGAAAAAGGAGGTGGAAGTAGGGCAGAATAAAGCTTCAAAAAAGAATAGGGAAGAGTAAAGATTTTATGAAACGAGATTACACTCATTTGTCCCCCAGCATCATATATTCATTCATAGGCAAGAAGGATGAGTGCAGAGATATCAGTAAATGCAATGCCTCTTCAAATCTGATTCCCTGCATTACTCAGCATCTCATAGTCAGGGGGAAGACGATGGTGCTCAACCTTTCCCTGGATGGGTCCCATGCTGGGATTTCTCCCTGCAGCTCCACAGCCACGGATGTAGGAAGACAATTTAATCTTTGAGAGGCACTCGGATGCTGAGGTGAGGATCACTATAGGAGAAAAGCACTGAGAAAATACACAACTGGTGTTCAGTGCAGGAGTGAGAGCAGTAAATAAGGCACTGGGCCATGGAGTGAGCATGGGAGGAAACAGCACTGGGATGGGTCTTCCCCACAGGAATGGTACCTGAGCTGTGTACAGGAGATGTCAGGCAAGGTGAAGGTGCTGGTGGGTGCTTTAGTAGAGGTGAGTGCAGTGCATGGAGGCAGGGACATGACATCGTGGTATGACATTGCTGTTGCAGCTGTGCTAAAGGTGCTTTTTAAATCAGTTTGATCATCTTAAAGTCCTTTCCAACCCTAACTATTCTATGATTTTATGCAATTTTAGTCATCAAACACAGAGAAAAAACTTAGAAAAGGGACGCCCCAGAAATCCGATCATTTAGCACCATTCCTCTCCCCTCCCCGCTTTGGGTCACTGGCATGCTGAAAGCCTTTCAATTCAACACATTGACCTCTGCCACTTGAACTAATGATAGAGATTGATAGCAGCAATAAGCTGCTGCAGTCTGCCTGGGTAAGGGCTGTGGGAGAAGGCCCACACACACTGCCTTTAACCCTCAGCTGCTGGCAGCTGTCCCCAGCACATGGTCACCCCATTGTGATACAATGGAGTCAATCACAGAATAAATCACAGCCTGGTTTGGGTTGAAGGGCCTTAAAGCTCCTCCAGCTCCAACCCCTGCCACGGGCAGGGACCCCTTCCACTGGAGCAGCTTCCTCCAAGCCCCTGTGTCCAACCTGGCCTTGAACACTGCCAGGGATGGGGCAGCTTCTCTGGGTACCTGAACAGGGAACTTCCACCTTATATCTAATCTCATCAGAGCACAATAGAGTGGAAGGATCCCTTCCCTTGACCTGCTGCTCATGCTGCTGGGGTGCAGCCTTGGGATGTGTGAGAGCACATTGCCAGGTCATGGGGCTGTTGGTTGACAAGCAGCTTACCGAGTCTATTTCCTCTCTGTCTGAGCTTGTGAGCCCTGCTTTCCTTTCCAACCAGGAGTTGCCACCCAGGCTCCCTAATGCCTCTGCACCCTCACTGCACACTGATATAATACCCTCCCCTTCTTGGAGGATAAATGCACTCCAGGTTGTGAGATGCTCAGACACTATGGTACACAGGGCTGTGCAAGTACCTCTACTGAGTGGGTATGTTTAAGCAGCCACCACTCAGATCTTCAGTCATCATTACCCAGAGAAACCAGCTGTTCTTTTGCTATTTATGTTCTCCCCCTTAAATCTCCCCTCCCTATGACTCAACCCACAGGCTTTAAAGTGCGCGGTGTATTGACATTTATATAGTACATTTCATACACTTCCTCTCAAAGCTTTTTACAAAGCCATGAATTACATACCTGTCACCCACTGAATTCATTCATCCAAAAAAGAAGCAGTCATTACGCGCTCGGCAATAAGCCTCACAACACTACCTGCCGTCGAGTTTGTGTGCGTGCACAAAGCAGATAAAGTTACTTTAATGCCATCTCTGCTATTAATGCAACAGAGAGCAAGGGAGGGAAAGGACAAGGAGAGAGGGGTTGATGATGGGTGGGAGGGTCTGGGTCTTTCTGCATACCTAGATGTAGTAGCATGTATTAGCTTCTTAAAAGGCTGCATCTACAGGGAAGGAGCTATGTGAGTGGCAAGGTGCCTCCATCCTGGTCTAGAGGGGACATGATAAAACAATAGAATACTTTGCATTTGTTCTGCTCCTTTCATTTTGGGATCCCAAAGTGCTTTTTAGACATGAATTAATTCTCCTGAAAGACAAGAAAAATACCACTGCCGCAGGTCTTGTATTGGAGATGGAGGCACTGACAGGTCTGGGAACTTAGTCCAAGCTGCAGGAAGAGTTAGTGGCAGAAATAACCCCTGGCAGCTTGTTTCCCATCTCACTGGTCCACCACATTGACTCATCTCCTTTTCATCTACTCCTATCAGGCCTGCTTCTTGTTAATCAGTGTTCCAGTGGGATGGCTTTCCTTGCTGAGGAAAGGCTGCCTTAACTTTTGTCTCAATGAGCCAAGCATATGCAAAGTATCTAATTAATAGCCCTGGCCTTGATTGCAGGCAGACAAATAAAAGGACTCCTCCCAGATTCCAGTGATTTTAGGATGTGTTTTCCACCAGTGCAATGAAGCCCGTCTGTGTTCAGAGAGCTGGCAGGGACCAGTTCCAAGCCATAAGGACTGAGCTGAATCTGCAGCATCCTGGATTTCCCCTGAAAAGAGTAAACCTTGTGGTGTGTTAGTTACTCTTAGGCCACCTTTTCCCCCAAGACTGACCCTAATTCCTTCTCCCCTGCTGCATACTGTACTGCAATGGCACTGTGGGTTGCAGGATGCAACAGATTCAGATTTGGATTGTCAAAAGCCTGTCCCAACCCGCAGTGGAGAAGGGCTACCTGTGCCAAGAGCAGGTGAACAAGAAGCTGGGGAGGGAGAAGAGTCCTGAGAAATCCAGTGCTGAAACACAATCAGCTCATGATTTCCAGCCCATGGACCATTTTCTGCACTGTTCTGTCAGTGATTGAAAAAGATGAGTCCACGTCAACAACAGATGGTCACAAAGCCTCCATCTTCGTCCATCTCCTGCTCAAGTCTCTTGCCAATTACTGCAGACACCAGTGATGGAGGTCATCTAGATTACCAACCGACCCTGGAAAAGTCTGGTCAGGAAGGAAGGAACCAACACAGCAATTTCTGCGTGTCCCCTTGGTCAGTACACAACCTGCCAGGCACTATCCCAGCCCTGACAGCTTCTAGGTGACACCACCACTCAGCCTGTATCAAAGCATCTATGATGAGTGATTAGATAATTCAGGAGATGGTTAGACATACAGACAGATAAATGGGAATATATGGATACTTATTTGCACCCCATCCAGTTATCACTGCCTGCAGTGTGGTATCAGCACTCATTTCTAAGGGGTTTCTGCTCGCTGTGCCAGGTAGATGAAGCAAGTGCAGTTCATTTGAGGCCTCACAGTGGTATATGCTGATACAGACTGTGCATAGCTACACTGATAACAAAGCCCTTGTAGGGAAATATCCCGTCTCACTGGGGATGAGTCAAGCCAGGGGTTTGTACTTCATTTGCAAACAGGATATGGTTCAGCAATGACAGCCTCTTTCTAAATTCAAGTCATTCATTTGCCAGGTTGGGTTGGATGGGGCTCAGAGCACCCTGCTCTAGTGGAAGGTGTCATTGAGCATGGCAGGGGTTGGAACTGGGTGAGCTTTAAGGTCCCTTCCAATCCAAACTGTTTCATGATTTTGTTATTAGCATTACTATAACTTAAACCCACCTCCCTATCTTCCTTTGCTCCAGGCTCTGGCTGCAGCATTGAGTGGTGCAACGCTACCAATATGCAACACGTGTTTACAAGGCTGGGAAGCTTGTCTGGGAATCAAATACAGCAGTGACCAAATGCCATCCTTCCCCTTTTCAAAACCCAAAGGCCCTCAGGGAACAGGCAGGATCTGAATGGCTGCCCCTTGCATAGCACTCAAAAGAAACAACAACCTGTCTGGAGAAATAGCTTCCCTCTGTCTGCATTAGCTGAAAAGCACAAATGTGGAGTTGTTTTTGCCTCTGTGCACCAAATCATGCTTCTCAACGGGGATTAAACATGTTCTCTCAATTGGAGATTAAATACGTTCGAAAATCTCTCAACAAATGGCCAAATAGAACATAAACCAACAAAGAGGGCATTGCTTTAAGTCTAGCTAGATTGTAGTTATTATGGAAAAAGATATTTTACATTTCTTTAGTAACATCCACAGCAAAGCATTCAGCAGGCTACTGCTGAGATTTTAAAAGCAATATGTTGGATTATATGCCTAATACCCACTAATTTAAGTGGAAAATAGAATAGGCATTTACATCTCCTATATATTCCATCTCTCCCTCCCCATCACACATGCTCTCAGACTCTCACACGCACATAGAAACCCCTTTGTCCACGCAGTGGTTTCTGTATTGGAGCTGCTGAGCTGGTTATTTGGAAAGATCAAATCATCCTTGTCTACTAATGAGATCTCAAACTTGAAATGCAGGGAAAATAGAGAAGAAAAAAAGTTTTTATTCATAGGGTGTAGACAGAAGACCTATTGCCCATGCCCTGGGAAGGACACCCCAATTTCTTTGCAAGTTAAGATGCTCAGGGTATTTGGTCTTGTACCTCATCATAAGTAAGCCCTAAAGAAGAAGACTCATCCTCCACTTGGCCAGTCCCTCCTCTCAGTCACGACCGCAATCTCAGCCATTGCATCTGTGCATGGTGCCACCAGGGCATTCCTCAAAGCCTATCTCAGGCTGATCCCACCTGTAAGTACACTGCATCTCCAGTGTGTTACGGAAGGGAAAGCTGCTTGCGGTGCGTTGCAGATGAGGGCAGAGGGGGCTGGAACCTGTAGGAAATTTAACCTGGTTCCAGCTCGCAGTGATGTCAAACCACAGGAAATGAAAGCAGAAAGTGGAGATTTATGAGAAAAGTGGCAGGAGACATTATTATGTGTGCACTATTGATTGAAGAAGATCGTGTTGCCCCCAAATCGAAATGGCTTTTACGTGTTTGGGCCCATCCTGACAAAAACACTTTCTTCTCTGTTGACGAGGCCATGTTGCCATGGAGATGCAGGGCTGGATGCTTGGCAAAAGCACGTTTCGATAAGGCAGGTCTAATGGATATATTTTCACAACATTCACAGTTCCTTTCTGCTCATTTTCTCCTAAGCAGACTCCTCCACTTCTTCCATTTGGCCACTTGATGAAAAAATATCTTTTTAATCTTTTAATTTAGCTTAGATTTCCCTCCCTCCAGCACCAGAGCTTAGCAATTAAACTACTTATCTGAGATGCTCCACACCAAGGCCAAGTGCCTGCTTTTCATTATCAGGTTGGGTGGCTTGTTTTCACCCTCCCTGCTCCATGTGCGCACCTCTTTGCTGCTTGCTGGATGTTATAGATGTTGTGATATAGGGAGCTTGTAGTTTCATTCTAGTGGAAGAGGCTGAAAGTTCATCTCTTCTGTAAGACAGCGCTTCTGAAGTGCTTGGGACCACAAAACAGTATCATGTTGGCAGGTACACATCCTAGAGTGCACGTTGACCCTGTCTGTGCCAAAACCATCCATGCTAATGCAGTGATACCTAGAATAGAGGCAGGATTTGGTTAAAGTTTTTTAATTCTGGGTGGTTTTGGTTTCTTTTTAATATAAAAAAGCTTATTTTGAGTTTACACAGATGCAAGAGCTATTTCTGCGCAGATGTAGACATTCCTACATGCAGGTAAGTTATTTCGCATCCATTTGAGCATCTCTTACTGGTTCTTTCCATCTGAGCATCTTTTAGAGACTTCTGGAATCTGTTTGGCTTTCTTTTGCACAAATAGGCAGCTGGGATATTGCCTAGAAGGGATGCTCACAGGATCATCCAATCTGAATGGAAAGAACAGTTTGAAATAATATTTTCAGGAAGTGAATTGAAGAAATGTATATTCATGCCACAACATACACTTATGCCATGTGGCCTCTGTGACCAATTGAAGTTAGTCAGTCTCTGTTGGATGGGGGATACTTTTAATTACCTTCTCCAGAAGAAAGGAGCAGACCAAGTATTTGCATCAGCAACCAATTTCAAGCAATCAATTAGGTGGAGAAATCAACACCTCGAGCATAGAAAACGCACAAACAGGAAAGAAAAAAGAGGCAAAAATCATCCAATACATTATTCATCATGAATTATTTGTCCAGTTTCTTTTAGATCTGGTTTCAGTTATTTCTAATTAGTTATGGAGCCCTTTAACTACTAGGTCTTGTGTTGGGAAGTGGAAGAAAACCATTACCTCCAGTGGTGGCTTGAAGGCAGCTCCTAGGAGCTGGTAAGTCAAAGCTCGTGTCACCAAGTGACTGTTACAAGCTCTCCTGTTCCATCTGACAATAACACAGCCCGTTTTCAATGGTAACAGTCATCAAAGAGCTCATTCATCTTTCCTCCCCCGAGTCAGGGCTGAGGCACGCTGTTGGGTCAATATTTTGGAAGTGTGATTGTTCAGCACATTCAGTAAGTGCCTGAAGGACTGCAGACACCAGGGCTGTCATTCAGACACGTTACAAAGCTTGGGGTGTTTCTTTGTCCTTTTGTACGTGCCAGTGGTCTTGGAACAAGAAAAGAAGAAACGAGATTGAGTATCATAGGATTCCTTGGGTTTTTGGCTTTGCCTCTGTCTGGGCTGTATGTCTTATAATAGGGCTTTGGCCCAGGACGTGGGCTGTGAGATGTGAGGCAAATCCGATAAGGGAATAATCATCCAATAAGCAAATTCATTTCATCTCCTCATGCTTCAATTTTCCCATCCACAAGACACTGCTAATGATACTTCTCCTGCTCTAAGATCTTTGGATGAAGGGGGCTGTGTATGCAAAAACCCCAGCATTAACTCTTTGTAAAGGCTAATCCTCTTTGTCTGCTCTAACCGCAGAAGCATGCGAAGCTCAGTGTTAGATGTGCCTCTGCAGTGCAGAGGAGCTATAATTGGGAGCTCAGAAAGGTACAGGAGAGTGGGGGCAAAGGCAGCCAGAAACAGGGAACAGCTTCAGCAGGAGGCATCAGGTAGGATCCTATGGATCAAAGAGCAGATCCAGAAGGAGGGATGTGATGAGGTCTGTGGGATCATGCGTGGTGGGGAGGCAGAGGAGCAGGAGCACTTTTTCACCACGTTGCACAATATAAGAATGATTTGATAGCAGATTTAAACCATGTAGAACACCATCCTTCCCACAGCACTCCTGGTGACACTGGGATGGCCCCCGAGAGCTTGTTATCACCACAGATGGAATGGGTTTTTAGCAGTATCCCTGACAGAGGAGAATTGACAAACTGCCCCATCACCCCTGAGATAACTGCTGATTTTCGCAAGGTCTGGGGGACCTGTGCACAGTTCTTTCCTAAACACCCAAAGTTCTCACCCAAAACCAATGCCTGTAAATGCCCCTAGTGAAAAGACAATACTACTAAAGAGGCATCCTTACATGGCCACATACAGCCAGTGGATGAGCTTGCTCTGGTTACCTTGCCTGGCTGATTACAGGCTGAGGGATTGGGAAGGAGAAGACATGAGCACGCTGATGCCTTCCTTGTGGATTTTCTCCATGGCGTTTTCACATGGTCACGCTTCATTGATGAAATGAGTCCCAGGAAGGTTTATTCATTTGACTGCTTATTGTTTCCTCTAACAGGTGCAATCACTATAATTAGGTCTGTACAGCGGCGTTTTCTTGTTACTCCAATTCCTTCTGTCTCTCGGATGCTCCTGGCTATAGCACTACAGTGGCTGCTGCTTAGAGAATGAGTGAAAATGAGCTGTTTTCTTCCCTTCCTTTTACTTCATTCATCTGTATTAAGCCAAGACAAACAGGGCCTCCACCTCGCACAGATCATTTGCTCCTCGTCTTTCTTGGGCACAAGCGAAGATGTTACCGAATCCCTTATCCCTGATAAAGGCATTTCCCTTGAAAACACAGCACAGACCAACTAGGGACTGATGCGAATACAGGAGCAGAGGAAGCTGGTGTAAGGTGGGAAGGAAAAGACCAAGGCAGTCCATGGAGAGCTGCCCTTTGCCCCTAGTTTTGGAGGGAGGACAGTTGGGCATCTCCATCATTGAGTCTCTTCAGTAATGGCCAAGGGGAGCATGGCAGTGGGAGTGTAACAGTCACGGGTCCTGCAGGAGCAGTGTTGAGGGGGAGATTGATATCCAGTGGTTGAATGGTTGTCCCCTACATCTTTTGCTGATTTAAAGCCTGTAATCCTTTTCCCTTCCTATTTAACGCACACACATGCATAACCCACAGGCAAGCGGTGTAAAACCAGGCAGCTTTTACACCAGAAAGGTGTGGGTGCATCCAGTTTAACCAGCCAAAAAGCTATCTGATGCCCCAGCAAACCAACACCTTTCCTCTCACAAAACAGTGAGCCAGCCTTAGAAAACAAGGGAAAACACATCTCTGCTGGCACTGTACTGAAGTGGGATATTTTCCCTGTCATTTTCTTGCCTCATTATATGATGTGCCAAAAAAAGTGAATTCAAATAGTCCTTTGGAGCAAGGTCTTTCTGGGAATGACGGGGTTGCGTGTTGGCAGCAGCCTCAAGGCCTGATGGGTTTGAGGCTATGAGGAGAGCCATGGCACTGGGAAAATGAGGCTCTCAGGATAACAACTGGGGGGGGGATATGTGCTGCTTTCAGTCAATCAAGCCCAAACTCAGCCACGGAGCAATCAAGCTCAATTCAACCCGCTTCTGCGTTATTATTGTTATTATTTATCACTTGAATTACTGGAGCACCTTGAGGAGGCAACTGAAATGAGAGCAGAGAGAGGGCTGCTGCTCTACAAAGGTATAATGAGAGCGTGGCTGGGCACACGGGCTGCAGAGACGAGGCCGGCAAACAAGCAGGAGAGAAATGGGGCTGCAATTAGGCATTGGCAAGCATAGTCTGTCAGCACTGTGGGGAAGATCCTGCTCCCTGATTTCAGGCAGGCTGCTCAGCATCCGGCGTAGTCAAGGCTCCCTCCATAGCTGGTGGTGACAGAGGTGCCAGTGCAAAGATGAAGCCTGATACAGGTCCTCTGTGGAGCTGCATGTGGACACCATGCCCCTATAAGTCCAGACTGCAGTGAGACACAGCAAACGCCATCACATCCAGGCTGGATGCAAGCTCATAGCCTTGATAGTCCATCATACACACACCCGTTGTTTCCATCCAATATCCTGCTCATACAGACACACATCCTTATCATGCTGCACCAGCCCTTCAGGGCCTTCCTCTTTCCCATTCTTCCTCAGACACAGGCTTTCACACCTCGCTGAAGTCATTGCTTCACCCAGCCGTTCCCTCAGCGCTCAGTGCTCTCAATAGGAAAGCTGATGCATCCCTCTGCGTGTCAGCTGGGGTCTGTTTGAATGAGGCAGGAGTCAAGTCCCTTCCTTCTGCTGAGCTCACTCCAACTGTCATCTGTAAGTAATAGGCCAGACATGTTTCTTTTTCTGTTAAAAAAAAAGCAGAAAAAGTAATTTATTTTCTAATTATAAAAGAATATAGTATAAAACAAAAAAAAATACAATGAAAGAAAAGAAATGATGACTACCAGATGGCGAATCACCATTTAGCAGGAGCAGGCAAAGAGAGGACTCAGTCAATCACAGGGTAAGTGATAAGACACCAGAGGGAACTACCGAAAAGAAAGGCAGCTCATTACACAAAGCACTAAATTATTCTTACTGGGACTTCTCCTCCTTCTTTTCCCCTTTCTATTTCTTATTCTGAGCTATAAAGCAAGTAATTCCGCTGAGACCCTCGTTTAATGATTAACATTTCCATTTTAACTTTTGGGTTTGATGGTGTCCCTGCCATTAATCGTTCTGTCTTTTCCTGTGCCCCACTGTTCACCTCATCTTCTAACTCCCTCATTCCCCAAGCCGATCTCCTGCACCCACATAAGCAGCATCTACCTTGGGCAGATCAGGCCAAGGTCAGGGGGATGTCCCAACAGCATCACCAACAGCATCGTGGCCCATAAAGAGAGGCAGTGTCCCTCCAAAAGAGACATCTGGCCAAGATCATCTCCTTGCATGGATGTTTGGGAGCAACTTTACAAATCCCAGGTAAAGAGACAATCCTGAGATACACCTGGCCAGCAATCCCTGCTTGACTCCAATGGGAGCTGATGACATCTGGACTGGCTGAGGGCTATTTCTGGCTCTGTTCCTCACCACTGAGTAGTTAATTCATCACTGGGAGGAAGTTTTGGGCAGCACAGTGTTTTCAGCAGCATCACAGCAGCTTCTGCCTTTGCTTTGAGGAGGCAGGATGCAAACCTCGGCTCCCTGTCCCCAGGGAAGACACTGGGGAAGAAGTGGTGAGTCAAAACAGACCATTGCCCATCTTTGCATGTATATGGATAAACAGGAAAATAAAGGGAGCATTGATTATTCTGATGGCACCCATTGTGCCATGGGTCCCAAAAGAGCTGTGGGATGCTCTGTTCTTGTCCTGCCTCTGCTCCTGGGCTGGGCTGGGTCATTCCCAAAATCTCCTCCTCCCCTGGTTTCCCTCTGTTGCCAGGAAGGTAAATATTATTGCCTTCCTTTGCAAAGCCCCTTGTAAAACACTGCTAATGTGGAGCTTTTACAGCTGCCTCCTGGCACTGAGGAATCTGGGTCCCCTTGGGGCAGATCATCAGCAGAAGCCAGCCAAGCCATGGGTGTTGCTAGCCCATAAATCCTTTCTCACTACCAGTTTCCTTGCCCTGTTGGCATTTATAGCTTGTTGATGTGTTTTAGGAGTGTTAGGCAAAATACAAGCAGTCATGCATTTATATACTCATATTTCTCCAGCCTTTTAAGGACAGAATGTAGTGCAATTTGCTAATCTGGGGACACCAGCACAAGAAGGACATGGACCTGTTCAATTGAGTCCAGAGGAGGCCATGAAGATGTTCCAAGGGCTGAAGCAGCTCTGCCCTGGAGCCAGGCTGAGAGAGCTGGGCTGGGGCAGCCTGGAGAAGAAAAGACTCCTGAAGGGGAGACCTGAGAGCAGCTCCAGTGCCTAAAGGGGCTGCAGGAAACCTGGAGAGGGGCTTGGGACAAGGGCCTGTAGGGACAGGCCAAGGGGAATGGCTTTAACCTACCAGAGGGGAGACTGAGCTGAGCTCTTAGGCAGAAGCTCTTTCCTGTGAGGGTGCTGAGGCATTTAAGGTTCCTTCCAACCCAAACCATCCTAAGAACCAACTGGGCTGAGGCCAATGCACTGGTAGCACTGATTGAAATGAACACAAGACCTTGAAAAGGTGTAAACTTCAAGCATGCACAGAATAACCTCTCTCTGAATGTCACCCCTGCCTGTCCTCCATCACCTCTATGAGAGCTATGACAATGGGTGGGTGTAATGGAGCACAGCAGCCTGCCTTTGCAGGAGCCAAGGGGTCAAGTGCTGCAGGAAAGGCTGTGGAACATGTCCCTCCATGGCTATAAAGCAGCATGGCCAGAAGAAGGGGGTGAGATGGCCAAAAGCCTGGGCTGTGAGACCTCAGGCCATGAAGAGGCTGGTTGTTGAATGATGCAGTTTTGTCTCTTCTGGAAACCATGCAGGTGAAAAGGGAGAGGTTTCAGTCAATATAGAAAGTTCTTGTTGGTAAAATGGGAGCTCTTCAGCTTAGAGCAGCAGCGGGGCATCACCTAACCCCCGCGGCTCAGGACTGTGGGTACGTGGGTGTCAATAAACACCAAATCTTGCACTTGAAGTGAAAACAAACTAGAATTAATTAATCAGTGGAAAAACACTTGATTTGGACTGGGGAGAGCAGATGCAAGCAGCAGGTCTAGGTGGACAAACAAGATAATCAAATCAATACCCACACTTTTCTTACTGGCTTACAGCCACAGGCTACAGAGTTAGAGCAGGAGCGTGGATCTGCTTCGTTCCTATTAGCTATCAGCTGGGTCCATAATTAACTGCAATACAGACCCACTGGGGGAGTTGTTACCCTGTCCCTGGGTGGATCTTGTCTGTGTGATGAGGGCAGCTTGCTCCTGCTGCTCTTGTCTCCTAAACCTCATCTTGCTTCTGCACAAACCTCACTCCTTCCATCCAAACCAGAGCTGGCTGCGACACGTAAATTGTAGGAGGGTGGTCGAGACTGGAGGGATCAACCCGGTTCATTGCAGTACCAGCTAATCAGTGCCATTGTCAGCAGGAATAGCTGCAAACGAGTGGGGCCAGGTGTAGGACTTAGTTAATAATGCTCTAATTGAGAAGAGATTATCAGGCCCTGACACAGGGGCAGGGCTGGGGAAGATTTTGCTTCTTTTGGGGTTGTTTTTTAGCTGTTTAAAAACGCTGCTTAGAATCTGCAGATGGTGCTTATTGTGTGCCAGAATTACGTGTGCCCTCTCTAGGGACAGTCTCCATTGCCAGGGGGGTCATGGCTTCTGTGGGTGCTTCCACAAGCTACAGGGAATGCTGAATAGGTGTTGGAAGTGAGCAGTATCACCCTTCTTATCCACCTGGCCCTAGCAGCACATCAAGTCCTGCAGGCTGGAAACAATGCTCATTCTAATCAGCTAAAGATGCCCTGTGAAATTTGGATTCCCAGCACTTGAAAGCCTGGCATCGGGAGGCTGGGACTTTCCTTTTCTCTTCCTAGAGACAGCCCAAGAGCATCTCGACTGAGGTGAGCGGAACTTTGATTTTCCTTAGTTAAGGTATTAATTATTACTTGATATCTGTGCTGTGCAAGAAGCAGCTGCCTTGGTCCTAGACCTGGCTGGAGCCTGAGAGGAAGGGCTCATAAATATTCATTTAAACCAGCTCCAAATTAATTCCAGTGCAATACTTTATGGCTTTGCTTCCCAGGAACACTCAAGCGAATGCGTTTTGATAGGAGGGGTGGTAACCAAGAAACAGTAAAGTTTCAGAGAACTATAGTGACTGTTTGCCAAAACTCCCCAAAGTTTTCCACTTTGAAATTCCAATCAGTTTCAGTATTGAGCAGATCAGAGCGGGAGGAGTTAGTGTCATCCCGCTGGAGCCCAAAAACGTGCTGGATCACCTACATACTTGAGCCAAATAGAGTACACTGCAGATTTCAAGTAGCACCAATGGCTCATAAGTCAAAGAAGTGGCTTGGAAATTCACTGGGAAAGAGGTTATTCAACAAAAAATGAGAAAAGACAAATGGCAGAGAGAACAGGAACAGTTCTCCCTAGATCCACATTTCATTGCTAATGAATGCTTAGCTCGTCTCTTCTCTCCCCTCCGTGTCTTTTTGCTGTCCTCCTCCTTAATTTTGCCTCTTATTAGTTACACTTCAAGCTTTTTGTTTAGGCGACAGAAACAGCGATTTCACCTGCAGCACTTTCTTACTCCGGAGATGAATGGGGGTCTGCTTTAGAGGCTGGAGAAAAATCCTTACTCTGAGATTTGGGGTCTGTTTGCTATTCCAAACATTTGTGAAAGAAGAGGAGTTGAGTCCTGATGATCAATATTGCATGTGTGTGTTTGCGTTCACACCTTAATGTGCATCTCAGTGGCTCTGTTCCTTCCTCACCCCCCTTCCTTCACCCAAGGTCTAATTAAAACAAGAATGTACCAGCCTGCCTTTTGCTCTGTTTCATCTCCTGATATTTTTATGTTAAATCCACCAAGGAAATCTCCTGAAGTCTTTGAAGTCTTAGGGTGTGTGAATAAAGATGTCACAACGGTAGACACAGGGCTTCTTAATGAGGACAGAAGATTTGATGTCAGAACACTTCAGTGCCCAAAGGAAAGAGATGCTCTCCAACAAGCTCTCCCTTTCCTTCCCTTTATTTTCTGTATTCTTGCTGCAAGGGCCTATTTTTTTTTTCTCTTCCTATATTTTTTATTCTCTCCCCACCTTTCAAGGAGGATGGGGAAAAATGAGAGGAAATGCAGGGAAAACGTGCAGTTTTACCAATCCTGTTGTTTTTTCACACTGCTGTTTCTTATTTTATCTTGGTACCCTATGAGGTACCAGCCCCATCCTGACTGTCCTGGGTTCAGCAGCAGCAGTCATTTTTCTCCTTCTTAGTAACTGGTGCAGTGCTGTGGGTTTGACTTTCAGCCTGGGAACAGCGCTGATAACACCGATGGTTTTAGTTGCTGCTCAGTCATGTTTACTCTGACCAAGGACTTTGTGAGTCTCATGCTCTGCCAGAGAGGAGGGGAAGCTGGGAGGAAGCAGAGACAGACACCTGACCCAAACTAGCGAAAGAGGTATTCAATTCCATACCATAGCACGTCATGCCCAGTATATAAACTGGGGGCAGTTACCCAGAAGGGCTAGATCACTGCTCGGTTGGGCTGGGTATCAGTCGGCAGGTGGTGGGCGGTTGTATTCTCTTCCCTTGTCATTTCCCTTATCATTATCATTATCAGTATTGGTGGTAGCAGCAGTGGTTTGTGTTATACCTTAGTTACTGGACTGCTCTTGTCTCAACCCCTGGGAGTTACATTCCCTCATTTCTTCTCCCCATCCCTCTGAGAGCTGGGGGCAGTGAGCGAGCGGCTGCGTGGCTGAATGGCTGACTGGGTTTAAACCATGACACTGACACATTCTGCCTCCTTCCCAATCTGGCCCAAGATTACAGACCCTCCCTCTGCCTCTGTCTCTCTCTCAGTTCAGACTCAGGCAAGGAATGTTTATCCTTATTGAGAGGAGTTTTGCTTGAAAGAGTCCCCATTAAGTCAAAAGTTAATTTAATACAACTGAGAGCAACATCTGATCCCCAGAGTACAAAAGTCATTACCACAAGCCTGGTCAGTGGCAGCACTCCTTGGGACCTCAATGTATTTGAGCTGATCTATGTTTGCTTTGAATTTGCCTGCTGGACCCTTACCCCTATTGCTTTCTCCTGTAGCATCTGAGAAGCTTTTAAAATCATGGGTCAAATAGAAACCAAAGGAACTATCCCATCCCATCATTCTCCACCCTGTGTAACCAGCAGAACAACAGGATGCCATTAAGGCAGGGCTGGACATCCTCTGGGGTATGTCAGCTTTATGGTGGAGAAAGTTTCCAAGTTCCATGGGAAGAAAGCACTTCCTACACATGGGAAATACCAGCTGGAGCCAGGCATCCCCCCTATTGGGGTGTGTTGTCCTCTGAGGGAACTGAGTGGTTGTCTTGTTGCTGATGTCCCAGGCAGGATCTGGGTCACACAATAACTTGTCATTACTAAGCAAAACCCCACTCTCAAATCTGAGATCCCTCCTTTGTGCATTGTCCTTAGATCTGGACACAGCATCCTGGTTGAAGGCCATTCTGGCTTTTCCCTGTTTGTCTCCCAGCATGATGGGTTTCATGCTGGGTCCCCCCCATGTCCTTCCCTTCTGTAGGACATTAGAGAATCTCTTTCTCCCATCATTTCTCTGCAGGATCTTATTCCTCATCTTCACAGCATCTGAGCATCATCCACCTTACTCAGCACAATCAATGCAGAGATCTAGCATGTCCAATGCAATCCTCATGGGGAGAGGGCAGTGTCAGTGGCAGGGAATGCTGCCTTGGTGCTGGTTTATGTATGTACAGGCTCCTGCTGTCACCCCCTGCACCAGTGAGCACCTGAAGGGCTGAAGCTTTGAAGCCTCTGACTGAAGTCCTTGTCTTTGTGAAGATGAGGGGGAGAACTTTCTGGTTTGAAGTACAGAAAGCAAAGGTTGGTGCAATGCTATGAACGTAACCCAGTGGATGCAGAAGCCAATTTAGGTCCTAAGGATGCTGTTTGTGTACTTTCTCGTTAAGCTCAAGCATAGCTGGAGTTTTTGCTGCAAACCTCTGAATTTCAAGCTCAGAATGAGTCAGTCACAGAGTGCTGAAATATTTAAGAGCTTTTTTCACTCAGGAGCTGGATTTATTGACACCAAACAGGCTGTATCATTTTTCACCTCAGAAAACCCTGATGTTTGGTGTTGAGAGTGATGATGATGATTGTTTGAAATTAGGCTCTTTGCATTGATTGACCACATCTGCTCAGTTCCATCCTTCTTAAATCAGGCACAATCTTCCTTCCCCTTCAGGATTCGTCCTCAAAGGCTATTGCCTTCTAGCCCCATCGGGTGATGCTAATACATTTTAATAGGGATGTGGGAGCACACTCACCTCCTCAGTTTGCACCTTGAGTCAATCATCCAGGCCTGTGGCTTTGTGGTCCTACTGCTGGCAGATGGCTGGAGGAGGGAGGTGAGCTGGGACAGCCCATCCTGCATGCAAAGGGGCATGGCACAGCATGGTCTGCAGGTCCCAGGTTGTAAAGTACCTGTGCAGGGGTAGGATGGGTGGTCTCATAGCAAGTGACACATAGCAAAGTGTGTGCTTCTGCTTTGCTGTTCTGTTCAGAAGGGAAGGTGGGCACTCAACCCTTTCCTTCCCCCTCAAAGGAAATCACAGCAATCCTTTTTTACCCCCTCTTATCTCAATAAAACATAGTGCATAAACTCACATGACTGTCCTTACTGGTGTCTATTGCTCACAGGGGTGGAGTTTTGTGCTGGGAAATACAGGAGCACAAACTGAGCTCAGACCCTTATGGTTGCTGCTCAGACCTGCTGCAGCAATCGGAGGTACACACCATTTCTCTGCCAGAGGATGCAGCCCCCGAGGCAGAGATTTGGACAAGGTGTTTCTGCCTATGCTGTGATCCTCTCCCTTCCCCAGACACTGATTTAGCACCAGCCCCTACCCTGGCACCAGAAGTTAAGGCAGCAGCAACAGCAGCAAGTGCTCCTCCCAGGCAGAAGGACAGGAGATGGCTGCATTGGAAGCTCTGCCAGAGCAAAATGAGCCCCTTTCTGCATGTGGAGCTCAACTCACTGTCATGCTCTGGCCTTAGACCAGGGCTCTGACTTTGCAGTGCTCAAGAAGGTGCAAATTCAGCAGAGTATGGGGGGGCTGGCACATTTTCAGTGGGTGTTAATGAGTCTGATGGGTGTAAGCAAAGAGCTCAGGTGGCCATGTAGTTTTATCTGTTCAACCAGCTCTTTGGTAGGTAGGAGAACCATGAAAGCCTGGCCTGTAAACCCAGCAAAATCCCAGTTTCCCAGAGATTTCTGAACCTGGTCTCTGGATCTGATTATCCTTCAAATCAGACAGCACTTGTTTAAGTGACCCAGACTCCTACCACTGTTATAATGACTGCACTGATTCCACTGTTGGACAGAGGATTAAATCCTGCTCAGGTTTAAGGTCACCTCTTCTGCTGGACTGTGTGAAGCCATCTGGTCTTTGTGCCACTGACCTTTGTGAGCCCACATTAATTCACAGGGCCTGGTGAAAGAGCTCAGAACCCGCTTTCTGCAGAGCCATGAGTCACTGCTGGGAGCTGGATGGGTAATGAGAAAGCTGTTCAGATCGTTGTGAATTCCAGCTCTTCATGAATAAATCGCTGCTCGGGTCCAATCAGATTGTTGCCTGTGAAATTCCCTGCCTATTACTTTGATCCTGTTTGTCTGAATCTCTAATCTCCCCTGCACTGCCAGCCAGAGCACTGCCACAGCCCCAGTTACCAGCTATGGTTTGTGATTTGTGCCATCAACCCTCTCCACTCTTTCCTTTGCTTTTCCACTTGGGCATCTTTCTCCAAGGTCACCCTGTACATGAGCAAGCCCTGACACTGACTTATAATAAACCCATGGGGTTCAGCATCTCCAACCCACCCCATCTAATCCAGAGCTTCTCAGTGGTACACGTGCCTGGCTTGCACAACCTGAGCTACAGCCAGCCCTGTCAGTGACTGCAGGAGCACGTCTGCCAATGCACAGCACCAACAGCTCATGGCAATCACTGATGGATGCTGATTTGAGAGTGTGCTGGGTTCATCCTGGCTGGGTACCAGATGTCCATTGAAGCTGCTCTGTCAGCCCCCTCCTAAACTGGACAGGGGGGAGAAAATACAATGAAAGGAACATAGGTTGAGATAGGGATGGGGAGAGATCACTCCCCAGTTACTGTCATAGGCTTGACTGGGGGAAATGAGTTCAATTTATTAACAAGCAAATCAGAGTAGGGCAATATATAATATATATTTTCATAATATATATTATATATATACTATTTTATATTATAATATTTAATATTATTATAATATTAAAATATTATTATAATACATAATATGTATTATGTATATAATATATATTTAAAATATAAAATATAATATTAAAGAAACAAGCCCTAAACCTTTAAATCCTTCCCTCACCCCTCCCTTCTTCCCAGACTCTACCCTGGGGTCTGCAGAGCAGTTTCTCTCACCTATTCCATTGCATATAGCTCTGGCTGCAGTTACTAGGGGTTTTATTCCCCCTTCTTAACTATGTTATCCCAGAGGTGCTGCCACTGTTGCTTATGGCCTTTGCCAGTGGTGGGTTTGTCTTGGAGTCAGCTGGCATTTGCTTTATTGGCCATGGGGGAAGCTTCCAGCATCTTCTCTCAGAAGCCATCCCTGTAGCCCCCCTGCTACCAAACCTTGCCATGCAAAACCAATACAGAGGGGTTTCTGCATGCACCCCTCTGTCACCAGAGCCTCTGGGAGGGAAGTTATGCTTCCAGTGGCATGGGTAGGAGGGAGTTCAGGACAGAATGCTGGCAAAAGGAGCTTCCCACTACATACACTACAGCCCCATGCTGCATCTCATACCCAGAGCTAGGCAGGCAGAATCCCAGCCTGGTTTGGGTTGGAAGGGACCTTAAAGCTCATCCAGTTCCAACCCCTGCCACGGGCAGAGGTCACTTTCCACTAGAGCAGGGTGCTCTAAGCCCTCTCCAACCTGGCTTTAGGAAGGAATACATGCATCACACAGCACTTAGCCTTTCCCTCACCTGGAGCACAGTAGCACAGTCACCACAGTAGCACAGATGCCATCAACCTGCTCCAGTCTGATCTGCTGAACTTCACAGGGCCCTTTGGTACTCACAAAAGGACCCCAAACCCACCAGAGTTCCTTAATTCACCCTGGGAAGTGTTTTCCTTCTTGATCTATTGGTTTACTCTGCTATTTCCAAAGGTCTGTCAGGCAACCACAGAGGATTTCCACTAAAGGTTTCCATGTGGCCAGTCATGTGGCATGCAGAAAGAATAGCAAATAGTTGAACTGGATGAGGATGTCAGCCCTTTGAGCTGGCCTCTCCATCCTTATCAACAGCATCCCTAAGGATGGGAGATGCTTTCCAACCAAAAGGCTCCCTGCCAGTGGACATTCAGTGTGGGAAATCCCATTTGGCATCCTCCTGCCTCAGGAGCCTCTTGCTTTGCTTTCCCCCTCCCCTGAAGTGTGACACTGGTGGGAAGTGGGATACACACTTCCCTTGGCTGCATGACTGCAACGCATTGGTTTGGATGGGAAAAGCTGTCAGGGATACGGATGGGAGATCAGAAGTCAGGGTCCCTGTGGGAATGACCGGTGACCTCTGTTATTGGAACAGACATAAATGCAAGTGGCCTTGATTGCATCATTTATAATTAAGCAACAACATTGACATGAAAATAAATAATAGGAATGGGTCTGAAAGGGATGGGGAAAGCTGAGTTATTCAGGGCTGAGCATGCTGCTTCCCTTCTCATGTGCCCCTCTGTAACTGTATAGCTCTGAAGAAGATAGCCCAGAGCCAAAGGTTACCATATCCCATATTCTTCCTCCTGTCTTGTCTGATCTTTGTCTCGGTAAGAATAGCTGCTGGGCTACTATTTGGGGATTTTGACCTACAATTTCCTTCCAAAACTGAATGACTGGATGTTAGCGAAGGGCTGAGGTGTCACAGCAAAGAATCTCATCATGCACAGTGCACTTATCCGGAGATGGAGTTTAAAGGTGATTAAAGCATCTCAAATTCCTTCCCTGCCTCTAATGCCTCTCTGTGTGTTTCTGATACTAGGGTTGCTCATATAACCTTTGCCATCTGCAGCGTGGACACCGAGGAGAGTCTGTATCTCAGACTCCATGTGAACAGACTTTCAGATCCCAGACCAAAGGACACCCGCTGTGCTTCCTAAGGGAGCTGGGATGCACCTACCCTTAGATCTCTCCAGTCTTCCCAGGATCTATGAAAACAGGTGAAGGAGAAACATTTACCAGGCTTTGAAGTATGTGGAGCAAACCACAGCAGTGCCCCTTGTATGCATAGAGTGTAGCTGAAACCAGTTGCATCCTGGGTGAATGCTTTCAAAGCAGCAACAGATTTGGAGCAGAGGGGATGTGTCCTTAGGCAGTGTATCAACAGCCACAGGTTATCCAATGTCCTTTGATACTGTGGCTGAGCATCAGTGTGCCAAGCTCTTCTAGCAAGAGCTTCTTATAGATGGTGATGCTGGGATCAGGCGAGCTGGCAAAGCTGGTGTGTGCTCAGCACAACTTTGCATCCCCTTCTCCCTATAGATTCTGCCATCATGTGAAGTACCCGCAGTGGCACTGCAGGCCAGGCCACCTGTGTCTGGGCAGTTACCTCCAAGCTCAGATGAGGTTTGGCCACACAATTGGGGTGGGAGGGGTGAGGGAAACGTGGCTTCCACCACGGTATGAAAAGGAATTGCATGGAATGAGCATCTCCTTTGGAAGTCCCCTGTGTGTAACTGAGTGATTTACCCTCTGCTGTGACCTCAGAGCAAGCATCTTGCTGACACTGGCATCTATGTGAGGATTGAAACAAGAAACCTTGCAAAGGGAAACCAATGCACTTCAATCCACAGTCAGCTCCAGTAAGCATTGCTCGGTGTGGAAGAGGACTTTAGCATCACTTTGCGTTGCATTGCCACTTGTGCCTGAAGTTACTGGGCTGGAAATACTCTTTGAAAGCAAATGCACTGTCTGCCTCTTCCATGCATGTGTTTCCTCCCACATGGCATGACCAGTTTCCCACTCCTTGTCTTGGCTCTGTTCTGCAGAACTCCTGCCAGAGGCTGACCCAGCCGAAATCTCTGTTTCCAGCTCTGCTGAGTGAATCACAGCACTTCAGCTTTTCTGTTGCTGCAGCTTTGTCAGGAGCAGAATCCTTCTCCTTGTTTGTTTAAAACCTCACTAAGTGCAGAAGTGATGGACAGTGACCCATGAAGTTCAAAGCAGCAGCACTTCCTGGAGGATGTTTCACTTGTGGCAGTCAGTGGTTACCCTGACTGATGTTCAGAACAGGAGTTTGACTGCCTTCCATGTAGGAAATGTGCACATTGCCAGCTCCTCATCTTGCTTACATCTATATCAACCTGCTAAAAATACCATTGGCTGCAGCAACAGCGCAGGATGTGGGCCAAATGCCGTTCATTGCACCTGATCGTTCCTGCTTCCAACACAGTGAACAACCCCTGCTTCAAACCCCTGCCTTCTCATTCTCCTCTCCTCTTTTGGCAGCCTGTGTGGATGAAACAAGGAAGTTTCCTGCTAAGCTTTTTGCTTCCTTTCCTCTAACCTTATGCAGCTTCTGGAAGGCTGGTTCAGGCTTTCTACAGTGCACTGCTATTCCCCTAAGATCTACAAGTGGAATGGTCATGTCAGGATGACATTTCTCACTCTGAGAATGAAATAAGCAGTATTCCATGTTCTTTATATGGTGAGCAGAGCCTCTGGTGCCTGGCCTGCGGTTAATTCCAGGGTTAACCAAGTCATGGAAAAGATATTCTGGGACAATGCAGAAGATTCCTCACTTGGATGGGATGAGCAATCTTTCTGTTGTAAATACAGTGTCACGGGGCAGACAAACAGCTCTCTCTGTCTCTGTCGCTCTGTTCTGCTGTGGGTCAGCAGCACAATGTTGATCAGTGCAGTGATGGAGCAGCAACCCACCTCTTTGTGACCAGAGTGGTGTTGGCAGTCTCTGGCCCAGTATGGAGCACATGGAACTCCAGTGAGCCCCCGTGCCCTAGAGGCAGTCACTGAGGCTTGACATGAGCCATCCACAAGTGGCACTGATGCCTCCATCCCACTGTGTGTGATGCGCATCTCTTTTCCCAAGTGACAGGCCCTTTGGGAAGACTGGCTGCCCTTATAAAAGCTGGTTTTAGTGACAGAGGTACTCCCTTCTGCCCACCTCTACCCTCCGGAGTCCACTTACCAGCTTCCCAACTTTCCCCCTTGCTGGGCTGGTCTGATTTCTCCTGATTCCTGCTCCTCCTCATCCCTCCCCACTTCCCTCCACGGCTGCTCCATCCTCAAGGAAGCGCAGTGCTCATTCACACCCAGCCTCGCAGCCTGCAAGACTTTCTGCAAGTTGCAGGGATGACTTTTCCTTGTTATTTATTCCTCAAGTCAGCTCATGTCACATTCAGGAGCGACGTTGCCTATTGCCTCTCACAGCCAGCATCTACCTTTTGCTTAGAGCCTATGTACAGCCAGGGAGCGGTGATGGGTGTGCGCACAGCACTGCTAAATTAGCTGGTGCCTGAATGGCGTTGACAACCTCTTGTTACTGCTCACATTGCTTTCCACTTGTGCAGTCCATCACGTTAATGGGGGGAGGAGCCACACTGAACCTTCTGGCTCCAGATTCAGAGTCACTAGCCCCTTCTTTACACCTTCAAGAAGTGCAAAATGTGCACTTGGGAAGCTCAGGAATGCCTCAAGGTCTGTGTGTCTGGTGTGGGTAAGTAGCATTCAGCATTACACCATTGAATACTGGATGCTATAGCCAAGAAGCACGTAGGAGTGCTTGCAGGAGGTGCTTACCCACCTCCAAGGAGGGAGGAGGAGAAGAAATCTTGTGACTGTCTTATAGCTACATCTGGAGCAGTTCCTATAAGCCCCATTTGGAGGGTTTATGAGCCCGGAGTTCCACAGGGGCATAAAATCACAGACTGGTTTGTGTTGGAAGGGACCTTAAAACTCATCCAGTTCCAACCTCTGCCATGGGCAGAGACCCCTTCCACTGCAGCAGCTTGCTCCAATCCCCTGTGTCCAACCTGGCCTTGAACACTGCCAGGGATGAGGCAGCCACAGCTTCTCTGGGCACCCTGTGCCAGCGCCTCAGCACCCTCACAGATGCTGAACTAACGTAGCTTGAAGCTTGTAGCTTGACTTTGGTCTTAAGGGTCTGTATGTCCATATGAACCCAAACACAACTGCTGTCCCCTATGGGCATCTCTTCTGAGTGCAGTAGAAGGGGAGAATCCCCTCCCTTGACCTGCTGGTCATGCTGTGGGGATGCAGCCCAACAGTAGCCTTTGAGCAAAGGGTACATAAAGGGGGAGGAAAAGCAAGAGGAGGAGTAAACCCACTCAGAATTGTGTAGTTTTGCATCCCGATGGCCTCAGGGGCTTGTGTGCACCGCTAAGCTCCGGGCACCCAGCACAGCTACCCCACACTGTGCACACTGGGGGTAAAATCCTATTGCAGATCTAGAACGTGCCTCATAGAGCTGCTGCTTTCCCAAATGCCTCCTTTGGAACTGGCCTTGTAATCTGGTAGGAGTTGATCCTTTATATCACTTCTTTCAAATTGCCTTCTGCTCATCAGCTGTTCCTTAAGAGATGAACAGCCCCATCTCCATGGCCTATCCTGACCTGCTGGTGGCTCTGAGGAGCTGCCAAGCGGAGGGCTCTTTTCTTAGGGATTGGGGGGGGGGGATGATAGCTTTAGGTTTCCAAGTGCTTCCTGAACTTGTAGGATGAAAGGCACTGGAGCAATGTGAAATATTAGTGGTATTTTAAGCACACGTGTGGGTGTGTAGACACAATTAATTTTCCTTTTTATAGGCCTACATGGAATATCTCCATCTCTGAGGAAGACGCCTCTATCGATGGAGCGTTGGCATCCCAGAGGAGGGCACCGCTCTGCTCATGGTAACAGCAAATGCCATGGAAATTAACAGCACAGGAATTCTGCTGTGGTCAGACTGTGTCAGCTCCATAAATCCTGGGAGGTGTGAGAGACAACAGGCTCGGAATCCCTCCGTCCTTCCCACCCTGAAACACTTCATTCCTCCGTGTTAAACGGTAGCAGTGGGAAGGGATTTTTGTCATGGTAGTCCCCCAGGATCAGAGAGGAGCTGATGCCACTTGGAAATAGGATTAAACAGCACAGGGGCTGCGAGCCTGCATTCACACAGGCAGAGCTCTCTGGCTGGGTATTGTTATTGACACACTGCACCTTAATGGCTATAATGTCAATGGGCACTTTGGGACCTTTACTCGTGGATTATTAATGCATTAGGCTGCAGGTTTGATGGGTTATTGTGTTAAGAGTGGAGGGAGTGGATGCCTGCGGTGTATGGGCAGCCTAAGGATCTTCTTTAATCAGGGCTGTGGTGTACATTGAGAGCTGCACTGTAGATGTCTCGTTTACTGCTCTGTCGTGCCTGCTCTCAGCAAGGGGGATCTCACTGCGGCTTAGAGGACAGCATGGAAAAAATGACACCATCAGAGAGGAAAAGGGATGGTCCAGAGGAAGGAAGCGATGGTCCTGTCCGTGGCTAGGGAAAGGCACATTGCTGTCCTGGCCTGGGGGAGGGGATTGTTTCCTGGCGCTGGCCACTGATACCCTGCAACATGAAGATTAATTGGCTCTTTATGTTATTGTTAGCAACTGCAGGTGCTGCTTTTCTATGTATAAATGTGCTGCTCTCCTCGCCAAGGGCTCAGCCCAGCACCAGTCCTCCTCTGGGACTGCAGGGAGAGCGACTTTCTCACACTGCTTCTCTGCCTGAGAGCAAATGTCACAGCCCAGGCCTGGACACAAGTGGAGGGGTGTCCCCAAAGCCTTTGAAGGTGACGGGAACTGCAGGTGCCCAGTGCTGCTCAAGGGCCAGATCCTGCCCCTTTCAAAGGGCCTTTTGGAGCTCGCCGTGATTTGCAGGGGAAAGTGATGCAGGTGTAACCATGCTCTGGCTGATCTTCCCTAGGTAAATAGGATATGTATGTTTGCCAAAGCCTATTTGACAAGACAGGGTGGTTAACTCTGCAGATGAAGTGGAAAGGGCAGAATAACATGTTCAGATGCTGTGTGAAGCACTGACTGCTGTGCTGGTGGAGCAGGGGAAGAAGGGGGATCCTGAGAGCAGCAGGGCAGGAGCAGAGAGGATGTGCAGGACATTGCACAGCTGGAAGTGTCCTCTCTGGTGTTTTAACAGGTCAGGCTGTGAAGGGCTCTTAACAGCAGCTCTGGGTTCATTTCTGGCAGCAATTGCCATCTTCCTTGTAATCACCACTGCTCCATTACGTGGAGACCTGGAGAAATTAGCCTGAAACCAAACTAGCTATTGGGTGATAGAAACAATAATCAGGCAGCAATGGAAACAAAACCCATATCACAGCCTTTCCTTCTAGCTCTAATGTATGGGCTGCAATGGCACGAAGACAGGGAGGAACCTGAACCCACGGGGTTTGCTGCCTCTCCATAACTCTAGAGGGCAAGAGATGCCATTGATCGAGAAGGGAAGTTTCTGACATGCAAACTTCTGTCCCTGCACTTCAGGCCCATGTCTTTCATTTTCTCCACTCCTCCTTCTCCCAGCTTCCTATCTGAAGGAGGCAAAGAAACCCCTGCATATCCTGACAATGCTGACTGCAGTTTGACTTTTCATCATGTCATATCTGGGCCATGGGAAGGCCCCTGCTTTTATTGTGTGACGACACGGAAATTACCGAGTAATTACAGGATTATGCAGCACCTTGTAAATTAAATGTTACCTCTTTACCTTTTATAGAACAAAAAAATAACCATGTAATTACCTAGTGAATTAAGCTGTTAAGGTCTCCTGGTAATTATACATGGAGTCAAGAGCGCCGAGTTCTGCTGGTGGTTACAAGTAAAGAATTATCTTCCATTTTCAAACATATGTTGCCGTTGGATCCTCAAGCCTGCACATTTCCATTTTAATAACACTATGGCCTGCCCAAATGAGAAGAGGCATATGTCTCCCATCTGAGTGTGCAAATAGAGTGAACATGTATATATAAAATAGATTGGACATATGCAAAACTGACCCTGGTTCAGACCAGAAAAATGGGATACCAGCAGAGGTAAAACGTGATCAGTTGGATGATAACGTTTAGAATGATGTTTGCTTTCCCAGCACTGGAAACTTGTTTTCAATGTGCTGCTATTCTTAATGTACACGTGATTGTGTTTTGAAAGCAGACAATGAAACCACCTATCAGGGAGCTCTGTTCCCCAAGGGAAGCTCAGGACTTGCTGTGTGTAGCTGGCTTTTACCATGTATCCTAAAAGAAGAGATGACTCTGCTGTCAGGAGACCCCCAAACCAAACACATTGGTGATGTGAGCTTGGTGGATGCTCCTGGCTCAGGTGGGGAGGTTTTCCCATTGGCTTTTGCTACTAATAGCACAGAGCTCTCAGGTGTGCTGGTCTGGACCACCCCTTCCAGAGGCAGTCAAGGAGAGGCATAGCACCAAGGAGCTTCAAAAGGAGAAGGGTTAGAGAAGAACAAGCCTTACTACAAGGCAGCAAATGCTTGTTCCTGTCAAAGTAGCTGCACGGAACATGTTTCCCTGCCAGGGATTTGGGTCACTGCAGTGGTCATTGAATGTGGAAAGAGCAGAGCAGAGACCATCCAGCCTGCTCTGACCACACCAGAGGGGAGAGCTCCAAGACACCAAGCAAGCAAGAGGGGGAGGCCATCGGATCAGTGACTGCAGGTGCTAAGGTGGTCAGTTTTTTACTGGACATGAGGATCATTGGCACATGGGAATTGCCTCTTTTGTTCTATATAACCTGTGTCCTTAGCTGGCTAAAAGTGTCCTTTTGTGATGTAAGATTTATGGGGGGGAGGAGGGGTTAATTGTTCTGCATAACTCTCTTCCTGTGTAAGTTTTAACACAAGCAGTCCAAAGTTTCGGGTTTTCTTGTCCTTTCTTCAATTCTCCTATTTTCACGTTTTTTAGGGACACATTTCCAAGAACTCTCAATGAACTTTAATGATGAAATAATAACTGGCATCAATGTCCTTTCAGATTGATAACAAGCATTTTTGTAGGTCCTAATCCCAGATTCTTTGGCTTCATAGTTTTAGATTCCTATAGCTGAAAAATGGGGTGTTACAATATGGCCAACACTATCTGAGAGGTATGGGATGTTCACCTTTCAGTGTTGGGCATGTGTGTGTTTACTGGCTGTAACTTACTGGTGTTATGTGCATTTACTGGCTAGTTTTATAACTTGCTTTGAAATACGTAGCATGTTATATATAGAGATATCCACTTCATTAATCATGGGAGAAAACAGAGGACCAGGACAGGAAGGTGGGCTTTTCTTTGCATGAAGCTTAACGCTGGCATTTTACCTCTGTTTCTGCACTATCACAGACCCATTTCCCCCTACAAGTCATACCCAGCCCAAACAGGAATTGCTGCAGGTACAAAATGAATTGAAGTAAATTATCTTCTCATCTCTTTATTTTGCATTTTCCCCTCTTTGGTTTCAACCTGATCAGCAGTTCTCTGTCATGCTGTGGTTTGTAGTGTTTAAATCCTGCTGTAATGCTGCATGCTGAACATGCATTCACTTCAAAGAGTCATTTAGATCCCCTGGGAAGCAGGTAGTCTTTGCTGTAGAGGTGCAGGGGTGTTTTGGTGCAGAATTGCTTTTCTAGGTGTGTTTATTGCAGGATTCCTCCCCACCCCCCCTTATGTCCATCAGTTTTACCACTTTGTAGCTGCAGTCTGGTGAATATTAAAAAGCACCATTTGGGATTGGATCAGAAAATAAAGGGGGGGGGAAGAAGTCACGCTCCATCTCATTCCTAGTCTCTTGCGTAACATCCCTTCATCCTGACACAGATTACTGCTAGCATTGTGCTTGCCCAGTTCCTCTGCCTTAATAGCCTTACGTCTCATTCCAAGTGAGATCAAAGAGAGGAAAGTACCAAAGGGCTTACATTCAATTAACAGGAAAGGGGCAGGCGTTGTATGTGCTCAGCAGAAGCTCTGATTGCAACAAACTGCTGACTGCATATCATGTACTATCACTATCAGCATGTGTAACACCAGCCCTTTCCCTGCCAAGCTGAAAGGTGGTCTGGAGAGGCAAATGGCATCTTTTGTGCTCCTCCTGGCTGTGCTGGGATGGAGGGGCCCATGTCCTTTCACAGGGATGCTCTGCAGGAGGAGGGGGCTCTACCTCCTGCCCTATGTGGGGCTTTAATTAGAGCTGCAGATGGGAAACTCTCTGTCAGCCCTTGACCGATGGATGGACAACTTGAATTTTTAATGCTGAGTGATTTCCCACTGCTCTCCACATGGATCTCGGGGTCGGAGGCTTAGCCTGTGGCAGTCAGAAGTCCCAGGGCAAAAGCTGAGACTTTGGGCCCTTTCTGTATATTCAGTGTATTACAATGAGATAAAGCCCCTCTCATTCTCACAGAATAAACTCTCTGCTTTTCCCTCCTCCAGGTGTTTGTGACATTAGGAAAAGCTGGGTGTCTCGGGGGTAGCTTGTGATTAGGATGCATCTGGGCCAGTCTCTGCCATGGGAGGCAGGATCCTGAGAAGATGAGTGTGGCAGTCTGGTTTTACCATTTTCTCATTTCTCCTTGGGAAAAGCAGGAAGGAAAGGTACAAAAGTAGGAATTAGATCAGAATATGGGGGGGGGGGGGGGGGGGGGGTAAAGAATTTACAGCCTAAAAATAGTAGGGCATGGACTCAAGGATTTTACCTTGAAGTGAGAGCAGATCCCATCCACTACACACTCGGTGCTCATTGCTGTTAATTACAGTTATGTCACATCCTCGTATTTCCCAGGGTTCTGTGTATGAAGTTTGGGAAGGACTCAAGTTCCTGGCTTTGAATTACTGCTGGAATTCTCTTTTAGCATTATATTTCAGAGCTCAGAAACAGCCTGGATCACTGTTTGTATGAAACCCTGTATTAAACCCCTCAGCTGATTGTTGAGATAACCCGCAGCCAGAGCTGTCTGAATTGAGGTGACCTGGTTACATCTGTGTACATCACTTTACTTCTAATGCAAACCTTGCCGAGCAGGAAGTTCCTGCCACACACATACAGAACCAAATCTGTTCCTAGGGATTCAGTACCTGCTGTTGCCGGGAATGGTATCATCTCCTTTAACCTAGTAATGCTCTCTGCATGACTGTGGGAGATGACCACTCCACATGTTGCTCACAGGTTAACAGCGCTATAAAGAGCACAGCTGGTCAGTGGAATCAGAGAGCATTGGAAAGGTCGGAGCATGGGAGTGCTGCAGAGGCTTCCCTGTAAATGAGAGTAGCCTGTGACCTTCACTTAACCCATACTTTAAATGATTGCAAATTAAGTTGGGCGACTTAGCCTGAGCTCTAAAACCCTAAATGAATTGAAAGATGGAACTACATCAAACAGCTTTCCATCAGTGTCGGGCAGTGTTCTCTGGCACGCGTATTCCAGATAGACATTGCTTTCTGTGAGCCTTACTCACCCACTGAGCTATATTCAAATAAAGCCCATTAACTTCACCGGTGCTGAATGACATACATGCATTTGTACCCTAATGCAGTCATCCCCTTGAACACAGGCTTATCCAACTGGAGATCTTTTCTATGAGGTTTTTTAATCTTCTTGGCTTATACAGGACTTACAGGTATAATATATGGCGTTTGCATAGCAGTCAGAGCCAAGGGCTTCGGCGCTGTAAATCCATCACCTGCTTTCCATCAGCCAATTGTCTGCACACTGATACTCATGTCAAAGCTTCCTTTGGCTTCAGAAGTCATTTTTCACTTCATCCAGTCTCCGGGGGTCTAGGGACCAAATGCCCACCAGCAATTAAATATAATGATAAAGCAGAAGAGCTCTGTAGCAAAGCATCCCGGCACACTCCTCATCTCGGGGCTTCTCAATCTCCTCCATATGGTGACAATAGAGCAAGAGCAGAGGTGAGGATCAGTGGTCTTCAGGGAGATCTGGTGCATGGGGCTCTCTGTGCCCAGGAGCAGCAGAGCCAGTGGCACATCCTCCATCCTTCCTAATAATGAATGGCGTTTAGTCTATTCATGCAACGAGAGGAGTCCTGCCCAATGCATGGGCTTGCACAACACTCTCAGCTGTTCTTACTGGTGTTCTTTGATGTGGCCTTTATTTCTTTCATTCCCTGCATACCTGCCTGGCCCTTTCTCATTTCACAGCAACAAATGTGAAAGCAAACCCATTGCCTGAGCTGCAAACCCAAAAATTCCCTTTTCTCCCAGCCCCAAACAGAACCTGAAGCAAAAAGACACCTTCACAGAAACACCCCCCAAGTTCTTCAATCAGTAAGAACACAATTTTTCATGAGTTTAGCTGCCATTGAGGCAGGGCAGTGGTGCTGTGGAAATGGTGTGTGTCCTGTGAGCAACCCACATTTATTCAGTGCCATGGTCAAGAAATGGCTGCTCAGTACCTGATATACTGGCCAAGAGGATACTCTACTTTCTGAATTCCCATGGAGATGGTCTGATTTCCATAGCAACTGGATTCTCTCTCTTGCCTTTCCCTTTAACAGGTAGAAACACACTTACATCCTGAACATGCTGGATTGTTCCAAGTATTATTGTGGGTTTGGGTGCCAGTGCACTCTCTGGACAATGTGTTCAAATACAGGCACCTTAATTATCATTTAATCCACCTTTAGAATCGGTGGTGACATTGTCTTCCATCCGCTCTTAAGATGCGTTGTGATGAGAGCTTGCTTTCTCCTCTTGTTCTTTATCATTGTTTCAACTGTATATTGGACAACCTGCAATGCAGGGTGATGGCTGTTGACAAAAGCTCTTGGGAGAAAGAGAACATCGATAACAGCAGCTACCAGCAATATCCACAATGCATGGGATGTATTTCTAGAGAGAGGGCTTGGTTCAATCTCTGATTGAATCCCAGAGATGGATTAACAATTCGTGCTATAATTCAGCGTGTCAGAGAGGAGATCATGTCAGCAGTAAGTATATACATTATTTGTCACCTCTTTGTTGAGGCTTTTAATGGTTTCAGGTTTTGATTTTAGATGCTAACTTGAAGTGTCCTCTTCAGGTCTGTCCTTCCTCAAGTACATCTCACTGCTTCTCCTCTGCAGACTGAAAGGAGTACAAAGGGAGATGGTTTAACTGGGGAGTTTCTTACAGCCATTGTGAAGGGATTCCTAAGGAATAACATGTGGGAGCCCTGCAAACCATCTCCTCAGGGATCTGCTGAGGATGCAGACAGGACAAGGAGTCATGGGAATAGGCTTTTGGATAGTAGTAATGTCTCACATCAGTCTGATTCCTTAAGGAAGGGGGTGCCATTGGCATTGTGAGCTGGGAATTACAGGATATGAAAGATCAGGGCCTATACTGAAATTCCAGCATTTTTGTAGGTCCCTCGAGGGCACCAGGTTTATGGCAGTCTGGGATGCCTCAGTGATGGTACAAAAGCTTCTGCATTGCAATGGGTGATTGCACAAAGGGCAAGCAGGAGGAGGTGACAAATGCAGATCCTGTGTCCATCAGGATGGCTGAAGTTTGTGACTGGTATTCCTGGCAAGTGAAGCCAGTTGGGAATCCAGGAAGAAAAGCAAAGCCCACGAGGGACACATCAAATAAGCGCTGCTGTCAGAGGTGCTTCTTCTTCAGCCTCATATCGCAGGAATGCGGTGCCTGCACCAAGGATGAATTCCAGATACCCCTTTCACACAGCAGCCTGGCCATGCTTCAGTGCCAACTCTCCCTTAAGCATGCATTGCCCTGAATTGGCAATTAAATAGTGAGCTGTGGCAGCCCTGGATGCCGTAAGAGCATCCCGAGGTGCCCATTCACTGACCTCCTCTATGTTCTGAACTGTGTGAGTTTACACCCGAAATCAGCCTAAAGGATTGGCAGGTTCTTCTGTGTCCCCAGTTCTGACCTTACATCAGAGCTTACATTGGAAACCTCGCCACAATCTGTGGGCTGACATCCATCCTCCCCTCAGCTCCTGCAGGGCCAGGTAGGTGCCTGTCACCTCCCTTGTATTTTGCAGCCCCACTTGCACACAGATCCTTATTCAGCTGTACACACAAAGGGTTTCCCTGGCTCCCTGCTAGGAAAACATCCCTCTCTCTTTCCCTCACCTCCTTCCCTTCCTCTCCCCTCCCCAGCTGATGCTGAAAGCCATGGAGGGAAGCATAGCAAATTGAAATAAATGAGAGCAGAGGAAGAAAGGGGGAGGCAAGGATCGAGCTCCTGGTCCCTCTCCCGTCATCTGCCTTGGGGGCTGCAAGGATAGAAGGGGAGGGTGATTGATGATGAGGCCAGAGCTGGAGCAGAGCCTGGTCCTTGGTGGTGGCAGGAGCTTCATTGCCTGGAACCTTCAGAGCACTTAGTGCTGCCCCCGTGTCTGCCATGGGGAAAGGGATTGCAAAGACAGGGTGCAGGGCTTGGTGCTGGCACTGCAGCATCCCTTGAGCACGCCAGGAGCAAACCTAACCGGTCCCATGGGCTTCTTGGAGCCATGCCCAATAGAGGGCACTGATTTGTCAACAAATCTCAGAGGAAAGCAGCGTTTGGATAAGGAAAAGAGACGGGAAGGGCCCGGGCGTCCTCCTGCATTTTCTGTAGGAGGATTCCTTCGGAGCTAATGATGGACTGCTGCTTTTTCCACTTCCCCTGCCTCTCTTGAGAACGCAAACATCACTGGGAGGTGGGAGAAGTGGCTTCCCCTTCGCGTTCCCTGCAGGAGCAGATGGCCCCACAGATGATCCCTCCTTGCTTCCCTCTGTCGGTAGGAGATACGTAGCCTTGCTCCGAGAATATCATTCCTTGGCAAAGATGTCCCTGAGAAATAGCAGGGAGATTCCCTGTGCTGTGCTTTCATGCTTCTCCATCCTCTTTTCTTTATTACCTTCATTCAACTGGTAATGGCAAGGTGCAGAGCTGCAGATGTGTTTAGTTGCTTTGAAGACACGTGCGGTGCTTAGGCGATGCTGCCAATAGCCTGATCTCAGGGAAATCCCATAGGAATGACTGAAAACTCATGTCCTTCACCCGAGGGGCAGAACCCACCTTGCTTGAGGGCAGACCAGGGATGGAAACCCAGATTCATTATGGGACAGTGGTGTGTGTGCATGGGGAGGGGACAAACAGCCCTTGATGCTCTTCTTTCCCGTTGTCCCTGCTTCCCTTGCTCCCAGCTATTCCCACTCCTCCCCAGGTGAGACCAGCAGGGACAAGGCCCATTAGCAGCAACTCTGCTGCAATGTCTCTTTAAAGGAAGTGTCAGGAATAAAGATTTACCTGCAGATTTAGCAATACAATTATTATATGTTAATTAAACATGAAATGACACTTAAGAGCATATCCATTGCCTTAACAGCGACTCTCTGTAATAATAATAACACTTAGCACTTACATAGCTCTCTCCATCTATACAGAGCTTCACAAACATTAACTAAGGAATCCTCACAACCTCTGTGTGAAGCTAAAGAGGCTGCCGGCATGATGGGGAGGGGAAAGAGGGGATGTATCAGGGGAATAACCTCTTCTTGGCCTGCTGCTGCTTCTTGTCAGGCTGCTGAGGTTTTCATTCTCCCTCCTTCGTGTCAGCTTTCCCTTAAGTGTGCTTCGGTCCAGCACTGTATGGTGAGCAAGTTGCAAGGTGAAGAAGGACATTGGCAGGACAGTGAGGTGGTACCTGTGGCTGCCACTGCTGATGTTCTCCTGGCTCCTAGCACTGGGTTCAGAGTCCACATACAATGGCACCGAGTCCATAGCACCCAAAACTGCCTCCTGTTCCATCCCCTTTTCCTTAGGGCTCAGCAAGGGAACCTAAGAGGGTTTTTGCCTGAAGCTGGAGTGTTTTGAATGTGACTCTGAGAAACAAGATTCAGGCTCTGACATAACCAGCTGTGATATGAAGAAGTCCAGGTCTAGGACTGTAATAGTCTGGATTTCTGCAGATCACTTGTGGTGGAGCCATGCTTTGCCTTCAGGTCTCAGTGGGGAAGCCAAGAAGCCTCTCCTGAGCCTTCTTTGCTTCCCAGGAATAGGACTTTTGAGCTGAAAGCCCAGGTCTCCTCTGTAGGAGTCACCTGCCTCCTTGCAGATGTGCTTGCTCCACTCTCTCTGAGCTCCCTCCATGGTGACCCATCCTTCGAGACCACCTCTTGACCCAAGGGGGGTGACAGATGCTACACTAGGTCTGCCTTTCTTGACATAATTACATCATCCTCATTGCAACTGCCTGTGGCTGTGTGAGGTCTTTGCTGGAAGAGTGAGGAGAGAGACAAGGAAGAAACTTCATTCTCTCCACAAGAAGAAGAAATGGACCTGATTCTGCAGAAATCCCAGTGCCAGGCTCTGCTTTGCCTCTGCACTGGCTTTTAGGCAGCAAATTCCAGTTTTTCCTGTTTTTTCCCAGGTTTGTCACCAGAAAGCATTAAAAGGGCACTAGGGCCACATCCATCCTCTCTTCCACATCTGGGCTGACTCACCCTAACCAGGAGTACATAGGGAAAGGGAGGAAGATGGGGAGCAATGGGTCAGGGTTATTAGGAGGAAGGAAAGTGATTACCCATCCCTTTTCAGAGAGCAGTGTTCTGCACAGTCTGCTTCCAGACTCGTTTTTCCCAAGCTCATTCCTCTTAAAGAGGTAATAAATATTCCAAACATCCTTGCTTAGATTAACAGCTCTGCTCCAACAGCTTCAGCACCTACAAAGCCAGTGCCTGTGTGTATCTGCTAAGCAGTTGTCAAACTCTATTTCTTGTAACATTTAGGGATGGTTTGGAAGGAGGTCTCAAGGCTACACTCTACAAAACACTCAGGATTGGCCAAGGGGGAAAACAAAGACAAGGTGACCTAGAAAACGCTGTCATCTTTCAAGCTCCCCGATTGTGCTGTTATTTATTTAGCACTATAAGCCCACCAGATCTATTTCCGAGTCTTCCAGGGTTGTTTTTGTCTTCTGGAAAGGTCTCGAGCAAGCCTCTGAGTTTGAACACACTAATGTTTTCAGACACAGTCCTGCCAGCACCAGTGATTTCAGCCATGTCCCTGTTTTAACTCACTGGTAGGCTCCTTGGGGTTGCATTTAGAGATGGAAATGTCACAAGGTGCTCTCTGTAGCTTGGTACAATAGCGAAGGTTGCCTCTGATGTTGAACAGAATCTGGTTCTTTCTGCATAGATCACAGTCATCTTGTATTGAAAAGCCTTTAATAAGCCAGTGGGAAAAGGGTATTTAGTGTGTGAGACCTCACCTGTCCAGCCCTAAAGGTACAGACTGATGGAAGTCAACCTCAAGTAATTTATTTATGCCTTCTTTTCCCTTCATTTGACTTTGCTTTGCAAACACAGCTCCTGACCTTGGGGCTTTTGGCACTTCAAGGTGATAGCAGCAATTCTGGTACCCTGCTTCGGCCACAGGTGAGTGACAAGGACAGGTGGGTTTGAGCTCAGGTCTCCAGCAGCAGGGCCCATCCATGGCTGCTATGTATGGCATGATGTATGGTTGCATGGTGGGTATCTATTTGTTTGCACTGGTATGGAGCAGAATGGATCCAGCTCATCCTACAAACCACAGATTTCCCCATCCTGGGGCTGGAAGCAGCCATTCTCCCACCACCAACTTCATGGTTGAGCTTGGATCTTTCTCCTTCTTTACAACTTAACACATTGGCCGTTCCCTGAAAGCAGATAATTCCTTCTTAATGGTGCCCATTTCTCAGCATGCACTTTGGCTGCCAGCTCCTGAAGGTAATTGCATTGTTATTTAGGAAAGTCAAAGGTGCACTCTCTGGCTGCGAGCAGGTATGAGGCAGGCTGGCCAGGAGACGGCTTCCCATGCACTTGTTACAGCAAGGTATCACTGCAGGCAGGCAGGAGACAGGGATGGATGTACATCTCCCTCCCCACTCTCCGCTCTTTCCTTCCCCGGAGAAGAACCTGTAAGAAAATAAAGATGGGCATGCCAGTGCCGAAAATACACAACACAAAATGTTCCTTTATAGGAGAAGAAAGTGATGTCACAAATGACCTTATTAGAAAAAGGTAAAACGCTTGTTTACTTAAAGCACTTGTTCAAAGAGAGCAAGGGAAAATGTGGCTTTGGGATATTTTTCTTTCTCCTTTCTCTTTCCTCCTAAATGAGATTGAAATACAGTTTCGCATTTGCAAGGCCCAATGCCCTTTCTGCCAAGAAATCCATTGACAGGCCAATCAACAGACATGTTCTGGTTACAGGAATCAGGCATCAGTCAAACGCTTGGAAGGCAGATCCAGCAAATGCAGCAGATAATAGCATTGAAAACAGCCGGTGGGGGAGATGAAAAAGTAATTGGAATATAGGTAAGAGCTGGGCTAAGCAGGATGGATCGGTGTATTGCTGACACGTGGAAGGGAGGAGGTGGAGCGGGAGAGCTAATGAGAGGGGTAATGCTAATGATAGAGGTAGTTCAGTACAGAGGTAGTTCAGATAGAGGTAGTATCAGGCTTTTGGGTTTTGAGGGCTGAGGGAAGGATTTATTTGTGCAGAGACAACCCATCCCATGGGATTTACACAGCACCTACACTGCAAGTCCCTGCGAGCTTCCAGAGCTGGTTTAACTCTGGGATTTGGCAGGGTAAGAGCCATAGTAAAAGGCTGTGTGCAGTCAATAGGAGAGCTTTGGGGCTGGACTGCTGGGAGGGTGCTGGAGCAGACACACGGGGGGGGATCAAACCAGGGTTAAAGGATGTGGCAGCATGGGGAGAAAGGCTTTTGCAGCAGCCCAAGGGGGATAGTTACTGGAGCAAAGCAGCACCGGCCTCTGCGTGCTCAGGGGCTGCATCACTGAACGCAGTCACTTCAATCTCAGCAAGCCCTAAAATTCACTGATTTCATCCCAAATGTAAAAATCTACCAAAGACAGGAGGGAAAATGAACAGAATAGGGTTTGATTGTACGGACTGCATCTCCTCATTTATTCCAAAGCCCTCACTAGTGCAATACCCAGACTCTGATTACTCACTTCCTATGGGTAACGCGACGAGCAAATTACCTGAATTTCTTGTAAATCTGTAATCCTCTTGTGGGACTCAGCACTATGGCAATTGCAGCGAGGGGCTGTTGGTCTCATACACTGCAGCATGCGCTCCCTCACACTGAGCCTTGGGCGAGTTCACCCTTCCCCATGCACCCTGCCCAGCTGGGGTGATTTCTGCATCTCTTTAGCTTCACATTCTCTGTCCCACTTCCCCCAGCACTTCAGCTCTTGCCTGGCCCAGGAGGGGCTGTTTTCAGGAGCTGCTCCATTGCAGGCTGTGCTGTGTCAAAAGGGGCAGTGTGGGTTGGCAGGGAAAGAATGGAACGCTCTGTAAAAGCCGGTACAAAATACTCCAAAGTAATTTGGATCCGACTTGAGCAAGTGATAAATGAGAGCAGCATGGCACTGACAGGTCAATCAAATATTTATAGAACTCCATCCATTAGCATTGCAGCAGCAGAAAGGAAGGGATGAAGTCAGGGTGCTCCTAAACCCACAAGGGGTACCATGTGCTCATCGGCTTCCCCAAACTCTCCATGGGTGCATGTATCTTCTGTCTTGTCCTGGAGGGGACTGGCCTGGACAGAGGTGGTGGAAGAGCTAAAAAGAGGTTAGGATTATGCAGCACTGTATGTTAGCATCAATTCATCTGATCTTCTCGGGTGGATTAATGCCTTTTGCATAGTGGGGAATAGATTCTTGTACCAAAACATAGGGAAAGGCGAGTGGCGTGTAGGTATGTACATACATGTGGGTACATGGGGACAGGGCATCAGGTTTTGCAATCCTCTGGAAAAGCAGCTGCTACAATCAGTGAAATGCCAGAAAAGGTTAAACCAGAGCAGCCAAGAAACCTTCTGGAGAGAGCAGAGTTGCAATTGGGAAGCCTATTTTTAGGATCATATGACATGATTTGTTTAATATTTTAGGAGGCAGTTATCATATGCTAGGAAACTGAAGGGTTATTAGGAGCATCCTCATGTGCCTTCTTTCAGGGCTTTAACAATCTTCCCTTTAACAGATTTCTCCCTCCTCACCTTTGAAGAACCCCAGAAGCCAGGGGTGCAGAGAAGCAACACATGGATGAGGTGGAAGGTGCAAAGGGCTGTGGAGAAGTTATTCATTTGATGTCAGCACTGAAATGGAAATGCCACTGCAGACATGGGCAGATGGAGCAGTGTTTAGCTGGGACCAGCTCTGTGGTGCTCCCAGACACCAGCAAGGCAATGCAACAGCAGGCTGGTGAGGAGAAAGACTACCCTGGTCTCCAAGTGGTTAAATGCATGCTTGACTTTAAGCATAGGAAGGATTACACTGAAGTCCCTCTGTGACCTGCTGGTGAGATCTATGCACCTGGTCACATAAACTGCATCCTGCATCCCGGGTTCCTGGGACCATTCCCATTTCCTTTGCCAATCTGGGCTTTGCTAAATGTGATCTACACATAAATACCAGTGCTTAAATGTGCTGGGTGTGGGTCTCCTGTGATGCTCTGTCTGATGCTATTGACCAAGAGCTGAATTCCTGTGAATTCAGGAGGAAAAGGAAACAAGTTCTTTTTTCTTCATTCATTCATCTCCTGATGGAGTCTCATTCATCTGGCCTGGGAGCAATGGGGACTCTGTGTGTTGGAGGCAACCAGTCAGCCAGGGGATGAGGCAGGGCACTTGCCAGGCTGCTGCCCATTTGCTGAAATGGATGCTCCAAAGTTGCATGGGGAATTTGTATGAATGGAAGGAAAGACAGGCAGTAATTGGGATCGGTGGGAGAAGTGTCAGCAAACAGAGGAAAGGGATACTTTGGTGACAGTGATAAATGGTAGCAGCTTTTGGCCTCATCTGGAGGAGTGAGTTGGAGCGAAGGCTTTGCAAGAGGAGGAAGGAATAAAGAGACAATGATCTGATGGATGTGAGAGCAGAAAAAGGCTCAGAGAACAGAAGTTTAGAGCAGTGTTTTAGGGGGCTGATCAGAGGCAAGTCACAAAGGTCATTCCCCAAGTCAAGCGGTTCATAATGGTTTATACCCCCAGAAATAAGCCAGCAAGCTGGAAGGGAACTTGTTGCACAGCCCCTCCATCCCTGCACTAGGTCACCTCTTAATCCATCCTCGTCCTGAGCTGGTGCTCACCACTGTGGCTTATTGCAGCCCAGAGACCTACCCCACATTGCAGATACCACTGCCCTGGTTCTGCCCTAGTGATTTGCATGTTACATCCCCCTATTTTAGCCAGACACTGCTCTAACTTGCTACACACAGCATCATGCTTAGGGGTATATGAAGTCACTGGGCACCATCCCTGCAGCTGCAAACCCTTTGGAGCAGCCATGGGGCTCTCCCTGTTGGGCAGCATGGATGTGGAAGGTCTGTGCCTCCATAGGGATGCAGGAGCCCTGGGGGTCACAGCTGAACATCCAGGCCTGTGGGTTTGTGTCTGTCAGCCAGCCCTGCAGAGGTGACTCGGGGGGGATTTGCCTACAAACCGAGTGTGTGCAATAACAAGATGCCATTTCCAGAGTCATTCCTCTGACCCTCAGCAGTGTTTCAAAACACGTCTCAAATGCAATTGGCACCTCTGCACTGCCAATTTTAGAAGCGCTTTGCTTTGGAGGGAGGACTGGAGCACAGAGGTGATTATCCCTCCCCTCCTGGCAGCTCCAGTTGTGTGACTAGCAGGGAATGGCAGAGATGAACAGCATGTAAAAGAGCTCCAGCAACTGCTCTCTTTCCCAGAGCACCGGGACGTGCCTCTGTCCTGCTTGTTTAGACTGCAGAGGATCTTTGGCTCTACAAGAGTAAAGATCCTGGCAGAGGTAGCTCAGACATCCATCTAACATGCCCTGAGACAGCAGAAGCGGTGACAGAGGGACGGATTCTGCTGGCAGCAGCGCAGGCAGGAGCTGCAGTCACTGGGAGCTGTTGTTGCCTCCTGTTGTGCTGCTGCACAGAGACACTGATGAATGTTATGAATTTTACGAATCGAGATGCACATTCGTTTCCTTTAACTCATTTTAGGTTTTCTGCTTGGCTTTATTAAGTGGCTTTTAAAAGCAGTTTTAGCCTCCGAGGCTCTTGCTGCAATGACCTGACTCGCACCAGGAATAAAAGCGAGTCCTGGGTGCTGGCTGGTGAGGATGGAGCAGTGTATCCATGGGGATGGGAGCACCTTGGAGCAGGGACATGAAGGAAGGTGGTGTAAGGAGGTGGCCTTAGGGCCAGTTTGGGCAAAGGGGACGGATCCTTTCATAGGGGTATAACATGAGGCATCGTGCGATGCTGAAGATCTAAGATCTGCTTCCCTCACATACAGACAAATAAGCATTGATTGAAAGGTTTGTTTCCTCTTTCCTAAAGGACCATACAGATGGACATGTCTGGGTGCTTTCAGGTAGCAGATCTTGCCCAGAGAAGCTGTGGCTGCCACATACCTGGCAGTGTTCAAGGCCAGGTTGGGCACAAGCTGCTCCAGTGGAAGGTGTCCCTGCCTGTGGTGGGGGTTGGAGCTGGAGTAGCTTTAAGGTCCCTTCAACCCAAAGCACTCTGTGATGCTATGCTAATAGTGTAAATCAAGAGTATCCCCAGTGGGACGAACTCGGCATCTTGTTGATATTTTAAGGCCTGATTCCCCCTTTCTCTGAAGTCAGTGAGAAGATGCCAGGTACCTTCTCTTGCACCGATCTCCGAATGCCATTTACTGCCTATGCAGTAAAGCAATCCCCATCTCCCCTGTTCCACCCTCAGCCCTGCCTGCCTCCTGCCATCCATTTTGATGACACAATTACACCTTTTAATAATGCCACCATGTTTTCTTGGCTAAAGAGCCTCTGGAGACCCTGTCTGAAAGTAAAGTTTCTCCATCTCCTCTTCTCCACGCCTGTAGGTGTATCTGTGTCATAGCAAACCCTTCCTAAGCATCTCTTCAAAGACGCTCTCAGCTTCATCTCCTCTAATCTAGATGCACTTTTGACATTGCTAAATCATTATGCAGTTACACAGTAAAGTGGTGGTGGGAGGTATGCAAGTGGCAAATGAGTTCTGGTGGCTAAACCCACAGTAATCCTGCCTATTGTGTGAGGCAGCAGAGCTCTCCCCAGGTCCCTGGGAAGTGATGCAGGGGGAAAGCAGGCCCAGTGTGGACAGAAGAGTAATACTGATTTAAGGGAGATAAACCACTGAGATTGAGATTTACTCCCTTGGGATCTTATTCTGGGAGATGACACCACACATCTGTAGGACTGGGAGCAGGAGAGATAAAAGCCTGAGTTGCTATAAGCAATCAGAAGGGACCAAGTGCTCTGGGGTAGGGATGTGCCTCCAGGGACATAACTCTCTTCCTTTATCAGCATTTCATTTTCTTACCATTGATTATAACAGGAAGGGAGAGAGGGAAAACGCATGTAATTCTGCGTCCTTGGGGTTGTGGCCTGGGGGAAGTGGATGCTGTCTAATCTAATAAGGATGCTGTGCAACCTGGATCATCTGGGTTCTCCTGTGATCCTTTGGGAATCTCATCTAAATGAAAAGTACAGAAAGGAATTGTAAGTTCCCTGAAGTCCCCTGCTTGCTTTTGAATGGTGGCTGAAATGACACCAGGGCTCTCATGCTGCATTAGAGGGAGATTGCCCAACAGTAATATGGGAGGATTAGGGCCAGGATTTGCTCTGGGGCTACGGCACAAGCTGCTAGAGGGTGACAACAATGGGGATCAGCAGGGAAGGCTGAGAGCAGGCTTGCAGCAGGCAGATGCCCTCTCCATGCTGGAGCCATGCAATGGGCATTGCAGCACATTACAGAAATCCTCTCAGCCTACTGTGTGTGCATAGCACAGCATCACACAGGGATGTGGCAGTGCTGTGGCAATGCTGTGCTTTAAGCTAAACCAGAGCTGGTATTTCATTAAGCTTAGCAAGGAGCAGAATTGGCCAAAGCTGAATGGGTCCCAAGAGCCGTGGGTGCAACCGTGCCAGCTTTCATCCTGCTTTCCACCTCCCATTGCACGTTTCTTGGGATAGGGTGAGAGAAGAGCACTGACTGCAGATGTGGACTGATGTGCCAGAGAGCAGCGGCAGGTGGGAAGCAGATAGGTTACATCTGATGCATCTTCCCATTCAAATCAGGGCAGCAGCACCGATAGCCCCAGAGAGGGCTGTTTAGATGGAGGATTTGATTCAGATGGCATCTGAAACTTATGTTTTCTTGAATTTAATTTTAATTAATTGTGCTGCTGATGGTGAGCTGAAATGGCCTCTGGTTTTGATTGTTATTCTCCCCAGAGTGGATGTCCTCAAACTCCTTCTTATAATGATATGGTTGTAGCTTGCAAACAGCCAATCTGGGTTTATTATTCTGCCTCTACCCTTGTCCCTTCTAATCGTAGAGAGAACATTGCAATAGAAAATTAGTTAAGTGAGCTGTATACTGTATTCTCTTTCTGTACCGCTCCTTATTAGAGAGAAAAGATAATGTAGTTCCCTCTCTCCCATCTACTCACCCTGCATTTTATCTAGAGCTCATGGAAGGAACACTTCAACTGACTGCTGTGGTCTGCTTGCAAAATGATGCACATCTCAAAGCCTGCAGGATAACTCAACTTTTGGTGCAAAGTGCAGCAAGTAGTGTATGTCATGTGTGTGGAGAAGGATGGTGGTGAGATTTGCTGTCAACGCATGGGTGCTAAAAACCAGCCTGTTGTATAATCCTAGCATGGTTTGTGTTGGAAGGGACCTTAAACTCACCTAATTCCAACCCTGCCACAGACAGGGACACCTTCCACTGGAGCAGCTGCTCCAAGCCTCTGTGTCCAACCTGGCCTTGAGCACTGCCAGGGATGGGGCAGCCACAGCTTCTCTGGGCACCCTGTGCCAGCGCCTCAGCACCCTCACAGGGAAGAGCTTCTGCCTAAGAGCTCATCTCAGTCTCCCCTCTTGTCAGATCCCCTAATCCCAAAGCAGAGTAGTGCTGTAACAGTGAGCTGACCCATGTTGATAGCCCACGTATTCACGTATTCAAGAGAACCTGGACCTAAAGATGCTTTCATCTGCTGCAGCCTGGCAGTATGATGTCCTGTCATCAGGGGAGTACACACCATAGAGGTCTCCTCCTCCTGTGGTCCATGTATGGTGTTTGGACAACAAAGCATGGGAGGGCTGCAAGTGGGTGCATGTACAAAGTATCTGACCTCTTTAGCAAAGTATGGACAGGACACCCTATAGCCTGGTTAAAAAGTATTGTCAAAATTAAACTGAATCTGTAGAGGGCAGAAAGCCAGAACTGTCCTTGTAAAACATTATTGCCACACAGTTAATAGCGGATTTTTCTTGTCCATATGGACCAGTTAAAGAAAGGAATTTTCCTGAACTGAGTCAATTTATGGCACAGGGGCCATTTTAAAAGAGTATCTGACAGAGGGATAGATGAGCCTGTTAGGAGAATAAACTCCCAAAGAACTAAAAGGACAGCCCCAAGGAAGACCAAGCTGATAAGAATGAAGAGCTATTAAACGACAAAACTCTTTGTGCTCCAAATCCAAATATATCTCATGCAAAAGCAGAGCTTTCTAAAACAAATCCCTGCGACTGACGAAGGATTTAGGCACAGCCAGGTTGTCTGTTTAATGAATTTCTTGCATTTACCCCACCGAGGGAGGAGGACCCAAATGCAGGTATTGGGAACCTTTTTCATGTGGATTAGAGCAGCACAAATGACAGAAGACTAATTTTGCCTTGATACCTTCCTTCACAGCTCCCCTGTCCTACTTTTCATTTTTAAAGGAATGAGTAATTGAAAAAAACCCATTGATAGTTATGGATGCTCTGGTTCTTCCAGGCTCACTGGCTATATGTGAGCCATGAGCCTAATTACGTGTTGGAGGAGCATATGTAATTCTTTGTCTGTATCAGGATAACCTTGACTTGGAGGCGAGGAAGATGGCTCAGAGTGAAGTTATCCACCCTTTCCTGCAGCAGGCCACATCCTATCCCAATGGGACTTTTTTGTCTGGATATCCAGCCCATTTCTGGCTCACTCCTGCGTTAAGCCTGGCCTGTTGACAGGAGCTTTATGAGATGGTGGGAAAAGAAGGCTCAGTGGATTTTCTAATACACCAAGGAGAAAAAGAAAAGCAGAGGTGAGTCCAATAGGATGCTATTTGGATGGCACCAGGTTACCAGCCACCATTCAGATGGCAACAAGCTGCATTTTCAGTCATTTCTTCCCCCATTTTCAATCATTCTTTTCTTGCTTTGATTTGGAAGTTGAGATTGAAGCACTGCACATGGAGCATTTCACAGCTGCCCTCTGCTCACAGCAAACACCCAACCTGATGGGTAACCCCAAGGAGCAAGAGTCAGAGGCACTTTCTTAGGGTTTATTTAGTGAGTGGGTCCACTTGTCAGCTGAAAGAGAGGGCCTTTTATCTTAAACCAGAATTGAAGCCCACTGTACCTCTACAGGCATCCATGAGATGCTTGCTCCCTGTGCTGGCCTGGCTGTGCAGAGGGCACTCCAGAGTGAGTGATGTGGCCTGGCAGCCATACTGAATGCTGCAGTCCCGAAAGGAAAGGTCTCCATGTGTGATCCCATTGAGCAGCCCAGCCTTCCCCAACAATTGCTGCTGCACACTGATGCCCTCCAGCTCATCACGCTGCAGCCCCAGGAGGCAGACATCCCACACCAGTGGCTTCCCCAGGAGCTGGCAAGGATGAATGATGATCTTTGTGCTTGCTGGCTACCAAACCCCTGCTCTCCAGGGGATGCATCTCATGCAGTGACTGCCTGGAAGGAGACAAACTGCTCCAGAAGGGTTAGGTTTCCCTTAGCTCCTATGTTCTATAGGCTCTGTGTGGATCTCTCTGACAGACCCCTGTGTCTTAACTGGCTTTAAATGCCTATTTTTGGCACCTGAGTCTCCCCCCAGTAATCAACTGTGAATGAATTAATCTCCCTTTAGTATTCACAGAGGCAAAATTCATTGGGGAGCCCACTGGGCTAAGCTCAAATCCAGCTCAGGTTTGCCTTAGGAGCAAATCTAAGCTGTCTGTCCTCATCCTTGACCTTGTTTCCTTTCCCTTGGCAATAGCAATCCTCTTTCCCAGACTAAATAGCACAAGAAATGCCGGGTCTAGGTGTTAGCAACCATCCAAGTGAAGAGTTACTTTAAATCCAGCCTGACTTCCTGACTTCTCCTCCTGTTCTCCTGAACCACCAGCTATGGAAATCTTTCACCTCTGATAAAGCAGATTAGCTACTGGAAATGTCAGCGAGAGGCTACAGATGGCTGCACCGTGGGGAAAGATTTCCTTGCTAGCCCTGGAAGCCGCTGAACACCACACCCCAAGAGAGATGCTCCACAGTCCATTGCATAAAGTGACTTGGCCTGTGAGGCTGTTAATGCAGAAACACCCCAATGTGCTCTGTTCCGTGGAGTGTGCCAGTAGCAGCGAGTCAAACCTGCAGACAGCTTTGTGCAGGGGAGGTAGGGCTGGGGTTTCCCCCCACCCCCTTTCCTACTTCCATTTCTTTCTCCTTTAATTCTGGTAATGGATCGGAGGCAAATGAACAGCATCTGGCAATTAGCACATCCCTCGCCCGGCTCCGATCTGCCACCAGCTTCCGAGTGTTTGCCTTTAGTTTTAAATCGTTGGCTGTCAGAGAGAATTAAATGGTGCCTAAAGAAGCACGCAGACGTTATAATTAAAGGCACGCCAACCTTGACAGGTATCTGGGAATGGAGCTCGGGATTTCAACTTCCATGGGAAAAGGGGCCGTTGGCGCATGTGCTCTCCAGCTCCATGTGTTTCTCCCAGCTGATCTATCCCCAGGTGCTTTTTATACACCCGTACTTGCGATTAATTGTCTCTTTGTCTGCTCCGTTTCAGCAGCCAGCCAGCCCGGGACTGCAAAGTGTGCTTTAAATGGAGGGATAAAACTGGAATCCATTAGCTGTGATTGCATGTGGGGCTCTGCTGTTAGCAAAGATAGGAATGATTTAATAGAAAACAAAACCGGGAGCACACAAACCTGCTGGCACACAGAGCATCCTGTAACCATGTAGCCTGTAATCCAAGGCAAGTGTCTCCTAGCTAGGAAGTAAATGCCTGGTGCTGTGGGCACCTTCCTGCCAGGCCATAGTATTATAATCATGGTCTTCCTCAAACTCAATGATTTCTCATTCTGCTCCTAATTCAAACAGGGTCAAATCTTCATCTCATCAGTATTCACCCATCCAAACTCAGAAGCTCAGCTGACTCTTTTAGGGAATAAAGGGAGCATGGAAACTGGGTTCATCTGCTACCTGCTCAGCTTTGATCCCAATGCTGAATGGAGAACAAACATCACAACAATGGGATCTAGCCCTTATTCAGGGGATTTTAGGGTCTCAGGTTGCCAATCCAGCACCTTTCCCATTGATAGCTTAGGGCTGTGATAGGAGGGCATGTAAGGTGTGAATCAATGGTCCTCTCTCAGCCTTAGGGCTGGTGCTAGCTTTGCAGAGATGGGAAGAGCTGTGTTGCTGATGGAAAGAGCTGTTTCTGCGAATGTTTGGATGGAAAGGGATGGAGTTTCTGTGCTGTCACACATCTGCAAGTTTGGGTATTATACCAGGCAGCACCAGACTGAAGAGTGCAGTCTCCCCACATCTTCTAAATCATACCTGCCACGGTCTTTGGTCTTTTGGTGCTTCCACCTCCTGTCTCTTGGTTTCAATTTTAAATGGCTGAAAGAAAGTAAATCAGGGAGGAAAAACACCTGAGGGATTGTCCTTCTCCTTCTCTCTCTGTCCCACACCTTGTAGCTTCTTCCCACCCTATTCCCACGCTTTCTCACTCAACTTCTGATATCTATCTCTTCCTTTTCACCCCCTCCTTCCCCTGTCTCCTCCCCAGTCCCTCTCCCTGTCTCTGATGGATAGAACCATTAGTGGAATCACTGTAAATAATGTGTAAAGTTAGAAGTTACAACAAGGTATCTCATTAAAGCCGCTTCACTCATCTTACTTCCCAATTAATGTTTAAGGCTTCACTGGAATGCGGTGACAATATGTCACAGCATATCATTGTGGCAGGCGACAGGAAGTTAATAACCCACTGGCCCTTAAAGGAGCCTTTAATGTCAGCTGCAGAGGAGTAAATAACATTGGTTTCTTCCCACCACCACCTCCCACCCTCCTTTCTTTTCCTCTTTTCCTCTTTTAATTCCCTGCAGGAATAAAAGAGGTTTGTGCTGAAATAACATCATTATCTCATGAAGCCATCTCCCACAGAGGCAGAGCAGAAAAGGTGATGCCCAAGGAACTCTGGGGTTTTTGGCTCCATGATAAAGTTGTTCCAAGTCCCCACTCGGAAAATTCGGGAGCTGGTGTTGTGTTTGCCTTCACCGCCCTTTCTTCCCCCATTTGGGGCCTCTTTCTTTCTTCTATTGAGGAAATTCCCTCATCCATCTTAAATTAATTTCTACCCCCTTCGTACACCCTAAACACAACTTGACAGCATCAGTGTGGCCCAAAGATGCCTTTCCTGTGTAACAGTTTTATGTGCCATTATCCAGACTTCCTTCTTCTGCATTGCTGCTTTCAGGGGCATGAGTCATCTTTGCCTTTCATTCCTCAAAGTACCTGCTTACTTTGAGTACAATCACTGCTCTTTACCCTCCTGTTGCTCTGCGATGAGGTCTGAGCCCTCCTGGATATCAACCATCACTGATTCAAACCGGGAGCGATCCCAAGTGGCTCTACTGGAGTCAAGGAAACTGCTCCAGTTCATCCCAGAGCTGCCAAAACTGGAACTGAACTCCTGATTCCACACCAGTGTCACTCCTCTGGGGATGTAAAGATCCATTAAGCACACTGTGATGCAACATAAATGACCCATTATTGGAAAACTGTTTTGTAGACATATTCCATAAAGAGGAAGAACAACAATCCTAATGTGTAACGTTTGCTTTTAAAAATACAGGAAAATTGGCTAGAGATTAGGGAATGAATCCTGGAAACTCGGCTCTGCTCAGCCACAGACCCAATACATTATATCAGGCAAATCATGCATGGATTTCTTATGGCCTTGATTTCCTCCTGTACAGTAGGTCTAAAAGTGTTTGCTCTCCTCACTTGGGTTATTGCTTTAGTGTTTGGAAAGGTCTTTCAAATTTCAGGCTAAACAGACAAGTGTTGTGACTATATAAATACTTATTTTACTTATTGTACAAGGGACATTACAAATACGTCCCTAGGCTTCAGTTCTAATAATAGGAAAATTCAGGATGAATATCAAGAGCAGGTTCACGGCAATGGGATTAACTGTTATTGCAAGAAGGTCCCAAATGGAAAGTCAATGTTGGTTCTTTCAGAGCATTTAAAACTTCACTGGTACCAGGATTTTGGAAGGCCCTGTTCTCTTCCAAGAGAGTGAGGATGGCCAACCAAGCTGTACTGCATCTTCATGCCAGAATGCGCTATAAAACATACTGTGGAGCACTGTGGAGATTGCTCAGGAGAGATTCACAAAGAGAAGAGGATCATGAATCCCAGAGAGTTGCAGAGGATGAAGGCATAAATGAGTCTTCAAGTAGCCAAAGTCTGGTCTGTGCAACCTCAGATTGGAAAACAAACTGAATGGAAGCAGATGGAGTTCTACACATGGGACATGGGATGTCCTGTGGGGAGCATAGGCAGGGTGAGGTCTGCCACAAGCCAAGCATCTAGCATGGCATCTAAACCCCTGTCTGCATCTACACCTTTATCCCTCTGCTTCTTGTGGGCCATCCATAATTCACCCACCTTGTTCTTCCTCCCCACACTGCTAGAAGCAGAACACATTAAAGGTTCACAGAGTGCTTTGAGATCCTCAGCAAAAGGCACTGCAGCAATGCAGATGTGCTCAGTTTCCCCCCCCCCCCCTCTTTTCTAGCTCAAATACATTATTGATTTGCTCATTTACCAGCGGCCACTTGTCAAAAGTATAACAGCATTAGCAGCACTTGACGTAATAGGGGAATGGAGAGGGCTGTGATTAAGTTTAGACAGCCTTGTTTGACTTAGTTAATTGGTTAAATATATTCAGTTACATGTGATGCTTCAGAATTTCGGCTCCAATAAGGTGTAATATTAATTTTAATTAAAGCTCAACAGACTTAGCCAAATATTGCTATTTTCTGAATATTTTTCTTAATCATATCATTCATATTCTGCTATAACAGGGATTCTGAGGGCCACTAAGGCCTGACCATGAACAGTTGAAAAGAGAACTAGATAGGCTAACACTATGGAGAAGTGAATTCATTAAAATCTTTCTAAGCGGGAGGAAAAATGAGGTGGAACAAGGAAGAATTCCCCTCTGCCTCAAGATGGGATTAACTTACATCTTTCCTGACAGATGGTTTTACCTTAAAAACCTAAGATTCTCATGAAAACCATAACTGCAAAAAAAGAGCACCTTCTCCTAAGTTTGCCAAGGAGCCTTCATGTTGGCAATCCATGGCCATTATCACTGTTTCCTTGCTGAAGATCTGCATCCATCACAACAGTGGGCAACTTACTATGGATCCTTGAATGTTTCCAAAATCAGAACTCTTTTAGTTGCTTTCTTAAGGACACTCCCGTAGGAAACGGAGCCCCATCTCCTTCACCTCAACATTCTTTGGCATTTTCATGGCAGGGGGTTTGGCACTTGATGATCTTAAGGACCTTGCCAACCCTAACTCTTCTAGTCTGTGATTCTTATAGGGAGGGAATATTTGTGCCAGGGACATGCTCATGTGAAAGTCAGATTTGCAAAGAAATCACAGAATCCCACAATCCCAGCCTGGTTTGTGTTGAAGGGAGCTTAAAGCTCATCCAGCTCCAACCCCTTCCATGGGCAGGGACCCCTTCCACTGGAGCAGCTTGCTCCAAGCCCCTGTGTCCAACCTGGCCTTGAGCACTGCCAGGGATGGGGCAGCTTCTCTGGGCACCCTGTTCACCCTCACAGGGAAGAACTTCCACCTAAGAGCTCATTTAAATCCATCTTCTTTCAGTTTAAAGATGTTCCAAGTGGCAAAGAAACTTCCCTTAGTTCTTGCCTAGAGAGGCTTCAGTCTTGCTTGCCCAGCTGCCGTCATCCTTGGGCCTTGCAGATCCCTATCCAAAGCATGTCTGTGGTTACATGAGGAATGTGCAAGCCGCAGTAACACTACAACTGGCATAACTGGAGCAGACTCACCTGACCTCTGTGCATAGGAAGGCATCCAGCAGGTGCTCAAAGGGGGAAGTGGCTACCTCCGATGAACCACATTGATGTACTAATTACAACAGTTGGCATTGCCTTCCTAATGACAGCAATTGAAAGTGCAAACACAGCCGCAGTGCATCAAAAATAGCCACTGGTCCCATGAAGCAGCAGCTGCATTTGAGGACTTTTCCCAGTGCAGAGCTTTCGGGCCCGCCCCACCAGCATTCCTGCCAATTCCCACCCCTCTGCTTTGCATTTCTATTAGTTTTCCTTCTCCCTCTTGAAATGCAGCCTCAAAGACCTGAAAGAAGGAAGATGGAAGGCAACTCCTGTGCTGCCTACTGGCCATAGTCTGGATTTCTTTCTATTACATACACAGGAGCTCCATTAAAAAGATGTGGTATTTTTCTTTAGCAGTGTTGGGTTCCAGCTCTGCAAACCTTCAATTATCTGTATAGGTGGAGCCAGGACCAGGAGAGAGCATGGAAAAAGCATCTATTCTCTCTGCAGATCTGTCCCCAAGAGCATCCAGCTCAGGTATTTTGAGTCTAGTGATAAAAAATAGCCCCCTTATTTAAAAGATGAATTCATGCATCTTCTTTAGAGCATCTGTACATGGTAAATGATGTCCCTGACATGGCTGATAAACCTCAGCACCATCTTCTGCTGGCTCTCCTGACTGTACTTAATGATGCAACCTGCTCTTTTATCACCTATTAATTGTACATCTGCCCCTTGAAAACAGTGCAGAGGGATGCCTGCAGTGGAAGGTGGTCTGTTTCTTCCCAGGGCTCTGGCTGGAATGCTCCAAGTCTAAATGATATAGATCACTGAAAGCTTTGGGGAGAATTCCTCTCTCTGCTCAAGATAGCACAGCTTAGCATCCATCTAGTCCATTGGACATCAGCAGGGTGGGTGAATGGGCATACTTCAGCATCCAACAGAGAGACAAGAACAAAATCCAGTGCATTTTATAAAGGATACATGGAAACCTGATGCCCAGGCAGCAGGAGGGTTAGTGGGATTGTGCTGTCAGTGGTGTTTAACGAGTACAGCAGTAGGATAATGCATAATAGGCCACAAGCAGGTTGGGACCTACTGTGCAGCAGCCCAAAGGGAGAAGCCTGCCATCTCGCTCTTGTTCAGGGTGTCAGAGAAGCCAGAGTTATGCTCTCAGGGGAGTCAGCCATGGGGCTGGAACGGGGCAAGATACAATTATGGAATAATGTGTGTTCTTTTCCCACCACTCCCCCCTTCTAAATTAGCTGTCATGTCACTGGAAACGTTTCTGTGTTCCACAATCAGTCCACTTAACTGTAACAAAGCAGCACAGATCTATCAACCTCACAATGAGCTCCACTAATGACTGCTGAAATTACCAGCTCAGTCCTGCTTCCCAACACCCCAGCCCTACCTCCGCACCCATCGTCAATCAGTGCTCTGCTTGTGGTCCCACTCAGGGTAAGGATCATGGTGGAGGCCACATCACTTCACCATGCAAAGCCAGTCTTTGGGATGCAAAGCCTTGAGGTGGTTTGGTTTATGTCATCTTTTAACTGTGAGGGGACTGCTGGATTGTAGGGAGGGCTCTAAGCAGTCACTGGAGTGAAGGTACAGCCAGCAATAAAATACCAGCAGAGTGCATTGTTCCTGGGCCCTGATTATGCATTTAACTGCATTGCTAAGCACATCTTTTTTCCTTCTCCTCCTCATTTTTTTGGTAACGGCTCCTCGGAAGTGCAATCTCGCTGCTATTCAGATACAATGCGGCTTCTATTCTCTCTCCCAGTTTTAATTATGTGTCCGCCACTGCTCCTTCTCCAAGCTGGCGGGCTCTGAGATTCATAATTTCAGCCTGACACCATAGTAACCACTTAGTTTGATTCAAGACTCTAATGTCATCACTGGCTGGTCTTGAATAGAGCAGGGAGAGAGGGTATAATTTGAAGGCAGCATCACATAGAAACTGCAATTATTTCTCCCTTTCGGAGGGAAATGTAAACAAAAGGTCATCACTGGTCAGTGCTCTTCATTTCCATCCCCGCACGCTGACAACCTGACTTCTCTGTTTAGTATTTATATCCTCACCCACCAGCATGCCACCACACCAGCACCGTGAGCAGGAGCCGGTGTTAGTTATCACCCCTCTGCTGGGATGTGAATACACCCCTGGACCAATTCCTCTGGTATTCAGAGTCCCAGACAGCTTTGAAAACTACTCTGGGGTCCCATGAAGAGACCAGAGGAGATGTCCATGACTCCAGAAATGATCCTTTTGGCCCTCAAGATCCATCCTGTCCTCTGCCAGCTCAGAGGGATGATGCCTCATGGTCACACAGTCTCCTATGAAAAAAGCAGCAGTGACACAGTCCAAGATGTTAGCCCATGGCCCATGGTTTGGCCCATGTCTGGACACAATCTTCCTGGGAAAACGAGACATGCACAAGATGATTATTGGCCCGACAGATGAATGTGTACACACAGTGAAGTGCAATTCACTCGGCAGCTTTCCCTGCAAAGCCCACTACACTAAATGAAGCTCTCCTGCCTTCCCCCAATGGCTCAGTGATAGAAAGGAGTTAAGTGAAAATAAATGCTCATATCAAATCACAGGTATTGATTTTCTGAGCTAGTAAATGAAGGTGCTTTATCTCCGATGGGAGATTGAATATCTGCGTGCCACGCTTTGCTCCATTTTCATATAAAGGAAGGCATGGCGGAATTATTTTACCTGGCTTCTCACAAAGTGGAGAGGGAGCAGATCCTTGTGTCAATGACAAGAGGTATCAATCAGGAAGAATATCAACCATTGTTGGAGCCATTGAGGATTGATAATGGAATAAGGAGCCTGGGAGGCTGCACTTGGCCATCGGCTCATCCTCCAGCTCACATGGCAATGTCTTTCACACGTCTCCGCGGTCCCTGACCCTCAGCAGGTGATGGGAACAGGCTGTAGTAACCTGTTCTCTGCAGTTCCTGCTTTGGTTCACTAGAAGGTAAGCTGACATCTAAAGAATTTAATTCCACTGGCTGGTTTAAGATGGGAACAAGAGTTTCACTGCTACTTACACCCGTTTTGAGATCTAATGAGTTCTGAGCAGGATGTGATATTGAAATTACAGGTGCATTACATTTAATAATCTGCAGAAAGCCCTTAAAGGGAGCTGCCCATGGCCTTGAGGGGGAGTTTAGATGATCAAAGCTGACTGATGCAAAGTAATTCATGTAGACAGGGGGAAGTCACACTCACAAAGGTCCTTTTGGAAACACAACCTCTTTTTGACCAGGTTCATCTACACAGGCACGCCTTGAAGTGAAAGAGCTGACATCTCTGCGTCTGAGATCTACAGATCTGTGTTCAAACCTTCCATGTTACCTGGCAGTTACCCATCTTATCAGGCAATTTTCTGGCACTTGCAATCCATCTCTGCAGCCCTCCACCCATTTCACTATGCAGTCAGCCCTGACGTATTTTGCTGCTGGTGTTTTTCAAAGGGGAAAAGATCAAATACATAAAAATAGACACAAAGAAGCAAGTCATTCAAAAGCAGACCCTATTCTTTTGCAGCAGAACATGGATTCTTCTGATGTAAACCTGTGCTGCTAACCGTATTTCCACCCTCTGCCTTTCATGACCCTACACGCCAAGACAAACAGGAGATGATCCAGTTTAACCCACCAACGGGGAGAAATGAAATGGCAGGGGGATTTCAGCCTGGAGTGACTTTTGCATGGGTGAGGGATGATCAGGAGATGCTCATGTTCCTGACTTAGAGACTGGCTACCTTTTATATCCCCACAGTATTAAGTGAAGAGCCAAGCCTTGAATCTCAGTTTACAGAGGCACAACCATTGATCTTAAACTCTGAGACTTAAAGAGATTTGGGATGATATTCAGAGTTTAAGAGAGGCTTTACCATGCTGATACAGTCTGAGGCTATTGCTCTGTCCACCCCTAGCTTGACAATTTCTACTGATGTCTGAGGAAACAAGAAACAACCCAAAAGTCTATTTGTTTGGTGCAGAAAAGCTCATTTATCCCGTTGTGGAATTCCACAGGATAAGAAGTGAGAAATTTGGCTCTTGATTACTAATGGTTGAATCTGAGAGGTGGGAAGTGGCAGTGTGTGTCTAAAGATGTGATAATGTGCTAATGTTCACTTTGCTATATGAGAAGCGTATCAGACACTGCCCCCATCGGCCCTTCTTCCATCAGGCATTGGACACGGCCTGGCAGGGGAGTGCTGTCTCGATGTCAGGCTCTCAAAGTGCTCTTTGCTGTGCGGCTGCAAAGCAGCACTGTGATAATCAGAGAAATAGTTTTGTGCCAACATCCTTTGAAATGTACTTTATTATTTCTTGGTCATTGTACAGCCCTTCTCAAGGTGATGTGTGAGCGCCTTCCAGAAGCTCAGATCCGCTCAGGGAGGTGGACACTTGAAGAAATGGAACAAGGCACTCTTTTGTAGCTCTCGATTGAAGCAGTTGAGTCACTTTTGTCAGAGACACAGGGCAAATAGGTGAGATTTCCTTTTTCTTCCCAGTGGGAGGGTTGAACACAAAGCATTATCATTCTGTTTTGGTAGGATTTCGATTCTCGTGATGGCAATCATTTTACGCCACCTGTGATTTGTTATCCTCTCTTTGCACCTCGTTGTGGGGGCTTTTTTGTAGTAGAGGAAGAGGACAGGTTACTTTTTACTGTTATCCCCCCCACCCACTTGCCTGAGGCCTCTCTTTCAATAAGCTTCTTGCTGCAACAAGCAGAAACAGTCGCCCTGCACAACCTCTCCATAGAGTGTGAACATCAATCCTCTCTTATTAAGCTGAAGCTAAAATGCTCATAGACAAACTGTTAAAAAGAAGAAAGCATCCACGCTGTGGTGGAAAAGGTAAAATGCAGTAATTGTCCAAACCTTTCAAGGAAGAATGGCTCAGCAGGGAGGGGAGGACCTTTTTCCTTTCTGTGGCGAATTGCCAGAAAACTCCAGGAAACCTCCCTTCACCAATATGTATTTATTTTTTAGGCACAAAAATCACCTTTATTGCCTTTGATTTCTGCACTTTGTTTTTCCAAAGACACAGGGAAGCAAATACCTTTCCCTGCCCAGCTTCCTGCACATGCCATCGCTATCTCATTGCTGCTCCTTTTTGAGTGCTTGCTGAATCTGATTTATTTGTAGGCTTCCAAAGGAAAAAAAGGCACTCCCTGCCATGTCTACACAGCAACAAGAGAGAGAACTGGAGCATGTGTAGACATACAGGGTGGATTAATCTGATTAAATTCAGGCTTCTAAGTTTAAGCTAGTCACCCAAAGCCCCTTTCTTATAGTAGACAGACATCTCATCAATATACAGTCGATGGAGCCAGAGGTGTAATTCATCTCATTCCAAAGCAGATGCTTAAAGTAGGTCACACGAATCACACCCTTAAGAGCCTGTTTCTCCCCATTGACTACAGAAGGATCCTAGCATGACGAAACCATTTGTAGATACTGAAACCAGCTCTGACTGAAGTGACTTCTATCCATTGCACAAACTGTTCCACGCTCTTCAATGCTCACACGAGCAGCTCTTCCCTGATGTCTTTGATGCTATGGCTTGGCTGTTGTTGGTACTCACCCCAGGAAAGCAGGACAGCTTCAACAGGGATGAAGGCACAGGTCTCACTGAGGGATCCGGAGGCAACCCAGGAGAACACTGCAGACAGAACAGAGCAATGTGGGGAGCAAAGTGTCTGTCATGGTATTTTTATCCTGATCTTGGATACAGTCTGACAGACTGCCCTGTGAAAGAGGACACAGAGTCACAGAATGGTTTGTGTGGGAAGGGACCTTAAAGGTCATCAAGTTCCAAGCCCCTGCCATGGGGGCCAACCAGGGATAGCTTTATGGATGATTCCTCTGAAAGCATCTTTTGTCGATCAGAAATGAGTAGACCAATAAAAGTCCTCACTTACCACCACCCTTGAAGTAACCAAGGGGCACAGAAAGAAGATGGGAACATGATTAAAGCAACAGAATATAGGAGCTTAGCCCTTTTTCTCTGCTGTGCTATATCTCTGTGACTTTTGGCAGTTCCCTGTGACTCCATTTCCCACCTGCAGCACTGAAATAATTGTCTCTTCCTTCCCCCTCCTCAGGTTTATCTCTTGGACCACAAGTGCTGGATGAGAGGGGATGAAGACATAAAGCCATGGCACAGTGAGATGATGCTCTTCAGGCTTGATACACAACTTTAGCAATAAAAGGAAGTGTCTGATGGCTGGGGAAGCACCTGAGCTTGTTTGGGAACGTGAAATGCATTGACTGGGTCATTTTGTTGGGGGAAAAAACATTTTTCCTTTCTCTGCCAAGAGATTCTTTAAATGACCTTTAGAAAAAGAAACAAGGAATTAAGGAAGAGGGGATGAAAGCAGCGCTGCGAAACACACACCTCGGCTCTCATCGGAAGCCTTCCACAGCAAAAGCCAAAAGTTAGAAGTGAGATCTTGATGCCTGGCAAAAGTAACTTCTTAAAGGAAAGGGAAGGAACCTGCTGCAAGCTGAGTGCTTCGCGCAGCGGTTTTCACGAAGCCAGGGAATCCATATATTATTTAAACCATCCAATTTATCGAGCGGGTTCTCTCTACAGCAGTCAGAGCTGACAAGGGCTCACAGAAAACTTTGCAGAACATTCTGCTTCCAGCCACTTCCAGCCTGTAGGAAGCTTGCAGGAATAAAGGTCTTTGCTCCTGTCACCTCTTCCCTGCCTCAGAGCAGAAGCTCTGGTGATAGCAACACAAGTCACCTGTGCTGCTTCAGAGAGAGGTGTTGTAGAGCTCCATGGCCCCAGGCCAGCGCCTTCATATGCAGTGATGATTTTACTGGCAACATCATAGCACAGATGTATCAGAGAGAGCAGGAAAAGATGAGCCTTTAATAACATCTATTCTGAGATCTGTTGGAATCAGAATAGCAGGCATTAGCTGGAAGGCAAGTGCTCCCATCCATGGGTTTGAAAAGAGAGTTGTGTTTAAAATCCTTTCCAATATCCAGACGGTGAACTGCCCATCTGGAGTTCCTTGGGTAGCAAAATGATGCATATGCATAAAAGGAGGTAGAAGTCCACATGTTTCCAAATAAAACTCACACAGGCAGGGCTCTAAGAAGCTGTGAAACTGAGAAGGAAACTAAACTTTCTCACCCTTCAGATAATCTGGGGTTTTAATTTCCCAGCCTGTGCTTGCATGGAAAAGTTTGCATCTCTCGGTGAGGTACCCAAACAAGCCCTTTCTTTTCCTTAGTAACAATCCTTTTGCCTCTCCTGGATTTTCTCACGTCTGAGTCACAAAGTGATGTGTTTATATTGGAAATGTATGTGAGCAGATCTCCTTTAACTAGTAGGGGCTTGGAGAGAAACAGCTGAACAAGCCCATGCTCGTACATGCACAGGCACACACACACTGGACCTAGCACAGCTAGTTATAAATCTAATAAACTGGCAAGCACTACGATCCTTATGCTGCCCATAAATAATTCACTGCCAAGATGCTTGTAGGAACAGCACCTTCTGCATAGTCCATGGGAAATTCTAACGGGTACCAAGCCCTGCTGACTCCAGTTATTAATCCTGTTTATTGCTGCAGTGCCAAAGGGCCAACACAGAATGAGCCCCCTTTGGGCTAAGCACTGTATAAACACAGACTCTTGAGTTTAAAAGGACTCTGGGAGGAGAAATCTCTGGTATAACTGTGTTAGCCCAGCTCCAGGACTGTCAAGATGCAAAATTTCTTTCCTCTCCAAGAAACAGCAATGGCTTTTAGGCAAAATTCTGTTTTATGTTAGAAATAGACCCAAGCTGCTAAGTCTGGAGCCTGATAAGGATGTGAATGTCTCCAGCTCTAAAGGATTCAGGTGAGTTTTGCTCATTAGAGCGGTCTCACTGCAGCACATTGCCTCCATTGGGAGGAAGTAAAAAAGAAGGGAGGTAGATTTTGCCCCTTCTCCTAGGAATGCTTTGTTTTAGAGATGTAATTTACCTGCCAAGAGGTACATGTCCTCAAATGGAGGGACTGCCCTGCACTCCTCATGTGCACAAGTCCCAGACGTGGTGGCTTTCCTACTTGCTGCTTCATGGAAGCATTTATGGGGAAGAAGAGGGACCAGTTTCTGAGCCCCCTCAACCCTGAGTTGGGTTGACGTAAAGAGGAGATGCCATGGAGCAGGTGCTTTCTATAACAGCAGTAATCAGTGAATGAATGAGATTTGTTCCAATGGCAGTTTAGACCATCACCAACCTTGATCAGTGACCTAAGAGCAGAAGGATCTAAAACCACCCCATTATCTTGTGAGACAAACTGTCCCTTTCCCCTGTGGTTTCTAAATACATTCTGCTGAGGGCTGAGTTTTCAAAGGAATGCTGAAAACATTCACTTCAAGGGGTCTCTTTTGCTTTACCCAGCTAAAAGTGGGTGAGAGAGGATTCAGCAGAGGTAGCTGTAATCTTCCCTCTACCACTCGCTTTACTGCAGCTTAGGAATGGCATTTCACTTGCCTTAGTAGAGAAGAGCTGCAGGTCTACAAAGCTCTTGGAGATCTACCTTTAATGCTCCCAGTCAGGAACAATCAATATTATGGATTCTTTTCATTTCAAATCCTGAATAACAGCCTTCATTTTTCAAGGGGCATGACCCAGCTGATGGCTCCCTGAGCAAACCCTCTTGCTGTGACTTCCACTGCCCATGGAGTGCAGGAGGTAAATCACTCACCTCATCATAGGCTAGCAGAAGGATCCTGCTCATCCTTCAATGTACTAATCAACCTGTCTACACTTCCCTCCTGCCCATTCCTAATGGAACAAGATGCTTGGACTGGTTTCACACTATCTTCCAGAAGGCCATTAATAGTGCTGCACTTAGCATAGAGATTGGGCACACCTTGGGGAGACTCCAGCATTCATCTCTGGCAGCCTTTTTAGAGGGAAGTTTAATAGGGATGCTGGCTCCCCACACAGCTGTAAAGGGAAGGAACTGGTAACACTGGGCAGGGAGGGAGTCGTAGGACCTGTGGTGGTCTTAATGCAGTGAACAGCTTTAGGCTGAACCTTGAGTCTGACCCTGGGGACTGTGGCTGTGGGCTGCAGCCACGGAGGTGAAATTCCCTGGAATCTGACATTTATACGTATGTGTATAATGTAATCTTGTAAGCCATAAAGCAAAGGTTGGCTCTACCTCTTCCAAGGTGGGTTTCCCAGTAACGCCTTAAATGAAGTGTCTCAAATAAGGATTTAATTTAGACTCAATAAGGAGAGTTATTGCTCTGTAATGAAATAGCAAGTAGTTATTGCAAACACATTTAGTGAGGTTCAACAGCCTCCTAATAGGGATGTAGAAGCTGTGGCCTGGCTGGCAATGTTCACTGCATGTCTTCATCATCTTATACAGGGTTTTCCTTGCTCAGTGCACAATTACTATTTCATTACATTTGTATTAAGCAACAGCTATGGGTGGGAAAACCCAACCAGTTCTTCAGCATTGGCTGCTATTGTCACCCCTCCAAATCACAACCAGTAGTGGTATTTGGAGTTAAATTCAGTGCTGTTCTCCCCTCCATCGCCTATTAAATGTACAAAGTTCAGGTTGACTTCAGGTACTGGAGACCTGGTTTGGAGTGGAGGGTGCTGGTATTTCCTGAGCTGCTCAGGAGAGGTTTATAACCTGAAATACAATGTCTGCACCTCCTTTGGTAAGGACCCAATTCTCTTTGGGCCACAGTAGGATCACCTATGGGGTGATGTTCAGATCTGAGGATCCTGTGCAACCAAGCAAAATGAAATCAGGCTCGGTTTGAGGCAAGGAGGCTCCTCCAGGACAGGCAACAGATAGAAAACAGGATGTGGTAGAAAGCAGAATCAATGACTTTAAGAGAAAAACTACAGTTACACCCCATGTTGTCACAAAACAGAGCCATGGCCCAGCTAACAGAGGAGAGAATCACACTTTCTTTCCACCAGGCAACGACTTCAATTGATCTAATGTAGGAAGTCATCCCAGCTAATCCTAATTTTATAGGGTCTAATGGTCGTTGCTTAGCTGTGATCACACTTCACCCAGTTTGTGAAGAAGACACAGGTCAAGTTAGGGTGGATGTGAAGGCAAGTAAGAGATTATCGGCTTTACAGCTGTGGAAAATGAGGCAGGAAGGGAGGGTGGAGGGGGAATAAACCCACCCTGATTGAGTAAGACAGCTCCTTAGCACATCACACACTGCATGAATGGATCCTGAGCAATGACAGAGATCTCTGCTCTGTATTGCTTTTAAAGATTACTCTGCCTATAATCTGTGTTTAGGATCTAAATGGCCCATGACAAAAGGCCTCTGATTAAGCTTTGTTACACTTCTGGGTGAAACTGGTTCTCCTGAGAAGAAAACAACTGAATAAAGATGAAAGGGAGAGACCTGCATGCTCCCAGTGCAGGAGGCTCTGCAATGTCAGGTCCAAGTTTCAAGTCATTCTGGGTCAAACGTAATGTTCTACACAACCAGAAATAAACCATTTCATTTTAGGCTTTGGGAAACTTGTTGCAGATCTGTAAAACACCCATAGAAAACATCACTTAGGTTCCATTTCTCTGCTTTGAGGAAAACTGTTCAGGTGTTTTTCAAACAGAACCCATCCGCCCAAACATAGGAAGCTGCAAAATTATTTGGCTATAATTCAACAGGAAATGCTGACGAGTGAATCCATCCACCTTCACTATCAGAGGAAAGCAGCTTCACATTCAAGGTTCTTTTTTCCAGTGGGGTTTTATAAAGCTGAGCAGAGAATTTTATGTTATTCTCTAATTTTCTTTAAAAATGATCCCAGAATTGGCTTTGGAAGGACCAGGGTGGCTGCAGGGAGAACCAGCAAATTAAACTCGCTCCAACCAAACCCAACAAACAGAGCAACATCATCTGCACTTGGGGAAAGGCAAAGATATAATCAAAGAGCACAGTGCACAGGGAGCCCATCTTCTTTCCCTTTAGCAATCCGAGTACTCGCTGTTATATCAGTGAAGACATGCTTTTGAACCACTACAGCTTGTACTGATCCGCAGCCGTTTAGCAATACAGGGCACACACACAGCCCCAGCGTAGAGCTCTGCTTTTTGCTTTCCCTTAGGACAGGTGAAACGCTGCATTACACAAATGTACAAGCAAGTGGCATCTCTGCTGAGTGACGAGGAAGATGCTGGGTGGGCACATGCACGGCTCGAAGGCTAAGGCCTGAAGTGATGAAGGATGCATGGAGGTCAGGGAGGAGAATCCCTCTTCCCTCTGAGATGGCCATTGTGCTCCTGTGGAGAGGAGAGGTTTTTTATTACATGTCATCCAAACTGCATACAAAGTAGTGTTGCCACAGGGTGCAATATAACAGCTTCAGTGTCTCTCAGGACACTGATTTTGAGAGGGTTTGTTGGCCAATGGGTAGTAGAGAGGAAGGAGCAGAGGCAGTAAAGTACCAGTGGTTACGTCCCCATTGCCAGCAAGGAGGGAAAGCCATGGTCTGTCAGAAGCAGGAATCAGGCTGAAATCCTCAGCTTGGTGAGCAGGGCAATGCCTGTCACAGCAGAATGAATTCATCTTCCTAACTCTTTGCCATTGAAAAAGTGATTCACAGCTCCCAGGTCAGGGAGCGGAGGGAACCTGGGTTTCAGAGCGTTGCTGGTACAACCGCATGGGTGGTAGTGCAGAAAAGAGGTCTTCCATTGCCTGGAAGAACCATTTCTCCTTCCCCTTAGAGGGTATTTTTCATAAGCCCTGGATCCAATCCAGACACATCTGTTCTCACGGGTCCACCCAGCTTTCATACACAGAACTGAATGTACATTTTGGCTATTGAAGCATTCAGGGTCTGGGGCCACTTGTTTGCTCCAACTGGCTGCTGAATTAAGCAGCCAGAACAGAAGGCCAGAAGCTTCCCAGTGACTAACTGGGCAAGACCTTTGTAAACCTTATGGGCTGAATTCTGCTCTTCTTTGCTCTCCTGCACAGACACCTTATAAAGGTGAGGGAAATGGCTTCACCCTATTAATTCAGGAGTAACAGGCAAAAGCAAAGGAACATCTGAATGACCTCTGTTTTTCAAGCTTCTACATTGCTGTTCCAAGGGAGAAAAGCAGTGAAATTCCTCCCAGCCCCAAAGGCACAACAATGTCCCTACAGATGTCAGATCAACTCCCTCCTTTATATCTCTCTGAAATCTCAAACAGCTGCTTCTTTAATCCCGAAAACAAAAGGGCAGTTGGTGTTCCAGATGTTTCAGCTTGCAAGTGAATGATTTCTTTCTTGTCTCCCCACAGCATCCATACCAATTGCTTTCTGTTGCAGTTCTATCATCTAATTAGCAAGGGCAAATCACTTGAGCACAAACTTTTGCCTTACACCTCTGCCCCACCTGAGCCCTGTCACTCATTAGATATACAACATCCAAAGGAGATACCCCATGGACAGAAGCAGGAGAGAGCTGAAGCTTCTGGTTATTTCCTGAATGGGGAAGATTAATAGGGTTTAGCATTCAGGTCCTTTTCTATCAGCCCTTGAACAAACAGCAATCAAACAAAGCAGGATGTACGTGTGTTTGAGAAACTCATCCCTCAAACCTTCTATGGCTCTTCCAAAAGGGACATAAACTTGGTGTACCCACCAAAAAGAAGTATTTCCAAAGCTGACCATCAGAAAGGGGAGGTAGGCAGAAAGAGAAGGACAGTGGGAGGTAAGAACAAGGAATTGAGTTATCCAAATTGAGCCTGTGAGGCCACATCTTATGAACTAACCCCACACCCCACCACCTACCCCCCCCCCCAAAGACCCTGATTGCCCTGGAAGGCTGGACCACAAACCTATGGAGGTTGCAGTCACCCTGGGCTGGGCCATCACAGTCCTTTGATCCCATCTCCACTGCAGGGAATGCTGACTCCTTGCTCCTTCCGATGCAGAAATCTCTCCAATCGCACCTCTGGGGAGAGAGGAAATTGTCAGCAAAGTAAATTGCTTTTTGGATTGGTTTGTGTCCCCTTGTGAGAGCTTCACTTCAGGAGCTACCGTGGGAAGGGGTGACACGGTCAGGTGAAAACCCCACATCCCAGAGCCGGCTGCAGGGATACCATATATCAATAAACCAATTCCTTATGGCTGAGGCAGGAGCTGCTTCTTTGGAACACCAGAGGTTTTCTGCTGGAGCCATGGGGACAGAAAGACTCATTTCATACCTGAATAATAAATGCAGACAAATAAGTAAATAAGCAAATCCTGCCTGATAAATGCATTATTAGCTGCAGTAGGAGCAATTGCAAGAAGAAAGGGAAGTGACAGCTGCAGGCCCCAGATAGGCAAGGCACAAAAGGGGAGTTTTAGACAAATGTCCTTCAGATAATGGGTTTGTTTCTCATCTAGTTTGGGGAGGGAGGTGGCAGATAGGGGAAGCATTAGCAGGCTGTGCCACACGTAGGGAGCAGAGATGCTGCTGGACCAGCACTCGGCAGGAATAATTTAGCTCCTTTCTTTTCATTTCAGTCATGTCCCCCCCCGTGTATCTGACTTTGTTTAAAGTGATGTGGGTTTCACTGCCCTCACCCTCCTGCCCAGAGCTGATCCCACAAGGAGAGGGAAAAGAGGCTCCTGGGATTAGCTTCTTTATAAACGTATCTGTTGCAGGACTGGGAGCTTAGATTAATGAAATACCAGGGTGACCTCTGGGAATGGGATCACAGCCTCTGGGAATGTCTGTGATGGGAGGGGGGCAATGGAAACTTGATGCAATAGCCCAACAGAGACAATCCAGGCACTGCTATCAGGAGGTCCCTCCCGCCAGACATCGAAGGGACTTGCAGAAGTAAGGTCTGCCCAGGAATACCTCATTCATCAGGGGACTGTTTCCTTTCCCTCCTCAACAGATTAAATCCTCCTTCACCTTTGCATAGTCCCAGTCTGTTGCCTAAAGCAGTGCATTTCAGCACAGCAGCTCTGCATCTCTTCCACAGGACCTTGCATCTTTTCCTGTATTTGTGAGCCCTGTGCAGCCTGATCTTAAATCTGTGTATCCCCTTTGCCAGATGCTGCTCCGATGGGACACGGAGATGATGCAGTTTGGTAGAGACCATCATCCTGCTCCAGACCTTGCACCAGATATTCAAGCTATGGTTCCTGCAATCTCCCTCTCATCTCTTGCCTTGATGCTTCTCCTGCTAAGGATTAACTGTGCACAAAGTGAAGCAATTCACCTCCCGTTTTTTCTACTGACTAGCTCTATCCATGCCCCTAAAACTGGAATTCAGAGCCCTACTTGTTGCCCTTCTCCTGTGAGGCACACACCTTTGGCTGCTTTAACCTATGGTGCTTTTCCAGCCATGCAGTAATGAAAGCTTTTGGCTGTTTCGGGAGCACAGGAAAGTGTAGGTGATGGAAGGCAGAGGGGGAATGACTGCCCTGTATAGCATTGCGCTCCATAATAACAGTGTGAGAACCAGTTGCAATTTGCTGGGGATGATGACACCGAGGTCAGACGAGCTGCATTGTAATTTACAGCCAAGAAAATGTAACCAGACAATGCAGGATCGCTCTTCCAGTCATTATGAACAAAGAGCATGCAGCAGGAAATCAGAGAGGCCTCTCTACAAGACCCCTCTGCCTTGCGCTTAGCTCCATCTCAGCCTAATTACACAGCCTGGTTTGCATTGGTATTGTCTCCTGGCTCTCCCATGTCCCCTTCTCATGTGAGTCATTCAGAGCCATTAGCACAGATTGCACAACCCTGCTCGGGATTCCCTGAGGGCAGATAGAAACTTTCCGAGCAAAATAGGATGAGTCCAGCCAGGAGCAGCAGCCAGGAGGGGGGATTTCAGCCGGCGTGGTTAGAACTTGGAGAAGTTGTAAGTAACAGAAAGTGGAGTCTAATAATAGAAAATGTGAGGCAGCCTTAATAGAAAGCACATCATGAGGCCTGTGCTCTGCATAGAATGCATCGTCTCCAACTTAATTGCTCATCACTTGGGTACATAAACAAAGACTGGTGCTGTGACTGTGCAAGTGGCAGGGCTCATTCCACCCTGAGCTCCTTGCTGCTAAAAAAAGGCTTGCTCTGAACACCATTCCCTGCCTGGGAGAACAGCTTCCTATGGACCCCGGTGGGCTTCAGGGAAGGGGAGTTAGGAGGTGGGATGGGTAGGGGTTGGAAGGTAATAAAGCAGGATTGCAAGGGGGTGATGGAAATTACAGGTACATTTGGTTATTGATTTCTTACAGGAATCTAGATGCATCCCCTCTGAAGACAGGTGGGATAGGTTCATGTTACCACAGTTCCTGCACTGGTTCCTCACTGCCATCATCAGACGAGTTCAGAGTCTGGGGTGGGAAGGGAAGAGAAGAGGGAAATGGAACTATTCAGTTATTGTGTTGTGAGAGAGGAGCAGTGGGTCTGTGGTCCTTCTCATCCAGGAGAGGTCAGTCCACACCATTAAGTGGAGCATCACATCCCGGACATGCCTTGCTGCATCAGGAATGGTTCCTATGGAGGTAGATGACCCCCCTGCATGGTTGTGACACAGCTGAGCTGTTTTCTCCTTTACCCACAAAGACATTCTTGTCCTGTGAGGGATGTAAAGACAACAACCCCATCTGGGAGGCCAGAAGGGCAGTCTCCATCACAGTGGGAAGTCTGCACAGCATCACTGACATCCCTTCTGCAGCTGTTTCTGCTTGGTCCCTGGGGCTATCCAGGGTATTTTTGATGGCTAGAAGGGTATATACACACATCTTCTATATATGCGTGCATGGACTTTGGTGGGCGAGAGCAAGATCCTGATGGTTACAAGTCACAGACAGTAATTCCAGCCCTTTGCAGCTAGCCTTAGGGGTCTTTAACTCTGCACCAAGTCCGTGGCCACCACATGGCACTGAAGGCTGAATTTGCTTGGCTTGCTAAGCACTGTATTAGCATCCTGGTCTGTCCCTGCTGGAACAGAGCTCCTTGGCGCTTGGCTTGGCAACCCTTTCTGAAACAGCCTTAAGGGTTATCCATGAGAAATGCCCAAAGTCTGGTATTCCTGATCGCGTGACTGGCTGGTCTCCTACGGCAGGTGGTGTAATGAAGTGCTGGTCTCTGGCAGCAAACAGGTGTAGACAGATCTCCAGGCTGTTTTTAAATGGCAGAGGATGAATGGCCAGTGGTGAAAACTTTCTGCTCATGGGAGGCTGCTGTTTGCAACAGTCTCAGTGCCCAGGAAGGTAATGTAAGTTATCCCATGGCAAAGAGATTCTAATTCGTCTTTGGCTCAGCCTGCAAGGCCGTAATCAGTGCTGCTAATCTTTAATAAAGGGGGTTCACAGGAGCCTTTGTTTATAATGACATGGTGGGTGATAGCTCTTTCTTGTTCTAATCCCCGCTCAGAAAGCATCTGATGGGGAAAACGTCTCCCTTGACAGTTTGCTTAAATTTTCATTTGCCAGAACGCTGAATAAACTCCTTGTTTGTCTAATGGAACTAGAAGGAATTGTGACACTTTTATTGTTTGTTTACTTCCTCACTGGGGCACCAGCTAAATTGAAGGTGTCATCGCACAGCAATGAGAATCCAGCTTCTTAATTTAACTGATTGTTTTGCAAACAAGGATCTCCAAAGCACCGCAGAGCCATACGGGCTTTTCCAATGACCACAGGCTGAAACACAGGAGTGAACTACAAGCAGGAGAAGCAATACAATGGGCGGGTAATCCCAGAAAAGCTGCTGCTTGTACAAGGTATCACACAGAAGCATTGGTCAAACGGCATCTGGAAAACTGGCAAAGGAAGCAATACGTTCTCCTATAAATCCTACATAATTAGCAGCTGCTGCTGGATTAATGCTAGCATTAATGCTGAATAGGCAGAGGGGAGGCTGGATCGCTTGCCTGCATTCCCTCTGTTTATTCCCTCTTGTTATGCCCTTAAAACCAGGAGTAGAGTTACTTACGCTTTACACTGCGCTAAGCAAGAGAAGGCAGCATTCAGGATGCAGACAGAGGAGCAGTCCCCCAAGGAGCGCTGAGATTTTCAGACAGATCAAATGTTGAGCTTCAGGTAATTGGCAGAGATCCTTTAATGTCTGAGTTTAACACTCACCTACCAGAAGAGAACACAATTAGGCAATGAGATGTGGAAGAGTCTGAAGTGCCAGGTATAATAACTCAGCCGTAGTACGCTGCTCAGCGGAAAGCTGAAGGCTGAGAACTGTCAATTACACCAGGGGTGAATTAATACAACCAAATTCACGCACTGAAGCAGCTTATTATTGCTATGATCACATTTTATTAGGAAGCAGTTTGGATGAGGTTGTTTTTTTCCTTTAATTTATTTATCTATGTTAATTTTGTACAGAGGCAAATTAAGTTCTGAGGTGGGAATTGTATTCATTCCACTGCTTGGAAATATTTTAATAGCCGATTAGGTCGTTTGCTGGTTGTTGTTTTATTCTGCCTCTGTTTTCTGCTCATTATAAAGCTAGTGTTTGGTTTACAATGTTCATAAGAAACACTGAGAGAGCAAACTATAACCCCTCTTGGTCCTCATCCCACACAATATTTACTAGTTACCCCTAAACTCAACTTCCTGACCATACATTACATTGCCTCCCCCATGTGCATTTTAAGGGCTTGTTTTTTCGGGGCAAACAGAACTCGATATTACAGTCAGGAGGGAGGTCTTTCCATCCTCCCCAAGGCAAATAAACTGCATTTCACTCTTACAGCAAGCACATGGGGGCTCAGCAATCTGAATCCACGATTGAAGACAATCATAACTCAGCCACATCCAGCAAATAATCACAGAATCAGACTGGTTTGGGTTGGAGGGACCTTAAAGCTCCTCCAGTTCCAACCCCTGCCACAGGCAGGGACACCTTCCACTGGAGCAGCTGCTCCAAGCCCCTGTGTCCAACCTGGCCTTGAACACTGCCAGGAATGGAGTAATGTCACATAATGAGGATGTGATGGTGCTGCACTATCCCAGCCTTCCATCAACAGCACTGCTCTTTGCAGCATTGATCCAATCTTTGTGGAGGAAGAGTGGAAAAAGGGATGTTTGGGAGAGGAAGAAATCATTTCTGTGGCCTCTCTTGTTTCCTTACACAATGACACAAGGGAGAACCAATAATACTTGAAGGGCCACCTGCCCTGAGATGACATTGAGAGGGGTTTTGCCCATCCCATTCAAAGAAACAGAGGTGTCTGAGTATTTGCTACTTACACAGCTTAAACTGAGAGTCTCAGCTTAGAGACATTCATTAGTTCTTCACCTGGAGAGAACTGTGCTCCAGGATTGTCCTCCCCTGCATGGCACGGGTGATGCGGGGTCTGTGGTCTCACCTCTCTGCTAGACATTTACCTGTGGATGACAGCCACAGCCCCAAGGCTGACCTGCTCTGAATGGGAAGAGCCTTTAAATGCCCCCAGACTGAGAGAAAAGGACCCTTGGCCACAGGTATTTCAGCACGGGCTCGACAACTCCAGCTGCTAACATCAGGAACTTGGCGGAATCCTACAGTAACATTTTTCTTTGGCTTAATTACTGCAATAGACAAATTGGAAATTGGCCCATCATGAAGATAAATAGCAATAAAAAACCACAGCGGAGGAAAGTGCTCCTGCTCAATTACCATTAACCACCCACCAGCAGCTACCTGGCCGAGGGGAGAGGGGAGCCTGCGAGCAGCCCCTCACTTAGGCCCCAGTGCTCCCCGTGATGCTCCTCGTCCCTGCACTGCCAGGGCACTTTATGTCCCATTTTGCTTTCAGTGCAATTATAAAAGGCCACTTGCATTCACCACCACCACCCCCCTCTTTGTCTCCCCACCCCAAGATCTCTAATAGTCTAAATTATCAGCAAATTGCCTATTTGATAAGGGCAAGCCATTCTGCATTGAGAGCTGAACTATTTCCCACTTCTGGGGGATAATATTAGGCAAATAACAAGCATCATTCTTTTGACATGTACAATTATTTGGCAAGTGTATGTTTGAATAGCCTGCTCCTTTGTGTGACAGGGTCCGTTCCCCATTAGCATACTTGACAGATGAATATGCTGGGTCCTTGTGGAAAACCTGGCAGTAACCATGGTGACTGGGAGACAATGTTTTGAGTGAGGGATGTATTATCAATTTCAACTGGAAGTAAAGGAAAGTGTATCACTGACAAGCTGATCTGCAATCCAGGAGAAATACATTGTTCCCAGGTAATTAAGCCAATCTTGGTACGAGTTCTAAGCTCACATAAATTAGAGGCAGAGGTGTCTACCTATTCTGCTGGTTTGCTGGTTCCTGATAGAGCTTTTCCTCCTTGATTTGTAATTACAGTTCTCTTTGAAACAACCGGAATGTGTGTTTCTTCATGCTGCGAAGTTCCGGGGGCCCCAAGGCAAAGCAGATAACCAGGATGCTCTCCTTCCCTGCTTGTGTTAGAGGGAGGTGAGTGGCCTAACCTTGCAAAACAAAGCTCCCAGGGCTGCTCCTATCACTTTTTGGGTTATCCTGGCTTTGATCTGAGCTTTCCTTTTGGAGCTGTGGAAGGAGACTTTGTTGGAAAAGCATGCAGTGTCTATGGATATCTCCTCTCCTGACCTGCTGAACCAAAGCCTTTGATCCCTGGGGTCTTCCAGCTTTGTGGAATGCTGTGGCTGGCCCCTCTGAGATGAAGGAGCTAACTGAAACCCTCAAGGACCCCACTGAATGCCTATGAATTGCTGGTTGGAAGGTCCTCCCTGAATAAAATGGCACACCTGCAACTGGTGGGGTGAATCACAGGTTGGTTTGTGTTGAAAAGGACCTTAAAGCTCATCCAGCTCCAATCCCGTACCATGGGCAGGGACACCTTCCATTAGAGCAAGTTGCTCCAAGCCCCTGTGTCCAACCTGGCCTTGAACACTGCCAGGGATGGGGCAGCCACAACAAGAGGTGAAAAGCTTCCCCATTTTGACCTGGTAGTTACTTAGCTTCAGCTTTGCCTGCGGACAGATTGGCACAACAGCCAGGCAAGGGAGGAGCAAGACCATGCTCTGCTAATAAAACCAAGCCATGTATTTAAAACCATTGCACTGAGCCCCTCTGAACCCTCTAAATCCCCATAACACATAACCCCACTTACTGAAAAGCAGCAGATTCCAGAAACAAGCTCAGCATCAGCAGTTTGATTAGGAACATGTTCTCTCCAGCCTTCCATTAGAAAGGACGTCCCTGCTATTTTAGACACAAATTTGCTGTCATTTCCCACACACCTGGTGCCTCCTCGCTTTCAGTATTGTAAAATATGGACTTGGAAAAAGCTGATTCAGGTGCCCGAGGTCAAAGAAGGTGATTTTTACTGGAGTAATGAACCCTTCTGCCTTGCAGCACTTCTTTCCCTTGCTTTTTGACTCCTTCCTGAGTCTTTTTCAGGCAAATCTCAGATTTATTTACCAGTTTTGTCCCCACCCCCATCACTCTCCCTTGTTTGGACTTTGGCAGGTTGAGAGCTACAATTAGAGGCAGTGTTTATGGTGCCGGCCATATGGCTCACAATGCAAAGCAGCAGCTGCATGGGAACCTCAGAGTGAGCCCGGCTCAAGGTCACCGTGCGCATGGAAGCGTGCGCCTGCCCAGGTGGGCGCTCTGGGATCACACACGTACCCATTGAGTGGCTCTGCTGCAAGCTAAGGCTGGAGCAGCTGCAGAGCTCCAACCATGGCACAAAGGCTCTGCACTGGAGCTGAGGTTATCTGGGCTTTTGCTCCTGCCTCCTCTTCAAGGGACAAGCTGCAAATTCCTGCAAAATCACTGCACTGCAGAGAAGCTTATCCCATCGTGGCACCTGTGTGGCTCCCAGTGCTTCCATCCAGACTTGGTGAGCTCGGCTCATGGGAGTTGCAAGTGCTTCTGGTATCCTATGGGAAAAAATGAGAAAATAAGGCAGGAAACAGGCTGAGGTCCTTGAGGAGCATGTGGTGTTCCTTAAATGCCAGCACTGGGAATGAGGTTTCCCCTTTATCAGAGGGTCTTTAAAGGGAGTTTGACTCCCTTGTGAAGGCAGAGAGCCTGGGGACAGCTCATGGAGAGCCATACAGGTATATGCTCTCGGGACAGTGAGCACCTTGTTCTGAATCAAATAGCTTTCTTCCCATCCTGTTACTGGAATGACTTTCTCCCTCCCACCCTAAAGATAACTGACAGCATGGCAAGCACTGTGGCCCTTTGCCTGATCCATAGTCTCAGCTCTGCCAGTCACAGAGACATGGCAAAGTGATGTGATCAAAATGTGATCACCGATGCATTATGCCCATGTCTAAAGAGCAAAGCTTTGTTCCAGATTGGGCAGATTATTTTCTTTTAGGGAAGAAGAGTGTTTAAATCCCTTATTCTCTGCAGAAACAGCCCTGTAGAAAGCAACCTGAGCATTTTCTCTTTCAGGAAAGCCAGCGCCAGACCAGCCAGGCTGGGATTTCCTCCGGGTCTCTGGTGACATTAGCAGATATGCTTTTAAAGATGTCACATTGAGAAAAGAGCAAGAATGTGACCTGAGCAAAGCAGGCATTTCCCAGGCTGTTTATCACCCTCCGATAAATGAATGAGAGCGTTTGATGCTCACAGGCTCTAACCAGACCAGAAGGGCACTCTCTGGGACCGCACCAACTGCCCTGCTCTTCTCAGACAGCACAAAAGTGCATGTCCCAGGGACTAACACACGGGCCACTGAGCAGCTCATCATCCTGAAGGAATGATGCATGGCATGGCCTACCTATGAAGCGCATCCATCCATTGCTGCGCATCCATCCATTGCTGCATTCCCAGGATGTCCCTCTTTATGTGGCAACACCGCACAGCAGTTGAATGCAGGGAGGGAGAAAGGCTGCTGCAGCTATCTCAGAGTGCCAGGAATCAGCACAACACTAGCCTTGCCACAGGACACAGGTCTTGTCTGCCTTTGTTAAGGATTGTACCCCTTGCAACTGCATCTATGTGTGAAGGGATGGGAGAGGTTTCCCTGCTAAACACTTCATTCCCAATGCTGTTATCTATGGTAACATTCTCAGTCTTCATCTGGTGCTCACAAGTAGCAGATATGGAAGGAAGATGGCACATCTAGAATTTCTCATACTCATAGAATCACAGAATGGTTTGGGTTGGAAAAGGACCTTAAGATCATTTAATTCCAACCCCCTGCCATAATATCATGTAAAAAGTTTTATCAATCTTCAGAATTCTGAAAGAGATGAAAGGTGCCTGAAAATAGAATAGTTGAAGTACGTAGTGGAAATGCTACATGAGAGAGCAAGAAGAACAAAACTAGCTTTGTATTTTGCATTACCTTATGATGTCCCAATGCCCACCCACAGAAAACAGGCACTGGGTGGCAGTGGAAGAGAAAGGCAGAGGAGGTGATGGGGCAGAAGCCTTTAGTGGGCTCGGACATGCTCCCTCCCATGTAGACAGAATGCTTAAACCATGGACATCTTCCTGAGAGCCTTTTACAGCATCTAATTTAGGTTTTACACTCTGCATTGCCACACACGTGGCTGCAGAGAGCAATTGGAAACATCTTAATGAGGTACTTGGGCTCCTTATATAGTCCATGAAGAGAGCTAGTGACTGACAAACAGCTGAGAGAGCCTGGGAGCGATCAGAGGAGCTCTGCTCTAGAGGAAGCACAAAGCACAGCTCCGCATGAACTTTCTCCCTTGAGGCAGGAAATAATTGCCTGCCTTCCCAAACCAGGGCACTTCTGCTCCCACGTGTGCCTGGATGAAGTTTTCAGCTGAGCAAAGCACAAAAGGAATCAGCCATCTTCAGGGCGCAGCAGTGTGGGATGGAGGCTTTCTGGGTTGCTCTTTAGGGTGCAAATACCCCGTCATTGACCGTCCTCACCCATGCAAGGCTCTGAGGACCTATTTGTTAGGGAGAATACCCAAATCTGGCGGTGAATTCAAGGTTCTGTGTGGCCCAAATTGCTTGGGACATTGTCACCTGCATCCATGTGCTTTGAGACTGATAAGCTGAGTAATGAGGGGAAGAAAGTACCAAGTTGTTTCATCCCATGATAACCCCACTGGGGTAGATGCTGACCTCCAGCAATGGAGGCACTGTTCTGGACTTGCCTGTATTCCACACCATGACGCAGGGGCTGTTGGTGCCGCCCAGGTCAATGAGGTGCACCATTGTGCCCCATGCACAGGCTTTTCTGGGCTGCAGCAGCCAAGTATTCCCAGAGACATCCACAATGAGCAAAACTATTAGACATAGGCCTAAAGACACATTAAAACATAATGAAGTGCCTTAATCACCCTTTACAAGCTAAATTCATCACAGGGATCCTTCTAAAATGGAAGTGAAAGAACAATACCATAATGACACTTATAGGAGACGGACTGAGAGATATTATTTGTTGTTAATAAATAGCAGATTCATCGCTGCCTCATCCCTGTGAACGGAATTTATGGGGATGTGGAGCAAGGGCCCTGGGATACAGAGAAAACATTCTGCAATTAGCTCATAGCACCCATTAAACTGCCTGGGAGCCTGGTTACACTGATGGGCATGGTTGCCTCACAGTCCTCTGCTAACCTGGGGCTCAATGGCTTTCTGTCCCCTCTGGATACAGCTGGCTTCATCAGCAGCATTTTCCTTCACAGAGCCCAAGGGTAGAGCGCAGTGATTTCTGCAGCTTCTCTAATGAAGCCAAGACATCTCAGCCTGAGTGGTATCTTCTCCTGCATAATTAAACACTTGGCAGTGATTAGATATACAGGGTAAATACCCCAGGTACATGATGTCTGCTGGGCTGCTGAGGTACCAGCAGTACTCCAGGTAGGAAGGACCTGCAGATTTGCTCTCCCTATCTGTGTGCATCCCCACCAAGCGATGCAAAGCAATGAGGACTTCTGGCCTTTCCTCTGCCCATGGCCCTCTCAGAGCTCCCACCCATCCAAACCCATATCACTCACTGCAGCCAAAGGGCAGGGCAGGCAGATATCCCACAGGATCATGCTTTCCCATAGGCTGGATGCTTGGGCAGAGCCTCCAACCCTGCCCCGAAGAGCGAGGATTTGATGGACATGCTGAGAGGCCACATGGGCCACATATCACCGGGCTTTGTTACAGACCTTTGCTCTGCTCAGCACAAGTGGTTCAGCAATCTCTGTCCTCTGGATATGTCCTGATGCCCTGTTTTCCTGCAGCCTGAATGACAGCGACACTGTGCACTGTGAATGCAGAAGAATCCATAGACAGAAAGGCTCTTTGCTCGGGTGCCTGAGCAGAAACCCTTTCCTCCAGCTCCCACCAAAGGCATGTCCATAGGGCAAACAGATGCAAGCTCCCCTAAACACAGGAGTGAGTTTAAATAGCTCAAGCCCAGATCCACCAGGCAACTCGTATTCTTCCATTCCCATTTCCTGCATGCCCTTTCTGTGTGCCCTTCTACCTCTTTGACCATGAATTTAAGTTGATGTGCTTTGAGACACCAGATCTCTGCTCTTTGCCTGCTCTAGCCCTGGCCACTGCAAAGTTGAACTTGCCTTCACAGGGCTCATTTCTGCACAAAGCAGCAGGGGCAGGAGACATTCTCAACGGGTAAATGTTTTAGCACTGTTCCAATAGACATTACAGGAAGCCTCAAAGCACAGCTGGAAAGGTCCAGCTCCCTGCTTTACCACCAATTTGCTGCATGAGTGTGGATAAATATATCATTTCACCTCTTTCTGCCCCCATATAAAAAGAAGGGATGGTGCCTTTCCTTTGTCAAGCACCATGAGATCTCAGGGTAAAACACACACAGAGTTTCATTAATTCTTTTTAGGGGCCTCTCGTTATTATGGTGATCTGTGTGGTTGTGCAACTTTGAGGTAAATATCAGTGGGAAATAGCAAATGAGAGCTTGCCAGCATCCAGGGATCAGACAGCCCCATTGACTGCAAACACACAGCCTCATTTGAATGAATGGGTATTGCACACACACTGCTCAGGTAGATGCCTCAAGTACCCTCCTGGGCACACATCCAATCAAACTGATGATGAGGGAAGGCATCCTTCCTTCTACCTTTGCAGCTCTGCCATCATCAAAAGCTGATGGCACAGCACAGCCTTCCTGCAAGGAGATGCAGGCTAAGCTGTGTGTTTTCCTTGAGGATCCCTCCTCTGAAACACGGCTGAGACAGGTTAGGCTGTGTGCTCTGCACCCACTGGAAGACTGTACAAATACAGCATCTTCTTGTCCTTGGAGAGCCTATAAATAAATGGGCTCTCACCTTGACTGCAGGCTGCAGCATTAGTCAACACTCAAGCAGTTCATTTGTAAATTTGTACACAATAGAATCCCAGACACTTGAAAGAGCAGCAGAATGTACCTTTTTGTGTGCAAGTGGATTTAGTGCTTGAGAAACTGACGGACTAATAGGCTGGGAGACCAAAGGTTCGTATTTATCTACAGCAGCCACATGGCTTGGACAGCCTCAGTGGTGATGCTCCATCCTTTACCACCCCAGCAATGCCTCCAGAGCCTGCCAGTGGGGCTGAAAGGACCAAGGCATCCCTTTCCCCCCAGTTGGTGTGTGTATCACATCATGACTAACCATCCCTGGAATATGGCTTATTTATTTGGCTTTACAACCTGAGAATGACAGGACCAGATTGCCTCTCACCATCTATCCCGTTATTACCTCCTTGCTTTGGTCTGGCTTTTGAATGAAGAAGACCTATGGTGTGTCTAGTCCAGTTCTGAGTTCTCAGCACACCTGAAAAGCAGGTCCAAAGCAGTGCTCAGGAGCTGGATGCCCAAACACAGGATTCCTCTGCTGTAAGATAATCAAGAGACAAAACAAAATGAGGCCTCAACATTGCAATTGGCATTAAATGAGCCCAAACTTATCAATTTTGTTCCATCAGCTATTGCCTCTCATATGTGCTATGTGGGATCCTGTGTTATTCCTGAGGACCAGGGACAGGCTCTGCCAAAACGCCTCTGAAGGAACAATTGAAACCCATCACACGCTTCGTGGGACTAAATGAGTATTCAAATAGGCTAATAACAAAGTAATGAGGAATGCCTGCAGCCCTGAGCCACCTAAAGAAAACCCACAAATGCCAGCTACAATGTGAGCGTTTCCCATGGTCCGCAGTGGGAATTTCAAAACAAGGCAGGGAAAACGACACGGGAATGGCAGCTGCTGGAGGAAGCACAAGGGAAAATCGTGGGGGAATTTTTCACTGAAGGCAAAGACAGAGCCACTGAGCTAAAACAGGACACAGAACCATATCCTGCCCCAGCCTTCCCATAGGAAAACCTCACCTGGGTATTGTACAGTCTCCTTGAGAGCTGAGCAACAGACTGCCAGGCTTCCTGCTCCTGCCCAAACCCCCTTTGGATTCAAGTAGGGTGTCCCAAGGATGTCTTCAGGTTTGGTTTCATGTCTTCCAAGCCGCTGAGGGGATGCTCTGCTGCTGCACATGTTTTCCTGCAGGATGGTCCAGCTTGGGATGCTTATCCCAGGGCTCCCCTTTCCTAGAGGGATTTAGCCCACAAAAGGTTCCTCACCTTTCTTCAGACGAGCAGAATTCATCTCTGGTTCTTCCTTCCATCAGTGATGGGAGCTTAAATTCCATGTCTAATGCTGCAATAGATACACTTGATGAGATGTGTGCTACTCAAGGGGAAACACCGTGATGTTCCCCAGCATTGGAGCTGCCTGCCAAGCCACCGCCTCCCTCAGTCATCCCAGTGGGAAGGAGAGGAGGCAGTGATGGTGGATAGGTGTCTCTCAGGAACGTGCGAAGAGAACTCTATTAGATTGTGAAATGCTCAGGTACCCTGGAGACTATCTAAGTATCTATGTCAAGGCAGCAAGAATAATTAGCTCGACAGCTTTGGGTACTGATCAGGAGCAGTTTTAACAATACCCTGTCATGTTTTGGGTCTATTACTCCAGTCCAATGAGGTGTGATGCCATTTGTCCTGGTGATGGCTTTCCTTCCAGGAAGCGCTGAGGAACACTCACATTTCAGGAGGTATCTGGAGGGTCCTTGGCATATTCTGTCCCTCATTTAAAACTCAAAGCACCTTTTAAGGAATGACAAGCCAAAGAACTTCGGTCTAGCAGACCTGTGGGAATAAAGGCTGCCTCTGCATGGTGTCAGAGTGTAAATGAGCTCAGGAGAAGGCCTGAAGCTTTAAAGGAGAAGGCAAACTTTAAAACGCATGCTTAAATGGGTAACGGGATTTCCTGGCCTCAAAATCTGCCCCTCAGCAAGCTCTCTCATGTTATTTATCTCTTCTGCTCAAGAACAGTGGCTTAACAGAGCAGCTGAACTTCAGGACAGGAAGAAACAAGGGTGGCAAAGTTGTGCTCAGAGCACTCCGAGTTCAGTGTGGGGTGACAGTCTGCAGGATGCACTTGTGTCTTCACTACGTGCTTCTCTAACACCCTCCAGAGCCATAGCTTCTCCTTGTGAGAAGCTCAAGGGCCAAAGGAGACAGAAGTAGCATTGACTTCCCTACCACAGCTAGGAATGACAGAAAAGGAGTGTGAAATAAGAAAATGCTGGAAGAGAGCCAGGGAATGTGTTTTCCAGAAACATATAATCTGTAATTGGGCTAATTCTGATGTATTTGTGTCTCCGATTCTTTGTTTTCCCTGTTGTCTGTATAACTCTTGATTGGAACATTCGCCGTTGCTTTTGTGAGTTCCTAAATCCAATCCTCTCTGATGATGTACATGAATGTGCATCTGATGGATGTTTTCCAGCACCTTTTTGTTGCCTCAATTAAGGGATAATGAACAAGAATTGTTCCTATTTGTAAAACATCTCCTGCTATTTCCTGCTTCCCAATTGGTTGGACAATGTGTCTTAATTAAACACAAAGCCCTGTAGCATCTTTCAGGGGAGAGAAACCAAGACTGGGAAGAGAGGAAGAAAAGGAGGAGGAAGGGGGAGGTGGGGGCCTTTTGTACCTTCAGTGGCTTGCTTGGGGAAGCACATTTGATTTGTTAGAGTAATGGTCACATTGTGCAGCTTTCTCTGAGCCTCACACTGGGGGAATGGATAAGGACATCAGAGGAACCTGCACTCAGATCCTATATACCTCTATAGAAAACCCAAATCGATGCCTCAGGGAATAAGAAATGAGGTGTTTACATCATACCTTTTGCTTTGAGTCACCAGACAAAATCCAGTTCATCTCCCAAGGTGCAGAGAGAAATAACCATTACCTGGATACCTGCTGGGCCGCCTGCAATATACGCTTACAGATAACACATAAGAAAAGTAAAAGCAGGAGACACCACACTGTCTCTTTGTCAGCAGAGATGTGCAAGAAAGATGAGGTCACAAAGTTTTGATAAACTCCTCACTTTGGGTTGATGTACACCATGATGGGGTGAGGCTCTCTTTGCCCTGCCCCTGCTGCTGTGTGAAGGGAGAGGACATCTTTCACCAGCACACAGTTAATGTGATTATATGATTTTTAAATCAAATCCATCAAGCTCTGAGCACAAGCGTGAAACACACCATTTCATGTTTTAGCCCAATTAAAGGTATTACAGAGTGTCATCTATGCTCAAAAGCAGCTTTATTCTGATCTTTAGCCTCTAAGATCTCTTCCATCACCTGACCAAACACGTCTGCTTTGTCTTCCTTGGTTGGAACACAGAATGGGTTTCTGTGTGGCTCCTGCAGCTTTGTGTCCTGGTCTGTTAGATCAGCTGCTCCTCCTGCCATTCCCAATAATCGGCAGTGTGACATCTGTGGGGAGAATGGGATTATGCACAGCGATGCCATCACTGCTGACTAATCAGATTCCATCCACCCTTCAGACTCACTCCAAACCAAACTTTCCCAAGAGGATGAGGGGGGAAATCCTCACCCTGCACAGGGAGCCCAGCCCCTGCCTTAAGTGGAGCCATATGTTTAATGCTTTAACACACAGTGCTGGCAAAGGAGGGAGGTGATAGAAGCCTTTGGAGCCTGTGTTACCCGTGCAAATAGCGCCTGTGAAAGGCAAGTCTGTATCCTTTGACACTGCTTGTAATCCTGATGTCATCCTCCTCGCTCCCGCTCGCATACACAGGGTTGGTTTTGTCACGGTGCATCTGAACACAAGGCTAAAACCGTGTGGGGCAGCAGAATTCTGCCTGTGTTCCAAAGCCAAGCCTCCATCCCCATGGAAAACGTACATTTACATATAGGCACAGGGAAGCATGGCAGAAAGATGAGGGAATTGCATCTGGTCTTTGTCATCCTGATGTAACTCTGTAGTGGCATCTGTGAGCCTAGAGCTGCTCCAGCTGAACTAATAGGCCAACCCTTCCTGTCTGCTGGGATATCCCAAGCAAATCCATGCCCTGAGCACTGCTGTTTCTTTATGTTTGCTCCAAGGAAAATGGGAGGGAATACAGGATTGGTACAGCAAAAAGTACTCCCTTTGCTGCAGTGAACCTAATCAATCTGTAGCAGGGGACAAGGAGACACTGACAGACGTTAAACTCCATGATTTAGTGTGGATTAAAGAAGGCACGTTATCCCGCCTGGATCCTGGCATCATCTTTTGGTTCACAAAGAGCAGCAGCATAAGCATCCCTGCCTCAAAGCCCCGATCTGCAAGCTCTTGCCAGATAAGAGAAAACAGCTGAATTTCCAGTCCCCTCAAATCCAAGCTTCTCTGAAGCTGCCACTGAAAGGACAGGCTACTTTGTTCCCTCTGTTCATACCATGTAAAATGTGCTTAGGTACTCCAGAGATGGAGGCTCCTGTAACAAGGAGATAAGCTTGAGGTAGTGGCGGCTCTGGGGATAGGGACAGGGATGTCTGAGTGCTGGACACAATGCTGGGGCTCTCAGGAAGACATCAAATGGGCTGATAAGGATATTCCCCACCCAGGCAGAGCAGGGACCCAGTGGTCAGACCTTTATCTTTCCCCCCACATGGACTCCCTGCTCTTCTTTGTGATAAAAGGCCTTGTGCCTTGTGCTTAAAGCAAGGCAAGTAGCAAGAGCCAAACTGGGGTGTTCCTTTCTCAGGAGGGGACCATGCCAGCTTGGCACTCCTTCCCCTTCATCCCCTCCTTTCCTTCTTACCACCCCATCTTCTCCTGGCTCCTCCTCTCCTGTCCGTGTTCATCCTGCCTATGCCTTGCCTCAAGAGCCAAGCACATCCTGCATTGGAGCATCACTGCTCCATGCACACGAGATGCCAAAGGGGGTTTTTCTTTTTTCCACTGCAACTTAAAAAAAAAGAAATACTAAATTCTGCTATCCACTCAATAATTAATGCTTCTGAGCACTGATTCAGCATGTCAGGAAGAGAATTCTGCACTCTTATTGTAGTCTTTTGTAATTGAATCTTATGCTGTTATACTAGTGTGGCCCCAGGTGAGTATGCAATAACTGGGGGGGGGAAAGGTAAGATAAAGGAATTACAATAGAGCCAAGCTAATGTGAGAACAAGGCAATGTCTTCTGTGCCTCAAGGTGTTAAGTTAATCTCTGATAAGTTATTAACTTATTAATGGGCTGAGAAGGGATGAACTACTTTTCATCCAAAGTCCCAAGTGCTCTTCCCCATACTTCTCCTTGTCAACTCATTCTCCTTCAGCACTGCTCCCCCTTTGCTCTGCCTCCTTTCTTCTGGGTATCCTATTCCAGGCATAATGCAATCTGCTCTGTGGAGCAAACACATTGGGCTCAAAGGCCAGGATATGGGGACCACAGGCAAGATTCAGGGGCAGAAATCAGGAGGATGAAAGATGAAGAAAACTTCATCCAAGTTTCTAGTTAATCTCTCCTACTATTATTGACTATTCATTGATGGGGAACAGCAGAAAGAGAGATCAGTGCTCTTCACATTAAACATAAGGACTCGGAATTGCATACCTGCATCCCAGCTCTCAGTCCAGCACTGGGTTCACAGAGGGAGTATTTCTCCACTCAGGGCCCAATGTACATGGTTTGAGATCATGGCATTCACCAGCTCTTCTCGTGAGGTTTTCTTCTTCTTCATAGTTCTCAGTGATTCCAGTTTCCCCCAAACCAGAGCAGTTTAACACTGATGAAATGGGGTGAAATTCTGACATGCTTGGGGAAACCCTTCTGTTGAGGAAAGAGGGACAGGTCCCGGATCACTCTTAGGAGATGTAATTTCTTCTCATAGTTGGATTCACTTTGTCACTGAACCATCTCACTCACCCTCTCTTTTGAAGCCTCACTAAGGTGAACTACTGTGCTAGAAGGAAGTTCTGTCCATTGCCATTTCCTTCGTCTGATCAAAACACAAAAGGAAAATGGTTTAATGGTGCTGTGGGATGAGTGTCCATCCCCTTGGCCCGAGGAGCTGGTTACAGAGGGTCAGCACAGCAACACAACAGGCTTCTGGCATCCTGACCAGATGAGCAACACCCCAGAGCATGAGACTGTTCCTGCAGTGTTAAAACCGAACTGTGCTTTCAATCTTCCCTTCCAAGCTCTGACACCGGCACTGAGGTTGCAAGAAGCAGATAAGGAGGAAACTGTTCATTAGAAGCTGGAGAAGATGATGAACCTGATGACTCTTCCACATGAAGAATCAGTGACCTTTCAGGCAGGGAAAGGCAAGAGCCATGGCATGTCTTAGCACAGAGCAGGAGGGGGATGGAAAACAACCAGCAGCCAGCTCTGGAAAAACACCCAAAGGGGCTTCTTGGATTTAGCTGAGGCTTCAGCCCAACTCTTTCCGATTGCTCGGAGACAGGTTGGCATCTCTGTCTGTGCTGCTGCTGCACGCGGCACAGAGCTCACCAGAGCATGAAAGAGATTGTGATAAAGATACACTGGCTGCCATCCTCCTTCCACTGGAAACAGGCTCAGCTTCATATCCAGATGACATCTCAAACACCAGCACCAGAGATGGAGGGGGGTGTGGGGAGCGGCTCTTTCTTTGCCCTTCCTGTACTTGATGCTATGATTATTATTTGCAGTTATTTATTGCTAGGGCAACTTCTTGGGTATATAAATAGAGGCAAAAGAAGTCCCCTTTCTCCTCCCTGCTTCAGCACATGCACCTCTTTCGTGCTGCACCCAAGCTGAATTGTTTGGTAGATAAAAGTCTTTGCTGAAGATTTCCCTTCTCTCCCACTGTGTGAGCTATTCCCACGCCAGTTCTGCTTTCCAGCAATATCAGCTGTGCATATCGATTTCCAGACTCATCTGAATGAAGCCTCTCCTGCCAGCCAGCTGTTGGAAAGCATTCCTGAGACCACGTGCCATTCGCTCTGTGGCACCGATGGTCCCCGGCATGCTGTTGTCCTGCCAGGATCTGATACACTGATTGCATTTTTCCCAAGTAACAAGTGATAAAATGGGAGGAAACGGCCCCAAGCTGCTCCAAGAGGGGGGTTTAGACTGGAAATTAGGAACAATTTCTTCACTGGAAGGGTTGTCAAGGGTTGGAGGAGGCTGTCCAAGGCAATGGTGGACACATGCAGACACGGCACTTGGGGACATCCAGCCAGCAAAAGGCAATGACCTACAGACAACCAGGTTACATTTGCCTCCTGCAGCCTTTGTGGTGTTGCTTCACTGAGGGTCAGTTCTCCCTCTGTAAATGTGGGGGAAATAACAGCACTGTCCCCCCTCACAGAGGTGCTTCAGGATGAATACCCCAGTGATCAAGGTTCTCCTTCAGCATCAAAGGCCACCGAACAGTTTTGCTCCATCAAGGCAATATAAGCATAGCCAAGGATGGAAAAAAGGGTTTTCCTGTCCCAAAAGGAAACTTCAGGAAGAGCAAGGCAGAAACTGCACATCCTACCAACCCCAATCCAAACTGTCATTCCCATTCACATTTATGAAGTGCTGAGATCAGCATTTTTACAAAGGCTTAGTGCTTGGTCAAAGACCCAGGAATCAAAAAGAAATAGCGAAAACCTCATGGTTATGACCACAGAATGAATACAAGGAGGCAATCCCAGACCACAGCTGATACCTCACTGTCAGATGGAGATAATCATCCAAGCAGATGCCCAAACAGTGAACTTGGTGACAAATGGGAGGCAGACTTCGTCATGGACATGGAAATGCAGGCATTCTGTGTGTTTTCCACATGAAACCATAAATCATCCCCAGCATTAGAAAGGCTGAAGAACAAGATAAAGGCTCTCTGTGAAGCTAAGCAGGAATCTGAGGCCTCCTTTAAATGCAGGAGCTGGCAGCAAGTAGTTTGTGCTCAGTTGATCCACATGATCACACTGACTCCTTGTATGAAGAGTCTTACTGTGTGAGGAATATAAACCACATCACTGCTTTACCACCTTCCTCAGCTCAAAGGATGCTCACGCTCCCCCAGGTGAAGAAAGCAACAGAGACCAAGTGACCACCTCCGGACTGCACCAAACATGAGTCCAGCCTGAACCTGCATCTAGAAGCAAAGCTGATCACACAGGCTTTGGTTTGGAGCTTGCTCATGCCTGTCTGGTTGCCCTGAGCTGCCCAGCTCCTGAGGGTGCTAAGCCGATGTGATGAGTAGAGCCCAGCACACAGGAGTGGTTCAAATACAGGTTTAATCTCCCTTTCTTATCAATACCTGTTGCTAGGCAGGGGAAATGTCACTTATCCCCTCCATGCCTACCTGCCTTTGATCATACACAGAACAGAGAGGATACCTGATGTGCAGCTGTATGCTGAAGAGAGAAGTAGAAGTCACTCACCTGTGTTGTTTCCTGTGTCCCTTAACCTGCACTTACACAGCCCTGGAATTATTGCCCTCTGATGCAGCATTATCCCATGTTGACTTGTTGTCATATTCATGGCAGCGTTACATTCCCTGGGGAAACAGGACTCCTGGCAGTACTACTTTGAGAGACCCTTTATTATATTGATGCCAACAGAGATTGCCTCTTTGATAAATGAGCATGTACCTATGAATAAATACAGGAGTGCATTTTATATGTATTGTATATCTGCAGTGACAGAGTAGAGGTTTGTGCAGGCATGTGCTTTTAATATGCATGGAGGACACAAGGCAGCAGTAACTGGCAGCTGTATGTTGCTGTGTAGATATTCCAATGACAAATGGAAGATCCCAGGCAGCCATCTAGAACAGATGTTTCCATTGCATCCCTTTTAGCAGGAGTGGGAAGATACCCACTCCACACTGACAGGCAGGATACCCTTAGGATGCTCCTCAGCACCTCCGAGTTAAAGTTTCATCCTTTGAGCTTAACTTGGAGGTGCTGAGGAGCTGACCCACACCAGACTTCATCCTCTAACCCAGCTCTGTGAGAGGGGAATTGGGAGGGAAGAGAGGGAACACCTCGGCCATGCTCATACCTCCCCAGAATGAGCTGGCAGTGACTGGAGGAGGGAATAACAGCCTGCCCCTTGCCTGGCTCCCTGCTTCTGCCCAGGGAGCAAAGGAAACTCATTTCCCAGCTCCTGCTGACCCTGCTTGAGAGGCTCCTTGTTATATCCTCTGAAAAGTTTAGAAGTTGTCTTTGAATACCAGAACAGCAAGGTGATGGTTACCAAGGGAACAGCCCAAGAGAAGGTCAAGCTTTTCTGGGTATCTTTTCATGCTTTATATTGGCTGGAAGTTTTTTCCAGACAAATCAGATGGGTGTCTTTCCATCCTGCAGAAATAAAGCCGTCATCCATTCTCTCGGCAGAAGACTGATAAGAGGGGAAAGGGATAGCTCAGCTTTCCCACTACCATACACCGCATCCTGAGGGAGCTACCCTCAATATTGCCTGTGATGGAAGAGCCCTGTAGTACCATCAGGAGCTGGGATTTCAACCACTGCAGTGATGAGTTTAAAACTGGGTTCACGTGGAGGCTATGGTAGAGATAGAGAATAAAAGCAATCCCCCAGCAAACTGAACTGGCAGCTCACCTGAAGTCAGCACAGCCCTGGGAGCTCTTGCATTCCCTTGGAGCTACATCACCTTCACTAAGGAAAAATCCATCTCTCCAGGAATAACAGTGAAGTTCAGCTGTAAATGCAAGGTCTCGCATGCCAGGGTGTCACGCAGCCACAAAGTGGCAGGGATGTGGAGCCATTTCTGCTGTAATAAGAAGCCACAGATGTTAACAATGAGGTAAAGAAGAGCAGGATCCGATGCTGCCCTCCATGTGCTAATTGCTCACCATGGCCGCAGAGGCCTGGACCTCTGCTCTTTCACAAGGGTGTTTATCCACTGGCTAGGTTCATTTCTTATGCTGCACATAGCAGCTATTGTGCTAGTGCTATTGGTAATACCTTTGCTTTGCAGTACTGCTGTTACCCCGACAGGCTGCCTGAGTTAAGTGAGATATAAGGATTGAGGAATGGTCTTTTTCAGTTCCTGATGTATGCTGAATGCCAGCTGCTGCCAGTCTTTCTCCTCTAAGAGCCCTGCCAAGCATCCTAACTCTCTGCACTTCAGTTTGGATCCCTTTCAAAGTCCTTCACTACTAAAAACACTTTTGCTAATGAAAACCTATAGCTTTGCTGGCCGCAATTGTGAGTGCTGCTAACAGGGGGGGTCTCAGGAGACCCTATTTCTGTACAGCAGAGCTACTTGACATTAGTCAACACTAGTTGTCCTTCCAGGTCCTGATAGGGTCAGGCAAACAAGCACAGAGCTGGCTCTACTAAACATCTAAATGTCAAGGCAGGTCAGCCAAGGTGTAATCAGCTCTCATGGCACAGCCATGAGCTGCAATGCTTTGTGCTGGTGGCCAAGCAGACTGCTGCTGGGAATGAAACTCTTCCCCAGCTTTAAAAGCAAATCAAAGCTCTCACCTCCAGCTTGGCCTTCACAAAAGGCAGTCCAGCTAATGGGGCTGATCAGTCAATGGCATATGGTTTTGAAAGAGCAGGTTTTGATTTGCAGACAAATAGGTGCTCCCAGCACCAAGGTGCCTGTGGCTTGTGCTGAATTAGGTGTTTTAGCACTGAATGACTGGGACTGGGGCCTTTTGTCTACTCGTGCTCAAACAGAAGGTCAGCACGAGGTAGCCTTCATGATCTGTTCATGTACAGCCTTCGCACTCAATCTGTGTGTGTGTGGCATGGGGGGACTGAGCAGTGGGAGCCTGCCAATGCTGGTGGCCCTGAGCGCAGCCCTCAGCATCGCACATTCATCAGGCATTGGACGGGCACGCTTCCAGCTGATTTATTGATAGTTAATATTTAAATACCAGCTGATCGTTCAGCCCTGGTGAGAAGCTGTTCAATAACAGCAGAGAGGAGCCATCTCCTGCCAGCCCACCCAGCCTCCTCCAGCACTGAATGACAAGTGCAGAGCCCTTGCTCCTTGGAGGGGCTGTGCCACAGAGCTCAGTCCTTCCCACCCATTCACCCTGCTTTGTCCGTTTAGATTCACAGTGTCAGGACCCAGCAAGGAGATTCATTCGAGACCCCATGGCAGGGGGTTGGAACTGGATGATCTTAAGGCCCTTTTAAACCCAAATCATCCTGTGATTCTATGATAAACAGAACTGACAGAACTCTGCTCCCTTCCTATCACCCTGTGGGGTGAGCAACCTCTCCACTGCTGGTGTCTGCATCTGAGTTCCAGTGATGGGCAGTTCTTTCACCTTGTCCATCTGTCTTAAGAGTGCCCTTTCCTAGCAAACAAGGACCCTGCCCTAACAAACTGCATCCCTCCCTTCCATGCCCTTGCAATAATAACTCACTGTCCTGACACATGCAGCTGGAACACAGGGAGACTTGTGAGCTTAAAAATCACTGCCCCTCTCCTGGGACTCTGCATCCAGCAGCACCTGAGATGACAGAAACAGGAAGAGTTTCTGAAAACCAATTTGCTCTCTGTTCTTTCTACCTCTCTGTTTGCATTTTCCATTTCTCTCAGCTTGGGGGGCTAAGGCTTGGTGTTAGGCTCACGTTTATCGGTGCTTAGCTCTCTGACTGCCACTTTCCAGGCCTGCCTTCGAACCCTGCAGGTAGCACTTGCTTTGCCCTAAAGAAATAGCATCCCCACCACCTTTCTTCCAACTCCTGCCCAAACAATAAACAGTACAAGAATGTTTCTGGTGGTGTCAGGCTTTGTAACAGTTCATTCATTTCAGCCCTAAATTTGGGACCAAATTTGAGCTGGCAGTAGCTCTTTAATATACAGGACCTGTCTTATTACATCTCTGTCTAATGCATATTTGGGAGCTTTCCCTGAAAGCTCTTGTATAAAGGAGTATTATGACATCAGGAAGTCTAAAAGTACCTGAGATGCAGATGTGATAAATTCAGCAGGATGATACGTGCCTGGAATTTGCACTTGCCTTTTTCCATTGGCAAATGGCCGCTTGGGCTCCATCCCCCGGGATAGCTGTAGAGAACAGCCAGTTTGATGAGCCTAACCAGCCATTGGATGTCACTTTGGCTCCACACTAATTCAAGGGAAACAGCATTTATCTGGCAGCCAGGCAGCCAGCTCTTCGGCAGCTGAGAGTTTAATTATCAAAGGTTCAGGCGAATCTTGCTCTTGCTATCTCCAACCAGCTGCTGCAGGAAAAAGACCTTCTGGCCCCATCCAGAAGTTGGTGAAGCTCTTGCAAGTTCCCTTTCCCTGTTAAAATGAGTCCCAGCCTGTTTGCCCTTTCCTGTGAAAGCTCTGGGCTCGATGCCACTAGGAAAGGGTGGCAATAATATAGTGGGGAAGGGCTCTGGGTGGATGGGGCTGAGAAGCAGCAGCCAGGAACAGAAGCACTGGGCAGACTCCAGCTGGTGCCTTGATTCAGCCGTGGGGGTTTGCACTGATGGATGGACATGGGCATGGCTTCTTCAAGCTGCAGGATGCTGTTCTTTCACAGCCTCATGCTGCAGCGACAAGGCAAAGCCACTGTCTGGCTTGTGTTCAGTCCAGGCTGGCTGTGTTTCCAGTGGTGGACCTCAGCCCAAGCAGTCTCACAGCAAAAACCATCCTGCTCTCTGCTCACTTCCAGTTTTCAGCAATCCCAGTGGGAAGGGTAGGGATTGAATGGGCCACAGCAAGAAAACTGAAGGCAAAAAGGCAAGAGAAGTCTCTGCAAAGGCACCATTTACACAGTATTTCAATGCCAGAAAGTGGGGAAAAAATGTGACCCCAGATGAAACCACCTTTCCCTCCAGGAAAACAAGTGTGTGAGAAGGTGGAGGAGGTGCTGGTGTCATAGGGGATGCCCTGCTCCACTCTTCATTCACCACATCCCAGTTCCTCAGACATGCATCATGGTTTCCTCATGTTGGGGTTTAGGTACCCCAGGTTCCTCTCCCAGTCTTACTACCAAACACATTCGGTCCAAGCCCAAAAGCTGTTGGTACTCTCCCATGTTCTGTTCCATATCCGGATGTGCCAGATGAGCGAGACACTCTAGATCTGAATGAGGTGCCATTTCCAATAGATCCTTTGCACTTCCGTGGCAGGGATGTCCCTGCCCTTTCAGTCCTGCAGGTTAATAATGGGGGCACTTAAGTGCCTATCAAGAGAGTTTGTAACTATTGTGCTAGTGATACACCTGCCTTTGGTTCTTCTCAGCCTCTCTGCAGGCACAATTGGCAGTTCTCCAGGCACATTTATCTTGTGAATATGAAGGCAAGAGACTCAATTATCTTTCTCAAAAGTAAAGCTGAGATTCTGAGCAAATTAGTTATCCTCCCCATTCTTCTCCAAAATGCCATCAGGAACCATCAGCAGCAGATACTATCAATCACTATCTGTTTTGCCCAGTCTGCCTGAGCTGTTATTAAGGATCCTTGTAAAGGAATATGTTGTCTCCACTCCCCATCCAAGAAAAGTCTTTCCAAAGCTTGGGCATGATTTCCTCAGTTGACGCCAGGCTAGATGCAGTGTAACTAGGGAGCTCAGACCATGTGTGAACAGGAAGGAGATGGAAGGAGTATCAACCCACAGCTATCTATTACTGGTTGAAAACACAGGGCCCTCCCTGCCCCTTCCCACCAACACAGACTTGGAAGCCACCCAGCCAACTGCTCTAGATGGAAGAAAAGCACACCCTGCAGCAAGCTCCAGCTAGAAATCTGGTCTTGGGCTCCCTCTTGCAGTCCAGAAGCACTGTCACTGGTGCCAAGTTGCCTTGGGTGTCTCATTTCTCCAACCTGCATGAACAAAAGTGTTTATTTAACACCATCTCTCCAGGGTTTCCTCAGCTCCCTAGTCTCCAAACCTGTCAGTTTACTTACTTAACAGCATCACCAACTGCAAACTGATTAGTCTAGTCCCCTTTCTCTTCTCCCCCATGGTTATCACTTTTATTAACAGCAAGGGAGTGATAATGGGGAAAGATGATCAAAGCTGCTGGTATTAGCGCAGGGGATTAACAGTATTTATATTCCCAATCAGTGCACTCTCCGTGTGGAGAGGGAACTGCCACAAATCAGCCTTTTCCAATGGAGAGTTGCTGCAGTGCCACTACCTAAATAGCTGCTGGCTAATGAGTCCTTTGGGGCAGCTGAAGGAGCAGCTCGCTCCGCTACTTCCCTCTCAACCTAATGTGCCACAATGGCACTCAGGGACCTCATCTTGGGTTTCAGACTGCTCTTGAGGTCTGGGGGACGAGTTCAGCTGTTGAGAGCAAGCAACAAGGTGCTGAACAAGGAGCTGATGTGGCCAGTTCAAGCTGGGATTGCATTATCCCAGGGGAAGATACACAACTTACATCCCAACTGGGGACTTAGTGGGAAGGGCAGTGAGCACCACACTGGGGAGGGAAGACACAAGAGGGACCTACCTGTGCCAGATTTAACACATATGTCAGGAGAGCAAGGTCCTCTGCAACCATCCAAGGAGAATAGATGGGGTGCTGTATATTGACACCACTGAAATTCCAGCAGCAGGGATATAGGGTGGGGAAGTTGGACCAGCTGATGTTAATCAGTCAAGGCTTCTGGCCACAGGCAGTAAATCAAGATGAAGAGGCTTCATCTGGCAGGGGCTGGGGACCAGTGCAGTAGTTAAAGAGTCAAGGGGGAGTACTGGGATGAGGGATAGCTTTGGGAATGCAGAATTTTACATGGAAGAACAAGGACACAAGGAAACTCTCTACTTATGCCTTCCCTGAGGAATCTTTCAGGGGGTGCATAGCACTCATCCTCAGAAACCCACAGGTAGGTCCTGCTGCAGCACCCCATCCCAACCACAACACAATGTATGGATGCTCAAAGATGACCTGAGGAACCAAAACAACTGCTTCCTATACTATCATATACTATATGACAAGTGTAAGCTTGTCACACTTCAATACTGAGCCAAAGAAGTTCACCCAAAGCCAATATATTCTTATAACTCTTTACAAAAGGCAGGAAAACAGATCTCTTGCTCACCAGCTTTGGGTAGCTTTTAGCATCAGCCCAGAAGGAAAAGGGCAACCTGGGTCTGACTTGCAAGATTGAACACTGCCATCTGGTCCATAAAGTGCTTCCTTAGGAGAACTATCTGGAGACAGGATGGGAGCATTCATGGTCATGTAGAGGCAGATGGTTCATGGTGTGAATGAGAGGATGGGGGTCCACTAAAACAAGAAGGCTCACCTCCATGGCCCCTTTGTAATTCATTCATGCCAATACTCGTGACATAATGATTGTCTCCACAGCAACCAATCATGATTCAGATAAACCCTGATGTCATTACTACACTGCATGGAGAAATGGAGTGTGGAAACAGTCAAAGATAACTCTAGCCAGTCAGGAAGGGAGTAATGACCCTGAAACGTATACAAATAAATGAGGTTATTAAAGATCCTTATTTTTTAATACTAAAAACAAAGAATAGCTCCCATCCAGTCAGAGTAAGGCAGATGACAACAAAGATGCTCCTAAGCCTCTCCCCATGTACATGCACAGTAAAAATTACTCTGAACAGGTTGCAAAGCCCTGTCTGACCCATGGGGACTAATGAACCCTTCACACAACCCCATTCCTCTGCTGTCTGAGCCTTGTAACACGGCTCAACCGCAGCCTGCTTTTCCAGAGGAAACCTTTTGCCCCATAGGTTTCTCCCAACCACACAACACCTAGTATAGTATAAGAGCAATCTGTCATACAGGATGATGTGGACTTCATCTTCAGGATGTGTTTGTCAGCAGGTCATATTCTGCTTGTATCTTGTGTATAATCAGAAGGGACAAACAAGAGATGAAGGTGAGTGTTTTCTGTGTGTACCTGCATCCATCAGAGGTCAGCAGAATCACTAACACACTGCCCTCCTAGCCAGATCTAATTGAAGGCGAATGTAGACCAGCTGATGGGCATTAGAGGGCTCTAGATAAATGGAGCTGTTTGCCTTGGGACTGGGAGTTCAGGGGAAGGTCAGTTTACTGCTGACCACCATTCATTAGCCTCTGGCAGCGACTCAGCAACTTGTGTGAAATAAGGAGCCGGTCCTGGCTTGTGTCCCAGTGGAACGAGCATCTCTGTCACTGCAGCCACTATCCTTGCTGGACTCTTGGCTGGCTCCATGGGGAAACACCAAAGCAGTTCTGAGAGCCCATCCTCTCTGCTTAGCACCCTGGGGCAATGCAGAGGGATTCTGCTGTGTCTCGGTGTTGGTAGGCATGGAAATGATTGCTGAGCGCCAGTTCTGGTTGATGGGTAAAGACCAGACATTGCCACCAAATTAAAACATGGAAAAGCTCAAACTAGAATGGGAGAGGTGGGAGAAAGGTCCAAATCTCCTGTGGAAAGTCAAGAGGAAGGCAACTGGAATGACTGCGGAGCAGTTATAACATGTGCTAACATGGATGGTGATGTGAGGATGGTGATGTGATGCACTCATGTGAGGACCCTTCACTGCCCCATGACTGTTGTATCCCTTTGGTGTTGAAAGGGGAAGGAGAAAAGCCTTTTCCCACTCTCCCACCCCTCTTCACCCCATGTCCAAAGGAGATGAGGGGTCTGCAACAGTAAAGATGTCCTATAGCCCACCCCTGTGTGCTCCTACATTGCTGAGTTGCTTGAGACCTGGGGGAGGGAGAGATGGAAATACCATTTAATGAAGCATCCAGGTGTCCTGTGGGCTTTCAATTGAGCATCCCAGTGTATACTGAAATAAATGCAGTAAAGCAGGTCACTATCACTTGCATGGAATTCACTTATTGTTTTAAATCAACATTATCACCATCATAATTAAAATCAAGCAACAGCTTAAAGAAACTAATAAATAGTTTTGTACATTAACTTATCACGGGAAGGGGGGGAATGTAAAGTGAAAATGTGCCTTTATTGCTAATAAACATTATTGGAGGGACTCCCAGCTTTTCACATTACCACAGTGTGATATGACAGCCTATAATGGATTACTCAACTGCCCGAAGCCATGGTAGGAATAAATCCCTCTTAATATTCATGTGTGGTCTTTGAGAAAATAGATGTAAGCAGTTAATACTTTTTCTATAGACAAAACAACGCAGTTTATCAAAACAAAATGTGTGCTTGAAAACAAAAATCTCCTGCACTCATTCTTTCCTTTTTTTTTTCCAAATCAGAAAAAAATAAGACGCAAATAAACCCAAATAAAAGAGACAATCTGGGGCACGATGGTGTGTGGAAAGCAAGATGGGGAGGGACAGGATGTTACCAAGGATTGGTGGAAAGGGAAAAGGGCACAAGAAAATGAGTATATTGTGGATCTGTGGTGGTAAACAGGGCATCAAAGCAGGATGTCGAGGGAGGAAGGTGTTGGTTGGCAACTGAGCTGCCCTATAAAGCACTCATTGGGATAAGAAGGAGTATTTGGGTGGCAGAGGAAGATCAGGTGCTTCCCAGGAAGGAGGCCCAGTGCTCTGCAAGGTGCAAGGGCTTAGCTGTGTTTATAGAGCAGCAAAGGATACAGGAAAAGAGTGGAATAGGAACACGTGCGCAGGGCCGGCTGAGGGCTGCTCCCTCCCTGCCCTCTGCTCCATCTTCCTGCTTTGTCTTGTGCAGCTGATCTATAAAAGCAGCCAGGTTTTTATCTACGGTGTGTCTGGGGGCTTCATTCTTCCTTTGCACACTCAAACAAGGGAAGCATCAGTGCAGAGGAGCCTTTGTGCCTTTCTGTGTGGTAGGGGGTGAGGGAAATGGAGGTTAACCCTTCCTGCCCCAGCCTTTTGAGGGCAGATGATGCTTGGAGGGCAAAGCAGAAAGCAAAAGCCTCTCAGGGACTGTAGGGAATGGCTGCAGCCTCTCAGAGGTGAGGGGGCAAAACTGAGAGACTTGATCTTACAGAGCCAGATGTGGCTGAGATGTGAACGCAACCTCTACTTGGCTGACGTGCTCCATGGCTATAAATGGCTGTATCAGAAACTGATGGAGAGAGAAGCAGAAACTCTTCAGTTCCCCTCCTGCTGTGAGATCTAGGCAGCAAAGACAAGCTTAAAGTGAAGCAGCAAGAATAAATAAATCCCCCCTGGGACTCATGCTGCTTTGATATCTGCGCTGCCTGGCAGGCAGAAGAGTTGACTCACACATGCCTTCTGCTTGCCCATGTTCAGAGAACACCTGTGGTACTTTGCCCCTGGTACAACCACAGCAAAGGCAGCTTGGGGTCTGTCTTGGATTGGGATACGCATGGTCCATTCCTGAGCCAAATTCAGCTCAAAATGTGGCCCAAGAGACCAGCACTGCTCTGAACATTGGGATTGCACTGCATGACCTCTGAAGGTCCCTTCCAACCCAAGCTATTCTATGATTCTGTGAATGCTGCAGGATTTTGCTGAAGTCATGAGTCTGCAAAAACTCACAGCGTGTTTAACTGGACCTTGTTGCCAAGTGCCACTGGCTTCCGTGGAGCTGCTGGAGGGAATTTGGGGACGGAAGAACTGACCCAACCACAACACCCTGGGATGCTCCCATGCCTGAAAATACTTGTGAGAGGGGAACTATTTTGTAAGAGATCCAGTTTTACAATAGCAATTCCAATCATTAAGACAGGAAAAATATCCATGAACTTACCATGTGAGCACATCAGACCAATCCACTCAACTTGCTTTGATTTCATCCTCACATCATGTTCATGGAGCAGCAGGGTTCCCCATCTGGGCAAAGCTTCAGCTGTGCAACCACTAGCATTGCCAGCAGTGTTGGAAAGATTGTGTCATCAGAAATAGTCCAGGAGCACAGACAGCATTTTAATACATCTCTTTATTGACTTGTGCCCCAGAAATCCCGTTGCTGTAAACACCAGGAGTGTCCCTTTAAATGCCCCATGGTTTTCCAGGCTGCATTGGGTGCTATGAGTGGGCCAGCTTTACAGGTCATATTCTTTGCAGTTGAATATGTCCAGGGGACAAGTGGGAACTGGAATGGGGGAAATTCCTCCCACCCATCTCTTTCCAGCAGCGCAGAGGTGGGTCTGTGCTTCGAAAGGGAAGGAAAAAGTTTCACCTTCTAATTGTTGTATTGAGTAGCTCATTGACTGCACTTCTTGCTCAATACCTTTTTTACCACTCAGATTGTCTAATCAAAGGCCTTTTTCTTTCCTTGGTTGAGCTCTGCAGCCTCTAGCATTGATCCAAAATCAGAAACGAAAGAAGAAAACAGGCTCTGGGAAAAGAGAACACAATTAACGCCCGAGCAGCTTCATTATGGGGGTGCCTTTAAACATGTTCCACCTCTCAGTCTGTTCTCCCAATTCTTTTATTTTCCCTTTTGTGTTCAGGAGGTTTCTTTAAGGAAGGGCTTTATCAGGAGCTCAGGGAGAAGATTAAAGCACCCGTCACAGAGGAACAGGTTACTTTTTGTGTCCGAGTTCTTAATCCACTTTATTAAAATGTTCCAAATCTTCCTTCAAGAGAAGAGATCAGAAGGACATTTCCCTGTCAACACCCTGGCATACCTCCCTTCCGGATCCTTGTGCTTCATTAGAGGCTGGAAAAGATACAAAGGCCAGGCAAGGAGAAGAATAGAGAACAAGACTGCAGTGACCGGTTAATGCAGAATGTGGTGCCTTCTACTTCATGGTCACTGATACTGCTCTGGCCCCAGGCTGGAGGCAACTGAGAGCTTTTCCCATCTGAAAGACACTCATGTGAATGAAGTCAGAGATCTCCGACTGTTTTCACCTTTGAGGTTCAAAGAAGAGAGCTTTGCAGGGAGCAAAGCCAAACATCTCTCCAGCCTGCTGTCCCGCTGCTGATAGCAGCAAGGAAAGGGCACAGGAAGGGTGAGGGTACTGAGTCTGCTTTGCTGTGTACTCCACCTTCTCCCACAGACCTCAGGCTTGGCATTTCCCACCCGAAATAGTGGATCCTTGTGGGTAATAAACCTTGATGGATTTTCTTCCATAGACTGTCTAATCTGTTTTATGCATGTCCATAATCCTTCACTGTGCTGACACAGCCCTTCCAGAACAAGGCTGAGGGACATCAGCACAAGTTCCTGCTTGATGCCTCTGATCTCTAAAGTCACTTTTTGTGATGTTTAGCTTGAAAGCTTTCATATTAAAGACCCCTGGAAATGAAAAGTGTAAGTCTTCTGGGTAACCTCAGGAGACGTCTTGGGCAAAACAAGTCTAGCTCAGGTCTAAACCCAGCTTAGGATTTGCCACCAACTCCTCACCCAAAAATTCTTCATCCCAACCCTCCTTCCCTTTCCCTTCAGGCTTCTCACATTGGATTTTCACAACCTGCTTGCCCTAATCCAGATATACAGTGACAACATGGTGTGGGAAATCAGTACGATGCACTGATTGTGGAAATACAAACCAAGGATAGGATAGAGACCCCAATATAATGAGGTAATTTCCATGATGGCTTTTCCATGTACACAGTCTTGGATTTAAAGGGCCACTTGCTTTGCATAAGTAGCTGCTGTTTTGTAAAGCAAGTACATATGATGCAGGCACTCCTCATTCTTCCTCAGGGTACAATTACTTCCTTATCTGTCTTGTACTGCTGTTCAACTGAAATAAATTCTCCAGCCTGAGTCTGTAGGGTTAATCTTTTGAGGAGGGAAAGTCTGAACGGGCTGGAGCAGCCTAAGAGAGTGAAGAGCAAGGAGATGACATCTTAACAGGCAGAGATGAAGCACGAGGTGTTCCTGAAAGACGCCCATCGCATTTCCCATCAGTGCTGACTCATTAAATGGCAGGTTCATTAAAGGTGAAATACCCACAAACTACAGCTTGAGCAGCTTCACACCCTGCAAAGCACCTGCACAATTGGCTTTTCCCCTGCACCTTGACTCAAGTCAAGAGTATCAGAGTAATTTGATTTTAAAATGTGCCATCCTGTTAATAAAGTTGAAGGCTGCATTCTGTTTACTATTCAAATTACAAGTAGCCCTTCGAGGCCTTGGCTGCAATGCTGCTGAGCTAGAGACGATCTATGCACAAGTCCAGTCCCTTCTGCTTCTCAGTCCAGACTGCCACATCGCTGGGGGAGATTCCTAAAGGGCTGCAAAGGTCTAGGTGCAGGACCTTGTTGATTTCATGGAATCACAGAATGGTTTTGGTTGGAAAGGACTTTAAAGGTCATCCAGTTCCAATCAGCTCCTGAGTGCCTCCAACTCTGCTTTGCACTGGATAGTCCAAGAAAGGGAGCCCAGAGCTAAGACATCTGCAAGACTCCAGCCACTCAGTGTCACTGCTGTGCCTTAATCACAAATCATCCCTTTTCTGCTTTCAGAGCAAGCATACAACCACGTTTTGTACCCATTGACACCCCTGTTCCAGGTACAGTACTGTACAGCAGCCTAGCCTGCAGCTATCTTGGTGTCCCATGTTTATCTAGTCTCTCCTGATGGCCTCCACAGCATATTTGCTCTATTTTCAAAGCCTGTTTTTGAGCTGCTTTGAATTCCCTTTGTGCCTGGAGATCTGCCTCTCTCTTCAAGCTCTGTGCACCCTCACCAGCAAGGCTTTTACAGCAAGGCCGGCGCTGGAAGTTGTCATTGATACGTGATGCAGAACAAAATCCAGCTCACTCGAATGCAGCTAGATTGGCTCAGCGGGGCTGACAATAGATGAACTGGGTCTTATCAGCCAAGGGAGCAGATACAACACAGGAGCAGCATGCAGGGAGCAGATAGGAGCTCTATGAAAGGTAGTGATAGTGAGGGGGGATATGTGTATTTTCTTCTTTCCTGGATGCTTTTGAGACTGTTGTTTTAAAGCTGGCACTTTTCTGACCACAGCCACAGCATTAAAGGGGAGAAGAAGTACAAGTGACAGACAACCCAATGGAGGAGTGATGTGACAAAAGGTCTCAGCAGGGCACATTTGTCCGAATGAGCCGCTGCCTCCCTGGCCAATTTATCCCTTGCTCCAAATGCATTTGCTGGGTTTAATGACAAGTTGGTGGCACTTCTGCAATTAATGCTATCAAAAGGAGGTGATTTTGCATGGAGCTGGTGCCATATCTCTTACCCTGTGTTTTTGTGTATGAGGAGAGTGGCCGCCAGTTCTCTTCCGAGCGAGGGCACTACAGGTCATGGCAGGAACAGTGGGTCATTAACCAAGTGTCTTCTCCTGACATCTGAAACCAGCACAGCTAAAAAATACAGCCTCAGATTGTCCAAACAAGCCATCTCCAAACAGTAAATACACAACAGTGAGAGAAAGTACTTCTTTGCCAGTGAAACACTTGAATGAGTGGATGGCTCAGCAAATCCTATATGCAGCTGCTTTTCCTGGCTGAAGATACTGAGATTTATGTAAGAAGGGAGAGGAGAAATAAGCAGCTATGGGAGCGCAGTCCTTATGTGGTTGGGTTCCACCTCATACACTGCTTTGGCTGATCTGACTCTTCTGCAGCTCTCCTTTCCTTGAATAAACCAGTAACGGTCCCATTCACTGGGGACTTTGAGCCAGGAACAGAGGTAACTCCCAGAGTCAGAAATCATGACTTGGCTAAGACAAGAAGGAACACAAAGCTTTTAAATACCAAGTGCTCTTTAAATAGTGGTGGCCTCCTTTGAAGTAAGAGAAGCAAAAGTGGGAGAGACAATGGAAATGATGGGGTTTTGGGATACTGAGGTTTTCCACATTTTCTTTCAACAGGCAGCTTCTTAATCTCTTTCTCCTTCTGCCCAATTAAATGACACTTCTGATGAATACTAGTCCCAGAACCAAAATCACCATACCTCGAGGAATGAGATCCAAAACAAGCAATCTTCCTTCCTGACGGAGGTGGACTAAGAGGCAAAAGAATAAGCCCAACATGCATTTTCCAGAAGGCCCTTCCTAAGGATCACAACCTGCAATAACAAAGTCTTTCGCAAACACAGTCCTTAGAAAGGATATTAAGAGCAAAACCACACAAAACACTGAAACAAACTGTAGAAAACTTCACATTCCTACTGGATTTACAAGTCCTTGGGCCACTCTTCATGTCATGATGACAGTTTCACTCCCCTTGGACCTGAGTTCCCAGCTGGAGGAGGAAGCTCACACTTCCACCTACCCATTGGTAGCAATGTGTTCATCTGGTATCAGTGACAGTGTAGAGCAAACCTTTCTCTGACAGAACATCGTATTTTGAGCAATTTAATAGTCATAAACCAAATAATAATAGTAATTTTCTGACTTTCAAAAAGAGCAAACCCAAAAGAGCTCTAAAAACTTTGCTCTTACCACACCTTGGTGTTGCAAACTGAACCATTCAGTCTGTTGGTTGCTGGGGATATTTCATCCAACATCATCTCCAAAAGCACTTCCTGAGTCATACCTGTTTGCAAGAGAAACCAGCGGAACACAGAGACTTGAAGAAAGCTCCTAAAGGAATGTGAAGGTCTCACTGTTGAGGACACACAGATGAGACCATCAGCAGAATACATAAGATGTTTTGCACTTTCCTTATTTATCCAAAAAGCTATTTTTGTTTATTAAAACCTAGTTACTGGCTGCATCTCACCAATAACCTGGAGAGCTTGCTTGGTTAATTTAAGCGAGCAGAGCTTTGACGAAGTAATTTCACCGTCCTCGGGGATCTGCCAGCTTATGCCGGTCTTCACTATTTCAGATGATATTGAGTTAATTTTCACTGAAATTGCTTCTTAGCATACAAACACATTCCCCATCATTGCGAGCTTATGCCTCTGCAGCTCTATTATTCTTTAATTTACACACCCCGGCAGCAAGGGATTAATGCCTGAGACATACAAAAGGCTACAGTGTGGAGAGGAGAAGGGAAGGGGAACGAGAGAGAGGGGAGCTCTGCGGGGAATAGGTAATGGTGTTTTGGGTTTATAGTCAAAACATTGAAAGCTTGGCACTAATATGGAGTCAACTCGTGCTGTCCTTTCACTCTACAAGCACATCAGCTGAAGTCCGGAGGCAGAAAACATCTCAGCTGCTTGCTCAGGCCAGAGGTGATGGCAGGACCTGGCAGGATTGCCAGGGTGAGAGGGCAATAACCGGGATGCTACAGACTGCTCCACGTCAGGAACTGATTGCGGCGGGTCAAGGAGGAGCAGAACTGCACAGGAAGGACACATTTTGCCTTTGCGTCTTCCACGATGCTCCTGCTTCAAATAGGAGATTCCCCCAGGAATGTGCTGCTGCCAAGGCTCTGGGGATGCCTTCAGATGCTCAGAGATTAAAATAATGGGTTCTCATAAGCATCTACACAACAATATAACTAGTGCCAAAGGGGTGGGAAAGGGGGATTCCTCTACCTGGCTTTTCCAGGGAGAACAGGCAGAAGTGCCAAGTTCAGCAGTCCCTGTAAAGTCTCCAGTGAGATTTTAGAGTAGCTGCATTTTAATCTAATCCTTGCTGAATATGAATCAGAATAACAATTATGCTTTTTTTATGTCACCACTTCAGTTTTCCTGCCTTAATTAAACAGCTAACCATCTCCTCTTTTATTATATACACCTCTGAGGTATACACAGGTTACTGGATAAAATATGTCAATCCCATACCGCATGCTGGTACGCATATAACAATGCTGTAATGAGATGTTTAAACTCCTTATCTTCCTTTGAAAGCCTGCCTTTCCTTCCCATTCCCCACCAGTGCCACATCACCTACCAAGATCCCACCCCACTGCCCTTGTGTCCTACTTCCACACAAATATGTCAGTGCTTTCTCCTTACTACCTTCATGAAAAGCTCTCTATCATCAGCCTAGGCTATTATTCTGCTTTCAAATCTTTTCTTGTTTCCTACTTCACTACGATGCTTATCGAATTTGGACACAAGCAAGTTGCTGATGTGCTGGACCACTGCATCTGACACTAATTTATCTTACTGTTGTTCAGCATCAAGCCGTTCTTCCTGGCTTTTTATTAGACGGTAAGCTCTTTGGGGTAAGGGCAATCTTGTGCCTTTGGCTCGAGCACCCTGTCATCAAGGGTGCATGTCATGAAGTCTACACATTTAACCAGTTTAGCAGCAAAAAGGAAGCTCTGGGCTCCAAAGCAGGGAAACCGTATGAAATATGTTCTTGTATGTGGAATGTGTATCTTGTGATATACAAGAGATCAGACAAGAGGGGTCCCTTCCAGGCAAGAACTCTGTATCTTCAGCCTGAGAGATAATTGAGAGGGATATTTTTTGCTATAGACTATTCTAGACCTTCCACCATCCATGGCACACCAGTTTGCCTACCAAGGTTCCCTAGGGATGATTCTGCCCTTCTGCCAGTGTCACAGATGTTTGGCTTTGAGGCCAATAGAAGTAACATTGTTTTATTCCCTAGTTTGTGGGCAACACTGGCCCCTTTCTACCACCAGAATGACTACACTTGAATCTGCCTAACACACGTTAAGGGAGATCTCACCTTTTATCAGCTGGTGGCCATTCCCTCTGTTGCATCTGCATGACCACCTCTTGAAAACAACTGAAGATCAACCTAAGAAGTTATATTAAAGCAGTGGTCTCACAGGGCAGGGTACCACCAGCACCATGCCACACAGCAGGGGTGACAGGGACCAGGCGCTCAGGCAGGATGCGCTTTGTCCTCTCTCTGCCATCCAGGAGCAACTCCTGCCATTTTCCCAGCAAAGTCAGCTTCTTTCAGCTGAGCTTTCAGCCTCATGCATTTTTACACACTCCCTGCAAGAGCGAGAAGGATATTTACATTTTTTAATAAGCCTGACAGTTTGAAAGTAATTGGGGATTTATAATGGGTTTGTTTAGGTCTTTTTTCCACTTGAATTCCAACTGCTAGTCTTAGGCCTAACAAGCAATATTATCTCTATGGTGATGAGGGAACCTCAACAGGAGGCCCTGAAGCCAAAGAAGAAAGCACTGGTGTGTTTTGTTTTGTTGCGTTGGGGTTTTTTTCCCCCCTTTGAACCTGCATTTTAAAACAAAAAACAGCATCAAAGAGATTTTAAAGCAAGAGCAAAATTCCTCCAGCCATCCAGTGCCCATAACTCTGGCTTCTTCCACTGGCTCTCCCTGGGGCGCATGAGCCAGTGTGTGATCTCTATCAAGGTGGGTTTTTTCCTTCCTGGCAGAGATTTGTGTTTATTTGTTCTATTGTGGTACTAAAATGATCCCAGCCCTTGATTTTTTTCTTTCAGGGGCATCAGATGTTTGGTGGTAAGGATGGAATTAACCTGCAAAACGTAAGGTCTGTGATCAGATTCCTGCAGCTGAATCTCAACGACTGAGCTCTGCTCCTTCTTGAAATGAAAAGGCAACAGTAGTGAGTGGAAGAGAGAAAGGAGTGAGAGTTGAGAAGGGATCTGATCCAGTTGTGATAAGGGGCTTTTAGCAAGCACTGCTATCAAAAACCAGGCTCCTGGGAGTCTCTTTGGCTTCCTTGGCATTGCTGAGGGACACTACAGAGACTGCAGCACTGATTTGTCCCAGGTTCCTCTAGATAAGGGCTGGTGGTTTAGCACAGGCAATATACTCTGAGCCTAACTTTCAGATTGGGTCCTTGCTTCTTTGTGCCCCAGTTCCCCACCTTCTTGAAGAAACAGCAGTCCCTGTCTTCAGCAAGAGTAAGGACATAAACACAACAGAGACCAGCAGAACTTAGTGTTGAAGTAGGAAGTGTTCACCAAACCCAGCAAAACCAGTGATAACAAGGAGAAAAACCCATGGGACTAGCACTGACCATCCCAATCAGCAGACATCAACACAAGTCATGGTGATATGGCACATACCTGGCTGTGTTGAGGACAGAGCTTCAGCTCATTGTCTTCTCCATGGCATGCAGAGCACACACTGCTTCCCATGTCCCATGTTGTTATTCTCTTCTCAGAGCAGCTAAAACTATGGCACGAATGACCTCCATAAACAAAGAGGAGTGGAAATGCTGCCATTTGCCATTGTTCTTGCTGCGTGCTTTGGGTTGAAACCCATGCATACACAGTCAAGGGATAGCTTTCTCCACTGGGTCTCAAGCACGGGACAGTGCAGTATTGTCCCTCCCCTGTGGAGGAAAGGGGGATAAAAGGGATTAAGCCTGTTTCTACAGTTTCCTGGATCCCAGGAGGGCCTTCTTCAGTCCCCTTACAGCACATGTGCATGCAATGATGCCCAGGTCTCAGCATCCTGTGGAGGGCAGCAAGCAGCAGGGATCTACAGCTGGTGGGACTCATAGAGGGGCTGGTGGAAGAAGTCAAAGACAGGGAGAGGAAATAAGAGATGGGATGGGAATGGGAGAAAGGCAGCAGGGGGGAAGAGGGGAAAGTGGGAAATGAATTGAAATGGGTTAGAAAATTTCATGCAGACGAGCTTGAGCATTCAGCAGCTGAGATGCGGGGCTTCATTAGTACAGACCAGCGGAAGATAGAGACATTAAGGAAGGAAATGTGTGACTCACAGGGGAAAATGGGAGAAACAACATACACCATAGCAGCTGCTCCTTTTGCTTCAATTAAAGAACTGCTCAAAGGGTATGTAACGGGGGAAGGAGGTGGAAGCAAAGGCAGGAACAATAGAAAAAAAGCCAAACAGATGAAGCAAGTTACCCTCAAGCACCTGAATGAACTGACTCAGGCATTTGAACATGGAGCCAATGTTTCTCAGCCTGTACCTTCAAATACGGGCTGAGCCAGGCTGCTGCAGGAGCTGCTGGCCAGGGTCATGCTGCCAAAGGAGCATGGAGCCAGTGCTCACAGAAATACCATCCCAGCTATCAGAGAGGAAGGGGAAGGCAGCTTTCCTTACCATGGCTCTTGGGAATGGGTGACCAGGGCATCCAGCTGCACCTGTATCACCAGCCCCAGTGGTGGGTGCATTAAGCAGAGCTGTGCTGGCCAAAGGGAAGCACATCACCTTTGGCTCCAGGGTGGTGGTGGGGACTTCCGGAGGCTTTCTATCTTCTCCATCTTTTCCTTCCTCCACTAACTGCTAACCCTAATTTATAAGGCCTCATGATCACTGAGGAATGTTATAGTAAAGATTTCATGGATTCCAGTGAACGTTGTTTTCAGCTTTCAGGTGATAGGTGTTGGAAGAATGAAGTGGACCTGGACAAGCAAAAGTGAGACACAGAAGAAGGAAGGGATGGGAGAAACTTCCACTTCTCCAGGTGTTTTATCCTTGTGGCTTCCACCAGGAAAAAAAAGTTTCAGGGATTTATAGGGAAGAAAGTTTTCTGACATTGAACTCTGCTTTCTTTACTGGTTCCATCATGCAAAAGGCTTATCGCTTTGCTCCAGCTGTGACACCAGCCTGCAAGGGTTAGTTGCTTTGCTTGGTTGACTGAAGCCTCAAATCTGAAGGCTACTGGGTCAATCCCAACTCATGGCCTTCCCAGGTGATTGAGACAGACAACTCCACAATGTCAGCAAAGGTCTGCTGTCATTTTCGGCTGGAGAAAGTCTTTGTTTGCATCTTATCCTTCCCTCCTTGTCTTTGTGTGGATGCTTCCCAATTCATGGATACAGCAAATCCATGACCCTTGCCTGATTCATTCCCTTGAGGAGCAGAGCAGCAGATTTCATGACAAAGTCCCATGCTCTCAGGATAATTACCTGCCCAAAGTCTCCGATGGAGCTCCCAGATACAAGCAAACTCCCAAACTCCTGACATTTATCACTCCACAGAGCAGCCAGGGGAAAAGCAGCCCCTATCAGATAAGAGGTGTCAGTCAAGATTTCAATGCAGCCTGAAAAGGACACATCACAGTGTATCTGTAGACCAAAGCGTGACGAATGTTAAATCTCCACAGAGTGGGAATTAGCACAATGGATCCCATCTCCATACGTGATAATGGGAAACTCATCATTCTCTTATGTGAACTTTAATGCCAAAACGTTGCCACAGAGAACCACCAAGGACACAACGGCTCTTTCTTCAAAGCTTCAGAGATAGGCAGCATTAAACGCGCTTGCTTTGAGCTGGCTCCGTGTTAAGCTTCCTTTCTGCTCCTTCATCTCTTCCCAATCAAGCTGTGTCTCAGCCAGCACCCAATTGTTAAATTCTGGATGGATTAAAGAGCATGAGAAAGTGCTTTTTTTCCTTTAGGAAAGCGGTGTTTATCCATCACTCGTCTGGTGAGTGTTAAACTTCAGATCTTCTGCTCCTCTAATGATCGTTGCATGGCGGTGCATCCAGAGCTTCTGCTTTGCACTGTAGTGGGCATGTTTGATCTAAAGGCTTCTCTTTGCCCAAGGTAAAATCTGAATTTAGATCATCCTTTGGGGTCTAATTGCACAGGATTCTGGTGGCAGGGCAGCAGGACCACAGAGAGCGTTGGCAGGGAGAAAAGGATGAACATTCCCTAAATGACTTGACAGAGACTTCAATAACATTTTGGGTGGAGGAGAAAATGAAACACAAAGACAGGAAAAAAACCCAGCTTATTCAGTGTTAAAAATGAAAGAAAGGAGGGGGATAATATCCCTAATCAAACTCCTGGAATTCATGAAGACTTCCAACTAATGCCAGCGTAGGAGCAGCGTTGACCCTCTCTGATGGAGACGTGGGTGGACAGGGATCAGACTGACAGTAAGCTCCTCAAAACTGCGAAGTTTTGACACTGCATTAGGCATAATTACACCTGTCAAGGATGACACGCTCCTGAAATTGTCTGTTGCAGAGCTAATGGCAGAGGGACTCTGGAAAAAAACTTTCCACATCATTTCTGGATGCCTCGGGACTTGGGGAGCTATTGACAGGAGAGTGATGTCTTGCTGTGCAACAGGAGGCTCTGGTTTAACTGCAGGTGGTGCTGGACCAAACGGTTTGAAGCATCTTGGCTTCTCTTGATCAGGAAAATTCCATTCTTTCTGTTTTGGGAATATCACTACTTAAATGTCATAAAACCACTGCCTGCCACTTAGCTCCTCTGCTCTGTCACCAACAGTAAAGGGCAAAAGCGTCAAGACAGCAAGGAAACATACGGTGACACTGTGCTGCCTGGTAAGATGAGCGCCTCATTTCCCCCCTTCTCAATCCTTCAAATGACTTATGAAAGAGTAAAGAAAAGATGTTTTCCAGAAAAAAAAGTGAGTATTCCCACATGGGACCCAAGCACAGTTCTGGTGGTAGCAGAGAAACACATGCAATAACTGCAATACCACTCCCTGGTTCAACTTCTTGCCAGCCCAGCAGCACAAAGGTGATGTGAAGTTCTCCCAGAACAGCAGCTTTCCCCCACATAAAAGAAAGCTCCAGATTAAGCCTAAATAGAAAGGAAAGGCCTGTGTCAAAGCAGGACAGAAACCACAGGGCTTGCAACAGCTTCTCCTCAGCTCTTATCCCACTAGATCCCAGTGCCTGCCCTGTCCAGGAAAACTGTCTTGGAGATCCTAGACAAAGATAGACTATGCCATGTACATACTAGCATGAACCAGAGCCAACACATGCAGGCATGTCATTGCATCAGAGCCTGCTCATCACCCTGCAGATGGAACATGTTTTCCTGCCTAGCAGCAATTCTTTCATTGCCACAGCACCATGGGCTTCCAGCTTCACATGCCCTGGGGAGCAGGAAGGTCAGCACTCAGTGCCAAAGCATAGATTGTTGGAATCCTCATCCAGCTGAGATGAAATGAAGGAAGAAGAGATTGAGCACACCAAACAGAGCAAGCCTTAGCTAAATGTGCATTGTCTTCACTGGGAGCTGGGTTTGAATAAGAAGAAGTTCAGGGTTTGGCAGGCTGTGTGTATAACATTTCAGAATGACTGCTATGTGCATGCAGCTAGTTTTCATGCATAATATATATAGGAGTATACCATATGTTTAAAGCATCAGGCAATCAGGCTAATCTTGGATCACATTAGAAAGCTTTTCCACAGTGTTGCATTTGTTCTAAACAGATGCATTTCTCCTTGTCCCCCTCCCAGCTTCCCAGCCTGCCAGCATTTGCCTATAAGGAAACCAGGTGTCCATCCTAAAAAATAAGAAATAAATCAGTATCCAAAGGAATCTGTCCAGGAAGAAACTAAGTCCCATCTCTGCTATTGCTGTTTCAAACAGGAAATATGTTGCCAAACAAACTAACAAATGGACAAACAAGAATCCAAACAAGAAAAAGGGAGACATGAAAACTCACGGGAATTAGGTTCTGGATTATGCAAAGCCAAATGCTAATTGTGCCAGTCCTCAGATTTACAGAACAGATGAATTCAAGAACAGAAAGTGCTCCAATGCTTGCAGATATGCTCTGGATGAAACATGTCCTGCATTGGTTATGAGGAGGGCTGGATGCTCTTGTCTTTAAAGTGTATGGTTTGATTTTACATTAATTCATCAGCAGCATCACAGATCTCAGGGGCTCATCTTTGCTCATTATAGGAGCTTTGCATACATGGTTGGAACAGAACCGCCATCTGATTTGTCTCATTGTTGCTCTCTGCTGTTGCTGTGTTACCCTGCTTGGGAGCTTTTGGCAGGCCCTTCCTCACATCAGGATCTCTGCCCCAGAGGAAAGCCCAGCATCTCCCTGGGTACTGGCAGGGATGTGGAAGAAACCCAAGGCCAACCCTCCTTGTGTGCATCACCCTTGACTAAGCAAGAGCAGCTCTGTCCTCCAGCCATGCTTCAAGAGACATTGCCTCCATCAGCTTATGGGGGAACAGCAAACCCACCTTGCAGAAGCAAGCCAATACGCTCAGCAGCAGAGCAGCTGGGAAACACTTGGAGCAGGCTTCCTATCCTTTACATGGAGTTCCCTCCACTCATGTGAGCTCTTAAGTCCATGTTTTATATCCTAATTAAACTGAAAGAAAAGGAATTGGATAACAGTCTAAAAGATTTGCAAGCTACATCTATTTCACAAGATGACTCATGTTCCCACTTGTGTAGCTCATCAGGTCCAGCACATGCTCTAATGTGTGGGACTAATAGATTTGTAACAGTGATATCTAATATGAGCCTGTTCCGGTTACATACTTATCATGGGGTCCTCACAGGCTTTCCATCAAAGCTGCTGAATGAAAGCATTTTTTATTAAAGGAAGAGGGGAAAAAAACCCTCTTTGCCCATAAATCGCTCAGCACATTAGCCCCCAAAACAATTCACTGAGGCAAGGTCGTATTTCCCTTACATTAATTTAGATCCTAGGGAAGTTCAATGAGATGAGAAGACAAGACAAAGCACAAGAGGCTGTGTCTTCAGCTGCGATGAATCAGGGCTGCTTCCCATCAGCTGAGAATCCAACCATGTATCTAGAGAGCTATAGGAAATATATAACAATTTCTTTACAGTCTTGGGGTCTGGTAATGATAATCCATAAACTGCTTTACTACTTGGAGTGACTACAAGGACAGATGACTCTTGGTAAGTGACAGCAGCTATATAGCCCCATGGGAAAAGCCCTTTTGATTCCAATAGGCTCAAGTTTGCCCTGTGATGCTCGGGGTCATCACAATGAAGTGGAGGGGAATATACTTGTTGCTTTGTTTCATTTCCAGGTATTATTTCAGTGTGGGACAAGGCCCGATGCCAGTCACAGGCAGGAGCAGGATGTGACTGATCAAGAGGAAGAGGGACAGGCTTAAGTGAAATATAGTCCCGATGCTCTGCCTCTCAGCTCTCTCCCATCCACTGCTCCGAACAGCAAGGAAAGCTGGCAGTTGTGAACCCTGTACCGTGTGCTGTCCCTTTGATACTGCAGCTCTCTCCTTCATGTTTACACCCTTCAGATATATTTAGGCTCTTTTCCCCGCACACAGCAGTGTGCGTTGTCATCTCATAGCCTTGCTTCTCAGTTTGAGCCTTCCCACATAAATCATTTCCTTCCAAACGTCTGATCCTTTAGTGATCAGAAGGCAGAAGGGGTGGTCTGGTTGCTCTTCTTTTAGCTTCCACCCTGCTCTCATTATCTGGGCACGTCGTGGTGGCCGGAGCTGAGCACGTGGTTCCTTTGGAGGACAAATCAGAGCCATGCAGGGGAGGGCTGCTTCCTTCCCAAGGCATCGTTTGCCTCCACGGAGGCAGACGATTTGATCTGTAGTAATTTACATTTCAGACCCATCTCCCATTTGTCTTCTACCAGCACCTCAATGACCCTTTCTGTACCTTGCCCAGAACTGGTGAAAACCAGGTTGTCAAAGCTGTTAATTTCTGATACAGTCGGAGGATGAAGGTGTTTCCTGAAAACCTTCTGGTTTAGGATCAATGCTTCCCGGTGGCAGAAGGAGCTGGGTTTTTCTTATCTTTACAATAAAACTGCAATTTTCTCTCCAAGGAAAGAAGATTTTCATCTGCTTCATTTGGGGACCTTCCAGAGCTCTTCTTTTTGTGAGTTGTCTCAACTATTTTGGATCGCATTCTTGCACATACACATATTTGGCAGGTTTAACAGCAAGCAAATATCAAATTACAGTAACAGATTTGTGGGCACGGTCTGGACCAATGAGACAGACAGCGAAACACTCTCAAGTGTTCTGTCAAATAATGATTCTCATCAAATTCTATTCTCCAGAGTGGTCACATTATCCAGATCAAATCCTTGGTCTTTCCTTAAGAATTCCTCAGAACATCATCTTTTTCCCCCTCAGGCACCATTGAAACAAGCCAGCCCAAATCATGAAATGGAAATGCATTCAACCCATTATTCTGGGAAGAAAAATCTGTTTCAGACCTAATCCAATTATATACCATGCTTGTAACTGCCTTCCAGAAAACCTTTTGCAGCCAAATAGGTCCACATTAGCCATTATGGGGTGCTTCTCTGCAAAAAGTCTCCTAATGCTGTAGTCATACAATCCAGACTGGTTTGGGTTGAAGGGATCTTAAAGCTCATCCAGTCCCAACCCCTGCCATGGACTGGGACCCCTTCCAGTGGAGCAGCTTGCTCCAAGCCCCTGTGTCCAACTTGGCCTTAAACACTGCCAGGGATGGGAAAGCCACAGCTCTGACCCATGGCACTTCCCGGCACAAGGACCACCTCCCAGGGCAGCAGCTTCACAACCAGGACCTGATCATGGGTTCACTCTTCATCAGGTATGAAGCCCATCACTGTATGTGACAGGTCTTGCCACTGTGAAATGCAATCCTGACTCTTTACGGGCTCTGTGGGTTAGGGAGGGTGGTGGGTAACCATAGAAACAACGTTGTAAAACAGCATGGGAGTTGACGTGTAATAAAGTGCTACCGCCGTGCAACGCCTGAACACAGCCCTTCAGGATGAGTCCTTGTGGATGTGCTTGGAATGGGTTTGGGCAGGGATATCCTGTGCAGAAAGTCAAGCGCAGGCTGGAGGACAGAGTTAGCAAAGGAAGGCAGGCACCAGCCAGTAATGCAACCAGAAGGCCTTAAATTACAGCAGAACAACCAGTTCATGTACAGAGAGCATCCTCCTAATTACATGGAACTACTTAAGTATCATATCCTAGAAACAGCGGTACTTGGTAACCTACAGTAACCTGCAGAGGCAGGTTCACAGATCAACATCATAAAAATACCAGCTTCTACTCTTTCCAACAGAAGTTGAATGCCAACAGTGCTCAAACAGACATGGCACTCCAAGGAGCTTCCAGTTTTAGCACAGCTTCCTGACTGTTGCTTTCAAGGCATTCCCATAAACCTCAGTATACCGTGAGGACTGCAGAAGGCGCTATAAAAGGCATGGCTTCAGGAGGAGAGGAAGAGCAGATGCTCTTCCTCCACCTTCATTATTCATCTGCACTGGGGACAATCACCATCTGGACCTGGGAATTCCGGCCAGCGTTATTGCTTCTCTTGCCATATCTACATCTTTAGCAATAGAAAAGTGATGCAAGTGCAGCACAGTCCTACGCTGACACTGGTTTCTGTCTGTGAGATCTCCTACACACAGGACATGATAATAAATCATACAGAGCATGCTGATCGATGCTGGCCAAGCAGTATGTTAGTCTCCAGGGCCATCAAACCAGCACTTAAATAAAGTTTCCTTGCTCAACATGCTATGCTGCAATAAAAAAAGAGTTCTTCTTCTGCATCCCAGGCAGGTCATTTAGCTTCCTCTGTAAGGGGAATGTCAAAAAGATACACATGTAGGCATTAGGAAATGCTCCCACCCATGTTCTTAAAGTGAGCTCTCCAACAGCTCAACATTCCCCCTGTAGTTCTCCTAATAATTAATGGAAAACAGAGTCCTCTGGGAAAATTGTCACTGGGTGATTAATAAAAGATGAAAACAAGAGAGCAAAGAAAGAAGGAAGAACAGAACTGCTGCAGAAAGCCTGCGAATTGAAATAGGCACTTACAGTTGTGATTCCTTCCCAAACCTCAGAGGGAACACAGATCCTGCTCCATGTTCATCAACAGCTCACTCAGGACTCCCCCTTCCTTCCATTCACACTTCTGGAACAAGAGACATTGGGTTGGAAACGTTCCTGCCTTGCCATATTCCTCAATGGCCCTGCATGCACAGGCTTGTCTGCACAGCTGGCAAGGACAAAGCTCCAGAGCCCTGTGGGGAGCTATTACCAGGTGATTACTTGAAATAGAGGTCACTGTTTGTTTTCTACCTGTGGGTCCAAGCTGCTTATCAGCTTGGTGTGGGCAGTGCATTAAAACGCAGGGAAGATGCCTTTTCTCTATCAAAGCAATGATGTCCTTTTGCCTTAGCAGCTCCAAAACACCTCCCCAAAGAGCGAAGGCTCTTCCTCATGCCCGAGCGCATTTCTCTCACTGCTCCTAAAGGAAACGAGAGAAGAATCTAAAAACCACATTTTCAAGGTCAAAATTGATGTCCTGCTGGGAAATGGGGTTGAGAAACCATTGCTGGGAATGCCCACCTCCCAGCGCTGTCTCCTCCTGCAGTTTGCCAACATGAGTGCCTGAGCTATCACAGTTGCTGGGGAATCCTGAGAGGGAAGAGGATAAAGACGGATGGTCTTATGATTAAGCCAGGGATTCAAGGGATCTGGCGTCACTTATAGACCCCCTGTGCTGACTTTGGGCAAGTCAATTAACCTCTCTGTGCCTCTGCTTGCCATCTGTAAAATGGAGATAAGAGACTTCCCCACAGCACAGGAGTGTTGGAAGGAGACTTTGTGCTTGACAGATGCTCTCATCCGATGCCAGCGGGAGTCAGGAGACTTCACTGACAGCAGAGTGATGGAGTGGAGAAGACCCACTGCCATTTGGGGTTATGGAGCTTTGTGAGAACTCAATAGGTGTCCATCCTGCTTCCCTGGCCACCTCCTTTGCTCCTGTCTGTCTTCCAAGGCACGAATGCTCTCTTGACCGAGCGCTAGCTCCAATACCAGCAGTGGGAAACTGCAAGTCTCACAGGATGCTTCTTCACATCCTTCCATGGGGGCTCAAGTGGATCAGAGAGGATTTTTGCCACTTATAAGAATAAAAGTAATGGGTGTCTCATAAACAAGCCATGGAGAGGCCATCCCTGCCTTACCCCATGAGTGTGGAAGTGCCAAGAGGGCACCTGGATAAATCCCTACTCCTGAAGGGGCATCCTGCCCATCGCAGAAGTGTGAGAAGCATCACAGACTGCAGGGCATGTCCATCTCTCCCCTCCACTCCACAGGGGCTCACTCATCCTTCCAGACCTTTTGCAGCTCTGGAATCAAGGGACAGTGATTTGCCATTAGGTTTTTTTGGTTTCTGGAGTATTATTCTTCAGATATCAGAAAAGCATCCCTGTGCTTCCCAAGGGAATGCTGCATTCCCCTACCAGCTTCACAAGACAAGTTAAAGCATCTAATCCCGACCCCAGCAGGGCACTCCTGACCCTTCTCTGCAAGGCTCAGGAAGAGGATTTCTTTCCCAATCCTGCTGTGGGGATTGTTTCTATTTTCTTGTATTAAAATCCCATCACGTTATTAAAAGGAATTGTTCAATTCCTTTAATTGGCTCAGAAGAAAAATTCTTCCCCCAGCCTGGGGGTCATGGCCATCAGCAGCTATTTATTAGCTGCATTGATGGAGAAGAACAGCCTTTAAATGGAAATAAATTGAATTCTATGGCAAAGAGGATTCCATCCAGGCTATTAATGTAAAACAGGGAGCTTAACACTCTGATTTGCTATTTGTTTGCTCCCCTCCTCAGCTCGTCATTACCCTCAAGCTTCCAGCTACTTCCCATGTCTCCCCCCAACCATTCCCTCCTCTCTATGGGGTGAACCAAGCTCTCCCAGTCTCTCTGGGACAATTTCAGTCGGTTTTTGCCTTCTCCACTGTTCAAGGTTTGTCTTTGCCAGCTCCCTGTTGGCTCCAGAATACATTTCATGGTGTTCACCTTCATTCCAGAGCTTAATTGCTTGAGATTGTTACTTGTAGGCTGTTAATGTATTAAAACCAGATCTCCCATATTACTCTGGAGCCCAGAAGAATCATTGCCATCTATTAAAGGCAGCGGTGCGTGCCCGCTTGTCTTTCTTCTCTGGTCACCTCTGTAATTGCAGCTCTCTTCCAAGACGTAAAACTCCCCCCTACCAGCTGAGCATCCTCCACAGGGAGGGTTTGGCTAAGGCATGCATACAGGAGACAAACCCAGGGTGTAAACAGATAGCTCTTCTCTGATGTCAATGGAGGAGTGTGTGATTGATTGCATTGGAGACACACAAAGCCTCTAAACAGTATGGGTCACATCTTCCCAGGTGGGACAAAAAGTGAATTTGGGATCCTGGCAACAGATAAACATGCAGACCAGACCTTGTCAAAATACAATGATGAAACAAATGAGCTTTAGGGTCCTTTCCAACCCAAACCATTTTGTAATTCTCTGATGGATCCCCACATCATCTATTAAAGCCAGCACTGCCCTCACCCAGCTAAGCACAGAAAGATCTTCCTTGGTTGTATAGGCCACTCTTTGAGTCAAACATACCCCTCAAAGCCAGACACGTGCACCATATACTGCTGCCACAAGCGTGGATGGGACTCATTTACCAGAAGGTGTAAATATATACACACACACATAAATATATCTCCATATCTTCATGGATGATACAGTCCAGAAACTCTCCACTTCTTCTCAACCATCATCTCTCCAACAGGTCCCTCCACCTTTTCCAATCTAGTTGATCCTATGATCTCCAAAAGGCTGCCCAGCTGCTTTCAGCATGCCCTGCTTCTGAAACTTTTGAAGGGCTTCCTCAGCAGCCCCATGCATACATCTGATCTTAGAGGGCTGCTCAGTGGCATCCAAAATGCAGAAGGAGCATCCTTTAGGGCAGTGCCTGAACCTGGTTTTCAAACTCACTAAAGGAAGGGAAACAACATACAATTGGGAGATAGAAAATCACCACATATTTGAGATAGTACTGAGTAGTAGTATGGGGGATGTCTGTCCCTCTCAGACTGTTCTCTGAGATCCTGCCAGCACAAGAGGCAAATACCCCTCAATACATTACCAGGCCAACAACCCACACAGCCCCCTTGTGCCATGGCACAGCCCATATTTTAAACACACAGTCTGCAGTCTCCCTCCCTCTAATCTGGACACCTCTGATTTGTATCCTCACCTGCATTTGGCACTGAGTTCCACTGATGCTGAAGGTCAAACCCAGGTATGGGATCAAACCATCACCAAAGGACGGGACGAGGCACTGACCCCAGGCCAGCTTTGTGCTGTCAAAGGGCTCAGGGGTCTTCCTGTGGTCCAAAAGCCCCTGATGCTCTATGAGGCACCCAGGTGGCCCGTGACACTGTTCACAATGAGTGGCTGGGGCACAGCCACCGGCACCAGCTCTCTTTACCCACCAACCACCAATTCCAACAGTAGTATTGCAGGAGGAAAACAATAACATTTTGTTGGTCTCCTAAGCAGTCAGCTCATTTTAGCACTCTGCCTCCAAGTGCTAGATAATAACAGGATACAAGCGAGGCGGTAGCTTTCTGCATCCAAAACAGTGTGGGTGCATCTGTGATTGATTGTAAAAGAGTTGAGAGTTGCTGCTCCTGACTCCCAATCCTGGAAATGGGGTGGCTGGAGGTGGTCGTATGAGTTGTAGGTTAGACTAGATATAGGGATTTCTCAGGGATACAGAGCTGGGGCAAGCTGCACTAACCCTGATGCCCGTGCACTGGCTTTGACCTACATCCTTTGAAGCCCTGGTTCCCTGTTCCCAAAACAGCCTGTGTTATTCTAGGACTGCTCTGCTTTTACCCAAGTACTTGATTTATTTTGAGCACAAATGTCCCAAAATCTAATCTGAGATCTGCAAGCAGGAGCGTGCAGCAAAATGGCACTTACAGAGATCCCCCCAAACCATTTTGTTTAGATTAAACAAGGCAGTTATTGTGTTTTAATACAGGAATTGATTATTACAAGTACGCGAATTGAGCGTAACAGCTTAGATTTGTATCTATTCCATCACTGTTAATCTTTGATAAATATGTTTTTAATAATCTCTAGGTATTTATTGAACGTAAAACTGTCTGGTGAAATTGAGGGGAAGATTGCTAAATACACTTATTGTACACTGCTGCAACACGAATCCATTATTAAAACCCTTTCACTGAGGTTTACTTTTAACCATGACATAACAGATATGCACACTGCATAGTTAATCTATAATAAACATATTTGCAATAAACTATTGATATTTAACCTGCAGTAACCATCCTAATAAATATGATACACAGCAATGGCTATTGGGCAAGCTGCTCTTTTTAAGCTCTGTTAAATACCAAGGGGATGTGGAGGGAAGGAGGAAAGCTGTGGCCTGATAGAAGGTGGCTTTTTTACCAGCCCTCACCTACCCCAGCCACTGGGCTCATTGCTATTTCAATCCCAAAACCTCCACGTTCTTCCATGGATCTGCCATTTGATCCCTGTCCTGACTCATATTAACCCTTGCCCCCAGCCCCCTGTGTGACCCCAGCAGGCTGGTAACTCAGCTCCTGCTGCCCCCACATGATGCTTTGTCTGCCCAATGGTTTTGCAAAGCTGATAAACATCCCAAGGGATGAGGAACAGACCAGAACCTGTATCCCTGGAGTGGGAAACCCACCAGCCTTGTGCGTTCATGGATCAACTGGGAAGTTCAAATGAGATTTCAGCTATGAACTCAACAGAGGCCACCAAGTGCCTTTGACACATGAAGGAGACAGGAGGCAGGCTCCAAGCCGTCAGAGGCAAACCCTTGACCCACAGTGCTGCTTAGACCCTCTGGGATGCTCTCAGGGATGCATTTGTCATTCTTTGCATCTCTTAATGACAGGTCAATTGCAACGAGCCAGCTCTAGCAGAGATGCACATTTCACTCCCAGTGCTAAGCAAATGGAAGAGGAGCAGAGTATTTCCTCCCATGTGCTCTCCTCTGGGTCCTGCCCCATTTGTTACATGGCCACTTGTCCAGACCCTGTAATCCTTCCCTGTAAGCCACTGTCTGATTCCCACATATCAGAGAGAGCCAAAGATCTTAACATGCAACTTCTAATTGAGCTGTATCATCTGCCACAAACATGAAATTAACGGCCCTACATCATAATCATAAATTCATACATAACCCCCTGCACCAGCAAATAACTCTTTGCAGTGATGCCACAATGGAAAGCTGATTTGCAAGAAGCGCACGCTACCCAGGAATCCTAATTAACCAAATTAACACCATCACTTCAAATCATGTCCCAGCAGCAGGACGTTTCTGATTGGCCTCAGGCTGGAGTAAAGCAGCCAAATGAAAACCTGACAGCATCTCCATGGGTCCAGCCAGCTAACCCTTTACTGAGGGGAATAGCTGGTGTCCATCCATGAGCACCACCCCAAGACAGACTGTGGCATAGCGATGCTTTACAGGTTCTTCATGGACTTCCCAAATTCAACCAGGAAGCCTTTCCTTCCATGCTGGCTTGCTCCAGGGGGTTGTGACACTGACAGATCCCTGTGCAGAGTGCAAAGACCAAGTGATGGGTCTGGGGTCATGGAGCAGAGGTGGTAACAGGAGTAGCCTCTACAAACCCCAGCCCCATCTCCCTGGCCCCACTGGTTTGCACTGGTTTCTGTGACTTGAGCTGTTTAGAGCTCAACACCTTGTTTTTCCCCCTTCAGGATAGTCAGTTTTTCCTATTTCTGCCATTGGAAAACAGGTTACTATTCTGGGAGCATGTGGGATTCAAGCCCACAACTGTCTCAGCACTCCCTGCATGGAAGATGAGATCCATTACCCGTGTGCCAAAGGGACTGGCTCATGACTCCCCGCATTCATTCCAAGCAGGGTGGCTCAGTCCCACCAAGCTCCTCATGCTGGGACATGGAATGTGCTGGGATTGACTGGCACAGGGCCTGGAGCTCCCATCCCTGCTCTGAACCGATGCTCTAAAACCTGGGGTGGGAGCTATGGAACAAGAGAAAAAAGGAGGCTCCTACCAGAAGTGGGGTTCGAACCCACGCGGGCATGTGCCCATTGGATCTTAAGTCCAACGCCTTCACCACTCGGCCATCCTGGTGGGCTGTAAGCCCTGCTCTGACCCACCAGCTCCTGCCCTGGAGGGTACACACCTCACTGAGCACCCCAGCTCCCAAACACAGACCCTTCCCGAGCCCACCGACACCTTTCCCTCCTCACCACTGTCTCGAATGTCCCCACTAAACCAGTGGAGCATCACACTGGGAGGCAGCAGCCCTCACGGGTCATGCACAGCCCCTGCATACCACACATTGCACTGGTGGTAACACCAGCAGGGACCTTGGTGCATGAGGGCATCTCTGGAGGGTCTCAGCCTGACCCTGTTGCATGCCCAGGGGGAATGGAGCAGTTCTGACAGCACTCAGGCAGACACACCGCATGGTTAAATCACTGTCCTTGCTCTCCAGTCTGCATCTGGGGCTCTACCAGAGCACTGCAGTGGGGCAGGAGAGCCTTTCTTTCTCCTTGGGGTGAGGTGCAGCTTTCATTCTGCCATCTGGGGAAAACTAAAAGTAAAACCACACAGAAAACCTCTGTTGAACCGTGTAGGATTCAAACCCACAGCCCTCAGCTGCCTCTGTGCAGAAGGGCTTTAGTCCTTAAGCCACAGGAGCCTGATAACTTCTGTCTCTGATTCCAGCCACCCTCACTCTTCCCAACCCAGCACCTTCACACAGAGATGCTGTCACACAGAGAAACCTACACAAGCCCTTTCTCCAGAGCATCCTGTCTGTGCTGACCCTGTCCTGGCAATTCCTTCCTCACTTCCCCAGGGACTGCTCACAACTGCACCCTAGGATAGATGAGCTGTGTACACGGCTTGTGCTTGGCTGCTGCAGAAGAAAGAGACACTGACAAGTAAAAAGGTCCCAAAAGAGGGTGGAAGAGAGCTCCTCAGTGAGGAGGGGTCACCCCAGTCTCCAGAGATAATATGTGAGTGCTTAGGAAGCAAGGCAGAACCCCATGGGGGGATGCTGCAGGTCCTCAGCTTAGCAGAGGCCTGGGTCAACCTATTCCCATGCAAAAAACACTGCAAGGAGGAAAACTCCCCTCCTTAAGTGCCAGGAGGGGACAGCACCTTCACCCTTTGCCTGCTTCCCTTATCCCTTTGCATCACAGCCCCAGCATCCTGCCGTGTGGGTCCATGTGTGCAGAGTGACAGCACAGCATCCCTGAATGCCTCCAGCATTAATACCCAATGAAGCCCTACTCACCAAGGGTGCTGCGCACGCCAGCTCCCGAGGAATCTGCTCTTAATGAGTGACTTCAAAGCATTAATGAGCTTGCAAAGCTCTCTGCTTCGTTTACAGAGCTGGACCCCTCACGCTTGGCATTAAGACAGGGGTCACCCGTCAGGAGGAGAGAACGCGTGTGCATGTTGGTGAATATAATGTATTTGTCATCCTCTGAAGAAGCAAAGATTAATTGTGCCCTCTCTGAAAGGAAGCTTTTATACCACATCTGCTCCTCACAGCATGGAGAGAAGGGACCTGCCCATAAGGATGCCCAAGACCCACGCTGCTCAGATCCCCATAGCCCAGCTTTGAAGTTAACATCCCACCTTAACCCTTTGGGTCCAGGCTGGGAAATGCTACTTGAATCGGCAGCCTGAGGGATGAATAATGTGGTGGAATTGCACAGATTGAAGGCATGCATGGAGGGATTGGCATGGATGTGTGAGAGAGCAGCTCTGCCTGATGTTTCCTGCTCTGTGGGATCCTCCCAGCACAGCATGGGAAGGAAGTGCTGGCCCAGAACAGCACAATGCATCTGCTGCCCTCCCCAGGGACCCCTCTCTCCCAGCCACAACCCCCTCCAAGCATCCCTGGGCTCACCATAAATCTCTCTGTGCTGAAACAACCTCCAGTGCCTGGCAGACAGCCTGGAAGCACCCATTTGAGGAGCTGAGCCCATCCATCCTGCTGGGCTAGGAGGAGGCCACGCAAACCAGCTGTGCTGAGGGTGATTATTCACTGCTGCTGCTGAACCTTCAGGACAATGACCATGTGCATTCTACACACTGGCATGGGGGCTCAGCCTCCCTCACCTGTGCTCCTTTACCATAACACACATCCAAGGGGGGTCAGTGGCACTTCTTGGCTCTATATTAAAAGGCAGCCCCAAGTGGATGCATCCCAGGGTTTCTCATGGCTGTGCATCATCTTCCAGGTTGGTTTTCTTCACCTGCAAGCCTACACGGAGCACCAGCTGGCACTTAGCTGGATCTGGAGTCAGCCTTGCTTTGGGGGGGAGGGGAGATGTGTAATATCACCTGAATTATCTGTAGTGTCTTGGATGTCTTCTATGTATTCCCAAGCCAGGCTGATTGTGCCTCGCTTGCAGTATCCCCATGAAATGACAGCTTGAAGATGACACAGCTACCAGCTTTCAGAACACATGTTCTGTAAGAGAAAGACATTAATAATGTCCTGAAGCCAGAAAAGGTGTCATCCTTTTGCTTTAGAAACACACTGGTAATGCTAGCTGGAAAGCAGCTTCTCCTCTCACCTTTTCTCCCTCCAAAAGAGCTCTCCTGGCACTCGGTGCCTGTTCAGTAGTTCTGTGTTTAATTTAAACAGCCACTGGAGGAAACCACCATCCCACATGTTAATACTGCAGCTGGAGAGAGGCTGGCTGCTAATTAAGAAAAAACCCAAAACTTGAAAGTTATGAGCAAGGCAGAGTAAAAATAGCACTTCAAGAGATTTCGGGCCAAAACTTCTCCACTTTACTGATACAGGGGCAGAAATAATCTCTGCTTCATCACTTTAGAAACTAGTTGGAAAAGAGAAGTAAGATGGGATTCTACTCTGTGGTCCTCTTATGGCTTTTCCCTGCTATGAGAGCAGAGCAGCATGTGGGTTATGACCATCAGGAATGCTGTGACCCGAATGTTTGGCACAGAGCAGCCTTACCAGGGTCATCTTAGGTTAAGTGAGAGGTGACAGCTTGGCTCTACCTTGTGTAGCAAGGCTTGGAGGGGGTAAACTTCATGCTGCTTACAGCAGTGTTGTGATCACATAGCAATTGATGAGGAAGCCAGGTTTTAAATACACCGTTGATGTCCCACATGTAACTGAACCACCACATTTTGAGGGCTGATGGAGGTAATCGCCAAAAAGAACAGTTAAGCAGGGCAGCGCTACCGTTTGACCAGTCCTCAGCAGGTTTAAGAGTAAACAGGCAAAGCAGCACAGAAGAAAATCACTCCTTTCCTATCTTTCCTCCTCCTGCAGTGGCAGTTCAGGAAATCAAGGCAGCCTTTCTTTGTATTCAGAGGGTTTTCTTTGCAGGATAGCTAGAAAATACATGTAGTATTCCTACGGGTGAAAGCTTATACTCGGCCGAGTTTGACACGATGCCCTGCTGCTCGTTGGCTCGAGTCAGCTCCTGTGCAACAACAAAACTTACAGCACTTTACTCAAGAGGAAAGGTTTTCATGAAGCCTCCAAATACTGGTATTTGGCCAGAAAACCAAAGACCACTTACTGTGGGCACACAGACTGGATTAAAAACCAGTGGAGTTGTACAATTACAGGAGGTTATTTGTCCCAGAGGGAAAATAACATTTCTTTGTTGAGTCAGTTCTTTCACAAAACCAACAAAAACCCCCATCAAACTGAAAGCAATGCAGCTACCAGAGCTAAAGTAATAAGTCATAGAAAAGAATGGATCTGTGTACTCTCTCCTGCTCAGGAATGGTGTCCCAGCTGCTTACAATTTCCCACAAGCTATTGCTAGTCTAAATTATTCCCCAGCTATTTTCCACAAATATTTCTTGGACAACAAAATAGTTTCTAAAGGAATTAATATTGAGGTTTCGAAGTATGCAGGCTTCACAGCTTTGTTTCTGCTTTGGTTCTGTATGGGCTCCCAGTGAGATGTCTGGAGTGAATGGTGACGGTTCAGCATTTCAAAGTCATCACCTACCCATGTTCAACGATTCCATTGATGTTCTGTACATGTAGCTCACTGAGGTCTTATCTTTGTTCAGTCTGGACCACATTTAGTGAAAGGTACCACCATGGAGCCATCTTTCCCTGTCACTGTTCCTTGCCTCTTCCAAACACCATCACTAACCACACAGAGAAAATGAGCCACAGCTCTGCAGAAGAGAAAGCTTGAGAACACATTGAGGATCACAGTGCTTTGAGACTGATGCCTCAGTTGTTGAGTGCCCAAATCATGGAGTCGTAAAGAGACCTGACATAAATGAGACATTCAGTGTATGTTCATCTGCTCTTGCCTTATGCAGTCAGCAGAGTTATTCTACAGACACTGCAGAGAGAAACTTGGTTGATCCTGATTTGAGGCACAGGGCCTCTGAAGCTCCCTTCCACTTGGCCCTCTGTATCTGAATATAAGCACCTATTGGTCATCAGGCATGTGTAAACCAGGCTGGATTAAGGACATTCCAAAATCACACCAGATAATGTCTGTTGTGCATTTTTTGGTTGTCTTTTCACAAGACAGAGGAATTTGCTGCAATAAACAAAGGCTCAGCAGAGAACTCCATCCCTTACAGGGTCAAATTTAGGGAATACTGCAACACAATGCTCTGAGAGTCAACCCAGAGGGGAAATGAGGCAATTGAGTTATCATGTGCACAAATACCAACAGGTTTGCACGTATCAAAGTCTCCTGCAATTATTGACATAGCTTGGACAAAAGCATTGGAACAAATGGGGAAAGCCTTTAGTGTTCCACCTGCAGCATCAGCAGTGCCCGCTGCTGCTCATTACCCCAGCAGGGAAGCGTGCAGGCGACATATCACATCCCAGATGTCAAGGTGCATCTGCATGAATTCCTAAAATGACATGTGTTCTTTAGCCCAGAGCTTGGCTCCAGGCTAAGAGCTAAATTTGATGTTCTCTGCAGCTAAAACTTCTTCAAAACCCATTCTGGCTTAATTAGGGAAGGGGAATTTTGGCTGCAGCCTGTACGAGAAGATTGGCTTGGGAAATGGTACGAAAGTCGTGGGGTTTGCAGGAGCAAAGGGAAAGAACAGGCTCATTTCTAACAGCACCCCACCTAAGAACTTCAGAAAAGCACAGAACTTCACTGAAATACAACAAAAGGTACTGCCTAAAAGCAGAACATCTTTGGCTCAATGTATCCTCTCCCAGAGGCACCACATCATTCCTGCTGCTCACGAAACAGCTTCTGTCTCCCTTTAATAGTTGTATTTTTAGGCTTCTCATGTTTAATTCTCTCTTTTTCCTTATGTAAGGTGCTAGGAAGGGCTGCACTTTCAAACAATAATTACATCAGGGAAAATGTAGAATTCACAGTGGTAAAACGAGTCTACTGGTAAGTGAATGAATGTAAGAAGTGAGAGGATACAGTTTTATCAAGGAGAGCACCCAAGTGAGAGTGTAACAGCATCGCCAGTGGGTTGGGGGGCACCCATCTTCAGATGTTGGTGGTCTCAGCTTGGAGCGCATTGGTACCTACCTGCATTAGCGTGGTCTGAAATCCAGATGCCCGTTTATGCAGTGCTACCAGCACACACATGCCTCTCCCTGTGAGAAACCTTGTGGTAGGCTTAAAATGCAGTATTTAATAGCCCTGGGTTAACTAAAGGGTATGTGTCTATAGATGTAGCTTCTCCTTATCTAAGGATCAAGCATTTCCTGGTGCCAGGATACATCATCATGACCACCACTTGTCCCCTTCCAACAAAACAGAGAAGAAAAGGAGCTATCTGTTTCACCCAATCTGTGTCTGAGGATACAGTCACCTACCCCAAGCAGGCTTCCAATACCTTGATAGGTTAATGAACAAGTAATCAGAAAAGGGTGAGTTTGACCCTCCACCCCTGCAGACCACATAGAAATCAACTGACTGAGGGTGCTATAGGTGACCAGAAACTTAAGGAAACACCATGAAAAAGTTTCTGTGTTTTAGAGAGCCTTACAGTGGACTCCAAGAAAACACAGAAATGCTGACAGGTATCAGTATATCTGCCATGAGATGTCTAAAATGAGGTTGTGGTGAAGAGTAGGTGTATAGAGTGAGCTCACACATTGTGCACACAAGTTTCCTAGGGATAACAAGTTTACAAAATATATATATATTTCCCCATATGGGTCCCCAGCTGGACTTTTCTGCTGCCTCGAAGAGTCCAACTGGCTAAAAACATCATAATGTCAAAATCCAGGATCCTCCTGCTTAGATGTGACCTTTAAAGGGAATTGCTGAAGGCTGAGAGTTCATCTGCTTTACCACTGCCTGACAGGAGAGCATCAGCACTGCCTGCATTTGTGTTTCCCTTTGTTGCCCTTTATCCCATGCTTGTACCACCCAGGTGAAGGGAAAGAAGCTCATAGAAAAGAATGGGGAGGGCAAACCTGTGAAGTCTCTCCTAGCTGTTCCACAGCTTCACCTCCATTGTCCATCCTCTGCCTGGCATTTGAGACCCTTCACTTCATGCCCATAAATTCAGCTCCTGTCCATCCAGTCCTTCATTCATCCCATGGAGCAGAGGCCATCTCAAGGTAGACCTGGCTACCAGAAGACTTCACAACACAAGCAACACTATCCCAAGCTTCCTGGGAAACTGGAAAAGAAACTTCCAAAGCTTAAAAGATAGATTAAACCCAGAAAGTCTTCACATTTCTGCTATTTCTCTGCAATCAGGATGGTTTCTTACACTCAGAAGAACCACAGTGAAATGAACACGAAGCCCCTCTGAAGCCCTGTGTGGCTTCCTTCAGAACTCCTAATCATAAACCACAGACAGGCTCCAGAATATTTCAGTCATTCATCTGCTTTCTTTTGCTTGGGTTTTGTGTGTGTGTTGGGGTTTTGTTTTTAAAGTGAGATACAGTCTTTCTGCTGGGGTTTACAGCCTGGTTTGGGAATCATTAGGCAAAGTAAAGCACACGGAGATTTTTGTTCTGATCTGCTTTAAGTGTAGAGGTTTGGAGAGCAGACAATGAAATGTTGTTTGGCTGCACAGCTGTGCTGAAGTGCAGGGGGAGAGTGAAGAGACACCACTATCTGTTTATTTGGCTTTCAATTGTTACAGCAACGCAAATAACAGCTTTGGTCTGGGTCCACAATTGAGTTAATTGGTAACACCTCAAATTGTAGGTCCTAAAAACCTCCTAATTAGCAGCTAAGCACAGGATAAACTCCATAGCATTTGTTCCTCTGTGCTCCAAGAGGACCTGTGAATTCATAATAGAGCTTAAGATCCACAGCATCTGATTTAATGAGTATATAGGCATAGTATATTGCTGCCTCTGTGTGTGTACACCTTCCTCCTCCTTCTCTACAACACCTACACGATGGGGCTGGGGTCCCTGATGCATTCTCTAGACAACTGGGACACAACCTAACAACTGCAGACTGTATTTTCCAGGAGGCTTCTGCCGCCTTCAGTGGTCTCTGGGTCAGGGCCCTCTGGAGATGTTCCCTGTTCCCTCTCCATTTAATTTCAAAGTGCTCCCAAGGAGATTCCCACTCTTTGCTCTCTCGTTTACCACGCCTCACACTCAGAGCACTGTGGGAAGAAATAGCCCAGATAGGAGCAGTGAAAGGGTTGGGAAAGAAAACACAAATGTGTTGAAGAACCTGATACAAAGACCTGTTTTGTACAAAAGAAATTTCTGGGGAGAGTGCTAGAAATCATCCACCCATAGCAGCAATTCAGACATCCAAACCTAGGCTGTAAAACCTGGGCACTGGAGGTGTGATAACAGTTTACACATAACAGGGAAGCACAAAGTCCTTTAGCAATTGCCTGCAGTACCGATCCAGAATGAGGGGTCAGCATCTCCTGCCTGCCTGATAGCCTCTTAAAATGAGGTCATGCATCTCAGTCCATCTCCCGTTTAGAAAATGCCTGCAGCACAAGGACATGGCAGGGCTGGTGCTGATAGTGATCAACATCTCTGCCACAAAAGGGGAAAATTGGCCACTCCTGAAGGCAGCAGCTTGTTCCACTCCTGAATAGCACCTGGGACACCTAAGGCTGGCTGGTAAAAGCAGGAGGCAGTAAGACTAACACTTATACATTAGAAAGGACTGCTGCGTTCAGAAGGAGAAGACAAGACAGTGGCTGAAATGCAACATTAGTCCTTCTGCAGAGATGGATGAGGGAGAAGTTTTGCAGCAGCTGTCCAAGCTGCCTTCTTTCTGCTTCCTTTCTCTAAAGCACTAACATGGACAGAAGGTCTGGTCACCTCTGCCTGTCTGTCTCCTTTTGGCAACCCCAATACAGCTGCCAGAAGTTGGGTGGGAGATGCGAGGGATGACAAAACATTACCCAAGCTCCAGGTAGTGACATAACCCCAACCCAGGGATGAGAACACATTAGTCCTGTACCCAGCCTGATGGAGAGAGACAGGACATGTCTCATAGAGGGAAAAGCTTTGTTAGAGGCAATTGTCTTCCCTCCAGCTCTCCCCTAGAGCAGCTGAAACACAAGTAGTGCCATAAGGCCAGCAAGTGTTTAACAAAAACCCTTCTTTGGGCGCTCTTTGCTCTGCTGTTCACTCTGCAGATTGGTGCATGAGGCAGACTGGTGTGTGAGGCAGATTGCTGCCTCTTATTAGCTGAATAAACAAGCAGCAAAAGTTGAGTGGAATGGAAACACATGCACAGCTTGTCTGCAAATAGAGACAAACGTCTCTATCGCATGGCTGCACCCAGCTGCCGGGCTCTTACCTGCTTAAAAAGCTTTAATTCCGCATTAAGGTCAATGCTGTCGTAGCTTCTCTTCCCAGGTGGAAAAGCTGGCTAATGAAACACTTGGGTTTGTATTGAGTCCATTCGACGAGTGCTTTGAGGAGCTGAGATGGGTGATCAGGTCCTTCCTTCCCAGCCTGGGATGCAGGAGCGGGACTGAGTAGACAAAACAGCAGCATAGTGAGTAGAGGATCCTCCACAACCACCCCATGAAATGAAGGGTATTTATTCAGCTCATCCTTCTACCATCTACACAGCCCTCTTGATTTCCTCTATAGATGAATGAGCAAACTGTATTTATATATGGTCTGAGAGCTTTGACTTTGAGTCTCATTTATTATTCTTCAATTTCTTTTGCCTTCTCCTTTTTAAAATCACAGCTCCTGACCAAGTTCTGATGCAGCCCATGAGGGTGACAAACACAGCCAGACCATGATGGCTTGTGTGCATTGGAAGCTATTTGTCCTGAACCACATCCTCCATGTTACTCCAGGTGAAATAGGAAGAACCAAACCTTGTCATGCATGCTGTGCAAGTAACTGTTCTGAGGATAATTTCAAGTATTGAGACATTGATTCACTAAATATCATTGGCCTGCTTATATATGAGCAGGAAAAGTCACCATTATTGGTGATTTATTTGCTGTAGGTGCCTCTTTGATCCTCTCCAGTGCTGTGCACTCAATACCCTCCTCCCATGAGGACAGCCCTATCAAGACATTCACATTATTGTGACTTACGATTCATGTCCATGGAATCATCCCCACTTACATCTCACTGGATTCAGGGGAATCTTCCAGAGCCCTACAATATATGCAAAACCAGAAGTTCTTCTTGGATTGAGAAATTATGATACCAGCACCTCGAAATTGCTTTTAGCGGCTTTCAGTGCTGCCTCTGGCTCAGAAGGGCTTAGTTTGCTGACAAAAATCATAGATTCATACACATTGGAGATGGAAAAGCCCTGCTAGGTTCAGCTAGTCCATTTCTCCTACCAGGGAAGGAACATTCCCAGCAATCTGTTTTCCCTGCTACTTTGTCTTGTCTATTTTTAAACATCCCATACAGCAAAAATACATTTAGATTGTCAGGATTTCTGAGCCAAGTTAGCTGTGGAAGTACCAGCTGTAGCCTAACCTGCTTTGTCTGGTGGCAGCAGCTAAATTGCTCTCTGCTGCCTTTGAAGTCAATGGTAAAAGTCTTATTGGCTTCTGTGGGAGCATTCTCAGGCCTTTGGTACGGGTGATTAAAGCAAATAGCTATGGAGCACTGATAAGCCATTCTTACACTATTGCTTTCCAGGCCGTAACTGCATTTTAATAGGCAAGAAATTGTCTCAGCAGCAGTCAGGGTGCAATAATAGCAAAGCCATGTGGAGCACATGGCAGACTGGCTCTGCACAGAATTGACTCCTGCCATGTCCATACAAATCATACCCACAAGGCCAAACGGGTTTGATGGAGCACGTGGTCCAAGGAGAACAGTCAGAGGCAGCCTTTTTTATACTGACTCGAACTGCAAAATCTACCAGAGGTCAATTCAGCTTAGAGATAGCCCCAGTGTGCTTTCCCTTTTCAACACACTTGAACATCACGAGTGAAGGCGACTGGGCACATCAGGGTACTCCTATACCTGCCTTCCACACCACAGCCAGAATACAGCATAGATATGGCACTGCCCTACTATTTGAGCCCCCCAAAAGGCAAAAGGAGACCAGCTGTTGAATCACAAAGGTTAAGAAGTGACCCCATAAAACCTGACTCACCTTCTCCAGGAGAAGAACATCAACAGCTACCCCACAAGATGGAGCACTCTGCAACTCTGCTTTCCCTTCTGACTTCAGCAACAATGGCAGGTACTGGGAGCCAGGGTTGGATGTAATTTCACAGTTGTTGTGCTCTGCTGGGACAGCTTCCTCTGCCTCCACATTTCCTGCCTGGAAGTTCTCCCACAAGCAGGAATTAACCAATATATGACCTGTATGGGAAATGCGCTTTGCTGAAGCTGTTTTTCGAGGCTGGAGCTGAGCAGCTGTTTAACAGCACATAGCTGCACTACATGAGAGACACTAAAACCCTGCAGAATTAACTGTATTCAGGTACAACAGGGCTGTAAGGAGGCAGAAGGTAATTATCTCACATTCTAATTGTTGCCTGTATGCGGAGGGTAGTGTCCTTATGTGACAGAGTGTGCCAGCAAGGGGTACCACAGCATGACAGTTGGCACAGAGGAAGGGGACCTCAGTTTTACCTTCCCCATCACCCCTTCTTGTGCCATAAAAACAGAGATTAACATCACCCCTGCAGGCCCCAGCATCCTGGCAAGGAAAACCCACATGCTAAAGCTGTGTAGGCATAAAGCCCTACCCAAAACCTGCTTCTTTCAACGTGATGGAAGCAGCAAGTGATGCAGCTCTTGTATCACTGTAGGGACAGCTGTGCTAGAGATCAAGCTTAGTTCAAACCTGTTCTTTATATAAGGCTTCAGCAATCAATAGGAGCCATCAGCATCACAGAAACAGCCTCACATTAACATCATGGTGAGCAGCGTCTGTTGGAATCTCAGACCAGGCCACAGCTCTGTGGGGGTACATAGGAGCAATTGTCCTGCAAGCCCTGCAGCACAGTCCCACTGGTGGTGGCTCCTGTCCCAGGCTATGAAGGAGCATCTCTGGGTGGCAGCACAAGGCTGCACAGCCCAAACAGCATCCACATGAAGATAGAAGCACCCAGTATCTCTGTCCATAACCCCTGCTTTCCATTCACATCTCTTCCTCTCCCCCACAGGTCAGCAGTGAAGTTATTGCAAATTTACATCAGGGCTGGAGGGATCAGAATCTGAACAGAAACTTCAAAAGCCACTCTTTTTCCCCTTCTTTTAAAGCCTGACATAAAGCCCCAGCAAGATTTACCATGAGCTTCCTGTGTGCGCACATGAGTTATACGCACGGTAAGTGTCCCATCATCATGAATTCTGCCAATGTGCTCTTTTTAAGGGCACTGATCATAGGGAATTCATTTGGTTCCCATATAGCTGTCACCTGTATTACCAGAGTGATTTCATTCTAATTTAGCATTACTTAATGGTGAAGATAAAGTTAAGTGTTAGCCATGTGGGTCCTTTCTTGGCTTCACTCTCTCTCTGACACAGCAAGAGTGTGACTGCAGGGTGGTTTATGGCCAATAATTCAAAAGAGCAAGGAAAAGAAGGAGCAGCAAATATCAACTGCTTGTCAATCACCCGCAGGCTTTCTGCTCAAATGGTTATACCCAGACCTCTGATCTTTTCTTCTGCTGTCTCTGATCCCCCTGTTTGCTTGGACTTCTTTGGGTGCTGCAGCCATCAAAAATACACTTTTCAAAAGCTGAGGTTTAGGAAACCTGCAGTAGTTACCCACCACAACCGGAAAATATCAAGGTATGGAAAGCCATCCCTAATGGCTGCAATAGAACAGCCCAATTCCAGCAGCAGCGATGATGGGGGACCCTACAAGCTGGCTGAATACATGAAAATGCAGCAGGGAAATGGAGTGTTTCTGCAGCATCACTCGTACAGCAACAAGTGATTTGTCTTCCCAAGCCCCTGCGCCCTCCCTCTTCTCCCCCAGCTCTGGAAGGTAATCATTCTGGATATATCACCAGCTTGTTTAAACTGGAGATGAAAAGCTACAAAAGCACAACTTAATTGAACCCTGTATTGTGTTATTACAAATGCTGTCGACCCCACTCGCAGTCCATTATCAGAGGGTTCTGCTGAACGCTTTAATTAAAGACAATAAGGCTAATAAAAAGGCATCATTTTCCTGTCTCCAGCGCTGCTGGAGAGTTGGGGCTGATGAGATTATTTCCTGCTAATGCTCTTCTGTTGTTGTTGGTTTAAAGTCTTCTTCTCCCCACGGTTTGCAAATAGTGCCTGAGCTGGAGCTGTGCAAGATTCATTAGGAACAACATAGGAAATCAGGTTTGTTTCTAACATACTCACTAGTATTTGACAAGCACAGCCCCTCTTCCACATGATCCCTGTTACCTTACCTGAGCCATCAGTGCCTTTTGACCTCAGATCTGATCCCAATTGAAGGGGCAGGTACACAAACAACCTACCTTAAGGAAGGACTCTGCCCACAGCACCCATCGCAGCCCTCCTGTGTGCAGCAGTGACACTGCTACTTGCCAGAGGGCAGGATCTAGCCCAGGCTGAATAATGCAGCACCTCACCATAATTAATATGCTTATTAATGTCCCTTATGTGTCATCTCTGCTTACTTTCATACTGATAGTATTAATGATACCAAACCAGCCAATTAATGCAGCCTCACTGGGTGACTTTGGCTCTCCAGCTTTGAACCGAAGAGGCAGAAGAAGAGGGGGACAACGTGGGAAGGCATCAGTGAGGATCACTATGAGGAAGGGAAGGTGCATGGCTGGGGATAGCCAAAAGGCTGGGACAGGGAAGGGCTTGTAGCAGGGGAGGTGGGAAGGTTTGTAGAAGGACAACTCAGCTCATCTGCTCATAGGGGAATATGCTGAGGGATAAGGATGCCCCATTCCTGGCAGTGCTCAAGGCCAATTTGGACAGGGTTTGGAGCAACCTGCTCTAGTGGAAGGTGTCCCTGTCCATGGAAGTGGATGAGCTTTAAGGCCCATTCCAGCAAACAGGCTGAGCCCAGCAACTCCTCACCCACCAGCCACGAAACAGTTAAAACTTCACTAAGGATCCAGGCCATGTTTGAGCAAGAGACCTAATGGCAATTGGCATTGCAGCCCTGCTGCGAATAAGCCAAACCATTCAGTCCTACTGTGATTAAAACCTCCTTCTTGGACAAGGGAATGAGCAGCCAGATGCTGAGTAACTGAACTTTGCCCCTGCAAGGAGCAGAGCAAAGCACTAACCACTGAGCCAGCCCTGTTTGCCAAGACTCTTATAGGGAAGGAACTTTTACAATTAAATGCAGCAAAAGGTTTCTTCCACTGTGAGCCTCTGAACACAGGTTGAAAGGAGCAGAGTCGAACGTGGAAGCCAAGTTAAGGAAAGGAAGAAAAGGAAAAAGTCTTGATCTGAAGGCTGCAGGCTCAAAGTAACCAGAAACCCCATCAAGTGACTGAATGGGAACAGCGAGAGGCGGGCAAAGACCACAACTCCTCCCTGGGTAAAGGATGAAGCTGCAATGTGGAGCGGGCTGACCTAGTTACATATTTCTTCTTCCCCCTCCCTTCCTCTCAGTGCTGCAGCTGCCAGGATGGGATGCTGCAAAGCAAATTGTAAGTGAAGTTTCTGCCATCCAAGCCAAGCAAAGGAGAAACCAGGAGCTCTGTAGATGTGGGCATCTCGAGCAGCACCGCCTCAGGCCCCCATGATGGAAAGGCAGTTGCCTGTGCCACATCATCACCCCATCATGTCCTTCCCATCCATGTTTCTCTCATGTGTCAGCAGCTACATGGCAGTTTTAGCTCAGAAGGGAAATGGCCCCAAACCTGGTACATTTGCAGCTCCATCCTCTCAAGCACACAGCCATGGAACATGCTGATTCAGCAGACTGTCTCCACCTTTCTGGTCTGCAGTCCAAGCGATGGAGTCTTCCCTTGGGTTGGGACAGTCCTGCAGCCTCTGCTGCTGGAGAGGTGCTGCACAAAGCTGGTGAGACTCTACCCCTATTGGGGTGACATGGTGCCATCAGGTACGGATATGCCATAGACAAAGTGCTGCTGATACCCTTGCCAGTACTCAGTCTTGGTAAGGGGAGAAATGCTCAGGAGGGGAAGGGGCTGCCAGAGGAGCTGAACTGCCCAGTTCAGCTTGCAAGGGCCAGGGGCAGCCATACAGCTGGGGCTTGCTCAATGGGCTGTCACTGTCATCAAGCAGGAGGATAATGAAGGAGCAGTTCATCAGACACAGCTGCCTGTGCCATTCGAAAGCTGCCACATGCTTGCTCTGAACAGCGAACACTGTGGCCCACCAATGCAGGAGCAAACCCCCCCCCTTCCCTCATCACTGCCCAAATGAAAGCTTTGGAGCCAGCAAGCATTTCAGAGAGGTCAGTGGTTGGTCACCACTTCCATACAGTCCCAGACTGGTTTGTGTTGGAAGGGACCTTAAAGCTCATTTGGCTCCAACCCCTGTCATGGGCAGGGACACCTTACACTGGAGCAGCTGCTCCAAGCCCCTGTGTCCAACCTGGCCTTGAACACTGACAGGGATGGGGCTTTCCAGCCTTTCTAACCCACAGTTCACTCTATGAGCATCTTGGATAGAGGGGAAAAGAGGTGCTCATTAAAGGTGTGTCCTCAGGAAAAGATAAACCCATTACATGTATTAATAACTTCTACAGCCATCGCTGTGTGAAACTGGGTGTCTAGGAGTACTGGTTCCCTTGTAAGAGTTGCATAAACACAGTATAGGGTGAATTCCAGATTCAACAGGTGATCCAAAAGATTAGGAGAAGGAAAACAGTGTGATTCATAAAATGAGATTTGAGACAAACAAAACAACATTCATAAAATAAAACAGCATTCAATGTGAGGCAACTACAAATAACTCATTCAACCCCAAAAGGAACTTTGTTTAAGTAATCATTTGACCTCTATTTTCTTTTAAAAAGTGAGGTTCTCTTTCTCATTCTAAGTGAAAGCAATTATGCCAAAAATTGAGTTTAGCATCTAAAGGTTTTGTCTGTGAAAGCTTTTACAGGTCCCATGCTGAAGCCTGCAAACGAACCTTTCCACCCTCCCTGACCCCCCTTCCTCCATCCCTCATCAGCGACATGCCTCGAGTCCAACTCACGAGCAGCTTCCAGCCTCCTGCAACTCATCTAACTGGCAAATTTACTGCGCACTCCAAGCATTTTACCCTCATCTGCATGAACCAGAGTTTCCTGTTCTCCCCACTCCCTCTTTCCCTGCCCCTTCTGCTCCCCAGTCCCCCACATCTGCTTTGCTACTCCAAGTCCTGCTCCCCATCTCCCCCCCCCACCCCTGCATACAAACACGCTTCTTTCCCCATCTACACAGCCTGACTAGCTCCCTCAGCACTTTTCCATCTCTACAAACTCAATAAATAATGCAAATGAGCCACCGCTTAATTATTATCCCAGCTTGCTGCACAAGGAGCGGTTCGGAGCCAGGACCCGCAGTGGCGAGGGGCAGCACGCTCCCTCCCGCAGGCAGGGCATGGCAGTGCTGCTGCTCCCCAGCCTCCCACCGACCCTCCCTCCAGCCTCCCAGCACAAGCTCACTTCACTAAATGTAATTACTGTGCTAACATGTCCCATATGCTCTGTGGCAGGCAGGGAAGGCTTTAATTACATCAGCTCCAGACATGCTGGGGAGCACTGATTCCCCCTCTCCCAGGGACCCAACAAAGCACCCCGTGGGGATGCGGGTGCTGCCAGAACCATAACGGTGCCTCAGCATCAGGCGCTGAGTAGCAGAATATCCTCTTTTCCCTCGTTCTGCCCCTCTGCACACGCAGCCACAGCTAACAGCAGGGCTGCAGACAAAGGAGGGCTCTGCTCTCGAGAGGAAAGCAAATTGTCCCTCTTACAAAGTGCTGACCATCACTGTTAACGAGCTGATTAACAATCATTAATAGCTAGAAAAGCCTTTCCACACCATTGCTCATTTGTATGGCACTTGAGAGGCATCATCCCTCATTTGGAAAGTGGAGTACAAAACCTGTCCCCAGCTGGCCTTCCTCTTCTCTGCATCCTCCCAACACATCAATGCTCGATCCATTGGCTTTTCCCTTCCTTCTCTCACCCTGTTTTACTTTTCATTTTCACAGCTGCCTCTGCGATTGCTAATTTCATAGCCACCAGGTGTTGCTGAGGTGGCAGGTAGTCAAAACCATTTTGGGGCACAATACATCAGGCAGTAGACAAGGAGCAGGCAGGCATTTGTTTGACAAGACATTGTTATGCAAAGATGCTCGTGGTACCCGAGGTGCTTCATGCGACTGGATTGCATTTTCTGGAGACAGAAATCCTTTCTTTCTTAGGGAAAGAAGGGCTGGAGGCAGGGGAAATCCTTTCATTCGGGATCGTGCTTAAGTGTGAGAGCAGAGTATCTATTGTAGTCCCTATACCTTTAATGTGGTTTGTGGCTTATGTGATCCAGCCTCTAATCTGTCCCACATCTCATATTGCCTTGAGTTGCTCAAGCCACATCTGAATCGTGATAGTCTGCTTTGCTGACTGCCTTGTTTTGAACAAGGGCCAGCCATTATTGCTCGCAAACTCTTCAGGCAGAGGGGCAATTTCCAAGGATATTGTGGGTAGGAGATATTCCACAGAGGATGCCTTTGAAGAGCATTTTCCATAGTGTGGGGTATGACTGTGCATGTACACCCAATTTGTTTGGTAAATTCCCTGTGCTTCCTCCATCAAAGATCCAGCTATAGGGTCATGTTTAGGAGAAGGAATAGCACTGCTTTCTCAAGGATCAAGGATTGTGCCATGGTCTTCCAGTGGGATTTCTAAGTCCCATTGCACCCACCCGCAGAATCCATCAGCTTTCTCGCTGCATTGGGCATCTCTAAGCCAGCCAGTACATACCTGGGAGTCCATACAGCAGAGGAGAAGTGTAGGCAGTGGCACACAGAGGAGTAGAAGAACATCCCATGCTGGGGTGGGAGGCATTTCTTCACAGCTGCATTCGTTTTCTTTTTGCATGTGCTTGAAGAAGAGTTGCATTGCCCATGTTTCCACAGTGCATTTGTTCCTATGGAGATACTGCAAGCTGTGTGGGAGCTTCCTTTTCCCCTTACACTAAGCAGCATCTTGCCCCAGGAGCAAACTCTGGAGTTAGGAGTGCAAGACTCATGGCTTGCAGCATCGTCTCCCTTCCTCCCTGTCCCACTCTGCTTTGGAGCTGCTACACAGAGCATGAAATGAGCACATGCTCGAGCTCCACATCACTGATTTCTCCTGTGAGAGGGAGATAATCCACAAAGCTCCAGGCAGACGGGTGGCACAATACGTTCTCTTTCAATAGATGCTCATCCCAACGCTGCTCTTTCTCCACCATGAGGTCCCAGACATGCCATACTCCTGCAGGAGAGCATTGGTCTAGACAACTCCCTCTCTTTCCCAAGAGTACCTATGATGCATTAACGTATCCATGGATATAACATCCATGCCAAGGACGGATGTGCAGCTGGTCCAGCTCCACTCTAGGGTTTGTATAAGAGCCAATTCCCTTTTCAGGACCATCATTACGTCTTTTTAGCCTAGAGCCTAAAATTACCACCCAAGCTGAGGGAAGGGAGGAGGAGGAAAGGAAAAGGTAATAAAGGAAGCAGACAGGGAGTTAAGTTGGCATTTGGGACATTTCAGCTAGAAAAGGTCAGGGTGCACTTTCGAATGGCTCATCCTCCTCTTTAGGCAGATGGTATAGGGAGATCCTGCCCTTCTGTGCTTTATGTATTTTAGTAGTGGTTCTACCTTTTGGGTGAATCGAAATGATTCAGACCAGTCCCCTAGTTCAATTTCTAGGGCTGTTCAGCCAGGACTCCCTAATCTGTGCACAGGATTTCATTGTGGCTAGGCACTTCTGATCCTTCAATTTATGGCTTGGCATTAAATTGGGCTCCAGTGATGCAGGGATGCTCGGATTATGTGTCCAAAAGATCAGGCAAGTGTAGTTTGAGCAAAAATAATCCTGTAACATCCTGGTTCCATGATCCAAAAGGCTGCGGGTGTGAGGGCAGGAGGAAATCCTGCTCTGGAGGAATAAGAAATAAATTCTCCTGGAAAGTTGCTTTGCAATTAAAAGGAGCATTTCTTCCGAAGCACCTGCTCCTCACTCACACATAAAGGAATTAACTGGGAGCTGAAGTAGTCTCAGCCCCCAGATCTGGTTTTCCATTCTGGAAGGCAGGAACTTAGGCAGAAATATCCCACAGGTTGGGGTTTCTCTTTCCATTCCTGCGGGAGAGGCAGACAATACAAAGCACCTCATTGTAGAAGCAGTGCTTGGAAATTCAAATCTGAATCCAGCAGTATGGTCTAAAACCAGGGGTTATCACTGCCAGGCATAAAGAGATGCTGCAGCCATCACTTAGACACAATAGTCTGATCCTGGCTGGTGCTGTGAGCTGGGTGGATGGGTCTGAGCTGTGATAAGGGCATTTCTCTGGGGCTTGAAGCAACCTGGTCTAGTGGAAGGTGTCCCTGCCCGTGGCAAGAGACTGGAACTGGATGAGCTTTAAGGTCCCTTCCAAACCAAGCCACCCTGGGACTCTCCCTAGCATAGATTTTAAAGTCAGTCAGGACTGCACGAGCTCAGCCTTTGGCAGGAGAAGACCTGCCAGACCTTCTGCAGTGCTGTTTATCCCATGGCCTCAAATCATTGCACAAGACAGAGCAGCCAAACATGCCAATATATACAAATATATACGTATAAAATAGAAACTTTTCAATCCAAAATACCTGAGATAACAGGAGGGCAGCAGAGCAACCTGACAGAGTTATGTCTTCTGCTGCCTGCAACATGGATGTGAGCTGTGTGCCCTGAGGTACAGCAAGAAAACACTTGGAGATGCTCAACAGTGCAGAGCCAACCGGACGGTCCTCATAGCACCATGCAGGCTGATCCCTGCTGCCTTTTGGGGTCCTGGGCTGAGCGAGCCCTCAGGAGGCATCCAGGGACATCCTGGAGACAACCCAGGACAAAGTCCGGAAGCAGCTTAACGAAGGAGCAGGGTGGACAATGGGGCCCCTTCTCCGGGGCCCTCCCTGTCCCCTTCCTGCATCAGCCCAGCAGAGCCGCCCCACGCTGGTCCAGCATCCCTTGATCAGGAGCCTGACTCACAGCATGGCAATGCCCCGGCAGCATTCCCTGCTCCTGGGTAAATCCCTAGGCCCTGTATTGTTTCAGGGAAACACTGATTCTGGCAGCTCATGCTTTCCGGCACACCAGCAAGGATGGAAATAGCAGGGTTTTTTTCCAGAGTATTTCTCCACTATGTCATGAGATAAATATCCAGGGCGTGTTTCCTCACCCTGCATGTGAAAGGCTGCTGCATACAAAGACAGGAGGAGAGTTTGGCAAGAGACCGCTAGGAATCAGTGTATTAGGATGTGGAGCTGTTGGAGTCCAGAAGAGGCCACAGAGATGCTGCAAGGGCTGGAGCTCTGCCTCTAAAACCAAGGGAGGGTTGTGGGGAGCTGGGCTCTGTGCTGGTCAAAGCCCTTGGGATGAGCATCCCCAAAGCTGCTGGCCCCATAGACAGTGGAGCAAGGAAGCCAGGTCATGCCTCATACCTCCTTCTCATGCCCTATTGACTGGAAACCACTGTGCTGGCTTCTTGAGTGCAATCAAGAAGCAGAGAGACAGGCAATACTGTTAAATTACCCCACTGATCTCCTGGCGCTATAATGGACTCTCCAATAAGGTCTTATTAAATTCCAAGCCAAACTGTGCCCTGTTACAGTAATTACTGAATATTTAAGAAACAGCATTTGGCTATTTAGAGCACACTAACAAACATCTCATGGACAATTTCATGCTCTTTAATTACCATGCAGTACCTGTCCCTTTGGTGACACCCTCCAACCTGGATTTATGGGTTCATTTGAGTCTATTCTTCTATGTGCCAGCATTTTAGAGAAGCAGGGGAATTAAAGCAAAGAGAAAGGAAAACAGGAGAGCAGTTCTCCTGATTAAGGCCTGTAGGTAGAGAAATTCATACTAAAAGCAGGTGCTGTACCAGCTTTCCCTGTCCCTAAGTGGAAAGCCCAGATGCTGCAGTCCATCACTGTAGCTTTCACATCATGCCAGCCCTGAATGCAGCACCATCCCTCTGTGTGCTTCCTGACCTCCATAACCCCCATTGCTCCCACCCTAGGGCTCAAACACTACAAGAAGAAATAGCCACGTCAAGCAGATCCATTGCTGACCGATGAGCATCCTCGGGAAGTAGGGCAGCACCTGCCTGGAGCTCATTTCCCTGCTCACAGCTAGAGTCGTGTCCGAACCCAAGTGCAGGGCCCCTGTGGTAGCTGTAACCCCAGCTGTGCTCTCCAGCTCGCTGCCTGCCTTATTAGCACTGAACAGCATCTTTATTTAACACACTTGAGTTTAGAGTGGAATGGGTATTTCTTACTTCAGAAAGTCTCACCTGCCTCTCCAATGGCTCCTGGCATGCTGCCCGCTCTCACTCACACTCTGCCTTTAACAAGGCAAGCCTCTCTTCTCTCGAATGGAAAAGAGCTGGCAGGGCTTGATTGGAAGTCTGGAATCCTTCCCCCCCCCCCCCCCCCCCCCCATCCACTTAGATGCCACAAGAGCCCCCAAATCTGTACAGCCGCCTTATTGCCAGGAAAGCAAAGCTTTTGCCAAAGCATCTCCCAGGTTCCTCATCACAGAGATGTAGCTGAAACATCTAAAGAAGGCACCAACATAGATTGGTACATAATAGAAAGGGGGGGGGGAAGATGAGGGTTGTTTGCAGAGCTTGCCTGGCCTCCTGCTACCCCTACCCCCATCTTTTTCTCCTCCTCCTCTGCTGTATCCTCAGAGCATCCAAGCCCAAAGCAGAAATACCTAACAAGTCCATATTCCCTTTCCCCCTTCCCATCCCCAACCACCCTCCTTCAGCTTGAAACGAAGAGATCCAAGAGAAAAGCGCATCACTCCCCGCTCCCACTTTCCTAACAAGAGCTCATTACGGTGCAGGGAAAACTTGACCCTGTTGGCAGTGTCAAGCCGAGGCACCGCATTTATTCCTCACGCAGTCCCCTTCACCTGTAACTTAGCAGGTGCTGCAGGGAGATTGTTCTTTCTGCCTTTGATTGTCACAGGGAGGAAGATTTTCTCTCTCTTCTTTTTCCCCCCTAACAAAGCTATTTTAGAGCAGATCCTCAACTTTCTGTGCTATTTTAAATGATGCATAGACAAAAAAGCCTACAGCGGAGCTGCAGTTTAACACAAAGACTGGGCAAGCTGAAGCCTGTTTGCTCCTGCCTGCATGCAGAGGGATCCTGCTGAAAGGGAGCCACAGGTGACTCCTTTGAAGGAAATGACCCTGTTTGGGCCATGAGATGACCATTCAGCTGAGAACAATGGCAAGCCTGCAAGAGGCTGCGGTGGCTTGCTCTTACAGGTCAGTACATAGCGATGCACATCTCCTAACACTGAGAACTACATCACTGTGAGTGAGGGGCAGGATGGAGGAAGGCTCCTGGCTGTGGGCACTGTGTGTTTCTGGCTGTAAGGTGGGTGACAGACACTGCACAGACACAGAAGGGAGGAATTAGAAACACACAGCGCCTAGAAATCAGGTTTCCACCCCTATCCCCACTATGGACCAGTAACTCCAGAGACTCAGCTTGGATTTGTGCTGTGATCTGGATGTAGGAGGGTTTACTCGATGTGTATGTATAATTTGGGTACACAGCAGATTATAAACCCACTCTCTGAAGTTGCAAACCCATATAGTCACTGTTTATCTGTGGTGTTTGGTTATTAAGAAGTTATTCATGCTCAGCAAATATGTTTTGTGATAATCAGCTGGCATTTACTTTATAGACATCTGTGTTATCAAACACACGGAGAGAAGGGATTTAGGGATTGTGATAGCAAATGGCCCTCCTTCAGTCTATACAGACACATTCATTTCCCTATATGCTCTATCAGGCCATGTTACCATGGGTCAAACCTCCACCCAGACCAGAGAGATGCTGCATGTCCCCATTCTCCCCCCCTCAAGTAGCCAAGGCCATGCCTGCTTGGTAAAGGCATCCCATATCTCCAGCTGCATCGATGCTGCTGTCTGGCACTGAATTATTTAGCTTCCCCTCACTGTGAATGGAAATGATCTGCAGTTTAAATGGGATGAAGAGAAGTTTGCATCAAAGGCACCTTAACTCAGTCAAACACACATTGGAGACTTCCTTGCCTGTGACTGTCAGGAGTAATAACCATGGCTCTGATCAGACAAAAGGCCCTTCAGACCCACTTAGTCCCTGTAATCGGCAGGTTCACATCTCCTCTTCCAGCTGTCGGGAAGAAAGTGATTAAGAGGGAGTCAGAGGGAGAGGAAGATGCTGGGATGTGAAACTGGGAGCCCGGAGCTTTCCCAGTGCCCAAACACTTTGCCATGCAGGCTGGCAACACCCTCCCTTTTCCCCCTGACCTGGCAGGAGAGGAGGGTCAGTGTTACCGGTTATGGCTAATTCCTATGGAAATGTAGGGCTGTTACAGCACTCAGTGCACATCAAACGCTGCCTTGTTTCCTTCTGCCCAAACCCCACCATTTCTGACCACCCCTCTTCTATGTATCCAAACCCACGAGGAGCTCAGCACTCATCAACAAAACCTGGCCTCCAAACCTCCTTTGTGCTGCTGACACCAGGACCACTGCAGGCATCAGATGTCCTCAGATGGCGGTACTCCTCTCCAGGTCACACAGATGGGGAGCACTGGTCAGGTATACTTAATGGTGCCACAGGAAATGGAGGCAAATCAGGGATCTCTTAATCATGGTCATTGCAGAGAACTGGCTATTGAAATGCTTTTATGGTAGCAGAAATGCCATTGTGCTCATTGGAGACCTTGAGGTGAAATTAAATCTGTCAGCATGTGGAGAACCACAGCCTGGTTTGTGTTGGAAGTGAGCTTAAAGCTCATCCAGTTCCAACCCCCTGCCATGGGCAGGGACACCTTCAACTGGAGCAACTTGCTCCAAGCCCCTGTGTCCAACCTGGCCTTGAACACTGCCAGGGATGGGGCAGCCACAACTATGGACTGATGGATCCTGCTGCATGCCCCATCCCTGCTTCATTGTTCCCAAACCTCATCCTCCCCACAAGTAAATTCTCTCTCCCTCCACTTTAGGATGCTTCCCTTGGGGGATGCCATTGGAGGGAAGCAGAGGGATGCTCTGGTGCCATGCAGCTGAGCTCAGCCAGCACCACACCACCGCTCAGGATTCCTCTGCTGCCCCGGCCACTCCACACCCCCAGGTTGCTAACATTAAAAGGATTACTGAGCAAAATGATGAGAGGGAAAGGATTACAGAGAATTATCAGCCTTGATCCCTTCCTAACTAATTACTGGTCAGGCATATGAAAGGATGGCTCCAGCACACACCCTGGCAGTGAAGGAGAAATGACACGTGCCACTGGAGAGAGCTATGAAAGGCTTTGGTAAATGCCAGCACTTATTTGCTGATGCAACTTTCCTCCCAGAAAGGACTCCTTTAGAGAGTGGTACCTGACCACGGGTGCTGCTGTTGTCTGCATGGGCTTCTTCATAGGTGCCTTTTCTCTCTTCCTCATCACCTTCTTGGGTGATGTGCTGCAAACCCAGCTCTACCCCAGCCCCTGGGGCTGCTCCATGCATCACCTTCCTCTCTTGGCTTGCTGGGAATGCTGCTGCTTTACCTGGCTGGCTCTATCCTCTTGTACTAGGCTGGGGAAACCAATCAAAAAGTATTTTCCTTAAAATCCTTATGGATTGAGGCAATCATCACAACAATCAGAGCAACCCACCACGAGGGGAAGAAGGTGGCTGCCATTCCAGCTTTGCTCTCTAGAGGAAGAGATAACAGAAGATCTATTTCTCTGTGTCTCCTGGCCTGAAAGGAGAGGCTGTTCTCATCCCTCCCAAACCACAGCTTACTGAGAACTGCACCACTTCTATTTAATTCTGTAATTCTCCAGGTTACACCCCTTTAAATAAGAGCTGGTGGCTGTTCTCAGCATATAGAGCTTTGCACCTTCTCCAGTGCCCAGCCCTGCAGTGAGAAAGAGCCACCCTATAATAGTAGATTGGTTTGAGCAGTCAAAGCCATTTTCCTAAGAACAGAGCTCCAAATAGCCCCATTGCTGGGCCCCCCGACAGACCAGCTCTTCAGCATGGTGCCACTGTGGAGTTAACACCACAGGGTTTGTGATACCTGACCGGGCTCACATCCTTCCTTACTGAACACCACACCTCACATAAGGGTACCAGTGGGGTGCCCAGCCTTCCATAACCCTGGGGTCCCATAAGGACACTTTAAATCTCAGTGATGCTCTTTGCTGAAGCACCGGGAGTCCCTGCCCAAGCCAGATGTTACCAGGTTACCTGTAAGTGAAGTGGCTGTTTCCAGCCCCTGGTCCCATCAGCCATCAGACACCATCAGTCGCTGTCTCTGCAAGAGCCCCAGTCTTGCTCCTGGGGAGGGAAGAGTTTCTCTCTCTGCAAAAGGTTCACGCTGGCCCCTGCTCTGCCTCTGAGCTCAGAGGTGGTGTGTGCTCATAGCAGGATTTTACCTTGAAGGTGCTCCAGGATGCAGCTGAGCACCATCTCTCTTTGCATCACACTTTCCCCATGCAGCTTCCCTCACTCCAGCATCATTCCCCAGCACAAACACAACTACAACGCTATGGCAAGTTTCCATTCATGACCCACAAAGCCTTTAGGTGGAGAACACAGACAAGGGGTTTGCCCCAGTTCCATGATCCTCCAGGTCTATCCATGTTACCTGATTTTTACCTTTTATTTTCCTCCCAACTGATCTGCAGCACCTTGAAGTCCATAAAGCAAAGCAAGGCAAGCTGCCACTAAATACCAACTTCAGCTAATTCAGCTAAAATCAGCTGCTACACAACAAATTTCTGCCTGCTTCATCCCTGGTTGCTGTGCTTTAGATGACCAAGTTGGAGCAGGATGCAGAAATGGAGGGACCAGCCAGCATCACCTTCCTCACTGCATGGAGCACTTGGGCTCTGCTGCAGTGCAGTGTGCACTGTGTGTTCATGTAAGCAATGAAGCAGGGGTGACCACAGCCTTTTCCTGGCTTCATGAGCTGAGAAACCCCAGTGGGGGAGCCCAGAGACCATCTTCCTGCATCCAGCTGTGAGTTTAGCAGAGGGCATCCCTCCAGCTGCTGGGACAGGCAGGCGCTTCAGTACATGAGCTCTGCTTCTGCCTGGGGGACCACGGCTCTGCTCTGCTCTGCACAGCAAAGGTTAAGGCAAAGCAAGAGTTAGCACAATCTCTGAGAAATACCAGCATGCTGCTTTAGACAATTGCACAAATTGGAGCCGATATGGGATGCAGATGTATGTAAACACGCATGAAATTATCCCATGCCTCCTGCATAATGCCGCCCCACAGCCCCAAAGGCTCGGAGCGCTCTGGTGAGGCCAAGCCAGTTAAATCCACTCAAATTAGGGAAAAGGCACTAAAAAATCACCAGGCAAAGAGTGGGAGAAGAATGAGGGGAAAAGACACTTCGTTGTTATGTTAAACATGGGCTTGCCTGGCAGCAGGATATCCTGGGTTTGGAATTGGATCTGCTGATTCCTAGGAGACCACAGGATGATGTGAGCATCCTTGTGCCTCCTGTAAGAGACAGGTACCAAACAGAGACAAAAGATACTAGTGAGTTTCTTTGGATGGATACTAATAAATAAGGGAAAAAAGAGGGCATGGTGGAAGCAGAACATGAAATACCTGTGACCTTCATATGCTGGAGACCTCCAGCTTCATCAGCACCCCCAGAGCTTGCCTTGCACATCTTTGAGTCCCAAACCCACAGGCATCAATGGGAGTTTCAAGAGCTGCTCCCATGCCCTGCATTTAATCTTCAATCTATCTCTAACCCTTTCATGGAGAGACTGGGTGGTAAATGCCAGGTTACAGACAGTGAGCCCAAGATCACACCATGAGGCCTGGAAATAGAAACCAGGAGTCATGACTGCAGCATCCTTGTCCTAACCCATCTGTGGTTGTTGCCATGCAGGTTATTCTAATGTCACCCATTCCTCACCAGGACATCACTGAGATGGTCCAGCAAAAGCAGCACATAAGACACCAAGACAAATCACCCTTCCTTGCTCCTGCTTCCCAATGGGCTGCCGCAGGGCTGGGGAAGAGGTGAACAGCTTTCAAGGCTTTTTCCATATAAATAGCCCCTTTTTAATATCAAGCTCACATATTTACCCACTTCCAGCAGCACCTGCCCTGATCCAAGCCATAAGCCTCAGCAGGGTCTAATCTCCCCATCCTCACACAGCACCTGCAAAGCCTGAACTCCTCTATTCATAATGGTCTGTATGAACAAATCTCTTTCATTAATCCCCTCCTTCCCCTGCCCTCGGAGGTCTCTCGGCACCAGCCTTCCCCCCCTGCTCCAGCACTTCAAGCTGGATTTAGAGATGAGAGGAACCCCTTGAACACAGGACTTCCTGATTAAAATAGACAGGGTGAGGGACACATCAAAGATGAAGAGCAGAGCAGACGTCCTGTAGGCTCAGCAGGTCTCGTTTTAGAGACACGTGCTCTTCCAGGGAGCCTGAAAAATCCCAGCTCTTGGGAAGAAAGGAATAGAAACGAGCTGGGTAAGTCCTGAACTGCCAAAGACATCCTGCTCCCCTGCCCCTCAATGGGAGCATTGGGAATCGCCAGCCGTCCTGCTGAGGATGCAGAAACATTCCTCCAAGAGCAAGTAAAGCTGGAAGCTGCAGGGAAAGGTAAACAAGCACCACCCCACACAAATAACCCATGGTAATAAATGTCTTAATAATTAGCTGTGATACAGATGCAGCTGAGCAAACAGCCCTGCACCCAAAACACCAAACAAGCCCTCCCCTTCCTGTCCCAGCTCCAGTGGTAATTGCTTGCATGCCTCGATCACAGACAATCCCAAAGCTCTCAGTAAATAGAGACAGGGATGCTGCATGGAACCGGATCTGGAGCAGGGCAGGTCTCCTGCATGAACACTCCAGCACCATGACAGCCCACCGGTGCCACAATGTGTGTGCACAGTCACACAGAGCATCCCCAGCAAATCCTGTTGCTTTCCAGGAACATTCACTAAGGGAAAAGGAAAAAGGGATTGAGGAAAACTGGGCATGTTTCACAGCTCTGTTGAGCAGCCCTAACCCCAACACCCGTGTTCATATCATGCTGCAAAGCCTCCATGGGACAGCATTGAGCAGCGCTTGGCATCTGTGCTGGTTTGGGGCTGTTAGGACAAAGCCAACACTCTCAGGAGTGGAGCTACAAGACTGGACTCTCAGTAATTTTCTCCTCAGTTATACAAGAGGGAAATCCTATTGCGAGAGGGATCAATAAGTTAAAACAGAGCTGGAAGAGGGAAGAGAGCTGCACAGAAACACAAATATGTGCAGAAACCCCTCACTCCTGAGCTCCAACTGCAAATAACCCCAACCCTTTGAACTTCCCCTTTGAGCCCTGAGCTCATCCAGGGTTCTTCCTTTTTTCCCTCTCCAGGCTCAAGGCTGCATTTCTAACCTCAGAAAGGAAATCCTCCTTTGGTAACAGTCATTAATTGGCTTTGGGCAATCTGGGCTTCCAGATATGCCCCTAATCCTATGCACACTTCCAGTCCCATGCTCAGAGCTACCCAGCCTTTCTCTCCACAAGAAGCTTGCTGGGGGAATGAGCTCCTTCCTTCAGCCACTGCAGCTGTCTGCCTTGATGTGTGCTATTCAAATATGAGGAAAAAAGGAAAGGGGAAAGGCATTTGGCAGATCCTGTTTCCTGGGGAGACACTGATGCACATTCCCCCCTCTCTAAATGGTGCATTTCTTCATTATCAAGGTGCACAAAGCAATGTCAATCACCTCGTCCTAGTACAAAAGGTAGGAGCTTGCCAAAAGGTTGGCAGCAGAACACATGCCGATGGAGGTGGCAGGGTGTTATGAGAGCAAGTGCCAGTTTGATGGGAGCTGTTTAGATGGGGAGGGTGTTAGAGTGTGTTTGTCATGATTTAGAACATTAAACCTTGGCAGCAGTGTGTACAGGTTGACACCAAACATCCATGTGCATGCATTCCAAGGTCCGGGGAGCCAAACGCAGCTCATGGATGTGAATTCCCAGCTGCCCTTAGGAAATCATCACCTCCAATGTGAGGGGATTTATTAAGCAGCTGCTGGCTGCAATGTGCCATTTCACCAGAGGATTGTACCTCCATAGGCTTGCACATACGGGGCATCTCCCATGTCCAAGCAGTAGAAGGGGAACCTGAGAGGGAGCATTTTTCTCCTGCCCCAGCATTTGGCATCAGGGAGACTGATCTTCCTCCACAACACAGGGAAAGCCATTCGTGCAGAAGTCAGTTCAGGCTGGGGTCAGATTTAGGTGCACTAAACCTCTTCCCAAAGATCCTATGCTCATATCCTAATGTGTACATGCCAACAGGAAGCAAAATGAAATTAGAATTAAGCTGGATTACTGCCTTGAACAAAACTACGCCTTATTCATCAATGCAAACACATCTGAGCATCCTCTCCAGAAGGAAAAAAACCCCACACACAACCATTTATTAGATTATTCCGACTTTTTCTTATTACTGTCTCTGTCATTCAGGCTGAGGCTTTGAAAAGCCACGAGGCACATTGATCTTGTGCCATTTCCCATTTCATATTGAAGCGCTGGAAGCTCATGGGAAAGGTCACTCTGATCACATCTCTACCTGAGGAGATTTGGAGTGCGCAAATGAACACCCAGATGCTCGAGCCTCCCACCTGCCACACACAGCTATTCCTTCTGGGTCACATCCTGCCAGGTTACCTTGAGCATCCTCTTGGTGCTTGTTGAAAGATGCAAAATGTCCTTTAAAAGGAGGAGAAGGATGGGGCCGAGAGCATCTCCAGCTGGACCGTTATCTTGGAAAGTGCCATAAAGTGTGGAGGTGAACTCCAAATGAAGGATCACACAACAGGGACCTGGAGGTGAGCAGATGGCTGTTAGAATGGGGAGTCTCGCACCAGCTACGAGCAAGTAATTACCAGCAAGTCACAGCTGTGCTGGACCACATGAGCAGGTGAAAATGTGACTGTGCCAAGGTGTGATCGCACTGCCAGCATCCTCTGACACTTCTCCTTCTCCCTAGCTGGCCCTAATGCCACCAAATGTAGGGGTTATTTGCTTTAGAGACATCGGTGCCATTTCTCCTTAGGAGGCCTTTAAAACCAGGGATAGGAAGGAAGTTAACAAGATGCTCTGAAGTGGTGGATGAGTGTAGCTATCATTGCAAGAGGTGAGGAGCGCATCCAGACAGATGCAGAGCTTGCCAAAGGGGCTGTCGAGAGCTAGCACGGAACAGGCTGAGCCTGGGAGGGAGGCTGCTCCAACCAGAACTTGGGAGGACACAGCCCAGGGCCGTGATCTGGTGGTGTCATTGCCATCAGGCTTTGCCATGAGGATCCTCACTGCCTGCTGTCCAAGCAGCTCTGCTCTCATATGCATAAAGAGACGTTGTTCCAAAACCTTGGAATTTGCCCCCATCCTGAGTTACTGGCTATAAACCCTGCTTGGGAAGGAGTGGCTAGTGCCAAGTTTCTGATCTGAAATGGTGGGCTGGGCTGTAAAAGCCAAACCAGCTCCAGCAGGCAATCTGCTCCACGTGCTTGGCTTCATTTCCAGCTGCTTTGCCCAATATGTCTAAAGAACACAGATGTACTGACAGTCTCAAGGAAGGACCATGCCTTTGTTTCAGTGCATCTCCAGAAATGCAAAGTGAAGAGGAGGAGGAGGAGGATGAAATGTCTCCTCTGTGCTCTGCAAGTCACTGTCAAGTGAGTTTACAACTCTCTTCACATCCATTAGAGTGAATTCTTGGGCAACAAGGTGACTTCTGCCTCTGGTCCTGAGCTCCCAGGGCCTGAACCACCTCCAGTTCTCCCAAATGATTTTGCTTGGTCTGTCTGAGATTAATAACTCAGAGCATCATTAAAGCAAGGTACATCAGACCCTGCCACAGCCACTCTCTCCTGTGTTAGCTTTTAGAGGAAAGAACCACCTGATGCTTTGGGACAAAGGAGAGGAAACACATCTCAGCAATGAGAGCAAAGCCGCTCGTCCTCCTCCTCCTCACCTCTCCCCCTCTTTGCCCCCTCGTTCTGTCCATTTCCTTTTGGCACCAGTGATTCTAGTCAGATGTAGGCAGACGCAGACAGCTCTTCCCAGCTTCAGATGTCAGATCCCTGTTTTTCTCCCTCTCCTCTCACCGGCACTCGGAGCCAGCCTCTCGGATCGACATGCCTGGCTGGGCTGAGGCGCTCGCTTCCCCAGGGCGCTGCTCCTGATGGAGTTTGCAGCAGGAGCTGGAAGCCGCATACAGATAACTCTTCCTTGCTCCTTCCTTCCTTCCTTTCAGGCATGCAAAGAGGAGAGGGTGAGGAAAACGGGGCTTGCATTAAATAAACTCAGCAGCAGCACGCGGGGCTCTGAGCTGTGAGCGAGCCAAGTGTCCTGTAACATTAAATAAATGTGAGATTAACCTTCAAGGCTCCCATGCTAAATTATTTATCTTGAGAGGCAAAGAGGTCAGCACTGAAACAAAGGGTAAATATTTGAGGAGCTGCACGGCTGTTTGCTGACTGTGCTGGTGCTGCCTGTGCTGCTCCGCAGTGGGGACAGCTCTGCGGATGCTCCATGGGATGCAGCTTTGAGGGGATGAGGATAACCCTCACACCATCACCCGTGGCATCCTGCCCAGCAGAAGGTAGGAGGTTGGGGGAGAGCCCCAGTGACCTAATGGGGGCTGGTAAGTTGCTGTGATTTCATCGAGCATCCCACGCTCCGCAATTAGTGGTTACATCTGCCTCCTGTACTGCGTGATGTACATACAACCTGTTCTGCAGCCACTGTAGGCAGGGAATTACCTGATAACACAGGAGCCTGCTGTTCATGCTAAGTGACAGGCTCAGAAATAGGAGTCTGTTTAATCAAAACACTACAGACAAGAATATTTTGCCGTTCCCAAGCTGATCTCCCCCGATAAGATCCTCAAGCGTTCCTCTGGCAAAGATATGCCAATTATTTTCCTTTCAGTCAAAAGAAGTTAAAGTGTAGCCATGGCTGGAAAAGCGTACAGCATCTGCTTAGCAGTGAATAGCAAGTTTACAGTGTATTTTAAGGTGAGAAATGCAAAAGACAGCTATGGCCAGGACCGATGTAATTAGTCAGGATGTACAACGTTCTAAATTACCATCTCTCTACTTCGCAGAAGTGCCAGGCTTCAGAAAGAGAAGCAGGCAGGATCCAGGTTTTAACTCACCTGAAACAACCTCCCCTAACACTCTTTTTTCCCTAGAAAGAGCATCACCAGCTCACAAATCAATAACTCTTCTTGAGGAGCCCATTTCCTCACTCACATCCCCATCCCATCGTGGCAGGGATGCAAACCAGAGCAACAGCCCTCACAAGATCACAGTGTGCTATGGCAGTGCCTAGGAGCTGAGGGAGGTTTGATGTTAAATGCTGAAAAATAAGGCAAATTAAAGCTGTGACCTATCACGTTAAAACATTTCAGCTCTTTGTCAATACAGCAAATCCACAGCATCATAGTGGAAGCGTGGGCAGGAGACAGCAAGGTCAGGGTGGCCTCTGCCCCAGGTTGGTGCTCAGTGGGATACACAGAATAGCTCCATGGACTGTGCCATCCATGTACAATGCATTAAACCCCTTGCAGGGTGTAAGGTCAGGAGAAGGGGTTTTCTCTGAGTGAAAGGGAGCACTGGAGTGGCTTTCACTCTGCTTCACACTAAGGTGTGTGCTATGGGCTGCTGGATCATCTGCTTATTTCTACAGAGCAAATCCCTGCTGTTGCAGAGATCAGAGGCACTGCTCTCATACCTCGGTGTCTCCAAGGGGTGCTTTACAGGTGGGGTTAGTCTCTGGCACAGGGTGCAGTGGGAGCTGTGCAGATCCCCTCCAGGAGACAGCATCAGGGAAGCTGGAAAGGAGATGCCCACATTGACAAGCCATTCATCCCTCCTGCCTTCACTGGCCGGCTAACCTGGCAAAGCCTTCATCATGATGAAGGTCATGATCAAACCAGAGCATGTGCTTTAGCCCAGGGTGAGGTGAGCCATGCAACCCAACCGACATTGAGATGCGCTGCTTTCTATCAATCACCACAACAACAACAGGCAAAGAAGCCATAGCAACAAAAAACTTGACCTGCTCCACTCCAGAGACTGAAGCCTGTTTCTAGCTTGAATGTAGTCTCTTAACGCCTACTGCTGTTAATGGTTCCTGCATAATAAGGGGGATTACAGACCTATTAGAGATCTGTCACCTCTTAAGGAATATGCCATTAATCATGATCATTTATTTGCAAATTGGGTTATAATTTTGAGAATGTTTCACAAATTACTTTAAATAGAAGAGGGTGGGGGGCAAGGGACATTCAAAGCAGCTTCCATGCTGTTTCTTCCTTGTCTAGTGCTCCATTTTGAGCCAAATTAGTTCTTGTGCATGTCTGCATGGGAATTTATGTGCGGGAATAAACTGGATGAGCATGACCAGAGACATAGGAGTGACAGCAGGTAGCAGAGAGCACACAGGAAGGTGCATCTGAGCAACCTGCTCTAGTGTAAGGTGGCCCTGCCCATGGCAGGGGGTTGGAGATGGATGAGTTTTAAGGTTGCTTCCAATGCAAACCATTCTATGATCTGTCTCTGCAGGGTCATAGGCATCATTTGGGATACAGTGGGATATAGACAGGCACACAGGACACTCCATGTGGACAAAGGTGCCTTTTTGCAGGATGCTTTTGACCCAGGCAGCTTTTAGAGATGAAGAGAAACCAGGTATTAGCATTCAACCTGCCTGCTGGTGACACCACTGCCTGTGCACACCTGTCAGTCTACATCCTCAAGTGCACTTCTGTGGCCTTTCACCAAGCTGCTTTGCATGAGATGGACCCAAAATGCCTGCCCTTGCCACCTCACCATGCAAGGCCTTGGTGACACAACTCACACCAGAGCCAGCAGCTGTTTAGGTCCATCCAGCTAACAGCCAAACACAGAGCACAAGGCGAGAACAGTCACAGACCCCTCTCTTATCCCACAGCACAACCCGTAGCTGGGCCAGCACAGATAAACCTCTTACACCCTCCACCATCCCTTCTCACCCCCAGCTCCACCAAGGCACTGCCTTTCTATCCAGCTTTCCCTTAAATTCACCCCAAAACCCCTTTCCCTACCAGAGACTCCTCTCCAGTCCCCTCCAGCCTTTTGCATCCATCCCAGCTCTCCACCCCTATGGATTAAGCAGACTTTGCCTGGATTACAGCTGCCAATCAAGTTCAAGCGCATTTTTAATAGTTTAATTTGTGGCACAAGGTTTCAAATAAAATCATCAAGTGCAGTCGATTAAACTCATTAAGTCCTTATGGACCCGTCTGTGTGCTGTGCCGTTATCAGATCCAGAGACATGAGAATTAATTAGGCTGCTGTTATCCTTTGTCTGGATTAGTGTGCCAGGCCCAGCGGCCGGGTGCTTCCCTGTGAAAGCACAAGGTCCATAATCTCCTTACGAGCACAAGCACAGAGACAGAGGCCTAAGAGATTTCTTTAACATTCCTCAAAGATCAAACAACAAGAAATGCACTGTTCTTTGATGTGGTTTTCTTTCTTTCTTTCTTACATAGCATCCCTATGTAATTTACCACCTACTCTGCTCTACGGAGCAGAGATATACATCCACCATCACTACAGGGCTTTAACCAAGCAACAAGCTCACACTCATAGTACCAATATACCCAATACCCATACCATGCAATATGCAATACAACACTAATACATGTAGCCGATCAATGGGACCTCTGCAGCCTAGGGGAGACTCATGAATCCCTTCGTAATCCCAGCAAGGTCCCCCCACAGAAGTGGGTAAGTGAAGTTTATATATGTATAGATCCCAGAGGAGATGCAAAGGCAGGTTAACAGCTCTGATTGCTAATGCCATGAGGAACTTCACTGAGATCAGGGATCTGAGAATCTCTCCCTTCATATTAAGGCTGCCTCTCATTTACCCAAGTCATCTGTTTCAAAGGAGGGCAGGAGACAGGAGATTCCCAGCAAGTGATGACAAGCAGGGTCCCATGTGCAATGGCCAAGGGTTGCTGCCTCAGTCAGAGCATTGATGGTGAAGCTGCTCCTTGACAAAGCTGTTATTTCACAGAGCAGAAGGGCCTCAAAAAGGCATGTTGCCAAAGAAAGCTTTCTCCAAGAGGCTTTTCCAGTGGACACAAATCCTTTCCAATGGGCCAGCTGCCGGCAAACACGCTGCGACAAATTTATGGGAACATAACCATGCTGTAAAGAGATGAACTTAAGGGACAAAGAAAAGAAATCCATATTAAGGCTGGCAAGGGCTCTGCTCCTGCTGAATTGCATTGGAGGGGAGCTGAACTACAGCAATCTCTAAACTAAATCACTTGGGTCTGCCCCTGCTGCAACCAGTTTATTACAGAGATTTACTCACAAGGGTCAGCGACCCCTCAGTCAATGACTCCCCCAGGTGACTTCCCGAGCCATGGTAAGCTACGAGCACTTGCTCTCACTCCCTCTGATGTTCTCTTTCCCTCCTCCTCCTCTTCCCCTTCCCGTTTCATTCCCCTCTCTGCTGAATCCCTTCTGTTTTCCTCTCTATTGTCAAATCATGGGAGCAGGGTAAGATGTGACAAGACAGTGCTGGCGGAACAATAAGGGATGTAGATGTGAAGGAGCACCAGAGAAGCAAAAGGGCTGAGAAGGGAAGCTGAGAAGCCTTAACATGATGGAGGGGAAAGGGGGGTGTGAGGAGCTGCAGGGATGGCAGTAAAGCAGCTGTGCTTTCAGGAAAGACGAGGATTTTCATACCGGCTTTGCTGTACAGATAATGTGAGGATAAGGATGAGGGAGAGTGAAGCTGAAGGTCTGATGGCATTGCATGAGGACTGTCTTTTTAATGAACAGGAGTACATGCCACCCAAAGGTGGGCATCCAAATGTGTCAGGGGAATTCTGTTCTCTGTTCCTAAATGGGGATATAGACATTTGTGCATTTCCTGATCCCAGAACATCTGCATTTAGACGACATGAATCCTGCAGAAACCTTGTCTCACTGCAGCCAAACTGATGCATCATCAGAGTCCTGCTATCGGGCAAGTTCTCCAGGCCTGACACAAATCTAACCCTCATCATTTCCTCAGCAGGAAAGTAAGCAAAGGGCATTCTTCAGGAAATACTTAACCCATGTACCCTGGAATATCAACTGATGATGGTTTAAGGGCATTCCAGGCAGGATTTCTGCCACCGCCCCAGCCCTGCCATCCTCCTGCTTCTGCCCAGACACCTCCCTGAAGCAGCCTTCAGCATTTCTTGTGGCCAGCAGAGTTTTCCACAACCTATTAATCACAAGTGAGCACACAGGGAGTGGGCAGGAATCCTTCCTCCCATCCCGCTTCCAAAAGCTTCTCCTTGTGGTGTCTCCTCAATTCTCTCTCTTCTTCCTTCTCCCCCCCATACGTAAGGAATTTATGGATGTCTCTTTAAAGCCCCGTGTCTGCTGCCTTGCAGTGCACCCTTGTAAATCAGATAAATATCTCAAGGATCCTTATCCTGGGAAAATTGAGATAATTGTGCTAAATTGAAGAGCTGCTTTTTTATCCCTTCCCTCCACCTTCTTCTTCTTCCCTTTTCAGCTGGAGTCTCTTGTAGTAACAGGTGTGATGACTGCTAATCCCTGCACAGGAACTGCCCCTTCACTCCCAAGGGATGGACCTCAATAACCAGGTCCTGGCTGGCTCCTGAAGGGAGTTACAACCAACGTACAATGTCAGGTAGGGATCTTGTCATAGTTCCATGGGCAAGTTCACCTCTGGCACTGCTCCGTTCAGGTGTGAATGATAGGTTGTGTCTATAAGGGTAATGCAGATCTGGCTCCAGCATCCCCCAGGGACTGGTGCTGTAGCTGGACAAAAGGAAAACAGGGACCAAAAATTATAGTGGAAGAATGGAGATGGATGGGATTCAGGTGGAAGATGATGAGACATTAAACAGCAGGAAAACCAGCACAGAAGTCAAGTCAGCCCTGAATGATCTAACCTAAGCTTGCCAGCACCAAGCAGGTCCTGGGGTCTCTTCCAGCCCATCCCATCCCATTCTGTGGTTCCATAGCAGGACAGAGGAACACTGAAGTCACCAGAAGAGCAGGGCAGCAGGTGAAGAAAACAAGGAGCAAGCTGTGAGCCTGCTGTCTTTCTCAGGCAAGGAAACTCCACAAGCCAGAAGCCTCCAGTGGTTTGCTTTTGGTGCTCTGCAAACTGGGCCTGTCAGGGGGACTGAAGGTGAGGGATGGTGCAATCCTAAGGAGGTGATTCCTTCTCTAAGAGATTTCCAAGCGGCACCTGGGGTCTCCAGGAGATGAAAGAGGTTTTTTTAGGTGACTTTGTGTAAGAAAAGGAGCATCAACACCAAAGGTGCTCAGAGAGCAGTGATGGTTCCACACGCAGAAAACCAGGAGGTGGCAAGCAAAGGATGGTGACACAATGGTGCTGAGTATGGCACTCATAAGAGCAGGTCTTCTCCAAGTGCAGATTAGACCTTCAAGCCCAGACAGCTCATCTAAAGCATGAACTGGGTGGGAGAAAGCAGAGCAGTCTGGCTCCAATCACTGAGCATGGGCAAGTGGTCTTGGGGCTGCAGGTGGGTTGAGAGAGGTCAACATCGGTCTCTGCTTCATGCAGGCCACTTTCCCTCATCCCCAGCAGAACAACAGCTCTCTGCAGGCTCATCAGAACCCATTCTTCTGAAGATGCTCTCACACACACCCCAAAACCAACTTGAGAGCCCAGGCAGGGCTGGGACAAGATGAACGTGGTGGCTGAACAAAAGTGTTCAGAGCTGTGGCTCCAGCACTTCACCAGCACATCCCTACACATTCCAGGTTTGGGGAGTAAAGAAACAAGGTGGGAAGCAGCCTCTCTGAATGTTCACTGATGAAGAGCGGATGGAAGGAAGTCTCATGAATCCAATCCCTCTTTTCAGTTGCAGTCCCAGTTTTCTCACCTTCCCCTGCCAAATCACCAGAAACAGCCACCACAGAGTACCAGGACATACGCAGCAGAAGGTAACTCTATTGCTTGCTCCATGTCATCCATATAGACTCATATAAACTTAAAAATAGCATTGTCAATGCAGAAAAGAAGGGTTGGTTCCCCATGATCCCCTCTTCCCTTGCTCCAGCTCTATAAGGATGCTGAGGGCATCTTTCAGTGCCTATGGGACAGGATGCTGTGATGCTCCTGGCATCAGTAGGCACTACACAACGTCTCCCCTCCTCTCAGGAAGAATTGACTTGACGGTGTTTTGACTCCCTTCTCAGAGACTCCCACATGGCACTTTACAATCCAACTTTGCTCTCAGATACACATCCTGGGCTGCATCCCAGAGATGTGTGTCAGGCACAAAGCACTGTCAGTCAGCCCCAGTCACAACACATCAGGGCTTAGGAGAAGTCTGACTGATGGGGGCTAGGGGGGAGGGAGAACGGGAATGAGAAGAAAAGGCTGAACAGCAAAAGAAAAGTAAGAGAAGAAAGACAAATCAAGCTGGGAAATGGCAGGGACTATTCCATACAGAAAGGATGTTTTTCATCTTGATACAGCAGCAGTGTCAGGCACTGAAAAGGACAAAAATGTTCAGATACAGAGTCACAGGGAGGAGATGGGCGGAAGCTCCTGGGGAAGGTCCTGGTCTGAAACCAAGCATCTCTCATCCATGTGGCAGCAGGGACCAAAATTCACTGCTGCATCAGCAGCACGACAATTACTGCTGTAGGGACAAAGGTACCAGATAAAGTGTGCTCCTAGCTAAATGCCACCTGAGGTGGCTCCAGTAGCAGCAACCTCAGCTAAGAAAAACCAAATAGCCACGACACTGTGAAAGTTTCTCCTGTGCCACGGTGCAGGAATGACTTGGGGCATTTCTCCTGCCACAGCCCAGATCCTCTCCTGCATAGGAAGATCCTTGCAATGCTAACTGTCAGGAACGATGGGCAAAATAGGAACAACCATGGAAGCAACCAGAGCTGTGCTCATCAAAGGCAAAGATGAATAAATCCAGGAAAGTGTTGAGAGGAGACGTCTGCCTATGAAAGGGCATTGGAATGGAGAGGGAGGAGGTTCCTCCATTTCTGGGAGATGAAGGACATGGAGAGAAGACCTCAAACATGGCATAAAAGCTTGGGATTAGTCAAGTATGCTCATGTTGTGAATTTCAGCCTCTTCCACTGTGCATGAAATGAGTAAAAACTCATTGGGCTGAAGCAAAAGAGAAGAGGGAGGTGAGGAGAGATGACTCCATAGCATAATTTATATAAGTATTTGCTGGAGCTAGAACAGCAACCCACATCTCCCCCACTCCCAGGTAAGTGCTGATGAAATTGCTGTGTTTGGGGTAGAGCATGCTTCTGTCAAACAGGCTTTGACACACATCTATGGGAGGGGACAATAGATGTGCTCGCCTACACCATGGGAAGAAACCACATGAGAATCCTATTGCCAGCCAAATCGTTCCCATGTGAACCTCAGTGCATCTCATCAGTCTCTTGCCTACAAGGAGACATCGTCGCCTCTCTGAGACAGGGGATGCAGCGGCATGAGCCATGAACTGTTCTGAATTCTCACCACTGAGGGACAGATTCCTTGCATGAGGACTGCCTGCAGCTCTGCTTTCACAGGCTGTGTGCAGCCAGCTCCCATTGGATTTTGATTTAGCTGCGTGACAGACGAGGGAAGCAAAGTGGGTGGTGTGTGCTCTGACTTCAGGAGGCATTTGCTAATCTCTGAGGAGGAATCTCATTAGAGAAATGGAAGAGGGCATTAGAGGTAGGGATGGGAAGCTGTGGAAATAGCATAGCCTAGAGAATAGGAAGCTTCTGGAAGCTTCCTACAGAAGCCACCCCTGTGGTCCCCCTGCACCAAAACCTTACCACACAAACTGGACAAAACTCTGTTCAACTCAACCTCAGCTCCGTGGCTCAGTGCTACAGCTGGTCCCTTCATGGATCTGTCACATGGAGATGGAAGAGGCAGCAATAAAACACAGGACATGGAGGGAAATACAGATGGGGAAGCAAAGAGATCAAATCCAAATCTTTTAAACCTTGGCATCCTGCTTTCACTGGGGATGAGAACTCGACGGTCAGACCACCAGACCCCATAGCAGGGGCGAGGAGCTAGCAGTCTTGCAAGTCACTTTCTGACCCAACGAAGGAAGAAGAAATGGGTATAGAAAGGAGGACACAGTGAGCTTTGCCCTTCACTGGCTCATCTCCATCATAAACTGCTGCAAAACAACGCTGCAAACCCAAGAGGAGAGCAAGAAGAGGGAGAGACCCCACGGTTCCCCCAGCCTGCCCTCAACCTGTGCAGGTACCAACCCGGCAGCTCATGCTCGCCATCGCCGGCCCAGCTCAGGCTGGGTTAATGTGACAATCCATTTCTGACAGCGTGTCAATACAAAGCAATTTAGGAGTGCATGAAAAATCGACCCGAGGTAACAGGCAATTTCTCTGCTCTGCTGGTTAGACGGAAGTGGGGACCAATGAGGCCAGCAGCTCCGGGCACGCTCACCTCGGCTGTCATGTTAGCAGCGCTCACCACAAAGGAGGATGGAGCAAGGCAGGAGCTATAGACGTGCTATGGGGCATAGCCTCAGGATGGGGACAAAGAACGGGATGCCACCCTCAACCCTCCTTTTCCCCATTTTGTTACTTGGGAGGCATGAGTATCTAAGTACAAGCTGGTTACCCAGAGAAGCTGTGGCTGCCCCATCCCTGGCAGTGTTCAAGGCCAGGTTGGACACAAGGGCTTGGACCAATCTGCTGTAGTGGAAGGTGTCCCTGCCCAGGGCAGAGGGTTGGAAACGGATAATCTTAAGGCCCCTTCAACCCAAACCATTCTGTGATTCTGCGAATCAGAATAGACATACTCAAAACAACAGATGATGATAAGGCAGCACCCTGGCCTTGGGTCCATACAACCTGCCAAGTGGACAGGGAGCCATCGCAGAGAAACAAGCAGGTGCTTCAAACAACCCAAAACCCTGATGCTAGAAAATCATCCCTTCTTCTAAATCAGGGACGTGAGCCACTATCCAGCACCACTGTGCTGCCCTTCTGCCACAGACACAAGAAACATGTTTCACACTTGTGCATCTCCCCAGGAAAAAACTAAGAGAGGCCATGGGAATTAACAGGAAGTGCAGAAAGTGCAGTGAGTAAGGAAGACAAAGGCATTGGCATCACTGAAGGCTGGCCTGTCCTTCCCTCTCTGTCACCAGCACAGATTGCAAGGAGGGCAGTCTCCTGCTTCTTGCCCACATGGTACCCACCAGCATCCATCTCCAAGTGCCGCTCCATGCCGTGAAGGCACGTTGGCTCAAACACAGTGGCTGGCGCAGGAAAATGAAGGGTGAGCCCAATCCAAGCCAATCTGTTTGCAAATGCAGTGCTCAGCAGCGGCGTGCTGGCAGCGCTCATCCAGCCTGATGGGCTGACGGACACTCCCACCACGCTAAAGGCATCGTGGGCTGTCATTACTAGAGCAGAAAACACAACAGACGGAGCCTGCACCGCTGAGCCCAGGCTTTTCCTCACTCTCAACTCCAGGATGCTCCACTATGAAGCATTGATTCCGATCCCTCACTCATCCAGAGAGGCCAGAAGTGCTGCCTCTGCTGAGAGAGTCAGGAGGAATTACACTTGCTGCCTGTTCTGTAGATAGAACAGCTCCAAACCAGGCTGAGCTTCTCGCCCATGCCACATTCCATACACATAGCAACCCTCAAGGATGCCAAGCATGGAAATGCAGAAGTCAAAATCAGGAAGAATGAGTAAAGAGAGGGAACACACTATTGCTGTGGCTTCCAGAGCAACATGCTGAGTTAAACCTACCCTTGGACGCATTTCTATCCATGGGATACAGCCAGGGGGGCCTTGGGCTGGGGTTGGGTCCTTTTTCGTTCAGTTGCATTAAGGGTAAGGTTCCCATTTTATTTTGATTTAATAAGCTAGTTAAAGCATGTTAACAAAATTAAAAGTCATTATTAAAGGCAGATGTACTGGTGTATGAATAGCTAAGCATCAGCTTTGCCTTCAGATGATCTGCTGCTTCAGAGTATGCTCCTAATAACCAGCTGTCACTTACCAGCGATGTGGTAACTCTTATTAAATCCTAAATGGGCATATGGATGCTACATTTAAAACAGTGCTATTCCCCCCCCAATCTTTCTCTCTTTTTCCACATGCCACAGAGCCAACTCACAAATTTCCTGCTATGTTTTTCCCCTCCGCTAATGGGACGCATGTTGAGATCAGAAAGGGGAAATGATGACCCATCTTTTTGGTTTTACATCCCTCTGGAAAAATCCATATGAGTCTCCCTGTGTCAAAAGCAACATAACACATCCCAGATGCCCCGGCACTGATTGCGCTATTTCGACTAGGAGCTGCTGAGCTGCCCAGAGAAGCTCCTCAACCACAAACCCTGTTTGTCCAGACCTGCCACGTTCCTCCACAGCTTTGCAGTGACAGCCACTCTTGGACAAGCCACCAACAGCCACCCAGCACGAACTCCTCCTCGGTCACAAAGCACACATTCAGGGGATGACAGAACCTGGGACACTGTGGGGCTTAAATCTGTTTCTGTGATGGGAGCAGAGGTGAAGGGTTAAGAGAGAAGATCAATCTCACTTGCAAGGTCTCAGTAGGACTTTCAGTAAGAACGCCACCAGACTGAGATGGTGCTTCAAATCAGGGGAGCACTTCCACCTCCTATTGCCTTTTCACATCTCCTGCTTTATAGCTGAGGTGAATGCAATTGGTGATGCAGGAGGCAGTACCTGTACCTTCCAGCCAGGAGAAGAGGGGATGGAGAGGACTTAGCTCCTCTGCCAGGTCACCCCAACAGGCTGCAGCTGCATCAGTCAAGCAGGGAAAGCAAGAAGAGACAGTTCTGCTCTGTCCTCCATGGGGTCCAACATTAAGACTCAGCTCATTCAAACCACTTGCTCTCTGTGAAGGGAGCACTTCCCAAGCATTCCTCTCCAGGATGCCATCTGGGAGCTGCCTCTGTGCTGTCACTGTCCCTGCCGAGCTGTCAGCACTTGCACCAGGCAGAAGGTAACGCCAGGTCACCTACCATACTGGAAAGCATTGCCTTCATCCTTCTTCCATGGGAAGAAGCAGGCACCCTCCTTTGACTCCATTTTTCCAGCATTACCAGAGAGAGCCAGGACTTGTTACACATCAGGTAAGAGCATCTCTTGCTATAAGGTCTGAAAGAAACAGAAACAGATTCTTCTTTGCACCCCATGGAGATGAATAGCTGGACTGTCTGCCCCAGGTTATGGCCACTGCTGCCCTAAGAGGCAGAGGGGAGCACCATAGGACTTGCTCTCCTCCTGTGCTCTCCTCTAGGCACTGCTAGCAGCCATAAACACAGGATGTTTCTGGTCTAAACTTCCCCATCCTTATGTCTGAAGGTCCTGTACACTGTGCTATCAATCATCCACAGCAATATTAAGCTGTCCATTCACTTGAGGATCAAGTGTCTCAGCAAAAGCAGCAGAGTCCAAACGCAGAGCATCCCCCATCCCTGATCTCATTACAGCCCAGCCACGTGCACAAACCCCTTTTCCCTCCAGCTCTCTCTTCCCACAGCACTGACCACAGCTCATAAATGAATAAGTGCATGTATTCCTTAAATCAGGTTTGCGGTGAGGGAGACACTGAAGATGAAGTGGGGGAAGAGGGGAGAAAACAAAACCAACACAAACAGCTCACACACTGCAAAATGCTCAGCAACATGTAAGTCCTTCAAAGCCACAAACCCCTTGGTCCCTATCCGCCGGTCGGATTCACTAAGAGGTTTACTGCCAATGCCAGTGTGAAAGGCAGTGGTGCATGAGGACCCGGAATCCTCTGTTCTGCCTCCAATTATGTGCCAAGCAAAACTCAGGGAAAAAGGAGACAACAAACACAAACCAACAAAAGCCCAACTAATCCACAGTCATTCTTTAATCTTGTGCAGCTTATTAAAACCAAGAGGACAAGATAATCCACCCAGCAACTTGGAGGCTGCTCATTCCCTCTCCAGAAGAAATCAGGCTCATGTTTTTTCTTAGGGGTCCCCAGAGGCTCAGGGACCAGAAGACACTGGCAATATGCTGCAGAAGGGGAAAAAGGGAAGGAAGGTAATTATGGAAAAGGTTCACATGGAAACATGTTTCTGCACATCTGCTGAGGGTGGCAGGATCTGTGCACACATGAGGAGATGCTGGCTCCGTACTCCTGGTCATCAGAGGACCACACTGGAGAGGCAGGGACAGGGCTCTCAGTGGGATGGGCAGCTCCAATGGTTTGGCCTCAACAGCCTAATGTGCAAAAGGGCTGAAGAGGAGGAAAAGGCTCTATTTTGCAAGCTGCACAGCCAAAGAGACCTGGGCTGGATGAGGCACACAGAGGGAAAGAGCTGGGAAGGGTGGACCATTATTAGGGCACTTGCTCAGCACTTCTGTTCACATCCCTCCCATAGGGTCTGTCACAAACTCCCATAGGGCAAGGATGGAAGTGGTTCAAAAGGACACACATACCCAGTGGGACAGCAGAGCTGTGCATGGCACGACCCCAAGTGCTGGGGATGGGGCAGGAAGCAAGAGCAGTAACAAACTTGGTGGAGCAAAGGTGCCAAAGGCTCTGCTTTCCTCCAAAAAGGTGGGAAAGAGGAGGTGGCAAGGCAGTACCGCCTTCACTAATGATGGATGAAGATGTATGACAAGATGGAATAAGATCATCTGGGTCCACCACCACTTGAGTAATAGTTCTATGAGGAGAGTGCTGAAAGCCCTCCCTGGAGTGGCAGGAGTGGGTTTGGATGGACATTCTTAACAAACAGAGAGGAACTACAAAAACTCCTCATTCTGGGAGGTTAATTCCCAGAATGAATTCCCAAATTTCCCCCCCAAAACCACCCTAAACTAAACTAAACTAACCTTGCAACATTCACTCACACATCCTATCTGAAGAGGTTGAAGACTTGAACACCAAATGTAGATGCATCACTAAGACATGATAGTGTTTTAGACCCAACATTGGTGAGTGATAAGGACACGGGTGGAAGAGCTGGAACTGGAAAATAACCTTGGATAGAGTGACTGATTTAAAACTTGTGCCTTATTTTGACTTACTTTAAACAGAACAGATAAATAAAGGACAGCAGGGTGCTGCCTGAAGGTTCCAAAAGGGAAAACCCAGCCTTGGATATAAAAGGCAGGTTCAAATGTCTTTGAACCAAAGGCAAAACCCCCTGGAGACTGCACCTAAACCATGTAAAATACACTGAAGGAGCAGCTCTGAAGCAGCTCCTAAGTTGCTGGAATGAGTGGGGTGATGGGGACAAAAGGAATGAGAACATAGAAAGGGGAATGATTAAGCAGCAAAGACAGCAGTTTTTTAGGGGCTTGGAAATAAAAGGGATGGAATGAGAAATGCCAGAAGTCAAACTGAGTTAGACCTGGGAACAATATTAAAACAAACAGTGAAAGGTTCTCTGGCCGTTCAAACACAGAGATAATAAAGAGAACAAGCGGTGTTGTGATGCAGGCTGGGGGAAGAGAGTACACACACAATCTAGATGAGGTCCCAGGGCTAAATGAATCCTTCTCAGCAGCTCTGGACAGGGATAATAAACATGAACTGAGCTGGCTTGCCAATATGGAAAATGTACTTCCTACAGCTGAGGTGGAAGTGAGGATCCAGGATCTTCCTGTGATCAAGTCATGGGGTCGGGAGATCACAGCTCTGATTCCTGGAGAATCTACCCCATGGAATGATAGGACTTGGAGCAAGGGCTTTGATAAATCCACCTATAAGGACATAGAGAAAATAAAATGCAGCGCCTGTAAGTATGAGGGATGAAAAAGCAATGTGAGCATCTGCCAAGCCAGTGCACCTGAGATGAAGTAAAGACTGAGGAGGGCTGTGAAACACGGTGATGCCAGCCTATCTCACTTGGGATTGTTATTTGTGTCTCACTTTTTGTGTTAAGAACTGATCTAGACAAAGGAAAATATGAGGCTTTAGTGAATTGTTTCACACAGTGCCATGATGGGGAGGGATTTATCATGGTGCTGAGGATGAGGCTTAGCCCAGGCAATGTGAAGACAGGTTGGGACATTGTGGAGGGACAGGGACAGTTCAGCAAGTGGAGTTCCCTGCAGAGTGGTCTCAGGACTTGCCCTAGTCAGCAATTCCCCTAATGAGCTCATCCATGAGAAGCAGGAGAAAAGCAGGGAACAAGGATATGGCAGTGGAAGCACAGCTGGAGGATCAGCACAGCTGGATGCGGCAATCCCCGAAACAAACCCTGCAAATGGGGAATCCATAAGCTGAAAACGACTGAAGAGGAAGAGCCCCTGCTTGTAGGAGGCAATTACAATCTGATTAGCGAGATACAGCCGCAAATTTGATGCTAAGGTGTGTGCCGGGGAGAGCTTACAGCAATTCACACCCAATTCACGGGATAAACCGTCGCCCACTCCCGAAAGGAGCAAGAGGTGCAAAGAAAGGCTGCCAGGATAACCAGGGATGGGAGATGGCCGGAGAAGAGGGAATTTGTTTGGCTGAAGGGAATGTGATTGCTGCCTCCATCCCTAACTGTAAACAAGGGACATAGCAGTGGAAGTAGAAGGATGATATGGATACTAAAACCACACAATATAGCTAAAAACGTTATCTAAGTTCAGACTGATGCTTCTCTAGAGCATGGAGGCAGCTGGGGCAAATAGTGAGCAAAAGGAAGCAAGAAAGGGTTGTTAGGAGGTGATTCTCAGCTGGGGATTTATCCAGGTACAGGGGTTAATGCACCCACCGCTCTGAAAGGCACCGAGGGATTCTGAGCCACCAGGAATTGCCAAGACCCGGGTTTAAATCTCTGCTGCTGAAATGCAAGTGGTTATTCAGTGCGGTTCCAGCTGAGCAACTGTGTGAAACGCTGCTCTGAAGCTCTCAGGAGTCTCCCAGGGAGCAGGCAAAACCACACATCTGCTGTCTGGAGCTGCTTCTCTTCCTATACTTGTGTCCCTCTCATCCCTCCTTACCACTGTCAGGATCTGCACCCGAGCATCCCAGCTTGGACCCATGCAGCTCATCACAACGTGGAGACATCACCTCTGGACATCCATGCATGAGGAGGGGTCTTAAGGAGCCAGGGGGGACTTTGGCCACACAACACACACCTCTGTGCCCCTCTTGGCAAGCAGTGGGGTATGGCACAGTTTAGACATGTCCAAGAAACACCAGCTGGGAGCAGATGCTTTCAGAGCCCCTCAGCACTTCCACAATAACAGAAGCTTACCTGGAATGAAAGAAAATGGAGCCATCTCCATCCTAACCAACTGAGAAGGTGCCAGCATACTCAGTGGTCCCCAAGGAGCAAAGAACTCAACATACACCATGGGGAACAGTCCCTGTTTGGGAGATCCAGATATCCCAATGCCAGGGTGTATTTTATGAGCTCAATGCACTGTTTTCTAGCAACAACCACCAGACCCTGCAGAAAAGACCCTGCTCTCCATTTTGGGGGAATTTTTGCTTCTTTTACTCCACATTATTTGCACCATCAGCCCAATGATTCTGGTGAAAGCCTCCAGACCAAAGCCTGGACATAAACAAGGAACACTGCGATTCCTACCGTGCCAGCAGCGAGCAGCATCCACAACATAGCATACAAATGCCAAAGCACCACAAAAGAGCAAACCTGAGCAGACTTAATCCTCCTCCAGCTGCTCAGCTCTCTGTTGCACATCTCTTGCTGCTCAGTTTGGCAGCGGGGCTGAGCCAAGAGGGAAGCCTGTGGTGCTGGGAGCAGGGGAGGAGGATGCTCTGCAGTGGTGGTGTGGCTCTGCTGCCCACAGGCATTTACATGCCACTGGTAAAGGAGTGGATGAAAGCAGCCAGACTGGCTGATATACAGTGGTTTAGCAATAAAAACTCCTACTTTAACGAACCCATAGCTTGGTATAAGAGCAGGCAGCTCAGTCCCCAGCACTGCAACTCCTAAGGCAGGCATTTATCTGCCCCTTGTCCAAAGGAGATATGTTTCCACCTTCCTTTACTTCACCAGGTCTCAGGAGCCTAAACCACAACAGAGAAGAGCCAAGCAAGCTGCATGGGATGCTGTGGACACACATCCAGTGCTGCTACAGCCCACTTGCACACTCATTGCGCAAACCAGCCTCCATCACTTTGCTCTGTGCCACACATATTGCCCTCCCTCCCCATCCCCAACCACCTGCATCCCCCATGGGATAGCCCTCTGTGGGCACTTGGTGGTCCTCACAGGGCTCTCGCCCCCCTCACTGCCCATCACACACACATTCCCTCCCCTTCCCCTGCCCTTCTCAGCTTGTTGCACGAAGGGCGCGTTTGACCTCAATCTGTCTGCTCAGATTAGAGTCCAGAGCTGCTGCTCCCCACTGAGCACAGAGCCCTGCCAGGGCTGCGGGGACACGTCTGCCATGGTGGGTTACTCCCGAGGGCCTCATGCTGCAGTCACAGGGGACACCGAGGTGAGAAGAGGCAGTGATGGATGCACCGCACCGGAGACACTGCTCCTGGCTGCAAGCAGGCAGAGCTGCGTCCTGTTGAGCTGAGCTTGTCTGGGAGGTGGAGGAGGAAGAGAAAGGGTTAAGAGGTAAAGGAGTGGGGACTTCTTCTAATGACTGAGTGGAGGTGGCTCCGTGGACTCCCAGCTGCAGGGATATGGGTCCGCTGGGTTTGCAGAAGTGTTTCTTTGGAGTATTCCAGACACACCTACAAGTAAAGGAAATAAATAGGTTAAGTATATAAAATGCAGCAGGGCCCAGCCTTTGGCCCAAGGCAAGTGTCACTGCCTGGCTCAGTACAGCTGTGCTCAAATCCCTGTTCCCAAAATCAGTGATTGCACCCAAGCTGCTCTCTGGGGGCCGTTGCTGGCCCATGGTATCCCCAAAACAGCATCTGGACAGGAGATGAGCTCCTACAGGGGTTCCTTTGACCTTCACTACATCCTGCCCCATCCCACCAGCACCTTCTGCTCAGGTTGAGCCCAGCATCACGGCAGAGATTAACTCAAAGGAGGGACCAGAGGGAAGTGGAAGGTGCCCTTCATCCCCAGCTGGACACAAAGAGCAGAGATGTTGCACAAGGAGCTGTTCTGGGGGGGAAGCAGAAGGATGACAGCTCCAGTGACACCCCTCACATGCACACAGCCCAGCAGGCTGGTCAGGAGGGGAGGGCATCAAGCCCTGTAGGCCTCTGTTGTGTTGTCTGAGGATGACAGGCCAAGTCTGACAGCTCTGCACACTGTCACCATCTATTGAATTGCATTCCCTGAAGGACAATGGGGCAAATGCAACACCTGGAGCCCCAGGTGGGCTATCAGGGAGCCTGGCATGGCCAAAAACTGCGCCCAGATACTTGTGCCTCTCCAAGACAAGCATCTCCTCTCTTTCTATCACAAACACCAGCAGTACTACCCCTGGTCAGAGGACAGGTCTGCTGGCACTACACAACCCATCACAGACTGCATCAAAACCTGAGCTTCAGAAGGGACCACATCCAGAAGGTCCAGCATCACAGTGGCCAATGTCGTGGGGACATGAAGCCCCTGCAGCAGCACATCCTGCACCACAACAGCACGTTAACACCCCAGTGCTGGGCTGCACAGCAGTATTCAACCCCTGACCAAGCCCAGCACTTGGTGGCCATGGGGTTCATGGTGCAGGCAAGATTCCACTTACTCTGCAGCTGGGAAATGTACTTTTAGCTTCTGAAATGCCTCAAAATCTCAAGTGCTCAGCTCTGCTGAGGAGAAGAGGTATCGGTGCTGAGGGAGAAGCTCTGCTGAGTCCCAGCAGGTTTAGCCATGCACAGAACCTTCAAGACCTAGGTGGAAATCCAGCTGGAAACCCCATCCAGGCTGGAGATGTGATGAGTCTGGCAGGGTTAGGAGAATCCATGCTTCACACACCCCCTGCTCACCTCCAAGGGGAGAATGCAACTCCTGCACTGGAGTTACTGCTCTGCAAGGGAGAAGACCCATCACAACCACAGACGGACACAGCTCCATGCTGCCCAGCCTATTTGCTCTGTCCCCGTGGCCACTGACATCCAGCCAGCAGCTGGGGTGACATGATGGTGATATGACAGAGGCCTGGCTGCATCTTCATGCTGGAGTTTAGCTTTGCCATGATGTCCTGGGGCATCAGCAACAAGGAGAGCGGAGCATCCCTCTGGGTGCCCTGATGGCTGCCCTGGCTGTGCTCTCATCCCTTTGCACCCACAACCCAAAAGCTTCCTCTCATTTCAGCCCAGTGACAAGGAAAACAAGCTGGCAGGATGCGGGAAGGGGTCAGATGCCAGTGTGGAGAAACCCTCCGAGTCAGACGCACAAACAACCCACATCACCACTTCCCATGGATGTCACAATAAGTAGCACAAACCGTAGCTGCAGGAAAAAACATCCAATAGACACCAATTAAATGCATGACTTGACTGCCTGCGCCACGGCAGCAGTGGTGGCTTGCTGGTGGCAGCAGAGTGTCACTGGTCATTGCTGACACTGCTGAGCTGCTGTTTCTCGCAGGGGATGCCAAGGACGGTCAGTCTCAGCAGTGTGAGACATGCCTGCGTGCCAGTGAGCTGATCACCAAGTACACCATAAAGTCACACATGTCCTGCCCTGAGAACAGGGCATTGTCACTTTTCCGGGAGCCCAAATCTCTCTGGAGCATTAACAGTGGGTGGACCCCATGGAAAATATCTCATTTAGGCTGTCCAACATCTGGACTAGAACAGGCAGGGATGTGTCTGTTATCGCTAAGCAGGATGTTACAGCAGGGGCCAGCCCACCAAAGGTCCTGCCGCATCCCTTGACATGACAGACATCAGGATCACCCCATGCCAGAGGCATCTGGAAAAGCTGCTGGGTGGCAACGTGGGACAGCCAAGAGAAACCCACATCCATCTGCAAGCCACAATTTTCCTTGCTTACCCACAGTGATGCTGCTGCCCTTAGATTTAGGCAGCCCAAAGATGACCCCAAAGAGTTGTGCTGGTGTGATAGCCACAACAGCACCATGCTGTGCCCAGCAGCCAGGCCACAGCATCCCCAGCAGCAATCACTTCCAAACCCAGCCTGGGATGCTGGGAACCAGGCACTGGGTACTGCACCACAAACATCTGCATCATGTAACAGCAAGAGCTCTAGGTCCCCATATTCCCCATGGCACTGATGTCTGCTCCTCTATAGCCTCCTGGTGTACCCCCAACACTGCAGCCAGGGCCCCTGGACAGCATCATTTAGCACATCACAGCTGCAAGAAACACGCTCTTATTTAAGCTGCAGCCACTAGAGGGTAATCCAGCCCTCCGAGTTAGATCAGCTCCTTGCTTTGATGCAGTGGGCAGCAGGTAAGTGCCTGAACCCCAGCAACTGATCACCAGGTGCCTATTGATAGCCCCTGCCTAAATGAGCATCCATGGCTAGCCAGAGAGCCCTTCTGGGTACCACCGAACTGCTGGACCAGGAGAAGGCACCCGGACCCATCGCCACACACTGGGATGCAGTTGTGACTCTGTTTCTTCCCATTGGATGCTGCCGTTTCTCCAGCTGATTAAGACTAGCACAAAATAATAACACTAATAATGAAATAACATTTTAAACCCCCACCATAACCCTGAAATCTTCATTAATTATGAATTTTTGCATGGCAACCGTTACTAAGAGAGTCTCCTCTGAAACTGATGTTCAAAGAACTTTACATCAAATCTTCAAACAGCTGAGAAGGTTCAAGCTACAAAGTCGAAGCATCTGTTGCTTTCCATGCATTTTTCAGTGGGGAGATCAGAGAGGAGAAAAAAGTGTACAAAATAATCCTGGTTCTGCTTTATTATTTAAATACAATGACAGCCCATGATATACACTCTGCCCAGAAAGGGAGAAAGCAAAAATGAAGGCACAGGGTTACACAGCTCTACCTACTGAAGCCAAAAATATAATATGCTGCCATTTGCTTTAAATTTAGCCCTTCTGGGAAATGCTGCATTAACAGCCCTGGGGGATGAAGTCTAAAACAGGCAAAGAAGGGCAACTTTGCAGCAGAAACAATGAGCTGACAGTCACATCCCTCCTCCCACTGCCATGCGAAGCCTGGCTATGGTGAGAACATCAGGAGGCAAGGCAATGGGGTGCACCTCCCGTCTGATTCCACCTCCCTTCGTCCCAATGAGCAGAAAGGGGTGTCCTCTGTGCCTGTGGGGAGGACAGAGCAGGCTTTTAAGGATGCCTCCTAAAAACTGCCTTTAAACACACTTCCTGCACCCACCTTTTTGGCCCAAGGGATCTATAGACCGGCACCTCTTCCCACCCGAGCAGTTCCCATCCAATGAGGACTCCACCAGACCTTCCATATACTAGACTTTTCATATGAAAAAGAATGGCATCTTTTCACCCAGACCTGGCTCCTTCAAGGGGTAAACCAATAACCAACATTCCCAAGAGTTTTCAAGGCTTTGCAAATTATTGGGCATCACATCTGATTGGTATAACCTTTCAGTGTAATGCTGACAGTCTTTGTTCAACAGGGAGAGATTTCCAGCAGCATTTGGATGGAAAACCTCCACTCAACACACAGCAGAGCAACCCATAGCTGAGGTACCCTCAGGAACATGATCCAGAGGTTGGCAGGTCCCTGCACTTGTGGTGTTTCAACTGCTTTCCCTGGAGCCCCAAGCATTGCTGCATTGGAAGAGCACTACCTGGGGAGAGGTTTTCCAGCAGAAAGCCTTCCTTTCAGTGGGAAACCTGACTTTAGCTTGCAAACCATGGGATTTTGGGGTCTGCTGCTCCTATGAGAGCTAATGCTGGATTGGAAGAAACCTGGTCTGTCACAGGTAGGTTCACCTAATGCCAGGAACCAAGCCCGATAAGCAAACTTCAGATGAAGGATACCTGAGAATGGCTTCTTAGGTCACTGTACCAAATCCCAGCTGTCACAGGCAGGGATATATTGTCCCTCAAGACACATAAAACACATAAAAGCACAAAGCTTTGGGTTTGGGATTCAGATCCCCCAAAAAAGGAGCATGGAGTGAGCATGGGATAAACTGATCGGCTCCCCAGAGCCTTGTAATTCATGACCAAGCCCTGCCTCGGACCCATCCTCAAGCATCAAAACTTTCCTCAAGGCACAGTCTTCTGCTGCTGCAGCAAAGGTGAGAGCATCCCCCTTCCAGTGGGAAGGTGTCAAACTCCTTCAAGGAGGCTTTTTGTGCCCGGAGAGCAGAGCTTTCAGCCCTGGTTCATTTGGAGGCAGCTGCTGCTGGTTCAGCGCAGGCAGGGATGAATTACTAAATGCTGCTCCTAAAGGCATGTAAAATGTCCTGGTCATGATCACGCTGAACTCCCGGCCATCCTCTTGTTTCCAGTGTAATTTGTCATTTCAATTTGGGCCCCGACAGTTCAGCAACCCCTGGGGCTTGGTTGGGTCAGGAGGATCACAACAAGAGGAGGAATAAGGAATTAATGCTTTCAGAGCGCTCCATCCCAGCTCCCATCTCACCCAGGACCCACCTGAGCCCCTCAGGCAGCTCCTGCCCCGTAAATCCCATCAGGTTTCACCATCTCCTGCCCCTGTGCCCACCCAGCAGCAGTCAGAAGCAGAGGCTGAATCCAGTGCAGAGATCCCCTCTTCCCCAGGCAGCGTTTCAATTACCACAGCATGAGCTTCCAAGTGAATTTATCAAACTGGGCCTATAAAGCAAATTGAATAATCTCATGCTTCAGACCTATAAAATATAAGTATGATGTTTGAAAGTGCTTTGACAAAGTAATAAAGACGGAGAGTGAGGGAAAGGAGTGAGGAGAGAAACCAGCTCCTGGTTAGTGTGCACTGGAACTGAACTCAGTCCACAACTGGCTCCAAGGTACCTCTCCATCGTGGGATCCACTGCAGTGCATGTGGCTGTGGGACTGCACAATGTGGATGGAAAGCTGGTAAACTTGAAGGAATAAGGCTGCTGGATCACTCATTTTGTTCAATACCAAACCCTTCACTGCTGAACCTCCAAAACCAAGACCTGGGGAGAAAGCTGGAGATAATGGAGACCTGACAGGAGTTAAGACACCCTTCTCCTCTGTCAGGTTAAAGCCATTGCCCTTGTCCTGTCCCTACAGGCCCTTGTCCAAAGCCCCTCTCCAGGTTTCCTGCAGCCTCTTTAGGCACTGGGGAGTCGCTTTAAGGTCTCCCCAGAGTGTTTTTTCCTCTGAAGTGCTGCAGCCCTCACAGCATCTCTGTGGCCTCCTTTGGACTCACCCCAACAACTCCACATCCCTCTTGAGCCCACCTTCCACTCGATGTTTGCCTGTTTAAAGCAGCCTGCCAAGCTGCACAGTGATGGAGGGGGGTGGTAAAACCATCCATGCACCCAGCCCTTCAGAGCATTCAAACTCATTATCCAGCTTCTGAATTCCCCCTGTGAGCTTCCCACCACAGCAAAAGCCCCTCCAGCCCAGGTAAGCATCAGCCCCCTCTCCGTTCCTTGTTGCTTACTCTCCACTTGCTGCCGTCCTTCTGCCCCAGTGCTCCTGCTGCTCACACATCCCTGCTCTGCCTTTAACCCTGGTTTGGTTTAGGGTCTGTTTAACTCTTGATGCTGAAGGGTTTCGCCATCAAAAGCCTTTGTTGCCATGGTAACAGGGGGGGATTATCCAAGGCGTCCAGCTAGCGCGGGGTCAGCAGGATGGAGGAGCCTCCAGGGATGCTCGAGTCCCGCTCCATGGGGTTCCCATGCCTCTCCCCACCACCAATTAGTGCAGATGAGAGCCGAAATCCCGCTGCCCTCTTTGGCTCCCTCCCTGCATTAACACCAGCTCACAGACTCTTCTTCCCCCCACACCTCCTTTTCTTTCTCTTTTTTCACCATGTGTCACTAATTTTACTCATTTTCTGAGTTTGTCTAGAATAGTAAAAGATTTGATTAGAGCGTTCCCGGTTTTAATTGTAATTAGGACAGTCATTGTAGGAGCTATAAAAGGAAATTGGGCTACTGCTGAGTGGAAGAGCCCCTGAGAGAATAGGAGCTGCGAAGGGAGGATTTCGTTCATAAAAAAGAGGGGGGAAAAAGTCAGTTTGGGGAAGAACTTGAATTGCAGCTCAGGGGAGTGCGGCCCAAAGGCAGCTGGGGCTTTTCCAGGGGATCCCAGCATGGGTCATGAGAGGTTTCTTCCTGCTGCAGCCTTCTGCATGACCTTGGGAGAAGCAGCTCTGCTCTTGTGCCTCAGTTTCCCCCTCTGGGGCCAGTCTGTGTGGTTGGTGAGCTAATGGCTGTCATTAGGATGTACATCGTGTTCCCTTGCGATAGAGGTAAGCGTTGAAATAACCCCATCACTCACCAGCAGACACCTTGCCGGTGGCACTGCGGCTGCGCTGCCCCTGGGCACCATCCAGGTTGTTGGATGCTGGACATTTCTGCTTTGTTCCAGCAGAGGGAGGGGAAGGCTGGGTCAAACCCATCCCAGCGCTGTTACTGCAGGAAGAACACCTACAAACAGCATGTGCACAGTCAGCACCTTCAAAGCCCTTGGGGAAGTGGGGGTCCCGCAGCTGTAGCATCACCCCACAGTGTTGGCCACACGTGCCAGGCATATAGTGGGGAACCACCAAACCACTGGGGACCAGAAGCACAGGCTGCACCTATGGCTGTTTCTCAACCGGCTTCATGGCATGGAAGTATTCTTGGCACTCCTGGCCAAGATTCCCAGCCATGGTCACCACCAGCCCCTCCAAAGTGGGAGCCTCTGGAAAGTGGGAGCAGGCAGTGCCTGGAATAGTGCCATTGCCCTTTGTCCCATGGCTTTGCAGGATGGATTAACAGCATCTCCCGAGCTGACACCCCAACACCGTAACATTCCAGATGAATCAATTTCCCCCTTCCCTGCCCTCATTCCACAGTAAGAAATGAACCCACAGTGAAGCTCTGCCTGCTCCTGGCACATCACCCTGTGTCAGCTGCCACCTCCCAGTGATGCCACCTCCCATCTGAACCCCAAACTGCTGCCTTTTGCCACTAGGTTTAAAGCAAAGAACAAACACAGAGCAGTGGCCTCCCAGTGGGCAGGGAAAGGGATGCTGCTCCGTTCTCCCTTTGCTGCCTTCAGAATTCATGGATTGCTCTTTTCCTCCCTCTTCCCAGTAGCTCAGGAGAAACTCAGTCCTCACCTGGAGTGGGAAGACACCTCCTGTCGCATCCTTCAGCTCACACGACCCCATGATGTTGCTCCGGCCTTTCCCATCTTGAACCCAGCATATGGGCTGGTGCTCACAGCCCATGTTAATACTCTAGCTGGGGGTTAACTTACATATTATATTATATCATATCATATTGCATTACATTATATCATATCACATCATCTCACATTATGTTAATAATTATAGATTCCATATATGTATTATCAATATATAGCTTTAATTATATAGCACAATATATTACCATAGATCCTATATATGTATTATCAATATATTATATATCTTTAACAGACATGTATTATATTTCTATATAACTCTTCTATATGAGAGCCAAAAGCCTCTCTCCTGTGGGAAGTGGCTGCTCCCCCGAATACTCAAATGTGGGACACATCCCTTTCATGCAGGATTATGGTTAGAACTGGATAAGCATTAAGGTCCCTTCCAAACCATTCTATGGTTATATAGAGAGACCCAAAGCAGGAGAGCATCTCCTGAGGCTGGAAAGAACAAGGAGATGCACAGGGAAAGCGCAAGGCCATCGCGATGGTGCAGGGATAGAGGTGTGGAAAAAAGACCTTCAGACCTGACACCAGTGCCCTGGGATGTGCCACTCACCTGGATCCCAAGTTGGGGTGATGGGATGCTATGGGGCTTCCCTGAATCCCAGGGTCTGCTGGGGCTGGCCCCCGGCACAGGGATTAGCATCACCTCAGGCTGTGGTGTGTGTCATCCATTGAGAGGTTCACATTTGATCCTTTAATCAAATAAGGTGCATTTGTGGGTTACATGATCGTTTGCAGGCCTGGATAATCTTTTCCTGCTTAGCTCTGCACTAGAGCTGAGGAGGCAAACAAAGACGTTTGTAGCTGTCATTGGAGGCCCTGGCTTCGTTCCAGGAGCTTTTACTACTTGGGAAAAACGGATGCAATTTGTATCAAAGAACACCCTGGCAATGGTGAAATGCAAGAGATTCATTTATTTGGCCAACCAAGAGGTTTTTAAGCTTCCATTCCCTGATAAAACAATAGGAGAAACATTAAGGGGGAAGATAAAGCACAAAAATCCTGCCTGCGAGGGGCTCAGAGTGAAGCCACAAAGTCCATCCGAATCCACACTCAAACCTCCATCAACCACGCAAATGTGAGCACCTGGAACAGCCCCAGCTCAGCGTCCCCATCCCCACACAAGCATCCAGCATCCTAGTGTGCATCGCTCCACGCTGGCACAACAGATCCATCCATCCATCCCAAAGCCCCCCGCTCCCTCCCGCCCGCATCACCCCAACACACAGGCGAGACACGGGCTGTAGCAAAAATGTTTAATCTCTCCTTGATGCGTGTGTTTATTTACAAGTACTAAATCTGAAGACCATTAAAATAGGAAATAGCAGGATATTTACACGCTCAAAGGGCGGTCGGCCAGGCACGCTGGCCTGTTGCTTCAAGTCTGAAACAATCACAGAAAGGTCATCAGGACTCCCGATTATTATCATTATTATTATTATTATCATTATTATCATCATCTTTTTTTCCCCATTTCATGGTTTAAAACTATTAAATCTCTGCCTTTTGCCGGGTCCACGTTCGGTTTCCCGTTGCTTTCCTAAAGGACAGCTTGTTGTGCGCTTTGGTCGGGAGCAGGGAGCCCAGGGGGGATGCCACCATCCATTCCCCTGCTCCCTGTCCCCCAGCCCTGGGGGTGACACAGGGCTCCTGGGGACACTGGGGGTGCTTCCAGGCTGGACTCCACTTGGGTTTGAACCCCAGACTGAAGAGAAAAGGCAATGTGAGCAGAGGAGGGCAGGGAGGGACCCCAGGAGCTCCACAGAACGCAGGCTCAGGGCAGGGGATGCTTCACCTTATGGGTGATACCACCAGTAAGAAGAGTCCTGGGACTGCTTCCCAGCCTCTCCCTGCCTTTCCCAGTTCCTAGGTAGGGTTAGACAGGGATGGCCAGCCCGGCCAGGCCCGGGGGAGGAAGGACAGGCTGCCTGGCACGATTAAGGACACTGGGCATCATCACATGAAAGGCAAAGGTAGCACCAACGAGCACCAGAGGCTGCAGGCAGCATTGCAATGCCAACCTCATCAACCACCACCACCCATCAGAGAGCAAAGGGACCCTGGAGGGGTGGGGGGGTACTGGGGGCATCCTTTGGAGGAGCAAACCACAGACACCCCAAAGCTGCACCAGGAGGAAGCCAACGGGAACCCATCCCCAGGACCACACCACGGGCTCTCAGCATCACTATAGGGTGGGAAGAGCCAAGCCACAGCACAAGGGGAGTCCAAAGAGCACAGCCACACCACAGCACTGCCAGCATGACCCCCAAGGACCCCCAAATTCAACCTGGGCCCACCATGGCCAAGAAACTAACCTGCCCCTCCAGCCCGGCCAAGGGGGCACCCACAGAATCCCAGGATGGATGAGGGAAGGGACTACCCCATCTGGTCCAACCTCCCTGCTCAAGCACCCAGAGCACATGGCTCAGGGTTTTATCCAGATGGCTCTTGAGTATTTCCAGGGAAGGAGACTCCACAACCTCTGCAGGCACCTATTCCAACAGTGCCACCCTCACAGGAATGTTCTTCCTTATGTTCAGGTGGCGCTTCCCACAGCATCACTGCTGGCAAAGCAGCAGGCCAATAGACTCTGCTCTTGCAGCGCTTCCAGCCCTCATTTGCCAACAAGGAATGCTCTTAGCAACCCATCTCCATCCCTCCAACCAGCAATGGTGAGGGTCCCACCATTCCCTATCAACCACCACAAACCCCACACCTTTGGCTCCCTCAAACCAAAGCTCCCCAAGATGCTCTCACCAACGCAGCCGGCAGGACCCATGCTGCTTTCAGAGACACTTAAAGCCACTCCTCCCCTTCCACCGGACCACAACCACCATTGATGCACAACCACCATCCTCCAGGCGATATCCAGGACCTCCTCCAACACCCTAAGGAAGCAGCTTTGGGACAACCTCGCACCAGAGTGAGCCCCAAGCATCCCTCTGCCCCATGGCCGTGGGCATGCAAAGGACCCCCCAAGGGGGATGCTGGCAGGTGGCAGTGCCCAGTTACAACTGTCCTTTAAGGCTCTCAAATACCAGCAGTTGAGATAGGAACCTCTGAGGACTTTTTTGCCTTTTTCTTTTGATTCTTTTGGACACAAAAGTGACAAATTAATCTGAAACGAAACGAAAAGCAGGTCTAAAGAAAGCTCAAACAGTCAACACTTTCATGGGGTCTTTTTTCTTCTGTTCCTTAAAAAGATCAACTCAGACTAAAATCTAGCACAGTCATGCAACAGCCCACAGCTCTCAGGACTCCAGCCACAGCTCGGGGATCGGAGGGACACAGTTCTCACTTCTGCAGACACAGCCTTGCTGTTGTGGTTGTGTTGGTGGTTGGGTTTCTTTCCATCATCCCTTTGAATCAGCATCTTCTTCCGCTCCTTCCTTCTTCAAACGCAACCAAACTGAAGGAAAGCACAACGGAACAAGAGACGTGTTCTTGTTCTGCGGGGTGAGAAAGGCTTGGAAGCGTCTTCCAGACCATTTGGTATCTTCTCTTGAGTTGTTTGCTTGAGACTGGCTGTGTAAATTCATTTCCTAGTTATACTGGTTCCAATCCCCTTCAGTAACTATACAGCACCCCACTGGGGCACGAGAATTAGATTGTAACCACATATATATATATATACACACTTTATTTTTTATCCTTTTTTAATTAAAAACTTCATTATTTCTCCCTCTCCCCCCCCTCCCTTAACTTGAGATTTAAGGGAACGGACAGAAATCAACTGGGCTTCTTCCCACTTGGATTTTGACAGCCACTCGCTCCTGGCAGAGTCTGGCTCCATGTGCCATAGGCTGGGCAGCAATGGGAGCTCTTGGTACAGGAAAGGAAAGGGTTTTGCTTGTGGTTTTGGGAAGTTTTTGGTCACCTGCTGCTGTCTGGAGCAGCATTCAGCACCTTTGCATCTCTGGAAAGCACAAACCTGCGAGGATCAAACATTCCCAAGGGGGCGGCTGAGGGAGACCATGGGGTTCCCACCAAACCCCCCGGCAGGATGGAGGTGGTGGAGGGGAGAGGGGGTGACAGCAAGGAGAGAAAGGGGGAGAAGGAAGGAAAAGACAGAGAAAGAAAGGTCAGTCTGGGGTGGGAAGTCCTGCACACGTGTGGGCTTCCCAGGTGGACAGCTCCATGCAGCCAAGCATCCCAGTCCCTCGCTGGGGTGGCCAACCGGAGGGGTTTGCCATGGGGATCCCAGATGGGAGACACTACAGAGCTGCCTCCCCTTTTTCCCCAGGGATCTGGTCCCTTCCCCAGCATCAGCACAAGAAGATGATGGCAGGAAGAAAACATAAAGAGGCTTCGTTAAGGCTGCTCCAGCACCAGGGGATCTGCCATAAACCCTAGGCTGGCTCCGCATGTCCCCCCCAGCAGCCCCCAAACCTCAGCACTGTCCCATGGGCAGCACTTCCAAGACCTCCCCACAGCCAATGGGCAGGGAAAACAGGGATGAGCCCAACAAAACATTGACCATCCCATAGTGATCCAGCAGGAAAAGTAAAAGCCAACCTTGGGATCCCACTTCCTCTCTGACCCTGACCTCCAGATTCATTCCAGCAGCATTTCAATGAGAGCATCTACTCAGCTAACGAAATTCCCACTTTTTTTTCCTATTTTTTGTGTTTTTCCACACTAAACAACATTCAAATAAAACATGGCACAGGACTTAGTTTAGAAATACCAAAGCTCAGGGATTCCTCCCTTTCCTGCCCACCCCAAACCTCCCCAGCATCACTCCTTTAGCTTAGGCTTTTAAAACCATATTTGTTAGTTCATTGCAAAAATTTAGTAGAATATCGGTGGGGTTTTTCCTTTTTTTTCTTTTCCCCTCCCGTTTTTTTGTTATTTTCTCTTTAAATTAAAAATTTTGTCTCGTGTAAATTGTGCAAATGTAGCAGTTAACACTAGTGGCGGAAGGCCAGAGAGAGAGAGAGAGAGAGAGGGGGGAGAGACAGAAAACCAGGGAGGAAAAGGAGAAGGAAAGGGGTTGGACAGCAGGAGGAAGGAGGGGAGAGCAAGTCAAGTACAGTAAAAACAGGAGCCCACCCCCCTCCCTCCAACCAAAGCAACAACAACATCCCAAAGCCATCCTCAAGCCCCGCGGTCCCGACCCTCCGTCCTTGTGGGCTCTGCCTGGGCAAGGGATGCCCAGCGGGTCCATGGGGCAGGCAACCCCCTTCTCATCCCCCTGGCATCGCCTCTGTGCAAGGTCCCTGCTGCATCCCGATTGGACTGGGGGGTGGTTCACGTGTGGGTCAAGGGGGTGTTATCCCCGCTCTGCTGTCGGGATGTGGGTTGGGATTTGATCCGCTGGAGCGCGAGGAGGTTTCCTTGTTCGGTGGTGGGAAGCGTGCGGAGAACGCGGCGGCTCCGTGGCTCCGGCCGGTCCCAGCCCCAAAGTCTTCTTCTGGCCACGGCTGCCCTGGTCGGTCCCGTGCTGCCGCCGCTGCCCCGGTGCTGGCTCCGCGCCGCCGCCGTCTCAGCTGCTTAAGGCCATTGTGTCGATCGCCTGCTCCAGCTTACTCCTCAGCCGCTGCCGCCGCGCCTGCTCGTCCTTCTCCAGCGCAGCCAGGATCTGCAGAGGGGAGGAGAGAACATGAGGAGATGCCTTCCTACACAAAGAGGATCCTTGGTGTCCGTGGATCGTCACCGCACAGGGATGAAGTCCCATGGGAAGTGGTGTGCATTTGTTCCCATCCCTAACAAAGGGTCAAAAGAGGCACAAAGTGGAGGGTGCAGCACTGAGTGCTGCCACCCCACAGGCAGAGCCTCCCGTCTGCAGTAACATCAAGGATGTGCTTGATACTAATGAGAAGACAACTCGCACGTGGGGAAATGGTGAAAACAATCATCCATCACCAAAGGGAGGGTGAGCCCCAAAACGAAGTCAATGACACCTTCCCACCATGTCCATGTCTCCAACAAGCCTATAACATCCTGGAGAGGCAGGGGTTGCGTTTCAGAGACCACTGTCCAGCCATAGACTGGCTCCACAAGCACAGAAAGACCAAACCCATGAGGTTTCAGCTGCCATCAGTGGTAAAACACCACTTTTCTCTCCCCATGGTGGACAATCGGCGGTACTGGGATAATGGAGTGGGATGGATGCACCAGCAAAGCCTGCCTCACTGGGACCCTCAGTCCTATGCAAGGAGAGCACCCACAGACACCCAAGGTTGACTTTCCTCCCTTGAAACCCCCTTTCCCTAAACAAGCTCCTGTCTATGATGACAGACCAAAGGATGAAGGGATGGTCCCTGCCCTGGGCCATGCCTCAAGGGCTGGGGCAGGATGAGGCTCAGAGTAAGGAGAAAGGGATAATGAAGCATAACCCAAAGAGCCGTTTGTGCTCCCAGCACCAGGAGTCTCGCCTGACCGATGTGATGCCAGCAGAGCAGAGAAGCTGATTTATAAAACCAAACCTGACACAAATCTCATCTCCTCGGGTGAGCTGGTTGGGAGAGCAAATTTTTGTGCAATTAAATACCAAGGCATCCGTCAAAGGGGACTTGATTAACCATTTCATTGGCTGCATAATTGGAAACAAACTGTTGTATAATTAATAGACTTACCAGGAGGCAGGCAAAGTCCATCAGGAGCCCTACAGGTAACTTCTTAATGGGGAATTGGCTCCCTTTGATTAGGAGCTGCGGCAGTGCCAGAGGCTGGGGAGCAGCATTGCTGTGTGTGCAGCATCCTGCACTGCCACGCTCCAGCCTGCAGCCATGGCACGCTCCAGCCCTGTGCCAGGCTTTTCCGGGATAGGAGCAGGCTGCTTCCTGCCTGCTGGGGCACTGAGGGATGCCCGATGGAGAATCTCACTCCAAAGGAAAGGGGAAAGATGCATCCTGACACCTGCTTCAGCTTCCAACAAGGGGAGAATCCATCAGTGAGGGACCCAGGCACTGATTTACCTCCCCTGGCAGCAAGGACCCTACAGTGCAGTTCAAAGATTCATAGCTGTGGCTGCCCCATCCCTGGCAGTGCTCAAGGCCAAGTTGGACACAGGGGCTTGGAGCAGCTGCTCCAGTGGAAGGGGTCCCTGCCTGTGGCAGGGGTTGGAGCTGGGGGAGCTTTAAGGTCCCTTCCAACCCAAACCACTCCATGATTCTAGGATTCTGCCATAAACCTCCTACCAGGGTCACTCCCCACCATCCATCTCTGCAGCCTGTCAACTGTCATGCTACGCATGGAATAAAATAACTATAATAACACACAGAAATCAAACCCTGAAAGGTGCCTGAGCTGCAACCAAATGAGACTGGTCTGAGAAGTGGAAGAGAAGCCTATTCCCCTCCTGCCTCTCCCGATCAAACAGCTGTATACCCCGGGATGCTGAGGTGCCAAAAGGCTTCCAGCCTGCCCCTGCACTGATTTGCTCCTCATATCTCAGCCTTGTGGGAACAACTCAAAAGGAACCTGTGCTGAGCATAGAGACAGAGCCAGGTCTGTCACCTGCTGCAAGGAGCCAGGACCACTGATTACCACCATGCAAGAACCCAAATGAAAATTAATTATGATTTTCATTCCCAGCCAATGACAGCACATTATTGCTCTGAACAACAGGAAAAATTATTCTCTCCCATTTTGCATCAAAGAGGGTGCAATCGGGCTGCATATAATTGTGCTTAATGAATGAAAACAAACAAAGGGAACAGCTGCCATTTATTAATCCTATCGCAAATAATAAGAAGTTCCTGAGAGCTGTGAACACACTTGTGATGCTCAGAGTGCACGACACTCAACAGATGTCAGGCTGCTGTCAGTGGGCAAGAAGAGGACCTGTGCCCCTACAGAGCATCTCATTAATGCCCTATGGTCCCATCACAGCTCTCACACAGAGCTTGAAGAGTCTATGTAAAGCCTGGGGGACAATGGCTGGATGGTGGCTGCCACACTCCAGGTCTAGGATCCTCCAAACTGCTCCTCTTCCACTCTCACAGTGGACATAAAGCTGTCATACAAACTGTAGAACCCCAAGACTCCTTTGCAGTCAGCTCATCACACAGAGCTATGGGTGGTTCCAGGATGTGCCATCCCAGGTTGGCTGGGGAGTGGCACAGGTGTTCCACCAGCATGGTCATGGAGTCATGGAATGGTTTGGGTTGGAAGGGACCTTAAAGCTCCTCCAGCTCCAACCCCTGCCACGGGCAGGGACCCCTTCCACTGGAGCAGGGTGCTCTAAGCCGCAATCTGGCCCCATCCAACTTGGCCACTGGTCATCAGTACGCAGCCACCAACCCCATGATGATCACCACACAGCACCTTCCCAAGCACCAGGGTTTCCTCCCATCCCTGCATCCAAGACAGATTCTCCTTCTTCTCCTCACTCCTGCAGAGCACCTGGTCCCACACAGATTTTGGCCATAATGGTCCCAGTGCTGACCTTAAACCCAGGAGCCAGATCTGCTATAACCAGCCTGGGGACTCCCTAAATTCACACATCAAAGAGGCACTGGGAGATGCCTCTTGGGATTGCTGCAGGGTATGATAGGGATCCCATTTCCTCTCCCAGCTCCAAGCAAGGAGATGTTCAGGCACTCTATCACCTAAATAAGCTACTGTTCAAATGCAGTCGTCAATCCCATTTATTGGGACAATAAAACCACAGTATCACATTATATCTATAGATCCATATTTTACTGTAGTTACATATTTCATTGCTTTAATAAAAAGATGCTAGATGTGGATCTGAGCAGTGCTTTACGAAGTTAATTTGTATAAATTACAGCAGAGGGGGTTTTAACCATTCTTCCTGACGTTCACAAAGCACTGAGGAGGCCACCACATCCTCCAGCATCCATGGGGAGCAGAGCCAGATACTGCCTGCATTCCATGGCGTTGGTACAGCCGCAGTGCCAGTGGACAGGGGAGAGAACACCATGAAATCTGAAGCCCCATGGAACTCGTGGGTAGAAAAATGGGTTTTTCCTACAGTACTCACTCAGAAAATATGGGAATGAAGTGCTGTCTACTCCAGTGCCTGGCTCCACACCTCCCAGACCTTTCCATCCCCACCAGACCAAGCACAGACACAGACTAAGCTGCTCTCCTGCACTCCATGTGGTGTTTTTCCATAGGGAAAACCATGGGGCTGCAGGAACACAGGTAAAGGGACTTGGCTACATCTTACCTCATCCTTGTACTTGGTGATGTAGGAGTAGATCTCGTGCAGCGCGCTCATGCTGTTGAACTGGCTGAGGTGTAACCGCGACTGCTCCGCCAGGTACGCACTCATGTCCTGGTCGCTGATCGCTGGCATTTTAGCTATATCTGCATAATATCTGCAGGGGGGAAAAGCAGGAGAGGGGGTCAGAAACAGGGACACACAGAAGGATGGGTCCCCACCACAACACTCACCAAGAACAGCCACTGCAGAGGCAAGGAGAAGAGCCTCCAAGCAGCGGCATGCAGCAATCACGCGCTGTAACACCACTGCTCATCCAGAGGTCTCCAAGAAGTCCATGGATGGGTTAGCATCATTAGGAACATGCTCCTGATGGAGCAGCACCCAGCCCTGCTCACCATGCTGGGAAGCAGGAGCTGCTGCTCTGAGGGATTTCCCACCCTCTCCTAAACCACACATTTTTCCTCCTTCCCATCCCATTGGCATGTTTTGCCATCAAACTGCACCCACCAGCATCATCCACGTCTGCAGCAACAGGCAAGGCTTTGCTTCTCCTAAGGCTGCTTTGATTTCAATTCAACACTTGGTGCATGAACATCAGACAAGTTCACTCCAGCCCTCTTAAAAAAGAAACTTTCCCCACAGCAAATGAGCCCTGGCTATTCCCACCACCTGGAACTGCAGAGTGCCAAGTCTCCTCCAGGTTTGCGTTACTCCTCATGGCTCCTCACTCAGTGAAGTTTCTGGTACAGTGATTAGCATCATTAGCATCATCAGCTGAATGCTGAGATGGAACAGAGCTGAAGCACTCGGGTAGGAGCAGATGGCAGCGAGACCACTTGAGGAGATGAATGCGAGGATCCACTCCATCCCACAGCGCTGAACTCACACGGTGTGAAAATACTGGGGCAGTTCTACAAGGAGGCTCATTCACACCCACAAAGTGATGGGAGAGGTTTCCTGGACACTGCCAAGAGCGCAGTGGTCTGAGGTGAGGACCTGACTAAAGCAGGCAGCAGGAGAACAGCTACACCAGTACAGAGGTCACCCTCAGTGACACCTCCCAGAGCTGACAGCGCTTCTGCCTGTGCTGAGGAATGTTAGGGACGATTTGCTCAATCCTTCTCCATCCCAGCCTCCAAGGAAAACCCATAGAGCTCATCCTGGTCACCCTTTAACCCTGTGAAGGCCACTAGGGAAGGGACTCAAGGGAGAGGAAGGTACAAAGGAAATCTGCTGAAGAAAGCTACTGTGGCTGATGCACACAGGATGTCCCGGTAATGTGCAGCGGCTTCGTGTTCTGGGTTTTATCATGACACAAAGGACAGCAGGAAACCAGCATTTCTGAGAGCTGGGCTGGGTCAGTCTGGACAAGAGAAGGCTCCTGAAGGGGAGACCTGAGAGCAGCTCCAGTGCCTAAAGGGGCTGCAGGAAACCTGCAGAGGGGCTTGGGACAAGGGCCTGTAGGGACAGGACAAGGGGAATGGCTTGAACCTGCCCCAGGGGAGACTGAGATGAGCTCTTAGGCAGAAGCTCTTCCCTGTGAGGGTGCTGAGGTGCTGGCACAGGGTGCCCAGAGAAGCTGTGGCTGCCCCATCCCTGGCAGTGCTCAAGGCCAGGTTGGACACAGGGGCTTGGAGCAGCTGCTCCAGTGGAAGGGGTCCCTGCCTGTGGCAGGGGTTGGAACTGGAGGAGCTTTAAGGTCCCTTTAACCCAAACCAGCCTGGGATGCTATGGTTTTAACAGCAGCTCTATTTGGAGGGCATTTCCTAGGTTTCTCTCCCAAAAGGATAATATGCCCAAGTGCATCAATTTGCAATCAGTAGCATTCAAACCCTAAACCTTTAACACTGCATTAATTCAGTGGGACATGAGAAGATCTCTCATCTGCTAACAGCGAAGGTGGAGGGTGATGGAAGGAGTCAGGGGACCTGCTCTTCTCCCTGCTCCCCAGCACAGTGACAGCAGCCCAAGCACTGCCTCAGAGCATGTATTCTCATGAGGATCCCAGGCAAGATGCTCTGATGGATGAGCGATGGGGAATGGTAATTTCAGCACAACCTGCATATATTGTCATGGTGCAAAAAAGGCTCCTCCAGTCCAAGAGTGACTTCTCATTGCTCTTTGAAAGCAGCCAAGGGACATGTTAGCAATTCCCTGGTACAGACCAAGTTTTTACATAGCAAACATCAGACAGCCTAAGGAGGTTGCTTTTAGCACCCCTTGAGCAAGTCAAACATCTCTTACAAGCAGTCATTGCAAGCTCAATTTAAGAGAGGATCACAAGAAAACATCATCTCTCAAAGAAGATCACTTTCTGCAAGCATCACTGTAGCCCCTCTTCAGATACTTGCCAAGAGTCTTCCCAAAGACCCAAGTCCCCTAACCCACATACATGCTCTGTTAAGTCCTCCAGGTGAAGCAAGGAGCTATTGCCCAATCTACTCACCTTTCTACCCAGCTCTTGTAGTTGGGGATGTCCTTGGCATACAGTAGTTTGTTGGAGGGAGAGTCTTTTCCTAGCTTGTGCTCAGAAGTTGAGCAGGAGTCCATGAATGTCTGAGCCACCACGGATAGGCAGGCATCAGTAATACTGTTCTTGTGAATGTCGAACACAAACTGGGGGTTCTTAATCACATTCACCCAAAAACGTAGAGGTAGACTGAGGGAGGAAGGAAACGGGGGTCAGCATCTGAACCAAGCTTTGCAGGGGCACACATCTCAATATGTACCTCCAGATATGGAGAAGGTGCTCTCCATGACCCAGAATTGGGCGTGCTGCTTTTCCCAGCATCCCAGGGATGCGAACATCCTGGCCATTCCCTTCTGCCCAATCCCACATGGCCACAGGTCTCCATTCCTCAGCACTGCCAACATCTCCAGAGGCAAACCAGGGTAGTGCAGATGTGCTGCTTCTCCAGGGATCCACTGAGCCCATGGGTCAAGACCAGCCATGGTGCCCTCCTCTCGCATCCATAGTCCCTTTGCAGGCGCCATGTGGCATCTCACACATCTCTTGTGTCGGAGGAGGGAGTTAACTGGACTCCTCAAGGGACTCATTAGCACATTTAACACCAGAAGAGAACTGAGACAGCCTCAGATGCTGGAAATAAAGCTCTCGGCTGTGGAGGTCTCCTGGCCAGCCACCAACTGGATGTTTGCTGCATACTGACACACATGCCACCCACCATGGCTCCAATTCCCAATCCCACTGCCGCTCTCCTCTCCCAGGAGCATCTCAGGGCCTACCCCCATCAGGAAGCCTCTCGGCTCTGTCATTCCTCAGCACCAACACCCAGCAATGCTTTTTATCTTAGACAAAACACACTTCATTCCTCAGGACTTTCCTAATGAGGGTACCGGGTGCATGCACATATTTCATTTGTGAACGGAATGGCCTCAAGAAATGAGCTCCACACGTCGAATTAGCACCCAGAGATAAGCACAGGCATTAGTATGCAGGAGCCTGCATGCCCAGCCCCTGTGGAGCGGGGCTTTTTTATCCTCCTTTGCCTTTCCCTCCTTCTTTTAATATAGAAAGCCGAGTTATAAATCAGTTCCAAGCACTTCTGCGCTCTCACATCTCCGTTTAAAAATGTTTCTTCTCCTGCCCTGCTAATTGCCAACAGTTACTGAGCTACACAAAAGCAATTTGGCTGCCATTTAACAAATGCCAGACATGGGAACGTACGTACCCACCACCAGAAACAGCGGGATCAGAGAGATGGAATCAGTGAGGCAGCAATGAAGACTGATGCCAAGAGAGGGGCTTGGGGAGCAGGAGCTCCAGCCTTGGTCCCAGCATGGCACTGGTGGAGGTCTCATCACCCACTCCACCCTGCTTCCCCATGGAGGATGCTGAGACAGCTTTACACTGACTTTGTTTGGGCTGAGCAATGGGAGGGAGTGTGGAGACACTTCTAGGACAGGCGAGATGGGAATTGGGGCTGGCATCTCAGATGGAGAAAGCCTTTGCCTAAGGTGAGATGGGAAGGGAGCTGCTGCCTCCAGCCATCAGGGGGAGCGTGTGGCTGGGATCTGGGGATGGAAGGGTGAGGGAGCATTGCATTCCTGGGATTTTTGCTGCTGCAGGAAGGCATTCGAGGGATTTACCCACCCCCGAAATACAGAGATATGGGCCTCTCTTGTCCTGGATCCATTCCAGAGACATATTTCTGGTGCCTGCAAGGCAGGGCTGGAAGTACTGTTAGCTGTGATATCATCACCCCCCTGTCCCATTCCCCCTCTCCATTACCAGTTACTCTTCCAGGTGTGCCTGACATCGTAGTCATTGATCTGATGCTTATCAGCTTGTTCATCCAGGAAATCAAACATGTACTTGATGGCGAGGGGCAGCGCGCTGCCACGATGTGCTGTGCTGAAGATGGTCTCAAACAGGTCATCCACGAACTTCTGCAGGGTGCCCTGAGGAAGGGAAAGAGAGAAACACCACTCAGCACCAGCAGGGAGGTGAGCCTTAACCAGAGCTTGACCTTGAAAGCAAATTCACTTCTATTCCTACCATCTGGAAGAGAAGCACAGCGCAATCTGTGTAACCCTACAGTGGTTTATACTGGGAACAACACTGCAGTGATGCCTCCTCCTTCACTGTATGATCTGACATGCTAAAAGCATACAAACGGCATGGATTACCCAGAGGAGCTGTGGCTGCCCCATCCCTGGCAGTGTTCAAGGCCAGGTTGGAGCAAGTTGCTCTAGTGGAAGGTGTCCTCATGCCCATGGGAAGGGCTGCAACTGGATGAGCTTTAAGGTCCCTTCCAACCCAAACCATTCCATGCTCCTATAAGGGAACTTATGAAGAACCCAAGTCCCTGCCCTTCCCCACCCAGCAGCTGCCTCTGGGCCATACCTTGGTGGCCAACAGACGGGTCAGGTAGATCTCCGAGACCATCTTGCTGCCCCGGTCACCCTCGCGCTGGTCCATGTGGTCGTGGTTCTTCACCAGGTGCCAGAGCTTGGTGCCACTCTCCAGGTCGGGGGTGATCATGGGGGTCCGGGAGCGCAGGCTGTCAGGGCTGCTGGCCGTGCGCAGCATGCTCTCTGCAACACCGAGCACAGGGGATGCTCACAGCCTGCCCGCCTCCATCCTGACACCATCCCCATCATCCCCCTTCCCACCACACGTCACGGCTGTGGAACGGGAGCTTTGGGATCAGCCATGGATTGGGAGCTCTGGTGGGACCATCCTCAGTCTACCGGGCTACATGCAAGGCTACAGGGGCCAGGACTGTGGGGGAAGGGATTCTGCATGCTCCCAACACACATGTCCCAGGATCACAGATGCTTCTTCCTGTGTCAGTCTGAGCTGACCACGCTATCCCCTTCCAAACCATGGCTGAAGCACACTCGCCAGCACATTCACTGCAGTCCTCAAATCTGCTCATTTAGGTGTAAAGTCTCCCTGTGCCTATTTGAATTAGACTTCAGGGGGATTAAAGGGAGGGGACCCCTTAGCAGCAGCCACGACACCCCTGTTTCACCCCCAAGCCTGACCCAAAGAGATGCGCTGAGGGCATCTGCTCCCTTCCAACACCAGAAGTGGTGCAGGAGAGCCGGGGATTGGAGGACCCTGTTCACGAGAGCCACAGTTAATGAATCACCTGCCCTGTGCCTTGGTCTGCCAGCCCAGCCCGGCGCTGCCTCCCCTGCCAGCACAGCGGAGGGTGCCCCTGCGCGCTCACCGTATCTGCTGAGGGACTTGGTGAAGGTGGAGGAGTTGGAGATGTTGTACGCTGAGTTCTGCTTGGGCACCAGGGCCACCGAGGAGCCATCCGTCACCTGCGGGCAGAGATGGGATGAGCAGGGGAGAGGCAGCAGGGAGAAACCAACCCGGGGGAAGCTCCACTGCATCCCACCCCGGGACATCCATCTCCAGCAAAGGAGATCTACATCTCCACTTCTAACAGCTCATGGGAAGGGGTCAGACCAGAACACACCAGACTGCTTGGTGTGAAAATGGCCAAGTAAGATCAGAGCAGGAAACAGCCTCTGAGAGTCCTGGAGATGCTCTGTTTAATGAGCATCCTTGAATGGAAGGATATCCTTGAAAGTCCTTCCTTGAATGGAAGAACATCCCTGAATGCCCTTCCTTCAATGGAAGGACATAAACACAGGTTTATATGTTTAGGTTATGGAACCTTCCTGTTCCACCAGGAAAGTGGCTGCAGATCTTCTGGCTATGAGCATGGATGAGCAGCACAGTTTGGAGACCCGAGCCCAGGCCCTGACCAAGCTGAGGAAGGAGAAGAGATGGCTCAGGCTCAAGGCAGCTGGTGTCTGCTCAGTGCTCTCCACCATGGACAGCCTTACCTGGTAGTGGGCCAGGGTGTTCAGCCTCTTCCAGTCATTGTCGATCTTTGTGGTGACATCCTCATCCTGCAGGATGATCCGGGCCATCCTGCCCTGCCGCCACTCTGTCCCCGTGAGCAAGAAGGGCCCGTGGTTAGTGGGTGATAGGAGCCAAGCAAGGGTAGGAGCAAGGTCTGGGCATCAACAGAAGAGCCCTCCCACCATGTTCTGAACCCCAGGACTGATGGCTACCCACATAGTGCTGGGGAAAAGCTGTTTCCAAGTTCCCAAGGAAAGACAGCATCGATTTGACCCTGGTGACCATTTCCTTTGCTCTTCTACCTTCCATTCTCCTGCCCTTCCTTTAAGAACAGGGCTATAAACACTGTTCTCCCCCTTGGCCCTCAGGCACTTCAAGCCTGCAATCTGGAACACAGCCAGACCCAAGGAGGCTCCACTTCCCAACCTCCCTACTGGCAGGACACACACTCTCATGCCACAGGTCCCCACACAATCAGTGCTACCAGCACAGCAGAAGTGGACTGGAGAAGCACAGATGCTCTGTTCCTGCCAGGTACCTGAAGGAGATGTGGATCTCCCTGTTTTAAATAGGGGCTTGGACACTTCTGCTCCTTGTCACATCCCTGCTCCCCCAAGGGCAGTGCTCGACCTCTCTTACCCAGGTCCATGTCTCCAGCTTTGGGGCGCTGGGAATAGGGCACTCCCTTGTAGACAGCATCCAGCAGCTTCTCCTTCACCTGCGTGATGGTGTCGCAGTTCAGCACCTTGACAGGGATCTCTGGGGCGTTCTCATTCTCTGGGTTCACGCAGTTGAGGGTCTGCACAGCACAGGGGGGCAGAAAGACTCCAGTGAGAGGTTGTGATGCACTGGCTGCAAAGGCAGGTCCAAGGGCATGGGGCTACAGCTGTGCACAGCCCATGGCTTCCACCTCTTGGGCTGCTGTGGGGTGGCCACATGGCACATCCCTGCTCTGCCTTTCTCCCCACCACCCTCAAATCTGCAACTATTCATAGAGTCATTGAAGGGTTTGGGTTGGATGGGACCTTAAAGGCTCATCCATGGGGTTTGCTGGCAGAGGTGCAGAGGGGACTGAGTTCATGTTTGACTTTCACAGCTCCATGGCAAAGGCAAACCTTGCCATGCAAAGGACCCATTTCTGAGATGGGCCATCATGTAGAGAAGGCAAGAGGCACCTTAGGGGTGCCGCAGAGGAGAACAAGAGACAAAGCACTCTGGATGCCTCCAAGACCTTGTTAAATGGCCGGCCCTTGCAGCCCTGGCATCAATACCAGTGAGGCTTCTGCTTGCACTAACCAGCATTTTGTAGTCAATCTGCTGCCGGATCAGCTTGTCCTCACTGAGGGAGTAGCGAGCCTCTCCTGTGATGGCATCAATGGGTCCCTTCTCCATCTGCTGCTTAATGGCACAGTAGAGCATGAAGAGAGGTTCCCCAGCACATTCCTGCAGGACAGGGGATGGAGAAGAGGGAGAGAAAGGGGTGAGAAGGCATCAGACAGCAGCTCTGCCTTTCAGGAACCACCACTGTGTCAGGAGCTTGCAGCAGCCCTGCAGCATCCATTCTAGGCTAGTGAAGAGCAGGTTGGGTCTGGGGACTGTGTGTATGGGTTATAGCCTGTATCTTTTGAGCTGGTCCAGCTGAGAGAAGCATCAGAGGACTGGAAAGGGCACGGTGTAGTGCGACAGCCTGGGGGTTATTCCCAGGTACCATGATGCAGCTCTGGCATCTGCCAGGAGAGAAGGTCAAAGGAGGTTTCTCCATAGGATGCTGGGCACAGCCAACCAGATCCACTGGGAAGGAAAAGCAAACAAACAACTCACTGACAACCCTACCCCAGGTTGCAGCTGATGGAGGTGACCAGGCAATGCTAAAGCTGCAGCAAAACCATTTACCACCTACATATCCCCACCACCAAACCCCTATAGTCAGAACCAGCCAGAGCCACCTCAGCATCTGTCTCGTAGGTAGGAGGAAGGGAAAGGGAAACTGGAGCAGATTCTTCCAAAGAGATGCTGGAACTGCAGCAACCAAGGAACAGCAAAGGCCCCACTGAGACTGGAGGCACTAAGCAGCCATGAGTTGGCTTTCATCACCCAGAGCCCAAACCTCTCTGCTGAGCTGCATCCCAATGAGCCCCTCCAGATACAGGAAGCAGCCCTAAGGGACTAAACAGGGTACAATGGGAGCAGAGAGGACAGGAACAGGTCCCAGCAGATGTAACCCCCTGGCCCTCATCCCTCCCTCCCAGCCACCTCCCAGATAAAGTGTCCTTTGGAGCGGAGTGTGGCTGCTCTCCCTGTCACCATATGCTGGTAGCATCTCGTTAGCATCTGCGGTAATTAAAGAGACAGCTGCTAACGAGCAGGAACAGGCATACATCATCCCCAGCCTCCCGACAACACGCCTGCCTTTGGAATTAGGTTTCATTTGCAAACTTGGCTTCATTAAGTCGGCTTGGAAACGTGAGACACCCAAGGTGGGTGTTGTGCTGAGCATCACTGGTGAGGCAGGAGTGTGGGGATAGCCAAGGAGTGATGCTCCCAAAGCATCCCAAGCCCACCCTCCAGCCACGGGGGAAAGGCTCAAGTTGCTTCTTACAGTTGCTTGTAAAAACTCCTTGTAAAACTTCCAAGTTTGTGGAAGGGGGATGGATGGATGGATGGAAGGATGGATGGATGGATGGATGAGAGCTGGGAGCAGGGCTCCTGCTCACATCTGGCATGGCTGCTCCAGTCTCAGCCCATAGATTTCCCCTCTCCAACAAGGCATAGTTGCTGTCTCAACATCTGCAGCTCTACAGGATTCCCATCAGGAGAGGGGATCAGCCATGGTTCTAACTCCAGGCATCACAGCATCGCCTCCTCCACAACTCACACACTGGTGGGGCTGATGGGGAATAAATCTCTCCTTGGAAGCATGGGTAGAGCTGGCCCTATGGTCTCCCATGAGGGATGGAGGCATCAGAGGTCCCAGTGACAGACACATCACTCCACCAATACCATGTGGGCTTCTGGCGGCTCCCGTGTGCCCCATGATCCTGATCTCCTTCTGACCTGTTGGTCAACTGAAGCAATCCAAAACCTCACTCCCAACCTCTCTGTCCCCAGCAGCTCTTGAGGACCAGGGCCAAGACACTGACACGGGCTCACAGCTCAATGAGCCACTACGGATGAGGATGGTTTAGGGTTCATCCCTCACAGACCAACACAATGAACAGGAGCTGCAGAAACCAGCACTGGGCAGTTGCCCCAAGATGATCTCCATTGGGGGAGTTACAGGAAGGGACCATTGAGATGGGTCTGGCAGCCCCACAGGTTGATGGAAGGCAGCCAGCCCCCAAACACAGCCATGCCCATGGTGCCAGCCCTGATGCATGCGCTGGGAGCAGGCTGAAGCAAGCCAGCCACGCTCAAACTGTCTTATTGACTAGATCTAGCTCATCAGGCACCTAATATCCTGCATTTGTCAGCACTTGTCTCCATTTATCCCCCTCCCTTTCCCCAGGGTGTCTCATTAAGAGTCTGATAAATGCTACTACAGGGTTCCTGTGAAAGCACCAGCCCTCATTGGCTCCCCATGCTGCTGGCCCTGAGCAGGGGAGGCTGTCCTGCCCCTGTGCCCTGCTCTGGGAAGGTTTGCTGGGAGCTGATCCAGCTCCTGGATGTCCTCCTGCCTCATTCCCATGGATCAAACCAGGGATTGGTGCAATTTCCCTGCTGGCAAACTGTCTGCTGTGACACCTCTGTGGTTGGACACCATAGCCAAGCACTATAAAAAGCCATTGTACCGATCCCATCCACACGTCTCTCTCCTTCTACTCCTTATCCTCAGTCCTGCCTTGCATTGGTGACATACCCATAAAGGGGACAGGGCTGTAACAAGGACAGATGCAGAACAGAGGTGGCACATGAGCAGCTTCTGAACAAGGTGAACATGCCCCATCACTTCACCACTTGCCTACATGCCCAGCCAAGGACAGGCCAAGGGCATCAAGTCACACACACGAACACAAACACAACATCTCCAGACACCACTGTGGCATTTGGATGCCGTGCATCTGCCAAAGCCCAACCTTGTCCACTTCAAGGAGCCTTGAGGGGGCTTATCCACAGTGAGAGCTACTCCAGCCTATCCAACCAACCCATCTGCCAGCATTCTACTTTATCCCATAGACAAAGCACCAGCACAACGGGGCAGCAGGAGGTCTGACATCTCCCCATGACCAGCACAGCTCTTCTCCCCAGCCCTGGAAAGCATCTCTGCTGCACACTCCAGCTAGATTTGTACAGATAGAGGCTATCCCTCGACAGAGGCAAAAAGCCAAGTGCATGTAAGTGATATTATAAATCACCTCTTGCTGATGATCACTCGAGTTGTGCACAGGCTCTGCTCGCTCTCATCTCTTGGCTGGAAACGGTTCAAACTCTCTTTATCTTAATGAGGGATGAAATCCCACCAAACCTGCTGCGTGGCACCCAGCCTCGCTGCACGGAGCATCCCAAGGAATGGCTCTGCTCACTGGCAAAGCAGCAGCAGGACAGCAGGCACCATTCACCCGCTGGTGCGGCTCCAGAGGGTGGAAGCACTGGTGCTGGTGGAATAAATGTTCTCGATATAGGATGGACGAATCAGGGGTAAAAACAGCCCTTGGGGCTTCAGCATCCTCTGCTGCCACCATGATGAAGCTGGGAAAAAGGTGGATTCAAGCTCTGCATCCCCGTGGATGCACAGTGATGAGAGCTGTGTCCCAGCTGCCAACACAACCCATAGGGTGTCCATCCTCACCAGAGCACCTTTTGGAAGGGCAGCAGTGATAGAAATGCTTGAGGGAAACAATTCCCCTGCAGCAGAGCCTCAGTGTCAAAGAGATAAAGGAAAAGCAGCAGCTGTGCATGAAGAGCTCAGCACATCCAACTGCAGCTCAAACAGGCAGAAACATCCTCCCATCACAGTCACATCTACAGAAGGACAAGCTCCAAGGGCTTTTTCCTCCTGAGTTACACAAGAATGGGAACCGCTCCAAAGGGGCTCAAGGCTCAGCTGAGTTGATTCAGATTTATCCTATCTCCACTGTGAAATCCAGACTGGAATTGCTTAATGCATTTCTCAATCTCAGCTATTTCTCCAAAAGGAGACCCACAATCACGGATCACATCTCAGAATCCCAGGATGGGAACGGAGACCTGGGAAGTGACGGCTACTCTGGGAGGGAGCAGCAGAGCATCACCCCAGGCTGTGGTACCCCCTCCCTGCCCGCATGGGGCTGCCATCCCTTCCCAAACTCACCTTCAGGAACTTGTACAGCAGAAACGTGAACCAATTGGTCAGCATCTTCTCTGCCACCGACTCCGTCCTGCAGGGAAGGCAGAGAGCAAAGCCATCAGCAGGGGATATTAAAGGGCTCTGATCCCACCTGCTGACACCTCAGCCTTGGACTGGGGCTGCATTACTTTTGTCTACAGAAGGTGTCATCTGGAAAGGGAGGAACCTCGAAGCAAAGGGGCACAAGCAAACAGCAAAGCTCTAGTGGAAACGGTGCCCATCCATAAGGCTGAGGGATGGCAGCCCCCCAGGAGGGAGAAGCAAATTCTCCAGTGTATTTGGAGAACCAGAGAGCCGAGTACAACCTTGTCCCATGGGATTTAACCATTCCCTGCCTGCATGGTGGAAATCCAGGTCTCTTTGTGTCTCCACAGAGCGGGGTGGTGAGGTAGCAGCTTGTAGTGTACAGTGCTGCAACCATCAGCTCCAAAAGGAGCTCAAAACCGGATCCGTGCCTCTCTACTTTCAGAGATGCAGCTGACGGTCGTATATTGCCCCTAGTTTCCTAAAGCATGGTTCAAATGAGGATGCCACCATGCTCCACAAGCATGGATGATTCAGGGGAGTTGGCTGTGTCTGTTTGGCACCACAGATGTGCACAAGAAGGAAAGCAGGGTCCCATGGGATGAGTGTGAGATGCAATGGGTCCAGACAGCATGGGGGGTGTGCTGGTACTGCAGCCAGGATGGGCTGCACCAGCAGAGGAGAGGGACACAAGGCCCAGGTTCCTACAAGGACATCTTAACATGCTTGTCTGCACCACAGCCTGCTCTCAGGGCCATAAGATTGAAATTCCCCTTAACATGTCCATTATTTAAGTGCCTTTTACTCCTTCTGAAGTAAAACCCCCAGCCAGCCCTCACCCTCTGGGTTAGGCTTCCTCAGCTTATCCACCCATTACCCATCACATCAGCCACAGGTGCTCCTGAAGCACCAGCAATACCAACAGCCCCAGGGATGTGGCTGCCTTTCTGGTGCACCAGGGAAAGGGATACAAACAGTATGACTCAAGGAACCAAACCCATAAGGAATCGGGACCTCGGAGCCACCAGAAGGAGTCCCAGAGCCCAAGGGCAATGCCATACAGCAGATGGGCCAGGAGCAGCTTCATGGCCAGATGGCTGGGATAGGAAATCCATTTTGCCAGTTTATTCCAGCTGACGCAGGGTCGTATGGTCCCTTCCAAGGCTTTCTCTTGTGCTAATGGGGGCTTAGACCTTTTTGCCCTCCCTGGAATAGCAGAACCCTCCTTAAACCATTAGGGGATGGTAATACTTGAGCCTCCAGGGAAGCCTTTCTGCCCTGCTGGGAAAGATTAATGCATCAAGGGGAAGGAAAAAGGGAGAAGGGAGACAGGGAGAAAGCCAGGGAGGGGTAGACTGAAGCTATTCAGCAGATACCCCTCAGCCGCAGCCCAGGATCTTTGTGACAAGGCTGTAACACTCATCTGAAGTGCCATCATCCAGGCTCCGGTGGGTGTTTGTCTTTATCCGCAATAGAGCCAGATGCCACAGCAACAGGGGATTATCCAGTAACAAAACAAACAAGTAAGAGCTCTCCCCACTTAGATCAATGTTAATCCAGTGCCCTGGGCAGTGAGCACACTCTCAGACCCAGCAGCAGGGCAAATCAAAAGGATGGAGAAGCCCTCAGGGCCATTAAACATCAGTTGGGGACACACAAGTAAGGTGATGGGGACCTCATCCTTGTCCTAAGCCTCCTGCAGCTCCACCTGGATGGGCCCTTGAGCTCTGTGGCTGGGGACCAACACTCCTCAGGGTGCTCTGTCCCTGTGCTGGTCCCATGGCTCAGCCACTGCAGCTCCTGCCCTCCCCAACTTGCCTTTTATTCAGATGTTATTGATGTAGTTCAGGTGCTGGAAATGCAGTTTAAGTATTCCAGTGAAACCTAGTGTCATGGAGGGATGATGAGAAGGGAAGAGCCTAAGGATGCGCTTGGAAAGCAGGGATGAGGGAGAGGGTTGGGACCTCCAAGATCCCCCCTGCTCACCCAGGCAGCCACAGGTCTGCTCTGCACCCCATCTCTGGCACTTGAGAAACTAAGGTCACCCTTTGAAGTGTGATAAATGAAGCAGAGTCAAAGCTATGTTCCTAAAGAGGCCAGCCAAGGGCAGGTGGCTGGGACTGGGATCAGCTCACATCTGTGTCTTCTCCCCTGGGCCAGGCACACAAAACCCAGCACACTCTGTCTGGTCTGACCACGCCATCCATGAACATTGGTTGATGGCTGAAAGATGCTCTTGAGGCTTCCTGGTAACAAACCAGCCCCATGGCTCTCTCCTGTTCCTGCAGCACCTTCGCTGCAGGCTGGTGGCACCAGGCTGGTGAAGGCAGAGATAGAGAGGCACAGCACAGTGCAAAGAGAGAAGATGGCACAAGGAGGGCCTCGGGCTGGGCTGGTGCAGCTTATTAATTGTTTTTGTTCAGCTCTTGGTGTATCTCTCAATATTCATCAGCCCGTGACAAAGGAGAGCTCAGAGCTATCGTTAAATATTGATGGGCCAGGCTTGGCAGGCTGCCTCCTGCTCGCGCTCCCCCCGGCCCTGGAGAGACTCCCAGGTCGGGAAGAGCTGCTTGGCTTTCCCAGGAAAAACCCCGTGTGCCCAGCAAGGTGGGCAAGCCCCAAGGAGGCACCCATGCAGGGCAAGAGCTGCCCCACATGCTGAGACGTGTGTGGGACCACCTGGTCCCCTGGAGAAGGGAAGGCTGGTGGAGCATCACTATCACCATACACACCAGCATGCATCCTCACTGCACCAACCTAGCTGTCAAGCATCTTGCTCCCTCCTTCCCAGACAACACAAACCCACATGGGCCAAACTAGACCAAGAACATCCCATGGGTGACTCCTGAATCTGTTGGGTCCAGGTGGTCCCACATCCCTTACACTTGCACACAGACAGGCAAGGAAATACTTGACAACGGCCACCAGCCAACACCAAAGCCATCACTGATGGCATCACAAATGACACCAGCTCAGAAGAGCTTGGGCACTGTCCCACAACTCCTACCCCCCAAACGGTCCCTCACCTCCTCAGTAGCAGCTTGGGGTGGTTCTTACTCTCCAGGTTCTTCTCAATGAGGTCGGAGAGGAGCTGTTTCAGCACACCTGTGGCGTACTCCATCTCGCCCTGCAGTGCTGTCATGATGAGCGAGGCCACGTTGCCGCGGTCCCGCATGGAGAAGCTGCGCTGAGCCTCCAGCGTGCGGATGAAGGTCAGCAAGAAGTGCTTCTTGTTCAGGAGCTGCCCAAAGAGTGTCAGGGACTTCTCCACGTTAGCCTGGACCTGCAGGGATAGAGCAGAGCTGGGAGATGGGCACGAGCAGTAAGATGGGCAGTAAGAAGGTGCTGGGCTGCACAAAATGCTGGATTCACCTTCATCCCACAAGAGGAAAGGATGAAAACAGGTCAAAAAGCAGCTGGATTTGCTCTTTTCATACTACCAAGCTTCCTATTTGCTGATCAACCCCGGTTCCCTCCAAAAGCATTATCTAGTTTGTAGTACCACAGCATCAGGTTAATACACGGCATCACTGTATATAATGTACATACATACACACACTTCTATACAAAGACTCTCCCACACACGTGCAGGCACATACACAAACCTCCATCCCATAACCACACACTCTTCCTCTCCCAGACACACACAAATAGTAATTCCCAGTCTCAGCTAACAAGCAGCTCAATCCCGACCCAAGGCACCGCAACACATGCTCTGGGTATAGCACAGAAAGCAAACGCCTCAACCCTGAGTTCCACCACCAGCAAACCCACCTGATTTTGAGGGGCTGGATTTCAGACAAGGGAAGGAAAGAGCAGAAAACCCACTCTAGAAACAGCCTGAATAATTCCCTGTCCTCTCGAGATGTTTAAAGGAGTATTTTTGGCCATACTTGGCCACATAGGACCCAGCAGGGATGGGGTTGGGATGTTCTCATCCCCACGCTGCCATCGTCAGCATAGCTCTGGTCAGCCTTGACCACATTCCTTATCAGAAACGAACATTTATACAACACAATGTTTTCCCATTGGAAAGGATGGTTTCCTCCACAGGAAAGCCTCGCTGTGGCAAAAACATCAATGGAGTAAGTGAAAAATTTCATTCCACGTCAGTATTTGGAGACAAAACAACACTTTTCACTTCAAAACACCAACTCAAAATGAAGAGCAGGGTTTTGACACATCAAATCACTCCACTTCAATCAAAACTTTGGATCATCACTTTTCACTTCAGCAGAATTCCTCATGGATTTACCTTCCCCCTCCAAAATACTCCTTCCCATTGGACAATATCCCTGTTTTCACACCCTGACCTTGCCCATTCTGCAATAGGAATCCCCAGGTGCCACTGTCACCCCCATCACCCAAACGCCTGTCGCAGAGCATCCCCAAAGGGGAATGGGGTAGTGATAAACCCTCTCTGCCTCCATCCTCCGGGTCCCCTCACAGCAAGCACATGGCTCTATTTCCCTTAACGCAGGTCAAGAATAAGGCCCTGCTATGAACAGAAATGCTTTAAATTAGGTTTTCCCAGAGCCTCTCCCTCCAGACCATGCAGAGACCTCAATGCAATAATGTTGGTAACTCGGATGCCTGAGGTTCAGCAGCATTACCCAGCAAGCTCCCTACAGGGATGCAGAGAGGCTGGGCGATTCCTCAGCATGGGAAGACCCAAGAGCCAGCTGGAGCACAGCGGGTGCAGTGGAGACCTACCAGACGTACCAGTATAACTGGTGCAGAGAGATGCTGCACCCCTCTCCCTGTGTGTGGCTGGTGCTTTGGCAGCCAAGACCACACAGAGGTCACCACAGAGCAAGAGGACTTCTCCCTTTAGAGCAGGAGGATCTCGATAGGATGGGGAATTGGTCCTGCCCAACAGCGACCATCCCACTGGGGCACAGAAGGACATGAAACCCCATCACAAGCAGCACAGCAATGCCCGAGGCTGTCGCCTCCCTGGTTTCCCTGTGTTTAACTGGCTGATCATTAGCAGAAATAAATGAACAATACTGAATTAAATATTTAATCAGGCTTAAACTCCCACCAAGCACCAAAACCTCCCCCTCAAACCCCAAAGAGAAAGGAGCTGGTCCCACCAGCCTGATGCTCGCTGCGGATTAGCGTGTGCGTGCACAAGCGCCGCTTCCTTCCCGTCACTTGCAATAGCTAATGTTACACTCAGAGCAAAGAGGCAAATAAAAGCAAACCTGATTAAATTATATGAAGCTTACACAACTGTAGTTGCTTTATTTAATCTCTTTTGGGGATTTGGTGGGGTTTTTTGTCCTCCTTTGCAACTTTAACCCCTTGTTTCCCATGCCAGACTGAGCTGGCGTGCTCGCTCAAATGGGATGTTTTGAATTAGGAACTAGAAGCAGACAAACTCCCATCCAGCCTGGTGCAGCCAATGCAAAATTCCCCCTCTGATACCCTTTGTGATACCCTTTCCACCCCTCCGTCTGTAGGGAAAATCCTAAAGAGCAAGAGCAGAGGTGAGAGGAGAACCAGGCGTTCGCACAGGCAGGAAGGGCTGTGCCCCAGGGAGAGCTACACTCACGCTCCGAGCATCCGGAAACCCGAGCTGCAAGGGGAAATCCATGGAAACCAAGGGAAATCCATGGAAACCGGGTCCCCACTGCCCTCCGGAGCTGGGATTAGGGACCAGGGAAAGAGAGCCAGGGCCCCGCGCCGCAGCCACGCTGGCGTACACCAGCAGCACGTGCACTTGCAGTTGGTGAGAGCTTGTTGTGTTGTAATTAGTGACCGTGCATCTTGCACCAGGGCCAATTACTGCTCCTAAATACATGGTGAAGCCCCCGTCGACATTAATTACTGTGCCGGGTCAGCAGCAAGGGGAAGCTGAGGTCATCCCCCTCCTTTCCCTCATCAAGAGCAGCCCAGCAAACGAGAAGCCAATTGGTGTGCAATTGCATGCACTACATTAAACAGAGGTGGGGAAGCCGGGAGAGGAGAGGGAGCGGGTTTGGGAAGCAGGGGAAAGATGCCAAGGATGGGTTCTGCATGGGGAAACGGAGCCAAGCAAGCAGGCCATGTCAGACAAGCCTGTTAGAAACGAGCAGCCGGTCAGGCATCAAACAAACCCAATTGAATAAAGCAAGTGCTGTAGAAAATGACAGCAGCAATGATATTAATATAAATATTGATATTAATGTCAGAGTGCAGCAAGCAGTCAGCAGCCGCTCCGCGTTCATGTTGCCTGCCACGTGGCGAGATGCTCTTTGCTGCACCAGGCCAGCATCCAACCAAGGCATCTCTCCAGCCCTATGCTTGGGGCAAGGGTACTCGTGCAGGGGCACAGCCCCAGTGTGAAACGTTACAGAGACAGACAGACAGACAGACCCACACCTCCATCTCCTTCAGCACAGGGTGGTCTTCTATCCCTGGGAAGAGAACGCGCATGGCATAGGTGCGGTAATCCAGGAAGGGGATGCCGGCCCCATCCAGGTCATTGGTCAGCTCGTTGATGTCAGTCTGCAGCTCAGCAAAGGCTAGGGTGGGAAAGGCAGAATTAAACCAACACATCCTGGAGTGCCAGCACCCAGCATCAGCACCCAGCCTGCACTCCATGGCTGGGCCCCCAGGCGTGAATGGGCTCCGCATCCCTCCTCCCCGCAGGCTGTGATCACTGTCCCCATCTCACAGATGGAGGAACGGAGCTGCAGAGGGAAGGGATGACTTCGCCGGCATAAATCAAGTGGCAGCACTGGGAACAGGACCACCAGGTCCCAGAGGGCTCAAATCCCTGCTGCTCAGCGCTCCCAGCCTCCCAGGGATAAAGGGGAAGCAGGGAATGGCAAGGCTTGAACAAAGCTGGAGCTTCTGGGGGAAAACGTTAGCCTAAACCACAAGAATGTCCTCATTTCTTTTTGACCTAAATACTGCTCCAGAGAAGAGCTTGAACACACCCACCCCAGCACCTCCGGATCCGAGCAGAGGCAGCAGCAAATCCCAGAGGAATGCGATGCAGGGTGGGCAGGGGGGGTGTCCTGAGCCTTTAATTGCACCTACAGGGAAAAGCTGCCAGGAGTCCTGGAGATGCAGCAGGGAAAGGGGTTGGAGGGCGAGGGGAGAGCAAACCCTTAGAAAAATCCAATTCAAGGCACTTTAAAGGGAGCTGGGAGGCAGGCAGAGGACTGCAGGCTCATCAGCCTGATGAGAGAAAACAACCCGTCAGCTTGAAAAGCGTGCTATCTTATCTGTAACTGGTGGGACTAGAAAGGAGAAAAGGCAGGGAAGAGATTGTGCCTTTTAATTAAAAGCAGATCCTTTTATCTGTCAGCTGTGGAAGACAAGACACCATCCCCTCCACCAGCTCCCTTCCCTCTCCCTGTCACCAGTGCCATCCGCAGGCACGCGTAAGGATGGGGATTTGGGGAAGCAAAGGGGGTTTCTTCCTTTCCTCTCTTTGTTAGCTCAGGTTTGGTGCCCGCTGCACCAGCAGCACCCAGGTTGGTTGTGGCTGTGGCTGGAAGGGTCAGAGCCTCCAGAGCCAGCTCAGGGGGATAATGGGCAATTAGGTTTTATCAGGAGGATCACACAAGGAATTCTGTCCAATTTCACAGAGTCCGTCTATCACATAATGAGAGATGGACTGCTTGCTCCCAGGCAGCCTCCACTACTCTCCTTGCTCTCTTTCCTCCTGTTTGGAGAAATAAAGGGGAATTTCGTAATGGGAAAAATCCCCAAATCCCACACAGAAAGAGTTTGCTTCCTTTGACAAAGCAGCTTTGCCCATTCCCTGCAGGTATTTAAGTGACTTGTAGATGTGGCACTTAGGGACATGGTTTAGTGGCAGATTTGGCAGTGCTGGGTTAATGGTTGGACCCTTAAAAGTCTTTTCCAACCTAAATGATTCTATGATTCCCATTCCTCTTCTAGGGAAAGGCTGGGACCACACTGAGCTTTGGGACAGTAGGAAACCCTCCAAGACCCCAAGTTAAGAGCACAGGGATCCCTCACCTTCTTTGCATTCCAGGGCCACCCGGGACTCCAGATTGTCCATCTGCAGCTGGAGGCGCTTCAGGGTCCGGTCAGCATCCCGGGATTTGCGCTTGTACGCGATGAGGACGATGATGATGATGAGGAGGAGCAGGCCACCTCCTCCACCGATCCCGATGATGGCGGGCAGGGTGAGCAGGCTGTCCGAGTAGATCTGCAGGGTTCCCGGGGAGAACTCGAACCCTCCAGCCTTGATCTGCACCATGGTGGGGAGAAAACAGAGCTGGAGTCACAAGGACAGCCCTTCCCATTATGTCCAGAGCTGGAGGATGACTCCCACCCTAGAGGACAAAGGATGCAGGGATAGCAGGAGCTGGTCCAGAGCAGTGCAGGATGCTTTATTGGGATGCAGGACACACGCTGCCAGCGTGCATGCAGAACAGGCAGAGTTTGATGTCTCATTCAGACAACATTACATTAACAGATGGGATGTGAAGCAAGTTCCCCCATGGCTGGGGGGGATTGTGCTGGGTCCCTTTCAACCTGGCAGGGTCCTGGAGTGAGAGCACTGCTCTGCTACAACCCCACTAACAAAGGAGCCTTCCTTGGGATGTGAGCCAGCACTGAGGGAAAGAGGTGGGAATCTCTCCCTGCCTTGGCACAGGCTGTGCCTTGGCACCCAGCAGGGAAGGGAGGCTGTTGGCAGGGCCACCCAGGGCACAGGAACACCCGGCTGTGTGTGCTGGGGATGGGACAAAGCATTCGGTCCTACAAGCTGGGGAGAATGATGGCCAGCGGGCAGGAAGGATGCTCCTGCGTGCGCACCGGGTGTCCGGTCCTCATCCGAGGGCGAGCACAGAGCAGGGCTGGGATAAAGCCTGAACCTGTGTGGTTCAGAGGGCACCAGTGTCAGCACTCACCGTGACTTTGTGCTGGCCGGTGAGGTTGGGGGACTCGCAGAGGAGCTGGGTCTCGGACACCGTCAGGGTGCAGGGGGTGTCTCCGATCAGCACCGTGTAGTTGAGGCGGGAGTTACCGGCTGCTGGTGGGAGCAGGTTCCTGCCCTTTGTGGGAGCAAGGAATGGGATTGTCAGTTCTTTTGCAACAGGGAACACTTAAACCAACCCAATGTAAAGCAAATCAGTGCAGGACTTTGTGCAGAGACAAAAAGCCACCTCCACTGAGGGACACATCTTTACCCCTCTGCCTTACCTTGAGGATGAGGGGAGAGCTGGGCTTCAGCTCCAGCATCCCCGTGGGGCTGAGCGGCTCGAAGACAGGGTCTGGGTAGTAGACGAAGTTGGTGGTGTTGATGATGAGCAGGGCCTGGACGTTATCCATGATGAAGCCGATCTCATCCGGGCGGTCGCCCACCTCCGGAGGGCTCCGCACAGGGTTGTCAATGGAGGGAGCATAGCACACCATGGTCGTGTCGTTGTAGACGGTGCAGTTCTGCAGGAGGCACAACTGAGGTCAGACCCAGCTCCCAGCAGGATCAGACCCCAATAAGGACCTCCTCTGGACATGAGGTTTAGACCTGGGATCTCCTGTCCTGTGCTGTTACATCAACAGGTACCACATCCCACCCTGGGGCAGAGACTCCTGTCTGCAATGGATGTGCAAGGGGTGGATGTGCTCTCTCTGTCACTGTCCTGCAGACATCCCACAAACATCCCATCAGTTCCGCACACTCAGGTCTCAATGCTCTCATGGCCAGGGGCTCTGCAGGGAGATGGCTCAGGGAATCCCTCCTCGTTCTTATGCTCTGCCCCCAGCCCCAGCCCAGCATCACTTACGTTCTCTCTTTCAGAGCTGCAGTACTTGGCCCGGATCCTGGGCTCTTTGATGGTGGCCAAGTTGGTGCCAGTCACAGTCAGCAGCGTCCCACCACTAGAGACATGGAGACAATGGGTTAGGATGGGCAGCTCAGTGCTGGGTCTCACTTCTGGGAGGGAATCACCCATCCTCACCAGCCAGACACCCATCCAGCCCAGCCTGGGTGAGCCACAATGTCACGGGGACCTCTTATCCTATCCAGATGCCACCACATCCAGCAGGATCTGCATGCACCACTGCCAAACCATCTCAGCTGACCCAGGGACCACCAGAGACACCAAACCTGCTAGTTAACACCAGCATCCCACCCTGTGTCTGGGTTTGGGGTCTGAAGGCAGATCCCAAGCTAAGGGAGACCAGGTTTCCACAATGGGAAAGCATCCCCAGGAGGAGGAGGTTCTCTCTGTCACCCCCTTCACCACGCAGGCAGTGGGTGGCAGGACAGGCTGAGCCCCAAGGGGCTTTCTCCATGCCTTGGTGTTGGTGTTAAGAGCTCCCATTGTCCCTGAGAGCTCGGCAATGCCTCTGGGGAGCTTGCTACTCCATCAACAGCCTGGGGAAGGTTTCCCTTTGGCACTGGCTCTTAATGGATTCCTTGGGCTCCTCTCCAGCCAATTCAAACCTTTTAGGAAAATATGTAAACATTGCAAAAACTCCCTGATGGGAAATAGTTTCATTTTATTTGCTGCGGCCAAGTGTCAGCCTGAAACTAAGCAGATCCAAAGCACTCTCTGCTCTTGTCCCCTGCCAGGCTGAGCACTGCAGGCCAGGAGTCAGCAGGGCCTCAGTGCCAAGCCATTGCTCACACTCCTCTCACCACATCTCTGGAGCACGGCCCAGTGGCTATTGCAGCAGCGCTGGGATGTATCTGTCAGGAGGTGAGGGGACCCATGTGGAAAACAGCCCCCCATAAGCAGTGATTTACCTGTTGATGCTCCACTCGGGATCGATCTTCTGGATGGTGGGGTCCTCGGTGTAGTTGTACTTCACCTCGGGGTTGCTCAGCTCTGCCCGGTTGATGTTGATGAGGATGGGAGAGCCGCCGGGGCTGTGCCCAGGGGGGGTCCTGCACCGGATCTCACGGGCGCTTCTCCTGGGGTAGGAACACCCAAGCCATCAGTGCCAGGCAAGAGGAGGGTGAGAGGGGGCAATGCTGCCCCAGCCCCTTGCCCCTTCTCAAACTACCCTGGGGGGTTGGCAAAGGGAGAAAGAAGGGGAAAAAGACAAAACTAACCCACCAAGAACTGAAACAAAAGGCAGGAGGGAATGGGAAGGGCTGAGCAGCTCCTGAGCGTTCCCATCACGCGGCTGCTGCAAACAGCAGCGATTAGGGCTGATAACCAGTAATTACGGCAGGAAAATATTTAAAGAGCCGCTCCATTATCATCCCTAATCTAAAAATTATCCACTTCATGCCTCGGGGCTTTGTGCTTTTAGAGAAGAATCCCTGTTCTTAGGGCTCTTCCTGCAGCTTCTGACGCACACAGGTTTCAGGGGGATGCCTCCAGACACCCCCAGCACAGGTCCCTATGCAGGGGCTCTGCTGCCTCTGGAGGTGCCCTCTGCCCACCCTCATTGCCCTCCGTGCCCCTCTCACCATGAGAAAGCACAGGGCCGTCCGCCGATGGTGACGGAGACGTTGCTGCCGGCATTGAGGTGGCTGCCTTCGATGGCAATCCAGGTACCACCGGAGAGTGGACCCCGGGCTGGGATCACACGGGAGAAAGTGGGCGTCTGCCAAAGGAAAAGAGCATCCCTGGGGTCAGAAGGGCTGGGGACTGCAATCTGCATCCCTAAATAGCTTCATGAGGGGCTAAAGGAGACCCATGGGCCCAGCAGCAGTGCACAGGGCTAAGGGTGGCAGTGCCAGCAGTGGCAACCTTGGAGAGATTCAACCAGCATGACCCATCACCTGCCCAGAGCATCCCCACCTGCACCCCAGGGAAGTGGTGGCTCATCCTCCAACTGATCCACCCGGCATCACCTCCCTCCCATGGAGCCTGTCCCCAGCACAGGACCTACCACAAAGGTGAAGCTCTTGGGGGACGTGGCTCGGTAGCTGGGCGAGCAGTCACGGATGCACACTTCAACCCGCGCCTCATGGACCTTGCTCGGGCTGGCATCTCCAATCTCACACACGATCCTAAGGGATGCAGGGAAGGAGCGCTCAGTGTGTCCTGGCACTGAGGTGCTCCCTGTGTCACGCTGGGGATGGACTGGTTTCAGGAAGAGATGGATCTGACACCAACAAAGGTGCCAGCAGCTTCAGGAGCAACCCAGCTGGGGGCAGCTTCCCCAAAGCCTTTGAGCTCCTCCCAGGGCAACCACAACCAGCAGGCATTTCCTCCCCAGTTCAGCCCCATACGTTCAGCTTCCATGTGAGCACCAGCAGCCCTGTCCAGCCCATCGAGGTGATCCCCTTCAGACACTCACTGCTCAGCACTGATGTACTCGCTCTCGATGGGGATGCACATCACTTTGCCCACCCGAACGCCCCAGCGAACATCTTCAAACTTGAGGCCCAGGTTCTCGCCGGTGATGGTCAAACGGGTCCCTCCTTGCCTGGGGCCGGTCTCAGGGAACAGCTAGGAGAGAACAAGGCCCATCAGCCAAGGGAGCAGAGCCATGGGGATGCCCTGCATGGGCAGCCATGGGATGTGTGTTACTCCCCTACATCCACCCCTAAGGAGCAGACGGGAGATGATAAATCCCAACGCATCTGTAAGGAGCCCACAGAGGTGGAAAGACCTCCTGAATGGCAGCCACATCCATAAATCCCCCAAGGAACAAGCCAGGAGATGCCAGATGTGTCCAGGCAGACGGATGGGATTTAGACACCCCACTGCAGACACAATGGGAAGGAGACAGAGTGTTTCTGCACAGCCGCACTACAGCCATCACCTCCGGGGTTAACTACTGTCCTCTGGACTCACACTGCATGGAATGGGGGATCCAGTCCCTCTGCACACAGGCACCTGTGGGATGTGTTCTGGGATCAAAGCTGGGATCAGCACTTGGGGCCATGGAAGCAGCCACAACTTACAAGGCAAAACCCCTTGGGCTGCAGGGAACCACTGCTGCCTAAACCCAGCTCAGCAGTGCCCAAGGCCAGGATCAGAGCCCATTACAGCAGCTACCACCAGCATCAGGCTGGGGGCTCTCCCCAAACCCAGCTCCATCAGGAGGGTGTTTGTTTGGTGTTTCTAAATGAGGGTTGAAAGCTGCTCCCCATGTTCCTCCATGGCAGAGCTGATGAGAGCCACGCATCCAGGGGGAAATGAGCCCTGGAATGAAATCCCAGCATTGGCACCCAGCATGGGGAGGTCAGGGCTAAACAAGGAGGGAGCTGAGGATGAGAGCAGGGCTGCTCCAGCCTCCCTGTTCCCTTTCCACTCCTGAACTCCTGCCCCACAAACACCAATGCTTTCCTGCTCATTGATTTCACAGGGTCCTTTCACACCAACAAGCTCCAGTGGGCACGAGCAGGGGGTTCATTCCCAGCTCCAACAGCTACAGTAGAGCCAGGGGTTGACAATGGTGAGGGGTTCCCCCTTCCCAAGGGAAGGGATATTGCTCTTCAGGGTCACAGGACCCTGCAGAGGTTTGGAGGGGGCTTGTCCCCACCACAGAGCAATGGGTATGAGGTTCTTCACTCCAAGGGAGAAGAATCACTGTCATCTCCCAGCCCAGCAGCCATGAACACAGCAGCAGCCCAGAAGGATGGCCAGGAAGGAGGTTCCAGCTCCTCCTGAAACCACTGGATCATAGAATCCCAACCTGGTTTGGGTTGGAAGGGACCTCAAAGCTCCTCCAGTTCCAACCCCTGCCATGGGCAGGGACCCCTTCCACTGGAGCAGCTGCTCCAAGCCCCTGTGTCCAACCTGGCCTTGAACACTGCCAGGGATGGGGCAGCCACAGCTTCTCTGGGCACCCTCTGCCAGCGCCTCAGCACCCTCACAGGGAAGAGCTTCTGCCTAAGAGCTCATCTCAGTCTCCTCTCGGGCAGGTTAAAGCCGTTCCCCTTGGCCTGCAGGAGAAGAGGGGTTATGGGAAGCAGCAGGCAACAGGCAGGCTGCCGGAGGAGCATCACACCAACAGCTACACACATCCACACCAACCACCAGCTCTAAACGCACCGATACAGAGCAGCACCAAGCTCAAGACTAAAGGCTACCGGATCTTCTTGTGCTACACCTGCAGTCACTGCAGCATCTCACAGTGACTCAGGGCTGGAGAGCTGCTGCTGAGGCTCCCCTTACCCCCATGGCTGCTGCCCAGCACACCACAACACTGGCACAGAAAAAGGCACCACTCTCACTTCCAGCTTCCATCAGATAAGGCACTGAAACCCAAACAGACCAGATCCTGTGCTAAGACTCCAGTCATTAACACCAGTGAGGCCTCACCAGACATGGGTAAACAGAAGGTATCCAGCAGAAATACCCAGCAGTCCCTCCAGTGCGCTTGGAGCCCGGCCCAACGGGCATGTGAACATTAATATACACAGTGTTATTAAGCAAAGGTCATAACAGCTGTCAGGGAAGGGGGTGATGATGAACTACCAGCACTAGTGAGCACTGGGGAGCAGCAACCTGGATCTGCGGCTTTCCCAGGATCCTCCCGTCACGTGTAGAAGTGGTGGGAATCTCAGAGATGAGCCAGAAAACCAGTGCAAGGAGAGAGGATCTCAGCCCAAGAGGTGACCAGAGGTGTTTAGGACTGAACACCACACAGGTTTGGTTGCTGTGAGGTGCCACCAGAGAGCATCAACTGCATCCCCATCGCCCCGCAGCACGGAGCATCCCCTTGTACCTTGGTGATCTTGGGGTCGGTGCAGCGGCTGTTGCCGCTGGTGGCGTGCATCCAGCTGCTCTCATAGGCCAGGCAGTGCTGGCGCAGGGAGCAGCGCCGCTCCGACACGCACCAGCCGCACTCGAAGCGGGGGTCAGCCTTGAGGCACAGCCCGCAGCTCTCCCGCAATGCCGAGCACTTGTACAGGTGGGCTGCAAGGCAGGAGGAGAGACAGGGTCAGCACGGACCCCCCCACTCCTTCCCCATCCCACTGTGTGTGTGCCAGCAGCTCCCAAGGGAACACACCCCCAAGGGCAGGAGGTTCCTGAGCCCTTAACACCAAAGCTTCTTGATGAAAAGCCTCTTGTTTAACAAACCCACCTGATTGATGCATCCAGAGCATCACTGGTGCAAACTGCATCGGGGCTGGGGAGAGGGGTAGGCTGGAGACTGGGGAGTACGGGGCTGGTTTCCCATCCTGATCCCATCCCTCACTCACCCTGGATGTTCTGGGGGTTGTCGATGACGAAGTTCCCATTCCAGACCACGGACAAGTTGACTGGCAGGTCACTGATGTCGTTCCCTTCGTAGAAATACTGCAGGAGGGAGCAGAAGGAGTCAAACTGGTGAGGTAAAAGACCCCGGTGAGGCATAACCGCCCGTCATATGGATGTCCTTCATCAACCCAGAGGAGATGGATGGGGACCTGGTTCAGACCCCCTAGCTAGGGACAGGTCTAAGAGCAATGACCACAGCACATACAAACCAGTAGGCTGAACTGGCAAAACATACTAACAAGCAAAACAGAGGGTTTCTAAATAGACCCAAACCCCATTACGTCTGATCTGCCATGTAGGAAGGTGACACTGCTTTAGCAGACCCCAAACCAAGACCCCAACACCCGCTGCTGCCCAACGTACCCACCTCTGCTGCTCCTTCCAGTCTGGCCGGTGCCTCCTCTGCTCCCAAGCCACCCTTCCTGCCTGCCTATCAGTATTCCCTGCACAGCTGCCGCACGCCGGCGGAGTGGTTTAATCGATATGGAGGCAGGAAGGCAGTTGGAACCATCCCTGACAGCTAATGACCTCCTTCGGCAAGAGATTCCCCGCTCCTCGCCCAGGAAAATGACAGGCATGTCACGAGAGATTAAATGAATGATTCATGGGCTGCTGGAGTTTGTTAGGGAGCAGTGGATGCTCCGGCAGCGGCTCCAGCATCACCTTCCACAGCCCCGGTGCTGTACCTGGAGGAGGTGGCTTCAGCATCTCCTCCAGCACTGCCCCATAGAGCACATCTGCCCCCTGCCAGCACCAGGGACCACTTCAGGGGTCTGCTCTGCTCGACCCACAGGAGGCAGGGATGTGGCCCCAAAGGCAGCCAGCATGGCCACGAGGCTGTGGGAAGCAGGGGACACTTGGATCCTTCTCGCTATCAGAGCTGGGCCCTTCCTTGCTGAGTCTCTCCCATCATTGGCCATGGTCCAGCACCAGACATGGCACCAAAGTGGGGCATGTGCGCAGTGTGGGACATGGCTACAGCAACACCCTCCCTCAACCCTACAAGGCTCAAAGACAAAGACAAGCCTGGTCCTCGCTTACACCTCCACAGCTTTTGGCTTGTGCTCCTATGTTCACCCCACTCAAATGCAGGGTGAAGGACCCCAAAACACAGCTCTCCCCAGGAGGAAGGCTGATGCTGATCAACCCTATGCAGCAGTTTTAAGGCATAAAACATCGAGCTGCAAACTCAGCCCTTTCCTGAGCATCCATCATCTTCACACTATGTAAGAGCCCCATCGCCCCTCATCACAAAGCCTCTTGCAGTGTTTGCTTGGAAGACTTCAGCCACATCTCCATCACACACCACCTACAACCAGAGCCTCTCAGCAACATTCCCATCACCATGCATGGAAAGACAGAGACAAAACCACACTGGGAGTCTCCAAACCCATTCCCCTTCCCCTATCCTCCACCCACCCAAAGATATCCCAGGCAGGACCACGACAAGGAGCCAGCCGGACCCAGAGCATGGAGCAGAGGGAGCATGTGCTGGGAACAGAGAGAGAAGTGGCGGAGCAGGATTCAGCAGCGAGGAGCCACGTGGCAGTGTAAGTGAAATTGGCATTTTCAATTTGTACTCTGACATGTCTCATTTGGGGCCCTGGCATCTCGGGAAGGCATCCAGGCTGCGGCTGTCCAAAACACTTATTTGCATCTCTCTGCCCCGGCTGCTTTTGGAAATTAGTTCTTCTGGGAGGTGGGAAGGAGGAAGAAGAATAGAAGGGGGGGAGAGGGAAGGAGGGAGAGCATTAACTCTCCATGTGCCAGCCCAACAGTGTGATTGCACAAGAGATGGTATTCCTCTGGGGAAGGAAGGCGTGATGAGGATGCTGCATTTGTGGAGCTGGAGCAGGCAGGACTGGGCGCAGGGAAGCAGCAGGAGGCATCACCCCGGCTGGGATCACCAAGGGAACCTGGGTATCAATGAATAACATGTCCATCAGCAGCCCTGCAAACAGGCAGCGTGTCCATGGCTTGGATGCTGTTATGGTCCCTGTAGGATGCTGGAGCTGGAGTCATGGCTCAGCTGTGTGCAGGCAGAAGATGAGGGCTCAGCCCTCATGGACACTGAGGTCCATCAGATCCTCTCTGATTTCCGAAGTATCTCTTCTTTTGAAGGATGTTTTCCTATGCCCTGTTTTCAGCTGTGGGAAGCAGGAAGGTGCCCTCTCCACCCACAAGACAGGAGGTAGCAACCAAACCACAGCAAAGCAGCAGCCACTTCCTAGCCCTGAAGGTCCCACAGCCAGCAGGGATCAGACAGGATCAGGAAGGGGGGTGCTTAACAATCTGTCCATCCCATGGGATCCAGCACACAGAGAGCCAGCAGGTCCCATCACACTGGCTCCTCCCTGCTTCTAGCTAACATGGAGCTAAACACCCATTAAATACTTAACTGCTATTAACTTCTGGTTAATCAATCACCATAGCTGGCAGCAATCCGGGATAAGCCATGGGAGGGGATGCCAGGGCGGGTGTCAGCACGGGGATGGATGTACCTACCCTGCAGTGCTGCTGTCAGACACCTTCCACCCTACAGAGGTGCCCAGCACCCTCTGGCTGTGTCAAAGGATGATGTGCCATGATGCTGCCATGAGGCTGAGTTATAGGAAAGGGATGTTTTCTCTGGGAGCAAAATAAACCAGGCACAGCCCCAAGAGCAGACCCATGGTGCCCGAAAGACAAGCATTGTCAAGCAGCACTGGCCACAGAAGGGGATGGGGGAAAGGATGTCACCGAGTGAGTCAGCTTGGCTCCTTACCTAGCCCAGTCAGCCTCACTGCCCTCCCTGGAAGGTGCCTACAAGGCGAGGGTGGAAGAGCTGATGGAAGACGGGACATGCCACCAGCCTGGATATGGCTATTCCCAGATGAAATGGATGTCGTTTGGACAAGAGGACTCCTTGCTAAGCCTTTCTCAAGGCAATTTATCCAAAACTTATCTCAGGCAGCTTAACAGAATCACAGATTGGTTTGGGTTGGAAAGGACCTTGAGCTCATCCAGCTCCAACCCCTGCCACAGGCAGGGACCCCTTCCACTGGAGCAGCTGCTCCAAGCCCCTATGTCCAACCTGGCCTTGAACACTGCCAGGGATGGGGCAGCCACAGCTTCTCTGGGCACCCTGTGCCAGCGCCTCAGCACCCTCACATCTTCCCAAGTAACAGCCAACAACCTCATGTGCTCCTCCCATCCCCAACTCTCACTCTCACCCCAGGTGGGGATGCCACCAGCCCAGCACACTGCAAGAGCCATGGGTACCCTATAGCCATCACACACAATCTGGGCATCCAGCAAGAGGGGCGCCTCCACTGCCCTCTGTGAGCAATCCCATACATCCAAACTTCCCTCGCATCCCCCACTCTTTCCCATCTGCACCATCCCCCTGGGCTGCATTTCTGGAGGAGGGCTCGGGCTGCAGCTGTGTCCTATTTTCCTGTAGTTGATGACCTCAACTCCTTCCCCGCACTACGGGGACGGCAGTAATGTACATCGCGTCTCGCCAGGGCTCAACTGCAATTCATCATTATTTTATCTGCTGGAATTTAATTGGATCCTATCAAACTCTCCTGATACTCCCTTTTCACTTTAAACACTGCTGCAGGAAAGATAAATGCAGGCAGCGCCAGGACCGAGAACATGGCTTTGTTGGAGAATGGGCTCCAATCCTGCTTCCCTCTCCATAGCTGGTTAATTAGAGATGCCTTTATTGGAGGTGTGAGGCACTGGGAGCAGGGCACGTGTGTATGATTTATGTTCTTCCATAAATACACTCCAGGCCTAGTAGAACACTGTCATGCACACAACAGCACAACTGGATAGGAACGCTTGGCCTCTCATTCTGGATCTCCTTTTGCTCCTTTCACATACATCTCCTCCCTTCCTCCCCAGTCACACACAAGCTCCTTTGCCTGCATTCCTTCTGCCCAAAGTTTGGCAGGGTGGAAGTGAGGACCTGAAACCCTGGGAATACGTCAGAGCAACACCCACAGTAAAGAAATACCCAGAAAACATAACTCTACTAGGTCCTGCATTCCCACATCCGTGCCTGGGGTACCCCAGTCTCAGCATCCGCACTGGGTACCACTCACACACCCACCCTGCTCTGCACCCACATCACTTTGTCATGGGATAAGATGCTGTTGAGTGAGCATCCCAAGTGGATCCCAGCCAGAGGGGAGTGAACTCCAAAGCCACAGCCCAAATGGGTGGATAGGATGGTCTGTCCATGGGGATCAGTAAGGAAGGAGCCAGGGAGGTGACACAGCTGCTCCTCACCACGCAGGGCTTTGGGTAAGAGGAAAGGGAAATAACTGAGGCGTGAGGCTTAATTTAAAGTGCTGAGACGACAAACTCCAATGCTCATGGAAAGGAGATCAGGGGTTCTTCCTATTTTTACATTTAAAGGGAAAGAGCAGCTCTGGGGCTATTTCAGCCTTAAGAGGGACATTCTGGAGGGTAAAACCCAAACTCTTGGCAGTGAGAAACATCCAAGGCCAGGACTAAATGGGATGAAGTCCAAGGTTAGAAGCAGCTCTGGATGCACTGTGGTACCTCCCAACAGCAAAACTGCTTACTTTTTGCAGCATTCAGAAGGACGAACCCCATTGAGGGATGGCAGATGGGAAAGAATGGGCCAAGGCAGGGATGCTGGGAAAACAAAACTCAAGTGGCATAACCTGCACAGTTTAAGGCCTGTGACCATCCCTCCATCCTCCGCTGCAAGAAGCAAGCCTGGAAATGTCTGCTTCCAGAAGATTATAACTAATCAGTTAACAAGCAAACCCCAGTTTATTTGCAAAGAATCCCATTTTCTTCGGCTCGCCTTTCTTTTTGCTTCCTTACAATGCACATGGAAAACCTTTCAGGTTGCTTTCCTCTTGGAGAGCAAAAACAGAGCAAAGTGAGGAGGCAGAAAAGGCTTCTTTCTGGTGGGATGATGGGGAACACCAGGCCTGGTCTCCCTTCAGTTTGCTGGAGATCTATTGGGTGTCTCAAACAATGTTTATAGGCAACACTCAAACCTTAATGAATGGCCTGCTGAATATTTAACCAAGATGTCCTTTCTTCAAAGCCTAACAAGTCATTGGAGTTTGACAAGCACTAAAACTAAACAAAAGACAAAGAGTTTTAAGCAGGCTTGACTTATTATCCCTTCCATTCACGCGGGATTTAGGAAAGCATCCCTAATTCCACAGAGTAATTAACCTCTTGTTTAGATCCCATTGAACTCCTGGAAACAAAAGTGTGCTTAAATGCCTTTCAGAGGAGAGGACATCCATCCCTCACTTGCTGGCTGGGTGTCATCCCGCCCTGCTTCCCCACAGCCCTAAAACCCTATCCCAAGGGATGAACTGTGACGGAAGAACGCAGCGGGTCAAGGGTGGGTGATGGTGCGGGAGCACAAGGCGCTACCAAGCAGCCAGATGGACCGCAAGAAAAGACGTGGAGGAGACAACCATCACCCGAGTGTGAACGCGAATCCCCCACCGCAGAACACAGCCTGGCTGAATGCCCTCAAACGTTAAAGCAGACCCTGAAAGCAAGACAGCTCCTCTGAAGCCAAAGCTGTCTTCTGCCGTCTGTGATGACACGTCTCCTGCCTGACACCACGGCCCCATCAAGCTGCTGCCATCCACTCCTGCGCCCACGACACCTCCCATGCACCATCCATCCCGTTTGCTCCATGTTCAGGGCATTCCTGGTGATTTCCAGGTCAAATATACACCACTGCCAGCTCAATATGGGGACCATAGGGCAGGTAGGCACAGCTTAAGCTGCCCTTTCCCTTTGGAGAAGGGCTGCAGAGCCCATGCAGATCATGACACCAGTGCCTCTCTGCTCTGCACCCAGCCAGGGTCCCTGCTGGAATCTGGGACAAAGAGGCCACGTTTTTTCCACACTCTGCATGAGGACAATGGCTCCTCCAGCCCATGTCCACCCACAGGCATGGACACAGTGCAGAACAACCCTCAGATGACCAAGCAGGTACCTGATGTACCCAAGCCTTCTGCTGGGACACAAATGGCTCAGCTGACCCCCAAGAAACCTCTCACACAGCTGTGATAGACACAGAGCAGCCAAGCTGGGGTACCAGCAACAGCAAGACCCCAGGATCCCCACCACCATCATGGCTCTTGGCACACACATCCATCATGCTCCCCTTGAAGCATTAACACCAAGCCATACAGGCAGTGGACAAAACTGGGTCTGGGAGCAGACCTGCATGATGGCAAGGACCACGATCCACAAAAGGGACCAGCAGCCAAGCCAGCTCCCCTGAGCAGCTCTCCATCTGCACGCTTTTCTTCCCTAAACACAGCAGCAAGAAGACAAACCTTTGCTTAAGCTGCCTCAATAGTGGCTCATTGCAGCAGAGCCCTGCAGACTCCACACGGGTCCTGCTGCTTGCACTTTGGTGCTGCTGCCTGCATCCATCTCCAAGACCAAGCATGGACCAATAACAACATTTCCAGGTAGCAGCTCAGGACAAGGAGCATTTCAGCTCATCACCAACTGCCTGCTGCCAAGGGCAAGCCCTGGAACTACAGCATCCCCAGGCACTGGTGCCCAGGGCAGGATGCAGCGACTCGGAATGCTCCTCCTGCCCAAAGGCTCCACATCCCTGTGAGCACAGGAGGAGAGAGGGAGCCAGGGCCCATCTTTAACAGCCTCTAAATGTCACATGTGCCACCAAAGGACAGGGGAGCAGGGCTCAGTGCTGGTGTTAGGCTGCAAATGAGCTTTCACTGTGTGAGTGATGGAAAACAAATTTTGAAAGGATTAAATGGGAAGGAGAAGGGAGGGCCGGGCCCCATGCGGATGAGCGCAGGTCAGTGCAGAGCTAAGGAACACTGTGGGGCTCTTAACACCCTGGGTTGGGTTTGCTGGTGGGCCTGGGGCCCCCTGTATAGGATTGCTGTATAGAAGGGGCACAAAACAGCTCAGCAAGGGGTCACCAAACAGCCTCTTGCTTAGGGATAAGGCAGACAGAGCTGCAGGGAGCAGGAGCAGAGGCGATGCACCACAGATGCAGGGATGGGTGGGAGCTGGGAATGGCTGGGGGCAGTAGGGAGGAGGGAAGTGCTCTGGGACCAGCAGCACGCAGGGCAGGGTGCACACAGTGTGACACTGAGAAGGTGTTAGCTCAATCCTGCCTGTAAAGAGGAATGGCTTGGTGTCAGGGGAAGCAAGAGAAGGCAGGGAGAAGGGGAGGCAAGGCTGCGGCATGTCCGGGCCAGCTGGCTCCAGCCCAGGCAACTTTCTTCAGCATCCCAAAGCCAATTTCCTTGGAAGTGCTCCTAAACCCTGGCAGCTTCCTTAAGGCAGCTCTGGCATTGATCCCATCCGGAATGACCCAGAGCAGCGGCCTCTACATGCACTTGGGGGAAGGGGAGAGGACCCCACTTCACACCACATAAGCACCAGCAACCTCCCATTACCCGCCCATGGGAGAGCAAACCCCTCCCCACCCACACAGGCAGGTCCTGGGGCAGGGCAGGGAGGAGCAGCCCCCAAACAACGTCGAATCGGGTCCCATCCTGCACTCACCGAGGTGTTCTGGCACTGGATGCTGGTGCTGTTGAAGCGCAGGGCAGTGACACGCGTGGTGCTGCCGGGGATGTGGAAGATGCACTCGTAGTTGCGCTGCCCGGACTGTGGCTGTGGCAGGTTCTTGGCTGTCAGGGTGATGGGTTTCACCACCCCAACGGGGATGTAGATCTGGGTGGAGGGCAGGATCTGGGGGCAGTCCTGTAAAGGGAACAAGGGGCTCATGATGAGGGGGGAGCACCACACAGACCCCAGTGCCCTGAGATCCCCCCCTGCTTGGCAAGCTCAAAAGCAGGCTGTGAAACAGCACCCTGAGTAAAGCCTTAAGTGCAGCCAACCCCAAAGCATCTCACGGCTGCTCTGACCAAAGCCCCAAAGACAGGAAGGGAGAGCCCAGAGGAAAATGATGGCAGGGTTGTGGGGTGTTTTTAACAGCTTGGGTTGATCCAGGTGGGAGATGGGGAGAGGATTCAGCTGTGGGACCTGCACACATGTAGGCAGAATGACTGGTAACGAGATGGGCTGTAATTCCACTATTGCAGTCAGTAGGTTTCAGGGTTAACACCCATTGGGCCGTGCATTGTGAGGCTCTCTCAGGGTTCTTGTTTCCCTTACAGCCTCCATCTCCTTTTCCAGGTGGACAGAAAAGCCTTTTGCCCCTTTGATGCAGCAATGCAGCTCTGCAGTGTTGCAGAGAACCTGCTCTGCAGCGGATGCTGCTGCTGTTGCTTCTACCTGTGGCCAGCTCAAAGCAGCATCACCCCAGCTTACAGGCTGCCCAGGGGACAAAGCCTCCAGCCAGGGGATGCTGGTGAGGCCAAGGGGAGCAAGGCAAGGGGCTCAGCATCACCCCACCAGCTCTGATGCTCCCAAGGGAAGGAGCATCCTTTAACAGCCATGGGCTCCTTGCTGCTCCCATGAACCTGGGGTGCAAAGCACAGGGGAGCAGGACAACACAAATAAATGAGCTCAGGCAGCAGCAGAGCCCCACAGCCCCATTGGGTGTCAGCAGCAACAAGAGCCTGGTGCAATCCCAGGCTGGCTCTGCTGAGCAGGATGGAACACATGCACCTATGGCAGTGTCTCTGGGAAGAAATAACATCCCGGGGGGGAATAACAAGGAGCTGCTGTGAGAACACAATCAGCAGCAGCAATACACAGGCACCCACTGCTCTTCAAAGGGTGGCAATGGGGCTGTAAGGGCAGCTCTCACCCCAAGGCTACTGGTAGCCACACACGGCCAATGCTGCCTGACTGCCTCCTGCCACTCACAGCGAGCCAGGCTGGACCCCAAGCAGCACTGGGCTGTGTAACAGCTATAGTATTAATCTAACTTTTAAACGATGCAGAGAAACTAGACAGAAATTGCTTCATTTAGCAAATATTGACCAAAAAACCCAACTCGTTTCACTCTAAGTTTTCTGTTCTTCATAGAATTCCAGACTGGTTTGGGTTGGAAGGGAACTTAAAGCTCATCCAGCTCCAGTCCCTGCCATGGGCAGGGACACCTTCCCCTAGAGCAGCTTACTCCAAGCCCCTGTGTCCAACCTGGCCTTGAACACAGGGATGGGGCAGCCACAGGTGGGGGCAGGCAGGGATGCGGACAGGGATGTGTGCAGCAGGGCTCATTTTGCTGACTCACAGCTTGAAGGAGCCCCCCCAGTATCTCTCATGCTTCACATCTGCCGGCAGAGACGACTCATCCAGCAGCAATTTCACCCCATGCTCAGGCAGGAAGCACCTGGTGCTGGTGGGCGCCGCGTGCCCAGGCACTGGGACAATTCACTTCCCCTACCCCAGCACTTGCATCCCTTGGGAATGCTCTGACAGCCCATAGAGCTCTGCATCCTGCCGCAACCAGCCTCCCCCGGCACAGCTCCAGCTGCCAGGAGCCATGAAGGAATGGGACAGGCAGAAAAGCAGCATCCGGACACACAGACACATTCCCCAACATGGCACAACTCAGATTTTCACCATTAAAACTGTTTTTCTGGCTGGATGACACCATGACAAGGGTGTCCAGGTTTGCCTGGGAAGGTTGAGAGCTTTAGAGCCATGCTGCAACTGCTGTGGTTGGGTGTTTTTGGCAGGTCCCAGCTCCAGCCACAAGGCTGGGCCATCAGCAGATGGGGATAAAGGAATCTGGGGCTGGTTCCTTTATCCTCAGCCATTCCCACTGGTGGGGGTATCACAGAATCCCAGCCTGGTTTGGGTTGGAAGGGACCTTAAAGCTCATCCACTTCCAACCCCCTATCACAGGCAGGGACACCTTCCACTGGAGCAGCTTGCTCCAAGCCCCTGTGTCCAACCTTGCCAATGAAGAACAAACACACTGAAGCAGCTTAGACTGAACCAACACACTTGGTTCCCAACACATTTGGTTCCCCTCTGCAGCAGCAAGGACTATCACAGGAGAGCAGCTTTTTGGGGTGGGACACTCCAGCATCCATCCCTGATCACCCCAGGCCACTGCTGGACACCACAAGCAGGGAAAAGACAATGACAACCTGTGCTGCTTCATCATCCCTTCCCCAGCCCCACATCATGGAGCCAGCCAAGGGCAGGGTGCTCTCCAGAGCTCAGGCTTCAAAGCCACAGCAGTCATCAGGCAGGGACATCCTTCCTGCTGCCTTCATTCTCAGGCACATTTACATGAGTGCTGGCTTCTATCCACGCCCCATTCCTGCCCTGCCACCCCCGGAAATCCAGGTTAACATTCCCGGCATTCCCAAGACAGTGCCAGTGGTCACTCTCTATGTTTCCCTACAAAACAGCCACTTTCCCACCCAGGAAACGGCGGTGAACCACCCATGGGAATCAGCAGAGACACTGAGCACTGCTCTCAGTGCCCACCACGCTCCAGCCAACACACACAGACCAAACCCTCCTTAAAATAAACTTCCCAGTCAGACTTCCTCCCACAGAGAGGATGGGGATGGACATCTACCATTAACGTGTCTGGTGGCACCAAGCCCCTGACCCACCACACCACCCTGCTGGGGACCAGGAGGGATGGGGATGGATGGGATGTCTCATCCCAGCCCAGACACGCAGCCCGCAGCAGCTGCTCCGAGGCTGTCTCAGCATCCCCTGCAGGAAGAGCTGAAGCCACACCAATGTGCAAACAGGCTCCAAAACCTCAACCCGGGCACGGCTCCAGGTCCCAGTGTGGCCGGGAGGTCTGCTGGGGGACACCCTGCCATGCTGGGAAGCGACATGGATTCCCAAGAGGCTGGCTGAGGGAAAAGCAGCACGTGTCCCATTGACAACACCGCTGGGGGTACAGCCTGGTGGAGCTGTACCAGCAGCTCCCCATGTCCTCAGTGAGGAGAAAGGGCAGAGCAGAGCCGCTGGGATGCAGTGGTCTGGACACCATGTGTCTGGAGAAGCAGCACCAGGGCTGGATGGAAGCGCAGCCTCAGGAGCAGGCTGCAGGATGCTGGGAACAGGCTGATCCGCTGCTGGGCTGCTGTAGGGCACAACCAGGAGAGAACAGCTCCTTCTGATCTCTCATGTTACTGAATCCTCCTGGCTTGGTGGGTACCCCATGTTCAGGCAAGGTCAACCCATCCCAAAGGAGCAGGGAAGCCAGGCAGGGCTCATCCGCAGTACATGCAACTGGAAACACAAGTTCAACCGGAGCTCTCTTCCAGGGCAGGGATGGAGGAGAAACTCCTTCCCAAAACATTCCCTTCAGGATGCGAATGAGCACTTCCTACAGAGCCAATGGTTGCTCACCAGACCCAACCCAAGGACCAGTGAGGCCACCCACAGGCTGGGGACACTCAGACCCCCATAAGCACCCTGTCAGTGACAGGTTTCCCACTGGATGGCATGGATGTGTGCAAGGATGAACCTCCCCCCCCACCCAGGAATATGCATCTGAGATTAAGAAGTTGTGAGGTGCAGCAGAGCAGTTTGCTTTACAGATTTCAACCTTCCCCCCTCTGGAAACAAGTTGTTCTGCAGTGACAGCTCAAGCTTGCTCCCTTCAGAAGCATCAAAGGAAAATGCTTTGGTGTCTCTGCCTTTGGTTTTCCTTTCATTCAACCTCAAGTGCTCTGGGCTGTGCCTGGCTCCCCAAGCAGCCTCTCTGCAGCCACACAGCCTTTTCCCACCAGCACACTGTCCCATCCCATCCTCACTGCTTCCCAGGCAGTCCCAGCACCCCCAGGCAAGGCGGTGGGAAAGGTTTCCAAAGAGGTTTTCCCTCTTCCAACCCCATCCCCATAGGGGAAAGGAGCCGCAACAGGACCAGGGAGCCAACCCACGTCACCTTACCTCGGAGAGCTTGACACGTCCCTCCAGGAAGGAGCAGTCGGCAGCGTTGTGGGTGCAGATGTGGCGGTACTTGCACCAGTGGCAGGGGAAGGAGCCGTTCACACAGGACAGGCAACTGCAGGGAGACAAGTGAGCAGCATTAGGGGAACACTGCTGGGGATGCTCAGCAGGACAGCATCCATCGGCGATCCCCTATCTCTGAGTGGGAAAGACCCCCCCATCCATGGAGCAAGGTGCCAGCAGGCTGGAAGGAGAGATGCCTGCACACCCTGGACCTCCAGGTTTCACCCATAGTAAAGTGAAGGGATGTGATCTTCCTGGCACCGCAGCCCCACTCCCTGCTCCGCTTGGCACACTGACCCTGTCCACCCGGCTCCTGGCCGAGGCTGAGCTCCAAACTGTGAGAGCTTTATCTGGGCTTGCTGAAAGGTGATTTAAGCAAGAGAACAAGCAGCAGAACAAGGGCTCTGCACTGCAGGGGAACAGGGGAGAAAGGGCCAGATTAATGCACACTCATGGAAGGGAAAAGGTCGGACAAGATGGACAATTCAGGACCATAGCGCCTTTGAGCCTCCCTATAGGTTGTGTGTGACCCCTTCCCTCCCTTGGCCCACTGCAGCGTGTGTGTGTGTGCAACTTCCACCCCCTCCTTCCAGCCCCAGACATTTCCGTTTCTCTCCCCATCCTCCTTTCCAGACTCTTTGTGTGGTGGGATCATGTGTGCCCCCCTCTCCCTGGCACTTGGGTACCAGGGATGTGCTTGGGTACCAAAGATGCGCAGGGATGCTGCGAGTTCTGTGCTCTGCACCCCTCTTACCAAAGAAACCAGCCCAAGGGACCTTGATGCCTCTGCCCCATGCAGGAGGGGATATAAAGAATCCCCTCCTTGTGCAACCATTCACACAAGTGGCCTGTACCTTTGCTTCCCAAAAGCCCCCACTCTTCAGCACCATGAGGCATCCCTGCCTGCAAGTGCTGTGGATCCCATGGATCCCCAAGTTCTCAGGGCACTCAGCCCTGTGTGGATGGAATGGCTGAGCCCTCCCCTGCTGTGCTGTCCTATGGCAGCAGTGAGGTCTTGCATTAATGCAACGAAGCTTCACAGGGCAGGTCTGCACCAAGCATGTCCCATGCAGCCCAAGCTGCCCTCCCAAGGAGGAGACGGCAGAGCTCCTGAGGCAGAAGCTGGAGGGCAAGACAAAGCCTCAGCCTGGCTTTAAAAAGAAAGAAAGAGGCAATGAAAGAGCATCAGCCCCATTTTTCTCCCTCAAAGCTCATAACTGCTCCCACTGATCCGAGTGTGAGCAGGATAGGGCCCAAAGCAATTACATTTAAACAAAGGGAGGATATTCCCCTGAACATAGCTCTGGCAGGAGGCAGGCAGCCTTGCCTCATCCTGCTCCTAAAGCAAAGCTATCACTCTGTTTCTACCCTCTGGGAAATGACAGGGAGAACAGAACATCACCGATAGGGAATACCAACTGGGATAACACAGCATCACCGACCAGGAATATAGCATCGCCAAACAGGAATATACAGCACCACCAACCTGGAATATGGCATCACCATGCAAGGAGGCAGAAGGAAAACCTTCCTGGAGAGGGGAGGGGCATCCTCAGGTGGCACACCAAAGCCCTTGTCCTCCAGCAGCCCTGTCCCTTTGGGTACCACAGGGACCCACAGGGTACAGGCAGCACAGGGCGCCAATGCACACTTCACAGGGCCACTGCTCCATGCCCGCCCTGGGGTTTCACACACCATTCCATACACAGCAAGAGCTTCCCAAATCCATGCACACACACTAAGGAAATATTTAATTAAGCTGCTTGCAAAGGGGGCTGGAAGTCATTTCCATGTTTCGCTCACATATTCGCTTCCAAATGAACAGCCCTTTTAGCTTTACCCACAAATATGCTAATTGAGATGCTCCTTATGCAAATATATGCAATTTTATTTCAGCTGCAGAGATTCAACTTAAAAGCAGAGGCACAGCCTCCTATCTCTGCCTGCTTTGATGGAGGGAGGCGCAGAAGGTGCGGGGGACACAGACAAAGCAAGCGGATGGCTCCTGCCCTACGATAAGGGCTCAAGCAGCGACCAGTGGGCAGCTAAATCCAGGATGTGAAGGCAGCAGGGCTGGGAAAGCATGGGTTAATCCTCATGGAATTAGAGCTCCTGAGGAGAGGTCATGTCAGAGAGGAGCATGCTCTAAGCAGTCATAAACCATGTGCCAGGGCATAACCATCAACCCTGCCATGCAACGGGCACTCTGCATAGATCATCCAGACCCCACAGACCCCTTCATCATCTCAGAAGCACCTCAAAGCAGTTGGGTGAAGCACCCAGCACAGCCCTGCCCTGGGCATCCTGGTCCCCAAAGCTGCAGCTCTGCTCTGAAAGCCCAATCCTGGCTATCTGGGACCCTGCTCACCTGCGGGTCTCCTTTGCCATTTAAACACTGCAGTCCCAGCTTATCTCCTGATCTCCACTTGCCAAAAGACCCAAAGCATCTCAGGTTATCCTCCATAATGTATGGTTCCCCCCCCTTCCTACTTCATCCCTCCCCTGGTTCCAACTGAATTGAGCCATTCCTGAAGCCCGTTCTCGGAGATCGTTTTCACACTCTCCCTTCTGCCGAGGTTCTCCATCTGCCATAAGGACATCAAACACCTCCATGAGAGCACTCATCACCGCGCATCTCACTCCACAGCATCGCTGCTGCGTTCAGAGCCTGTTGGGGTCAGCACCCCCCCAGCTGGCCAAGGACTCTGTGATGTGGTGACCAAGCCATTGCCCAGGTGCTGGTTATTGCAGTGAAACCCCATCTCCAGCCTTCCCCAGTGCATCCATTGGCCACGCAGCTCCTGTGTGGCTGCCTGAACCCCAGGAGCTGGGGGTGTAACCCCACGCAGGTCAGCATGGCCAGGGCTGTATTCCTGGTGTGTCCATGTGCCGCCGCTGTCTGTTCCCGGTTCGGGAGCAGGCTGCTCGGCAGCGCGATGCCATCTGTGCTGTCTCTCTCCTTCCCACGGTCAGGCATCGCTTCTTCCCTCATCACTTCTTGCCTAAGAGGCTTTCATCACTCTGATGATTAGAGGGGGGTTCTCCTTCACGTCTTGGAGCTCCCCCCCTGCCTCCCTGAAGCGTGCAGGGAGCCAGCGAGGCAGGAACACCGCGATGGGGCTGCAGCAGACACAGACCCACAGCTTGTGCCCCATCTGCCTCATCCTCAGCCCTACAGGGGCCAGGTAGAGACAAAGCCCAGTGTGGGAAAGGGGGAAGGGATCAACCCCGGCCATCTCCTTTTGCTTCCTAATGTTACTGAACCATAGAATAGGTTGAAGGGAGCTTAAAGCTCCTCCAGCTCCAACCCCTGCCACGGGCAGGGACCCCTTCCACTAGAGCAGCTGCTCCAAGCCCCTGTGTCCAACCTGGCCTTGAGCACTGCCAGGGATGGGGCAGCCACAGCTTCTCTGGGCATCCTGCTCCCCTCCAGGGATGGGGATAAGCTGAACGGCACCAAGAGCAAAGATGGGTAGATCCCGGGAGAAGGGAGAATATAAAGATGGAAACAGCATCTGCACACACACAGACAGCACAGCACACACAGCACATCCCGCCTGGAAACCCCGACTGCTCCGCAGCCCTCTTCCTGCCAGGAGGATCCATCCTTAGCAAACACTCTGCTCCAGCATAGCCGGCATCTGGAGCAGCAGCTGTCAAGGGTGAGGGGCTGAGCTGCAGTGCTTTGGGCTTTACATCCATATCTGTGCCCCAGGGAAAGGGGGAAAGCCTGAGGAGCAGCGGGAACAGACAGTCAATGCCCTACAACAGACCTACAGCCCAGACCCAAACCCTGGAGAAGCACAGGCAGGAGATCAGCTCGTGCCTCCCTCCATCCCTGTCCATCTCAATCGTTCTGCCTTTCCTTTCACACCAGCCCTGTGCTTCTCCAGCCCTGGTGGGTTTTGCCAAGAGCCTTTAACTGACAGGGTAAGGGGTTGGCACAGAGACCTCATCCAGGGCTTCCACCACCATCCTGCCTGGAGGAGGCAGAGTCAGGACCCAGGTTTTAAACCCCTTCAGCTGCCTCCCCTCACTGAACACAACCCTCAGGCTGGACCAGCCCTCCTCATCCACAGCAAACGTGACATAAACCAGGTTATCCTGAGCAGTTTGTGGGGCCATCCTATGGGATTTTCCACCTGCCCCAGCACAGGCACACACAAGGATCTGTTACCGCCTCACAGCTCAGCTGTGTGAACCCAGATACACTAAACTGCTTGCAGCCATCTGTCCATGCCTCCGAAAGAACACATCTGTAAGCATCTGGAAACGAGCAGCATGGGGCCAGGGGAAAAGCAGTCACAGTGGGTACGGGCAGCCAGGAAGGCTGCAGAGAGGAGCCCAGTGACACAAGGGCTGCATCATCCCATGGATGCCAATGGTTGCCTTGGCCACCAGACCAGCTCCACTGCTCCCAGCCTCTGGGACATGCATGTCAATCCCATTTAATTAATGGAGGCTTATAGGGAAAGCCTGAGCTGTGATCAGAGCAACAGCAGAGTCACATCTCTCCAGCCAGCAGGAGATAGAGCTTCCTGGCATGTCTGCCCCTGGTTCCAGCACCCCAGAGCTGATAGGACCTGGGTGTCACAACCATCACTGCAGCCAGGACAACGACAAGGCTGGCAGCTGGAGAAGTACCCCAGTGATGCTGGTCTGTGATGGGGACATCCCCACGATGAGCATGATAAAGCCCTGCATTAGCAGACTGGATAGCAATAGGGCTCTTGGCCTGGCCCATCACAAGCCAAACACACAGCAGCACAACCTCCTCTATACCCATAGCCATTAGGAGAAGGGATTAGACACAGCAAGAAGAGTTTTGCAAGGTGGTGAGAAACAAGAGAGCCCGGTTCCATCAGCCCCACAGCCTGCAGAAGGGCTTCAGCAGCGTGTTTTGCTGATGCCTTTCCATCAGATGGAAAGCATCTTTCAGCATCAGATGTCTGCTGAAAACAAGGGTCAGACTCTCCCCAGTGCACACAGTGGAGCTGAATTGGCTTCTCTGGAGCTACCCCAGCTGACACCAGCAAAGAGCTGCCTTAGAAACCTCCCATCTCCCCACAACCACCTGAAAACTCACCCGAACACTTCATCCTCAGCTGAGAAATGATTCAATGCTCAGGGCTCTACCTCCCAACCTGAGCAAAGCCACCCGAACAGAGAAAGAGAACGTAACACACAGTGATCAAAGCTCTCCACAGTCAAACATCAGCCTCGTGGAAAAGCAGTGTTCCCAATCCAGAATTCATCAGACTAACATATAGATTTTCCTGCACAAAATATGAAACCTGGATCTGAAAGGCTATTAACTCCAAAGAGATCCATTAAAGACGCTTGTCTGCAAATGGTATTTAGAAGTATTGCATCATCCGAGGTACCGTCATGCTTTCTGGCTCTGACTGCAGGTCACCCAGTTAAGGCTGCCTCCAAACCCTAAAAGTCTAGGCATAAAGGAAATAATAGTTCTGTTCACCAGCCTAGAACATAGACTTTTCTATCAGCTCCAACGCAAGCCCATAAATATTAATGCGTCCATAATTAGCCTTTTTAAATAATGCATCCAAAATTAAACATCAACGTGGTAATAAATCAGTCAGGGCTCTTTGTTGTAGGTTTGTCTGGGGGGGGGGGATATGTTAGGTTTTATTTCCCCTCCTGTGCCAGGCACATCAAATGAAATGTCAATTCCCTGCCCACCTCTTCCCACTGGACCCCCACTCAGAATGGATCTGATGCCATTGGTACTTGAAAGTCTTCTTCCTTTGATTTAGAGAACTAAAGTCACATCTGCCTTGTGATTCGCAGGGTAATGACATGCAGCCAGCCCGCGCCAAAGCTGAGCTCATCCTATTGCAACCACACCACGGGACGGGAGACAAAGCTCAACCTGGGAGTCAAGGTGAGGGAGAAAGTCAAGTTTGCAAACTCTCTCCTCCCTTGCCACCACAGCATTCCCAGGAGCCAGGATCTGCTCCCATGCAAAGAAATCCCTGCAGTGCACAAGGTTGGCTCATCCCCCTTGGAGCTCACCTGCTTTTCCCTAATCCAAGTAGAGCAGCAACTTAAAGCAGAACCCCCCCGCCCAAGCCGGGCTAGACACACTGCAAAGAGCCATCCATAGGAGATCACTCTGCATTTGCTTATCTATAATTACTGATCAGCTGGAGCACCACCATCCAGGGGAGGGTTCTGGCAGGGTAATGAAATCATTCTCATGCTTAAGCTCCAAATTATTTGCCCAAACACAGCCCAGCACCTCCTGAGACGTTCCCATAGTGGAGCCGTCTCCCCGCTGCTCAGACACACCATCCATGGCTCCCCATGAGGAGCTGGTGGTTAGAGGCGTTAGGCACCCTGCTTAGACAGCACATCAATAATCCACACCTCCTCTGTTTTATCATCACCTGCACATCTCCAACTGCCTGAAATCCCATACATGGAGAGGATTTCATGGCAGCCTGACAAGAAAGCAAATCCACAATTACTTCCAGTTAGGAAATTCTTGGGTAAACGCCCCAGGATATGCAGCATGTTCCATCCCATGTTGCTGTAACTTTCCAGCTCGCTTTCCAGCAAGCCTGGGAAGCAGGTACCACAGCAGGAAAACACAGGCTTCTCCTTTTGCATCGCCAAGTCATTCCTATTAACTGTTTCCAGGAATAACAAGATGCTCGGCGTTTTTGGTCACATGGATTCCTGCACTCTGCAATGCAGTAAACTCGCCTCCTCTTCCAAAGCTTTGCCAAACCCAAAGCCTTGTTTTTAAGTGAGGTTCTGCCCTGATGCTACCCGTTCCCACACACCCAACCCAACTGCGGGTGCGCTGGTCATCGTCCCAGCTCACAAGGGCAAAAGGAGGAGGTTTCTCACTGCAAACGCCACTACACTCAACTGCCCTTCCCTCTTGCGACATCAGCACCCACAACGCTGAGACTGAGCTCTCCAGTTCTCACCCTGCCTCACCAGCCCCTTCCCAGAGCATCCTCACAAAGCCCAGGCCACTTACGACTGATGGACGCTGCAGTTGTAGAAGACAAAATCCACCGAGGCAAACTTCTTCCCTGTCTCCTTTGATTTCAGGTAGAGCTTCACCACCCGCTTGTCCCCTGGGAGAGATCCAGGCAGAAAAGGCATCAGAAAGGACACAGTGCTTGGTCCAGCATTCATTCAAACCAAGGCTTGAAATGGGCTGGAGGGAGCTGGGCATCACCACTCACTTAACTAAATGCTCCAAATCTGGCAATTAAAGAGTGTTCACCCACCCCAACAGGCCAGCAGAGCCCAAGCACAACTCTAAGCTTCTGATGGAAAGGAGGCAGGTGCCTTGGGTTGTACTTAGGTATTGAAGGGGGGCTTAACAGTTCTGAAGTCAGCAGAATGTCCTAAAGCCCATAGTCACCTATAGCACATCTGCCCAGGAATGGACTATATGTGGGAATGAGGCCAGGGTGCCCAGGAATGGTGCATAGACCACTACAGTGCCAGCAAATAGCTCTGCCCATGGCTTGGAGGAGACCAAGGACCAGTCCCCCATGAGCAGTGATGTCCTTCTCCCCCTGCACCCCAAGAACCCAACTCAGGTCCTGCCTGGGGAGCACTGTCACAGGACCATCCTCCTGCATATCTGCCTATGGGGCCACAAGTGGGACAAGGTTTGTCTGTCTCTCTCTTCCCAGCCCAGGGCACAAGCTCACCACGGCCTCTGGTGATGGGGATGACGTCCTTGGCAGAGGGAGAGCTGCAGTAGATCTTCCCATCTTCAATGCGGCTCTCGGACTCGGTGAAGTCCTCAAAGGAGCAGTTGACTCCTGCCGAGAGGTCTGGGACATTCCAGGCCTGCAGGACCAGCTGGGGTGGAGAGACAAGAGCATCAACATGGGAAACCAGCACAGAAGACTCCTCTGTGTGTCTGCTATGGGTAAATCCAGCCAATGGGGTGCAATCCCTCATGTGCCACTCATGCTTTGGCAAGTGAGCCCCATCCATGGGCCTCCCCACTCGAGCAAGGAGCTCGGATTTAAATGAGTTAAGAGATGGAATGACTCACAGCCTCCATCCTCTGCCCTTGCCATACCACAAACCATTATGTCTCACCTCTGTGCAGAGAGCAAGCACAGTGTCAGGACTAAAGAGTGTTTCACGGAAAGGCATCCACTCCGGCAGAGCCGAGGAGGGGAGGAATCCACCTCTTCCTTCACAAAGTCATTCCCAGGGTCAGCAGTTCTCACTTTACAAAACGCTTGCCTTATTTCTCATTTGAATTTTTCACAGCTTCCAGCCATTAGTTCTTGTTATGCCTTTCCTTGATAGATTAAAAAGCCCTTTAGTCCCTGATATTTGCTCCTTGTAAAGGCACTTATACTCTGTAATCAAGTCACCTCTTAATCTTCTTTTTGATAAGCTAAGCAGATTGAGCTCTGGAAGTCTCTCACTGCAAGGCATTTTCTCCAGCCTTCAACTCATTTACATGATGTTTACGGGAGGATTTCAGCCTCTCCCTTGAAAAGCTGGATTCCAGCCCCAGCACAGCATCCCTGTATGGACCACAACTGACCCCATGCAGCACCCTGCCACCAGACAAGGGGAAAACCACCCGAGAGGTGAACTCAGCACCCACATCCCAGCTTCACCCATGGAGCATCGGTAGCCCCATAGCGAGGGCTCAGCCCTGGTACCATGTCCCAGTACACTGGGTAGATGCCTGTCTTCTCCTTCTGATTTAGACTTGGCAATGCCAATTCCCTGCCAAGCCAGTCCCATGCAAACTCAACAGCTCCGAAAGGAATCTCACCCCATAGCATCCCCATCAGCCCCAGTAAGTCCCATCACAGCCATCTCCCATTCATCTCCACATTAACCACACACAGAAGCAATTCCTAAACCACTTCCATCCAGTGACAATTCCCCTCTGACGAGGACTTGGAGATCTGTCACGGAGCCAGTTTTTAATCCACTTAAAACATGCTTTATCAATATTGTATAATGCTAATTTTTAATCAGGACGTTGTGTTGTACCAAGCCAAATGCCTTGTACAAGCCTAAAGACATCACATCCCCTGCAGTCCTCCTCCTAAGTCAAGTCATAATTCCATCAAAGAACAAGACGTGGTTTGACATAAAACCATGTCAATTGGCATTAATTATGTCTCCATCCTTAAACCTTTATCACTTGCATCCTATACCTGCTTCCAAACCTGATGTCAAACTAAGCAGTCTCTGACCATTTGGTCCTTTCTGGACTCGGGCAAAACAAGGAGCACCTTTTCTCAGCATCCACTTACTTATCACAAAGTCATTATTCCAAGGATCCGAGGCCACAGAACTCCTTGGCCAACTCTTTCAGGAATGCTGAGTGCCAGATATCCAGACAAGGCAGTTTGCAAAACTCTATTGCTCGCAGACGCTGTCTCATGTTCTTTTCACAGTGCTAATGGCCTGGAAAACTACTTTGGGAAAGTCCATCATCTTTTTCTGTCTGCCCTGAAAGAGCAGCGAGTTGTGCATCAAAGTCTCATCCCAAAATATCCACTGCAGGCCAGAGTCGGAGACAGGCTATTGAGCTAGACGGATGGCTGGCCTGCGAACAGCATCTCTGATGGTGGTGTTTGGCTTATAGGGAGATATTTATTGCTCTGTTACATCTTTTCTGACTAATCATCAACTGGTTTATTGTCTCCATCAATAGACCAGCCCTCAGCAATGCCCTGCGCTTTGCTACCTTGCATTTGTCTCTCTTCCCCTTTCTCCTTAGTCAACATAAACTCATCAGCTATTTCCAATCGCTGCCTCCCCTCCATCGCCTGCAGAGGGTCAGGAGCAGCTGCTGGGGCTCCATGGAGCAGAGGTGGCTTACCGGGACCTCGGACATGGTGACGGAGATGTTCTTGGGCTGCACGGAGAGCTGGACACACTGCTGCAGGTCGGAGGCAAAGCGCTGCGGCTCATCCGCCCGCTCGCACCGGTCCTTACGTGAGCATCTGGAAGGGATGGGAACCACCCCGGTGAGGAGGAGAGACCCCGGGGCCCTGCACAATTCCAGGAGGGATGTCCCCATGGGGAGCAGTGATGGGGACAAACATGCTTTGGCAATGCTGGCCTGGCCCCAAGGACCATCCTGTGGTACTTACATGTTGTGGAGGACACACCAGCCGCAATGGGGGTCCCGGGAGCCCAGGCACAGCTCACAGCTCTCGTACTGCTCACAGCTCTCCACCGGCACCCGCGTCACCTGCGGGAAACCAGGAAACCCAACTCACTTTAAGCTTCCTATTATTCATAGACTCATGGAATGGTTTGGGTTGGCAGGGACCTTAAAGCTCATCCAGTGCCATGGGCAGGGACCTCTTCCACTGGAGCAGCTGCTCCAAGCCCCTGTGTCCAACCTGGCCTTGAACACTGCCAGGGATGGGGCAGCCACAGCTTCTCTGGGCACCCTGTGCCAGCGCCTCAGCACCCTCACAGGGAAGAGCTTCTGCCTAAGAGCTCATCTCAGTCTCCCCTCGGGCAGGTTCAAGCCATTCCCCTTGGCCTGTCCCTACAGGCCCTTGTCCCAAGCCCCTCTCCAGGTTTCCTGCAGCCCCTTTAGGCCCTGGAGCTGCTCTCAGGTCTCCCCTTCAGGAGCCTTCTCTTGTCCAGGCTGCCCCAGCCCAGCTCTCTCAGCCTGGCTCCAGAGCAGAGCTGCTCCAGCCCTCGCAGCATCTCCATGGCCTCCTCTGCCCTCGCTCCAGCAGCTTCACATCCCTCTTGTGCTGCTGCCCCAGAGCTGGATGCAGGACTCCAGGCTGACCCTCCAGCCATCACCAACTGCTCTGCCAGGCCTGGCAGCACATCTGCAGTCACAGCTCCACCCCAGGGATGCTTCTGCACCCCAACCAAGCCCTTTCCACCAGTGCTGTACCACTGCATGGCTGTGTGTGCTCCCAGCACGGCCGGCACCCTGGCTCTGAAGGGGTTACCAGCCCTTTATTAATTGCTCCTCCAGATTTGATTAAAATCCCCTCATTCTCCAAGCCCTTCGAGCTCTGTTACAACTGTTCATTTAATTACTTTCCACCAGCACTCTGATAACACCAAGTGTAGTAGGGAGGAGAGTGGGTTTTATTAAGGAGAGGGGAGGAGAAGAGGGGGGCCAGGGAGGGGGGGCAGGAGCTGCCTGCTCTGCTCCTGCCTCAGTTTCCCCATTGCTCCAACAAGGAAGAACTCACTCATTCCATTACAATTTGCAATCTTTGCTACTCAATGCTAAGCCTCAGGTGCTCCCCTCCTCCCAGCCCCGACATGGGCTCAGAGTGATGCCGGCTGGCCAATCCTTATCCTTTGTTTTGCATGTCAATGAGGGTACCTGCAGTTCCCATCTCTTTGTCTATACTTTGCTTCAGGTGGTGGCAATGGGGGCAGCAGTGGGTGCCCTCCACATGCAGAGCCCACACAGGCACACGCTGTGCTGATCCTTGGTGGAAATCCCCAGTCCAGGTCAGCATAAAAGCTCCCCCCGCACCGTTATTCACATCTCCAGCATCTCCCCTGCAGATGGGAGGCTTTGCTGAGCCAGGTCCAGGACGGACACACAGCCCAGGGACAGACACACAGCCCAGGGACAGACACACAGCCCAGGGACGGACACACAGCCCAGGGACGGACACACAGCCCAGGGACAGGCACACAGCCCAGGTACAGGCACACAGCCCAGGGACAGACACACAGCCCAGGTACAGGCACACAGCCCAGGGACAGGCACACAGCCCAGGTACAGGCACATAGCCCAGGGACAGACACACAGCCCAGGGACGGACACACAGCCCAGGGTCAGACACACAGCCCAGGGACGGACACACAGCCCAGGGACAGACACACAGCCCAGGGTCAGACACACAGCCCAGGGACGGACACACAGCCAGGGACAGACACACAGCCCAGTGCAGCCACACAAACACAGCTCCTGCCCCACCTGGGAGGCTGCAGGTTTCCTGCAGCAGAGCAGAGAGCGGAGGCAGGCACTGGGAGGAGGGGGAAAGGGCTCTGCTGTCCCACAGGGCTGTCTAGACAAACACACAGCATCCTGCCCCCGGGCTGGCAGCCAGGATCCTGGTGTGCTCCAAGCTCTGCCGTGGTCCCACTCACACACACACCTCTGCAGGGCAGAGGGGAGGAGATGCTGTGGGATACAGGCACCACACCACAGCCACCCTGCATCACCCCACCGAGCCGGATCCACCACTGTGGCATGAACCTGCTTCATCTGCATTAGTGCAGCTCATGGATGGATGAACGGCAGCAGCAAGCTCTTCCACAGGTTGGGAATCACACAACCACTCACACAGCCAACTGCAACTTCCTATTGTGAGCCCAAACCACACTGCCAGGATGGCAGCATCAGATCTGGATCAGGTCTGTACCTCTGGCTGGTTTAGCACAAACAGAGAGAGCGACCAAGGTGTGCATGGGAACACCAGCCCCTGTCTCCTCAGCCCCGAGGTGCACAAGCAGCCACCTCAGAGGAGGAAAAGCCATTTGGAGCCAGGAGCTGCTGCTAACCTGCAGAACCCCTGTTTGGGAGGGGATAAACAGAGAAGGGAGGTCTATGGCCAGCCCCTCCCAGCAAGGAAGGGTCAGGAAGCCACCAGTCCCCAGGGATCATGGGCATTTCAAGCAGCTGCTGCTAACAGTTAATGCCTTGGGCAGTGCTTTTCCAGACAGGAGCTGCACATGGTCCCCAGGCAGCCTCATCCCAGGAAGCAAAGGGCAGACCCCACCAGGGAGATGCCCAAAGGGCTTCCCATCACCAGGCTGGGGCTGCCAGGCAGGAGAGCAAAGGGGCTGTGTCCCCTCCTCTTACCTGCTTCTCGGTCATGGCATAGATGTGCTGGCGGTCGGGGCTCAGCACCAGGTCCCGCAGGATGGAGCTGCCCTCGTGGGCCACGACATTCTCGTACTGCAGCACTTGGTGCTTCCTCTCGGCTGTCAGGTCCACCAGGATCTGTGGGGAGAGCAAGGGAGTGTGAGTACATCCTGCACGCACATGGGGAGTGTGTCCTGTTAGAGATGCCACCCCTCTGCCCCACACCATGGCCACTGCATTATGGCAGAGTAGTACCAAATGGTTTGGTGCACCATGTTTAAGTGATGGCATTCACCCCTCCAGAGAGGGAAAACACATCCCTGGTCCTCACACTGCATCCCCTTAACACGCTGCCCCACTTCCCCACTGCTGCTCAGCCCCAAAGCCCCTCCAACTTGCAGCATGGCACAGACAAGCCCCCAGCCTGCAGCAGAGCAGCAAACCCATCCTGCCACAGTGGTACCAAAAGCAGTTTGCACATCACACCATGCCAAGCCCTCCCAGGCAGGATGCTGCAGCGCACACCGGCCTCGCATCCCCCCATCCATCAGAGGAAATGCTTGGACAAGTGACTGGGAAGTCAACAGGGTCTTAAGGAAGCTGGGGGTCAACAGAGGTTCAGAAAGTGCCTTTGTTCCCTGAGCAGGAACGTGGGGAAGGCTTTAATCCCCTTCCAGCGCACAATTACCTTAAAGCTCTTCCTAAGTGCACCAGTTTCTGGCTGTACCGGCAATAACAACATCAGGAGGCACCACGGGGACCCCCACCAAGCAGGGAATAAACTCAGTCATAACCTTATAACCACCTGCATGGGCCTGCTACTGCCATCACTTGTGATACCCCCAATTCAGGCTGTCCCCACCACAGAGCAGCCTCAAGAGAGACAGTGCCAAGAAATGGCTGAGTGGGTCTCATCTGCTCCCATGGGATGCCAAGCACCCACCAAAATATATCCCACAGCCCTGCCCTGAGCATCACATCAGCTCCCATGGACATCCCCAAGCCGCTCGTGGCATCCCAGCCAACTCGCCCCCCTCCTGCAATAAATCTCTGCTGGCATTTACATAGCTCCCAATCAGGAGGCATGGGGGCCGGGAAAGCAGGATCCCGGTGTGCAGCTGATTAGCATGGAAATGTATGCGGCTCACAAACAAACCAGGGCTGGTTTAATGAGAGCGGCGCCTTTGATTCAGCGCCAGCCTCCACCGGGCCCCAGCCCCGGATTATTTTTAGGCAGTTTTACAAAACAAATGTATTTAATGAAGAAAAAGACCCCTGAGCAAGCAGAGCGCGATGCGGTCTGAGCAGCGCCGAGCCAAGGGGCAGCCCTGCTCCCTCTGACCAAGGACAGGATCGCTCCCAGGAGCCCACGGCACAGCCAAAACCACCCTGGATGTCCAGGACTGAAGTCTTTGCCATGACCCAAACTGGTCCTGGTACCTACCTCCATCATCAGCATCCTTTGCCAGACCCATACGCAGATTCTGCTCCCCATCACCTACGCACTGGGTACCACTGCATGTTGGGGAGCCCAAGAGATATCAAAAGCTCATCCTAAATCACAAATCATATCCCAGGCTGGTTTGGGTTGAAGGGGCCTTAAAGCTCATCCAGTGCCACGGGCAGGGACCCCTTCCCCTAGAGCAGCTGCTCCAAGCCCCTGTGTCCAACCTGGCCTTGAACACTGCCAGGGATGGGGCAGCCACAGCTTCTCTGGGCACCCTGTGCCAGTGCCTCAGCACCCTCACAGGGAACAGCTTCTTTCTAAGAGCTCATCTCAGTCTCCCCTCGGGCAGGTTCAAGCCATTCCCCTTGGCCTGTCCCTACAGGCCCTTGTCCCAAGCCCCTCTCCAGGTTTCCTGCAGCCCCTTTAGGCACTGGAGCTGCTCTAAGGTCTCCTCTTCAGGAGCCTTCTCTTGTCCAGACTGACCCAGCCCAGCTCTCTCAGCCTGGCTCCAGGGCAAAGCTGCTCTATCTCTGTGGCCTCCTCTGGACTCATTCTGCCCTTTTACTTGTGGGGTATCTTTCCACCCAGGTCCAGGACCACGTTTGCTCCTACTCCCTACACCAAAGGGGGTCAAGCCCTTCTGGTACAGACCCACAAGCCCTCCAGTACTGGTTGCTCATTGGTACCAACAGCATCACTCCAGAACCCTTCCTCCCTCACAGATTGCTCCCCTCCTGCTCCTCAGGATCTCCCCTATGAAATCCCATCGGAGCCAGCCCCCAGAGCAGGGTATCAGGACCATCCCCTCACTATTCACCGTGACAAACGCACCTTTCCAGACCTTTTATGGGCCGCAGTGGCAGCGCAGCAGAATCAATACCGCTTCCCCCTGGTTCTAAAACAGATCTATAGCTGGCTGTGGCACTGGCACTCAGTTTTAACCAGCGGGGTAATTTCCCCATTACATTAATGCACTGCGCAGTGCTGGGAAAGAGAAAGAGACATTAAAAAACCCCAACAGACGCAAAGCGCTTCCAGTTAATTTGAGGCTCCAGGAAGAACCTAAATATACCCCCGGGTAAGCAGAGGGGGCTGGAGCCCAGGCTGGCACACATCAGAGTGTGCTGGTGGGGGGCATGGGGCCACCCCAGGCATGCCAGCATGGAAATCCATCTCTTTAGCACCTCTCCTCCCACTGCGGATGCTCCGTGGGTGGGTTTGGGATTTGGGAAGTGACATTTGGAAGCCCTGGCAACCGGGTTGTTCTCTGGTTGGCCAAAAGGTCAGCTTGTGGTAGGCAAACCCATCCTGCTGCTTCTCCCCAGTGTGAGGGGACCACCAGCAGATAGACCCAACGTCATCCCGCATCTCTGCTCCATGCAGGCTGAGATGGGAACACAGCATCAAGGCCTTTCCAGTGGGATTAGCCCAATGGGAACCTACACATCCCAGCTGGACCATAACGCAGCAAAGCAGTGCATGGGATACACAGTGTGCCTTCCATCCCTTACAGACACTGGGGGGAACCACTTCCCCCCCCTCTCCCTGAAGCCATGGGGTAGCTGGGGCAGGGAAAGGGGGAGAGGATGTGGTTTAATCAGAGCAGCCCCCTCGGCATCACGCTCCTTCCTGCCCACCCTCCACCCGCCTTCCCACCCGGGGGAGAAGACATTTACCAGAAATAAATAAATAACCAGACCTATTAACCTTTCTCCTCATCCTGATGCTGATATAATTACCCAATACTAATAATTACTCACACTAATTTCTCGCTCAGGATTCCTGCCCTCGCTCTTGCTGCTTCAGGCAGCGGCTCAGTGATGGTAAAGGGCTGGCAGGAGCCCTGAGGGGATGCTGGATCCCAATGGAGACCAAAGGCAAGAAGGTAAAGGCTGCTCTGCCAAGCACCCATGTGCTCATCCTCCCATCCAAGCAATGAGCCCACCCCATGGGGCAAGCATCCAGCATCACTTCAGTGTGGAGAGGGAAGAGTTTAAGACCTGGTCCCTCTGAGCAGGATGGTGAAGGCAGAGCAAGGCCAAGAGATGCTCCTCACCATGGAGAGCCCCAGCAAAGGAACAGTGAGGGAAAGGACATCATGCAATGCTTTAACCAGAGGCACCCAGTGTAAGGAGTGACCATGAAGTCTGGGCAGAGGTTAAGTCCTCCCCCAGAAGGTCTAGAGAGGATTCCTGGGAATGGCATGGTCCTGGTTGGAGAAGGGAGCTGCCATCCCACACAGCAATGCAGTGGTGCAGGGGTCATGGCCAGATGACAGCACCGGCCAGTCCTGCTGTGGTCTCAAGCCTGATGTTCCCTTCAAAGCTCAGCCCTTCTTTAACAAACCACGATGCTGGAGCACTCAGAAGCTTCTACAGGACCCAAACCCATCACAGAACTGCCCTGAGGAGCTGGGACCTGAAACTCACAGGAAAGACAAGGAGAAGGGAAAACACTGGGACTGCAGAGACAACATCAGAGGAGAGAAGGCTCCTTCCATCGCAGCATGCTTGCTCCCCATGGCAAGATGCTCTCTGGGCTTGCCCAGCTGAGGAGGCATCTCCCCACTACCATACCCACTGCTCATAGAACCACCAAGGGGAAACCTCCCCACATCCCATGGCCACCAGCAACAGGCACAAGGCGAAGGGGAGCACTTTTCCATTGGGAAGACAAGCAATGAGAGGGACAAAGGGAGCAGCCTTGACCCAGCGCTGGGAGCAGAGGACAGCAGCCAAGGACAGGGCTTTACAGCTCAGTGCGGTCCAGGGATGCCATGCGGAGAGGGAGGAAGCGCAGCCGGAGCAGGAAGGCAGCTGCACGCATGCCATGGCTGCGTCTGGATGTAACACATGTGCTGGGTTATGGCACGGTCCAGGGGTGCTGGATGGGGTCACCGGGTCCCTGCAGGACCCACAACACATGCAGAGAGCCCCCATCTCACCACAGGGGACACCCATCAAGAGGGGGCTCACCCACCGCATCCCTGCATCTCCACACCTCCAGGCTCTCAAACCCCATCCCGGGTCCCAAGGTCCCCGGGCAGGAGAAGTGCTCAGCCAGGCTTTGTGCTCTTATCTCTCCAGGCTGGGATTAATCCGCAGCGGCTGGCAGCAGCTACAAGAGGAGGGCGCTTCTGCCCGCCTGCCACACTTCAAAGGCAGGGACTTATCTGCCTGGAACACACTCGCAGCCTTTTCACGGGGACCCTTTCCAGCTCCACGGGCAAGGCAAAAGAAAGGCTTATTGATGGGAGCGCATTTCAGAGCCTCCCCCCTTCCCTCTCAACGTTCACTGGGGGAAGCAGAGTCCCCCTTGCTCCAGGGATGTCCATCAGGGACAGACTGAGCAGAATGGGACAAGCGATGCTGGTCCCTGCCCCACCTTCGCCTATGGCCTGGTCCCCTCCTGCCCCATCCTCTTGCTTCGCTTTGACATGGGCAGAGCTCAGCACAAGAACCAACACCTGCCCCTCCCCATGCCCGTGGTGCTCACAGCTCAGGACCACTGCAGCCCCAGGCTCCTGCATCCAAGCCAGTGTGTGAGCATCCTCCGTGGGAGTGGGGCGATGCTAACACCCAGCATTCTGCTTGGATTTTGGCCCTGTCAGCCCAAAGGGCACAGGACAGAGCAAATAAAACCAGGAGAGAAGCAGATGCCAGCAGAGCTGACCCCATGGTGCAGTCTCCTGCAGGCAATACAAGTCCCATACAGCCCAGTGGAGGTGACAGCTGCTGGTTGGTGTCACTCAGCACCCACCAACAAGCCTAGAATTGGACAGGGAGCATCCTGTGTCCAGCCAGGGGTCTGGCTGGGGATAGGGACCCCCTTGGGATGCCATCCATGACCTGGGCTCACCCGAAGCAGCAGGCACAATGGGGATGGGACATCAGCTGCCCCTCCACATGTCACCACAGCTGCTGCAGCACTTCTCTGGTTTCCTAAGCAGGACAAGGGGTTTGAATGAGCTTCCTGGATCAGCTGCTCTGGGGGGATGACACACACAGGTTGTGCTTCTCCCATACCAGGGAGATGCAAGGGGTGATGGTGAAATGTGGGGCCGGAGCAGCTGTAGAGCCATGGCATCATCTGTCATAGGGGCATGGGGTGATGAGGGCATTCAGAGAATCCCAGCCTGGTTTGGGTTGAAGGGACCTTAAGGATCACCCAGTTCCAACCCACGGGCAGGGACCCCTTCCACTGGAGCAGATTGCTCCAAGCCCCTGTGTCCAACCTGGCCTTGAACACTGCCAGGGATGGGGCAGCCACAGCTTCTCTGGGCACCCTGCTTTGCTCAGGCATGAATTAAACCACCACCAGTAGAACCCTCGCCATGATTTACCCACCATAGGATGCTCTGTGTCAGGGGCAGGACCCATGCACCCATCCACAGGGATATCAGTGGCAGGGCACAGGCACTGGGGCTCTATCTCCAAGGTCTCGCACCCAGCACCGGGGACAGGCGGCCCCACAGAAACATCCCAGCTATGTGGGACAGGCAGCAGCCGGCACCCGCCTGCCTTCCCTGCATCCCACCAGCTGCCTGCACTGGAATGCACTGGCCGGGCCAGGAGCACACACAGGCTCCCTGTGGAATGGGCAGCTGCTGACTGCTCCAAGCTGGCACATTGGGAATGGGGTGAGCTGAGCTGCCCAATGCCAGTCAGTGAGACCATCTGCTTTGTAAAGATCACAGAACCCCGGCATGGGTTGGGTTGAAGGGACAATTAAAGCTCATCCAGTGCCACAGGCAGGGACCCCTTCCACTGGAGCAGCTGCTCCAAGCCCCTGTGTCCAACCTGGCCTTGAGCACTGCCAGGGATGGGGCAGCCACAGCTTCTCTGGGCACCCTGTGCCAGCGCCTCAGCACCCTCACAGGGAAGAGCATCTGCCTCAGAGCTCATCTCAGTCTCCCCTCTGGTGGGTTAAAGCCATTCCCCTTGTAATGGGGTAATGCAAGGAAGCAGGGTGAGGAACTCCAACTGCTGGGAGCTGCATGGATGGGATGGGTGAAGACACTTGCCCTGCTTCCCTCCCCAGCAAAGCCCCAGGTCCCATCCCCATCACCCCCAGCCCCACGGCTGCACCAGCAGTCTCAAGCCATTGATTTCCCAGCTTTGCCCTTCACATCTCTCCTGGCTCAGCACCCGGTTCACATCATCCAGTCACTCAGAACCAAAACGTCACTATTATTATTGCAACCATTCCCCAATCTGCTTTGCTCAGGGCTCCCACAAGCAAATCAATGGGCAGCCTCTGCTCTGGGGCTGCCAGGAGGAGCTGGCAGCTCTGAGCAGCTCAGGGAAGGGCAGGCAGAGGACAGGGGACCCCAGGGACCCCCCCCATGCGATGCCATGGCTCGGCAGGGTGGCAGCCCTCTGTCCTTGTTGACCTTCAGCCAAGCAATGGTGATAGAAAATAACCTGTGCAAGGAGAGTGCAGGCAGCCACCGACCCCACACTCCCTGGGTGTGATCCATGAGGTTTATCCCCAATGTAAAGAGCCAAAAGGAGCTCCAGGGTGTCCCCAGGAAGCATCAGTTCCCTGGGGAGGGGGTAATGGAGCATCCCAAATCCACCCCTCCAGCAGCACAGTGCTGGCACCAGCATAGACACACAGAGAAACCCCAGCATCTCACTGCAGACACATCCCTCTCGAGGGAGGGGAACACAGGCACCAGGTCCTGCTGCTCCTCAAGCCATGGGAAGGGAAGAAGGAGCTGTGGAGGCAGGAGAGCCTGGCAATGGATGGGGAAGGAATTTTAGCCCTGCAAAACTGGAAGGTAAAGGCAGAAAAAGCACAGAGCAAAACGGGATGGAGACCTTCTCCAAAAGCACTGCCAAGGAGATCCCATCCTTCTGTCCCATGGGAATCAGCCCGAACCCTTGGCTACCAGTGACACCAGTACCACATGCAGCCAGACCAAGAGAACCCCAATGTGAATGCCCATCACCTTCACCCTCCTGGCCGCCTGGGACACGGAGCAGTGAGCAGCAAAGGGGCTCAAAGCCCTGCTGCCTGCCAGCAGCCATGGGGATGCTTCCTTCCAGGCCTCCATGAGGGAAGCCCAAAGGCAGGAGGAGGCAGTGGGGATTCACCAGGAGCACAGCGGGGAGGCAGGATGAGTTCATGGGGCCGCTGCACAGCTGGAGATCAGCTGGATCCATCCTGCCCCCTCGGCTCCAGGAACAGAGCTGTGTCCTTCCTGGTCCCTAAGACAAGCAGCAAGAGAGGAGCTGCCTGAGGACACGCAGGGGACATCAGTCCTGCAAACAGCAGCCGACAAAGCCCACTTAGGGGATGCTGCGGACCCCAAGGGGGGATCTGCTTTAGGGTCCTCTCCCACCCAGCACCTATGCACAGATTCAGCACCAGCCAAGCCCCTATCTCAGCAGAGCTGTGCCTGTGTATGGCACCATGGCTTTGGGCAGGGATTTATCCATCCATCCATCAGGCTCTAAACCCTTCTGCAACCCCATCTCAGCAGGTCCCCCATCCAGGCAGCTCCAGCTGTGCAGCAATGCACTGCAGCAAGGAACTACATCCACTGCCCATTCCCCTCCACCTGCATTCAGCTTCGTCTGTTTAACACCAGCTTTGATCCCTTCCTACCCATCTGGGCTCTGGCTCTGGGGCTGTCCTGGTGCTTTATCTCCATGGACAAATCACACCAGACTGGCCGGATGCTGATAAGCAATAAATGATCGGGGTTTAAATATCACAGAACACAGCAACAACGTTAACTGTTAACACCCAGCATGGGCAGCAGGCCTGGACATGCAGGATCACTGACAAACTCAATGACTACATCACACACAGCACAGTGTGCTCCATGGGAACATAACCCACAGCATCAGGAGGAGGCACGGCATTACAGCCGCACTTCAGTCCTTTCTCCTTACAGCAACATCTCCACTGTTAACATGCCACAATCCCAACTCCAGGCTCTGCCTCCTGGAGGTCCTGCTCCAAACACAAGCACCTCCAGGATTACAGCAGAAACCTTCCCCCATTCCATGCCCGGCATTCCCGGTGATAACAGCCACCTAAGCCTGGCTCCGGGCTGAGGACAGCAGAGAGTGCCTGCAAGTGTTTGCCTTCAAACACACCCAGACCCTCTTGCTCGCTCCACCTCGAGCTCTTGATGTGTTTGCTAAATTCCCTGCTTTCGGTTGCATTCTAAGGCTTCATTCCCACACCCTAAACTCCAGCATCCCCACCCCAAGAGCCATATCCCTGGCTATGTTACACCCTTCTCTGAAAAGCCAAGGGAAAGCTATGGGCCCACAGCTCCCTGTCACGGAGCACATGGAGTGATGAAAACCACTTCTCTGCAGTGGGCTCTCTGCTCAAAACCAGGATGAAAATCAGGCTCTTCAGTGTGTGGATAGGAGCAATTGCGAAAGAGAGATTGGGAAGATTTAAATAAAGAGATTGCTTTCCCCAAGGATGCTGCTTGAGATATTTAAGAGCTCAGGTTTTACACGGCTTGGATTTCCTTTGGCACCGACGCAGAACTCCCTGCCCTGCTTCTCCAGGCTGCAATCCCTGCTTCAGTCTGTTGGGGAGCATCCAATATGGAGCCCATCAGTGACCATAGGAGGTAAATTGGGATGCAGGGGGCTGGAGCCCCCCCTGAGCTTTCCCAGTGACAGCTCTTGGCCACAATCCTGACTCTTACAGCCCAATGCAACGGGAAACAAAGAGCACAGCTACCTTAATACATGACTACTGGGGAGCAGGGCTGTCATCTGAAAGCACAGCTCTTGCCAAGACCAGATCAAGCACACACCCCATCCAAAACCAAGTTCTCAGAAGGTCTTTGAGGAGCAACTACCACCCTCCCCATCATTCCCACTGCTGCCAGGCGTCCTCAGTGCCACCACCCTCCATGACTTGGCCAAGGAGCATCCAGTTAGAGATGGGCAAGCACCAAGCACGGCTGGACCCCACCAGCCAGAGATGGGGACAGTCAGACAACCCCCAGGTAACAGCTTCATGCTGAGATGCAACCCTAGCAGGCACCCATCGCATGCCTGAATAGGTGTAGAGGGAGGCCAAGGGGTGGGAAATGATGTTAATTAAAGTTTTAATTACTGTAACCAAACGAGTACTATAATTACTTTATTCTCACGGAGACTTCAAACTGATTAAGGACCACGTGCGCAATCTTCGGGTTGATGTGGGTTTTAATTAAACGTGCCATCAAAGACAGGGAGAGGGGTGGGCAGAACCATGGCTCAGCCCTGCCTGCACCCCCCAGAGACCTGCTGGTGAGGACACGTGGGGCAACAGCATCAACCAGTGCAAAAGGCCAAAGATAGCTGCCTGGGGGAGACTGAAGCCAATGGGATGCACACAGGCAAAGGACAAGCTCCTCTCTTATCCATCATCCCTGAGCTCCACATCCCTCCAAAAACATCTCCCTGCACAAACAGCTCCAAAACAAGCCCGCACGGGGCTGGGAAATATTAATGACCTGGAGCTGGCAGGTGGAGGGAATGATTAAAAAACAATTGGGCAAAGGTATCCTTTTCAAATAATAACGGCACTAAAAGACAAAGCTGGAGAAATTAAATTCCCAGTCCCCTACCTCAAATAAATAGTATCAGAATTTGAAATGAGACATAATTACCCCAGCAAGGTTAAAGCCGCTAATGCACACGGAATGCGGAATCACCATCTATCATAATCATATCTCATATCTCAGCCATTATTTATAATTAGGAGGCACGGTTTAAAAAACACATAAAGACGCCCATGCAATGCAGTAATTCTTCTGTTATTACTCCTGGAGGGGCAATCCTGCTCCAATGTGTGGAGCCCAGGACCAGGCAAAAGTAATTCCCCCCTAAAGGCAGTCCCAAAACGCTCCTGGGATGGGAAAACCCACCTCAGCCCAGCCGTGAGCACAAGCAGTGATTGGCAGCACTAGGACACAGCCTGATTGCATTGGGTCCCTCCAGCCATTCCAGACCCAAGCGAGCTCTCAAGCCATCCAGACAGTCCTTCTCCATTAAATGTACTGCATTTATATCCTTTTATCCCAAACACCAGTGCAGGAGGAGTGGAGCTGAGCAGACACTAGAGCCACAGCTGGCTCAGCCAGGCAATGGTGTGCGGTACCCAGGGTCAAAAGCTCCCCATTGCTGCTGGAGCTGCTCCCCCCCCACAGCAGGGGCTGTGCTATGTCCTGTGCCCAGTGAAATATTAACAGGCTCCCGGCAAAGCAGGAGGAAATGACACTTAATGTATTCCAGGGAAGTCCGGGATGGCAGCGCCCACGTGGCACAGCCAGCTCCAGAGGGCCCTACCTCCCAATCCCTTCTCCCAGCCATGAGGAGCAGTGAGCCTGCATCCCTGCAGGGATGTGCAGGAGCTCCATGGAACACACATGAGCTGAACCAAGAGCAAAGCCCTTGCACAGGAAAGCTCAAACACTGGGATGTGGGGGGGTACACATCTGGTTCACATCCCTAGAGCCGTGGGAGAGGTGATTTCGCACCCATTGGTGGCAAATCTGCTAATACCTAAAGGGAGCCTGCAAGAAACCTGGAGAGGGGCTTGGGACAAGGGCCTGTAGGGACAGGCCAAGGGGAATGGCTTGAACCTGCCAGAGGGGAGACTGAGCTGAGCTCTTAGGCAGAAGCTGTTCCCTGTGAGGGTGCTGAGGCGCTGGCACAGGGTGCCCAGAGAAGCTGTGGCTGCCCCATCCCTGGCAGTGCTCAAGGCCAGGTTGGACACAGGGGCTTGGAGTAAGCTGCTCCAGTGGAAGGGGTCCCTGCCCGTGGCAGGGGTTGGAGCTGGGTGAGCTTTAAGGTCCTTTCCAAATGAAACCATTCCATGATTCTATGAAATCAGAAAACAGCAGCTTAGGAGAGGTCAGAGAGCATCCTCAAAACACACAGCCACAATGAGAGAGGCTACAGCAAAACCCAGGGCTGAGACCACAGAAAGGACATTCATGTATGTGTAAATCTGAGCCACACTGCTTTCCGATATGGAAAAGCAAGCTGGGATAAGGACAGGGGAGAGCCGAGGTACAAGTGTCCAGCAGAAGGAGCTCAGCCCCACCAATGCCTGCGAGCAGTCCAAGGGGAACAGCCAAGACCAGCTTGTCCCGCCAGCCCCATGACTCTCACTCCCAAGCAGAGCTGTGCTTCCACAGAAGCTTCATTAAGCTGTAAAGCAGGAGAAAAGAACAAGGAAATAATGGAGAAAAAGCCAGCTCACAGACTCACGTACTCCACATCCTCCAGAACCCGGGAAACACCTTCCTCATGGAGATAACGGCAAACACAGCTGAGCCTCCCATCAGGATCCCCTCTCTGATGTGCTATGCTCCTGCAGCACAACATAACGTGCACGGGGAGTAGCTGGCAGGGGGCACATCCACCACGCTGCTACCATAGGATGGGTGGGAATGAGCCTTTTAGGGGTGCAGGCACCATGCCCACCTGGCTGCCAGCTCTCAGGTGCAGGCTGTCTTCTTGCATGGTGGGTACCAGCTTATGTGCCCCATCATGAATCATTGCTCTGACCTCCAGGGCTGCATGCAGGGGATGTGCAGCATCTCTTGGGCTTGCACTGAGCATTTCCCAGCCCCTCCTCTATTTCAGACAGACAGCACAATGCCCAACATGCCAAGGATCCCATCAGCCTTGCAGGATTGGGTAAGTTTAGGGAAGACAACACTAGGATGATAAAGAGGGGATGCTCCCCATGGGGCTATGGAAGAGGAATACTGCAAAGCCAAATGTGACTGGATCATCCCCCCACAGCGTCCCCAGCCACTGAAAATGCCATCAGCACCTCACCATGCACTGGCTGCCATCCTTCAAGCATCCCAGCCCCGACAGCACATGGCAAAAGGACTTTTAACATCAGTGGCAGCGAGTTTACCACAACCACAAGGAGGGGAGAGACGAGGAGGTGGCTCTGCAGCATCGGGCAGAGGATCGCTGTTTGCGATTCCAAGTGCTGAGAGCTCATCCCCTTTTCCCCCTTCCCACCCCACTGAGAACTCGACGCAACCTCCCTGTGTTCCACAGCCGAAATTGGCAGCCCTGAAATGAATTGACTGCGATCTGACACAGCCCCACGTTGGGCTGCGCTGGCCCCCGGCCCGCTTGGCTCCTCACCACTCCCCAGGCACTGCTCAAGCAGCCTCCAAAACTTCATCACACATCAGAGGCTGCCAACGTGACCTGCTCCCTGCCAAAACCAGCCCTGCCTCCCGACCCCGCTCCTCCTGCGCCTTCCCAAGCTCTCCATAATGGCTTCTTCAATCATTCCTCTCATCTCCGAGGGTTTTTTGCTCGTCCAAAGGGCTGGAGCGCGGGGCGGGCTGGGTTACGGACCCCTGCTTTGCCATGGAAACCGCAGAGACGGGACCGATGCGTGCAACAGGGGTGAGAAAGTCAGTTGGGTTATTTAGGTTTGGATCCATCCTGCTCTCTTTCTACTTAATGTCACAAAGGACAGGGCCCAAAGCAAAAGATGACAACACAGCAGGAGGGCTGCGCTGCCTGGGGGATGGATGGATGGATGGGACAGGGATCCATCCCCATCCAGGAACACAAACCTACATAACCCCAGCTCACAGGAATGAAGCGATGCCTGCAACCCACCCAAAACCCAGCCACACTCTTCTTAGGCAAGGGCCTGAGCTGGCACCACTGCTCACATAGAGCCTGACCACAACCCAGACCCCGGGACACGGGGCTGGTCCTGGCTCAAGGTCCTGGAGCCTCCCCATGAGATGCTGCCGCCGCCTCGGCCCAGTGCGAGCCCCAGCAATGAGTCAGCCCAGCTCCCAGCCCTCATCTAATCCCATCCCCGGTGCCGGGCGGCTTTCCAGGGCATGTCCACAACATGAAAGGCGCGCTCCTGGGTCGAGAGCCGGAGGAGAAGGAGGAGGAAGAGGAGAGGGGAAGGAGGGCTCTGGCTCTGGGAGGACTTGGGTCAAGCAGCTGATGCTCTGCGAAAGCCAAACTGGGGGTGGGTTGTTTGTGTGATTTCATTGCTTGAACAAACAGAAACATCCTGTATGTGATTAAGAGCCTTTATGAAAAACACACCAAGCCCCGAGCCCCACAGCTGGGGCCGAAGGCTGAACTGCAGCAGGGCTCGGCCACACCGGGGTGAGCCCAGCTCCCATGTGGATTCACAGCATCCCAGGGATGCTCCAAGCCCACGCGCACACACAGACATCCCCCCCTAGGAACTCATCTCCCTGTCATTGTTCTCATACCAACCTCACCCACCCTCGCTCCAGGGAGCACGAGACAATCAGGGTTATCAACAGTGCAGATGATGCCTGCACAGGGATAGGCAGCCAAGGCTCTAGCATCATTCCGAAGCAATAATTCCTTCCTTTATCACCTCCTGCCCCAGGATATCAAAGGTCCCCATGCATGCTTTCAGCTTGCTCCTCCTTTTGGCACCGCCATCCATAGACAGGAGGAGAAACAGGCAAGAGAAGAGAACTGACCACAGACTGCTCCTATTCCCGAACAAGGGAGGATGCCCGGCTCCTGCCAAAACCCAGGACTTGTCTGGACTTGTCCGTCCATCACCTCCATCCACAGCCCCTGCCCTGCCTCGGGGGAGCCGCGCCAGGAAAACACATGCTTTTGGTTAAGGAGCACAGGCTGAAAGGGGGAAAAGGCCCTTCAACATCACACACCAAGATGAAAACTGAACTTTCTGAAGTCGTTTCTCCTTGGCAAGGTTCAAAGCAGTAGGTATTTCACCGAAACCATCCCTGAAACATTCCTGACACTTATTCCTGCAAACTTTTCCTCCACTAATGGCTGCTACACAACTGTCGTTTTGCGGATGAAAAACATCACCAACAACTCACGAGCCATTAAAAGAAACACTCGCTCTGTTCCTCCCTGCTCCCGAGCATAAACAGCATGAGGGAGGTTGGGAAGTGGGTCAGAAACAACAGTTTTGGCTCAACAGCCTTGGCCACTGAGAGCAGGGTCACCAGGGACAAGGCTTGGAGCTTGCTGGATGCTGCAAAACCACCCTGGTCCCACAGGAACATGGTACCACATCCAGTGCTGGCTCCAAAAGGCACATGTTCGCAGGGGGTTAGGCTGGGTTACAGCCAAGGCTGTCACAGCACAGCAGTAAGGATGCTCATGTGAGTGCAGCAGCACATGGAGGGTGGGAAATGATGCTGAGCAGAGAGGTTTCCACCCCAGGAAGGAGGCAGTGACAGCCACCTGGGCGGATATATGGTGTTAGAGAGGACCAGAGCTGGTTGAGTGCTCCTTAATTGCTCCCAGTTCCAAAATGAAGCCCAGGTCTCATTTCAGCAGCCTGCAAGAGCAAGCATCAGGCAGGAAGGCATCTCTGAATCATAGAACCAGAGTGGCTTAAAGCTCATCCAGTGCCACGGGCAGGGACCCCTTCCACTGGAGCAGCTGCTCCAAGCCCCTGTGTCCAACCTGGCCTTGAACACTGCCAGGGATGGGGCAGCCACAGCTTCTCTGGGCACCCTGTGCCAGCGCCTCAGCACCCTCACAGGGAACAGCTTCTGCCTAAGAGCTCATCTCAGTCTCCCCTCGGGGAGGTTAAAGCCATTCCCCTTGACACACTCAAAGCACCCAAAGCAGTGCACCCCATGGGCACCCAGGGCAGGAGGTGCCACCCGAGATCACTAAGACAAACCACACTGAAGCTCCAGCAAGCACATTTCCACCCCATTCCCTCCTCCACCTCCATCCCCAATGCTGGAAGTAGCAATTTTCCCCCTCTTTTCAGAAGCAGCCAAAGCCACACATCCCGCATCGACGCAGACTCATCCCTCTGGGAGGAGAGCTCAGGCTTCTCATTCCCAGGTTCTGTGCCCCAGCCTTTGGCTTGCTCTTTCCCACTCTCAGATTTGTGGGGGAAGGAGAGGCAGGAAGGAGCCGGGGAGCATTTATCTCACCTGCTAGAGGAGAAACACATCTTTAATTTCAAACGTTGAGCGTAAAAACAGATCCCTCGAGGCTCATAAACACACCAGAAAGAGAGGGAGAGTAACGCGGAGGATCCCTGGGGAAATAAGCGGATAATCCAATTTGGGAAGTTCCCACCCCTCACACAGGTGGGAACAGTGTGGGTTTGGGGTCCTTTTAAAGGACTTTGCTTGTTCTTCACAAGGAACGTCCCATGCATCACTCACAACCTGACCAGAAACTGAGAACCAAGTGAGGCCAACACCATCCAGTATCTCCATCCAGAGATGCTCCCCTTCTTCTGCTCCACAGAAGCTGTTGGTACCAAGTATCCCACTGCCTGCACCCCCAGCCCAAGATCCTGCATCCCTCCCAGGGATGCTGAGCCTTTCTTTGTGGCTCCATATGTACCAGCATCACTATGACACCCGCTTTCCATAGCTAATTACAGACACAGTCACCCTGGCCAAGACACAGGCCTATTTTTGGAAGCTTTTAAAGAAAAAATACATACACACACACATATATATATATATAGACACACACACATATATCAAAACTGCATCATATTTCCCCTCTGAACTTTTCCAGTTGCATTTTGCTCAACAACTACCTGTTCATCTTTGAGCATCATCAATGGGAAGCAAGAAGCCATGGAGCAGCCAGGCACTGCCCTTGCTGCCTTCACACCTTCCAGGACTGCAAACTGCACTACCAACCTCGAGTTTACCCATGAACATCCCTGTTGAACCCCTAAACCCACGTCTGATGGATTCTGCTGTATCCTTCAGCTGGTTGGGAAGAGCATCATCAGTGAGATGGGTTTGGTGGAGCTCAGGTTTTAGATGATGCTGCTTCCTTCAGGTCCTTTTGCCCACCCAGAAGGAAGCAGCATCCATCCATCTCCAGCTCCCTCATTCCCAAGCTTCACTGGAGAACAGCCACAGTGAAATCACCTACACATACACTTAATACCATCCCTTTACCCAGCAATGCCTGCCCCAGCTTCCACCCATAGATTCCAGAGGTCCATCACGTCCAGCAAGGACAATGAGCTGTCCCCAGAAAGGCAAGGAAGAGGAGGCAAGGAGGAAGAGGAGGCACAAAGCCTCTTCCCTCCGCAGCCACCCGCCCCAGCGAGCATCATTGCCAATGCTCAGCCTCCAGCTACGGCAGCACCAGATTTGCTCTGCGGATGCCGGCACAATAATTAAGATCTACAGGGCTCTGTCAGTCACCGAGGGGAGGGAAGCAGCAGGGAAACCTCTCCTGGGACACGTAGGCAGCAGCCTCCACGTTACCGGTGCCAGGGTGCCCGAGGGATGCTGGTGGGTGGCACCAATCCAATCCACCCCTGGAGCAAGCAGCTGGGCTCTCCGCCCTCCAAACTGCCTCCTCTCAACCTGCTTGGCCAACCGTTAACCCCCCAAGACAAGGCTGTGCTGCCACAGTGCAGCATCACTCCTAACTCTTGCTATAGAGGGAACAGCATCAGCCAACAGCTCCGTGGATATTGCAACACATGGTGGTTGGGAAAAGCCATGGGAGATGGGATGCTACAGAATCAGAGGCTACAGAACCAGAGGCTTCAATCTGTTACCCCAATGCAGTGCTGAGGGAGGAAAGCGTTTGCATGGATCTCCTTACCCCCAAAGAGAAGCCCTCCAGGATGCAGACCCAGCACAAGGAAATAGCTCCTCTTCCCTGTCTGCACTCTGCCCTTGCCAGCAGCATCCCCAGGACAAGAGGTCTCCAGAAGCAGCTGGACATCAACAACAGGATGCCCAGGAGCCCTTTGCCTGGACCCATCATTGCCAAATCCTCCTCTGGTGCCCAGACCTGGAGGACAAGTCCTTGGCTCTGCCCTCAGCAAAAGGCCCCCCTCAAGCAGGAACCCCCCACTAAGGGAGCTGGGGGGGGGGGATGAAGGGACCATCCAGGGGCTCTAGACAAAGGGAGGAAAGGACCAGAGAACACAGAGCCTGCAGAGAGCCCCCAAAACACTCATTAACCACAGAGAGCAGACCCACCGGCTCTCACTGCAGCAGCATCAGGGAGCAGGATGGGAAGGCTGCACCCCAAGAGCACACACAGCCTGGGGAGCAGCAGGAGAACATCCCTTTTCCCTGGAGCATCAACCTTTCCCCTGCTCATCCCTAAAGAGGGACCGCCCAGCAGGATGGAGCAGCATTCCCGCTACCCCAGCACCACGCACAGCCACACTAGTGCACAAATTGCTTCATTAAATGTCATTGCATTAAGGCACTTTCATGAATTTAACATTGTCCCCCGACTATTGTTTGCCTGAAAATTAAATTACAGCACCATTTGTTGTTTCAAGGAGTCTGTCAGGGAGGGAAGGGGATGGAGCAGAGGATGCGGGCGCAGGCGGGCGATGCTACTCTTGCAGGCAGTGAAGGTGGGAGGCACAGACATGAAGGGAGAAGGGGAGAATTAAGCTCAACCAAAACCAGCCATCCACACGTGGAGGAGTGAGCCGAGCTGCCCAGGAAGGGAAAGCATCATCATTTTGGGCCCATAAAGGCTCCAAATGGTCCCAGCAGAGCATCATTGTGCAGTACGGACCCTGGCTACATCCACGCGAGCTCGGCACGGCAGTCCAGGGCTTTCTGATCTGTCCAGATTACAAAGCTTTGCTGCATACAGGAACCCTCTGAAAACATTTCTCATTTATTCTTCCTTTTCCCTTGAGCTGCTCCTTGCTGCAATATCAGAAACAAAGGTGACAACCTTTCGCTTTGTAAAGAAAACCATCAAGCCAAGTGGACTATAAATAGCACCCAAAACTGACCTGCATCCCCAGCGAGGGCAATGAAATGAAGACGAGTGAACCAACAGCTTCAAGGTCAGAGAGACTTTTTTCTGTCCCCTTTGTTCAAGGTCTGGTAGTTTTTATCCACGCAGGAGAGCAATCCAAAATACATCATTAGGGTTGTAGCTAATAAAAACCAAGCAGGGATTTCTCATCCCAGTGTAGCTTCCTTCACCCATAAAGGATTATGGAGGGGGGAAGATGCTTCCCCAGTGTCAACTCTACCAGCATGACCCCTCCTTGCATCCCTGCATCCCCACACTGAGTGCCCCAGCCATGCCAGAGCTGTCCTGGCATAGAGTGACCAACCAATGCTGCCCTCAAGAGCACAAACCATGGGGAAACTAAAGCACTATCCCATTATCCCACCTTTCTCTGCCAGACCATAGGGATGCTCCCCACCACTGCAGCCATTCCTCAGTTTGCCCAGAGCCAGCTTGTCACACAGCCCTGGCTCTCTTCCTTCTCTCCAGCTGCTAAATGGCATTAAAAGAACTAAGCATCCATTAAATAAAACTTTCCCACTATTGCTTCCCATGTAGACAATTGCTCCTGCTGCCACGGGGAGGTTTCGTGCCGGTGGCTGGTCCATGGGCACACAAAGAGCAGGGACGTGCCAGGATCAGTTCTGGCCACCCAGGGAAAGCGCCCGGGGCCCCGAAATCCAGCGCCAAACCCCAAACAATAGCAATAGCCCTGTCCATCACGTCCCCTGCTCTCCCCATCCAGTCTCAACCCAACTGCAATGGCTATGGGAAGGGGGGGAGGGGGGGTATTGGGAAACTTCCCATTTTGGGATCAGGAAGGTTTACTCCCTTCAGCACTGCTCTACCCCTCATTGGGGGGAGACACAGGAACCTCAAGGAGCAACCAAAGGGCAGGAAAGGAAGAACATGGGGCTGGTGTGCAGCACTCAAGCCTATTGTGAGCACTGGTGGGGGTAAGAGAGATAAAAGAGAAAGGCAAAGTGGAAGAGAAAAGAATGGGAAATGTTTCCATTCTGGGTAGAAAGGGGATGGAAGGAGGAGGCGGAACCTGCAATCCATCCCATGGACTCAGGGCTCTGATGCTCCTCCTCCTCTTGGGATGCTCTGCCCTGTCACATCACCCCAGCTCTGCCCACCAGCCTTCTCCAATGCACCCTCAGCCCTGTAACCGAGCCCAGTGAAGGGATTAAAGCAAGAACCCATCAACCTCACTTCATTTTACACGATGGCACTTCATGATGAAGGGCAGTGTGTCTAAACCCCAGTGCTGCAGCTCCGGCTCCACTATCCTTTGATGAGCAGAGGGATTACCAGCACAGCCCTGATCTCCAGGGCTGTTTGCCCTGTATCACTCAGGCTAAGTATGACCATCACCACCACCCCACTCCTCCACTTCCATATTTCACCTCACAATGCACCTTCCTGCTGCCTTCCCCATCAGTACCAGCCTGCATTAGCATCCCATCCCCTGCTCCATTTCAGAAAAGCCCATAATTAACAAGGGCAGAGGATAACAGAGGCCAAACAGCAGCTTTTCCCAGCATCCGGGGGCTGAGTGCTGTCCCTGCCTGGACCTGCAGTGGAGATGGATGATCCCCATGTGTATCAAAGCCTCAGAGATGGATGATGGGCCCCATCAGCCACCAAGGGGCAGCTGGAGTCAGCATCCTGCATCCATCCCTAAGTGCCATCTGGCACCTCCACCTCGCTCTTGATTTATGATGGCTTTTCTTTCCATTCCATAAGGGAGAAGCGCGAGGTCAGCCCACAGGGATGGCTGACCTTCCCCGCTGTCACATCTCAACATGAGGCAGTGCTGGGACATGCAGACCGAGTCAACACTGAAAGCAGCTGAGCACACATCTTCCCTCCTCCAGCATCTTCCCTCCCTCCTCCATCCAGACACAGGCTCAGGCCAAATTCCTCAGAAACCATTAAATCTGGGTTAATGGGGCTGCACAAAGGCAAGGCAGGACAGCAACACTGCCCCTTCCTATGCAGCCCCTGCTCCCAAAACCACTGCCTTCCTGATGAGCATCCTCCTCCTCCTCCTCTGCCTTTGATGGGAGGCCAGGGCTATTCTCCCACCTGAAAAGCCAAAATTAGTCAGTGTTTGAGGCCCTGAATAGGCACAATGACCCCAACAGGAGGGACCCAACAGAGCTGGGACCTCCCAGCTCATTTCCATCTCAATTGGGGCTTTTCATCCTGCCCCATCTCATGGGGCCACCGCAGAGGTCCCCAGCAAGAGGAAAGACCCAAAGCAAGAGCCGTGCTCCCGCTCTTCCCAGCGGAACAGGGGTCACAGACAGGGGCACAGCCCCGTATTCAGCAGTGTAGAGATGGGAAAGAAAATGCTTCAGCAGCTTCATGCTTCACCAACCAAACCAAACCAGCCCCACTGGCTGGGACAGTGCTTGCTGCCGGCACTGCACACCCCAGGGATGGACAAGTCCCAACGCAGGCCCTCAGTGACTCCTGCTCTTTATAGGGGTTCAGTGACCCCAGAGCATTACCCTTCTGCCTTGCTCTGCTGAGCCACAGCCACCACTGCCTTACACAGCCCTGCAACAACAGGGGCAGGAGAGAACACAGACACAAACCCACAGCTCTTGCCTCTCCCTTTCCCAGCCTTATTCCCACCATATTCCCAGGGTGGCATCCTCAGGGATGACCCACATGGGCTGCAAGGGCGATGCTGCTGTGTTCGGCTGGCATGGACCCACCAGCTCTTGAGCACAGAGCAGCACCAAGAGGCATTTGGCCCTCAACCCCCTTCCAGGGCAACCACAGAAGCCCTCTGGAAGACAGAGGGTCCTCAGGACCCGGCTCCATCCCTGCTCCCCCAGCACTCTGCTCCTCAGCAGTCACCTTGCCCGACACGGGCGATGCCGGCAGCACCGGTGCCGTGCCGGCGGCAGTGGCAGCGCGGTGATGGATGGGGTGAGGCCACGTGCTGCCTGCACCAGTACAGGCGAGACCTGCACCGTCAGCGCTTCCGCAGGAGGCTGGAGCAGGGCTGGCCTGGAGCCAGGCTCCCAGCCGCTCACCTGCAGCTCCGTGCCCCAACCACAGCAGATGGGGGAACAGAGGGGTACGGCTTGAGGCAAAAAGCCTGGGGACATGGGGGACAAGGAGGGGGGTTTGGGGGGGGCAGACACTGACACCCCCTTTCCTTCCCCATGGCTGCATGGAGCATCCTCAGAGAGCGTGGTAATCTTCATAGAACAGTTTGGGTTGAAGGGAGCTCAAAGCTCATCCAGCTCCAACCCCTGCCACGGACAGGGACACCTTCCATTAGAGCAGTTTGCTCCAAGCCCCTGTGTCCAACCTGGCCTTGAGCACTGCCAGGGATGGGGCAGCCACGGTTCTTTCCCTTCTCAGCATCCCCTCTACCCCACAGGAGCCGGGAGCACAGACCCAGCCGCATCCCCCTGCAGGAGTCACCCAAGGACAGCGCTGGCAGCAGTCCCATGGGCCAGTGGTTCACGATGAATTTGTGATTGTTTCCCCCAACAATGACACATCCTGTGCGGAGCCGGGCAGCTCAGCACAGCCCCACAGCACCGAGCGGGGCCCCTTCCTGCCGAGCAGGAGCGGGGCGATGCCGAGGGCGATGCTGAGCAGTCCCCATCACGAGCAGTGGGGAGCCAGAGCCTCCACCTCCCCATCACCTCATCCACTTCAGGCCAGCTCAAGCCTCCACCTTGATTAAAAGAGCTTAACGACTCCAGCGAGAGGTCTCAGGGGGAGGGAGCTGCCGAGAGGTATTTGATGGATTCACTTTGGCAGCCGTCGCCTACCTTGTCATGCCAATAAAATGATCACCATTGACTGGGGAGAGGCGCAGCCGCGTGCGCCGAGGGGCTGGGAGCAGGCACCCAGTGAGCTGTGAACATGTGGGGAGGGGGTGAGGGGTCCCCAGGGGCTGGGATGGGGATGGAATGGGAGAAGGAAGAGGAACAAAAGGCCCTTGTGCTGGCGGCCAGCTGGGGAGAGGCAGCAACACGGGCAGGAGAGGATCCGCAGGGGCTGCGCTGGGGGCGATGCTCCTCAAGGGTCACCAATGACACCAGAGGCTTCACAGCCCGAATCTGCCCCCATCACCCCCAAAAAGCCATTCGAGGCTAGGGCAATGAGCAGGGTAAGCAGCATCAGGGTCACGAGGGGAGTGGATTTCACACACAGCACAAAGGGTCCCTTTGCATCCAGAGCCGCTTACCCCGAGCACTAAGCACCACGAGACGTGAATGGACCCACAGGGCCAGGCAGAGCAGGCAGGAAGCCTGAGGGCTTGTCCTGCCAGCTCACGTGGACCACAGTCAGGTCATGCTCCATACACAACAGGCTGACACGGGAGGTGGGGGGGCTCTTGTGATGGGAAGAGAGCCAGCAGGAAACAGGGAAATTCCCCCAAAGCCCCCCAACCAGCAGCTCCCCATCCACACAGCACCTATCCTCAGGTCAGGCTACCCAGACATGCTGAAGAATGCTATTCAAAAGAGGTGCCTCCATGGGATGCTAAATCTGGTCCCCCAAAGCATCCCATCTCCACACCCTCAGCAGGGCAGAGGGGGTGGTACCCAGGACAGACAAGGAGCACCGCATCCTGGTGCACAGGGATGGGGATGCTCCACTTAGTGTGAAGAGTTTATTTGTTGTTATTACTGCAGTGGAGAAGCCAAAGCAGGCAGACATGGGGCCAGCTCAGCTGTGCTTTCTGTGGGAGAGAATAAACAAGCTGCAGCAAGCGTGAGCCCTGGGGGGGAGCAGATTCCCAACGGAGACACTCCTGATGCATCCATGCCCAAAGCCAGCTGGCATCAGGACAGGGCAGGGAGCTGCAGGAATTACAGTGGCAACTGGGCAGCCAGATATCCATGGAATGGGTTGGGTTGGAAGGGACCTTAAAGCTCCTCCAGCTCCAACCCCTGACATGGGCAGGGACCCCTTCCACTGGAGCAGGGTGCCCACAGCCCCATGGAAAACCCAGGCATTGGGAAGCAAACCTCGCTTCCCTTGCGCAAATACCCCCTGGACTTCCCCACTGCAGCGTCCCCACGTCACTTCCCCATCCACAGCACCCACACAGCGCAGGGTTCAAGGCCAGGTCCCTGACGCAGCAGGAGCACAAAGGACAGGAGCAGTGTGAGAAGTCATCCCCACATTACTCACCTGGGATGCACCAGGAATTCCCCCTGCGCCCCAGTCCCATGACTGCTGGCACAGGGCACAGCAAGCACGTGGGGCTAAGGGCTTTCCAAGCCTGACCTTTCCTCCATATAACTCAGGGCCAGCCAAAGATAATGCCTGCCTGGTGACACTGCAGGGACAAGCTGGAGTGGGTTACTGTAGGATTCACTGCTGTGACCCACGCAGCATCCTGGGGTCCTGTATCCCCATCCCAGACTCCTGTATCCCCATCCCAGACTCCTGTATTCCCACATCCCAGACTCCTGTATCCCTAGCCCAGGCTCCTGTATCCCCACATCCCAGGCTCCTGTATCCCCAAACCCAGGCTCCTGTACCCCCACATCCCAGGCTCCTGTACCCCCACATCCCAGACTCCTGTATCCCCACATCCCAGACTCCTGTATCCCCATCCCAGGTCTGCAAATCACAAAACAGTTTGGGCTGGAAGAGACCTTAAAGATCATTCAGCTCCAACCCCCTAGCATTGGTTTTCCTGCAATATCCTTCCACCCCTCCGGAACTGGGGTGTCCGTGCAGCTGCTGCAGCAGGAGCTGCCCATCACTGTGGCCTCATGGCAGCAACTGCAGGCGGCAGCACCAGGGAGAGGCTGCAGGGCAGCCAGAGGCTCGCGTGGCTTGTTTTTGGGAAGGGGACACAAAGGGAGGCTCTGTCTGCAAGCAACAGCCTGGACAAATGCTGGGCATGGAGCTGCCATCCAAGGAAAATCCAGACGCGGCAGTGACTCTGGCCTGACCTCACCCCAGCCCAGATGGTGAGATGGGAGCCCCCGCAGCAGAGCAGCATCCGTCACAGGCTCCTGGGATGGGGAGCACCAGCTGCCAGCACAGCCCTCCTTCCCTACAGGAGATGCCAGGGAGGGATGGGGGAACTGGCAGGAGGATGGAGAAGCCACGAGGCTGCACCAAGCCTAATGCAGGTTACTCATCGCTGTCCCCTCACATGGGAAACTTAGAGGCAGAGGGATTGCAACCACTTCCAAGGGATGCCCCCGCTGCAGAGCCTTTGGCAGCCACCTTGGCCATGCTCTGCTGTGCCCCTGTTGGGTATCACACCCCCTGGCTGGGGACAAGTCAGCAGCATCCCCCTTGTGCTCCCAGGTGGGAGGGAGCCATTCCCTCCCTATCCTGCCTCCGGCCGGCAGCCAGGCGCAGCATCAGGCACAGAATCAGGATCAGGATCAGGATCAGGATCAGGTAGCTGCTGAGGCAGCACTTTGCCAGGCTGGGCAGGCAGCCCCTGCAGCAGGGAGGATGGGCTGCCCACCACAAGGTCACAGCAGAGGATGAGGGAGACCTGGCTTGGAGACTGCAGAGTGCTCCTATGCTGCCAGCAGAGCGACCACAGGCAGTATGAGCCTCCAGAACCTGCCCAGCATCCCAGGGCTGGACCAACCTCTTTGCTCCTCATGGAGCTCCTGCTCCGTGCCCTTGTGCCCTGCAGGGCCAGAGAGCCAGACCAGCAATGTGGGGCAGCAAGCTTGGTAAAGAGCAAAAAGAAAGCTGGGGAAAACCCTGCAGGAGAGGAGGATGCTTGAACCACAGCTAAGGCCCAAGTCAGCCATGACTTTATAGCACACAGCCTACACCCTGGCAAGGCATCCACCCTGCATCATAGGATCCCAGCCTGGTTTGAGTTGGAAAGGACCTTAAAGCTCCTCCAGCTCCAACCCCTGCCACAGGCAGGGACCCCTTCCACTGGAGCAGCTGCTCCAAGCCCCTGTGGCCAACCTGGCCTTGAGCACTGCCAGGGATGGGGCAGCCACAGCTTCTCTGGGCACCCTGTGCCAGCGCCTCAGCACCCTCACAGGGAAGAGCTTCTGCCTAAGAACTCATCTCAGTCTCCCCTCGGGCAGGTTCAAGCCATTCCCCTTGGCCTGTTCCCTACAGGCCCTTGTCCAAAGCCCCTCTCCAGGTTTCCTGTAGGCCCCCCTGTAAATCCCTCTAAAGGTGCAAAGACCAGAGAAAAACTGAAACCAGGAGGAAGAGGAGAAAACAAATCTGCCATATAGAAAGCAACCACCAGCCCCTACAGATGAATAAGTAACTAGAGGTATAGCACTGTCCCAATGGCTTTGTGACCCTTCTTCCACATCCTCGCTCCTTCCCATCCCCATTTCATCACTCCCATCTGAAGCCCAGTGCAGGAGAAGCAGCCAGCAACACGACACCAATCCCTGCGGATCCCCCATCGATCCGGAAGGGATGAGCTGCTCCATCAGCTCCTGCAGCCCTGGCGACGCCAGGGCCCCTCCAAGGGCCACACAAAGCCAACAGAGGATGTGGGGCTGCAGAGGACCAGTGGTGTGCTGCCCCTGACCCAACACAGCAGCACATCTATATAGGGAATTATCTCCTGCAATGGCACCCTGCTCCTGATTCCGGCCAGGAAAGCCACCCTGCTTCTCCAAGGCATCCTGCCCAGCATAGATCAAGCACAAATGCACCACGCTGTGCCCAGGATGGGGTGCTGGAGCACTTCACAAGCCACAGAGCACCAAGCCAGACCCCCTGGCCAAACCCTCCTGCTCCTGGGCAGGGATCATGCCAGGACCTTCACACTGCCCTTCCCTGGCTGAGGATCCGTTAACTCAAGCTATGTTTATACAGGGCATGTACAGCTGTAATTATAGGCATGATGTTATGATAACAGGAAATCCATGCCCTGTGGAGATGCAGGCAGGGAAAGGCACGCACGGAGCTATTTGCTAATTGCCACCAACAAGCAGCCTTTTGTGGCATGGTAGAAAGAGGAATGTCCCCTACAGCAGGATGGAGCCATCAGCACCCATCTCTGCCAGGGTCAATGGCAAAGCCATATGGACAGAAACAGATCAATATATCAAGTTACGATATGATGGAGCCTTATCTGCATCCCCAAAGGACCATCCCTCCCCATCACACCACCGAGGCCTTTCCCTACCTTCTTGATCTTCCCACTCCGTGTGCCTGCGAACACCACGGTCTGGCCCCTGTAGTCATAGGCAGCCACCGAGGTCATCCCATCCTCCTTGTCCACGAAGAGCGGGGTCCCCTCGATGGTGACGGTCCCCCCCAGGGGCTGGTTAAAATCCTGCCCACAGAAGTTGTCGTCGATCTGCAGTGGCTGTGGAGGAAAACCGAGAGATGAGCTCGGGAATAACACCGCCACATGCCCACCCTGCCACAGGGCCACCAGCCATCTCCCACCTCCACCCCATCACCTATGGTGGCTTCAGCAGCCCCATCATAGAACCAGCTAGGTTGGAAAGGACCTTTAGAATCAATAAGTCCAACTATCACCATCAGTGTCCCAGTCATCCCAAGGGAAGGGATGAGCTGATGCTTCCCTAAAATTCCCTTTCCACACGGATGTAAGGCACTTAGGACACATCCAAGAACGCAGCCACTCTGCATCCAGAACAAGCTTTGCAGACCAAGATTAAGGCTCTGGGTCTTACAGAGCAACACTTACAAACCCAGCGGGAGCTAGCACAGCATCCCTGCTCCCCCTCCATCCACTGCCACCTCAGACACGTGGGATGCGGGCACGAACTCCACACACATCCCTCTCCTCCTCATCCCAGAAGGAAAACATCTTGGCAGCCAGGCAGGAGGGGCCGAATCCTGCACCGGGTCTTCTCCCAGAGACAAAACACTTCCCAGCCAAGGCCGTGCCAAGACAAACGAGTCAGGGCTCCTCAAAGAACCTCATTTCACACAGCAGAGGCTCCAGCAGACACGCTGCCCACCTGCCAGCCCTGCTCCTCCTCCCACAGGAACGCCGTTGGGAATTCCCCGCATTCTTTCCCTGCTGCCTTGCCCCAGACAAGGCGCCGGGATCCAGGAGCTGGCTCCTTGCTTCTGTGCTCACCCATGGGAGCACCCATACAAGCTCCGCCCCAGGAGAGGCAGAGGAAAGGGCTGCACCAGCCCTTGCCACCCTTAGGCAAGGATGGGCACATTAATGGGCAAGGCAAAGACAGACGGATGCCCCTGTGGAAGTCAGGATGCAGGCAGGGAAGTGGGACCAGGACCAGCTCCATTGAGCATCCTCAAGTCACTCTGATCTGCTGAGCACAACAGACCCCGGCCACAGGTATCCAGCCTATGCACCCATGCCATGGTTTCACAGCACCAGCAAAATCCATCCCAGCCTGCCCAGGCAGTGAGGGGCTCCTGATCCCAATGGGATCAGGGAGCCTGGTGCAGGAGGTGAGGGCACAAAGGAGACAGCCTGCTCCGGCCTCGGGATCCTTCTGCTCCACAAGGTTCTTTATGTAACTGAAATTAAAGGGGAGAGAGGTTTTTTGGCAAGCAGGGCCCTCCAAATGCATGCCAGTCCCCACGGGGGTTTAAATCCATACAGCATGTGCATGGAGCAGATGGGAAAACCCCCAGCTCCAATACATAAGGGCAGTACATAACTCCACGATTCCCACTCCATGCTGCCTGGGAAGAGTGGGTCAGCCTGGACCAGCTCCCACAGGCAATTCCCAGTCACCCATGGGGAACAGGGCAAACAGGGTGCTTTTCCATGTCCCAGTGCATTGTATACCACAATGGCTTCAGTCTTCCACAGCCATGGTGAGGCTGCTTGTCCTCACTGTGCCACCATTCCAGCACCAAGACCAGTGGTCCCACTCCCGGCTCAGTGCGAAAGGACCAGGAATGACACAAGCTTTCAGGCACAGGCACATTCAGCCTTTACAGGGAGACTGGGAATGCTGGGCTGCTTCCTCAGTTACTTCCGTGTTTGCTGAGAGCCTGGGTTAATATACAGCCACAGATCAACGACCTTTGCTCATCATTCCTTAAACTGGCAGAGCTCCCACAGCCAGGCATGGGAGATGTGGGGATCCCCAAAACAGCAGCATGGGGCACCAGGCACTTTAGCAACCCTGGGAAAAGGGGGAAGGGAAATTAGGAGCTTTCCATCCATCCTCTTAATCCCAGCCTTGGAAGCACCCTCTGCTCTCCATCAGCCAGCACACACACATTAAGCATCCTCCTCTGCATCACTTTGAAACAAAAGATCCAAGAAAAGAAGAGACACGAGGGATGCTCCAGCCAACACCACGCTCCTCTCCGCATACCTGGGATCCTTTAGGCACTTCACTGGGAGACAACCCCACTCTGCTCCAGCATCCCAGCACCTTCCACCCATCCGCAGCAGGTGAAGGGCAATGCCAGGATGGGACTTAAGCCCCTGCGTGCAGTTTGTGCTCTCTCACGCTCCATCTGCAGCTTCCCCATCCCCTCCGCTGCTGAATATGCAGGAGGAGAGATGTTGATGGTGTTTACTCCGCTCTGCTTTGTCTCAACAAACTCTCTGGGAAACGACAAATACAGCTGCAGCAGGGCCCTGCCGAGCGGCACCGCCATGCAGCCACCACCTCGATAAATAATTACACCCACAATTAGCTCATTAACAGCAAACTGCCTCGTTAGGGAAGCACAGGCAGGCAGCGTGGAGAGGGCAGGCCAAGGGCGGCGGAACCGGGGCTACGGCACCAACCAGCATCCCTGGAGGATGCAGGATGCAGGAGGGGGATGCAGGAGGGGGATGCAGGAGGGGATGCAGGAGGGGATGCAGGAGGGGGATGCAGGAGGGGGATGCAGGAGGGGGATGCAGGAGGGGGATGCAGGAGGGGGATGCAGGAGGGGCATGCAGGAGGGGTGTCCTCTGACACACACCATAGCACACAAGGGCCAGTGACATTGAAGCATCTCAGCTCGCAGATGCTGGGGTCTGCAGGAGGCCTCTGGCTCTGCTTGCTCTCCCATTTGCACAGGTGGTTGCAGGAACCATGGCCTCAGCCCATTGCAATGGGGGGGAATTGTTATTTTGGGGTGGGTGTTTTTGTGGATTTTAATGATTTTTCCTTTAGTTTTTATTTCAGTGCTTTCCTTGGCACCCTGTCACCCCCAGACCCCACTTCTGCAGCACAGCATCCTTCTCTCCTCCATCACCAACCCACTCCCTCAAAGCAGGATCAGGAAAGCCATATTTCCCAGGGACAACAGCATGCAGGAGGATGGAAAGCAGGCCCATAGCACTGAGGGAGCATCTCCTTGACGTGCCTTGTCTCATTGCCTCCCTTCAAGCCCACTTACGAAAGCAATGAGGGAGCAGACAGCAGAGGCAGGCGAGACTTGCACTGCAGCATTATTAATTAGCCAGTGATTCACCAGTTAACACCATTACAGGCTCAAGCCTGGTCCCCTGTGCACCCCCCCCCCAGGTGCTGCGATTGAGGATGGAGGATGCGGAAGGATGGGAAGAGCCAGGGAGCAAGCGCCAGGCCGGGATGCCAGGCTTTTAGCACGCTTCCCAGGAATAATCGCAGCCTGGTACGCTCCATTAACACCTGCATTTCCCTGGCTGCCCCTGGGCAAGGATTTGGCTTATCCTGGCCCAGTGTGGGCCAGTTTATCACCAGCCATTGCCCTGTGCCAGCAGGCTGGGCAGCAAGCCCCACAGAGGAGTCAGAACTCATTTTCTCCCTGGGGTTCCACAGGGAAAGCTGCTGCCCATTGTCCTGCTGGCTCCAGGCATGGCTCTGCCTGCGCTGCCAACCCAGGGTGAGGATGCTGGGAACCCCAAATCACTCCTTGCTGCAGCACCTGCCCTCTCCCAGCCCTGATACATAGAATCCTAGAGTGGTTTGGGTTGGAAGGGACTATAAAGATCACCTGCTTCCAACCTCCTGCCATGGGCAGGGATACCAACCAGCATGTGGAGCAGATGTGCAGAGCACATCTGGCCATGGACAGCGCAGTCCCTGCAATGCACAGGGCAAGCAAAGAGCCAGGACCCACAGCACTGAATCCCTCACTGAAGCACCACAAGCAGCCAGACCTTGGATGGGCTCAGGAGTGGTTTCGACAGCGGGGCTGGAGCAGGGGGATGGACACGAGGTGCCTCTGCTGTGTGCACAGGTCTGAGCGCATGAGGGGTCTCGCTCCCAAGCCAGCTCCTCTCCCCTTCCCATTGGATCACTGGATCCCAGAAGGGGAGCACAAGGAACAGGAGACAGGAATTTGCTCTGCTCGCCAGCATCGGGAAGGAACCACTGACATCCCCTGAGCTGCTGCCAGGCCTGGCTCCTGGCCTCTCCTCCTGGCTCCAGCACCAGCCCTGAGGGATGAGTATCCCTTAGCCCTGAGGTCTGGGATGCCAGTATGGACCAGCCTCAGCCGCTTCCCACTGCAAAGGAGCAGAGCTGGAGACCTCCTGGGACACTTTCCATATGGATGGGGTGTAAATCCCAAGCAGCTACTGACTTGAGCAATTCCATTCTGCCTCCTCCAAAATCAGACAACAAACAACATGCCCTTTGTTTCCTGGCCAGCCCTCACCACTGAGAGACCCATCACTGCCATGGCCCACCCCAGAGGTGGCTGCATTTCATTAGGGGCACAGAAATTCCTGCCAGGAAGAGGTTACATGCTCCACAGGCTCTGGTTTGGCTTGTGCTCAGCACAGGATGGGGCTGAGAGCTGGACTCACAATCCAGTCCTGCCTTCCCAGCTCTGCTTGGCAGCTGGAGCAGGATGGGACAGAAAACATCACCTGGATCCCACACAAGGGAGGCAGCACCCTCCAACCCAGCCCATTTGAAAGCAGGAGCCATCCTATCACCACACACATCCTTCCATCCTGCGAGAGCCCCAAAAGAGCACCTTGAGATGGATCCACTCACATGGGCTGACCAACAGGACCATGCGTACAGGAAACCTGGAGAGGGGCTTGGGACAAGGATCTGCAAGGACAGGCCAAGGGGAATGGCTTTAACGTGCCCGAGGGGAGACTGAGATGAGCTCTTAGGCAGAAGCTCTTCCCTGTGAGGGTGCTGAGGCGCTGGCACAGGGTGCCCAGAGAAGCTGTGGCTGCCCCATCCCTGGCAGTGTTCAAGGCCAGGTTGGACACAGGGGCTTGGAGCAGCTGCTCCAGTGGAAGGGGTCCCTGCCTGTGGCAGGGGTTGGAGCTGGAGAAGCTTTAAGATCCCTTCTAACCCAAACCATTCCATGATCCCATGATTCTCTCAGTATGAAGCCACCCCCAAAGCACAGGGGTGGCTCCCCAAATGCAGGGAGCACGGTGCTGCCGTGGGGCACCAAGAGAGGCAGTCGGGAATGAGGGAGGAAGCAGCAGCATCTCCTCAGTGGAGCCGGCAGCTGCAGACCCAACAGGCAGCAGGGTAACGATTTCATCCTTTTCCAGCGGAATTCAATTAGTTCAAAGGCAAAATGTGATTTGTGAGCCCGGCGCTCCTGACAGCAGCCCCTTTACTTTGTCAGGCAGCTGTTAGCTGTCTGCTCCGGAGCTGAGGGCAGCACGGTGGCAGGGAAGGCAGATCCGCTCCATAGGGAGCACCAATCCCATCACCAGGCACCCAAAACCATGCTCAGGCAGGGATGGGGGATAACAGCAACAGCAGGAATGTTGGGACCTCCACCAGACCCTCCCAACACACACAATGGCACCCAAATGCCCTCTCTGCCACCTTGCCTGGGGACCACCAGCTGTGATCCCATCACCCAGAGCCACAGCCTCCCTCTGACCACCCATGGGTTAGAATGTGGAGTGGAAAATAACCCAGCACCAGGCAGACGGACACATCTTTGGGGTCAAAAGGGAGCATTCCCTTGGTTTGGAATCACTGCCCTGGGATTCTGCCACTCGCCTCCTGTATCTCTGGATGACCATGCTCAAAACCCACATCATTTACAGCACCTTGCACCCTCTGTCCTCTCCTCCAGCACCCCATGGAGAGGACGTGGTCCCTCCACACTGAGACCAAATCCTACCTGGACTGTCAACCTGTCCACCCTATCCATCAGATCTGCACTGCTCAACCCCACATCCTACTGCTCTCAACCACAGGGTGCCACAACACAGATTCTTACATGCCACGTGCAAGAGACTCCCTGAGGACAGAGCATCCCTCCCAGCCCAACCCACCAACACTTCCCATAGCCATAGTGCATCAGCGTGGGGCCCCTTGCATAGGGCTCTCCTCGGGCACTGATGCAGCCCAAACCCCCTGTGAAGCCACTATCTCCACAAGGAAAGACATTGAGGAATCCACACACCCAGCCCTAAGAGTGCCAATCCTCCCTCCAGGAAAACCCGGAGCAGGGCAGGTCATCAGGAAGGGTCCAGCCACAACCAGCAGCCAGAAACAGCCTGGCTTGGGTAGAGACAAGCAGGAACTTACCGAGTTGATGCAGCCCAGCTCCTTATTCAAGAGCCAGGGCAGCGAGAGCTTCCCTTCCCCTCTGTAGCAGGACTGGATACGCTCCTTGATCTTATCCTTGATCTTCTTCAACGTGAAGAGGCAGAGCACAGACTCCTTGGGAGGCTTAACCCTGTTTTTCTGGCCCTGGGAGAAGATGGTGAAGAGGATATCCTCCCTCTCCGAGATGCCCAGGTACTTGGCCAAAGCCTTGCCAGGCTTGGTCAGGTAGGCATCCTGGATGAGGCGGTACTCGATGCCGTCCTGCACGCAGCCGATGGGGAACTCCACGTAGGAGTAGAACTTGGGGTCATCCACGCAGAGCCGGACAATCTTGGAGGTGAAGAACTGCTCCCCAGTGGAGTCGGGTGAGGTGAGCTGGGTGTCCAGCTGCAGGGTCAGGTAGTACACAAACTGCTCGCTGCTGAAGCTGTAGATGTAGTAGATGTCGAAGGTGGGGAACTTGGAGAGCGTATCCGAGGGGATCTTGAGCTGCGAGGACACAAACTCATCCTGGTAGACAAAGCCGAACATCTCTGCGTTCTCCTCGTTGGCCATCAGCTTGCGGCTGGACAGGGTGGGGAAGTACTCCGACTTCCCATCAATGGGCGTCCCAATGAAGAGCTTGTTCTGCCCGTTCAGCACCTCGATGATGACCCCAGACATGGTGCCCGACTCGTTCACACTGGAGAGGTAGTGCTCCTTGCGGTGGTGGGGCTCACCCAGCTTGAAGAGGTCATCGAGCCGCAGGAACTGGCAGATCCCTTGGGATGCGCTGCCGCAGGCAATGAGCCGGTTCCCCGAGTAGTCCACCAGCAGCAGCTTGTTCACGTTGTTGGTGGTGACCAGCCCGTGCGGGCAGGATTGGACGCTGGGCGGAGGGTAACACTTCTCATTGTCCTCCACGGGGCCCGTCACGTGTGTCCGCAGGAGCGTGAGGTTGTTGGAGAGCTTGTAGATCCGATTGACAGCCCCCACGTAGACCTCCCCGGTTTTGTTGTGGACCACCAAGTGCGTCAAGCTCCAGTCTGAAACCGGGAAAGTCCTAAAGGGAGACTTGGGGCTGCCTTCCGCCAGCGGTAGCCAGGTGCTCCCCAAGAGCAGCAAGGTCCAAACGTGGATGGACAAGTGGTGCTTGAGCCAAAGGAGCCGCATCGCAGCAGCCTCGCATCCAGCCGAGGCCATGCCCAAACCCAGCCACAAAATAAATAGAAACAAACCCAAATTAAGGGGAAAGGGAGGCAGGAGCTAACGGGACACAGTCTCCTCTGCTTCCACTGCGCTCCGCATTCAGGGTATCGTGAGCACGGCCGCTCCGGTCAGCCCTAGAGGGAGAAAGACAAGGAGAAAAGGATTAGGAGGCTTTCCCACACCGTGTCAAGCCCATTCCACCCACCCCAGAGGAAGACTGTCCCAGGTGCAGGGACCAAAGGAGCCCGTGAGATGCTAAGGATGCCAGCAGGAGCCCAGCAATGCTCTTTAGCACACCTACAGCATACAAACACCTCAGCAGGGCAATGCGGGCCCTGACCTGGTTTTAGGACCACCAGCAGCACCCAAGTGTTATCCAGGGATGGCTCCTAACAAGCCTTGATAGGAGCCTCCTGCCCCTGCACTGGGAGCGGATGCAAAGACCCAGTTTGAAGCAAGCCCAGCCCAAGCCTTACACAGAGGAGGGTCTTGAGAGCACATTTTAAAGGAGCTGAGCACCCTGGCACGCTGCCTGCTGTCCCCATCACCTGCCTGATAAAGGTGATAAAACCCAGGAGGAGGAGCAGGCATTTACATACATTAGGGAATGCAGGGGCAGCACCAGGCAGTTGGTTCAAGGGGCTCCAGAGGGATGAGGAGGCACACGCAGGGAGGATGCAGAGCTCTACACTCAGCATGGGGCCAGCCAAAAGCCCACAGCAGTGTGACCACTGCATCCAGCAGTGGGGAGGAGATGGCCATGGGCAGACAACACAGCTCTGCTCTCCGTGTGTGCCTCAGTTACACCCCATCCATGTCTTCTCTATCCCAATCCACAAACACCCTGGGGTTGTGCAAACCCCGCCACCAGCACACAGCGCATCCCACCAACACCATCACAACCCAGCCACGCAGGGTGGGATCATCGCTCTCAAGATCCGTGACCAGGACAAGAGCTCATCCCCAGTTCTCCAACACTGAGACCAAAGCCAAGAGCCACAAAGACCTGTGGGTACAAAGACAACCAAAGCACGAAGCCACCAGTCCTGGAAATCACCATTAAACTCATGTGCCAAAAGGAAAGGAGCAGGTGATGGAGGTGAAAACAGGAGCTCAGTGCAGGAGCATTGTCCCGTTGGAGCATTGTCCTACCAGGATGTGTGAGCAGGACAGGGAAGTCACTTTCTCAATGCTATTCTATGATTCACCGCTTCTATTTCAGGAAGCAGGCAAGAGCTGCTGCCACAAAGCAGTGCTAGAAAGCCCAACAGGAGATTCCCAAATTAACGTAGGGAATTACTACTCGGGAGCTGGAAGGAGAGCAAAGAGAGGCAGAGCTGGGGTGAGCTGAGAGCAGAGAGATGACACTGCAGAGCTCCTCTGAGACTTCTGCTCCTAAATAGACTTCAGCAGCAGCATCTCGCCCTAGTGACCTGACACAGCGGTGGGTCTGTCCAGCTTAAACCATGAGCAGTGACTATTACAGAGACACAGCAGGAATGCTTTGCTTGTCTGCTCTCCTCAGGATTCCTGAGGCTGGGATGGAATCAAAGCCGGGTTTGAGCCCTCAGCTCCATGCCCATGGGAGCAGCCTGGGAGGAGCAGCACAGGGAACAAAGGGCATTTCCGTCCCATCACACAACCTCCAACCCCCATGGAGAGGTCACAGCAAGGCTAACAGCAGAGCAGCTCCTCTGCTTGAACCCACACAGCATCCAAACCCCATAGAGCTGCACACATGGAGCATCTTATCCCAGAAGAACCCGGCCCTGGACCACCGAGAGCCACCAGGAAGCCAGACCTGCACCACTGCAGTCCTAATGCATGGAAAACCCTGAGCAGACACCGTGGAGCCAAGCCCAGCCCTAAACCAGGCTGCAATAAAGTAATACACCCCAGAATGGATGTATGTGTGCCAATTGGGAGAGCAGGACCGAAACTACACCCTGTTAGGCTACCTGGGCAGCAAGGGTTGCAGTGCAGAGCATCCCCACACAGGGCCACGCTATGGGGAGACAGCCCCACGGGCTTGTATTTTGCTTTCCATGCACACAGATGCATTCAGGAAACCTGCCATCATAAACAAACCTGGCACCAAACCCATCCCAGCTCCTTCCATCCCACACCAGAGAGGATGCTTGCTCACAGTTCACCTTGGAAGTGGCCATGCAGAGCCAGTCGCAGCATGACCTGGATGAGGCTGCCCACAGCCAACACAGGCTCCAGCTTCCAGAGAGCTTTCCAGTCAAAAAGCCATGGACATGGCCCACAAATGCCTGCATCCCACTTGGTCACTGTCAAAGAGGTGACAAGAGGCTGCAGCATTCATCCCCTGAGGCTGTGAGCTTCCAGGTCCTGCTTCCCAGCCAGGAACCTGGGTTTGGGATGGGAGAGCATGCTTTGGAAAGATAATCATCACTTTTGATAGCAGAAAGCAGTACTGGGATGGAAAAAACAACCTCAAAAGGCAAAGACTGGACAGGGCTTTAAGGACCACTCATCCAGGCAGTGATGGATGCCAGGTCAGCACAGGCTGCTGGGCTACAGAGCACCAGCCCTAGTGCTAACAGCTGGAGCCAGGGTTTAAAACATGCTGGTGAGCACAGAGGTGCACATCTGGCACCCACAGACCCACCTGCAGTGCCCATTCCTGCATCACCCAGACCCTGGCTGGGACGCATCACTATTGGTGCTGTCCTCCACTATGCATCATCTCAAGAGCAGCCCCACACATTACCGGAATCCCAGGTGGGTTTGCACCCCAAGGTTAGGGAAAGCATCACTGGACTCAGGGAGAAGCTGCTCTCAAACAGCGGGATAAGGCTGCAAACTACCCCAAGAGCCTTACAGCCCCACACTCTGCGAGGGAGGCTGGAAGAGGGAAGCAATGGGATTGAAACCCCCCATACAACCACCCCAAAAAGGGGAAACAGCATCTGATGGGTCTTTACCTGCAGCATCTCCGAGTCCCTTGCTGCTTTCAGCAATAGGAAACATCCAGGAAGGGACCCGGCTCCATTATCCAAACCCACGAGCTGCAGAGCTGCCAGTAATTAGTGATGGGGAGAGTGCAGCTATTCCGAGGGAGAAGAAAACCACCGGAGAGCCGGCCTCACCGTGCAGATGGTGTATTTTTAGGTTCCTCTGCCTGGGAAAAGCCTCGGCAACAATGAGGAAAGCCTGGTGGTGGGCCGAGTTAGAGCTGCGCTCTATATGCAATCCTCTGCAACAGGGCTAAACTTTAACTCCTTCCTTCATCACACAGTCACTAAAATCCCTCTGGCTGCAGAATTGCCCTAGCAAGTGAGTTAAATCCTTACCAATCTTATCCCTGTTCTGAACCGCACCCTGATGAAATCAATGGGAAGCTCTGGAGCTGCCCTGCTCCAATCTCCATTGTTATCATCTCCATCAGGAGTATCTTCAGCATACCCCAGGCTCCTGCCATCCCCCCCCAGGGCTGAGGACCCCATCCACTGCAGCACAGCAGCTCCCACTCCTGCCATGCAAGGCTCTTTTGGGCAAGGAATCCAACCTTTTCTGTCTTGAGAAACAAGACAAGGAGAAGCAGCCACCTACTGCCCAAGGGGTTCAAGCAGCAGCTTGACCCTCAGCAAAAACAGGGCATAAAAGAACAAGGAACAAGGAAATTAAATAGCATTTCTCGAGCACACAATTCCCCTTCTCCGGTCCTCCAGGAGATGTCACATCATGCCAAGGAGAACAGCTTTGGAGCCACCGATGCACAGCCCATGGGTGACCATCCATCCACACAGGACATAGGTTGCTGCCTCCCCATCCTGCTCCTGGAAGGCTGTCCATCAGGGTACATCTCCACACCCCAAACCCCTCTGCGCCTCTCAGCACACCAAGACCCTCACCCATGGGGCCAGGATCCCAGCTATGGGGCTGTCTTCCCACTGCCAGCACCCAGGCCAGCTCGAGGCTTTGACCCCAGACTGATGTGGGTATTGCAACCTCAACCATCACCATTTAACATCGTTTTATCCCCAGCTTTGGAGCAAAGAAGCCCAGATCACATCCCCTGAAGGTCACCTTCCAGCTTGGCTTTGCCACAGACCCTGGTTCTCCCACCCCATCAGCCCATTGCCCTATATAAACATCCCAAAAATGCATCCCTGCTGGCAGAGGTCACCTCATCCAACTGGACCTGCAGAGATCCAGCAGCTCACCCAGCACCCAGCTCTCCCAAGAGCCAACAGGGAAGTCCAACTGGAGCTCCTCTGCCTTTGCGCTCCCCCCACATCCCAGAGGGAATCCAGGAGCTCCCAGGGAGTGCTGCTGCAGGGGGATTCCTGCTGGACCCACTCTGCCCCCAGCAAAGGGAGGTGGCTCTGGGCTGGTTTGATCCTGGCTGAGCAATTCCCATGCTCCCGCGGCCCCATGCTGACACCAGCGCTCGTGCCATCACGTGCTGAGCCGCTGCTGGAGTCAGGACTGAATAGAACAGACCACAAAGCTTCTCCAAACAAGGTCTCCCCGGATAAACCCCAAGCCATGTCCTGCTTTTCCTTCCCCCAAACCTCCGTTGCTTCCCTCTTTGCTGTCCCCAGCACCGCAGCTGGAATAGGCTCAGCTTCCTCTGTGGAAGTCCCGGCTTTATTTGCCCAAGGTGGAGGTGACCCAGGAGCAGGGTGACAGCCAGAGAGGCACCAAAGGCTCACTCAGCAGTGGGACGGGCACAGGGGGAAGGGGAAGGACCCAAAAGCTTCCCCACAGCAACAGCACCAAGGGGAAACTGCTCCTAGAGGACACCAGGAGCTTCATCTGCAGCACAGCGGGTGCAGGGCATCCGGTCAAACCAGATTCCAGGTAGAGGAGAGAGTGGAGCAAGGCTGCTTCTATCCCTGCACATCCTAGGTGCAGCCCTGGGGGGGCACAAAGGGCAGAGACCCCCAACCCAATCGATGCAATGGGGCTGCTCATTCACCGCACAGCCAAAAGCAGGTGTCTGCCTGCCTGCACCTCTGCCAGAGCAGCCCACATGACCCCATGGATGGTGGCTGCAGCGAGTGCCATCACCCCGCAGAGAGCCAGGAAAGCCCAGACACATCCCACCCGGAGCCCTGGTGCAAGCCAACACATGCCCCTGGCACGGCACATCCCTCCCTCCCGCCTCTCCCCATGCAGGCACGAGGCTGTGCCGAGCAGGACCTCTCGGCGTGTGCCGCATCCCCACGGGCACCGCTGCCGTGCCGGTAATGGGGAATAGCCACGGGTGGAAGCCGGGACCGCCTGCGGCGTCACGGGCTCGGCTCCCTTCGGAAGCGGCGCTGCCTTCCTGCCTCCCTCCTCCCCCATTGCTTCTCGATGACATCAGCCTGAAAAACAGGTTCCCGACTTCAGAAGGGCTCATCGGGCCAACTGTGGTCCCGCTCAGATGCCAGGATTCCATGTCCTCCCCCTTGATTCCAGGGAGGATGTCGCCATCCAGGAGCCAGAGCCGGAGATAAGCGGGCGGGCAGGGACCCTGATGGCATTGCCAGCACTTCTAGGAATAAAAGCCACGGGGGAGATGGGGGTGGAGGGAGCACGGTGCTGGGGAATGGATGTTAAATACCTCACAGGCTCACGGCCCAGCAATGCCACTGCTCCGGTACCAGGCACACAACCCAGGGCAAACCCCAACACTCACCCCCCCCCCCCCGAGACCACCACCGCATCCTCAAGCTGGCCATAGGACTTCCCACCACCCAGCAAAGCATCACGAGGGCCACAAGCCTGGCCATGGACCAGCGCTGCAGCACATCCTGCCCACGGGCCAAGCCCCAGGGCTATTTATAAACCGCTCCTAAAATATTCCTGGGTTTTCCTGTTCCCCTGCCGAAGCTCCGGGTCTGCACAGGAAAGCGCAGAGCAAACAGCTCGCTGCCATCACAATTACCTGCGATGTTATCGGCAGCTCCAACTCAGCATCTGCAGGAGGAAACGTGGTTTTCACATCGGTGTCATTCCAAACACGAGCCCAGCCTTCCTGCCAGCATGCCCAAAGGGGTCAGAACCCGCTGGCACTGACACAACAGCTCCTGGATATGGAGAGCTACATCATGCAGGATATGACCCCCCCCCACCTCAACACAAGCACCGATGGGAATCTGCCTCTCCTCTCACTAGGGATTTACTTCTGCAAGAGGCTGAATGCTTTGACACACAAGCAGTCGCTTCACTGAGCATATAAAAGGACTTCCAGGGTTCCTACAACATTGGGATTTGCCTAGAGGAGGGTAGCACCAGTTGTGTTCGGTGCCTTGGAAAGGATCGGGCCCCGGACACAATCAGCACTAACCCAGTGCATTCCAGGATGATGAGCATCCCATCCAGCTTCCTGATAACGATGGGAAACCAGCCCTGCTCCCAACCCCTCACGCACCGGACCACAGCTCTGCTCCAGAACTCCCCGGAAAACACAAATCACTCAGCATTTATCAGTTCAAAACAGCCGTGCAATTAGCAAGGGTTCTTTTTCCCTTCCCTCCAATATAATTATATACATTTTAATGCAATTCCCACCCCTGTATTTTGTACATTAACAGTAGGGAAGTGAGAGGCTTGATTTTCCTTGGCTTCTCCTTTCTGAAAATAATAGTGTGTTGCAAAACAGCTCCAACAGAAGGGTTTATCTTCACCAAAGAGGGGAACAGATGGAAAACAGGAAGGGAAAGGAGGGATCTCCCGAAGGGAAAGCAGGGATTACAGTGCCTCTGCACGCTGCCCTCACCCTACACATACAGATACCTGGAAACCATGCCCGACAGCAGGGGCAGGACTCGGAATCAGCCTCAGGCTCTGTCCTCCAGTGATGGAAAGGGAAACCAAATGAGATGGTCACCAGTTACTCACCCCCCGAAGCCGGGGTCATTAGCTGGATTAAAGTTCCCGATAGCAAAGTGCAATTGGATTACTGCTGCTCCTGGCTCTCCGTGCCAAGTCGGTCAGTGCATTGCGGGTTGTTGGACATAGGGAGGTGGGTGCTGAGCCCCAGGGCTGATCCACAGGCTATGAAGGAGGAGAGATGGGGAGGAGACCCCATCACCAATGTGTCCCCAGTGCCACGCAGCCCATTCTCAGCACCAGCCATGCTCTGAGCTCTCACCCTGGCACTTTCTCCAGTGAAATCCCTACAAGCTCAGCTCAAGGAGCAAAGAGGATATCCTGCCAGGGCTCGCACCAGGCACCGCATTGACCCCGATAACAAATCTCCATGGATCAGGCAGCTCACAAGACACAGCACCCATGGGGCAGAGCCAGACTCAGCCCCCATCAGCACCAAGCCATCCCACACCTTAGGGACAGACTGGTCACCTAAAACAGCCCACCTTGTGCCATGCGAGGAGGCTTCAGCAGAGCACAAAGAGCAAAAGTGCTGGTGCAGTATGAGCCCCAGGGTTTAGACACCAAGTTCTCCTCCAGACACAAACATCCCAGCCCACCAGCAACAAGAAGGAGTTCTGCCAAGCCTCAGCTAAAGGGAAAATAAACTCAAATGTTTTTAATTCAGGGGTTTAAGCGGTGGTTTCCGCATGGAACAAGGGCTGGAAGCAGCCACGGGTGCAGGATGCTCAGGGAAGCAAGGCAAAGCAGGACATTGCTCCAACAAGCCATGCATTTTGGGGAGGCAAACCATGTCTGCCCATCCCTGGTGTGGAAGCCATCAGATTTCTTTATGTATTGGTTGGAGCTTTTCTCCTCCATGGATGCACAAGCACTTGCTCAAACATGGCTTCCAACACAGCTGGAGGACCGTACTGGGGTATCTACATGGCTTCCATGCTGCATCCTGGCCTGGACCAAGAGGTTGTGGTCAGACTGTGTTGGAGCCCTTGCATTTTCACCACACAACCATCTGGCTGTAGAGGGATGCTCCCCATAGCACTGCCTAGAACATGTCATGGGCTGCAGCCAGGGGAGCAGCTGCTTGTGTCCAGCCTGAAGCCAAACCAGCCGCCCCAACACTGGATGGTGGTAAATGCTCACTCCTGCTCATTTCACATGGAGCCACTTGCTGGTAACAGGGGTCCCAGGCCAAATCCAGGAGAGGTACAGGATCATGGGCCATGCTGAACCCAGCTCCCCATCACTTGTGATTCCCAGCCCCACACATATGGCACATCACCAAGCCATTCACCAGTCAAATACTGAATGGGAGCCCTCTGCCCATTGGTTTCTTCATAGTCTCTAATGACACAGTTTGGACGAGACATCAATGAGTCACAGAGAGCAGGAACCGAAGGTCTCCATACAGAAATCACACCAGGCAAGAACAACACCAAACCTGAGCCTGCAGGCAGCAAGGACGGCACGTGGGCATTAGGGTGACCTATGCCCACCTCCCCATGACTGCACAGAGGAGTGAGCATCACCTCCACCACCTTGGCTCTCCCAAGATCCACCTCCCTTCTATTGTGCCAGGGGTGCCAAAAACCACGATGGACACTTCACAAGCCACAGCACCAAAGAGAAAGCCATTGCAATGGGCCCAGCGATGCTCCCAGCAAGGCTCCCCATGTTTGCAGGGAGCCGGCACCAGGCATTCCCGCTCCAATATTCCCACCTCAGGACCAAACCCAGCTCGTGGCAGTGGTCAGCGGTACAGCCAGGAGCAGGGGCAGGCACAACAAAGGCCCTGACCATTGCTCAGCCTGGAGAATAAACACGCACGAGTTTCCATCATTAACCCCGATCCCAAAACCCGGATCCTTCCCTTTCCTTAAGCACGGTAAAAGCACCGAAACCAAGGGCCTGGCGTGACACCGACCCCGGGAGCGGGGCCGGGGCTGCGGAGGAGCGGAGCCAGCCCCGCCAGCGCGCACCAGCGCCGCTGCATCTCCCGCTGCCATTCCAGCTCCGGCCAAACGGCGCTGGGCTGGAGCCGAGTCGAGAGGAGTTTGTTTGTCTCTGGCTCTGCCTCGCACGGAGCAGGGCTTTGTGCACCGAGGATCTTCCCCTCGGCTCCGTGCGCAGCCCCGGTGCACGCCTCCGCTCCGCAACCGATCCGATGCTTCCATTAGAGGAGAAATAAGCCAAGAGGGGAGGGGGAAAAACCCCTCTCACCGGTGCCGCTGGCACCGCAGCTTCCATCGTGAGGGCACCATCTGCAGCAAGCCCCAGGAGCGGGAGGCAGCCCCTCGGGAAGCGGCGCATCCAGGCTCCCGGAGGAGCGGCACCGGCTCGCACGCCCCGTGGGGTGTTCTGAATGCAAACTTCCTCACCAGCCTTCCCTCCCGGCCCCGTGCTGCCGCACCGCTGCCAGCGCCGGCATCCACCGGCACCCGCAGCCTGCACCTTCCCCTCGCTCCACAAACCATCCGCGCATCCCTGCCCCACTCCTCCTCCTCGGCTCCTCCAACCTTTCCACCCCGTTTGGTCACCGATGTCTCGAAAGAGAGACCTCGAGTCACTCATTTTACCCACAGAGTACATACAAAAGACCCTGAGATTGTTCAGGAAGCAATTAGCCGCCGTTCAGAGGAAAACGGTGTTTTTAAATGGATAACCTTTGGTGCAGGCAGGAGCCTCGGCTCCTCTCTTTGCTTCCCCCACCTCTCCCATTCTTCGCAGCCGCACACAAAAGACAATAATAGAATAAAACCCCATAAAGAAATCCAGCGAAAGGCAGGCGATTGCCCCCGGCACAGCCCTCGCTCAGCAAACAGGGATCCTCTCCCAGCCGCAGCAGCGGCAGCTCGGGAAGGCAGCTCCTCTGCCCAACTTTTCTCCCCTCCGTGTCCCAGAGCAGACGAGAAGGATCATGAATATCCATCCATCCCCCCCGCCGCCGTTAGCAGGTTTCTGCTTTTGTTTTGTCCTCCCCAAAGCAGGAGGAAGGGGGGAGCGAACAAGTGAGGTTAATGCCTGTCTTTTCTCTCCCATCCATCTCCGCCTTAACCAGTGACCTCCGTGTTAAGCCCTGTTTACACCCCGGCCCCATCCCCTGGCTCCCCCAGGCAGGGGCAGAAGGCACAATTTCCCTTCAAGGAAGGCAAGGGAAAAGAAGGGGTTTCGGGATTTATCTCGGCACGCCACAGAGATGTGCTTTTACAGATCCCTCCCCGCTCGCACGCCGGAGCTGCCGTGTGCGTTTGCAGGGCAGAAATGGGAAAGGGAGAGGGGAAAGGGACACTGAATGTGCACCCAGCTTCATTTCCCACCTTCCCCGTCGATACCGGAGCTGGCACCGGAGCACAGCCCCGCAGCCTCGCTGCGAGAGGTGCCCGATCACAACAGCCGCGATAAGCACGGAGGCGATGGCAGCCGCCCCGCACAGCGCCTGCCTCTCCGGGCGAGCACGACCCAGTCCCCCCGCAGCCACACCGCATCGCTCCGCCGGCTGCGCTGGGGGGGGGGGGGGAACGGCGGCTCTGCGGGTGTCGGGGCGAGGAGCCCAGCCCGGTGCCGCGCCCCGACGGGATGCGGGGATGGCAGCGGGGATGGAGGCACAGCAGCGCGGATATGGGGCAGGGCGGGTGCGGGGACCCGGAGCCCCGTCAGGGCTGCGCCCCGCTCACGCCTCCAGCGCTACCGGACTCGGGTGGGTCCCCGCGGTGCGGCACCGAGGAAGCAAACCCCGGCGCTGCCCCGGGCGGCTCCGGCCCCCACCTGCCCGGAGCCCGGAGCCCCGACGGCAGCCGCGTGCGGGGGTAACGCCACGGGCTCGGTCCCCGCCGCGGTTTTTGTCCCCACAGCGGGAGGCGGCTCCCGCGGCCGCGCTCCCGGAGCCGCGGGCGCAATGCGGGGCTGGCCCCGGGCGGCAGCAGCGCGGCCCCGACCCGGCCCAGCCCGGCGGCCGCGGCCCCTCCGCGCACACACACACACACACACACCCCTCCTCCTCCTCCTCCTCCTCTCGCTGCCCTGCCCGGGCCGGCCCCGCTTCTCCTCCGCCGCCTGATTTTTGGGTGAAAACCACGAAGAAACGGGCGCATTTTTATCCAACCGAAGGGAAAGGCGCGCGGAGCAAAGTTCCACCCCGGTTACTCACGGCTCCGCTCCCCGCTCGCCTCCGCCGTGCCAGCCATAATCGCATTCCACACCGCGCCGCCCGCCGGGGCCCCTCCGCCGCCGCCTCCTCCTCCCGCTGCCGCCGCTGCTGCTCCTCGTCTTCTTCCTCCTCCTCCTCCTCCTCCTCCTCCTCCTCCTCCCTCCGCCGCCTCCTCGCTCCCGCCGCCGCCGCCGCTGTCCCGCATGAATGGGACGGCGGCGCGAGACCCCCGCCGGAACGCCGCCCGCCTCAGCGCGCGCCCCCGCCGCCCCAGCGCGCGCGCACGCACGCACTCGCGCACGGCGCCCCGCACGCGGGCGCGCGCACGAGGGAGGGACGGGGGGGGGAGAGAGAGCGCGCGCCGCCGCCTCCAGGGGGCGCCAGAAAGGAGAAGTGGGCGGAGCCTTCAACCCCTCCCCTTGTCCCGCCTTAAAAGGGCGATGCCGCCTTAAAGGGGGAAGCTTTAAAGCGGCCGCACCGAACGATCCCCGCAGCACCCCCTGCAACGCGAAGGGGCTGTGGGGCAGAGCCGTGGGGCAGGGACCCACCAGGGAGAGGAACAGAGGGGAGGGTCCTCTCTGTCCCCGCGGCAGGGCTGCGCTCCCCAGGGATGTCTGCTCAGCATCACCCCAATGGCACCGCATCCGCTTCAATGAAATAGGGGGAACGTAATAAAATCCATTAGGAAACGATCAGTTGGGGGCTGAGATGCTGGCTCTTTAAGCACGCTCGGTGCCAGCCACTTGTGTCACCTTCATCCACCACCCCTAAACCCTCTCCCGTGCTTCTCCCTCTTCCCATGCAGGCCTTGGATGCTCCCTGCCTGCCCCAGCACAGCACAGCCCAGGGGAAGGGTCCTGCCTGTTTGTGATGCGCCATCACCTCTCAGTTGGGAAGGGACCTTTGCAAGGACCTACAGAAACAAATCCAGAGTTTACAACTGGGACCTCCATGGGTTTCATGAGGGATTTGGGGATGAAAACGGAAAGAGCGGCTCTATCCCGACCTGTCCACCAGGTGATGGAGCTGCAGGTCCTTTGGGAGACGATATAGGAGAGCAGGAGGCTCCTGGTGAATGAAGAATCAAAGTGGCCCTTGGAGGCTCCAGCAGGGGTAGGAGGGAGGATGGAGGGGGGAAAGAGGTGCTGTGGCCGAGTACAACAGCAGAGATGCTCTTTCCCTCCAGCACCTCAAAGCTCACACCTTGTGCAAAGCCCACCTGAGAGCAAAGCTGGGATCCCTGTGCCTGGGATAACAGGGTCCATCCCACATAAACAGGGATTTCTCCTCTATTGTCCCCCCTCTCTGCCCTCCCCAGCATCCATCTCCGGGAGGAGCCGGGAGCAGGCACATCCCATGGGATGCAGTGTCGGAGCTGCCGCTCTCCCACCTCTTGTTTGTGCACAGACACACATGGGGCCAGACTTAAAAGCTTTCGAGACAGAGGGGAAGAGAAGAAAGCAGCGAGCTCTGCCAGGGTTTGGATCGCTTCCCTCCATTGAAAGAAACCCTTCAGTTTCCCCTCACTCCCTGCTTCCAAGAGAGTGAATTCAGTGAATTCCCTTCACATTGAATCCTTGTCAGATACCCACATCCAAGGAGGCAGCAGCTCCTTTCTCTCAGGGGAGTTACCAGGGGAGCAAAACCTCTTACACCTATAAAGAAGGAAGAGATCTTCAATCTCCCACCACCACTTTCAAACCTGCTTTGTCCCAGTAAGGACACATCGGTCCCATGGCTTCCATTTCCTAGGCAAGGGGAAAGGGATGAATCCTTCCTCCCAGCTTTGTCCATAGGAAGGAGACTGGAGTGGGGTGGTTTTGCTGAAGGATGGATTATCACCATCCATGGGAATGAGGGAAATGAAGGTGATGGAGTGAGCAAAGGGCAGGTGCCCCGGCTGTGGATGCATCACCAGCCCCTTTGTGAGCCACCAAGAGGCGTCCAGCCCCAAGAGAGGGGAATGAGACAGCAAGAAATCCGAAGCATCCCCTGTGCCCGGAGCACAGCACAGGGCCAGGGAGCGACCTGAAAGGGGATTGTCCTAGGTGGGAATCATCTATCCCTCATGGGAAGCAGCCCCATGCCCGCAGTGTCCCGCAGATCTCATGGCGCTGGTCCGATGTCTCACCCATGCCCATGCCCGCGGGCACTGGGACACGCTTGTCACTCCCATGTCTGCCCCCAGGCTCTGGGCACCTCACCCCTGCAGAGACCCCCTCGTTATGTCAGGAATGGGGCCCTTTTATCCCTCCTCCCATGGGGCTGCAATGGCTCCGTTCATCCCTGCGCATCCTCATCCGCCCTTCGTTCCGTGCCCCGAGGGCAGCGCCGTGAATGGCACCTCAAAAGCTCCGCGCTCAGCGGGGGGCTGGAGGAGGCAGAGGATGGGGCTGGTGGCAGCTGGACCCAAAGCTCATAGGCTAAAAGCTGACTCAGCACTTCCCCCCCCCAAATCCCATAGAGAGGGCTCTAAAAGCAGCCTGGCATCTCCTTTGTTAAGAAAGAACCTCACTGGGAGAGGATCAGGTGGCTGGAGAGAGCCTGCAGAGATTGGAAGCTCTTCTGCTCCACTCACTGGTTAACCCAGCCCGGGTGCTGAGGCACTGAAAGGAATCCGGTAAATCCATGGTTTTCCAACTGTTTGTAAGGTTTTGGCTGCTAAAAATTCCTGCTAAGAGGCAGAGCCCTGCACGGGGCACCCGGGTCCTCAGCAGGAGCCACCCCCCTTGCTCATCACCCAAAATGAACCCCCCCGGACCAGAAGCCATGGTTTGAACCTCCTGTGCTGAGCAGTGATGTGCAGGGATGAGATGAACCCAGCGCCCTCATCCAGGGGCCTTTTGGGATGTGAAACCTGTAGAGAGCAACCTGCACCCCAAAACGTGGAATTTGGGGACCCTCACACCCAAACTCTGCCACTCAACTGATCCCATGGGATTCTCCAAGGGTTCCTGGACTCCAGGAGGGGATCAGCTCTGCCCAGTGTCACCAATGGGGTCTCTTTCCCTCCTCCCATCCCCAGCAATGTGTTTTCCAACCAGGCCCCGGAACAGACGGGCTGGGGAGGCAGCGCTGGGTCCATCTGAGGGGTTGTCAAAGTTTTCCAGGAGGTGTCAGCAGCTCTTTAAGCTTCTTGACAGCCGGGATAACAACCGGTGCCTGCGGAGCCCCGGGGCTCCGAGGTGGAATTCAAACAGGGAACGCATTGGGCTATTTTTCCTGCTTGTGTTCCTGGAACGGGGAATTCAAGGCCCCAGTGAGCAGGCAGCAGCGTTTGAATTACAGCAAGAACCTGCCCCCAGCCAGGGCAAATGGTCTGCAGGCAAAGCAAGGCTGCCGGGAAGGGGATTGGGAAGAAGGGGTACGGGAGCATCCTTGTGTCCACAGCCTGACACACCAGCAGCAATGCACCCTTTGGTTGGGGGGCTGGGACTGTAGGAGGTGCTCTGGGGGCTTGGAGCCTGTGGCAGGGGTTGGAAGTGGATGAGCTTTAAGGTCCCTTCCAACACAAACCCGGCTGGGATTCCATGACCCTGCCAGGCCTGGAGCAGGAGGTCTGGGACACGCAGCTGCAATGGGAGAGCACAAACACCCTATGGGACACCTCGCGCTGCTCTTCAAGCTGATCCCATCTCCCTAAAGCCCTCCCTGCCCCGTCGGCTCCATCCGGCAGCCACAGCCGTGCGTACACCAGCGCTTCCCGATGGGCAGGGACGTCCTGCAGAGATCCCCCCTGGCCATACCTGCTCCTGCTGAGCTCCTTCCCGGCTCCATCCCTGCCCTGTGACTCACAGCATCGCTTAATGAGCAGGAAGCTGATGCAGGCACCTGACAGCTCCTCTGAGAAACCAGCGTTTCATGTTGGCTGCCCCGGGGCTGCTCGGCAGGAGCGGCTCCTCTCCATATTGATATCCCTTCATCCAGGCCGTCACGCTGCCAGCTCATCCCTCCCAGGCCTCACAGTGCCAGGGAAAGCAGCTCCCGGAGCCTGATCCCACCTCTGCAGCCGCTCAGGAGTCCGGGACCGCTTTGTGGGGTCCCCCTGAGGAAATCAGGCAGCTCCCGGTGAGCCAAACCCCAGCATCCCCACACAGAGGGCATCGAACACAGGCTTCAAATCAGGGCAGCTTTAAAGGTGGGAATGAAAGTCACTGTCTGAGCCCCCAGGTCCATGGGCTCTGCCACCATGGATATGGTATCACCACCCCACCGGGACCCCCGGATGCAGCTGCTGTGATTTATTACAGGGGGTAGAAGGCTGTGGTGCCATCACCAGCATGTTTAGTGCCTTGGATGCTGGGCTGGGTGTGCAGGGGGTTACCTGGGGTGGGCTGAGGTTTGAGCCAGTCCTGCAGAGGAAAAGGCAGCACAGGCTGTTCTGATGGTTTGTGGGATAAAGGGATCAATGCAAAAGGAGTTAACTCAGAAGCCTAATAGTTGAGGGCTGAATAGCAACCTGAGGTCAGGTTGGCAGAGCATCCCCTCTGTGTCCTTCAGAGCACCCTTCATCCGTCTCCATCACCAAGTGCCCCTCTGCTGCTTGCTCCCTCCTCCTCAAGCCCTCCTTCACCAGCGCCAGCTGAGGACCACTCTCACATCCACCTCTTCCCTCGCCATCAGGGTGACATGTGTCATCATCCATTCCCAAAGGCTTCCTGCTCCTCCACCAGCGCCAGGAGGGGAGATGCTGTGCTCAGCGAAGGACAAGCAGAGGGTGCAGTGGTCTGAGAGCATCCCCCTCCCATTACGTGCATGGGGAGAAGATGGAAAATGAGCCACTTAAGACCCGATGATGCATCAACAAAACCAAACCCAGGCTATGTGCACCAGGCTACATATACCCAGGTAACACCCCTGCTCCTTTTCACATCAGTGGAAAGATCAACACCAAACCCTTTGGTGGCTCAGAAATCCATCTCCATCACATGGAACAAGTGGCTGGCCACGAGACACCCCAGGGTCCCTTCCCTTTCTCCAGTACCCATGTAAAATTAACGTGGACAAGGCAGAAGCTGCTGTAAATAATGCATCCGTGGTGCATGACACGGCTTCGGGAGCACATTCCCATTGTCTGCTCTCGCTTACGGAAACCCAGCCCTGCCTGTGTCATTAAAAATGCATCCTGGGTTCAGCTCATCCTGCTCGGCGGCTGTGCTCCTGTCTCCTGCTCTGGTCAGTCCCATGCAGCCCCATGCTGCCATGAGCCAGGACCATCCACACATCAGCACTGGGTGCTCTCCATCCCTGTGCTCCTCTCTGCTAGACCCCACAGCATCCTCTGCACTTATAAAGGATGCTGATGGGAATTGCTAAGCCCCAGCAGCCGATAGCATCATCTCCCCATCCTATTGAATTCTCCCTAGTTCCCTCTGTCCGGCCTTCATCCTTCCCTTGTTCACATCCTGCATCTCCAACCCACTCTCAGCCTGCTGTTGGCTGGGTGTTAACAGTCATTGGGAGCTAAGCTGGGATTCCCTATGGCATCCTGCGCCTGGCTGGATAGCAGTGAGGCAACCATGGGCTGAGGCATCCTGTTTGCTCTGCATCTTCACTGCATCTTCACTCTGCAGTGCCCAAGGCTGGCATCCCGCACAGCTCCTGGCAGGCACTGCAGGGAGCTGAATTCACGCTTGGTGGCTGGGGGTGAGGAGGAGAGGCCCTATTCAGTGCTCCCATTCCTTCCCCAGGCCATGACCAGTGCATCTGCACCCATCCCTGCAAGGATGGATGGGTGCTCCCATCCCGACCGGTGGCAGAGCCATCAGACCACGCTCAGCCTATCCCTGCCTGTTGACTGACCACAAGCACTTGAGACCACAGCAAAGCCTGGACCAGAGCATCACCCACAGCGTAGAACATTCATCCCTCTGCTCACTGCATCCGCCTCCTTGGAAAGTGCTGAGCCACCAGATGGAGGGAAACTGTGGGATGGGATGGGATGAGCTCCAGCATCACTCGGACACACGGACACCAACCCACAGCCCTGCGCCCACCCTGGAAGCTGCCTGGATCCTCCACATTCCCCCTCACCGCAGGAGCTCCTGGGAGATAACACATGCCTGCGACATTAGCAATTAAGGAACATTAATTATAATAATAATAATTATCACAAAATAGCATTTTTATGGCACAATATTATGCTGAAGGATTTACAACATACTGAATCATGAAGTTCGTAATTAAAGTTATTTTAGTTTCTAATTTCACTTTAATTCTATTCCAATAAAAGATGTGATAAATATACCTTCACAAAAAATGCAGGAACCACATTACTTAAGTCAATTTCCCTGCATAGGGATGTTCTGTTGCAGCACAGGGATCCCTCCAGGAGCATCACAAACCTCAGCGAGGAAGCAGTGTCCGGCCTTGTGAGATTCCAAGCTCCGGGCAGCAGGATGATCGCATCCTGAAGGCATCCACAGCCTCTTGGCTTCAGCTCCTTGGCCATGAGCCCTCCTGAGACGGTTCTGGAGGTCACCATGGTCCTGCTGCTGGTGGGATGGGAGGAAGAGGAGAGCCTGGTATCCATGAGGCAGTTTCCCAGGAAGAGCCGAGCTGGGTTTATTCTCATCCTGGCATCACCACAATGGGTGTAATGCCGCCTGGATGGAGCAGGGATGTTTCCCTCTGGATTAGACTCCAGTCCATGCACCCCTAACAGTGCACACTTGAGAATGCAGAGAAAAGACCCAAATCCCAGTATTCCCAGGATACTGGGATACTTCCTCTCCTCCAACTTCTTTTCCATGAGAAAACGATTGACTTATTCCCTGTGAGGGTGCTGAGGCGCTGGCACAGGGTGCCCGGAGAAGCTGCAGCTGCCCAATCCCTGGCAGTGTTCAAGGCCAGGTTGGACACAGGGAATGCAGAGGAATCCTGGCTGGAGCAGCATCCCCCCCACACCACGAGGGATGCAGCATCCCAGAAGGGGTTTGGTACCATGAGCTGGTGGCACAGACAGCACCAAGTCCCCCTCAGCCACACCAAGCACTTCCCGAGGAGCTCCTCTTCCCTGTTCCCCATCCCTGTTTCTACTTCTTACAAACCTATCCAATCTGGAACACCAGGAGTGGTCCTTCCTTCCCATAAGGATGTGCCAGAAATCCTGGGAAGCCTGGCTGCTGGCCTGCCTATGAGGATGCACCTAGGAAGGGGTTCACCATCCTTAGGAAGCGTAAGAAGGTGCCTGCTCCCAGTGCACATCCCGGTGCCCGAAGGGAGAGCTGGAAGCTGGGGAACAAAAGCAACCCCATCCAAAGCCTGTTTATAGGAGAAGTTTAGGGAGTGATGAGTGAAAGACAGCGAATGATGCATCATATGCTCAGTGCCAGGGAGGATGCTCAGAATTAAAGTCCTCAAACATGAAAAGAACCAACATTTAATAAGGCAGTTAATGCATGTCATTGAAATGTCACTTCATTCTTGGAAGTGTATATTTTTTGAGGTTTAATAACCATGTAATTGAGGCATCTTTTCTATAGTTAAACCTTGGCAAATATGTTTTTCATAATTAGCTGGTATTTATTTAACATGCAATAACCATCCCATTACATTTAATGACTTCAATTAATAGGTACAGAGGGGCCTTTTTTAATGTCAATATGTGTCTTAAAGAGGTTCCCGATGCAGGGCCACGAGGAAGCTCAGCTACCTGGAGGTGCCCACCATGTGCCTGGGCTGTGCCATGGGTCCCCACTGCGGGAATAGGGACCAGGGGGGAGCCCCCATCAGGGATGCTGCATGTCCCAGCCAGGATTGGGGTGCACAAGGCATCAGGCACTCCATAGGGATCCCTGCCCATCCATGCTGGCATCTCCTCAGCCCCATCACTGGGAGCAAGGGGTGAGGCTGAAGAGCAGTGAAGAGGAGAGGCTCAGCCCCATGAATTATCAGCAGTAAATGAGCTCCTTTAACAAACCACCCAGTGAGGAGCTATTGACCTGTGTGCAATAAAGCCCAGCAGGGCTCTGTGTGTGCTCTGGGCTATGGAACCCCACATGTAGGGGAGGAACCCCCCATGGTGCACATCAGCTCCACCACCCAGCACCTCCATGGCCCAGGGCAGGGCTTTGCACCTCTTGCACCGCAGAGGCTGTCCCTGTGACCCGAGCGCAGGCAGGACCCCCAGATGAACCCCAGTGCTCCCAGTGCCCCATGGCCACACACCCGTCCCATCTCACACCGGCTGTGGGTACCAGCTCAGGTCACATCCACCTCTCTTGCACACTGGGAGTGCTCACTGCAGCCAGAGCATCCTGGGGAGGCAGCCCCCAGCTCTGCACTGTTTTCCAGCTGTCCTAAGTCAGGACAAGGCTCAAGAGACATTAAATGTCGAAAGCAAGGGCTCATAGGCTGGGTTTGTACCTCTGGATGGGCTGGGTTCACAGCATCCCAGAGTGGTTTACACTCCTTGAGCTCCAACCAGGACACAGAGTGAGGTCCCAGAGTGCTGACAGCCTCCATCAGCATGAACCCTGCCTGTGCTCACCCACCCCATGAGGCAGCAAGACCCAGCAGTGACCAGTGAACCTCATTTCATGGTGGCATCGGTATCAAGGGACCCCACTGGTGCTGTGATGAGGCCACCAAGAGCTGGCCCCATCCCTGCAGGGCTGGACCGGTGGTTTCTGGGGTTGGAGGACCCCCACTGCTGCCTCCTACCTGCACTCACTGGGGTGGCCTGGGTGGGATGGGGAGGAGCCGATGGGGTTATTTAGTGCCCGGACCCAGGCACAGATGCCCGGTGGTGAAGCACCCACCTGGAGCAGGCTCCTGGCTGATGTGGCATCAATTACCCAGGGAATGGGGATGGAGGACAGGCGGCTGCAATGGGTGGCCCCATGCAGGAGCCCAGCACATGCAATTAATCCTCATAAGCAGCCTGATGGGGAGAGGGGCACAGGGGCTGCTCCTGCAGTGGGGTCCCCTCCTCCATGTGTACCCCTCCTTCCCCAGTGTCCTCCTTTCCTTGCTTCCCATCCCACCTCTGTCCCCTGTCCTGCCTCTCCCTTGCTGTCCTGGTTTCCTCCTGCCCCTCTCCATCCTTTCTTCCCACTTCTCCCGCTCCAGAGATGCTCTTCCCATGCCTAAAGCAAGGCTGAGGCTGGTCCCTGCCTGCTGAGCTCAGCTCCTGGTGGGTTCCCAGGATCCCCTATGATGGGGCAGCCACAGGGACTTGGGCATCCCATGCCACAGGATGGGGCTTGGAGCACCCTGCTCCAGTGGAAGGTGTCCCTGCCCATGGCAGGGGCTGGAGCTGGAGGAGCTTTAAGCTCCCTTCCACCCAAACCAGGCTGGGACTCAATGATAAACCCAAGACGTTCTAAGCCACAAGGCCACCGCCAGAGCCCGGACCTGCACTGCTGCACCCCAGCCCATGGGGACACCGGGGACACGAGGCTCTGTGGGCAGGAGCAGAGCAGGGCTCACAGGGACACCTCATCCCCAGCCTGACATCCCTGGAGTGAGCAAATGCCACTGCTCACACAGCAGATGGCAAAGCCTAAGGGAGGGAGGGGAGTGGGGCCCCCATCAGCACCCCCAGCCACCGCCTGAGCTCTGTGCATCCCTCTCAGGGCTGGGAGCCAGCGCTGGGCTCCCAGGCTCTCCCTCCCCAGCTCCAGGCATCCCCATGGACACCCCCCCGGGAGCAAGGGACCAAGCCCGGCCTCCTGTCCGCAGCGCCCGCATCCAGGTCTGTCAGCCACCGCTCCCATAGGATGCATTGGGCTGAACCAAAGCAGGGCCTTGATTTGAAAGGATATAATAACCCTGGAATGAATAAATAAATAAATAAGTGACAAGCCCGAGCACAAATCTGCTTTTAAATTCAAATGTGCAATATGGCCCAGAGCCTTGGAGCCAGAAGGAAACTACAGATCTGGGCAAGGAAACAGGGAATGTTTCACTTCAGCTCTGTCCAAGCCGTCAGGATTTACAAAGCCGTGAGGGAGGTGGGGAGAACAGAGTGTTGCTCCCCATGGAATTCGCCCCCCTGCCCAGGCTGCTATCGCACAACCACAGCATCAACCAGGTTGGAAAAGAGCTTCGAGATCATCCAGTCCAACTGTTCCCAAGCACTGCCAAGGCCACCACGGACACATGGCACTGAGGGCCTCGTGTATGCAGTGTGTGAACACTTCCAGGGATGCTGATTCCCTCACCTCCAGCTCCCACATCCCACATTGGGTCCCCATCATGTCCCACCGGCTCCATGGTGGTACCAAAGTGGGGGGTTGTCCCTGGGGATGCTGTTCAATCCTCCAGTACTCACAGGATTGAGCCATGCAGTGTAGTACCCAGGCAGGACCATGGCACCCAGACCCTGCTCTGGGGACACTCAGGATCACAGCAACATCCATGATGGCAGTGGCTCCATCCTGCTCAGGCTGGATGCTCACATGGAACAGCAATACCATGACCACGGTCCTTATCCTGCCAGGGGGGCTGCAGCCCTCACCCCATCCCAGGACCAGGGATGCTCTCCTGGACCTCGGGCCACCAACCCGGCAGCAGTGACCAATTCCCACCCTTCGGGCCCGTTCCTCAATGAAGGGTTCCCGTGTTCCCACCCCAGGAGCCGGGAGCCGTGCCCGGGATTCACAAGTGATGTGAGTTCAGTCCCGCCTCAGCCGAGCCCCGCTGCTGGGCACAGCCGGTCCTTCATCTCCCCCGCAACCAGCGCTCAGCACCCGGGATGCTCATAGGGATGTGGCCCCCGCCGACGGAGGCTGCAGCATCGCCAGGTCCGGCACCGGCAGCACCGGCGGCACCGGCGGCACCGGCAGCGCAGACCGACAGTGCCACCTTGTGCCGCCTGCCAGAAGGATGCCCGCGGACGGGGGGTCCGGTACAAGGGGGTTCGTCCCGGGGGGTGACAGTGATCCCAGAGCAGGGGGGAGTTCACCAACACCTCCCCCCCCGCCCCGAGGTGTTTTTCCGTCCCCGGGATGCGAGGACAAGGCGGGAGCGCGCACAAGGGGATGCTGCGCCCATGGCCGTGTCCTGAGAGAGGGAGCTGCGGGACCCCGTGTCCCAAACCCTGCCCCGACGATGCTGATGCAAACCGCAGATAGACACGGACCACGCAACTCCAGACATAGCCCAGGGCCATCCCGGGAGGAATCCCCTCGTGCTCTGCACAGGGAGCCTCATGCTGGTGGGGATGGGGAGAGGGTTATCCATGAAAACTGCGGGTCCCCACCGAGCACAGCCCAGCTTCCCCCAAAACATGGGGCAGCACGGCTGGGCATCACAAAGTGGGATGCAGGGATGGCTCCTGTGGGTGTGAAGGCACATGGGAGCCAGCAGGCAGAGCACTGTCACCCCATGCCAGGGCTGCAGAAGCCACTGGCGATGCCAAGACATGTCCCCAGGTCCCTCTGTCACAGGTACATCCTTGCACCATGGAGAGCAGAGGGGGGACCCACAGCCTGAGCACGGGGTGGGGGGGAACCTGCCGCACAAATCACTGCTGGTACCAAATGTCCCTTGTTATCAAGACCGGACGGGTATTCAATTTTCTCTTCAAATGCCTGCCTCTGAAATGGTAATAGAATTTCCAATCTAGGGAAAAAGGGAGGGGAAAAACTGAATACGCGAGGATTAACAATGAGAGAGAGACAAAGGGAGAAATTAGACCCAAAAAATATAGCGGGAGCCTTTGCGGGAATTAATTGAATACAAATATAAAGAGAAAATTAACAGTCTCATGCTTCGGAAGGGGAGAAAAGGGATATTTTCTGAGCTTAATTAACCTTCTTTTGCCAAGCACAATGAGGAAGAAGGGGGAAGGGAGGGAGAGGAGAGCAGACTCCTGCTTGTTTTGCCTTGCAGGGGATGATTGCGGGAAGGGGCCGGGCTTTGCCCACATGGGTTTGGGATGCATGAGTCCAGCTGATGTATGTGTTGGGATTGTGTGTGGACAATAACTCCTGTGTTGGTCCTCATGGGAAGGTACAAGCGGGAGCAAAGGGAGAGCTGGGAAGAGCCGTGGTCTGGGATACCAAGGGATTGAGGAAGGGACAACCCCTCCTGGCAGTGCCATTGGGAGAGCTTCGGGATGCAGCTGGTGGCCGTCAGGGCCGTGAGATGATGATCCCCATTCCCATGCTCCCAAATGTCACGTTTGCAGGTTTGGCACCCGCAGAACTCAGAGGCATCAGTCACGGGGCAGCAGCTTAGGGGTAGGATGGGGCTTGGAGCAAGGGATGGCAGATTAATGGTCTGTCACCTCTGTCCACCCCTGGGAAAAGCAGGGGAGATGGGCAGTGACAGCAGATGAAAAGCCACAGGATAAGGCAAGGAAAGGCAATGACAGTGCTTACATGAACATTTCCATGAGCATTCCACCCTCCATCACTTGTGTGCTTGAGTGGATGATGGAGAAGCCAGGGCCCGTGCTCCTGGAGGAGGATGCAAACAGCAGAGCAGCTTTCCAGGCAGGATAGGCTGGATGATGGAATTTATCATTCCCAGGTAGGAAGGCACAAGCTGAAGACCTGGGTCCATGCTCCATCCCTGGCAGTGTCCAAGGCCAGGCTGGACAGAGTCTTGGGTGACATAGTCTAGTGTGAGGTGTCTGTCAATGGCAGGGGGTTGGAACTGGATGATCCTTGGAACTGGACCTTTCCAACCCAAACCATTCTATGAGTCTATGATTCTGTAATCTCTGCTTGGGTCTGGCCCTGCCAGCACAGCATCACCTGGACACAGCATCACCCGGACACAGCATCACCCGGACACAGCATCATCCAGGACACAGCATTGCTCAGGATACACACAAGATGCTGTGGGGAGCAGAATGGGGTGATCAGTAACTTAACCCCAGCACCAGCAAGGGTTCATTTCCCCAACACAGTTCCTTGTCTGTCCGGGCACAGATTGCAGAATCATTCAAGAGTGTTCAGTGTAAATGAGTGTGGGTATAAGGAGCATTGGAGCTGCGGGCTGGGAGCGTTGCAGTGAAGAGCACAAGGTATATGGCAAATTACGTCCCCAATTGATGCAATTTATAACTTGGGTTACATAAATAAGCTACACAAGGTGCAGAACGGGTGTCAGATTGTGTACTCCATTGTCACAATCAGAGCTCAGCATCAGGTGAGCGCGAGGATTAATCCCGACAGCACCAAGTGTGGGTGCTGCAAAGAAAGAAATAGAAACACCAAACTGTATCTAACTGCTCAAACTAGGATGTTATTGGCACTAATTAAGTGCAACCACTCAATTACTTGTTGATGGGGGAATAAACATGGCAGAGAGATCAGGATCAGTCAGCACAGACATCCATATCGCCTGTGCCGTTCTCCCAAAGTCCATGTCTCATTCCTGGGATAAGGAGTATCTCCATTAACAGCCAAGGGCTACAGAATCATGGATAACTTTGCCACTAAGAAGTTTAGATTAAGGACAACATTACACTACCGACTGACAGCACATGGGACCACAAGTATGGAAAAGCCCATGGATTTAGTGCATAGACTCAGTTGCCATTACTCAGAATCCCGAGTTTTCAGGACTTGAAGGATCCCAGGAAACCAGGACCAAGTTCACCAACCATTTCCCCCAGGTTAACAGCCAAAGGGCCACTTTCAACCATTCCTTTCCCATGAGCACTTCCCTCCACATCCATACTCATACCCCAAGCTCAGCATGGATGAGACAACCCTGGGCCAGGCACAGCCCATATGGATGCACAGGCATCATTAAGGGAATGGTGCTTTTCTTCAGGTAGAGCTTTGATATGACTTGAAAACCTGGGAAGGGTTTGGGGAGGGTGCATGGGGATGCAGAGCAATGGAAGGAAACATCACAGAGCGGTTTATACATCACCTAAAACCTACCTCTGGATGGAGCAGAGGAAGCAAGAAGGGCAGGAGCATTCCCAGGGAGCCCATGGGCACTGTGACAGTGCCAGGGCTGAGCCATACTCCCCACTTCCCTGTCCGCATTCCCAGTGGCTGTTAAAGGCTCCTGCGCTTGAGACCTTCTCACCTTGCCCTCCTCATTGAAACCTCACTTGCTTTCCAGTTGAGGACGGCAGAATCCTGCTCTCCTGAGAGCCGCAGTGATTACATTGCCATATACTCGCTCAGTGCTGCAGGGTCCATGGCAGTGTCAGAGCATCAGCCTCCAGCCCCAGGGGTGATGAAAGCCACCTGGAGCACCAGCCCCTGGAGTACAGTGCATTCAAACCTCCACATTGATGGGGGGTTTTCCCAGAGAGCAGCTCAAGTTTGGACCCCATGACGTGAGCAAGCCCATGGGCAGAAGGATGATGCTATGATGGGCACGTGTCTCATTTCTCTGTGCCATTCTTGGCACTGTTGAAGGGAAGATTTTACCCAGCAGAAGAGCCACATTCTGAAACATCTGCCCTGGACAGAATCAGAGCGGTTTGCACTGGAAAGGACCTTAAAGCTCATCCAGCTCCAACCCCGTGTTGGACATCCCATTCCTACAACCAGGTCTAACCCCAGTCATTGGCTGAAAAGAGCCTTGGAATAGAACTACCTGAGCTCTGCATCAGGCACAAGCACTGAAGAACTCCGAGGAGGACACTGCTTGCTGAACCAGAGCCTGCTGTCTGAGGGTGCTTCCAAGAAAACCAGCTCCGATTCAGCAGCATCATTTCTCTGCTTTATCTGTTTGGTCACAGCCTAAACCGTGCCCCTTCCCTCCAGGCAGCGCAGTTCAATTTTCCTGGCACAGGGAAAGCCAGGAAAACCAGCGGATGGGTGGAACCGGCAGCTGGCACCGGGCTCCCAAGGCTGGGTTTCATTAGGATGGTGGGGAGAGCAGCCATGAAGTGTATTAAATGCATTACTGTGGATATTCCACTTCCTAAACCACCCTCCAGCCTGGGAATGTACGCTTTAGGGTACTAGAAGTCTCTACATGAGCTAATCAGAATGTAGAGACCTTAGAGCAGCTCCCAGTGCCTAAAGAAGCCCATGAGAAAGCTGGAGAGGGCTTTGGACAAGGGCCTGTAGGGACAGGACAAGGGGAATGGCTTTAACCTGCCAGAGGGGAGCTTGGGGTTAGATGCAGATTCTATGATTCTGACTCATTGACCTGGGTACATCATCAGGAGGGTGTGAATGGGTAACTTCCACTTGTAAAGGCAAGGAGACTATCACCAGCTCCCAGCCTCTGACCACTGAGCCTCCAAAGGGCTGCTTTCTCCTAGGGGAGGACGGGAGGTTCCCTGTTTCAGCACCATTTGCTGAGCTGCTCATGGGCTCGGATCAGGTCTATCTGACAACTCTTTGTTTTCCTACACCTTTAGATCAGTTTTGCCTTATTTAGTCCTTGAACTGCTGAGCTTGAACTGATTGCTTTAACAGGCACCAGCTCAGGGATGCTCCCCTAGAAGGAATGGAAAGGGTGTTACTGTCCCCCTCCTGAACATCCCTCCCTATCTACCATCCCCCTGTATCTGTTCCCTGCATGATGGAGCCCATCGCCACAGTGAGTTTGGTTTTCTCCTCTGCGAGTGGGGAGTGCCACTGTAAGTCAGGATTAGCTAAACATAACATTAAAACTAAAGCACGGCTATTAATTTAATGGGCTCCTCATTACAACCATCATAAAACAAGTAAACAGGAACTGTGCCAGGGCCGCGCATCCCGCTCCGAGCGGCGGAACCAAAGGGAGAGGCTGGAATTTTTCCATGTGATGGAGCTGGCTTGTAAAAATTCATCCCTTGCTTCTCCTTCAGTGGCCTTTCAACTGCTGCAGGAGCCTGTGGCTGGTGACTGCAGCAAAGCTGCATGGCTTGCGATGAGGAGGAAGGGAGATGCCAGGCCAGGATTTAGCTTAAATCACATCAGCCAAAATTAAAAGCTTACAAAAGGCAGAGAAATGGCTCTTTATGGGCTGCTGCAATCAAACAGCCTTCACAGCCCCTTTAACCCTTATTTACTTCTCTTTTGCAAGCCTTTGTGTTGGGACTTCTCCCTCTGTTCCTTACCTCCCAGTGCACTAATGGTAACTGCCTCAGGTTGCAATTATTGGACTAAGAGGATCGTCAACAGTGTTGTCCAAACAGAGCATAAGCAGAGGGCAAGAGACACCCCTGTGTTAGGCTTGTTCCAAACATCAGTCAGGTCTTGTGCAGTGCTGGGGATCACAGAACCATCACAGAATGGGTCTTAATGAGGGTGCTGAGGCACTAGCACAGGGTGCCCAGAGAAGCTGTGGCTGCCCCATCCCTGGCAGTGTTCAAGGCCAGGTTGGACACAGGGGCTTGGAGCAGCTGCTCCAGTGGAAGGGGTCCCTGCCCGTGGCACAGGTTGGAACTGGAGGAGCTTTAAGGCCCCTTCAACCCAAACCGGTCTGTGATCCTATAAACCAGGATGCACAGCAGGATTCAATACGAGCCTCCAGGTCCCTTCTGCCCCTTCTCCCACACAACAGCTCCCACAGTAAAGAGCACAGGGCAGCAGGAACCAGACACAAGTACTATTAACACAGCACAAACGAAATGGCTGGGTCAAGCACAAGCCACTCCACTGAGTGTGAGCAGGAAGAATGGCTAATTTAGGCCATTCACAAGGGGAAAGCAGCTCCAGGAGGAGTTCGTTACGTACCCAGAGGGAGCAGTGGTTTCATCTTCAGCTTGGAAACTGAGGTTTGCTGCTCTCGCTGGGCAGAGGACAAAGGAAAGTTCTCTGCCATGCGCTGAGCTCTGTAACAAGGCTGAGAAGAGCACATGGGTCATTAAATACAAGACACACAGACCAGTGGCTGCTCCGTTCACTCCCTTTGGGTTTGCCCCAGGCTGCACAATCGGTGCTCTGCAGTGTAATCACACACCGGAGCAAGAGGTGGAGGAGAGTCCTACACTGTACTGTATCTACACTGCTTCCAGTGCTTGGACTGAGGACCTTAAAGGTCTTTTCCAACCTAAGTGATTCTATGATTCTAACCCCAAAAGACCAAGGCACCAGGCAAAGGGAAGCTGAATGTGGTCCGAGACACATCCAAGGCCGGCAATGGAGTGTTTTAGGGGATCAGTCATAAACAGCTGAACAACAAGCTCCAGACAAACCCTTTAAAGCAGGTTGGAAATGAAAAATAACAACTTGAAGGCCAAATTGAAAGATTCTGCTTGGGAAAAGGCGCACACAGCGGGAGCCCACAGGATTCAGCAGACTATAAAATGGGAAATGAGACTTACTCTTCTCCCCCTACAGCTACACAAACCCCTCCTACACAGATTACAGAGCACTAGGCAATTGCCTTCCTCCTCCAGCCTCTCCTGTTATGGCCAAAGCAGAGCCAGTAGGAGCCTGAATGCAGAGAAGATATTAGATAAAGCATCTTGCAAAGTCAAGTGTGAAATATTAACAACAGGAGGCAATGGGTTGTGTTTTTATGCAAGATCACAAATTTGGTGCTTACGGAGCCGGGGATGCTCTCGCACACTGGAATCTCAAAGTGCTCGTTGAATGTTTCATTTCAAAAGCTGTTGAAGCCTGCTGGAAAGCGTCTATCGGTTCTGTTCTTTGCTGTATCTCCTCTGGCTTTGTTGGTTTTGTTCTTCTCCCTTCCTGCAACACTAAGAAATGAGGCATGAATAAAAAACAAGGCTCTTCCTTCCCTCATCTGGGCAGGTTTAGAACAATTCACATCATAAAGCAGGTGCTCTGCAAGCCTGAGTTTTCACGTGAAGTAACTACAGTTGTGCGCGTTGCAGATGCATCTGTACACACCATGACCCTATTTGCACACAGAGCTGCAATAAATGGGCAGGCAAAATGGACAGGCAATATTCATCTGGATGGAGCACCCATTAGGTAGGGTTGGTTTGAGTAGGTGAGACTGGTCAGGGGTATTTCCAGACACAAAAAAGCTCCTTTTTATCCAGCACATGTAGCCCAGGGAGCAGCACGGCTGCCCCTGCCCTACCTCAAACTTGCCTCCAATTCAGCTCCTACAATAGATGCAGACCTTGTTTATCCCGCTGTCCCAGTTGCCCGTTAATGACAACTGTGCCAGTGGCTGTGTGATGAGGACATCTATTCAGCACTGGACACCAGGCTCCGGGAAGAACAATCTCTGCCACTTCAGAGCGTAACTGACACCTGCTGTCACAATGCTGCCTGAAAAACAAATTCATGCTCCAAATACCCAACAAAGACTCAAGGAGAAACATAAGGAGCGGGAGTGGATGAGGGGATGCAGGGCTGCTGTCTGCTTTGCGAGGGCCCCGGTAGTGCAGGAGCAGTAAAGGGAGAACACTGACTCGAGGAGCTGTGTTACCCCTATGTTATTTACTCAGGCAGCAGCTAAGACCCTGCAAAATGAACTTCATCTTCAGCAGTTTCCCACTGACATCTCTGCTTATCGCATCCTCCCCTTGGCTCCGCTCCCTGAGCTGATGATGAGGGCAAGAGTGCTCCTGGGCGTAAGGAAACACCAAAGGAAAAGCACTGCCTGGAAGGCAGCTGAGACCACGATTCCCATGGACGTGATCACCAAGACTTTCATCACAGAGTGATGAACATCAAACCCAACATGGCTGGATGAAGAAGTGTCCCACTTGCTGGCACAGAATGAACTCATCCTGGGGGGCTGAGCGAGACAAGCCACACTGAAGCATGCTGACATGCAAGAGGTGTATTTTCAGCTAATAACCACTCATCTGGAGGTACTGGATGGCCTCAGAGAGCCTCTTTGTCCTTGTTGAGCTGCAGGACACCCATAAAGCACCTGGGCAGCATTAGCTGGAGATGTTACATTGATGATTTCAGGGCTGATTTTCCCTCCCCCTCCCCTCTGTCAATGGAGTTCACTGTGTGAATGATGACATCTGTTTATGTTCCACAGACACCTGCGTGTCTTGAGATGACAGCAACTCCCTGAATGCTGTAATCAGTTATTTCTCAACAGAGAAATTGCCAATTTGGTAAATAAAGCTCATTATAAAAGAACATGGAAATGCATCACAGTCGCCTAACAGAGAAAATTGTCCAGCACCGCCGAATAATCAACCTGGTATCACAGCCCTCCCTCCCCCCCCAGTTTAAGGCAGCTGAAATAATGACATGCAAATTGCTCACGCTAAGAGAACATGGGACTGGGGCAAGAGAGGAATGAGGAAGAGACAAAACAGGTACTTTTCAGACCAACAGTAATTTAAAACCTAGTCTGGAACAGACCTTGGTGCTCCACGTTTCTGCATGCAGAACCTGGCTGTCCCAAGCAGCAACAGCCCTCACGGTACTGCTCCAAACAGCTTGTTTGGAAAACTTGCCTTTGGAGCAGCAAGTTTGACCTGCACCGTGATAAAGAGCTGGGATCTTGGTAAGATCTGGTACTACAAAGGTGAGCCATGGGTAAGCAAACATCGCTGCCAAGGAGGAGAGGTTTGGGGCATCAGCTCGCCACAAGGAAAGGCGCTTTTGCTGCTTTAGTGAGGATGTAAAGCACAAAGTTGCTGCCTAAAGAAAAAAAGAGGTGAAGCAGAGTAAAACAGGAACAATTCTCCCCCCTCCCATCCATTTTCATCAACACCACGTGAAATTGTGACACAAGCTCCAAAAATCCATGTTCACATTCCTCAGAAACTGTCAGAGCCGCCCAGAGAGGACACAAGCAGCAAACGCTGCCAGAGGAGATGCTTCAGGCAGGAGAGGATCCAGTTCTAGGGTTTGCTGACACATCTTCCTCTGAGAGGATGAGGGACTCTGGAGAGGGGCTTTGGATAAGGAACATAGGGACAGGCCAAGGGGAATGGCTTTAACCTGTCAGAGGGGAGACTGAGATGAGCTCTTAGGCAGAAGCTCTTCCCTGTGAGGGTGCTGAGGCGCTGGCACAGGGTGCCCAGAGAAGCTGTGGCTGCCCCATCCCTGGCAGTGTTCAAGGCCAGGTTGGACACAGGGGCTTGGAGCAGCTGCTCCAGTGGAAGGTGTTGGGTTTGGAGCTGGAGGAGCTTTAAGGTTCCTTCAGCCCAAACCAGGCTGGGATGCTATGATGAAATGCCAGATGAACACTGCTCCAACCGTCCCTCGGCTCTGCAGAGAGAAGGCTGAAAACAGAGCACAGGGCTGAAAGAGATGGGGGTTTACTGAGACAAAGCAGGACCTGCACACAGAGATAACTTGGGCTCTGCATTCAGCAGGCAGAGGTTTTTCAGTGTGATTCACCAGCCCCATTCCCTCCAGCCAAGACTCTGCACTCTTCCAAGTACTCTCAAAGAAGCCAAAGTCATTCAGGCCACAACCGAAACGAACAAGTTTGGTGATTTATAAACTGTGACGTGAAATATTCCTGTTCCTCACCCTGGCTGGGAGGTTTTGTTGGCATGGGCAGCAGGCAGAAAACAGCAACTGACAAAGTGATGGGGCTGGAAGGATCCCACAGCACACAGAGACCATTCAACTCTTTATTGTTCAGGAGGGAACCTTGGAAGGGCAGAAACGTGCCTGCTGGTGCAACCAATGGGAGCACACTGGGAACAGTGAATCCTAACTGGTCAGGGTCACTTCCAAATAATCCAAACTGCTTTCACCATAGCAAATGGACAAGCATAACAGCTCTTGCAACTCCAATGTGGCTCAGTGAAACCAAAGCGAGCACAGGGTGAACCAGGGTTGGGCAAGGCTCCAAACTACAGGCTGTGCTGGAAGCACCTGAGGCCAACGTGAGTCTTTACACTGTAATGCAATAAAAAGGAAACGACAGCATCCCCCTCCCCTGGGACCCTCCTCCCAACTCCAGGAACATCCCCCTGAGACTGAAACATGCAGACAATTAAAAGGAGAATCATGTCGTCGTCTTGGACCGCGAAGGGCAGAAGGCACCGGGTTTGGTCAGTGTCTATCCAGAAGGATGCTGGGGCTTCCGAGGGTGTCTGTGGTCCCTGTCCTCTGCTCTTTGGTGGCTGATGTCTATCTGGAATTAACTAACAGCTCCTGGGTGAAAAAGGAGACAAAGGAGAAGGCAGGAGGTTAATGACACAGCTGCGGACGTGGGACGGTTCCCTTCAGGAGAGAAGGAATAGTGTGGGCAGGATGAAACTCCCACAGAAAGGAATAAGGTTCCACCTCTTGTCAAACACAAGATGCTGAGGGGACAGAGCAGAAGCAAGGCAGCAGGTCCTGGTACCCCAGGCAAGGCCCACTCTGCAAACAGGAATGTGGATTGTAAATCCCATGGCCTGCAGTGGCAGAGGATGGCTGTGGTTGCAGGGGAGCCTCCAAGGAGCTGCATTATGAGAGGAAGTGTGGCTCCATGTGAAGCCCCAGCCACAGCAGGAAACGGGAGCACTTGGGTTGGATGCCACCAACCACGCACACACCTCTGCTCATCCTGAAACGGGATCAATGGGAGGGTGAGCACAAAGGATGAAGGAGAGGGGCTTGGAGGCTGTCCTGACACGTTTGACAGCCTTTATCCTGTCAAGACCCAAACCCTCCTCAATTCAAAGCAAAATCATGCCTGCTTTGTCCCCACAGCAACCTCCTGTTTTCTAAATGATGCATCCCCAGACACTGCAGGTATCTGCACATGAGCTGTGGAATTCCAAGGGGTAGAAAAACCAGGAGGGTTTTGACCTTTTTATGATGGTGATTGCAGAGACTGCTATGGTCTCCTCCTGGTTTTATCTCATCAATCCTATAAAGTCAAAGAGATCAAACCAAGAATGCCACCAGCAGTGGATGAGAACACATCTGACACCAACTATAACACCTCTGCCTCTCAGAATCTGGAATATCAGCATCGGACCCTGCTTCCAAACCTAAGCAACCAGCTCTCATGCACCAGCAATGGCATCTTCAGATCAATGCTCCAGCAAGAGCAATACCCTATGGGCTGAGCCCATCAACATGCTCTGAGAGGTGCAGTTCCATTTTGCAGAGCACTCACCCATGCTGAGAGGACCCTGCTAAAGCTCCCTACAGAAAGACAATGGAGCAGTTACCCGCATGGGTTCTCAGCACCCATTGTTACCAGGGCTGGATCTGAGCTCTGTTTTCCTCTCTAGACACTCTTAGGAGAGAAGCTGTGCTTCCTTGAGAGTCAATCAGAAAGGACACCATCACACAGTAACGATGCTGGCACACTTGGCAGCGTCTGTCAGAAGGTGAGGGTGCCATTTGGACTGCTTCTGCACTGCAGGCTGATACTGCCTGACACCTGCAAGGTCAGCATATCCAGCCTACGCTGACCATGCATCTCCAAAGACAGCCCCACTTCTAACAACAACGAAGAGGAAAAGCTTCCCAGCACTCGTGAATAAAGAGGAAATTGTTTGCCAAATTATTTAGACACAGCTTATCCAGAAACATGACAAATGAGGCATCAATATCACCCAACTGACTCTAATTTCCCAGGTAATTCCGCTCATCATTAGTGACTTGAAAGTTTCACACGGCAACGTACCTGCAACCCTCCAGCAGCACTCACACCAATTGTAATGAGTGAGGCAGCAGCAACTCGCAATCAATTCTACAATAAAGTCATTTGTTGTATTTGCGCTGAAACACTTCACTGAAGGGTCTGGGAATGCTACAGCAGGAAAAGCCACTGATGGGGCCGCTCTGTGGTTAAGCCTTATGGGAGAGAGTAAAACCTTTTCCTTCAAAGCAGTTCTAAAGGATCCCAGTTACACAATTCCATGTTCGAAATCATAACTGCAGATTTTTACTCCTTTCAGGAGAAAATGCAAACAGGCAGCACTTAACCTCAACCAATTATTTCCAGCCCCAGCTACCCACATACCGGCGATGCATCGAGCTGGAGGCTCACAAACATTCTTTGTGCCAATCCATCGGGTTCCAGCTCTCCCTGCATGACTAACCTGAGCACTGGACCCTGCACTACCAGAGAGCCAGACACCAGTGTCCTGCTGCCCAGCTCTCACCAAGGGATGGGGATGCTGCTGGGAACAAAGGATGCAGGTACTGATGCCGTCCATCACTCCATGCTGCTCTCAGGAGTGGCCTGGTACAATGAAACATCTAAGAGCAGCCTGTGCTGGATGGAACAACTCATTAACATCTCCTCCCTCATCAGGGGCATGAGGTGCTGATGAAGGGTTGACATCTGGGGGAACTGAGGCATTCCCAGGACACAGGGATGCTTCCCAGCTCTTTCAGACTTTCCTGCTCAGATGCCAATCCAGATCTCCCAGCACTTTCCATGCCACTGTAGTCCACTACTGTCCTGAGCCCTGTACTCATACAACCAAGGTTCAGTTTACCAAGGAAGCAGAGCAAAGTCCAGTCTCTGGCTGGCCATGGAACTGTGCTCTGCATCTGCAGGACATGCAGGTGTGGTGCAGGCACAGGTAACACCTGATGGGGCTGGAGGTCAGAGCTCTCCTCTTCCAGCTACCGCAGAGCTTCACGTGGCCATTGCATGCTGCCCCGTGAAGCTCTGCAGGCCTCATGGTCTGCTAGCCCATCGTATAAGTCTACACTTGTTAGAATACACATACAATTGTTTCCACTGTTCCTAGGCCATCAGTTTATAAACCTGTGGCTAACTACTTAAAAGCACAGTTGCATCAATTTCATGCCTCACATGCTGTGTAATAGCGTGGAAGGACACCGTATCTCCAAGCCTAAACCCACTCTTTGCTAAGCTAACCATCTACACCAGCCTTTTAATTCCACTTAGCCTGCACCCATGCTGATACAGATTTGCCACCCCTCCATTTCCTTCTGACCCAGAATCCTCCCTGCAAGGTACCACCAGGTTGCTCCAATGCTTACCTGGAGCAGAAAAGGGGAAGGAGAAGCCTCACCTCTCCTGCACATCCTTAGCATTGCCTCTGTACCAGACAAGCTGCGTATGCAACAAACCCAGGCAGCCTGCGATCACAAACTGCTCCCACAGGACAGGATGCTCCCAATGAATGGAGTTGAGCCTGAAGTTTGGTGCCTCAGCACAAAATGACAGCTCCACAGTCGGCATTGGCTGGTCCCTGCTGCAGGGGACCTGTTCTAAGGAACAACCCCCTTGTTGGAAACAAGCAGCCTTGGAGAGTGCATCACACACTGCAATGAGAAGGGACAGTGCTCTCCTTGCCCTGGGCAGCATCCTCCTGCCTCCCGCAGCCACTGCAGGGATCTCCCTTCTTAAAAGCCCACTGAAGAACTTCCTCCCTCCCTGCTTGCCAAGCCTCGGCTGAGCTAAGACATAAGGTTCAACCAGCCTTTATCCCCATGGGATAAACCCAGCAAGTCTCCTCCAGTGAGCACCTTATTCTGTCCCAGTATTCCCTGAAGCAGTTGCACCACGGCACTCATACACACAGGCACCGTGTAGCTGGGATGGCATCAGAAAGCAGATCCCCATGATAAATGACTCGGTGCATTCTGAGTGTCAGTGACAAAGCAGGAATTAATCCCCACAGTTCCTATGGAGATTGCCATGGGCAAGCAGCTCCCAGCACCGGCATACCTGCTGGCACCCCAGTGATGCAACTGCACAACTCCTGCATCTCAGTTAGCCTGCAAAGAGGCACTAATGACAAACAAACCCCTGACCTGTCCTGAGATGGGTGTTCAAGGCCTTTCCCCCGGACAAGGCATTTGTTGCAGGGCTATTAGCACCCCCAAGCACTGCAAGGGACATTTGAGTCACTCTGGGGTGATGTATGCTGTAGGTATTTTTTGGTTATGTGCAATTTGTTCTGTTACATTCAGGGTATTGGCTATTTTGTGGAGCAGCTGTGCTGACTAATGGATCACAGCACTTCTGTGCCATACAGTTATTGCACAGAAAAGCCTCTCTGTCTCTCTCATCCTTCAGGAGCCCAACAGTTGCTGTCCTTGGGTTTGGAATAAGGAGGGGCAGGAGTATGCCTGGCAGCAACAAAAAACATTAATTCAAAGAGCTATGAAGAGAGTTTTGTTTCCCCTCTTCTCTGTACGGGTGTTAATGGCTCTGCAAAGCAGAGAAGTTCATCCAGTGATTTCTTGGCTGCTATCCCAGATGGTGTCTCCAGAGCTGGCCTGGCAGCACCAAAGACGCCTGTCAAACCCCCCCAGACGCATTGTCCGGATGCCCAGCAAGGGCTTTCCAGTGGAAGGGCCTTGCTCCATACACCCACCAACAGAGCAAGGCACAGAAGCCTCGGGCCCAGCTTCCTCTCCCTCTCCTCACTCAAGTCTGACTCACCAGGGCTGACACGCTGCTCGCTGTGTCCTGCCCCGACACCTCCCCATCACCCCACATCACCTGCGTATGAAGCTCTTTACTAGCACAACTCGGGTTGTTTCGAGTCTCACCTGTTTGTTCATGCATTCTACCATTGATTTCCTGCACACAATCGTTCTGATCGTGGCTCTAACTCGCAGAGAGCTCTCATCATTAGCCTTGCTTAACAGGAAACGTTTTGCCCCTGACTGAGCAGCTCCACAGTTCCTAAACCACACAGAAGCCTCCTCCCAGCCGGGGGCTGCATCTCCCCGCTGAGCTGGTAGCCCCAGACATCACAGTAGGGAACACGCTCACTGCTTTTGATTTTGGACATGTGCTAGAAAATCCCAGGGCCAGGAGGTACAAACACAGCTCTACAAAGAGGCACTGCTGAAAGGATGCTGTTAATTAACCACCATACAAACCGAAGGCAGGTTTTGTTCAATCAATGTTAATTGCATTTAATCTCCTTCTTTCGCCGTTCAGAAAAGCCACCGAGCCAGGCTGATGTTGCTGGTGCCTGACACGCAGATTCCACCCACGTTTGGGAGGCAAGGCAGGAAGAGAAAAGTAATGGAAAGAAAGGAAATAACCCTTCCTCAGCCCTTCCGCATCGCTGCACAACTGCATTGGGTCTGCTCCGTTATTTAAACAAGTTTTGTTTCTCAATAACATGATAGAAGAGCTCAAAGGATGAAAATCAGATGCGGAGCTTTTCACCACTGGTTATTCTTGCTCTCCTGGCTACCAGCTCAGAGCTTTGCCAACCTGCCCTGGCTATTGGGCTTCAGTACTGGACTGAAGCACAGAAAATCACTTATGTGAAGCAGTTCCTGCTTTTCAGCCCCGGGCTGGTCCCAACACACCCGCAGTGCCCCAGTTTGACCTCTAGCTGCACACTGCCACCTCCCATCGGCTCTGCCAAAGCCTTTCTCCTCACCTTGGTGCTGCCACAGCCCCACCACACACCAAAGGGTGCTGGGGTCTGTCTTCCTCCAGTGTCTTACAACACGAAGCAGTGTTTGCTGTTAAACACCTCTGACCAAGTGTGCCTTGTAAGACAGCGCATGTTGAAGCCTGAACCTCCCAGGTAAGCCCCCATTGCAGCCACCAGTGACTTGGCTCTGATGTGGGCACTGTGCCACCCTGCTCAGCCTGCTTGGGAAATGGGAATGCTCCTCTTGCTTCCTGCAGGAACCAAGCCTGGGGACAGAGGGGCAGCTCTGGCAGCACGGGAAGCCCAAGGTTTCATGACTAGAGCCTTATTGCCAGCACCTTGCCTTTCCCAAACCAAGAGGAGCAGCCAAGACCCTGCTCTGCTTTCCCCATGGCAGCACACACCTCGCCTGAAGCTGATGCTGCAGCTCAGCACAGATTTCCTGTATCCCCTGACAAGCGCTGATCCCGGTGCCTCTCGACATGGAAAGTGGACGTATCACAAGTGCTGTGAAGGACTGGCTGAGTTTTAAGTGGTCTGAAATGGCTCCACTAGACTTGGTCAAGATTGCTTTAAAACCATTTCCCATTAGGGCTGTGACCCTCTCTCTTTACAGCCAGCATAATGACTCTACCTCGGGGGAAGATAATTACATCCCACTATCTATACACATCAGGACACTGCAGAGAGCACCGGGCCTTTCTGGAACGAGCCAGAGAAGGTAATGCAGGAGGCAAAGGAGATGACACTGGGTGCCCCTCCATCCCACAACTGCAGCCACCCTGAGCACTTCCCAAGCTCGTGGATTAGCCCCTGGGAGGGATAAAGGGATCCAGAAGGCACAGAGTGTTTCTAAAGCAGAACAACGACAACTTGTACAAATCCAGCTCTGGTTTTGTGAGGATTAAAATGAACTTCACCCAACTGTGAATATCCGTTTCCAGAGCCAAAAGGAATGGAAAACCACTTACTGATGCAACAGCATGTCATTATTTCAAACCCTAAGCCCAACGCTTCCAAAAATTAAGGACAGGCAACAGTAATGCTATGGTTGGGGGATGTTGGCTGCAGGGGTTTAACTGCTGAGCTGCCAAGCCGTGCTCCGAGCACAGCACAAGGAATCACAAGGCACAAAGAGAGGCAACTCCTCATTCCTGCCCTTGCTACCGGGATAATCAGTGGGGAAAGGAAAAGGAAAAAATAATCCCAGAAGCCAAGAGACATTGGATTAAGTTGTATAAATGACCTGTTAGCTCCTAACACAAGGAAGGCAGAAATGCAATAAATACCTGCAAAGCCATTCCAGTATTTCGGATTAAATGGATTACAGAAATGGAAAGTACACGATGCAAAATGTTATAAAACAAGATGCCAGGAAAGTGCAGGAATTTGAATCAGGCTGGCAAATGATCCCTGCAGACTATTGAGGAAAATTAATAGAGAGAAAGGGTAGAGAAAGGGTACAGTAAGAACACTGACTGATGAGCACTGGTTTTGGGATGTGTAAATTCAGGACGCCAAACTCCCACTTAAATCCACTGCAGCCCTAGAACAAGAAGAACAAATCCTACTGTTAAGAAGCACTAGAAGCAGCGAAGTCAGACACACCAAACCCTGCTCCGGGACAGGTTCCCCCGTGCATCCCTCAAGATTGAAGTTTGTGACTTTAATTATTCCTGGCACAATGTGTATATAGGGATTCAATGGAGGGATTACTAGCAGGATCCTTGTTGTAAGTGCCACTTCTCAAACCTATTACACATCACTGGATGTCAGTAACTTACACAACAAAACAAAGTAGATACAGGCAGCAGGATAGTGAGATACAGATCTGGTACAAGGAAATTCCACAAGGTCACCCGGGAGAACAGAGACACTTGGCATCTAAACTGCTCCAAGGTTTCTAATTCCACAGCGCATTAAAGCCCCACATGACCCAGACACAAAACACCTTCAATACACCAGTGACTTCAAGCAAGCCTTAGCTGAGCCATGCTTCCTTATGGAGAAGTGCCATCAAGGTGCAGGAAGAGAGAGCCAGGAGACAAAGAGCAACCTCCGAACTCCACGGGATCTCCCCATCCCATCCCTTCCCTCTGACTGTTCACAGCCAAACAGGGATGGATGGAAGAAGCCAGGAAAAGAGGATGTCACTTTGCCTGGAGGCAGATGGAGCAGCTCCTCAGCTTGCATGGCTTCTTCCCAGGCTGACACCAAGCTTTACAGACTGAACTTTGCCTTTCCAGAGCTCATCTTGGAGTGGATCATTAACCTACACTAGCTCTAACAAGAACTCCAGGAATTTCCATGGAGATGGAAGCACAGGAAAGTCCAGATCTTCAGGAGAGCACAAAGAACTCATCATGACCCTCAGTTATTGTGCCTTTGAGATGGGACCTTGAGAGAGGTTAAGTTTCATCCTGGGGTTTAACCTGCCCCTGGTGATACCAAACCCTGCAGCTCTCCCATGGCTCTGCTGCCACTCTCCTTCCATGTAGATAAATCCCATCTCCGTTTCCCTTTCTGTGCAGCAGGCAATGCTGCTTCACCAACCACACAGAGGAAGGATAATTATTCACCAGCAGAAGATGCTAAAGCAATGCAAAAAAAATGGCACAGCTCCCGAGGGATCCATCCCTCTGTACAATTTGCATCTGGGCTTTGGAGGCACTCTAGTGCTTTATCCTGTCCCTTTCTGCCCTGCTTTAGCAGGCTCCTGCACTGGATAAAGGGATTTCTTCTCCCGGTCGGGGTGGCATTTCTACATGTAAGGTATGGCTCACTCCTGTCTCATCCAGCCTCATAGACCAAGCACGGAGGCAGAGACTTCTCCAGACATCCTTTTTTGGTGCCTAATTCTATTTCTGCTCAGCAATACAGTGAAATTCCACACAGAAGTATTATGAGCTTGACTGCCTTTATTTGTTTAACAGTTCCCATTTTCATTAAGCTGTTGCTGCTCGGCAGGCAGTAATTCTATTTGTGTGATAGCCGTATTCATCTCATATGGGTGTAGATGCTGCTCTCCTTTCGTTTCTGGCTGAAGAAGCCAAAGTCAGCAATGACAGAGCCAAAGGAGACTGAGAATTCTCACGGCTGCTTGTGGGTACATGGGGGACAAACTTCTACCTGGTTTTGGAGAACACGTCCCAAAGACTTGGGTCATGGTCAAGACCCTACAGGGGAATTTTAAAACAGTAAAATTCTATTGGGAAATGACAACCAGTGCCCAGGTACACTCCAGAAATGGCACTATCTGTCAGCACAATCAGCCCATTGCATAGAACCATGGAATGGTTTGGGTTGGAAGGGACTTTAAAGCTCATCTGGCTCCAACCCCTGCCACAGGCAGGGACCCCTTCCACTGGAGCAGCTGCTCCAAGCCCCTGTGTCCAACCTGGCCTTGAGCACTGCCAGGGATGGGGCAGCCACAGCTTCTCTGGGCACCCTGTGCCAGCGCCTCAGCACCCTCACAGGGAAGAGCTTCTGCCTAAGAGCTCATCTCAGTCTCCCCTCGGGCAGGTTAAAGCCATTCCCCTTGGCCTGTCCCTGCAGATCCTTGTCCAAAGCTCCTCTCCAGGCTTCCTCTAAGCCCTCTACAAGACTCAGCACTACAAACCTCCTGCACCAGCTCAGTGCTGACCGAGCGTTCCTGGTACCCGAGTATCCGATCTGAAAGCATTAATTATGTGTCTAACTCTTGCCTATTTCCAAGTACCTTGAAATATCAGGTCCCAGGAGCTGCAGGATCTGATGAGACCACACAGAAGAGAAGCCTGGTTGGTTGGCCTGCACCAAGCCCCGGTCAGACAATCCCCTACCGGGTTCAGGCACCCAGACAGAGAAACAACAGGCGTTTTGAAATGGTAATGACTGATGTGAGACAGTCAAATGACTCAGCTGCACCTCTCAGAGGGTTCCAAAACCATGCAGGAGCAGGAAGCCCTGCCTGCTGCTCAGCTCTGCGCAGGGAACGCGCAGTGCAGGCAGGAGCACTGGGAGCTCCTGCAGATGGGAATGGAGGGGCTGTGGATGGATGTTCAGGATGCCCAACCGCAGGCACACCCAGGCAGGAACCTGTGCGCTCAGCCCTGGATGCAGAGGCCATCGCAGTGGCTCAGCAAGATGGATTTGTTGCGAGCAGCTGCCCATCGGCACCCAACATAACCAATGCAATTAAGAGAGCAGCAGATAAGATGCCCTACGACGTGAAACATGGATCTGAGCAAACAAAGGAAGAATGGCGAACACTGGGAGACACATCTGTATTTCTCAATCAATGTCTCCTCCTGCCTCAATCCCAAATCCTTCTTTCAAGATTGAAAACCTTTCCCAAGTGAAAAACAAGCTCAGCATTTCTCTAACTGCTTCCTGTCCCTTCCCCTCTTCAGAAGGCACCCTGGGAGAATACCAGATGCTGGAATAAGCCACAAAAGCCTCCTAAATAATTATCTCCCATCTCCTCCACTGCAAATTTACAGTCCTGCATCTGTGTCAGGACAGAGGCCTCTTTCCATCTGTCTGAAACGCATCCTTTACGGAGAGGACACAGAGGTGGAATGTTTAATGGGAGCATCTGAAAATGCATTAAATGCCTGGAAAGCAAGCGCCCGTTGAGCCGTGTGCTGTTCCCTGCCTTGTGGACGCTGCTCAAGTGGAGGGGGGGGCTTGCTTTACTTTAAATATGACAAATGATGCTGGTCCTGTCTTGTAATTTCCCTCTCTGTGCAGCGTGTCTGTTCATGACAGATACTGTGCAGCTGCTTAGGTGTCCCTTTATCTGCTAGGAAAGTATTGTCTGTTTGGAACCAACTCATCCTCAAAGAGTAGCCCCTGAGGGGGAGAGAGGAAAGGGAAGGGAGAAAAGAGGCGAGGGAGCTGTCAACTGGGAATGCATCCGTGCTTCTGCTGCAAAGGTTCTGGCAAAAAGCAAGCATCCTATTTAGCTTTAACTACCTCCTCTCTTCCCCCCTCCTAGACCATCCTTTCCCAGCATCACTCACCACCTCTACACCCTCTTCCCACAAAGACCTCACCATTAACATCCATCCCATTTCACACTTGCAACCTGTGGAAACAAAGCGAGCCCAGAGCCTTCTCCTACAGGCCTGTGCCAGTGCAGAGGAGCTTCAGGTCCCAACCTGAGCAGTGTGCAGAGGAAGACAGGGAACATTGGAAAGACAGAAAACCTAAACACATAAAGGATGGAAAACGGGGGGGATTGGGAGGGAAGGAAGAGAAGGGGAGGGGAGAGGCAATCGAAGGGTATTTATATTTTGTGTTTAAAGAGAATCTAAGCAGGAACTTGGCAATTTTCTGTAGCCAGGATTAGAACAGAACAAACTCAAACGCTCCGTCCTTCTGCAGAGCCCTGCAAGCTGAATCTCGGCTCTGCAAAATGGCCAATATAGAAAGCAGCTCATAAATCCCTGTGACGCAAGTAACTTCCCATTACTCTTGGGGAAACAGAGGCAGAGACAGATTCATTACTGCAAGTAAATGAATCTGTGAAGCAGGCTGGATATCTGAATCCCCATAATGTCCCACCCAAGAACCAGCACCCAGGGCCCAAGCAATTTCCGTGCCACGCTGCCTGGCACAAGTGCAGCAATACACTGGAATGGCTGGGAGTGGTTTTAGGAAGGAAAAGTACAGTCATTAAACCACACCTGCCTTGGCCATGCAGCCTGCATCCTTATTAAAGCATGGTTTACTGCTGCAAAACGCCTCCCACCATCTCAGTCATTGCACTGTTAATACCAAAGACCAAGGTCACATCGCTTAAGATGCTGCCTCAGAAACCTGCTGAGTAGCAGGGAGTTGCAAAACCTGTCTGAGCAAGTCCTCCAGCAGCTCAGCACCAAGGGGTGATGCCCAAGCTGGCGAGGTAAGGCTGCCTTCGAGATGCCATTGCTATCCTGCAGCCTGGGCACACTCTGAGAGGATGGTGCTACAGGCTGGTGTCCTGCCTCCAGCTTGTGGAACACAACTTCCATGGGTGTGCAGAGAAGACCTGGGTCTTTAAAGCTGTTCATATGTACACACAGAGCTTTGTAAGGCACTTATGTTAAAGAACTGTTAGGACCAACACTGAATTGAAGACTTCTAGGATAAGGAACTGTCCATTAATTATTTTTTGGTGGGGTGGGATTTTCTTGTTCTGAAAATGAAATTCCACACACAGACCTCAGAGCAGCCTTCCAGTATCTGAAGGGGGCTATAGGGATGCTGGGGAGGGACTCTTCATTAGGGACTGTAGTGATAGGACAAGGAGTAACTGGTTGAAACTGAAACAGGGGAAGTTTAGACTGGGTCTAAGGAAGTTCTTTACTGTTAGGGTGGTGAGGTACTGGAATGGGTTGCCCAGGGAGGTTGTGAATGCTCCAACCCTGGCAGTGTTCAAGGCCAGGTTGGACAGAGCCTTGGGTGACATGGTTTAGTGTGAGGTGTCCCTGCCCATGGCAGGGGGGTTGGAACTGGATGATCTTAAGGTCCTTTCCAACCCGAACTATTCTATGATTCTATGATCAGGCCACACATGAGTGGTCCTGAGTGGATCTGCTGACACTACCAAAGCATCACCCCGTGTGATGCTGACCAAAGGCCCCCAAGCACAAGCCTCTGAACCACGCAGTGCAGCCCTGCTGACACCAGCCTGCCTTTGCTCTATAACTGGGCAGGACACAGGGCCATGCACACGCACGTCCATCCCCAGCAGCCCACCTGCACAGGGGGACAGGCTGCTCGCTCCGTCTGCAGAGAGCTTTTCCATCTGTGCCACTGGACTCACTGCAGCACTCCAACAGACAACCCGCTCCCCTTTCATCCGCTCCGTGGTGGCCGCTTCTCCAGAGCTGCCCATCATTTCCTTATCAAGCAGTAAGGACGTAGGATCACTGGAGACACAGCTCAGCCTTGCTGCGATTTCACTCTCTCAGCGGGTTGTAAATGCCCCTATAATGTTGGCTTTTTTAATCTCGTGTTATTATTACCCGCGGCTGCCATTCAGGCTGCAGAGAATAAAGCGCTGAGGCTTTCAGGACCCGCACAATGGCTCTGTGCCTTTGCCAGCAGTTGGACAAACAATACCTCTGTGTTTCAGCTTTATTGGAAACCTTTCTGTTGGGGGAGCCTGCCTGCGGTGTGTCCCTCCGCTCGGGCAGCACACAGGCACGAGCCTGTGGATTCAGCCGGGATCTCAGGAGCACGTGCCTCCAGAACCAACACCAAAGTGTGCAGGCAGCTGCCTGCAATCCCAGAGAGCCTACAGAAGGATGGAGATAGGGGCTGGGAGAGCCTCTGGGTCTTCTCTATAGATAAAGCAGGGAGTACAAAGCTTAACAGGGCCCCTCTGTGAATAATTACACTCACGTCTGCATAAATCTATATGGAAGTCTGATGAGCTATGACACAACTCTGAAAATGTCAAAACTCCACTTCCCCACATCACGTTCTTACACGAAATCTTGGCTTCTGCTTAAAAGAGCCTGAGATCCTCCTGTTTGCAAGGAAGGCTTCAGAAGTGGAACAGCCAAAAAAGCAGGGCTTGGAATGCGGAGGGGATGTAAAGAATGCAGGGCTCTCCTCATCTGGATAGCCTGACTGCCTCGGTTGGTTCGTTACTGCTTGCAGGGACACTGTGGATGGATATGCCAGCATTTCCCAGGGCTGCAGATCCTCCCTCCCTCAGAGCACAAGCCATGCTGCATGCTCTTCACTTATCCAAAACCCAAGAGACAGGTTCGAACCCCCCCAAGACCCAAGGCTGACTGATCAAATGGTTCACAAAGGCACTGGGGTTGTTCCATTTGCCTTCTGGTTTTAAGCAACAGAGTCACGTTCTCCTACCCCTGCTGTCCAGGCAGGGGTGCACTGGGTGAGTTTATTTCTGCCTTCCCTTCTTTCTCTTCCTTTTAAATAAAAGCCCAGATTCTCGTGCACTTGTAAAACTTCAGGTACAACTCCACAAAAGTAGGGCAATAGAAAACACACCAAACACTTCAAGGCTTGGCAACAGCGAGTGCCTGCCTGTCTCCGCGGCAGGAGGAATGGCTGGCTGTCTTCGCCAATGTTTCTGAGTAAGAATGTCTCATCCCGATAGCCTCTGTATGTCTGAAACACGGACACTGTCAGCTCGCCAGGAAGAGCCCTTGACATGTGCCTGAAAACCACATCCCTATCTCCCCTGAACACCAGTGAAAGGCAGGGAAACATGGCAGGTCAGAAACCTGCGCATCAGGTGCTGCCTGCAGCAAGAATCCCAGTTAAAATGGAAGAGGCAGAGGTGCAATGAACACAGGAGCCTTCGGGTACCAAAGCACCCACTTCCCAGTTTCCCAGCTCTGTGTCCACAACTCTCCTTGTCCCATGCTTGGGAGCCATGAGAAGAGATATTTTGAAGGGGAGGAAATTGAGGATTGCTATGTTAAACAGAATAAATACAAGGGGAGTGGTTTGAGCACACAGTGTGTTATCCGCACGGCATTCTAACCCTAACTGTTCTGTGGTTCTATTCCATGCCTCATGCACCTGGAGAGACAAAGTACATCCTGCTTCCAGCTCCAGCGTTCTGGTACCGTGGCTGGCAGGGGAAGATGAGCTCTGCTCTCTGCGGACACAGTAACTGCATTGCAATGCTCTCTTCCTGAAAAGAGTAATGAAGTGCCCAGAGAGCCTGTGGAGATGTCAGAGAAGCAGCTGCCATGAGATCCTTTGAAGGCCAGAGGCAGGTTAAGGATAACACAGCACCAGCACAACAGCACCGTATCAACCACTAAGAAATGGGGTCTGAGTGGTGGCGGTGACACTGGTCCGCATCACAGCCCAAGTGTCCAAATGGCTCTAAAGCAAGGAGCAGCAGACAGCTGGGAGAGCCGGAGCTCGGATGGGCTGTCTGGAGAGGCGATGTGAACATCTCCCATTCCAGCACCGCTCGTCATCCACAACATCTCCGAGACATCCCTTCACCCTCGACACTCCAAACCACAGAAGTAATATCAGCCCAGGTAGAGATGGGCAAATAAACACGAGTTAAATGACTGCTCAAGGTCGTCCAAGGACTCTGAGAGGCACACGTGTCTAGCGAGTAGATTACTCTTCCCTTTTGAAAGGCACACAGACACACACAGGGGATTGGAACTGCTTAGCCAGGTGTGGAGCCTGCTGTGAGCAGCACAGCCTCACTGAGCAGCCGCTCTTCCTGCTAACATGTAAGAAAAGCAAACCTTTATAACAAAATCCATTCAAATAGATGCAAATAGGGATGGGGGGGTTGCATCTGGGCTAAGTTACTGTAATCTACGCATCCTATTTGTTTGCTTGTTATTAAATTACCCACAAGCCATTGACGATCAAGTCTCTCTCCGAGAGGCAGAGATTAACTTGGAATTGCTATGCAGAACTGCTGCTCTCCAGCGAGATCAGCCTCGCGATGAGCTGTGGACATTTAGGAACAAAGGTGAGCTTTCCTGCAAGAAAGGCACACAAAGATGGGAAAACGCTGCTATGGGGGGAAGAGGATGCGCAAGGCAGGAAACTATGGGGAATGGTTTCACACACGCTGCATGCAGCGGTTTCACATGGGCTGACGAAGGCCACTCGTGGTCCTGGAGCACAGGAGCCACGTTTCCGTCCAAGCACTAATGCAAATGAGGTGCTCAGTGAAAGCCAATGAAGCCAGTATGTAAATATTAATTTAACAACCTCATTGACAAAGCCTCAGCTCCTCTATAAATAGCTGGTTTATCAGCAGGTGATGCTGAAGCAGCTATCCTGGCTCCTCTTCCCACCATCCCCTGTGCCATCTTGGTTTTATTGACCCCGGAGACACGACTCTTCACTGCACGAGGCTTGCTTCTCCACCACTACCTGCAGAGTAGCTACAACCACTCACCAATACAATACATATTTATCATGGCCCTTACACAACAAGGATCCTGTGCCACTACGCACACAGTGGCTCACAGCTGCAATTAGGGGGAGAAAATGGTTTGGAGAAACAGAAAAATCATGCAGCCTTGCTTTTAAGCAGGAGGTGGCTGAGGAGCTGGTCACTCGGGAGCCATCAAGCATTTAGGGAATGATTGACACAAAGCCAGGCACTGTCTGTCTGCATTTCCACTGCGCGCTTGGCAAACAGAGCATCCGAGATAGCAACACCTTTAGTAACTCTAGGTCACCAGAGAAGTGTTTTGCATCTCAAAAGAAGATGTCAAAATCCTGCCCTCTTCCCACAGTTCTATTTCATCTAGAGTTATTACTTTATGATACATAATAAATCTTACAATCCATTACCATCCCTTTGGGCTACACAGGCAGGAATCCCTTCTTTCACACAGGCACAAGACAGCTATTGAACAGCAACCCCACAGCAGAGCTCAGGGCCAGCACTCAAGAATATTCCATCCTGGTAAAACTGCCACTTGGATCAGCCCAATGGGATCGCCCTGAAACCACAGGAATGATGTTTTGGGCTATTCACGTGGATTTGTGTATGGTCTCCAGAAGTCTTTTAAAGCCTCAGTCTTCCTCCTGCTGCAAAGAACAGTGACAACATACTTGATGGGTTGGGGTTGTACAGAGGCAGATTGATGTAGAGGAACAGAATGGACTTTGTTATCCCTTCCTCCCACTTGCTTTTGAGTTTCTAAAGAAACCTTCTGAGCACAACAAGTTATTATATTTCCCCAAGCCATATGATAAGCAGAAAGAAAAAATGAACACACAGACAATCAACACTTTTTCCCCCCTATAAAGTCTATTATATTCTTACAGCTTGGATAGTGCAGGCTCTAGAGCTTATCCCAAGAGGGAACCCACTGTGCTGGGCATCATTGTGATGGTCTGCTGGTTTTAAGACCATTAGAGATATGGAAAGGAAACTTCTGCAATAAAGTTAATTTATTGAACTTTCTTTTCTGAGTGGAAGTTCTTCTGGTTTCCACTATTTATGGAAATAAGATAGAGAAACTTGACTTAGCAGAAGAGAAGCTTAAAATAAAGCCATGCTTAGAAACGCGGCGGAATTTAGCAAGAGAAGGGCTAAACATTGCCAAATTGATCCTAAAGACAGAAATTAGTTGTTCTCATTAATCAACCCCAAAAAGCCTCACATAGCAATAGATTTGCAATCATCTTCAGCGCATTATTTACTCTAATAAAATTGCCATAAATCTAATAGCAATAGTAAGTAGCACCAAGGACGAACTGAAGCATCTTACATAGTTGAGTGAATGCAAGATGCTCCAACAAGGCATCAAACCAGCCTGTCCAGGAGAAATCCACACCACCGCCACTTCCTTTGTCCTTGCTGTAAAGGTACATATAAACCTGCAATGCCAAGTGACCCACACGCAGATTGCTTTCTTCCCCAAACCTCTACGTGTGCCATTTCCTGTAGCTCCTGCAAAGCGGCTGCTCCTTTGTCCACTGTCTCCTTTCCATATCAGCATATCCATCGCCCAGATGCTGGATTTTTCGCTGTCATCTGTAGTCCTTACAAGCCAGGACCAGAAGAAAAGTTTACCTAAGTTTGGTTCTCTCTGCAGTCAATTTGGAGCTCCCAGAGCACTGCTGAAATCCAGCTTATCCACAGTAATTCCCTCTTCACACTTATTGAACGGCAGCCACTCACTGAGGACAGGCTGGCAGCCGTCTCTGCGCATTGGAGACTCCACCACGCTGCCAGGAACTGTGCTGAGCCACGTCCACATCGCACGTCACTGGAGATGGACTGTACCCTTCAGCTCAGGGATGGAAAGATCAAGCTGGTAGATGGGTTCTCTTCCTTGCCAGGTGCACTGATTTTTATCAACGGGGAAAGCCAATTAAAGTTGATAAAGACACATTCTCTGCTGGTTTTTCCTCACTGCCCACTGCTCAGTGCCAGTGTAATGGATAATGTTCTGCCTGTGGGTGTATTTTCTAAGATCTGTCAGTTCTGACAGCATTTTGGCACCTGGATAACTCAAGATCTATACCAAGAGTCCAGGAACGCACCATTTCTCAGTAGCTGATGGGTACATTTTTCAGCAGGGCTTCCCTAATTAAAGGGCTAGAAAGAGATGATCTCAGATTGATAGGTTTTGCAGTCAGATGTTTTACACTTGGTTTGATGAATTATAGATCACCTTCTGCAACTTTTGGAACACGTGAGAAGAGCATGTGAGCGAAAGAGAGAGCAGTACGTCCATAACATTACCACATAATTACTCGCTTCCAAATTCCACCTCCATCCCTACGGCAAAAGACCATTAAAGACATACCCAAGGAAAGCAATGTTCATTGAAAAGAAACATACAAAATAATATATAGCAATAAATAAGCTGATGCTATGAAGTGAGACACTGCTGCTCCGGAGGTATTCACACACGGCAGGATTTTGCCCCAAACTGGTTTATGTTGGAAGGGACCTTAAAGCTCATCCAACTCCAACCCCTGCCATGGTCAGGGATCCCTTCCACTGGAACAGCTTGCTCCAAGCCCCTGTGTCCAACCTGACCTTGAACACTGCCAGGGATGGAGCAGGCACATTGCACCTCAGCATCCTCATAGGGAAGAGCTTCTGCTTAAGAGCTCATCTCAATCTCTCCTCTGTCACTTTAGAGCCATTCCCCCTTGTCCTATCATTAGATGCAATGTAGCCTAAAAGCTATAGAGAAGAAAGTCCCAGAATAACCATCTGGAATGGGGAAAAAAAAACCATTTGTTGTTAATTTAAACCATGAAACCGAAGCAACACAATGCAGAGCAACCAGGATGTGAAAAGCATTTCCAGGCACTGAGAGGTTAAAACAATTATTTGAACAGCTGGGAGAATTAAAATGGTAAAATAATAGCTACCCTTCAAAATTGTACAGATGCAAAGAGCCTCTTCAATGAATAACTGATAAAGGGGAAAAAACATTGCAGAAGAGAAACTGTTTCACGCATGAAGGTCACACAAGTAACAGCTCCTCTCAAGAACTGGGGTTTCAGTCTTGGCATTAGGTAAAGTGCTGGGGTTGACACAGCAGCCTTTTACCTCCAGGGAACCAGGGTCAAATCCTGAGCGCTCCAAGTTCCACATGAAAGGGAATTGGGGCATATCCTTCCCATTGCTTTTTGTGGGCTGTTTCCCCACCTCAGCACAAGCAAGGTCACATAGGATCACACTGGAATTGCTGGAGCAGTCTGCCTGCTTTCCCAAGGAGTTCTCCCAGCACCAGCACAGCCTCTATGGCTGCAGGAACCGGTGCAATTGGAGCAACCAGTTCAGGTGATGCTATTGCCCTGTTATCCAGGGCACCCGTAAACAACCCTGCTCCATGCACACAACCCTGCTCCATACTCACAGCCCTGCTCCATACACACAGCCCTGATCCATACACACAGCCTTGATCCATTCACACAGCCTTGATCCATACACACAGCCTTGATCCATACACAGCCCTGATCCATACACACAGCCCTGATCCATACACACAGCCTTGATCCATACACACAGCCCTGCTCCATACACATAGCCCTGCTCCATACTCACAGCCCTGCTCCATACACACAGCCTTGATCCATACACACAGCCCTGATCCATACTCACAGCCTTGATCCATACACACAACCCTGATCCATACACACAGCCTTGATCCATACACACAACCCTGATCCATACACACAACTCTGTTCAGGTAAGAACATGGTGCTCTGTGGTTTTCCATAACAAAATGAGTCTGTAACGAGCAGCTTGACTCCTTAGGAAAGGTCTAAGAGGAAGAATAAAGCCCATGAGGATTGCAGTGTCTTAAGCCATGGTGTACACAGTGCTGTTCATCAGGACAGGGTACATGGATAGACACATCCAGGGGAGCCAAAGCTCCTGCAGAACCATCTTAAGGGCAAGGATGAGGTTAAAACACAGCCAAGTCAGGTCTATTCGGCACCTGGCTCCAGCTACCCTTGTAGGCAATGAATCCTCTCTCCCAACTTGCTATTTTAAAGCAAGAAACCAAGAAGCTTCACCAAGTAGAGAAGAAAATTGACAACCGAATGTGCAGCACTGCAGAGGAGAAATGAGCTGCACGCTGCCAGCTCTTGTTTCTGTTCCTCACCCACTCCAAATGCACAACCTCTTCCACATAAACACCGAGCAAACTGTTAGAAGGACAGCGACTGAGCACACCTCATCGCAGTCCAAAACCATGGATGCTCTGGCAGAAAAAGGCAGAACGGGAACAGGCCAGCTCCATCCACCCCAGCAGTCAATTCTTCCATGGTTCACACATAGCGTTTCAGCAGTCTTCAACTCGAAAGTCTTAACTACTCCTTTTTGCCTTGAAGTCAAAGGAAGAAGTCAGGCAGCATAAACATGAGATCCTCCCACAAAAGGACTTTTTTCTCCAGCCAAAAGAATTTGTTATTCCAGGATTATTAGAGCATTTCTGAAGAACTAAGACGTAGCCTCCTCAATCTGCGTGCTGCTTCTCTCTACAGAGTACAGCCTGCTTCAGCCTGCTCTGAACACAGCCATTGTGCTTGTCTGGTTGACAGTTATAGAACCACTGACTGGTTTGGGTTGGAAGGGGCCTTTAAAGCTCATCCAGTTCCAAACCCCTGCCAGGGGCAGGGACACCTTCCACCAGAGCAGCTTGCTCCAAGCCCCTGTGTCCAACCTGGCCTTGACAATCATCAGAGTCCTCATGCTGCAGGTATCTCCTTGGCTGGGTTTGGCTGCTCAACAGCCAGTGATGCTAAAAGAAAACACAAAGAGGATGAGCCTTCAGCCTCCCTGCCCTTTTAGCTCAGATCAGGTTGGACACTCCCAGACACACGGCCTGGGTTTGACCATTTGAAGGCTGAAAAACATCCAACATGTTGCAGAAGGGAATACTTGTTACCCTGTGTCTATGCGGGAGCAAAGCAGCCGGTGCTACAGAAAGTAACAGAATGTTTCCAACGGAGACCTTGACCTTCCCATGGTCCTGAGGGACCCTGTGCCACATTCTTACCACTCAGGCCCTGGTATGCCACTGAACTGAGCACATTCTGTCTAAATGAGAACCACGAGGCAATCTGCTCTCCTTCCCTCCAGCTCCCAGTCTGCTGGCAAGAGCTGCTGGACCAGTCAGCACCTGCCTCTTCTTTGTCCTTTAGGTGACTACGTCACTGCTGCTGGAGCAGATGCCAGCAGCCAGAGCTGCACAGCAAAATGCTCCAGCTGGGCACACAACCTGCCTCAGCAGAGCTGCTACTCGCACTGGGGACCCTCAAACCCATCTCTGGTACCTTGTGGTGGCACTGGTTGTGATGGGAACGTGCATCTGGGACACTGCAGCTTGTCCCCTCACCATACCAGTGATGCTCAGCCATCAGTCTTTTACTTGCCCATAGCAAACAGCATCCAGCAAGGCTGATGCATAGAGAGGGAATGTAGTTTGGATCCTTCAGGGTGAAAACACCCTGCATGAATGTGACAGGATGAGAGAGAAGCTGAAGTAGAAAAAGAAGGTGTGAGGCTTTACACAGCACCCACACCTTTCTACCCTCCTTCCACAGTCTCTGAATCCTTCTCATGTTTCCTGGAGTCAAACTCCCCTGTGCCAAGCAGCTTTCATGTTGAGTGAGGATGCAGAGCGGGATGCAGAGGATTACTCTGCATCCTCAGAACCCAAAGACTTCTCTTGTTCCTCTGATCAGCCGTGTCCAGATGCACATTTAAAAATATGACAGCCACTAAACTCTGCCTTGGCCCCTGAGGGAGCCACAGCCTCCTCTTTCCAAACTGAGCTTTCCAAAGCCAGCTCAGTGCTGCGGGGAACAGGCAGCCCCGTGTCAGCCCCAGTACAGAGCTGAAAATGAAAGGGATGCAAAAGAAAGGAGGAGAGGAGGGACAGGATGCACAGACACCGGGAGGGAGCCAGTGAGAAAACAAAGACAGAGGGGAAGGGAAATGCCTGAGCCCAAACTCCAAGGAACAGGTGAGTAAAAAGGTAGGAGGAGAAGGAGGTAGCAAAACCAGTATGGGTCTAGCTTGCTAGGACACACTGAGGAAGACTTTATAGCTGGCCAGAACTGCTCACACTGCATGGTGAGGAGGGCATCACTCACTCACAGTGACAGCACTGAGCCTAAAACATAGTTTAGAACACACATGAAAGACCCGCAGCTTCCGTTTCAATCACAGGCCATCGCAGAACAACATTTCAGCTCACCTACGGCTCACACATTTGCTATGCACTGTCCTGACCTAATGGAGACCCCCCCAGTGCCAACGTGGCATTTGGAACAAGCTGGAATTCTGCACACCATGAAACAAAATAAACCCAACCAAAACCACGATGGAGAAATCAACATAGCAGTGCTGTACCCCAAAATGGGGATCCCTCAGTCTCCATGTTTCTAGATGCTTCTCAGTGGGATCCTAAGAAGATCGCAGACCGTGAACCTCAGAGAAAGAGCTTTGAAAACCTGAAGGTATCATTGGTCTATTAAAGAGAGATAATCAAGTGCATGCCTAAAAGTAAGCTTGCAAGTAGGGACTGCCAAGGCAGAACTCGAGGGCAGATTCTCACAGCTCCACAACACAAAGCTCATCAAAAACGTCAGTGGCACTTGAGAAACCCATTCCAGGATCAAGAAACGCTTCCAACTGTTGATTCAGAGGCAATCACCAGGGAGAACACAAGCCTGCCTGAAGCAGTGTGCTGTGAGCTTACCATCCTGCTGTCAGGGTGGACCAAGTACCATGGTCAAGTACAGACCAAAACTGAGAAGCCAAGGAAAGCATCCACGGAGAGAGCAAAGCAAGAACAAAGACGGAGCAAGAGCCCAAGGATCACAAGGAGGAGCAAGCAGGACCCAGATGCATGGGTACAGCCTAGGGGCTTGTGGAGCAGTTCAGAGCCACTGAAGAAGCTCCCTCACATCCCTGTCTGCTGGGTTCAGGCATCAGCCAGATCCAAACCTGCCAGGGAGATTATCTGCAGACAGGTACAGATTAACACACAATCCCTTTCATCACTATGACTAGGGATGCACCAGACCGCTGCGCTTTGGAAGGCTCTTCTCGAGGGAAGATGCCTACTTCAACCTTCAAGCACCACAACACTCCTCCTGCTTTATGTTGTCCTTTAAGAAAAGCTTTTCATAGCAGCAACGAAAGCTTTTTGCACTCAACAGCTGGAGCCAAAGTCAAAGCACAACCTGGCAGTTCTGTTGGCTGAACAGAGATGCCATTGAAGCCGAGCATCGCAGGCAAAGAGCCCATATTGACAAAGGTTTGAGACACTGGTTCAAGACATTAAGAGTCAGAACTGCAGTTTGCAGGATTTACAAGCAGCACATTTTGAACCTTACCCTTCTGCTGCAGCTGGCATCCAGGATTAGCTCCCTTACTTCTCCCCTTTAAATCACCTTTTCCATAACACCTATCAAAGCCACCATCTCCCCAGCAGGAGCAGCCAGGACTTGCTGTCGGGTCTCCCCACATGCTCAGTGAACTCTGTTCTCCATGCAGAACTCTCAGATCCCACAGTTTAATGAAATGAGGATTTGGATCCAAGATCCAAGTTTCCATGAGCGGGATTGCTGTTGTTATAGCAGATCTGGTTCCTGCCACAGCCACTGTGAACTATGTGACAGGATATGAACCCTCTTCTCTGTACTCCTGCTGCATGATCTCACTCTTCGGTTCTTCACACCCCCCTTTTCCCTACAGTAGTGCAACACTTCATTGATTCAACACAATCGACAAGAGAGCAAGGAGGCAGAGGCAGACTCTGGGAGTGGAACAGCTGGTTTCCTTGATGGCATCATGTCCCAAAGAGAGCTATGGAATCATAAGAAAAGAGACTGCTTATTCTCAACAGCAAACAGCTCTGCACCGGAGAAGAAAGCACAACCCTGCTGACGGTGAGAGAAAGGCAGCAGTGGGATCTGGAATCTATTTCCCACTCTTTGCTGGGTCATGCCTGAAGATTCTGTGGGAGAGGAGCAGAGGACACCACACTCCAAAGCCTATCACTGTGCTCATAGGGACTGTGAAGACTCCATGAACACCATCCTCTGTGTTGCTGCCCAAAGCCCACGTGCAGAAATGCTGACACAGCAGCTCCTCAATGGCCACACACCACAACTCCTACACCCTGCGCCCATTAAGCTGTGGAATAAGCTCATGCCAAGTGATGGGCTTAGTGATGGATGGATAAGGATGACCAGCAGGGACTGAAAGAGATGGTCAAAAGTCACTGACCCTGAGACCAAGCTCTGAACTTACACTAGACATAATGATCACCCATGTCCCAGCCAACAATCACGCTGAGCACCCACCGTGAGCTGACACATCTTAGGTGGGTTCCACTCACACACAGTCGACTCAGGAACACAACATGCCCCAGTTGCCTCTTATCTCAACTGTTGTGCTGCCTCAACATGCAGCAGCAAACCCAAGGAACTGAGCAGCAGGAGGTGATGAGGCCAGCAAGGAGCGGCAGATCCTTCTGGTCCACAGAGCTTAAGTTTCTCAAGCACGAAACACTTGACTGAAGAACACCAAGAGCAGGAAGCAAGAAGCTACCTTAAATCCGTGAGTTCTTTTCCTTCTTCCAGGTTGCCTGTGTGTGATAGCCTATCTTTTATCTCATCCTAAAATAAGAGAACATGCATTAAAGGATCAGGCCATCATCTTCTGAAGGCTGGACCCTTCTGCAGCCTTCTCTTGCCATAGGGGTTTCCTTCCATTTCTCAAATGCAAATGTAGCAACCGATACTTGGATGGAGAAGGCGTATTCCAAAGGACAATCCTGACAAACAAGGCTGCTCTCTCCTTTTTGCTGCCCTTCTTGAGTCTCTCCAGTGAAGCTGATTACAGTGGTAAGAACAAGTCATCCCCTCAAACATTCAGGTAAGGCAGTCTGCAAGTGGAAACAGGGCATTTCAGAGCAGTGGAACTGAAGTCACTTGGATTTGTGTCTCAAAGTTAAGTTCCTCTGTGACCAAACTGATGTCTAATAAAGGGTGAGTCAATACCATCCCCACCGCACAAGCACCACTGGGGTCCCTTCCCTCTACCTAATTGCCTGCTTTCACAAGATATACAAGAACTTATTACTTCAGAGCCTTTGTGCCTTCTGAGGAACATCACTGCGGCTCAGCAGCAGGTTCAGAGCAAGCAGCGAGCGGAGCAGAAACCAGGCTCACACCCACACAACACCGGTACATCAGTCCCGTTGCCTTAATCAGGCCAAAGCTCCAGGCAGGGCTGGGGAGCCCCTCCAAACAGGGGAAGAGCTGGCACATGAGACCCAGAACAGGGTCACCTGTAACACCAGGGCAGGCTCTGCCCTGTTCTCCAGGGGCTGCTCTGTACATCAGAGAGCTCCTGACCTTCCAACAGCTGCTCCGCTCTCATATAAAAGCAAGCCAAGGCCCTGCAAGGCAGTGCAACATCTCAGTTGGCATTTCAGTCCCCGAGAGAGCATCTCTCCTTTGGCTTTATGTCAGCCACCTTTGGCTGTGGCAGAAAACAGTGCAGAGCCTGTTCTCTCAAGCAAATCCATCTGCCGGCACAAAGGCTCCCAGCGAACAGACAGGAGGTGGCAGCTGGAGAAAGGAGACCTGGGATCACTGCACACAAGCTCACCTTTTGTTGTTTATCCGTGTTTACTGCACACAGCCTGGCTCTAATCCATCAGTGCAAGAAACCTGTTCAACCACCTACACGACTGCAGAGGCTTCCCTGCATTTTATGGGGCTCTGCTGCAGCAAATGTCAGGCTCAGCAAAACAAGAAGGCTTTAGGAACTGTCTCACACTGCCTGGGATCAATCCTGCTCATCCCCCAACCAGAACACACTGGATACTGCATTAAACACGGAACCTGAGAGCATTATGTTCTCTTGAGTTTGGGCCATAGTTTTGCATGCACGTAACCCCCATCAGCACGGGCTAGAATGACCATGACTTTCACATTAAACAGCACCCCAAACTCTTGCTGTTCTTTAACAAAGTGTCACCCCCTGTGCCTCAAGACACTTGCTAAAGGGTGGGAAGAAGGGAATTCATATTATCCCTTGTTATCCTCAGCACCAAACCTGCTTCTGCTCCAGAGAGGTTAGTCTGGAGTCTGTACAGATGCTTTAAGGTTGGCTTTTGAAGAACAAGAAGGGGGTCACTGGTGCAGCACAAGCTACACAACTATTTCTCTAAGGCACTACAGCACTATCCCAATGCCTTCATTATATCAGCTCAAGGTCCATGAAGCTGGAAGAACCCCACCTGCATCACAGCATCCAATAGGTTTTTCCACAGCCGTCTACTTCTGCAAGGCTTGGGAATATTTCCTGAGCCTTGGGATACTCCTGAACACACTTCAGCTTGGTACAAAGAGACAAAATGTAACTTGGATGTGCCACGGGGAGTTAAGCAGCCCCCCCAGCATCCTAGAGCCCAGGAATAGTGCAGAGCTGGTTAAGTGATGATAATCCTTGGTGGCCACCTTCAGCACTACTGAAGACAGAAGCTTTCAACTGTTCCTGCTGATACAGCCTGAGGGAAGCTCTTGTGTTCAAACTGAGCTATTGGTGTACACCTGAATCCATGAGAAGACAAAGCAGTTGTGTCAGAGAGCCCAGGGGTGCATTAGAAGCACCCATATAATTCACTGACATACTGCATTTAGCTGCAGCCAGTGCCTCAATTGAAGTATGTGTTTGCTCCCTTCTTTCACCCATGGAAAGGACTCAGCAGAAGGGCTCAAACACGGAATTAATACAGCATTGAGATGAGACAAACAAACAGTAATTCAGGCTCCTTTCCAGTTCCTTTGCAGAGATGAACAAGTCTCCATATCATATCTATAACCAGAAACGCTCCTGTTGTCAAAGAACTCCTTTCATAAAGTTATCGTGTCTGTAATTGAAGCAGGGTAGATTGCTTGCCCTGCCAGAAGGAAAAACCTCCCTTCTTCAATCTTTAGAAACATTCTGGGGCTTTTTAATCCTATGCCAATTCACTCCTCTAAATTACACAGCTCTTCCCGAAGTTTATACCACAAAGATGTGTTTATTTACACTTTCCTTCTGAAGCTCTCTCTGCTTCTGAAGCAGGCACATAATCACTTTGCCAGCTAGAGTTTCAACCCTTGATCCAAAGGCTCACAGTCCTATCAGCAAAGGCTCTCACAGAAGAGTGTGCTAGACAGGAACTTAATGGCTTAAGTGGCTGGGATGGGGGATTGCACAGGACTAAAGAGGAGAATTAACTCAGAACAAGTGCAAGTCCTTGTGAATGGAACTTCAAACAAGCAGAAAGGAGATGTAAAGATCCAGGAGCAAGTAACTGCAATGGGAAGGTGCCATCTCAGACCCAGCAGAAGGACCCTGCCCAGGCCAAAGACTTGCATGACCTGGGCAGATGGGTGCTCCCTCCCTTCAGTGTTTAAAGCAGTGCCCATAGCACATAAATTGCAAGTAAATTCAAGCGTTTTCAGAACACTTGCAATCACCCTCACCAGAGAACTCAGAGAAATCCAAGAAACAGGGAAATGAAGGAAAACATTCTCCATTTCCCCACGAAGCGCTTGGATCAGGTCAGGACTGAAGTACACGCTCTGCAGAGAGGAAACCAGAATGAACACTGCACACACTTCAACCTGCTCAGGAGCAGGAAAGAGAGAAATCCATCTCATGCTCTTCTTCCACCGACGTTAAATTCATTGTGAGAAGGGAAGCAGGTGCCTGCACCGACATCAAATGCTGCAGATGTGGTGGTGCTTGTTCAGAGCTCCCACTAAAAGAGCAGTGTAATAGTAACCACGTAACCCTTAGCTTCAGTGAAGGAACCCAGCAAATGGGCTGCTCTGCAAAACCAGCCCCAGTCCTTGTGGGCAGCAGATGTGGGCTGACAGAGGGAGAGAATGCAGAGGTAGATAGGGAGAGGGGATGGGAAATGACAGAGATGAGCAGGCGCAAGGCAAGCAGAGAGCATGAAGGACAGGGGCAGGAAAGCTGTGATTCCACAGATGTTTGTGAAGTTAAAACAACAGCTTTCCAATGCCATTATTTTAATGGTCATTCCCCCCCTAATCCATGCAGGGAACCAGCTGTTTGCAAAACGACCTTTACACCCTACCCACCATACCTTATTAGACTAATTCAGAGCTGCAGGTTGGCTGGTCCCAAACCCCACTGACTGGGGACAGACAGGCATTCAGCAGGGACGCAGGGTGAACACGCTGTCACAACAGTCCTGTCTGCGTTTCTGGGTGCACACAGCAGAGCAGCAGCTTCCCCACCTCAGACACTGCAGCATCAGATGAGCTCAAGGCTTCACTGCCTCCTTCCTCACATGACAAAGAGCAAAGGCTAAGCAGAGCTTTCTGGACAGCTTCTGTGGGTGCAGAGGTCTGTCAGAGCCCTTCACCAGCTCTTAAAGGCCTCTAACCAAAGAAGATGTCATAATCAAACGCAAGTGTCTTGCCACCAGATGAAAGCAGCAGAGCAGAGCTAACTCTGGCACTGTATTCAGATCACTGTATCTTCAACACCTCTTGTTCCTATAGCTGAAGCACTGGTGTCCAGCAAGGTTCCTTCAACTGGTTTCAGAAGGTGTAGCCAGGACTGACAGCATTAAATTGCTTTGGAAGCATTACAAGTGCGTTAGGAAATCACTGCAGACAAGGCAGCAGGCTGGGCAGACAGTGTCACAGAGGGGTGAAACCCATGAACAATGAACACAGGCATGATGCAGCCACCAACCTAACAAAGGTTGGATGGTGTAACAGATGAATGCTCCACAGTCTCGGACAGAGAGGCTCTGTCCAAGCAGGATCAGGGCAACTTCCGCCTTCTCCTCCAACATGCCATAGCCCTGATGGCTTCCTACTAATAGCAGGGGTCACCCATCATCCATTAATGTCCCAGGTTTGGCAGGGCAGAGAAATATTAGTTAGAGCAGCCTTGCTCGCTTGGTAGTAACTCTTCCACCGGCTCAGGACCAATGCCACCAGAATAACCCCTGCACACGCTACACAGGCACATTGAGCTGATTGGTGAAGGCTTCAAACCCCATTAGTCCTCAAGGTATTCGGCCCCAGGACCTGCTAACAAATCCAGCTGATGGATGGTGTGTGGCAACGGCAAAGTGTATGCAGCGGGAGGCCATCCTGCTCAGAGCACGACCAGCGAGCAGCATCACAAATCTCTGGTTCCCCCAGTTTGTCACGAAGGCTTTGGCATCACTGATATAATTCCCCAAGTTATAGCCAAGTTGTCAGGGAATGGCTCTAACATTAGCACGGGAGTTATGGAAGTCAGGGCTACTTTGGAACTTCTCGGGAGTCTGCAGGCATTTGACCACTGACCTTATACTTCTAACCAGCAGTTGCTATCGACAGCAATTTCGGTGGATCTGGTTCAATCTAACTTCAGCAGCAAAACACATCGTTTAAAAATTGGAAATCAACTTCTTTCTGCTCAAGAGTGCTTGGTCATCAGTCTCTGGGAATTAATCCCAGTCCCAATTTCCACTCCCAACTTGCCAGCACAGTGCTACAAATCTTGTGTGAAGGAATCTGGCATGAAAGCAGCGTGATGTATCACAACACTCCCTCACCCCCAAGCAACTGTTTCCCATACTAGATAAGCCTGACTGAATTCAGGCTGCAGCTCCCAGGAAAACGCTGTTTAACATGCAATACAGAGAGCATGGAACGAGAGGAACCTGTTAGGTACAGTAGATCCACGCAGGTCCTGTTCATTCAAGCCAAAAGAGAAGTGATTTTTAACAGAGAAAGAAAAACCCCACAACGCAGTAGAGAAACACATTCCTGAGAGTGCTCAGCCCTACTTTGCTTCAAGTTTTGATACTTGGCTTCAAATGAGCCTTTTCTGATTCACCCACTTGAAGACAGCATCTCAGCATGGAGCCAGGTAGGGTTCTTGCTCCTTACTGCGGAGCTGTGATTGTATTTGTGTTATAGAAAAAGGAGTGGATTGATTTTGAACAGGTTCAGGCAAAGTAATCTTTAGAACAAGCAGGACTGGAGCACAGCAGAAGTAACAAAACACCAAAGAGCTCAACTTCAGAAACTGTAATGGTATTCTGACTTCCCTCTTTACCTGTAGTATATCTGAGATCAGAACCATCAAGAGAGAATTAGACCCAAAGGCAACTCTGCCTCACTCCAACAACGTCAAAAACTCAGCCCAAATCCCCAGAAAACCCAAACTAAGAGCACATGGGATGTGCATGGAACTGTTACAAGCACGTCCGTTGTGAGAAGAGAAACGGGGCCAGAAGTTCTCCATCCTCCTTCCAGCCCAGGCAACAGACACAAGAACTTGAGAGGAGGAGATGATGCAGGGCATGGACTAAAGAACTCTGGAAGAGGAGCCCTGGGCACAGCCAAGTGAGTAAAGAAATCTTAAGCTTATTTACGTCCTTTGTTTTCTTCTAAAATGATGAACTCCAGGAGGTGCCATGTTTAGGCTTTGTGTGGACTGTAAACACACAGAGAGGAACTGGCTGGCGTGGGTTATTGAGTGCTGCTGACCCACCAGGCTGTGGGGAGCTTGAGGGCTTTGGGATGTGCTGAAGCACACAGCAAATAGAAACCTCAGGCCTCCAGTTTCACAAATCCCAGGGACAGGCAGCAGCATCATACTGTGGGACATGGCTCGTTCATCCAGGTGGTGGTTTACAGCCTTCCAGGCAGCTCCATGTTCTGAGTTTATCCACCGATGAACTCATGAGGGTATGCAGTGTCCTGGGTAGACCCCAAACTCCCCAGAAGCAAGAGCTGCTGCCTTAGAAATCAACCTAACAACTGCTTCCATCTTGCATACTCAGAAGGGAAATAAGGAACCTTTGTCACCTTTGCAAGCAGCAGGTTGGGGTGTGCGTGGGTACAGCTCATCCACTGCTGCTCTCCTCAGTGTTTACAACTAAACAGCAGCTGCCTGCAGCTTGTGGCCTCTCCACCAACCAGCTCCCTTGTGGGGACATTTATTGAGTCATAAACTCCTCCAGCAGCGTTATCACCACAGCATTTGCACAAATAAAGGTTGGAAGAAAGATTAAATAAGAGAGAATTCACTTTAGAGAGAAGGCAAGGGAAACGCTTTACAGGTAGGTTTGCTCTGAGGAAGGACTGAGCGATGGAAGGCAGGGCAGCAGTACACATGCATGAAGATGGCTGGCACATCATCCTCCAGACATGGAATACAGATTTATCTGACATGACAAATCTGAGCTTCAGAAAGGTCAAACAACCCTAAAGCCTTCCCAGTTAGTTGTTGATGTCTCATTGAGGAGATATAAATGCATCACGCGCTATGCTACTTGAAATGCACTATATCTAAGATCGACCTCTGCAGAATCCCAGGGGAGGAGAAATCCTGGTGCTCCTCAAGTACAGACATGGCCAAAGTTTTCTTTCCCCAGCCACACACATGGACTGCTCCTCTCTACCCAATGAGCACACAAACAATCTATGAAGCATTTTGCAACCCATCAGAATGGAAGCAGCTCTTTAACAAGAGCCTAATGATGCAGAATGAGGAGAGATACCTGCAGTGCAGCCCACAGCACCCAGAACCTCTTCTCTTAAGCAAAGAGAGCTTCAGATAGGGGAAATGCCAGCTCCCACCAGGCCATGCTTCAGCAGGATGCTTCAGCAAACTCGCTCTGTCGGGATGGGACACTGCAGGACCACCTGTGGCATCTCCTCAGCAATCCAGGTCATCACTGCCCAGCGATTAGGCAGAAACTTCCAGCAGAGCTGCAGTGCTCCAGGGTGGGTGCCAAACAGGAACTGGGCTTTCACAGGGATCATTTGGAAAAGGAAGTGCAGTAAATGGACCGCATTCCTTTTATCACAGCCAAGGGCAAAGGAGAATGCAGTTGAGTTAGGATTGTGTTAGAAACCTACCTCTGCTGGAGCCCAGTAAATGAAGGGGGTTTGCACAGAAGAGTGACTGGCAGAGTGACAGCCTTCCCTGCACTTCCAGCACAAACCCACACTGTTCACAGACAGAGCTGCTGTACCAGAAACACACTCACCAGTTTATTGCATTGCCATTTCCTTATGCAGGCAAGCCCTAAAGCCGTGACAGCAGCACCTTTGTTAGCAATAGTTGTGAGCAGCCGGACACAGAAGAGAGGAGGAAGAGCCCAGACTTATGAATGCTCCTAGCTCAATGTACTCAGCTCCTAACGACAAGGGAATACACGTGTCTGAGTCTGCAGCTCTTCATAGCTCCGTTTGGCCAGGAGCACAGACATTGCACCTTGGTCCTTCTGTGAATGACAGGCACCCAGAGACAGCAAGAGAACACTGGGAAAGACAGGGATAACACTCCTCACTAACACAGCTTCCTACACGCGGCTGCAAGAAGAGGGTTTGTCTGAGCTCTCAAATCATGTCAATACACGGTCACCAAGGGCTGCGCTTTCCCAGTGGCAGCTGGTGGGAGATTCCCTGATAGAACCACCAATTATGGAACAAATTAACCCAGCAAAATTCCATGGAAATGCCTCTTTGCCGACTGGTGTGAACAGGGTGTAAGGGAAGCAGGACGGGCCACAGATACTCTGAGAAGCTCGGATGCGAGTGCAGACATGCAGGGGCAGGGAAACAATTCCCTAATGGGAGTCAGACTTAAAAACATCATTTGGTTTTTCCCTTGCATCTGGACTCCAAGTCAGAAATGACAGAGATTCTCACTGCCCACTGTCCTTCCCCTTCCATACCCTCTCCTCACCGGGCCAACAGCAGCAGCAATGTCCAATTCTCATTATCTGAGGGCAGCAGTAGCTCTTGGTGAAACCTGCGGTCAATAAACTGCAGGCAATTCTAACAGGCACAATGGGAGCTGCCTCTCCCACAGCTGCCCCATTATCCCAGCTTTTATTACATTTAAAGCCAGCGGGTTTGATGCTGGAGCTGCAGCTGTGCAGAGCCATGAAAACAGACCACCAATAAAGACAAAGCACTCCCAAATTAAACAGGAGACCTCACGGTAACGTACTCTGAAGTCTGAAAGCTTCTCGGAGCAAAGCACAGGCCATGGCAAGGAACTCAGAGCCTGGATGCGGCTGCCACCAGCCCATGGTGACACAACCACCACTTCCCACTGGGGATGGTATCAATGGCAAAGTCAGTGGGCAGGATTCAACAGGGCAAGTTGAGAGTGTTCTAGCTACAAGGGTGGACAATCAGAGCAGGATCCTACTCCCATAATCCTTAAGAACATCCCACTACAGGGAGTACTTGGAGAAGCTGTGGCTGCCCCATCCCTGGCAGTGTTCAAGGCCAGGTTGGACACAGGGGCTTGGAGCAAGCTGCTCCAGTGGAAGGTGGTTGGAGCTGGATGAGCTTTAAGATCCCTTCCAACATGAACCAATCTGGGATTTTAGGATTAACTTTGGAGTTCACGGTCTGGATGTGCCCCCCAAGCAGCAGAAATACTCACATGTGGATAGCAATGGAGTGAACCTGTTTCAGGTAACTGTTTCAGAATCAGATGCACCATGCTCTAACAGTGCCTATTTCTCTCCTTTGACTACAAAAGATGCCCTCAGGCCCAGCAGATATTCACAATAGGTAACATTAGCTATTTCCCCACCATGCGCTACAGTAAAGTAACCTGTGCCCCTGAGAGCCTGTGCAGGAAGTGAGGAGAAAATACATTTCAAACCACATTAGATGATGAGCTGATATATTTGTCCGTGGGGCAGAAGTAACCGAGGGAGCATCTCAGCTCCTGTCTCAGAGACATGCACAGCAACAGGCAAAGGGAAACCAGGGCCCAAAGGAACAGTCTCAAACCAACACAGTCAGGGGGAAGATGCAAAGAATTATTCTCATCCAGTGTAAGCTGTAATTTTCAGTCTAGAAATCTAGAGCTTGCTTTCTCTCAGCCTAATGTATACCATGCCCTGGAGACATTTTTACCAGCCATCAAAAGGAACTTGCAGAGAACCAGATGCTTCATTAAAGAATATTCACCAAGCCTTATGAAATCCTTAGTAAAAAGCAGCCCAACAAATCACCAGCGTGCAAGGGAGCTGGAATCACACATCCCGCTTTGATTGCAACCTCCTGCGCTGGGGAACATGGGCTGGTTAAGAAATAAAGGGGAAAAGTACCCAAGAAATAAGAGATTCTGGCCCCTCTTTCCAACGTTCTTCCAACCTGCACTTCCTGAGCGAGGAATGCGCGAGACAAAGCCATTTGGCAGAAGATGCTAATTTAAACTTAAAGGAAAATAACAGCTTAAAAAGAGAAGGGAGGAGGGAGTTTTAATCCTTCTGAACAAACCCAACAGCTTGCAATCACTACACAGATCTCAGGAGTCAGAGGAGGGAGGTGAATCGAGCTGTCCTGGGCCAAAGGGAATGATACATGAGTTTTGTTGGCATGTGTCCTTGGCTGCCAGGTTTAGTTACCTATTCCTTAGTCTCTCTCACACCTTCTTGAAACATAGAAAAGGGATCTCCTGCCACATTGTCATCCTCTACAAGTTAACGTCCAATGCATTGCCCCTTCCAGGAAGTTACTATAATGGTGGGGAATAAAATTCCCAAGTTCACTGAGCACTCTGGGAACCAAGACAAGCCCCAGGGTTTGATTTAGAAAGAAACCCTTCCAGAAACCCCACCACCCTCCCATCCAACAACCATCCAAGTTAACAGCATCTTCCACTGCCCTCTGCTGTTACCAGTCATTCAGCTCCCAGTTCTCTCTCCCATAGTGCGGGGCTGGGCTCCGGGCTGGCAGCATCCCAGCCCCTTGGAGCCGCAGCTTGCAAATATGCTGAAGTTTAATGCAATCTGTCTTCTTTGGTAATCACATTCCGCCCGCACCGCATGCAATAAAGATGTATTGGTAAATGCATTTGCTAAAGATATACTCGAGTGGAAAGGCTACAAGCCTGATTTACAGGAGGGAAGGAGGAAGCATCAGGTAACGGGGGCTGGCAGAGGATGTGCCAACGCTCCACGCACAGCGACCGAGGACGTGGATTGTGCAGCACAGGCACCACGTTAAAGCTGAGAAAGGAAAAGAAACCACATGTTTTGGGAGCTGGGGACGTTAAAGATATCAGAGAAAAGCCCTTTCCCTGGCAGCTTTAACCTTGCTGATTTGCAGCCATACAAAGACCTTCTTTGTAAACAGGAAGGAAAAAAATTCCACCAGGACTAGCAACAACATTTGGTCTAATATAGCCTGACAATTTCCCCATCTCCTTCTGTCGGGCTGCTTCTGGGAGCCGGCTGGCAGCTTGTTTCATGTTATACTTAAATCAGGCATACAGCTTCCCTTCACAATGCTAATGCGACAGAGAAAGACTGCTGCTATGAAATCTCCACCTCTCCCCCAGCCTTTCCATTAGCAATCCCAGGAGAGGAGTCTCAGTGCTCTACTCCCAGAAGGCTCCATCCCAAATCCACCCTAATACAGTCTCAGCACCTTTTCACTTCTCTGGGCAACCTAACTTGAGATAGACTCAACCCACTGAATTCCCATATGGGGAACCGCATCCTTCACACTGCAGACATCCCAAGCAGCAGCTTAAGTCTAACCACTCACTTTTCCCAAGACCATATCCATTCCCCAGGACCCATATCCAAGACCATATCCAACCATACCAGATCAAAACACTTCATTTTTACTTTATCCTCCACTTGTTTCAATAGCCAGAAATCCTTCCAAGATACTGAGCAGCCACTGTCCTACAGCATCCACAAGGGCTCTGCATCTCAGAAGGAAGAGCCATAAGGCTTGCTGCCCCCATGAGATGAACACTTCCCAGGAGTGTGCCATTCTCCTGACAGCAGCTTTGCCCAGGAAAGCAGCTTTCCTCATGCAGCACAAAAAGAAGCAAGATCTCCAACTGCAAAGTCCCATAATAGGAGGATGCTTAGAGCCTGTTTAAAATGCTGCCAACACCGGCAAAAGGGATCTGCCTACTGCTTGCAGCACACAGCGTTCACAAAGGCAAAACTTGGGAAAATCACTGTGACTCACTTTGAAACCCTGGAGCATTCGTGGTGCTGGTTTGGTGGCAGCTCAGTACAACAGGAGCCACTGACGGGAGTGAATACCACGGTGTGACTGGGCAACATGGAATGAATGTGGGAAAATGGATCCCAAGGAAAATGTGCCTCCTGTGAAGGTTGCAATTTGACTAACAGGTACCACAGCTCTCAGAAACACTTCCCAGGAGCAAACACCATGCAAAACAAGAGAGCAAAGCCAGCAAGCCCAACAGGGAAGCCTTTGTTACCTTCTGAGCTGCACTAACACAGCGCCGGTATTCCTTAGCCAGCTCGGAGCATTTGAGCACTTCACGTTTGTTTTCTTGGTAGCACTTCAGGATTTCAGCCTGGAGGCTTGCACAGACAGGATCCGTGTTCCTCCTCCTGCAGGGAAAACAAGCACAGAGAGATGTGTGAAGCGCAGTTACCACCCACTTACTACCACTTTACCAGTGACACACATACTGATCTGGTGCTGGATCACCCCATCCTCATAGAGAAACTGGTGGGAGCACCAATCACCAATGTGGGTCAATGACCAACAGTGTTCCAGCTGAGAATTCCAGTAGGAAGAAGGAACTCACTGTCCCTAGGTTGGTGTGGAAGCCTGTTCTACCCTGAGGCAAAGCATCACCTTGCCTCTGCAGTCAGGAAGGAGAATAAAGAGGAACAGATCAGTTCCAAGAGGTTCCATGATTTTCCCAACTCACACTGGAAATCTCTGGCAGAACTCAGGAATCCCGGCTGGGCCTGGGCGAGATCTGTAACAACCTGACACGGAACTGAACGGACTTGTTGAATAAGTTGCCTGGATCTGCTCAATGTTCCTCTATTTAAGCAGTTCAAACCCTCCAGCATGGTTGGAAGCACTGCAATTCTCCCAGTGACTAGGAAAAACACAGTAATAGCAAGAGCACGTATCTGTTTCTTTGTATTTCTGAAGCAATTAGTACTCAGACCCCGTAAATGGCGTTGACAGCTACCCAAGAACAATTAGGGATGATGTTCTTCTACTCTAATGTGCATGTGTACATATGGCACATCATCAGCAACAGTACCAATAGAGGGGAAGGTCGTTGTAAAACAATCCCAGCAACAATGGCACACACACAGTAACACAGTGTCATCAGCTGCACAGACAGGCACAAATTGCAGGAATTTGCAGCACAATTGCCATGGATTGTTTTACCAGACAACAAGAGAACATATGTTTAGGTGTAGCAACCCTCACACACTGCCTTCTAAAGCATAAATCCATTTAATTCCTTGCATTTTCTGTCCCAATATGCTTAGAGAGATCTGTGCCTAAGTATCAAACACACCTCTTCCTTCCGGGGCACTTGATGCTTGAGGCAGGCGTTAATGCTATGATGTGATAGATTCATTTCCACAGTCACAACAGCAGGTCCTCATTCAGCAAAAGGGCTTCATAGCAAGGCAGTGAGAAAACACTGAATCACAGAGTGCTTTGGGTTGAAGGGACCTTAAAGCTCCTCCAGCTCCAACCCCTGTCACAGGCAGGGACCCCTTCCACTGGAGCAGCTGCTCCAAGCCCCTGTGTCCAACCTGGCCTTGAGCACTGCCAGGGATGGGGCAGCCACAGCTTCTCTGGGCACCCTATGCCAGCGCCTCAGCACCCTCACAGGGAACAGCTTCTGCCTAAGAGCTCAGCTCAGCCTCCCCTCGGGCAGGTTAAAGCCATTCCAGCCCTTGCAGCATCTCTGTGGCCTCCTCTGGACTTGCTCCAGCAGGTCCACGTGCCTCCTGTGCTGGGACCAGGAGCAGGACTTGCTCCTGGGCACGTCTCATGCTCTCAGGTAGAACATATCTAAGAAGCATGTAATATTAAACAAAGATCTCCTAAAAGCTTTTGGAAAGCTCGGATATGAGTTTCCAACTCATTCTGTCCTTTCCGCATCAGCAACCTGGATGCTCCCTCAACGCAGTCTGGCTGAGACACACTCCAAATGATACTTCTCAGTCTCCACTCTTACTGTCAGCATATGTGGGAAGAGGAAGGATTTATCAGTATCAGTGTGACAGCCACACTCTGAGGTGCTGAGCCACCAAAGATCAGAAGCCACCAAAGACACGAGACAGACTTCTTGTTCCACCTCTTCACTAATCCTCCAGCTCTCCGAAGAAACTTCTTCCATACATGGTCCCCAGAGGCCCGTGTGCATTTCTCATTTGTGTGTTCTGAAGCAAATCGCATTTAAAGCCTTGAAAAATCCATATTCTAAAGGGAAAAAAACACAACTTCAAGTTTTGGAATAGGGAAGCATCCAGGGAGAGCTTCAGAAACTCATAATGTTGGCATTTTACTTTGTCACTAACTTTAATATCACTCTAATCAAATCAGTGAGACTGTGGAGATGATACCAAACAATACCAGGTCAGGAAATACCACCAAATCCCTCAATTCATTGAAAAAGTTAAGACTTTTAAAATTAAGGTTTTCTTTAAAACTCAGCCATGTTAAACTGAAGGGCGTTTTGTCATTTTCATGCCGAGAGCTGGAAGAGCAAAAAGGTACAGCATGAACAGCCTGCATTCATCTGAACTGAAGGTGGTACGAACATCTCCAGTACCTAGAAGGATGCTTGCCATTGTCAGCATCGAGAGCTATAGGAATTGTGGGGTTTTCCTTGTCTGTTCCTTCCCTATGCCTCCTACAGCATCAGTCTTCACTGCCTAGAGTAAATATAAAGCCAGGACCCACCTGTGGGGTCAGAGTAGTGCCAAGTCTGGAGCAGGTCCAGGGAAAGGCAATGGAGCTGGTGCAGAGCCTGGAGCACAAGCATTGCTTGAAGCCTAACAGAGGGATCACGCCACAGGCAATGGCATGTGCTGCCCAGTGAGCACCTAAATCAGTGCTTGCCCATTCTACTAACCACAGCACAGAGGGGATTTACTGGGTCCTAGGTACCCAGATCCATAACAAGAATATTCACCTTTGTTTCTTCAAAACCAAACCTCAAGCTGTGGTTATGCATCAATTGCCCCAGCTTCTTAAAACAGATTTAGAGAAGCTAATCAACACAGTGCTAAGTTGGTTACACTGATTATCAATACAAATTACACAAACCAATGTATTTGTGCATTCACAAGTGAACTGGAAACTCAAGAGAACCAGTTAAATCCCACTGAGAATGACATTTCCCTTTGGAGTGGGAAGCTAGTGCTGCTCAGAATATAACTGTCCCTGTGCCCACCGTACAGTGTGATCGATGAAACCAAAGGACACACTGTAAGGAAGCCCACCCTGTGGAGTCCAGGAGTACACACGTTACTCACCTCCAGCAGATGAGTTCTAGTACCCATCGTGACTGAAAGGGGGGAGATCTGAACTGTTCTTGTGTCAAACTGCTTGAGGAGCTTTCCTCCCAGCACAGCAATCACTACTCTTCTCCTGCTCCCATGAAGTCAAGAGACTTCAGGTTGTAACACTTCCACACATGGGGAACTACAGCCCTATACACCAGTTACACCTTAAAGCTGTCTGGCTTTCCTTGGAAAAGGAATTTACTTTACATACAAAGAGGAATTAAACATGAAAGACGTGATGGAGACCAGCAGGCTCTAACTACAAACACCTGTGTTGAGAGCAATGGCACAGTGACTGCCAAAGGACTTTCACCAGTTACCTCCCTTCCACCTCAGCCCAGCTCAAGGCTGTTGGCACCAACCAGCCTTTAGAAAAACTCCTCTTCTGGACAGTCCACTGCTCCTGGCAAACACCTCATTGCTTGCGGGGGTTCAATTATATTTCTTAATCAACGAGGGGGAAGGAAGACGGTGGAGCAGGGATGGGGTTTGAATACACAGAGAGCAGAAGACCAGGATGGGCTTGGAATATGGGTCAGTTCTAAGCATAATATGCCACCACCAAGTAAGGCAGACAGTTGGTCTCTGCCTAAAGTAAAACACATTGCAATTGCCATCACTGTTATCAAAACAAATCTAAGAGGCTCATTTATAGCAGCTAGGAAAAAGGCAAGAGAGAAAGACAGGGCTGGGAGGGACAAGGCCAATACCTAGACAGGGAATATGGGAGATGAGCTCTGACAATACCTTGGAAGTAATTGCAGGACATACAGAATATAAATTACTAATGCCTTAACACATCCTCTCATCTGCCTGAAGGAAGAAAAGTGGGAGAAAGATCCGGAAACGCAACTGATTATCAGTGCCCCTCACAGTGGGGCAAGAAACCTTCGTCCCACCACCATTCAATGGGAAGGAATGAACATGAACATGGAATGCATGATTTCAGATCTGCCTCTCCCCCTCCCAGAGAGGAATCTAAATCAGGTCTTTGCCTGGCACAGAAGGGAAAGGTTTCCTTAAAATGAAACAAAGGGCATCCTTCTCTCTGCTATCCCTTGAGGTAAAACACAATGAGCATGATCTTGCTGCATTTTGACACGCCGAGAGTTACCAAATCCTCTCTATCACTGCGTATTCCCTTTACTTTATTTAATAAATGAAATCTCATCAACTTATCCTTCTTCTATTATCACTGCTGACATCAATCTGATAATATTGGCTTGGCGTGGAATCGTGCTATTATATGTCCTCTTGATATTTAATTTAAGAGAAACGTCTGCAGTGGGGTGAATATGTGAAGCAAGCTTTTTATTACTGGCAGCAGTAAGGACGCTGGGAGTGAATTAGACATTCATCTTAGTCAGGGCCAATCTAGAGGCTCAGAAGAGGTTTTCTTCTTAACCCTCTCCTACCTGTTCAATTGTGGCAGGTAACGGCTGCTCCAGTCAATAACGGCATTCATTTGTCTTGGCAAATTCATTTCTACATGGACATAAACCCCATGAAGAAGTGCCTGGGAGGTGAAAGCAAGGTTCTTTGAGAATTCCCATCATAAGTTCTGCCATCGCTGGTCTAAATGGCCACCAATTAATCAAGAAGCAGCACAGCTTCCAAAGACAAACACCAGCTCACTGCAGGGAGTGATTAAGGCGGTACCACCAGGATGCAGACCCCTTCGAAGGTCTCAAGCACAGCTCAATGGTTACCAGCTGCTCACTGCTGGCAGGTCCTCTCCTTGGAAGAAGAATTACAGACTCAACGTTGGGAAAGCTGGAAAATGTGTCCCTCTTTGCTGGTCCTTCCACCCAGCTGAGAAGTCAGACTAGGAAAGTGGAGATACAGCTTCGATGCTTTAGGACCCGGCAGCTCTTCAGACTAGTGTAAACCTGGTAACTCCACAGTGAGCACTACAGCGTCACTTGGCTTTACCAGGAGAGCAGCAACTCAAAGTGGAGTTAAGAGCCAGATCCTCTTTTTACCTTTTCCTCCGGGAACCACTCAAGCTGAGAAAAACCTCTCAATGGGGACTGATGGTACCTAAACCTCAACACTGCAACACCTCTGCTCACAGAGTGAAAACCAAAGTCACGCAGGGTCCCTCGCATCAGCAGCAAGCTCCAGTACACAGCTGCAAGCAGCAGCCTAAATGGGGCAGCAGCCTGGAATTTCCTGTGGGCTGCAAAACCCAACTGGAAGAGCTGCCTTGTGCTGCTTTATCTAAGAGCAGTGTCTGAGCTAACCTGAGCAAACCACATCAGTGCTCCTGTCACCGCAGCCTCAAAGATCAGCAGTGAAGTGGAGGGACAGAGCTGTGAGCAGAGCCCAGAGCACACAGCAGTGGTTTCTGCACATCAGGGAGGACCTGGAGATGTGACATATAATTAGTTAGCATGTTTGTATATGCACTTAGATGCATTTCAGATAAAGCTCAGTGATGCTTTGGCCACACCAATAAATGAGGTGTGCTGCTATGCTGCACTGTACACGTATTGAAACTGGTAAGTGGTTAACTGACCTGTGAAAGTGCATCCTCCCTTGAGTGGCAGTTGCCTCTGATGGCTTCTCTAATGTGTCAGAAAAATAACTCCAGACAGTTGCAATACACAGCACAGAGGAAGGTTCCATCCTCTCTCATTACTGCATCCTTGACATTTACAGCAGAAAATTAAACACAATTGAAGCATTTCATTCATATCCAACAAACTCATCAGCACAGAACAAACACTCGGGAAAGGCAACTTCCAGCGTAGGCAGCAGGATGCTCCCTGTCACAAAGCAAACACTATGGCCCCACTAGAACCATGGGATGCCCTGATCCCATAAGTCAGCTTCATAATGTGGCTTGAATGATAGAGGGAATCCCAGCCTGGTTTGGGTTGAAGGGACCTTAAAGCTCATCCAGCTCCAACCCCTGCTATGGGCAGGGACCCCTTCCACTGGAGCAGCTGCTCCAAGACCCTGTGTCCAACCTGGCCTTGAACACTGCCAGGGATGGGGCAGCCACAGCTTCTCTGGGCACCCTGTGCCAGCGCCTCAGCACCCTCACAGGGAAGAGCTTCTGCCTAAGAGCTCATCTCAGTCTCTCCTCTGGCAGGTTAAAGCCATTCCCCCTTGGCCTGTCATTACATGCCCTTGTTAGAAGTCCCTCTCCAGCTTTCTTGCTTGCAGCAGTTTGGCAGCAGAAATAAGAGATGGAAGAAGCTTAACAGATTATTCAAATGCCTACTAAAAATTCCGTAACATTTAAGCTACATAACCCAGCCCAGTGTAAACAATCTGCGAGCCTCAGGAGGATACACTAATGTGATCAGGAAGGAAATCTTTCTGATCAGCCTCCTGTGTTCAAAACACCGCTCACCAGGCTCTGCCAGTGATGTGCAAGGAGGAGAAGTAATGTTGTGTAGAGCAAGAGAAGATGGACTAAGAGAAAAGGTGACAATTTTCATGCGAATAGGGGCACTACCTCCAAATCTCAGCTGTAGCAGTCATGTTCCTGTCTTTCTATCCCTTCTTATACACCTTGTCACGTTGTCTGCAGCATCTGCACTATCTCCCCTTCCTCTTTGTCCCCCTTGACTGCTGCCTTTCAGTAACAGGTCTCCCCGTTTGCACCCTACCTCTCCATGAGAGTGCCTGATGAAAGCATGTTTATAAAGTACTGTAAGTTTCTGGGTGACTCTGTGATCCTACAGAATTTGTCACTCAAGTGCTTCCCAATCCCTGGTTTGACAGCTTGTTTGAAGCTGCCACGCAATTCCCCACTGCAATGCATGCACCCGGTGCACCCTTGTCCTTGCCAGGCCTGATACCTCCTCTCCTTCCCATCACGGGTATGCAGAAGCTGTTCTGAAACCTTCTCCAGTATTTAGATAAGTATTGAGAATCTATTACTGAGAACAAAAGTTAAGACGATATCCAGTTGTGGTGTCACTGCACCGCAGTCAGAGAAAGCAGCCTGACCCAACCACATTTTCTTCATCAAACAGAAGAAGTAACCCCAAAACACAGAATAAAACCCAGAGACTGATGTGGAAAATAACCCAAATGTACCAGTTTTCTGTAACAGCCTCTAATTTTGGAAGTCCAACAACAATCTCTTCATTTCAGTGATGAAATTGAAGCAAATTGTGTGCCCCATCCAGCGCCGGTTCCAGCTCTTTGCCTTACTCCAATGTATCACAGACTCCCTTGTCCTCCCTACATGGTTTATGCTCACATACAAGTGGTCATTCCCCATCTGACCAATGGGTCACCCTAAAAGACTGTGCTTTGCTCAGTGCAGCTGCAACCAAATTTAACCAGCTTCCTTAGCACCCCATGAGCTGCAGGCACTGGGTGGTGGTGGGTTCCAGGAGAGCAGGAGGGCAGTGACATGTAAACCACCTATAAACCCATATAAGCTGAAATGATCCCTATCCTGCTGAACCTGCAAATGCAATAACTGATGATTCCTATCAGCCTTTTGCATTGCAGATGGCAAGTGGTTTGGAATAACGAGAGGCTTCTCCCCACAAGTGGATCATTCCGATGTACGTTTGGATGTAAATTCTTTACTGATGGTAGAATACCGGGCTGGGAGAAACTGCCAGTTTGGAAGACGAAAGGAAAACTACTGCCTTTCCCTTCCCTTGCCAAGAGACACAGAAGTTCACAGAAATGGATCTCCTGCCCACAAAGCCATGAACCATCTTTTCCAGAGATGCCAAGCTACTAAAAGTTGACTAGCAAAGATGAAGAGCCTAAAGTTAGCAGCAAAACGGTCTCTGGAAGCCAAGCAGGAATGAGTCAGAATCTTGTTGCTGGAAGGAGTTCTCTGAATCAGAAAGGAAGCTGGCTCAGCTCCCACAAGGCAGAAAAGCAATATAGCAAGCAATAACTGAATGTGAAAACAACACACAGCCCAACAAGTGACCCGAATAGGGATTTTCTCTCTTCAGATAGAAAACAGCATCTAAAAACTGGTTAAGATCTTGGGTCAGAAAGGGAATCATGCAGCTTACAGCATGTACACAGCACGGGCCCTAAGAATGGGCTGTGGTAATGCTGAATGGCTGGGATTTAGCTGGGAACTGCCTGCTGGGACAATCCTGTTGGTCTATAAAACCCCATCCCAAGATACATTCTAAAGAAGGTAACTGAAGCAGGGATATTCTGATTGCATATAGCCACAGGAGGCAGGGATGCACAGGGTCAGTAGCGCTTTCCTGTGTGAGATGACCTGGGAATGAGGTCAGACTGCTAACAGAGTGATGTTTCTAAAAGGAAACCCTGACCATCTCTCTGCTATAGATGCACAAACACACTCTGGAGGAGAACAAAGCTGCAGCATTAAAGCTCAGGTGGGATCTGAAGCACAACATTCACCTTATGCAAACAATCCCCTTGCCTTTGCCCACGTGCCTTGATCTTCAAACCCAGAGTGCCCCTTTTACCACACCAAGCAACTTGCCAAGCACTGACTCGGCAAGATCCCCATTAAACAGCTCCTCATCCCCCTGAGAGCATCAATAATGGTGCTTTTGAAGAGCAGGCACAAAGCCTTGAAGGCTGGTTTGGGGGGAGGTTGGGACTTTTGGGTTTGGTTTTAAATATTATCATTTCAGGAAGTCCTCCAAAAGGCGAAAACATCTTTACAAAAAGTAATGTACATAACATGGGTTTAAGTTAGAAGAGCACATGAAATGTCTCAGGTGAGTTAGTGAGACCCGGATCAACTTAAGGCTGCTCCATCGTGTGCTGCTTGTGCCACTCACAGTCAGCACAATGCTGACAAGTTCTCTCCAAAGAAACAACAGTCATCCCTAAACAAGCAGATCTTCCAAATGCCACCTTCTTGGCCAAATGAGTTCCGATTGCGGCTGCTGTGGTGTGTGTATGTCCCAGACAGGAGGCACTTCTAACGTGGAAAATAAAAGGACAGGATGCAAGAAGCACCACTTAACCCTGAGACTCCAAAAGCTGATGGGACCCAATAGCCTAAACCCCATATTTTATCAGAGTAATTTCAGGAGCTACCAAAATTACACCAAATGAATTAAGTCACCAAAGCCTGGTGTGATGGCAGAGATGGGGTGTCTCTCCCTTCATAAGGAAGGAAAGGGCCTCAATCTCTTATCAACCAACACCAAACACCACCAACGGCAGAGGGCACCGCAATGGAAGGTCTCCACAGCACCCTGCCATGGTTCATGTTTCCTCAGAGGGTAGAGATACAGCAGCTCTGACCTGCAGAACAGATTGCTTCTCTCCTCTCCCCCTCTAATACTTGCCTTTGGTCCTTCCTGTCATCCCTCCATCACTCCAGGAGCAGACTGACTCAGCAGGAAGCAAAGGCACTGTGCACAGAACCAGGAACACAATTACTGCTCCCAACAGCAGCACTGCCCTGGAACTCAGCTGCCACTGAACTAATGACCAGATTGTTTGCAGTGTTACCGCAACTTAGCCTGAGGCTGCTCATTAGCAAACAAGTCATTAATTCACTGGTAACAAGTGGTTTCTCAGGCATTATTGCCTCTGACATCTTTAATTCACTGCTCCTTTTGGAAGGCTTCCCCAGATGACTTTAACCTCAATCCTCGACAAATCAACCCTGTGCCACCGCCCCAAACACACCACACAACACGCACACTGCAAGACAGAGGCACAAAACCACAGTGGGGATAAGCTGCGCTGGGCCATTGATTAATAGTCATGATATCTTTCCCAAGGGCATAGAATCACAGGGTGGGTTGGGTTGGAAGGGATCTTAAAGCTCATCCAGGTCCAACCTCCTGACATGGGCAGGGATGCCTTCCACTAGAACACATTGCTCCAAGCCCCATCCAACCTGGCCTTTAGCACATCCAACTTAAGCCAAGGGAGGGGGAACCAAAGGCCAAAGCTGGACTTTAGCTCTGTCACTGTATCTAAATGCACAATAAACCAATGTGAAAACCTCACATCCACAACGGCACACAGTGGAATGTGCAATACCCAATCTGAGGGCAGAGACCTGCTTCTATTTTCACTGCATTCTCCATGATAAAGAGCTGCGAACAGAAATATTTCATGTACTGTGATGCACAAAGAATGTCTGAGGTTTGTTTTAACAGCTGCACAAATATTCCTGCTTTGGAAAACAATCTGGATCTGCCCTGCCAACAAACCCTGATCTAAGGGTTTATAATGGCAACATTACTACAGAATACAAGTGCTTTCCATGTAAAAATCGATAGCAATAGAAACATCCTTAACAGACTGCATGGAGTCTTTGGCACCTCTTCCTTTGCTGTTCAGGTCTTATTTCACATTACAAACTCCCAAGTTCTACCAAAGTACTCTGAAGAAATGCTCTTGCAGTGTTGAAGAGATACATTAATATTTGACAGTGGTTTCTCAGCACTAACAGAACTGCAGCCTCAGTTCACTGCACTGATTCGTTAGTCACCCCTCATCACGCGTGAGAGGAGAGACAACACTGTGAACATGAGATGAGAGCATCGTTTTACTAACTGGGCAAAAGGAAAGTCTTACGTAGAACCAGCATCTTGGTGACCCGCAAGAACTGAAGGTCAGGAAGAAGATTCCACAGCTTGGATAAAGGATAACAATCCAACCAGCTTGCAAGATTTAAAATTTGGTTTAAAAAAAAAGAATAATCAGTGAAATTCACACCTGTGAAAGGAGACAAAGTCAAAATTCACCCATTCACAGTTTTATCCTCACTTGAAATAACTCATGCCTTGAGGTCTCTAACAGCGACATTCCCATTTCCTACTAAGGATGACTTTATAAACATGAGGAAGAGCAAAGCTCTGACTAAGAACTCATCTCTTTAGTTAAGGATTACACAAGACAGGCTCAGCACAGACAGAAGTAGGAGCAACTTGCAGAAACCAAGCAGTGAGGGAGGAACGGGACTGGGATGGAGCCAAACCATTTGTTGTGAAGGGATCTTCATCGCAGGCTCTAATCACTATGCTGAGATAAGGTGGGGGATGAGCTCCCAGCAGTAATCAGTCTTTTATTCCTGAAAACTCATAAAACCCCGTTGCAGAGGCTTTTAATTTCAACACTGAATTAATCATTTATCTAATCTAATGACAGGAGAAATCCCGGAGCAATCCTGTTGGAAAACTATGATGTCTTCACCCTCCTGCTCCTCGGGCTTCGTGCCTGTCCACATAACAGCTATTTCAGAGCTTGGCTCCAGGGCACAGCCCTCTGCTGAAATACCTGAGGCCTCATAGTGGGTTTTGGTACTAATATATTTGAGTATCACCACATCATTCCATAAGCTTTCCAGATGTACATGAACAAGGAAAAAAAAAAGAAAGGAAAAGGCAGTTCCTCTGGGTTCCACCTAGCACTGCCATTTGAACTGGGGGCATCAGCCTCATAAGATCCTGCACAATTCAATAAAAGCTTCATTTCCATGAGTATTGAAAGAAATAAATTCCCTGTTCCCAGCAGACTGCCCATGTATGAACTTTCTGCCCCCCATCCCCACCGGGTCAGCATAGATCTCCACATTCAGCCCAAGAGGACACTTACCACGTGCCAGTTGCTCTCCCATTAAATACTCATGGCCATTAAGTTTAAAGATCTTAGGACCATTAAATGGAACTCTTAGATACTGAGTCCCATACGGAGTAAATCTCATTGGCAGTCTCTGCATTGGAAAGCTGCCTTGGATTCAAGGCTGATGTCTATCAGGATAAGATACTGATGTTCTTTATGCACTCCTTGATAACAATCCTCTCGGCACAACAGGCGAAGCAGCACAGCCACCGGTGTGAGCAGCTTCAGCAGCAGCTCTGCAAACCATAAGGAGACCTCGGAGGGAAACTCAGGTTCAGAACAACTTTATCTTTTAACAGCTCCCTAATCCCCTCACCCTGCTCCTGCAGGTTTCCCTTGGAGCGAGTCACACCCTGCATCCAAATTTAACAGCTACAGAAATAACCCAGCACCACGATAAGACAACCTTCACAAAAGGAACTAAATCAAATGCTTCCAACCCAGCGTTTGGAGGATAAGTCTGGAGTGCCTGCACTAAGCCATAACCTCTTTACTGATGGGGTTTTTTTCCCTACCCCTTAACAGATTCCGGGGCTGTAATAACATTTAATCCTCAGGAGCTAATCTAAATGTAACACTCCAAAGAAGACAAAGACAACGCAACAGGAAAAAAAGTTTGGCCAGTGCCTTTTGGGAGTGCTGCTTTATCCCCGGAGCGAGCGCATTAATAGAGCTTGGAATGAAATGCCATTTTATTCTCTGTAGCAGGGAGGGGATTAGCAAGTTGTCTTCTCTAAACCCAGTCTGAGTCATGGCTTTATGAACACTGAGAAAAGGATGTGGACCGAAGCGAAGGGCAGGGAGCACTGGCTTTTTATTTACACGCCGCTTCCTTTGTGGGTGGTTACTGATGTGCACAGTTTGCTAAACAGGGGAGGAAGGGGAAAAAGTTCTAGGTCCCCAGACTTCCATTCTGTTGGTTAACAAAAGAGAAAAATCATAATGCACCAATTACGACAACATCACTGAGACAATGTGTCCATGGCATGCGTCCAATTCACCGCAGCGTGTAAGCAACAAGGGCAAGTTGCTGAAGGTGCTGAAAGCTGTGCTCAGTGGTTTGTTGTTGCTAGGATCTTCTTCCTGGGAGGAAGAAACTGGTTGGACAGAGCCCAGAACAAAGAAGAAGGAGGCAGAAGCAGGCTGGGTTCAGGTGAAGAGACGAGGAACAAAGTCCACTGCACAATCAGGCCATGCAGGCATCAAAGCCCAACAGCTAATGACTGTGCCAGTGATTTAACAAGAAGCTCAGCACTCAGTATCTCACCTCTGTTTCTAGACAAAGGCAATAGGAAGGTTTACCTGCCTACCTTACCAGCCTGTTGTGAAGGGTCACTGGTGGAAAGCTTGTACAACATTCCTAAATCCTGAAACACTTGATCATCACTAAGGAGAGGAAAGAGTCCATGGAACACTTGACCACTTGTGCAGAGCTGTAGGTGTTGATAACGGAATTACACAAGTCAATAAACGCCAAGAAAAGACTGGATTTTTGTTTCAGCTATTTCTTATCTCTGCTCCAAAAGCAGGCTGTGGAAAGAGCCCCTGCTCTATTTCCCTCTTCCTCCATCAGCCATGCCAATACACATGGCAGAAGACAACCCATACAGGGTAGACTGGTCTCACAAGGCACAAGTACCAAGGGTTAGGTCAGACTTCACAGCCAAACAGGGATAATATAAACTAGGGAAGAGACACTACGGGAAGGGGATGTACCCTCCTCTGTGAATGGAGAAAGTGCCATTCCTGGGTTCCTTTTGTTACAGGAGCTGTTGTAGTCCAGCACTGGAAACAGGCAGACCTGTGCTTCATTCATAGTTTGACTCTATTCCAGTTCATGTCATTTTGCTGGAGTATCAGTTTATTCCTGCCAGCCAAGCTACCAGATCTGTGTAAATCAGCCTTACCCGTCTTAGCACTTCCTGTGCTTGTATGTCTTGTAAGAAAGCACAGAACAGGATCAGCAAACTGTTCTTTCCACTGAAGTCACAGGATATCATCATTTATTACCATAAACAGGCTGTAGGAAGACTTGAATGTACAATGCCTAACCAGGGGACCTTACAACATGCAGGCTTCCAGTCCTATCAGTGAAGCATGAACACCAATGTACAAAGTTTCCCTGACCCTGTCTCAGCCTTATCACAACATATGAGGCATGTGTACTCTTTAACCTCTTGTACAACAAGGCAATGATTATGAAAAGGACCACTGCTACTGCCTTAAAAGAGGTGTCCACTGCAGTGATGGGGTAAAGCAATGACTCTTTAACATACAGTTATCAATTACTCCAGTTCATATTGCCAAATAGAAGAGCCTTGTACAGTAAGGCCAGAAGCCAGGGTCCGGCAGATGATAAAGGCTCAAAGAAAAGGGTAAAGAAATCCTAAAAGGCCATAAACACATTTTCTGGCTCCTGAAAGAAAGAAGCCATTAGCATTTGCATTGGTGGAAGCCACTAAGCTTTACGAGGAATGACTGCATTCCTGAGTTTCCTACATTAAAAGTCTCCACCTCCACAAGAAACAGAAGAGACCAAATGAAACTGAAACCCCAGGAATCAGAACTTAAGACTACTATAAAAAATAGGTTAGTTCTAGTCTGTAAAAGCAAGTAAAGAACATAAACCAAGGTCCCAGTCTCTTCCTTTCTAAAGCCACAAGGATAAATCACTGCTACATGTGTTCCCAACAACTCACTACGCATCTGCAGAAGCAAATCCAAGACAGAGCTGATCAAAGAGTGTCAGAACTTTATGTCTTATGGATTTCTTTGATTTTATTTAAAACCAGAATTTCGATTTCTACCATGGAAAATGGCATGAAAAAGCTCACAATGTGTTAGCTGCCTTGTTTTGGCTTCTTTAGCAACTTATTGCTTGACTGTCCAAACAAAAATGTGAAATTACAACAGGTTATGTGATGCTTTGGCAGCCAAATATGATTTTAAATAAAGACAGCACAATATACTGCCCACCCTACTAACATATTCATCACTACTATATTATCTATTTCTGCAATTAAGTATCATACAGTCTGGACTGGACCCAACTGGACTACATATGTTGCTACTCCAGTTTACTGCATGTTGGCCAACTGTTTACCCAACTGAGATCCGAGTGCTGCTCTTGACAGTGTAATTGCTTTAGACTCATTAATATTAAAGAATTAGAGAAAATATTTCTTCTTGGGCAGCTGTTAGTGCATGTGGAACAATAAGCTATCTAACAGTACTGGCAAACACAAAAGGAATTGAGACGCTAAATATGCTCCTGGTAAAAAGGCAAGATTAAAGGTCTGCTAATTGTACCAAGGCCAATAAAAAAGGCCAGAAAAACCATCACACCCACTCAAGAAAACAGTCAGGATAATTATACCTCTCTTTTGATTGGAATTTACAGGGCTGTTCACCTTTTTCTTCCCTGGACAATGGAAACTCTGTAAGCGCTGCTGTTCTTCCTCCTCCCATGCACTAGCCCCATCCTGCGACGTGTAAAGTTCAACACATTGGGTTAAAGTTTGAGCGGATTAAAGACATTCCATTGCCATCCTGAAAACCCTGGAAAACTCACATTAAAAAGGAAGAGTTGCTAAGTCTGTGTCTTCTTCCTCATTCTCCCTTGGAAGATCTAACAACCTGATAGTAAGTTCTGTCAAGCTCGGCACAGAACAAGAGGGTGCTGCCTTACAACTCTTGCAGCTCTGCAGCCCCCGGGATACCTGACAGGAGGTAACTCCACACTCCATTTGCAGGAATATCCAGAGGCTACACACAGAGGGTTACGGAACGCAACTGGAACTGCTGAAAAGAACAAAAAGGCTCCTCACTTGATCCACTCCTCTGCCTTGCTGGCTGCCTCCTTGTACTGCTCACACGTCAGCTTGTAGATCTCTGCGTTCTGAAACAAAGAGGAGAATATTCAGCTCTAAAAAGCAAATGTGGCTCAGATCTTATCCCGGCACAGCGTTATCTTCTATAATTAATAACCATTTCCAACAACAAACAGCATATTCAGTTCAAAGAACACACCAAAAAAATGCTTAAAAGTTGCTTTTCTTCTATGCATCAAGGCCACACATCCCCAATTCCAGCTTCGCTTTGCAAAGGGAAAGAGAGGGGAAGAGGTCACCACACTCAGCCTCAGCTTTGATTATTCCACATAACCACAAAACCAAGGCGTTTCCAGCACCACGTTAGGGTTTGGCTGCGTTTTGTTCTCTTTCCCCATGAATTGTCTTGAAGCATCCCAGAAGTTTCTGACATGCAAGTACCAAACCTGGCTGCCAGCACGGGAAAAGCCATTTTACATTTCAGCACTCCTACTTAGAATCCTAGAATAGTTTGGGTTGGCAAGGACATTAAGATCATCCAGTTCCAACCCCCCTGCCATGGGCAGGGACACCTCACACTAAACCATGGCACCCAAGGCTTCATCCAACCTGGCCTTGAACACCTCCAGGGATGAAGCATTCCCAGCTTCTCTGGACAACCCATTCCAGTGCCTCAGCACCCTCACAGTAAAGAACTTTTTCCTTAGATCCAATCTAAACTTCCCCTGTTTCAGTTTTAACCCATTACCCCTTGGCTTCTTCTTTAAAACATAATTATGCAGCCTGTTTCCCTTTTAACAACATCAGGAGGCGTATCAGGTCTCAACTACAGCACTGCCAAACAGCGGCTTGAGTGTCTTGCTGTAGGGCTTAAGAGGTTTGCATTAAATTCTCCTGAGCTTGCACAGAAAGAGTTTCAGCTCACAACTGCTCAGCTGCTGAATATGGAGATGGAATTCCTCCTCGGCTGCATGCACAAGCTTCCTAAGCACAAACAGAAGGGAACGGCCCCAGCAACTGTGCTGCTGATAAAGCCGCTCCAGGCAAAGCCTCTGGACTTGGTACTGCAATTGCCTCACAGCTCATTTGCAAAGGCACATGCAGAAAATAGGCAATAATCAATCAAACGAGTGACAAACTGGTACTGGGAGCGAGGACAGCTATTCAGCCAGGTTGTACTCATCCTCATCTCCCCATATGCAGTCCTTTCTATAGAACCCTATTCTTGCCCTTCTTTCTCATTTATTTCCCCATGAATGCAGCCGTGGTCCCTGTGCATGAGATGATACACGTTATTCAGTGATGCCAAAAGGGGAAGCACAGACACAACTCCAACGCTATAGGCAGTTGTGCCACTCGTGAATCCCACCCATATTCCATGTGGGAGCAAGGGATAACAGCCCTCTGCATCACTGAAGCTGGGTGAAGCTCAGCTAATGGGAAGCTTCAGACAGGTTTTCAGAGCCTTCAAGGTGCCGTTTTGAAGTGTTTTATCTCTGGTGCCTGAATTTATGTCACATACCAAAAAATCACAGAGCAAACTTTGGTGTTGCAAGCCTTGACCTCGGGAACAGACTTAAACTGAGAACTCCTGAGGAGTAACCACTTCAAAGTGCATGTGCCAGCAAAGAGACATTACTGTTTCCATTCACTTACTTGTTAAATAACGACCACAAACTTCTGTGCTATTAAACCCATTTTTCCTTTTCCTATAAGGAAAAGTCCAGCTTTTAATGGAACCTCTTTCCCTGTCCTGTAAACAGCCCTCCTGACTCTCAGCTCCCTGCTGCGACTTATTCACACACTCAGCCAACACGACCTGTGCTCCATTAATTACATTTGCCTTTAAATATTAACTAACGTGAGTCAATGTAAGCGTTATCTCCATGGGCTGCACGAGGCTCCCTGATTCTCCAATTACTACCCAAGCAATTTTCATATTTCATACAATCTCATTTCTCAAAGGGACTGGATTTGAGAGATCAAAATGAGGGAAACTGGGAAAGAGAGAAAGCAAGGCATAAAATGAAGCATCTTTAAGCCCCATCACATGCTATTAGCCCCCAGCACTCTGCAGTGAAACAGCAGCATGGGAGGGAAACAGGAACAAATACGTTGTACGTGAGACCCAGTGTAAGGTTGGCATTTAACCCACCTCAAGAAAGGGAAAAAGGGCCAACGGGTCCATTTGTTGGTCAAAGCATGGATTAAAGCTGTTGTGGTGCAACCTTGCCTTGTCCATTAGAGAGAGGTCAACTGCCCAGCACTGGGGTCAGCCTCAGCTTCAACACCACCAGCTACAAACAGGGACAGAAATAGCTGGGAAGGAGCGGGTAGGAAATAGCTCTGGATCTGAAAGCTGATAAAAGCAGGCAAGTGAGGACCTGAGTGGAGAGGTGGGAATCTCAGCGAGGGAAAGGAGAAACCTGGCCTCAAGGAAACCACAAGGCCCATGGCACGAGGTGAACATCAAGGAGGGGTGCAGAGACCTTCAACCTGCCCATGAAAGCTGTGGGGCTTTAGAAGTGAAAAGGAAACATCTTTGCATGGGATGCAACTGGGGCTCCTGCCTTTGGATCAGCCCTTTCTGCTGATCCTTCAGCCCCCCTGAAAAACCCAACCAAGCAGTACTGCCAGTGCTATGAATCAGTATCATTAAGTGCTTCCCCAAGTCAGAAAAAACAGACTTTTACCATTCAAACCCGGGTTGGTTCAACAAGCAGACCTGCCAAACAGGTTTTCCTTGGCCTCTAGGCCCTTTCCTACCTTGGGAAAGTCACATTCACCTTTGTCCTAAACACTAAATGAGTAATAAATGTGCAACAGACAGGTTCTGTCATCTGGGGCTTTTATTTAGAGGGCAATTCTCCAACCATCCCCATCTCTACGACTGCAGATGTAAGTTCTGTTTCAGTTCCAGTATTTTACCTACCACTCTATAGCAGGGAATAATGTTTCAGTGGCCTACAAAAGGTCGCAAGTGAGGAGCCAAGCCAGGAACCAGCCCTGCACTTCCATGACTCCAGCAGAGCCGCCCGCAGACAAGGGCTATTCAGCAGGATGAAGGGGTGGTATTGGCACTTGAAACAAAGTTGGAGCTTCCTGTAGTCATAGTGAAGTCCTTGAGCTTCACAAACTGATATTCAGTTATGCAGCAGAATAGAGCACATTCCCCACAACATTACCAGACGTGGACGTTGCTTTTAATTCACTCGCACGATATTTGATGCTCGAGATAAAACGGCAGCTCACAAAGAGAAAGTTGAACATGAGACCCCAACTATTATTAAAGAAAGCTCCTGGCAGTCTTCGTTGCAGAAATGAGTTAAAAGACACGACCAAAGGACACCATCAGGGCTCAAATAACAAGAGACACAGAAAGAATGAATGAACCACCTCAAATGTTTCACTTCTCTCAATAAAGCTGAGCCTTAGGGGAGCCAACTTCAGAACATCGGAGCTTTGTCATATGGGGAGAGAGCTCTCCAGAGAGGACAAACAAACTAAACAAAGAACTGTTGGTTTGAAGGATGTTGCCCTGCTATTAAATGATGCTTCGTAGCAAAGACTAAAAACACCAAGAAGTTATAAAAATACATAACTAGAGCCTAAAGACCAAAAGAATTGCTTTCCTTTCCCCTGCCGCCTTTCCGCAGCGGCTTTGCTGCTCTGCCCTTGCTCCCAGCTCTTCCCAAAACACCCTGGCACTGAAAACTCCACTTCCAAAGGGAATCCATTTTCCAACTCGGAGCTAAATTTGGAGTCGTTTTAATTCAGCATTCCTCCTTGGCTGCAAACACACAGAGAAACTCCAACCCTCGCTGCTACACCTCGGGATGCACTGCATGGGCCCCTGCCACACAAAGCATCCAAGGTAAGAACACAGGATAGCAGAAGACAGAGTTCTCAGGGTTATTTCAGGAGGGAAAGTAATTGAAGCATAAAGAGAAACCCCTGCCAGCTCATTCTCACACTGCCATTAAAGCACATTCCTTACAACCTCAGTGCAACACACACTACTTGCAGGAACACGTAAAGCAGAAAAACCCAGCAACGCCAGCCCGAGGAACTCGGAATTAATGAGGTTTTTAGGCCAGATTCGTTGTGAACATCAAGCAGCAGCATCAAACACCAGTTTTCTGACAGTGGGATGCAGATTCCCCCATCAGGTCCAGGCTGGCTCAAGAGATCAGAAGAGATTTGGATTCAACCACCGCAAACCAACACAGAACTATCACTGCGGCTATCCGGAGATATTCTGACACCTCTATAGAAGCCTGTCAGTGGCCAGAGTGTGTAAAGATCCAAAGAGGATTAAGAGCTGTTGAAACGCTGCCAGCAGCAACGAATGTTGGTGATGGCTCATGAAACAGAGCAGGACAGGGGGGCTCTGACAAATGCTGCTTGTGACAGCTGGGAGTAGAGGGTAGGATGTGCCTTGCACCTGACAGCTCTGCTGTGGTCCCTGCTCCTGACATCCATGCTCCCCATCTCCCAGCAAACCTCCATTCCAGCTGAAAGGAGCATGAGAGGCTGGGGGGGGGGGACGACACATGGTGTGTCCACAAATAGGGTTTAGTAAAGGGGAAGGAAAGCAGAGTTTACTTCTCAAGTCTCAAATGTCACCTGGGAGACACTCGCATTCCTGTGTCCAGCTGCTTCTGCATCAGACCTCACACACCCTGAGTACACAGCACAACCGTTCCTGCCTGCCGGAATGGGGAACACACACGTGTCCTGGACACAGCTGCTGCCCCGAGGAACAGCAGGAAGCCACGGGAAAAGGTCAGTCATGGGATCACAGAGTGGTGTGGGTTGAAAGGAGCTTAAAGCTCATCCAGCTCCCACCCCTTCCACTGGAGCAGCTTGCTCCAAGCCCCTGTGTCCAACCTGCACTTTAGGAGCTGCCCTTGCTCACAGCACTGCCAAGGGAAGCAATGGAACACTGGGGTTCCCGCACCTCACCGGCTGCTGGATCAGGGTGTTCACTCCCATCACTCCAAGTCTCACATAAACAGCTCCCAGTAGATCCAAAGAACTACCCCGGGTACCCACACCCCTCCTGCAGGTACAGAGAGGGATGAGCTGAACCCATCTGTTCACTGAACCCTTTGGATGTATTAAAGTCAACCGACACGATCAATCACTGCTCCCGACTCTGGTCCCAACCAGGGAACTCGGGGATCCCAGGATACACTGAAGCAACAACCTCTTCAGCTCCTGAGCTCACTCCTCTCGAGTTCCTGCTTGTTGGTATCAGCCAGCTTGCAGCTAAAAGAGATCATTCACGTTTTCTCCTTCCTATCAAGCACAAGCACACACAGAAGCCAATTAACAAAGAAGAGAAGCATGCATATAAAGCCTATCACGAGCACAGAGAAGCCAAGGGTTAAACTGCTTTTATGTGAATTCAGTTGTGGTTTTTTCCTCAAAAGGTAACAAGGCAAGATGCAAGCAGCTACAAACAGCTTGCTGATAGGGAAAAAAGCTCTTTTATCAGCCAAAGCCAACTTCGAAACACAGCTCTGTTGTTTGCTGTTCATGTGTGGGTTCCTCCACTCCTCCCGCTGAGGCCAGTAATGAAATGAGAGCATTGAATTTGTGTCATTCCATGCTCTCCTTCAGCAATAAGCTGTGAGATCATGAAGTCTGGATGAAGATTCAGAGAAGACAGAAAAAAGAGCAATGCCCACAGAAGGAAGTGAAACTCGGCATGGGCAGGAGGATGCTCCTGCTTTCACAGAGCTTCTCAGGATTGCAATATGATCCCAAGTTGAAAAGAAAACATTAATCCTGCAGCAGATCTAGACAGCTCCTCAAAGATAAAATGCCCCAAGTATCCATCTCCACAGCATGGGAAGGAGGCAGGGCTGGGAGAAGGACCACAGCTGGGTTTATCCTGTGTGCAATGAGCACAAAGAGGTTAGGCTACAGCCCCTAAAGCACTAGGGGAAGCCAAGCCACGCTCCCCAGGACTTCCCAGAACCAGGATCCACATCAAGATACTCCATATGGGTGCAAATGGGTTTACAAAGCCAGGGTGAGCTTGCACACCAGAGCAAGGTTGTATCCACGGAGGTACCCTGGGGAGATCCCAATTAAAGCAGGTGCCCCATGGAAACATGCAGAAAGCCTCATGGCATCTTCAAGCCAGGAAGGCAGCCAGCAACAAAGGAATCAGCAGTGCACAGGCAATTAAAAGGGGAAGAAGGAGCAAGAAAAACCCCAGAGAGAATTAAGCCTTGAGTTTATGCGAGGTTGCTTTAAGGCACTCCATGGTGAAAGACTGCAAATAAAGCATTAGTAAATCTTGAAACAAAGTCTGGACTGTAAAAGCACCTTCAAAGAGAAAGGCCATAAAATGCCAGCGGGCAAGCCAGGCTTTCTGACAAGGACAGCAACGTGGATGGCCCGCATTAACACTAGAGCTGCACGAGGAGAGCAGAGCCTCCTACCTGAGACTTCACTACAAGAAGTGAGGAATCCACAGTAAAGGCTGGAATCAGTTAGACCTGACAAGTGCAGGTAAAGGGGCTGCCCAGGCATCAATTAAACATCAAGGGGGCTCAGCATCTGCTTTGGAGAAGTCCTACACCCGGCTGACCCTCACAGGCAACAGTGCCCTGACTTCAAGGGCATGGCCATGCCTGCTGAACCCGTGAGCCCATGCTGGGAGCTGCAGAGTGAATCCCATAGGGATACCCAGGTCCTACCAGGCCATCATCCATCTGGATGGACTCCTCAGCCATGGGATGCTGTCTCTAACCACTGGGCATCATCGAGGAGTGATGGTCACACAGAGAATCACTGCCAAAGGGGGAAGAGAGAAAGAAGGGAAGTGCAGGAATACCAAGAGTGCTGCGGGATGCAGCTGAAAGCTCCCCTTGGAGACTGACCAGCACTTCACAGGGAGAGGAGGAGAGGAAAAAAGCCCCAAACCAGAAAAAGGGCACTCATCAAGTACTTGTCATACATGAAGAAAGATACTACGCACATTCCCCTGTCAGGCCCACCACAGGAGCTTATTTTGGGAAGGGAGGAACATTATAGCTAAGGTTTGATGCCATCATGCCAAAGCTGGTATTTGACAGAACTCCCACCACCTCAGCCGGGCACACTGCAGCTGAAACTCCTGCTCTCACTGCTGAGAATATCCCTAAAACCCATTTATAAACTGCAGCAGCTGCCCAGATCCTGTCCCAGTTCTACAAAGCTAAATTGTAATCATGACCTCATCCTTTCCACAACAGGTAGCTCAGGAATGCGATTCACTGATTCCCAGAGGAAGCCAGAACAGGAGGGACCCAAGGTATTAAGATGCATGAGAAGACCAGAGAACACTGAAGAAAACCACAGCATCCCAGCCTGGTTTGGGTTGAAGGGACCTTAAAGCTCATCCAGCTCCAACCCCAGCCATGGGCAGGGACCCCTTCCACTGGAGCAGCTGCTCCAAGCCCCTGTGTCCAACCTGGCCTTGAACACTGCCAGGGATGGGGCAGCCACAGCTTCTCTGGGCACCCTGTGCCAGCGCCTCAGCACCCTCACAGGGAAGAGCTTCTGCCTAAGAGCTCATCTCAGTCTCCCCTCAGGCAGGTTAAAGCCATTCCCCTTGACCTGTCCCTACAGGCCCTTGTCCCAAGCCCCTCTCCAGGTTTCCTGCAGCCCCTTTAGGCACTGGAGCTGCTCTCAGGTCTCCCCTTCAGGAGCCTTCTCTTGTCCAGGCTGCCCCAGCCCAGCTCTCTCAGCCTGGCTCCAGAGCAGAGCTGCTCCAGCCCTCGCAGCATCTCCATGGCCTCGCTCCAGCAGCTCCACATCCCTCTTGCGCTGTTGGCTCTGGAGCTGGGTCAGGACTGCTGGGGTGGGGGGGGGGGCTCCCTAGAGCACAGCATCACATCCATGCACCTGCATGGGAAAAGGCACCTGCAAGGAACAGTCCCTATAAGAAACCCAAAGCCCACCAAAGCCTGCAGGTTCCCCCCACTCCCATGGTTCTCCCTCCCCCCCCCCATCTACAAATCCCTCTCCATGTGCAGCTTCCAGCAAATCAAGCTTTGCTAAATAACCCCGCCATGTGCGGGGCTGAGAACCAGCCAAGAAGCAATGATGAGATGTCCCTGGAATGACGACGGGAAGCGCAGCCAGCGCTCAGGTTACCCGGCAGCCTGTTGTCCTCGCCCCTCGGTGCATATGCGATGCTGCAAGCACTGTTCTGCAAACCTCCCCTATTCAAAGGCTCATTTGGTTGACAAGGAGCCTGTGGATTCGTGGACAGATTGTCACACAAACTGTCAGGTTTTTAGAGAGACTATCAGACCTCTCTTTGCCTACGTTATGGAGCACATCAAAGACACAGAAGATGAACCAGACGCAGACTGCACAGATCTGACAGAATGGTGGGTGTACATATTCAGAATACTGTACTGCTGGGGGGGGGGGAAGGCTTAATGTGAATAATCAGGGGCTGAAAGTTCCAGAAATGTGACAGTTTTTGGCAGCAATTCTCATCTTTGCATTTATTTATTGAAGGGAGAAAACTGCCATCCTAGAGGCAAACTTGGGAGAGAGCAAGAAAAATTAGCTCAGCAGCAATTCTTTTTGCCACCATACTTTCTCTTTATTCTTGCTCCCAGAGCATCTTCTGCAGCTATTTGTGTTTCCAGGCAGGGTTCTCTCACTTGCAGCTCCTCATCCCATTGTATACCCTAAGAAGACAGGCTGGTTTAATGATCACAGCCCAAAAAGACCACAAGGACCTCACTGGTCTCCATATGCTGTTAATGACAGAGACAAATCCACACTTTGGGAAGCGACCGCTGGCTCCTGGAGCTGCTCAGGAGCTCATTATTCAAACCTTCAAGCTCCAGTTATGGGTAGTCAGCACATCTGAAGAAACACACCATAGTCAGGACCCCAAAAGGCAGTAACAAAAGCTATTGTAGGAAATGTGAACCTTAAGCACTGGGGTCTCACTTAGAATGGGGACAACATTCATTTACCTTGCACAGAGCTGAAACCTCAGTTAATGAATAGCTGGGAAAAGTTCCCAGCTCCACAGCTCAAAAGTAGTTTTACAAGGATAACTCCATGCCATTCCCCTTTATTAGTAATACATGGATAAATATTATAAAGCAATGGTGTATTTATTTTACAGCTAGCAAAAAAAAGGGATTTAGGCTCTTTCTGCCCAGTGTTGACTGTTACATATAAAGGAAAGTAAAACATAAAATGAAACACTGATAACAAAAAGGAAGAGAATGGATTAATAGAGATTCCTCTGGCCTGTCTCTACAATAGCACTGCCACAATCTCCAGCGCTCCCTGCAAGGCATCACTTATTCCACAGAAAAGAACACTAGTATCTCTTCATATTTATTCTGCTATTCAGAATGGATTGAAATGCTCCACACGGTGAACAGAAAACAAACACGGTGTTTATCCGGAGATAAAAAAAGCCAAAGAGGACAAAGGAGAAAGGATGGGAAAAGGGATAAGAAAGAAATCATAAAATATTGGTGAGCAATTTCCTCTCCATCATTTGACAGTCTCATTCGCCCTGCTTTTAGTGAGCTTCTCTCGCCCCTGCTTTTTAACAGAGCCATGTGTCCTCTGAAGGGACAAAGCACTGAAGAAACAGCTCCATGCTGCAAGGAGCTTGTGAAGCCTCCAAGGATGAGCTCAGAAGACCCGTGGGCTGCTGGTCAGGTGAAGAGGGGCATTGCATAGAGGGGTATGGGGCTGTGAATACAACACGAGAAGCAAACACCCCGAGAGCAGAGCAGCTCCACACTCCAGCAGAGGCACAGCTCCAGACACAGCCCTGGGCATGATGTCAGTGGGTTTGGATTACCACCAGCTTCATGTGGTACCCTCATTACAGGGCCCAAGGCGTTTCCCATGTAAATACAGAGCAGTCCCCTTTGAGAGTCTGATCTCTGGTCTACTGAATTCAGCACCAATTTGAGGTGTTTCATGGAACCTGCCCAATTGACAGAGGAATTATTAGCCATGTAGTCTGTTAATGTGACAACAGCAGCTTCTGCAAGGGCAGAGCCATAATCCTAAGGACCTTTTCAAAACAAAAGTAAAGCCAAAGCCTGAGCTCAAGTCATGATGGAAATCCCAGAGTCCCCACAGTCAGGCTCTTCTGCATGTGGATTCCACCCACACGGGGAAGTGTTGTCTCCCTGAAACCATTTCCAAGACTAAGTCTAAATGGGGACTTTCCCAAGAGAAGCACAAGCTTCCATCAGCCAAATCCCCGCAGACAATGCTGACTCCAGCCGAAGGTCTGGAATACATTTAATCAATTCACTGCGCTCACTCGCAACAGCTTCATAAAATAGCCAATACTGCAATAACAGGGCCAAAATCTAACTGCACACTGCTTGGTGAATGACACCGAACTAACAGCACTGGGATTTAGTGCAGGATCATGCAGTTGGTGCTAAGGTACAGCTAGAGCAGGGGGAATAGGTGAGATACAGACTACACGCATGCACATGCATGTATGTACGTACATTCATGCGAGAGCATCTTTCCATTCAAAAAGCAGCACTGGTTTTACTGGTAACAGCACTATGTGTCTATACACGTGTTTATAAATACCATTCTGCTTATAAACAAGCATATGTGCAGTGCAAAAAGGAGGGAAAAAAGGAAGTTGAAGCTATTAGCAATAGGAAACTGAATGGAGGGAAAACTGGGTTGAATAAAAGATGGCAAGGGAGGGGAGCAGGAATAGGAGCTGATGGGGAAAGCTCTCAGAAGTAAGACAAAAGCACCCTTTGTTTTGCTCTTTTTGGACTAGACTTGACAAATAACTCCGGTACTGAGTTCTAACAAAGAGAGAGGATCACATTCTAGGTCTTTTTGTTCTGCCTTTAACAAGTCTTCATAGTGATACACTGATGAGACCAGATACCAGATTGTTATCTAAATTCAGCTGCTAAATTCAGTGTTAAAGACACTAAGTTCAAACCACACATTGCCACATTTATTTCACAAGTCGAGCCTGAGGATGGATTTCTCTGAGATGAAGCAGCCCATCAGCATCCTTCTCTCCCCTCTAAAGGTACTCTGAATGCCAGGGAAACAGAACCACCGTGAGGTTCTGTCAGCTCACCCGTCAGCACAGACTGCAGGCACATCCCTGCCCTGATCCTGAAAGGAAGCAAACGCTTGGTTGCTGTTTGCATAGAGGCTGCCTGTGATTTGATGTAATGTCCTGTCCATCAGTCAGCACAGGCAGAACGCACACACTGCAGAGGGCAAGGAGGCCGCTCTGACAGCTAACGCGGTTTATTTACCCTATTAGAGATGTTCCTTGAGTTCATCAAATTGCCAATCCATTTATCTGATCTCTAAAACCTGCTGCACTGAGCTGTATTAACTCCTAAACTTCAGCAGCTTTTAGCAAAACAGCCACGGAATGGGTGCCATGAGCACAGGGTCCTGAAGTCCAGCCAGGGAAGGATGGGGAAGCAGTGGGAATCAGCAGCCTCCTCTGGATGTTCAGCCCTAACAGATACCAGCAGAAAAAGGAGATTGTGTATGCCACACTCCTCCTCCTCCACCCGCATGACATTTAATGCCTGTGAATAACTGAAAAGAGGAAGATGATGGCAGATCAGAACTGGCTCAGATGTGAACTTGGGGCTCATTCTGGTTTCATTTTGCTCCCGTTCACAGGACAGAACCTCCAGTTCTCTAAATATCAAAGGCTCTGCCTTGAGAGACTGCCAGAGCCACTGCTGCCTGGAAGACAACATCCACACAGCCCAAGCGATGGGGAAGTGATGTGGGTGATTAGGATGGATCTTACCAGCCCGATTCAGAAAACCACATGGGGATTATTCTCCTTGTGCTCAGAAGATGAAATCAACAGTTGGATGAACGGGGTGCTTAGTTACACTGCTCTACTGGCTTGAATGGGTCGGAGCTGTTGTAGGTTCAAAGCGAGCTCCCCATGACCCAGCACAGTGTGTGCTGGGCTGCATCCGCACCAGCGGGAGCACAGCTCAGGGAGGGGATTCTCCCCCTCTGCTTCGCTCTTGGGGGACGCCCCTGCAGCCCTGATCCATCTCTGGGGGAGATGTGAGGGTGCTGAGGCGCTGGCACAGGGTGCCCAGAGAAGCTGTGGCTGCCCCATCCCTGGCAGTGCTCAAGGCCAGGCTGGACACAGGGGCTTGGAGCAAGCTGCTCCAGTGGAAGGAGCAGCCCTAACACACAGCAATGGCTCCCATGCAGCCCAGAGATGTCAGAGCCAGTTTATGGACACCTGCCAGGAGCTACCATTTCTCTAGGAAAGAACACTGGATGTTGAACATCCTCTTGGCTGAAGGTAACACCTCCCCATGGCTTGGCTTTTCAAAGGCAGGCCAATACTCCCTAGGTCTCAGGGACAGACACACAGCCTGGGAGCCCAAGTAAGGGAACTGATCCTCACCCTTCAACTTCCCTGCCACCTAACAGAAGCCTGTCCAGCCCCACAGAATCTGCTTTGAACTGCTCACAAAGACCCAGCATGAAGATGCTCTAAAACCCTTGTTTTCCCAGGCTATGGTCACTTCCTCAATGGAGGTTTTTAGCGAGGCCAAAAAGCACAGACATGCCAGTGGGCTCCCATGGAGGCTGACCTTGGTGCACCAGAAGTGGGAGACTGCTCCAAGACGAAGGATCAAGGCCGGTGAGAACAACAAACAAATAACTTCTCCTCCCATTCTTTACACATCCTAAAGGCTTTCCAAACATGAATTAAATGGGAAGCGCAAGGGCAAAAGGAGATGAATTTAAACAAACCAAACAAGGGGAACGCCACAGACACAAGATTTGTGAAGCTCAGCACAGAAAAAGGTGCAGTCTGGCTTATTAATAATAAAAAAGGGGTATGTGTTGAATGCATTCCTCTCCTACTTGCATGAATACTCACAGCTTATGAATACCTCGGGTGCTACTCACTGCTCTGAGAAGCTACAAGCAGAGACACGTTGCATATTGATGCTCCCACTGCTCGGAGTCGTCCCCGGCCATCCCATAAAAGATAACGTGGGAGCTGGAGCTTAGGAGAATCCAAAGAAAGAAGAGGGCCAGCAGCTACAGCAAGAGCTTCACTTCATCTGCTGAGACCACCTTCAGCTTCCTCTGCCCCTTTACAGCACTCCAAAGAGCTGCCCATACTTTGCTGCCCTGAGCCTGTGCCAGGTTAAACCCAACTGAGGGCAAGCAAAAGGAGGACAACACGTATTTACCTGGGAGAAAGCGTACAAGTAATGCACGCAGTGAGACCTGCTGGCATCTGAAGGGTTCCAGAGAGGCTGCATTTCTTGCTCATCCTTTTAGAGGATGATGCACTCAAGGAATCCCTAGTAAAAATCCCAGTGCTGAGCAGTGCACATGTCAACTGTTTATACCAAGCTCCTTCTTTCCCTCAGTGTTTCTCAGTAACACAAATACATGAAAGAACTTCAAACTTCAGCTGCTCAAATTGAGTTTTCCTAAGGTTATTAGGTCCAACCTCTCATTTTTTTTCTATCCAAACACTTCTGTACAAAAGCACCTTCAGAGAGTCGAGACAAGACCCATTTCCTGTGAAACAATCCCAAATTACATGGATGAAGTGTAAAATTACTCCAACAAGTCAGAGGTAGAAATTTAACCACTTCTGCTTACTGGATAATACCTGGATAGTCACAGTGTACAAGCAGGTGTGGAATGGAATGTCTGTATCACCAGCTCCAAGATCCTGCCATCACACACAGTCATATAAGGAACAGTCAGTTCAAAGGATCTATTCCCTGTAATTTTCCTAATTACACAGGAAAAACAAGGGAGGAAAACAGAACACGGAAGCAATCAATCCCAGAGACACACAACTACAGTGATCAAAGTGATGAAGACCAAGGGCATCACCAGTGTGCTGATCCTCCACCAGGAATTTATCCCATACACCTGCCCTGATCCGATGCTCATCCCTGGACTTCCCCTTTTGGTCCCAGTCAGGACCCCAACACTGAACTAGATGAATCTTCAGTGTGACACAGCACTGCTGCAATCACCTTCCAGTCCTCTGGCAGATCACAGACTGGTTCGGGTTGGCAAAGACCTTAAAGCTCATCCAGTTCCAACCCCCTACCATGAGGGGGGAGATGCAGAGCAAACCCCACAAGCTGAAACACTGATGTTCTTCTTCATACCTGCCCTTTCCTGGGGAGATCTTAATGAGGCAGCAGAGAAACGGAGTTTCCAAGCTCCATTTGAATTAAGGTACCCCCATAGTTCATCTCATGCAAAGCTAAAGGCAAAGCCTTTTTAGCATTTTTATAGCTTTACTGTTTCATACCACTTTGCCCTCTCATTATAAGCTATTCCATCACATAGATGGAATAACCAAGATAGATGGACTAAGCAATTGTTTCAAACTCCCAGAAGAGAAGTTGCTATTAGAAAATGAGCAGGTTTTTGCTTCCAATTCCATGCTCTGTCCAGTAGATTATAGCACTCTGAAAGAGATTACCCAATACAAGGATAATGTATTCACACAATGTGCTGCATTCAAGGGAAGTACCGAGTTCAATTCCGGCCAATCCATCTCAAAGACAGAGCCACAGGGGGAAAGGGCCTGAAGACAAACAAGTGGAATGAGAAATCTGGAACAAACTCATTCACACAAGCAGAGGCTGAAAGGTAAGGACTTCTCTGCTTAATGGAAGGCAGAAGAGGGGACAGAAGTGTACAGATAATGAATAAGGAAAAGGATTCCTTTTATCTCTTCCACATAAAGGATATTAAATGGGGGGTAAAAGAGTATTTGAAACTGGTGACAGAGAACGCACAGAGTGGATGAGTTAACCTGTGACACAGGCTGCCACGTGATGTTGGAAGGGAAGAGCTAACCAAGGCTTCAGGAAAGCTGCCTGAGACATGGAGAGGAGCGATGGCAGGAATCCAAGTTCCATTACAGTGAATACGAATACCGCATGAAAACAACCCCTTCTGCAGCAGGACGTGTCAGCCCCCGAGTGACAACGTGCACCAGGCTCTTCTCCCAAAGCTTTCGGGGGGGTTTGCTTTGCTGAGAGTTTTGTTCTGCATCTTCCTTCCATGTCTGAACAGGGACCAGTGGCAGAAGCAACAGGGCAGGCTCCGTGTTGGATTCAGGGCAGCAGCCACTGTGATGTAAGGAGCGAATAACACAGCTGCTCTCAGCATCCTATTGGGAAAGTACTTAGTTCTCAACATCAACAGGTCAAACCCAAAGCTCCGAGTCTCCTAGTGCTGAATTCTGTTCTCATACACGAATGGGGACAAAGCCAACATGAGCATATAGACACAGCAGGGGAGGGGAGGAGGGAATTCCTGACAGCCTGATCCTTAGGAAGAGATACTTCAGCTTTCCAGATCCACATCCATTCACCCCCAGCCCAACACCTCTCAATTATCGGTGACCATGCTTCAAGTGACCATCCCCTCTAAGAGCAGGGAAAGCAAGCTCCTGCTCCAGAGCTCCACACCGCAGCCCCTTACCCACAGCTTCTAATACACACACATACACAAAAACCTCCCTGAGTTGGAAGGTTTTAGCAGAGTGGAAGGGAAAAGAAATAAATAAGTGTCAAGGTCTGCGTGTATTCACCAAATAAAGGCAGGATTATAGAAAGGCAACAGCTAATAAAGAAGATTGTTCTGCGCTCTGGTTTGCTTCTTCCCAACCATTACAGGAATAAAATTATCCACAGAGAAGATCAAAACCCTTTTTCAAAACTAATACAATTAAGCTTTATTACACTGTTCCAAGCACATTCCTCTCCCTCCTAGCCCCCACCTCCTCCCACTCCCATCCCCACGAACGGATGGAGGCATTCTTCTATTTTATTACCAGCGAAACGCTTGTGTTTAAGGGTCAGAAACTGCCTTAGTGTTTCAGGAGAGGAAAGAAAACCCATCCTTTTTACCTGCTTGTACACAAAAGACCTAGGAGATAGTTTCTATACAACTCTGCAGTTTGAATAGGACCGTGGGCAAAGCGCCCTGCTCCCAGAGAAGATGCTGCACTACAAATATCCATCACCTTGTTGCCAAAGTTGCCCTGCAGCAAGGGACAGAGACCTGAAAAGGGGAACAACCCCCAGCAAAAGCCTTCAAGAAGGGGACAATGCAGCCTGGACGCTGACTTCTTCCCACTTCACTGGCCACAAAGGACTGAGACACACAGATTGGATTTTCCCTGCCGCTTCCGCTTTGCGAAGCCAGATCCAGAGAGAATATAATGGGAGCACACAGCATGGGAGCAAGGAATTGCAAAAATTCCCTTTGCGTATGAACATATGGACAACTGTGATAATTAGGAGGAGAGCTGCTAGACTGCTTGCAATTCCCCTCAACAATCCCCATTATCTACAAATAGCACTTACAAATCTGAGTGCAACACCGAGCGGGAGCTTTAATAAAGTAGGCTTTCTAATGAACTCTATGGATTTAAAGTGTTGCACGAGTGCATCACGTGAAACTGCTCATGGGCATGTTTTACCATCAATGGCTTCAAAAGCTGCATGGACAATCATGCAGGAGCAGAGAGTGAAAAGGGGAAGAGACGGACCAATAGTTTCCTGCCACTTCTATAATCTGCTATTTTCTCATCTTCCCTATTCACCATCACATTGGTAGTAAAGGGGATTGATTTCACTCTCTCCATCCCACCTTCCCCACTGTCTGCATTCCTCTTCGGCCACCTACCACAACTCCAAGGCGGATGCTTGCAGCCCCCTGTCAGGAGGTTTAATTGCTTCAACTCGGAGAAGGTAATTCTCCACATTTATTAAAAACTAAAGACTACTTATCCCATTACTCCACGTTGCCAGGAAGGGAAAACACATTAACCGGTGAGGAGCAGCGTGCCTGCTCCTGGTTTTATGGCATCAATTTTTAAAACCTCATCATGGTAAACAATTAAAGAGAGAAGCAAATCCCACGTTTCGGGGAGATAGGCAAATCCCTAAATGGATTTTCAAAGGTCATTGCAGGCTTAAAAGATGCTTGACGAGGTCTCTTTAAATGGGGTTCATTTGAAAGGCTTATCCAGCAAGAAGCAGGCAGAGCACTGCAGCAGCGCTCTGTGAACTGGTGGGCTCCCCAGGGGGAAATTAATAATACAACTTTAATTCATCTTTATAGCAAAATTGGGGGGGTCAGCAGTGTTGGAAATGATTTCCAACAAAAGGCATAAAAACCAGAAGACTCGAGGTTATTTTTCCTTCAAATTAACATTCACCTCAACCCCACGGTGGAAAGGAAAATAAAGTTAGAATTCGGAGAACTCTTCCCTTTTAAATCCCAGTTAAAGCTCATCTCTCAAATGCAGGTGGCTCAGATTTGCTTTCAGCACTGCACCAAGGAGTAAGAGGCAGACACACACTGGCAGTGACAGCTCCAGGTTTCAGCATAAAGCTCCTTGTTTCCCTGCCCTTTGGACACACACAAACCCGTGGCTGATGCTGTTGGAACACCGAGGGCACAAATCAAGGGCAAGTTGACCGTACCTTCCTCTCAATGCGGGCCAGCTGCTCCTTGTAGAAGGCCTCTTGTTGCATCATCTCGGCCTCCCTGCCTTGCAGCTCCACCTCCTGGGAAGAACAACAGAAGAGCATTGGAAGAACCACCAAAGAGCATCGCTAGAAGAAACAGCAAGTGTGAGTGCAGGGAAAGCACACGGGGCACAGACTGGGACTGAACACTATCACTGCTCAGAACTGGTGTATGGAATCCCTCCTGGTGGAACTGAAAACCTTCAGCCCTGCAGTTCAGTTTGGATTACCCCCCCAAGCTTGAGACATCCTTGCTGGTATCAAACTCATAACCTTGACTTCTGCATATTAAAGGAAAACTCACAATCACAAGAAGATGACACCTTCCTATTGCCTTTCCCAGAACTCCACCTTATGCAAGTCTTTGTTTTTCATGAATGACGATGTTCATTAATCCAATGCTCTTTACCTTACCCTAAAAATCACCCTCAAACCCTCCACTTGATAAACACTCGCCCCTTGGACCGTCAGGAAACTTCTACACATTCAGCACATCCCTACAATCACGAGGAAGATCCAAAACCCAAGGCTGTGCTGTAACACCTTTATCACAACAGACATTCTCAGTGACCTTGACTTTGCTTCCAGACATGGACAGCATTACCCTGATAACCAAGGGCTCTCTCCACATGCTCTCTGCACACTCCACCAGCACCCCGAGCCCCTCTGGCAGATCTGCAGGGGAGATGGGTGTCACAGAATTCCCAAACCAGCATATTTGGGATACAAGCTCATGCGTAAGCATAACCCAGCCATCAAGTACACAGTGTTCAATTAAAAACCAAAGTCTCTGTGGTTACAGCAACAGCTTTTGCCTTTTAGCTCTTTACAACCAGCAGCACTTCCTTCCTTCCATTCCCACCCCTGAACATAAGCAGCATTAAGAAAACATGGCATAGATGGAACTGAACCAAACTTCTGAAGTTTAAAACTAACAAGCAACAGCAGCAAGAAGAATGGCACTGGCTTTTCTTCCCCATCCCACCCCAAAATTCCTGGGGCCACATAAGCTAGTTCCAGGCAGAAAACCTTTCAAACCCAGCATTATGAGCCCATTTAACAGGAGCACAAACCCTGCTCATCTGCAGCATCCTAGCAGCATTGCTCTTCACATTAAATGATGATGGTATAGCACAGAAAATGCTGGTCCAATATCATTAAGCAGCCAGGACAGAAACATCCCCGTGGGCTCAGACCTGTCATTTTATGGCCAAAAGCCATTGTTAATGAGAAAAATTACATCTGAAAGCAAGTTGCTGTGCTTTGCCTTCCTTCTGCTCCCCTGCTGATGGAAATGCAGTGGTATAATAGGGCTTAGCAGAGATTTTAAGCCAGGCAGTGGAGGATGGTGGATAAATAAGCAAGGAAAGGAGTATGGGAAATAAAGGGCTTGTGGTGGTGTCTGTTTGCTTGCTTTTAAAGGAAAAAGAAATGTTTTGGTGCCTATGTTCGCCATCCCAGGCAGCAGGGTCAAGTAAGGCACAAGCACTAGACTCGTACTGGAACCCTTCTGCTCTCAAAGGCCCTTGATTATAGGCAAAATCTCTGCCTTTAGTCTAACCAGAGCTGGATCTTCCATCCTGCAAACCGGGACGGGGAGAGGGATGAGAATGAGCAGCCCCACACATATAACCTGACCAAAGAGACACCTGATGGGCACCTGAAGTGCCAAAATGATGACCCTTTTCTGCTAAGAGAACCGTAGCTGTCCTTGTGAACCAGCATCCATCTTCTGTGCAGAAAAGGACTAAGCAAGTTCAAACTGAAACAGATGGGAGGCATCAGGGTGGGCTGGAGGATGCTCAAAGGACCCTGGTTCTCCTGCATAACACCCATACACTCACATTACTATACGAGTGACTTTTGTTTCCTAAAGGAGAAAAGACCCAAGGAAAAGAAAGAAGAGGAACAGAGTAGTGACCCCTCTGCACAATTCAGAAGGTGCTTTTTGTGTGAAATACAAGGGAAAGAGTCAAAAAATGAACCCTTAAAACCACAAGAAAGTGTCTGATTCATCTAAATAAGTGAATGATGCAGCAGTGCTGGTCTGCTGGGGAAGCAGACAATTCTGGGAGCACAAAACCCACATGTGCAACAGATCTGGTGGGCAAGAGGCTTTGCTCTATTTCTGACAAGGCATGGATCCATGTACCCACACCCCAAGTCATCTCTTCAACCTCTGAGCTTGCCTGACATCACTCACCAAGAAACTCAGCATATTTGTGCCTATGACACCTCTGGAAGGGACCACAAAGCAAACACCTCACCTCTCACATAGGACATGCAAGAGATGCACTGCAGTGCACGGTGAGGAGGCAGGGCTTCCCAGTGAGCTGGGATGCCCACAGTGAAGGATCCCTCCAGAGCAGCACACCCTGCAGCAGGCACATTCTGCAGTGACTTCTTCCCTTGGGCCTTGCAAAAGGGATGGCAAAGAATCAAAGGTGGATCTCTCAACTGCAGACCACAACCCCATATACCCCTCATCTGCCCCCCTAAAGTAACTGCTCTGTATTACCTCCCATTATGTCCCAATTACCACCCCTATAAGCTGTATGATGAGCCAGAGGTTGCAGAGAAAACTTTTACCACTCAAACATATTTGCCATGCTTTGCTTGCTTTTAAGAGCTGCTGATGTTTCAGTGCATTGAAATCTACTGAGAAACATCCCATTTGTGACAGATCTGCTTGAAAGGAACTTTCTGCCTCCCTCTATTCCCAGCTGTTATTACTAGAAACTTTAGTGCGCTCTCTGATGGTGTTTGAAGTGTGAATGGTACAGTCAGAGCATGTGTCACTTGAAACATTCACTGTTCCAAACTGGGTTAGGTAACAAGGGACGTGCAAGAAGCGTGTGTACACGAATACAGGGTATTTATTAAGAGTTCCTCTCGTCCTGCTGCTTATTCCCTACCTGAAGACAGAGGCTTGTGATGTCCCAGGCAGAGCTGCCAGCTATGGAGATGATGACAGTTTGAGGGGACTGAGATTGCAGGTGCCAAACAAAGCATCAGATACACTTCTCACATAAAGGCCTTTAGAACAGAAGGAGGAAGAAGGGAAGACTGGACTGGAAATCGGGTATCACAAAGCTGCATTTCGCATCCCTGCTGCAGATGCTACATCTGAGCTTGAACACGTCATGCAAGAGATGACCAAAGGCCAGAGATGACATCTAAAACTGGAATGTAGAACACAGAGAGTGTGACAGCCTATTAAATGAAGACAGAAACAAAGCAGGGAAAGGAGGAGTGCACTGTGCTGTGGAACACACAGGTTGCAGCCAAAACTTGGAAAAGTAGCATGGGACAGCATGGACATGCAGAAAAATCACAGAATCATCACAAAGTCACAGTGAGGTTTGGGTGGAAGGGACCTCAAAGCTCCTCCAGCTCCAACCCCTGCCACAGGCAGGGACCCCTTCCACTGGAGCAGCTGCTCCAAGCCCCTGTATCCAACCTGGCCTTGAGCACTGCCAGGGATGGGGCAGCCACAGCTTCTCTGGGCACCCTGTGCCAGCGCCTCAGCACCCTCACAGGGAAGAGCTTCCTAATGTCTAATCCAAATCCACCTTTTTTCAACTCAAGGCCAGCACAGGCAGTTGGCCACTGTACAAGAAGCAGGTATAAGATACAGGCAGATAATGCTCAAGAATTCCCTTGGTATCAGACTTACCAGTGTCCTCTGGTAAGAATGCAGAGGACACTGAAGGTCCACATCCAGCATGCTACCACAGCTTCCATAGACACAGGCCCTGGGACTGGCTGGGGGCTGGTTCAAACTCTTCCTCTGTTTTATCTTTACACTTTTTCCACAGCCCCAACTTGTCCTGGTTATCTCAGAGCTTCTCAGAAGGGTGACAAAGAGCTGGGGCAGAGCCATGTGCGATTCTCTGCCTTCTCCTCGCCCCTTTATCAAGTAACCCATTTAGAAGCAAACTGTGAAAGCACATTGCTGAAACTGTGCATTACATCCTGCCCCAACTGAGGAATTCCAGCCCTGGCCTGGGAGCTGACAGGCAGCCCTAAAGGAATCTTTTACCAGCCTCTCCATGGAGGTAACACAGTACTATTGGTTCATTCTGGATGAGCAAAGCCACGTCCTGAGCTGACACCAACACGCAACACATCAGAGTGTGCAACTGAGCTCTTGGCACTGGGCTCCGCTCTGCAGCCATTCACAGCCCAGCTTTTGGCTTTGCCCCCCCATAAAATAGCACCAGATCTTTATTATTTTTAATCACAGCCCTTTCCCATCACCTCGTTACACAGGAAAACCAGGCCGGAAATCTGCTTGGGATTAAAAAATATAGGGCTTCTTAGCAGGGTCAGATGACAGTAGGGAATGCGGCACCCAGAAATAAAGTGCAGCAACAGCACAGCCCACAGCTGATGGCGACCATCAGGCTGTCTCTGCCCGCAATACTGTTGGGATTCTGGGATTTGGGGAGAGGGCATGGAGAAGACAGCACCGGAGGACAAAACATCACCCCCTCCCTGCAAAGGGCAAGTGGAGCTGGAAGGGAAGGTCCGTACCTCGATGTCTACAGAACTTCCTCAAAGGCAAGTCAGAGTGCTTGGCAAAGCAGCACACAAATATTTATCTTCTTGGCAAAACACATTCACCAGGCACAGATGAAGGAGGGAGATGTCGCCTAGAGACTCAGGCAGAGGCAATCCAGGGAAAGAAGCCACAAGGATAAAGGAAAGGTCCTTAAGACTATCAACTGCCTTGTTGCTATATCCTCCTCTCCTTGCTGGGAGGAGTTACCAGCTTCCCCCCAGGGTAGCAGTCCCATCCCTGCAGCAGCCCAGCAGAGATGTTCTGGATGGGTACCTCAGTTCGCTGCACTTCACAACTGCAAATTCTCCTATCTCATGCTTTCCTGTGTCTCTTCCAGTGCTGGTAGCAGTCCAGGTGGCAGGGGAGAAAACAACTGCTATTAAAGGCTCCAAGAGTAGAGGAAGGATCTGACAGCGATTCACTACAGAACAGAACTAGCTCCAAAATTAGCTGCCTGGCATGTTCCTGACCAAGCCCAAAGGGAACAGCAGAGCTGAAAGGACAGCACTGGAACAGTGATGGCAGCTTGTGCACATCGTGCCCGAGACTGAACAGCAAAGCTTTACAGGGAACATGTACCAGACAAGTTCCTAAGAGCTCATCTCAGTCTCCCCTCTGTCAATTTAAAGCCATCCCCCTTGTCCTGTCTCTACATGTCCTTGTCAAAAGCCCTTCTCCGGGTTTCTTGTCTCTCCTTTAGGCACTGGAAGGCTGTTACAAGGAGGCCTACAAGAAATGTGCAGGAGGACCCTGCCCTTTCTCTCATCCTGTTGAAGGCAAATGACCAGGGTTTGGTTTGTTTTAGAACCCAGATGTAGACTCGTGGCCTTCAAAAGCAGCCCTGGTGTAACCATTCCTATCTCCTGCTCGTGCTGCTCTCCCAGCTGACACCACCCATCACTGGATCAAGTTTGGTTTCAGCAGCTGTAAGCTACACAAAAGGAGCCGGTGAAAATCTTTATGGAGGAAATAATATGCAATTTTCTAGCTGAACACCTTTTAAAATGTAATGACAGAAAATAAAATCCTGCATCTGTGCTGAGCAATAACAATCTGTACAGGCGCAGTAACAACATGACACTCGGAATAAGCAAGACCCAGACACAAAAAAGAGAGCTTACCCAGGCGTCCAAATCCGCAGGCTTGGAATAAAGAGAGCGCAGGAGAGAAAAGAAGGGAAAGAGAAGAGAAAGAGGCATCAGTGATTTACGGAGGCCGCCTGCTGCTGCACAATACAGCTTTTAGGATGATAAGTTTCACAAAGTTCCTTAAAAATGACAGCATCTTCAGCAGTGCAGAGCTGTCCCCTGTTGGGAACTGGGCTGTTAGAGCAAAACAATGACACATGCACCCCCAAACCAAAGCAAAGCCCCCCATGACTGCTGCAGGATCCCCTGCAGGGTGGAAGCTAAGCGAAGGCAGAGGGGGAGCAGCAGGTTGCAGTCATGCAAGGTGCTGCACAACGTTGGAGATGATGCTGAGAGCCACAACATGCATGGATGCCCACGGCAGTGTTGAGTGTACTCCAAAGGAGGTGGCCACCAAGTGCGTTGCTGCAAACCACCTGCAACAAAAAGGCATCCTCTGGCAAGGGTGTTATGGAACACATGGCCTGACCTATGTATCCAGTCATCTTCTGCCCTGGATTACTTCTGAGAGCGCTTCCCAACAGAAAGCCACCTGCCTGATCAGACTCCCAACCAGATCCCCCCTTCCTGGGCATCTTTAGCGCACAATCCAAACCTCTGCCAAACACAAGCTGCCTTCATCTCCTCTTCTACTTGTCATCAAGCCTAGTAAAGTATGAAGATGAGGAGATGAAGCAGGCTGCAGTGTCAGTGCTTGTTCACTTAGCATTACTTTGGACTTACACAGTAACCCAGCAGCAGCAAAGCAAGTACAAGAGGATGAACATTTCCAGTCCATAACCACCTCCTCCTGAAGCCAAGGCAGTTGCAAGGCAGCCAGAGCTCTGTCTGTTGCCAAGGGCTGCAGCCTTTGCTGCATCTCAGGGCTGTGCTCAGCAGCAGCACCTTGGCCAAGCAGGAACCTCAGAAACTGGCCTCTTGTTATGATTATTTATTTGAGGAGAGCTGACAGAGCAGGAGGAACTTTCCTCTTGGTCACAGCTCAGTGCCGGAGGGAGCAGTCACTGGCGTGCAACATGTTTATGGGGTCTGCCATCACTTTAATGGCAAGGAGCAACTGCTCCAGGTAGCTGAGGGATGAGGTGGCATCAGCCATGCGTGTCATCCATCCTCATCCCTCACAACAGCTGAGAGGGCTGCAATTGAACATCTACAGTTGAAGCAGGGGAAGCCAAGTCCCCCTTTTCTGCAGGCAGGGTTGATTCCACAGCACCAAGTCCCTGGTAAGAGCCACACACAACAGGTTTGCACCAGGAACCACAGCCCCGGTTGGACAAAAGCCTGCTGTGAATAGCATTTCTCTCCCTGCTGGTTTTTACAGGCAGGACAGATGTGCTTAGCTTTGGTGTTCCATTTCCGCAGCTGCAGGGCTGTCCACCCTCAGCAGATGGGCAGGAGGAACAGGGGCTCTTTATGGCACACAGCACTATTTCAGCAGGTATGTCATGCGCACCGGGAGCTCTTTCCTGGACACACATCTGTCATCCCTGGGGTATCCAACCCATTACCCGTCACATTCCTGCAGGATAAATGCTTGCAGGGCAAAATGAACTCAAGGCACTAACTCAGCGGCACTGGGCAGTCGCTGAGAGCAGGGAAAAGGAACATCCCTACCACCAAGAGGTGGTTCCTGCTATACCCCTGTAAGATGCAATGCACAACAGCAGGATCAGTTTTAACAAGGACTCTACTGTTCTAACCACAGGGCATCTCCTGCAGGCACTGCCAAGGGATTTAATTCTGCCACCTTTCAGGAATGGGGGTAGTGGAAATTACTATTCCAAAACCAGTTACACTGCACTGAATGGAAGCAGGAACATTAAAATGAGTGTAGATGCAGCTGGAAAATGGATGTACTGGGGAAAAAATTACTACATTGGGAGTGAAGCACAGCCTAAATAAAACAGAGTAAGAAATACTGCTTCAAGTCAAGTGTTGCTGCCTCTCAGCATGAGCCAGGACCTCTTTGCAGACCTGGATTTACCAACAGAAGGCACAGTGTGCGCACTAATACTTGCCACGTGTAAGTAAACTGTTTAGGAAATGAGCAAGATCTGAGTTCCTCACTTCCCAACCAGGTGAGTTTCACTTCCAGCTCCCCGGAGGGAGCTTGAGCATCTCATAATGCCAGCCCTGGGACACAAACCATCTTTTAGCCCTTGGTCAATAGAGCTGAACTCTGCTGTTAAACCAAGGATTCATTTCTCACCCAGGTAACCCACAGTACAGCAATCACAGGAAGCTGAATAGGTACTGGACTTAGATACCGGACTGAATAGTTTGGGGTCAAAACCAAACCAAGATCTTCCTCTTGATGATATCAGAGGCAAAAGGTGCTTAAAACAGGATCTCAGCCCAAACCAGCACCCCCTGTCTCATGAATTTATATGGGGGACAAGATGACACAGTCCACTTGGAGAAGACTCCAAGCACCCTGAAGAAGGGCAGCACCTTGGTAACCCAATGGAACCAGCTTCATAGTAGATACCCATTACCTGGCCATAGTCAAGAACTCTGTCATCCAACACCCCTGCAGTGTGACCAATGACTCAGGAACTCAGCTCGGTAGCAATCTCCTTGCTTCAGAACTCAACACAGAGCATTTTTGGGGGCAGTGCCAACTTTGGGAGTGGAAGATAAGAGTGGGAGATTCGAGAAAGGAGAGGCAGCAGGTGCCCAAAACCCAACACAGCTGCTGGCACCAGCTCCTGCTCTCATGGCAGTATCTGAAGAGCTCAGCAGCACATATTCTAACATCTTGATGACCAGACTTCATCACTGAATGAGCAAAGACTCATTTCTTCTGAAGGCAGTAATCCAGCTCTGAACTTTTCCACAGTGAGAAGAATTAAAGCATGTAAAGAAGACATCGAGACACTTTGCATCCACTCCAGACCCTCAAACACTTCCAGTTTAGTGGAAAATTGAAGCCGTATCAATATTAAATGTAATGAGAGTCAGAGATGTGACCAACTGACAAGGGAGAGGAAGCAGGAAGAGTCACTGAACAGCAATCAATCCTGAGGGAAGGCTGTGATGAAATTGCTCAGCTCTAATGTATACAGAGCACACAATTCTATCAACACAAAGATGGGAAGCAGCAGAAAAACCCTCTGCCCTTTTATGATTCAGGGACAACGGCACTCTCAGTACCTACAGCATTGCCACAAATAGGTTTGCAATGCTGACAGTTGAGAGTTTTCATTGAAAACAAACCAAAAAGAAACCTATTTTATAAAATCCAGAGTGCACCATCTGCTTTCAGTGCTTGCTTTAATACTTCAGCCCATGCCCACATCTCCTTTCCCCATCACCACTTCTGCACATGCATACATACATAGAGTTTGCATTCTGCAAGCTGCCAACAGACCAGGCACTCAATGCCTATAGAAACCCTGCCGAGCGTAGGCTCTCCAGAGATGTGTGCTCAAGATGGTTCTGAGCGCAGGTGACTCAACAGCTCCCTCTCATTTTCACCTCTTGGCTTCAATTCCTGCTCTGTCCCTTAGACAGGAGGATCCCAAGCCCCAGACCAGTGCAGCCCAAAAAGAGAGAAAGGAACCTCAAGAGAGAGCATCATTAAATTCTATATATGAAGGCCAGGTTGGACACAGGGGCTTGGAGCGAGCTGCTCTAGTGGAAGGTGTCCTTGCCCATGGCAGGGGTTGGAATTGGATGAGCTTTAAGGCCCCTTCAATCCAAACCACTCTGATTCTATGAATTTCCAACCCTCCTGAGTCATATTTTCTCACAAAGCTTGAATCAAAGGCCACTCAACTCCTCTTGGATGATTTCTAGTTCATAATCATTAATACAGACTCCCATTATGTTAGCCTAAGGGTGGCATATGGCTTTCTAGGGATAGGACAGACGGGGTGAAAATAACAGTGAAGGCATGCCTACATCCCAGCCTCATTGCTGTGCGTGCATATGGGGACAGAGATTCTCTTGCCAGACTTAAATACCAAATACATTAACTTCCGAGTCAAACACAGGGCTTCAAACACAGCCACTGCTTTGCAAACTAACCCCCCGAGATGACGTGCATAATGAAGCCCTGTGCCTCCCAGCATACCAATGAGGAGCCCTGGGAGTTGAGGAGGAATTCCCTTCCCACATTGGCTCCCAGACGCTCCCCACAATGCCTACCTGGCTCCGAACAGAACAGATATTTACAGGCAGCAGCAATGGGGAGAGGTTTAGCGCAGTGAATACAGATTTCCTGTCACAAGATTAGAAATCTGATTTCTTTTGATTTAAGAAGCAGATTACCTCAAATACTGCACAGTTTAAGAGACCCTCAGTTGGCTCTGGGGCTGCTTTTTAATACAGGCAAAGACTGCCTTAATTACATGCTTGAGTAAGAAAACTCCTGAAAGCCTTCAGTCATGGTCACGCATCCCCTGCCTGTCTCTGTGTATCCTCAGACTCCGGTGAGCTTTCAACCACCACGTTCCACATCTTACCCACTCTGACAGTCCCGTTCTCCTTCTCTGGCATCCCAGACACAGCAAAGCACACTTTACACCGGCATTACAGGCTCGGCTTCTTTCTGGGAGCAGAATCCAACCTACCGGTTTCCAAGATGTATGGGGGAAAGTCACGCTGGAATCAGCATGCAGTGTGGATCGAGGGGATTCAAAAGCCTTACAGAAAGAACCACAAAAAGCATAGGGGATGCAAAATACATCAGAGAATCACAGAATATATTGGGTTGGAAGGGACCTTCAAAGGCTGGGCAGGGGTAGCACAGATACACAATCACATCAATAGTGAGGTGTTACCTATGGAGTAAAACGGAGTCAAAACACGTAGAAAGACTGATCAGGCTGTACAGGAGAGGAAAAACAACACACAGAAGTGAGGAATTTGACCGCAATCGCCCTCATTCCTGTGATCACTGCAGAGACAGGCAGTCAGCACCGAAAATCTCCACTACCAGCTCTGAAATGCACCTTGGCCCTTGCCTGCAGCATTCCCTACATCCTAAGCCACAGTCAGAGTTATGAAAAGGCTGCCAATTAAGTTGTGGGTTTGAGTTATAGACAAAATGTCCACCAGAGACTCTGATTCTTGCTTCCAAAGCACTTGCAACCCATCGAGTGCTTGGGGAAGGTAATGTACTGGCTCTCAAGCACACACACTGCCGGCTGCGAGCAGAGAAAATGCTGCAAGGTTGCAGCTTTTAATGAAGTCCAAGCGCATCATAATGAAATCATCTGCAAAAAGAAGAGCATAGATTCAGCAACAAGCAGGATTTCAGGCCACTGTAGCCTGCATTCTTCATGTGTACATTGACATCTCCGGGGCATAATGGTATCACGAGCAACCTGCCAATCTATGTCACTGATTTCCTTTTGATGGGATAAGTCACAAACGGTGGTTTTCCACGTTCGGCAAGTGCTTCATGTTTATAAGAGACTGCAATATTCAATGCTGATTTGATGGCCATTTACTGGGCAACACAACACACTCGTGCTCAAGGCAGATGGTTTGGAGGAAACAGGAGCTGGGGAGAGCATCCTCTCTTTCTGCTAAGGAGCAGTACCTGATACTCTCCCAGTAAGGAGCACAAACCAAGCCCTGCTGCTGTCAAGATGCTGGTATAGACTGGGAGCAGCAGGAAGAGTTAAGCAGTTTGGGGAATTTTCCTTAGGGAAAGAAACCATTTTGCTCACAGTGGAGCTCCTGAGTCTCAAAACTGATGTCACATCCCAAGGAATCCGAGCAGCATTTACTCCTGGAGCCTCCGATCAAAAGCAAGATTGAAGTCCAGCTTTAAAACAGTGTATGATCTAAATATAGCAGTCAGATGACCAGCCAGAGCTAAGAGTCATGCTTCATGAGTTTGCAAATTGAGTCAATCCAGCTCAGAGCCTCACAGAACCCTAAAGACAGACTGCTGGATTTATTATACTAAATACCACACACAAACATATCTCCTCACTGTTTGCTCCCTAATTCTAGTTGGGGCACATGAAATCATGTTACTTGGTGAGCTCCTTTTCCATGCTACACTCCAGAGTCAATGACAGTGATTTTAAGAGCCTGGTGTTTGATTTATTCATTAAACAAGTTGACCAGAGCAGCAGACTAGAAACAACCAGACAGGCGAGTGATTTGAGATGGATTCCTGGAGACTCATCACTACAAGCACTGTGAGCCAGGGGGAAAGAAATCCTCCAAGGCAGGTTCAAGCTTTTTATAGGTACTACATTAACAGTTGGCTCCAGAACTGCATTCTTCATGCAGGGGCCTGCTTGGTCAAGTGCCCTCCCCAAGCACATGCTTGGGATAACTCTGTACAACCCAGTCTCAGCTATCAAATGCTGCAGAAGCAGTTGGCAGAAGTTCAGCTCCTGTTACCAGAAACAATGTGAGAAGAAAGAGGAAGCAGGGGGGATGCGACGCAGGGTTTGAGGCAGGAAAGGGATTCTTCTCTCTGACCAAAGCCATGGGATGGAAGAAACAGAGGCAGAGATCGTCCCCCGGAGGTGGTTTCCAGAGTTTGGGACAGTTTCCTGGTGGTTCTGTGGTAGGACTTCACCACGCAGAGCACCAACAGTGAGGAGCAATGATGCCCCTCACCAGCACTGGAAACTATAAACCTCATCCATCAGCTGCTCACTGAGATGGCCTGTTTTCTTTTTCCTGTGGATTTAACTGTGATTTAAGGAGGTTTCCAATGAAACACATTGGCAGCTTATCACAAAACTCAGCTGAACATGACCTGTACTCCTTCTACACTGCCTAGTCACTTGTTGTCATCCAACTCAAACAAGAAGCAAAGTAGAATTCAGCTCTGTTGCAGAGGAGTGGCTTGCTAAGAGGCAGGGAAAAGGTAAACTAACAAAGCAGGAGGCACAGGAAAAAGCTCGTGTTACTACTGTGATTTGTACAATGTTTTAGCTCATCTTTTGGCACTGTGGTTTTGGGGAGTTTCCATTTATCCCCAGGCCAACAAAGGAATTACATGCTCAAGGGTGGCAATGGCTTCTTAGACAAGTACAGAATTAAACCAGAAAAAATCCCTCATATTTAAGTCCAGACAAAATAGATCAGCAAGATCAGATTCAGACCCTCTCATAACCTCTTAGCATTCTGCAAAATAAAGGCCGTACTTGGCAAAACAACCTTTCAAATGAAACCCTTAAAAGCTTATTTATCTTATCATATATCATCATATAAGGCCAGGTTGGACACAGGGGCTTGGAGCAACCTGCTCTAGTGGAAGGTATCCCTGCCTGCAGCAGGGGGTTGGAACCAGATGAGGTTTATGGTCCTTCTGACCCAAACCATTCCATGATTCGATGACACTCTCCTTCCTGCCTGTCACATAATTTATATCACACACATAGAAAATCAAACGAAAAACCCATCCTCTCAAAGAAACCAACACCCCAATGCTCCCTTTCCATTTAGGGCTGGTCCTACGCCCACAGAGACCTCAAACTGCTGGGAAGGACCAAGTTTTCCTCCCCATCAGTACCACCCTCACGCCACTCGGAGCTGTGGCCACGTAACCCCATGCACCTTTTCACTGTGCTGAATCAATCTCCCCTGGCAACTCCCGTGCGGCCCCGCGCTCCCCTGCCTCCGGCACCGCTCCCCACACTAATTCTGTGGGCACAACTGTGAAGCACAAAATGAGCCGGTTCAAATTAAGCCAGGAGAGCGATGGAGAACCTGATTAAATCAACATTAGCAGCGGAGCGCCTTTAAAAGAGAAAATCCACTGCAAAACATCCCCTGTCTCTGGGAAGCTCTTTACATGGGCAGGAATGAGACAGGCAGCAGCTGAAGCCATCTCCCTCTGCCCCCACCTTCTCCTCCATGCTGCTCACAGCACTTAAGCACCAGGAGCGTTTTCAGACCAAGCAGAGCTTACCTTGAACTCCCCAGCACTGGCACTGGCAAGGAAAAGGGACGAGGTCTGTTACATGTTGGGGTAGAAGCACACACACAGAAAGTGTGTGACCACACACAAGCAGTGTGCTCTTCTCCTCCCAAGCCCTCCACAAGGCTGGTGGCTCTCCCAAGTCACATTCCAAGTTGGAATCAACTCTTCACTTCTTACAACAAGGCAAGGAACCATTTCCCATGTTAGCTTCCATTCTCAGCCCTCAACAATCAGGATCACTGACACAGAGGTGATGGTCAGCAAGTTCTGCTCCAAAACACTTCCACTCTCTGAACGTGCCCCTCCAGTTCCTGGCCAGAGATCCTTCAACTTCTTTCCAAGACAAACCACTGGGGGTTTGCACCATTCCCCCTTGCTGGATCATCAGACACGCTGGTAAAGACACAAATCATCCGAGTCTTCCAACATCACTTTCCCTTGGCCCTTCTTCAATCAGAGTTGGTATTTCCACCTTGGGTCAACAGCATGAGTGTGCACACCTTCACCGCGGTGCAGCAGTTATGCACTTGTCTGCTGGGCAGCATTACCTTGCAGGGAGAGTTTATAACGTGTGTTCCTAAGGATTCTTATGGAAACCAATCCTGCTAAAACAATGTGGAGAAGAGAAGGCTCCGGGAAGACCTTAGAGGAGCTTCCAGTGCCCAAAGGGGCTACAGGAAATCTGGAGAGGGGCTCTCTGTGCCAATAAAAGGCCACTTTAAGGTGTTGCAGTGCTGAGACCTCTTCAAAGCTATAAATAAAGCGACCACTTCCTCAGCTAACAGCCAGGCTCCGATGGCATTGAGAGCTGGACAAGGTGGTTCCTATACACCAGAGTTAAGACAGAGAGCACCAGGGAAACAGGAAGGAGGAGGAGGATAGAGAACAGCACCCACAAGAACTAGTGACAAAAAAGGCTAACTTGGTTCTCACAGCAAACATCCGTGTTTCATGACATGCTTCATTCTCACCTCAAAGGGCAGCAGCAGCAATACAAGACTGCTGAGAGCCTTCCACAACAAAAGGGGCCAATGAAAACCAACAAACCCCTGTTCAGTTCTAAAAGCTGGAAGATCGGGGAGGCAGGAAAGCCAGACTGGAGCACGGAATTGATGTTCTAGTGCTGTCTCCATGCCCAGGATGGGCAGAAGTCTGACCAAGCTACACTGAGCTGCCCGCCCGGGTTCCAGAGCAGGCAGCACCAAGCTAGGACTGGAAATTTCCTTTTCCCTGCTCTTTGCTGCATCCAATTTTCCTCCAGCCCTTCCCGGTGGCCTTCCATGGCAATCGCTTTTGCAAGGGTTAACACACAGCACCTTTAATTCAGTGGGAGAGTAATGGAAGCATCATGGAATACCAGGCTGGAAGGGATCTCACGGACCATCTGGTCCAACCTTTTAAATAACTAATTCCTATTCACATGCCCAACATCTTCAGCTCTTTAGTGCCTCCATCCTGAAAATCCTTCTGGAAACAGCTTTACCAGCCCCACAAAGAGTACAACTGAGAGGAGAACAAACAGCGGAGACAGGTTTTGTGCAACTCCCATCATCTAATTCTGCTGCTTAGGAACCGAAAGTCGCTTTGATAGCTCAGCATACACCAGCCCCACATGCAGACAATGACACACGCGGGTACTTAAAGTCACTTATAACTGAAAGCTTGGAAAAGCTTTCAAAGAAACACCAAGTTTTAAACACCTGAAAAGCATCAAGAACTAAACCAGAGGCTCCTGAGGGGGTTATTTTTGTTTTCTAAAAACACACCATTCACCCACAGAGATCTCAGTCACATCAACGCATCGCGACAGCACTTCTGGAGATAACCGCTATTCCAACAACACTAAAGCACAACCAAGATGCAATGATTTGGCCTGATTCATGCAGCAGATCCTAGACAGGATCATGACTGATAACGGACCCAAACAGCAGAAGAAACCAAGATTTTCATCACCCATGTATTCGTGCAAATCACCGCAGAACGGCCGCTGAGTACTGATGCTTGCCTCTTAATATCCTCCAAGATGCACAATCAGAAATGATCTCCAAAGATCTAAGTGCAAAGGAATGAAAGGTTTCACACACTGGAGATGAAGGGAAAGAGCTGGAGCAGCAAAAAAACGCAAGCCCTGTTTCATTGTGAAGTCTCCAGGGGACTCAGAAGCAGCAGTGAATGGTGAAAGCCATCCACCAACTCCGAGTAACTAACACTGCTCGCAGTGATGAACTCACCGCAGGTGTCAGGCTGCCACCTACCCCTGTCAGTGTGGAAAACGCACTGTGAGCACAGAGAGGATTCTGAAGGAGGGCAAGGAAACACTGAAAAAGAAGGGATAAGACAGCCACAAGCCCATGCAGAGCCACAGCAGCCTTTCCCTTCAGAGCCACAGCAGCCTTTCCCTTCAGCCCGACCTCCTGGCTTCAGCACCTGTGGGGCATCAGTTACAGGGATCCATCTCACCAGCATTCAGTTTTCCAAGGAGCCAATCAGGAATTAACATTCCTGGGTTCTGTGACTGACATAGCTGTGATTTAAAAGGACAATCAATCATCAGCCCCACTGGTGCTGCCAATGTGCACATAGGAGGCAACAGAAGCACACAGAGACACTTCTCCCTCTCCCCCCAAGCCCAGACTGCACAGTGTCTGCTATGGGGGTTGTGACTGGGGTTTCTCCCCCATCAGGAGCATTCACCCACCAGTACCCCCAGCAGCTCCCCAAGGCCCAATCAGCTTCCCTTGCCATGTGGATAAGGAATGTTGTACCTCACTCATGTCAGCCAAGGCAATGAGCTCCATCACCTCCACATGGAGTCCTCCTCGTCCCCCTGTTTTCCTCTGCATCTTTGAATGAATCAGGATTTTTTAAGGGCAACATTTCATCCCATTCCTACTTGGAAAAATTATTACAAAGGTGAGAGAAGCAATTAATACAGGTCCATGGAAACTCCAAACCTGGCAAGTGGGTTTTACAAGATGAGCCCCAAAAAAGCCACTAAGGCTTTATTTATTTGTATATTTCCTGCCATGATCTTCTGGGATGGTTTTCAAAGTTTTAAACAAAACCAAACCCCAAGCAATTGGGCTGGGTATTAGTTCTGCCACTTGAAGATCTTTCTGTTTGAGCATCCATTGCCAGATGGGAAAGGTATTTCAGCTCATAGGATGTGGAGAAGAGATGTGGAAATTTGTCAGTGGTGTTCAGGCTCCCAGAAAGACAGTTGTGAGGCTAAATTACTGTGGGGTGAGCATATAACCTCCCATAGGAAATATAGTTCTTAATACAATATCCTTTCCTGAGAGGAAGAAAGCCATCTAACTGATCACCCTATGATGCCAGTCTCCTTATCCGGATAGTACATAAACCACTATGGGGACAAAAAAGCCATGGAAAATAAGTCTGAGATTGATGGAAAGATTCAGAGCTCCGCAAGCTGTGAGGTCGTCAAGTGACACACTTCAGACTATGTCCTTGGGCCAAAGAAAACATACAACCTACTTGGAGGCCAAAGAAAGCTTGCTCAGACAGGTGCCTCTGCTGCCAGCCAAGTGCAACACACATGCAGGGACTGAGGAAGTGTGTTGTAACGCAAGCCGTACAGTCCTCCCCTCCTCATTCCTGCCAGTCAGCAACCAGAAATTGCCTTCATCATAACAATACAGGAAAAGAATTCACTGCTTTTGTATGTGAAAGAGAGCAATTTCAATCGGCAGCATTAAGTCAGGATGGAAGCTGGAACACAATTACACATTGCACGTCTTGGTCAGAGCTCCAAACAAAGGTAGCTGGCAGAACGTCTCCGCCAGCAGATAACACCAATAAATGCCTCATTTCCATCTATTAAAAGCTAATAAACAGGCTTCGCTCCTCATTTCCACCAGGCCCCTCTCAAGATTTGCTGGCTCTTTTGGCACGTGCTCCAGGTGCTCTCCATGCCCAAACCTCAGTGCATCACCGCACATGAAACGAGGTGCCTGCAACCCACTTCTCAGCTTTGGTAAACCAGACAAGTGCAATTACAGCTCCCTCCAGCTTCCTCCTCATTCAGCTTCTGCAGGGTTTGAGAAGTCTCTTAAAGACCATTTTATACCCAAAAGAGACCTTTGCCTTCCAATGCCACAAGTATCGTGGTGTCCATGTGCCCTGTGTTCAGATAGGGCTGACCTTGTCCTGCACTAGCAACATCACTGCTTAAACACAAGTACGGTGTGAAGAACTAGCACATATTTCACTTGACTATGTGTCTTCTCCCACCTTAGGAGCAAATACCCTGTAACTCAGTTGTAGTTCCTCACAGTGACTGCCTGGATCACAGGCTCTTGTACACCCAGAGAGGGTGTTTACCAGCAACAGAGCTGGTAACAAAGCAAGGGGGTGGGAAAGAGAAACACAAACACAAGCAGGGCTCCTGGGCTGCTGCCCAGGATCACGGATGCTTCATTTCTTACACTCCTTCAGCAGAAAAACAAATACTTGTGCTTCCAAATCTCCCTAACACCTGTAAGCTTAATGCCTCCAATCAGCACTTGCTCACATCTTCATCTTCAAGCTGTATTAGGAAGTTTTGATAAGCTCTTTTCTTCCCAGTCTCTCTCACTCCGCATGGATGAGAGCCACTAATAGAAGACAGGGACTAAAATCCTCGTCTCTCCTATTGCCTACGTTTAGCAATCAGCAACTGCCTGAGTATTGTGTGAGCCCCAAAGCACCACTGTGCCTTACACACTTATCTCTGCAAAACCACGCTGCACAAGTGACAACTTCCAGGCAGAGGGGAGGGGGAACTGCACAGCTTTGGGATAATTAAAGCAGAGATGAGTGTCACCACTGCAGATAATTCTGCATTAGCAGTGGAGTTACTGACGGAATGGAATGAAATAAACTCAGCCAAATGGTTTGTTTTAAAGGGAATTTAGGGGCTGCAAATGGTGCCCAACTGACAGCTCTCCATCATTCACAAAGCAAGGCTCCCACCTGGCTTTGGGAAGCAGAAGAGAAGCTAAGGGAAACTTCTTCCAAGCCCTTGGTCATTCAGGCTCTGATCCACCCAGTGAGCACCCACACAGGGACCAGTTAGTCACCAAGCAGAGAGGAACAACTGACTGGGATCAACTGGCCACAGCAACCCCATGCAATGCTCCAGGCTTGGGGAAGAGTGGCTGGAAAGCTGCTCATGGAAAAGGACCTGGGGGTGCTGACTGACAGAGCTGAACATGAGCCAGTGTGTGCTCATGCAGCCAGAAGGCCAATGGCATCCTGGCCTGTACTAGCACCAGTGTGGCAGCAGGACCAGGGAGCTAACAGGCATTGGAATGGGCTGCCCAGGGACTGGTGGAGTCACCATCCCTGCAAGTGCTCACACACCGTGTAGATGAGGCCCTCAGTGCCATGGGTTAGTGATGGCCTTGGCAGTGCTGGGGAAGGGTTGGGTTTCATGATTTTAAAGGTCTTTTCCAAGCTGGCTGATTCTCTGATTTCCTGCATGAAGATACCAGCCCTGATGCAATGGCTTGATCCAGCCCCCAGATCTTCCACAGCCCACCCCCACGAGCATCCACCAGAGAGAGAAAGAATAGATAGATCAGCATCAGTGCAGACAACAGAAACAACAGGGGAAGTAGGCACGTGGCCCCCAACGAAACCACCTCCACCCACCAAGTCCATGAGGCCTTCTCATTCCTCTCCTCTTGCTTCAACAACAGCGCACCTACACACAACTCCCACCCCTGCTCTTTGTCTACATGGCTCTCCACAGCATCCTCCTGCTTGTTAGAACAGGGACTCTCAAGGTCAGTCAGAATTTATAAGGCTGCCATTTCATCTTTTGTGCTTTTCTGGCTACATTCCTTCCTAAAAGATGCTGAACGTTGGAGATTCTGCCGGCCTGAAAGCCCTGCCAACACCAGGCCAATTAGGAGCTTCAGGATGATGCATATTAAAGTTATTACAGGAGGCAGTTCTGCAGCCAGAATAAATCTTAACTGAACCTTTAAGTGGTTTTTCTAGCTCTTGTTTCTCCTTCTTGAAAACAGATGAAAAGACACAAATCTCCTCCTTCAAAATCTGCAGGGATTCCAGCCAACCACCACCTTCTCCCTCGAGAGCAGATTCCACCCTCGAAGCAATAACTCATTTCATCCAAGGCCAAATAGATCATCTTTATCTTTTACATTCAAAAATCACTCCAAAACTTACACTATCAGTGAAGAGTGACCCGAGATAGTGCCTGCACATCTCAAACAGCTGCTGAAAGAAGCTCCGGTGGTTCAGCAGTGCAGGTCTTCAGCAGTCTACAGCCTGACTGCAGACAAAGCCAAGGGGACACAGATGATACAGCCAATGTTTCAGATGAGCTTCTGTAGGCAGTACCTAAATATAGGGCTGGGATGTAGGTCAAAACAGTGAATCTTAAAGAGGATCTGAGGAATGGAGGCAGCAACATCAGTTTTGATAGTGAGCACGAGATAGATTAGGGCGATCTGCCTCTCCTCCCACCACTTCCCAAACCAAACTTGCTCTCAGCAGCCCTTCTCTACCCCTCCAAGAAATACCATTAGAAACCAGCTACACACCAGCACCCTTGGGCTCCCCTCTGCAGCCTGGATGCACAGCTTCACAAGCTGCTAGATCCATGCAGCTAAACGTGAAAGGGAGCCCAGGGAGCACGGTGAGAAAAGGAAAGACAGAAGCAGGCTGACTGCACATCCGTCTCCAGTTTGTAATGGTGTCAGTACTTAGTGGCCTCACACTCCCAAGTGATCAATTCCTATATAAACCAAGGAACTTCAAAAACTAAGGGTAAACTCGTCCTGAGAAATATTATGGTAACTCCTGGAGGAGAGGCAGAAGGAAAACAAATAAGCAAAACCTTGGAGCTGTTGCCGTGGTATGCGAGCAATGTGAGGGCTCAGCAGCTCCCAATCCAGCCTCGGGAAGGAGTCCTCACCGGTGTCCCTTCACTGCCACCTTCAGGAAGCACTCACTGCTGCTTCCAACGTGCTCACACCGCAGCAAAGGATGAGCTCAGCGAAGGCATCATCACTGGCGTGCAATAGAGATGCCCATTAAAGCCCCTTCTTTCCAAAACCGGGAGTACCACAGCTGGAATCACATCCCAAAGAACTGAGGAGCAGAGCCTGCAAGATCAATACCCAGAGCAGCCGCGGGCTGAGCCGTGCTTCTGCCCCCAAATAAGATACATAATTCATCTCCCAGGCTCTGCATGAGGCAGGGAATAGATTTTCCCAGATCCTAAACTCAAAGGGGTGTTAATGAGGATACGTTGGTTATGGATTGTTTATGAGACTCCATTCGCATCATTGCATTTTAAAGGCTCACTTGAAAAGCCAACAAGTTCCCCCCTCAAAACCAGTTACAGAAGGAGCACATTCAAACTGCTTTGCTAATGAAAGGGCAAGTTTTCATACCAGTTCAGAGCCAGTAATGAAGTGAAAATGTAATGCATAGGTCTGATGAGACATCCTAGCATCACTCAGTTATTTACACACACGTGTGCACAAGATGGTCCTTAAGCCTCTGGACAATGTATTGACTTACCAGTTGATGACATGAATTATCAAGCAGGAGACTTAGTTCCGAATCAGTCTGCATCATAGCTCTTAAAATAGGCAAACGACTTGCTGAACTGTGGAGTGAAGCCTAAGCAAGCTCAACAGCAACATCTGCTGGGCAACCAGCGACAACCACCCCAAATTACTCTAATGACATGGAAGTTTATTAGTCATTCCTACAGAGATGCAAGTTTTCACTGCAGCTTAAGGATGCCCAGTGAGACATCTCTCGTGCAGAAAGCAGATGTAACTTCTGAACACAGGCAGACAACAAGGCAAAATTCTGCCTGCACAAGGAGGCAGAAAACGTACGTTCCACCTTTATTCACATTTAGCTGTTAAACCAGGAGAACATCTCACTTGATGGGACAAAGACAACCGACTGCTCAGGTCCTCAGCTGGGAAAAGAACAGCTTTTGCGAGGAACCATTTGTATATTGAAAGCTGGGAAGCTCCAGGGGAGAGTCACAGTTTCAGGTTGATGTTGCCAACCACAGCTATAGCCAGGTAACACTGAGAAGAAAACTCACCCTGCCCAGAGGCTGGAAGGAAGGGGAAAGGAGAGGGAAGAGATACAAGTTCAGGCTCCCAGAAAGACAGTTGTGAGGCTAAATTACTGTGGGGTGAGCATATAACCTCCCATAGGAAATATAGTTCTTAATACAATATCCTTTCCTGAGAGGAAGAAAGCCATCTAACTGATCACCCTATGATGCCAGTCTCCTTATCCAAAATTCTGCCTGCACAAGGAGGCAGAAAACGTACGTTCCACCATGACCTGCTCCCCAAGATACCTGGCAGTGAAACACTGCAATAACGAGGGGTTAAGATGTACTTCAGTGAGACTGTGCTGAGGAAATCTGTGTCTTTCCACTTCAATCCCAGCTGAAGAACACCCTGGGTACCCCTTGAACTACTTTCTTTCCTAAGGGAGCAGCTGCATTTGCAAGGCCTGAGGCAGTGGAGTATTTATCAACCACACTGGTCCCATCTACATAGAGGAGAATAGCAGCTAGGACCATTAGAGCTCCTTTCCCTCCAGGTGCCTTAACATTCCTTATTAACCTCAGAAAGTAAGGCTGCTATGGCAGAATTACATTAGTGGAGCAGGGCTGATGGTCCCCAGCAACTCTGGGCACAAACTGAGACTCCATGGAGATTAATCACAATGAAAACTCCTGTTCATATCCCGAGTGCATTAAATTGGATTAACTACTTCTAAACTGTTCTAAAGAGAAGAAGATACAGGTGGCTGGCAACAGCTCCAAGATCGCATTCAGTCCTTTATCACAACTGGAACAAGGGCAGAGTGCCCAAGGGCCAGGTTCTGAACAGCCACGGGATAAGGAGTTGGCACATCCCACTTCTACTAGCAGCAAGGGAACAGTGCCTAATCCTTACCTGGCCAGAGAACCACCTCTTTCTGCAGGTCACTGCATACAGGAAATCACAGGCAGGGAGGTTCTCACCAGAACTGATAACCTTCAGCAGCACAGAGAATTCACACTGCAAAAGACAGAGCCCCGAATAGGGAAAGGCAGACTCTGCCCAAGGGGCGGCTCTGGAAGTGAGGGAAAACCACATCATTCCCTTGAAAAGCACAGCTGGCTTTGCAGCTTGAAGCTCTCCTGCTCTCCTCCAAGTTCTGTACCTGAAACAAAATCCTTTCACCCTGAAATATTAGGGAAGAGGATTTAAGAACCACCCAAGTTTATTTGCAACTGATGATGCTGCTTGGGAGGTTTTTTGGTTTGGGGTTGCTTTGTGGGGATTTGTTGGGGTTTGGCTGGTTTTGTTGTAGGTTTTGTGGGGGGTTTAAGCATACTCTTGTTCCCAATGCCCCTTTATTCACATTTAGCTGTTAAACCAGGAGAACATCTCACTTGATGGGACAAAGACAACCGACTGCTCAGGTCCTCAGCTGGGAAAAGAACAGCTTTTGCGAGGAACCATTTGTGTATTGAAAGCTGGGAAGCTCCAGGGGAGAGTCACAGTTTCAGGCTGCTGTTGCCAACCACAGCTATAGCCAGGTAACACTGAGAAGCAAACCCACCCTGCTCAGAGGCTGGAGGGAAGGGGAAAGGAGAGGGAAGAGATACAAGTTTATGTGTTTGGAAAAAGAAAGGAGCTTGAAGACAATGAACCACTCTTTCCATGGCAAAAGGATTAGGCTGCAGATCCAGGGTATGTGCATGGCAAGCACTGAGCCCTAGTTGGAAGAGCACTGGTTATTTAACAAATGTAGCCTCAGCCTAATGTACTATTCACGCAGGTATTAAACTCTGGAGCTCTTTCTTTTGGACAGTAATTATACATAGCTCTGCTCTATCTGTCTGTTTGATCAATTTTTACTCCCTACTCCTACTGCATCATCCTTCAACTTTGCCCATTATCACAAAGTCTTCAAGGCTAAAAAGGCTCTAAAGCCCCAGTGTAACACACAGCCAGGAAAAGGGAAGGCAGCTCATTCTCTCATTCCTTCCCTCCCTCCTGAGCTTGCAGGTGTTCTATTTTCATTGTCTCAAAATCAAAGAGAAAGTCATCAGCTCATTTCCTCTCCCTCAGTAAAGCCCCTTTTAAGAAGCTACTTTCCATCATGTTTTACTCAGCGCTCATAAATAATATAGGTAATTGCAGATGGTCGTAACAAACAAGCAGAGAAAGTACACGGATAGAGCACAAAGGAAACAATAAAAACTCGGATGTGCTCCAAAAGCAGGAGGAATTCCCAGCAAACAGCAGCAATTGCATCCAGGTCATTTTTTGTAACACAATCACAGAGACAAAAATAGTTCAGGGACAGACTTTAGCTAAAGCCAAACATGGGTGCTGGCAGCTCAGTTCCCTTTGCAGCACGGATTTCCTACCTCTTCCCCACAGGCAATCCACACAGCTATTTCTTCCCTCCAAATCTGCTTCAGGAAGGAATACTGGTCATGGAAATAGAGGTTGGAAAATGCTGAAGCTCCACATTTAGATAAGCAGCATGCAATTAGGAGGGTATTATGCTGACTGTGACAAGCAAGTCTAAGAGTCCAGCCAGCTGCCCAAGAGTTAACGTTGTGCACCCCATCAAACCCTCTTGCAGAGGTTAAGCACACAATAGACTATCTAAAGCACAGCTTGAAAGGCTGCTTGAAATTCCATACATGTGCCTCAGCAATGTATTTCTATTAATGTCCAGTGTGTGTCAGCATGAAGATAAGGTACCAACATCATGTCCAACCAGGCAGCTAGAGAATGGGACGCCGTGTAAAACATTGTCTGATGCTCAGAATCCCAGTGAACGGTGGCATCCGCAATCTCAGCCGCTGCACAGGCACCGATAACACCACTGAGGAGAGGTGGTGGGAGCAAAGTCTGCAGTTTGGGGGGAGAAAAGAGACAGAGACAAAGAGGGAGGGAGAGGGAAGCAAATGAGACTGGAAATAAACTGCCTCAGCAAACAGGAGAGGGTTTGAGGATGCTTAATTGTAGCAGAGGGAATAAACGAAGTGGAAAAAGCCGTGAAATTAGCTCTTCGTATTGAAGAATCACAGACAGGTTTGGCTTGAAGGGAACTTAAAGCTTATCCAGCTCCAACCCCTGCCACGGGCAGGGACCCCTTCCACTGGAGCAGCTGCTCCAAGCCCCTGTGTCCAACCTGGCCTTGAACACTGCCAGGATGGAGCAGCCACAGCTTCTCTGCTTGGCTCAGGGAAGTATCAACCTGCTTCAGCTTTTCTTTAAAGTGAGAAATAAAGGAATCACATCAGTGCTTATTTTGATTTCCCCCATCACACCATGCACCAGAAGATGACTCCGAGTTTACAATCTATTGTATCTGTCTTATTAAAACAGCTACCTCATTATGCCACTTGTCACCCTTTCGTATGAGGCCCAGAATGATTCTCCCTCACCCACCACCTGCTGCAGAACACTCTGCCCGTCACAGGTATCTCCTTTACCACCCTCAGTTGTCAGCGAGGATCACATCAAGGCACACATACCTGTTACACTTCCAAGGAAAGGTGGCAGAAGCACCATAGCCAGTTTTCATGGCATTTAGGGAATATGACAGAAATGACAGCCTGTGGTAGGTCACCTACCTCACATCCCCATCATGAGAGCGCAAGAGCAATCAGCGTGTGCCATTCACTGCAAACTTATTTCCCAGCTCTTACATTAGCCCTTTCCATTCACAGTCTTGCTCTTTTTAAGGAACACTTTCCAGTCAGAAACATCAAGAAAGCTCTCAGTGATCAAAGATCATTGATTCAAGATTTAAACACTGTCATTTCTGTGATGGAGAACGGGGCACAGTGGAAAGCTGTCGCCAAACACTAAGTTAGATGTATGTAATATCCCAAATACTCCAAACACAGACAAGCAAAGTCATAATCCAACAATAAAGTTTAACCAAGCTAGTGGGAACTGCCTTCTTCTAGCACACTTAGCCTTCCTACCTGACAACCTCATGGCACAATCCACTCCACATTTGGCTATCAGTGGAAAGGCTGAACTCCCACTGCATTACCAAATCTGCTGGTTATGCCCCCAAAATCAGGAGGAGAATTCTACCACTCCACAGTAGGTAGGGGCAGGAAAAAGATGCAGCAGTAACTTTGCTGGAGCATTCATAGGAAAATACCAACATGTTATTCTCTTCTTTCTTTATGAATTGAGGATTTTGTAGCTGCAGGCAGGGGAAAAGGAAGGCTCATCTTCTGCTGCTTAAATGCTGGAATGGCTATACAGCAACCTGAAGCCAGAACAAATGAACCTGGAAGAAGTTTCTGTGGAGTAGATGAACTTGCAGACCAAAAAGAAGCGTGAAACACGGGCGGAGGAGAACTGAGGCAAGACAGGGAGGTGGGCAGCACCAGAGCCAGCTTCAATTTGTGGCTGCTGTAAGATTAAAGAGGCCAACCTTGTGATAAGGTCCCTCAGCCCAAGTGACCACAGGAACGAAGCTCCAACAACCATCAGCTGCTGAAATCTGCAAAACTCTCCAAACGCAAATTAACCTTCAGCAGGAGATAAAAGAGGAGCTGAGGAAACTGGAAGTTACAAGAAAATGCTATAAATGTTTGACAAATCAGAGCAGCAGCAGCAAGGAAAATAAGGAGCATCTTACCCTCAGCCAGATAACAGCCCTGTGGTCCTTCCAGAGGGGCTGTAGACAGAGGGTTTCTTCTGCTTTGCCTTGGTTTTCACTGTCTGGGTTCACTGCAGTACACACTCTCCTAAATTGCTTTAGTTAAATTTAGACCTCCCTGATGCTCCAGAGACAGGAAGTTATTGGCTTGCTGGAGGCAGAAGGATGTAGATGCTCACCACACCAAACTTAGTTTAATGCCAACCTTCCCAACGTCCACCATTTAGTACTGGCAGACTGCTTCCCATAGGGATACCTTACACGCCTGATGGTTTCATGAAGAGAAGCAACTCCTTCAATGCAGAAAAGCACCCACTTCTACAGGAGAAGGTAATAGCCAAAGAGGAACCCAGGTGGGTGGGAAAGGAAGAATGTTCTGGTCAGAGACTACAGAATAACTTTGAAGACTGCACACATTAATAAAGGTGCTGGAGCAGCTCTGCTCTGGAGACAAGCTGAGGCTCAGCCTGGAGATACCCTAGAACAGCTCCAGTGCCTAAGGAAGCTGCACGAAACCTGCAGAGGGGCTTGGGACAAGGGCCTGTAGGGACAGGACAAGGGGAATGGCTTTAACCTGCCGGAGGGGAGACTGAGATGAGCTCTTAGGCAGAAGCTCTTCCCTGTGAGGGTGCTGAGGCGCTGGCACAGGGTGCCCAGAGAAGCTGTGGCTGCCCCATCCCTGGCAGTGTTCAAGGCCACGTTGGACACAGGGGCTTGGAGCAGCTGCTCCAGTGGAAGGGGTCCCTGCCCGTGGCAGGGGTTGGAACTGGATGAGTTTTAAGGTCCTTTCCAAACCAAACCAGGCTGGGATTCTATAATACATTTTCCTCACAGGAAAGCCTAGACAATTATCCCTTCACTTAGAGAGGGACAAAAGGAACAAGGTCTGAAGCTGCTCAGCCTGGATATTTACACCTCCCTCTCAGTAGCTCGCAACATTTTGTAATAAAGGCTTAAAACCAAAACAACCCCCACATCTTTCCATTGGCATCCACGCATTTAAAAGCGGTTTTAATCAGTTAGTGAAGGCAATGAAAACTAACTGCATTGCAACTCCAGCCAAAGAAAGGCACCCCCCACTACCCTATTACTAGCTGGAGCATCCCAGCTGGTTCCATGCACTAAGGTGGGTGAGTGCTCCACACACAGCATGGGAATGCTCTGCTAATAGCAGGGACAGGGCTCAGCAGGAGGTACAACTGGTGGCACACACAGCCCCATGCAGGACCTGGTGCTCTACTAACTAAAGCACCAGTTGTCTGCTAACTCACCTGCAAAGGTGTCACTCCTGCAGTGAGCACCTGTAGACACTTGCTGCTGATCACTGTAACATCAATGGGAATCAAACTTGGAGAAGAACTGAGTGGGCTTCTCCCTCATCTTGTACTGTTATTTAAAACAAGCTTCTGTACTTCCTGATTTAAATCAATGTTTGCTGCTTCCCCCACAAACTTCAATCAAGAAGTATTTACAGAAATGACATAGTACTAAATACTAAACCCACAATTTGGGTTGGCAACGTCTCCTCCCGGAGCCAACCTATCTCCTGCACAGGCTTGCAGCTTGGGAAAGAGGAGGGGGTTTCGGGAGCTACAGAGCAAACAGGACCCACAAAACCAGCCCTGCTGTGAGCAACTGCCAAACCACAACACAAAGCTCTCAGAGACAACACCTTCTATTGCACCAACTCAGATAAATAGAGGGGAGAAAGAGACAAGCTTTGACAACAGTGGCCTGACCTCCAGAACAGCCTCACTCCACTGCTACCAGTTTCAAACCCGTGGTACTTATTGGATCCCAGGCAGCCACTGCAGCTTGTCACAATGATAGGAGATTACCCACAAACCAACCCCAGTCTCATCTAGAGATGCTCACCTGTGGTTAATCTGCCAGGATGAAGCTGATCCCCAGCTTATCACCAGGTAAATTAGAGCATTAGCAAAGCTAAAGCATGTTTATCTCTAAAGCCATCTTCAGCACCAGCTCAGCTGCATCTACAGCTGATGCTGCTCAACAACCATGCGTGATTCACAGGGAAAACTGAGGCAAGAACGACCTGAAGCTTCATCACTGACCAGAAACCTAACAAAAACTGGCCATGAATGGGCCAACTGGATCATTCCTCCACCCCAACAGGGCCAGAAACAGAACTCCACTTGAGCACTGCCTCACTACCACTAAATTGCTCCTCCATTGCATCAACCTGTAAGTGGACTTTTGATGCTGCTTTCAGCATTTTCACCTCTACATGCTGTGAAATGGAGTAGAAACACACCAGTTAAACCATCAACAGACCAAAGCACACTAAAGCAAGGGTGGAGGTGTCCAAAGGATGCCACAACAGTTCAGAATTCGCCATTTGGAAGGTGACACCAATAACAAACCCCACTGCCCTGATCCAAGGCATTCCCAGTCACGCTTCCTCCTTCAGCGCACAAAGAGCGAGAGGATCTGAGGAGCAAGAAAGAATCCAACACTCTATGACCAATTACTATCAGCTACTGCAGCAATCAGAGAGAGACCCTAAATCCCTACGAGTATTCCCTCCCATGCTTGTATTCCAGATCACACTCATCCTGACAGCACAATGCTGGAGCCACCAGAAAGCAGAGGTTGCCATGCAGCATGGCAGTGAGCAGGGCATGGCCAGGAGGCCTGTGAACAGCACGCATCCATCATTGATGGCTGAAGAAATACTTCCCAGCAACTTAGGAATTCTGTGCCTGTATCCACACAGCAACCAGTGCCCATTGGCCTTGCCTGGAAAAGCTCATGGCAGTGCAGTTTGTCCGACTGCTGTCCCATGAATTCATCCTCTCAAAGTATTCAAAGAGAAAGAAAGGAGGACTTTTGGTCAATAACTCTGACAAAGCCATTATCCTCACAGTATTAAATGGGGAGATAAGAACTTGAGGGCTTGGCACAAATCATATTAGTTCAATTCTCAAATCCGGGTAATGCTTCTTTCCAAAGCATTAATTTCATTTATTCTATTTGCTCTCCCTCTGTCCTGATAACACAGGAGCACATGGCCCCTAAATGAGATCCTCCTCTTTTCCAAGTTCTAATCCTCCCTTTCTAGAGTAGTAATGAGATGTCTTCGCTTAATCGTATTTATTAACCCCCCCCCCAGCTCCAGCTTTTATCCAGCCCCATTCCACATTGATTTGTCTCCAAAGCCATCAGGCAGCGAGTCACCAGCTCCAAGAGGCCTGTGATGCATCTGCTGCACGTGCTGCTCAGCCTGCAGAGGTTACAAAGGCAGGAGGAGAAGAAAGAGCAGCTTTGCTTGCAAAGTTTCCTTTGTTGGGAAGAAGACAGGGGAATAAAAGGAAAGCCAAAAGAAGTGAGAAATTGAGAGGTTTTGATTAATTGGAAATGAAAAAGGCAAGATTCCTGGTGCTGGGGAGAGGGGAGGCCATTCACAACACAGGGAAGCAATGAAATAACCTGACTGTGGCAACTTGGGAAGTTCCTTGTGATAGAACTAAGGCTTTCAAGGAAGCTGTATTAATCCTTGGGCATTTCACATGGGACTCAAGGCACACTCCGGGCATTAGCTGAACACCCCAGGCCCTGCTGGGAAACACTGTCCACATAATCCTTGTTGTGCTGGAAGTACCTAAGGCATTCAATTATTCAGAGTCCAGTCAGCACCCTAAGCCTGCACAAACAAGCACTGCAGCTCTAATAGCAATTGGGGAGGGCTGCTCTGCAGCAGCTCCGCATCCACGTGAGTCAGTGGCCTCTGGCTAAGCAAAAGCCATAGGCAAGGTGAATGCTGCCCTGTTTGTACTCACAGAGCTGGTTTGCTGCTTAAACTAAAACTTTAAGGAGTTTTACTCAAAACTTATCTGGAAGCCAAGTCCTTGTTCAAAGGCAGGAAAATCCCAGGGAGATCACGACAAAAACGTGGAACAGGACATAGCTACTTAACTCCAAATCCCTCTTGTAACAAATGAGCCACTTCAAGAATAAACCAAACCAACACATAAACCACCAAAACAACAACAGGTTTTAACCTGCACTTTACCCCATAAACAAGGAAGTACTTGGCCCTGGAAGCAGAGGGCAGGTTCCCTACCAAAGGTTAGCTCTGGCCACACTCTCTTCAGGAGTGAACATTATATGATGAGACAGCGGCAGCGCTTCAGAGCAACACTGCCAATAGTAAAAGTCGGAGAATGGAGCTCATGATTAAATGACAAGTGCTGTGCAGCACAATCAAAATGAACTAAGTCCAAAATGCAGCCATGGTATCCTGGATTTATGGTCTGCAAATGGGGAGGTTAAAGGAGAACATCGCAGCACCACCGGAGACAACTGTACAGGAGAAAGCTACACATCACCAAGCTGTTGAGGTGTTCAGGGCACAGCTCAAGATCTTACTGCAAATATCAAATAAGGAAATTAATAAAGCAAACCTTTCTAGTTGAATTTAGCATGGTCTTCAGTCCTCACTAAACCAAGCACTGCTAGAAGCAAATTACTCAGTTCTTTGTTTCCTGGGAGTTACCCCATTTTTTAATGGCTTCCCCATTAAGGGACAACAACCATCACCTGGGAATTGCTCCCTTTAAGTAGCTAATTTCCAATGCCATCTGCACCTGGACCAGCACTAGGTTCCTAGAGTTCCATTACTATATCCTACCTGAAAGAGAAGAATGACGAATGACACAGAAGAGATGAAAGAGTAGCTCACACCATTATCTGCCCCAGATGCTAGGGCTAAAAAGCAGAACAACCAAGAAACACACTCAAGCCTTATTCAAAATGAAGGTAGAAAACAACACTGGAAGACAAAGGACAGATAAGATTTGAGTACAATTGAGTCAATACACCAAGGTGACCATGCCCAAAAGGAAACCACAGCTGAGATAAAGCAGGACTGATAGAGATCCCAATAATCTGAAAGGCTGACAGGAACAGCTTGTGCTTAGGAAGGCATCAGGCAGCCAACAGACAATGGCTTTGACCCTATCTCTGCAAGGACAGGCCAGACTATTCCATTTTTAAGGATCCTGAATTTATGACTGATCAAGAGGTAGTTTAAGAGCAATAAAATTTAACAGTTTCTCATTCTTGCATCACGTCCTGGGTTAACACTCCATGGTCACTGTTTGTCTTTTATGGGTTACGCAAGGAGAAGCTGATGAGATCTTTGCAGAGCATCAAGTATGCAGTATCTGGGTACGTGACACTGCAGGGTTAAAAGCTAACTCAGGTAATAGAAGAGGCTTTGTGTGTTAGCAGCTAGGTTCCCATTCCTTTTAGAGGACTTCACAAGCATTGCCTGACTGCCAGTCACAGCTCTCCAGGGTTACTCCACACCTCACTGCAGGAGGACAGAGCTCTGCTACTAAGCCAGGCCACGTCTTTAAATGGGACAATAAATCCATCAGCTTCTCCCTCCCTCCTTTACCAAAGTCCATTAACTGCATTCATAAAGATAATATTCTCTTTCTAGTGGAGAGTTAATGCTGCATCTGCTGACCCACATGTCCTATGCAGAGAATGCAGTCAGCTGCCTCAGGCATCACTATCCCAGAGCTCAGCAATCCTCCACCTTCCCGTGGCCAGGGTACAGGCTGCCAAGAGGGAATTTCCCACAATGCAGCAGCCCTGCCCAGGCTGTATCCAGAACAGGTTCAGAGACTCCCAATCCAACTACACACAAACATTATCAGGGAGTCAAAAAGCACCAATGGGTCCAAACCTGCAAACCAATGCATGGGGGGCAATTTCAGGACTGTAAATTCAGGACAATGTCCTGAGGTTGAAAACACAGCCTCTTGCTGAAGAAGCCTCCAAGCCCCAGAACAGAAGCTGCAAGTGTAATACAGGTGGGAAATACATACAGAGAAAACATCCTCAAAGGACTCTTCATTTAAATCGAGTGCATGCAACAGATCAGGAGGATGGAAGAACACAACAAAGACCAGCAAGAAGCCTGTCCTCTCCCTAAGCCATCCTTTCAGTACGTACCAGGCACAGAGAATCAGTCCAGTTCTCTCAATAAAGTTCCAACATTCCAGTCTAAATGGGGGACATTTGATCTCACTGTAGCAAGCAGAGTCCCACCTCCATGTCACACCCCAACACCTCACACCACTGCAGGTCAGTGAAGTGGCAGCTCCAGCAAGACTCTGCCTTGTTTACAGGCAGAACACCACTGCCACAGTAGCGTAAGGACTTAAAACAACATCAAGTACTATCATGTGCACATTAAGCACCAACTACAAGCCAGCAGTCACTGCTCATGCCTTTCCCTGCAAGCTTGGCCTTAGCATCACTGCGTGACATGCTGCAAGTGTAGCCTGCCAGCTACACTGTAAGCCAGACGTGAAGTGATGAATGGAATGAGGAGGTGATGAGTGTTCCAGCACAAATCAAAGCTTCTAAGCTTATCACCCAAGTGACACGTAACAAATCTGCTCAAGCAGAGATACTTTAGCCTGTCCTGTATGGAAACATACAGGGGGTTTTGTTACTCACCATCTGGGCTACTCTCTGCCTCTCTTCACGAGCATTGGCCCTCTCCCGCTGAAGGGCAGCACTGGCTGCTTCCTTCTCTCTTTTGGCCAGCCGGAGCAGCTCCTCCTGGACCAGCGCCTGCTCTTGCTCGTACCTGTATGAGCACCAAAGCGAACAGAGACAAGGTGATCAGGAGGCTTCTGGCAACAGGGTCATGGCTTAGCTTGTGTAATGCAAGCCTTGGAAATCCCATATGCAAAGAGAGATTGACGGAGTGCTTCACTGCACTCACGGAGTGCCAGGGGTCACCCTATAGCCAGGCAGAACTTCCTTGCTGTGATCTGTGTCCCTTACCCCCTGGGTGCACCTCTGAGAGCGCTGCCTCTACTTTACTGTTTTAGGGAGTGGAAAACAACAATTAGGTCCCACTTTTTCACCAAACTAAGCCAATGCAGCTCCCTCAGCCTCTCTTCTCCCGTGCCTCCAGCTTGCCAAGGTCCTTAGACATCCAGTGCAGGAAAAGGAGGAGGAACAATCAGAGACATAAGATGGATCTGATTGTTGTAGGTGTAAACTGGATTAAATCTATTACCATGTTTGAGATTCCAAAACCCCTAAGGCATGTATCACATACAGACTCCTTCACTTGTCCCACAAAAGGCAGCTGTACTCAAGTTCATGTTGTACTAGCCTTGCAATGCACATCACACACAAGTTTCCAACAGTTACCAACGCATTACATTGGTCCTCCCTGTTTCTCCAAACACCACCCAGTTGCCCCCAGCTCCCCTGACTGCTCTTTTTGGCTAAGAGATGGCTTCCCTAGAAAACCTGTGTTCCATGGCCCATAACTGAAAAAGGCTTCAAAGGAGATTTACTGGCATTAACACGTACACTCCTTGTGCTGGGACTGAGGCAAAACAGAGAGCAAAAGGAGTTGAACTGTTGCTCAAGAGCTTCATCTTACCTCCTATGCAGTTCCTGCTTTGCAGCAGAAGCATCCTGATCAAAGTCACTTGCCACTGGTGGCTGGGTTCCTGGAAAGGACAGAAACCTGTGAGAGCCGTAGTACAAAACACAGCCCTTCATCGCATCCTAAAGGGTTTGATGAGGATTTCATAGGTAAGGGTTATCCCAGCGAGAGAAAACACCTGGAAAAGTCTCTAGAAAATATAAGTTTGCATTCCAAACCAAAGAGGCACTGACAGCACTGTCTTCACCAGGCACATTGTGCAAGACATGCTACAGAAGCTTCTAGGTAAGGAGGTTAACTCCTCAAACCCTGGTTTATACTGAAGCATAAGCATGGCTTCAGACCGACTTTCCATTTCCATTTTCCATTTCTCCAGGACGTCATCCCCTTGACCTCCTGCTTTCCTCGTCATCACAAGGGATCCCACAAGCGGATATGAGCTGGGTCCATAAGACCCAGCTTCAGGAAAGATGTAGGCTACCAGCAAACAAAAAGCAACAGCCTGGTTCCCCTACTTCAGGTTACTCTGGATGCCTCAAACAAACCCACACTGATAACCTATTAACAAAGTGTATTCCAGAGCCAAGAGAAATCAGTTTTCTGACCTGTAGAGACAAGTTTAGAAACCAAGCTCTCCTGTCCCGCTTGCCAAGCTGTGCTCAGACAGCCCATCCTTCCCTGGGAGCTTCTTTCCAAGAACTGTACTGCTGTATTACCCATCCACAAGACACTCCTGGGCATGCAGTGGAGACGAGGCAGCTTGCCAGGAACGAAAGATTAAATACATAAGTTCTGCCTTGTTTACTGCAGGGCCTGCAGGGACAGGCCAAGGGGAATGGCTTTAACCTGCCTGAGGGGAGACTGAACTGAGCTCTTAGGCAGAAGCTCTTCCCTGTGAGGGTGCTGAGGCGCTGGCACAGGGTGCCCAGAGAAGCTGTGGCTGCCCCATCCCTGGCAGTGTTCAAGGCCAGGTTGGACAGAGGGGCTTGGAGCAGCTGCTCCAGTGGAAGGGGTCCCTGCCCATGGCAGGGGTTGGAGCTGGAGGAGCTTTAAGGCCCCTTCAACCCAAACCAGGCTGGGATGCTGTGATTGTGTAAATGCTACAAACAGCCCCATCCTGACTGTCCTGGGTTCAGCAGCAGCAGTCATTTTTCCCCTTCTTAGTAACTGGTGCAGTGCTGTGGTTTTGACTTTCAGCCTGGGAACAGCGCTGATAACACCGATGGTTTTAGTTGTTGCTCTGTCATGTTTACTCTGACCAAGGACTTTGTGAGTCTCATGCTCTGCCAGAGAGGAGGGGAAGCTGGGAGGAAGCAGAGACAGGACACCTGACCCAAACTAGCCAAAGAGGTATTCCATACCATAGCACGTCATGCCCCGTATACAGACTGGGGGCAGTTACCCAGAAGGGCTAGATCACTGCTCGGTTGGGCTGGGTATCAGTCGGCAGGTGGTGGGCGGTTGTATTCTCTTCCCTTGTCAGTTCCCTTATCATTATCATTATTGGTGGTAGCAGCAGTGGTTTGTGTTATACCTTAGTTACTGGACTGCTCTTGTCTCAACCCCTGGGAGATACATTCCCTCATTTCTTCTCCCCATCCCTCCAGGAGCTGGGGCAGAAAGAAGGGGGCAGTGAGTGAGCAGCTGCGTGGTTTCTGAGGGACAGGCTGGGTTAAACCACGACAGTGTCGCAGGGACTGACAATACCTGCGGGGTTCTCCTGTGCTGCTGCCGGTGGCTGAGCTGCGGCACGGGGCAGTCTCTGGACGTCCCTTTTGCTCTGCGGGGATTCCTTCATCCTGTTCACTACATCCTCAGAGAGCTGAAACGTACAAGCACGGGAACAAAACCAACCAGGGCCGCTCAGTGTGTGCCTATTTCACCACCATAGCTTGGTTCCCATGCTCCGGCTTTGCCACTTACCCCATTTCAACACCACGGTCCCTCCAATCCGCGGAAGGATGGGATAGGACAACCCATTGGAAGATGGGATGGTGACTTCCCATTTTATCCCTCCTAGAAACACCCCTGAGCCCCACAGGCGCTTACGGCCCTGCTTGGTCACACATTGCTGTGCTCGCCCGGGCTCTTGCTGTCATTACCAAGGGCAGAGATGCCTGCTTCTGGATGCCCTGAGCCAGGCAATGCCTTCAGCATCAAGCACAAGGGGTCATGAAGCCGTGAGCAGGGAACGAGGGTTGGGAGCGGCTCGAAACGGGAGATAAAGGGCCGGAAAGGGCTGGTGTGTCCCTGCCCATGCACTCAGCCCCTTCCCATCGCTCCCATTCATCCATCCCCCCAGCCCGCTCCCGTGTCCCCTTCCCCGCAGGGCCGCCCCGCTCACCCTGATGCCCTGCAGCACCCGCACTTGCTGCCGCTCGTCCAGCCCGAAGGACACCTTCCTGCTCTCGCTGCTCTCGCTGCCCCCCATCACCCCAGGGCGGCCCCCCCCACACCGCGCTGCCGTTGCAACCGGCGCCTCTCCCCTTGCGCACCTGCCAACATTCCCGCACCCCATTGGCGGCCGGCTCCGGGGCGGCCAATAGTGCGGCGCGGTGCTGGCGGCGAGCCGCGGGGCACGCTGGGGGGTGTAGGCCGCCGGCTGCCGGTGCTGGGCGCGGTGGGACGCGGCCATGGCCGGGCTCCCGCATGGGGCTCCGGAGGGGGCATTGCCCCACGGACGGGGCTCAGCACGGAGATCCTATGGGGCAGCAGCACTGCCCGCAGGCGGAGCTGCTCCTCCGCGGCCAGCAGGACCCTGGCACCTCTGCCGGAGCGAGCAACCGCAGTTGTCAGTGTGAGCCTCCACGGGACAGTGAGTACCCTATGGCAGAACTGCTGCCAGACATGCCCAAGAACAGCACCAGGAGTCAAAGGCTTCACTGACACTTAGCCCATTCTCCAGAGCCATCTGCTGATCCATCCCTGACCCAAGGACATCGTTATTCCATTCTCATCTGCCCTATTTGTTCACAGATGTAAAAACCAAACCTCCAAGTTTGCTGTTCTGCATAATCCAGAGCATTTGACAAAGCACACATGGCCATTTATGCCAAACTTAATTTTATTTATTTTACAAACAAAAATATACATTTATTCTGTATTTTCTCTCTTCCCCCCCTCCTCACACATAACACACTTCTGCTCAAGGACCATGCTGAAGATGGCCAAAAGCATTCTCTATAGATATATACACAAACACACAAGAGGAAGGTCAGCCCATGACCTAGTGCAGAAGCTCCTCAGCAGCAGAGCACGGGGCCTGCGGGGGTACCAGAGCCCTGCCTGCAGAGGACAGGATGGATGCGCTGCCCACTCAGCTGGGTGATGCCTCAGCACTGGTGAAGGGTGAACTCACAACCTGCTCCTCACAACCCCAAGGAGGGCAGGGCTGTCCCCGAGGGTGCTGAGCCAGCAGAACCTCCTTGGCATGGAGACGCAGTCACTCCTTCATTCCTCAACTGCTCTGAGCCCTTCGCATCTCTCAGCTCTGGTGAAGGCCCCTCTGTTGCAGGGGAGCTGTGCAGGTTCCTAACAGCAGCTTGGGCTCAGCACTGAGCAGCAGCAGGAGGAGAACGCAGGCACCATGTCACCCATCCATGGCAAAGCAGGCAAGTGGGGCTCAGGCCGATGCACAGCAAGCGACAACAGGAGGAGCAGCACAGCCACTTCTGTGACTTGGCCAGGTGCTTGTGCAGCCCTTCCATAGTCACTGCATGGAGGGGAACCGTGACAGGCTGCTCCGCTACAAGAGACAATTCAGCTCGCACAAACTGAAGCCTTTTAGCCTCAAAAAGGAACTGAAAAGAACATAATAAAGGGGTGGTTGTTTTCAAGGTGCCAGTGCAGGGCAAAGTCCACAGGCAGGACAGAGGCTGTGCTGCTCATGAACAAAAACAAGTAAGCAAAGGGCCTGCATAGTTTTAGCAACCAATATGGACTTCGTGTTCTTGCTCCACACCTTTGCTTCCCTATAGCAGAAACACCAGGCAGCAAATGCTTTCCTCTACCTGCTCACAACCCAAATGAACACCTCCACACTGCAGCCTGCATGGTGATACCCAGAAACTGGTACCCAAGTGCTCTGCAGAACAGCAGTGAGTTGGCCAAGAGATGCACAGGGTCCCCAAACACTTCAAATCCCTCTTTCTACCATCTCTAATGGAAGAGTTGCTATTGCTTAGAGCTGATCTCCACCTACCTGAGGGATGCAGGTAGGAAAGCACCCCACAGCTAGAGGAATATACGTCTTCACCCCTGAAGAGCACAAATCGGCCTGATGCAGCTTCCAGCTGAAACAGTCCCTGCCTTGGAACACAGTGTCCTGAAACTGTGTGCCAGACAGCTCAGACAACAGCAGTCCCTTTTCCCGCATGGAAGAGGTGAGAAGAAGTTCCAGATAGTATTTAAATGAACCACACTCCACATGCACAGAAGTATTTTCAACACTATCAAGCCATAAAGCCTATCAGGCCAGCAGAAGTCTGGGGATCTGAACCGCAACACAAGGGATGGAGAAACATCCATCTCCCACTTGCCTCCCAACTTAGAACAGCAGCCAGCTCCATTCTAGCACATCTGTGGTGTCTGAGAGCTTCCAGTCACTCGACACTGACAGCTTGGACTCATCATGGGCTCTGCTCTGCCTCAAGCACCTGAACACCTCCAGAGCCTTCATCTGCAGAGTCAGCCTCCTCCTCCACAGCACTCTCCAGGGCCCTGCCAGAGCCGTGAAGCAGGGCACAGATGGGAAATGCACTTTCCTCCCTGGTTTCAGTCTTGAAACTCAGCCTGCTCCAGTGGTGTTACTCACATCCCCCTGTGAGCTCAGCTGCACACTGGTGCAGCCTCCATCAACTGGCTCACAGCTCATTCAGCTCAGCTACACAGCAGCACTGTCAGTCCTGCCTCTCTACTGCTCAGTCAGTTCACACCATGCTGCAAGTTACCAGCCCCACAGGATGCTCCCAGGGCAAAGAACAGTTCACTCCTCTCCTTGCCACCCAGAACACTCCTTTTAACCCCTAGCAACTGCAGTTCATGACTTCCATCAGCACTGGCTGAAGGCAGAGGTGAGCCCAGCTTCCCTCAGACACTATCCCCTCTGTTGCATCATGACCAGACTCAGGCAACCACGCTACCTGGAACAGCCCAGGAAGACTATCTTCAATTCCAACCACCAAACTCTTTCTACATATGTACAATACAGCAGTGAAATCAACACCCTCATCCCTAAACACCAATTCCCCAGACAAGTGCTTTCAGTCACTGAAAGGAAGAGGAGCCAGTCAGGCCTTGTCTTCTGAGTCACATTCACATCTGGAACATGGAGGATCAGGAAGGTTCAGTGTTTATAGATTTATGAACAAAACTGTTCTACATTGTCCTCAAGTAGCAACAGTAAATGTTCTTCCCAGCAGGATTTGGGCTGCCAGCTGAGTTCCACAATAGGTTTTGGAAATCCTAAGAAAGAGAGGAAAGCCATGGCAGATAGCCAAGGATAGGTTTCCAATGAACATCCCAATGGCTGTGGTGTGAGGGTGTCAGGAAGGAGAGGGATGAGGCAGCCCTGCTCAGGCATTGATGGCTTTCCAGCGGTCACTGTCTATGCTGTTGACGCTGCCCACGTGGTAGGGCAGAGAGGCCATGTCATCCATGTAGGCTGCCGTGTCGATCTGAGTGCTCGAATAGAAGCCAGAATCCAGCCCCTCCTTCTTGGCAACAGCATAAGGGTGAGGAAGGTGCACATCCACATCGTCTGGTTCATCCACCTGACACTTGTAGGAGAAAAGGATCTTCGGTTCAGACCTGTGGTGATAAAGATTTAAAACACTTGCTCAAGCAATGGAGCATCACAGCAATGTAGTACCACAATGTAGTATCACAGCCACTTATCAACTGACAGCAGCACTAAGAAACTGCGTATTCAGACCCTAAAAGCCTCTTCACACTACTTTTCAGTCCTGAAATACACCTAGCAGTGTATTTCACTGGGCAGAGTAACTGCCATGAAGTGATGCTAAAGGTAACTTTGGGTTAAGTCACTTAAGAGAACTAAAACTGGCAGAATCCCAACTCCATGTGGGAAAGGTGATCTCATCTCCAGGAGTCCTGAATTACTGACACCAACAGAATAGGAATTCTGTGGCCATCACATCCCAACTTCCACCTGTGTGCACTGGGAAAACCAAAATACAAGACAGGGATACTGTGGATCTGCAGCTTCCATCTCTAACTCCAGACACCTTTCCCTTCTGGTTTCAAAAAGGAGCAGAGGCACATTTGGATATGACAGGAGTACTGCATGTGTTAGTTATTGTAAAGCCTGCCGTGTCTTGTTCCTGGACAACAAAAGCTAAAGCGACACTATACTACTTGGGTTTTCCTACCAAGCTGCAGCTCCTCCAGTGGCCACACAGCGGCAGCCGCGAGCCACGAATCGCACTCCCGAGGGCTTTAAGTGGTGATCCCCGGGCTCATCGCAGAGGATTCCTCCATCAGTTACCGAACCCCCCAGAGCCTTCCTACAAACCTAACCCCAAACCCACCCCGAAGAACATTCAACCTGCCGGGACTCAGTCTCTCACTATACGTTTAGTTAACTTCTGTGTGTGCTAAACAGGATGCAGACACTGAAGAAGTATTTGAAGTATAGCATCAGCTCCATTTTGCATATAAAGGAGTCTTGGATAGATGCAAACAGCCCTGGGTCACATAGGAAAAGCTTCAAAGCCAGAAATTCAACACTGGTTCCCTAAGGTCCCTTCCCTATTTCAGCCACTGCCTTTTATTCTACAGATGGGGAGAACCTGAGTGCAACACAATGAAATGTCAATACACCCCCTCTGAACTCCTGGTCCTGGCTACTCACCCAAAGAAGCCTTTCAGGAATGCCACGTAGATGAGAGGCGCAAAGAAGCTGAAGTAAAGGAACGTGGTGGCATCAACACAGCTGTCAACAGCAAAAGGGAACATGAAGGAATTTAGCACACACGCACAATACGGCTGAGTAACAACAGTCACATCCCCCAGTTTCCTTCTGCAGTATCCAAGGAGGGGACAGGGAAAGTCTTGTGCTCAGTAGCTTCAGATTGATGCAGAGTAACAGACATTGCCATAGGTGTGTGTCACTGCTTCCAGACACTTGGAGGGAACCATGCCAAGACCCAAGGTCTGGCCAAGAGCAGCCTCAGAGCTCCCAATTCTGACTCAGCAGTGACAGGGATCCCTGCAGAGCCACACTCCAGGTTTGAACAAAGAGGTCCCCATGCTGTTCCTAGCAGTCAGGCCATTTCCCCTCTTATTACCTGCAAAACACCAGCCAATGGCCAGGCATCAGTGGATTCAAACTATTACTTTCACCACTTCAAGACCATGCAGCTCCATAGACCTGAGCTTCCTCACCACTTCCAGGTCTTTTGGCACAAAAGTGATCCAACAGCTTTACCCTTTCTTAGGAGCACAGCACAGGTTTGTTTTCCTGGGTGAGGCAGCACTGAAAGACACTCACACACAACACAAGAAGCCAGGCTGCAGAGCTGCTCCCCAGCGTACGTACCACAGTCCTTCTATGATATCCACACAGAGCAGGGCACTGCCCAGGCCCTGCACCAGGTTCAGCAGTGCCAGGATTCCAGCATAGACATAAAAACTCCTCCTGGCTGTGGGGAAACATGGACACAGATGAAACTCAGCCTCATAAGCACCAGCCCAGAGCAAATCTGTTTGATGGAGACAGCATACCCAGCAGAAGGGTCTAACTTATCTAAGAACCCCTGAAGAACTAAGAGTGCATCTTCCTGCCCCACGCTGGCAGGACTGATGGAGGTATAGTGGGCTAAACCATACCCTGCCCTGCATGAATACACACACCAGGTGGGTTTTGAAAACACATGGTCGTGGCAATACATACAAAGATTCTGGAGTCAAGCATCTGGAACCAGTGTGAGCCACGTAACTGAGTGTAAGAAAAGCCCAATACCCCAGAGCTGCACCACAAGCTGTGCCCTTCAATGCACAGCACTCACAAAGCTGCTCAGGAGAGCTGGATAGGAGCACACCAGGCCCAGGACCTGCTGCTCGTGGCATGTGCCACATTCCCCTCACTTGGGGTACCACACAGATCCTGACACTACTTAAAAGAACAGCCCAATGCAAACATCTGAGTAACAGCTTCTCCCCCACTCAAGGGCTGCAGATACTCTGCAACAAAGAGAAACCAGAGAAGCTTCTTAATAAAGCAAATGCCCAGATGAAAATTGCTAAGCAGCTCCAATGAGCTTTTCTTTCCCTGGGGATGACCAACATGTACTCATTAACTTCACACACACAGTTCAAAAGAAGCTGTTATTAAGGAGCCATTTCTTCCCAGCTCTCTGCAGATAATGTATCTACATTACATCTGTATCATTAGCTGAGTAGTAAATCTTGTTTTCTTTATGTAATTGTTTAGCTACTGAAGTAGCAAAGTAATTGCTCTCCAAAGGGCACAACATGCTGTTTTCCCAGGGATAACTTAGCAGTCCTTAGCCATGTACCTGTACCCCAGGACAGTGGGCTGTATCTGCAGTGCAGCCACATGAAGGAACCTCTTACTCCCACCTATGCTTTATCCTTGCTCTGCCTCCACCTATCCTATGGAACACACCACAGTCACTTACAGGGTAAGGAAATCCGGTCTTTCAGAGGAGTCTTTGGAAGAATCACCACCAAGGAATAGACCTGTTGACACAAAGAGTAAGTGTTCCACTGCTGCTTGGCAGCTGAACTCAGTAATCTTTGTAGGCATGGTGTGTGGTGTCACACATACTATGAATGCCTCAGGACAGAGGCACACATCCCTGATACTAAACCCAGTGCACATATGAAGGCCCCAGACCTCAGCCCCATCAGCACCTAAAGGCTGGTCCCTGAGAAACAAGGGGTGAAGAACATTGCTTCCGTTGGAATCCACCTGCCACAGTGTATCCCACTCCCACCACACCTTTTCTGCTTCAGCTTCCCTGCCAGGTGGACAGCACCGATGCTGCAGTGCATCCACAGTGCTAAGGCTGCCTTACACACAAATCATCCTCCCTGTCTACACAGAACATATAAGGGAGCTATCAAAGTGCTTAACTCATGCCCAGTACTTACCAGAAAGAAGAAGCAGGAACTGGCGAGCCAGAAGTGTCTCCCTCCATGGCCATAGATGTTGAAGTCCTCTGCTGAGAGGTGGGCATCAGGGTACAGGATTTCCAGGGTGCCCTAGGAAAGAAGCGGCACCAACATGATCCTGCTGCTGGCAGCACCCTCACTACAGCGGGTGTCTGGACAAGGGAGAAGCTCAGACAAGAGCTGTTCCTGCCCCCAAGACCCAGCTATTGCCCTGCTTAGAGCAAATCAAGCTCACACTGGAAGAGAGGAAGAAACTGAAGGCACAAAGTGAGGGGGGGGGGAAGTGGCAGAAACCTGCATCTGTATGAAAGTAACATCAATGATATTCCAGAACAGAGACTGAATGAAGGGATAAGGATGCAAGCAGCTGTCTGACACACACAGAGCTCCATTTCCATCTCTAAAGTAGACCCTTTCTGCTGAAGCATCCAGAATCTAAAAGCCCACACATAAAAGTCTCATTCATTTCATTGCTTAAAGAATGGTATGAACAGAAGCTACCACACAGACAGTGGAGAGGGAAAAGTGCTTGTAAACACCCAGATATAGCTCCAGCACTTGATATTTCTGAGGCTCCTCAGCTTTGTCATGTGGTAATGATCAGCTCAGTGCCTCCATAAGCAGGAGCCTGGTCACAGAACAAAGATCTGTGTGTTATCCTGGTGCTGCCCCAAGCACAGAGACACAGGGCTGACCACTTAAACACCGAGGAGGAGAATAACTCCAGACACACACTGCATTGTTCAGAGATGGAGACACAGCTGATGAATGGAGCTCACAAGCCAGCTGCCAGTCTGAAGGGCAGCAAGAGCTCTCAGCTCTCAAATGTCAGAGACAAGAGGCTCATTGCACTGCCCTTGCCTGGCAAGCACCTCAGGTCTCTCCATCTCCTTATCCTGACACTTGAGGCTGGTGTCAGAACTTGTGGCTCAGGTATGAAAGCCTCTCACTCCCCTTTCAAGAGTCACCAAATCCATCTAAACCTCATCTCAGTTCTTCACCTTGGCTGAGCCATTCATGCCATAAAGGAGAGAGAGGCTGGTGTTCACTCTCTGGGATCCTCACACACTGCCAAAGCATCCAGTCTTCCCACAGAACCTCATCTTAAGATCAAAGCTGCCACTTTCCAGATAGGAGTCCTGCAGGTAATTGCCTAACCCCCAGCAAAGCCTAACTCTTCTGCTCCCATGTACCCACCTGGGTGACAGAATAAGCCAGGGACAGCACTGTAGTGATTGCCAGAACACGTTTCACACTGGACTTGCTCTCCAGGTGACCTGGAATTAAGCAATACAGGAGTGACTCAGGAGGTGATCCCAGCCCTGGTCAAAATCAGTCCTCTCCAAAAGCAATAGGGGAAAACATTTGTATTTCCAGAGGCCTTCGAGGGCAGGTTAAAGCTCACTTAACCACTCAGACCACCAAAGGAACCTCCTTAAATGAAATGGGGTTGAAGTAAGGACCAGACTGTTGACCTCTGCACAAGTCTTCTTCCCCTAAGCTGTCTCCATCACATGCATGCAGGACAAGCAAAGCACAAGCCCTGAAAGCACACAAGCCATAGATCTCCAAATGCAATCAGCTTTCAACCATTTATAACAAACTCATCAATGTGTCCTGTGTCTTTACCCTAGACCTCCTTCCCTTCATAGGATCAGCATCCTCCAAACTCACAGATGCAGACAGAAAGAGAATAGGAAACATTCAAAGCACTCAAAACCCTCCTGGCACTTACCAAAGGCAAGACCTAGAATCACCACACTCAATTCAATCGCCAGAAGGAAGAACCTTGTGATCTCCCACAGGATCTGAGGGATAACAGAAACCAGACAAGCATGATTAGATGGAGCCAGGGTTGGAAGTGAATACAGCAAAACTGTGCTCCCTGCTCCAGGAGATGACAGGCTCTGAACGGAACCAACAGCATGCCTGCAGAGAATAAGTGGCCATGGTTTGCCACACTTGAGGATCTGTCACTTGTCATGCATGTGTTCCTGCTGCTCTGCTCCCAAGGAGCACAAACCCATGAGCACTTCAGATGTGTAACAGTGAACACGGCTGGTTCTTAACAGCAGCAGACTCTGCAGTAATGCCTGAACAAACTCAGTATCCTGCACTCCTCCAAAGCTTCTGGTCCCCACATTTAAGCACATTCAACTCTAAAGCCCTCCCACTTCCAGCTTGTCTTTTCCATTCCCAGGTTTTATTTGGCAAGCTAAGAAACCAGCAGGTGAGGCAGCTTTCCAGGTAGTCATGCAATAAATCACTGCCAAGCCTAGAACAAGAACCCAGATTCCAGCTTATTAATGCTTTGCCCATAAACACTGAAAGGCACCTCTTGAAGACACACAATAGTTTAAGAGGTATTTAAGAGGTATTTTAATGTCAGTAAATGCACCGTGTGTGTATATGTATGAGAGAGAAAACCAACCAAATGTAATAGATGTGACAGAACATGTGCTTACAGGAAAACCTGAGTCTGTGTCTTAGTGCACAACTCCCAGCACAGCGCATTCGGTAGCAGGACCAGAGCTGAAGGAAAGCACTTTCCCACCTCTCCTCCATTATTCAAGTCCTGCATCTCCATCCCCTCCACAGAGGTGAATGAAAATGGTGCCAACATCCAGCTGCTCACATCAAGCAGTGCATGACAGTGCTCTGTCAGGTAACAGGAAAGGGAAAAGCAGAACCACCACACATCCCTGAGAACAAAGCCAGGAGACCTGGACTCTGTGGCTCTTCTTCCCCTAACAGCTCAGGAGCTATGGAGTTCTTTGGTTTAGGTAATATTCTGCTATACGTCAAGTGAGTACAGAGGAACAGCATATACAAGGCTATTTCCTGTTTGCAGAAGGTTCACCCTGTGCTCAGTGCTACAAGGGCTTTCAGATATCGGTTTCAAAAGGGAATTTGGGTTTATTTGCTTTCAATACAAAAGAATTCAATCTTTTCCATAGAGCCACTCGAACACTGCAGTAACAAAGGGGAGGTCTTTGCTCTTGCAAAGCAGAGTCATTCCAGCCCTGCAACAGGAAAGTTTTGCTGCTGTTATTTGTGTACCTATTTTAGGAAGACCATTGTTTTACAGCCCTGGATGCTGTGATCATTTAGATACAGCTATCACAACAGGATTCCATGGTACACATAGCTGAGTACTGCAAAAACACACATCCCTCTTGAATGCACATAAAGGGAAGCTGTAACAGATTGCTGTGCTCAGAGCTGCACTAAGCACAGCCTCTAAAATCAGTGCTGTACCTACCTTATCAGCAACTGTGGCAGCATCAGAGGCACTCACAGTCATGGAGACAACAGCACGGGCAATGCCAACTAAAGCTACCACAAATACCTACACAGAGAGATACCAAAAGTGAGCTCCCATCGAAAGGCACATATGCAGTAGTGATCAGAAATCCCTTAGGAATTGTTTTCAGGCCAGCTTTCCAGTGTCCTAAGGCTTTCCTGTAGCAGATTAATTTGCCAAAGATGCCTCAGGCCTGTTAGATGGAGGAGAACTGGCTTAGAATTTAGGAAAGAACAAATCTCCTCAATGTCAGATTAAATACCTCTGAGGCCTCATCCACTCCTTACAACAGCATCTTTACAGGCAGTCTTCCCACCCTTCAGTCCATGGGCAGGGGAGATGAACCAAACCCACATCCCTTTGAATGATAAGATCAAGTGCCTGGTGTGACTGTATAAACCAGTCTCATCAGATAACAGAAGCCACTCAACACCAAGTCCCACACTTCAGATCTGTGATAAAGCTCAAACCTGTGGTTCCCTCACTCACCACTGACAGTGCTCAGGAATGCAGAGTTAAACATCACTTGCAGCCACCAGCTTCAATCCATCTCACGCTGCTGCTCAGTGCAGAGATACCCAGCGCAGCTTAGGCACCATTTAAGCATGACAGCATGGGGCTCAGCCAGGCTAATTTACCAACCCCTGTGCTGGCACAGCCACAGGATGCAATAAAGAGCTCAGTTGGATGTATCTCCCCTCTGCTGAGCAGAAAGCAGAGTTTCCAGATCAGACTCCAAGTCATAAGCTAATTCTAATGAGGAGGGTACAAGGCAGCGGAATCTATTAAAGAATGAAGAGTTCAAGCTTATTCTAAGGTGGTTAGAGAATGTAAATGACCAGTAAGTCACCTAGAGTGAATATTTCTTCCTCAGAGGAAGAAGAAGAAATGGGGTGGAAAACTCTGGGGCAAAACACAGCCAAAACAGAAGGGTCCCTGAATATAATGGTGATGTAGAACAGCAACAGCTCACAGGAGGGGAAAACACACCCTTTTGGCTTCCTCTCTTAAGTAGGTACTCTTCCCAATCTATTAACATGGCTTTAATCACTGACTCCACAAGAAAGCATTCCTTTAAGACAGGACAAACAGCCATCTGAAAGGAAATCCCCACAGAACACACTTCCACCTCGTTTCCCAGTAACATACTCCAGAAGGTCAAACTGAACAGAAGTGTTTTCCTCTCAGGCTGTGTGCTGGTGTTGGCTGGGACACAGTAGCTGATATGGGGCTGTGGTTTGGATTTGTGCTGAAAACGGTGTTGATCACACAGGGATGTTGTTGTTATTGCCAAGCCTTACACAGGGCCAAGGGCTTTTTTGCTCCACACCCCACCAGTGAGGCTGGGGGGACACAAGCATTTGAGGGAGACACAGCCAGGAGAGCTGACCCCAACTGACCCAAGGGATATTCCAGACCATATGGCATCATACTTGGCATGTAAAGCTGGAAGAGGAAGGAGAAATGTCTGGAGTGATGGTGTTGGTCTTCCCAAGTCACCATTACACATGTCAGAGCCCTGCTCTCCTGGGGATGGCTGAACAGGCCTGTGACAGGAAGTGCTGAAGGAATTCCATGTTTTGCTTTACCCATTAAACCGTCTTTATCTCAACCCACAAGTTTTCTCCCTTTTACCCTATCCCACCATGAAGGGTAAAAGTGTGTGGTGCTGGGGCTGAGCTGTCTTCTGGGGTTAAACCAGGGTGGGCTGTTCCTTCACTTCCTGCTTCTCTGTTTTGAAACAGCAGCAGCATCAAGTCAGTGCACTTGTTACTTCCCTTTGGTTTATTGCTGTAATACTAAACAGGGACACTTCTTAAAGTGCTGAAGAGCACAAGTGCATTATGCTACACACTGAAACAAACCAGGATCTCAAAAAGCACCTATGACAGAGCTTCTGAATGGTGTTCTTAACAGCTTCACACTTGCCATTTTCCAGTGTTTCACTTGTACTGCCTTAGTGTGAAACTGGTTTTGTGTCACTTGCTATGTAGTGCAAGATACTAGAGTGTAAGATACTAGATTCCAAGACAATAAAGCAACAAATAATAAAGAGGGAAAACAAAAATCACCACAGAACAAAATCCACTCCAATCCAGCAGATATGGGCCCAGAATCTGTGCCTATTTGTGTAGCACACTTTCACCTTCAGCTACAACAGGCTTTGTCTCTGCAGGAGCTGGCCTGGGCTCTCTCTCCACCGGTTCAGTGACACTATCCATGAGTGGTGACAATACCCCCTCACTCCTCAGTTCTAAAGCACAGAGAGGTACTCACTAGGATGTAGAATGTAGTGAAGATGGGGCTGGAAGTGACCCGGATTTTGGCTCTGGCAGAGGGCAGCTTCCAGAGAAGGAACATAAAGAAAAGCACATTGGGCACCAGGAGCAGCAGATCCCAGTAGCGGACTCTGCAAAAGGTAAATAAAACAGGGGTTTTTCCTGCTCTGCAGCAGGCAGGAGGGAAGGGACCAGCCCCAGCCCCTGCCCAACAAACCCCAAGAACAAAGCTCTTTCCTTTGGCCCCATTTCCTCTATCTCACCTGGACTTCCCGATGTCCTCATAGAGCAACAACAGGCACTTATGCGGCACAGTGATGTTGGTGTCATTGGTTGGCTGTGTTGTTGTTGGGGACAAGCTTGTCACGTTATCCAGGGCTGTCACCAAGGCAGTCGAATGGGTGATGTTGTCAGACACGGAGAATCTCAGAGGCATCATGGACTGGAACATCCTGCCTTCCTTCTGGCCCAGGTCAAACACAGCACAAGGCAACCACAGCAGAGACAAAAAGGAACATTACATCAGTTGAGTCAGACGTAGAAGACCCATCCCTGCCATTAGGCCCCTGCACAACTGCTTCCTGCTTGTTACAGCAGGTTATCATCATCACAGACACTCTTGCACAATGAAATGCCACCTGCCCTGACTCTGCACACAGCATTAGGGTAGACAGCACCAACATGCTATCCTGTATTGCAGTAACCAACACCTTCCAACTAGCACCATACCATATTGGAGTAAATTGTGTGACTTGGAGTTTTGGCATATTCATAGGACAAAGAAATCAAGACTCAGCAGCAACACATGGGATCATCAGATGAGACGGCAACCCTGCTGCACCACAGCATTCGTTATCATTCTAGCTCCCAAGATCAGGAAGTTAGAGTCTGTTATTTGACTGCAGCTATTACCCAAAACCTCTTGCTTCTAGGTCCCTTCCAGCCCAAACCAGGCTGTGATTCTCCAGCTTCTTTCCATCCACCAGTCTCAACTGCACTGCCCTTCTCAGCACAGAGCACCAGCCGCACTGGTGGTTCATGAACCCAGAAGCAGACACAGACCTATCTAATGAGCCAAAGCCACAGGCAGCAGGGAGCTCTGCCCAGGGTCAGCGAGTTACTGTGCCTGCCCTACTTAAAACCCTCAGGAAGATGGCAGGACAAAATTTCCCATGATGAAACCTCTCTGTACTGCCTTCCCTGAGAGCACAGTCAGGTCTTTTCCACCATCTCTCCATCCCGCAGGCCCTGAACTGCTGCAATATTAACCGTCCCTTCAGAAGGCAAAGGGAAGCTCTGCTCTGCCATCCACAAAATTCCATGTGCTCCATGCCCGTGTCAGCAGCTTTGGCACAAACCCCAGCAGCAGTTTATCCTCTGTTGGTTCTGCGGTAGCCTTGGAAGTGGACTATGGCACAGAGTACATTAGATCAGGATGCAGCATACGCTCAGGGCCTGACCTGATTCTCCTTGCTAAGCTCCTGATCCAAGGTATCACCTTGTGCAAATCCTCTCCTCACCCTAAAGCAGCAACCTCACCGTTAAGGCACTTGGCTGCTACAAGCTCAACACCAGCAGAAGGCCCTGCCACCCCTCCTGGCATTCCCTAAAGAGGTGCTCACGGACACACAAATAAACTCCATGAGCTGGCATGCCAGAGGGGCACATTGACCGGGAGAGCACTCCGTGTGCCGCAGCTAATCCAGGATCCCTCAGAACAGCTCTCCCTGTTTGACTTCAGCCCTGGCAGGACCTGGCAGCCCCAGGGCCAGCACTCACAAGGTGTTTCCCTGCAAGGTCCTGGCTGAGTCACAGGCTGGAAAGGCTCAGCATTGCCCCGTGTCAGCTTTCAGAGCTCCGGAGCACCTTGCCCACAGGCCTTCAGCCACAGGATCCCCTTTTCTGCAGAGGCTGAGACTCCTCCTGGTTCCTCTGAGGGCCAAGGGATCATCCCACCTCAACCAACAAATACTGCCTTGGCTCATCCATGCCGGCAAGCACTCACTGAGCTGGGATTCTTCTTTTGTGTCTGCCATATGCTGTGCTGCACAAGCGATGTCACATTAAACACACAGGCCTGGAAAGGTCAACTTTGTGCCAAAAAATCCTAGCGGAAAGTCCAGGAGGCAACCTTGACATTCCAGACTTGGCTCCAGAAGTGTCCTCCCTTCCTCCCAGCTTCTCCCTTTGAACTGACACTGTTTGAGAGTGATTTTTGGTTAGTAACTTCAAAAGACCTCACAGAACATGGGCAGAATAACACCAGCAACTGCAACCCTTCACACCTCCTAACAACTCTTCCTGCACAAACAATTCCATCTGCCTGTCAGGCTGAAAAGAGTTTGAGGATACAGCTGTGAGAATTACATGGGAATAACAACTTCCTTATAAAAGGAACAAGCAGGCTCCACTCTTTTCCTCTAGAAGCCACCGCTATTGCACTGCAGCAGGGAGCTGCTGATAAAGAGAGGACTTGGCCGCATGGAACAGAGCTCCACTCATAAGGTTCCAAAGGGCAAAGCAGAATCAGACTTACCTCAGCCAGGCTGCTCGCTACAGCCGGGTGCTGGGGTCCTGCTCTTCCTCCCAAGCTGGAGGAGACAGAACACCCAGGGGGATAAGACAGGGCAGCAAAGCCATCAGCCAGGCAGCGCGATGCCCCTGCTTCCCAACAGCTAAGCCCTACAGCAAAGACGTGAGGAACTGTCCTGTTCCTGCGGAAACCACCAGCAAAACCTCTCAGCAGCAAGAGCAGGAAGGGATGGGAAGGATCCAGGAAGGCCTTATCACCCCCAGCAGCGCCTCACTGTCCACAGCCCTGCCCTGTTCAAAATTAACCCTGTCAGCTGAGCATAGCGAAGGCATCACTCACCTCAGTGTGCACCGCAGCCAGCCCAGCCTGCAGGGGTCAAACCACCCCAGCCACGTGAGGAAACCACTGCCACAGTCATGGTCTCTGTTTCCCAAAGAGGGCAGCTCAGTTCCCCATAAACCAGAATCACAGAACAGTTTGGGCTGAAGGAACCTTAAAGCTCATCCAGCTCAACCCCTGCCATGGGCAGGGACCCCTTCCACTGGAGCAGCTGCTCCAAGCCCCTGTGTCCAACCTGGCCTTGAACACTGCCAGGGATGGGGCAGCCACAGCTTCTCTGGGCACCCTGTGCCAGCGCCTCAGCACCCTCACAGGGAAGAGCTTCTGCCTAAGAGCTCATCTCAGTCTCCCCTTGGGCAGGTTAAAGCCATTCCCCTTGACCTGTCCCTGCAGGCCCTTGTCCAAAGCCTCTCTCCAGGCTTCCCGCAGCCACTTTAGGCACTGCAGCTGACCCTTGCTTGTGGGATGTTGTTTCTCAATTCACTCCACTGTAACCGTACCAGAGCTCAGTGAGGCTCGGGGCTCACACCAATTTGTGCACTCAAAGCCCAGCCACATGAAGGGAGTTAAACACTGCCAGGTTGCCATTCAAAAACACGAGATTTCTTCCCTTCAGAAGACAGCACCAGCAACCCCTGCAAGCACAGATCCTAGCAAGGGTAAGGCTGCTCCTTAAATCCATACCAGGCCCCTGCTTAAATACACCTGTTACTGCAGTGAGTTAAACCCCAACACAAGACACGACAACCGCAAACCGCTTTAAGCTTTTCCTTTTTAACCCTCACTGTTGGTCACAACAGTTGTGCTTCACATTCCACCTCCGCACTCACAAGCCGGGGGGATTCCAGACCTCCCCTTCTCCAAGCTTCATCCTCGCAGCCCATTTTGAACTCAAAGTAGCCGCAACGCTAAACCCAACCCGAACTAAGCCCCAGAAGTAGGGGCCATAACCCAACCCCCTCGGTATTACCCAGACCATGGGCCCAGAGCCCAGGACCTCCCCAGTTCGCAGGTCTCTGTCAGAAATGAGCATCCTGAAGGGTGCTGCTGGTTTGGGTTTGGCTCCTGAAGGCGGCGGCTGAAGCACAGCGCCAGCCTTTGGTCACTTCACCCCCGCTGGCAAGCCCGCACCGCCGGGTTCGGGTTTAAAGGCCGCCCATGGACCGGGGAGCAATGAAAGCCTCCGGTTACCTCCTGCTCGGCAGACAGCGGTGCCTGCGGGCCCTGCTGCCACAGGAGGGCTCCCGGCTGCCATTAACACCGCTCGGGGCCGGCTGAAGCGCCTGCATGGGGCAGAACCCAGCGGGCTCCGCGGGCTGGCACCGAACCCGCTTCACCTCACGGGCCAGGGCCGCCACCAGGCCGCGCCACCGGGACAGCCCCCCCCGGCCCCCGGTGCCCCCGGTCCGCGGTGCCCCGACCGCCCCCCTCCCCGTGCCCCCGCTCCGCTCGTACCCCACGGGCCCCCGCCGCCGGCAGCGCTCAGTCGCGGGGCCGCAGCGCAGCCACACCAGGCCCCGGCCCCGCCGCTCCCCACAGCTAGGGAGCGTCGCTAAAGAGCGGCTGAAGCCGAGCGCCGCACGGCCGGAGCGGAGCGGCTGCCCCCTTCCGGCTGGGTTCAGCAGCGCCTATTGAGAGAGGATCCCTGAGGGAGGCGACGGTGGGGCCAATCCGAGCCCTGAGCGGAGGACGCGCTGTTAAAGAGGCACAAAGAAATAGCGGCGTGAGCCAATGGGAAGCTGCGGGAGGCGGGACCTGAGCAGAGGGCTCGCCCTGCGTTAAAGGTGCCGGTGCCCGAAAGTCCGCCTGCGGGACGGGGGCAGCTCCCACTGAGCCCCGGAGACCCGGCCCCGTTCCCACCGCTGCAGCGGGGGTGTGAGCCCAGTGGAGCTGCTCCAAGCGGGTGTCCTGCGGCTCCGAGGCTTGATTGTAGCTGCTGGGGCAGCCATGAGGACAGGGACGCGGGAATTCCCACCGGGATCACTGCCGGAGAGGAGCTGAGGGAAATGCCCAAATTTATCCCACTTTGCCCAATTTGCCCCTTCCTCCAGCCCCGCCCCTTCCTCATCCACATTCATGAGCAGGGCTGGCCACGTCCCCAGCTGATTAATTATTCATGAGGTTTCGCGCGCTTTCGCTGACCACGTGGGTCCGTTTTCGCGCGGAATTCAGCCGGGTAGGAAGACACGGCGGCCATGGCGGTGAGCGGACAGGACGGGATGGGATGGGATGGGACGGGATGTCCCCGTTGAGCCTCAGGGTGCAGACCCCGGTTCCTCCCCACTGCGGTCACTGTCGCGTTGGGTCCAGAGGGGATCGGGGCAGGGGCGGTGAATGGGGGTACCCGAAGTGCACAGGGACGTTTCCCCCATGCCCCGCATGGAATCGAGGGCCGGGTCGGGGGGATCGGAGCCCATCCCGTCCGTCTCGGGGCTCGGAGGATGGGTCCCCTGCACTCCCGTTGGGTGAGGGTTTTGATCTCTTCCCCGTCGGTGGTCCATGCCCCCGGCCCTGGACGCGCCGGTTCCGCTGTCCCCCGGTCCCCCCTCACCCTCCGCGTCCTTGCAGGACTCCTCCGAGTCGCAGGCAGCGGTCACCAGCCCCGTGCGCAGCTCCCGCCGCGGCGATGCCTTCACTTCCAGCCCCGGCCGGGACCTGCCCCCCTTCGAGGATGAGTCCGAAGGGCTCCTGGGGACCGAGGGGCTCCCCGAAGAGGAGGAGGAAGGGGAAGAGCTCATCGGGGAAGGGATGGAAAGGTAAGGAGACCGGTGGGGGTCAGCTGCGGGGTGGGAAGCGTCTGGGGATGGGGTTTGCTAACGGGATGTCAATGCAGCAGTGACATGGGGGGATCCCTCTGCTGTGCTGATGGCTGGGGTGAGGGGGCTGAAGAGCAGCTCGACAAAGTGCCATCATGATCATAGAATCATGGAATGGTTTGGGATGGAAGGGACCTTAAAGCTCATCCAATGCCAGGGGCAGGGACCCCTTCCACTGGAGCAGCTGCTCCAAGCCCCTGTGTCCAACCTGGCCTTGAACACTGCCAGGGATGGGGCAGCCACAGCTTCTCTGGGCATCCTGTGCCAGCGCCTCAGCACCCTCACAGGGAAGAGCTTGTGCCTAAGAGCTCAGCTCAGTCTTCCCTCAGGCAGGTTAAAGGCTGTTGCTGCAGAGCAACTGCCTTGACACCCCCCAGCAGTAGCCCGGGGGGGGGGAAGGATGTGTCCTGGCTGTGTCCTGACCCTATGTTGTGTGTGTGCACCAGGGATTACCGCCCCATCCCCGAGCTGGACGTCTATGAAGCAGAGGGCCTGGCCCTGGATGATGAAGAGGTGGAGGAGCTCACGGCCAGCCAGCGGGAAGCTGCCGAGCGGGTCATGAGGCAGCGGGACCGGGAGCTGGAGCAGGGCATGGGCCGCATGAGGAGGGGGCTGCTCTACGGTAGGTGGGGATGAGCTGTGCCAAGCGGGATGCTTGTGTGTGGGGAGCTGCAAGCAGCCCCTGTGGGGTTAGCAGGGAGGTCTTTAGAGCTCCAATGAGCCTGGGGTGGTGAAGCCTCTGGCTGTGGGCTCTACACTGCATGGTCCCTTTGGTTTGGGATTCCTTGGAGTGTATTTGGTGTGTTCTGGTTATGGGTTCACTGCTGAAACAAAAATGAGGATACTGGGCCTGTACCGAGGGTTTGTGAACCTGCCACGGGTATGCTGTCAGGTTTGTTGGTGTTCCTGTAGAGACTTCTGTGGGATGAATGGGAGGACCATCAATGCACTTGGAAGCCCATTCCTTGGCGCCTTCATCCCTCTGTGCATTAATGGACATGTGTGTGCTGTTGCACAGGAATCCTATTCAGCCCCATAAAGTCTTTAGCTCTGCTGTGGAAGACGTAGAACTGGAATCAGGCTGGGCCCTGGGGTGGTTCTTGGTGTGTATCCCAGGCTCTGATCTCTTGGAAGCCCATGAAATCCAACTGAGACCAATCCAAAAGGTGGGAATGGCAATCCCGTTGACAGCTTTCCCTCCCGCCCTCAGATAGCGACGATGAAGACGAAGACCGTCCCTCGCGCAAGAGGCGCCTGGCAGAGCGCGCTGCAGACGGTGCAGAAGAGGAGGATGAGGACATGATCGAGAGCATTGAGAACCTGGAGGACATGAAGGGGCACTCGGTGAGGGAGTGGGTGTCCATGGCAGCTCCTCGGCTTGAGATCTACCACCGCTTCAAGAACTTCCTGAAGACACACGTGGATGACCGCGGGCACAACGTCTTCAAGGAGAGGATCAGCGACATGTGCAAAGGTAGGGCTGGAGAGGACAGGCTCTGCTCTCTGTGGTGCTCACCTCGCAGTGATCCAGCCCATAGGTGGGTTTCTGCCTGCCCTGTTTGTTGCAGACATAGAGTCAGCACTTGGGGAAAGTGATGCGGATGGAGATGGATGAGTAATGGGAAAACGTGCAGCATCGTCTTTGATTCCAGCTAATTCAAAGGCCCCTGGCGTCTGCTGCTCATCAATATTCATATCATAGAATGAGCGGGGGGATATGTGGGGCAGCAGACAATGGCCTGCAAGTTGGAGGTCCGACAGAGACAACAATTGCTCACTGTCTGTGCCAGTTGCTTTCTCACAGAGCAAACTGGAAGGGACACGAATGGACCGTGTCAGTGTTACAGCCCTGCCTTCTGAGTAGGCACTGCCAGAAGCAGCAGTCACTGGCACTGATACATTTATAAAGCAGAACCTGTCACATCTAGAACAGCTCCTGGAACTGCAGACGTTCCTATTTCTTCTTTATGTAGAGGCAGAAGCTCAAGCAATGGATCAGGGTCAGTGTTGTACAGCTGGGAAATAAAAGGCTTTTGTCTTGTCCCTTTCCAGGAGCACACACAGCAGGCTCTTTGCCAGCAATTCAGCCCATGTAATGGCTCTCCTATTAACTTCTGTTTCCTGGAAGCTTGAGGGAGAGTTGTGTGTTGGGCTGAGGCTTTAGAGTCTGAGGAGCATTGAGCCTTGGGAGGTATCTGCTGAAGTGGAAAGGAACAATCACAAACTGGTGCTGCTGAGGGATTTGTCAGAGAAATGAATCAAGAAGGGTCTTCTCCCCGTTTTCAGATCTAGGGGTTTGGGGGGGAAGGTGCAGGCAGGATGCAGGCTCTTTGTTCTGGCTGTCTCCTGCAGACTCCTCCAGGAATGAGCAGGTTGAAGATAGACCTCCTTCCATACACAACTCATTCCATGCTTCCTTCTTCAGAGAACAGAGAGAGTCTGGTGGTGAACTACGAGGACCTGGCAGCCCAGGAGCATGTCCTCGCCTACTTCCTGCCCGAGGCCCCAGCAGAGATGCTGAAGATCTTCGATGAAGCAGCCAGGGAAGTGGTGCTGGCCATGTACCCCAAGTACGACCGCATTACCCAGGAGATCCACGTCCGCATCTCCCACCTCCCACTGGTGGAGGAGCTGCGGTCACTCAGGTGAGCAGTATAATGCTTGGGGCCTGCAGCAGGCTTGGGGTGCTCGGGAGGACTCATCTGCTAAGTCTCTGCATAAATCCAATGGGATGAGCTTATTGCAGGAAAAACTCATGTTAAGGATGAACTTTGTGTCCCCAAAACACAAACCTTGGTAGAAGGCTCTTACTGATACTTGGTTTCTTACCAAGCCTTTGGGAGTTGTGCTTTGTAGCAAGAGTATTCCTGTAGGGAATTCTGCCTCCTGTGTCCGGCAGGCACTCAGCATCTCTCTGCCTTCCTGCAGGCAACTGCACCTGAATCAGTTGATCCGGACCAGTGGGGTGGTGACCAGTTGCACAGGGGTCCTGCCTCAGCTCAGCATGATCAAATACAACTGCAGCAAGTGCAGCTTCATCCTGGGGCCCTTCTTCCAGTCCCAGAACCAGGAGGTGAAACCCGGTTCCTGTCCAGAGTGTCAGTCCCTTGGCCCCTTTGAAATCAACATGGAAGAGGTAAGATACGTGCTTGTGTGGATGGGGCTGCTCCACTGCCTGTGTTCAGGGGTTTGTGAAGATGGATGTTGTCTGTTTGAGCTCTTGAGCTGAATCTGCCCAGCTGAGCAGCCAGAAGTAGTTTTCTGCCCCTTTGTAAGTGCTTGGGCTGAATCTCTTGCCACAGTCACCTCTGCAGTACACACACAGTTACCCATCCAGAGTGCAGAACTGCAGATAAGGCCTGTCCAGCTCTCCTCCTTCCCAAGTTGTCAGTGTTTCCTTATTTGCCAGCTCAGGAAACGAGAGGACAGCAGCAAAATCATTGCTGTGGAGCTTCTGACTTCAATTCTTTGCATCATCACAAGTGGAGCATCCTCCCACAGCAGCTGGTCCAGTAGCTGTATGGAGGCTGAAACACAGCAGTGAGACATGGCAAAGCCCTTTCCTATCCCCACTGTTGTCTATCACAGCCTGGAATTTATCCTCACGACCTCCATCCTCCCATGCCCCAGTGTTTCCTAACCAGTGTTTGAATGGAGCTTCATTGCTGAGTTGCTCCAAAAAGCATCCTCCTGGCTGCCTCCCAGCCCGGCTGAGCAGCCTTTCTCTATCCCTGCAGACGGTCTATCAGAACTACCAGCGCATCAAGATCCAGGAGAGCCCGGGCAAGGTGGCTGCGGGCAGGCTGCCCCGTGCCAAGGATGCCATCCTCCTCGCCGACCTGGTGGACAGCTGCAAGCCAGGGGATGAGATTGTGAGTACCAGGCTGGGGTGAGCACAGGTAACAGCATCATCTGTGGGGAGGGATCGTCCCCAGATGCGTTTGGGCAGCTACTTAAGGCACTGTATTGTGGAGGCACTGACGCATCATCTCCTGCTTCTCAGGAGCTGACAGGGATCTACCACAACAACTACGATGGCTCCTTGAATACTGCCAACGGGTTCCCAGTGTTTGCCACTGTGATCCTGGCCAACTACATTGCCAAGAAGGACAACAAGCTGGCAACCGGAGAGCTGACCGATGAGGATGTGAAAATGATCGTGGGGCTGTCCAAGGATGAGCAAATCGGGGAGAAGGTGGGTCAGCCTCAGGCATCCCTGCTGAGAGCTTGCCCGCCCAGTTCCTTCTGTGTGGTCTTTTGTAGCTGTTGATAAGAGTGGGGTATAGAGGGAAGGAAGTAAGAAACTTCCCTTTTGCTTTTGGGGTCAAATGTTCAGTTTCTGCCTTCGTTCTCTGAGCCTTCTATGTCACAACAGGGGTGGAAGATGGGTGAGAGGTGCTCAGACACCGCTCTCATCTCATCCTTGTTTTCTCTCCCTATACCTTGATAGCAAAGAGGGGGAAGTGTTCTGAGGGGCCAGTGCTTGCATCTCCAATCCTCTTAAGGGGATGTTACTGCTTAGTTTAAGCTGTGGTAGAGATCTCAGCTTTGCTGCTTTCTGCATGCTAAGACTAAAATCCAATACTTGAAAGAACAAAGACTGGGGTACATTCAGCCTCACTTGGGTCAGGTTTAAGCTCTGTGATGGGGGATTTCCCTCTTGCCTTAGTCATGCTGGTATTGTTTTGACTGCTGTCCCCAATGGGTGGAGAAGCATCAATAGAGTCAAGACTGTTTTGAGGTCCTTACTCCCCAGCATCAGGCTGTTATCAGAGTACCCTTGGAAATAAGCCAGTTGTGTATAATATCTGACCATGATGGCAATTCTCTTACGGCAGAGCCCCTTCAACTACTATCATGTGCAGCGGGTGAGTCTCAGATCAAGGTCTCCAACTCTGCACTAGCTGATAACAGTCCCTGTGATGGGTTTTGTGTGCAAAGGAGTGTAGAGACGGTGCCAGCACCAGACTGCACAATCTGCTGTGCCCCAACAGCACGATTATTGTGAAGCCCATTTAGGGGGCTCTGGGTGGGTATTTACCTTTGAAAGAGACCCCTCACCTTGGCTAATACAAGACTCTGGAGACAGCAGTATCATAAGGGTAGATACAGCACCTTGCTGATGTTCATGCCAAATGCTGTCCAGATGGGAAGTGGTATTTCCTGCACAACTCTTCTGCTTTTCCTTTCAGATCTTTGCCAGCATTGCCCCATCTATTTACGGGCATGAAGATATCAAGAGGGGCCTGGCTTTAGCTCTCTTTGGTGGAGAGCCCAAAAATCCAGGTGAGGATCACTTGTGTCCCTTCAGCTTTGTGGAGTTCAGTGCTTCCAAGCCCTGCACTCAGCTGCCAGTGTGTCTCTGCCATTGCTCCTACAGGTGGCAAGCACAAAGTCCGTGGTGACATCAACGTGCTCCTGTGTGGAGACCCCGGTACAGCCAAATCCCAGTTCCTGAAGTACATCGAGAAGGTGTCCAGCAGAGCCATCTTCACCACTGGCCAGGGTGCTTCCGCCGTGGGCCTCACAGCCTATGTCCAGAGGCACCCGGTCAGCAAGGAGTGGACTTTGGAGGCCGGAGCCCTTGTGCTGGCTGACAGAGGTGTCTGCCTCATCGATGAGTTCGACAAGGTGAGGCCCAGCTCCATCTCCATGGGCAGGATGAGGTGTGGAGGGATCGGCTGTAACCTCTGCTGTGAGGAGACACCGTCACTCATGGTGCCATCCCCCAGCTGACCAGGGTTCCTGCAGTTGGCTTAGGCTCTCTCTGTTCTATAGTGCAGTTTGGTACCTTTCCAGAGCATCAGGAGCTGGTTCTCTCTGGTCTGTTGGCAATGGAGCATAGACATCGATTGAGTTTAAGTCATTCTTGCTTTCTCATAGATGAACGATCAGGATAGGACCAGCATCCACGAAGCCATGGAGCAGCAAAGCATTTCCATCTCCAAAGCAGGCATTGTCACGTCCTTGCGAGCCCGCTGCACCGTTATTGCTGCTGCCAATCCCATTGGTAAGTGCTCAGCGACCTCAGGCTTCCAGCATCGGTCATGAGAGCTGCAGCACTGCTTCTCCCTCTGCCTGGTTCCTTCAGGCTGAGGCAGAGATGGAGCAAGCAGTGTCTAGTAAAGTGCTGGGGGTCTGTGCTTGCTTCAGAGCTGAGCCTGGAGCCTGTGTTTGACTCTGGTTGTCTCTGTGTCCCAGGTGGGCGATACGACCCATCCTTGACTTTCTCAGAGAACGTGGACCTGACTGAGCCCATCATCTCCCGCTTTGACATCCTGTGTGTGGTGAGGGACACAGTGGACCCTGTGCAGGTACAGGCTGTGCTGTCAGTCGGAGCTTGTGGTGCTGCTGATGGGGCGCTCAGCTGCAGGTTTGCCTCAGCATCTGTGTGTCCACTGCTCTCCTGCAGGATGAGATGCTTGCCCGGTTTGTTGTTGGCAGCCACATCAAGCACCACCCAGGTAACAAGGAAGGAGTGAATGGGGATGCCACTGAGGTCAATCTTCCCAACACATACGGGGTTGAGCCCATTCCCCAGGAGGTCCTGAGGAAATACATCGTCTATGCCAAAGAGAAGGTCCACCCCAAGCTCAACCAGATGGACCAGGACAAGGTGGCCCAGATGTACAGTGACCTCAGGAAGGAGTCTATGGTGAGAATACTGAGGAGAGGAGGGGGGAGAAGAGTGTGCCTGGACTGCAAATCAGCCGGAGGCTGCTCCCGCATGTGCTATCACTTTCTTGCCATTCCCATCACAAAAGCCTGTGCCACTGTGTTGGCAGAGACAGGCAGATCCTGCAGCGTGTGCTGAACAGATGATGCTTCATCTGACTGCAGAGCCGTGCCTGTTGGTGCTCTGCGGAGTGATGGACTGGACACATGTACTCGTGTCTGCCGTGCAATGTCCTTGCTGTCACCCAGTCTGGCAGGCCTATGGGAGGTGTTTGCATGCACCCAGCCCCATGTGTTCCTGGTACATTATAGAGAGCGTTCTCTATATGCCCTTCTCGTTTGTCTGTGGGATTTCTTGGGCTCATTTCATGCTCTTGCAGAGGAATTTGTTGAGGTCAGAGGGGGATTTTGGGAACATGGGAAATCTATTTTTTAATTGGCTTTTGTTTCTTGAACAACTCCTAAAAGTCACAGGAGGAAACGGGGTTGCTGTTCCTAAACAACGGCGAAAAGGGACCCATGTAGCATCCCTTAGGCTAAAATGTGGATGGGGGAGCATGTGCCACTCTGCAGAACATGCCAGCAGGTGGCAGAGCCTCCTTAGGCTGAGACAGTGCTCCCAGGTCCAGGAGCAGCTCCCTGCAGTGGGAAGCAGGTCCAGGGCCAGAAGCCACGTCTGTAGCCCCATGTTTTAACTCCCCCTTTAACTCTCCCGTCAGGCAACAGGCAGCATCCCCATCACGGTGCGTCACATCGAGTCCATGATCCGCATGGCTGAGGCTCATGCCCGCATGCACCTACGGGACTATGTGATAGAAGACGACGTGAACATGGCCATCAGGGTGATGCTGGAGAGCTTCATCGACACGCAGAAATTCAGCATCATGCGCAGCATGCGCAAGGTGAGCACCAGCCCCCCAGCCCCATGGGTTCCACTGCAGGCCCATGGCCTTAGTGGTGGGGCACTGGTTCTGTGGGGCTGATACAGAGACCCTGAGCCCCTGTTTCAAAAGCACTGCCCTGTCTCTGGTCTTGTTCCCTGTTGTGGCCCAGACTCCCGCTGCTGCCGGGTGATGGAGCCTGATGGGCAGACAGTTTCTGCTCGTTGTTTCCAGGGCTCCTCAGGGGACAGCACTCACAGCAGTTCAGTGCACAGTGTCTTGCCCTTTCTCTGCATGGCAGGGACGGGCTCCAAGCAGCTCTTGGCTGGCCACAGCCTGGCGTTTATCCACTGCGAGTGTCTGCCCTCAGTCTGGACCGCTCGTGGCCTCTCCTTTGGCTGCACAGGCACGAGCGGTTGCTGGGGAGGCACAGGACAGGCTGGGCTGGAAGGTTTCAGATGGGTGTAGGAGCAGCCAGTGCTGTCGTGGCTGTCACAAGGCTGCTGCTGCACGTGTGGGTGGAAGCTTGGCAAAGCCAATGTCCCTTAAGAGACACCAAGGGTGCAGGTGACAGCGGTGTCATTGCATTCCCTGCTGGGAGGCTGGTGTGGACACGGGAGCTGCAGTGCATCACTTGGGTCCTGACCTCCTTGGCTCATCTGATCCTCCCTCCCAGACCTTCTCCCGGTACCTGTCATTCAAGAAAGACAACAACGAGCTGCTGCTCTTCATCCTGAAGCAGCTGGTCGCAGAGCAGGTGATGTACCAGAGAAACCGATACGGGGCCCAGCAGGACACCATAGAAGTCCCAGAGAAGGACCTGGTGGATAAGGTAAGGGCTTCTCAAAGCAAGCCTGCGCAGGCTGGTTCCTGCTCTCTGCCTGCAGGCTCAGAACCAGAGGTGCCCTCAGGCTTGTAACTCCTCTGATAGCAGAGACATACTGGTGTTAATCAGTTTGACCCAGAGTCAGGACTGTCTCATCTGCCTCTGCTCCTTTCTTGGCTGGAAGCACCGTATCCTTCCCTCTCTGTCCTCCTGCACCCCCATAAGGCATTGGGGTTAGAGTGGTCAATCCTGCAACACAGCTGGTGCTTTGCAGGGGAATGAGAACATCAACTCCCTGGCACCTGCGTTTGAAGAAGCAGGAAAATATCTTGTTTGTATGAACTTCCCCAGTCCCTCCTGAGGGATCACTGTCCTCAGTGCATCCTCATCCTTGTCCAGGGGCTCTGCTCCTCACCTGGCCTATCTGTGCATTATTGCCCTTGCTTGGCACTAAAGCACTGTTTGATTCCCGGCTTGCTGCTTTTCTGCATCAAGTGTGAGGGGTAACAACTGCCAGAGGCACAGCTCAGTGCTGCTGCTGTGACACCCCCAGGCAGAGGTCTCCAACAAAACTCTCCCACTGGATGAGGTGCTCTGGGATAGCAGCTCCATTCTGGCTATGGTGGGAGTTAAAGGGCGAGTGGAGAGCAGGCAGGTGCTGAGTCAGCATCCTCTCTGCCCAGCTCAGCTCTGCCAATGCTCCTTCCTCCTGACCTGCTGTCTCCCTGCTGCTGCAGCCCTGGCTCCTGCTGAGCAGCGCAGAGGTTGCTGACTCTCAGGTTTTGTGTCCTCTGCTATGGAAAACCACATGGTTCCTACTTTTCAGTTTCCATAACCATTCCCCTCTCCTTTCCCTCCTCCTGGTCCTCCCCAGGCTCGGCAGATCAACATCCACAACCTCGCAGCCTTCTTTGACAGTGAAGTGTTCCGGATGAACAGGTTCAGCCGGGATGTGAAGCGGAAGCTCATTGTCCAGCAGTTCTGAGCCTGGCACCGAGTCCACCCGAGACCTCCCTCCTGCAGCCCTCCCGGGAATGCTGCAGGGATCCAGAGGGACTGAGCCGCACGTTCTCTTGCTTGCTTTGTGCCTCGTGGATTAAGGCAGCGCTGAGCTGCTGAAGACTTTGTAAATAGAACAGAATTAGGTAGTGAAATGCCCTGCCAAGTCTGTTTAGCAGCTTGGTTCGTGTTTTGCCTTGTAGCTAAGCACACCAGGGAGAGGATTGCTGGCCACCTCGATGGCATGTTTGCTGTTGATTTGTTGCCGGTTGTTATGGGCTCATCTGCAGGAAGGGACCAAGTGGGAGCATTCAGAAAGCATTTGTCTGCCTTGTCCATCTCCTTGGCCTGGAAGCACCATCTCTGGTGACTGCACAGGCTGCTGGGTGGTAACTGGGACTGCTTTCAACCACAGGAAACAGCCAGCCTTGGCTCCAGGTCTTTGTGCCTCACACTTGACATTTCCCCAGGTGCCCTCATGGGCCGACCTTGTGCTTGGTTTCTATACAGGCAAGGAAAGCTCCTTCAGTACGTGCTGGGAAGCATCCAGAAGCCTTAGGAAGGGGCTTCCCCTGCCTTACTGGGTGTTATATCTGTGCAGATGTGACTTTCCAGCTGGATCAAAGTGCTGGCACCTAAACGGACCCCCACCACCCCTGTTTGTTGAGGGTCAAGTACCCTTGGTATTGCTTTGGGAAGGGGCAGTGGAGGTGCCCTGACCTGGAGCTGTTCAGGGAGGGCAGGATGGGCTCAGTGTTCTTAATGCAACTTCCTTACTGTGTTTTGAATACATTTGTTTTCGAATACTTTCGTGTTTCCTCTTTTGGGAACTCCTGCACCTATGGGGGGAAGGAAGAGCATAAGTGAGCAACCTGGATGCTGGAGCAGCTGCTCAGCAGCTGGTGGGGTTGGGGCTGGGTACAAACACATCCCATGTTTGTTCTGCAAGTTTAGGAGTAACAGCAAGGGTTGGTCTCAGCTATTGCACATCTTCTGGATAGGTACCAGGACGTGGTGGTCCACAGGGCAGTGGCATGGATGCTGCCTTTGCCACCAAGGGCCTGCCTGCAGTGTCTCCTTCCCTGTCATCTATTTACTGGAGCATTGGTCCCTCTGTGGGACTGTCCTGTATCACCTTGTCCCCTCACAACACAATCTCCCACCTCTCTTTCCCACTGCTGGACAGCCTTGATCTCTTGGCTGCCACTTGGATGCCAGCCTGGGAGAAGCCTCTCCCAGACACAACTAAAGTCTGCAGTGAATGTGCTTTTCCTGGCTGGACTCAATGGGGCCATTGGGCATCTCCAACCTCCTGGGCTCGAGTGCATTGTAAGCTGCCTGCTGCAGTGCTGGCCAAGCAGCCGTGTCCCTGCTGTCCCTGTTTGTCACGGTGATGTGTGTGCCTGTGCATCCTTCCAGGCTGGTGTTACTGGGGAGCTTGTGGTGCTGAGCCCTGCTGGGGGCTGAGCGCATGACTCAGCCTGGACCTGGCTCCACGTGTTGCCTTCTGCTGCCAGCTGCCTCCTGAGTGTTTGTTTAACTGTTTTGGCTGCTTTTCCCCCTTCCTACTGGGTCTGTGTCTACCAGGACTTTCTCCACACAGCCCATAGAGACACTCGTGTCCTGCCCTCCCTGCCTGAGCCAGCCCTTTGCCCCTGTGCTGGGGATGGCAGAGCTGCTGCGCCTGGAGCCTCACGATGAGACCCAAGGGGCACATGGCTGTGAGCACCTCATCTGCTGCCAGAGGCCATCCCTGGGGACAGCACCTGCCAGCACTTGTAAGCAGTGCCCAGCTCTGTGGGACCCCATGTATGCTGCTGGGGCAAGGGCTGCCACTGAGATTGCAGAACAAGAGATGAAACAAGCTTGTCACCAAAACTGAACTCGTGTGTGCTGGGGATGGACGTTGGGTGTGGGAGGAGAAAGCGGCTTTGTGTCACAGTGCAGAAGTACTAAATGCTTCCTAATCACTTGCAACCTTGTGATGCTTCTGCTATGCCAGCAGTGACCCACACAGAGTTGAATACGTGGCCAGGCATATCACTGCAAACACAGGGATGGAGTGGGACTCCTGAATCACCCAGCTCTTTGCCCTGCTGCAAGTCACCTACAACCTGCTCACACTGGTCCCACCTCACTGGGCACACGGTGCCAGCAGTGCCAATGCTGTTGTTGGAGTCCCTTGTTTGTCACCACTCCCGGCTCCTCCTGAGCCCCCTGCAGAGGCTGTTGCTCTCTCCTGCCTTGCTGTTGCCAGCATCCCACAGAGCAATGAATTCTTGCAGCTGCGCCCTTGCTAACGCTGGCACCAGCCACGCAGCGCAGTGTGATGCCAGGCTGAAGGCATGTTCCTCCTCTCACTGCCACTGAGCTGCCCAGGCTCCCTGGAGCAAGCGCTGCCCATTGGCAGCATCAGGTGTCTGCTCTGGACAGGGGTGCAAGTGTGCTGCTTTGAACACTGCCTGGATGCTCTAGCTGAAGGCAACAAGGGTTTCACTGCAGGGCCCTGCACACCATGAGCCAAGCCATGCTCACGTGCAACGTGCCTGGGCTCAGATGGAGGAGGATGAGGGTGCTCCTTCAGGCAGGGTCCTTATAACGGTCATTCCCACCTGGGGGTTGTGGTAAATGCTGGGTGAGACTGGCTTGGAAGAGCATCTCGATCTGAAAAGGGCACAATGAGCCAGCTCCTGATCCAGTTTGATAGGAAAGGAACACATTGTGTGCATGTTCCTGAAGGAACAGTGGGGATCTCTGCGCCTCATGAGAAACTGTGTGACCTCAGCCCAGTACAGAGCATACATAAACACACACACATAATGCATGCGTGCCTGCAGATAACCAGCTAACACGTGTGGGCATGGGATGTGGGGAAAAATGGAGACAAACCTCCTACTCTTCCTGAAAGCTCTTTCCTACTGACAGGGTTTAGAGTCTCCATATCTGCCTTTACTGTGTACAAACCCTTGGCTGTAACCTGCTCTGAGCATCTCCTGTGTGTTCACTACAGAGCTATCTCAGAACTGGTTGACAAGAACTTTCCCAGTTTACCTGAGCTCCGGATGTCGGATAATGTCATTTTCCTGGCCAGCCAGCTGCAATCCAACCAGGAGGGCCAGCCGGGGGGTATGGCTGTGTCCTTGGACAGCATGGGGTGCATTTACAGATGCTGTGCATCTGCAGACCCAGGTGAGTGACTGCAGGGACTCGACCCCACACTACCCCACAGGGAGGGTGTGCTCTGACCTCCTGAGTATTTTTCCATCTCCTAAAATACTTTTCCACTTCACAAACAGAGCCAACATTGGACCAGGCTTCTGCTGTATTTTGCATCTATTATGCAGTTCTTGCTGCCACGACTGATTTAATGTCTCCATTATTACAGAGCACTGGTCTGCCAACGACTCCAGCCACCCGGCATGCTCCTCGGCTCCAAGAAGAGACCTGTGAGGAGCCTCAAGGGGCTGCTGAGCATTGCATCTTCATAGCAAAAGCTCCTTGGAAAGGGACTGAGCACCTTTCTGCCCATCTCACAAGTCACTTCCCTTTAGAGGCGAGATGAAGCTGTGCAGGGAGCGCAGCAGGGGTGCCAAGCTTCTTCTTTGGGTTATCCAGTGCTCAGGGACATCAGAAAGTAACTGTTCTGTCTATAAGATACCAACAAGCTTCAGTTCATCAAACTGCATGGAAACACATGCAGGAATGCCAGTAGCACCTGCAAGCCAGTGCACCTTAAAGTCAAGGGATACCAGCTCTCTTTGGATACAGGCTACTCTTTCTGCTTTGAAGGTATCTACAGCCTGGCCAGCTGTTAGAGAACAAGGAGCTTCTCTCAAGGGTTTTCAGTTTAGCAATGAAAGGAATAAAGCACCTCAAGCCTTCCCAGTAACCAAAACTTCACTCATTGATGAATACAAACTCCCCCTATAGTTCCTCAAGCCACTGTACAAGAACAAAGGGTGATGTTGGCAGGGACCAGAGGGTCTTAATGAGGCTTAATTGCCCTAATCAGGTTCACTTGGGTCTCTACCACACCCAGGAGCCCTATTTAAGCTCAGCCTGGGATCCATCATTTCCTGTTTGAGCTCTCAGGGAGTGCTGGTCTGTGGCTTGCTGCCTTCGTCATGTTGGGCTATGATGCATTAATTGTCTCCCTGGTCTGACCTTGGTTCTCTTCTGCTGCTGTGGAGCTGCAAAGTGGTCACTGGATGATGTCTGACCGTGGCTGCTGTCAGCAGATCCTGACTCTGACCTTATGGACTGACTTGATTTGCTGTTGGATTGGCTTTATCCCCTTGAGCCTCTCTGAGGGTCTGGATATCTGCTTGGATGTGGATGCCATCCCTGTGCTGCTCACCTGCCTTAGGTACATTGGGGGGTCTATCCTGCTGCTTATTATGCATTTGATTTCTGCTTAGGATCTGAGCTCATGAGCCCACTGAGGTTTGCTGTCAGATCCTCCTGCAGGAGAATGCTGTGGTGCTTATTGCAGCAACAATCTCCACTTTAGTGAGGAGACAAAGGGAAAGCTTCAAGGATGGGAGGCAGCAGAGGCACATGGGAACTGGACAAGTAGAGTACAACTGCTGCTTGCTTTTCCACTGCACCTTAAGACAGGGATGGGAAGCAAGCAGGGCAGGTAAGAGCCCTGTGTCTGGGTGGGCAGTGTGCTCTCCCTGAGGGGAGCAAGCTGCTGCAGGGAGATGGAGATGCTCAAAGTGATAAAGAGGGGCTTGCTCCTGTACTCAAAATAGAGCAGGTTCTGTTCCCGTATAATTACAGCTTATCCTGGAAGGCATTAACTGCTCCAGGTCCCTCCTCTTGCAGTGTTTATTATGCATCTTCCCCAGCAGGGGTTTGCATGAGAACAGAAGTGTGTTTTGTGTGCCTGGGCTGTGCAAGAATAGAGCAGGTACTCGCCCCTGCTTGGTACAGTCAAAACGGTTTGGTGTCCCAGCATTAAAAAGGCAAAGTCAGCCAATAAACTGATATGAAACTTGTGGAGACTCTGGAGTAAATTCACTTCTGCTTGAGCAAGGGAGAGGTTAACTCCTTCCTTGTGCCTAACGAAGGAGGAGCCAAGCCAGACAGTGGCATTTATAAGTTTTCTTGTTCTGGGGGATGCCAAAAGGCTGTGCAGCTTCAAGGACAACGGAGTTAAATTGCACAGTGCCACGAGTCTGCTGTCACTCGTCCTCTGTCCCAAAGAGGCATCCAGGTAATGGACAGAGCTTGAGAGAAGGCTTTTCCTGTGGGATCTGTGAAGGGGCACAGGTCACCTCTTGTCATGGTTGGCATGCAAAGGAAAAAAAGGGTTAAACCCTTTTTCTGCTACTGGTGACATTTGCTCTTTCTAACGCTGCAAGAATCAGAGCATCCCAGCCTGGTTTGGCTTGAAGGGACCTTAAAGCTCCTCCAGCTCCAACCCCTGCCACAGGCAGGGACCCCTTCCCCTAGAGCAGCTGCTCCAAGCCCCTGTGTCCAACCTGGCCTTGAACACTGCCAGGGATGGGGCAGCCACAGCTTCTCTGGGCACCCTGTGCCAGCGCCTCAGCACCCTCACAGGGAAGAGCTTCTGCCTAAGAGCTCATCTCAGTCTCCCCTCGGGCAGGTTAAAGCCATTCCCCTTGGCCTGTCCCTGCAGGCCCTTGTCCCAAGCCCCTCTCCAGTTTTCCTGCAGCCCCCCTGCTTAGGTTAGGAGGAGTGTTACAAGGTCTTCCTTGAGCCTTTTCTCTCCCAAAAGAACTTAGCATCTGACTGCTGATTTGTTTTGCTTATTGTTCGCTTTCCTGCTCTGCTGAGTAAGAGCAATGGATCCCTTTGTAGCTGAACTCAGTTTTGCTGCATTTGGGAGAATAAAGCATCTCACCAGCGGGTTTCAGCTTCATGTGTTGCTGCTTTTTGTTACCTGGTGCTTCAGAAGCAATTGAGATGGGTCTGTGGTTAATTTCTTGGTAATTAACAAGTCCTAGGCACCAAATTCTTCCCCTGAACTACTGCCTCATTCCTGCACCTCCTGATTGTTTGCAAGCGCCTTGGAACACAATGTGACCCTCAAACAGCAACCAAAGCTGGCTGCGTTTCTGGACAGCAAAGGCAGTTACGGTACCTTGCAGGGGGAGAAGGCAGGAGGATTGCCAGCTTTGCCAGCCTCAATAAGCTTCTGCCAAACGGTTGTAGCTGTGAAATGGAACCATTTGGGGGAAGGAGAGGCAAGCATGGATCATGGTAATACCCAGGGATATTGGGAGCAGCTTAGAAGCAGCTATCAAAAAGCATTTAGTGCAATGGGAAAGCCCCTTTTTATCAGGGCTCTGGGAAGTGCTGGGGAGTACACACCAGGTAGGGAGGCTGGAGGAGATCAAATGAGAAACTACAAGCTTTTGACTATACACGCCTTTGACTGTAAAGCTGTCAATAGCCCAGAGAGAGCCAAGCCAGCTGTCCCTATTCCAGGGAGCATACAAAGGAGATGCGAGAGCTGTGCTGGATTTAGGTTGGTGCTGGTTTGGAGCAGGATGGGTTTTGCCCATCTTTGCTGGCTGTTTTCTGCTCTGCTGGCAGCACTGACCCTCCTGATCGATGGTGCCACTAATTTAGTGTAATTTTCTTGTCCAAGATGTATCTTCTCCTTTCATCCTCCCCCTTTGTTGCTCCCTCTGAGATTGATGCCTAACGTCAAAATAAATCCAGGCAGCACCGTGAGCCTCATAGAAAGCGTGCTGGCTGCTGTGCCCGCGTGGTTTCCTTCCCTCTGCTTCGAGGCCATGTAATGCATGAGGGTGATTTTGTGCTTTCTTTGATGTGATTAGGCTGCTTCAGACACTGGATTCAGTTTCTAAGTCTTGGGAGCTGGATGTGGCAGGGTCAGGGGATCTGAAAGGCTTTTAGTTACCCACTTGTCGTAAGCCACCTGCATGTTAAGACAGCCAAATTACCAGCAGCAAAGTGAAAAATGACAAGAGCATTCATTAAATGCCATGCCTGGGCTAGAATCTGAGAGCACTGAAGTGGTTTTTATCTCATCTAAGGGGTAAGCGGCAGCTCGGCAGTTCCTGCTGCATTTCCTGCTTGGTGGGGGCCGGGGGCTGCATTGATTCAGGGATAAAAAGGACTTTCAGAGCCCTGGAAGGATGTGGTCCAAAAGAAGCCAAAAGCAAGGGCTTTGGTTCAAGGCTGTCGGCTTTGCCTTGCTGCATTGGGTGATGAGTGCAGCATCACTGTTACCTGCCCCTCTCCCGCACGGGGTGGCTGCTGCACTTCTTCAAGAGCTGCGAATCCAACAACTGCTGCACTATGAAATCCTTTATTTCTTTGGTTTTATTCTGTTTTCCAGGCAGTTGGCACAGGAGGGCAGGAAGAAGGGAGCAGCAGCTGAATGGTATCACTGTGACTGTCTCAGGTACGGTGGTGACACCACAGAATGGTGCTGGAGGAGGTATCCCTACTATAGGGCATAAAGGTTTCAACACAGACCCTGCTCCCAATAGCAGATGCAGTGTAAGGGAAGGTGAAGGAAGATGGATAGGGTCTTCTCTGAGATGAAACAGCTTCAAAGGCTCCCAACCCAAACTGATGTGCAGGTAGTGCCCACCCCTAACGCTAAGGTAAGTGCAGCCTCTGAAAGATGGAAGCTTTTGGCATCAACAGGAAAGCTCCTGCTCCCCCTGAGGACTTCTTCCTCTGTCAGGGATGGAGGTGCTTGATACCTGCTGGAGTGACAATGGTACCAAATTACACAAGTATTTCGTTGGGTATAAACGTGGTCATGGACAAGGCTACAAGGGCTCTCAAAATAAATAAGGCTGCAACAAGAGGACCAGATGTCCTCTCTCGAGTCAATATGGCCCTTCCTCCTGTCAATAAGGCCTGAGAAATAGGTAAAGAGCTGCAAAAGCAACAGCCAGAGGAGCCTCAGGTTCTAAATCAGCCCAAACAAGAGCATGCAGTGAAGTGGTGAGACTAACCACACATGCCAATGTCCTTAACTAATGATTGCCACAGGAGGGTAAAATGAGGGGGGGATTTCTTCCCCAAACAATCACTGCAGCCCCAGAGACCACTCCTCACATTCACAGTGCCTGTGCCACAGCCTTATCTGCCCAAATAGGCCATATTTAAGCATGCCAAATACACTTATCTACCCATATATGCCATAAGGAACGGGAAATGGGCAGGCATTTCATAGAATGGCACCAAGTCTGGTTGGAGGGCAAGGAGTAGAGGTGTACCCCAGGGGTCCACAGTGGGTCCAGTCCTGTTTAACCCCTTTGTTAATGCCGATGGCACACAACAGTGAGGAATGGCTGAGGAACCAGAGGGGTGAGTGGTCACCCAGGGGACCGTGGCAGGAACTTAAGGGGTTCAGTGACATGTTTGTGGTGCTGTATTTGGGGGGAACAATCTCACACCCAGCATCTGATGGGGGCACTCAGCTGGGAATCAGCTTGGCAGGAAAGGACCTGGAGGGTGCAAAGATAGAGCCAGGCTCTTTGAAGGGGTGCCCAATGACAGGACCAGAGGCCATGGGCACAGACTGGAACACCACAGGTTGCCTTTGGATGCTGTTTCAGGATGAGGATGACCAAACACTGGCACAGGTTACCCAGGGAGGTTGTATGTCCAACACTGGGGATACAGAGAAGCCATCTACCCATGATCCTGGGCAGCTGGCTGCAGGCTGGAGCAGGGCGGTTGGACTGGGTGACTTCCAGGGCTGGGACATGGAGCTGCCCTGTGGGAGAAGCTTCCAGGTTATAGAATCATGGAATAGTTCGGGTTGGAAAGGGCCTTAAGATCATCCAGTTCCAACCCTCACACTAGACCATGGCACCCAAGGCTCTGTCTCCCATCACTGTCCAGCATCGATGCTGGGCCTCTCATGAGGTGCGGCGCGGCTGGGGGTACCCAGGGGTGCTCAGAAGATGGGTGCTGAGGCTCTGCGCTCCCTCCCTACCGGACCCCCCGGGGCGCTTGCCTCCAGCCCCCCCTCAGCCGGCGGAGGGGGGCTCCGCTTCCCCCCGCGGGGCTGATCCCCCCCGGCCACGCACGCAGCCCCCGGCACTCGTTGTGTGCGCCGCGGGACGCCGGTACCGGCGGGGAGGGGGGGACCGGGGCCAGGCCGCAGAGAGGCGCAGATCCCCCTCCCCCGGCGCGGCGGGAGGAGGCGGTGCCGGGATGCGGTGCGGGGCCGGGCGGCGGGCGGGCGCGGCGGCGAGGGGCAGAGCCCGGCGGGCGGCGGGGCGGCCCCGCTCCCCGTGAAGAGGCGGCGCGGCAGGGCAGCGGCCGCCGCCATGCAGCCGTCGCACCGGGCCCCGGCGCTGCTGCTGCTGCTGCTTCTGGCCGCCGGTGAGTGTGGGCTGCGGGGGTTGGGGCGGGCCGGGAGTCGGCAGCGGGTGTCGGTCCCTTCCCTTAGCACCGGGGTACCCGCGGGGGCCAGGTCTCCCCCTCTCGTCCCCATGCCCGGGCAGCCGCCTCCAGTCATGTGTCGGGTCCCCATCGCATTCCCCCCACCCCGCCGGTGATTTCGGGGTACCGGGACCTGTGCGGGGTCCCCATCTCTCACCCCGGAGCTTTCCGTGGGTACCAGGCGCTGACCCTACGGGCATCGGACCCTTAGGAGGGACCGGTGCCAGCGCCGGGACCCCCGGGTGGTGACAGCCGAGCCCCGGGCTCCCGGTGCGGGTGGGCTTCACCCTGCGGGGCTCCCGCTTCGGGGATGGGGCACAGAGCGCTGGTCCCTGCGGGGGGGGGACCGGCATCACCCTGGCCAGGGCTGCCCCGAACCCGCCTTCCCTTGCACTGATGCCTCCGTCTGGCGTCGTGGTGATTTTGCGAACTACCGCGAAACTGGCACAAAGGAATGGGGGGAACCGCAAATTGCTCCGCGTTTCCCCAAGAGCCTCCTCGTGTACTGGGAGGCGAGGTGGGGTGCCAGGGAAAGGCGAGGGAGTGCGGGGATAATTGTGCTTGGAATGGTTGTGAAGGCTCTGCTTCTATTTATAAATAGTCTGGGGAAATTGCCCAACAAAGGCATCCCCCCAAAGACCCGTGAGGCTGAGGCTGCTCTTTTCCTCCCTATCCCTTTTGTCCAGGATTGCGCTTAGTGTGGAACAGGAGTTGAGACCGGGGACATTTAAAGAGTGGGGGAGTCTTTGTCTTGAGTCATCCTGGCAGCGAGGGATGGGCTGCTTTCCCAACCAGCCGCGGGCTTCCAGCACGACCGAGCTGTGCTACGGTGACATCCAGCCCCCGGCACATCCCTTGTTACCCCCATCTCCCCAAAACCTTCACGGGGGAATGTGTCATCCTCGGAGCTGCTCTGTCCGTGAGCTGTGTGCACGGTGCCTCGAGCTGTCGGCTGGGGCTCCCGAAAGAGAAGGGATAAAGCCTTTTAGGATTGTGAACAATAGTGAGCTTAAAGAGCAAAATGGATCAGAAAACCTGTTGGGGTTTGTGCCAATGCTCCGTGGCACAGAAGCCAGAAGCTTTTCCAAAGCTGAGCAGGGAGCCAGTTTTGTGGCATCCTTCAGGCAGGTTGTCCACATTAGGGAAAACCTCGGGCACGGCTGGCAAAGGTCCTTTAGCCACATCTCAGCAGGAGACCCTCATCCCCCCCTTCAGCAGGAGCTTCTCTTCAGAGGAGAGCAAGGTGCATGGGGGAGCTGCTGTATCGCTACCCACAAGGGTTGGCTCTATCCCCATCACTTGAAAGCTGCATTTGCTCTGGGGAAGAAGGAGATGGACCTCGTGGTGGCTTTAAAAGGACCACAGCTGACAGTGCTGTGCTGATGGGAGGGCGTCTTTCCTGTTCTGCTGAGGCTGCTGGAAACTTTCTAGTACTGCTGCCCAGCTGGTGGTGATGTGGAGGATTTGGGTCCTTGGCTTCCCCTGTGGCACAGGGAGCTGTAGGGATGGAGGTGAGGGACAGCTCAGTTCCTATTGAATGGGGATGCTGGGGCTTGTGGCATCTCTGGGGGCTGGACTCAGTTGGCCATGCATCCCTGGACACCTGGATCCCTGCCTAGGCAGGAGGTCAGAAGTGGAGATGCAGCCTGCTGGGAATGTATACATCAAGCCCTGTTGTGTTAATAGCTCTGCTCAGCAGTTTAGGATCTGGTCCAGCCTGGAACAATTCAGTGTGCTCCAATCCCGAAGGATGGGAATAGTTAAAACCTGAGAGCAAACTGTAAGGACTGAGTGCAATTCTTGGGTGCTTCCCAGGGTCGGGAGTGGGATGGGCTGATGTGGGATCAGTGCCCATCAGGCTGCTGGGTAGCACAGGTCTGGCAGAGCATCCCTCCAGGCTCTGGGGTATCTGAGCCTCTTTGCTTTTGCACATAGGAAAATGATGTGGTTGAAAAGAGAGGGAGAAGGGAGGGATTTGGTCTCTTCCCTCTTGCTGTCTCCCCAGGTGCTTGTCTGCATGTGGGCTATTGAAGGCTTTTTTTCTCCTTCTGCCTGCTTAGATCCTTGTTAGCGTTGTGTGAATGAGCCTGTGATGAGGGAGTATAAATCAGGATGGATGAAAATTCCCTGTAGTCAGTTTTTCCTTGGCCTCTTCAGTGCCATAAGGAAATGTTCATTTAATTATAGGCATCAGGGGTAGAAATAACTACATTAAGCCCTCAAGGGGAAGCTGCCGGCGATGAGCTGCACATCAGAGCACACAAAAGTTTCTTCCCCTGCCTCAGCGTGGGAAGCAGCTCCGGCATTTTGTGGATACCTGGATGAGCAGCAGCGGAGCATCAGCCCTGCTGCAGGGATGGGGGATGCGGGGAAGGGGCATCATTGCTTGCAGTGGGTGAACCCGCTTCCCATCCATGCTGGCTGCTGAGACACGTAATCCCAGCAGCACGGAGAGGCTGTTTGTCATCCACAGAGGCAGAGCAAGCACATGTGCTGCTTTCTTCAGAGGACCAGGGATGCTGGCAGGGAAAATGTGCTGTGCTGGGCCTTGGGTCCACCCCTGGTTACCAGGGTTTGGATGTCCAGGATTGTTTTGGGGATAACGTTCTACTGTTGGGAGCCAGCTTTGCATCCTTCTCTCTGTGTGACCCTGCAACCACCCTCAGCTCTCCCTGTCCTGCCTGGTGTGTTGTGAAGGTCGGCAGGACCCATATGTGTACCCTGGGACTACCAGACCTTTGCATGAGCTTTTTGCCTAGGGTGCATTGAGATGGTTTGGAGGCGGGGGGTGAGACTGCTGCATGGTGTGCCAGCGTGTGACAGGGTGGTCATCACTACTGCTGCAGGGGCTGGAGCAGAGTGTAACCATTTTGTGCTCAGTGAGTTTTAAGGACCTTTTGGGATGTAAACGGCTTCTGTTCTATTTTGATGGGTGACTGTGTCTTGATGGAAGTCCCTCCTGCATCTGCAGTGGTGCTTGCTCTGCCTGGGCAGGGGGGCTCAGAAGGTGAAGCAGCCACCAACCTTTATGTGGTGTGCTGGAAGTCAGGCTGGGCTCTGTGGGGTCTGTGGTCCAGGTTGGGACAGAGTGAGAAGAGGAAGCACAGGCTTGGCACGGGGATGCCATGGAATGCTTTGGGCTTGCAAGAGGGCAGAGGAACCAGTGGGCTGTGGTTTCTCTCCTGGACCAGTGGCTTTCAGCCTGTGGTCTGTTAACCCCAGGGGCTCTTTGGAGGCTTCTGAGCGGTGACTGAGGAAGGCAGATTCACTGTGCTGTGTGCAGCTGTCTCCCCAGAGGCTGCTGCATCTTCCCCTGCCTGAGCTGAAACTGCCACTGAGAGCGAGAGGAGCGGAGCAGGCGCTGCAGCAGCACAGGAGGGAGGTGTGAAGGCTGCGAGATGATGTGGGGAAGGAGCGAAGGCAAAGAGTCTGGAGCCTGAAACCCTGCAGGGCTGTGGCTCCCAGAAGGGACAAGGACAGCTTGGCTGAGATGCTGTGACCTGCTTGTGTGGAGTCATCTGTGGAGATGGGTGGTGGAGCTCAGAGCAGTCCTGGTGATACTGATCCTGGAGGTCAGACTCCTGGTGCCCATGTGCTGACAAAGGGCACGTCTGCATCTATCTGCTTTTGCAGTGCCATGCCTTTGCCCATGGATGTACCTGGGTCTGCAGGCTATAGATGTTCTCTGCTGAAATGCCAAGGGAGCAAATGGTGTTGGTGCTGTGCAAGGTAGTGCCCATTCAGTGCATGCAGATCCTGTGCTAGCTGTAAAGATCTGTAAGAGCTTAAAGATGCTGGCACAGCTACTGTGTACTCCAAATCTCACTCTAAAGAGTTGCCCTATTGCAAAGGCTTATCCAGTTGTGCCTTGTCCCTCTTGGTGCAGGTTGCTAAGTGTATGTGCTCCAAGTGCTTTCCCCATTGCTTAGAGGTACACTCAGCACGGGCTGTGTGGGAGCCGGATGTGGTTCCTAGGTGAAGCATCCCAGCACAGGTATGGTCTGCAACTCTGAATTAGCACCAGAAAGGCTTGATCTGATACATAGACATCCATGTGCTTCCCTGTACAAGCTATTGAGGTCTGGGCTGTAAGATTCCAGGTGAGCCTGGGGAAATCAGCTTGGAAGTCCTTGAACTGCCTTCGGTTGGGATGCTTTTTGTTATTTAAATTGCTGTTTTGTTATGTTCTGGGATTGCTGTATTCCATGAACTGTTCTGCCCTGGGGCCTCTCCCCTCTCTGCCCCTGGGCCCTGCTCCCTGGTTCCTCCAGGGATAGAATATCCCTGGCAGATGCTTCCCTCATCTGGTCATTGTGTTTCTGTCCTAAGTGATTATCAGTAAATGACCCATTCCTGACCCAGCTCTCCCAGGAAATAACATTGTTGGGTAACTGGGTTTGGGATGGTCTGGAAAGGGAGGTCAGTGGCAGCAGGGCCAGATGGACGTTGTTGTGGCTGCTGAGGTGACAGCACCGAGCTGCTCTGTGCCCCCTCCCTGGTACCCAGAGTGTGACTGCACCTGAGTGCTGTCCTACAGGCTCTGCTAGTGAGAGATGGGTGACTCAGAGCGTGTGCTCCAGGTGAGTGCTCTTCCCTTTGCAGGCACCGTGGTGTAGCCACAGCACAAGGGAAGGAGAGGGAAAACCCTCCTTCAGCTGGGCAGACTAAAGGGCTCACCGGCCCCTGTTAGGTCAAGCCGATGCGATGATGCCTTGAGGGGTGATTGTGACTTTCCTTGGAGAGAAAGCTGAGGTTTGCTTGTTGGTAATTAAAAAGCAAGTGAATTTTCAGGGCAGTTGGACACAGTGGCAGCCAGATCCCATCTCTTCTCCCCAGCTCCCTGCTCTCATTTCAGCTGGATACAGAAACGAATTATTTCCTCTTTCATTTCTAGTCCTCTTCAGTCCTGGGCCAGCTGGGAGCTTTCCACCAGCTGTCCCAGCCCATGGAGAGGTTGTGCAAAGGGATAACGTGGTTCTCGGTTAGTGGAGAATATACTTAGGGTTCTTTTAGCATTGTTTAGAAGTGTAGAGCTGCTCTTGTTTGCAGCACTTGGGGCGCGCTGGCAGATGTGCTTCCCTTAGATTCTACTGCATCCTTTTCATGCTGCTGAGCAAAACTCCCCCATCTGCCTCATCTGGGGTCGCTGCACTGAACTGCGCTGAGCTGGACAGGGTGAGCATCTCCGCTTCACCTTGGAGCTGTTTCCTGAGGGGCCCATGGGATCAGCACTACCAAACCCACTTCATCTGCGCGCCCCTGGCTGGCTCTTGTCCAGTGGCCTTGGGAAGGTAACACCGAGCTGTTATTCCCTGTGGAAACCACCTCGTTCTGCTCCTTCCAGCAGGGAAGCATCTTCTGCAAGGTCAGCGTTGGCTCCACGCGTTGTCTTTGTGGGTGCGCGCAGCTGGAGGGCTCACAGCCAGCGCCGGAGCTGGTTTGGATGCTCCTTCTCTGCCTTTGTTCCCTCCACCTGCCTCTCCCACTTTCCCTTCTTTCTCCCCCTGCTGTGTGTGTGCTCCGGGAAGGGTTTTCCTCCCGTGCTCAGCCCCAGGGCTGGCTCCCTCTTTAGCATGCAGAGCCTCCTCTCCTCCAGGTTACGCAGAGGTGCCACAAAAATAGAAATGAGAGACAAACGCCCCATTGAAGCAGCTGGCAAGCCCTGGCTCCGTTCCCTGCTCCCTCCCATCTACACTTGCAGGGCTTTATTCTGGTGCTGCTTTATTCCTATGGCTCGATCTGCCTTTTGGAATACAAAACTGGGAAACTGATGGCTGGTAGAAGGGGACTAATCCCTGTTCCTCACCCTAGGAGGGTAAGGGCCACCCACCCATGTCTTGGGCATTACATTTCTCCTCTCAGCTGTGCTCCCTGCCTCCCGCTCAGCTCAGCTCCTGCTTTCATTCTTTCTTTGCCCATTGACAGCTGTGTTGAGCTCCTTTATGAGATGCTTGGAAGAGAGGGGGACGGTGGCAAACCTTGGGTCTGCTGTTTAGCACCTCAAGTCTTTGAGTTCTTGCTGCTGGTGCAAAAAGTGGTGTCAGGATGCTGTCCGGAGAGATTCTGATTTGTATACTGGTGCTGCTAGCCCTATGGCATTCAGGCTGGTGCTGCTGGCACAGAGGGTTCCCCCAGGCCATTCTCAGCATCCTATGCCTGTGGGTCAGGTCCCAAGGCATTGAAGCATTGTGTTACTCCAGATCCACCCTAGGAGAAACCTGGCTTGCTTGGTCTGTGTCTATTAATGACTCATTCTTAGCGTTGAGGTGGTGTAGCTTTATCTTAGGCTGAGGAGAGCAGAGCATCCCAGTAAACAAGATAATGCAGCTTAGGGGGTTTAACTGGGTAAACACTTGAGAGTTAAAGGAGGGTAAACAGAGGATCTGAGCTTCCCGCGTGGATGGGATGAGCTCTGGATGCCCAGGTTCACACGCCACAAGAGGTCTGCTGTGGCAGTGTAGGCACCATCACGTTGGAGCTGATGGGGACTGCCCTGTCCATGCTGTGCTTGTGCACAAGAGACTCTCATTTTGGGCTGTGGTCTTCTCCGTGTGTGCAGCTCACAGGGAGCTGTTCCATCCCCAGCGGTGCTTTGGTTGGCTCCGTGATGCTGCAGAACCTTCCTTCCCTTCCGATACTGTACCTCTGTTGCCATTCCCTGTCTGTGGCTGCGCTGGCCTTGGATCAATAGAACAAAATAAATGAGCTGGAGACGTGCTGAAGCCTGGCCCAGGAGGGTATGGGAAAGAGTAACCAATATTGGATTGTGCTCAGTTGAGAGAAGAGTGGAGAAAGGAGGAGAGGGTCAGAGCAGGCAGAAGGCTCGAGAAAGGCATTTCCAGCTGCCAGCATTCCCAGGACAGCTTTGGGAATCAAGCTTTTTGGGCTACAAGCCAGTGTTGTTGATGAGCACACTGGGGCCAGCCCCTCTGCCGCTGCCCCATAGCTCATCTTGGCACTTGCCTGGATCTGGATTGAGCCTTCTGGGATGTGGAGCTATGGGATGCAGTGGTGGGGAGGAACCCCAGGAGGTCGCCTGGCCCTGTGCCCTTGCCTGGAGGCAGTTCAGCTCTGCTTAAATCACTTCAGGCCACGTGGCTCCAGATCTGCATGCAGTGTCCAGGTGATGTCTCAGCAGTGCTTTGGCAAATCTGTTTCTAATACTTGGGGACTGTGCAAGCAGTTCCACACCTGCATTCCAGTGATGCCGCAGTGATGTTCCTAATGCGGGAATTTCTCCTCTTAAGGCGTTTCTAATGGATGGTTTTGGGATGTTTGGTGCTGCTTCTCGAGGTGGTGCCTTCTGTACTATTTCTTTTCAGACTATTTGTGTTACTGCCGTCCTTGGGATCACCATTAGCTGCTCCTATGGTCCTTCTGTGCAGGCAGGAGTCTCCTCCCTTTGTGTCCTTGGCTGATTGCATTGTGATGTTCTTAGCTGTTGTTCCAAGGACACTTAGGGAAATATTGAAGACCAGCAGCTTCAAGGAGAGACCTTGAGGAATTCCATTAATGGCCTCCCTTCAGCACAAGCCTCTCCTGTTTTCATATAGCCAATGCCTTACTGATTGTTGTCTTGGTTTTCCTGCTCGCTGGTGCCTTTGCTCGCCTCTCCTGTAGTTGTGTACGAGGCACTGTACCTTGGACTGGGGAACAGCTGGATTAGATCTGCTGCGTTTCTCTTGTCTAGCAAATCAGTTCTCAAAGACAAATACCAAATTAGCCTTCATTTCAGCTTATTCAATTAGTTCAGTTCAGTGACTAGCTCATTAAGAGAAGGATGAGCTGAGGAAGCAGGAAAACTTGTCCTTTCCTTCTGATCTATGAATAAAAATCAGCTGAGAGAGGATGAGATCTTGGAGCTTTAATGTGCTGAAGAACAGAGGGCTGGGAAGCAATTGGTTCAGTTCACCCAAATGAGATACTTTGCTTGCTTAACAGAACTGTTTTAAATGGAAAGCGTGTTTTGGTAATCTCATTTTTTTCCCTTCTGTCTCCCTATTTGTCATGGTATTTATGGGTTGAAGAAAGCCAAGTTCCAGGTGCTGTTCTCTTGCTTTTTGATTGAAGTTCAATATGCATGTGAATGTACCTTGACACAAATCACAGTTAAAGTCTCATCTAGGACTCTGGAGGTGTCAGTCAAATGTTCTAATAGATCAAATGGAGATAACAAGGATGGAATTGGTGCAGGAGGAGTGTGAAATGCAGCCTGCCTCCCTGCTCAGTGTTCAGTCGCTGACTGCTGTTGGCATCTGACTCCTTACCTGTAACAGCCCTTCCTTATGACAGCAAAAACTGGGAATGCAAAATGCAGTTGAACTCAATGACTTTAATAGATTTCCAGCCTGCTGGTTTGAAACATGCTTGATATTGGTGATGTGAGTAATTCTGTTTTACATCAGTCTCCCTGCACATAATACAGCTGCGGGTCCGGAGCACCAGGGTGAAATCGTGCCTGGGGGAAGTCAAGTAGGAAGCTGCCATTGACTTCACAGTGCCAGGATTTCCTGGTTTAAGGAGCAGACATCCCACATTCTCTCCAGGAAGGTGGTGATCAACCCCATGGTGCTTCCAAAGAGGCAGAAAGCCTTAGAGAAGGTGAACCTTCTTTGTACCATTGAAGAGAGGTGCCCAGGCTGGATGGGCTCTGCACCAGCTCCTCCTGGATGTGAACACTCTTCATGGTTGTGGATGTTTCCCAAAATACCCCAGTTTTCCCCATCAGCTCAGAGCGCAGCCCATCGGCAGGCAGGGTAGGCTGGGCACAGCAGCTTGGCTTGGCAGGAGCAGCAGGGAAGCTCAGTGAGCATCAGTCCTATTTCTGATATAGGTTTACTCATTATACAGGGACCTTGCACCTCTGCCTTGCCTCCTCGGAGGAGACAACCGCCGATGGCCTCACGTCAACGTCCCTGCTGGAGTTTGCCGTGATGCCCCACCTGGAAGCCATGAATTCCCAGGAACAAGCCAGCCCGGAGCCTGTGGAGCCTGATCTTACCCCTGTCTCTCTGCACGCTGCCCCGGGATCGGGCTTTGCCAGCGAGGAGAATGAGGAGTCCAAGATCCTACAGCCCCCGCAGTACTTCTGGGAAGATGGTGGGGAGCTCAATGACTCCAGCCTGGATTTAGGACCCACAACAGGTAGGTCATTTTGAACCCATTCCTCCTCCCTGTGCTGTGGGGTTCAAGGAGGTGGAAGGATGCAGGGATCCGTGCTCCTGCTTTGACACAACTCTCGCTAAGAGGGCCTGAGATTAAACGTCAGCTCTATTTTCTCACCTCAGTGCCTGATGTGTCCCCAGTGAACCCTGAGCAAGCACAGGCTTTAGAAACCGAGTTACAGCTGAGCCTTTATTCCTGAGCTCCTATGGGTTGGGAGAAGCATTGCCTCCACCTAGCTTCTCATTGCCTCATGCCCTTCTTTCCCTCCTTCCCCCTTTTATGTTCTCTTCTCCCTCCCTTCTTTCTGTTGCTGTCAGTTAAGCGCAGCCTAAAGGTCTCAAGACCAAGTCCATCTTGGGGTTTGAGTCAGAGCTGGCTTCCCTTGGTTAAACTCTGCTTTCCTCACTCCATGACTTCAGGGGTGATTTGACCTTAGAGAAGACAGCAGGTTTGTCCCTTGGGCGGCTGTCCTATTGCCTCCTGCTTTCTTCCTGAGGGGACTCATGGCCATCATGAGCTGTGTTAGCGTCTGCACTTGCTTGCCAGTGTGGGGTGTTTTGTGAGACCATTGAGCCCCCTAAGCCCCTCATTGCTGTCGGGGGAGGGATGTGAGGAAGGAGGAGGAGGAGCATTGCAGGGTTTCCAGTAGCTTAGGAGATTATTTCACAGTGCTCCTACTCTTAAATGTCATGTGGGGCATGTATTAAGTGTTACCCTGGGGCCAGGCTTCAGCCTCATCCCTCCTCCCTTACCTGGCATCGCTGCCTCCCTGCAGCAGGTCCGACTGAGGTCTGCAGTCACAAAGCACGAGCCTTGCTTGATCTTTGCTCCTGTTTCTGTGACCTTAACAAAGTCCTCACTGAGGGCTGTGCCTCACTGCCAGCTGGGACACAGGACACGCTGTGCAGGGCAGGGGCCATCCCAAAGCCCTGCTGCTGAACTCCTCTTGCTGCCCTGTGGCTCATGTGGCCCTGGGGCACTTACGGTCCTGGCCATGGGGAGCTGTGCTGGTGCTGGGGTGGATGCTGCAATGGACCTACCAGTGCATCCTTGGGCTGTGCTGTGGTTTAGCCTCTCTGGGGCACTGGCAGCATGCTCAGCAGCGCTGTTATTTGTGTGCCAATGGGCACCTGCGTGTGCTCAGGCCTGGACGTGACTTGGAGGCCAGCGTGTGCTTGTGCATTGAGAGGAGCCCGAACCAGCCTCGCCTCTTGCACGTGCCTCCTCCCATCTGCATGCACAACACGCTCCCCTCTGCTTCCGTCCTCGCCTGCAGTGCTTTCCTCCATGAGCAGATGTGCTCTTTCAGCTGTCCTCTGCACATAGCCTAAGCAGTGCCCAGCTCACCACTGCTGGGCTGCCCAGCACTGCCTTTACCCCTGGCCGGAGCTCGTGTCTCGCTGGTGTTTCAGAGCCGTGGTTAATAGAACAGTTTGAATTATTCAAGAGCTGGGAGCACATTTCTCCTTAAAATTTAATTAGAACCCTGCTGTGTGTCATTTTACAATGAAGGATATTGCAATAGCATCCCTCAACTGGACAGCCCTCTCCTGTACGAGAGGTGCGCACGATGGGCTGTGTGTGCGGCAGATCCCGTGCGATGCCTGGTGGAGCTGGGTGATGACATCTGTTGGGTTATTTGCAGTGTAGAAACCCATGAACTGGTTTCAAGCAGCTGCTGTTTAAGGAAGAAAAGCTCATGGTGTAAGTTTTCCTGTCGTGGAATTTCTCTGGACAATGGTGGAGTCTGGCAGAGGTGGTAGCTCTGTCCCAGGCACAGATTTGAGCCCCTGTATCAAGTAAGGCACAAAGCAGGATTGTGATAGTATTGGAGAGAGGAAATTCCCTGCTGTGCAAGGAGACCTGTGCTGGCTTCTTTCTGTGTTTGGTGCCTGGAATTGGTGATGTTAGGCCAGATCTCCTGAGATTTCATAGAATCATGGAATGGTTTGGGTCGAAGGGACCTTAAAGCTCCTCCAGCTCCAACCCCTGCCATGGGCAGGGACCCCTTCCACTGGAGCAGCTGCTCCAAGCCCCTGTGTCCAACCTGGCCTTGAACACTGCCAGGGATGGGGCAGCCACAGGTTCTCTGGGCACCCTGTGCCAGCGCCTCAGCACCCTCACAGGGAAGAGATTCTGCCTCAGAGCTCAGCTCAGTTTCCCCTCTTTCTATGAGGCACCTTTCCTTTATTTTACTGCTGTAACGTCCTGCAGTCCGTGAGGGGACCCCTCTGCCTTTGTGTGACTCGGGGGCTGCAGGAGGTAACAGCTAATAGCAATCTGCAGCTGCTGCTCTGGGGCTTTAAGTGCACTCAAATATCCTTTCAGAATACTTTGGGAACTGGTGTGGCATCGGGGGTCAGCTGTTAGAGACAGCAAACCCCAGTGGCAGAGCACAGCTCAGCCTGGGGCTCGGGGCCCTCTGAATAACCTGCTTCTGCTGGTTTATGCTATGGAGCAGTCATTCTGGATTGACACCAGCCTGGGAAGGAGCCTGAGATTGATCTCACTCTGTCTGAGCGTGCACACAAGTGTGTGTGTGCTCACCCGTGCACAGCTGCTACCCTGTGGGGCTGCATATGGGAAAGATGGATTAGCTCTGGTGGGAATGGGGATGCATATCCTTATGGAAAGAAGCAGCATGTGATTCATACTGCAGCCAAGAGGCAAGTCAGCGGAGCTGTGAAGCTGCTGCTTCTGCATCCCACTGCCTTCAGGAGCTTCCCAGGGTGTTGTTTGGGTTTGGCTGCTTTGATTCCACTGTGGTATCAAACTGGCCTGAGCCACAAATTAACCCTTAAGACAGAGAGGACCTGCAGGGACTCGCATCTCCCTTCTTGTCCTCCTTTCCCTTCTTCCCACCTGCCCCATCTTGTTTTGCCTGGAGGTTTCTAACCCCCATGCTCCCTTCTGTCACACTGGATTTCCTGAGCAACAGATGCAACATCTCTTCTAGATTTAGGGCTAGAAGGTGGGTGCCATGGGGGCTGCAGGGCCCTGAGTTTTAGTGGAACAGTTACATGGTGGCATATCCACTCTGGGGAGCTCCATGGTTTGCCCCTCTCTGTGTTCTCCTGTGGCTCAGAACACACTGCCCCATGTGTTCCCTTTCCTCTAGGTTGGGGCATCCTAATCACTAACTGCTAGGAAGGGAGGGCTCCCGAAAGCTGATGTAAGTCTTGTGAATGGAGGCACTCAGTGCTTCTCCTCCCTTGCCCAAAAACTGGATCTCCAAGGATCACAGGGCAGCATCACATGTTGCCATGTGCTGGGCTGGCACAGAGCTCAGTTTGTTACAGCCAGGGTCTGCTCCTCTAGCTCCAAGGCTCTGCCCTTGAAGACCAAGGCTTGTCTGTGCTGGAGCTATCAAATCCGGTATCACAGCCTGCTGATTCACTGGGATGGCATGTGGCGATTTTGGGGGGGGGGGGGGGAATTGTAATCTTTTAATCATTCATAGCAATTAGCAGAAGGGGTTCCCAGCAGAGCACAGGTGAGGGGTTGCAGGTCAGACAGGTTAGAGGATGGCATTCAAAGAACTTTTCTGACCAGCTAACAGGATAAAATCTCTTCCATCCCTAACTCTGCTACAGTGAGATTCCCTTCTTTCTCTGATGAATTACTTGCTTCTGGCCAGAGACATCCCAGCATCTCGCACCCTTACTGAAATCTGCTGCCTCCTTATCCAGACTGACAGCAAATCTGGTGTTCTTAATAGCATCTTCAGCCCGAGCACTAATGAAATGAAGCACCTGGTAAAGGCTGTCTGCATAAGGAGCTTAGTGCTGAGCAGCCGCCTGCCCCAGCTCTGCTCCTGGCTGCCTCTTGTTTGTGCCTTGGTTTAGTGACCGATCCTGGGACGAGCCACCTCGACCAAGATGATGGCAGAAGCTGAACTGTGACAAAGGGTTTCTCTGTGTTATTCTGGTGCAGCCAGCCCTGCCTGGCTCTCTTTGGGTGCCTGGTCTCTATCTGAAGCCAATTCCAAGCATGATAAGACCTAACCACTTTGCTACCATGGGTCTCTCTTTTAACTATGATCTCTCTTGTGTGCGGGCCTGTCTTGGAGTCATGGATAGTACCTTCTCCTAGTTCTGCAAGATGAGGGTATTAGCCCAGACCGGCTCAATTCCAGCACCAGTAATTGCATTTTGCCTCTTTGAAATCCCCCTGCAGAGTAAATCCAATGGAATACATCTCTTTGCAGTAAGCCTCCCTGCTCTATACTGCAAAACACTGAGCAGAGTCTGCCTTTGAGCTGGCTGTGTTACAGTGCACCTCACCCTTCCCCAGGTTAGCATGTGCTTCAGGAGGAATGGTGCTATTGAGCTGGGGGGGGAGCCCAGGAGTCTTCATGTCTTTATTACAATGCCTTGTAGTTATCAGTAATTCAATCACTGGATAACATGATCTTCCAGTTGAATCCAATCAAGACCTTATGGTCAGGTTGTGTGGTCATCCTTTTTCTGCGCTGTCCCAGTTGCCAATAGTGCAAATCGAGGGAACCTCGCAGGGCAGCAGCTGGGAGCAGCTTTCCTGAATGGAGGAGCAGCAGAACTGGACTGAATTAATGGCTGGCTGGGAATCTGCTCTGGTGCAGAGCCGAGGCTCGGCCCATCTGGTGTCCGGGAAGTTCTGTATTGATGCTGGGGGAAGCAGGACGTGGCCTGCTCTTGCAGAGGTTTGGAGCTTGTGTTCCCCTCTCCCAAGGCAAATCATCTCCCCAGACAAAGGGAATGCATTTGTGTGACCCAGCCCTGGGCTTGCTGGGAGATGCAAAGGGCAGGACTTGGAGGGCTGTGCAAGATGCTTCCTTTAACGAAGAGCCTGAGGGTCTTTGTAAGAGAGGTTGGAAGGGAAAAGCTGGGGAGGGGGATTGGGGGAGGCAAAGCCACTTGGATGCTGCAATATGAGCAATATTCACTGCGGGTAGAAAGCACTGAGGGGTGAGCTAAGGCTGTTGATGGCAGAGAGGTGAGGTGGAGGTGTGGAATTTCAGATGGGTGAACCAGCCTCCCAAGGGGATGGGGTGACTGAAGCTGCCCCCTGTGCTCATCTGGGCTGTCCCTGCTAGACTGGAGAGGCTGGGACAGTGCCACGGCTCCATGGGCAGTTCTGAGCTGTCCCCCTCTGAGCATCATGGCAGGGATGCTCTCTTGTGTGTGGCTGGAAGGGGTTTGTGGCATTTCAGAGATGCCCAGGGTGATGCAGGGTCTGGGCTAGGGAGGAGGATTGGGTTTGCTGTGCTTTTGCTTCTCTTCCCTAGTATTTCCCCTTTAGCTAGTAACTAACTCCTGCTACCACTACATAGCTTTCCGAATCCCATCCGCAATGCGTCTCTGGGTCCCAGCCTGATTCCTGACACTCAAAACCTCACCTTAAACACACCATATGTCAAAGCTGTCCTTTATTATTGTCTCTGAAAATGCCTGAGGACAGAAAGGAGTGGAGAGAATGAACACGTGGGTTATCCCTAGGGAGAGTGGGTTCACTGGGATGTGCAGGAGGTTGCGCTGCACTTGTCAGATGGGATTGTTCTTTCTCTGTGGCAGGCTACCTACTCTTAGAGGGTCACTGCCATTGAACCCCATCTGTGGCTGGACACATACAACGGGGCCAGCTCCCTGCCTTTCTGGGTTCATGGTTACTTGGGATGTGACATGAAGTCCTTTGGGTCTCGTTTTAGATTACAACTTTCCTGCTGCACCTCGGAAGGCCGGGCAGAAAGGGAACAGGACACGGGTGAAGGACAACTGGGCACCAGCCACTGTGCAGCCATCGGCAGAGCTTGTTGATCCCGACTCGCACACACCGTTCTCCAGCACACTGGAGGAGGAAGAGGGGCTGCTCCCCATAGAGCACCCCAGAGGAGGAGTGGAGAGCTTCCAGACCTCCGGGCCAGAGGTTACATCTGCTGAACCTGTGGGCCAAGAGGACTCCTTCTCCCTTCTCTTTTCCACAGCCTCTGCCAGGCCAGGAATTGTGACTGAGGCCGCCACAGGAGAGCAAGAGGAGGATTCTGTTTCTGCAGGCCTGGACCTGGGCAGTAGTATGGGACCAGGTCTTCTTCCCGTGTCCTCTGTGTTTTCACCTACTGTTGCTGCAGGGTCTCCCAGTGATTCAGAAGAGTCCTTTGAGGTGACAGCTGGGGACACGTGGGCTGTTGGAGGAGCAGATTCGGAGCTGACTGTGACTACCACAGGAGCAGAGCTTGCAGAGGCCACAGCAGAGGATGATGGGGAAGAGCTTTCATCCAGAGAGGAGATCTCGGAGTCCACGGTGGGGTGGGAGCTGCTGGAGCCCACGGTGTTAACTGAAACGGAGCAGACAGTGGAAACACTTGTGGGGACACCCTCTCCTGCAGGCAGCTCCCTGCACACCCAGACTTTACCTGGGAGTGAGCAGCACCACACTTCATCTGCATCGCCATGGGACAGGACTGACGAGGCTGTGCTGGATCCCATTTGGAATGACACCGAGCCAGCCACCGAGACTGCAGCAGCAGAGAGGAGCTTGGCACCACAGGCTGGGGACTCCCGCATGGCCGTGCTGCCCACGGAGATGCCCTGGGATTCAGCACAGGTAACACTGGGAGCACGGGGTGGGTGCGAGGTTTAGTGTGGATAGTTGGGAGCATCCCTTTCTGGGGTGTGTTTAACCCCTTAAACCACACCCACATGCCTATGTCTGGCTGGTTAATGTAGCTGCTGCTGTTAACCCTGCCAAAACAGGGGTTTGGGGTGAATTTTCCACAGTTCGGGGTATCCATCCTCCTGCTCCTTCCCATGCAAGCTGCTGCACAGAATCCTGCTTCTAATAAACACCTGCCCTCTGGGGCATGCATGGCAGCGAAAGCTCCTTGTTTCCTCTGCCTGCATTATTGGAAGTGTCAGGACAAAAATGGCCCTAAGGATTTCTGGAATGGGACTGAGAAGGAAGTGCTATTTTTGCTGGTGCTGCCTGCAGGGACCAGCTGCAGAGCAGGGTACAGCAATCTGTGAGGATGCTGGGCTGGGAGAGCCTGGGGCAGAGGAGGTGTGAGGTGAGCTGCAGTGCCCAGGTGAAGCAACCTGGTTGAGGATAGACATGCAGCAGGAGCTGGCTGTGGGAAAGTACCAGGGAATGCTTTTAATACTGCTCTCTGCCCCTCAGTACCCAGGAGCATGAGCAGGTCACTTAGTCCCTCTGTGCATCCTGTCCTGCCTGCAGAGCACTGCCCAGTTTAGGACTAGAGAGGGTTTTGTGTTCAGTGCTGATCCCATATGGAATCAGGCTGCAGGCTGGACAGCTTTCTACTGAGTGTGAGTGCTCCTGCAGCCCAGAGGTGGAAGGAAAGCTGGGCTGTGCTGGCACAGTAACCTTGTCCCTGCCCTGTGTGGTAGCACTGGAATGGTGATTCCTCCTCAGTACAGAGCTAGAGGACAGTTACACCCTTTGAGAAGTGCTTCTAGCGGGTACATCACAGCCCCTTGGCCCTTTCCCTTGTTTCAGCAGGAGAGCTGCATTCTCTGCCCAAACCCTGCTCTTTGTCTTGTCTCTCCAGGTGATCTGCAAAGACTGGAGCAACCTTGCGGGGAAGAACTACATCATCCTGAACATGTCGGATAACATCGACTGTGTAAGTCAACCCGAAGAGATTCGATGGCACAGGGGGAATAGGGCTTGGGGACATGGAGGCAGGCACAGCTCTTGCTGTCTGCTATCACTACAAAACATTCTAAATCACTATATCTCAGCTTCCCTGCAGAGGCTGTGGAGAGAAGGGGAGTAGGACAGAAATATTCCTGTTCTCCAGAAGGGAAAAGGGTGGGTGGAGAGTGATGATTTTGCTCAGTCTGGCACATGTCAGTCTCATACTGGAGTTTTGACTCCCTTGTGGCTGCTAGTCTCTGCCATCAGTACCTGGATTGTCATGAGGGCTTTTAACATTGCACCTCTTGCTGAGGGGACTGAAGTGCGATTCTTCTTCCCTCCCCTCCCTTTTCCTTCCCCTCCTCCCAAGATGTACTAGTGTCCTCTGATGGCTCAGAGCAATGGGGACTCCCCATTTGCAGTGTGAATGGTTTGGTGTCAAGTAGCTTTCACTAAATCTCCCTTAAGTGCCTCTTCTCCCTACCCTGTTATCTGTGTATTATCTGGGTCTGTTCATCAGCCACGCTCTGCTGATCCACTGCCCATCCATCCATCCATCCCCATAAAGCCAGGGTTAATTCATGAGCCCAGAGTCCCTTGTGGGTCCCTTTTAAAGGGGCTCATTCACCTCTGCTGGGCCTTTTATCAGGCACTCAAAAACCTGTTGTGAGGGGCTTGGGGTCAAGGTGCCCTTCATAATTCTAGGCAATGATTATGAGCCTAACAGCCTGAGACCAGAATGTTTCATTGGAGAACTATGGCCTCGTGTGTCTGTGCTCCTGCTTTCTGCAGCTCCTTTGCTGGGCAGTTCCTGTACATCCTGCAGGATGCTGACTGCTTTGAGGGGAGATGAAAAGTCAGTCTCTTCCTCACTTAAGCAAACCAGTTTGAAGAGTTCTAAGTATCTCTGCTACGGTTCTCAATTGCAACTCGGATTGAAAACCCATTTCCTCCATTGCTCTTTCTCCCACCTCCGTGGTTAATTAATGCAAGTTAATTTTGTCATGAATGGTACCTTCCTTCCCATGGTCCCTTGCCCTTGTGTTGGTTAAACCAGTGAAGGGGCAGAACTGGAAAGCAGATGTGCAGATGTCTCAGCCAAATGATGCCTTCGCTATTGAATCCTTGCTGAAAGAAGACAGTGCCAGGGACAGGCAGGGCTGAACTGGTTTTCTACTTGATTTCATGTTTCAAAACAGATTTCCCTGCCAAAGATTTGTGCTGTCCTCCCCTTTATTCAAAGGGACACGTGTTAACACATATTTAACATGAACATTGTTTTATTCCCTGTTTCCCATTACCATGTTCATGACGCTGGAACCAAGCTCTCGTCCTTTCCAATGGTGTCGATGCAGTTTGTTTTCTACCCATGGTAACTTGCTCAGTTTGGGCAACTCAACCCTCTGCTTGTCCCTTCTCTTCCCTGGTTTCTGTATCTGAGCCCTGTGGTGGTGAGATTTGCAGGGTTGCAAAGGGAGAACATACATTGCAGGTGCTATAGTTCGAATTAGTGTGAAAGGGGATTCCTCATGTTTCCTGTTCTAATGCCATGGATCATACAGGAATAGGGGAGGCACTATTCCTCTGAGCCATCAGAGGAACATTTCTCTGTTTCATGTTTCCTATGTTTTGATGATTATTGGGTGCATTACTGAGTCCCACTGAAAAGCAGAGGGACCAGGAGGATGCTTAGCCCCTTCTAGAGGGTTGCACCTTGAGATTTAACACTCTTCATAGTGCCAGGCTCTTGCCTCCTGCAGAGATGATGTCTGTATCACTGGGTTAAGCTGGCAGCCCATTTATCTTCCTAATGGGCTCTGGGCAAGGGAGTCACTTCAGTCTCTCTCTATGGGCACATCTCCCACTCCATATCCCTGGGCATTTTGCCCAAATGCAGGATCTAACCCAGCAGTGGTGCCTGGCTACACCCTGGGAGGTGACCTCCACATTGGCTCATGTGTATTCAGGCTCCTTTGAGCTCCTGTTTCTCGACCATGGACAATTTATCTGTGCTCTGCAACCTCTGTCTTGCCCATCACATCTCATTCTGTCCTCCTCCTCCTGCTCCTGGGCTGAGCTGCTCCTCCTCCTCTGCATCCCCCAGAGCAGAGCCAGGACCTGGCAGCCCCGTGCTGCATCCTCTTGCTTCCCGTGCCCACACCACAACCCGGTGAGCTGCGGGCACCGTGATTCAGGCCCCAGTCATTGGTGTCTCTTCCAATTAGGCCATTTTGGGCACAGGCCTGTGCCTGCCCTGAGCGCTTCGGATCGCCATGGCAACGGGAGCTCTCCATTTTATTAATCAGCTGCGTGGCCCTCACGTTCCCATGGCAACTGGAGACAGGAATAGAAACCCGGGAGCGGGAAAGGAGCAGCCGAAGGGTGACTGGAGCATGTTGTGGGGCTGAGTGGCACCCGCTGCATCCTTCTTACCATAACAGCACCTCAGCACTCCAGTGTGCCAGGGGACCTGGGTTTGGCATTGTGTGGGGTGTATGGAGACCACAGGAGCTGAGGAGAAGGGCTGACGCACCAGGACATGTGTGTGGGTCCAGCCTGGGATGAGCAGGGGAGCACTGGACCAGATTTAGCATTGCTTTTGGCCATGCAGTTGTGCCAGCCCTGTGGTGCTGCTTCTGCCCCATCCCCACCATGTGGTCACCAACGTGCTTTTCCTTGGGCAGGAGGAGTTTCGGCTGGAGAAGGGTCCCCAGCTGCTGGCCCTGGTGGAGGATGCCTTCTCCAGACAGGCGGATGGACTGCAGGACCGCTGGCTCATCTCTCTGAGCAAGCCCAACGAGAACGACAAGCACTTGCTGATGACACTGGCAGGAGAACAGGGTAAGTGCTGCAAGAAGGAGCCTGCAAGACCTCCATCCTGCTGGGGATTTCAGACTGATGGGTATATCTGAGCTACCCTGAGCTGAGCAGCGCTGATCTCTTCCTCTCCTTCTTCACAGGTGTCATCCCTACAAAAGATGTTCTTATGGCACTGGGAGATGTTAAGAGGAGCTTAGCAGAGGTAAGAGCCTGTCTGCCTGCCTCCATTTGTTAAGACTAGCTATACAATTAAAATAAGCAACTTGAAAGCTGGGAGCATATCTAAGCCTAACCAAGTGCAGGCAAACAGATGAGTCAGACACTTGGCAAACTCCCTTCTCCCCTCTGTGGTAGCTGCCAGGCCATCAAATGTCTGCTCCCATTAAGAGAGTAACTATGGGTTATTCCCTCCTTGCTTTTCTGGCTTGGCTGTGAAGCTGCTTTTCACACATTCGTTTTGTTGGGATACTTGGTCTTATCCCTTCTACGCTATTGCCAGTGGCAATGTGGGTGCTGCAGAGCCCCACATTGGGCCCTGCTCACCCTACGGCTGATTTACACGCACTGCCTGCTCTCAGGCTTTGCTGAAGAGGTGGGAGAGGTGCCTGCACTAGATGAGACATGTTCACACACCCTCTGCCTGCAGTGCCAGGGTCTGCATTTCACTCCCTTAGACAACAGTCTACACAAGGGCAGGCAGAGGAGCAGAGTTTAGGGGTGCCAGGCTACCCTGCCAGCTGCCTCTAGCCCTCACGTATTCCCTTCTAACCCTGGGCAGCTTGGAAGAAGATGGAGATGAGGTCAAATTAGCCCCATGATCTTTGACTTTGTCTCATAGGTCTTAGGGACATGTAGGCACCAAGGGGTTTATTCTGCTTGGATGTGTTACACTGTTGGAGTAATTCTGCTGGTTTGAGCCCCTTGCTGGCTGTCTGCTCACAGGCTTAGGTTTTCACCCAACCTATCAAACTGGTGCAGTTAGGCAAAGCAAACAAAGTGCTTGGTGTGCATTGCTTGGCTTGCACCAGAGAAGGTGCAAAAAGCCAACCCAGTCGTAACTGGGTAACCAAAGTATCAGCGGCTGGAAGAGTCCAGGAAGGATTCGTGTTGGTGCCAGGTGTGATTTGCCACTGTGCCCCTGTGCAGGCTTCCTTGTCTTGCACATAGGTGTGATCCTTGTGTAGGTGGTCAAGGTATGATTGTGCCTACTGTCATTTGCTGATGTGTCAGCTTTCATAGAAGATGGTGTTCTATCTAGTTATGTGCCTTCTAGTCACGTAAGCCAATGTACACCCTGACTCCCCAATGCTGGCTTTTAGTTCTACTCGCAGTGGTGGTCCTGTACTTGGACCCTGGAAAGTCTAAACAGGATCCCACAGGATTTACTGTATCCCTTCCTTCCTTCCTTCCAGATTGGCATCCAGAACTACTCAACCACCACCAGCTGCCAGTCGCACCCCAACCAGACACGCAGTGATTATGGGAAGCTCTTTGTGGTCCTGGTGATCATCGGCTCCATCTGTGCCATCATCATTGTATTGGGGCTCATATACAACTGCTGGCAGCGACGCCTGCCAAAGATGAAGAACATGGTGAGCACTGGATGGGCGGAGAAGGTGGCTGAACTCTTAGTTGGGATGGAGGGGATTGGGAAGTTGAAGGAGATGGATTTCCCTTGTCCACTTAGCTGGATACACTGCTGGAGCAGCAAGGGAGCCCATTCAAGTGTAAGAGATGCAAAGCTGTGCTCTTTACCACTGCGAGGGCTGGGCTAGGAGTAAATGTACCTTTTTGCACTGACCCTGCAGGTGACCCTCAGAGCCTGCTGTGGTTGTGCTCCTCAGCAGCATTAAGACCTGTCCCCCTTTGTCTCCATTTGTGTTCCTCACAGTCGCATGGCGAGGAGCTGCGCTTTGTGGAGAACGGCTGCCATGACAACCCCACCTTGGACGTGGCCAGCGACAGCCAGTCGGAAATGCAGGAGAAGAAGCCGAGTGTGAACGGTGGGAACACCATCAATGGGCCGGAGAGCTGGGATGTGCTCATCAACAAGCAGGCAAGCGAGGACGTGGATGTGTTTGAGGAAGACACGCATCTCTAGAACAGGAAGGGAGGGAACCACCCCCTCACATACACTTGTCTCTCTCCTATCTTGACTGATGGACCACAGGATCAGGTGGCTTCTCAGGAACTTCTTAAAGGCTTGGAAGAGGTCGAGTCTTTGGGGAAGTTTTCCCAATGGAAGTCCTGAGCCTGCATCTGAGGCTTGGAGCCAGGAGGATCCCTGAACAGAGGGAAGTGGGAGGGGTGGGTTTGTAGGTCTCTGTGTGTGTGTTCCTATCAGTAGCACCAATGCTTTCATCGCCTTTAAATGCACTTACTGTAGCTCTCTGGTAGTGGCTGAGAGTGGCTGGGCTTGAGAAGCAAGGTGGAGAGGCTGAATCTGCCAGCTGTGAGAGTAAATTCCCTTTGGGAGTGCAGCTGGAATTCTGGCAGCCAGATCCTGACCCTGAGACCATGCTCAGTCCCTGCAGGTGCAGTAAAACCTCTGCATTCTGGGTGGAGAGCCAAGACTCAGTGAGGTCCTGGATAGAGGTTGCCTTCCACAGGTGAAAAGAGGTTTTGTAGTGCCCTAGCACTCAGCTGCTGGTGAGGTGAGCTCTTGATACTGGGGAAAACATCCCTCTGTTATCTCATTTCCCCCCCACACCACAGACAGCCACATTCCCTGGTCCAGCTCCCCAGCTCCAGGCTGAGTGTGCAGAGTTTGAGCACTTTACCCTTGCTTTGACTGATTGCAGAGAATTCAGTGCCATGGAGCAGCATCTTAGCTGGAAATCCACTTTAGGTCAGAGAGTTGCTGGGAAAGGTCATTTAAATGCCTCTTTCGTGCAGTAGCCTGTGAAATGAGCAGCAAAGTATCCCTGTGTGTCTCAGTTTTAGAGTCCACCCCTATTTTCCAGGGTAGTTTGGTTTCCATGGGTCTTTTTGAGGTAAGTGCAGACTATTGGGGCTTTTTGAACAGGGAGAGAAGAAGTCAGACACAGATAATTTTCTAGTCCTTTTGTTTCCTCCTCAGCATCCTGCCCTGGGGGGGTGTTTATTGTCCCACCTGTGAAAATCAGGGTAGCATCTTTCCAACCACTGAATATAAGCAAGTGTAAAAGCCAGTTTGGATGAGATGAGATCTAAGAGGTCCCCAATGAACGTTGCTCAGGAATGCCTTGGGTAAGTTTGAGGCTCCAGCTCCTCCCTGAAGGTGTGTAATAAAAGGCACTTGAATGCATAATTGTGCTCTGAGCCCTGCCTAAACTCAGAACTGCTGTGGAGCCTGAGATCCCAGAACGTAGTTTCTCCTGTCATTGAGGGACTTGCTTTGGTCAGAGACAGCCTTATTCCTGTTAGGTGATGTGTGTGCTTGCTTACTGCAAGGTGCAGCTTTGCCTTTGGTCTTTAAAGGAGCCTTTGTACAGAAAGACCCCAGATGTGCAGCCTGATGCTGAGCCTGTAAATCTATCCCTGTATGTACAGATCTTTTTAGCATGTTCACCCCTGGTGTGGGTGCCTCAAGTCAAGGTACAGAGTCTGCTGGTTCATTTTGCATAGCGCTTTGCATGCAGACTGAATCACAGATCACCTCGATGGAGGACCACGTTGCTATCGGTCTTTTAGGGATTCATGAAAGGTGACAATAGCCTTTGGTTTCCTATCCAGATTCCGGTTTCCTATCCAGATTCCAGTTTCCTATCCAGATTCCAGTTTCTAGTGGTTTTATCCCACCTCCACACCTTTCCCTGTGTTACGTAGGAGATGGGATCATCAGCTCCTTTTGGATCTCGTTAGTTGCAGCGATGCTCAGAGGAGTTCCTTCTCCCCCCCATCAGCTGACAAAGGGGGACAGTCCATGGACATGGACATCCACCCAATGGCCCTTCTCTGACCACCCTGATGGCTCCTGATGAGCGGGATGGGTCTGTGCAGTGGAGCTGCCCAGGTTCCATGGCTGTGTTGATGGCACTTTGGGGCTCACAGGATTCAATGTGAGTTGTTATGGTACAAGGAGTTCATTAAAGCATGGAGTTAAGATTTGAGTTTGTATAGCACTTAGCATAAGGAGGCCCTTAGGCACTGTCACCATCTCAGTGTTTCTAAGTCAAATAGTCCTCATTAAAGATGTTTTTAATGCCCAGTGGCTATTAAAATAGTAACACCACTGATAGATGTGAATCAGTTCACCCACAAAACACTTCCTTGGTGCCCATCATCACCAAGAGCTGCTTTACTCCCCTGTTTTCTCTCCACTTTACTAATCAGAGAGACAACAAGGTGCCGATAAAGCAGTGCTGGTCTCAGCACCTCCTGATCTGGTGTAAAGTGCTCAAACTTCCAAGAAGCCAAGGGGGCTTTGTGGGCTTATTCATAAACTACCAGATTCTCCTCCTTTGCTCTCACAGCTTCTTATGGCCTCAAGTTTTGCAGAGCCTATGGAGCTCTCTTCTGTGTCCAGAGCATCCAGGTGAACTTACGAGTGTCCAAGGGTGGCTGTCATGAGGCTGCAAACAACTTTCTGCTGTCTCTGGCAGGGTGCACCCAGCTGTATGATCTCCGTTTAGCCCCTGACATCCCTGGTTAATAGCATTTCACTTTAGTCTGGTGATACTTTTCCTACCTTCTTTCTCTGTACCGTGTTTTTGCACTAGGCAGATCTTGTTAAGTCGATTGCACTGTTGTCCCTCTCCCCCAGCCCTGCAGAGATGGGTCATCCCTGACCTGCGGGCTGGGGAGCACTGTGGAGCCCGCTCCCTCTTTTGTTGTTCAGCGCTTGGGTTTCCAGCTCTGCGCAGGGGGGATTTAAAGAGAAACTTTGTCTTAGCGTTTGTAACGGGAAGCTTTTCTATCACCTTCATGTAGTTACACTCCTTTTTAACAAAACCTCTCAAAGCTGGACTCGGAGCGGTGTGCCCGGCAAAGCCAGGCCTGAAGAGCCGTGTTCCCGGTACTTGGACATCACCGTGGGTCCCATCGGCCAGCCGTTAGATCGCACTGACACCTGGTGGCTGCTGGGAGGTGGAGACGGAAAAGAAGACGGACAAAAAGGACTTTCTCCTTTTTCTTTGGGTATTTGGTTCCTGTGGCTTGCCCAGAAGTGTTGCCTGCTTTATTAAGGAGGGGCTTGCACCAGGCTCCTGTGTGAGGATGTCCCCTTATGCAGAGCAAGGAGATGGGATCATGTTGCCCACCTGTCTAGAACAGCGCCTGTAACGTGGAGTCCATCGTGTGCTAGGGCTTTGCATCCTGCAGAACACCGTAAGGATCCCTCCAGGCAAAGGATGCAGCGTGAAATGGGTACATTATCATATGGATTATAGCAATATGACCGTAGAGCATCGCAGCAGGACCCCACCACAGCCACTGCCAGCAGCAGCAGCTCCCCGCTCCAGCCCATCTCCGCAGCCATGCAGGAGCACTTTTCCTTCACAGAGGGTCTGGGACAGCTCAAACAGTCAGAGACAACATCCACATCATCTGTGCTCATCATGGGAGCCTCATGGGCTCATCCCAGCTGACAACCAGGCTCCCAGCCCTTCTTTTCACCACCCTCATTCCTGCTGGACCCAGACAGCTGCAGGCCCTGCCTGCTGCTCGGGATTGCTGCCGGGGAACACTCAAACACTCTCGTCCAGCCCTGGGAGCGACAGGGTTGTGGTTTTGTTTTCTTTGCAATAAAACACACCTCCTGGGTGCTGAACACTGCCCCAGCGCCGTGCTTTGCTTGGGAGCTCATGTCTGCCCTGTCTGTTAACACAGTTTTGGCCGAGGTCCCTCAGTTCCCCCTTGGGCTGTGGGAAGCTGTTCTCCCTGTGGGGTGACATCCTATCTCCATGGGGTGACATCCCAGCCCCTTGGGGTGACATCCTGGTGTGGATGCTGTCTGCCCTATCCCCATGGGGCCAGCCTAGGACCCCTCTTCCCTGCTAGGGTGGCTCATCACAACCCCCTCTTCCAGAGCAGAGCCTCTATGTGTGTGTGCATCCCTGAGCCACGTGTGTCCTGGAGTGTGTGTCCCCACCAGGTCCCTGCCATCCCACATGGATGCTGGACCCCATGCCATGTGTTCCAGAACCCCGTCCCACCCCCTTTCTGGACCATTCCCCCCTCAGATGTGTTGCACAGCATCTCCCATGCTCCTCCCAGAGCAGATCCCTCTTTCCCAGCGCCACACGTGTCCCAGCCTCCGGACCACAGTTGCTCCTCCAAGCCGCCTGGGGGCGCTGCGCGTCGCTCCGCTAGAGCGTCCCTGCCCCTCCGTCCTGTTTACCTCCGCCGTCGCTTCCGCCCCGTCGCCGCCGCCGCTTCCCGGTGCAGTCCCGGTCCCGCGGCTCCCTTCGCCCTCCGCGTCAATGCGGCGCCGCCGCCCCGCGGCCTGCCCCGGCCATGGACACCAGCGACCTGTTCACCAGCTGCAAGAAGGGGGACGTGAGCCGCGTGCGGTGAGCAGGGCCGGGACGGGCACAGGGACGGGGAAGGGGTGCCCTGGGTCCCGGTTCCCGGCCTCCTTCCGCTGCCTTTAACCGCTGGGCTCAGCGGGGGTCACCGGTTCCCGGCCCCGCCGTGCTGCGTTACGGCCTTTGGCCGTCCCGGGGCCGCGTCCGGCGCTCCCTGTCCGGTAACCGGCGGGGTCTGCGGTGCCGGCAGGTACCGGGGGCTGGGAGGGAGCGTGTATCCCATAAAGACGTGTCTCATCCTTCATCCCGGAGGAGCTGGGAGCGCACTGAGCCCTTGCGGTGCTCTGGGTGTGTGTTTGTGGCACTCGGGAGCGCTGTCCAAGCTGGGGGACAGAGCGACCGCCCGGGTCTGAGTGAGGAGCTGAGCTGCTTGGGACGAGGAATGGGGTCAGAGAGGGACATGGGGTCTGGGATGGGGAGGATGGAGGGAGGGAGGGGAGAGAGCGATGTGGTGGGTGAGTGAAAACCAAACAGCTTGAGAGGGGTTGTGGAAGCCAAGAGGGACTTTACCCGTGCTTAGGAGAGGTGGGTGCTGCAGCAGTGGGGGACAGGCTGGCTTCTAGAGGTGCCTGGGAGGGAGCATTGGCAGCATTTGGTACAGCCTAAATGTGCAGGACAAGGCAATGGCAGGAGTAAAGGGCAGTCTGGAGTGGTGTTACCTGTGGCAGGAGGAGCCCAGCACTGGCCTTGTAGGCTTGGCCACTGAGTTGTGAGCATCCTGGCTGGGGGTGTTGTTGGAGATTGAAGGTGCTGCTGAAGTGCTCAGGCTTCTTTTGTGATGGTCAGCAGGAGGTGGGTTTGATTCTGCTCTTTCTCAGCATCCACCGCTTCACATGGAAGGGAGCTGCAGAGCACTGCTCTTTGGGGTGAGGGTTTAACTGGAGCCGTAGCTGACAGCCCCTTGAGATCCCGCCATACCTTCAGGAGTTATTGTAAACCTCAGAGTTAGAGTCATAGAACCCTAGAATAGTTTGGGTTGAAAAGGACCTTAAGATTATCCAGTTCCAACCCCCCTGCCATGGGCAGGGACACCTCACACTAAACCATGGCACCCAAGGCTTCATCCAGCCTTGTCTTGAACACTGCCAGGGATGGAACATTCACAACCTCCCTGGACAACCCATTCCAGTGCCTCATCACCTTGACAGTAAAGAATTTCTTCCTTATATCCAGTCTAAACTTTCCCTGTTTAAGTTTGAACCCATTACCCCTTGTCCTATCAGTACAGTCCCTAATGAAGAGTCCATCCCCAGCATCCCTGCAGGCCCCCTTCAGATACTGGAAGGCTGCTATGAGGTCTCCATGCAGCCTTCTCCAGGCTGAACAGTCACAACTTTACAGCTTTTAAAGGAGATGTGACTGAATAACTTCGTGGTAACTCTGCTCTCCCTTTACTTCCAGATACCTCCTTGAACAGCGAGATGTGGAGATCAACGTCCGTGATAAATGGGACAGCACCCCTCTGTGAGTGTCCACTGCTGCAGCCTGGGCTAGGAGCAGGAGGGACCTACAGAGCTCCTGGGCTCTCTGCAGCAGCTTCCAGCAGCACTGTCACTGAACACCCTGGGTTCTGCTTCTGGGGACATGTGGTGACTTTCTGCTTCTTTGCTGTGTCCTTCTCTCCCCACCTGACTGACACTTGCTGCAGGAATGCTCAGAGTTGGGGGGGGAGGGCATGCTTTTGTGCCCACATTACCTGGATTAGGCAGCCTGGTTTTGGCTTGATCAGCCTTTTTCCCCCTCAAAGACCAGGGCATTCTAAGGGGTCTTTTCAGGCGAAGGCTTTGCTTGGTGGAGTGCAAAGTAACTGTGGGGTCACAGGCTGTCTAGCCAGGCTGTGAGCACACAGTAGGTAGTGAGGAATCCCCATGCTGGAGCTGGGGAGGGTAGAGTGAGCTTTTTGTCTCCCCGCATACCAACTCCAAAGATACCTGTGACGTGTTTAGAGTGTGGAATAACTTCCCAAAGTAAAGATAGAGTAACATTTGTCTGCTGCAGTGTGCATTACTGGATTGTCCTAGTTTGCAGGACAGCTTGAGGTCTTCGTGAAAGAGAAGAATGAAAGGCTGAGGTTGTGACAGAGAAAACAAAGCTTCTAGGACTTTGAGGGGTGGCTTTGCTGTACATCTCTGTCCTGGGTTCAGCAGTAGCAGTCATGTTTTCTCCTTCTTGGTAGCTGGTGCAGTGCTGTGTTTTGACTTTTGGCTGGGAATGGTGCTGATAGCACCTATGATTTTAGTTATTGCTCAAATGTTCACTCTGGCCAAGAACTTTCTGAGCCTCATGCTCTGCCAGGGAGGAGGGGAGGCCGGGAGGAAGCAGAAGCAGGACACCTGACCCAGGCTAGCCAAAGAGGTATTCCATACCACAGCACGTCATGCCCAGGATGTAACCGAGAGTTACCAGGAAGGGGGTTGGAGGAGGTGTCGGTTGGTGCTCGGTCAGGCAGGGTGGGGTGAGTTATTGGCCAGCGGGTGGTGAGGTGTTGTATTCTCTTCACTTGTTATTTCCTTTATCATTATTATTATTATTAGTGGTAGCAGCAGTGGTTTGTGTTATACCTTAGCTATTAAACTGTTCTTATCTCAACCCATGGGAGCTACATTCTTTGGATTCTCCTCCCCAACTCTCCGGGAGTTGGGGAGCAAGGGGGAGAGTGAGTGAACGAGCTGTGTGGCTGGGTTTAAACCATGACAGTCTCGTAGCTGTGATAGCTCTTCCCTTGCTGCCATAGCCTGCAGCGGTCACACTGACAACAGAAGGAGCAAGGAGTGGTTTTGGGAATTCAGTGGAATTGCTGAGTGCCCATGGAATGAGCTCTGATAAAACAAGGATGGATTTGGCTGCAGGTGGTGCAACAGAAGATGCTGAGCCCAGACTGGGACCTTGGGATCTCCTTGCAGGACAGCAGCCACAAGGAGTGCTGGGAAAAGATCCTGCTTAGTGTCCTTCTGGGGTCTGTGCTGTTACGTAGCAATTTGTCACTCCTGTGAGGAGTCATCTTCTATGAGGGATGCTCAGTTCTGAGCTCTGCATGCTGTGGTGTGCCCAGACACTGAATTTGGCCTCCTATTGTATAACTGATATTCTTTCTCTTGTTGTCAGGTATTACGCTTGCCTCTGTGGACATGAGGAGCTGGTGCGCTATCTTCTGGCCAATGGTGAGCAGAAGCACCCTGGTTATGGGTGCAGTATCTCTCTCCATGGGGATTATGTGTCCCTCTAGCTGTGCCTTGTGGGAGCTTCTGTTACAATGAACCATCTGATAAGTGATCTCAGGCTGCAGTGGGAGCCCTGGACACACATTCGTGGTCCCTTTTGCAGGCCATTTGCTGTTTGACTTTGCTACAGGGACACTTTCTGTGGTGAATGGAGGCAGTGTGACTTTCTGAAGTCACAGCTGATGTTTTGTGAGGGTGTGTTGCTGTTGGGAGTTTGCGGATGTAAGAACTGTGCTTCACCTGAGGAGCTGTCTATGTAAAACCTTCTTGTACCCTTCCTACAGCTTGCTTTGTAGACAGGACTTAATAGGGAAACACAAGGGCTTTTCAACTCATTTAGTGACCATCAGGAACTCTTGATTGAGCACTGCTGACACGTTCCTGTGATCATTTTGCAGGAGCGAAATGTGAAGCCAACACCTTTGATGGGGAGCGTTGCCTCTATGGAGCTTTGAGTGATGCCATCCGCCGCCTGCTGAAGGAGTACAAACAGATCACAGCAAAGTGCATGAAGAGGGACTACTACGATGTCTTCCTGCAGCGGTAAGCACATGGGGCAGCTCCATGTGCAACACATTCTGCCATCCTTCCTTAGCTCTAGAAGTAGCAATCTTGTTGTTTTCCCTTTTAAAGAGGAGAGGATGAGCATGCAAACATGAACAAGGCTTCATCTCTGTTGTGGTAATAGCCAGCATTTCGTGCTTGTAACATCCTGCCTTCTGAGGGTGGGTGACTTCAAGTCCTCTCCTATTTGTTGTGTGTTTAAAACGTGCAGGGAAGTTGCATCTTGCTTTGTAGTGGGGTAATTCTTTTTCAGAATGTGGGCTTCTGTAGGGCTTTTTTGTCATTTGCCTATTGAAAAGCAGAATTAACCTTTGGAGTTGTGTTTGGGGGCAAATAGCTCTGCTTTGGAATGTTCCCTGAGTTCTGGTGTTCACCTGAGGCAGGTTTCATTCTCCAGTCTCCCCCTTGCGCTGACAAAACTGGAGTCATTGGAGGAAGTGAGAGATTCCAGTTTATGTGAGGTACCCGGTCTCCCTGAGCAGAGGAAGACTGCAGTGCCAAGAAGTATTTGTTCATTCAGACCTCATTGCACCCTGACCCCCACACGCTTTACGCCATGTTCCTTTCTCATTCCCCTCTGTGTTCCTCACAGGCTGCTGGAGCAGGGTTACCAGAGCAACATCGTTTTCATTGTGCATGGCAAATCCTTCTGCGCCCACCGCTGCATCCTCAGTGCTCGCAGCGCCTACTTTGCAGAGATGTTTGAGACCAAATGGAAGGGGAAGAACATGATAGTGTTGAAACATCCACTGGTGAGCAAGGCCCTGCTTTTTCCCCTCTCTTCTCCCCAGCTCTTCTCTTCCTGTCTCAGCTGGGTGAGACAAGTGAGTGAGAAGGACCGTTTGAGGGTTCACTTCCACAGTGAATAGCTCCTGGAGCTCAGAATGGCCCTAAGTCAAGGAAAGGGGCTTGCGGAATGACTTTATGCCATAAAATAGCATCTTGCTCAGATAACAGAATGCTGTAGACTGTGACTTCCCCTTTGTTCCCTCTGTCATGGGCTCAACCGTGTCTTAATTAATGACAGGAGCAAGTAGCTGTGACCATCTGCCAGCTGTGTCAGGACTCCTCTGTGGGATGAGTTGGGTCTGTCTGATTCCTGGGGGACAGGTGGTCTGTGGTGAAGACACCACTTCCATAATTGGTGCTAATTGAGTCCCTTTTGTTGCCTTTGCAGCAAGAGCTCAATAGGCCATAAGTGCATTTCGTCCATTAATCACCAGTACTCTGGCATATGTTTCTATAGGTTCATTGTGGCTTTGCAAAACCACTTGTGACAAGCATACTTCCAGTTTCTCAGGATGTTGCTTAATGTCTCTCCTTTCTCTTTGCGCAAGAACACATCTTCCCTCTCAAATTTAGAAGAGGTGCTTGTGACCAGTGAAAAACTGGATTTTACAGGGGCCGTATTTCATCTGTATCTTTGGAGCATCTCCATTAGTCAGGTCCTGTCCCCCAGGGCACATGGATTAGTATCATCTGGTACATTTAAAGAGCTGTGCAAGCCAGGTGGAGTGGCAGCATTAGTCACACCAGGAGCAAGGAAATGCAGTGCAGTGCTTGAATTGCTATTTCAATGTTTCTGTTTGTATCAGGCAAGTTTCAAGCTTGTTACAAAATTTCTGGGAATTCTAAAGGTAACTTTTCCTTGTTTCATTTTAGATTAATCCAGCAGCCTTTGGCTCTCTGCTGCAGTATCTGTACACAGGTATGGGACTTGCTCTCTCGTGCATGCATGCATGGCTGGTAGGGAACTGTGGGTGCCTCTGCTGTAGCACTGTTTGGGTGGCCCAGGCTTGCAGGCAGCAGTGTTTGAGTGTCAGAGCCACCAACATCCTCTCTCTGCTGGCACAAGGGGAAGATGTGAGTAATCCCCAGCTCTTCTACGGTGTTTGTACCTTTTGCCAGTTGTTTTACTGCCAATAACTGCAGTCAATTAAAACAAAATCAGCTTAGGTTGTGGTTGGATGGGTGTGAGAATGTATTGACTTAAGGAAGGTAAATCTGTCATCTGGGATAGCACTCCCCTGAGGTGGTAAAAAGCCAGCTGCCCATGCAGGACGTTGAGTCTGGCAGACTGAGCAGTGTGCTGAGCACTTTGGCTGCTTTCTAATATTTCTTGTGAGCAGAAGCTGATCCTAAGCCTTCAATGAAAATGCCAGTGTTGCACTGCAGGCATGCTAAGTGCTGAACGCTGTCAGGCCAGGAGGTGGTGCCAGAAAATAACTTTCTCTTCAAGGTTCTCCTTCCCCAGTCCAGTGTTCTCAGAAATGTTCCCTGCCACGTTTTCAGTGATGGTGAAACATTCTGGGATGGCAGCTTGTGAGCATAAAGTCTGCTGTTACCCAAGGCAGGTAACAGCAGCCATGCGTGCTGCTGTTGTGCTGTTAGTCTTAATCTCCTGAGGGAATTAAATATCTTCTGTATAAAGCCTGCTCAGTCTTTGAATGAATGAAATGCAAGGCTATGAAATGAAATTGAAATGAAGGTTTGAAATGAAATTTCAAGGAGAAAGTTGGGGCTGTTCAGCCTGGAGAAGAGAAGGCTGCGTGGAGACCTCATAGCAGCCTTCCAGTATCTGAAGGGGGCCTGTAAAGATGCTGGGGAGGGACTCTTCATTAGGGACTGTAGTGATAGGACAAGGGGTAACGGGTTCAAACTTAAACAGGGGAAGTTTAGATTGGATATAAGGAAGAAATTCTTTACTGTCAGGGTGCTGAATCACTAGAATGGGTTGCCCAGGGAAGCTGTGAATGCTCCATCCCTGGCAGTGTTCAGGGCCAGGTTGGTCAGAGCCTTGGGTGCCATGGTTTAGTGTGAGGTGTCCCTGCCCATGGCAGGGGGGTTGGAACTGGATGATCTTAAGGTCCTTTCCAACCCTAACTATTCTATGAAATTCAAAGCCTCTTGAACGACCCTGGAAAGTAGGAATGTGAGTTAAACTGAGATTCATCAGAGTGGTGAGCTGTGGGGTACCAGATCTTAGCTTCTTGGGCTGAGCTGTAACTGGATGCTGAAAAGTGAGGCAATGTCTCCAAGTACTCAAGATCTGTGCCGTCAGGTCTTCAGTCCTTAGGTTTTGCTATCTTTATACTCAAGTGATGTGTTTAAAGAGCTGGTTTCTTCTTGGCAGGGCGTCTCGACATCGACGTGGAGTATGTCAATGACTGCAAGAGGTTAGCTAAGCAGTGCCGGCTGCAGGACCTCATAGATGATTTGGAGACCAAATGCAAAAAAGTCTATGAATTTGGTAAGCATTTTACTGTCTGTTTCCTCCCCTGTGCCCTTTTGGGGACCAAGAGCAAAGTGTGACAATGCCCTTGGGGCTTCCAGAGAATGATTCTGTTGTGGCATTCCCATGTTTACATGCTGGTTTTGAGTCCTGGCTCTCTGTAGGGCAGCTGTGGTGGTTTCTGACACATGCATGTTTATTGTTTATAGTGAATGTTTTCATTACAGCAGAGCAGCCATAGCAGCAGGGCTTGGCTGTGCTTGCCAGCCATTCAGTGGAGCACTGTGTGGTATATTGGAAAGTGCCTTTCAGCAGAGAGCTTGTTTAAATCCCTGGGGAGATGAAGTATGTACAGTTCCAAGTCCTGGTCTGCATTTATTTGACCCATAACCAAAGTAAAATGTTTGATAATTGGCTCAACATGGATGCAGAGAGAAATAGACCACTTTGAAATACAGGCTTATTTCTGAAAGCACGTGTGTGTTTATAGCACGTGTATGAGCCAAACCTTGTATGACACAATTCTCTATTTAAGGGCTTTTAGTTATCCGAAGAGCTTATGATCTAATCCTGACATCAGCTTATTGCATGAAGACCAGCAGTTGGAGTTTATCATCCATCTCCATAGTTCAAAACAGCTCCAGTAGGGCAAGGCAGTGTTAGTCAGTAGAAATAATCATCTGGTAACAAAACCTCCAGGCTGAAAACATCTGACTCTCATTTCATGCTGAGTTAACTCCTTTACTTCAGTCAAGTTAATTTAGGCTTGAGAAGAGAGCCCATACTGTAGCTTTTAAGTCAATATCATCTTCTTCCTTGATACAAGAGGTAAGGGTGTAGCTATTCCACTTTTTCCATCTGAACTGTAAGTTCTGATTATTCAGCCTCCTGAAGTTAAAAGTCATAGAATCATAGAATAGTTCAGGTTTTAAAGGACCTTAATATCATCCAGTTCAAACCACCCTGCCGTGGGCAGGGACAGCTCACACTAAACCATGGCACCCAAGGCTTCATCCAACCTGGTTTTGAACACTGCCAGGGATGGAGCATTCACAGCTTCTCTGGGCAACCCATTCCAGTGCCTCAGCACCCTTACAGTAAAGAATTTCTTCCTTATATCCAGTCTAAACCTCTGCTGTTTAAGTTTGAGCCCGTTACCCCTTGTCCTATCACTACAGTCCCTAATGAAGAGTCCCTCTCCAGTATCCCTGCAGGCCCCCTTCAGATACTGGAAGGCTGCTCTGAGGTCTCCATTGCAGCCTTCCCTTCTGCAGGCTGAACAGCCCCAACTTTCTCAGTCTGTCTTCATATGGGAGGTGCTCCAGTCCCCTGATCATCCTCGTGGCCTCCTCTGGACTTGTTCCAATAGTTCCATATCCTTTTTGTGTTGAGTGCACCAGAACTGCACACAATACTCCAAGTGAGGTCTCAGGAGAGCAGAGTAGAGGGGCAGGATCACCTCCTTCGACCTGCTGGTCACGCTCCTCTTGATGCAGCCCAGGATATGGTTGGCTTTCTGGGCTGCAAGCACACACTGCAGCCAGATCATGTTCGTTTTCTCATTGACCAACACTCCCAAGTCCTTCTCCACAGGACTACCATGAATTTCCTTTTTGCCCAACCTGTAGCTGTGCCTGGGATTGCTCTGACCCAGATGTAGGACCTTGCACTTGGCATGGTTAAACTTCATGAGGTTGGCACCAGCCCACCTCACAAGTGTGTCAATGTCCCTCTGGATGGCATTCCTTCCCTCCAGCGTATCAACAGAACCACACAGGTTGGTGTCATCGGCAAACTTGCTGAGAGCACACTCAATCCCACTGTCCATGTCATCGACAAAGATGTTAAACAAGACCGGTCCCAACACCAATCCCGACACCACTCGTTACTGGTCTCCAGCTGGACATTGTGTAGCGAGACCAGAAAAGGATGATTTTGTGTTTTACTTCCTCTTTATTAGGCTATTAAATTGTGTAGGCTGGTAGGGCAAGAGAGGAAGACATCCTAGGTCTGAAAAAAGCAATTGAAGTTGCTGTCACTGTGTGTTTTATTTCACCTCTTTGGTGGTAGTGATGCTTATTCAACATTGGCAGAGAGCATGGACTCAGGAGTCCAGGTTTGGGGGTCTTTGTGTTTTGGGGATCTGCAGGTAGAGAGGAGAGGACAGACTTGGGTGCACAGAACTCGGTACCTAACAAAGGATAAAGGGTGTATGTTCTGCAGTGAAGCTAAAGAGCAATGACACTGATGTTTTCCTGGAGAGTCTTTTCTCTAAACGGGAGGGAATGTTTGTGCAGGAATTCAGGCATCTCTGCTCTGTTTTTTGCTTCTTCCAGTCTCTTCCAAGCCAGGGACCTGTGTGAAAGTGCTGACGATTGAGCCCACAGGTAACTGCCGGCTGCAGGAAGATCTGGCTCTTCTAGCAGACTGCGCCCTGCCAGCCAAACTGCGGGTAGGGACCACTTCTACTGCTTCTGGTCTCTGTGGGGCTGTGATATGTGTTCACCCCATTCAGCTCTCCCCTTTGAGCTTAGTGCTTGCCTGTTTGCTGGTGCTCCAACTGCTGAAAGCCTTTTGTTGCTTGGAAATGCTGTAGCAGTGTTTAATGAGATGATCAGTGCCAGTCCTTTTCCTTGGGTTTTTTTCCCCCAGCAGGCATCTTGGTAAGCAAACCCTTTGCCATGTGGTTGGTGGGGATTTCCCCATTGACTGCAGTGGGACAGAGAGTTGCCCCCAGCTGTTTTTGCCTTTTCTACATTCAGCTTGATTATCAGAAATGTTTAATCAGCAGGCATTGGTACCTGAAGGAATGTATAGATGGCAGATGGCTTGCTGGGCTTGCTTGCTAGGAGCTGACAGCAGCAGTGGAGAGGTGCTTCCAAACCCTGACAGTATTGCCAACAGAAATGTGAGTCCCTCTGAAGCAACTTTTACTTACACTGGCAATAGATTTGCTTTTCATAGCTGCCTCTTGTTGACCCTTAGGAAGAGCCCCCAGAGCACAGGTTGATGATCACTGTGTTAAAATGCCATCAGTAGTATTAGTTGGCTCATATATGTGGATCTTTACTCCCAGTTGCAGGAGAACAGGACAAATACAGGTAGTCTTCCTTCTCCCTGCATCTGTTGTTTTCTGTATTATCAGCAGATTCTCTTTATCCTTATGGGTGTCCTTTGTTTCCTCTTTCTCATACCAACCACTGAGTTTAATAACATGAACTCATTTTAGGTGGCTGCTGTGCCCAGAGGTTGTATGACTGAATGATGTAGCAAAGTCTATGCCTTCTGCTTTCTGTCCCCTGCTGAATCGAGCTGCCTGGTGCAGTGTGTGTATGTGCATGGATAAGGTTTCCTACCTGTAATAAGCCAGCACGTTTTGTGCTTGGGAGATACATTTCCCTGAGTACTGAGCACTTAGAGAGGGAGTTTTAATCCATCAAGTTTCCATCTACCAATGCAGAAACCTTTCCTACATAATCTGCCTCCCCCCAGATAACTGCATTTATTTGTGGCTTTCAGTATGAATACCTCTGAGCTGTGGTTTTCTGGCTATGTTCATAGATGAAAATGAAGGCAGTTACAGCAGCATGGGGCTTGTTAGGGCTGTAAAGGTGAGGAGGACACAGGCACATAGCAATGTGTTATGCACTTCAGTGTTCATAGTGATGTGCTGTGCGCAAACGTGAGTGCTTTGCTTAAACCTGATAAACTCAGGATTCCAGTTTTTCTCTCTTTAGGTCTTTCTATTGTTATCAGCTTACAAAGAATAGATGAACAAAGCTCTTAATCCTATAGCCAATTATAACTCATCCTAATGCTTGTAAATTGTTCAGTTCTGTGTATCAGGCTCTTTGTTCTGGGGCAGAGGAATCGCACATGCTCACTCTAACAGGGGCTGATGCCGTACAAAGTATGGAACCTGACATGTCAGGGATAACTGAATAGGCATGTACAAACATCCCTGCTCTTGAGGGAACAAAACAGGCATTCAGCTTTGGATAAAAGCCAGCATTTCCAGAATTTGGCAAGAGCCGTTCTGTGCTGTTCCTGTCATGGAATGCCACGGTACATGAAATGGAATGTATACACCTTTCTGTTTCACTGTCAACAAGTAATCTGCATGTCTTTGATATTTGAGTGATGCAGAAAGCTCTATACATCCCAGTTTGATGGGATGAAAACAATCATTAACATTGGATATTCAATCATAGTGCATCATTAAAGTGAGAGCTCTCTGTTCTTTGAACTCTTAAACATGTTTAGCATCTTGGTATCTTCTTTCTCATTCCTGTTTATACTTCAAAGCCCTTTCTCTTCCAGTGTTTGTTTTTAACAGGGTGGTGCTTGTCTCTGCTTTGTTTTAAACCAGTAATGACCAGAGTTTTGCTGCTCACAACAGCTGCTGCTTTGGTTTGTTGCAATGCAATTTAGCAGTGACAGATTTAAGTCAAACACCACCAAAAGCCAGGCAACTGTCAGAACCCATCTGGCTTCCCACTGCCTGGCTGCTGTCTCATGTGTATGCCAGGTGACCTCTGAGTTAGCGACCCCAGGGCTTCCAGAACATGAGGCTCTTGGCACATCCTTCCCTTGTAGCTGGTTTTTCATTGCCATTTAGCTGAAATCTTATTTTCCAAACCAAGAGGAAATCAGACTTAAAAGGATCAGAGTTTGCCGTGAAATCCTCTTCTCTGCATCTCTATTGGCTTTGTTGGGGCTGCAAATAAATGTGGCCCATTTGTCACTTCTGGGGCAAAGCTAAATCCTGTCATGCACAGAAAGAACAGGCTGAAGCAGGTAGATGGGTTCCCTCCTCTCTTTGTGCTGTGCTTTGCTTTGCCCATTTGGCAGAGGCAGGTTAACTGAACCATTTCCAGCACTCTTCCATTCGTTAATATTATCCAATCCACTTGCATGTGGTCAGGGGCTGGTGATCTGCTCTCGCATCACTCAGCCCAGTGTGTTGTGTTGTAATTGATTTACAGCTTGCTTGCTGAGATCATCTGGCCAAGGTACAAATTGCTGCCGCTGATTAGGTTTGTGTGCTTTTGCCTCCAGCAACGTTTCCATTTAAGCACTAATAGTAAACTGGTAGCAGCACAGGCTTTGTCCTCCACGTGTGATGGCTGGAGCATCCTGTGGATGCCATAGATGTAGTCTTATGCTGTAGAGAATACTTCTGTAGGGTGAATGAGTTGTGGATGTGTTTGCACCTCACAGGCTTGACTGTGGTGTGCTTCCTGGGCAACATACTTGACTTTGGCAGCTGTGCTTTGGTATGCTGAGGAGGTTGTCTGAAAGGGGGGGAGAGGGCTGAGCCAGTTTTCTGTAGGGAGACCCTGAAAGGGAGATGAAATCCCTCAAGCATTATGGGAGGAGAGTAGAAGTAGTAGAGACTTTAAAGGGGAGTAAAAGGGAACATTCTGCAAAGCCACTTCATGCTGAATAGGGGAGACAAAGACATGAGCCTGCTTTTGTAGCAGGAATTGGAAATGACCTTGTAAACCTGAGCATCAGAGCAGGGACCAGGCAAGGCTGGAAGCAGGAAGTTGAGCCTGAAGGAGTTTGTCATTCAGGAGACAGGCAGGCGTGTTGGGAATGGTGCTTAGGTTGGAAAACTGATCTTCACGGTCAGCCATGGGGTTTTGGGATGTAACTGTCCTGGAAGAGAGACAGGGGTAATAAACAGCTCAGTTCAGGGGCACGTGTTTGGAAAACAGGAACCAGGGAAACTCTTGTTCCCAGAAATTGCCTTGCTTACATAACTGGGAATAGAAACTTTCACATTGAATTACCCTGTGCACAGGATAAGGTGGAAGTGCAAATCTTCGGAGGTGTCACTTTAAAACAGCATCAGGCCAACAGAGCTATTTTTTTGTTAGCATGTGGGACTGGGAGGAGGTGTGTTGGTGTTAAAATCATTTCTCCAGAGTATTAATACTGCAGCAACACTGTCTTTGGCTGCAAATCAGATCAGAAACTGAAAATGTGCTTTAGAAATGCTGGATTCTTCAAGCAAGGCAGTAATGGGAGTCAGACCGTCTGAAACTGGTCTATACACCTATGGAATCCATACGTTACACATCCACCTGTCCAGCTACACAGTAAAGGGCTAGTCCTAAGCTGTAGTATGCCTTTGATACCCACCACATGAAGTAACCATGTGGAGGCAACTTTTACCTGCCTTTTTAGGTGGCACAGGAATGCTTTCCGGGCAGGGGGGTATGGAGGGTCAGGGGGTTCCCATGGATAAGGGAGGCAGCTGTAACTTGTACCAGGAATATCTCCATCAGCAGTGCAAGGATTTCACACTGAAATCAGTGTTCAGAGCAGCTCTGTGCTGAGGGAACGGATGGATGGTTGCTTCTGGGAAGACCAAGAAGTGTAATGTGGTCCCTGAATGTGTATAAAGTGTTAACGTTAAAGGTCAGCTCTTCTTTTTTCTCTCCCTAGGTTGGTTTTGGGGAGCTGCCGTTCGACAGCACCGACAACTTCAACAGTTGTCCCGATGTGTGCTTCCGGGTGGCAGATTACAACTTCTTGTGCCATAAGGTATGCACTTGCACTGTCCTTTGTTCTCCTGCCTTTTCCTGGGAGCCCACTCTACCCATCTGCTGCTCATCCAGTGCTGGATACCCTCTGCAGAAGCAGGATTGCCTCACCTCCTGGAAAACCCAAAGTCTTATTGCAGCTGGGAACTGTATTTAGAGCATTGAACAGAAGAGCAAAGCCTGCCTTTCTTGCAGAGGCGAGGAGATAAGTTTATGGAGTCAGCTGCAGTGTTCACAGCTGCAAAATCTCCTGCTGCTGGCTTGAGAGTTCAGTGTCTGGAGAAGGGAATGTTTGATATGCAAGTAAATAGCAATAAGAATGGATTTTGAGATCTAAGCTCAACTCAGACTCCTGCCCTAATGCCACGCTCCTTGCTAATCCCTTCAGTTAACAAATTGGTTCTGAGGGTAGGCATGGATAGAAATAAGGTGTGGAAAAATGCTGGAGATTCAGCTTCAAAATACAGGGAGAATCAGAGTTACAGAGTCTGAACTCCCAGAATCTCTCTTTGCTGCTGTGGCAGCTGGTTGGCAGTGCTCTGGTTTGGTGTAGTGGAAATGATGGTGTTTTGGCCTTTCTTCCCTCTGCAGGCATTTTTCTGTGGTCGCAGTGATTATTTCAAAGCCCTTCTTGAAGATCACTTCAGTGAGAGTGAGGAGCTGCAGACACAGCCCAGCATCCCTGTGGTGACTCTGCACAGCATCTCAGAGGACATCTTCATCCGGGTCCTCTACTACATCTACAGTGATGATACAGAGGTGAGGCCAGTCATGGAGCCTCTCCTCCTGTGCTGGTTCATTCTGGAGCTGGTCACAGCAGTGTGTTCCTACAGCACTGAGGGGTGTGTGGGGTGTGTTCTTTCCTGAATCCATTGCCCTACTCTGCTCTCTCACTTCTGTCTCTGGGACTTGCTGTTAGCCAGGCAAGGATGCAGTTTATGTGCATCACATTCAGGAAGTAAATCCCTAGGCTTTCATCCCATAGAAAAGATTTGGAAATTAGGTTGCACGTTGCCTGTTGGCGTGATAAATGCAGGGCTTTGCAGGTAACCCCTTGGGCTCTGTGGAAGGATGAGGTGCTGCTGCCAGTAGATGGCAGATTCAACCCATTTGGGGATGTGGAAAGGTTGAGAGATTCTGCTTCTTTACTCCTGGCATCTTTACCCACTTTTCCATTTGTAGCTAGTCATTATTTTCACTGTTGTTTATTGCTGGGGTGGGCAAAGGTTCCACTGGGAGATCATTGCCTTGCTGTGCTCAGTATCACAAGCAGGAATGTCCCTAACCCACCTAGTTTTCAACTGAATGGAAGGTGCAGCAAATCTTAGCTTCCTGCTTTGGGTTTGTGGCTTTCAGCAGGTCCAGTTCCAAGATGCCAGAACATTTTCTGGCATAAGGACAGTGATAGAGGCACTGCACCTCCCAGTGTCACAGCTCCCAAGCAGTGTCTGTGCTCTGGGTTTGGTGCCACAGACCTACAAAGCACACAGCTGTGACCTTGTTTCTATTGGTCTGTTCACCTCCAGGTAGCAGCAGGGAATGTGTGGTCAGGAGAGGTGTATTTAGCAGGCAGCAAGGGCAGGATTGCCATGGGTATGCCAGGGAGCGGATGCTTCACTTCTCTGCGCTCTTCCCTCGGCCACAGGCTGAAAGGGCAGGCAGGGAGGGAAAGCAGCCTGTTGAGTTGTGAAGGTCCTCCTGACCTTCTGACTGCTCTGCAGCTTCACCCTGTTCCCTGGCACCTCTCCAGTCTGCCTGCTCTCCTCGTGATGGCTCATAGAAAGGGATGGCTGCTTGGAAAGCATCCTTCCTAACGGGTGCCTCAGCTGCCCTGGCTGGGCTTGGAGCAGAGGGACAGACAACGGAGTGTAAAAGTTGAAAGGATCTTGCTCATATGCTCCCTATGCAGACTGGTGCATAGCCTGGATTTCAAACTGAGCAGCCAGGATACGAGCTTCTGCAGAGAGTTCATCTGTTGTGAAAACTACCAGGAAAAATAGTCAGGGAAATAGGAATAGAGCTCAAGTTCCACACTTGTATGTGGAGTGTTCTCCCTGCTCTGGGTTTGTCCAGCACTCCCAGTTCCACATTCCTTTATCCAAGGGATTTTCGTGTCTCTCCTGTGTAACAGGGGCAGTGTTTGCAGTTGGAGGGAACAGTGTGTGCAGGGGACAGAAATGGTTCTAGGCAGAAAGAGAAGTTTCTGATCAGAATACTTGTGTGGGCTCAAGGGGAGCTTCTGGAGGAGTGCTTGCCAGGTTGATCAAGCAGCTGGGAGCTGCTGCCATCAATGCTGCTGACTCAAACCCCTTCAGCGCGTGAGGATCCAGGAACTTATGAAAGGACAAAGCAGCACTTGACTGATAAGGCCAAGAGCTGTGTCACACAACTGTGGCTCTACAGTGGTCATGGCATGCCTCCCTTGCATCGTGCATCCTTCTGCACAGCTGAGCATTTGCTGTGGGGAGACTCTCCAAACATCTGTGAGCAGCTGTAGGGGAAGAAGCAATCAGCCTTGTGCAGTTGTCAGTGAGCAACCACATGTGTAGCTCTGGGCAGCAGTGGGTTTGCTGCTGAGCAGTTATCAGAGAAGTGGATCACACTGCATGAGAGTTACCATTCCTTCAACCAGAGCAGCCTGGCTTGGTCTCTAAATACAAGGGATGGATGTCACCTTCTCCACAGCCAGGGTACCCTGCATCCTGCAGATTCCCTGTTAAAAGGGTTGTGGGTATCTGTGCTCTTTGCAACTTCCATTAGCAAGAAGAGAACTGTGCAGAGAGGCTCTAGTTCCAGGTTAGTGACGCAGATGGCTGACTAAAATAGGATTTGCCCAGCCAGGGGGAAGAGTGAAGCTGGAGGTGGTGTCTCCAATGTTCTCTACAGAATTTTTTTATCCTCAGATCAGTTGCAAGGAACAAAAGTACCCAAGAGGGAAATGGGAGGGTGGTTCTTTAGCTCAAGAGCCTGAAAATGTTAAAGGCTATTCCCAGCAGTGTAAGCTTGAGCATCTGGTGCATGAATTTAGTTCCATTCGAATGCCTGTTAAAGCTCCAGGAGTATTTGACATGCAGTCTGTTCCTTACCTCCTTGGACCTCGCCTGTAGTTTATTTGGGGTGCAGTTTTCTGTCCTTGGATGTATCCCTGTGCTGGGGAGGTTGTGCTGGCTGTTAGCAGAGCCAGCTTGAGGAAGTACAGCAGTACAGAATGGGAGGAGAAGTCCCAGTGGGGACAAGGTGCTCTGTTCTGTCAGGCTGCTCTGTTTGTCTCTTTGAAGGGCTCTCAGTACCTCTGGTAAAAGCTACTCCCTTCCACTGCTACACTGAGCATGCTTTAGCAGCCAGCTTTCAGGTGCACTTCAGTGTGTCAGCATCGCTTTGTGTTTCACTAGAGGGGTCAGCTGCACATGGCAAAGGGCTTGCTTCGTGCTGAGCAAGCTGCCTCGGCAGTGTTTTAAACTCCTCTGTGGTAACTGAGTGGAAGACCTAAACCTGAAAGACTGAGCTCCTGTCTCTCATAGTGCTGTTAACACTGGTCCAGTAATCATAGAATCATAGAATAGTTCGGGTTGGAAAGGACCTTAAGATCATCCAGTTCCAATCCCCTGCCATCGGAAGGGACACCTCACACTAAACCATGGCACCCAAGGCTTCATCCAGCCTGGTCTTGAGCATTGCCAGGGATGGAGCATTCACAACCTCCCTGGGCAACCCATTCCAGTGCCTCACCACCCTCACAGTAAAGAATTTCTTCCTTATATCCAATCTAAACCTCTGCTGTAATGGGCAAACCCCACTTAAGGGTATCTCTGCTAAAACACAAGAGCTCATCGGAGACAAGTGAAGTGTTCAGGACCCGGTGGTAAATCTCCTCTTTCCATTCCAGCTGTCCCCAGACAATGCCTATGATGTGCTGTGCGTGGCAGACATGTACCTGCTGCCCGGGCTCAAGCGCCTGTGTGGCAGGACTTTGGCTCAGATCCTGGATGAGGACAACGTTGTCAGCATCTGGAGGATTGCAAAGCTGTTCCAGCTCACCCGCCTGGAGGACCAGTGCACGGAGTACATGGCAAAGATCATCGAGAAGGTATCGCAAACACCCCCCACTGCACTTGGCACATGTGCCCCTAAATCTGACAGCACAGTTAACAGTTTCACATAGCTACAACAGATTTAGTGGTTGTACTTTGGTCTGTAATAAGTGCTTTAATGTGCTTCCTGAAAAAGAGCAGTGTTTCGGTACCAAAGCAGATGGTGAGTTAGGACAGAGGATGAGGAACGCGGCAGGACCTGATGTCCCTGCAGTAAGCTTGATGCTGATGACAAGCACATCCCTGTGGACAGTGCCTTTCACTGAGCCTTCAACCACTGTGCCCAGAGCAGCAACGGTATTGCCTGAATACACCAGCTACAGCCTGGGGGACCAGACAGGGTGTGCAGGGTTGCTGTGTGCAGGCAGTGGCTTTGGGGGTTTGCTGGGGTCAGTTCTTTGTGGTGTCACGCTATGGGAAGGAGAAGTCAATGGGTTCTCCACTCTCCTCCAGGAGGACAAGTTGAACAGTAAGGGTTTCCACATGTGAAATTTGGCTGTTGAACAGCCAGAAGGAATGAATCTAACACTGAAGCTTTCTTTATGCCCCTCCATATAAGTGTTACCCCAGGTGATTATAGCTTGAAGTTGTAGACTTACGGAGAAAGTTGCTGTACTAAGCCCAGCCCACATTAGCCCAGTGCACACCAGTCTAGCCCACTTTATCTCAGCGCAGCCAACTTCAGCCCAGTCCATTCCAGTTTAGCCCAGCCCACTTTAGCCCAATTCAGCCCAGTTTAGTACTGTCCAGACCAACTTAGCCCAGCCTAGCCCAGTTCAGCAGGGTTTAGATCAACTCAGACCAGTCCAGCAGAGCCTCGCCCAGTTCAGACCTGTACCCAGTTTAGCCCAGCCCAGGCTGGCTCAGTCCAATTCACACCTGTCCAGACCAGTTTAGCACAGTTCAGCAGGGTTTAGCCCCATTCAGGTCAGTCCAGCACACCTTAGCCCTGCTGAGCCCACTTTAGACCAGTTCAGCCTAGTTTAGCCCAACTCACATCTCTCCAGACCACTTTAGCACTGTTAAGCCCCATTTAGCCCAGCCCAGTTCAGCCCAATGCAGCCCTTTCCAGTCCAGTGTAGCAGTTTAGGCCAGCTCAGTCCAGCCCAGTTTATCCCAGTCCATCTTATTGCAGCCCAGTTTAACCCAGTTCAGCCCAGTTTACAGCCCAGCCGACTCCAGCTCAGCCCAGACAAGTAGAGCCCAATGAGGCCCAGTTTAGCACACTTCAGGCCAGTTTAGCTCAGCCCAGCCAAGACCTGATCAGCCAATTCAAGCCCAGTTTAGCCCATTTCAGCCCAGCCCAGCCAAATTTACTCCAGTTCAGCCCAGTGCAGCCCCATTGAGACAAGCTCAGATCTGTGCAACCCGGTGAGCCTCACTTCAGCCCAGTTCAGCCACTCCAGCCCAGTTCAGCAGTTTAGCCCAGTTCGGCCCACTTCAGTAGAGTTTAGACCATTTTGGCCCAATTTGGCCCAGTTCAGCACTGTTTAGCCTTGTCCAGCCCAATTTAGCCCAGTATAGCCCAGCTCAGCCTCATTTACCCCAGTTAAGCCTATTTTAGCCAAATTCAGACCAGTCCAGCCCACTTTAGCTCAGTCCAGTGCAAATAAGCCCAGCCAAGAGCAGTTTAGCCCAGTGCAGCACATGTTAGACTTGTGCAGCCAGGCTCAGACAGCTCCAGCCCAGTTCAGTCCAATGGAGGCAAGCCCAGCCCATTTTAGCCCATCCCTGCCCACTTTAGTCCAGTCCAGCCCAGTTTAATCCAGTCCAGCTCAGTTTAGCCCAGTGGAGCCCAGCCCAGTTTAGCTTAGTCCAGCCCAGCTCAGAACAGGCCAGGCTGTTTTACATCTGCCCAGCCCAGTTTAGCCCAGTGCACACCAGTGCAGCCCAGTTTCTCTCACTTCAGACACTTGACCCCACTTTAGCCCAGTCCAGCCCATTCCAGCTCACCCCAGCCCCTTTAACCCACATTAGCCCAGCGCAGCCAACTTTAGCCCAGTCCATTCCAGTTTAGCCCAGCTCAGTCCAGTTCACCCTAGTTCATCCCAGTTCAGACCTGTCCAGACCAGTTTAGCAGAGTTTAGTAGGGTTTAGCCCAATTCAGACCAGTCCAGAACATCCTAGCCCTGTTGAGCCCGGTTTAGCCCACTTCAGCCTAGTTTAGCCCTGTCCTGCCCAGTTTATCCCAACACAGCCCAGTTCAGCCCACTTAGCCCTTCCCAGCCCAATGCAGCACAGTTTAGGCCAGCTCAGTCCAGCCCAGTTTAGCCCAGTCCATTTTATCCCAGCCCAGTTTACAGCCCAGCCCAGCCCAGACACATTTAGCCCAGGTTTAGCATATTTCAATATAGACTAGAAACCATGGGCTGTTCTTATCCTGAGGCAGGGCTTTGTAAACGGCCCATACAGTTTACCTGGGAATGTCAGATCCACCTGCAGCTTGAAAGGTGTGCAATTCCTTTTGGCCTGTGAAAACAGCCAAGGAGCTGGCTCTGGGGCTGGTTTGTGTTCAGTGCATAGCAAGGGGATGACAGACACAGCTGCATCCACCCGGCTTCTGGCTTCTGCACAAGGGATTTGGTTTGAAAGCTGCTGAATACCCCAAGGTGGGGCTGTGCTTCTGTGTTCTCCTGACTTCCCTTGCCTGAGTGGGAGCCCTTGGACCACGCTTTGGCACTGTGCCTTCCAAATGGAGCTGCCCCAGCTGTTCAGGCAGCAGCAGCTGCCAGCACCTTGTGGAGATGCATTGATGATGGCTACAGAGAGAGATTTGGCAGCGTGTATAGCACAGAGCAGGGCTCAGCCCCGGCACAGTTCAGTGGTGTAGATGGAAGCTGCCTCTCACCCTTCTGCACACCACATGCTCCTGGGGAACTGGGTGCAAATTCATTCCTGGGTGCCCTGATTCTGTCAGGTTGGGTGCAGAACAGAGCAGCTGCCTGGCTGTGATCTGCTGGTGATGCTGGTGCTGAGAGCCATGGTGGGCATAGAGTCATCGGTGGCTCCTGGTTCTAAACTGGGCCCAAGCATCTGCTGTCTTGCCTGTGGGAGACATCCCAAAGTGTCTGGCAGCATCTCCTGGTTCCTGTTAGGGAACATGGTGTATATCCATGTTCCTCAGTACCAAAACTATGGATGCTTAGTTAGAGAGTTTTACAGTGCCCTGTTGGAGGTGCAGATTGCTCATGGTTGTGACCATTTATTCTTGGAGTATTATTACTTCCTTAAGTTTAATGGCAGGATGCATCTCCAAGCAGCATCCATAGGAGACATAGGAAGATTTGGGTCTCCATGTGCATTTAGCCTTCCTTTTAGTTCTGTGGGATCCCTCAACAGTGGCTGAGCCCATTACCCCAATCCCCTGCATCTCTTTACCCATCTTCTCTTGCCCAGCTGGTGGAGTCAGAGGAGTTTGTGGCTGCTGTGAAGGAGAACGCGGAGGCTGTGGAGGAGCGGCAGGAGACGGACTCCATCCCTCTGGTCGATGACATCCGCTTCCACATCACCAGCAACGTGCAGACCTACAGTGCCATTGAGGAAGCCAACCAGAAACTTGAAGCTCTGGAAAACCTCCTGGCCAGCATAGGGCTTGAGTGCTGATGTGTGCAAACCCTGCCTGTCGTTGCAGCCTGCGGAGGCCTCGCTGGGTTGGCTCAGAGGGCAGGAGCATCTCTCAGTGTCCCTCTTTCCCCTCTTTGTCCTCCTTCCCATCCACTTTCAGGCATGGTTTCTTTTTAATTTATTCTACCTGGACATGTGCATGTCTGCTTTGTGTTTGGTTTTAGTTTGGGTTTTTGTTTCCCCCTTCAGAAGTAGCTTCTGAAGCTCAGCCCACATCAGTAGCTGCTCCTGCTGAAGGGAGAGCACCCCTTTCCTTCCTAAAAGAGAAGGAAACACGTTCTTCTTGGGAACAGCACTTGTCCCTTTCCTTTTGTCCATGGTGGTAGAGCAAAACTGCTTCTGCTCAGGGTGGTGACATGGAGAGGGGCTGTGCATTTGCTGTGTGATTTGTGGACTGTACCTCCAAGTCCATCCCTGAGCTCAGTGTGGCTTTGACAGGACCACCAAAGAGCCCAGTGCACCTTGAACTGATAAAGACATTGCGGTAAACTCGAGGAGGGGAAGGGCTATTGAAAATGCTTTTATATGAAGTCCCATCTATTGTGGTGAAGGCAGGACTGGTTTTGTGCTCAGTGTCAGGCTCATGAAAGCCTGCTGCGGAAACCAACAGCTTAACCCAGCTGGTTCAGTTCCCCTGCTGCTCCTCCCTCCGTGGCTCAAGATGACACTGAACACAAGCAGGATGTTTAGTTTATCACATCCCCTCCACTCCTCCTGCCTAAATCCCTCATCTGACATATTGCCATTGGCTTTGCACAGCAGTGGTGGTGACAGCCCTGCACCAGCCACCAGAGGCCAGAACGTGGCCTTTGCCTTCTGCTTGCACTGAACGAGCTGCAGAAACAGGATTACCAAGGAATGTGCTAACGCTGCTCTCTGCAGATGCCTCAGCTGCTCAGGCAAATGGACATTGATAGCGGGCAAAGCAGGAGGAAGGCAGAGCAGGGGCAGCAGTGCTGGGAAGCATTTTCCATATGGCTGCTCCTGAGTGATTCCATTCCCGTGCGGAGCACGTGGGAGGAAAGGGCAGGGTGGCCTTTGCTCTGCCTCCCATAGCACAGCTCCATGTGTGCTGCAAGCAGGAGCCCCGTCTGCCTGCGTGCACTTAATGGTCACATCTGTGAGGCCCCTCACATTGTCCCATTACTCGGGGTCCCTTTCCCCCCCACCCCCAGTCCCTATTGGCAAAGCAGGGCTACCAAGGCACGCTCAGCAGATGGGCAGCATGCAGGCACGCTCTAAGGAAACCGAGCCAGGTCAAACCTCTGATCTGAATCCACTTTGTTCTCGCTGCAGATAACTTGATCCCAAGGTAAAAACCTTCTGAGTTTTCCTTCTGTGGCCGATGTCCTTCCTGTGTTCTCTTGCCTCTGCCCCTTTTATTCGCTGCTTCTCACTTGATGAATTAAGAAGATTGTAAAATTTACCAGAACAATGTTATATTTAAGGGGAAATGTGTAAGCATGTGTGCAGCAATAAAATAGTCTATTTCACTATATCTGGTCTGCTGTGGCCTCTCTGTTACCCACCGACAGCATCCACATGGCTTCATTTCCAGGTCTCGTTGGGCTCCTTTGGTGCGTTTTCCCACACCTGGGCTTCAGAGCTGGGATTCCAGCAGTGTGGCTCTGCTCTCCTCCTGGTGACCTGCTGTGCAGTGCTGCCAGAACATGGCTGTAATGCACCCATGTGTTTTTCCTGGCTCCTTTCCCCTAGGATTGCTCCATTCCATGCCAGGGAGGTGATATTGCTCTTGGAAGTGGCTCTGGGCAGCCCCTGACAGGTAAGTCCTTCTCTCTCATCCCCTGTGCCTCTGTCATTGCTGACTGCACACTGCATTCCAGAGTGCAGGTTTCTGACCCTCTGTCCTTCCCTCTGACTTGCTCGGTGCACTCACTGAGTCTTTGTTTCCTCCACAACCCTGGGTGCTCTCTGAGGGCACAGGCACTTGTTTTATCTCCTGCTTTCTTATGTCTGGGTGGCTGCAATAGTTTTGGTGGCAAACACTATTTTGGCCTCGCAGTGTGAATAGCATGCAGGGGACGAGGCTCAGGATTGTCCCCATGGCTCCATGCAGGAACGTGCCATTTTCAGATGCTATTTTTCAATGGGACCCGAATGACTGAGGCTGCTGAAGGGAGGGATGGGGACTGGAAAAGCTGAAGCTCTCATCAGGCTTTTGGGACTCAACAAACAGCCCTGACAATGAGCACTGCTGCACTGTGAGAGCCTGGAGTACACGGTGAGCATCCTCAAGAGCTCTGAGCTGTGCCTGCCATGGCCAAGGTGGAGATGGCACCTTCCCAACAGCAGCTCACAGCCCTGTGTGCTGACAGAGCAGGGTGACACTGACTTGTTCTGTCTTCCTGTGGGCAGCCTGGCAATGTGCATTGCAGGCAGGGATGCAGAGCCAGGCTGGGGCTGGGGATGGGACACACGGGCTTGGCTCCGTCCTCTGCTCACAGGGGCTTTGCTGGCAGAGCAGGGTTTTGTTTCACCTTCCAAGCTAAAGCAGATTGGACATAACAGATACGAGAGGCCATTTGTCAGTGCTGGGGCCTGTTTGGAATAGAGGTGCTTTAAAGTTGCTGCCTGCCGTGAGGAAGTGCTGAGGGAGAAGGGCAGAGGACTCCTTTTCTGGGGTTGCAGATGGTTTCTAGGGTTTTAGGTTGGAAATTGGGGGTGGGTTATTGGTGATAACCAAGGCAAGGGCTACAGAGAGGCTGGCTATTGATTAGGGGATAGCAGCTGCATTTGAGTGCAGCTACGAGCATGCAGACCCTTAAGGCCAAAGTACAGCTGCAAGCTTCAAGCTACGTTTGATCAGCATCTGTGAGGGTGGTGAAGCTGTTTCTGCCCCATCCCTGGCAGTGTTCAAGGCCAGGTTGGACACAGGGGCTTGGAGCAGCTGCTCCAGTGGAAGGGGTCCCTGCCTGTGGCAGGGGTTGGAGCTTGAGGAGCTTTAAGGTCCCTTCAACCCAAACCAGGCTAGGATTCTATGACCTGCTGGAGGGGGCAAGCTCCCACTTCTCCTATGTGGTCAGCTTTGTAAGCCTGCAAGTTCAGGGCAAGGTTTGAAGGCTGTTACAGGAGAGTGAAGAAAGCCTTGGCAGAGGATCGGTGCCATGTGGAGAGCTCTGGTCCCAAGGGTCTGGCTGCTCAGTTCCCAAAATAAGCTCTGAGAACTGCCTGTGAGAGCTTTCCTCTCCCTCCCGCTGCTGCCAGCAGAGCGAGCTTAAGGGGATGGAGCAGGCTTGGGAAGTGAGATCTGCTCCCTCCTGGCTGCAGCTCTGTGCCAGCGGGTCTCTGCTGCTATGGCAAAGCCCAAGGCTGTCACTTTGCCATGGTGGGCTGAGAAAGAGGGAGGTGAAGCAGTGCTGTGCTGTGGCCAGATGGGCTGCTCCACGGGCTCAGGGTAGGGCTATTAAAAGCAATCCAAAGTAACTTGGTGCAGCTTTCTCATGGAGGAAACTGAGCCGGGCTGTCTTGCACAGGGATACCACTAAAACCCCAGCAAGAAAAATGCTTCCCTCTGAATTGTTTGATCTCAGCCCTGTTTGCAGGCAGGGTCATCCCAGTGCTGTTCATGCAAGGCTGTAACAGGGATGAGCTGTGTGAGCCAGGGACCTGCTTGCGAGGGAAGGCAAGTAGACACGTTGGGTACCACTCCTGGAGATCTGCTTTAGGAGATGAAGGCTGCTCTTCCATATCAGGGCTAAGATGACATTATATCTCTCCCTTCTGCTCAGAAGGTTTTATTCTAACACATTCTTGGCACAGCACAGCAGAACCAGCAATATTTCTATGAATTCTATTAAGCTTGCTTCCATAATGGGAGGCAGCAATCTGCTCTCTAGCATCCTTCCGCCCCCCTCCTCCCGGGGACTAAACCTGAACTGTATCAAGGAGTTTTAAATCAAGTTTGCTGACACTTCGGTGTCTTTGCCTTTCCCAGAGGCTCTTTGAGAAGCTGAAAATGCTTCAGGTGCATTGTCCAGTGAGGGTTTTTTGCTGTGCTGCATCTCTGGTCCCAGTGCCCGTCGGGTGCAGCATCTTTAAAGCTCCCAAGGCACTGGCTCTGTCCACCCTGCTCCTGGGTGATGGCTGCTTCCCTCCCCGAGGCCAGGGGAGATGGTGTTGCTGTTTCCTGATGTCCAGTCCCATGTGCAATGAATCTACAGCCTCCCAGGCTTGAAATGACACAAGGGAAAGCCCTTCTGCTGTGCTGGCTGCTGTAATGAGGCCCATCCATCAGTCTTGCGTGCCATGTTCAGCATTCCCTGTGGATCCAGGACCCCCCAGTCACGCAAGTACCCCCGGGGTGTGTTTTGCTGCTGAGCAGCCATAGCATGGGATGTACAGGATGAGAAGAGGGGACTCAGTGTTAAGGCTCAGAATGAGCCTTAGAAGCTTAGCACAGCCGGGGCTTTTGATGCAGCAGGCACAAGGGCTGCCCTGTGCTGAGGCCAGGCTCTTGTTGCTGTTGCTGCAGCACGAGGCTGACCCTGCAGCCCCAGAGAACGGGGTTGTTTTCTCTGGGGGAACCAGCCCTGGGGAAAGGCAAAGGCAGGAAGTGCCAGGGGTCCCACAGGATGGCAGGATCAGGATGGAAGCACGTGTTAAAACCCTAACCCATGGCTGTGACAGCAGGGATGTCCCCTCCCTCCCAGGCTCCATCCCTGTCCCAGTGCCCTTAGAGATGTGAACAGCTTCACTAAAGTTTATCTTTATAAAATTTATATGGATATTTTTATATAGAATGTATATTTATATGATTTATATGTATATTTTTATATAAAATTTATATTTATAAAGTTTATATATATTTAAATAAAACCTAAAATCCTGGGTTTGGATGGACCAGGGGCTCCTACTGCAGCAAACCCTGCTCCCAGTCCTCTCTGTAGTCACAACAGGGGGCAAAAGGTAGGATTTAACCATCTGCTGCTCCTGGGCATGGTGCAGATGCTTCTGTTTGAACTGGGGACAGCTCAGGAGCAGCATCGTATTTAATGGGCTTATAAAAGCAGGAGAACCAGGTCTCAATGGAGGCTGAGCTCACCTCGTGCTGCAGCTCTGAATCCTGTTTAGGGGGGGAAGCACTTGGGCCATGGAATGGATTGTGTTGCCTTCTCTAGTTGTATTTAAGGTTGGCTGTGTAATTCTGTCTATAATCAGCTAGCACTGATTTGGTTTTAAAGTCAGCTATAACTTAAGAAAGCAAAGCAAGCCTCTGTTCAGAAAACATAACTTTATTATTAGTTGCAATATACATTGTATTCCTTTAAGAATCCTAAACTTGTATATGCTTTTTTTCCCATTGAAAATACATGTGTATGTATATATGTTTTTATATATGTATATATATATAAATGTAATTTATTGAACTGGAACACGATGGGACAAGAGAGACAAGCTCAGAAATCACTTGGCAAAGTAAATGCCATCTCCGTGGGTCTGTGCTGGATGTGCTAAGGGCAGTGGTATAAAAAGAGCAGGCCAGATAGAAAGAGTGATGGGTTTGGGCCGTGGGGAAGGGTCCCAGTGCTGCAGAGGTGATATGTACAGTAGTTAACATTGCTATTGCTCAGTCGTGGGTGCCACCTCTTCCCAAAGGCAGGCGGGTCCGCACAGCATCATTCGTAAGGCCGGCTGTGCTCCCTGCAGATGGTCCCTGCCCTTGGGAACAGGGAGCGCAGTTCCCTTGGCAGTTCCCTAATGCTCCGTGCTAATCTGGTCAGAGAAGAGGAATCCCTCCAGGCCATGGGGAAACCAAAGAGGGCCAATGCAAAATGGCTTCTATGCAGGGGAAGGGGTCAGCAACAGCAGGGAGAGCTGCCTCCGGGTGGGGCTGAGGGTGGAACCAGCCCCTGCCGTGCCTTGGGGCTGGTTTGGGCTCTTCTTTGCCGTTCTTTCAGCTTGCTTTGCTGGTTAACCTGGTTTCCAAAGAGCTTCCCCGGCCCCACGCCACAGCTGGGCTCAGCTGGGCAGAGGGAGAAGCCTTCCCCACATCAACCTGACCGGTTTCCTTCCGTGTCTGCTGTTTCCTGCCTGAGTGGACCCGTTTGAGCAAGGCACTGACGGCCGGCTCCCGTCTGCCTGAGCCCGGTCGGAGGGAGCAGACGGGTTCTGACCTTCCTGTCGCTGCCCTCCCCCTTACAAAGTGCTTGTGAGCTCGGAAGGGAGGTGGGAGCGCGGACACTGATTCACTCCTCCCGACTTCCCCTGGAAAAGTGCTTTCAGGAATCCCATCCTCATCCTGCTGCTACCCCCGCAGCACCTGGATCCCGCCGGCTTGGCTCCCTTTCCAGCTGAAGCAGCAGGGGAGCTTTATCAATCACCGCTGCAGCGCTCCTCTTCCTGCCACCGTTCCCCAGCAGCACCTGGCAAGGAGGGATCTTGCCCAGGGAAAAGAAGGTGCATCAAGCCAGGCTGCTGGAGGATGCGGAGCAGGGGACCTGCATCACCTCCTGCCCACAACCAGTGTCACCAGTGGCTGGGGAGAGCAGCTGATTGCACTGGAATCATATTTGAACCAAAAGCTGGTGTTTCGGGGGGAATTACGGCTCATTTCTCTCTTTAAACAAGAAAATACAAGTGGGAAAGTACCTGGATCAACCTGTATAAAGAACTTCCCTTAGGGCAATTCCAAGGACACAACCTGCATCCACACATCCTTCATCCATCCACGCAGCTGGGACCAAGCCCTGACTCTGACTGTTATTGCACAGAGGTCCCTTTCCTGACTCTATCCACAACTGGGTTCAAAGGGATAAAAGGTGTGTGATGCCCTGACACTGTCACAGGTGAGATCCAGCCCTGGGGATGCAGCTCAGGACACGCTGATGGATCCAGGCTGCCAGGGAAGGCAACAAGGGGCTGGTTTGTCACTGGGGGATATCCCACTCTCATAGTGCAACATTCACAGGCCTTTTCTTCTTGCAGAACTGGAGGGAGAGGCACAGGTTAAACCCCTTCCCTTTGGCCAGTGCCAAGAAGTGTACTCATAGTTAGGGCCATCACCCTGGACAAACTGGCCAGCACAGTCACACCATGATCACCGCACAGCTTGTGCTGTATCTGCTCCATAAACTGAGTCTAAAGCCTTTCCCTTCACCCTGCTGTGACCACAGACACAGGCAACTCTAGGATTTGGCTTCTCTGCACCCCTGGACCAGTCCACAAGCTCCTCTATGGCAGCTCATACACCAGTGTCCCTGGATGCCCCCAGTGCAGCAAGGCAGATGTTGGATGGATGCTCTGTGCTCTGCCTCCAGCTCCCCACCTCGCTGAAGGGATCAGTGATCCCTCCCAGAGAGGGTTGTGCTGCTCAGGAGGAGATGGGGATGCGCTTGGATGGCATCTCTGCTCCTGCTGTGGAGCTCCTGCTAAACCGGTGGACCATGAGGATACCCACTGCTAATCCCTACCCACCAGCTGCTCTGCGCTTCCTTCCAGCATCACTTTCAGGACATTTTCCAACTGATGAAGGAAAACAACAGATTATGACTGTAAAGTTATGGTGAAAGGACTGGGTCCGGGTAGGACAACATTATTCCTTGCCAAGAGAAAGAACAATTAACTCCTGCTTTAGACTCTCCTCTCATTCCTTCCCAGCTCTATATAAGTCATATATTATATTACTCTATTCTCTCATAACTTTGATTTCGCTCTTTCAGTTTCAGTAGCGCAAGTGATTAATTGCAAAGGAAAAGGGAAAAAATAGGGAAAATGGGAGAAAAAGCAGCCCCAGGAAATATTTACAGAAGAGTTCATTGTGGAGAGATGAGGTTTGGCATGGGGAAAAGCCTGGGTTTTGAATGTGCCAAATGGGGTTGATCCCACATTCCTCCTCTCCCCTCTGGGATCCTGCCCTGATCATTAAAACTAAAGAGCTTTTCAATGCCTTTCCCCAGTGCAAACTTGCAGAGGGCGTGCAGAGCAGTGGGGAGGCTGCCTCTGGGCTCCTGGTAAAGGCAGCATCCAAAGAGATCTAACCTTGGAAAGCAGCCTTTCATGTCAGCTCCCACTCCAGCCTCTCCTGGGTGCTGCTCTTCTCTCAAGGACCATGGCTTTTAAGGTACTGTATGGTGGGGATGGGGAAGGGACTTAATGCACCTGGAATCAAACCATGAAGTGGAAGGCGGTGACTTCTCTAACATAGCAAAAGTTATTGCAGTATAAATGCACCCCTGTCACCCAGCGCAAGCAGAGAAGGGGAAGTGGTGGGGGAAGGTTGGTGGGTGAGGAGCACTTCAGTAGTCACCCAACCTGGGAAGCTCCCACAGCATCCATTCTCCTCCAGATTAGGCCCATAGCCATTTACATCAGCAGACGATGCTCCACCCTGTGCCTCTCCCCCCACCCTCCCTTAGCTGTGCATGATAGAGCATCCCAAGAGCCCCTTCACTGTAGGTCTTCTGCAGAGAGACTTCTATTACGCCAAGCATCTGCTCCCAGAAAACCCCAGTGAGAGCTGCAAACCCCATTGCTCTCAAGCCTGGCTGGCTTCCCCAGCGGCCGAGACCTTCTGGCTAATCCATGTTAGTATTTCCGTGAAGACAGAGGTAGAGACCTCGGGCAGCTCTTTGTGGAGGGCATGGTAGGCTTCCTCATAGACCTGCAACAGGGAGAGAGCAGGGATGAGTCATCTGCATGAACAAACCAGCCTTGGGTCCCCTCTCATCAGCACCCACAGGTCCAGCACCTCTTGCCCACACATTGGCAGGGTTTTCTCCCAGATGGAGCAGGTTATGGAATGGAAAGATGCTGCTGGTGGAGCATCAGCATTGCCGCTCGCCATCCGTGCGTTACCCAGCACCCTGCTGCCCTTTAGCTGCACATCCCAGCCCCATCCATTTCTTACTCCTTATCCCACTAAGGAGGAGGAAATCCTTATCACGCCCTTGGATTTAAAGGACAATGGGGATGTTCCCATCATGCCTTGTGCGATTTCACTCTTTTCATGTCCAGTCTGTCCAGTTACTTTTCCAATGACAAAAGCTTGCCCCTGGTCTCCCTGTCTCTCTTTCAGACTCATTCATGTGCTAACAATTGGTTAATCAGACGTGGCTCTCTTGAGCAGATGTGAAGTGCCTTTCGTTGTGCAGCTTTGGAAGGGAGCACAAGGTAAAGTTGGTGCTCCCACAGTTGCCATTGTTCAGAAGAGCTTTTGGGGTCAGCACTTTACCTGCCTATGAGCCTGGCTCTATGTGTACACCAAGATGCCTCATGTCCAAGGCACACAATCACTGCTGGCTCAGGTCTTGGGGTCGCAGCCTGACTGTGGTTGCTGGAAGGTGCCCAGGAAGGGCTGTATTTGGGCTCAGCCCTGCTTTGCCTCCAGGCTCCCTGCCCCTCACTGCCATGAGGCTCAGGCCACCACTGACATGCCAGTACCCTAAAACCCAAGAAACCCGGCTGACCTTGAGCGTTTTGTCCTGACTTTGCACTGTTTCCATCAGGAAATAGGACCCTTTGATGTCGCAGAGCTTGTCGGAAGAGCCGTGTAGCACCAGGATGGGCAAAGTCAGCTTGGGCAGAGCTCGCTCAATTCTGGCAATGGCATTCATCAGCTGGATGACGAAGGAGACCTTCATGCCGCCATGGTAGACCAAGGGATCAGATGTGTAGGACTCCATCTGGCAGCAACAGAAAGGTAAGTTGAGGTTAGCAATACTTCATGCAGGGAAAACAAAGCCTGGAGGTCAGGAGGCTCTTCCCTGCTCTTGGACTGGCATTTCCTGCTCTGTCAGGACATCCTGCCATCAAAGTGAAGGTCAGGGTCTTACTGTGGCCACCCAGAGCTGCTCACACAACCTGGATGGCTCCTTGCTGTGTGTTCCTCTCTGCCAGCACTAGAAAGCATTGAAGCCAAAGCCCTTTCTGCAGGCAAACAATCAGTGTCATAGACTGCTCCCATGGGGCACCTGCCTGTGTTTTCACCCTCTGCCACATCCTCCTGTCACTTAAACGTGACATCTCTTCTTGGTACTTGATGGGCTGATGCTCTCCGGGTCCTCATCCTGCACCATGCCTACACAGACACTGACACATCTGACTGCGAAGGGCTCTTGTGCTGAGGGGTCCCCTGCGGATACCGAGGCCGGCAATGATGGACAAGGCAGTGGGCAATAAAGCAGCCGCAAGCGGCTCAGCCCCACTGTGCTGGGCAGGATTGGGTGCTGCAGGAACAGGCAGTTCTGCTGGGGCAGAGCACAGTGGATGTTTGTACACTGCTCGGGCCGGCCCACACCGGCACTGCCAGCACGCTCCAATGCGGGGCTGGCGCTGGCACAGCCTCCGCGCTCTCCCGGCCCTGGCAGATGTGCATGGAAATGCCGGTTATTTATAGGAGAGCTGGAGCCGGCTCCTCCCTGCTGCCCCGCAGCACATTGAGGCTCTCTTGCTGCATGTGCCTGGTCCAGTGGGACCACGGGAGGGAGGGGACCTGTGAGGACACCCCTGGCACATGGAGCACAGCACAAACATGCGCAGCATCACCTGCCTGGTCCCACTGAGAAGCCAGAAAGGCTTTGGGGTGCATCCTGCATCCAGCTCCCTGTGAGATGAGTGTCAGGGTGCCAGAAGCACAGGTAGGGACAGTGACAGGACAAGGGGGAATGGCTTTAATGGCAAACATCTTTGTGTAGATGATGGGAAGGGGAAAAATAATAACCCAGTGTCAGTGGATCAGGACTGATAGGGTGTGTCCTGTTGCCAGTGGATGAACAGGAATCCTCATCAGTGTTGGTGGGCATGGGGGAAGTGCAAAGCAGCAGCTTGCTGGGGAAAGAGGGAATGGTAGGGAATGGGGTTTATATCCTGCAAGCTATGAACTGCAGTGAAGGCTCTGCAGGGGTTATCACAACAGCTTCTCTTTCTGTAATGCTAAGACAGAAGCAACCATCCGGGCTCCTCCTGCATTACATTCCCTGCTTAGGGTCTGCAGAGCAATAAACTCATTGTCAACTAATTGCAGCCTCATCCTAAGGGGTTCCCACCCCTGTGATGCTTTTCCTCCTTGGAATAACAGGACTGGGGTTTAAAGGGTGCTTCTCGCTCTCTTTGTGTCTCTTGCTACAGCAAGCCGATCAAACAAACATCCCCATAGCATCCTGTGCTTCAGTCCCTACAGCCCAAGGACAGGCTGCCGGGAGCACAGATTCATCAGGAAATTCTTGGATGATGTCCCAAAAAATATTTCTGGAGAATAGAAAGTTGGTCTGGCAGGAGGATGCGCCTGACACATTCATAATGGATGTTCCCAGCACATGGTGTGCTTTGAAGCTGTGCATCTTGAGTCCAGGAGGAGGGGGGGGGGGGTGTTGGAGACAGCCAGAGGACTGAGATGCTGTGATGTCCTCAGTAATACCTGGAGCCCCAAACCCTTGTGTTTGAAGATGGTCAGGACAGTGCTTCACATCACAACCCACGCTGCAGTCAGCCGTGTATACACGGGTAGGTGTGGAGGCAGCACAGCAAGGGGGTTTGGTGTCTCATTTTGAAGGCTGCTCCATTATAAGCAGCCTCTAATGAAGCAGACCTATGTTTTTATCCACTGCAAAAGGCTCTCCTTGCTCTGTGGGAAGGGCAGAGGGAAAACAATGCTCAAAGGAAGCTCTTGAGACTTGGAGCATCACAGAGCAGAGGAAGCAGCAGCAGCAAATATTTAGGTAGGAAGACAACACAACAACATGTATTATAAACTGGCCAGCGGTTGCTGTGGTGATTCCTAACATCACCCCAACATGTCCTAGTTCCTGGAAGAGCTGGGGTTTGCCACTGCAGTGAGTGGTGCTGGTGCAGCAGAGACACACCTGGCTTTAAACCACAACCATAGCACAGGTTGCTCTTACATCTTGTGCCCAGAGTGGGTGCAAGGCGAACTGAAGGATAGAATAGTGGTTGCCACAGTTTTCTCCTGTGTGCAATCAGTGCCACTGACTTCAGAGATGTTTCACCTTGCTGCACCAGCATAGACCTTGCCTTCATGCATTAGTAAAAGACTTGTTGGTTTGGGGGCTTTTGGACAAGATACCAACCATGCAGTGACTTCCAATGGCATTAAGGTTCTCACCTCCTTCTTGCTGCGGGATATTGCATTTGGATCTATCGATCCCAGGGACAGGTTTGGGAGAACCAAGTTGAGCACTTTTGCTGCAAACACCTGTGGGAGAGGAAAGCAAAGCAGTTCAGGGGCTTGTGAGAGCAAGAGGGGCAATGGAGAGGGTGAGGCCGTGGGCTCATGGGAGGTGAAATAGCTGAGAAATGGCAACTGACACTGGAGAAAGATCTGCCCCATGCTTAAAGCACCTTAAAGAGAAAGTGTCTGAACTGCCCTCAGCCTCCGTCCCCATGCAGCATCACAACTTCATTGTACTGTGCCTTTTTCCCTTTCTCAAGTTAACTTCTCCAAGGCCTCAGTTAAGCACTTTGACAGGAAAAAGCCATTTCCAGCCCTCGGAAGGGCTGGGATTTTTTGGCTTTATTGCCCTTTCCTCGCTGCCCCAGCTCTGATTTCAGGCTGCGGCACATAAGTGATGCTTGGTGTGATTTGCAGTAGTTGCCTAGGCTGCGGTCTTCTTGATAAGCATATTCACTGGGGAGCCTGTAAATAAACAGCAGCAAAATGTGCCTGCATTGGCTAAGGAAATCCAGGGCTCGCTTGTCTCCTGGGAACGCAGCAAAAGCCTTTGGCAGGCTGGGAACCACTGACAAGAAGAAAGGGTGAGGCCTTTTGTTTCCATAGCACGACAAGCACGTTGCTACCAGGCTCTGCTCTGATCCTTGAATGCTGTCTTTAATGAAGTGATCAGCACTTAAGTCATAAAATAGACCATTAGTGGTTGTTGGTGTGTTTTATGGCCCTTCCCGTTCCCAGCTGCCCCTTGCAGGGAGGCTGTCACACATGGCCTCTGTTTCTGCTGATGTGCAGTGGCTTCTGGAGCAGTCCCTGACACTGCAGATCCCAGATGAGAGATGGCAGCGTAATTATGATATTAAAGGAATAAAGCAAGGTTGAAATCAAAGTCACTGGGGAGCAAAAAGCAATAAATGCCACAAGGAGGTTTGGGAGCACGTGCCCCTTGACTGGAAGTAGAACTTCAAGCTGCCTTGCTGACTTTTTGTGTTAGTCTAACCAATGGTACATGATGCGCAGTGTAGACACTTTTCTTCCACATCTCAAGGAAAAAGGAGGAAGCAGCAAGATCTCTTTCCACTTGGATTTGCAACTGGATGTTTCTATGCAGACACAGGGCACGGATGAGGCTGCAAAGAGCAGAATGTGATCTTCCTGTACATAGGCTGGGCTGGTGGGGCAGACTGCAGGATTCAGTGTGGATCTGGTGCTGTTGTTGTTGCCTTGAGCCCTCATTTGTTTAGGCCAAGGTAAATTCTTGCTCAGCTGGAAACTTCCCCAGCAAAGGGATGAATGCAATGGTCCTTGGGAAACAGCCCAGGGCTGAGGATTGTACCGGTTCCAAGGGAAAACCAAAGCCTTTGTGCCTCAGAGGAACAAACAGAAATGAAACGGGGTTTGGCTTTCCAAGGAAGAAACAGCACACAAGTGTTTTATGTGATTTATGGGAAAACGGGGCTTACACAGGAATACTCTGCCTGTTTCACCCCTTCCTCTTGCAAATACCTTTGCAAGGTGGGACTGAGTCAAACTGAATGTGACAGAACAAGGATATCATAAAGGTGAATTAATTTTGTATCCGTTTGAGGTGCAGCAATGGATTTGAAAGAGAAAGCAGCTCAGCGTGCACTTGTATTACTGTGTGCGAGAGGCTCTCTAGGAAAGAGACCGTATGCACACCTTGGGAATCCTTCAGTTAGAGACTGGGATTTCCTACACCGACACAAAGCAACAATCTGGTGCAGTAATACCAGTTCCCAGAGAACTGGGGAGTCCTTATTTCAGGAAGGGTTTAGCAGCTTCCTCTAGAAGAAGGAAAATCTTTCCCTATTTTCCTTGCCTTGACCAGAAGCAGAGGGTAAATCACTGTGAATCACTCAGATTCAGACCCTCCTTTTTTGTTCTTGATATTTAGTCTTCCCTTTCCAAAGTAAGGAATAACAGGGGCACATATGGAACCCTTATGCTGGATCAGGTATAGCCTCACCTGTGAAGAGTCAGCTCCCAGCCTCCTAACCCCCCTTGTTGGTGCTCTGACTCCTATTTAAATGAGTTTTCCCAGACAGGGGGACTTCAGGATTCACTTTTCCCCTTTGGAAAGTAGGTGGGACTGAGGGGGAGGCACTCGGAAGGGAAGTCCTGATCAGCATCCAGGTGGTGCACATCTCATCTGGGCTTTCCATTTTAAAGCTAGGGGCCTTAAGGCCTTTCCTTCAGTGGAGGAGGGAGGTGGCTCAAAAGCACCTTTTGGTGCTTGTAGTGATGGGTGAGGTCAGTTGATGGCATTGGTGACAGCAGAAGGTGTGACAGGATTATACTGAGGCAATCTGTTCCTTTCACTCCGAAGGGGGAAAAAAAGCAGGAGAAATAGTTTAGAAGTAGATAAAAACAAGAGGGAGAAGAATCAAGGGAGAAAGGATAAAGGAATGAGTCCTGTGGGAATGAGATGCCTGTCCCTCCTGCTGGCTTAGCTGGTCCTTCCCTTCGCTTCCAGATCCTTTTAGGAATGTTGTTTATCCTTTTAAAGCTCCAGAAGGGAAGGGAGAGCCAAGGGTCAGCTCCCTGCAGAGCCTCCCTGGGGAAGGGCAACCCAGAGGGGGGAAAGCCTCAATGCAAACCGAAGGAGATGGTCTGCACAAGAACCAGCTGTGGTACCAAGCCGAATGGGATGCTGCTGGGGCTGGGATGCTTTAGCCAGAAGCCCCCATTGAGGCTCAAGAAGGATTCCTGGGATCCAAGAGCTTCAGTTTTGTTTCAAATGTGGTCATCCCCCAAACACCCAAAATAACCTTGGCCTGAACTGCCTGTGTTGTGACTGCATCAAGCTCTGCATGAGTCAGGGAGAAAGCTGTAGGAGAGGAAGGGGAAGGATGGCACCGTGTGGGCTGCCGCAAGGTGTGGTGAAGAAAGCACAGGCTGCTCCCACCTCCCGAGGCAGCATCCCTACCCCAGTCACTCTTAAATCAGTTGTGCTAGTTTGTGCACAGGTTCAGGATTCACTTGCCCTCTGCAAAGCAAGTGGGGGAAGCACTCGGAAGCAACTGGCATCCAGGAGGAGCAGAACATTTTAAGGCTAGAGGCTTCAATGTGTTTCCTCCAGCAGAAGAGTGAGGTGACCACGGGTTTGCTCTTACCTTGATGGGAGTGGCGACTTCTGGGCTGGCGACCACTAAAGGAGAGATTAACAGCATGCCTGAAAACTCACTGGGTCTCTCACTGACGGTCAGGATGGAGATGGCTCCCCCCTGCAATGCAAAGGAACAGCCCACAGCTCAATACAGGTGTCCACACCCTTGTACAGTAATCCTGGTGCTGGAAGGGGTTTAGTGAGGAAGGCTGCAGGAGCAGGGACACTGGAGTGTCTGGGTTTTATGGGGGAGAGGAGACCTGGTTTCTGTTCCCACCCTATAAAGCTTCCCATCCCACTGAACCCAGCTCTCTATGCTATGTCCATCAGCTCCGTAGGATGCCTTGTGTCCTCCTCAGTGAAAAGGACTAAGAAGAAATGTCTCAAGTGGTCGTTCAAGCGAGACTTGGAAAGTTGAGGCTCTATCAGTGTGATAGACTGGTGTTGCATTGGGATGATGCTGTGGAGCTGGGCTTGCGGCCACCCCAAAATCCTCCCTAATCACTGCTAGTTCAGTGTTCTCCTCCCCAGTGTCCCCAGCCCCACAGTGCTGTGCCCAGGACTGGTTCAGAGCTGAACACCAGCCAGGCTGAGCCCCCCTGCACGAGGACAGGGCTGATGGGGATGGACAGGACCTGGCTCGCTTCCTCAGGAAGGTCTGCAGAGGATTAGCTGCCAAGGGGGATGTTTGGTGAACTTCCATCCTGCCGGAGAACCAGGGACTTGTTAACTGCATCCCAGAGACCTCACTGGGAAATCAGCTCCTTGTTAGCGTGGCTTTGGAGCACCTGGGAGCATGCCATGCCTTCTTATGGAAGAACACTTGTTTATCCGAGCATGGGCTGAATCCCAAAGTACTCATTCATTTTCTTCTCCTTTGGGAAGGCAGGGAGAGCAGATCAATGACATCAGTGGGAATACTGCTAGCTTGAATAAAGGGATTTGGCCCGTGCTGTCAGAACCAGACTTCAGATCTGTTCACCAAATCAGTGCCTTTGTTTCTGCAGCCCTAATCCCTCGTACATTTCCCTCTTAGCTTGTTGAATAGAATGAGGCTACAGGGTATTTTCGTGTTTCATCCCCTAGCTGCTCACAGAGCTTTGGAAGGCTTAACCTCCTGGTTACTGGGGAAAATGAAAGGAGAAGCCTAATGCTGCAGGGATGTGGTGGGACTTAGCATATACCCCGTGTGAATGAAGGGTCCTATTAAAAAGCAGACCCATTGTTGCAAATGGCACTAATTAGGACCATGATCCGGGTAGAAAAGTGAAGGATTGACTGTACTCCAGATGGATCCCATGGGGTAAGGCAAGCAGGCAGTGAATGAAGCGGAAGGGAAGGTCGCTTGTGGCTTTGTTCTTCCTGCTGTGGGCTGAGTTCTTTACTTCCTGCCATCCACAAGAGCACCCCTGTGCTATGGCACGTGTCCTGGTGCTGTGGGAGGGATAGGGAATGGTGCTTACCATGGAGTGCCCCAGGATGAGAACGGGCAGCTCGGGGTGCTCTTTCTTCATGAGATCAATGTGCTGCAAGCTGTCCCTGATGAAGACATGGAAATCTGAGACAACCATCCGATCACCCTCGCTCTGCCCATGGCCAACTGTAGGGGAAGAGAGCAGAGCACGCATCTAAGTCATTCAAAGCAGTGGTTGCAATCAGGGAGGGTTTTGACAGAATCATGCCTCTTGGACTGCTAGTGTCCTCACTTGACCTTCTCCTGCAGTCATCGCTCAACACAAAGAGTGCTGCAGGAGTACAAAGGAAGTTGCCCAGAGCAGTTTAAAAAGCACCATCCTGTCTGTGGTCTGATTAAATCTTAGATTCCCCTGTGTTCCTGCCTGCTCTTCCAACCTAAGAGTGCAGAGCTAATCCCTTTGCACCCATCAGTATCAGTGTGAGGAGAGCAGAGGGGCTGTCTTGCCTTGCTGGAGAGGTGGTGGGTCACTGCATCCTGGGAAAGGGGGTTTTTCCACAGGGATCATAGCTGCTGGGGTCTGAGGGCTCGCTGTCCAGCAGTAACTGCTGTGTGGAGTCTCGGCAAGACACAGAAATATTCCAAGCACTAGTTATGGTGCTATAAACTTCATGGGCCATGGCCACAGCCTTCTCCAGTACATGGGTGTGCAGGAGCTTTGCAGAGTCCTGCCTTTCCTCCTGACACCCTGGAGCACTGTGTGGGCTGGAAACGTTCCCTGATAGGAGGTGAAGTGCTCTCAGCAGAGGAGGACAAGGGATGGAGGTTGCTCCAGCCTCCAGCAGTGGGTAAGTACCTGGACAAGAGCTAATGCAAACTGTGCGGCACCTGGGCACTGTTAGCTAGTTCTGTAGCTGGGTGTTATCTTGTCTGATCAAAGGGAAGGGAAAGACTAAAATGGGAGCTGGTGAGTTGCTATGGGAACAGTGGCATCCCTGGCAGAGCAGGAGCCAGCATCACCACCGACACAGTCCCAGGCAATTTTGAGCTTGCAAGGGCTTGAAATTAATAACCACCCTGGGGAAGCAGTTTGCATGTTCACCTGAGCACACATACATGTTGTTATCTACCACAAATAGGATTCTTCCTTACAAAGAGTCTCCTTGCTCTTTGTTGGTCCACACAAGTTGTTAAGGAAGACTCTGAAGGGGAAAACACATCCCATCCATACCAGATAGGGAATTAGGGAGTCTCAGGTATCTCCCTCCTGCTCTATGTCTCCCTAGGCCTTCTCCAGTGGGCACTTAGGCATACTTCAAGGCACAAAGGGACAATGACTTGTCCAAGGATGTGAAGTGCCTGATAATTGTTCTCCTGCTGGATGAGCAGCAAAGAAAAGCATCGCCCACCCAGTCTGAAAGGTACCAATCTGCTGGCAATATCATAACAGAAGAAATCTGTGTGTCTGAACTTGATTTTCATGTCAGGCAAAGAAAAGCACCCTGCAAACCAGGCAGAACTGCTAATCAAAAGCTGGACTAAAGACACTCCATCGAGGAAACACTGAGCTGCAGACTTGTCCTTTTGTCCTGCCAGGTGCTCTCCAGAGCTGGGAACACTGCAATCAGTCACACTGGCTGCCAGGTAAACCCAGAGATCTCATGCTGCATTATAAATGACATGGTACCGGTTCTGCTTTCCATGCATACACCACAATCCCTGCCAAAATGTGATCCAGCAAGTGGATTTGCCATGGCTCAGTGACCAGAAACAAATCAAAGAGCCAATTCAGATGCAAATTGTAATAGTCTAAGAAGCCATGTACGTGCTAGTGGGTCTATTAACTTTAAACTCCTTTTTGTTACAGATGGAAAGCGAGGAGCCTTCCCTAACTTTTATACTGTCCATTCCACTCATTTTGTGAACCATAAATGTGTTATCTCCCTCTTATTTAAATCTCAAATCTAGCAGGTTAATATGAGTTAAAGAGCCCAGAGAGGGGAACATTTCTCTTAGCAGAGCTTTGCCCTTCCAATTCTTTTTCTTGGGTGATGCTTGCACTTGTTTCTAGTCTCTCTTCAGTGTCTGTGTGAGACAGCTGAGCAAGCAGAAATAGCAAACCAGGTCTGTGTATGGGCCATGACTCCCTGCTGTGGAGCTGTGAGGCTCTGCTCTATTTCTGGATGAGACACAGACAGCTCTAGGAAGCCTCCTTGGTCCTCAGCATGGAGCAAATCCCCTGCTCTTACCACATACCAATGATATTGCTTGTAACAGCCAGAGTCAGGATTGTGGGAGCCAAGAAATACCTGTGCAATAGCTAGGACAAGCATCTCCCTGGACTTCTGCAGGGCTTGGGGGTTTTTGTTAGTAACTTAATGAACCCACCTTTTGACCCTGCTTTTAACTATTAAATCACTGTTCCCCACTCAGGTGGTCCAGAGCAATGCTTGAGGAGCAGTTTGTCTGCATGTATGGTAAAGGAAGGCCCTGCATGTCTTTGCTGTGATGCTATCCCCATCCCTCACACAAGGTTAGCTGGCTGACATTGCTAGGTTCTGTTCTTTATATTTGACTGGTTTTCTCTCTCCCCCTCCAAGAAACCAGAGAATTCTCCACTAGATTATGAGTTTATTGCAAGTTTGGATCTCCTAGCTGAGAAAGCTTCGGGGTGAGGAGCTAAGACCTCTTCTATTAGATGAAAGATGTGCACCACCAAGTATCAGTACAGTCGAGAATATTGACATGTTTTTCTCTTTTGCCTTTAGGGGTATTAAGAATGAAAGGTCAGGTTCAGCCTTGATGTAAAGCTATTTGCTTTGGGTTTTGCTGGGAGTGACTCATGACATAGTAGTTCCACGGTGCTGGTGGTGAGGCAGTGGGTGCAAGAAGAGGGGAACTGCCTGCACCCAGGAACTGGAACTGACCACATCCAAAAGAGACAGCAGAGAAGTGTCATAAGAATCACAGCTTTGTGACTTCCTCATCACAACACTTCCCCTGGTTTCAACAGGGCAACGTGAGGTCACAACCATGAGATGCTCCTCTGTAAAGAGCTGCGGTTGCCAGTGCACGTCCACACAGCACACTTGGTTTCCTGTCTTTGTAGCTTCACATCCAGCTTGCAGTTAGTTTAGGGGTGTCTCAAGGCATTATGACTGATGTCTGTATTTATGAGCCCTACTTGAACTCATCTGAGTAAGGTTTTTGCACTCATACAGCACCCAGTGCTGCAGGGCAGCATCACAGCCCCTGGTCCAAGGTAGTGCAAGCTCTAAAAGTAATACTGAACTCTAATCCCAGGCTGTAAGGCCATGTAGCTTTGCAGAGGAGGTGATGGGAGAAAGCACAGAGATGGGGAATGTAGGTGAGACAATACACAAGGCACTACTAATGGGTTTACCCAGCAAAGGTTGTGTGAAGCTTTGATTTTCTGCTTGGGTGTTTTTTAAGGTTTAATGCAAAACATATATTGACAAATTAGTAAACACTTTGAATTGTACCACTTCACTACTGCACCAACCCTGCCTGTCTGCTAATGAGTCAAGTGCACATCCTTGCCATCAAGTGAGCAAAGCTCATTCATTAAACATACTGGATTGCAAAGCTCTCGATGTTTAATTGCTTGTTTAACAAGCAGCACATCTAATCCACCCTTCAGACCCACAAACAACTAAAACAACAGGAAGAAGCTTCAAAGTAGCACAGACAACATCTGGAGAAGTCAACAGCCTGTGCCTGCATTGTCAGTAGCAAAGCAAACGTTCCACTCAGAACAAATACACACAGGAAGCACCTCCAAGTTCATCTGCACATTCCTATTCGACCAAGCGGCTTCCTTGCCCTGAGAACAGGCTCATCACTGCAAGGGAGTGCATTCTGGTTCTATTTTCCCTATCTTTTTCCATTCCCAATCAAACCAAGTGTAGATGCCTGAAGGCATTCAGCACTGTCTGCCCCCCATGTAAGTACTCTTTGTTTTATGGAGATGGAGAGCAAAGACAAGACAGAGACATCTGAGTGAGAAGAAGCAGGACAAGCTGTCCCAGGGCTTGCCATGCTGCTCTGAGCTGGGCGGCAGTGTGCTACAAGCTAAACCCTGGAGGTGAGCTTTCCAGTGTTCTTCTGAACCAGCCTTCTCTGTGCACCATCTCTCCCGTCCTCTCCAACAGCTCTGGTTTCCATAGGAAGAAAAAGCAGTGCTTAGGCTGGAAGGGAGCAGGTCCATGATCTGGACCACCAGGAGACAGAACCATGGGGCACAGTGTGGAGGAAACCTGCTCTGCAGCATTGACAAGCTCTACACTGTGAATATTTGGTCTAAGGCTTTTCCAGGACTACTTCACATCAGCATTAGCAACTATAAGGAAAGGGTACCCTCTCCTCACTGCTTCCATCTTTATGTTTCTTGAGGATCTGAAACCCCATGCTTTTCCTTAGTAACTTTTGACCACAATTCTCCATCTGGGTAGTCCTCAGCATCCCTTCCTTCATACCACCTATATAGATACAGGGAGTACACTGGGTTTTCCACAACAATAGGCACATTGTAAACCCACTAGATATGGTACCCAACAGAAGTATCTTTCCACCCCTGGTGTTTTATCTGTGGAGCATGTAACTAAGAATTACAGATGGATTCTGCCTCTCTCTTGCCAAAAGGGGGTCGCATCCTGGACACAGAAGTCCATCAACTTCCCCCTTCCTTCCCAAGCTTAGGAAAACCATTTTCCTTTCGGCATTTGCTGGATAGTTTTTATTCACTTGCCTGACACAAAGGGTGCAGCAAACTGCAAGCCGCCTCCTCCCACATCGGAGGCACATTTGCAGAGCTCAGATATTTTTAGCATGGTGCACACACACACACTGTTATATTGTTTGTTGTCTTGGTTAGGGAAAAGAAAAGGAACAGGCAATTTTCCACACTAAAATGCTTTGTGCCTTCTGCTGGGAGCAGGGAATGGGTCAGCTTGCTGGAGCCATTGGTAGTCTTTTCTGTGCTCCAAAGATGACAAACAAAACGACCTGGTGCATGTCACAGCAATGGTTGAGTCTGCCCAACAAGGCAAACTGTTGTTGTCAATGTTAGCAGTCAATTCATCCCTAATGGATACAAGCGCAGTTCCTTTGGCTTTAGAAGCTTCGCCTGTTCCTTCTGCTGTTGCTGAATTTGGCTCTGATTTGCAGTTCCTTAAAAGTCTTCCTGGAACATCATGTTGCTCATGAAACCATGCTGAAAAACCCCATCTGGGTGTGTTGCAAAATCACGAGGCCTTCGCAGGCTGCCTTTACAAACAGCAGCCACTGCGGCCAGAGTAGGAATGTAAGTGTCTCCTGGGACATGTAATGAAAAGGGATAAGACAGTGTGAAAGCCTGCATATACCACAGCCACCTCCCACACTGTCTGGAGCTTTGTCATCCCTATCCACCAGGATGCTGCTGTTTCATGGCTGGTAGAAGCTAAGCCCCATGAGAGAGGAATATGGAGCCCAGTTCCTTTTCCATAAAGTCCATACACAACTGTATTCTTCTTTCTGCTTCAGCCCCTTCTGCAATGCCACCTCCCAAAGCAGCCCTCAAGAGTGTTAAAGCAAAAGAGAGCCAAAGGGAATGCCCTTCTCAGCTGGGCTGCTGGGATCAGGGGTTTGACCACACTGCACAAAGCTGGCATAGACAGTTGTGCAGCCATTGAGTTCCTCTGCAAAAGACTTTCCTTTGGTGATGGGTGAAATGATTCCTACCTAATCTCTTTTCCCATGAGTTGAAAACCACAATATAAATGTAAGATGTATAATCAGTGAGGCACAACGGATGGTGCCTCTAAGGAGTCTTATAATCTGGCACTAAGTGATTTTATTTAAGGCCCTAGAATAACTTTTCACTGTTATTCTTGCAGCGTTGCACGGAGATTTTGCCCTCTTTCATGAGAAGCAGATCATTTCCTACAATATCATTGAGGTGACTTGGTTTAGCATCAGAGTAGCTCTTTAAACACTTATTCTGCTGTGACGTTGAACCAGCACCAGTGCTTGGGTACTGCAGAAAAGATCGCATGGACTTTGCTGGGGTTAATCCAGGGTCTCTTGAGTTCACTTGACCTATTTGTTGCTGATCTTTTAAGCACAGAGAAGAGCTTCTTTTCTGCTCTCCACATAGGACTTAAGATGCCGCTAATGTCAGCCAGAGTTTCACTGGGAGAGGAGAGCAGCCAAGGGCAATCTCCCTTCTCTTTTAATTTAGCTTTAGAATCATATACAATTTTCTTACCTTGTTTTAGTAACATAACCCCCCCAAAAGGGTGCAAACTTTACTTTTTCCCTGATGACACCAAGGTCAAAAATCCACTTGCATTAACTTCCTGGTCCAAGTTCCAGCTTTAGAACAACTGAGGCACCAACTCAAGATGCCCGAGTTTTCCATGAAACAGCCAGCGCTGGAGCGGAACTGCACAATCCCCTTCCCTGCCCATTGATTCCAAAGCACGACTGGCATGTGGGTTGGCTCTCTGACACGCACATGCTATTAAGTCCTAAATGACAGCTTGTTTAACTAGAAAACATTTCCATTTTTCCCTTCACAAAGGCCATTCATTTCGTGCTCTTCTGTTTGCTTAAAGACGGTTTCATTTGCCCTGCCCGGCAGTTTGCACAACCCGCCTGATTGTTCCCCTCCAAAGAGAGCTGCAAGTGAATGACCCACCTCTTGATCCCCTGAGCAGGAGCCTTGCCCAGCACACTGCTGCATCGCCAGCGAGCTCCTCGCATTGCAGGCTCCATACGTGTGCCTTGAGTATGCTCATGCTTGAGAAAACAATCGCATCAATTGAGCTCAGGGAAGACAGGCCTGATTCTTCCCTGCTAACAGTAGATTAAGCATCAAGAAGAACAGAAGATGAAAGCTAGCTCATGTAAGAACTCCCTCCATGCTGCTGACAAATGTCTTGGGGGACAGGCACAACTCCCTTTCAAGCTATCTTCAAAAGGTTCTCCTCCATGCAGACCACCCATTAGGAACTCACATCAATAACAACCACACACACACAGAAAAAACAATTTAAAAGACCCATTTTTCACCCAATTTATTTACATGTTAAAATAAACATGAGTTCCCGTATGGAGCAAGGGCTCCCACTGGGTTCTGTTTAGTCTGTGAGATTCTTGGCACTGGAGTACAGCGCTTCCCTATTCCAAAGCAATCTTGGCACTGATTTTTTTTTCTGTTATATCTTTTTTTCAGCAACTGGCAAATGAATAACAATAATCATGATGCTTCTATAAAGAGGGAATCACTTCCTAAGGCACCAGCAAGGTGTTGGACCGATTAATCCTCCCAAAGCTCATTAGCAAAGCAGAGCTCCCAAGGTCCGGCATTCAGGATCAGTTCTCCCCATGGGTTTCACTTCCAGTTCTCAGTCAACCTGTCCAAAGGGAGCTTTCCCACAGAGCTAAAGCGATCATTGCTCTTCGCTCCTCTCCTTCACACCACCACTTGGCAGTGCCACCCACATTAGGCAGGATTTGTCCCCGTTCCTGACAAGACATGAAGGGAACACCGCTCTTCAGAGTTGATACCTTTGTATACCCACCTTGCACAAGCTCAGTGGGTCAGTGGCAGGTAGATTACTTGAAATAAGGGCAGGCTTATACCTGCTATACCCGTACAGAGCTGGAGCTCCTCAAACCCTGCCAGACCTGCCCAGGAGCAACACAATTAAGAAGAACCCTTCTGATGAAGCAGGTCTGGCAGGGAGCATTCCTGGGTGGAACAACCATCCCCAGCCTGCCAGAGCAGAGCCCCACGGCTGCCAGTTGGCTCTGGGCTGGCTGGTATTTAGCTGGTGCGTGGGGAAAGGAGCATGGCAGAAAATAGCTCCACTCAATTGGTCTTGCAGCAATGCTTTGTCCTTTCTGGGCAGAGATTGATTTCAGCGTCATTGTTTCAGCTGCTTTTTGGCACTTGATCCCCTTTTTCCCTCTAACTCCCCTCCCTGCAACTCTGAATCCTCACTACATCTATATCCATCTCCCAAACAAGCCTGGATCAAACAGGCAGGTTATTGCTTTCTGCGCTCTATTACTCATTTCAAACCATGGCTGGTTGAGCAGTAGACAATGAGTACTAGCTGGCAGGTCTGCACTTAGTGAACAACACACAGGTACAAGTGTTGAGCTGTTGATGGTTGCGGATCTGTATGTTGCTTTTGGGTGATGCAAGCTGCTTGGCACTCAGTCAAAGAGGGCGTATTGGCAGCTCAGAGAAAGCTCCCTTCAAAATCTGGGCAGGATAGGTGCAAAGCTCATGAAAAGGCACCGGACTGTAACCAAAATAGCAGGTTGGGGCAAGTAATCACAGATCAGAAAAGCCCCAAACCCCTTTCCCTTCCCCTTCCACAGAACTAAGCATGAACTTGGCACCGCTGTGGACCAGGCTGCCTGTTCTTTAGCATCAGACAAACTGCCAGGGTCTCTTGGCATGCTTTGTCTTTGGTAAATTCAGAACCAGAAAATCAGTGCAGTGGAGAGGATGTCAATGTTCAGGGATCTGGGCTGGGAGCATTGGGCTTTGTACCATCTACAATTCAGCACTTTCCTTTTTTACTTCACTTTTGAAGCTAAACAAGGATTCTCAAATTGGAGAGTACTGCCAAGCCTGGAATGAATCCCGGCATTAGGGATGCTGTGGGTATAACAGCCTTCCCCAGGACCTGAGTCTGCAGACGGAGCTTCAGAGACATTAACCCCCGAGTGCACAGGACAGGCTCTGTGGCATTCGTTATAATGCCCTGGGAAATCTCACCTGTGATTGAAAGAGGTTATTCCCACCCATGGGAACATTGATGGAGGGTGGATTACAGCACAGGTGTAGCTGGCACTGAATAACTACTGCATTGTTTGTGAAGTGGTCAAGTTCCCAGGTGCAATCCTGAATACAAATTCAGTCAAAGAACACAGAACTACCAAACTGGTCAACCAGCATGCTATTATGGGACATATGACTGATTGTTTTCCATCCACAGCCCTTCCTTAGCAGTTCTGAGAGCAAATGCTTAGCACCTGGACATAAGAAACGGTTACACACCTGCCATTTAACCTTTCTTATCTGCCTCCTCCCTTTAAATACAGGTGAGATAGGTTAAGATATTTACTAAAGGTATTTATTACCCTTCACCACTTCAAGCTTCCCTGCAGCCTGTGAAGAGCCATTTGCAGGAAGTTTTGCATTCTTGGAGGTCAGTATCTGAAGGGGGGCTATAGGGATGCTGGGGATGGACTCTTCATTAGGGACTGTAGTGACAGGATAAGGGGTAAGGGGTTAAAACTTAAACAGCAGAGGTTTGGATTGGATATAAGGAAGAAATTCTTTACTGTTAGGGTGCTGAGGCACTGGAATGGGTTGCCCAGGGAGGTTGTGAATGTTCCATCCCTGGCAGTGTTCAAGGCCAGGCTGGACAGAGCCTTGGGTGCCATGGTTTAGTGTGAGGTGTCCCTGCCCATGGCAGGGGGGTTGGAACTGGATGATCTTAAGGTCCTTTCTAACCCAAACTATTCTAGGATTCTATGATTTTATGTGGGATCAATCATGCAATTAATGAGGATTACTACTTGCAAGAGACATCTGTGGCTCCTAAAACTGATGTTCTATTGAAACATAACAGCCCTTAGCCAGACCTATGTGCCATCAAGGGAAGCCTTCAGAATACCAAGCAGAAGAACTTTTCTACCTCAGGTCACTAAAGTTTGTCCGCAGCTGGCACAGACCAAGACATGCTACCACCTGGGGACTGGCTCTTGCTTAGACATGGGTTGACAAGCTCTTGTTTGATGTCTTTTAGTGCATTATGAAACTGAAACACATCCACTGCAACCAGCTCCCTGAGCACCAGGATGCAAAGACGACTTCAAAGTGGGCTCCCCACACAACTTCAGGTAAGACTTCTTCCAGAGGGCCTTAGGTTTTGTGAGATCTTTTTGCAATCCTCACTTTGTTATTATAAAGGCAGGAGATGTTCAAGGCTCAAAGGAATGTTATTGTGGTGCTGGAAAATCTCAGCTGGGTTGGGGAGTGAACTGGAGGCCAAGCAGATGTTCTGCTTTACTGAAGGGCTTGGAAACGAAGGGGATCACACTGCCACAGATTAATGAAGCTTCATTTCTTCAAACCTGGAATCATTTCCCCACATCACCAGCCAGGACTCCCATAGTTCCCTGTACACCCCCTTTGGCAGCTAAAATAATCCTTTCTTCTCCAAAAGAACACTCCAAGACATGTTTGCTTCTTGCTAAAGCAGGAAAAACAACCTCAAAACCCATGTGTCAAATTCTGGCCCCACAGAAGTTACTGACATTTAGCTAACACCTTCAGAGGGTGCAAGTGTGTATTGTGGGTAGAGACATCAGAGCTCAAGTAACTAAGAGCTAACCCCCCAACCCACCTAAGAATCACCTTATAAACATGGCTTTAAATGAAAGGCATTCTGACAGGAAAGAGAAGCTGCAGTGGGCACACACTGGCACCATCCCTGTGGGAGCAATAGGAAAATACGTCTGGTTCATGCAAACCCAGCCTGGTACCTCAAAGGGCAAGGACAGGCAGAAGCAGAGAAGGTCCAAGGGCAACATGATACACAAGTGGGCAGGAATGGACTGGGACAGAAGGTGAGAGGTTTCTAAGAGTCAGAGGATCAGGAGCTTGGGAGAGCCTGCTCCAGCAGAACAGTGCTTGGAGCAACCAAACTGGCTTAAAACCTGAGCTTTGGCCACGTGTGAACGACAGAGGGATGCTATAGATAGATACAGATAGAAACCCAGATAATGCAGGGAGTGCCTTCCTGTCTGTGCTGCTAACAGGAGTATGTTTTAACAAACAAACCAATGTCCTGTTTCACATTCAAAATGTGCAATAGGAGGAACATGATTAACTGAAAACACCAGGCACTGGAACCAAATATGTTTCTCTGCAACGCTCAGACTGATTAAAGAGGGAAGAATCCAAGTACGTGAGTCAAAAAAAGGATTAATTTCCCCCTCATTCATTGTTTGTTTGGCTTTCAGGGCTGGTTGCTGTTCAATGTCTTGTTTGCAGAGAACATATTGGGGTTTAGGAAGTCTCTGCATCTTTTGTAGTAAGAAAGATGTTTATTAGTTTAAGGGCTTGTGAGACAATTCCTTAAAGGGCTTGTGGTCTGTAACAGATAGAGCTACCCCCAGGGAAATCACCAGGGCTAGTTATTGATGGAGGAAAGCCACCAGTCTGAACCAGGCACAGCAGCTCTGTAACAACACACCATGCTTTATGAATGAGCAAACAATCAAACAGTGAACATTTGAACTCCTAAGCACACAAGCTGCTTTTGCATCCCTGGCTCCAAGCCTTAACCTCATAGGAGTATATGGGCCACAAAAGGACCGTGCTCTGTGGGGCACTGATGCCTGGCTTTTGGATGCTTGGACCCTGTACCAGCTCATGGCGTTTCTCATACAAGGAAGATCAGTTCTCTCATTTGAAGCCTGAGGAAGTTTTGCTTCCCTTAATGAATGATTCCCTGTGATACTGCAGCCAGTAGCTCATAAAGAACAACTTTAGTCAGTGGTTTCCAATGTCGGTAGGGCACAAAGTGCATTAACAATGAAGATGAAATGGCAGTTTTAGGTCATTTATCAACCAGCTATACATTTTACTTTGTAAAGCTGCCTGTCCTTTGCCTTTGTTCGGTGCAAATATGTGCTCTCTTTAAATGCTCCCCTCCTTAATAAGGCTGCTCCTCCACATTAGTGCTGAACTTGACACTAACCTGGGACAGACTCTGCTCCTTTGATGACTGGTCTCAAGCTAAAAAGGTACTGAAGGAAACCAGAGCATGTTTTAGTCCAACAGGAGTTACATACACTAAAGTTCTGTACCCTTCAAATGGAGTTCAGTGGCTTGGAGCAGTCATTTGTAACTCACTAGGGTGACAAGCTCCACATGGTTATGAAGACACATTCATAGGTGAGGAATCATCAGTAAGCAGCTTCTGAACCAACCTCCTCCAAACTAGGCACATCTGAGAAATAAACAATAGCAAAGCTCACCACATTCCAGAGATGCTGTTGCTAAGGCAAATCTGTCCCTGCAAAGGTGAAAATAAACACACTTCCTCTTTCTCCTTGTGCAAAGGCATCAAAAAGCATCTCCCTGAGGATGGAGCAGTTCTTAACTATTGACACCAGCCAAGTCTCCTTTTGAGAGGATCATTTCTTCACCCACTTCAGAACTTTTGGTTCCTTAATTCTGGAAGCAACATCCCAAATACCAGCAGCGAGGATGTGCTTTAGTTCATAAAGAGTAACTGAGGCTGGGAGGAACATACAAAGATTACCCAGTTCAAGGCCCTACTCAGAGCCTCCTATTCAATTGGGTTGTTGAGGGCCTTGAATTGAGCTTTAAATACCCCCAAGGCCAGAGATTTCCCCACCTGTCTGGCTCCTGCTCCAGCATTTCACTGCCCTCATGGTGACAACCTTTTCCTTGTGCATGATTGGGATTTGTCATGCTGTGACTTGTGTCATTCCCTCTCATCCCATCACCATGCACATCCAAGAAGAGTCTGGTTCTGCTGTCTCCATACCCTCCTGCTGAGGACTTGTAGACAGCAATAAGATCCCCTCTTACCCTTCTCTTCTAAGGCTAAATGAACCTAGTTTTATCAGCTTCTCCTCATACATCTTGTTCTCCTGACAGCCTCCTCTGGCCTTGCTCAACTATGTCAATGTTTTCCTTTTACTGAGCAGCAAATTGGACCCAGTGATTCAGATGTGGTCCCAAAAATGCTGAATGGAAGAGAATAATCACGTCTTCTGGGTTGCTGGCTATACTCTTTCCAGCACAGCTCAGTACGTGGTGGCTTTCCTCATCACAAGGTCACACTGTTGACCCGTGTTCAACTTGCCTGCAAGGATCCCCAGGGTCCTTCTCTGCAGAGCTGCTTTCTATTCATCCAGTGTCCAACCTTTGATGCTGAATGGGGTTACCCCAGCCCAAATGCAGAGCTTCACAAGTGCCTTTGTTAAAACTCCATGAGGTCCCTGCCAGTCCATTTCTTCAGCCTGGCAAGGTCCCTGTGAATCGCAGCCCTCCAGCATGTGCTGGCTTTCCAAGGTCTGGTACCCCTGTAGACTGGTTGAAAGTGCTCTCCATCCCACCAGCCACACAGTCAATGGAGAAGGCCCACTGACAGTATATGCAGCATCTATTTATTAATATTCCTTTGAAGAATACAGATTCCTCTGACTCTTCTTGAGGCCAAAGCCCTTTCTGATACGAACTAATGTCCTTCCATGGGAGTCAGTGAAGGAAATGACCCCTGGAGCATAGTCTGATGCAAGTTTGATGTCTGTCCAGTAGCCCCTGATAACAGATATAACTAACAATGTGAAATGATCTGTTCTCTCAGTCTTGGCTCTTTAATAACCATCTGGTCCTTGTCCTTCCTCTCTCAAGCATCTTGCATGCAGACGGCTGCCTGCAGCTACCAAAGCTGATTATGGGGCAGCAAGTAAGCTGTTGAAAACATTACACAAGGTTGCCAACCCCCCTTCACTAATAGGTAATGCTGTTATGAGCTGTGTGCCTGAGCCTGTTTCCCGACATGGTGACACAGTTATCCTGCATTTACCTGAGCAGCTGTGGATGCAGAATTGACCCTGATGTGGGGGCTCATTTATATCTGTGGAATCTGAGTACAGGTGACAATTGCACAGATCTTTGAGACAAAAGCAGCAAAACTATGAACAAAATGAGCTTCGTTCCGCCAAAGGCCATTTCCTCTTTAGTGTTTCTTATTTACCAAAGTGAACACTTTGTTCTGGTCATCAGGACCACTCCTCCAAAATCCCTGTCACTTAGTCCCAACGTTCCATGGCCCACTCCTCTTTATCACAGAGGGCATCTCTGATCTGAGAGGCAGAGTCACGGAAGGGGAGCCAGAAGGGCTCAATCCTCATAGGAAGAAGGAAGCCTTTGAAGCTCCCCGAATGAATGCCATGTCTTTCTTCTGCCATGCAGTCTGTTAACAGTTAACAGTGACAGGTTGAGGAGCACAGCCTGGAAAGCAGCCAGTGCTGACAGCTCCATGCTCGGAGTGCCTGCGCTCCAAAGGGAGCACTCTGTTCCTCCTGCCGCTGCGTCCCCTCTCACTGGGGCTCGTTGTTACAGCCTCACGCCTCCTTGTGTGAAGGCCAACAGCGAGGCTTTGTTCAGGAGGCAGCTGCTGAGGAGATGCACTGTTGCAGGGGATGACCCACTGACATCTCTCCCTCTGCTCATTTGTAAGCAGTGAATAAGTAGGAGCACAAGGGCGGGTTGCATGGCCCCTTCCTTTGGGAGTAAAGAGCCAGCTCCTCAGATCCCAACCTGCCCCAGAAGGGTTCCCCTCATTGAGTGGGCTTGCAGCAAACCAGGAGAGCTGGATCTGCAGCACCTTCTCATCACCTGATGGAGCTCATGACAGAAGATGGATGGGGCAAGATGGGAGTAAAGGGTGTCCCAGCACACACCTCTGCTGCACAAAGGGCAAGCCCAGCTCAGCCAGGACCTGAGCCAAAGATCAACTGGATGATACGCTGTTGTTTATTCAATAGCCTATTGTTATAGGGTGGATCTACAGCAGTTGAGCTGTTACTAGGAGCAGAGGAACTGAGTAAACCATAACCATTCTTTGGCAATCCTTATTGCAATCCAGCATTACCATCCAGTGATGTCCACATATAGGGACAGTGATAAAAGAGCATCTTCATTGCCTTCCTCCACACCTAAACAACTCCTGCATCCAGCATCCATCTCTGGGTTGTATCACAGAACTGACCTGCCTGTCTTGTATCAATGATGGTACCACAATTAAATCTGACTTAAGACCAAATAATTGGCCAGATACACAAATAGATTGCTTTGAGCAGCCCAGCTTGGTTTGGCATGTTTTCATAGCACACATTAGGTGACAATATAAGTCTCATCTGAGGTCTTCTCATCTCTATGTGTCCCTGCTAAAGATGTACCCAGTGGTCACAATTTCCACCCCCTTGCCTAAAAGATAGGAAAGCACCATGTTTCTCCACTTTTGGATCCAGTATTCCTTATGGGAAGTCCATGAAACAAAGTCTCACCCCCGAGTGGAACCAAGAGGAAACATCTCTGAGTATCCCCTGCACCTTTCCTGACCCACATGTTTGAAGCACAAAGCTCCACTGCGGTTTATGTGTGCCCTGTCAGAGCCAGCAGCTGTGTGCAGCCTCACTGCCTCTTTATCTTTAGGCTGCTGTGCTCTAGCTGCTTCCTGGCTCTGCGGTGCTGTTTTATCTGCAAGTTAAGTAAGAGCCGCACTTTCATTTCTAAGTCCCGGCTTGTGGCTTCCCCTGGAGCACCAGACTCTGGAGGTATTTGCTTTTATGATTCACCTTGTGTTTTGTCACTGTTGGGTGCCTGCTCTCCTCAAACCGAAGCCGTGCTTACAGCCCTGGAAGATGCCATGTGCTGCAGGCAGGGATTCGGGACTGTGATGCCAGTGTGAACAGGGGGTGAGTGTTACAGTGGCAGACTCCAAGCTGAGATGACAGAGCAGGACTGGGCTGCACAAGTCTGTAATGAGCTTCTCAAAAACAACAGTAAGAGAGGGCACGTCTCTGATCAACAAAACCCAGCTCCAAGCACTTGCAGTTGGGCCACAGGATACTCCCCTTGGCCTACCCTGTATTCTGTGCACCTTTCAGCATCATTGTGTGGTAAGCACGCAAGCTGGAGCCCCTCTGGGAGGTACCACAGCCACCGACAGAGCCCAACTCCATGCAGCAATGTGGGAGAAAGCAAAGAGAAAACACACTATCCAGTTAAAACAGTGTGTTCGAGAGCTTGTCCAATGCAGGGGGAAAGTTGTATCTTCCCAGCATGAATCACTTTGCTTATAATGTCAGAGGCTCAAGCTGAAGGACCGGTTTTCCTTAGCAAGCTGTCACTGCTGCTCTGAGGTCCTGTGTTACAAGAACAGTCATCACTCCCAATTGAGTTTATCTTGATGTTTGCTCTTCAAGTTCCTAAGTCACATCTGTGTTGGGGGAAGCAGATGCTGTAGCCCCGCTTTATATGAGAATCCCCACAACTGGAACAGAGTTAGAAAAGGGTGGCAGAAGTGAGGTTACTTATTAGCTACTTGGTTTATAGGAGGTCTGGGTTCTTACAGTTTGCTCCCTGCCTCAGGGAGGGCATGGTGTACCACGGCATCCGAACTCTCACCCTCTAATTACTTGCTGTGGTTTCACCTCCTGGGTGCCCTGCACATTCCTCACCGCTGCCCTGGAGGGCAGATAAGCCTGACTGCACCCATCCCTCAACATCTGGAGAGGGGAAGGCCAAGGTGAGCTAGGCTGGCTCAGGAGCGCATCGAATATGGAGTCAAAACAGGGATAAACTGGCACTGGTGGTGCTCTGCGGCCGAGAACCACCTCCTCTGGGGTCCCCCTGCTAAAAGGAACCTGTAGCAGATGCTTACAAGGGAGAACATGAGAGGTGGGGCAGAACAGTATGGCTCTTCTCCGGTATATCCCTCACATTCCATCTCTGCCCACACAGCATGCAGCAGGGATCAGTGCCTGCTTTTGACATTTTCCCCTGGGCAAAAAGGGGAAAGTGGATGAATTCCAGACAGGGCTCATGGGTCCGTACGACACTTAATGTGGATCAAGGGTCAAAGAATCATTGAAGTGTTCCCTTATATTCCTGTTGGTTTTGCTCTGTCGTGAGCTTTCACTCTAGCAGTTTTCCAAGCTACATGCACAGATTTATGTCCACACACTTGCATCACAGTGAGACAGATTAATCATCCCTTAGCAGCTCTCTCTCCACTCCAAATGAAGCATCATAAAAGACTGAAAGACAGACAAGTCAAGATAATTTGAAGAACAAAAGGGCTCTTTTCCCCATAGGGAATGTACTTGCAAAGTTTGATCAGAAGCTCTGAAGAACTTCCTTCTGTGCTTGGCAATTCTAACGAACTATCAGTGGCAAATGCCCCCGCAGCAGTCCTCATCTGACAAACAGGAACAGGCCAGGAGTCTGTAGGTTGGAACCGTCAGCAAAAACATGAAAAGAAAGAGTTTCCTGACTCTTGGAGAGCCCAGTTTTATGCAGAGGGAATACAGAGGGAGCAAGGGGAACTCAGCCTGACAACGGGGTTCCTCTTGCCCCTTGCAGTCCCTGCTCCATGTTGGTAACTATAACAGCATTCCTACCCCCCAACAACACTAGTGTGTGGGAAGCACTCTGGTTTTGCAGGACTGCAGATCTCTCTGCCTGCCAGCCATGGTACCCTGCCCTGGGAGCTCTGTCTGCAGCACCCGGTACCTTCAGGACCTGTATGTATGCAAGGGACTGGGCAGCACTTTGAATTTCTCCTGGGAAAACAGCTTCCATCACTTCAGAAAGAGCCTAGAAGAGGATGCACCAATGCAGGTACACAGCTAGTGCTATATGCTGTTTCCCAGCCCAGGAGAGCATCTGTCTAAGGATGAACATACCAGTAGCAGTGCAGTTGCTGCTATGGTTCAGGTAGTGCAACCTCATGTGCAAGCAAATTTCAGCTCTCTCTGAGCTATCTCCTGCTGTGGCAGGCATAAAGAAGGACAGGATCTGTGGGGAGAACAGTCACTTTGTACTCCTGCAAATGCTAATGGGTCCATACCCACAGTTACTTCCAGCAGTGCTATGGAAGATTTTAGTTCCCAGCAATGTTCATGTATTATGCTGCAGGCCAGGAGCTCTTCTCTGGAGCAACACAAATCAACCTGCCCACAGCCTATTGCAAGCCTCCTGTCAGAGGGATGCAGGCAGGCAGTGCCATTTGTTCCTATGTCCCTGCAGAAAAGCAGTTTAGACATTCCCTGCCCTAGCAAGGTAAACTCCATCAGAGGAAGCAGAAAGAGAACAGATTGCTGTGGGTAAGCGGTCCCACACCCAGGCCCGCTAACAGTCACCAAGGAACAGTTGTGCTGCAAACCAGCTCCAGACAGCACTTGCCAAAGCTTTCCTGACTCCATCCCTGCAGATGGCCCCGAAGCCTGCCTGATCGCATCATTGGGGAGCGGTGCTCTCCAGGAACATTCCCTCGTGCTGGTGTGCATGAGCTGTCACTTCTCACTCACAGTGCGACCCTAATTCCTGCTCTTATTAATGCTGACATCCTTCTTAGTCATTTCCCCCCTCCCAGTTTGGTCGTGTTTAGTCCTTTTTAACCTTTCTGTGCAGATCAATCCTCCCCAGCGCTATGAATAAATAAAAGCCTTCTGTTCTCATCAACAAAATGCTCTTTTAACAGTTGCAAGAACAACACAGCAATCACTTGGAAAAAGACCCAAACCAAACCAGCTGATACTTGACGTGTTTGAAACATCTCTGCTCCAGGTATTTCCTGCTTTTTGGAAGTAAGCATTTTGTTAAATAGGGGAAAACAGAGAAAATTAACAGGGAGCACAAGCAGTAGTAGGAATCTGAGAGGGACCTGCAAACCCATCCCAAACGTTCACCACACACAGAGTAGCAGCAGGGCTGCAGAAGAAAGCTGAACTTCAGCTAGAAACATCTAAAGCGTGTGAATAAGCTGTTAAAGCTGCAACCTCTCCCTCTGCTTTGATCTGAGGTTACACATCACTCAAGAGTGGGAAATTCAACAGCTTCAAAGAGGGTCAGAAAGTCGGAGGTCTCTGGGTACCACAACAGGTAAAGGGTTTATTCTGCTTGGAGAGAGCAGGAGATTGGAAGGGGACGGTCCTTGGACAAATCCAAGGGCTGGAAGCTGCTGCCAGGCTAAGGATATGTATTTCGCCTTCCTCATCTTCACATAAGACAGCCCCAGAACCCTTAGGAAGCACCGGCTTCCATCTTTGTGGCACTTGCATCTTGGAAATGTTTTTGTAAGTGCTGTTAGTTGACATGCACTTTTGAAGGTGAAATTGTGGTTGTTCTGAGTTCTAGCCATGGAATGCAAGCATAGGGAATAAGACCTCAGCAAATGAGATGTTACAGGAAGAGAGATGAGCATAGCTGGAACATCATGTGCTTTACCAACTGAAAATGCTTGGTATGAGAAAACCAAGCTGCATTCTCTATTGCCATTTTCCTTGGCTCTCAGCTTTACAGATCCCTAAAAAGTACTGCATTATAACTACAGGAGCTGCAATCTGCCTGCGACTGATTGAAGAATCGCAATATCACTCCAGTTTGATGAATCTCCCACGGGTGTTCCTTCTAAGAGGGCTTTCCTAAATTGAATGCCAATAAGCACATGTATTTGTCTGCCTCTTCCCTGTCCTCGGAATGCTGCCATAATAAAATAATAGTAATATAGAAAGGAAATGGAAAAAGTGAGATGGCATTTCAGAATACCCAGAGCTTGCAGAATGCACAGCCCTGCAGCAGGAACTCTGCCTTCATGGACCTGCATGCCAAGTAAACCCAGAAATGTTACCTGGGTACTAAAAAGCACCATAGACAAGACCCCAGGAAGAATGCTGTATTAAGCAGAAATTCCATTTTTCTCTCTCATGAGACTGATATAAACCAAAGCAATTTAACAATATTAGATGTAAGAGGACTTCTGGAATTAGATTTTCACTACAGCAGTGGAAAATGTCTAATACATATCTATGAGGTCCAACGGTCTGCGGATTACTATGAAATACCCCAAAATTAAATGTACAAATCCTGATGTACAGAGAACTGAGCCAGTGACACCTTACAGGGGGCAATGCTAAGACACAAATTTGGGTGAATGCTGTTACTCTGTGTAGTGCCAACCTTTGTGCTGGAGCCTGGCATAGCAGGAGATGGTGCTGAGCCATGGGCAGAGTTTAAAACCAGGGTGTAAAGTACCTACAGGCTCAGTAATATAAATGGAAATGATTTTTCCTTCTTTTGGCTGAAGCATAGACACAATATAAATCAGTCAAGTCACGCATACTACAGCCCTAGTAACTTCCTAACTCATTTGGGAAATCACGCTAGCCACGCTGTGGAACTGCATTCATAATCTCCTACATAATGTGCCTCTATTAGGAATTTTATCCATGACAATAGCAGAACCAGAACAAATGGGCAGGTCAGGAAAGCTACACCAAGCTTATGAGACTACGGGCTACTGTAAGAGATGCGGACCACAAAGCAGGTGTGTGCTAACACAATTGGATAATTGATATCACCCAAAGATATCCAAAGGAAGAGAGGCAAAGGGGGAGCAGGAGATTTGGAATAGAGAAAATGGTGGAGGAAAGCTACAAACTTCCAAGTCTAATCTAAGGAAATTTGGCAATGGAGGTGTTTATGTCCTTAGCACTTGCCGGCCTGTATTCCACCAAAGCTTATCCTCATCACTCACCTCTTTAGGTGTAAAGACTATTTAACAGAGCCTACAACATTGTTAATTGTCTTTCTAACTCACAGTGAATCTAGGCTCAGTTGAATTAGCTCTTTGTGTAACACAACTGTGTTTCCGTTGTTCTGCTTTCGGGTTCCTCTTTACCCTCTCCCCATTGCTGCCGAAGAAAACCAAACTGAATTTGCAACCCCAACTAGGTTTCAGTGGGAGGAGGAAGTTGTTAACTGGCCTGAGCAACCAGATTGGTACTAAGTGAACTAATGAATCCAGCAACATCAGCCTATGGAAACATAACCATGAAATATTTATCCTTCTCTAGTCAAAGATATTCAAGGAAGAAGAGAGCAACAAATGTCTCATTATACGGCATAAAACATGCCTGAAGGGAACCTTCACCCCAAAGGCCCTTCTCCATCAACAGAAGAGGCATCCTCTGTATCAGATCCATGCGACAAATCCAATGTTTTATCATTCCTTCTAGGTTTGCTGCTTCAAATACTGTTATTTTACTCTACTTAAAACCTTTATCCCTCCCTCCTCTAAGGGAATGAGGGACTAAGGCACAACATTAGGCATGCACAGCGAGCAACCGCGCTCTCTTGGAGGCCCACAGTGGCTCTGAACAAACTGCTTGTGCAACCTGGAGTTTAGTAACTCTTTCTACATATTGCTTCTGGTCTACTGACAGCATCTCCTTCCTCATGGACTTTACACCACACAGACAAACTCAAGCAAGCTTATAGGTATATATATGTATATATAAAAGTTATGTTGTCAACCTCCCCTCTGGGATCATTTAGGACATCGACCATGAATCCAGCAGAAATGGCTCCTAGTCCTACTTCCACAGTGGACAACACCTCTTCATCCCTCAAGGGATAGGTGAAAGAGAAATAAACATGTACAGAGAGGCTAAAATAGCACCAGCAGTAATGTCAAGGACAAGGCAAACTCAAGGTAAACAGGAATAGCTTTTCACAGACTCAATATCCAGCCCTTTACAAAGCAACAGATGATCCCTTTCTCATTTATGCCTAGCTGTAAATATTTCAGTGACTCTTCTCTCACTGCTGAGTAGCTTTAATGGCATTTACTTCAGTAAAGGCCTGGGTTGCTGTAAATCAAGGACTGTTTTAGGCTACTCACCATGGTCATGGGCAAAAACAAACAAGTTAAGTCCTGTCAGCTTCTGAGCCAAGTCATCATAGCGGCCGCAGTGCTCCCCAGCGCCGTGAGCGATGAACACAAGGGCCCTAAATGGAGCATTAAGGTATAAATCATTAACTTGGCAATCAAACCACAAAGGCTTCAGAGTTGCAAGAAAACCCAGCACATTCAGTCCAGCAACAGCATCCAGACATCAGCAAACACAAGGCAAGTACATAATGGCTGAGGGGGGGTTGAGCAGAGGGGGAAATGGTTGACATCCTGATCTACCATCGACCTGGTCCTCAGCAGGTGGTAGCAGGACAGACCACATGGAAGTCAGCTCCCCATGGGGCAGTCAGGGTCTTTCCCATTTGTCTGCCACCATGGTCTGCTGCACGCCGAAGACGCAGATGGGCATCAGCATCAGTCCTTGAGCTGGGTAACTCCATCCTGGGCTTCAGGTGTCTACACTGCTCCTACAGTGTAAGTGTGGCCATTGATTTCTTTGGGGATAGGTATTTTCCTGTGGTTTCTAATACAAATCCTGTCTTTAACTTTATAACCTGCAATGGTCTCTGATTGCTACAAGGCACTCTAAAAGACAGAATTTCAACTAAAGCAGAGAGAACTTTGGTTGGAGTTTGGAATTTTGTCTTTGGATCCCAATTCTGGTGATTTTACCATTCCAGTTCCTGCTTTAAAGCAGTTCATTCCCTTTGATGATTAAAAGTGACTCTTGCACAGCCACCATATGACTACAGACAGGGATCACATAAACAGGCTCACAGTCACTTCCTTTTGATAAACACACAAATAACTTCTCTTTGAATCTTCAAAGATTCAGCTTTACCAGTGATACTTTACTTTTACTGGAATGGCATCAAGTGCGAGTGACTGAAGTTGAAGGAACTCTCCCAGTGTCTTTCCTGGGCAATGTTTGTATAGGATTAGACCAGCAGAAGCAGCACTGAAATTACAGGAGTTTGCTGAATTCCATAGGTGACTATTTACCATCCAGCTTTAGCAGCAGCAATGTGACTTATTGGTTTAAAAGTACCATCTGTCACTGCAACATCAGCAACCACAAAACAGTTTGAAGGCTCCAAGCTGGACGTTTTTAGTGCATTAACAATGAAATCTAAATGAACTGACACCATTAATGGCAGCAGCTTACAGCTAGTGAATTCCTTGACTTTATTGTGACTGAGGTTTTAATGCCTGCTTGAACAGCATATTCACTGCAATAAACCGCTTTCATCTTAATATATTTAAACTTAAAGAAGGTGTTGGATGAGGAAGAAAGTCCTGCTCTAAGTCTTTGATTAGTGCCTGCTTCAAAGTATTTGCTCACACTAGACAACTTGAAAGAGTATCCATCGGAACCAGAAGGATTTTGCAGAGCACGCTGCAAACACAACAGCAGCCCTGCAAAGATGCTCTGGTATCTGTCTAATACTAATTAGGAGGGTGAGGTTAGGTCATGTAGCACATGGAGCTTGCTGTGCCCTACAAATGCTCTGTAGCAACACTGAGGGTTCCAAAAAGTCAGTGTGGAGGAGTCTGTTCTTCCTGTGCCATTCCCTGGTCAATAGATTTGCCAAGTTATCAATGCACTTTGCAAGACAGGCTGGTTTTCAGAGTGCAGCCTCTATTATTATAGCTCAAAATACTGAAGAAATGGAGATGCTGCTCCTTCCACAGCAGAGAATATGAACTTTCTGCAGCAGAAGCATCATGGCTTTACATGTCCCACCTCTCCCAAGTGCAGGTAACCCTGCAGAGACACCACAGCCAGTGCTGGAAGGGTGAGCCTATAGACAGCCCTGAAAACCAGAGACACCATCCATTCTGCTTTCACCTACATGTAGTGACCTTGTACCTCAGCCCTGCTCCTGGGTCACTTAAGGAGACATCACAGGCCCCCAGTGGCAGATGTGCCAGACACTGAGAAGCACAGCAGCCAGGTTGTTAAACTAAGGGAGGGAAAGCTCCTGTGCACCCATCATGTTGATATCCAACAGCCTCAGCCAGGCAAAGTCCCTCTGTGCATAGATCCTATTACCTGCCTCTTGACAGCTTCCCTGCTCAGTGTCTTACTGAAGCCCTCAGTTACTCTTCAGAGGACCCATGTTTTTGTCTGCTGACTGCCTGGCTGACTGAATACAGCCCTTCATTTCTCAGACAAACATTATTTGAATGCATGCACCAAAATGCATCCAGTGAATGAAACCTAAAAGGAAGCTGGCAAAGAGATCTCTGCCAGGAAATTCTTGCTGTTATTTCATCCCCTCTGACAGCAAAGCCCTACTTTTGCTTTCATTCCCACTGCTGCAGCACCACGACTTTGCCTGACAACATCCTGCTAGATGCTCAGAGCCCTCCTCTCCCTGGGAAGCCAGTGGGAACAGAAACAACCTCAGTGCTTCAGAGGGGCAAGGTGTTCGTGTAACCTCTCCTCAAGCACAATTGCAGGTGTCACAGAACTCAGCCTTCGGACACCACAGGGGAGAGCTTGGGTTATTATTTGTCTGCAGAACACTTGAATAAGGTTCCTGGGACTGTTTGTGCCCTGAGAGCCCCATGTCAGAGGCTGTCAAGAAGATTTAGGTGCTTCTGGATGTTTTGCCCTATCAACAGTCAGAAGCAAGGAGGAAAATCTCCAAGCTGTTATGCTGCAACAGAAGGAGCTCCTTTTGCTGTTCAGTATGAACATCTACACAACTCTCCAGCTCCAGCTTTCAGATCTGAGCACAGGGGCCATGCATCACACACAAAAGCTTGGAAAACTGCCATGAGTGTGAGTAGCATGGGAGTGAGGATGGAAGGATTTGGTTCTTTCACCTGATCTCCATTTGCAGTTACAGAACAAGTTTGGATTTGGCAAACAGTACCTGAAGGCAGCATAACAAATACAGGGCTCATCAGATTCTCACTGGCAAGCTGGCAGGAAAGCACAAGGAGTGATGAGATGACTGACAGAAGTTCTTCGCTGTATGGAAACACTTCAGCAGACACCCCTCTGCTCTCAATGGCAGCCTGCTCCTTCCTACCCCAGTGGCTGGGATAGCAGAGGATCAGAGTGCTTTCAACGAAGTCATGTGAAATTAATCCAGACTCCCTCAGGCTTTAGGATGCTGCAGGCCTGCAGTGCCTCTGTGCACGACCTTGGTGTTTAAACAAGGTTTGGGTATTGGCCATACAGCAAATTTATCCTGGGGAGAAATATCTTCACCTCCAGCCCTTGCAATTGCACCCATTAAATCCTTGGAAATGGGTCCGTCTCCAGTAGAAAACATCACACGGAGCCCTCAAAGCTTTCTGGTGGAGGCTGACCTGTGCCTCAACCCAAACTAACTCCGGTCTCTCCAACCACATGCCAGGAAACGTGATGCATCTTTGGAAGCTTCAGCTGCCTTCAGCTGGTGGAGCTGTAATTCCTGAACACCTCAATACAGCACTGCTCTGGCATCTGCACAAGGAAGCACTTCACCATACCGCAGCATGGCTTCCCCGCACTCGGCCGGTGTGCCTCCACACAAAGCCAAGGTGTGAGCTGAGCGTGAGTAAGCATCCATGTGCTTGCTCCTGCCTAACTGGCACAACAGCAGTTGTGGTTATTAAAGGAAACCGGTTTATGGCCTGCTGTTTACAATAGCAGTTTTCACACATCCTGCCCTTCCTATAGCCTTCACCACCTCCTCCTCCCTCCCTGCCACAAGTTTCTGCCTCCAGGTGTTGCTCTGCTTGGGAAACCAATGCTGCTATCTCTCACAAGAAGACAGGGCAATGTTTGTCTTCACTGTTCAAGTCAGCTTCTGGCTGTGTCTACTTATCTCCCATTAGGAGGAGATGGTAAATAGAGTCATAGAATGTGAATGGTTTGTGCTGGAAGGGACCTTAAAGCTCATCCAGCTGGCCCGAAACACAGCTCAGGACTTGGGTCCTGCTGGGCACAAAGCCCATGTTCTTGCTTTATTTCCAACAAAAGTCATGTTGCAACTGAACTAAATGAGGAAGTTTGTGACCAGGATGGTATGATTTCAACATCTCATTGTGTTCTCTCTGGGGATCAAGCACTCCTGTGGGACCCAGTAGATGGGCTTTGATTGCCAGAAAATAACCCAAAACACTGGGACTAGACTGAAGAACTGAAGACAACCTTCCTATGGCTGCTTATACAAAAAATGCAGTCTTTTCTACCCCATTCAAAAGTATCTCTTCAGAACCATATTTAAGTACTTGCTTAACCTCAGGGAACGTTCCTCAACTCATGAAAGTGAGTAGGACTTACAAGATACAAGAAGAAAGTTAGAAAAGGATTTATAAATGCTGTCCTGGGTAAGGACTGATTTAACCACACATGGAAGTGATTTCCTCAATCCAGCCCTTGCAACTGAAGATAATACTGTGTTATTCTATGTAAGACAACTGTGCTTTTCATTTGGTGTTATGTATGTTGTTACCAGAACCAGATCAGCTCTAACCAAGAACATCTGACTTGAGCACATTTCAGTACTTGACACTAAATTCCTAACGCAACTGGCAGGAAAGCTCCAGGTTAGTGAGGTGTCAGGAAAATAAGTGCCTCACTGGAAGGACCACATTTTGGTGTGCTGTTTGAGCTGATGCTGGCATCAGTCCGAGTCTTCAAACCACAGTGAACAATCAACCTTTACTTATCAGGATCATTTCACCAGGGGCATCTTTGGACCAGCAAGTGGATAGTTGCTCACAGACCTTTTCATCTTCTTACAAGTGTCATGCCATGACTGTATATTTTGCTTTCCAAGTATATTATAATGGAAAATCAATCAGAGGTATGCATTGATGTGTCAGCTGGGTTAGTGTCCTCACTGCTGCTGCTTAGTTATCTTTTACATAATAAGATTATGTAGAAAGCAGCTTGTAACGTTGTTGAGCTTTAGATGTCATTCCCATTTTCTGCCTTTGGTATTTGGTTAAGGATTACATTTTTTATTATTATTATTAATAATAATAATTATTCAGCTACTCATATCCAAGAACATAAAGAAGAATTAATGGTTTTGCCCAATACTGGTGACCATTTCTCTGAAGGGCTCTTGAGCCTCTTGCTTTGGGTGTAAGACCTGAAGACTGGAAGAGGGATGTTGCTCTATCTGCTTTTTGAGTCAGCTTTTGTACTCTTTTTCTCCTTCCTGAAGCAGTTTGTGACCCAAAGCCACCCTGACAAAACCTGGCCATGGTTACAAACAGTTATAGCAATTGCTCTCATGTTGTGCATGCTCCTGACCTATGCAGTGATCCAAGAATTCAGCCTGGTGATTCCAGATCAGATTTATGGTGGGCCAGGTGTGTCCCTTTGGCCATCCTTCCATCTACAGGAACATGTTATGTCCTTCTGAAGGTGCAAAAGGCAATGACTTTGCTCCCAATTCCAAGCCATGTTTCAAGGAGGCTTTGCTTGTTCTCCTGCTCCCTTTCTTGGAGTAACGCATTCTTAGCCTCTGCTCTACTGGCCCATGGCTTTGCCATGTCCGTCCATGGTCTGAATAGCGGGCTACTGTCAGCTTAAGCAGCATCCTACTGCCTAACAGCATAAAGAAGTAGGGCTCAGCCTTCAAATCTGTGCTTGCTTCTCTAAGCAACCCTCTTGCAATGTGTCTGCAAGCCTGGTCTCATTGTACACCTCAAAATCACCCCCCCCAGCAGCACAGAGTTAGGAGGACACTTGAGAACCACTGTGACTTCAGGAGGAGCAGCACCAGAAAGTGAAGACACCATAAATCAATGGGGCAGGGACAGAGCTGGTAATACAGATATATTTCAAACCAAAAAGTTCACCAGGGTCTAGCTGGAGCCAGAACAAACTATGGTGGAGAAACAGCTTACGCTGATTTATTGTGGCTCTTTGGAAAGCAAACCTGCACTGAGAATAACTCATGAGGGCTCTAATACAGGGAAAAGGGATGAAGGAAACTTCAGGTGGGGGTGGGAGGGAAGGAATTATTGAAACCAACAGCTCTGGACAAATCTCTGCAGGGCTCACATTTGAGAGCAGCTGTATTTTGTTTCAAGGAAGCTTTGAAGTCGTATTTTAGGGGACACAAGGCTGAGATCAGAGGTGAAATGCATGGTGTGTAGCTTAAAATTCATGGGCCGGATCTTGTCACCTCTTTCTGGGTTAAAACTGAAGAGAGGGGATTCTAGGGTTACATGGACCACCCTGGGGAGACACTCCTCAACTTTGATATGAGAGATGGGATTTTCCTTGGCAGAACTGACTGCCAGAGTTACTGCTCTACAAGGCAGATGAGCACTCCGCAGATGTGGGCAGCTCAGGGGTTGCTGCTGTGATTTCCTCTTGCTACTGCCCTATTACACAGCACAGGCATCCTTGAAAGAAGAATTGTGACTCCTGTTTCCAAAGAGGCAAGGTGCAGGCATTGCTGCACACACAGGACTGAGGAAGGGATGACATGGAGGGAGCCCAGCAGAACTGGCTGGAAGTGAGGCTGGAAATGGACATCCCAGTTCTGTTCTCTGCTCTGCTTCAGCCCTTCCTCAGTACAAGTGCTATAAAAGACATAAACCAGAGGTCACATCTCCCAGGGGGAGCTACAAGGATGAAAGCACAAAGCATTCTGTCCAAGATGACTGTGCAAAGTAGAAAACATCAGCTGCAAAATTCAAGTCTATCGAAAATCACAGCCAACATTTTTAGGTTGGCTTTAAGCTGCAGAGGAAGGATGCTCAAAAAAGCAATTGGGGGTGTTGGTTGCTGAGAAGCTCAACATGACCCAGCAGTGTGTGCTTGCAGCCCAGAAACCAAAAGTACTGTGATCAGGCATTATTGCCTTATGTGGGCAAACCTTCACTAGCTGGGGAAAGAGCTGTGAATAAGTAAGGAGCAAGAATGGGGCTGACACCTTACCTGGTCTCTGAACTCGGAATATTGTGAGATTATTACTTTTTAATAAAGCACCAACTGTGCAATTCCCAATTGTATGGCAATGGTTTCAAGCAAAATGTAAAACTTCAGTTCCCTGGAATACTTGGACCTGGTAGCACTGTCTGGAACCAGGCAATTCCACCCATAACCTGGAGCTCTTGATTACTTCCTGCATGGACTCAATTGCCCCTCCTCGCTTTCCCCAGCCAGAGCCAATTTTGTCTGTGCTGGCAGAGATGTTAATTGCCCATCCTTAACAAACTAAGGAGCTCAGGAGAAGTTCAGATGTCATTGATAACATCAGCTGGTCTTTTTCTCTGTGATTTTCCACAAGCCAGGGTGGAATTACCCCAGGAACTCAGAGGCAGAACCACAAGGATTGATTTCTTAATCATAAAGCACTTTATGTATATTTCAGCATGCTTTGAAATTAAACACATTAGTTTCTAACGAATAATCCTATCTTGGCACATCCCAGAGCTGCGCTTCAGCCCTGCCCAGCTATGAGAGGAGCCTTTGCAGCAAGAGGCTTTACTGGCTCTGTCAAAATCAATCTCAGCGGCTCCTCCTCTGGGAAATCAGGAATGTCATTGGCAAAGGGTTTGCCAAGGTTTGGAGCCTGTTCCAATTAATTTAATATTCCACGTTGGCTGAGGACTTGAGGTGGGAGAGAAAGTTGAATGTAAGCAGTTAAACGTGAGACACAGGAGCCTGCTACGGCGGCGATGGCTGACACATGTGCTTTAAAGGCTGAAATGTTTATTCATGTTTTGAAGCAAAGCAGCTTTGAACTGAGGCTGATGCACAATGGTTTACACACACATGACTTAGAAGTTAACCAATACATAGAGACTTCAGCATACACCTGCCCAAGGCAGGTTTCTGTTATCTCTTGGCCACACTGAGCTCTCCAAAGACTCCAGAGACAGCAGGGTTGCTTCCTAAAGCATTCTTTCATTTCCAACACTGAGGCACCTTCACCTCTGGCAGCGGGGGGCTGCCACGCTGATGGGAATAAGAAACTCATTGCCATGAGTTTTAAACACTGCCTTGCTGGTTTGCTCTCAAAAAGGATCAGATGAATAGCTTTAAACACCAAAAGGTGAACGGGGACCTGACCAGCTTGGGTTGCAAGTATTAAAATAAGGATGAGTGGTAGCAATAAAATGAGTACTTAGTTCAATAAATCCTTGGCTGCAATCACTGTAGGTAGAGGCAAAGAAAGCTAAAGGCATGTGGGATGCCTTTTCTGCAGAAAAGCTTAAAATAGAAGAGGAAATCAATACTCATTTACAGTATCTGGCAGTCACTGAACCAAAACATACATGTACACCTACAGCAGAGCAGAAATAACAACATTTATTTAAACCACAAGCTGTCATTCTGCTGCAGGAACGCTGGGTTTTATGTGGAACCCTTCACCAGGAGCTGAGGAGAACCATGTATTTCTGACCCTATTGGAAGAGCCTCAGCAATAGCAAGAGCAAATACTTTCAACACCACTGTTATTAACCCTTCTGCTGCCAGGCTGGCTCCTACTCCTCCAATTGCAGAGTCAGAGGTGATGCCTGAGCCAGCAGCAGGGATGTGGTCCTGTCTTTCTTCCTAAGTTTCTCTTCTGCCAACTTACAAGTCACCATTTGTTAGATCAAAGCGAGAGGTGCAACTGTCACAGCCTGTGATGGGAATGGGACAACCTTCATCAAAGCAACACCAGGGCCGCTCACAGCATGAGGGACACAGAGCTCCCAGATGGGGATTGAACCATTGCACGTGCCTGGGAGCTGGTGGGTGCATGGGGCAGCAGAGGTTTCATTGGTGCCTGCTGAGCATCAGGGTGGTTTGCACAAGGGCATGCTCGAAAGTGCCCTGGGCTTAGCAAAGGCTAAACAAGCCTTGATGCTACATTCAGCTGTGCTGAGAGATCTGACCATCCTCCTAAAGCAACAGAACACGCAGAGCGGGAAGCAAAACTTTGATGGTCAGAACCTTTAAATGACACTTCAAAAGAGAGATGTGCACCTATGTGTGAGAATGAGACTGTGCTTCATAGGATCCCAGACTGGTCTGGGTTGGAAGGGACCTTAAAGCTCCTCCAGTTCCAACCCCCTGCCATGGGCAGAGACACCTTCCACTGGAGCAGCTGCTCCAAGCCCCATCCAATCTGTCCTTGAATGCTGCCAGGGATGGGGCACTGAGGTTTAGAGGAAGGTTTAGAGGAAGGAGCAGTGTTTAATACATCACCATTTACTGAAAGTGAAATGAAAGATGAACAAAGAGCTGGTTATGTTTTTTCCCATTCCCCAGCTCTGAGAAACGTGACCAGTAAATGAACAGCATAAATAATTACAACAGCTGGCTTTTGTACAACACCCCTCATTCACAAACCCAGGATGCTTTACCAAGGATGCAAGTAGGCTTGTTGTAGAGTCACAGAGCGCAGCGATGAGTGGGAGCTCAAGAGGTCCTCTAATCCATTACCCTGTTGCAAGCAAGGATCAACCCTTCCTCCCACTGCCACATGAAGTGATGCAGAAGAGGTAAAACGCCTGGCCCATGGCGACACAGCATGCCAGAGGCAAGGATGGACACAGAGTATGAGGCAAAACCTGATCCTACAGCACTACAGGGGGTTTAACAACAGTCAAAACACTACCATGGGTTCTGAGCTCCAGCCCTGTGGTGCCCGCATGGGGCCACAGTGAACCTGGAAAGAAACAGTACACTTCTAAAAAGCTTCGTGTCCTCATGACCCTGTGGGCAGCCGATAACACCAGAGAAGATGCTCTGTGCCTCTTCAGGACAACTGCATCGAGGTGCTCGGTGCTTCCCAGCTAAACTCATCTGTGGAGGGGCAGAGAACGCCTGAATGCTGATCGCTCCGATATCCTTTTAATAGAAGGAGATTATGAATGCTGCTCAGCATACAGGTTTTAATACTCCAAATACTGCAGACAAGCTCTGCCACAACATTGAGAAACATGAAGAAAAAGCTCAACCATTCAGTCAGCTGGAGGTTATCTCTTCAGCAATTTAATTACTTGCTGCTTCCCCATCACTCCTCATGCGCTGAGCCCAGCAAACTGTGCCACTGCGGAGTCCTGGCAGTTGATGGTTGGATTTGAAACCTCCCTGAGATGGGTTTGAGAAATAAAGGTAAAAAGATGGTGTTGGAACATCATGAAAAGAAGCTCCCATTGCCAGCTGGGGAACCAGCGAACCTGCTGCCACTGCTCATGGCCCTAAGGAAAGGGCCAAGACTGAAGCTTTGTTCCCTTGCTCCGCAAGCTTCAAGCTTGATGAAGGCAGAAAGAAAGCATACGGAACAAGCCCTTTTTATCACTGGTCAGACAGATGGCTGGCAAACAGCACTGCTCCTTCTTGCCTACCAAATCTATAGCAGTTGGTGTGTTTTCTCCTTCCCCATCTAGAGACAACACTGGAGCAAACGATTACTGTGCTGTTACCGCTGCATGTTTGGCTTCAGCCCAGTTGCCAATATTCTGTTTCCTTTTTCCCCCCTCTCTGTGTTTTCTTTCCTTGAACAGATTGCTGCTGAGCCCATTCACTCCTTGCTGCTGAGCCCATTTGCTTGCAGCTGAACAGCAGAGAACAGCTACACTTTTAGTTTAGGTTTCAGTTTCAAACTTCGAGAGCTCTTCAGCCACCAAAACCAAAGGGAATAACTCACTTCTGACAGCTCTCATCTAGGGACTCCAGACACAGTTTATACCACTTGCCTGGATGGTTACACTCAATTTTAGGTGAGGAAACAGAAGCATGGAGAAGTTAAGGATCTGATTCTGTAAATCACCGTTCATTGAGTCATTGCCCAGTGACTGTCCTGAGCATGTGTTTTGCCTGTTCTCTGCTCCTCACTTCTTTATTCTGTTTCCGGACATTAATTTCCTAGGTCTAGCAAGATGCCTTTGCTATCCCTTCCTATGGCAGCATTCAGGGGCTCCCATTGTTGAAACAGAATGAAGATAGCTCCTGGCTGGGAGAGCAAGTGCTTGTAATGCAGAAGGGGAGTCTCCTTCATTCCAGTGGAAGTACTCATGAAGTCTGGTGTTACTCAAGGTCTTGGGACATTGAAAACAGCTACATGGCTGCTATTGCAAAAGTAATGAATCCCTTTGGATACAAACATACTGCATCCATCTAGGAGAAACAAACATCCCCAAGTGATGACCCATCCCCTCTCCTGCCCAGTGAGGCTGGTCAGCACTAAGATGCCTTCCTGACACCACCACCCACGGACCTGGTTGTTTTAGAAGATGTTTATGGCTGGGACTAGCCCAAGGTTGGTATTTGGGATTCGTATTTTTCTTCCAGTTAACATAGATGAAATGTTATTGGCCTGCAAGAAAAAAACCTAAGAGAGATCCAGTTTTAATGATATCTAAAACCTTTACTTGGTGCTGTTAATTTCCTTCCTATAGGATAATAAAACTGATACAGCGTCAGAATGTCTGTACTGGAAAAGTAGAGGGCAGGGATGTTTGGGTACAGTTAAGGATATAACTGGGGTGTAATGAGGTAAAGGACCTGCCTAAGCGTATCTTAAGGACTCTCCTGGGCAGGATGCAATACTATCTCCTTGGATACTTAGGAGAATCAGCCATTTGCTATCAGATCTCTTGGACAAGGGACAATAGGAGGTTCAAAATACCGATGGCTTCCATTCAAGTGGAAGCCCATCAAGACAATGGCACGCCTGAACCTAGGGAAGGCAGCTCAGCCAAATGTGTCTGCAGGGACAGCTCTTAGAACAATGCAATTTCCCTAGAAGAACAAAGAGATCAGATGCTTGCCCTGGCTCTGAAGAGCACAAAGCCACAGCAGCTTGAAGAGAACTTGCAAGGAAACACAGGCCACCGGGCATCTAGAAAATGGCCCTCTTCTCACCAGGCCAACTCTACCAGCCAGCCCTTGGAAATGCACTCACAGTGATCTAAGGGAGCTGCTGTGTGTTCCCAAGGAACGTTCAGGAGTGCCGAAGAGATGGAGGCAAGGAGCTGTGTGCAGCTGGTTTGATTATTTTGACTAGCCCTGCACAGTTCTTGTGCTGCTGGAGTGACGTGCTCCTGCAGCTGGAACCTGATAAGGTTGAGGAGTTTGTCTGCTCTTATGTCACCGTCAGCAAATAACTGCTTCTGAGTGCTCCCAGTCTGAGGAGCTGAAGGAAACTGAAGTGCCAGGGTCTGAGAGGAGAGCAGGGCTCAAGATAAGGAGACCTGGAGGGACAGGCAGGGCTCTAAGTGCTGAGCATCCAGCTTGGGGATCCATCGGGTCATGGTGCAAAGGCAGCACTGATCTCACACTTGTAACGCCATCAAAAGCAAATGAACTCTTTCCATGAGGGAAGCAAGGTTTGCTTCCCCTTCAGTCTGTGGCAGAAACCGGACCCAAATTGGAGTTTTCCAACACAATCTCAAGACCACTTTTCTTTTTTCCTCCTGTTTGTACCTTTGCTATTGTCCGTGTTGGACAGCACTGCTTCCGGGGGCTCCTCAGGTGGCACACTGAGAACCAGCACTGATTTTACCTCCTGCTGCCTCAGCACCAGGATGAAATTTGTCTGCTTTTGAGATTCCCAGCTCCTAAAGCCACCTTGTCCCCACACACCAATGCTGCCAATTTGTGCACTGTGCTTGGGAGCTGGTCCTAACAAGGCAATGACAGTTTAATTACAAGTGCCCTTTGTTATCTGCCTTTTTCCCTGGGTTCTGTGGAATAAAAGGCAGATTTGCTTCTGCTGCACATTCCTGTGGGGACTGAATAAAAATAATCCTCCTAAAAAAGCCTGTTGGAAGCACCTTCAGCAAGAACCAAAGCTGCTCTCCTGCCTGTCAGCACTCCTCTGATGTGAAGCTGGTTTGCTAATTTGCCTGTCCTCTGGAAATGCATACGAGATCACAAAAGGATGCCCCATTCACACTGAACAAGGCAGTCACATGGAGCAAAGAGAACAAGGCGTTACAGGAACGCATACATGCTGATGAATAAAAGAGGGGCTTTAGAAACTGAGGGGCAATAGCAACACAAGCAAAGCCTGGGGTGTCAGACTGACAATGACCATTGTTCCCCTTTGCAGTGGGTACGATGTGACCAGACACACACGGAGGAGCTGGGTTCATCCTGCCACAAATGGTGCTGGCATAAGTCACTTCCCACCACATAAATCTCTGCTCCTGGGCGTCAGGTTGGAGCTGACCTCATCAGCACAAGCCAAAGTGTTCTTCAAGAGAGACACTGGGTTAGAAACTCCTTTAAGTATTCCTAGAGACGAACACCACACGCTGTAATTAAAGACGTTATAATTAAGGGCTTGATTCCCTTTGCTTTGACTTCACTTTGGTTCATTTCTTTATTTACTTCTGCATTTTGGAAGGGGCTGGAAGTCAAATTCAACTTTGTCATCTGCTCCCGCTGGGAGCTGTGCTGTTCTCCTGGAACTGCCATGGAAATGCTGGCAAGGAGGTGCCAGAATCAGCAAGCAATATCCACGATTGAAGGGCCAGGTCAAACATAAAGGCAGTTTGCATTTCTGCACCACAGGCAGTTCTGCAAAGTCCTTGGGGGAGAAAGAAATATGTTTTCTCTTTCTTGGCTTGGCCTTTCCTTGCTAACAATGACAGGAGTAAAACAAAGGTAAAAAGTGAATAGAAAAGCTTTTTGCTTGGTGAATGGTGTATTTTTAATCACACTTGTCAGGTGGAGACCAGAAAGAACCCCTCCAAAGCCACTGTTTACCCACACAATTGCAACTCTGTTCACTTGAACCATGATGTCTGAAGTTGAGCCAGCCCGTTGTAGAGCACATTAATGATTAACCAGGAACACATGTGTGACCCATGTGTGTCTTGGCAGCTTCCTCAGGCAGCTCATTCCGGTTGAAATCATCTACCTACACCTAGAGACCACTGCATGGAGACACACAAGCATCAAGCTAGCTAGCCGGGTAATGGTTTCTGTGTGATAGACAAGGAAGCTCAAAAGCATCCTCTAACTACAAGTGTCTCAAGCTTCGAGTGTCCAACCTATAGTGGCTGACCTACAGAGAGAGCTGAGCATCACTTTATCTGAAGTCAGTGGTGGCTGCAGGCTGTTAGCACCTTTGGAATAAACTACTCTGGGTCAATAAACCTCACTGGGTTTAACTGAGGTCGAGCAGAGGGGCTGAAAGTGCCCCAGAACAGAGTTTGTGCTTATCTAGGCAGCACCAGGAAGAGCTGAAGCATCCAGAGAGGCTACGGGGCTATGGAACAGAGAGGAAAATAAGGTCATCTCTGAACTTCTCCAGGCCCTTGAGGGCCTCAAAGGAAATGTCTTAACTTCTCCTCCCAACTTTCCTTCCCCTTCCTCATCCCACCTCTATTCTTAGCAGCTTTGTCTGAGAGCTGGAAATAGAGCAATGGTTTCTTAATTCCTCACCTCCCATTACCTCATATTTTGGGTCAGACCACTCAGGGTGGTGGCAGAGTTTTAACCTCGCATGGAGCTGTTCTTGTTTACACAAAGACTGCTTTCCCTTTAAGGAGGTTTTCCTTGGCTGCTGGGACACGCTATAGGCATGAGATCAGCCTGATGTGGTACCAAAGAATTACTTCCTCCTAACAACATTACAGGGTCCTGAAGATGCCGGTGCTCACCAGCACGCAATCAGTGCCCGTTACCTGTTCTGATGCTCCCCAAATCCTGCTGTTGGCACAACACACAAATGGGAACTCACTGCTCCTCCTTCCCTGCTGCACTCAAGGACCAATGAATTACCTCTCAAGATGGAACTGGCTCAACAAGGAGGGCAGCTTGCAGGGCTGCTGGCCAGGGGAGTCTCACCTGCACTGCTGCCAGCAGACAGCAATAGAAGATACCCAGTCCCCAGCTCTGCTGTTGGGAGTCAGTTCCCACTGGAAAAACAGGTGGAAAACCCCGACACTCTCCTTCCTTAGTCCCATTACTACCTACTCTATCTACACCATCTAATCATCATGACATCTGAGTGTCTTTGTGTGTCAGCTTCCTGTGAAGTAATCACCTAAATCCCTCTTGGAAACAAAGCAGACCCTGCTGAGGAACTCACAATAGGTGCCTTTCACTCGCAGGACAACCTTGGCCTCGGTGGCACTTACAACAAAGCTTCCATATGTGCACCAGCATGGGCTGATCAGTCAGATCAACCCCACACAGCATCACAGCCTGGATATTTGTGAGCACGGAGCAAAAGAGCCTCACAAAATTCCCCATCTTCCCGACCAATTGTTCAGAAAAGATAAAACTGGAAACGCTCCAGCACATACAGCACATACCCACCCCTGTAGGTCTGGTGCCACAGCCTTCACCCACCCCTGTGGGTCTGGTGCCACAGCCTTCACCCACCCCTGTGGGTCTGGGGTTCCAGCCTTCACCCATCCCTGTGGGTCTGGTGCCACAGCCTTCACCCACCCCTGTAGGTCTGGTGCCCCAGCCTTCACCCATCCCTGTGGGTCTGGTGCCACAGCCTTCACCCATCCCTGTGGGTCTGGTGCCACAGCCTTCACCCATCCCTGTGGGTCTGGTGCCCCAGCCTTCACCCATCCCTGTGGGTCTGGTGCCACAGCCTTCACCCACCCCTGTGGGTCTGGTGCCACAGCCTTCACCCATCCCTGTGGGTCTGGTGCCACAGCCTTCACCCATCCCTGTGGGTCTGTTTGGTGTGATAAAAGAGAAGCCCCAGCTCTGAGGGGTGATGTCTGTTGGTCGGCCCCATTCTCAGAGCTTCCCCAGCCATTGTTTGCCCTTCAACCCCAGGCCAGGGCTACTTCTTCATCTTTCCTGTGGCAGATATCCTGTTTTTTCCCCTCCCTGGGGCAGGGATCGAGGATGCTAAGTTCTATTCTAACAGGAGACAAGTCAGCGATGACCTTTGGGCACCTGCAGTGAAGAGGTATTTCTGTGTCCTCGCTGGGATTAGATACAGAATGGATCAATGAATGATCCCACTGTTTGACTGTTATAGCATCATTCATTAGCACTAAGATTTGAAGCTGAATCAACAATTGAGTTAGGAGATTGAAAGAATCGCTTCAGTATTTGAAATAAATGGCAACAGGCCTGTGAAAGTCCCCTGAGGTGTCTCTCTTTCTCTCCCTATATATATATAGATCACTCTTGCTGCACATTTCAGATGAGGTGAAAGTTGCTGAGCTCCTGCATCTGAAGCAGGAAAAGCAAGAGGGTAAAAAGAGACAAATGTATTTTGGGTTTGCCTATCAAAGCACTTCAAGAGCATTCCTGACTGCAGGATCCAGGCACTACCTTGTTATTCAGGCTCTTAGCATCTCTCTCATACATAACAATGCAAAAAGAGCTAATAATAAACACTGCCCCTCCTCTATACAAACACACACACAGGCACTCAGGAACCACTTGTAAATGAGCAGCACGGAGCCCATGCACTGCTGCTGCCACAAACCCAGGGTGAGCTCACTCCCAGCTAACTGCTTGCTGCACAGAGCCCCCACATATACCCGCAGGACTTAGGCACCCAGTTTTAGCTCTCAGCTCTTTCCCATCCTTTCCTTTCTCACTCCTCCACTCACTACTGGTTTGGTAAGAAATTAAATGTGAAAGAACAAAGCAATTCCACAACTGGGCAAAGAAGGGTTGTGGGCAGCCAGTGATTAATTAGCATTAGAATACCAGGCAGCCTGGTTTCCCTGCAGAACCTTGGGTTGATAGCTCTTTTTTTAGTTCTCTAGAGGAAATATTCCGGTTGGCACAAGACCATTCAAAGCATCAGTGCCAAAACCTTTCCTCCTTCTTTCTGAGAGGCAGGGAGTAGAAGCAGCTATAAAATGCCCTGTGGACCAACTGATCCTAAACCAAGACCCATGTCCCACAGCCCGATCAGTGCAATGGAGCTGCACTGTCCTCCCCATGGGGATAGGTATTTCGGTGCTTGCCCACCTCCCAGCTCTCTGTTAGTCCCATTGCCCCTTAGTTTGGCAGGCGTAAACCCCAAGGCCAGCTCACTTGGACCCATATCCCTCTCTTGGCACGGTTGCAGGCGGATTTAGACACAGGATGATGTTTAACCTGTTGGGTGGTCAAGGAAAAGATTTACCTCCCTACTACAGCTTGAACAACTTTTTCCTGTGACTGTTGCCCAGCTCTATAAAATCCACACAGCTCTTCCTGTTGGCTTGCAGAAAAAGAGAGCAATAAAACAATATCCCCATTTTAATGAAGTAGCTCCCTACATAACTCGTGGTAGCGTAAATACGTGCCAAGCCAGCAGGTACTGGGAGAAAGAAGATGATAATGATGGGAGGAACAGAGGTGGCTGGCTGCAGCAGAGCATAATGAGCACACAATCAGCACAGAGAAATTTCTCTAATGGTGGTGTCATTTAAATAATCCCTTTACTGTAACAGCTTTCTATCTGGTTCCTTCTCCATGATTATTACTGAGGTCAGTTTTGAAATCGGAGTTGCCCGTGTAAGAGCTCCCTGACTCATTTACTAACTATAAATAATTAAACCCCAAAGCAAACAGCAGCCAAAATCAATGCTGTCAACCCATATTCTGCCTGTTGCCCTGACATTTCAGCTACTCCGGTTGAAACTGAAGTGGTGATGTGTAACGTGTCTGTACGGAGAAAGTCAGAAAGAGGAGACATCCACCCCTGAGCCTGCATCCCATCCCTCCCAGATTGCCTGTGCCATTAGTTTGAAAGCAGTTTATTGCTGAAAGGCATCAGCCACCTGCATGGGGCACTCGGCAGCACACTGAGCTTCCAGCCAAGGCAGCTGGGCATGAAGTGACAGCAGCTCCATGGTTGACATCTGTAAGGCTGACTCGAGTGAGCAGAGGTTTGAAGAAGACAACCTTTACACTAGGGGCTCTTGCAGATGAGAGGGATCTCTTGGTGGCTCTGTAAAGCCCCATGCACACAGCCCTGCAACACCACTCGAGCCATACATAACAACTACACCGACAGTCTTATTTACTGATGATAAAGGACATTTGCTTGGAAGTGCTCACCTGGGAGTTGCTGCTGGCTTCCAATACCTGCAGAAGAGATGCTGCCCGTCAGCATTGACGATGTGGGGCAGGTCCTTGTACGGGATGTTTTGAGGACTCCGCTTTGGCGAACTTTCCTCTGGCATTCTGGCAGAGTGACCTGCACGGTGTTGGAAGAGACAAGACATACTTTAAACCAGGTGAAGGCAATGAAGAGCCGATGGGCTTGGCAGCCACAGACATTGAAAGTCAGCCAGCAAGGCAAGCACGGCTGATGGGAGTCTCCCTCCAAAACCCCAGCCAAAAGGCCCCCCAAAACTGTACTGCTTTAAAACAGCAATGTAGCATTTTGTGTCCAGAAAAGGCTCACATTTTGGGAGGAGGGCGTTGGGGAGGGTGGGAGGGGGGGAAAGGAGGGAAGATCAATCCACCATTGCTACTTCATTAGAGCCTTCTCTCCCCCACCTCTCCCATCTGTGTTTATTTTGCATCATTTTGTGCAACGGCTCCTAAAAAGAACACTGGAGCTGCAATCAAGTGCGGATTGTGCAGCAGCAGCCACAGAGCTGAAAAGACAGCTGCATGAAAGATTCATCTCTGCCTCAACATCTCCAAAGCCCAGCGGCGGGTACGCAGCAGAGGCATCTCCCACCGTGTCAACATTCAGATCTCTGACATCTCCGACAGGAAGGTGGCGGCGGCGGTGGGGAACGCGGCGTTTCCAGGAGCATTCGCGACAAACCTGCTTTCATCCTGTGCGAGGCTTTGCATTCTAGTGAGGAGCCGGCATCGCAAGTCAGGCACAAGCACAGCAGAAGCCTTTTCGCATCTCGCTTACGGAGACGCGCTCGCACGCCGCCAGCCGCGCAGCGCCCGCGGGTCGGTCCCGGGTGGGTGCCTTGGGGTCGGTGTCGCCCGCAGCTCCTCTCCCCGCTCTTTGGGGTTATTCACCCCTTCGTGTTCATCACTTTTCTTTCCCTCTCTTTTTTTGCCTCCCTTCTCCACCAAATCGCGTGCGGGGGCTGAGGGGCGGTGGTGGGAGGGGAGGTTGGGAAGGGTGGGAGAGAGGGAGGGCTGAGTGGGGAAGCTGCGGTCCACGAACCAGAAGCTGCTGCCCGCCCATCAAAGGCACCTTGAGCACACGCAGCGGAGCCGCTCACAAAGTTCCTGCCGCTGCAGGTTGTTTGCAACTTTTACTTCCTTCCTGCCACTTACAGTTCGGAGGCCGCGGCTGCGGGGGGGAGGCCGGGCAGGGAGGGGGAGACCTGTTCTGTCAACGCGATCCCTGCTGCGAAGCCATCTCGTGTGTGAGCGACTGCCCCGGCACCGCGCTGCCGGGCGGGGAGGGAGGGAGGGAGGGGACGAGGAGGAGGAGGAGGAGGAAGAGGAGGAGGGATCCAGGCACCGACGCGATCGCAGGTCGCAAAGCCCCGCACACGCATCCTCCTGCCGCGGCGAGGACGGTTCCCCCCCAGCGGGGCTGGGACCGGAGCGGGGAGGCTGCAGCGCCCGGTGAGCGCCGGCTGATGCCGGAGAGATGAAGGAAGGACGGAGGATGGATACTAGATGATCTTAAGGTCCTTCCCAACCCTAACTATTCTATGATTCTATGGATGATGGGCGGGCGGAGCCCCCCCGAGCCGTCCCCATCCCCATGGTGCTGCGGTGCGGGGCTGCCCGGCGGCGGGGGGGGGTGTCTCAAACGCTCCTGCCGAGGGAGCGGGGCTGGGGCGGCCACGAGTGACCCCCGAAACGGGGACGGCTTCTGTGGGCTGAATACAGAGAGGGGACACGGAACGCTCCGGACTTCCCCATCCCCAACCCCTCTTTGTGGCTCCAAACGCCGCTGCCTGCATTTAGACACCCAGGGAAAGACTGAGCCAGGGAGATAGCTCAGAGGAGCCCACAAGCCCCTTGCTCTGCACCCTCCTTCATGGGAAAGGCAATGTATAAACACAGTATATAATTTATACACCCCTAATCTAATAGTGCACATCATCACCATAGATATATGCACCACATAGGCTGCCACTGTGTAATTTGAGGTCTGTTTGGTGGTACACGATACGTGCTCATAAAAATGGTCACAGCAAGGTTCCTCTGAGCTAAAATAGCTCCAAGCCCTAAGGCATCCCAACACTGGGTTATGCCACTTCATACCAAGAAGAGCTTAGCATTTATTGAGCACTTTTAAGCTGTTTATTTTAAAGGCACAGGTTCAGACCTTTTACCTTTCACCAGGATAATATTATAAACATCAGTTTCTACACACCAGCATCTACTCAGAGGTCTCCAGCCTTTTTAAGAAGAGGCAGCTATTAACAGTACTGTTTTAAAGCTAGGCAATTGCTCACTGAGTCCAACCCTGGGAACAAAGGCTGAGGAAAGGCAAGAAGTATACTAGTAATGACACCAGTAAAGGCAAAACCTCAGAGATAATCCTTGCAAAAAGGAAATCAAACCCAGATACTTCCCTCTTTCAGTGTCATTTATATGAAATGCCCTGCGGACGGGGTTAGTTGTAAAGAGCAAAAGCAAGATTACATGTTCTGCAACCAATACTATTAGAAAAAAAACCCCAAACCCAACATTTATGGTTGTTTATAATGAGTGAGATTGGGGTCAGACGGGGTCTTCACCAGAGCCCTGGGAGCTGTACGTAGAGGTGTACGATTTGCTACCAGGGCAGCTACTGTCTACACGCAGTGGGTGGAATTAAAGAGCTATCAGTAGCCAATTCCAGGGTTGGAAGAAGCAAGGGCACATGTATTTATTAAAGGCTACAGACCAGATAATAACAGGATTAAGAGGAAAAGGAAGAAGGAAAGAAGCCTCTTCCCCTGCTCGCAGTGTATCTGCCAGGAGCACTTCACTGGTTCTCTACGGCCATCTATGAATCTCTGAAACCTGATGCCAGGAGCAGGCTCCTCTCCCGCTGTGGTGCTGGGAATATCAGCATTCCCAGGGCCACAGGGAGGTGGGGGGAGTCCAGGAAAAATCTCTTCCTAACATTCGGGATAAAAATAGCATCTCAAAGCAAATGACCTTTGCTGGGACACGAGGGCGAGATCCTGTCTTGGAGAGCCTGCCCTGGTCAGCCCAAATATACAACTCCCTTGATACCCTGCTAACCTCTATGTAGTTAATATTGGAGGCAGCAGCACCGTGGTCCAGCTTGTGGCCCACATTCCCACCATTGCAGGAGTGGGGGATCAAGCAATCCTTCCTTCCTGTCTCTCCAGCTTCCCTGAGACCCCAGGAATGTGAGGACATTCCTTCTCCAGGCAGTACATCCTCCCTTGTGATACCATCATAAAAATGAATGAGAAGTAGCTGCTGAGTGGCTACCTTATTATTGGATGGAGTTTGAGGCGTGAATGAAAAGCCACCTGAGAAAAGTGGATTGGGGCTGAGGAACTCACCTAGCTGATATGCAAAGAATACATCAGGCTTAGGAGAGCAATTATTGCCAACTAGCTCCCCAGGAGAAATCAAAGGTGTGCCTCAGCATGCAGTATTTATGAGACTGTAACATCTTCTCTTGTGTTGGTGGAGTGGAACAGGGTTTGGAAATACACTTTAAGCTAAATCAGCTTCTTAATAGAAACCAGAATTAGACTTGGGGAATCTTGACACTGACTCAGTAATTGCTTAAGCCTGCTAGGGAAAAAGGGCTTTGCTTTATTAAAGGCTCAGCCCTGCTTAGTTTGAATGTCTCCGTTGGCACCCAGTGTATCCATAGGAGTATAGAGAAAGGGATTACACCCTCAAATAAGGCAAATTTTAGGGAAAAATAAATCCCTGGAATGACAGAAAAAATGAATAGAGTGAAAACTTGTCACAGCAAGGGAAGAGGGAATTGGCTAGAGAGAAGGGGGAGAGTAGGATGAATGGGAGACAGCAGAGCGGGCTGGCGTGATTCTGATGATGGGGTAAGGAATGGGATAGGATTTTCTTTGTCATTAGGCTTTCATTCACAAAATGGATTTTTAATGGATCATATCCTGTTGGCATGCAGAGACAAACAGACTGCCTGAGATCTCTCTGCTCTGGCTGACAATGCCACGCTCAAACTGCAAAGAAGGATTTTGGTTTGAGAAGGGGGTTGGATGGGGTGTGGGCATTAAGCTCCTTGGGGTTCTGCTCACCAGGACCAAAAAGAGCACTTCTGCTGACAAGGAGAAGGGGGAGAAATAGCAGAGGAGGAGGATACAACAATAAATGCTCTCCGAGGTGTGTGGCTATGAAAGAATCTGCTCCAGCAGAAAAAAGCTGCCAGTTACAGTAGTCAGGGAGCAGCTGGAGAGAGCAACCGACAGCGCAAGCGGGAGCACATGGGAAACAATGGGAGATGAAGCATGAAGAGGAAGAATTAAAACCAAGTGGAAAGCAAAGCAGCCGATGCCGCTGATCTGTCAGTTTAGAGTCGTTATTTTGGGCTTGCCCTTCTCTTTGGCTATTGTACTTATTTATTTATCCCTAGCCAGAATCAAATCATTCAGCCTCACTTATTTGTGTAATCTGCCTTTGCTGTTGGTGTTCCTGAATAAGCCATGCACAGGGATGAGACAGGAGCGGGGGCTGGGATGAACAGCTTCTGTTTTCCTGTAAAATACCTATTTAATGTCCTGCAGCCAAAAACTAAACTCGGTGTCTGGCAAAACCTGATTGAGGGAGAAAATGGTAAAGGGCAATATCTTATTGATCAGGTTAAGCCTAACAATGTAAAGAGAAATTATAATTACTTGACATTGGTCTGCAATTCTGCAGTGAAATGGAGAAAGGATGAAGGGTTAGCACAGGGGTACCTGAGTACCACAGAAACTGTGTGCAGGCTTCCACTGATTTATTGCCCATTGCTTCCCCTAATGGCTGAGAATAGGATTATTAGATTAAGCTACAAGTGGTTTAATACCCCTGGATGCAAACTGCAGTCAGCTAATAAAGTGGTTTTACCATGTAAATAATTAGGGGTAAATATAGTGCTGATTTTTATAGGTAATAAGAATTCTGCAAGTCATGCTGTCATTAGAAGTCCCTCACAAAGCTGTGACTGCAATCGGTAGCTGTATGAGTGAAGCGATTAGTATCTCGCCTGTGCTACTTATTTGACAGGACCAAAAATACACACTTAAAAATACACTTCTTGAATATAGGTTTCAGTCCTTTAAACTGCTGTATAGGAGATGATCCATCCTACATAGCTGCTAATTTGAGAGCTGCTTGGTTTGCATTGCAGAAGCAACACATGTTTTGTTTAGAGGTTCGTTTGAGCCGTTTAATTACAAACCCCACAAGAATGTTAAGGCCTGATTTTGAGGCACTTTTAGTGTGAAATGTAGAAAAGGCATCCTCCAAAGGTGAGGAATCAAAATGAAAGGTGGAACTGCTGCCCTCCCTTTGGGTGCACTGCAGGCACTAGAGGGCACAGCCCCAGCACAGCCCATCCCTGCCAAATTCCTCCGGGGTTATCATCAATTTTTAGCCATTTTCCCCTTTATCACAAGAAGGTTTTCTTTAAACGTTTGTCTCTTTTTATCTCTGCGGCCCAGTATTGGTTTCTAAATAAAAGTTTCCTGTGCTGGAATAGAATTAGTCCAATTTTCCCTCTGGAATCACTCACATCACGAGAACAAACTTCAGTGGTTTATACCCTGGACAGGCACATGGCTGCAGCACTGGAAGGGAAATCCTGTCCTTGTCACTGTGAGGACAGACAGATAAGGAGTCCATTATGGGATGGCATTTCCTATTTTACTGCTGGATGACTGCATGTAGCTATATTACACTTCATGAAATGCTGGTCACCGTGGTAGAAACAGGGTTTTAATGGTGGAAAATGTAATTAAAAGGCTTCTTAAAGGCAAAGATTCTAAGCTTTGAATTTTAATATGCATAAAAATCAAAATAAGACAACATTATACATTTTCTCCCCGTGGAATTACGATCTTAATTATGAGAAGTCCCTTACCATTCCTTTTCTCATTTCTATTACTAAGGATGACTGCATAATCTACTTTACAAACCCAGCATCACTGTATGAGGACTAAATAATGCAGCCAAAAGATAAAGCTATTCCATCATGGTTAGAGTGGTGCTTTATTTTGGTGGCCAAACTGGAAGCATTGACTGGGGAAGAGTTATTATCGTGCCGCCTGGTTTTCTTGCTGCTCTGCAATCGACAAAGCACCATTTATCATCCTTTGCATCCCAATTTTTCTTTGCATGTTTTCCAGCTCATCATAACATAATTATGTTCCTGTTTCTTCCAGCCAGGGGCTGCTACTTTCTTTCCCGAAGACAACAGCTGCACTGCACAACCTTGATGAATCCCCATAAGGGTAAAATGTGTCTGTGGTGCTTGTTTCTGCCTTGGCAACCCAACTGTTCGAGCTCTCCTTTTCATGACAAATGCTGCTCTAAAATGCACCCAACCCTGATGCTTTCACAGTGCTTCTCAAAACGAGGGTTTACGTTGTAATTTAGACTTGAAATATTAAACACTCTGGCTGCTTTGTAATTGTAAAGGCTCCTTCTGTCACATTTCCTTTTGTACGCTGTAGAGGTTCATAAACGCCGAGATGGGATTTTGGAGGCCACAGTTACTGATGTGTAATTTAGGTTTTGAATGAAATTGATTTCATGTGTGAAACTCAGCCCAATTTGGAAGCCCTAAAAGGCATCTGAAGGGAGCTTTCATGGCACAGGTGAATCATTTCCTGACTTGGCCTCAGTTGGTTCAGCCACAGCGCAACGCAAAGGTAATTATACCAACCTCATCTGTGCATTAACTGCTTGTGCTGGAAAATGTTGAAAGGGCCACCCAGTATTTCTGTTATTACTTATTGGGATATTTCATTTAATGCTGATTTTATATCTTCAACATCAGATTTCAAAGAACTTTGGAAAGTAAAGTTTCTGTTTTGGGGGGGAAATCAGGACAGGGAAATGTAGGGCTCAATGCAGGAGGCAAGCTGAGGACAGAATCCGTTCCTAATGCTCCTAATCTTATTTACCCAGTTATACCATTACTAACTCTCCTCTCATCTGGAAATCTATCAACAGAGCACTGCAAACCACTGAATCAGTAACTTTTCCAACCATTAAAGAATACCCAGATTTCCAGCTATAGGGAATATTGTATCCTGGGCAAAACCACAGCCCAGATAACTACATTCTCCAGGGCAGAATTTTCCCTATGGTTTTGCTTTCTGTCCTAATCTCCTGGATGTTATTCCTGCTGCCACCATCATTTCAAGATTGGTTGGGATAAAAATCACAGTCATTCTGCACAGAGAGGCAAGAGTTTTATAATCAGTCCTCCTTACATGTATACATGCCATGAATTAAGGATGCTTTGGGATGTAAGAGCGTGTCACAAACTTTTAGTTGCGTCCACCACACTGGTTACTGATGGCATTGCCTGGAAGACTCTTAGATGTTGATGGAAACTATACCAGCCCAGCCAGGGCTATCTTCATCTTCTACCCAGGAATGGTGAGTATAACTCTGCTGCTGCTAGAAAAAGCAGCAGGCTCGTTGATTTGAACACCCAATGACTGCACAGCCCATCGGAAGAGCTTGTCTTGTGCCATTTGTTCCCTATAACCCTTTGGCAAATTCCAGCAGCTTCTGCTCAGATGTATTTTAGCTTTTTTCTCATGTATCTTTGGTTTCTTCCCTCGGTCTGCTCACACGAGTTCAGTGCGAGATGTGCGTTTTCTCTCTGATTCACGTACAGTAATTACTTCCTAACATCTGCCTAACAGATTCTGTAAGAAAAATAACTCTGCAAATATTAAGGAAAAAGACATTAATGTATGAAATCTTTGAAATCTCTATTACAGGGGTTTGTTACCCACAGCTGACTGGATTCATTCCCAGCCAGGAAGCTGGTTCAGCAAAACAGCTGCATTAGTTATTTCACTGGAGGCCTGATTCTGCTCTTGCTTACACTGATGTAAAGCAGGAGGAGTACCGGAGAAAAGAAAATATCCCTAATACAAAATGCACGTTGGAGAAAGACTAAGTGTTATGGTAGGGAACAGCAGGAGAATTCTAGCAGATGTTCTGCCACCCTGCAATAGTTGTGGCTTAATGTCTTATAGAAACCTCATGCCAAATACATGCTCCTGAGAGTACTCTCCTGTATATATATTGTGGTGGCACCAAATGCCCAACAAAATTAAGGCTCATTTGTGCTCAGTGTTGCTCCTTAATGCCATGAATTCACATGTGACCTACTCTGAACTAAGCACCGTGTTCATTACTGTTTGCATGATTGTTCCCTCTCAGTTATTTAACTTTTACAATATTTGCTACAGTTTCCTTTATCCCTTCTGGTGCAGGGAAGCACTCACTGCTTTTCCTCCTAGGCTGAATTAATGCTTGTATTAATTAGCTTTGAAGTATACTTGGAGAAGGGGGATGTGAAATGAGCACTGCAGTGAGAAAGGGGGCAAAGCATCCATATGCTAAGTATTTCCTCTGCAAGATGACAATGCTATATCTCTGGACAACAAATGATTGTTATCAGAGCCTCATGTACTTTGGAGATGGACAGCTTCAATCCTCAAGGCCATCAGCACCCTTTGTATTTGATCTCATGGTGAATTAGCAGCATATGCTGTTAATAACATCAAAAGTGACTGTGTCTGAGGGTTCACCCCCAACTCTCATCCTGTTCCTCCAACACAAGATATCTATTATATCTTGGCTACAGTCGTGGGTTCTCATGTAGTGAAGGTATCTGTGGTTTGGTTTGGGCTTGGAGTCAAGAGCATCTGCAGTTGCTGTGGGCTGGTAACGTCGGGCCAGGTTCCTGTTATGGACCCATCAGTGGGGCTTCCTGAACTCCTGCACCTAGGAACCTCCCAGTTCACAGTACTATGCTTTGATACCAGCATATGTTTATTATTGTTACTTGTTGGCTTTTTCTAATATATTCCTGAATTTTTCCTGGAGTTACAGTAACTTTTTAAATGGTTAAATGGTTTAGATGGGATGGGGTTACAGCAGCATCCATGCCTTGGTTTAAAACAAGCATAAACTCCTAAGTATTGAATTTTGGGGCTCATTCTGAAATGAGACAAAGATTAAACCGATCCTACAAGGTCTGCATGAGTCCAAAACTTCCCTCTGCACCCCAGTTTAGACACATATCCCAGACTGAACCCACGGCATAATGCTCTGCCATAGAATCATCATCACAGAATCCCAGACTGGTTTGGGTTGAAGGGACCTTAAAGCTCATCCAGCTCAAACCCCTTCCATGGGCAGGGACACCTTGCACTAGAGCAGCTTACTCCAAGCCCCTGTGTCCAACCTGGCCTTGAACACTGCGAGCCACAACTTCTCGGGCAACCTGTTCCAATGTCTCACCACCCTCACCATGGCTCATGTGCCTCCACCTCTGCCCCCAGTTTCAGATCTCCCCAGCAATATGTTCTGCAGCAAACGAGGATTTCTGGGGCAGCTTCAGTGGGATCAGAACAGTATCCTGCTGCTGCTTTGTGAGTGTGATGGATTCATTCAGCACAGCACCCTGTGGCCATTCATATCTCCCTGATGATCAAATATATTCTGAATTATCAATCTGAGGTGGGTTTTTTTCCCACTAGACAATACCCGACTGTATTGAAAGAGCCGTTGGGATCGAGCCAGAGAATTTGGCAGTGAGATATGGAACATTTGGGCTTTCAATGCTTAGGAACATATGGAAAGAGGTTTGGAAGATTGCCACATGGGGTGGAACTTGGAAGATACTGCATTTCATCCTTCTTTTGTGGACAGAAGTAGAAGAAACTTTATCTTCTGGGGGGGGAATCCTCATTCCCATTCATTTCCTATGATGTGCCGCTGCTCCGGAACAAACCACTCCGCAAGGTGTGAGCAAAATCAGCTGCATGTTTATGGGCAACTAATTCATGAGGTCCCTAGCAGGTGAACTCAGGGGGGTGGAAACCATCCCGGGGCTGTGTCCACTTTGGGAATTGGACATCACTCTCAGACCCTCTATTTTGGTTGTAGCCTGAGTGTTTCATGCCACAAGTTCATTGGGGTTCTTTATGTTGCGCTTTCATGTGACAGCTCGTTTCAACACATGCAGCCAAATAACGGTGAGACAGGGCAAGTTCCTGTTATTTCTTAGCTAACAGCAGGCCGGGGGTCAGCAAGGTATCCCTAGGTAAGGAAAGGAGTAAGTGAAGGCTAAGAAGATGACATCCAAGAACAGGAACTGAGCAGGGAGGAACTGGTGACCAGAGCGGAGGAAAGAGCATCTCCTCCAAAGGCATTCAAAGACCTGTGGCAATAGCTCTTAAGGACCGACCGTGTAAGTCAGGAAAGCAAAAGGAAATGGGCAAATGCCAAATCATTTGAATGGGATTTCTTTCAGAATGAAATATCTGCCTTTCTGAATAAAGCCTGGAAAAAGACCAGGTGAGTTTCAAGCATTTCTTAAGCCTTATATCCTGTGCTGCAGCATCTCTGAGCCAGCTAAAATCCGACTTACAATGGTTTTGATATATTCCTTCTTCTCACAACACATACTGTGAGAAATATCAGTTGTTTCTGCTTTCTGTGACCATAATGGCCCCAAGTTCTGCAAGTGGGTACATACTTTCCTTCCTGAGTTTCACTTTTGGTGCCCCTTTAGAAATCTTTTTGACCTTAACACAGCTATAACCATCATTTTCTTAGATTAAAAAGCACCAAAACTAATGTACAGAACAACCTCTCCATAAATCCCATCTGTTCCATGCCTCTCTGCATCTCCGTTCCCATCTCTACTGATCTAAAAGGAATAAAAATGCTCTTCTATCAGCCCATTCCTTTGGTTTGATTCACTGACAGCTACCCCAGGTAGCTTCACACTGGAATAGTTTCATTTGCAGAGAAAAATACTGGTGGATGTTGAGCTCCTGGATGGTGGCACTGCTGCAAAAACATCAGGTTCCTCTTTATACCAAAGGGCCAGCAGTACATCCTTGATCAGGCTGGCTGTTCATTGGAAATCAGGGAATATTTTGCCTAAAAGCATCTGGCAGTGCAGAATAACAGCAAGAACTGATTATCAGGGCATCAGGAGGCAAGCCCCAGCAGACAGGCTGTAGGTACAGTGAGAAGCCTGGTGAGTAGTTGACTCGGGGGCTATCTTTTGCCCTTTTTCTTTACTTTAAGACCCCCTGAATTTGATGGAGGCTCTTTCACATGAAAGACAGAAGGAACGACAAATTAAGCAACATCCAGCTCCTAATGTGTGAAGCTACAATTTGCATACATCACGGCAGCTTGCTGAGCCGGGCCTTATTACCTCCGCTGGAGTGTTAATTTAGCCCCAACTTCCTCATTTATTGAAATGAAAAAGCAGCAGGGGGCTGGCACACCCCGATGGCTGTCAGGAAACCTGGGAACCCTCTTGACACAGCCAGGAAGAGATTTCCATTCCGAGGAACTGCAGAGGAGCTGCCCCAAGGATCCGTGGCCACGGGCGAGCACGGGATTGCCCTTAGTCTGCTCCAAAGGGCAACGCTCACCCTAAGAGCCAATGTTGTATTGGGCTGACAGAAGAGAATACATAAAGGGATTAAATAGAAAACTCTGTTGCTGTTTTTTCTCCCCCTGTGTATCCAAACTGGCACTGTGTATACACACAACACAAGAGGGATGTGATGCTGCTTGAGGAAGCCTGAGGCGGCCATGGAGATGCTGTGAGGGCTGGAGCAGCTCTCCTCTGGAGCCAGACTGAGAGCTGGGCTTGTTCAGCCTCATTCCCTCTCCATGAAGAATAAAGACTTTGGAAACTGGTCTGATTTTTCCCTTAAAACTGGGTGTTTTTCCAAGAGGTAAATATCCCTGGATTCAGCTGAGATTTAGAAGGGAAAGTCTTGGTTCACACAGTGCCAGAATGTGCTGTGTGACTGGTGCTATGCAACCCTTGTTCTAAAACATCGAATTCCACACATTTTTCTCAAACACGGGTATATTCACACCAAATTTGTCTCTTCTGTCTCCGACACCTACTTCTTATCCATGTTTTAAAATACACTGTGCTAAAAGATCGCCCATTTGTTGTATTCCCACAGATATTCTTCCCTTTGCCATTAACGAAGTTCAGCAGAAACTTTTGTCTTCGCCCACTTCTCCGTCATTCATTTTTATAATTAAGATCCCCATGACAACAGATGATATCAGAATGAAGGATTACGAATTAATTACATGGAGAAGGTGAGAACTGGCGTGGCCTACAGCAGAGAAAGCTTTTAATTCTAGCAGTTGTGGGCCTGGTTCACTGCTGCGTTACTCTGTGTGATTACAAAGAGACTGCCCAGCACTGCAGGATGGGATGTCCTGGGCATTTCAGTGCAGTGCAGGAGAAATAATCAGAATTTCATAAGCAATAAATAGGAATTTGCCTTAAAAGCGTCAGTTCATGTTTTTGTGAAATGGGCTCATTATAGAAACCAGCAACCATAAAGGAAACGTGATTATTATGATGATAGTGAAGTGGCTTCATATAAATAAAATTCATTGCATAAACACTCCATGTTAACCATCACCCTACTGTAAATTGTTGCATGTAGCAGGAGAGCAAGACAATGTAGGGGATATGGTCTGGTTTTATCACAGCTGTGGCATTTCATCAGCCCACAGTTCCATTTTGGCTCCTGTGAAAGCTGTCCTATCAGATTGGATACTTTTATTTCCAAGATAAAGCTGAACTTTTAATAAGAACAATCTGGGAGTTTGGGCAATATTTATCTCTGTAATCTGATCTGCTGAATCCTCTGACAGGAGTAAACTTTAATCACTTTGTTTTTTTCCTGGTTCTGTTCACAAATGAGATGAAATATGCTTTGTAGAATTGTGTACATCTGAATTTCCCCCGTAGAAACAACCAACTGCTATTAATAGCTGAATATTCCTGAACAGTCCCTCTATGGCTTTTGGATAAACTCTGTAATAAAACCATCAGGCCAAAACCTTAGATAAGGAAATGTATTTCCCTTTCAATTTTCTCAGAAGCTATTATGATTGATCAACCAATTAGTAGAGTGAATAAATACATTAATGCCATTTGATAAAGAACATTCTGATAACCCCTTGATGTCTTCCTCAACTGAAAATATAGGAACAACATTAATCAATTTTATAACCCTAAATTTTTCTTAATCTTTTTTCCATCTTTGCTTAACCATATGGAGATATAAACAGTGTATTATAGCCCTCTCCATTCCCCTTTAATTTCCAGAGTACAAGATCTGCAGCTGAAGTAAATCAGTGCTGCCCCACTACTCTGGGTCAATTTAGTGACTCTGCTTTTGATTCACACCAACACAAACAAGAAGATAAGCCTTAAAACATACAGATAACACATTTGGTCAGGAATCCTTATTTTATACACAACTTAAGCTCTTTCTTAGTGATATAACAAGGGCAGGAGAGAAAGAGTTTGAGGAGATTCCTCTCAGCTGTAGAGGCAGTGGCCCTGGTTTTGAGAGTGAATTAGATAGGGTCAGCTAGCAACAGCATCTCCTCTGGTTCAGTGTGTCCTTATGTAGCCCTGTGCATGATATTAAAGCAGCTCTTCATCCCAGCCAGGAGCACAGCACTGGCTATTTATAGCCCTGGCACCTTGTTGCTTACCAGCAGCTCTTTGCTGCTGTGTGAGGTCCCTGTTTCCCTCTTCCCCCACAGTCTCACGGGTACCTCCTGCTCCTGGCGTCAGAAAGGTACATTCAATCCCCACTAAGGGCAGGAAAGAGAGGGGGATTTGGTGCTGGATGACAATGGTTGCTGTGGGGTGCTGGGTGTTTGGGACATTTGTGGGCAGGGGTGTGTGCCTTGGGGAACCCTTACAGATAGTGGGGAAGGAGCTGTTGAACCTCTTGCTGGTGCCAGAAATGACGCCCTCTCAGTTCCTTATGGTGCCTGTTGTCCAGTTCATTAAGGGAATGTGAGAGATTAGTTACACAGTTAGCATGGGAATCCCCAAACAATGTCAAAATTGGGGTCTCTCTGCAGCTATATGGGATTTGCCAGCAGTGTGGAAATAGGATCAGCCTGTGGATGTAGGAATCTCAGTGTCTGAGGTCTGTGCACAGGGGGTCTTCGCATATTCCACAAGCCTGCAAACATTGATACTTGTTTCTAGTAAGGAAGCTTGGAGCAACAGGGGCTTGGAGCAAGCTGCTCTAGTGGAAAGTGACCCTGCCTGTGGCAGGGGTTGGAAATGGATGAGCTTTAAAGTCCCTTCCACCCCCAAATCAGTTTGATTCTGATTCTTCCATCAAGGTATCTGTATGTGCCTGGCACCATCAATAGCCTGAATATTTCTGATATGAGGGTTCAGTGGAGCTTACAGATTTAGTAGGTATGGAATATGTGTGTTAGTGCAGGGGCATTTTGGAGGTGATGCTGTGTTCCTGCCATGGGTTGCTATGAGTTTTCTTTTCTGTGGGTATGGACTTACCCAGATATTTGCTTGGTAGTGATTGCAATCAAATCTAGAGTATTTCATGGAGAAGGCTGGATTTGAACAGTAACTATGAAATGATGGCATCAAGTTATGAGGGTTTACAACTTGCAATGTACTTTAGTTTCACTGCTGAGTGACAGGGATATTGAGAGTTTTACATACCATTGCTCAGCAAATGGATCTATACCTCAGGGCTGTGTGTAAATATTAGCAGTTAGAGTTCACATTCTTCTCTGTTGAAAAATGCAAGAAAAGGCACCTAGTTTCCACCAAATAATTAAGTTACTTCTGATTGTGATGGTCCCATTTACAATGTCTGATAGAATTGTTCCAGAAAGTGAGCCTTTCCTACACTCACCACTATATTGAGATAAATGTAATCAGAGAAACCTCCAAGACCTTTGCCAGGCTGCTTAAATTGCTGCTGAAATATGTTTCAGAATTACATTTTCCTTCTGCTGGCATCTGTCATTGGGTATGTGAAAACCTTGTGCATCCTCCTTCTGTGAATGAGCACTTTGCCATTTCAATTAGGTTGGCTATGTAAGAGAAATGATCTGCACATGTGAACTGTAAAAGAACTGGGCTCTGTAGGCATATATTTAGCTTCTATTCTTCTCATGCAATTAATGCACATAATTGGCTCAGACTGTGGTTTGTTTGTAGGCATTTGTTTGGGAGCAGAGCTGCATCCATTTTCCACTTACATCATGGGATTCTTTTGACTGACTTCACTGAGCTTTGAATGAGAGTAAGATTAAGGTCGGGTGAAGGCGTATTTGCAAAGGTGGCCCACGGGGTCTTTCATTTTCAGCTGCTTTGATTTTTGTCATGAATCTATAACAGTTGAAAGAAGGAAAAGAAAAGCCTGGTATTTGCTGAGATAGGATCAATATTAATCCAATCCCACATCTAGGCCTCTGTCTTGGCAGTAAACGGAGCTCAAACTGTCAAATCTTCCCAGAATCATAAACTACCCAAAGGCTTTGAAAACTGATCAAAGCATCTCCAGGTCTCCGATGGTCAAACATGCTCCCAGACAGAGTTTCTGCAGCTCTGCAGGCTGCTTAGAAATCTCCCTGTGAAGTGTCAACCTTCTCCCAGCCCCAAAAGCTTCATGAAGTCCCATTTTAATTTCATTTAAAATGAAGAGCAATGAAATAAATACAACAAAGAAGCTACTGCAGGAAGGCCAGGCTGCAGCAGTGTGAGTGGAGATGTCTGCAGGCAGTGGGATGCTTCCAGCAGCAGGGATGCAGTGATGCACACAGGGGGACACAACACTGCCACAACTGTCTGCATCCACAGCAGCAGCCTGTAGGTCAGCAGCCTGTCCTTCTGCACTGAGAGCATCCTTTTACACACTCATGGACTGCAGCTGGCATCCCATGAGGGTGCTCAACAGCACACATCCCAGCAGGAGCTGGCTCATGCTTGGGTATCATGAGATCTCAGGCTGCTTTGACTCTGGCTCCTCAGTATCAGAAGGCATGTGAAAACAAATGTGGTGCCACAGGGACTGAGGGAGAAAGAGTTAAAATCTCTCTCAGAAGGATTGCTGTACTTTATCTTGTACAGGCAAATGACACAACTTGATTTGTAGTGTTCCTAGTTTCAAAATCTCAAGGTAAGCTCTTCCTTCCCTGCCAGCAGCAAAACTGAGACCGTCTGAAATGCACCTGTGATGGGGCTGATCCTGGGATATGGATAGGGAGGAGCAAGGAGCTTTCCTTCTCTGACTTTAATGCGAAGGAGATCATCTCACCTGGCAAACCTTTTAGAGTTGCCTGAGCAGTGTGAGGCTCAAGTTTTACCTTTAGGAACGATGCAGACACTTCAGTCCCTGAATTGCACAGGGAGGACTTGGACTCTTAACTTAATTGGATGCCTTTCAACACCTGAACATAGTAAATCTCTAAGTAACCAGCACCTGACCCAATATGGAAGACCTCAGAAAAGGTACCCTGCCTGCTGGTAGTTATGGTGATACTTGAGACACATTCACAGCTAATGTCTAGCAGTCACAGAGAACCGTTTATTAGAAGCACTTAGACATCCATTTCCTAAGAAGAACCGGGTTTTCTCCCACTTGTTGTTCTGCCCTAAGTTTATGCATTTTATGGGGACAGAATGGATGAAATTCAGTCAGGAAATAATATCAAAGTCAAAGCAAAAGACTAAGACTTCCCTGAAACTGTGAGTGACCTTTCCAGCACAGAGCTCTGGCCACGGACAAGAAATGCTTCTCAATGTGATCATCAATAATAGTTCTTTGAACCTGCTTTTTCAGCCAGTTACCAATTTAGGTTGATTTAGTCAGTTGATTTCATCACAGTTTGTAATGCTATCCTGTAGGACCATGTCAGTGATTTCACTCAAGATGAAGTATCTAATTTATCCCCTATTATCCCTGACAAAATGAAGACAATTAGATTGGATTGACACAATTTGTTCTTGATAAATATATGCTATAGCTGCTTCTATCACCTTATTAGCCTCTAAATTCTTAATCCAATCATGCAATAATTTTTTCAGGCACCTTTCCAGGTATCAGAATAGAGAGAGTAGTTTCCATTATCCTAGAGATATAGGAACAACTATAATTCCCTGGAAACCATCTTTCTATATCTTATTATAGCTTTTCCCTATATCAAGATGAGCATTATGACTTGCCCTTCTGGTGCGCTGCAGGATCTTTTGCATGGTTTCAAATCTTGATCTTAAATGCCAGCACAGCCTTCATCATTAAACCTTGAGATTATAACATTATTATCATCTGGGTACTGATTCCTGCCTCGCTGTGGCTGTCAGCCAAATGTCATAATGCATACAATTAACAGATTTGCTTCTCGGCTTACTGATAACAAGGCAAGCACAAATAATTCATAGGCAGAGGCACGGGCTCTTTGATGTGCCTGAACTCTGAACCTCCCAGCACCTGAAGGGAGAAGCAGGCTGAGTACAAGGCAACCTCATTAAAGAAAAGAAGGGGGGAAAAGAAAGCAGAAGGGGAAAAGAAAGCAGAAGAGGAAGAGAAGGCTGCAGGAGGTGCCTCTGCACCCCATGCTGGGAGCTGTGACCCTTTCTGGGCCAGGTCCTGCAGCTCCCACCCTCCCACCATGGCTGGGAAAGAAGAGATTCCTTGGGATTGGGGAAAAAACAGGAAAAATCCATACCCCAGACAGGAGCACAGACAAAATAATGTCTCTAATTACAAGGTAGCTTTTTTTCCCAGAGGTTAAGGGAAGTTCCTGGTGAGATCCTTCCATCTGGTTTACAGTCCCTTTGCGCTGGGGCAGTTCAAAGAGGCTGCACAGTGTAACTGAGAATCGAGGACAGCATTTATTTATAGTGCGATAGCCTCATAAAAGCCATAGAGCTGAGCTCACAGCAGTGTGCTTATTTATGTTTTGAACTGCTCATGCAGCACCCTCCTGCCTTGCAAAACGTGTGCTGCAGCTCCTGCATGAAAGTACGTGTGACTCTTCATGCGATTCATGACACAAAGGCAAGGAAAAGTGGAATTCAACTAACTGTTCTATGATTCTATGATTTTATGGCAAACCAGCTGATGGAGAAATTGAAGGAGGAGCAGAGCTGGAGGGAAATGAATAGCCCAGCTCTGAAATAAAGTAAGGGCAAATGAAGATTTGCACCTGAATTCGTTTTTCACAATAGAAGAAAAGAACATCTAAACCCTCTGAATAAGGCACTAACTCTGATTTCAGTTCCTGGTGGCATTAGAAAGGATTTGAGCCTTGCAATAGAGGTTTTATAATGACAACAGCCCCTGGCACAATCACAGTATAGTGTCTCACTGCAAATTATATTTGTATCACATTTATGCTTTCTTTTAATATCAATGTACCATCTTTCTGCTTCTGTAACCCAGAGGGGAAAGCAAAGCAGCACCATTTCATTATTACTCTCTAATAGTCTTTCCAGTGATATGAAGGAGAATATTAATATCCTTCCAATGACCTCACCTAAACACTGCTAAAAGCCAAGGGGGACTGACAAGTTTGGAGCTAATGCGCAGGGATGAATTTCTGGAGTTAATGAAAGGATCTCACCCCTGGGTTTTAAGCCTGTTTTCTTTTTAACCTTTTAGCTTCAGTTTCCCCAGCTGTAGGATGGAGACAGTAGAACTACATACGAGTCAACAGCATGATTTTATTGAGTATGGCTCAGTCAGGAGCTTGGTGTGCTGGCAAAGCAAGGAGAGGAAGAAGGTACGTTCTTATGAGGAAAGGCAAATAGTGTCTTTTTGACTGTGTAAGATGCCCAAGCTCTGCTTGTAGCTCTGGCTGGGGAAGCAGAGCTGCTCTGTGGACTGAGATCACCCCACACTGGGTGCAGATGGGCAGTGCCCTTCACCATGGGTAGTGGGTGTTATCCATCAGTAGTGCAGAAACAGCATGAGCTACGTTGTGCTTTAAGATTGCTATTGCTAATGTCTTAATCATGAAAGAGAGGAGAAAAGGCTGTAGGCATCTTGTGCCAGATATCCTAATCAGTGGGAAATGAACACATAACATTCACAAATCCAATGAACACAGTAATCAAGGACAAAGTGTTGCTCTTAAGAAAGCAAAATTAACAGTGAAAGAAAATGCAAAGGTGACCAGCAAAGGAAGTGAAATCATAACTCGGTTCTATACGCTGCTTCTTCCTGATCTGTTCAAAAGTCTGGGAGAGATGATGATGATTAATCATCTCGCTTGTTCTTCACATTAGAAATGCACATTTTGTCCATTCTGGAAAAGCTGGAGGATGTGCGAAGCTCTGACATCACAAAAGAGAAAGGAGAGGAGCTGATCGTTTTGGTTAACCCTGGTTAGTCAGATTGCTGAACAGGATTGCGGTCTGGTTGCTAGTTATTAACACTCTCATCAGTTGAGAGCAAACATCCTGCTTATAGACACTGAGGCTCATCTGCTCTAAGATATGTGTGTTCTTAATACCCAGTCTTTGAGATATGGGGTGGTCCCTTTATCAAAATGCAGTGAAGAATGACTATTAGAAGGTGATAAAATAGCACAAGGGGAAGGCAATAAACTGGCCATCTAAGAGCAGTTTCTATCTCATAAAAGGCTTCTACTGACTGTAAAGACTACTTTAAAGGAAGTCCATTCAGGATTAAGACCTACATTTTCTTGAATGCAGTATTTCAATTCAATGGAGCCAGGAAGAAAAAGAATCTAGATTTTGAAATACCATCACTTTATATTTGGTACTAAACTTACTGCCTTGGAGTTTTAAAAGTACCATAAGAAGAGCTCAGATCTTGGCCCACATTCAGACTATGAATTTCATGTTTTGTCTTCCAAATCCATTTATAACCCAGATTCATTTCTCAGATTTGTTGCTTGTAGTCCCAGACTTGGAATATGGAATGAATTGATAAAATCAAGGCAATGCTGGTTTTTAAGCATGCCTGGCTTTTAATTTGGCACCAAAGGTTTCAAAGAATTTCATACACTCATGTTGTGTGTTGATGCATATTTCTCTAATGAAACTCAGACTACTTTTGGTGCTTCTGGGACTTGAGAAAACCAGCTCAATCTGCCATACAAGACCCTGATCCCTCAAGAATTGAAGCTGTGAGGAATGTTACTCATTTGAATAGTCTCACTAAGCAACTTGCAGCATGTTTACAATGTGTTTTAAACGTGGTTATACCGCAGCTTAAGAACTTAGTTGTGTATTGGTGATTCATGACATGAGTCAAGAGAAGTCTAATTTTCCCTAAATAATCACAAATCTTGGGGGGGTGTTATTGCATATTAAAGTGTTGATTTTCATTTTATTTTGTCCTGTAGATTTGGAGCCTGAGACCATAACTTAACAAACTTTTAATGCATTACACATTTATATCAGGTGGTCACCCTATGGAATGACCATCTTTTGATATTAACACACCATTTACCCAATGATTTGTTCTTACTGGACAATTATGCTTCTACCTCTAGGAACATTCCTGATGAAGACCTTAAATTCTGAGGTTTAAAACCAGCAAGTTTGGAGATCAACCATGGATCATAAGGCCGAGGAGAAAAGAAAGCAGCGCCACAGCTTGACTTTACTGGAACAAGTAAAGAGAATGAAAGAATCGTCAGAGATTATTGACGTTGTCCTGGTTGCAGAAGGTGAGAAATTCCCCTGCCATAAGGTGGTGCTGGCTGCCTTCAGTCCCTATTTCAAAGCCATGTTTACCTGTGGCTTGGTTGAATGCACCCAAAGGGAAGTGGTGCTCTATGACATATCTGCAGAGAGCGTGGCCGTACTCCTCACCTACATGTACAGTGCAGAGCTGCACCTCACCAACCACAACGTGCAGACTGTTGCACTCGCTGCCTATTTCATGCAGATGGAAGAGGTTTTCGGGCAGTGTCAGAAGTACATGATGGACCACATGGATGCCTCCAACTGTGTGGGCATCTACTACTTTGCAAGCCACATTGGGGCAGAAGATCTATCTGATCAGGCGAGGATATATTTGTATCAGCATTTTGCTGAGGTGAGCCTACAGGAAGAAATACTGGAGATTGAATTCCAGCAGCTGTTGACTCTCATACAATCAGATGATCTGAATATTTCCAGGGAGGAGAACATTCTGGACCTTGTCATTCGATGGGTCAAACACAGCAGAAGATCGCGTGAAGAGCACCTCCTTGAGCTCCTAAAGCAAGTGCGACTGGTACTTGTCAGCCCTTCCTTTCTGCTGGAAGCCCGGAGAAGGAACACAATGATCCTGTGCAATTCAGAATGCAATGATATGTTTGAGGAAGCACTGAAAGCCATCAAACGCTCCAAACACCCTTCCCTCAGCCTGCGCTATGGCATGGAGACCACTGACCTCTTACTCTGCATCGGCAACAATTCTCTCGGCATTAGGTCAAGGCACGGTAGTTACGCAGATGCCAGTTTTTGCTATGCTCCTGCGACACGGAAGACTTACTTCATCTCCTCTCCGAAGTATGGGGAGGGTTTAGGATATGTTTGCACTGGTGTCGTGACTGAGAAAAATGATATTATTGTGGCAGGTGAGGCAAGTGCTGCCAAAATGTCCAGACAAAAGACCAGGAACATCGAAATTTATAGGTGTGTACCCTGAATCAGAAATTCCTGTATTATTGAAGCAGTTGAAATCCAAATAATGTTTCTGGGAACAAAAAAGACCATTAAACAAAACACTCTTTACTTGAAAGTTTTCCCAGAGGTTTCGATTAACCAATTTGTCACAATTTATCTTCGTAGCACTGAATGATAGAGATTCAACCAAATCTTGAGGTCTTTTCCTCCCCAAAGAAGGATTTGCTTTAGTGGCATCTCTGTGTAAATGAACTTCATTAGATCCTACAGCGGTGTATGTGGATTTTCTATTGTCATTATGGGAATCTCAGTGTTTTCGTGGGATACTCTTTTCTAGGTTGTTAGCAGGGGGAAATGAGTCAAGTGAATGGCACAAAGAGTCCAGTAAGATGGAGAAAATACACTTCTCTGTTGATGACAGTACTTCAGAGATTAAAGGAGAGGGACTGATAGCTCTAAACCCCATTCTGGTTTTACTCCTGTCTTTTTTGGATGCATACATTTTAAAGAAAACTAGACTTTTTCTGGGTAAAAGATAAAATTAAGAAATGGTGACAACATTTTCAGATACAGATGCCTAAGTTTAAGGAAGTAAATCCACACTGAGGCAAATTAAATGGCCTAATTTTCAGCAGTGTAGAGCTCTTGATTTTCCCACCGAGTTCAGTCAAAACTGACTGAGCAGCACATGCAGAAATAAGGGACTTCTTATCTTAATGGAGGTCTAATATCTTTGAAAGGATGCCTAGGACTCCTCATGCTAAAACTGCTTGATCTTGCAAACATTGGGCTCACTTTTATAACTACTCTGTGAAGGAGAAAGTTCCTCTTGTCATTGCACCATTGTCTGAGTCAGCATTGATAATCAAGGGGGTAATGTCTCAGAACAAGCTGATGGGATCTCAGTGAACTGGGGTATTTACAGCTTTGGGTTTTCCTACAGATACCACCAGCGAGGAAACCAGTTTTGGCACAGCCTGTGCACCACCGAGCAACGTGAACTCTACGCACTGGGCACTATCCGTAATGATCTCTATGTAATAGGAGGGCAAATGAAAGTGAAAAATCAGTATCTGGTCACAAACAGTGTGGAGAAGTATTCCATGGAGCAAGGCACCTGGAGAACCACGGCACCTCTTCCTGTACCATTAGCCTGCCACATGGTGGTGACAGTGAAGAATAAGCTCTATGTGGTGGGTGGATGGACACCACAGGTTAAGACATGTGCCAGTTATTTTGTTTTGTTTGTGCACTAACAAACTCTGTTGGATAATTTTATGGTGCTTCTTGCATAGCAAAAATACATCAATCATAGCAGAAGAATATATTGCTCATATTCATGGATCATAGAATCCCAGGCTGGTTTGGGTTGGAAAGGACCTTAAAGCTCAACCAGTTCCAACCACCTGCCACTGGCAAAGATACCTTCCACTAGAGCAGGTTTCCCAAAGCCCCATTTCTCTGCTTAAATATCTTTTGTAGGAAAAGCAAACAGGATGAAGAAGAATAATGTCCATCATTTGCCATCCTCACTGCAAATACCAACCACAGGAAGGGCTGTGCTTTCATAGAGATGTGCACAGTGAGCAAGAGTTTAAAACACATCTCTTGTGTCAACATGGCTTCCAGCCTTTCCTTTCCTTATTTACCATCCTCTTAATTTGTTTAGGTGTCAGTAAATGATGGTATTTAAATCACACAGGGGCCCTTAACTGAGCCCTGTCTCAAGAAGTGTGTACAAAGGTAAAGTACAGGGACAGATCTATATATGAAATTTAAAGTTCAGCTCAATTCCTCAGGAAGCTGTCTTGGGTAACTAACATTCATTATATTGTATTCTCTGGAACACAGATTCCTTTAATCAAGCCCTTAATTTGTTTCAGTTGCAGTGCTTGGCCTTGTAAAGTTTCAACAGGAATTTCCAACAGGACCACAGACACCAGGTTCACTAGGGCAGGGAATATAGAGGCCCATGCTACAAGGAAGATGGATGTTAAGACCAGTACTTGCTCTCTCCAGTTGCTCCCAGTGCAAAAGATCTTAATGTTAAGAATGTAGCCCATTCATATTTACTGCTCAGTGCAGCTTAAATTTGAGCACTCAAGATAATTTACACTCAAGAAGAGCTTCTGTAATCCTATTGCCAACAGCAATGTGTTCAGCCTGTCATCACATCTCATTGGTTTGTGCTCTCTTGAAATAAATAACAGTTTAAAATACTGAAAAGTGAGATGCATACAGCAAAGAGTTTCACCACTTTGGATGTTTTGAGTGCAGGAATCCCCAAAGGAGACAACAGGAAGATCAGAGGGTATTTCTGATAGTGAAACACCTGAGTGAGGATAACTCACTATTGAAAGGATGAAAACAGGCAAACACTTCATGTAGAAACAATCTGTTAAAAAAACTGAGCTGAAAGCTATGTCATATAACAAGGATGGATGTTGAAATCAGACAGCCAGCTTTGTCTTGCTTAATAGATCTCTGGACAGATTTGAAGGGGGGAAAGTGGCTTAGAAGTCAGAATATTGAGCCAAGAATGGCTTTAAAAACCAGTACATGCCTGAAGGGGATACCTGCCATCCGGTGCTATCTGAAACAATCCATGTTTGTGGTTATGCACAAATAGGCTTGAGATGAGCAGATTAACAGTAACAGATTAAACCCCCTATCTTTTAAGATGAGGATGTACCTGAAGAGATCAGAACAAATTAGCTAAAGCTCTCCAAGCCCACGCATGTTTAAGACCAGCACTGCAGAGCGCTGAGTTCTTGTGGTACCAGGTAGCTCTCCCACTCACCTGCCAGATGCAGTGATTGTAGAGCTGGGGCTACCACAGCTGCACTGTGAAAGCAGATCAGTTCCTCGAGCCAGGGGCTGTCCCTGTCCTCAGCACTGAATGTTCTGTCAATCCTGAACAAATACCAATGACATAGCACTGATGGAGTGCCCTGAATGTGTGTGTGTCCATTACAGGACAGAGATAAATATATGTTCCCATCCCACTCCAGCTTTGTAATTGAAACAAGACAAGACAAAGTCAAGCCACGACATTAATGACAGCTTAGGAGGGCAAGGGCTTGACTCATGGCAGCGTTGCTCTGGCTTAGCATTGGTCCAGCCTCACTGATGCCAGCGGAGTTAAAAACCAAAGGGACTCCAGCCTTGATAACTGGGAGCTCTTAAAAGTGGCCCTTGAGACAGAGAGAAGGGCTGCTGGGTGTTATGTTTTCTGTACATAAAGAGCAGAGGGTGCTCTCTGAGGTGAACATTACCATGAAAATGAGGTAGGATGTGATATTACAGCATGTCAAATGGTGCCTGCTCCAGAGTAAATGCTTACCCTGTGCTGAAAATACACAGCTTACCCCTCTTTCATTGGATAAATCAGTGTTTCACACCACAGAGAAAGAGCATGCCCTGGGCACTTACAGGGAGCAACCAAAGGACTAAGCATTTACTTTCCAGTTTGCCTTCTACACCTTGCCTACACCGTTAGTGTTGGGAAGGTCTTTTGGGAACGAATAATAACAAAGACAGCAAGAACACACAGAACACCATCAGAGGCAAGCAAAGTCATTCTCTCCTCCTCACTCCCTCTACCTGAAACCTTTCATCCCAAAATATGTCAGGATCCTCCCCCCACAGCCTACTGCTTACATGAATATTGTACCCAGAAAACATAATCTGAGTTCCCTGCATGGTACAAGACAAGCAGATAAAGGGGAAGAAGATTAGAGAGAACAAGAGGAGTAGGAGTACTAAAAGACTATTATGGCAGCACAGATTAGCGGGGGGATAGGAACTTATGAAAGTTACTGACGTTACAGCAGTTGAATGACATTACTCTAGTTAGGCTGACTAAATAAACACACAAGTGGCTTGGGAATAATTTATGTGTATAGAGAGGCCTGAGAAATGACAGCAAAGAACCTCAGGGAGAAAGAATCACAGTATGGGCTGAGTAACAGTGGGAATAGATTTCAACCTTCACAGGAAGAAAGATATCAGACTGGTTTTCCCTCTATTATTAGGACTTTGAAGCAGCCTTGTGACAAAAAGTATGTTCAGCCACAGGCAGAACCCACGGATGGGTTCATGGAAGGCCCATGACTGCATTGTTACAACTCAAATCCCCAGCTTTATTACTGCAGGATGTAGATGACATCTTACTCCTTTGCCTTCCACAGCGCACTCCCAGCCACAAGTCCTGGGTGCTGTTAAACCCTAGGGAGCATGAATCACTTTGCTGCTATAATGGATGTGTTTATGTTATTTATCTGCCGAGTGGTCTGCTGTGATTAATTGCATGCAGGCATGTGCAGAGGGCTCCCAATGTTCATTATTACCTGGCTGTCATATTTCATACAGATGGATCTGCCTGACGATGAGCTGGATCGATTAAGCAACAGAATGTTTCGGTACGACCCAGGCCAAGACAAATGGACAGAAAGAGCACCGATGAAGTTCTCCAAATACCGCTTCAGCACAGCCGTAGTCAACAGTGAGATTTATGTCTTGGGTAAGAGGAAACAGATTTTGAACAGATAGCACTGAACATGTCCTTCTGTACAGCAATTTGCCTCTGCGAAGTGAAATATCTCACCCTGCGCTAAGTCCTGTAGGACAGTGTATGTTGGGCTAAATGGGCATCATTTTTCCCAAGTTATTTCCCCCCTCCATCACTTCTTTCTTCCTCAATATACGTAGCTTAAGGTAAGGGAATGTTTAGTGTTCCAGATTAATAGACTTTGCTTTTTACACTCCTTTTCTTTGGAGTATTCGTGTGTGCTATAAATTACCCCTGATTGCCTGTTTTCACAAATCTTGAGAGGACTTTAATGCCCATAAATCTGTAAAATTTGGTTGAAACGGGCCAAGAGGTGCAAAAGCTCTGAAAGGCAGGGGAAATAATGCAAATGCAGCTAGAGAACACACATGTAGGGAGGGTAATTGCACAAGTCTTGTTTCCTTAGGAAATAAAGTAATATTAGAACTTATTTTTAATGGGAAGACAAACCTGACACTGAGCCAAAAATGGTTTGTCAACAAATTCTACCTGTGAATACTCTGCTTAAAATCCACCTTTAACAGTATGGGTGGAAGTGGAGATTTATCTGCACAGTCTCCGTGAGCATCCTGTATATTGCACCTATGTAAGATCCAGATCTGCTGGGGGCAGACGAAGGAGAAGGGAGGGAGGCAAGGTGGAAATGGGTGAATGCAAGATGAGTTGTGTATCCCATGACCAGGCCCAGCTTCCCAGGAATAAAAACATGAAATAAATACATAGCTCTGACTTGGTACATAAAGATGCTGCAGAGAAATTAGACTTCTTCCAAGCAGCTCTGGAAAACAAAGTCCTTAAATGCAGTTTGTCAGCACTTTCAGGTAGGATCTCTGCCTTCCTGTACAGTTCATACAGGTGCCAGCACATTCGGGATTAGATGGAACTCCATAGCATAAATGAAAAATCACTGCAGAGAAAGTTCATCCTCTCTAAAGCCTCTGAATATGATTTCTGCCATAAATCTGAAGCAAAAGGCAAAGCACTAGCGTTGAATAAGGTGCAGTAGCAGACTCTGATATACAAGTCTAATTGTTGCTCTCATCCGTATACATGTGAATCTGTAGTAAGTATTCTGCTGGTCCCAATTGTGTTGTGTTAGGCTAGTTTTGTTTGGACACTCAGCCTTTGAGGTGTTAATTTCTGTTGGCGTAGAACAGAGAGCACACAGTCACTGTCCAAAACCCCCTTCCCAGCCTAATTGCCAGCTCCAGCATGTAAAACCCTCGCCACTTCCATGGAATTATTCTAGAGTCACTCTGATGGAGGAAAAATGAGGAATAAAATAGAGGGTTTGGTCTGAGTAACAGCATTGTTTAGGAACCTGTACTATGGGTCTGAATCAGCAACCCTGCAGTATAATTGTCTGTTTGTCGTGTAATGTTCCTAGAGATTCTCATGCTATTTATACAGCGTACATAATCCTCATAAAGTAAATGAACAGCATTTCCTAAGGCTCAAAGTCCTTTCTCCTATTCATCCCAGTTGATGGCCATAGCTCTTTCTCTCCATCTTTTCCCAGGAACATAACTATATTGGTTGGAAAGCCCAAGAAAGAGTGGTATTGTGTTCTTAATGACAGGGGTAATTGAGACACTTCTGGAAGCAAACCAGATGGGAGGGCTCTATTTAAGGTCACACATTTTAATCTCTTGCTTCAAAAAATATCCTTTCCAGCTCAGCCTCTGAAAACTTCCTATAGCCAACACGCAAATTGGGAAAATTTACCCACATAAATCAGTTGGAATGCCATAGTCATTAGCTTCTGTTAAAGCATCCTGAAATGCAGGTCACTGGTAAACACTGTTGTATCACCATGACAGCTTTACCCATGAGTGTTTTCATGTCATATAATTCCTGCTTTATAAATAAGAACATATAGAAGGATGTTAATGAGAAAGCCCATTGGGGGATTTAGGAACAAGGAACTTTTCTTTATCCTCCTTAGCCTGGCATCTCACCTCTTACAGCTTCTCGTTTTCCCCCTGGGATCTTGCTAAGCGCTTCTTTGAGAAGTTGTAAAAGGTTAAATGGGGTTTGATTAAATCCTGAATGCCACAATCATAAAATACCTGTTTGAGTATGTGCTTTGGGATCCCTCTGGCAAGGAAAGTGTGTGTGTGAAGGGCTGGAAGGAGACGTTTTCACTTTCCTGCTTGGGTATTAACTGTGCGTTTGAATAGCACCTTCTTCTAAAATAAACATGCCTATAAATATGCTTTGGAGTTCTGGCAAGCAGCAGCTCGTGGGCCTGATCCTGCTCTGTCACACCTGTGCAACAGCCTCCAGAGTGCCCATGTGCAGGGAGGAGCAGAAAAGGCAAAAACTCTGGTGTGATAAAGGAGATCAGAAATGCCCGCTACTGATTTAGGGGTTATCAACGGAAATGAGAGCAAGGAATTAGAGGTGAAAAGGGGCTGGAACCAAAGCACTGACCATGTTTAGGAAGAAAATCTTTTGTTTCTTCAGCCCTGCTTCTAACCAATCCTTTGCCCTCATGCCTTCTACAAGCTGCATTACCTCATCTGCTGGGCAATGTGTTAGTAAAGGATGACAGTGCTTCTCGTTTATGGCTCCCTCCTTTCCCCAGGCACCAGCCCTGCTTTGCAGGGATGAGAGCCCAGCATCAGTGCTGAGCCTCTCAGCTTGAGTGCTACTGAAGAGTAATGAAGGGAAACATTGCATGAGAGATTAGCACTATTAAATCCATTGTGCATCCAGAAATCAATCTAACAGTGAATTGTTCTATGAGAAGCAAGGCTTAGATTTCACTTGCTTATTGGGGAATTACTGTTGCTTTTTCCCCCCACCCTTTTCCCAGGTTCTTTTGATAAAAATTCAAAGAGCAATAGGAAGAATACATGTTGCTGGGGTTTGTGATCTGTGATTCAACGACATGATAAAGAGCTATGGTCCCAGTGCCCTGAGGGCACTAACAGATCTTGAGCATCCTGACCAGCATCACCTGGGAACTCCACCCACACCCTCTGCCCATAGGTCCAGGAGCATCATTTAAAGGCAGGCTTGAGGGGGATCAGGTCTTTCTCATCACTTTGCCTTTGCCTGAGAACTGTGGGTAGGGTTTTCTGCAATTGCCTGCTTCTGGCTGTGTGGAGCTGAGCCCTGAAGGTGAGTTTGCTCCCTGAGCCACCTTTCCTTTGGAAGCAGTTCTGTTCTTGTTGCTCCCCAATGCACTGCCCTTGCTGAGAGGCTGTAGTTCATGGCAAGTTTCAGGTGTCTGCTAGTGGGAGAAACCAAATTAAATGATGTCAAGTCTGATGTTCAGAGGTTCCCACCACCCTGCTCCACTCAGTGGAGTACACAACCTCTTTTCAGTCCTACCTGGACCACCAGCCACCCTGTAGGTGTCATTTTGACCAGCCCCCCTGCTTGTGCAGGGAGCAATCTAGACTTGGATCTGGTGCCTATTCTGGAGGGGGGGAATTGTCCATGTGGGACTCAGCTGGCTGACAAATGTAGCTGCATATGAACTTGGTGTGAAGGAGACTTGGGAGTGCAACTGCTCTGTGTTACTGCCTGCTTCAACAGGTAGCAGTGATGTGGGTAAAGTTGCTGGGTTCATAGAATCCCAGAATGGTTTAGGACCTCAAAGTTCACCTCGTTGCAACTCCCCTTCCACGAGCAGGAGCACACATAGGTTGGAATGTTCCTTATCTCTTTATATACACCTGCACGTCAACCTTGCTCCTATAGAAATACACAGCTATAGCTAAGGCACTTACTTCCTTTGCACCTCCTGAACTAATGATTGCCAGTGACTCTTTGCCACTTTACTGCCATTCCCCCTCAGGTGTTGGGAGGCTGTTCTGTTATTGGAACTCCTGTGACTCACATTGCATTCAGTCCTCTCTGATGAGGGTGGGGTGAGGGAGAGGCAGCTGACCTCTCCAAAGTGATCTGTTTTGCCTTCAGCCAGCTACGAGCAGTGTGTGGGCACAGCAGGACACAGAGCCCTTCCTCATTGGGATTCTGGTGATGCATTGATCGCATCACCTACGCTGCTCTGCCTTCTTGCTTCAAAGGCTCCTCTATCCTGATTACTTAATAAAGATCATGTATTTTATTTATATATTTATTTTGCTAATGGAGCTCCATGTTAAATTTAAAGTCCATTAGAACTGCTGCTTGCAGAGTGCCCTTGAAAGTATGTTTGATTGTGGAATCATCCAGCCGTGATAAGAAAAGCTCTCAAGCATTAATGGCTTTGGGAACACAAAGGTGGCTTCGCTGGCTTTTTTTACTCCTTCGGTGGCATCTGAAACATCTCCCAGGGAAAAAGTGCATTGTGTGAAAAGCCTAATGTGCTGAAAGGGTGCATTGGTAAGGGGAGGGGGCAAGGCTGTGTTTCGGGGGTTAAATCCTCTGGTGTGATCAATGTGCAAATGACAGGAATGTTCAAATCTCCTAGTGAGAAATCCATCTTCCCCCTGCACTGAGGATGTGTAACTGGGCTTTTTGCAGAGAACTAAGCTAGGTGGTGATGAATTCACCTGCTCTGGTTGTGATGAGATAGGGGAGTGTGGCTTAATGCAGGACCCTCCCCAGATTCCGTCATGGAATGGGCATGGGAATAGTGACTGCTGCCCTTTGGGTACCTGTCAGGGCTTCTGGGAGGCTGTGACACAGCACTTGTGCTTTAATGACCCCATCCATAGCTCTGGAGGGCTGCCTGGCTCAAGAGGCTCCCCCAAGTGACCTAAAGTCAGCTAAGAGGGCAGAGCTCTACACTGCACTCTTCCTTAGCATCCTAAAGGTTATTCCCTTTCTATGTAGGGGTTCCTTTGGGAGCAGAGTATGAACTCACTTGTTCAGCTGGTGTAGCCAGAGAACAAGAAATAAAGGCAATTCTTATGGTCTGTGCTGTAAAATGTCTCCCCTTGCACTCCTAATGCTTTTGGAAACCTGAATGAAGCAGCCGGTGGGACAGGATGATCTGGAGTCCTGAGGGGTGCAGCACAAAGCAACCGGAATTGTCTGACACAGCAAGTTTCTATCTGCCAACTTGATGCCTCACACGGTATTTACACTGTGTGTGATGGATGGTGGTGGTAACGTGAGGTGCCTCCACTCTGCTGCGGATGTGAATTGATGTAAAGCTGAGATTTTGAGTTTTCTTCCTGATTTGTGTGTTCAGTTCTTTGGGAAGAGGCCTGAGACATCAGCCTCCGTAGGGGAATAAAAGTGTTGTCTCACAGCAGTATTTCTCAACTACTGTGGCTGGGAGCGCAGCGAAGCAGAGTCTAATATCCTCAGATTCCTTTGTTAGCAATATTTCAGGGTTAGCATTGCTTTGGAAGAGGAGATTGGAATTCTTAATTTCTTATTTTTCAGACTAGTGTTTTTTCGAGCTTGAAAATGAAACTTTGCTCCCCTCTTTTTTTCCTTCTGACTTCCTATTGGCTGAGAACTTGGCTTTGCCCCTGTTGTAAATTGCACATGAAATTGCATTTATCTGAAACAACTGCAGAGGGTGTAAATAAAAGAGCTTGTAGCTTCAGATCTGTGATAATGGCAGCATTAAAGCAGGTTATGTTTAAGCTGCTTAAGCTACCCAGTGACCATGCCACAAACCCTTTGAGGTGTGGCAGCTCTTAAATCTCTCTAAAGATACTCCAATAGGTCATGAAAAAATTACTCCTCAGCGTGTTTCTTCTCATGCACTAAAACTGGTACGGGTCAGATCCCTGGATTGGCAGCTGAATGTCTCCATGAACCCGCAATTGGGAATATATTGGAGGAAGTCACTGCCTGTGTTGCATCGTACCTGATTATTTCTGCTGTTTTGAGGCTACCATACCCCACAGCTACTCAATTTAGAACCAGGCAATAAAAATACACTAAGAAATAAACAGTGATTATGGCTCTAGAAGAGTTCTGGGGCATTTTGTCCACTTGAAATATAGTAGCAATCAGCAAAGCTGTTTCTGTTTGACTCTGACATGCCAAATGCATTCACTAACTGGTACCATCCTTTCCTCTGACTGCACAAGATGCTTTCTTATTCTTCATATGAAGAGTTTTATTATGGGTGAGTGCATATTCCTCATGGTGTACAGCAACACCTGGGCTAATGTAAAATAGGCTGGCTTGATAGCCAGCAGCAGCCTGTCTTTGGCACCACTGAACTGTCTCCTGAACAGATCAGATTAATCTGTTGGGAGCATTAGCATTATTGGTTCCCAGTTAAAACTGCCTTGAGTATCATTTTCTATATCACACTGCACTGGGTAGAGTGCCAGCATCCTGGCAGCAAACTGTCTTGCTCTGATTTTACCAAAGGATGCTGTGGAATCAGAAAGGTTGTGAAAAGCAATAAATTGCCTTAGTCAGAAACTCTGATTAGCTCTTTCACATTTCCTTGGTTAATTTAGGGGAATTCAAGGGCAGTCTCCTGTCCTTAAAGTGGCACCTCTCTTATAACCTATTAAGGAGTGGTGGAGAATGCTGCAGAGAAGAGGATAACGCTCCTGACATAAAGAGTAATAGGTAAAAGTCTGAGTACAATACAATAATCAATAGGTCTAGATCTGAATGTTATTCTTGTTTCTAAACAGTCATAAGAAATAGTTTAGTGAGAATTTGCTGCAAGAAAGGCTCAGCATGGGGATGCACACAGCTCCCTTTTGGCCATGGAAATGATTAGCATAATTCCATGACTTCAATCATTGCTCTTCTCACTTCCCTGTGGAGAATCCAGCCGCCGAGGAAGAGCCCATAAGAGCAAATGCTGCTCAGCTGGGGGTGTTGAGCTAGTAATGAGAACTTGTTTAAGATTAGGAGAACCTAATACAAACTGCTAGGACCTTGCTGGTGGGTATTAGGGCAAGTAAAGATTTGTTGTGCATGAAAAAAGAGCTGAAAACCAAACCCAGTGAAGGTTTTCAGGTTCAAATATTGAACTGAACCAAATGCTGTTAACTTCAGAGGGAGGAAAGCTTCCTGCTAGTGATAATGGACAGCAAATTTGCTTCTGGTTGTTCCGCTCTGATGCAGGGATAACTGCTTTTATCTTTACCCTATTCTAAAACACAGATCAGGGATACAGTGATGGCAAATCTGGAGCACTGTGGTCCCCATTCACGTGCAGTTGCCTCTTGCAAATACCTCTGGAGAATGCAGATAAGATTGAAGAAATACAGCCCATACTAAAAGGTAGATGGTAATCCACATGCAAGTAAAGCCTGTAGCACCAGGGGCTCATTTCTCTCGCAGATCAGCCTCACAGCACTAGGGGCAATAGGTTTTAAAAGCAGCTGCACCAGCCTTGCAGAGGTTACACTTGCAGCTCTTCCATTTATATATGCAAAGGCATAATGACATGCCATGTAATGCATTTTGGATTTGCACAAGTGAGCAGTCCTACACGTGTATCTGGGAAGCAAGGCTCCAACTGGAAACTGCTTCTGTATTGCAGTCATTTTAGATCTAAAAGTGGTCACACACATATGCACAAAAGAACAGCTTCAGCAAGCCAGCAGTGCTCATTACAGGGTATTGTGTCCATTTTGTTAATTCTTGAGAAGCAGGGGCTGTGAATTCCAAAGCTGGATTTGATCACAGGAAAGGATTTGGAATGCCAGCATTCACACTGGTTCCAGTGTATGGTGGTTCCAGTGTTTGCTGAGACTTTGGGTATGGCTGCAGCCTGTCGCATGCTGCCCCAGCACATGAAACCTGGGATCTGTTTTAATCCTGTCCACAGACTTTGAGCATCGCCCTTCAGCAGCAGGGCTCATCACAGGTAACTCAGCTGGCATTCCTGCACATTGGATGGGTTTGTTTCTGGAAGCTGATTTCCTTTCAGAAATGGGTGTAATCTTTTTCTCTTATTGAAGGCAAGTAAGGAACAAACCCAGGTGGCTGTTGGGTGAAATCCACTATTGGTACTTAGAACACAGGGTTTTTTTCATTGCAAATAAATGCTAAAGCAGTTTGTCCAGCACCCAGAACAAGTGGTCATGACAGTTTCTACTATATAGGCAGAGAACAAGACAAAATACCTTCACATTTTGAAGACATGTTGCTTGCCCTTCCTTTGGTACAAGGCTTCAGAGAGGATCTTGCTTCAATGTCTGTATATAACGTGTGGTACCTTCTGCTTTGAGTTTATTTCTCACGAGTTTCTGGAGCTGCAAAAGGGAAAAGGAAGGAAGGGAGGTGAGGACATGCACACAGAAGTGATGCTGCCAGTGATGTCTCTTTCAGCAGAGCCTGGGACTGCTGTATTTGACCTGTGTGTCTTTCGCAGGAGGAATCGGATGCCTCGGTCGCGACAGAGGACAGACGCGGAAGTGTCTTGATGCAGTGGAGATTTATAACCCTGATGGAGACTTCTGGAGGGATGGACCTCCCATGCCCTATCCCCTCCTCTCCTTGCGAACAAACTCCACCAGCGCTGGTGCCGTGGAAGGGAAGCTCTACCTCTGTGGAGGATTTCATGGAGCAGGTACTAAGATGAGTCTGATGTTCTCTGTGTAGCTGGAATCGGTGTCACTGTACACACACTGACCTGATGACCGATCAACCCTGTCAAGCGGCACTGGCATGCCCTGGAACCCCAGAGCTGATTCAGCCCTTTGGACTCCCAGCTCCCAATGTCAATATGAATTGTGTTCTGCTTGCCCTTTGCTTTTTTCCTTATCAGAACATGAAAAATTAAGGATGTTTCTGGTCTGCACTAAACTTCTCCAGCCTCATTGGGATTCTGCTGGATTTACATCCAGAGCTACTGAGATCAGGAGCTTAGTGTGTTATGGACATTAAAGAACTTGGGTATATTTGTTGAAGATGAAGGTGTTATCCATCTGTCCTTAGACAAGCTACCTGGCTTTGCCTGTTTACTTACATGCTTTTCTTGATCTGTGTTGAAAAAGCTTGTGTATTTAATGGGTACTTCAGGTAGGGAACTGAGATACAAAGAGACTAAAATTCCACATCTGGTGAGTTGTAAGTAATTCTAGCCCCATGGCCACCTTTCTTCTTGTAAGTCTTCCTTCTGGCTGTTCTTAGCTCTATCTGAATCTCTAGTACTGCTAAGCAGTGTTTCTTTCATCATAAATGTAAAGAGTCTCAAAACAGGCACACTTAAACTCCTCTGCTGGCACCCCAGTTCCCTTTCTAGGAGAAAGCAGCAATACAGATGCATTATCCACTGCTAATAAATGCCATGTCAGGTTCGTTGTTGCCCACGTGGCATCACCAGGTGATGTATTCTTTGCACTGCACTGACCCCAGTTGCGCTGACTGACTTGTATAACAATCCCTAAAGCTGCTGTTATTTTAGACTGATGATTTTCATCTAGTTCACAACTCACCTTCCCTCTCTCTTCATGTGTTACTCTTTGAGGAAGCCGCTTCCTGGAAGCATTTGTATGGCAGCTCTCTACCAAGCCTGTTCTTCTGATGGAAGTTCTGTGACCTCAGAGCTATTATGGCTGTGACACATCACTGTGTTTCCATAGCAAACACTCTGTCATCGTATTTGTCTCTTTCTTAGCAGCACTACAAGAAATGCTCAGGTTAGTGGGTACAAATCTCAACAGGCTGCCCAGGGTGGTGATGGAGTCACCATCCCTGGAGGGATTTGAAAGATGTACAGGTGGTGCTTAGGGACATGGTTTAGTGGTGGAGCTCTCAGTGCTGGGTGAATGGTTGGCCTTGATGACCTTGAAAATCTTTTCCAACCGAAAGAATTCTATGATCATTTGCACTGGCAAATGAAGCAATTTCATTCAGGATGACTAACAGATCAGCACGAGGTTTCCTGCACAAAGAACCTTCAGAGCAATAAAAACACACGCTGCAAAATCCCACCACGTGCTGTCACTGAGTCACGTCTGAAGAGCGGTAGTGCTGGGAGAGGCTGAAAGTGCCCCTCTGTATTTCAAGACAGCCATCTCCTGTCTACCATATCTCCTGTATAATGCCAGCTCAATGGGGTCCCCATTCACGATGGTACTAGTGCACTCTATATAATTATATATAGAATTCCACTGCCCTAAAAGCGTTATTTAGATTGGAAAACAAGAAGTCGAGGTTGGAAAATGCCAGTTTTGCGGTTACCTGTGCAACCCGGATTCTGACCCCCTACATGTGCATTTTGTATACCAGTGAAGAAATAGTATGTAATTGTGTGGTTACGCATTGTTATGATCCATTAACAAGGGAGCCAAAATAAGATTCTCACTGTCAACTGTAATGATTCAGATGTAGTCGCATGCTTGAGGGGTTGAGAGGAAGCTGTGTCTTAATGACAGGTTTCTTAATGTGACTTTCAAGTTATTAAAGCAAAAAGGCTTTCTAAATCTTTATGGCAATACATTTCTAGCTACCATCATCAAGAAAAAGATGGCTAGAGTCCACATGCTGGACCTAAAGAGGTTCTCTGGCTGCTTCTGTCCCTGGCCCTGTGCTCTCTGCATCCTGAAAGAGCTCTCCCAAGCTGATCTGGTCTTTGGGGGTGAAGGGTGGACAGAGAAAAGGCATTTATTATCAAGGCCAGGCTGGATGGGGCTTGGAGCAAGCTGCTGTAGTGGAAGGTGTCCCTGCCTGTGGCAGGGGTTGGAGCTGGATGAGCTTCAAGGTCTCTTCCAACCCAAACCATGATTTCTGCCATAAGAGAACTTAGGATGGCTTGACTCTGCTCTTCCTGCAATTACAGCTGCTCAGCAGCTTCAGGATATTCCTGGAACAGCGTGTGCTGCTGCTTTATCGCGAATCGGGTTATTTTGGAATGTGCTTGTTTGGTTTTAGTCTTTAGGGTTTCTTGGCATGTCCCTTTGGGTTTTGTGAGGGATGCAGACAAGAGGATATTCCAGTTTTACAAAGCATTCTAATTTAGTTTCAACCAAGAGGAGGTTTTGGAACAAGCTGAAGGCCCAGCTGTAGCCTCTGGGGTTTCTGCCTGCTGGAGGGCTGCTGGAAGCACTGAAGAGTGAGGGCTTCTCAAAGGAAGAAAATAAGCCAAAATCACTGCTGCAATGGGCAGTCTTAGCCAATGGGTATAAGGGGCTGGCACCAGCTCCATCTGTGCTATAGATCCAACTCTGATTCTCAACTTGCCTTTACATTTGTTTAAACCCACTCTTGCTCCAGCAGCACGAACACTGACCTCCTAAGGACATTGTCAAACCTTAATTTTACTTATATGTGCCATGCTCTCTATGCCTTCCTGCACAAGTATTGACCTGAACGGGTTATTAGAGACCAGAGAGGCTGCACACGAACATAAAGCTGAAAAGCAGCTGTCAACTGCTCAAAGGGCTTTCAATTTGGATGAATAGATGAGTACTGCTTGGCTACATATTGAGTCTGATGTGCCTCTTGAAAGCCTGTGGTAGCAGGATTCCCACCCCATGTATATTGCCTTTCCCGAATCCTTGTCTGTTTAAAAGAGGACAAGTGGTGCAGCCTCAACAGCATCCCGAGGAGCAGAGGAAGAGAAGCTGCAGCTACTTAAAGTCTCCATAGGGAAGTCACCTGAGGGCAGTAATGCAGAGCACAGCCTCTCTAAAGGATGCCTGGGCTCCAAAGTGTGTCCAGGCTTCCTCTGATCTACAAGGAATGCTGTCCAGTGTTGAGCTCTGTTGGTAAACACAGCCTGCAGGGCTGCCCCTGCTGAGGATTCCTCAAGTTTAGGAGCTTGCTCAAAGCCTGGCCTCGAAAGAGGAAAGGGGATTAGTTCAGCTGAAGTTTAGACACTTGTCTGGACTGCCTACACTAAGAATTTGGGGACCCCAGGCTCCCTGCAGCACATGGAGAAGCAAAGACACTGCCAGAAGGAGATTCAGGTCCTTGGTGCTTTGCATCTGCTTTGAAAGACCTGAAGGCAATTCATGAACCCTGAGGACCTCCCTTGTCTCTTACTGCTCTGTGTTTTGATCAGGAAATGAGGGATTCTAACCTGACTCACCGAAGCTAAACACATAAGGAGCTTGGTGTGTATGGTTAGCTGGGAGAACCCGCTCTGAGACCTCTGTGTTGTATCACTGCTGACAAATGTTCTTATGATCACGATAAGTACCCAAAAAAATAACTTCTGCTTGGTTTGAATTTGTTTCCTCAGCAAAACCTGCAGAAGTTCATCGTAGTTTATACAACTTGGCTTGTTTTCCATAAAACCATTATGGCAAATAGGAACCATTAATCTGCTTGTCCCTGACAATCAGCTCCAGCTCTCTACTGTTAGGATACAGTGCTGTTTCCTGCTGTAACTATGGGGTTTAAACCAACCATTGCAGCAGCCTCACTGCACAATGTTCCCACTGACATGGCTTATTTCCTTTGCCTTTCCATAGGACTAACCCTGCCCCCTGTGCAGGCTGACAGCTGTTAACACTGCCTAGTGAGGTGCAGAAGCATCCTCATTAGTGCTCCTCCCTTAAGGAGGTGGGGAGCAGTTCTTCAGGTGTGCAGCATCACACGTGCTTGGAAAATGCCTGTCAGCTCGGGTTCCCTTTCTTTTTGACTGCTTCTTAGTGTTATAAATACCTTTTTTTCTGGTGAAAATAATGAAAGCAAGGCTGTGTGCCTGACTCCTGGGGCTGTGTCATCTGCTGTCAGCCTGTGGAGGCACGTGTTGGTTGACTTTGTGTTGTTACTGCACTAAAGTGGATCTTGTAGCCTGTTTCTGGGGGCTGGGGTTCATACCTTTGTTTAGTTTCAGATCATAGGTGTTGGTCCAGCTGCCTGTTTCCCAGATTTGAATTAATAAATCCAAACACAGAGTTGATTGGGTTTTTTAATGTGATGCATCCTGGCCTGTATCAGTGCTGCTGTGACCAGCAGGACCAGGGCAGTGGTTGTCCTCCTGTGCTGGGCACTGATGAGGCTGCCCATTGAATCCTGTGTTCAGCTCTGGGGCCCTCACTACAGTAGAGACATTGAGGTGCTGGAGTGTGGCCAGAGAATAGCAATGGAGCTGGTGCAGGGCCTGGAGCAGAGGGGTGATGGGGAACGGCTGAGGGACCTGGGGGGTTCAGTCTGGAGAAGAGATGGAGCCAGGAGGGGGCTGGTTTCTGCTCCCACCTCAATGCAAAATAGGAAATGTTTAGTAGGTATGCACTTAAAGTCTAATGATTTTGTCAGCTAATGGCACTTGATGTAGAGCTGTCTTTCTCTGAACTGGAAATTTTGCCATATCCCTCCAAATGTGGTTTATAGCAGAGAAGATAAATGTACTGCTTCCCTACTGTATGTGTTGAGAAACTCGGTGCTGTGTTTAGCATCATGTGTGGGACCGGGGCTGCGCAACACCGTTCTGTTAGTTAGTGCTTTATAACACCAAGCAGAACTTAACTTTTCATTGAAGGGGTGTTACAGTCAGAGGAAGGAGGAATGGAAGAAATATCAATTGAACTCAGCATGCAAGAAACTCCATTTTGTGTTTGCGACTGATAGCCAATACAGGGGATAGTGACACTGGGTCCTACAAGCTGTGCCATTCTGCCTCTACAAATGAGATATCTATTTACCCTATATTTGTTTTCTCTTCCTCCTCATTTGCATGAACGTCCTCATTTCCATAAACTGCAATCCATACATTGTAATAGAGCAGCACTGCTTGCGGCAGAACTGTGTAGTAATTACTGTATTCCAGCTGAGCTAATGAGTTTGTATCTCCACACCATCCCCTCCTGACAGTGGACTAGCTTAATAGTTATTTATTTTGACTAATCTCCCAGAAAGGCTGCTCCCTCTAGTCTCCTCCATTATGTGATTTAGATGGAGAATCATTCTAGTGCTTGTTTTTTATTATAGTGGTTATGGAACATTACTGGAATCAAATTAAATTTAGACGTATTAAGGAGTCTGGCACAGTAAATACTGCACTTGTGAAGTTTGGGGGTTGAAGGATTGGAACAAAACCTGTTTCTCCAGCACCTTCCCATGTTCCCAGCTAAATAAAGCAGAGGAGCAAAGCCCGGGCTGCCTATCTGCAACACTGTTTGTTTCCCTCTTTTAGCATTTACTGGGCAGCAATGAATAATTAAAGTTCTCTTGCCCACAGTTGTTACCATTAGGATAAATGCCCCCCCAATGGAAGGGTTCAGGGTCCCGGTGTTAAGCTCTGCCACGTCTCTCCAGCCCCAAAAATGCTACCTGACCTTTTGCCTAATTCTCCTCCAGTGGGAGAGAGCAGGAGAGACCTCCCTGGGAAGGGCAGCCCATTTACCCTGCTTATTAGCCACGACCTCGCTGATGGGAATAAATCCAGTGCAGGTCAGGGAATAGATGGGGAGCAGCATCTGCTCGCTTTAGATCCACGTTCAACCTGCTGGGTGACAGCATCATGTTAGCACTTCAGTCCTGCTGCTTAGGAAGACTCACGGTTTATAAAGGGTTAATGAGTGATTAATTGATATTTTTATGCGTTCTAATTAATTGCTGAAGAGGTCAGCAGGTTGTTTAGAAACATGGCTTGTAGCCATGTATAACATCTTCTATTGTGATCATAACTGCCTGTCATGCACATAGTCTAAACATGCTTGAAATCCTCAATTAATAATGTATTAACCCATTGCAAGGCAGTTAGAAACAGTATCTCAGGATGGTCTGAGATGGGTCATTCTGATTCTGATCTTTTCAGTTCTTACTCGTATCAATGGTGCATTGACTCCAAGGGACTGATCCTGCTGTGGTGATCTGTGATCCTGCCATCACCTGCAGCACAAGGAGGGGCAGTGCTTGTCAGATTATATCTGAATGAGGTCATCCCTATGAACAACAGCAAAATCAGTCCCAAGAAAAACAGCTGAAGTAACTGAACTAGAGGTTCCTTTCTGTAGACCATCCTATTCTTTTTTTATATATATAATTAACAAATTAATTACATTATTTATAATATAATTATATAATATATTATTTTATATGTTATAATATAATTATGTTATAAATAAAATAATTATATTAATATAGTGATATTAATATTAATGTACTGATACATTAATTATATATTAAGATAATTAATTTAATATAGAAAATGTATATTAATTTTAACATATATCAATTTGTGAGTGAACGGGAGGATCATGAAGCCATGTTCCTGAACAATGACACAGCAGAACACGAGGACAGAGGTTCTGGCTATGGGAGTCAATCTCTTGCCTCACTCCATGCAGGTGCTCTGAAGACAGTAAGTTGCCACAGTTGTAAATTCAAGCCCCAACCTGCCTCCCAGCTTTTGCTGTGCCTGGGATACGCTGCCTTGACACAGCATCATGAAGGCTGGCCCTCATGTTAAACAGCCAAGGCAGGTTCCCCTCTCCTGTGTATTCTCTGCCTGCTCCTGCCCACAGGCACAGATGATGGATGTACTTGACCCCAAAGGGATGCTCGCTGTGTTATGCTAGCAGGGCTGGTGGAGCGAAAGGGCAGCTCACACACAAAAATAAGACAGAAGGCCATGGACTTGATGAACTTATTCCTTTTCCTACAGCAAATGAGGAGGCAGGACATCTGGTGGTAATGATCTAAATGCGCTTTTAGCCCATTGCAACACAAACGTGAATTCCCAAGTCACCTAACTCCATATCATGTAATTATGAAAGCAGCTATTAGTGGCAAGAGAGATAAGTAGCAGAGGCCAGTCCCATATGCTTAAAATCATTCTCTTGTACAGATAATGGTGTGCAAAACCCAGTACAAACCAGCAGCAGCAGCTGAACTGCTTCAAGGCAGCTCTGGGGTGGCCTTTGGGTGACAAGAAGTGGGGAAGCCAGTACAAGAAGCATCTGAATATACATTGTGGGGACTGTGGACAAACACCTCATTATGTTCCAGTCCTTTTTTCCCATGGAAAAAGCAGAGCAGGCAGTTAACAGTTCAACCACAACAGGTTTGGTGTCTTTTATAAGTTGATTGATGGTGAAAAAAGATAGAGCCAGATTTAACTCCATTGAACTAAAATTCAACATGCCTGTATTTGAGTTCAATTCTCTGGACACTAAACAAGCTATCAGAGAGTGGGTTTATTTGTCTTGGCTAACAAACCTAATAGCTGCATGGTTAATAGTCCTGGATGACCTATGGATTTCCTACCTGTTAAGTATGTTGCTTAATACTTTAGCATCTGCCCCCCTTTAACCCTCCCAACCCCGAATCTAATAATTGTATCTGTATGTTTGGTTCCAAATAAAAGAGAGAAAGCACAGTCAAAAAAGCCCAAAAGTGGTAATAAAGGTTCACATGGGAAGTTGTTCCTCCACCCTCCAAATCACAACTGGAATGCAGTTAACATATAAAGCCAAAAGAGCAGATCAAGTATTTGTTGCCTGCAGTCGTAGCGGGGTCTTTCCAAGAATGTTTCACGCTGATTTATGGTCAATCCTGATTCCAATGGCAGGAGAAAACTTGCAGCAATGGAATGAAGACTGGCTGTATCTGGGGAGTGAATCATAAACCTTGTAGGGAAAGCAGGGTTGTGTGTCTGTGCAGGCAGTCAGTGCAAATCCAGCATTTTGCTGGGGTTTTTCCACACATTCAAGGAATAATTTCATACAAAAAACCTGTGGGAAAGTGTTTTGTTTAGAGCGAATATATAGAATAGAGAATTTACAGATGAGGCCCATTTTGCCTTCAGCCCTCTATGTACTTGCATATATGAAATACAATCTTAGCATTTATAAATTAAACACTTTCAGGTATAACTCCAGTTCTTTCGCTGGGAAAAGATGGTTCGTAGGCTCTGTGTTAGCCTTCAGTCTGCACTCGTACACTGAAGAGGCATACCTCTGCCAAAAGAGCTCTGGCTTTCTTTTAACATGCCGCAATTCCCCATGGGGATAAACGTAGGCTGGAATTCATGTTCCCTACACTGCTCTAGCCTTGTCCTTGCCTGAAGAAGAGTAAACCAGCTTGTTAGAAACACTGTCCTATTGCTTGAAAAGGTTCTGCATTAGGGTTAGGTTTGTACTGCCCGAATGATTCTAACATCAAGTGGTTTAATGCCCTTGCAGGAAAACACAATGTGAAGGCTCCTAAAACCTCTCAGGATCAAACAAGGAGGTGAACAAAAATGCTGCCTTGATTTGTAGGGAAAACTGAAAGCTTTTGGATAGGAGGGAAATCCTTTCATCAGCTGAGGTGGTTGTCTGGCAAGTGATGCAGAATAACGCTGTGTACGGCAGGGGGGTCTGAGGGCTGGCTTTTTAAGCAGGTAATCTGTGTCATTCTTGTTGTAGATGTGACATTATTCTCCTATAAGCAAAACCAGCTGCTAAGATAGTGCCTTAGAAAAGAAGATAGAGGCAATTGAATAGGTTGAACCAATGAGTTAGAATACGGAATTCTTTGTGTCTTCCACCTTAAAACTGCGTATTGGGATGAAAGCTCAGATCCAACATTACAGCTGGAATCAAAGGTGGTGTACTCTTTGAAAAATATTATCCTTTCTGTTGCCCTAACCAAGAAGGGGAGAAGGAAACAGGCTTCAGGACTGAGGTCCTTTGACTCATTTCTCTTTAAAAAAGAAAGGGGGATGTAATTGGGATGTGTTTTTTCTGGAGGATGCCTATTTCAAGCAGTGCTTTTCCTCACATGAACTTTCTCATCCAAAGGGTGCTGCCTCCTTTCATGTTCAACAAGATAAGATGAGAGAAATGATTGCTTCTCTTTTTCCAGCAACATCCTCCCATTATCTCCCAAGGGTTAGGCACTAACTAGGGTTAGTTTCCATGTGCTGGGAAGCAGAATTTGTAGCATGGAACAAACCCAGTTACAGCATCCCACAGAAAAGGGAAATGAGGGACATGAGGGGTTGGGAGTCATCAAGGCCAGGAAAAAACACAGCAAGGCTTTAAGGAAGGGTTGTTAAACCTACCTTTTGATGTTTTAATTGTGATTTTCCCTTGTCAAGTGTTGCAATCACCCACAGAAGGTCTCAGTTCCAGCACTGGATATATTTTCCCCCCCTGATTGTCTTGTTTTTGTCATCATCTGTGCCAAAGAAAATGCAGGCATCAAAATTCATTGTGTAAAGGAGATGATCTGATAACCAATACAGGACTGGAGCCTCCCGTGTCACAGCTTAGGTCTGTTTGTGCCTCTGCGTTTGCCTCTTAGGAAAAACCTGTTCACTTGCAGGGTCCAACAGAAATCAGCTCTTTACTGGCACTGGCACGTGCTATTTGTCTGCAGCTTCAGTCAGACCTCCTCTCCTCACATGGAAGTGTGTTATGAGCACTTTACACCCACCAAGAGGGAAGACAGCAGCCTTCCCATCTTTTGTTATTACTATTATTCTTATCCTTTAACATCCAGGTGCCATAAACAAGCCATCGTGACCGTTGTTTCACGCTCTGTGAACAGCAGAAAGAAATGGGACAAGGACTGTTTAGATCAAGGTAAATCCTGAAATCATGGAACCTAAACCACAACAGCACTACCTTAGGGGTACTAAACCCTCAGGGTGGCTGTCCTCTGGAGGCATGTGTGCTCTGTGGTCCCAGCATCAAAAGCAATGTGTGCTGATGGGTGCTCTCCTGTGTTTCACTCTTCTCCTCCCCTTCAGTCCTTCGCTGTTTGTTCCACAAAAGGACAGTGTCCAAAGGAGATGAAGTCCACAGATATGAAGGACAGGGTTGGTGGCTGTTTGGGTTTTTAAAGAAGCTTTCTAGAAGGGATAGCTGAATGGGAACCGGTGAAGTTCAGCCTATCACCACTCTCGTGATATCCTGGATTCATAAATCAGTGCTGAGTGTTCAATGTTTCTTGCTATGATGATTCTTATCCTGGTACCTGGGACCTGTCAGGGCTTTGAAATCTCAGAAACCTGTCTTTTAATACAATCTGTCCAGAAATTCATCAGAAGGAAGCTGACAGCAATGGGTTGCCTATGGAGGTTGTGAATGCTCCATCCCTGGCAGTGTTCAAGGCCAGGTTGGATGAAGCCTTGGGTGATATGGTTTAGTGTGAGGTGTCCCTGCCCATTGCAGGGGGGTTGGAACTGGATGATCTTAAGGTCCTTTCCAACCCGAACTATTCTATGATTCTATGTGTGTCCTTAGCTCAAAGCAAGACAAGCTTAGACTAAGCTTACTTGCTGTGAGAAATCAGCTTCAAGATTAGAAGGGAGCAGAAATGAAAGGCACTCTTAGACACCTTTTATTTTTAGGCGAGAACTTGGCTTTGAGTAACAAGTGTTGGAGAGTTCAGGACTTTTGTTAGCAAAGGAAGATTTTGTGTTTGTGTGAGTTTAATATAGCACTGCTGCTTGACAGCTATGGCTCTGCTGCATGGCGAGTCTTTCTTATTTGCTAGTCTCAGTAAAACGATGCTTGTCTTGAGCTCAGCTGTGATTTAAGGGAATTCTTTTAACCTGACTGTTCATGACAAATTCCTCAGTGCTTTGGCTAAAGGGCATTTGAAGCCCTGGAGGTTTCTTTCTGTGTTTATTTCTTCCCAAATCACAGGATGTCCAGACTTTGCACACAAGCCATAGTATTGGAGTGCTTCCAGCAGCATGGGAGCTGTGTTTTACTTGGGGGAAAGGAAGGACAACATGCTGCACATAGGTGTACTCATTAACAATAGGCAATACACTACCTCTAGAAGACAGGCTTTTGACAACTGGCTGCACAATGAAATGCCGCCTGCATACTTGTACCAGGATGGAGCACTTGATGCTTTTGTCCCTGCAGCTGCACCTGAAACCAGAGTATGAGGACTGAATACACTGTGCAGATCTCCATCTGCACTACTTCATTCATGTCGACATCTCACACATCCTTTGAATGGTGTAGCTGTTACTACCACAGAAACTCCCTTTTCATTGCCACCTTGCAGAGCAGTCATCATCATAACTGCACAAACCTCTTTGGTCCAGCTTGACTTGACTCCTGATTTCTGCCGTTGTTGCTTCTGTTTTCCAGCTCGTCATGAAGTTATCACCAAAGAGATCCTCGAGCTGGATCCCTGGGAGAACCAGTGGAATGTGGTGGCCGTCAATGTCCTCATGCACGACAGCTATGATGTTTGCCTGGTGGCACGGCTGAACCCACGGGATCTTATCCCTCCTCCCCCAGATTTAGTGGACCAGTGAATCTCAGTGACTCCAGGTTCTGCAGACACTGAAGGATTTGGAGAGGCAAGCACTGCACTGGCTGTGGGTGACAACCAAGACCCACGGAGAGGAACTGGCAACGCGTTTAAGGACCCAATTGCCTTTGAGCTGATGATGCTCAGTTTGCTAGTTCTGGTATTCAGGGCAAGTTGTAACAAGCATGAACCTGAGTGGTACAAATCAATGACCGATTCCTAAGGTCTTAACCACTCAGGTTGTTAAACACAGTTGTAGGTGTAAGATCAAGGGGGCAAACTCTGCTTTTAAATGTTTTTAAGCATAATCAGTAGAAACTTCTTCCAATTAACAATTCAGTAGTGGAAACTCTGTTGAACTCTTGTTGTTACCACAAGGGAAAGGGAATCTTGTTCCAGTTTCTCTATGGAGCTCTCAATACAGCTGCAGGCAAAGCTCTGGAGTTGTTTCCCTGTGTAACCCTGATTCTACTGATTTTGCTTCTTTCACTTTAGTTTTAAGGAAGGATCGCTTGGGTTTGTCTTTGGTCTCTGCTCTGTGGCCTGTTCCTGACAACTCAAATCCTCTTGCAGCTTAGAGACTGAGTGAATTTACTGGATTGCACTCTCTGAAAGACAGGCTACTTGGAATAGCCCAGTGGGAGAAGGGAGGCTTTTCTAGGCTTCCATCAGTCATATTTGAACAGATACATGGAACACAGCTGAGATTCCTCTATTAAAGGTTTATTCCAGTAGTGAGCTGGCTGTTTCTTTCTCACTTCATAGGTTTTGCTTTTTAGACTGATCTTTAATGAGCTGGATGCAAGGAGAGGATGTATCCTGGAATGTCTGTGTTGATAACAGAAGAGTGATTGCATATGGTTTATCCACTGGCCTTGTTTGAGCTGTGGTGAGCAGCAATAGGTTTTCATGCATCAAGCATCGTGGTTCCTGCTGCCCACAGGTTTTAATGGTTAGCAGGGAATCTGCTATGTCTGTCTCTCCATTCCTGCCCAAGTCCAAACATGTAGCACTATATGTCAAGCACGGAATTGTTTCCTTCTGGGTTATATATCCAGAACAGGGGCACTAACTCCATAGTTTTGTGGGGCCCCAATTTAGTTTATTGGTTACCCTCGGGGTGACTACAATTTCTAAAGCAATACTTGGAAATGAAAGCTTGCCTGAGGAAGAAGCAGAGAGCATGCTTATTGAGAGGCATAGAGCTTAACCAAAATCCTCCTGAGAGTATATGAATACTGTATGTCTGATATGTCCATGGTTAGTCTCATATTTCTGGGAAAGTCCTTAAGAGTCTTAATTTCCTCTATCACAAATCCTGATGTTAAAGAAAAACATTAGGGAATAGGCATTCTCCAAGCTTTTGAGTTTCACTGAAACAAGAGTTCAGCCCCATTCTGTGTAAGCAGTACTTAGCTGAGCTTTTAATCAAGGCTGTCTTTATGATCCATGATTCTAGTATGCAAATAGCACCCACTACTTAACGGGGGGAATATTAAGCAAAGCTTCAGTCGACATGCTGAAGTGCATCCCTAGCTACCAAATATGAAGAAAGAGGTTGGAGAGGTAGACAGCCATGTGGCACATGGGAGTAAAACAAGAAATTAAATGCTTGCTTTTATATATTTCATCATTAAGAAAGCTAATTGAAGATTTTCATTTTATCCCCAGCTAATGTTTTATGCTAAAGTTGTCCATGTATGCCTGAGTTTCATAAGGATCTCTGTAGAGCTCTCATCTCTGTTTTCATACATGTGTTAGGAAGTGCCCACATATGTCAACCATCAGGTGTCTGACTACCTACCCTCAAGTATCACTGCTGTGATTGCCTGTGGCTCCATCCCTGTCATGCCAGGCACACACACACGCATACAACTTATGGAACAGTCTGTATCATGTTCCAGCTCTATTATGCCACTCAGGAAGCCTTGATTCACCACAGAAAATTGCCTTGGTGCACACAGAGCTGTCACTCCAGCACTCCCAAATGTGCTCCAGGTAAGAGGCTTAGGGGGAATCAAAACTGAGAGGCTGGCAATGGGAATGAGAGGAGCACCCAGAATGTCACAGCACGTAGTAGAGGCGATGTGGGATGGAATGATCCTCCCCATCTCTTACCTGAAATGTGTGATAAGATGCTCAATCACCTGAAAAGCAATGACAACAAATGCCAGAATAATTATTTTCTATACACTAAAATACATTCACAAAGATCTATATTGTTTTCCTGCTGATCTGGATGACAATGACACTCTTTGAATCAGCTGTTTATCGAGTGATTGCTGTCTTAGCTGCAGAGATGGTCTCTTCCCAGACTGCCCTCCTCATGGATTATGTAGCTCCTGAGAAGATGTGTTTCATGAACACCATGCTTTGAATCACTGGGGCAGGATTGCTGTTACTCTTCTGCAGATTTCTGTGGCTCTCCCTGCAGCTTCTGAGTGGACTCCAGCTTCGGCTTCAAAGCAAAGCCATTTCACCCCCAGCTGTGCTCACCTGGAATCAGTCCATTTGCAGTTTCCCATCATTTGATGTGTCGAGGTTGAAAGCAAAGGAAATATTGGAAAATGGGTAAAATATACATGGAATGTACATGGAAGCACGCTTCTCTTTTCTTGGCCAATGCCTCCTCTGTATTCACTGCCCTGCCTGGGTGTCTGATGGAATGATTTACTAATGACCTTTGACTGCAGTCACAGTGAAGGCCAGGCCAGAGAGGAGAGAAGCAGCATGGAGCAGAGCTGTGGCTCCAGACAGCCTGGCCTGCCCCAGCAGGGAAATGACCTTCAAATGAAATGCATGTGAGTGTTCCAGGATGTGCACTCTGTGTTCTATGTGCATGTGTATAGCATCATGTTTAGGAGTTCTTCACTGACAGCAGTAAAAGGGTTTTTTTAACACGTACCTGGTAACTCTGTCTTCTGCATCACTCCTTGAAGTACTCCAAAACATGGTGGTCTTTAAATATATGGAACTATTCCAGGCCTCAAGTCAAAAAGAACCTTAAATTCCTTGCTGTGCTAAGGAAGAACTGGGGAAATATTCCAGTTCTCACCTATGTCTCCTTCCTTCTACAGCTTTTTGCTGATTGCAGTGATCCCCTTAGAAACTCAAAGTCCTCTTGGAAGCTTTGTGCAAGCCTTCCCATTTTTCTTCCCCAACCCTTTCTGACCTGCCCTTAAACTCCTTCTTTTCCTCTTCATTTCACCAGCAGATGGGAGCAGCAACTCTGCACTCACCAGGCTCCAGACTTCAGGAATCTGCGGCACCAGCAACAAATCAGCTTCGAAGGACAGACCATACCAGCTCCCTGGATCTGAGGACACTCATCTTGGAGCAGGTTCTACCCCCAGCCCAAGTTCTGTGGTTGTCTCCTTGCAAACAAAATCTTCCTGGTCCTCTGGCTGCAGTAGGCATCAGAAGGCAGGTGACCTGCATCCTGCTTGGTCCTGCTGCTGTCTTGCTGCGTGATGCTGGTGAGTTTGGCATGAAATCCCTCACATCCTGTGCATGCCACAGCTGCAAGGATTGCAGCACAAGCTGTCATCATTATCTCTAATTCCTGAACACTAGTTGCTGCAAAAACTGAAGCACAGAGGAAGGTGTCTTCGTTATTGCACTATAACTTATGTCTTGAAGCCAGATTTTCTCCTGTAGTCAGGCCAGAACCTGCTCTCTGATTTATCAGGTTTTAGTTTTGGTAATCCTTATCCACTTTTTCCTTTCTTAGTCATTCTTTATAAGAATGAAGTGACTCCACAGGCTTGTCTAGGAATGCATCATCCCAACTGGCCTCTCGAGGCTGCTGCCTTTTCATTACCAAGGTCGAAGTACAGCTCCTAAAGCGCCAGTCAGCTGCACTGCTTTATTTCTCTCATTCAGCAACTTCATAGTAGAGGAAATATATTTTATCCATACATTCAGTAATGTGAGAGGAAACCACTTCCCACATACACAAATTCCTGACTCATTCCTTTCAAATGTGGCTGAAACAACTGCTGAATCCAACATAAAAAGTGATGTTACTCATTCAATAGGCTTTTCCAGCTTTCCAGTAGGAGGAGGAGGATCGCAGAGAGATGTCTTGTAGCAAGAATGCAGATTGGGTTGGTATCACTGGGCAATGGGGGTTATTTCCAGTTCTGTTCCTCTGATTGTTAGCCTTGGGCATCTAGTCTGTGCACCTAGGTTTACCCATGTAAAATAGTAATAAGAATCCATCTTACTCATGTTGGTCTGACCCTGCTGTGGTTTTAGAGGGGGTGGCTCACAGATGCCTGCAATGTCATGTTGAGATCTGGAGATCAAAAGGTGTTATACAGTGGTAAAATAATCACAACATTGCACTGCTGTCACTCCCCTGGTTTTTGGTAGCATAGTTGTCCATAGCATTCAGAGGCAGCCTTCCAGAAGCTGGGAGAGGTTGGATGTTTGCAGCTAGTAAGGATAGTTTGGTTGCTCCCCCATAGAAAAGCAACAAGAGGCATCTAATTGTGTAATAGGTTCAGCAGCAGGAGCAGTGTTGGGTTATTGCACGTGCTTTCCTAGCTCATCACACCTCTACACAGGCACAATTAATCTCAGCAAACTGAGAGGTCACTAATTGAGGCTAAGTTTGAACAGCAGTAATTAGGAGAATGAGTGAACTGTCTGTTTCTCAGAGCAGATCTGATTTAATGCATTACACTGCTTGGATGGCCGCAGTTGTGGCAAAGGGAAAGAAGAGAAGGTGCTTTATAGAAGTGTAGTAGACTTACTGGGTAACTGAGAGCTGAATTTAGATGATTTATCACAGCTTTGATGGGGAAGCTTCAACCCCCTGGGGATTGCCATCACGGCTCTGTAGGCATTCAACCAGCCACTAAAGGCACTGTTGCATCCAAGCCATCCCCTGCAGAATATGCATAAGTGGGTTTTAGGATCTTGTTCAAGTGTAAACAATGTGGCATCTACTCACTGAGTTACTGAACTGCTCCTAGGGGTTGTGTTCCCTTCCCCACCAGTGTGCACAGATAAATAATCTGAGTTGAACTAACAAGCAGTGTATCGTACTTCCTGACAGGTAATTTATAATGCATAAGGCCTGAGATTCCAAAACCCATTGTTAGAGCAAGTTTTGCTGGGTAGAAAATGTTTGCTACTGAGCTGTGGGATGCGCTGGCGTTTCCCTGCAGTTAAAAAAACCCAATAAAATAACAAAGTGAATACATATGGAGCAGCCACAGCTTCTCTGGGCAACTTGTGCCAGCTCCTCAGCACCCTCACAGCAAAGAATTTCCTTCTATCGAATAAGGAGTGTGCTGGTAGCAAAGCTACAGCCGTGCTGCAGTTGTGAGATGTGATTTGAAGCTGAATGGATGTACCCAAGCCAGATCTCATGATTAGCAGTGAAGATTCAATAGTCCAGGTGTCAGCTGCCCTAAGCAATTCAGTGTGAGCTCTGGCTGGCTTGGACAGCCCATGCTGAAGCCCAAGCTGTTGCATGCTCACTGCTCTCATTAATGATCAGTCTGCATTAAAGCTAAGTAAGGTATTTGCTCACGTTGCAGGCAGCAGAACTCTGAAATGAGTATGAAAAGGACTAAACCTGTAGTTCAGCAGTCTTTTGCATCCAGACCATGTCATAGTCCATGCTGCCATGAAGCTCAAAACTCCCTATACTGGCACAGCACAAAGAGAGGCAGGAAAAAGCACCTGCTGACAGGTGTGTGATGCCAGCACTGCCACTTGGAAATGCACTCATCCAACTGTGGGTTAATGCTTCAGCAGTAACCTCAGCTCTGAAGCTACCCTGCTGTAAAGCCTGCTCTTTGGAGTGCTCCAAGGGGACAACTATCAAAGACTATGCAAAGATTGGTAATTGCTGCAAAGCCCTGTCATGAGTCACGCTTTAAGAGCTTACTGCTTGATGGCTTCTCGTGCTCTTGTATAAAATGCCAAATAGCATATGAGCAGAACCATGGGACAGGAAATTCACCCTGTTTTCCGTATTCATAGCTGATAAAACCTTCCCAAAGGTTTTTGTTAGGTACTTTTCAAACTGGATTAAGGATCCACCCCTGCTCAGCACTGCAGCACAGAGCAGCTATCTGATGCACAGCAGAACAGTTACCTTGCCAGGAAATTTGCCCTCCTAATGCTGTTGTCCTAAGCAGCTCAGTCTTGAATCCCTTTTCTTTGTTTCTGATCTGGGGCAAGCTGCTGTAACAGAAAGGTTCACTAAGGACCGCTAAGCTGCTTGGCATGGCTGGCAAATCCCAGCCTGTTAACTGTTCTCTTGCTCTTCCCATTTGGCCAGGGTCCTGCTCACTTGCGTTTAAGGAGGACTTTAATTTGTTTGGACTACTGTGATGTTGCTGGTAGCTACTGGTTTATTTTCCTAGCTGAGCTAGGCAAATATTATAAAGACTTACATGGGTTACTTTTATAGGGAAAGTAAATCTTTATGAGCAAAAACACAAAGAGAAGCAGCAGCTCGCTTTTCTTGGGCCCATCTGTGCAGTGTGTATTTAATCCTATTTCTGTTGTTATTGGATTTACTGGATACATTTTATACTGTGCAGCAGGAGATCCACAGGGATGTGATCTACCCAGAGGATGTGTCCCAGCAGGATTATAGTCCAATGACTGTAATAGGAGCAGGATCAACCCAAGCCTGCCACGCTGTTGGCATTTACAAAAGCATTCTCTGAGATCAAGAGATAAATAATAATCAAAAGTCGATTAAAAGGAAGTGGTATGCCATGAGAAATTTGTATCAAGTTAGGTTTTAAACTGCAATTTGTAGAAGGAAAGTTATTGGAAAAACACTTTGCCCAGCCTGAATACAGCCCTGGAATTATCCAGCTCCTGAAAGCCACTGGAAAATATGGATGGATCAATTCTAGAGAAGGAGCCGACTACTGGGAATAACAGTATAGAAATCACAACACAAAACCCCCACAAGGATCACGCGCTCCATTTAAATTGCAGCAGGTTTTTGAGGAGCATTTGTTAAAAGTTCTGCACCGACTGTCACATCTATAAAACAGTTGAGACAAAAGCGGAGTCAAAGAGCAGTGGAAATAGAGCTGCCTGGGACCTGCCCCCAGTCAGATGCAGGAGGGCTGGTCCCTGGGTTAACAGCACACTGAAACCCTTTTGTAGTCCTGGAAAAGAAACTCCATGGGTAAAACCTACAGAGACATCTAGCTCTGTTTCCTGACATCTGCAGTTGTCTGTGTCCTGGGTTCAGCCGTGTAGCAATGTGTGATGGAGATAAGCGAGCAGGACAGAAACGTTACAATAACCTTTAAAAACGGGAGCCTTGGAAACACAACACTGCTCTTATGTGCAAAGTGTTTCTCATGCAAGTGTCCCTGGGAGATGTTTTATAATGAAGTCTGAATGAAATACGATAAAAATCAAATCAAAGCTCGTTCACTGGACACCAAGCAGAGCAGCTCTGGTTTCAGCTTTGGTTTTAAAGCCAGGAGCAGAATTTACTGTGAATTTCTGCTGCTGCTGCTCAGAATTCCCAAAAAAAAAAAAAAAAGGAAAAAAGCTAATTTATAAAAAGTTTGTAAAAAGCTAATTTATAAAAAGTTTGTAAAATGGAGAAGCTGAGGGTGTCAAGCGATCAAAAGGGAAAGACTTGAAGACTTATTGAGCAAGCTCCAAATATCCACAAAATAAACAGAATTCAGTTCTATTCTGGGATCAAAAGCCTAATTTTACATGGACAGCATTTTCTTTTCAAGGATGCAAATGATAATTACTGCATGCAGAAATATTAATGTATTACATGCTTCATTTGCATGAAAAAGTTATGCCAGTGCAAGCAAAGCTCAGCCCCTGCTTTGTGGGCAGCACAGCAGTACCCATGCAGGTAGGGATGAAGCGGGCAGCTCTGGGTCAGGGTGTGCAGGAGGTTATCCAAATTCAATACCCAAACACTGATTTGAGATGCAGAAGTCCAATGTCCATATTTTGGCTACTGCCAGAACATTCCAGCTGGGCTAAAGGGATCCAGCCTCATTTAAGACTGGATGACTTAAAAACCAGACAGCCTCCTCTTACTGGTACTTTTCCATCCCCAAGTATAGGCCCAATGTGGTTTTAGCATGAAGGGTATTTCTGCTAATGACTCATAAAACTCTAGATTAAGTTAATGCTCCATGCCAAAAGCTGTCTCCAAAGGTGTAAAGGCTCTCTTAAAAGGTTAATAGTGATGATTTCTAATCCTGGCCAGCTTCCACGTGGTGACTGTTAGGATCAAGCTGGCAGTGATTTTCATGTAAATGAGTCCATTATCAGAACTCTATCTGCTTACCAGGCTGTGAGCACTTAGGGGAAACTGGCATCAATACTTCCAAGACAAGCACATTTTTCCTTAATGTTCCAAATAGTGTTGTTTGCTTGGGTTTTTTCCTCTAAACAATGGTTCAGGTCGATAGTTTGATGATCAAAAACCAGATTATATAAGTGAAAGCTAATTCTTAACCCCTAGAAATATGAACGTGTTTGGGTTAGTCAGCTCTGGTATAATTTTATAGAGAATCCAGTTAAATAAGTCACAGTGAAACAAGTAGGGCATGAAACCCAACCATTCCATAAACCACATTTTTTACATTAAAAATGCGTCGAAGACTTCAAAAACCTTAAAAAAGGCAGGAAAAGAACTCGTGAGAAGCTTTTAAATGTTAAACAGGGACTTTAACCTTGTATTAGCTGTGGGCCTTTCAGTCTCAATGAAATATTCACCTTTTGGTTCCTATTTGTAGGCTATCGGTTGGGAACCAGAAATTATCAGTCTAGGCTAGAGTTCTATGGCCACCAGTAGCCAACACTGCATCCCTCAGGGAAGGATGTAAAACCTCTTCGTTCCTCTTGCACGTATTTCAACTGCCCATATTGCACATACTGACAGTGGCAAGGATCTGCCTGACCTTGTTTGCTGTTCTGCTTAATTTCACCATCATTTGTCATCATTTGTCCCCCTCGTGGCACATTTTAGCAAACAGGAGGTAGCTTTATTAGAGAGCTTTATCTGAATCAATGTTGTCATTGCAAACCTATATGTCACGTTTCTGCTTGAAACATGGAGGCTTCAGGTGGTGATAAGGGGTGAAATGCTGGTCCTATTGAAGTTCTGCTGTTGTTCCTTGACAAGATCAGGGTTTAGCTGCTGGCTCTTTGTGTTACACAAGTGCATGTTGTATAGAAAGTCTGTCTTATCAGAGCCAGAAATCAGGATCCTGGTTATTGAGAAAGCACTGCTGTAACACTGCCAGCTAAGAGCACGGCTGATTAAACTTACACTATTATAAAGTATTTTAGATGCCTTATTAAGTATTGCCATAAATGCACAGAGAAAAGTGATGTTCTAGGAGTGCCTGGCTGAACAAATTGGAGAAATAGGGGTGTGAGTCATAACAGGAGTTCAGGATTGAAAACATCTCATGCAAAGCAGTACAAAGATGTTCAGTTAACCTCTCATGTCCTGATAATGATGTTGGAAATTCTTGACTGCACTGCAACATTGGACTTATGCCTGGTGGGGAAGATGAGCTTACTCCTTTCAATATATCTAGGGCAATTCTGTTTCATCAGTGGTTTGGGTATCTCATTTTAGAGATCTAGATTGGAAATCTGTTGCAAATAGCCACAGTTATGAAACATCCTATGATCTTTGGGGTAGGAGAATAGTTTGCACTTCTTACCCATCTGGACTTAGGAGAGATGAACGTCATGCCTCTTAGAAACTGCAGGCTTCATCTCTTAGAATGCACTTCTTCAACTGGAAATCAGCTCAGCTACCTAGAAAACCCTTCCAGTGATGAAACTTTCCCCCTTTCCAGCTCACTGATAAAGGTATTAAACAGAACTGGCCCTGATACTGAGCCCTGGGGAACACCACTTGTGACTAGCACACTGCTTCATGTTTCTTATGCAAGCTGGGAGATCATCTTCTGAGTACAGACTACAAGGGAAATCCTAGCTCTGTTGAAACCAATAGGGCTTGGCTGTTGGCCTTAAAGGAGCTGGTAGTTAAGTCTCTTAGGTTAGCAGTATTTGTTATATAAATGAGTCCACAATCACCATTTGGACCATGAGCTTTCACTTGCTGCCTAAATTGCTTCACACAAGATGCTGCCTCTAGAGCCCATTTACCTGGATAGATTAATCAGCGAAGACCTTTGACAAGCAGCTGTCAAAGAGGCTGAGAGACAGCATGGGGGTGGCAGGCAAAGGGGAGGTATTGCCATGATTGTAGTTGCTCCTTGGTGCACTCTGTCAGAGATGCAGCTTGTTAATGCTCTCTGATGGAGATGCAGCTTCTGCATCTGAGCACAACTGCATGGAGCTCCTCACACGCTGATCTCATTGGGGAGCTTCACTGAAGGGACAGGATCTCTCACGGTACAGCTCTGCTATGCAGAGAAAGAGGTGAGTGATCTCCTGAAGCATCGTGTGGGGCACTGGGATCTCACTGCAGGAAGTTCTTTGCAGGACTGTGAACTGTATCTATATTACATTTAGCACAAGAACTCGTCCTGAATGGGACCCTTGGGCATTGATACACTGGAACAATTAATGGTAGTAAGAAAACTTCCTCCACAGCGTGCGCGTTTCATGCAAGCTGAGATGGCATCATAAGTAAAGCAGCTCTTCCACCTTGTGGTTAGGCAGAGTTTATACACCCAAAATCGCAGACTGCTGTGAATACCGCTGTTAGACAGACCCAGCACACAAAGAGCTAATGCTATCACAGGACCCCTCTTGTACCCCAACACCACAAACATTAACTAGCCCTATTTTGTAAGCTGAATGTGTACGCACTGCTACATGTGTGTGCAGACTAATAGGTTTGTAATGCCCTCTAGTGATCCCAGCTACAGATGCTATGAGACCTGGTATAAGAACAGCTTGGGTGCTTCCTTTATTCTCCTTGGTAAAAAAAGGCCTTTATTCAATGCAACATGCACACTGGTAGCATGTAGTGATGTGGGAACAGAGTGTGAGCATGTCCCAGATGTGGAAACCATCAGCGCTGTAGCAAGGTTCTGCGAGCAATGCCACTAAAATTAAATTACTTGATGGCAGTGAAAAATTCACCTGTGCTTCTTTCCCAGTCTCTACTCTCTTTCCTGCTTTTTTCCTCTGGTTATTGAAGTAACCATATAGTCTTTGTTGTCTGCATCAAGGCACAATTCAGCACAACTGGGTCCAGTGTCAGTAGTCAGTTGCCACAGAGGGAAACCTGATTTCAAGGCAGCAATTAAAAGTCAACTTTGTGCTGATGCAACAGAGATATAATGAGATACATAATGTTTCAGTAAATGCTGAAGATGTGCGCTGTGTGAAACAGTGGCGCACATTGCCTAACAAACTTCAGAGCATCAATGAATATTAATGTCTTTAATGATCCTAAATTGCACTATATCCAAAGCAGTATTAGTGGTGCAAAGACAAATAGCAAAGCATGCAAAGAGCAAGCTGTTTCACATCTACGTCTGCTTCTCAGATGTTGCTGTTCTCTAAAGAGCAGTCTATTGATTACATGCAACCCTCCTCACCATCATCATTCCAGCTGTTCCAGCTGGCATCAGTCTACCCCAAGTCCTCTTGCGGTGCTTCCTAAACACAGTGTAAAAATCATCTCTAGTGATCTAATGCCTTTTTTGTCACTCAGACAAGTGGCTGCCAAAATGGTTCCCCAAGATCAACTGTCGAAGTCAGGGAGTTACATCAGGACGGAATCTGACCCAGTGCTTCACACAGCTTTACTGCCATAACTCCCCAATAGCTGTCTTCAGTTTCTTTTGCACTGCTGTTCTGCAGCCACAGCTGATGATACAAAGGAGCTGAATTTAGCTCCTCTCTATGTATTTTTTTACTTCAGCTGGCAAACCAGGGTTTTTTCACTGGAAGGTCCTAAGAAAGTTCATTTTCGTCAAGTGTTTTTTCTACCTAGAATTGCATTTTAGCTGTAGGACTGCACCCAAGTGTGAAGTTCAGACCCTGACTGGGCAAAACAGGGATATAAACAAAACCATGAGTTTTCAGCTTCATGTCTAAGTAGTCAATTCTACGTAATTCAAGGTTATCTTTTTACTGTAGGAAAACAAATTATCTTATTATCTAAAGTTATTTTGAACACCAACAGGAATTCAAGCAGTGACAAGTGAGCCATGCAAAGAATGACAGTCCATTCAATACTTTTACCTATTCTTATGGCACAGATAAAAGCTACTCTCACAAAACCCATGTGTGACTATGCCACAAAGCCAGTTTTTAAGGACAGACTTATTACTGTGGAGGGGAGATAGACGGAGACCCTAGAAGACTGACACTATCTCTTTGTCAAAAGAGCAATTACAATAGGAACAGTAGATTGACAAGCTTCCCCCCAGACTCTTTCAAGAATGCCTGAGTTTGATTCAGAGATAACACTTTTGAGAAGACAATTTCATTCTTCCTTCATCTCTTCTAACATCAGACATCTAAAATATAGGTATCTAGTCTGAAGCGGTCCACTTAGCTCCCACTATAATCAACAGAGATGGATACCTTTGGAGGATGATTCATCTGATGTGAAATTAGATATGTAAAACAGGTAGAGCATTTCTCCAGAGGTGTTCAATTGTATCCCCACTGGCCAAGGAGACTGTAGACAGACACCTCACTTCCAAAGGGCTAAAAGCCCTTACGTAAGCCATTTAGATAAGGGTAAAGCCACATTACTCTTTCTACCATAGCAGTGACCAGGCAGTGGCGATGTTACCAACACCTCCAACAATAATTTGCCTTATTTTAATGAATTCTGCAAATTTTGGCATTTCATTGCTTCTATCACCCATTCCCTGGATCGCTGCTGTTGCTTCCTTGCCAGCCTTCCTTCTCCACCTTATCAGCTCTGATACACCAGGCACAGTGCCCACATTAGTAAGTCAAATCAGCTCTGCAGGACAACACGTCAGTGGGAAAGCAGCTGCTTTCTCTCTAATGAGAAATGGGTGGGTTAGAACCAGTTTTGGTAAATTGAATGTTTTGACATAAGCTGCTTTGGACAAGGACTAATACATTCTCAGAGCCATTGGTATATGCCTTCAAGAACTCCTAGAGGAGACGTATGGTTTCAAAATGCATTCTGAAGGGGAATCAGGAGTGGAATTAGGACTGGCTTTCTATGGACCAGATGATTCCTGAAGTCCCTTCCAACCTGGTATTCTAGAATTCTATAATTCTAGTCTTTTAAGCTGGGAAAAGGAGGGATCAGATAATCAAACAAAACATAACGAAGTCCTTGGAAAATAGCAGGGAGATTTGGGCTCTATAGATATAATGGAGCCTGTACACTGATTCTATTTGTTTTATATTAACACTTCTAATTGCTTTTCTCTTTCCTCTAACTTCTGTTTACCTTTTATTGTAGATAAAATGTATATATTTATATATTTATATTGTACTACTATATTTTTATATACTAAATATTTATATATATATATATATATGCACATACAAAGGGCTGAAAAGTCCCAAGGGCATTAGTGACTCTCAGAAGGAAACCCTTTCAGCAGTGAGTCAGTGTAAGCACATCACTTGCTGGTGCTCCTGGGTGTGTGGTGTGATGCTCAGTGACACGTGCAGCTGTACAGTGACTTCTTGACACGCAGCCCAATGTTTCACGTTTAATGTTTCACACTCTATTAGAAGCCCAGTTCAACCTGGGTGCATTAAACCCCTGCTCTAGTAGGACTGTGTGTCACCCCCAGCTGCGTTCTGTGCGCACATGGAGTTTCTTCCTGCAGAGAAAGGCCCCAAACATTCCGTTATAAAAAACACAAAGGCTGAAAATCAATTTTAATTTATTTATATATTTATTTATATTTATATATTTATCTGTCAAAACCCCAACGTCCGGATTTCTGCCCCTCTCAATAGTCCGCATACCTGCACCTCGTTAAGGTGAGAGCAGAGACGGGGAAGACTACAACTCCCAGCAAGCTGCGCGCCACTGTGGTCATCTGATTGGTTACCCAGTCCCGCGGGGAGCCAATAACTATCAGGGGCCCGCTTGGGAGGGGGGGGGAGTGTATGTTACTGTGGCAGCAGTGCATGATGGGAGTTGTAGGCGCTTTGCCGTCACGGGGGCGTAGGGTGGCTGCTGCCGAGGGACGGCGCTTGCGCAGTGGCTGCGGCGCGCGGCGGACGCGGCGCGTGGCAGGAAGCGGAAGGGGGCGGCCGAGCCCGGTACCTGACGTGTCCCTCCGAGGCCGCTGCCGCCGGTGCCCGCGCTGCGCTCCCGTCCGGCGGCCGCCATGGGCAGTGAGTACCGGGCGGCTCGGCTGCCGAGGGAACGGAGGGGATACGAGGGGCCTGGGGTCTCGCGGAGCCGCGGTTCGGCCACCGGCTGCGCTTTCACAGGCACCGTGGGACGGGCTCCGCTCCCTGCGAGGCTCTCTGAGGAGCCGCCGCTTAGCGCCGAGGCCGCAGGCCCTCACTCCGAGCCCTCGGAGCTGCCCGCCGTTGTCGGCGCTCCCTCGGGGCCAGCCCTGAGCGGGTCTCCCTTCCTCTGGGTTCGAGGCTTCCCCTGGGTTTTGAATTCATTTATTTTCATGGAAGGACCCGTTTCCGAGCTGTGGCGGATCGTGCTGGGAAGGGAGCTTGTTCCGTGGTGCCTGGTGACCGGCCTGGCAGGCTCTTAGGGCCCGGCCATCCGGGGCTCGTCGTGCTGGTGCTGTACAGGGCAGGGAGAGACGCGCTGTCCAGCTGGGGATTGGTCATAAGGCGTTCAGTTGCCTTGCCAGAGCAAGCTGGGAACAGTGGGTGCAGGCTGGAGTAATCTGAGTGAATGTAAGGCTTTAAAGTCTGTGCCTCGAAGAGAAGCCGCTTGAAAAGCGTCTTAGTCAGTATAATATTGTAGATGTAGGATTGTAGATTGTAGTTTGATTTAAATTTAAACCCACAATATCATGTAAATTTACAGGCAACTGATCATTTTAAATTAAGTAAATAACTTTTATGGGCCGGTTTCAAAGTGTTACGAAATTACATCTGAAGTTCCTGCCTTCCATAGTGAATCCCAGACTGGTTTGTGTTGGAACCTTAAAGCTCCTCCAGCTTCAACCCCTGCTACAGGCAGGGACCCCTTCCACTGGAGCAGCTGCTCCAAGCCCCTGTGTCCAACCTGGCCTTGAACACTGCCAGGGATGGGGCAGCCACAGCTTCTCTGGGCACCCTGTGCCAGCACCTCAGCACCCTCACAGGGAAGAGCTTCAGCCTAAGAGCTCATCTCAGTCTCCCCTCGGGCAGGTTAAAGCCATTCCCCTTGGCCTGTCCCTACAGGCCCTTGTCCCAAGCCCCTCTCCAGCTTTCCTGCAGCCCCTTTAGGCACTGGAGCTGCTCTCAGGTCTCCCCTTCTCTTGTCCAGGCTGCCCCAGCCCAGCTCTCTCAGCCTGGCTCCAGAGCAGAGCTGCTCCAGCCCTCGCAGCATCCCCATGGCCTCCTCTGGACTCGCTCCAACAGCTCTAATTCCCTCTTGTGCTGCTGCCCCAGAGATGGGTGCAGGACTTCGGGGGGGGTCTCATGGCAGCAAATAGAGGAGGGAAGTGGGAAGTCACCAGTAGTTTCTGTTCTGCATCATCGTACTCTTTTAGTTCAAATGAGTCCAAAATATGTGTGCAGTCTTAGATTTGTCTTGAGAAGTTTTGCATTAGCTATTTGAAATCATATCTCTTGGCTCTCAGGAGAACTTGTGACTTTGCATATACCTTCTTTCATATGCTAATTCTGAGCTGGAGACTTCGCTGATCTAAGGATGTGTCTTGTTCACTAGGAGGAGATCATTGTTTGTTGTATCTGTGTGTTCACTTTGTCTTTTAACTTATTCCCATACAGTCAAATTTCTTGAAGTAATCAAGCCCTTCTGTGTTATCTTGCCTGAAATCCAAAAGCCAGAACGGAAGGTAAGGGAATAAAATTTTTCTTCATAGCTTTGTATTTATACAATATAAAAGGTTTATACTTTAGTTTGTATTTGTGGGGTTTGTGTGGGTTTTTTTTCCTGGGAGAATGGCAGTTCTAGGCACAGTTGTTTTTAGTGCAGCGCTTGTCATGTATATCCTGTGTTGGGGATATGGTTGTACAGGAATGTATCTGCTGGTAGATGCAGTTGTGCAGATACAGTTATGCCTTAGCAGTGAGATGCTGAAAGCAGGACATACTGGGGTGTAAATGAGCTTAGTTTAAATAACATCTTGCTTCACAAGTTCTAATCTAAGACTGTTTTTTTAGGATAAGCTTCTCTGTATTATTTTTCTTCTCACCAGAAGCTCTTTCTTATGAAAATACAGGACTTGTTCCTGTGGAAGTACCAGAGTTACCTTCCATTGACATAAGCTTGTTTATCTGGATTAAAGTTTCAGGAAAGTTTTGTCATTTTCTTTGGCCTTGTACAGAAGGCCTTGGAATAAAAGGGATGAACAGTATTTATCACTTGTATAAAAGGGATGAACAGTGAGTTATGTCCTTTAGGATGTTCTGTACTTTGTCCCTTCACAAGAAAATCAAGTGTGCTTTAGCTGCAATGAAAGTTTGCCTGATTGACTAGATCTTGTTATTGTGACAGCTTTAGCATCTTTGCTTGTTGGTTTTCCCCCTTTAGATTCAGTTTAAGGAAAAGGTGCTGTGGACAGCTATCACACTCTTCATCTTCTTAGTATGCTGCCAGGTACGTTTCTTTCTTGTGTTCTTAAGGAAGAGCTGAAATGTTTAAAGGATGTTATAAAGTCTCTAATCCTGTTTTCCTCTCTTGTTTGGAAATGCAGATTCCCTTGTTTGGTATTATGTCATCAGACTCGGCAGATCCATTCTACTGGATGAGAGTGATTTTGGCATCAAATAGAGGTATGGTCAGTCTTTCAGGAGGGCATTGCTTTTAGCTTGAATCAGAACATTTCTAGACTCCTTCCTATGCTGCACTTATTTTAATGAAAATAAAAACTTAAGTAGAGAGGAAAAGTCATCTGTTATGTAAAATTATAAAGCAGTGTGGCATTGGAAAAGCCACAGCTTTGTGGACAGAATGATATGGTTGGCTGTGTACAGTCTATTGTATGTCCAGACATCAAGGGAGCATTTTATAGGGAAGCGACAGTTCCTAATTACCTTGCTTTGCTGCTGTTGCAATCTTCCATACATATTTCAAGCCTTCTGATTTGTGTTTCAAACCATGTTATATGTGTGTTGTGGTTTTCTGGATCACATCTTGGAGTCTGTCTTGCGGAAGAATAAAATTCCTGATGGTTTGTATAAATTTCAGAGGCTTCCTAATGCAGGTGTGAATTAAGAATGGTGATATTATTTTCTTTCCCTGTTCTTCCTGTGGCTGGCAGGTACATTGATGGAACTAGGCATTTCACCCATTGTCACTTCTGGACTCATCATGCAGCTCTTGGCAGGTGCTAAGATAATTGAAGTTGGTGACACCCCGAAGGACAGAGCCCTCTTCAATGGAGCACAGAAATGTGAGTAATGACTGATATTAAAGGCTGATGGTTTAGAGTATCTGTGTTCAGTTAATAAATGACTTCTAAAAATACTTGAGTATTCTTTAGCTGTTTGATGCTGTACCACACTACTCTGATCTGTTCACTGGAAAAAAGAATCATAAGCTGCCAAAAAACATGGTAATATTTTAACAGCCTCAGAGTTTTCTTTACCCAAAGCAATCTTTGGTAACGAAATCCACTTGCTTCTGAGTGTATTTGTTGCTGAAGTGTTTGTGTTTATATTTTCAGTGTCAGATTTCAGACAACAAACTTAACAAGCCCTTGAATTTAAATGGCCTGTGACTTCTGTACTCCTTCCCGACTTACTCCACAAAGAAGTGATTCATATTCTCTAATCACCCACTGACATAAATGTCCAGAACAAATACATGCTTTCTGGTTTTTATTCTGCAGTGTTTGGAATGATCATTACTATTGGACAGTCTATTGTGTATGTAATGACTGGGATGTATGGAGACCCATCTGAGATGGGTGCTGGGATCTGCCTGCTTATCACAATTCAGGTAATTTCTAGTCCTTTCTACTTACTCTCCCTCTGAAAGGGTCAAAAATATCAGCCTTAGGAGCTGTTTGTCCTGCATGCAGAGAAGAAAGGTCAAAGTATTCCTGTTTCCTCTCATATATATATCCTTGTATTTTAATACAAGTTATTCTTTTAACAAAAACTAAAAAGGGATGGGACTAATGCTGTATTTCTTTTCTTATACTGTAGCTTTTTGTGGCTGGATTGATAGTTCTGCTCTTGGATGAGCTCCTACAGAAAGGGTATGGTCTTGGTTCTGGCATCTCTCTCTTCATTGCTACCAATATCTGTGAGACTATAGTGTGGAAAGCCTTCAGCCCCACCACAGTGAACACAGGACGAGGTACATGGCACAGTCTGTTTTCTTTATAGAAATCTTGTACAAAAGGCGAAGTCTTTTTTTTTGGCCATGTATAAACTTAAATGGCAAATGCTGTTACTGACATCTTTAAAAAAATCTTGGAAATAACATAGCTGCTAGGAAGGATAATGGTAGTAAAAGTCTAAGAGCATACTCAAGATGTAAAACAGTTGGAGAAATCCTAACTCTGAATCCTGTAGGTCAGAAGTTTGCCTTGTGGGGCAAAGTACTGAGGTATAGAGGTAGTCACAACACACCTGACTTGTTTTAATTGTTCTTTCCAAGGCATGGAATTTGAGGGAGCCATCATTGCTCTGTTCCATCTTCTGGCTACTCGTACAGACAAAGTCAGAGCCCTTCGAGAGGCCTTTTACCGTCAGAATCTCCCCAACCTTATGAACCTGATTGCCACCATCTTCGTCTTTGCTATTGTAATTTACTTCCAGGTCAGTTGGAATAAAAAGGACTGTGAAACTGTATGGGAGTAGAACTGCAGTCTGCTTTCTTGTACAAGAAATTATAGTTTCACTTTCTAGTGCTGTCAGAAGACTCATTTTTATACCTGCAACATGTGGATGTTCGTTTAACATGAGCTTCTCTTAATTATTTCTACATTTGCTATAGCCACACAAAAGATTTGAGACCTACTGTGGTCTCTGAAAGAAAACAAACCCAAACCAACAAATAGATGAATGTACATGTAATATTACCTAACCCAAACTTTGAGGTCTTTAAACCTGTGTGTCTCTTACTGTTTGTTGAAGCAAGCTGCTGAAGAGCAAAGAAGTTTTATGGTTTCTTTTCCTGGACACTACGTTCAGTCTTTGTTTCATTTATGACCTGTGGTATCAATTCTTGCCCAGAAATAACAGGGGACTTTGTACTGAAATCTTTGCAGGGCTTCAGAGTGGATCTTCCCATCAAGTCTGCTCGCTACCGTGGCCAGTACAACACCTACCCCATCAAGCTGTTCTATACTTCCAACATTCCCATTATTCTTCAGTCTGCCTTGGTGTCCAACTTGTACGTCATCTCCCAGATGCTTTCTGCTCGCTTCAGTGGCAACTTACTGGTTAGCCTGCTGGGCACTTGGTCTGTGAGTATTTCTTCTGCTCTTGCATACAGCTTTATAAGGGCACCATTAAAAGGCATGGTTGAAGAGATGGTCTCTCTCTAGATATTAAGGCACATTTCTACAGGTGATCATGTATGCTGAAACTCTGAAATCTGAGACCTGATGTGATGTGTGTAGCTGTCAGGTCTCCTTTTACCTTGGCCTGGTCTTTGCTCTCCTGGATATTTTTGCTGTTCAGTGTTGTGTTCCATTTCTACTTTAGTAACTGCTTGTGACAGTAGAGTTGAATCTTTGTGTGCTGCTGTAGTAGTAATGACAGTGACAGGAAGGTGATACAAACTCAGGTTTAGCTTTAAGGTTAAGAAATAGTAGGAAAGATGGTGACTGTTTGCTTCCTTCTTTTAGGACACATCATCTGGAGGCCCTGCTCGTGCTTATCCAGTTGGTGGTCTTTGTTACTACCTTTCACCTCCAGAGTCCTTTTCTTCAGTGTTAGAAGACCCTGTACACGCAGTTGTCTATATTGTATTTATGTTGGGCTCCTGTGCTTTCTTCTCCAAGACGTGGATTGAAGTCTCTGGCTCCTCTGCCAAAGATGTAAGTTTAAAATGATAAGTTGTGTAAGCTTACATAATGAAAACAGATAAAGGGGGTAAGTTTTTCCTTATTTTCTTCACTGCTTTTTCAAAAACAACAACAAAACTGAAAGAATTGCTTTCATTGGCAGTCTTAGAACATTGCTATGTAGCATCTGCTCAGTGTGAGGGCAGGCAAGGTAACAGGAAAGGTAGAAACTCTTTCAGCATCAAATGACAGATGCACCATGTGCAAGGCAGTTCCCAGTTAAGAACATGCAGCTTTGAATTCCCGTGCCTGGCATAGGGAGTTCTTAACTTCTTTAGGGGAAGATTAACTAGAGACTGTTATTTTTAACTTGAGAGTGCTGGTAACAGGGAATCTGGTGCAGTGCACTGATGTACCTGGGCCTGGCTTCTCAAAATCCCAATTTGCTGCACAATACTTGCTGTTCAGCAGCTGGATCATTCTGAAATTGGAACTGGAAACAGAGACGGAAAATAGTTGTCATCATGGTATGTTTGTATTGTGTGGTTTTGGGTAGGAAATCAAGTTTGGCAGCCATGTGGAATAGATTCATCCATTCTTTAACAAGCATGTAATAGTTGCACAGTTACTGTAACAGCATGAACACTCTCTTGTTTTGGAATAGAGCATAGCTGCTTGTTGTCAGGCATGCAGAAGGGAATACTCACAGCCATGTATAGCCAGATCTTCATTTCAGCATAAACCACAATGCAGCTTTTAACACTTTAATGTAATTTCCTGATGCTGAGTAAAATTATTTTAACTTCATGTGAACAAGGTCAAAACCAAAAATTGATAAATCATTACTTAAATGTTCACTATGTAGTGGCAAACTGGAAGCTTGATCATCTGAAAGGTGTTTTCTCAGTACAGTAGGTTCTGTGACAAGCACCTTCAGGGGTTTTCCCATGCTAGAGTTTGTAACCCTCAGTTGTTAGTAAAACGTTTGTAGGGCTCTGCTGTAACCCTGTACAGCTGCAGAAATCCAACCTAAGAATGATGTTCTGAGATTCTTTCTAAGGCATGTAGCTCCTGTTGGAAACTGAAATGGAGTGGGCACTTCGTAGGATGATTTTGCTAACATAGTAAACCCTGACCAGGAGAAGGGTAGGTGGCAAAACAGGAATTCTGGGTGTATGAGAGCTTATCAATTTCCATATCTCCCTTTTCCTAACAGGACTAGGTTTATCCAAAACACTTTGTGTAACTGACAGTGTGGGAAAGTGCCTCTGACTACAAATCTGTCTGAAGTTAAAATATTGGATGTTTTAAACTTGGATGAATAATATAAAAAAAAACCTCAAAACCCCCAAACCAAATACCAAAAATAAAAATCCCAAACCCATCACCATTCACTGCTTTTGTTTTCCTGTAGCACTAAGTGCTGTGGTGTTGGGAAATGATGTCAAACTGACTTGTTCCATTCCTTGATTCAATGCAGGTTGCCAAACAGCTGAAAGAACAGCAAATGGTAATGCGAGGCCACAGAGAAACTTCAATGGTACATGAACTAAACAGGTGAGCTACACACTTCACGGGCTGCCTATGCAGAGTGTTGTAGGAGTGTACTACTTCAGGCTGATGCACAAGGATTTCCTAATCATAGAATAGTTAAGGTTGGAAATGACCTTCAGATCATGTAGTTTGTCATTTTTAATGTGGTGGTGTCTTGTACTCTTTTCACACAGACTTTACCTAATATATTAGCACTGTTGTGTGATCCTTATCCTTGTTCTTGGGTAAGAGAAGGGTCACAAAGACGATCCAAGGTCTGGGCAGCTGTTTGAGTGAAGGCTGAGAGCTGGGACTGTTCAGCCTGGAGAAAAGAAAACTCGGGAGACCTTATGACCATATTCCAGTATTTAAGGGTGACTAAAAAGAAGATGGAGACTCCCTTTTTATAAGGAGTCACATGGAAAGGACGAGGGGTAATGGCTACAACTTACTCCTGGGGAGATTGACTGGACACAAGAGAAAGATCTTTCACACTGAGAATGATCAGCCATTGGAATAATCTCCCCAAGGAAGTGGTGGTTACCCCAGCATTGGGCACTCAAGATTCAGCTGGACAGGGTGCTGGGACATCTTGTCTAGGTCATGCTTTGCCTAAAAAGATGATCCTGTAGGTCCCTTGCGACCTGGGATTCTGTGATTCTATGACTGTATATCCATGGGAGAAGAGTGTTCTGCCATTGACTTTTCTCCACTTGTGTAGTTCTTGGTTCTTTAATCACCTGGTTAGATACCTGTGTTCTTCCTGTTCTCAGTGGGATGGTTTCTGAAACCCTGCCTCTGAGGTAGATACTTCCTGTAGACCCTAAATACCACTCACCTTAGTATAGCTGTTAACATCCTGAGCAAACACTAATGGCATCTCTTCTGTCCCTGTTTTGTGTCTCACAGGTACATCCCTACAGCTGCTGCATTTGGTGGTCTGTGTATCGGTGCCCTGTCTGTGTTGGCAGACTTCCTGGGGGCAATTGGGTCTGGAACTGGAATTCTGCTGGCAGTCACTATCATTTATCAGTACTTTGAGATCTTTGTAAAGGAACAGAGTGAAGTTGGCAGTATGGGAGCTCTGCTTTTCTAACCTCACGGACCCAGGCTCCGGGGGAGGAACCTTCTCAAACATAGCCAGTCAGGTGAAAAGGAGTACCACAAACTTCATAACATTCTCTAGGAACACACGTTTTAATAATGTTTCCAAAGCACATTCCCTTATGTTAAACTTTTCTAGTGTCCTGTTGGCATTTTATAAATCCATGAGGAAAAATGTGCAAAAAAAATTTTTTTTAAAGAAACTTGTTTTTTAATGATATGTCAGGAGAATCAGCTGCTCAATTGGGTTTAGTTCAGTGACTCTTGGGATTTTTTTGAGCCCCTTTCAGATTTAGGATACCTGAAGCCTTTCCAGGTTTTAATAATAAGTGTTTGTTAAGTGGATGTTTGGAAGAAGGGATTTTGTTTCCATGTAACTTGGTTTTGCAGCTCCATTGCAGCAGTGGTGAGACAAAATCTCTCCCTCTTAATGCTCAAGTTCCTTAATTCTGGTTGTAAGCACGAACAGTGTTTCAGATGTTCAGTTCTGTGTTTGCGTTGGGGTTTTATTTTCAGTATGGCAGATTTGGGAGGCAGTTGTTTCTTTGTACTAAATGATAGCTCTAACTCCTAATGTTTTGTCTTGTAATAACTGTGCTAGACCCTCTCAGATGTGGGGTATTGGCTGGAGACTGTTGTCACGTGTCCTTTCCCATCACCCTCCTCTGCAAGCAGAAAACTCAGGTCAATCTAGATCCTGCCAGAGCCTGTGCCTCAGAGCTGCAGCTTTGAACCTTGTTCACACTGGCAGCTTTGTAAAACCTTCTCATTCATTTCACTGCCATCATTGGTAGCACTCCTGTTGCCAGAAGTGAAAAGTGTGGCTGCTTAGACACAGACCTGCTCGTGCTCTTTGCTGAAGCTGGGTTTCTCTCTCTGATAAGAAATCCTGGTCTTATAGCAATCAGGATATTACCTGACTACTCATATCTAGTGAAGTTTGAGTCTGGTTACCATGAAGGAGTGTGAAAAGGATGTGTTACTTATCTGTTTCTGTGGATATGAGACCCTTGTCAGGTAACTTGTAGGTCGCTTGTATAGAAGGCTTTTTCCACCCTGTAATGTCATTGAATAATGTACAGAAAGTTACTTCCAGAAGGTACTGGGACTCCTTTTCTGAAGATCACACTTTTGACATTGGAGAAATTACAGTAAAAGGCTTTCATGGACCAAAACAATACTCAATTTTCCATTTTGATTTCAATTGTCAGTACTAATCAGGTGCTTGGGACCAGATGCAAATACTGTGTATGAGTCTTGTAAATAGTCAGTATTGGACAACATGGAAACCAGAATGAGGAGCTGTGATGCTGGAATGTTTCTCGATGCTGCATCCTTATGCCTGCTGTGCCCTTTGGCATGTGGGGCCGGCAGTATATGAGTTACCATTTGTGCTGGGACTCTGTTACATACCCAAGGAGCAGAGATGACATCCAGAAGCCCTTGTTGATGCACTGAGCTCAAATACCAAATGCGTGAGAGATCAGTACATTTGGAATGCATCTATTGGTAAAAGTGAAGCTCCTGGCCATGAAGATCACAATTGGAAATGAACAAAAATAGTGGGATACAGTAGGTGTGAAATGGTCACTGCCAGCCATTCCTTGTTACTGCACACTACATTCAGTAACTTTTCTGCCTTTCATTAAGTAGGAGTAACCCATAGCACAATTTTGACATGGAATAAGGATCAGTTAAAAACTGACTTTCAAAGGCAAGGGCAGGAGCATGGGGTGGGGATTCTGCTCTAGGGCCTTTGGCATTGCTGGTTTTCCAGGTAGCCCAATTCAGATCATGTCTTGAAATGAAAAGGACTCCACTTTTGGGCCTGCAGTTCTGGCTGGGCTGGAGCTGGGCTTGTGTGTTTGGTCATATCATCTGTCTGGCCTGGGTGCAGTTTAGACCATCAGCTCATTGGGGTCTAAGCAGCACTTGTTCTATGCATCAGTGTTCCTGTCTTGTGGTGAAGTCTTTGTCTGTCCTTGAAGCAGGACTTGTTCCTCATGCAGTGGATGTTCACAGAAAGAAATAATGCCGAAACAATCTGCTTTATAATGAAATAAAGTACCTCTTTGGAGCTAACCTGTGGCTTGTGGTGCTGTCAGTACCTTACACCTCCAACGCTTGTACAGTAACCTCACCCTGTCAAAGTCATGCCTCTCAAAGCAGCTGGTCAGAGTCTCAGTGTGAAATAAAGACTGATTCTATTGGCTCCAAGGTCTGTCAGTGAGAGGTTGCCAAAGTAACGGAACCTGACCCGCTCCTCTGGGGTTTTCTGGGCCAGAGTATTGCAATTCAAAGGACACTGCACAAGTAAATAGTGGGAGAGTAAAGTAGTGATGTATCGGTTCAATATAACTGTATTTCCATATGGAACATGGTGCAAATCTTTTTGTAGCAGGATAGGAACAGGACATTAATTGAAACAGCAAAACTCAAAGCTGATGATAATCCTAATAGTGTGAGGTTTTCAACTTGGAATAAGGAAAAATGTTCTGTTCCCCCTGAACAGAAATGCTGGATACAAGAAGTCCAGCCCCAGCTTTGGTCGTGTATGAGGTTTTAAACAACAGCTCAAATTCCTCCCTTGCTATTTTATTTCTCCCTGAGAAGCTTAATAACTGTGGTCACTGTAGGAATATTTGTGTCATCACACAACTGAGAAGCAGTTGAAGGCGCTGGGGATGTGATGAGTTACCCACAGGACAGCCAGGAGAAAACAACCCCAGTCTGAGATCCTCCTGCCTGTGGTAGTATTTTAAGTGCAAAAACCTTCGTGTAGCCTTTTCTTCCGCACTGCAGATCTCACGTGAAAGCTTCTCCCAGAGCATCCAAGTGCTGGGTCTGTGTTTTTTGTCCCAGTCGCTGTCAGGAAGCCTTAAAATATCACAGAACCCAGGACTGGTTTGTGTTGGATGGGACCTTAAAGCTCATCCAGTTCCCTGGCAGGGACACCTCCACTAGACCAGGTTGCTCCAAGCCCTGTGCAGCCCAGCCTGCGCTGGGAGCAGGCTATGATCTGTGGCACGGATTTCTGGGCCAGTTTGTGCTAAAGGGGCAGCCGAGTGGCCTCAAGCTGCTTTCCCTGCCTCTCCTTGCAGCAAGGAATAATGAGCTTTAGTTGGCCCCCGGTTTTATCACAGCCCTGGGGAGCTCCACGCAGGTTTCGGACGCTCTTCGCTTACACAGGAGCTGTGGCACAAGTGTCAGGTCCTCGCTCGGGCAATGCTAAACCCACTCCCCGAGGAGCGGTCGCATCCCTGCCAGGGCCGCGCTGCCTGCGGGCTGTTGGCAGCGGGGAGGGGGAGCGCCAGGGACACGCTGCCATTCCCGAGGCTCCGCTGGGCCCCGCTCCCTGCTTTGGGAGCCGGCTTGTGGAGGGGGGGTCTGGGTCTGGGTCTGGAAGAGCCCCCCCGCAGGACGGGCACCACCTTCGCCCGCCTGGTGGCAATGTTACACTGCGATTCGAGGCGCGGGTCAAGGCGGTTTGGATCAGGGACGAGCGCGTTAAATCGGTTCCAAATGTGGGCTCCCGCTTCCCCTCCGCTGCTGCGCTGGGGGGGGGGGGGGGTGCGCACAGCGGAAAACGTTGGGAACGTCCTAGAACCGGGGCCAGGCTTGGGGATGGTTTAGGCTGTGGCTGCCCCATCCCTGGCACTGTTGGACAGGGCTTGGAGCAGCTGCTCCAGTGAAGGTGTCCCTGCCCGCGGCAGGGGTTGGAGCTGGATGGGCTTTAAGGTCCCTTCAACCCAAAGCAGTCTCCAAAATGCTGGTAATCACCTTCTCATTCCAGAGAATTTCTCCTAGCTCTATTCTCTGGTATTTTCCAGGCATGCAGGGTGCCAGGGGCAGCTGCTGGTGCAGCCTCTGAGTCTGCTGGGGGTGTTCCACAACCCAAGCCCAGGCTGGGGCAGTCTATGGGGCTGGAAAGAAGGCACACAAAAAAGAGGCATTTAAAATCAAAATCAATATTCTGAGTGTGGCCCTAATGAGAAACTGAGACTGCAGCTGCTGGTGGGTCCTAGGCAGCTGCTGAAGTGGAAACTGCTCTGGGCCAGGTCCTTGCAATGCTCTGGCCATTGCTGATGTGCTTGGCAGGAAGGAAATACCCAACACTTGGCACCTCCTTTGGCCCCTGTATCCGAGGGGCCAGAGGCTGAGTGAGCACAGGCGGGATGCACTTTGTCATCCCGGAGAGCGCCGTCAGGGTCAGGGATGGGATGGCTGCTCCGGGATATTTCTTGTTGGAGAACAAGGAGATTGGGCCAATTTTCCAGCCATGTGAATTCCTGAGAGCTTAAACCAGAGGGAACAAATCCCCAGTTGGGATACGTGTTTTCCAAAGGCTGTTTCAGAGGAGTTTGTGTTGCTGTGGAGAAAATCAGGATACACAGCACATATAAAACACCAGATTCCCCTTTTTATATTAAGGCTAAAGCAGATGGTTTCAAAATGGTGTGAGCACTGCTGGGAATATCAGCTACTGGAAATCTGAGCTGGGTCTTACCCACTTTCATCCCCAGCGTGTCTTTAGCCATTTGATGTTCTTACAGCTCTGATGTGTCTCTTCTGTGTACCTGTGGTGTGGAGCCTTAGAAAAGCAAGCAGCAGCTCCAGACACAGGAGGCTGAGCTCAACCCTTTGCAGGATTAACTTCACTATGGAGAGGTGAATTCTGTTTCTTTAAATAGCTTCATCTTTTGGCAGTGCCAGAACAAGGACCTGGAACTGCTGCTGGATTCCCAAGGGCTGCAGAGCTGCCCAATGCACTCAGAGCAAGGGGCTCACAGTGAGCGCAAGTGGCATCACTTACACAATGATTGGGGATTGCAGAGCTCAGCTGCAGGGAGTGATGGATGGGAAGCTGTAAAGGGGCTGTGGGAAGGAAAAAGGCAGGAGTTAGAGGAGTTGGGTCCCTGTGGATTCAGGCCATAGTTGTGCTCCCACTTGATGAGCGCATCCAAGACTGCTCTTTCGAAGACTTCCTTTGATGACTGCTGACAACCAGTGGTGAGTGCACTGTGCTGCTGGGGATGGGGGTCACAACTGCAAAGGGAAGGTGCCTGTTGGGTCCCATCAGAGAGGGGAAGCCCAGAGTACCTGTGTGCTGCAGGCATTGATGCTGTGTTTGACCTCAGCCCCAGTATTACCCAGTGTTCCCTTTCCACTATTCTCTCTGTGTTCTGCAGATGTGGGAACCTCCCAGAGAGGGGAACATGTTTGTTACATTAATTCCTTTCTAAGCTCTTTATCTCAGACATTTGAGGATGGATCTTGAGCTGGTGGCCTTGGAGTTATAAGAAGGGCATGTTTTAAACCTGGTCCCTCTTGCTTTGAGTAACCCTTGACAGGAGGAGAGGTTGGGGGGTGTTAACTTCTTTAGGACAGTAGAAAAAAGCTGCTTCTTACCTTGGTGCCTCCCATTCCTTAAGCAGCACTGGCTATAGAAGCAAGCCAGTGTTGAGGACAAGGTCCATCTGGTTCAATGGTGGAGCACAAGCTGGGGGGTTCGAACACAATTCAGGTGCTCTGCTGTCATTCTTACTTAGCTTTAAACACTTGTGTCCACATTTCTGTAGCAGCTAAGTGGGAGTTTGCATGATCCTTTAAGCTGGAATGGCGATGGGGGTATCTCATGTGTGAGAAGAGCTCTGGTTGTATGTGGGTTCCCAGGTTTATGAAGTGGCTTCTTGACTGTTAGTTGGCTTGCAGGAGAGCGCCTGTTTTCATGGGTTCAGGCTGTAGTTACAACATGAGAGAGGGGTTTGGTTCCCAAGGCCATACAGTCTGACGGTGTCTGTCCCATCCCGTCCCTGTGCTGCGGGTTTCCCGTGTAACCTGTCCTGCACATGCATTGAGAGGACCCAACCAGCTCAGTCTCTCCTGCACTAAGCATAGCCCTGAAGCACCACAGAGCCTGCAGCCCAGAGCCCTGCCTTCAGGGTGCTGCAAGCACAAGCATGTTAGAGGTTAAAGACCTCTCAAAGCCATCCCCTTTCCCTGCCCGCCAGCCCGTGGAGCTGGACCCATGCAGGTGCTCCGAGCTGGCACTGCCCAGCCTGGATCCCTCCCAGTGGGTGCTGGTGCCACCTGGAATGATGCTGTTTGCCCATCACCCAGCAGGGCTGCAGCACAGGTTCTGATGGGGTGGCTTTACCTTTCTCTTGTAAATCCCCTGGCTGGAGCCTGGTGTGGTTCTTGCCAAATGCCTCTGGAAGTGGTAGGAAGACACAAGGGGCTTCAGGAGCAGGATGAGTGCCTGGGGGTGGGCAGCAGAGGCCAACAATGGCTGCTCTTCACTGTGTATCAGAGCCCTGTGCTCACAGGTGCCTGCTGGAAGACACGAGAGCCTCATGCCCTTGGCTCCCACATCAGATGGGGCACAGGAGCTTGCCCAGCATGACCTTTAAAGGGTGTGAGATGGGCTTCGTGCAATTTGTGTTCTTCTTACAACAGCAACGAAAGCACTGACTTGATGTAAAACTGCTTTGCTTTATTTCTGCCTGAAAGGCTGAGCAATTCCATTGTAGGGGGTTAATTTTCCCCCATGTACGTGTTCCATGGGTCTGTAATTCCCATTAGAGGACTGCATACCTCCTGTCCCGATGGGGTCCGGGTGAGGGAGGGTGGCTGCTGGTGCTGCAGACAAGTGATGATGTGTGTGGGTGCTCCTCATGAGATGCTGCCTTCTGGATTGGACAAAGCAAATTCATCCTCTGGAGAAATGTATCCAGAAGGACAGGGCCTTTTAGGAATATGGAGCTATCAGTGCCTCTGATCTTAGGTGCCTATCACCTGTATCCAAGTGGTACAATATAGATGTCCAGAGAGGTCAGAGCCATTCAATAAAGCCACTGCTATGGTTCTTTACATTAATACTGAGCTTGAGCACATCACTCCTGCAGTCGGGTCTGGAAAACCATGTGCAGCTCTCAGAGCCAGAGAGCATTTGGGATAATAAGGGAAGGGAGAGGCTGAACAAGGCTTGGGGTCGTGCCCATCACCACTTGGGACCCAGAAGACATTTCCTCTGGTGCTGGAGGATTGCCTTTGGTCCCTGTGGCAGCAGTTGCCTTGCTGGTCCCCACTATTAACCTAAATAGGTTTTGGATTGTTGCAGCTCCCATTGTTTGCGATAAAGGGTTGGACAAAAGGTCCATTGATCGGGCGGTTCTTGCCATCCATCTCTGTCTGCCTCTCAAGACAGCAGGTTTGTGGTCGCAGTGAGGCTGGCACAACGTGTTGTGCTCACTGTAGAAGGGGAAAGATGCTATAGCAGCAAGCACAGACCTGCAGCTCCTCTTTCCTTCCTCACTGCACACACATGCAAATTGCTGTGTGAATACAGGGTGATGTGGATGGACATCAGCCACATCCAAAGTGGGTGTCCATGGGACACAGGCAGGGGTTGCTGCAGCTGGGGGTGATGCTGAGGCAGAACTCCTGACCTGGGCACAGGGAAGAGCTGCAGCCCTAGGCTGAGACCTCCTGCGATCTCTGTGGCATTGGATGTGTCCACTTCAGCTCGTCCATTCAGTGTGGGATGGAAAACCAGTTGGAAAACGTGTCCCGTGCTCCCGAAGCCTGCAATGGCTCCTCCACAGGATGAGTACAGGCGGTGCTGGCCCTGCCCCTGCTGCTCACCCACCATCTCCTCTGTCACCTCTCGTTTGTGATCACTCACATTGCACAGGGCCGGATGCGGGCCCTGCTGCGGCCCTTGTGAGGCTCCTTCATCACTGATGTGCACATCGGGAAGATCAAGGGGAGCTGTGACAATGGGGACATTGTGCCCGGGGCTCTCCACTGTATCCCTGCTACCTGGCGGTCCGTCGGCTGAATGCCATGGGTCTGATGCCACAGACATGTGGATGAGGGGCTGGAGAGAGGCCTCGGTGGGGGGGAACTGTGGCAGCTCTTGGCTCATAGGATAATTGAGGGGAACAAAGCTCTTGGAGCAAACAGCGCGGTGAAAGGAGGTGCAGGATTTGAGGTCCCCTGTGCACACCGACCTAGGGAGTGCGTGGCTGTGGAGGGGTCCCTAATGCAAGCTGAAAACATGATTTAATTCATAACTTGGAGTTAAAACCCAGCTGGGGGTTGTGGATTGGTCCAAGTGCTCAATGCTCTGCTTTAATCCTTTCCCTTTACTGGCACCAGCTTCCTGGGAAGAGCATTACCAGGAGCCCGCTGCATCCTCTCAGGGATCCTTTCTTTCTTGTGCCTTCTCCACTTTGCCCTTGTAATCTTCCCCTGTCTCCTTCCCTTCTGTCCTCTTCTAATGCACAGCCTTCCCTCAAACAGCCTGTCTCTCCTCTGCTCCTCTTCTTGCTTTCTCTGGGATTGCATTCACTATACAGAGAGTTTGTTCCTCCTCTCTGGTTGTGATTTCTTTTGCCTTTTGTTGGTGCATTTCCATCTTTTCTCTTCCCTATTCTCTAATTTTTCTCTCTCCTTCCTGTCTCTTCTGGGGAATTGTCTGTTCTCTTCTTCCTCGTGCCTTGCTCTCACCATCCTCCCTTGCAACGCCTGCCCCTTGGCCATCAGCCCCTTCCCTTCAGTCCCTTCTGCCATCTCCTTATCCCCCCCATGCTGTATCTCTGAAGGGAGATGCTCAGGGGACACCAAGCTGCAGATTTGCTGTGTTGCTCCATTGTAGACCCCTTCTGCCTGGGCTCCTCCTCAGCAGCAGCAGCGGAGAGCCAGGCTCTCCTCCATGGCCCAGCGACCTCCCTCACCATTGGAGTGTGCTCGTCCCTTCTGGAGCCATTACCAGAGGTTGGGTGATAGAGTCTCCACTTGCACAACCCCCAGCAGCCAGTGCAATAGTGAGGAATGGGGCTGGGACATGCTCCGTTATTGGTTTAAATAGCATCATCCTGCAGAGCTCATCCAGCTGAGGTGGGAGATTGGGATTTGGTTGCTGTTATCCTGGGAGACCGCACTGCAGGTGAGAGGCAAAGGATTCAGCTCATGCTCAAACAGGTCCATGTCGGTGTTCTCTCAATAGGCAGCTGAGGTTGGTTGAAGTACCATGGCCAGGTGATGCCCACCACAATGGGCAAATCTTGTTGAAGGTGGTCTTAGTTCTTGTTGGAAGTGGATGATGCCCCTGTAAGCAGGGAGGGTCCTGCACCATGAATCAGTTGGGATCCAGCATCATGGCTCCCACAGCCCCACACATCCTGCAGTCACTTGTCACAGGATTGAGCCTGATGAAACCCCATTCCTGACAGTTCAAGCCCAGTCCCAGTGGTTCAGGAATGCTCCCTACTTTTTGGGGCTATTTTTTCAGGCTTTCCCAGTGTTACTCAGCTCCATCAGACCGTCACATCTCACCCGGAGATGGCAGCCTCTCGGATGGAGGGGCTGAATCACTGCTGCTCTTTGTCAAAGCCAGGCATTGCAAAGGGTGCTGTGATTCTTTTGGCACCACAAACCCCCCTTTTCCTGTAGGAATATTCCTGCTGTTCAATGAGGGGCTTTTAATATCTCTCTTTCCAGACTTCCTACCCCAGCTCCGCTGCCTGCGGTCCCTGCGGGGTGAGCGGAGGAGAGCTGAGTGACAGGCTAATAACCTGCTGGGGCTCTCGCTGCAGCCCAGTGGCAGGTGTCCCAGGGTCCCTATTGAATGCCACCATCCAACCCCCCCCCCCCCCCAGTATTATCAACAATCTTCCTTCAACAATGATTTATTATTGCCATAATTTGCCTTGGTACAATGAGCTGCGCAGCATAGTTCTGCACCCGCCTGACAGGTACTTGATGGCTCCAGGTTCCTGTTTTATTTAGACTGCAGCCCCATATGATTTGGTTACCCTCGCCCCCTCCTTCCCATCCCTCTCCCTCCCCACCCAACCTTTTCTCATCTGGTTTTGTCTCCTCGGAGCGTGTGTTTCACATAACCCTGGCCCGGCTGACAGCGCTTGTAAAAACCAGAAGTCGATCTCGCGGTGGCTTTTCACCATTAATCAAGCTGCCTGGAATTGGAAAGTAACACTGACAGGCTTTTATCTCGGCGAGAAGGAGGATGGCAGATGTATTTTATGGTGGATGAGCCTTCACGGCTTCTATTAGACTGGGACTTCAGTGGTACAAGGTGGTGCTTGGGGGGGGAGAGGAAGGGGAGGAGAAGCTGGGGAGCAGCCTATAGATAAATAGATCCGTCAGTCAGGCGATGCGGAGGTCTCCGGGCGGGCAGGCACGGCGGGTGACAGGGAAGGCAATCAAAGACAAAGCAAATCAAAAGGGACATCTTATCAGCAGCAGCCCAGCCGGACCCAGGCCCTGCCGAATTAATCGTGCTGTCGAGGCCAGAGGAATTGTCGCCGTTGAAGGTCCAAGTTCAGGCGAGCGGCGGTGGCCAGCGCTGCCGGAGCGAGGGCGGCCGGCACCCGGCCCCGCTCCCCCCCTCGGCGCCGCGGGCTCCTGACAAGTGCATTCATCGTGCGATGATAGCTCGGCACCTATGATTGGTACCTTTAATAATAGAGCCCTCGCTCAGCTGTCACCCTGAAAGAACAATTTTTCCTCCCCGCTTTCCCCGATGCAAAGATACATCCGTAATGAGGAGGGTGACGGGAAGTGGGAGCGCAGGGAGCCAGGGAAAGTTTGGAAGAACATTAATCACAAAGTGAAGCTGGAGGTGATGCCGGCTCAGGAGGAGCCGGGGTTGGGATTGCAGCTCCTGGTGTGCTCCCTGGCCTGCAGGGATCCTTTGCCCACCCTGGGAGGGGAGCAGCTTTGAAAGGCCCGGTCCTATGTGGCAGAGCTGGTCCTTATGGGAAGGACTGGAGAGGGTTGCCCTGTATGCAGGGAATCCTTTCTGTAAACCAGCATGGCCCTATGGTGTGCAATGGGTTTGCACTGGACAGACATCTCCTTTAGATCTCCATAGACTGGGCAAAGGAATAGGTGGTCACAAGTCCTGTGAGCTTCCCTGCAGTGGGAACCTGCTTGTGTCCTGCTCTGGGTAACTGGGACTCCATCCAGAGAAACCAAGGATCCAGCCAGACTCGATCCTTACCCTCGTACTCAGCAGTGCAGAAACTGCCCCATTGCATAGACTCATAGAGCAGTTTGGGTCGAAGGGACCTTAAAGCTCCCCCAGCTCCAACCCCTGCCACGGGCAGGGACCCCTTCCACTGGAGCAGCTGCTCCAAGCCCCTGTGTCCAACCTGGCCTTGAACACTGCCAGGGATGGGGCAGCCACAGCTTCTCTGGGCACCCTGTGCCAGCGCCTCAGCACCCTCACAGGGAAGAGCTTCTGCCTAAGAGCTCAGCTCAGTCTCCCCTCGGGCAGGTTAAAGCCATTCCCCTTGTCCTGTCCCTACAGGCCCTTGTCCCAAACCCCTCTCCAGGTTTCCTGCAGCCCCTTTAGGTATTAAAGACTGTTTAAAAGTTTTCCCTGACCCTTCTCTTCTCAGCACTGCATTGCTGAGCCCAGGGCCATGCCAGGAGGTGCCTGAGGGCTCCCATTGCACCCACCACCCCAAGCAATCATGCAGGGGGGTGTAGATTGGAAGTTGGGGGGTATATTCCACCCTTGGCATGAAGGAGACACCGGCACGGGGTGCTGGTGGGCTGGGGAGCGCAGTGGGCACATCCCTCTGCGGGAGGCAGGGAGGGGGCTGTGTCTGTGGTGCTTCAGGAACACATCCAGTTTAACTGAAGGGATGAGCAGCAGCATCCTCAGGCGTGCGTCTCTCTCGTGTGGTTTTCAGCAGCTGCCCGGCCTGCCTGACTCTACTCTGTGGTTCTCATTCCCTCCCTGGGATGAAGCCCTTGGGCTTGAATTCCCTGGCATTCGGGTTTGGCAGCCGGTTCTCTCATTCTGTGCACTCGCTCTCTTGTACCTACAGCTGATCTGCGAATCTGCAGCTGGTTTTGGTTTTATCCCAATAAGAGCAGGGATTATTGTTAGATCCGCATCAAGCAGGGCTGTCTGGGAGAGCTGGGGGTGCCGCTCTCTGTGGTCCATTGCCTCGAATCCCAGGCGATTGGAGGGAAAGTGGGGAGGATCAGGCAGCAGCTCCAATAGATGCAGTTTGTTCTATGTGGTTTCCAGAACTTGAGCAGTGATTATGCCTTCTCTGTGAAGGAAGGTAACTTCTGCAGGCAGCAGCTGGCAGGGGTATGAACCACATGGCTGGGATAAATGGTGGTAATAAGAGGTGGTGAAAACAATCCCGGAGGAACGCTTCTCTCATCCATACAGAAAATAACCCACAATGGATAAGCACCACTGCTGTGGGGAAGTGGAGCTCTGGTCTCCATGCAAGGCCTCCTTAGCAAGGAGAAATGAGTTGTGGGCAGTCGGCTCAGTCTGTCCATCCAGGGGCACTGGAGGATGCTGAAATGATGAACCTTCACATACCCTCTGCAAAGACAATGTTTTACTGGGGCTGTAATGAGGAAACGGTGCTTTTGCCTGGTAACATGTTCTGTGGTCTGCAGCTGGTGTCTCCATGGCCCAGAGCTGTAAGAACAGGGACCTCTGACTGAGATGGTTCTGAACACTGAACAACCAAAGCCTGAGCTTCACGGGGACTTGGGCTCCTCCTGATGCTGAGGTGCTTTGGGAAAGCATGAACCCAATAACTACATCCCTGGTCTTCCACTAGTGCTGTCCACCTTAGCACGAGAGCATCTGAAGCTTGGGTTTAGCAGAGGTACTGCACGAAGTCCACCTTCACTGCAATCAGTGCAGGCTTGCAATGACTGGTGTGGAGCCAGGGCTCTGTTCATAATGTAAACCTGGTGAATTACAAACCAAATCAGGTTCCAAAGTGCTTTCCTGGCATGTAGCCGTTGTCTCTCTAACTCTGAAGTATTGCACCAGAGAACTGGACACTGCCTCAAATCTAACCAGAGAGGTTGTCACCGTGCGCAAGATGCATTTAAACATGAGATGAGGTCATGTTTGCATCACATTTATGGTTATGGCTAACAGATAAGTTGCAGTGGTTTGATTGCTCTTGCAGATGGGATCAAATTGTCCCTTAACCTCATTAAAGAAATGAGGTTATGAGCTGGCTGCTGTAGCACCATTCCACTAAGATGATTAGAAACAATTTGGTCCTGTCTGCAAACACCTTAATGAAATGAGGAAGCCGCTCAGTGTAGTTGAATTTGTGGTGTAGGAATGATGTGCATTCCATGATGAGTCTAAGGCTGTGCACCAGGAAACCTTCACCAGCTCCTCTGGCTGTTGGCCACTGGTGAGGGGCAGTGGCAGAGCCTGAGGCTGCTGCCTGGTTTGGGAACTGGGGCTGGGAGCTCAGCACCACCAGTGACAAGGGCAAGGGAGCAGCACTGGGGCCTCTCCTCTTTGGCAATCTTCGATTGTCACCCCCCAGAAACCCCAAGTTGGGGTTGTTGAAAACGTTGCTTGTAATAAAAAATTAATTGGCTCTGAAATGTTATTGTTTAAAGGCAAAAAAAGCCTGCTCTTCCCTGGCCTACTCGCTTTATCCAAGCCTTCCCACTGAGTAAATCTGTGCTGTGACCCTGCCTGCTCCCAGGATATTGGTGCTGGATGTGCATGATTACAATATGTACAGGGATGCAGAGGCTCCAAAGCCGTTTATCAGCAGAGGAGATAAAGGTGATGAGCTGAGAGCCCAAAGGTGCATTTATACGAAGGACCTATGTGTCTGGTGTGTGCACAGGCATCTGCATAGGGAAACGGTTTCCCAAACAATGAATGGCAAATGCAGGAAGGGGATGACAATGTTTTTCCATTGAAGGCATCTGGAACAACTTTAAAGATGGGAAGTTTTAGGACATAGGTAGTTCTGAGTTTTCTCAACAGCACTGGTCCCAAGCTGGGCCAGTTTACAGACTACCCCCCATTTTTATCATAAAGGTTTCAGATGCTTTTAGCCACATGAACACTAAAGATGCAGCAGTTTCTAACTATAAAGGTGGGGAATGAACTGTATAAATGTATAAAGGTGGAGAATGAACTTCCACACCGTGGCATCCGCATAGCAAGCACGTACACTGAATTTATGGGTGTCCACTGCCTCGGAGCAGGATCTGAGCGTGGCACTGCTCCGTGTCAAAAGGAAATCTCAGCTTATAATATTCAACTGGTTACCAACACCCCCCCCCAGCCAGCCCAGGTTTAATATTAGAACTATTTTTCACGTTGAAACCGAAATAGCACAAAATATGGGCTTGCTGTAATTGTTGTTAGATTGTGTGTCACCCTGATAAGATGTAACAAATATTTTCCTACACAGGAAGGCCTGTTTCCCAGCGAGTAATGGATGGAGAAACTTCTCATAGTGGGTAGGGCAATCGGTCGTAAAAACTTCCCTGGGAAGATTAATGCACAAAGTGCAACCTTTGTGGAAAATAGCAAGGGAAGAATTAAAAACCCTAGTTTGTTCTCTCACGTTGAATATTAATCCTCAATCTTCTTTGGTGGGAATATTCCTTGTGGCTTCCCCCTTCAAGGGGCAGCTTTATGCTGGGTAGTGTTCCCAGGTTTTATAAAGCTCCTGCAGCAGCAGTTGGTGGATGTGGTGCAATGAGTCTTTTATCAGCAATATGAAAGACTATTTTCATGGGCAGAGCTCTGACACCCATAAGTCTGCTGGATGTCACTTAATAGCCTGGATAAACATTGCTTCGCCGTTTAGCGTGAAAGGATTTCCCTTTGTACCACAGCTTTATGTCTTCCATGGACACTTCCTGGCTGTTGGAGAGGTGGCACCCTCGGGCCGGAGCTCTCCAGACTGGGTGCACGGTCACAGACGTGGCAGGGGCTTGTGTGCTGCTGCAGGAACATTGCTGTGCAGAACAAAGTGAGGGCCCTCTCGTTATACTGATTTGCACTCAGTGAAGTCCTGAGTGCTGCTGCTTTTCCCCCCATGTGTATTTTGTGATCCTGTTTTCTACCTAAAGTACACTCTGTATATGCAGTCAGTCTCAGGTGATGGGTACCATTGGTCACATCGTCACTCTGAAACCAGGGGCGGGTGGAACTGCTCATTTTCAGTGTCTGGTGTACTGCTCACCTCCTCCAAGGTCTTTGCTTGCTAGAGGTCTGGTGGCTGCTCAACGTGAGTTGTCCAGAGCATTGCTTGCCGTACTACTTGTGAGCACAGGTCTTTCTACCCAGGTTCACAGAGCCTGTATTATAAAGAGCATTTTGCAAGCAAAGAACTGCTTGGTTTGCCAAAGGTGAAATGAATCTCTGCCTTCTCCTGGCAGAGAGCAGGGAGCAGTGGTTTCAGTATGCTGATATTCTGGAGGCACAACCCTTCACAGCCCTGGCAGGGCTTTTGCTGCTGTGTGAACAGCCAAATTTATCAGTAAGAAGCCAAAGCCACCAAACACTGAGTGGGGCTTTGGACAGCTCCAGCCTTCAATGTTATTTAGGGCTTATTCAAACTTCTGAACTGATATTTCAGAAAACTCAAAGAAAAATGGTACTTGAATTCTGAAATAACTACATTCATCATTGCCAAGAAGGTCATTCAAACCCCAACAGACAAAAAAAGGTTCAATTTTGATCATGCAGCAGCTCAATTCACTGGGTCTCTCCATCATGCCATAGCACTAAAATGGATTGTGCCATCCTGCCAGGATACAAACAGGTTTTAGAAGTGCTGTGAGTGAGTCTGATGGAGAGTTGCGATCTTTTGCTTTTGGAGCCAATAAGGGTCAATAAATCTGTGCTTTACAGAACACAGAAGCATACTGTGAGCAGGAGGCTAAGGTTAAGTCACCCACACCCATGCAGAGCAGGATTCCATTAGTCTGCAAATTTTTCCTGATCCTGGGTGGTGAAAAAAGTGGGGACAGAACACAGGGAAAAAGGGAAAGCATTTCTTATTTAATCTGCTTTAAAACCCAATGAAAGGTTAACTGAACTGGAACTTTAAAAGGTCCCATGCTTATTCCCTTTCTTGGCTGTAGATCTATTTTTGTGTGACAGATCCATTGTATTCCTATTTAGCTCTGCTAATTCCAATGTATTTCTTGTGCAGTCAGTGCCAGGCAGACACATGCAGGCTCCCACTATTGTTGAAACCTTTTATTATAAATCACTTCAGACAAACTTTAACTCAGAAAAAAAGTTCTCATTTGTAAAAGTAAACTATTTTGAAACAACATTCATAAAGAAAATAGACTGTTCTTAAGCATCAGCTTCGGTTAGAGCTCTTCTGTAATGAAATCTAAAGACAAAACCAATGGGTTCAGAGCTATTCATTTCCTATATACTAGTAAAAGGGAGATTAAGGTCAGGGATGAGGGAGCGTTGGATTGTTGATACTGAAACAGAACACTCAATGGTTACTTCTGGCCTGAGAGTCCAACATTTAAATACTTTCCAGTCCCCAAAGAGACAAACCATTAGCATTTCTCATGGGATAACCAAGCCAGCCCTGGGTAAGGGTTAAAGCTGCTTCAAAGCGTCTAAGGGGATCAGCTCTTCATTTCATGTATTTCTCTTGTTGATCAGCCAAGATTTTTGCAGAGGATTTGGCGTCATAGAACAGTTCATTTATTTCTTCAATATGCTCTTTCTCAATGCTGTCTTTCCCATTAATCTTGGCCAGCAGGTTAGCTGGGGTCAGGAGCTGCACAGCGTACCTGTGATCAAACCGAGATGGAGGAATCAGCACAAATCAGTGCTTTCCAGTGAACTGAGGGTATGTAGGGGTGGGAGATATGTCAGAAAACACAGAGCAATATCAGTGACAAGAACAGGCTGCAAGACCCTCCAGCAGAGGAAAGAGGAGGAATACCACTCCTTTTCATGCCAGCGCTGTTCTTAATACACCACATTTCTGCATTGGAGAGGTTTGTCTCCCTGCTGGGAGCAAGCTCTCCTGCAGTGTCTTTACACCCAGCCATATTGTGCTCAACTCACCTTAAAGTTGTCTTGGTACCAATTTCCCCTAAGTGGTTGAGGGATTCTTCACTAATATTAATTCCTTCTGTCTGGGCACGAAGTTTTATGATCTGTTGGGATGAAGGAGTAAATGAGGTTAACAGTGGAAACAACCAGCATGCTAAACCCCTTAGCTCAGGATTTGGAAACTCTGCTAGCTTAGAGATAAGCATACCATAAAGCAAGATGCTGTGGCGAGTTGTGCCAGGGTGACTTACCACTGAACTAGAACTTGTAGAATTCTAAAGCTTTGAATAGGCAAATATAATGTTGAAGCACTGATGATCACAAAAAGCAGGTGAAGTAACAGTTGTGGACTCCTAACCCTCAGAATCCTGCATAGATCGCAAAGCATATTGACTAATAGAAGCAGAATATGAGAACTTACACAAGAAAACACAAGTGTGCAAACATAAGTGATAGCTCGAGTCTTATGGACACCAGCTCCCGCATTCTGCAGTGCATCACTGCTGCTATACAGCCGAGCCCTCCAAAAGCCATACAGAAAGCGACACCCCTCCTTAGCAGCTCACGACATGCTTCTTATTCAATTGACAAGAAGATAGTAAAATAAATCAAAAAGTTACTTTGTAAGATTCACCTATTTCTGCAAGAAGAAAAAAAAATCACTAAGAAGAATCTAATCTTTCCAGAACAGTCTCAGGCTTGTACCAGTTTGAAGATCTTTACAAAGTTGGAGAGCAAGATATCACCAATAAGCCCCAGCATATAGAGCTGTAACAAAAGTGGCACAAGTCTCTCGGCAGTCGGTATTACCAGCTGAGTGATAAGGGGCAGACTGGATAATGATGTTGTGTTGTAGTGCTGAGATAACTCTGGAGCTGCAAGCCTCATATAATACAGGTATTTTTCACTTTGGCAGCTTTGTAAACAAGATATCAAGAAGCTCTCGTTTAAATTAAAGCCATAAAAATGCACTCTGGGAGTCAGGGCAGGGAACAGTGGGAAGCAGAGGGGCTTGAAATGGCAGAAGTTGGGCTAAGATATTAATACTGAATATTGGCAATGCTGCTGCACTGTGCAATTTCAGACTGAGGGGGTTTTCTATCTTTTAGATCACCTGAACATAACCTTCCCTTCATTCAAATACTACTTTATGTAGTATTTAGTATCTTGGCCTGTTAGAAACAAGCTATCTCAAATGCCACATCTTATTCTGTCTCATACACAAACATTAGCAGTGAAAACTTTTTCCTAGCATGAAAGGGAAACGGGAGCAAAAATAGAGAAATAAAATTATAGATGTCTTGTTTTTACACCCCTCCCAGTTGTATTTAGTTAGAAATGAATGTGAAGTGTAAGAGCTCCTCCTCCCAAGTGGAGAAATTATGCAGCGCCTTAATTTAGGGGAGATATCTGACTTTGGGAACATGACTGATGGGATATAATGTCTGGACTCTTAGCTTTAGGAAATGCTACTGGAAACACTTCCCTCACCCTGAGGAGGGTGGAAATCACAGCTCTTACCAGCTCTGAAAATCCACAGTTCAGAAACTAGTTCTTTACCAGTGTTCCTATCTGCATGATACTACAGCACACTAGGCAAAAAGTAACTCTGAGTACACACTCCTCCTACCCTAACTCCACAAAATGCACACCCAGACAACATCCCCACACTGAGTGAAAGTCAGGCTGTCAAGTTTGTTTTGTATACAGACAAAACATGATCATATTATTAAATCCCTAGGCTGCTTCTCCTGTAATCTATACCATAATGCTTTCAAGTGGCCTTTTAGGTATAAAAAAAACCCCATCCTGAGAATGGCTCCTAAGAGCCCTGTGTAAAAAGCTCCTCAAACCAAGTGAAATGAAGCTTTGCCTCTACATTTATGTTCAATAAATGCCTCGGCTTCACCTTGGCACTTATCCAGCAGCAGGAGACTTTTATCTGGTGACAATGCGCTCCTCCATTGACACTATCTCTTAAATAATACAAAGAATTGACATGATAAACCCTAATGTCTTCTGCATTGTGTCACTTCATAGCATTGAGACGCTAATGAGGGGGGATCTTTGACACAATGCATCATAACAGCACCAAGCAGTAGAATCCATATACAAACACAGGGAGATGGCCCCACAGGAAAAGTTTCAGTTCAGAAGCCTCTCTCTTACCATGCTCAAGTTTCCAAACTGGACCAGGGGCATGAAAAACCTCCCAGTTTCAGGTGACAGCCCTAGTAAGTTAAAGCTACAGTGCAAGGCAATAAAGGCAGTGCAGGAAGTTGCATTCCTCAATACCTCTCATCTTTTCTGCAGAAGAATAGCCTGAGGTCTAGGACCAAAGGTCCCAAGATGTGACCCTTCATCTCATGCCAACTAAAAAAGCACTACCTGCTGGAACCTGCAGACTTCATGGAAAGCATATGTGTGCAAGAGATAAGGGCAACTAACAACTCATGCTGTTCCATGCAAGTGAGATGTCACTTTCAGCTCTAGATAAACTCACAAGTGGGTGGAAATCAGACAGCTCACTGTAACTGGGTACTAAAGCAGCTTGCATGTAGGAAACGGTAAGCCTGCTGGTACAAACCTCAGAGAGCATGGAGAGTCAAACAACTCTAGTAACAGAAAATGCAAACCCACAGCACTCATCCCAGTAGACTAGAGCCCTGGGGTCTCTTCACTAGCTCTCTTACAGTGCTGTGCATACCTGCTTCATTTCTTGGGGTGTATACAGCATGGTTCGGATAATCATTACTCTATCCAGCAGGTCCAGTGGTATTCCATGAGGAGACACTATATCCTCTGTGCCTCTAAAGAAGAAACCAAACAGAAGATCAGATACCACTCTTGAGGTCAGTCCATGGATTTCACTAAAATCAGTAAAGTGACTACACATCTACTAGCTCACACTTCTTGTGTTGTGTTCCTGCAGAGACACTCCCAGGCAGAGACAGGGCACATTCTAGTCTGAAGCTCATACCAGACAGCCTGAGGGAAACAAATACTTTTCCTAGAGCAACTAAATGTGCCTCTCAAAAATAGAGGTGGTGCTTTCCTGCATTGTATCTTACGAAAGAGTCTTATCTAATGTTCCAAGGTACCTTCCAGCAAGGAACAAAGCATTCTCATCAAGTTGTTTAGCAATATCAGTACAAATTATATACATTATCAATTTAGAGAACATCCCCTCTTGATCAATGCTTCCCCCACTCCCTCCAGTGAGTACTGCTGTGGTTTACATCCCCTGCCTCCAATCCAGCAAACAGAGATCTGTTCAGGAAGGACAGAGATGTGTGCAGACCCCCAACCATTTTATCTGCTTGATGTAGAACACCCAGTAGCAAAGGCTGCAGACACATCTAGTAGGGGTTTTCTAAACCCACCAGGATTTGCTCTGAAGTCAAGAGTGAAAGACAGACAGATTTCATGAGAATCTATAGTGATTGCAGGTAAAAACAGTAAAGTGCTGGTAGAGAGCTATGTTTCTAAGTTCAGTGTTAGTATTTAGGCACTGCAGCTTTGGCCATGGTCCTCCTCACAAAATGAATCAAAATGCCGTAAACCATCTGCTGTACTCTTGAGCAGATGGCATTCTCTCAAATGATTCCTTCTCTTTCAGGTTACAGAATCAACTATACTAGCTATACAGTTAATTTTAACCTGATCCTTTTAAGAGCCATCAGCAGGCAAATCAGAGCATCGCCAACTTCCTTTCTTAAATCACTGTTTTTTTCATAACAAGATCTGCAGTGAATCCATACTGACAGATCTCTATTTACTTTACTTTTCCAAGACAGCCTATTTATGCTTTTGCCAAGGGAGATCTGCAATGTCCACCTTAAACATTTTTGAAGGGCTTATCACCTTTGCTTCTAAGCAATGCAAACAGAGAAAGATTAATACCAGATGAGTCACTAAGAGGGAAAGGAATAGCTGGTTACACAGCTGAATTAAATCAGTTTCAAGGGAAGCAGTCATTGACAGCTTGCTTAGACATAATTATACCTAGACCACAAATTAGCAGAACTTCACAGAAGAATCTGAAAGAAGAGAGCAATTTTACTGAACATGCAAGGAATGTGTTGTGTGGGTGATAAATATTGAAGTGGAGGCACGAACTGGAGTGGAGATAAAAAACAAGTTAGTTGGCAAGACCAAAGAATCACAGAAAGCCAGACCAACATAGCAGGAAAGAATGAGGAGCAGGGAGAGGCTGAAATGTGACTTGCTTTAACAGTGAGAACAGGAAGCTTAAGTCTGATGCGATGAGGACAGCAAACAGCAAAATAATCCAGAAGCAGCAGATTATATTAGAGGTTTGTATCTCTGGTGCTTTTGATGTCCCTGATGTGAAGCAACAGATGTGTTGAGGGATCCAACGAGAAAGCTAATTGTTACAGATCACCCAGAAAGACAATTCAGAGGCTGTTAGAGAGATGTGTCAGTGGAAATAAAAGGAGGAATTCTATTCTGCTTTAACTCAGTCAGCCTGACATTAAATGCTTGTCCCCGAGCCCACAAGCAGTTCTTGAGCATTGATGCAGCTTGCAAACCATGCAGGGGATTAGCACAGGTGTCACTGTCAGAGATAAAAGCCTTCAAAGATTCTAACTCTATCAGTACAGGAAATTCCAAGGTTTATATACAAACGCAAACTGGAAAATTCAAGACATCATACCTGATAACACAGTTTCCTCTATTGGAAGCAAAGATGACAATGGGGGAAATAGAAGATTCCAGTGCTCGGTGCAGGTATGTGAAACATTCAATATCCAGCATGTGCACCTCATCTACAAAGAGCACACCTGGGACTAGCTCTGCAATGCCTTGATCGATGTATTTATTCACCACCTTATTTATCTCTCCTCGAAGTTTGTCTGGAACAAAAAGAAACTGTTAGTTGTTCTGCTCATGAACTATAGCTCTGTCAGAAAGGCTTAGAGCAAGTAAAATTCTTCTTGCATTTGTGCATGGTTTGGTATCTTACCACCATGGGGAAAATCTCTGTGACACTAGAATTCTGTGGCATTCAGTCCTGTTTTGGGGACAGAACTGTACAACAAAATATTCCTACACTGAACTAGGGTCTTTCTCCTCACATGGCTTGTGAAAAACTACCATTTTTTTGTGAGACTGGGGAGTTCAGTGGGGGGGAAATCAGCCAAGCCTCGGTTTAAAACATGAAACTTAAAGTTTCCAAGCATGGCTGAAAAGAATGTCATTGAAAGAGTAAAATATTGCTCCTGTTTTAAGTTGTGCTTAACAAAAAGAGTGCTAAATAAATGTCTGTGAACATATGGATCTCAAAGCTATACATTGATTATATTTGACATCAGAATAAGCAAAGTGACCTCTGGACCAGACAAAATACTTCAAAAGATCACCAGTCATGTTAGGTACTGAAACAGACTTTGATCTAAATTTAGACAGTCACTTAGTGAAACATCATTTCTTTCAAAGCAAGAATAGATTTTCCTGCAGATACTCCAGATACTCCTTGTCTCCAATGACCTGTAGGTAGAAGAGCAGCAGCGCACTTAGAGCACCAAGTCACCAGCTGCTGTAGAGGTGTTCAAATCAAACCAAGGCTTTAGAAGTCTTTAGAAGTCTTAGTTTTCAGAAGCTGTTTTTCTGCTCCACAGTTTCAGTGCGGTGGCTTCATGTAACAACACATCTTCACAGTGCTCTTGAAGTTGTATTTGCTGTTGCTGTTTGGTTTGGCTCTTTGTCAAAAGCATAAACCTCAAACTCTGGCAGGACTGTTCTAAAGGGGATGGCACTGGTGTTCTGACCTCTTTCTCCCCATGAAGCTGGGGGCATAGTACAGTATGTGGCTTATCACTGTATGTATGAGCCAGTAACATGCTGGTCTGTTTCCAGCTATTGCGATAGTGCTGCTTTCAGAAATCTGAGATTTATGAATGAATATTACACAGGCATTCATTTGGAGATGCTGCATGAGTAACCCTATTCTTAATGCTTTTCTAACTGGCAAACATATGTTGGTCTAAAAATACCATGCAGGATTCATACCAGTAATTTCAGTTTTCTTAGGCTTCATCAGTTGTCCCATCATAGAAAGGATGTCTTGCCCACCCTAGGAAAAGAAAGTTACAGGTCAGCTATGAGGCCTTGTAGAGAACACATACCTTGAGAATTTTATAATGCAGAAATTGGTTAAAAAAAGTTGTTTTTTGCAGTTAACTCGATTCTTCATCTCAGCTGATAACCTGTCAACAGTTAAGACTCTTCACTGCAGCAGTATACTAAACATCATCATTTAGTGATTTCCCCACTCTTTCTTTAGCCCTCTTCATTTGGACAACACAGAAAATCAAATGAGATACCCTCTTTTAAAAACATTTTCACAGAGAAGGTCAAAGGACTGAAATTGTCAGGCAGCGGAGACTTGGACTGCCTGCATGCACAGCTGGTGCTCAACCTGTCAACACAGGAACAATCATTCTCAGTTATAAGACTTCTGAATAGCATGATTTTAATCAGAGATTTTTTTTGTTAGAAAAAAAGGATATTTACTTTGAAATTCAGTAAGTTGAGGGGTTGTGGAATCATACTGTAGAGATGTCAGCCTTTAAACCTGTATTGCTAGTGGCTTTTTATGACACAGATGGAATTCCCTCACTACAGGGTGTATGTTAAGATACAGAAAGGAGTAATTCTCTTATTTCAGGGTTTTGCTGCAGTCTGTTAAACCTCCTGAGGCCTTCAAGGTGTAACACCTCCTGCTCTTCCTACAGTGGAATCTTTAAGGGTGATTTGGGACAGGTCAATTTCTGCTCCTTGATCATTCTAGTATCCGTCACAAATCTGTGTCAAGTAATTTTTCTCTGAAGACTTCATCTGTGGTGTCATACCTGAGGTCGAGCATTGGCCACGTCCAAGTCATGCAGGGTGACATCCTGAATAATTTCCTTTTTCTTGTGCACGTCCCCCTTTGGCAAGGGAACATACTCTTCAGCTTCAAGGTCAAATTCCGTGGCATAGATATCACACCTGCCTTGCCTCTGAGGACAGCAAAGAAGAGAAACCCAGGTATAGAATTAGTTTCAGTGCCAAAACCTTGAGTGACACAAAGTTGATAAAGGGCTTAGTTCACAATTCTATTCCTGACCAGCTTCAGCTGGCAATTCACACATCCCACTTCCTGCTTAGCAATGGGCATACCCTGTCTACGGATCAAAGCTCAAAAACTCTGTTGAAAACCCCAATATTTTCAGCTGTAAGAATATTCTGCTCCTCTCTCTCCTTCTTTTAACTGTATGCAATTCCTGCTAAAGGACAAATCTAGCAGATTAACTAGAGATTGGGAGAACTGTTCAAGACTGCTCTGTAGGTGGGTGATTTATTATATGATACAAAATATTATGCTCATCCATTAAACAGCAAGTATCACTGTACACTACTTTCTACATCAGATATGAAAAGAACGCTAACTAATGCAGTATTCCCTTCTACATGTATATATCTTGGGGAGAAAATACCAGAGCGATAAAAGAAAGATTAAATGCACTGCACATGTCAGCCTGAAAATAACTAAAGTTGCTTGGTTTGTCCCCCCTTCCCTTAAAGATGTCTTGATCTTACAGAAAAGAAAACTCATCCAGACAGCATCAGTGATAGCTTCCTCACCAGATGACCTTAATTGTGAACCAGATCACCGTGTTCTTTCGGCACAAAAGCGAATTCTCTCTCCAGATAAGGAAAACACCAGGCTCTTTTATAAACTTCCATGTAACGACTGCATGTCAGTTAAGGTTAATAAATTGAAGAACCTTCTGACAAAGGCAAGGAAAGGTCTGCAAGAACATATACACTTGCATCGAAGTGCAGAACTTGTCTTTTACCTTGACAGCTCCGCTGTTTGCTTCAATATAAATAACGTCACCGGTTTCCACTCGCTCCTTCTGCAAGCTTTCAAATATGCTGGGGTCCAGCTGGAGGCAGGCAAATACCAGAGGTGATCAGAACAGCTCCATGGTGTTATGGTAATTAAGGAAAACAAACTGAGTCTAAAGCTCACTCTCACCAGACAAAACTAAAGTCCCTGTGACAATCCCTCAGGATTTTATACAGCTGTAACACTTGGAGTAGTGGGACAGAATGAATCTGAAAGAAGGTGCACAGAACTTTACTAACCAAAGAAATCTGCTCTCTGAAGGAAGTGATGGTAAGTGCCAGGAACATACTGATACCAGTTCCTGTCACAGAATACACCTGTGTAGTGTATATTTATCCCTAGGATGCAGCACTTGATTTTTAGCTAAACTTTATTAACAAATCTGGCTATAGCACTGAATTATGCTGCTACTTTGGTCTTTATTCTCTGCAGAGCTGTTTGAGGGAGAGTGGATGTGGAATACCTTAAATGCTTTTGTTTCTCTCAGTACATGTTTATTCAGTTTTGCTCTGCACTTGTTTTCAGAATGAAGAAAATGCAAGATGATACTTGACAACAAAGACAGCTTTCAGCTCCTTCCTACTGTAATTGACATGGAAATTGAACAACATGGACAGAGACTTGTACAAGAAAACAAAGGGAAAGTGGGTCTGAGCTGGCAACACACCAGCTCCATTTCCCGCTCCCTATCAACCATTCACTAGAGCACATCTTCCCATGTGGAAAGAAGGAATGTGACAGAAAGGCCAATTTATGCTGAAGCAGGTAAGAATTCCCAAAACCATTCTCAAAGATTGAGTTGAGAATAAGGAAAACAAAACCAGACAAGACCTTTCCTGTACATTTGTTATCATGATTTCTGAGACCCTGCCATACATACCTTTAACTGTTTGGTTCCCTTTGCAGTTTTCAGTCCTATAATTACATGGCTGATGGTTTTGCCATACCCCCCCATAGGATTTTCAGTCTCACACGGAGTCAGTTCTGTGACTTCTCCTTCATAAACTTCCTTTGTCTCTTTAATCCTCAACCCTGCAAGAATTGTTTAGAATAGTTTCAGTACACAAATCAGTGGCTGTACATCCTGATCTTTGAACTAAGAGAAAAGCCCTGCAAAGTAAAAAGACAGCAGAAAAAAAGTAACTTCATAAAAACTTCACATTTTGGCAACTGAGTTAAAAATAACAAACTGATGAACAGGTATTGTGTTAAAACCTGGTAAAATTAAGAAAAGGTTAATGCATCATTTAAAATGTTTTTCAAGTGAAGAGCAAAAGGTGAGCTGGATTCATTTTAGCAGAAACTGCTATAATCTCAATTTGAAACTACTTCAGAATAGCTGACAGTGACATCCTGTTTCAGAAAAGTAAGCAATCACCACAGTGTCTGGTATCTTCTAGTCACAGCTATTGCAATTAACTAAGTTATTTAAAATTGATGAATAATATAGAGCCGAGGATTTGTATATGGTTAGACTGTTCCAAAGGAAACCCACCATCATCACCACCACCACTACAATTATGCAAACATTCTAACTCCATAAAAGTTCAAACTACCCACATCTGAAGAGACTCTCTATAAAGCATTTTATGAGACACACACATGCCATACCAAAAATAAATAGGCTGTAACGAGATACAAGGAAGCCACCCTGCCCAGGCTGAGGCTACTGGGGCTTGATAAAACTTCCCTTGTTCCATAACTTTTCATTTTGCTTTGAAATAGATCAGACACTTCACCAGTCATCCTGAGCTGCTGAGAGGGGTATATAAAGAATTGAGGAATACGAGTCTGTCTCCCTCTACTGGACCCAAATTAAGGCTTGGACATGGTAATTTCTTGGTAAGAAATGCTTGCTTTCTCTCATTTAGCACCACATAAAATTCCTCCAGAACCTTAATTTCAGTGATTTTTAAAAATGTGTTTCATGTATGCCGAAACATCAGGCAAAAAATGAATGATCCCTTGAGTTATAAACCTGACCCAGACCAGCCTGCATCACACAGGCTGCATGTGCAAGGAGCATGAAGCAATATGGGAACCTGTACAGGAGAACTGGCCATTCACAGGTTTGGCTTTCCTTTCTGTTGTGTATGTAAACTTTCAGCACAAGCTTTATTCTGTTCTGAAAAAACTGGAAGCCCATTTGTGTTTGGGGCATACCTAAGCATATCTTCCAGCTTCATTCCACCTGAAAAGAATCCAATTCACACACTCCACAACACAAACCAAAGCCAACTCAGTGAGGACAACCTAGAGACCTTCTTCCAAAGCATGCCTCTTATCTAAACTCATGTGCTTATATAGATGAGTCTATAGAAAATATTTACAGAGGAACATGATCTGAACAAAGGTGATTGATGATTTGAACTTGCTGCTGATTATCCTTTGTTTTCAAATGAAACTTCATGTATTGACTACAAACCTTACTCTCAAATGAGTTCTTAAACAGAGACCTCTCCTACTTATAAATCAGACACATGAGTTTTGAGAAGGCAGCTTTGGGCTATCTCATGTTTGGGTTCGATAGCACTACATGGAGTTAAATAGTGCTTGTTTGATTTACTGGCAGTTACAGTTTGGAGACACGGGGAACAGATATGCTCTTTAAGTGGCTATTCAGCAGTCATTTTTTACTGCAACTGAGCTCTAACATTAGCTATTGTCATCATCCCTGCCAACTGCTAATAAGCTCTATACAGGATTCATCTCTCTCACATGAAGTTTTTTAACCCATACAACTCCATTTTCTCATTTCCCACTCCATCCTTTTATGTTTCTTATGTAGTATAAAATCTCAACTATACCCCCCTACAGCCCTTGGCCATGAGGCTATGTCAAGTCTGTTATTAAAAGATTCTCAGCAACTAAGATTCTATAAACTCAGAGTCACTCCTCTTTCCTTGTACAATGACAAGTACAAACCAGTCAAACTGTTGTTTCCAAGTATAAAATTGATGTTAACATCTGTGACAATTTTTATAAGATGAGGTGGCTAAATCCCCTGAGAGTAAAATACACAACATGGCAACAGATGTGTACACAACCTGCTACAGGAATTGTACAAAACCCACCCACAAAGCCTAAAAAGAGTACTTTATGTACTGACTGGCATGTGAGCTGAAGCTTCTCTTGCACCCAATCACACTGACACCACACTCGACACACAAAATCATGCTTTTACAAACACACCTTTGTAAATTACTTATCAACCAAGCAGGGAAGCTAAAACTTACCTGAGGTTTAAACACAACTGGAAAGTGTTCCAGTACAACTACCGGTCCTTTAAAATATTTCAGAGGAATTTTTTTTACACTGATAAAAATATTCAATAAAGGTTGTGTTATGAAAATGTGACATGGAATTCAACACAAACGAATAAAAGAAGTTCCATCTTTCATTAGCACTAATATTTGTTTAGAAGCACCTCCCTACTGACATTTGGGGAATGCAGGGAACTAACAATGTAGCTGGCTGTTAAACCTCAGGGAGTTAAAATACTGCTGTCTCTAGAAATGACAACGTGGATGGCATAAGTTTCATCTGCTGGGTCAGGTTTCCAAATCTCTGACAGGGAACTTCATCACATCAAGGAAATTTTGCAGACTACTGAGTCTCTGGCTTCCCTCCCCCAGGCCCTGCCAGGTACATGGTGGAAGTACCAGACAAGTCTGAGATCTGTTTTCTTATCAAAATCAACAGAATACTTTTGTTTCATTGCAGAACTGAGAGACGTCTTCACCTTACTGCCACCAAATATTTAGGTGAAGTCCAAGGAGAAACATGGTACAGAAACCAGTTAACTGTTAATATGTTCAGTGCTACAATCAGCTCAGCTATCTTTAGCCAATCCTCATACACACAAGAGCCACTTCTAACTGCATTTATCAGTTGTCAGCAGCAATCAGAGGAGATTTTAGATACTCCTTGAGCTTGTGTTGCAAATGTAACCAATTTCCATCAAGCTTGTAAAAGCACTCGAGAATTGAGGAAGACATTAAAGTATTTATTTTGTTGGCATGAAACTTTCTTTGTGCTCACTGGACATTAAGTCAGGCTAACACTGCCTTTGGGAGCCCCTGATTAAGCAGTTTACTTAGCAGGGTGAAATCACTAAAATAAGAAAGAAGAGAGCATTTTTCTGTCTACAAATGTTTCTGCTGTTACAAGAAATTAAAACCAGTTTTTCCTTCAGCTTTATTTAGAGTTATAGGTAAAACCAGGAGATGAATCTGAAGGACGAGAGGGATAACTGGGGAGGATAAAATAAACCATAATACAACAATTAAATAATGGTTTATAAATAGAAATTCCGACTCCACTAAATGGGGAAGAGAATCACTAAATTAAGATCAGCACTGAAAAAGAGAACATACAGTAATCTGAAAAGCACTGTGACCACTGAGCAGCTTTTCCCTTTTAGATGACTACAAAACACTAAATCAGCATCATGTTAAGTACTTCATTCTTCTGCTTTGCTGAAACTTACCAATGGCCCGGCGGAAGTTTTCCATCAGCACCTCTGTTTTCTTGATCTCGGTGGAATAGACCTCACTTCCAACCATAGGACAGAAGGGAACTTTGCTGCCCAGTTCCTGAGCAATAGCTAAAGCCAAAGCAGTCTTAAACCAAAAAACAAACCCACAGATTAATTTTAACAAAGAATTCTTTCTGCACAAAGGTAGCTTCCCTCAACTTATCACCTTCCATACACCAATTATCAGTTTAAGACTATTCTGCCTAACATATATTTCTCACATGTAACAATGTTTCTCCCCCCAAGTTAGACACATAAAAAGTGATTTTTATCAATGACTTATAAAACACCTTAAAGAAACAACAGTGGGCATTTGAATTCGACGTCTGATACAAATGCAAAAAACCTTAAATACCCCCAAAATAAAGAGCTATTTAGGCTTTTAATACAAAATTAACTTCTAAGACACTTTTTCAGTGTTTGCTAACCCATGAAAGGTGGTTTGACACTCCTGACACCTGAACACACCACTGGATACTGTCAGTGCTGATGACATGGCAACGAACAACATATAAAGCAGGAAACCATATCACCGCAGTGATGAAAGAAATTCCAGTAGGTGAAAAGAGGATGCAGCCGCTCCTCCCAGACAGTTTTGACAACATATTAAAATAAAATATGTTTAGGAATACTTTACTTCATATTAAAAAAAACAAAAGTAAAGTAATACCTTGCCAGTTCCAGGAGGTCCCGCCAGCAGCACGGCTCTGCCAGCCATCTTCTTGCTTTTGATTAGTTCCACTATAACCCCACAAGCCTACAAGTTCGATAAGTATTTAGACTATTAACACGAGGATTGCTATAGTATCTTTCGCACCAATATTACTGAAGGTGTTTAAAACTACTTGGCTTTGTGAACCCACTAAAACTGATTTCAGTTCTATGCACACAAAAAGGGAGACAAGATCAGGAAGCTACTTCCTACAGTCATTTTATCTGACACAGATATTAAAGAACAATAAGCCAGAAACTACAAAACTCAACCGCAGAGCACAGGCTACTTCCCCGCTCCTGGAGCTGCACCATACAGAAAGGTTTTTCGGCTCTGAACGGCGGATGAGCTGCAGCACCAGCCCCTTGCCAGCCGGCGGGCTGGGACGGGAGCTCCAATCTCCATTCGCACCAAATCTTTTGACTTTCGGTAAGTTCCATTGTCTCCGATACCCCAATTTCTACGCCTAAATCCCGAGGGAGCAGCACCCACCCTTGCCGCCGGCTGATGCTAAGAAGTAGCGGCGTAGGGACCAGCCCATATCACCCCCATCGCTCCCCACAGCTCACGGAGCAGCCCCGGCGACGACTCTCTCTCACTAACGGGACTTTTAAGCACCCCCCACACAAACCGGACCGGGCCCCTGGGGTTCCACCTCCACCCGGGGCCCCCCGCTCACCTCCCGCGCATTCTCCTGCCCCACGAGCCCGGCCCCCGCCGGCTTGGCGGTGCCGCTCTCGTCCAGCCCCAGCCCTTTGACATGGCTGTGCGCGGCGATGCGCTGCGTCTTGGAGGTGCTCTTCACCTCCTCGATCTTCATGGCAGGTCAGGACCGTCCCCACCGACCCGCGATCACCACACGCGGCCCGAGCGTTACCAAGGCTCCCGGCGCGCAGCCGCCTACGCCCGCCCCACCGCGCTCATTGGCCCCCGCGGAGACGCTCTCGATGCTCATTGGAGGTGGCTCATGCCCGTCACCCGCAGGGTGTGTATCTTAATAGAGTCCGACCCCCCGTTTCCGTGTGCTGTGCTTCCCGAGGGTCCGGCTGGGCGCCGGCGCTGCCAAGGAGTCGGGCCGGGAGGAAGGAGGTGGCAGGGGCCGAGCCTGGGCGGGAGGGGGGAGAAGGACGCGGACCCTCATGGAAGGGAGAAGCCGCTGGTTCTCGCTCGGTGGATTTCTTGGCCCTGCAGCGACATAAACACCGTCTGCATTCGTTGGATCTGGGTTGGGGCTCAGCCAGTGCTTCTCCTTGTGCTTCCCTGTCCCTCGGTACTCGGGCTTCCCGCAGTGGGCCAGGAGCTGTGAGCAATGCTTTATAGACTGCTCTACTGGTTTTGGCTTACGAAAGTAACTCAAGACTTGACAGCGTTGTTTTTCTACATCTTGTGTAAGTCTTTGTGGAAAAAAAGAGCGAGGGCTGGCCTCCAGGTAACAGCAGCGTTGCTCACGGACTTACAGCTTTCAGTGTAATGGCAAAATCATCCTATTCGTGTGTCCAAAGCCTTTATGTTTGTAACACCTGCTGTACATGTGTTCATGTGTACATGTGATGTGTTCATCCTGACCTACTGGAGTCTGAGTTTTCACTGTGCTGAGGCGTTGGCACAGGGTGCCCAGAGAAGCTGTGGCTGCCCCATCCCTGGCAGTGCTCAAGGCCAGGTTGGACACAGGGGCTTGGAGCAGCTGCTCCAGTGGAAGGGGTCCCTGCCCGTGGCAGGGGTTGAAGCTGGAGGAGTGTTAAGGTCCTTTCCAAACCAGTCTGTGAAATGGGGAGGAATATTCCCCCTTCTCATCGTGTAGTTTCATAGCCTCACAAACCTTGCCCTCGTTTCATCAAGTCTGTGATGCTACAGCTGTAGCTGTTCTCACTCCTAATGATGGCTGAGCTGTAATTCTGCTGCACCTTTATAGGATGTTTGAATACTTGAGATGGAGATCACTGCCTGTGGAATTGTCAGTGGGATCTGGGAACCTGCGGTTCCAGCGACTTCGCAGGGTTTGTGGATACTGGAGTCTTTCTCCCCCCAAAAGAGAGGGCTTTCTTCCCATAGATACAGTGTTTTCTGTGTTTGGTTATAAAACTGTGGTTGTGTCTGCACTGTTCAAATCTAATGGATTAACATGGGACGATGCAGGATTGCTGTCTGTGCAAAGGGATCGTGCTCTCTTGGCTTTCCCAGGCACTGCTAGGGAGGTTTGCAAAAGCAATCCTATGAGGGTACCAGCTGGGAGAGTCGCCTTTGGAAAGGATGCGGGTTATGGTTCAAGTTGCAGAAGCCCAGTGAGCTTCCTTTTTTGTCTAAGAGCTTGTATGAGTTTTGTTGTCAGTGGCATTCACAAAGACTTGGCTGTTTGCTGCTTTCTTTTCCTGTTAATTGCTCTGTCAGTTTGTATTTACATAATCTCGTTTAAACTTGTAATTGCACACACGTATAGTTCAACACCTTTGCAAGTGTCTGTCCGGTTATGCAGCTCTTTAGCTGGAATTTCTGAAGCTAACAAATACAAGCTTTCCTTTACATAGTTAAAGAAGTATGCATGCCGTTGGACTCCGTACATCCTCTCAGGGTCATATTAGTCACAGAATACAGATGCCTAATATGTCCTGAGCTGCAAGGCTTTTCCTTTGTCAAAGAGCAAATATACAGCCCTGATTTCTCCAGTGCATTAAACTGCCGCAAGTGCTGTGGGTGAGTCTGGGCAGAGCTCAAGTTTCTGACAGTTCTGCAGGAATAATTAGCAACTCTTCTAAGAGCTCTTAGACAGTGATGTTAACAGGCGGTCCAGGCCCTCCCTTATAAGAAGGGCTAGCAATGGGTGAAATACATAGGAGCTTGTTAATTTAGACTGAAATCTGTCCATATGCTCCGTGTTATCTTCTTTGATGTTGCAGCTAGGCCTATCTTTGAGATTATGGTGTTTCAAAGACTAATAATACTTGCTTATTTCTTTTTGGTGAAATCCAATATATAGGAATGTAGATGGCAGGGATACAGAACTCTCTGTTAATCCTCATTAACTCAGAGGAGAGAGAGAAATATTCCATGTATGTGAAAATCAGATGTGCTACCTAAGGTTCTTTAACTTTTGGAAATACTAATTAAATTAGAGATTGTTTCCTGATAAAAGTGGGTAGCAAACAGGAGGGTTAAATGTTTGTCTAAAGCAGTATGATGTCTAAAAAATAGAATCTAGAACTTCTATTTGCTGGTGACCTCTGGTATTCTGTAACTTAAATCTATGGCTGTGATGAAGTAACCATTTTCGTATTGACCTGCAGAAAATGCTATGGAAATCATTTGGGTTTGTATTTGCAGTAGAAGAGGAAATCTCAGTATGAAAAAGAAGCAGGAAACACTTATTTGCTCAATGGATGTGAGGCTGGCTTCTCTCTCTTAACTGCTCAAGCTAATGCTGCTTAATGGGGTTTACAATCACCCGTAGGCTGTGCATGGTTTGCCATAGCTCATTGTATTGATTGTTTTACTCATTCCATATGTTCTTTGAGCACTGTACTGACATTGCAGTTCAAGGGGGAGAAGAGTACATTTGGGTGAGGGGAAAATAAACAATAACCCTTTAGACCACACAGGATTAATTGCTTATTCCCCAAAAGGAGCAGAGTACAAGTAGAACTACTGGAAAGTTTAGAACAGAAATAGTTTAAAAGCTCCTTTATAATTGCTGTCTGATGTGTAATGATGCATCGGTATAAGGAAATATTAAACCTCAATTTTTAACAGGATTTTGGGGTTTAGGAATAGTTAACACATTAGAGGGGGAGGGTAAAATAACTTCATTGCAAAGCATGAGTCATCTTTCTCCTTTGTCCATGCCACCCGATGGAACATGAGTAGGTTGTTCGACCATTCTGCCCATCTCATGTTATAGGTGCTTTGAGTATAATTGACTATTTCACCAGCCAGCTAACCAGAAAAAACAATACCTGTCACTAAGAGTCTGAGCTGTTATTCCCCAGCTTTAATCAACTCATTTTACCACCGTTTCTTTTGCCCCCCTGTTTGAGGTCTCCTATTTGGCACAGACGTCATGCGATACCCGATGTGGGAGCTGGAGACTTGAGAGCTGTTTTCCTAGACTAAATGTTTGAGGTTACAGGACGTGGCCCAGTTTCACATAAGCTTTCAAATTTCAACGGGACATGCCGAATCCTGGATCTGTCAAATAGTGTATTATTTTTGGAGTGAGAGAGAGTATGTGCATGTAAGTGTGTGAATGACCTTTACATTTTTACCCTATCCCCAAAGTCTGACTTCCTGCCCTTTCTCCCATGAGTCCATAAACTTTAGCAATTAAAGTGAACACTCTTTAAGGAAGAAATTGAGGACAGGAGAGAACAACTGAGAAAGGGAGGGTGTATTAAGGGGAAAACAAGGAAAACAGCTAAATGTTATAGACTGTTTGCTTTGTGATATAGAAGAATCAGGAAAAGTTGGAATTCTTTCTTTTTGCCACATTCCCTTCTTCTCCATAGTAATATCAAGACTTGGGTGATATTTTGTGGTTCTGGGCTTTTTCCTGCAAAATGAGCTGGAAGATTTTTTTTCTACTCTTCATCAAAGCAACAGGAATGATGGATCTTAATGAATACCAACTCCTTAACTTCCAAATCTGTAATTAATTCTAAAGCTTTCTAAGCTAACAGAATGGACCTCTAACCACTGAATAAAAGTGCTTACGTGTTGATTTCTCATTTCTCCTCCTTGACATTGGTGGTGTGTGTTCATTTCACAGGTACCATGTGTACCCTGAGCTTGCAAAGAGCTGTGCTTCAAGAGATAGGTTGTAGAATCAGATCCATGGGCTCTCAAGTCATGCAGACAGGTATGCTGTGAGTGGGCACCTCCTTCCCCTCACTGCCAACCGCTTTTAGACCATTTTACTTTGTCAAAGCTTGAAAATGGAGTTATTTTAGGAGTTCTGGGGGGACTGCTGGATAATGCCTCTTTTGGTGTAGAAATTAGACCTTTGTCCACTTCCTCCTTCTGAAGTCATCTAATAATTAATGCTAAAAAAGGAATGCAATGGTAGGAAATGTGATACAGGGATACCAGTGTGGATTACAACTGCATAGGGTTGTTTCATATGGGAGTATATGTATACTTGCCCTTTACTTTGTAAGTACTTATTGATGTAACAGATTGAGACATTCAGGACAAAGAAACATACATGAGCCTTATGATTTAACAGGAAACTATCCAAAGCCTGGGAACTTGGTCTGGAAAGTGACATGATGCTTTATTTGGCTCCTATGACAGAGTTCCCATCAAGCTGAACTGTTCAGCTTAAGAAGTTGATTATAATGGGGCTAGCTCAGTGCTGGCAGTGCTCCTTCTGAGTTCGTGTGGCTGCTTTAGGGAGACAGTTGTCTCAAAATACCACGGAAAGCTATTTTTTCTCTTTCCTGTCACCAAGTTATTGACTCTGTCACCTTGACTTAGGTGTGCTTGGGAAGGAGGTACGATTTGTACCCAGCTTTAAAGCTCTGCAAGCTCACATTGAAAGTACTGCTACATGAAACAGCTTTCTGTGAAAGAAAAACCCGGGAGTTTGGTATCAAAGCCTAAAAACTACATTTGTGATGTTGACAACCTTAAGCAAGTCATCTTACATTTCTGGCTCATTCATTACTCCAATATGAATGCTGAATGCTATCAGCAATGTATATTACTTCCTGGGGAGAGCAAAAAATGCATTGGCACTGCTCCCAGAGAAAAAGATCTCTGGAATATAGTGCACATCTGGTATAGTGGGGCACCTGTGTCCATAATAGTCTTGTTTACTTGGCTTGCAAGCAGCTGTTGTCATTTGAAGTGATGTTTAGGATTACTCAGTGGTCACTATTGAAAATGCAGAACACATGTGGTCAGTTTTATTGTGTAATGCATTTGGCACTGTGTGACCCGGGTTATCAGTACAGTCAGGTGGCTTAAAGCAGTGAAATGAGCCCTGCTCTGGCCTCTCAGGTGTTCGCTGATGCTCATCTACCTGTTTGGGGGCCCTTTTTGTTGGTTTGCAGGTGAGCTCTCCATCACCACTGATAATCTTAATTATCTTTAATTCCTTCAAGGTACGACTTTTATACCGCACAAACTTACAGGAAAATGAATTCTGCGAACCCCCAAATTGTTGATTGAGCAAATTCACAAGGTCTTAACCTGCTTTTTCACGTCAATTTGCACTGTCCGCGCCTCGGAGATCAAACCTCAGCACCGCACTTGCAGCGGGACCAGGGTGGGGGTATCCCTGCAGGCACAACGCAGACGGACCGGGCGGAGCGGCGCAGCCCTGCGATCCCTGATGAGCGTGGGCATGAGGAGAGCGGAGCGCAGGTGCCGCGGGGCACCCTCCTCCTGCCATGGGGCCACGAGGAGCCTCACCTGGGCAGGGGCTCAGCTGCGGGGTGTGCGACCATCAAGAGACCTCATTAGAGGCCTCGCCTGGGTGAGGCCGCTTTGAAGCGGCGGAGGTCTGCGAGCGGGTGCCGAGGTGAGCGGAGCCGCCTGCCCGCCGGGGCCGTCGGTTTCCAGCCGTTAGCGGCTGCCGCGCAGTCCGCTGCCGTTCCCGGCACCCATCCGCCCGCCCGCGGCCCTCAACGCGTGTCTCAGCGCTGGGCAGCCGGTGCCCGCGGTCCCTCGCTGCAGCCGCGGCGGGGCCGGGCTCCGCTTTCCCCCTGCCCGGGGCTCAGGCGGCGGCCGCGGAACGGCGGCGGCGGGGCCCGCGTTGCCGCAGGGGCGCTGTTGGGACGGACCGGTCGGGTGCAGCGCAGCCATGGCCGCCGGGCCCCGTGTCCTCAACGTGAACGTGGGGGTCCTGGGCCACATCGACAGCGGGAAGACGGCGCTGGCGAGGGCGCTGAGCACCACCGGCTCCACCGCCGCCTTCGACCGGGCGCCGCAGAGCCGGGCGCGGGGCATCACGCTGGACCTGGGCTTCTCCTGCCTGCGCACCGCTCTGCCGCCGCAGCTGGGCCCGGGGCCCGGAGAGCTGCAGTTCACGCTGGTCGATTGCCCCGGGCACGCCTCCCTCATCCGCACCATCATCGGCGGTAAGGGGAGAGTCGGGTCGGGTGCCGGGGGAGGGCTGGGGCGGAGGTCGGGTTCCCACGGGTCTGCTGCCTTTTCCGCACTCGGTGGTTGCCCCAAGTAAAACGGGGATTCCCGTGCAAAAGCGGTTGGTGAATGTGAGTTAATGGGAGCGCTTTGGCGTCCGGTCTGCTCGGTTTCTTATGCTTACTCGGGAAAAAAAAGTTAAATGTATACGGAGACCTCGTTTGTGGCGTTAAGGGCCACGCGAATGTGTTTTCTCGCTTGTTTAAAGCTGTAACGCTTTGCAGTTCCCCGTGGTTGAGCGCTATGGTGCGCTCTCTGAGCGTGCTTGTGCTGCCGTTCTGCAGAGCATGGGCAGTTCTAGCACGATGACCTTCTGTTTGGAAAGAATATTGTGGCTTTTAGTGACTTTCCCGTCCAGTCTTCGTAGGTGATGTCAGAAGGTTAATGTGGTTTGCATTAGAGCTCATTTACAATGAGCTCGCCTCGTTCTATGCGATATAACACCTCCCCCTTCCATCTCTGAAGGGGATGGAGAGGGGGTAGGTGCTTGGCTGAGGGTGTAAGAGTGGCAGTTGCAGGCTGCTTGTAGCCCTCTCGGGTGGGTAACCGCGGGTACAGGGACCCTGGTAGTGTTTGTGCTGCAGCGTGTGTGGCTTGTCAGCTGCGGTGAGTTGCAGGCCACATTGCTGTGCATGGATGAGCCCCCTTTGGACAGCTGCGTTATTTGTTAGCAGCCGATGTGGTGTTTGTGTTACTTTTGCACAGGGTAACAACCATTTATCAGCAGGGAAGCGCCTGGCGCCGCCCTTTGGCGCATACCTGCAGGGGGAGGTGAGGCTGAGTGCTCCGTTGGCCGAGCCTGTGGTCTTTAGGGTGCTTTTGTTCCTTACATCGGCGCTCATTCTGCAGTGACCGAGCACTTTAGCTTCTAAGGAACAGCGTTTACTTTGGCAAAGGTTTCTGGGATGTGCTGACCAACTTGGAGTTAGGCATTCCTTTCTGCCAGAAACAGCTCATGTGAGCGGGGTGAGCTTCCTCATGAGGAGGACATGGGAAAACTTTGAAAACCAGCTCTTTTTTTATCACTTTAATACTTATCTGGGGGCTTGGTTAATATAGAGACTTCGGGTTGTTTCCTATGGTTTTTGTGAAGGACTTCAAAGCGCTTAGTTCCAGATGGCCTCATTGGTTGAATCAATTACTCAGATTCCCTTAGTGATAGGCTGTGCTGGGAGCAGAAAAGATGTGGCCAGTGGACCAGACTTAGATGAGAGTTACTTCCCAGCAAAAGTGATTCTTTACAGGTGGCAATTCAGACACATAAGCATGTTAAATTCACTTAGTTCCAGCTATATCAGATTATGTATCTTGCTGAAAACATTTGATTAGCATGATATACTGCAAATCTATGTATTGAATGGTAGAGAAATACTGGTGTTAATACTAAAGAGTTCGAGATTCCAGTTTTCTGCTTGATAGCAAATGTGTGTCTTGATAGTGGATTCCTTTTTGGTTTACTACCAGGTTTAAAAGGTGAAACCTTGATGGTAAAACCTCAACTATGCCTGTGGGACTCTTTAGATGCTTACACTTTTAGTGTGGTTTGGTGAAACTCCAACTGAAGTAAAGCATATGGTGTGTAACAGGGTACCTCCTTCAGTAGGTAGGTGTCAGGATTTTGGTATTGCCAGCTTTTCTAGCTCTTCAGAAATGGAAAGCTGGGCCTCACTGGTAATGAACTTGAAACACTTAAGATTGTTTTCATCTGCTTCCTGATCATGAGTGTTCAGGGTTCACCATTCCAGGCATTTTCTTTGCAGCCAGGTTTGCTGCTACTTTTTTCTTTTCAATGGAATCTGTGATCTCTGTGTTAATGCAGATTTTCTCTAGATAAGGTTTTTAAATTTGAAGTGCAAAGTGCTTTATTTCCCTATATTTATTCTGCATCTCAGCTCTCTCACAACTCCCTAAAACGCTGCTTTTTGACATCAAGCCCTGCAGTAGCTTGTCATCTTTTCTGTGCTCCCACAGTGCTCTAAGGGTTAACTCCTTTGCTGTGCAAAGCTGCTAAATCTGCTTACAGATTAAATAGTATTATTTACTATTCTTTAACATATTTCTGTAGCTAATTCTTGAAGTGTTTTTTTTCACTGCTGCCTCTAGTATTGCATTTTTGTCATGCTATGCCAGGTAGCGCTTGACCTTGCAAATACTTCTGACAGTCACTCACAAGATGCTTATTTTGAGACAGTACATTAGGATAAAATGAATGCAGAATATTTGAGCAGCAACCAAATGGAATGGAAAATGGAAGTCATATTTCATCCTGTGTGGCTGCATTTTTCTTGCAAAGCTTGTCCTTGAAAACAAACGGTATCAAATGTACAATCACAAGAGGGTTGTTTTTTTCCTTTACCTGCACGTAGGGAATTGGAAATGTTGCACAGTTCCACCCCACATGCTTTCCCCAAGTTTTAGCTGGAAGGTGACAGTCAAGGTTGGAAGGGAATAAATGACTTGCTCTATCATGGCTTTAAACCATGCTGGTTTATTCAGCAGCAGTCGCTCGTGTGTCTGCTGTGGCAGGAAGGTGTTAAGTCATTGTGCATAGCTGTATGGCTTGGGCTGTGTCATGTATTTCTCTTTGCCTTATGCTTTTGAACAGCAAGAGCAAAACTATTTCTCAATGACTTTACCCATCTTCTAGCAGGGTCTTGTCTGTTGTGTTCCAAACAGCCCAATAAATATTGTATTTATAGCTGTTTGTAGATGACTTGGCAAGCAGAGAAAACAAACCTGGATAACTGAATTTTAGGAGTCAATGCTTTAGCTTGTCACAAGTACTAAGAAACACCCACAGCAGCTTTATGCTTGCTTTCTACACTGAAGGAATGACCACAAAATGCAGTGCTGCTGGTTTTACTACTTCATTGCTACAGAGTGGTATTTTGTTAATGTTTCACACCAAGATGGGGTAGTTTCTGTCACGGTTTTACAGGGTTTTATAAGCTTCTGTCTGTTAAATTTCAGCTCTCTGATCTCCTACAAAGCTGATGTTAATGTCGCTCACTGAAGTAAGGCAAGAGCTGCTTTTACACTTGCTTTCTGTGCCTGCAGTGAGGTCTGGAGCAGTTTCTCGAACCAGTCCAGCAGCAAGGGATGCCCACAGAGAGGTTCTGTGAGTTCATCTGCCAGGAGAAATTCAATCCCCAGATTTCATTTTCAGACCGCTTTGCAGAGTGAAGTAGTTTAAGCAATAGCAGAGATCTTCTGTGCTGGTGGTTCATGTCATGCACCCAAAGCCAGCAGAACACCGTTACCCCATAACTTCCCCACGCAGCAACGGGTGCTGCAGTGTTTGATTTAGGTGAGCTGTTGTCATGCCCTTTATCTCTTTGGTTTTGAGATGGGTCCTCAAAAGAACTTCTGGAAAAGCAAATTGTTTTTTCTTTTTATCCTGTGAAGTTCAAAGGAGTGAGTAGCCTCTTAGGGTTTTATTTGGAAAGCTACTGCTTGACCCTGGTTGTCTAAACTGGGAAGGGGGTGGAATTCTGCCCGAGTTGTAGTTCTGTAATCCTTCTGCCTGTCTGAACCTTCGACCTCTTCACTCTCTAACTGGAGCTTCATTGTCACCATTTGTCCCTGCAGGTCCTTTCAAAGAAAGCTGCCTTGCAAGTGTCTGTTTCCACTTTGCTGCCGTGTTCTCCTAAGGAAGGGTATTAATTCATACCTGATACATCGCAGGGGCCGAGACTTTTGAACTCGCACGAGAGCTTGGGGAGGGGGAAATGAGCGTAGCGAAAGCACATCTTGCTGATGCAAATGAGTACAATGAAAACAGTCTTGGGAGATCAAGGGGGCTGTGGTCTCACTACCAGCGTTCAGACTCGGTCAGATGCAGGTTATTTGTAAGGTTAATAAAGCACAACCCCCTCCTCCCCAACTTCTATCACAGATGAGTTGCTTTGCTGAGTTTGTTGTAAGCTTTTAAGGGGATTTGTGAACTTGGGGTTACTTTTGCGTTACTGTCATGAGAATACACTTCTATTGGTGTGAATTTCTGCTTATCAATACCTTTGTGAATCATAGAATCAGATGCATTGGAGAGGAGCTTTAAGATCATCAAGTCCAGTTATTCTCCCCAGCACTGCTAAGGTCATCACTAACCCATGTCACTGAGGGAGTTGTCTACACTGTGAACACTTCCAGGGATGGTGATTCTATCACTGCCCTGCACAGCATGTTCCAATGTCTGACTGCCCTTTCAGTGAGGAAACATTTCCTCATCTCCAATCTAAACCTCCTCTCGCTCAGCTTGAGGCTGTTTTCTCTTGTCCTGTTGCTTTTTACTTGGCAAAAGGGACCAGCTGTGTCCTCGCTCCATCCTCCTGTCAGGTAGGTGTAAGTAGGTAGAAGATAGGATTGTTCTTGTTCCCATTCCAGATGAGTGAGCAGGTAGTTTCATAGTTGTAGGGTGTGTGTATGGGTGACTTACATTTATGTGCAGGCCTCTTGCTGTTGACTGGATGCATGGAAGGAAAACCTGTTCTTCCCTGGAGGAAAGAGTGACTTGGGTGGTCCAGGGGATGCTGTTCTAGTTAGAAGTCATGGAGAGTCTTGAGGACTTGGGCTGCCAGTTTGAAGTGAGAATAACATAATAATGACCCTTTTCTGGTGGGGAAAAAATACTTACATACAGCTCTCATGTAATCCCTATTCACAAGCCTCGCTATAGTGATGTGGTGTTGTGGAATGAGAGTACTCATGGGCTGAGAGAGTTCAACTAGCACTGGTGGGGATATTTTTTAAACCCTATTAAACTTGTTGGGGTTGTGGTGCTTAGAAATTGCTGACATCAATTTGTATTAAAAATGCAAATAAAGCTGTAAATGACAACTCTTTTCTCTTAAAATTGAAACAGCATCATAATTCACTATATATAGGCTGGTGCCTGATACTTGTCTGATGAATTAAAGGGGTATTTTTATTGCCATTTTGAAGCAAAAGTCACGTTTTAAATTGAGCTATGCATAAAGAAAAGGCAGCTGGTACCGAAGTATTGCTGCTCGAAACTCCTGCTCCGCAGCTCCCAAAGTGCAGCTCTGGCTCCTGGGCAGTGTAGTGCACAAGAGGGCAGTGTCTGCTCACGCTGTGGATGCTGGTGGTAAGGACTCAGGGTAGCAGGTCAGCCTGGGTGAGTGACCTTCCTTTGAATCCAAACGGGATTAGGTAGAGGATTTGGAACACAACTGTGGCTTAATTTTCCCATTCCTAAAGCAAATATCCTCTGTGTTTTAAGGAAGGTTAGTCCTCTTTCATCTGCAGCTCGGATAGTGCCTTTTATAGCTTAAGCAATAACAACAACGTATGGTGTGTTGTTACGCATTACGTGAGATCAAGTACCACAGGTGAGCCGAAGCAACTGGTTTTCAACCATATGGAAATGGCTGGGTTTTGATTTTACATCTATGCAAAGTTATCTATATATTAAATAAATGTAGATACATATTTGTCCTATAAAGCAGTCAGCAATGTGAGAACTGTGGAATTTGGTGTACACGTTATTTCTTAACTCATCTCCCCCTGTAATTTAATAGCTGAGCAAAAGCATGGTAGTTGTACTCAATTTGGTTTGAAGCACTTCTGTGCTATATGGAGTTTGTTGTGTGAGATTGAGTAGAATGAAGCTTGGTTTTGTGTGTGTACCAGGGCACTTCAAAATCATGGTCCTCATGTGGAATTTGTATCATAACCTTAACGGTTCTAACTTTCCATTTATTTATGCTTCTGATTTCTGTGTGTTTTAATGCTTTTTTGAGTGATATGTTCCAAGATTTCCTCTACTTGGCCATTGCAGTTTCTATTCTATGCTCTTTTCTGCCTTTTTGACTTGAAGGTTATCTCCCCACTGAAGTTCTACAGGTCCAAACCCCTCCCGAACGATACATCAACTCTTAAGTAATAATAGAGAGCAAGGTGGAAGAGTCTTTCTCTTCTGGGTTGAAAAGAAGGAAAAGAGTCATTATCTTCTGATTTCAGTAGCTATAGTGAATAATCTTACTTCCTTCTTGTTAGAATCCTTCAGAAATGTGCTGTTTCCTGTGGTCAGTTAAAAAATAAACCCCTTTAATTGTGCGTATCTTGTGGAGATGTGATTTATGGTTGAATTCTCAATCACAAACGTAGGTTGCAAACAGGAGTGGCTGAATGGAGCCGTGTTTGAATGTGAAATTGTCTCTTGCTAATACAGGAGAATCTTTCTCCGCAGCTTTGGAGCATACTTGTATACAACAAAATTGTGCTAATTCACAGTTGTTATTTGACACAAACTTGACAGCTTCTCAGGAAAACAGAATAACCAAGCCCTGTAATGGTGCTGACTGAGCTGGTTTTGATCATTCTTTCTATTGATTTAAAAACAGGATTTCTTTGTTCCGTCATACTGTGTGCAAGCATTCATTAAATAACCACATGCCCTTTCATTTCATTCTTGCTTCATATTTCTCCTTGCTTGAAATTATCTTGTAAGCTGTCTGGGAGAGTGGTCAAGCTTTATTAATCCATTTTTAGATGCTTTTAAATATTGGCTAATGCAATGACTCCTTATAAATAGCTTCATAAAATGTAGAACAACTTGCTGTAAAATACGAAGCACGTTTATAGTTAAAATGACCCTTGTCAAAATGAATTTAAAGCACATTTTTCAAAGCAGTGTTTTTCCTGATGATGGGTATGTTTGCTTGCTAAATAGTCCAATTTAGCAATTTGGTGGGCTGCTAATCACCAAACCGGCTTCCAAAGGTTCTACTGTATTTGGTCTACAGCTCTGTTTAGAAGTTGCCTTCAATTAGTAGATGCAAGATACAAGTTGAATGGTATGTTGCTTATGTATAGAACCTGCTATTGATAGGTAGCTTAGCATGATGGAGTCATGGGCTTGGCTTCCTTAATTTCCCTCTGTTTTTATGGCATTTGCACTAGAAGTGATAATGTGTTCTCTGGTGGTTGTTGGGAGGTGCTGTTCATCACCCCCCCCCCCCCCCCCCCCCCCGCACCCCCTGAGAAGCAAAATGCAGATGGAAATGTCTGGGATATAATGGTAAAGCAGACACGGGACAGGTCCTCTGGCAAAGCCAACAAACCAACCCCAGCACTGGTGGTGGAAAAGCCCATTCAGCGAAATAAGAAGTTATTTCTCTGCTTGGCAGCTTGTTTTGTGCCTGGGCACCCTGGGGTTGGCCTGGCAAGCTGGAAAGGAGGGATGCGTGTTCTGTGATGCTAATTTCCAGCTGGATTCTTGAACGTGTCATGTTCTGTGGGACACAGCTCATAACAGAGCAAACTGAGCGAGAGCTCCAGCAAGGACAGGCTGGAGCAGCTTGTGTGATAGCTGTGATTGCAAAGATACTGTGCATTCTGCCAGAGAATATCCTGTGCTATCTGTAAACCTCAGATGAAATAGCCATTCACAAGTGCTTCCTTTAAACTGTTTGCTTCCAAAAAAGTGTTGCAGGCTAAATAAATACCAATAAGTCATATTTCCCATCTCCTAATCAGTTATTCTACTAAAATGTTCTTGCACAGCCTATCTAATCTGTTCAAGTGAACATGAAATGGTTAGTGTTGGCTTCCAGTCTGAATTATGATCTCTGTTTCACACTTAAGCTGATTAATTCTACATTAGATTGTAATTACCAGCACTACAAGTGGTGGTGACCAGACAAACAAATGTGTGTATGGATGTGGAATATACCTGCAGAATGAGTTTGTGAATAGTGAAAGGAAAGGAAGTGGAATAGAGAGGATAAATAGAAATGAGTTGTGTTCAGGAGCATTGTGGGGGTAAAGGGTGATGAGCAGGAGTAAGAAATCCAGATGTGAGCCCAGGGTAAGAATTCAGAGCCCTCACCCAAAGTTCCAGAGAAGAGAGGATTCATTTGGGCTTATGATTTTGTTTAAAAACGTCTGATTTTACTTCATGTTGTTGAAGGACCCTGAAGGTTTTGTCCACTGCAGATCAGCTTTTTCTGCAGCACCAGCAAAGTGAATTTAATCCACTTTGCCGTAGCACTTTCTTGTCATCTGTGCCAAAGTTTTCCTTTGTTTTGGGTCTTACATGCCAACCGTACGCTGTGTCCTAAATAAGAATAGGTCCTACTTGCACATCTCTTTAATGATGGATTAGTTCAGCAAGGTTTCACCTGCTTTTTCTTTCCATCAGATGCACTGTAGAGCAGGTGAGTGTATTTCAGAGATGATTCCTGTGTATGTGTAAAACTTGAAACGGTCTTTGAGAACCTGTTGGGTTAAGGAGAAGCTATGGAAGTGTCTGAAAATTGATAGGCCTATCCAGTTACATTAACCAGAATAGGCAAGGGGGAAATGTCTTTTGTCATAGATGTTTATTCATGCTTAAATCTACTTTTCTGAAAGACTTCCCTTCCCGCAGCACTGCTTTGGAGGGGAGCGTTTCCAAAGCATGCAAGAGCTGCAGTTCAGAGAAAGAAACAAAATTATTGTAGTTTTCTTTTTTAGGATCCAGAAGAGGGGGAGGGAAAATGGTTTCCTTGTATTTGCCCGTGCTGTTGGATGGAAGACAAAGCTTAGTCTCTCTTGCTGACTAATGTCATCATCGAGGCATTTTTTCTCCCACAGAGCAATTTTGTCTCCATTGAGACCCCCACAGCCATTGGCAAGACCATGGCCTGAGATTAAATCTCATGCTTGGGTGAAATTCTAATGACTGTAATTGTTTCCTCTTTTTAAGTCTGTGGTCCCCTCATCAAAGAGTGGTGCGGAAATTACGCATTTATGTTGTAAAAAGGGAGGTCATGATTACCTGAACCTGTGGTTGACTTGGGGGGATTCCGTGTCGTGTTCTGACAGTGGTTATCCACACTGACATTCTAGGATGTGAAATGATTTCAAGTGTGGCTGAGATGATGTATGTAAGGGAATAAAGCATGTTAGTCCTGCCTGCTTGCTTGGCTGTCACCCGCTGTTGGATGATCCCCATCCCTCATGGAGCCACAGCCACTCTTGTAAGTTTTCAGCATCTGTTGGAATAGGAGAGAAGGAAAAGTAAATGTGGGTTGAGGTAGGTTTCTGTGAATGATCTGTTTTGAGGGTAAGCTCCTAACCTGGTGCAGCCGAAAAGCAGTGCTGGACTTGTGTCTCTCCCATATTGCAAAGGGTTTCTTTCACCAAGGGTTGTGTTCACCTTCCCATTGCAGTGTTCGCTAAAGGTGATCAGTATCTTAAGGATTGCACCAGTGTTGGCTGTGGAGGAACCAAATGCAAGTCTGAATTGTAGAATCCCATACTGGTTTGGGTTGAAGGGACCTTAAAGCTCATCCATTTCCAACCCCCTGCCACAGGCAGGTACATCTTCCACTGGAGCAGCTTGCTTCAAGTCCCATCTGTTCTGGCCTTGAACACTGCCAGGGATGGGGCAGCCACAGTGTCTTTGGAATATGAAAAAGAATTGCACTCAATTTTATAGAGGTACTTGCCTGATCCTGCAAAATTGGGCTATACATGGTGCTGCTGATGGATGGAAAACAATCAGATAAGCATTTTGTGTTAGTTGACTTTATTGTGCTCTTCTATATATATGCAACTGTAGAACCATACTCTAAGATCTTTGAACATTTACAACAAAATCACTTGCTGTGCATTAAGTACAAGCTTTTTTTGAGTTTATATGCTAACTTATTAGATATCCTCGAAAGACATCCAGAAGACCTGACCAGGAAGCTTTTCATCAGAGAATAAGCAAAATGGTTCAAAGAGTACTTAAAATTGTGCATCCAGGCTGCATTTAAAGTCTAAAGAAACAACAAAACATTTTCATTCTTAGGAGCCCTCTGCATCAGAATCTTCTCCCTGATCTCGGCACAATGATGAATGTTCAGTTTAGAGTATTAAAAAGTACAACAGCACATAACCCCTGAATGTCAGCAGTGCTGTTTGCCAAAGGGAAAAGCCTTGGGCATGAAGCACTGAAATGTCGGCTGCTGTCTGGCAATATTAAAACTTGAAATAATGTCATAATATGCCTCATTTGAAAAACTCCTTAAAGCCTGAAAGGCAGGTTTTTACATTGAAATTATATATAAAACTATATATATGTATTATATTATTCTATATATGCATGTGTCTATATGGGTATAAATAAAATCCTTACTGAAAGAACCTTGAAATACTTGTTGATATTTACCCTTATGTATGGATGTTTCCCTGTCACTGAGCTCTCCCTGTGCTCTCTGGTGTGCATTAGGGTACCTAGTAATGTGCTCAGTTTTCTGTCCAGTATGGCCATTGAACTGGAATCCCTTTTAGGAAGAGATTTGCTGCTCTCTGGTGCATCTTGGGGCCAATATATGAAGTGCTTGGTTCAACTGACTTGACCAAACTTTGCATGGAGAAAATAAATCCTTGTTTGGTCAAGGAGAGGTAAAAAGTTTTGAACTGAAGCTTAAACTTATTTGAAAAACCCTCCAAACCATGGCTGCAAATACAGCCTTTACATCAAGGCCATCTCTAGATGCTTGTTCACCCCTGAACTGGGTCCACCAACAGCTTGTGGCTGGGTGTTTGTTCATTATGTGTCCCTAAATTTGTTTCTCTGCTTTGAAGCTTTATTGACTGTGGGAGGTAGTTGTTCTGGTAATAGCCAGCGCTGCCTTTGTGGTGTTTAGTGTTTCCTTTGGTTTTCTGTGTTGGAACTTAAAACCAAGCAAATCAAATATGAAAACAAATGTAACTTTTGGGTATTAAACACAAGCCCCGCCGGCCTTTCCCTCCCCGACCCTGCACCGAGAAACCAACCAGTCCTGGACTTGTCTTAAAGAACACTTTGGAAAGGTGGTCAGATTGATGCAGTCCTTGCAAGTTATTTCAGTTGCTGTTCTTATTTCTCTGCCTTTTGAATTTTAAAGGTCTTTATTTTTGTCTCAGTAAGACAATGGTAAATCAGAGCCTGTAAAGCTGTAGGTCTCATAAGGTGATACCAGATTTGTGGACTTTTTTTTTGTGTTCTCATGTATAATTGAGCCAATCCCAGGTAAAACCTGAGTTAACCCCATATAAGATGTAAATCAGTCGATGCTTTCAAAGCTGATGCATACTGTTTTAAACCTGTTTGCAGTAACTTACGGGCTCATGAGAGAACAGTCTGAACAAAACAGTTAAAGGGAATTCTGAGCTTAAGCTGCCTGCTATTTATTTTAGCAGCATGGGATATTTCAGCAGCATTTTCACTTTGTATTGGAGAGCCAACAACTTCATAGCATCTCAAATGCAACTGTAGTTACTGTTTTTATTGGACGCTGAAAAACGTCAGGATGTGTTTTGGGCATGTTGTTGTTCTGTCTGGAAGCTGTTCTACTTTCCATGAAAGATGGGTACTTTTGTCCAAGTTCCCTTTTACACAGTGTTTGTTCAGAAGTGGAATAAATGAGTTCGATGCATGAGAAACCTATTTCTGCAGACAGAGAGGATGCTACAGTGGGGGCTGCTGTTGCCTAACAAACTAAATGATTTCAGGGGTCAGAAGCACAGTGCAGTGTAGATGTAGTAAAAGCAGCCAAGAGCAGCTCAGCTGAACAGTACATTTATGGGAACTTATAACTAGAGGGCTGTGTGCTGAATGGGCATGATTGACATACAGGATGCTGGAGCACTCACTCGGAGGTGGCAAACGGAACTTTGTAGTGGATCAACAAAATAGCCCATCAAGGCAGCTCTCCCAAGTGAAATATATGTGGACAATATGGTTTGCTGCTAAGTTGTACTGATTGCTGCAGAGTATTTGAAATGCACCACTTGTAATCTCTCTTCCTACTTCTTTTAGCTTGGAGTAACCAAAAAAAATGGAGCTTTAATCACCATGGCTGTATTCTTTCTTGGTGATTTCAGCATTTCATTAAGCAGTGATTACTACTCTCCAATTATGCATTCATTTATCTTAGTGATGCATTTACAGTCAGAGATAGTGGTGGTTTATTGGATTTGGCTGATGCCTAGCAATTTCAGCAGATGCTTTGTCTTGCCATGTAAGAACATGCAAGAAAGCAGCAGAGAGGGTTTGAGAGCCTTGGCATTGCTTGTGATGATAATCTTACCTGTTTTTTCTTGAAGAAAAGGGAAAAATGCAAGGGATTTTGTCCCTCAGGACCTCTAGAACTTCTGTTCCAAGGTCCATCTCCAGGCTTTGTGTTGTCTGGATTTTAGGGGCTCATGGTACCCCTCTTCCAGGTGCAGGGGAATAAGCAGTGTCAGGGGCTGATCTGGAATCTTGTAGTTAGAATGGGGTTTTCCCTGTCTTCATGGGCTGGCAGTTTCACAAATGAATTGAAAGATTTTTTCCTTAAGGAGAGTGGGGGAGAAGGAAAAGAGGAGGGATGGTGCAGGGGGAAATGGGGTTGAAGAGTGATTTCTTGGTGCTTTTGTGTTGTTCTTTCCTGTATGAGTAAGAGGGGGGAGAAAAGGATCTCAACACTGTCAAAAGCTGCTCTTGTTAGATAGAAAACATTCTTAATCTTAATGCCTATCCCAGCTTTTAGTCTGGGTAGGCACTGGTGGCCTGGGAGGTGGCATGGTTTGTGGCAGGGGTGTGGGGTTATTGATAACCCACCTTTGCTTTGCTTCTTTGTGTTTTGTGGGTTTTGTTTGTAGGTTTTAAGATGATGTATGGGGTTTGTTTCTATCCTGAACAGCATGCAAATGGAGTTTCTAGTTCCTTACAGAACTGAAATGGAACGTGCTGCTTTGCCCAGTGCTGCTGCAGAGGGGATTGAGTGTTGCTGCTGTCTCTTAGTACTGTAGATGTCAGAGCTTTCATCTTGCTGGTAAAGCCCTGCATAAACTTGTGTACTCTGAGATGCGGTGATTTAATTTTCCTTGAGTCAACAGCATCAGCTCTGTGAGAGACAAATCTCATTGTACGCTTAAGTGTTGTTTTTCTGAGCGTTGGAGAACTGTATAGGTTTAAAACATGGGGACTACCCCCATCCCTCATGTGTACTTTGCTGAAGAGGACTCTTGAGGCAAAAGGCATATAAATGCATGCCCTTATTACTTTATTAAGGGAGGAAAAATATACCCATTTATGTGATTTTTATCTGGTTTTTTTGCTTCCATGTAGAGCAGTCATTAAAGACTATTCTGTTCTCTGTACCTACATCACTTACGTTTGTTCTCTTCATACATTTTATATTGTTTTTACAAAATGGCAAGATAATCCTCAAAAGCAAAGTAACTGTGACATTTTAAACATAATTAATAAAATAATTTATTGAAAGTGAAGGAAATCTTTTAATAATATTTAATATACAGTAAGTTGTAAGTAAGAATATACTTAAAGTTCCTTTGTGTTTCTCATTATTGTATGGTTCTTCAACAACGGTGGTCTTCACCATTTGATGTGAAGACTGAAGTGGCTAGGTAACGTGTGGAACATACTTATTTGAGTTAATTTGAAATGAAATTCTTCTTAAGCTTTCCTTGTTCTGTGCAGTGGACTGCAATTCAAGTTCTGTCAGAACGTTTAATTTCCAACCTATTGTTCTCTCTGAGCCTGGAAGATACGAAGCAAAACAAGACCTAAAGAATGGGAGAAGTAACAGTTAAGAATATAAAACCCCACTTATACAAGGTAAAAGCATTAATGAATGGGTTTTTGAAGAGGGAAGTGTTTAATCTGTAGATATCTTTGATATACATTTGATGCTGTTTGGTATTCTTGCTTGGGAATTTCTTTTCTTGGTCACCTGATGAATTCTGCTGCAGAGATTGGATTAGGAAGTGCAGATGATTTTGCTGGGCTCATGGGTGATGTATTTCTAGAGCCCATCCTAGTGAGGCAGTGAGATGGGAGCCGAGGCACTGAGATAGGTGCCTGCTGCTCCTTGAATGTATGTTGTGACTGGAGGTGTCTTCAAAGGTGCTGGTTACATGGTTTGCTTTTAAGCAGTGAAATGCAGATTTATGGTACAACATGCTTTGGAGGAGAAGCATTACTGCCTTGCATTCCCTATTACATTCTTGTTTATGCAGCAGTGTTCTTGGGCTGTTTGTTGTGTACTTCCACTGAATAACTCGAGCAGTGCCAGCATTCCCAAGAGCTGGTCACAGGAGCTTGGAAGAGTGGTGTGTAGTCTAAGCAGACTTTGTTTGCTGTGGGCTTTCTTCCCACTTCATTGGGGAAGCTGTCAGCCTCTGTTTTAGCTTGAAAAATCTAGACTTGTGAGAGAAGTGGTTCTTGATTATCAAATGAAACACAGGAGGGTGAATATGGGATGCAGAGCTGGGGTGCGCTGGTCACTCCTATTGCACTTTATCATCTGACACCTATGTTGGTCACAGAAGCACAGCTCTGGTCTTAATGAAGGCTTAGATCTTCAGTAATGTTTCTCTTAACCAACAGATGCTACTGCTGCATTGCTACTGCTCCCAGACTTAGTTAACACAAACTGCCACTACTACTTGTGAAATGTCAGTACCCTTGGTACTGATTTTATTCAGTTGCTCACTCATCCTAGTGAAAATGCTGGAGGACTCGCTCTGAATTATCCCCAGATATCTATGATACTCTAAGCAAGTTCTGCTTATATCGTGTTTGAGCTGTACTGTGGTATTACTGTGCAGGGCTGTGCTGAACAAATTCACCTTCTGAGTTTCTTCAAAATACCTAATAGGCTCTTCTCTTTTATCTCTAACCCCTCACAATTTAAGGACGGGGCTTGTACGTTGATGGTTTCTGTATGTTCTCTTTGCCTCGTCTAAGAATAAACCTTGAAGCAGTAAAATAACCTGGCTCTGTCCAAGATGAAAATGTTTTCATGATGCTGGGGAGCAACTGAATGTAGCCTGTGAGCTTTCTGGAGCTGTGCTCTGTGTTCCTCTGAAGTGCTGTGCGCGCCTGTGGCTTCATAGCAGTGACAACTCGGAGCGTGCTTGGGTGAGCTGTGTCCATGCAGCCTTGTGGGAATGAGCTCAAAGGGAGCTTGTAGGGTGAAGGTCCAAGCCAGGACAAGCTCCCACCACATCGGTGTGTGCTCCTTAGTTGGTTACAAACTTAATTCAGATGAGCATCTTTTAAAACAATGAAGTAATAATTCAGAGCATTTGAAAGCTTTTTTTAAGCTAATACTCCACCAGTGAAATGTGGAATATCTTTGTACAGCACTTATTCTGCTGCCAAATTTTGTTACAAGATCATCTGTTTATAAATGATGATGCCTTCGCTTTTCACCTTCCTGCCTATTGGTACCTTTGAAAACATTTACTCAAGCATTGCTACTGCCTCTTATCTCTCTGTGGTTATAGATCATTAAATCCCAGCCCCGCTTAATACAGTATAAACTGTAATCTTGGCAAGTATTGTGTCTAGTTTTATTTAGTAATTGAACTCTGCACTGCTTTCCTCCTTTAGAGTGAGCATCACCTTTTATATTATAGTGGACTTTTATTAATTATATGGAGAGTGTATTAATGTCAAACACAAATGCCATACAACCTGCAGTATCTGGAGTGCTTTGTTGTGATAGTGGATCCATCCTGATACGGTCTGTTTTGTTCTGAAGTACTGGGATGTGGGATTTACATGACTGTTGCCCCTTGCTTGGGCTGGTCTGCAGTGAGGTGTGGATCTGGTGCAAATCCCAGGCAGCAGAAAAGCAAATTAAGGAAATACATTGTCAAAAGCCCATCCGTGGGCCTGGCAGGAAGCATGAAATGGGACCATGCACTCAGTAGTGGCTTCCTGGGAGAGAATTCTCTGGCACAATGTGATGTGAGTTAGGGGAACCTCTGCAGGATGCTGCTTGTTGTCATGGTGTGATACTGAATGGTTAGGCAGGGCCTGATGTCTGCTGTGAACTGAAGGCCAGAGAACTGACCGCAAAATTAATCTCTATCAGAAATGGAGTGGTGACTCTGAAAGAGAAGTTACAGCCTTTGTGAATGCTGAAAACTCCCTTGAAGTGAACTGAGAATAAACTAATAGGTCGCTGCTTTCAGTTTGGCTTCAAGGCGTCAGTTTGCAGCAGTTGTGCATGTCAAAAAGTTTTCTTGGTAGTGCATTATTAACTCTTACAACCTCAGCAAGAACAATTTAATGGCAGCTTTATCTCTTCAGCTACTCTTCATCTGAAATGCATAGCTTAACAAGGCACCCAGTGCTCAGCACTGCAGCAAGGCAGGTTAACTGCCTGCTGGCTACACCGTGTCCAGAAAAACTTGTTTCCCAAAATATTCCTGCTTCTTTTGGCTCTGATCATTTGGGCACAGTGCAGGGAGTGAAAGTGTCCCATTTCCCAGAGCCAGCATCCTTCATTTAATTGCTTGGGACTGATTTGTTGTAGAGATTTCTTTCTTTCCATGTGCTGTACTGTTATTGCTGTGTGGTGATGCAGGTGCTTGAAAGAAAACTTGGCATGGAAAGTGAGATAGTTTGCAGGGTGTCTTTCTGGAGGACAACCTTACTTTGGTTTTGCATGGATATATTTTTCAGCCTTGCTCCAACACTGCTGTTCTTATAAGGGATATAATTCTGGAGATGGTGAAGGTTTGGAAGTTGGAATTGTGTATCATGGAGTTGAATGGATTTCACAGTTTGCGTGTGGACAGAGTTGTATGTTGAAGTCCCTGACACAAGAGTCACACAGTTCTTTTTCTGTCCTTTTTCCATTTGGTTACTTGCTGCAGCAGAAATAACAGCACACCTGTTTCCTGGGGTTCTGTTACAGAAATCGAGTCTTGCATCAAAATTGGGGTTGCCCATGCACCAAAGTACAGAAGACTCTTAAGCTAAATGTGATCCTGGTGACCTTAGGTAGTCTGTCTACCAAGATATTGGTAGCTCTTTTAATAGTTACAGATGGATCTGCTTGACAGAGAAGTAAAGCTCTAGTTGAAAGTATGAGATGTGTAGGAGCTTTGAGCTGAAATAGGCATGTTTGATACTGTTGTAATGGTTTCTTTCTTTGTTCCTTATTTTTCCTCCTCTGTTTCATTGTTAATAGCAGTGAGATTTGCCCTTCCTTGACTGACATTCTCAAACTCTATCCATAGCATTCTGTCAGTGCAGGTGATGACCAAGCATTCCTGAGCTCTAACAGCCTTGATGCCATTCCACGTTTCCATCTGGGCAAGCTGTCATGGCTCCTGGTCAAAGCTGGGGTTCCCTGCGAGAGCAACTCCTTGACCCTTTGTACTTTGTACAGTATCTGCCTGGCAGGCGGACTCTGGAGCCGGTGTCTGGAATGCGTGTCTAATGCCTTCCACTCGGACCTCAGTCCCATTCCATAATGTTAGCTTTAATTGGCTGCTTTTAAACTTTCATGTACAATTTGGTTGTACACGGTGAATTACCACCCTCTTCGCCTTTTCCTAAGAGCAAGAAACCAGAATCCAGACTGTGCTTTCTTTTGCTGCCTTTTGCTGTTGCTCTTGATCTCTTTTAGAGACAGCACTGGTGGGGAATGCTTCTGTCAGAGGGTAGACACTAGTGTGTTTTTCTCCTGTGATCTCCCAAAGATGTGCCTTTAAACATTGCTTTGTATTTTTGGGCTGACTTCTGCATTGGAAAGATTAAAAAGAATGAGTATTTCTTGTCCAGTTTAGCTGTCTCCTAACTCTGAGTGTGGCTTGATCTATCCAGTGGGTCCTCCGAGAGAGTTTTGGGTTTTTAATGTCTTTTAATGTACTTGTTTGTGGATAGGAGACCTTCTGGAGAGAATCAGTTGTATAACGAGGTTTGTCTTTGCTATATGAGAACGCCTTTGAGCTTCTGAAGTGTCCAAATGCATAGCATGGGCAGAATGATGGTTTCTGCTGTTGACAGGTTTCATCTAGGCTGAAGTACTTGAGCAGAGCATCAGCAGAAGCTGATTTTGAGGAAGAGTTAGCTTAGTTCCATGAGGAAAAGTTGTGCTGTGTACAAAACAAATGGTGCAGCTCAGGCTCAGACCAGTGATGGGTCTCTGTTCGTACTTGGTATGACACAGTAAAACAAAGCCTGTCTTTATCCTCCGCACCGCTGCTCAGCTCATGTTTCGGCTTTTCCTTTCCCCTCCCTCTCGGACATGGGCTCTGTCTGTCTTTCCTTTGCTAAGCAGACAGCAGCTCTCCACACTAGTTTTAATCTTCACAAGGCTCCCAGTGGCTGATGATGCAAACGTGTTGCATCAACAAAGAGGGCTGATGGCTGGAGCATCCCAGGTGGGATGGTTTTGGTCCAGGAGCTGTGCATTGTGGTCACGGATGCCTCGCTCCACAGTGGGGCTGCTTTGGGCCGGAGGCTGCATTTCACTGATGCCTGTTGTGTGCCTCCCTCTTCCCCAAGACATTGTGGCCGGGAGCCTCGTGGCTTGAGATGAAAGAGCCTGTTGTCTTGTTGAATTATCTCCTCCCTGTCTATGTTTAAAGCAAAACTGGCAGGTAAAAAAGCTACAGTAAAACAAAAGCTCTGTTATAGTAACGTCTTAGGCTAGATTAGAGTGAAACTGTAAGAATGAGCTAATGTTGTTTTACATTTTAAATTGCTTGTTTACCTGTAGTCCATTGGTACTTGGCAATGGAACTGGACTCGTATTCAATTTCAGATGGGTTCCTTGGGCACCAGTGGGCTCTAACCCACAGAAATCTGTTCACTGAACTAAATAATGATAAGTATTTCCCCTTTTAGGAAATGCTTATGATTTATCCCCCCACTCTTTTAGATTATAAATTGTGAATTAAAAACATGAAAGTCTTGAAATAATACCCATTTGTAATCATGGATATTGAGTTGCCAGAAGCATCTTCTCCTCTTAGGCTTTTCTGAGAGAATCTGTTTTGAAAACTAAACCCAAACGTTTTCAGTCTTTCAATACTCTAGTATTAAAGCTAATGACTTCAGTGACTGAAGTGCACAGAACTCGTGACCCTTTTGGTTTGCTGGAAGTATAGCTGATGCTTTTTAAAACGGATTTAAGAGCTTCCTCATGGCAGCTAAACTTCTTGAATCCCCATAAAAATCTGCTTAGCTCCCATAGTTTAGCCCTTGCAGCGCTGGTTTTATTGTCCAAAAAAGCCCTAGCAGAAATTGATTTATAAGCAAGCTGTTCTGTAGCTGTGCCTGTAGGTTGGGTAGGATGTTCCTGTTGTAGCCTGGCTTCTTTCACAGCATAAAGCTTTCAGGCATCTCCTCCATCATGTCCATTAGGCTCTTACAATCAGGTACTTCTAGTCCCTGACTCTTCCCCAGTTTAATAAAGGCAAGGTGGGGTCATTTGTTGATTTCTACCTGAATGCACCATTAACCATTACAAGAGGGGAAATTAGGGCTTGGGTTTGGTGTCCTTTTTTCCTCTCCCCCCCTTTCCTTTTTGTCCATCTTATTTCTGATGCAAAGGCGGTTCTGTCGCCAGCCAGTCCCGCGTGCGGAGCCGCTCCCCCCCACCACCAAACAATGAGCACATTCAGGCACAACTCGTGTTTTCAGTTATTAAAAAGCGGAGCCGTCTGTCTCTGCCTGTGACTTTAATCTTTAAGCCTTTATTCCCTGTACCCCCACCCCCTCTTTCTTTTCCCCAACCTTTTGTTTGTGAAGTGCAGAGCTACAGGATATGTGGGCCTGGAGTTTCTGAATGTATTGTACATTCCCCTGGCAATTACAGATGTTTATAACCCTGACTGATGTTATTTCAGTATTGTGGAGGGTGAAAACTGAAGAATGCTTTTTTTCTTTGCCCCTAGCAGTCTAGTTTTTCTTTCTTTGGGGGGGGAACCCAACAAAAAAACCAACCCCCAAAACCTCTCAATTTCTTTTCCTTTAAAAAGCATCTTTTCAGCATCCTCCAATGGAACAAATCTGAGATCTGGGCATGAATCTTCCCATAGCCTACCATAACTCTTCTGTTGCATGTACTGTTGTAAAAAGCATCATAGTACTGGATTTTAGTACAAACCAGGCTCCTTGGTGTGGGATCTGTGACCTTTGGATGCTTTATTTTGAAGGCAGAGGCAAGGGTAGCTCAAGGCCTGAAATGCTTTTAGAGTAGAATCAGGTGGATCTATTTCTAGCTTTGCGTGGACACAGGGTTTTCTTTATTGTAGGATGATTTAGAATCTGGTGGATTGGAGGCTTACTTTTGGACTGGTGATGTGCAGAATTGCTTAAGAAATATTTTCTTCCTTAGGCTCATAGAAGTATGCTCTTGATTGGTGCTGAGTTTAAAAGCAGATTCTTAATGGTGTTTGTTAAGCCATCTAAAGCTGCAGGTGCACTAGAGAATGGATGGCCTTGAATTGGCAGGGGTGGAGAGAAGAGAATCTAGTAGCAACTCTCTGATTGAGGTGTTAATTGGTGTGGGTTTGGGGATCCCTGTGTGGTTTGTGATGTTCAGGGTAGTTGAATTTAGGTAGGGGAAAACTTAATGGAGTTGCAGTTTTCAGGGTAGCTTGGCACTACTCTAAGGTACAACTTCCGTAGCTATTCCTGTTCTCTGACTGCATGCAGACTGCTGTTTAGAGGTGGTGTGCATTTGGAGTTGTGTGTTTAAATGTATATTCAGGTCTGGCTATGGCTGGTTCTTATGATTGTTGCATAAACCTTTTCTGTTAGAGTGATCAGTCAAAGATATAGCAGAAGAATGAACAAGAATTTACAGTGAGATACCTTCGGCCAGACAGGACTTTAAGAAGTTAACACAAAAGATAGCAAAAAAAAGGTTTTACTGTCATGTAATGTTAAACTGATCAAATATACTTAAATTCTAACGTGTTCCAAGATGTTCATAATTGAGTAATTCTCCTGAGCACCCAGAGGGAGGCAATAGATGCTCTGTAGTAACAATTCTCCTGTCTTTTGGGAGGGGAAAACCCCCAAGTAGTTGGTCATTTAGCACAGCACAGGGTTTATGTCCTGCAATAATCAAGTGCTCCAGTTGTGCATTGCTTGTGTCAGGGTTTCTGAGATGTGCCGTTTCTCTCCGCATTAGAACGTGGGCAGGGATGTGATCAGATCCTGGATTTGCAAATGTAACAATATCATCTTGGGAAAATTTCAGCAGAACTTGAAACATTGATGAGCCAAGTGTGGAATAGCACTGAAAGGGAATAGGATTTAGAGGAACTTCATAGGTATTGTTCTGGTGTCTTTCCCCCCTCTGCCCCTTGGAGTCTAGTCCTTCATGTTAATAGTGTATTCACGTACATGCAGAAGTAGGAACGCATCCATTAGGAAACATTTCAGTTGTGCTGTTCCTGGAAAACAGCATGTGGAGTTGTCTGAAAAGCTAACACAGAAGCTGGTTTGAAGGAGAAGGGATGTGTGTAGGTGCTATTTGCCTGTTTGTGTACTGCTCTCCCTGAAACAACCTTGGAGACTATCAAGTTATTCCGGTCATCTTTAAGGCACTGCCTTTGTCTTTCTAGTACAGACCTGGCTTTGTAGGACTGTAAGCATGTTTACAGGGCTCATTAGGGCTTGCTTTTTCATAGTGATAAGCCTCTAAGGGTATAGCCTGCTGTAGGCTGTAGCCTTGGGTTCCTGCTTCCTGTAGGGAAGTAACAGGAATTTCCATGCCTGTTGGTACTACAGAGGCTCTCACTCACTATTTATCTCGGCACTCAGGTACAACATTCCTGAGCCTGGGAATAGTCTGTCTCTGCCTGGTGTAAAGTGAGGCTTCAGAGGTGGAGCAGAAGACCCTAGGTGTGTGGCAGAACTGGGAATGGGCTCATGTCCTCCTTCATGCAAGTTCAGTGCCTTCTTTATTCTTTGGATGCTTGATTCCTTTTGTGCTGCGTAGCCACTGTTTGCTCTTTCTGGTCTTGGAAATAGCTTCAAAGACAATGTCTGTCTGCACTCTGAGAGGTGGAGAAGGGAGGGTGGTCATATGTTTTTGTAACATAATTAGCATTATTATGTGTAAATATGTGTTTTGTCTGTGAAACTTGGTGGCAGATATTGCAGATAGCAAATGTGAAGCTGATACAAGTCAAGACTATAAAAAGGTTTGTGCTGGGGTTTATCTTGCTTCTTCTGACCTGTTTGCTTTTCAGTGGTTGCTCTAAAGGCTTTATGGACCTTCAGGGACCATTTACAGTCACGATGTAAGGCCCAAGCGTAATGTTATGTTTAATACTTCAGAGCAGTGCAAAACCACACGTGACCTTGATACAAAAGCAAAACAGCTCTGAGAAGCTTGGCACTTGAATTAGTCACTCATTGGGCCATAGGAGAGCTTATACTGGGACCTTGAGCACACGCTATCAGCTGAGGAGGTCAGAGTGGGGTATCCATCTTTTGTTTAGCACCTTCCTTTTCCCTGAAGCACAAACACATAGTGTTGATTTACTGTACAGCTCACTGCCACGCTGTGGCAGAAACCTTGTTTTATGGACTCAGCTCTGTACAGAAGGAACAGGGCACTTCATTGTGAACCTTGAAGTCTGGGTCTGATAGGAATCAGTGGAGTTACAGGTGCTATTTCCCTGTGTCATTTGTGACCCGAGAAACCTGACATGGCTTTTTCCTGTTGGTGTTTTATAGTCTGGGTGCAGAATTATGGAATGGAACCTTTTCATGTGAGGTGCAGGACAGGCACGTCATACAAAAATAAGGTTACAAGCTGAACAGTGTCAACCCCATGGGTTTTTTCTTTGCTTTGTTTTGCTTTCACATGCATGAAATAACCATTTTCCCCACCGTATGCCATGGATTGTACTCCAGAGATGATGAGCAGCATAATGATGTTAGCTCTAAAATGCTGCCTAACTTTTACCCTAGTTTTGTGCACTATCCTCAGTATTTAATGTTCCAGCTTTACTGGTGTCTGCATTTACATACAGCTACGTATGAATGACACTTTAAAAAGTTAATGTTTGCTAACTAATGCACAATTTATGCACTTTGGACTCGAAGCCAAGGAGAAATCAGTGCAGCTGAAATACCATGGTGCTGTGCAGTTCAGTGAATGTGGTCTGTTTTTGTAGCAGTCATCTGTGTCTACTCAAAGTGACGGTTGCTTTTCAAGATAGGTAGGCTTTTTAAACCCTACCACAGCCAATGTTTCCAGCCTTAAAATAAGTAGAGGTCTCTTTTGGACTCTGTCCAGTTTGTGCCTTGTCAGCGTGCAAATGCAGATCAGGTAATAGGTAGTATGACAGAAAAGGGCTTGGATGCATATGGCAGAAGGATGTCTTCTCTCATATGATGCTTTACCTCCTTTTCTCACTTGTGCCATGTATCACACGGCATTTCTTGTTGCAAGGCAGGAGTTGTTTATCCTGTCCCTCACTGTCTGTAGGAAAATACTCTTATTTGTGGTGATTTTCTGCTTTTCTTCAGGAGTATTTTGAGGAACAGGAATTGAAATGCCGGACCTAGTAGTTACTCATCTCATTTGCTACATCATCTTTGAAAGCAGTCAACATGAACATTTCAGAGGCTCAAAGCAAGAATGAAGTGTCGCTTTGTTTGCGTTTCATCCTGATGCCTCTTACACAGGATAAAACCAGAAGTGTATTGTAAAGGATGAAACTTCATCCAGTTGGTTGTAGCTTTGAAAATCTTAATTGTGGAAATATCAAATCTGTGTTTTCATTTGCCTGGAGCCAGATGGTGTCAGCAGCACTGAGTTTGGGGTTGCTGCGTGATTTATGGTTTCATAATTGATTGTGCCTTAGAGAGGTTTTATTTCCCTTCTCTTGCTCAGCTTCATGTGCACTTGTCATTGCATGCTGTTAACATGGATTTTTCTTTGTAAATGAAGTTGTATGTGAAGAATGCAGCTGCGTTTGTCTTCTTTCCAGGTTTTGAAGCCGCTTTACTTTCCAGGTTCCTTTTCCAGAAAGTGATTAGATCTGAATGCAGGATTTCATTTCGGTATTGCATCACATACGCAATGCAATACTTCACCTGTTCTGACTGCTTCTAAACATAAACCAGCTTTGCACTGAACAGCGTCTAATGACAATGTCTTCTCATAACCTTCTAAAGTAATAGTACTAGTATTTGTATAAATACATGTGTCTGTACTGAGTTTCTTCCAACACTTCCTAACAGTACATAGACCATTTATTCAGCTTTGAGTGAAGACTTGAGGCAGTTTCTCACTGCATGCTTCTGGTTATAGTCCCTGAAAACTCAAAGTATTTAATTTGTAGCGAGAATAAAACACTCGGAGAGGGGGGCAAAATGGACTTTAAAATAATTGGCCTGCATGCAGAGTTGTCCTGCCCGAAGCTTGCCTTCCCATAATAATGGATTACTTAAGCCTAAGATCACCAGGTGTCCCAGAAAATGCAGGTGGCCAGGTCTTGTTCTACGATCTTGTGGTTTTTAAGTGTTTTGTTGGATGAAGCCTTGGGTGATATCATTTAGTATGAGGTGTCCCTGCCCATGACAGGGGGGGTTGGAACTGAATGATCTTAAGGTCCTTTCCAATCCTAACTATTCTATGATTCCCTCTTATAGCACTATCTCCTCATAAAATAGGTTAGGTTGGAAGCAACCTCTGGAAGTCATCTGGTTTTACCTCGTAAAGGGTGATCTTTCCTCAGTAAGCTGTCCATTGAATGTAAGACTGTTCCTGTGTGCAATATCGGGATGCATCAGCATATAGTAATAAATGTGTGGAAGATACGCCTTAGTCTGTCTTAGTGTGACCTTCGTGGAGGTCTTATCAGCTCTGTTCATGCTACTTCAGCATGGCCAATTGAGGTTATTGACATACTCTGATCATTATAGGCATTTCCTCTCTTCAAAGAGCACAGGGGTTGTTTCTGACATGTACTTAGAACATATTCTGAGTTCCTTGGATGGCTTGTCAAAGGAGAGGATAGAAGCTTTCATTGCCTTTAGCCTCTTCAGGATGATACTGCACAGTGTTCCCTCTGGGTATAAAGTATTCCAGTTGGATTCTTGCATGAAGTCTTTTGCAAAAGAACTCTCTTATTCCTTATTAGCAATTATCTTTTTCCAGCACTTAGAGTTTGTAGTTGAATACACATAACTGTAAGGACAGGTTATTTCACATACGAGAAATGGACTCCTCTGAATTCTACCCTTATGGTTGTCCTGCTTTCTCTTTCTAGCGATCAGTTTAGGACAGACCTTCGTGGCTGGTTTTGATTTGAAGGGAATTTGTGCAACCAGCAGTTTCTTTATAGTTCCAAAATCAAATAATAGAATCGTAGAATAGTTAGGGTTAGAATAGTTTGGGTTGGACAGGACCTTAAGATCATCCAGTTCCAACCCCCCTGCCATGGGCAGGGACACCTCACACTAAACCATGGCAGCCAAGGCTTCATCCAACCTGGTCTTGAACACTGCCAGGGATGGAGCATTCACAACCTCTGTGGGCAACCCATTCCAGTGCCTCACCACCCTAACAGTAAAGAATTTCTTCCTTATATCCAGTCTAAACCTCTGCTGTTTAAGTTTTAACCTGTTACCCCTTGTCCTATCACTACAGTCCCTAATGAATAGTCCTTCACCAGCATCCCTGTAGGCCCCCTTCAGATAATTCTAAACTTTACTGTGCATTCAGAGAGAAGTCTTGTGTGTGGCTAGTCTGACCCTTGCTATCAGAGGTATTCCCAGCTATCCGGAGCCTGAAGCTGCTCAGCTCCCTGTGCGCTTACAGCCACTGCAGTCTTCCAGGAATGGTGCCTGGGAATGGTGTTGGGATGCCTGAAGTCTGCAAGTTCCTGTTCTTTTCAAAGTGTTGTGGTATCAGTTTTGATCCCCGATTTGCATTGCTCTATAGAGGGTTTCTTCCTGTGTAATTCATGCGCTCCAGTTGTGTGCACGGCTCTCCCCCCTCACACCTCCTATTTCTGCTTCAATTTGGGGGGATTTCCTAGCCCATAAACCATCTTTTTTATTCATCACAATGCCTCCCCTAAGGTGCCTAGCAAAATCCTGTGTGCCTCGTAGCATCTCCCAGTGTTACTGTATATGAAAGCGGAGAATAATGTAGTTGTTACTGAATAAAGATCCTTAACAAAAAGGAGTGGGGGGTGAAGAGGGGAAGTTTCATACTCACGGCATGATATAGACAATATTTCCTGAGACAGGAGATAGAAACCTCAAAGAATTTGGGATAAAACATTGATTTTATTATTTTTGTGGCAGGGGGATCGGGGAGGCCGAAGTGCTGGAATAGTCGGGCTTTTTATGCTGCCTGCAGATGAAACTGATTAAACCCTAAAAACTCGCCTCAGTCCAGCCGGTTTATTAATTGAAGAATTTCCTCTTCCCCAGAATGGGAAGTGCACATTAAAACCAAGCTTTGCCCCTGAGTAGCAATGATACTTGAGAATGGTGTGTTTTCTACAATCCTATTTTCTCTTCTGCACTGCAGGAAATCCTAACATGGTAAAAAGCACATTGAAGAAAAAAAGGCAAGGTATGTTTAAGGAAGTCCTCTTTCATTTCCTCGTAAAGCGTGAAATCAAATTACAGCCCATGGCCCACAATTACTTGATTTTTACATTTCAAATTCCATTTTCTGCTTCCTTTCGGCGCCTGTGAACAGGAGTTGCACTGTTTGTGCAAAGTCAGCTAAAAAGATTACCTGAAGCAGGACAGGGCACAGTAGCTTAAAGAAGCCACGAGTCAAATCTGTGCCTGAGGTTGCACAAACCTCCCCTTGCCCACCCAGGGATGTGACCCACTCCCTTGTTCTTCCTTTCACTAGCCCATTGTTACTGTTCGGAAGCCAGTTGGCTTTATATTGATGGATTCTGGTTGCTCTAATACAAGCTAAAATTGTGCTTGCCAAAATAGTAGTACTTGTAAATGCTAAAATGTCCTCAACCTACATTTAGGTAGCAGCATGTTGGACTAGCTGATCTCCAAAGGTCCCTTCCAGCCCTAATGGTTCTGTGATTCTTTGACAAGAAGCCTGGAGAGGGGCTTTGGACAAGGGCCTGTATGAACAGGCCAAGGGGAATGGCTTGAACCTGCCAGAGGGGAGACTGAGATGAGCTCAAGTGGAAGGTGTCCTTGCCCATAGCAGGGGTTGGAACCGGATGAGTTTTAAGGTCACTTCCAACCCAAACCAGTCTGATCTTATACATTTCTTGAAGAGAAAACAGTTGAGGTGTTGTTTGTTTGTTGCAAAGGCTGTGGTTCTCCTTTTCAGTAAGGGTGAGATTGTTAGTGCATGGGCTTTATAACTGAATGGCTCTGCAGGTGGGTACAGTGCACATAAAATAGTAGTAAGCTTTTGGAACTGTTGAAGTAATATGAGAGGCTGAAATGTTTTGGTTTTCTAGACCTAAGAATACCCTCTTTAACTCAGTGTAAATGTTGGCTTTGCTGTACAGGTCTAGCTGCACACAGCTCAGCCTGGGAGCTTGGGGATGGGCATATATGTATAATTTACAAGCATGCAACAGGTTGCACAAACAGGAGGTGTTTTAAGCTCATGTACATGCAGAATTGCAATGACTCTTGTGATGGAGGTGGGAGGAGCGTTGTTATTGAAGACATAACGTTCTGTTACACGATAAATGTGGCAATTATGGTGCTTTACAGTCCTTAAATGTGCAGCCCGTGGGTTGGTACCCTGTGAACACTGGTGTAACAGATGGGTTTTATTAATTGTATGCCTTTGTATAAGGATGTGATGCAGTAGCACATAAACATTGCAGAGTTTGTCTACTTAAGCTTCATTGGGCAAAATGAAGTGTGCTTTGCTTGTATGAGCTGTGTGGAAATCAAAGCTGTGTGATGCTATACAACAGGTTTCCAAGGAGTAAATCTAATGCAGGGGCTGAAGGTCTGCAGCCTTGATGCCTGGAACTCTGGTTTGACTAAAGGTTTGAAGCTCTAATATGTCAAAAAGCACAAATGCAGAGCATGCAGTGAATTTCTCCTAAAGACTGGAAGTTCATCAAGACACACCTTTTCAATGCATACTGTTTTCCTGAGTCATCTCTGGTTTCCATGGTTGGAGAGCTGAGAAGCTCCATCAGGAGCACGAGAGCTGTGGATGATGTGGTCCATGTGGTATTGTTTTGCTCTTCTCTTTGAGAGATGGAGCTGATGGCCAGGTTAGGGGAACAGAGGTGTTGCCTCCTGTGCTTTTAGGACTTGTTGTCATCAGGGATGTCTCTGCTTCAACAGGTCCCATGGGAAAAGAGTAATCAATTACTTCCCTAAAGGCTGTTCATAATCGGATACTCCCCAAAATCTGGACCCAAGAGTGCATTGGATGTAACTGTGCAAAGCAAGGACTCGACTTTGTTTCTCTTCCATGTGAGGGTACTTTTGTGCTGCTGCCCCAGGTTTAGCTGGTGCTTCTTGCAGTCTCTTCTTTGCGCTGCTGCTGCTGTTGTGTTTCCCTGGACCTGGCTGGTATCCAGATACTCCCTGCTCATGTGTTATCTGTCTGTTTTTCTTTACCAGGCTATCTACTTTGTGCTTTCACTGTGGTTTAGCTGCTTATCTTGCAATAGAATTCCCATCTTTCCCCACCCCTTTTCTGTTTTCTGATGACAACTGGTTTGTTTAATTTGCCTTTGACAGGGCTGTATCTGAGCTGTGTGTCATCACATGAAGGCTGTTCTGATAGTTGATCTCTTCACTCTTTTTTTTCCAAGTGAAGTGAGAAATCACAGTTCAGGAGCACTTTGTATCTTTCTGAATGACTTTGAACATCTCTTTTGTAGATGAAACAGCAAGGAAAAGGTGACACCCATGTGTTTTTCTGTAGGTATTCAAATAATGTCCCCACAGATAAACTTTATCATTGGTTCTCTATGGCTTGCTTCAGTGCAGGTAACACGTTTTTGATTGCTGTGCTTCTTTATGTGCTGACCTGTACTTTGCACATGTCTGCTTCATTCAGAGCTATTTGAAGTCATTTGCCTGCTTTGAGGGCTTGAGGAACACTCACCCCTTCCATATCACTCAACTGTGCAGACCCATATCCTGTCTCCTGTTTTATCATAGAATCCCAGACTGAGTTGGGTTGAAGGGACCTTAAAGCTCATCCAGCTCCAACCCCTGCCACGGGCAGGGACCCCTTCCACTGGAGCAGCTTGTGCCAAGCCCCTGTGTCCAACCTGGCCTTGAGCACTGCCAGGGATGGGGCAGCCACAGCTTCTCTGGGCACCCTGTGCCAGCGCCTCAGCACCCTCACAGGGAAGAGCTTCTGCCTAAGAGCTCATCTCAGCCTCCCCTCTGTTAGCTGGATGCAAGTTTTACTAGATGCATCATTTCCCTAGATGTGTGTTTATTAATAATCAATTTGTCTTGATGGTTTGGTTTTAATTCTTCCCATTCATTTTAAGGATGTTGCCTGTGTAGTGAGAATTACTGTCTGGTGTATCTTAATGCAGGTTATATGTGTTTAAGTTTAGAACCCCACCTTTATGTAGTCACAGAAGTGTGTGCATCTGATGAAGTGTCCCACTTGAACTGTTTCCATGCTGTTCTTTCTTCTTGTTTCCTGGCGTTCAGGTCCATAGCATGTCTAAATCCTATAGGATCACATACTTTTGTAAGAGGAGTTGAACTATATGACCTTTGAAGGTCCCTTCCAACCCAAAGTATTCTATGAATCTATAATCCTGAGCCTTTTGTACAGCCCTGCTGATGCTTGTGGTACAGCTTAAGCAAGCTGTAAATGAACCAAATGCTTGAAACAATAAAAATTGGAAGGACTTTTGAAGATGTGAAGTTTATCTTGGAGAGAGATTTGCAATGATTGCTGAAAATCCCGCAGGAGTGTTGGAGATGCGATTATCCCACTAGTGCTCCAAAGGGTTTAACATTCTGTGTTGCAAGATGAAAGCTTTGGTAAGCTGAAAACAGTCATTTGTGGTCATAAAGTCATTGCAGCTCCCACCCACTCTCCCAGCCATGCACTCCAACCTCCGAACCGTTTCCTATCCGGAGTTCGTGGGAATTGCGAACAAGGGTAGCTGGTGTCAGAGCAATGGGGAAGGCTTAAACAAAAAGCAGGGGGAAGGTTGGAGAGGTTGGAGGAACAAGGAGCAGTTGTATTGATTTCTTGTTCTTTCGATCAAAAGCTGAAGGCGGATATTAAAAGTCCTTGAATTCAGAATACGGTGTGATTTTTGGCTTCTGTCGTCTTTCCAAATGTGAGTTTTGACATGGGATTTTCTGGTAGTTCAGCTTTGTTTTAGTCTAAGGTTTCTCAGTGTTGAAATCTGTGCTGTGCTTTGGGTGTTCAGAGTATCCCAGTTACCTGGAGTGAGACAGGGCAATTCTGAATGTAATCAGTGGAAGGCCTGATGTTCATTAAAATCCGTCAAAAGCTTCCTTGAAAACCAAGGTAAATCCATGAAACTTGGTTTGCTCCAGTCACAGGGTTAATGGCTTGTGATGACAGTGATTTGAAAACCAAAACACGAATAATCCATGAGTTTGATGGGTAATTTCAGGATAGTGCAGGGTTTAAATTGTTTCTTCCTCACAATTTACTTAGATGCAGGTGAACCTGCTGCTGGGGTTGGTCATCTTCCATCAAATCTTGGGCTCTGAAAGAAGCAAGGGTGTCATTGAGGATGGGATGTGATTTGCCATGTCCTTGGCTCTTACTGGGATTGCTTCAAGCATCCAATTGTGTGTGTTCCTTGGCTCTACCATATTGCTTAGCTTCTTAAATCATCTTCTTTGAGGCATACGCTATGTGTGTGGTGCTTTTTTGCTGAATTTGTTTTCTTTTAAATGCAATGGTAACAGCCTTAAACTTGAAGTGTTGATATGGTGGAATAGGTAAGCTGTAATATGCTTCCATGTTTTTTTATGGTTCAATGGTAGCATATGACAGCCTAAGTTCCCAAGGTCTTATTTACAGACATTCATACTTAGTTCAGCTTCTGTTCATATTGCTCAGTATTTCTGTGTATCCTGACAGCTCTTATGGAAACTGTTTGAGAAAATGATTGTTAATCTTTTGATGATGGTGACTGTGACTTCTCCTCCAGGTGCCCAGATTATTGATCTGATGATGCTGGTGATCGATGTGACGAAAGGGATGCAGACGCAGTCAGCAGAGTGCTTGGTCATTGGGCAGATTGCCTGCCAGAAGATGGTGGTAGTTCTGAACAAAATAGATCTCCTTCCAGAGGGGAAGAGACAAAGTGCCATTGAGAAGATGACAAAGAAAATGCAGAAGACCTTGGAAAATACCAAGTAAGTTGTTGGCAATGTTAACAGCGGACTTGTAACAGAATGTATAGCAAAAATACTTGACCCACATTTCCCTTCCACCATGCTTCTAAACAGGATTATCCAGCAAAGGTGATGAGTGGGAAGATTACCAGAAACTCAAATGCAGCCCTGAATTTGCATTGAAAGAGAAATAGTTTCCTATAATGAAGCTCTTCAGTTTAAAGGGTTGTTTGGAGTTCAGATTGGCTAAAACTGGGGCAGAACATCCAGGTTTGGTTTTGGTTTGGTTTTGTTGGGGTTTAGTTTATGGGCTTGCAGCTTTATTGTGAGTTGCAAGTTGCTTTCTCTCCATGATGGTGGAGCTCTGCCTTAACTGGGGGTGAGAAATGGGATTGACCCAAGCAGGGAGAGCAGAATGCTGGAAGGTTATACCATATAACATGGCTCTGTCTGAGATGGTGTTTGTCAGTTCTGTTCAGGTAAGTTAATTGAAGTACATAATGAATGAAGAGCAGGGAGATTCCCGAGTGGAAGTGTTTGTGTTATGCAGTGAGAAGGTACAATATAGACACAGTATTTATTTGATGGTTACACAAAGTGGATTGCAGATGGCTTTGCCAAGCTGTTAGGTCACATTTTGATTGAAGAATGAAAGGAATAGGATTTGGTGTACAGAAAAAGAGAGTTTCAGCAGGACAAGAAAGCAAATCTTAGTTGGATATGGCAGTTCCTGCATCTTTATGATGGCGTATTAAGGACTTGAGTAAAATTCAGTGTAAGAGAAAAGCTAAACTGGGGCTGACTGTAGTACTGCTCTTCTCAGCACCTTTCAGACTTGTGTGTTTTGAGAGCTTTATTGCAGCAGATTCAGACCTTTCTGCTGTCCTTGCAGTCTGCCTGCAGCCGCAGGTACTCATCATGTGCCACCTTGCATTTGGCTCCTGTTGTGAAGGTTATGACTCCAGCTCAGCTTATGATTGTTTCAATGACAGTTGAAAACAGCACTTGTCTTTCTTTCAGGTTCTGTGGGTGCCCTATTGTTGCTGTTGCAGCAAAGCCCGGTGGACCAGAAGCCCCAGAGTCTGAGAATCCTCTAGGTGTTTCTGAATTAATCGAGGTACCTGCTCAAGAGCATCATAATCACACACAATAGGCTTGAATTTTGCTGTCAGTCTTTTGGAGTGCACTGTATTAGTATCTAGAGCTGAGAAGCTCTTGCAGTAATGTCAGCTTTAAGGAACCTGATACTTTAGGGAGTCCTTCCAGTGAATGGAGAACCATAGAATAGTTTGGGTTGGAAGGCACCTGTAAAGCTCATCTAGTCCAAACTATATGCAATGAACAGGGACATCTTCAACTAGAGCAGGTTGAGAAGTTGAGGTTGATGCCCCCAAAAGGTTTCAGTGCTTTTGAAGAGCTCTTTCTTAAGACACAGCTATCACACGTGTGGTGAAATTGGTTTTAAAATCTTAAAGGATTGCAAAGCCTAATGAATAGAAAATAGCTTTAAAATTCTGCTGAATCCTTGGGATGTGATTTATGATTGTACCACAGTTAAGAGAACAGTAAAGCTGTGAAGTCAGGAGCAAAAAAGTTACATGTTGGGAATTGTCTCCTTTCTTTGTGTATTATGACCCAGTGTTTAAATGCACTGTACTTTATCCCAAACAACCCTTACATCACTCATTGCACAGGATGGCCAGAGCTCAGCTAGTGAGCAGGTAGCCCATAGCTGGTTTGAATGCTCATTATTCTGTTTAGCCTCCTGACTGCCTTCAAATACTGCTCTGCATTCAAGAATGATTGATTTTCCTCCTGGACTTCTCTTTGGCACACATCACTGTGGTCCTGAGCATTTGGCAAACTTTACTTCCAAAAGACCTGTAGGAAGTGTAGAGGTGACTTTAATCCCTATTTAGATTGGGAAGTTGTGGTACAAAGGAGCTAATCCACCGAGTTTACTCATTTGATTTGTTATATTTAAGGAAAGTAGGAACCCTTCTGAGACATGTTTGTGCCCAGATCCTAGCACCTGCCATTTTTGATTGCAATTGTGAGAGCTTAGCACTTCCGTTAAGCTTTGGGGTTTCTGTTTGGGCAGTCTGAGAGGTATAGTCAGTGATTACCTGTAGAAAGCTTAATTGTTTTAAAGAATGACAACATTTGGGGGTTCTGGCATAAGCAAGCGTAGACTCCATCCTCCTGCCTTCATGCTGAAACCATCTTTCTCTGTGATACTTTGCTTTGCTCACTGCATGCCTTGCGCATCTGCAAAAGATGGAAAGCAAGACTAGAGCTGGCAAGAACCAGGCTGCCCACAGCATGGAGAGGTGTAGATAGGCAGGTCCTCACTTCTGCCTTCATCTGATTCTGGATATATTTACAGGGATGTTAAAACCTTTGAAGGAAATGCCATACTGCAGCTGTTTGTCAACTGAGACCTTGTATTACAAGACTCAGGGAAGCTGTGAATGCTCCATCCCTGGCAGTGTTCAAGGCCAGGTTGGACAGAGCCTTGGGTGCCATGGTTTAGTGTGAGGTGTCCCTGCCCATGGCAGGAGGGTTGGAACTGGAACTGGGTGATCTTAAGGTCCTTTCCAACTCTAACTATTCTATGATTCTGTGACCTGGCAAATGTGGTGTGAGCTGTGGCATTGAGCTTCAAGCTATCCTTTCTGTCCTTGATAAGAGACTCTCCATTGTTCTGCCATTACAAACTGGGCTTAACCAGCAGTTTCTGACCTTAAAAGCAGATATTTCAAGGCAGTGCCAAGCTTACATGCTGATGTTAGAGCAGAGATCAAAAGTGATTTGAGATGGGGGTGAGCCAGTTCCTCTGAAGCTCTGCTGGGTACATGACTGTTTCCATAATTCAGTTCTTCTGTCTATGATGACAGATTTTAAGAAACAGCATTTGTCAGCAGAGCAGAAATCCTAAACTTTGGAGAATGTCTCTAAGAAATGGTACTCGTGTGGCTCTATTTCAGTGGTTTGGTCCTCCAAGAGGTGTTAACAGAAAACTGAAGGGGAAGTGGACTTTGGAGACTGAACCCAATGTAATAGTTCGGCTGGGAGGGAGACAGGGACGGGCTTTATGGGGCACTGATATCTGTACGTAAGTTAATTTTCACAAGAAGCTGAAGTAGCAAAATGCTCTGTAAAATTGTACTTTTGAGAGAGGAAAGAAAGGGGGGAACACGATGCACTGGATATTTTCTTTTTTGCTTTGCTGCAGTGTTTGTATTGAGTTTGGCAGTAACTTTATTGCCGGTGCGGTTTTGCTAACCAAGCGAAATGTGCAGCACCAAATCTTTGTAAGGCAGAAAATCGAAGTGTTCCTGCTGCTAAGTGTGAGTCTCCTCTGTGGCACGCACTTAATTTGACATTGGTGTGTTCTAAGCTCATTGGGAGATGCCTGAAGTCAGGAAAACTGCAAGCTTGCTCCATCAATCATCCACTTGCCTGCCTCTCGCTCTGTGCCTGTCATGGCTTTTCACCCAGGCATGGTGCTGCTTTTATCTTCTTTTTTTCAGGTCCTGAAGTCTCAGGCTTACCTGCCATCACGAGACCCCTCGGGACACTTCCTTATGGCGGTTGATCACTGCTTCTCTATCAAGGGTCAAGGCACAGTGATGACAGGGACTATTCTTTCTGGCTCCGTTAGCCTTGGTGACAATGTGGAGATTCCTGCCCTGAAGGTGAGTCTCTCATTTTCACTTCCCCCCCCCCCCCCCCCCCCCCCCCCAGTTTTCTTGGTAGAAAGAGACCCTCAACAAAGAAGAGAGTGTTCTCTTCCAGTCTGAAATTGTTCAGTCATTTTCAATTTCTTTGTACTTTCCTATAAGCCAGTTTATAATGGAAGAGACCCAGAGATTCTTCAAGAAGGCAGCCAGGAAAGTTACCTGCTCAGTTTTAGTTGAATGAATGCTGACCTAGATTAGCATGTTAGACTTTCAAATGCGAAAAGCAGGGTGGGCATGTTTCCAAGCTAGGATGTGCCCAAGGGCTGACCAAGGTTTGAGTGAGGTTGCTTTCCTTTGAGCCGTGCTGCAGTGGGAAGGCTTACAGAAGGATCAGGGTAGGATGCATGCATCCTGGGATGTGTGGAAGCGAAGGAAATGACAAGAGGGCACCAAAATGCTTGATGCACATTCTCTTTGTTTGGGGCTTTAGTTGGTGTCAGCATGTTCTGCTGGGCTGCAGCAGTGATTTGCTGCCGTTGGGCTTTGTGGAGAGTGTGTTGAAAGGCCTTTCGATGGCCTTTGGACTGCTTAACTGTTGTTACTGCTTTATTTCCTTAAAAATCTCTTTGTCCTTTAAAAGCAAACAAGGTGAATTTATGCTTGGAACAGCTGAGGCCTATTTTACAGGTGCTGATTTGGGCTGCTCTGACTTTCCCCCTTATTCATTGCCCCAAATGAATCAAGAGCTGTGGAGCATTTTGCAGCTGCACTTCCAGGGGACACAGCCAGTTACATTCTGAGAGGAGGCAGCTTTTAGCTGACCAAGGCTGGATGGGACCCTTCTGGGGACTGTCAATATTACCTTCAAGTCTTGTTACTCTGAGTGTGTGCTTTCATTGAGTCAATGTGCTGCTTTCTCATTTTTGCCCATACTTTGTGTGCAAATGAAGGACTCAGTGAGTCATTTGTGTTCCACCTGAACTGTTTTGCACATAACTGATGATTTTTTTGTCATCTTCTGTGATAGCTGTGGCCATTTAGTTTATATCATATTGTCCTTTGTGTGAAAGTGATTTGAGGGATGTGTATCCCATGGCTGCTTTCCCAGGGGAGTTCCTCACTGCCCATGCTCTGATTTGCAGCCTGCAGCCCATTCTGGGAGCCATGCTTCTAATTCCTGCAGGGAATATGCTTTGCTGAGATTGTAGCTCTGGTTTCAACCTCTCAAGCTTTGCCCTTGCCAGCATTCCTTCCCTTTTGTGTTGTGGCCCGTTTGCTGTCCTGGGCCTGCCTGCACAATGGGCTCAAGGAGGAAGGAGTAGGTAGGAGCACAAGGCTGGTGAGAGCTGGGTGATGATGGCTCCTGCCCAATGGGCCCTTGTGTGGCTCATTAGCTGCTTGCCTTTTGGCGTAGCATTGGCCAGAGTTCTGTGGATTTGTGCTCTGGAGGTGGGGGTGGGACAGAGCAGAGTTATTATTGCTTGCTTAAAGAATGCGTAACTAGATGGTATCTGGAAAAGGCTGTTCAGCTCTTCATGTGTAGTCCAAGAATGTTTGGAGAACTGTGTTTAGGAATTAGTCTGCTCCTTGAAGAATGTGTGCGAAGGGGAAAATGACAAATATACAGTTAATAACTTGCATGTTTAAAAGAGGGGTAGGGAAGATTTGAAGTGGGGCTTTAAGAGATGCTTCTTCCCAAGTGATGGGGGGAACAGTGAAGTAGAAGGCAGGTTAGCTGGTAAATGGGTCATTGACAAAGAGAAGCCACTTGGCTTTTACGGCATTAACAGCTTCCCTCAAAGTTGCAGTTATTTTCAGTTGCTGTTAATGAATTCATCCTTGCACTGCCTGGTGTGAAGCAGAAGATGTGCTCGGTCCTCTGAGTGGTGATTGAGGCGGGCAGAGTTCTGCATTGTGGATTTTGCCATTCGCAGCTCCTGAATATCCATGTCTGTGGTGTACGGGTCTGGAAACCCAGGCACAGAGAAGGGAAGCAGCTTTTGGAAGTGTGTGTTGTACTTAGCCCCACTAGCATTCTGTGGAGCTGGGTTAGGATACCTATAAGAGGTCAAACCTTTCTCAGGCCTACAAGGTAACAGAGGAAGCACATTTCACAACACGTTGTGGTTTATGACTCTCTCTGACCTTCTTTTGCCCTGACCCTATGGTAACTGAGATTGACAGCTGGTGCCCACTGGGCATTTAGGGACATTACAAACCAGCTGCTTTTTCCATTTGAAGAACCCTCTCCCCAAGTGAAGTGGCATCACCTCCCAGTTCTCCTAATGGGCTTCGACATCTTTGACCGCTTGAACCTGCACAAAGGAGGGACACAGCAATTAAAAATAAACAGTGACATTCTCAAACGCCCGAGCTCGCTCTGATTGAGGCTGAGAGCACCAGCAGTGCACGGATTCCTTTATGCTCTTGCCTATGTAAATTGCCATCTGGGGTTGATTATCCCTATAGCGAAAAGAAAAATTATATATATATGTGTTTGGCAAAAAGCTTTGACAGAGCAAACAGCTCGCTATCCAATTGAGTTAGTGCTATTTGCTCCCTGGCACTTGAAATCCACCTTGAAGAGCATGAACCCAGGATTTCTGCAGCAAAAATGTCATGTTGGCAGAATTCTGAATGTCCTTTAAGATTATTGCAGGGGTCTTTCAATCTCTACAGTCTTCCACTTTATAAACTGTAACAACTCCTGACGTTTCTGTTTCTGCTTTATAGAAGTTCCTGGAGTTTGAATAATTGGTATTTTTGTCAATATAGATTTATTATATCGATAGGTTTGGGGTAGTCACTTAAGAGTATTTAAGTATATTTTGTTTAGGGAATTTAATGCATGTTTGTCAAATTCTTATGCTGCTTTGTCTTTTTACAGCGTGCTTTAGTTGAAATAGGAAAGTGTTGCTTTCAGTGGGGAAGTAGTGTCTTTCTCTACCCTATCCAGGTGAAAAAGAAATTATAGCTTAAGAACATCAGCTGCTTAGAAGGCAAAAAACCAAACAAGAACCAGGAGTTTAGTTCTGAACATTGACTGTCTCAATCCTTGTGTGATGAGTTGTGCAAAATGCTGTGTGTTCTATGGTCTTCCTTCTGCCCGGTGTTAGTGATTCTGGTGTTGGACTGCAGTTTGCAAGCACGCTAGAAATGCTAGAGGATTGGGTAAACCAGGTGATGATATGTTAATATTGCTTTAGAGATGTTTTAGGGCACATTTTATGTGCTAGGTAGGTTAATAAGAATCATTCTCTGTCTAAAGAGTTGTGAAATGTTGTAGAAGAGGTCAAGTCTGAACGGAGTGAGGAGGCAGAGACAGATGTACACAGTTAATGGATATAAGTCTGGTCACCCAGAAAGTGTTGACTCAGCATTGCCTTACCTGTGATCAAATGCTGTAGGTACATGGCAGCCAAGTGCACCGACCACTCTTGGTTCTTGCTGTACTTGCAAGAAGTAGAAACTTTTTTGCTTTATATTCAAGTTCCTATCTATTCAGCCCAAAGGAGGAGATGAATGTTTGTATTCTATCCAAACTTCACCATCCCTGAGGTTTGCAGTAGACAACTGCCGTTATTATTAATGTTGAGTGTTTAAATCTCTGAAGTTGCAAGTGTTTATGAAATGCTGCTCTTGTGGTTGGAGAGTTATCCAGATGTCCAGTAGCTGATACGCTTTCAAGAGGTCATCTGAGACATCAAACATGAAAAATGAGGGATACCTGCCCTTGTTTATCTAGTCAGGTCTCCTAGTAAATGAGTGTTGGTTTAAGCCAGTAGTGAATTCTGTCTTGGCAAGGGCCTATTTGCTGTCAGATTCTGTTGACTTTAGGAACTTTTATAGAAGCCTCATTTTGCAAGTGTGGTACTGAGAAAGCTTCCTGGCTTCATACACCTCCATGATACGAGATTTCTGTTTTTAAAGCTTCTTTGTTGGCTAGATAACCTTGGTCTGTTTTTTGGCAGGCATTCTGTACTTTTTATGGCTCATCCAACAAAAAGATCCTCCAGTGTCTGATAAATAACCCAAACAGTACTTGCAAGGTTATTTCCTTAAAACACCACAGCTATTAAAGTTGTAACAGAGATCTTCTTTTGCCCATGTGAGTCCTTCAGCCTATCCCAAGACCCTTGATGAGTGTATACATGTAGTAACAACTAATGTCAGCATATTTAAGCACTCAGCAATCAGTTGCATGGTTAAGTCTCATCAGAGAACATCTAAGTCTCAGAAAACAGAATTGGATCAAATGCTGCTAAACTGAATCACAAAGACACTTAGACTCATAGAATAGTTCGGGTTGGAAAGGACCTTAAGATTGTCTAGTTCCAACCCTCCTGCTGTGGGCAGGGACACTTCTATGTGGACTTCCATGGATCTTAAATCAGCTCTTACCACTAGGATTTGGAGTTCTTTGGCTCTCATAGTACACCCCCTCCAAATGTCAGGGTATCTTGACTGGGTTTTGCACTCTTTTTTTGGGCTTATTAAGCTGTCATTTTTCCAATGCTGATATAAAAGGTTCTCCAAATGCTGGGGTTCATCTGCTGGCTCACAATGGGTGAGAGTTTTCTGTTCATTGAAATGCTGTGAAAAAGGGCACTTCAGGAGTTTGGGTGGGAGGGAGAAGCAGTGAGATGTAACGGATAGAACTGTGAAAAGGCACTTTGTAATATGTATTAAAATGTGATCAAATACAAGAATCTTAGATCCTAAATCAATAAACGAAGCATATACACATCATGGTGTATATGCAGTTTAATTCAGTGCAAGTATTAAACTGTTTCTTTAATTCTTTGCCACTTCTCAAGCAGGGCTTGTGTGTGTTGGAGATTTTTCTCCTTTCCTAGAAAACATCAGTGAGAATCCAATGAGTTTCCCATCTGCTGTGGCACTTAAAAGCAGAACACGCGGGATTTGGCTGACACAGGCAAGCACTCTGCTTCCAGCATCCAGGACGTTATCAGTTGTTTTGGAAGAACTAAACTCCTCAGCACAGTTCTTTGTGGTTAAGTAAAGGATTAAAGACCTGATCCAGTGCCCTTGGAATGAAATTTAGATCTGGCAGTAAGAACAGCTCAAATCTTTTTTGGCTTGGTCTCTTGAGGGAATGAGAGCAGCAGATGCTGAGCTCTTTCTAAAGATCAGTTCCATCATTTTCAATGTATGGGGTTGTAGCTTTTTACTGTGTGGGCTGGGGTTTGTTTTGGTTTGTTTCTTTATTCCTGTTTTAGCTCATATCTTGTAAAAAAAAAAACCTAAACAAGCCAACACTGTGCTCTCAGAAATAAAACCCCCAAAGAACAGGATCTGGTTTAATTTTGTATTAAAAAGAATAAAAATCTGGTTAACTTTGGACTTTAAAGAGGCTCCAGGAATAAAAACTCTCAGGAAGAGATTAGTATGTTGCTGTTCCTTCACTCCCTATTACTGAAGTACAGTGGCTTAGGTCATATCACTTGCTATTTTTTATTTTAAGGATCATGTAAAAGGAGGGAGCAAGATAAAGGACTTGATATGTTAAGGTTTGTTTTATTCAGGACTGGGGATAATACATAATAGAAAGGGAGCTGCAGCTACATTATGGGGGTTTTAAATGTTTTCTGCTTGGTCAGAGCAGGAGGGAGGGAGGCCAGGGGAGCGCAGCCAACCTGAGCAGTGCTAATCCAAACCATACACTGTATTTTTGGAGCTTGTGTGTCTAATGTGATCTCTGTAGGCAGAAAAGTGGCCTAGGCAGTACTGGCCACTTAACTCTTCAAATACTAAAATGCATCTGCAGCTTTTCATGGAGCTCTGGATGTACCCTCTGCTCCCTATGGGCTAGAGGCATTGGGGTGCAGGTTGCCTTTTGATGGATGAGAGAATCAAAGTGTGCTTGTTTCTTGATACAGTGGATCTGAAAAGGAGCAGAATCGTGTAATTCCTGCATTGCTTCTATGCACTTAAGCCGTCTTTACATGATTGTTTTGGACTCAGGCTCTGCATGGAAGTGCAGTGTTGCTGGATGTTCTCCACAGCAGACCCAAAGGGCTGTGGTATTTCTTTGATGCCAGTGGCACACCTGAGGTTCTCTGCAATGCTGCTTGGCCATGGTTAATGCCCGAGGTACTGTGAAGTGTGAATGTTATGCTATGGCCGTGGAGATGATTTTGTCTTCAATATTGGGAAGTGCAGAGATACCTTGGGATGGAATTTTTGACCTTGTTGCCATAGGCTGAAGCTGGAGTGGATCTGATGAGGCAAAGGACAAAGACCTGATTAAGCCATTCTGTGATTCCTGGGTTTGTGTATGCGGGGGTCTAAGGTTAGTTTGAAAAGAAGTTAATGGACATTGCTGTAGCAATCACAAACTTTAATCCAAATGTCTTTTTGGTTAATCTTTATGATAACTTTGCAATGCAAAGGGTGCCTGGTTTGTGTTTGCAGAACTTGGTTGCTTTAGCATCATTGCTGCTGCCAGCTCATTAACTTCATTTTTATTTCTTCTAATTTATCAGGTAGAATTGTTCTGAATCCAATTCAGTTGGAACCAGCCCCACATGCACATACACATGCCATCTGAGCAGGAATCTTGGTGGAACGCTTGAATAGCAGAGGGAAAGGTAGCCTCCTGTATGGTAAACACAGCTTTGACACTGCATTCCTGCTGTGAAGGTAACTTTAGTATGAGCAGGCTGAGTTGGGGCAGCGAGTAACCATCATGTTTTAAATATTGACGTTCAAGTGCAGGAGGCTTTGGCAACATATCAGTAACCAGAATGAAGGAAGGGAATGTCACTTTTCGTTCTTCCTTGGTCATCCATAGACAGTACAGTTCCTCACTTGATCAGGCTTTTAGGCAGCAGAGCAATTCAAGGGCTGCATTAACTCAGCTGTGGTCTGTATATGATAATGTTCTGCTCAGATCTGGGCACTGGCAAAAAAAGGATCTGAATATGGACAATATTATTTAACCAAGGCTGTTGAAGCTTCTAAAGTTGACCAAAAGACAGATGAAAATGGATTAGTGCGGAAGCACCTGGGAATCCAGAGTTAGTCTAGGTTAGAAAAGTAATGTGTAATAATCTTATTATATACCCTATGGAGTATCTATGATATTCTTTGTTATTGCTATGGAAGTGGTATGAGAATTGACTTTGCTTTTTACAAGTGTGTCATGTTTGTGTAGCTCCATCCTGTGTTATCCCACACCTGTGACAATCACATGTGTTGTGGAAGCTAAACATAAGCTACATCTCCTCAGGAGAGGATTCCCATAGCACTCTGTATTGTAATAGTGGTTTGATATGAAAGAAAAAGTAATACTAGAGAGAGGCAATATTTACGGTATCAGCTGGAATAATATCATTACGTGAGCTGCCCAGATAGTGATGTGATGAACATGATGTGAATGCCAAGATACAGATTTTCATTTGCAACTGTTAGAAATGAAAACTCCAAACTCCCAGGCTCTTCATGCTTGTAAAGATGAGCTTGAAAGCGTGTACCATTAAATGCAGTGGGCTTCTCTTTTTCCTCTAATGAATAAATAATCAAGAATAAACGTTTCACACTTTAGAAATCAGAAGGAAAGGTCAGATAGCCTTTTTAGAGGGCTCCTGTAGCTAATACATCTTTAAATGCTTAAATAGTAGACTTAAAATCTATCAGGCCTTTGTGGAAATTAATTTAGCAATTGAGCTGTCTTTGGTCTAGACAACCTGCTTTTAAGTTCTGTTCTGTAGAGAAAGTGCGTAATAGATGTGCAAAAGAAGGGCAGAGATGCATTGCTCCTTGTTTGATCCAGGTGGCAGAAATCAGCGACGAGAGCAGACAAATCCATTGGAAGCAATGATGCTGTCATCCATAGGCATCATTTTATTTCTTTGTCAGAAGAGATGGAGGTGCTGAAAGTGGTTCTGAAGTTTGTCACTTCAGTTTTGTGTGAGGGTTTGGAACCTCTTGAAATCTTTCTGCTCTTTCTCAGTATTCATTTAACCACTTTTCCTTTGTTTCAGGTATGTTGTAGTTGCTTTATCTTAATATAATATTTATATAATGAATTTTAATGGACTCTCATGCTAACCATCCCTACAAGAGGATGTCTCATCTGCGGCACCTGGTACATAGGACTGCATTAAGTTCAATGGAGGTTTAGAAAAGAAATTGCTATTCTAAATCAGTTCAGCTTGAACGATGGGTGTTACTGATGTGGTATTTTCTTGGCCTCACTGAAGACATTGATCCTGCTTGTGGAGATTAGTTGGCAATAATTTGAAGTGTTCAGGGAGTGAGGAATATGCAGGTATACCACAAAGACTCGAAAAGCCAAAACCACAGAACAGGGGGGTTGTAAGGGGAAACCTGAAAATACGTATTTTTAGTAAAGGATTGAAATAAATGCCCAGTAAAACTAAGAAAAATGCCCAGTTTGGCTTTGAGTCAGCACAAAACACCAGTTGATTCTAAATGCAAAAAAAGTATTCAAATCTTTGTGAAAATAAAACCCCAAATCCACCATGGGCTATTTCGTATCAGCTTTTAGAGGAGAATTAGAGTTGGGTGGTGATTGGAAAAGAGTGATTTTTCTATGACATGTTTCTATTTGCAGTGTTTCTTTCCTGTTGTTGCTATTTCTCAGGCATGCAGTTCCCTAAGTAGTGGGAAAATGGTGGAAACCTCTGAGTTGGTCGAAATCCTGATGGCTCTGCTTTTCCTGCTTGCAGCGAGTGCTGATGGGGTTGTCAGAAGTCCCAAGGCACATTTGTAGTCAAACAGTTTCTGTAGTGCACAAAGTTCAGGGGTTTTTAAGTCTTTCCTTGTGTCTTTGCTTTGGTTTCATCTTCCCTTTCACTGCTCTCCCGTCCTATCAGTTCAGGCTGTTGAACTGCTGCTTCTAAATGCACTTCATTGGGGTGTGGTGTGTGCATGCTGGTGGTTGCCTTTCCTGTGATCACAGGCTCAGTGCCCACTTCTGGAGAGGCTGCTCTAAAAGTCTGTGGTGGGGAGTGTGGAAAAGTGTTTGCAAAGTTCAGGTTTACTGTGGAGATGAGGCAGTAGAGGAAATCAGAGGAACCAAGAGCATGTTGAGGTAATACAATCGTGGCTTCAGCAGGTTCTGCCCCTTTAAAGTAGTTCTGTGCTGACCTGACTTGGTGGATTTCCAGGAACACTGGGATTATGTTCTTTGTTCTTTTTTTTTTAAAGGGATTTTTAGGTAGGAAGCTAAATATGTTCTAAAATGATGCTAATTTTCTATTAAAACCAGCAATGACAATGTGAAGGTGAAGGTTCTACCACTTTTTTGCTTAATTTGGGAGCTTTGAGGACCTCTTTTTACCCAAGCTTCCTGTTTTCATTGCTATTCGAAAAACAAAAGCGTGATAAATTTAGGTTTGGTTCTGTTGTTGGTTGGGTTGTTTTTTTTTTCCTCAAATAAGAGTGATTCTAATCGTTGTCTATGGGGGTTGCATGGAGTTAATACTAGCAAGATGTTTTGAGTATTCATATATGGGGAGAGATGGGCAAAGAAGCTTTCACATCAGACTTGCCTGGGGTGGGGGAGAAAGAGCAGCTAACGTTTAGGCAAAGCTTTGTGGTTATGGTGTGAGTCACAAAGACTTAGGCCATCTGACATGTACATTACAAACAGTTGTAAAAACATACCGTCGGATAGCCACAATGTGTAGTGGGCTGAGTTAATGTTATTTTGAATCCCTAATGTTGAGGCTTTTTGGCACAGTGAGTGTAACACATGGCATGCTGTTTCACTACTCTGTTTTGTGTGATGCTGTTGTCCCGGATGGACAAAGGTCTCTTCTGACCAGCTCAGAAGTGAAGTTTTAATCCTACCTTTCATTTGGTCAGTGTTACATACCTGCCCTGACACCAGCCAGGGCTTTCTACTGAGTTAGGATTTAAATAGACTTTGACAGAATACACTGATGTGATTAAAGTTGTTGTAATTATGCGCAGTGCTTTATAATGCACATGCTGGGGGTTTGCAATAGCCAGCTTATGGAACACAACATTTGCAGCAGGTTAGATTTATGTTTAAATGTGTTTGTCTTTTCAGGTTTTCCTTAATGTCTCTATTGGAATCTCTAATTGTGTGGGGATAATTTTCCCCAAGGTGAACCTTTCATAAAGGTAGCTTTGAATCTGTGGGATCTGTACCTGTATCTGAGCATGACCCTGTAGAAATGAGGCTTTTATCTTCCTGATGTTGTTAAAAATTCTTGGGAAACTTGTTCAGAACTTGAATTCCTGTGTTTTGCTTTCAGTCTTTGAAAATAATGGCTTTTGTAATGGATGCTTTAGCTTCAGTCTCAGCTCTAAATGAGACATTACAAACATTTAATGGTTTTAAAAGATGCTTTCTGGAGTCTATGTATTGAAGAGGGTTTTTTGTGTTTTCAGAAGGGGTTTTGATGGTTTGGGGTTTTTTTTGTTGCCCCACAAAGCTATGAAGATGAGCTTTTCCCCCCCACCATTGTAATAAATAGTGAGCTTTAGAGTCTGGTTCAGATTCTGTTTAATCTTAACTTTCACACAGTTAATATTTCTGTGTGTAAATTCCCTTACAAAAGTGATGTATTCCATCCATTGCTTTTTACCTGTTTGTAAGTCCCTTATGAAGACTCTGGGGCCGTTGGTGCACAAGCTATGAATGGCATGTTAAAATAATACTCTTCCCCATACACAGCACTTGTAAGCAGTGGGATTTGGTTTGAGAGGCTGTATCTGCTGCACTGAATATAAGAGGAAAGTACTTTTCAGAGTGTGCAGAGAATGGCACAGGAAAGCTGAATGTGTTGGGGTTTTTTGGGGGGGAATTGTTAGGGTTTCTTCTAGTGCAGGTACTGAAAGTCAGAGAGAAAACTGGATTGTCAGATGTCTTGATTATCCCAGTTACCACTCGAGTGATTTGCAGCAACAAGAGCTCAGTATTTATCGATGGTTTTATTTAATGATGGATTTAGTTGTTCAGTCCTTTACTAGCCATTTTATAACTTTTGGGGGATAACACTTTCCTCTGCTATATTTAAAGGTCCTGTTAGCTGTGTTTCTCATGCACAATTTTTTGTGTGGAAATTCCATCCAGTTTGTAGTGCTCTGATAATGATCAGAATTTTGCAATAATGAGAAATAAATCAGGACTGGAACAGGCAAATATTTGGGCTTTTGAACCCCCAGAGTAATATTCTTAATGATGGTTTTGTTCATAAATGCAACAAGCTTTAGTTTCTGTGGAGCCAGACAGCGCGGTGAGAATGGGAGAAGCTGACACCAGCCCAGGCAGGTGTTGATGTCTCCAGCCAGCTCTCACAAGGTTGGGTTATAGAGCTTCAGTCCTTTTATTAGTCTGCTCAGAATCTCTCTTCTCAGATTTGGGCTTTAATGAGTGGGTGATTCCACAACACAAACATCCCGATGTAACCTGTTGCTTAAATCTGATTCTAGCAAGCCCCTGTAGTACTTTTTTACCCCTTACACATCCCAGGCTTGCTCAGGTACCTTCTCCTTGGAGCTGGTGTGTTTGGTGCTTCAAGATAACTGACAAAATCACTATCCCACGAACCTGGGGTATTTAGTTATACCTTTGGAATGAAGCCTGCAGAAATGTAGAGCACTTCAGTGGTCCAAAAGTGGGAACGTTTTCAGCCTCATCAATTATTTTTAATATTAAAAGTCAGCAGATGGAGCCAAAGGCTTGTAGAAAAATGACTTATGCTGAATGTACGTGAAACCACAAAGCCCACTCAGTTTAATAATGGTTCTTCTGAATTTTATAACAGCAAAGCTATTTACTTGCATCCCTCATTTATTCCCTGGTCTCTGTGCAGAGCCGAGAGCTCACCCCTTCCTGTGCTGGGGCATCTCACAAGGCAAAAAGAGTGAAGTTTGAATGGGAACCTGATTTTCTCTGCAGATTTCTATCCATGGCTGGTTTCCTGCAGCATTGTTCAGCACTTTTATCAGAAAAAATGGTGTTATATTTTGTCAATAATTTCACTTCTCCCACGAGCACAGTAATTGGAATCCACTGGTGAGGGTTAGGTTGGAATCTGTTACAACCTCCTCTTCATTACTGTGGTGCTGGTGAGGCACTGGGGTTTCATGTTCTCCTTCTGCAGCAGTAAAATAAGCCTTTGCCTTAGATAGCATGTCTGACTTGATATTCTTACAGGCTAACTCTCTGCTTTTGTTAAGTATTAACGTGCTTTTGGGCTTTTAAATAATACCTTCAGAAAAGCCAAGGGGTGGGATGTTTTCCAAGCCGTGGGCAACTTATCCCACTTTAATAAAATGAAAAACCCAAGGGCAGTAAGTGGTACCTTCCTTTTGCACGAAAAAGGATAATAAAGTGTCATAGTTACAAAATGCTATATCCAGAGGGGATGCGAGACTTGGTGATGCTGTCTGGATGGAGAATATTCCAGTGGTGCAGTGTTGCCTTTTAGTAAAGGCACAAAAGCAGCCATGTTAAGCGACTAACTTAATTTTAAAAACCTTATCCTCTAAATGTAATCTTCTGAAGGATCATTGAACGTAAATATGGAGTAAGTGGTGGGTAAATATATGCTGAAGTACTGCATGTATTCATTGCCTCCCCTATTTTTGTGATACTGATTCTTGAAGCCATGTCTCTCATTCAGAGCAAGCATCTCCTTGTAGTGACTTTGGAAACTTGGCTTACTGGCCAAGTTAAAAGCTTTCCTTATTTTTCTGTTTATCTTCGGCCTTATCGGTGTTTAAATTATCTTTCCTCCACTCCTCCTATGGAAAGACAGTGATAAAACTAAAGCCAGTTGTATCAGCTTGCTGCCTTGGTTTCCTCTAATGGCCATTGGTGGTAGCGGTGAGAGTTGTTAACGTTACAACATTGGCATTTTTCTTTTGAATGATCTGATCAGTTCTTTACTAATTCAGTATTTTCATTGTAGTTAAAGGTAACCAGGCACTTCCAATAAAATCAAGTTTAGTTTTGGAGCCATTTAACTGTGCCAAAAACCTCCTGAAAACCAGGGCTGGAGAGAGCATCCCCAGTTCCATCTTGGGCCAGTCTAACACTGCAGATAACCGAACCTTGCAGTCTCACTGTTATGAGTTATCTTCTGTATTTACTGTATATTTACTGGGCATTTCTGAATCAGTTTAAATTGAGACTGTGCATGCAACATCTATAATGTATCGAGAGAGTCATGATGCTGTACTGTGCTATTGAGGAAGTACACAGTCCCTCAGTATCTATGGGGAATGGGAGCGCTGAGAGTGAGTGGCTACAGTGAAAATCTGCAAATTGAGGAGACCTGGTCATGAAGAAATCCTTATGAAAACTGATGGGACTTTTAAAGCTACATTGGTTAAAAACAAAAATCCTAAATAATATGGTGAATAAGGAAAACTGTTTGCATGCTGGATAGGTTAGGTGAGCTTATGTGGGCTGGATCCAGTCATCTCAAAGAACCTGTGGCCTGCACACTTTGGATGACAACATGAATTTCAGCTTGAATATAGAAAGAAAAGATCTTAGCTTTTAAGACAGTGAGGAAGTGACAGTTGCTGTGTCCCAGCCCTGACTGCAGACAGGAGACATGTGGAGTCTTCAGTAGTGGAATGTTAATTTTAAAGCCTGAATGTGATGCTTTGAAATGTTATTGGCCATCTCAATGAAGGTTGCCTCAGCATATGTGACTTGGGCACACAGCAGCCGTGACACCTGAAGGATAGGAAGGGAAAGAGTCTGCAAGGAAATAAGTCACAGAATCCCAGACTGGTTTGGGTTGAAGGAACCTTAAAGCTCCTCCAGCTCCAACCCCTGCCACAGGCAGGGACCCCTTCCACTGGAGCAGCTGCTCCAAGCCCCTGCGTCCAGTCTGGCCTTGAACACTGCCAGGGATGGGGCAGCCACAGTTCCTCTGGGCATCCTGTGTTAGTGTCTCAAAAGAAGAGATCATAGATACACATAAATAGAAGAGGAAAAAAAAACCCCTGAAACTAAATGAGGCAAAATCTGCTTTTGCAGTGTTGCAATACTGTCTAAAGCATTTAAAGGTTTTTCTTTGCTATGTGGAATACCTTTATGTGCCAGCATTAATGATCCACTCTTCTGTAAGCTGCAGGTTCCTCACATTGACCAAGTGTCCATCATTCGTGATCTCCTGTCAGGTATCCGTGTGTGACAGCTCTGGTGCTGGCTCCTCTGTTACCTGTGCACATTGCAGCCTCAGTCAGCCTATTTTCAAGGTCCCTTCATGGACCACATTTAGCTTCCTTTTAAAAGGCCCATAATAGATTAAAATGATTTCTAAATTGACAGCCGGTTTCCATCTTTCCCTCCTGACTGATGACTGTTTCCTTATCACTGATACATAAACTCCCAGAGCCAATCTGCCTCAGTTTTCTTTTTAAAGATGAGTGAATCCTGAACCAAATCAATAAATAAAAGCACCAACAAAAGGGAAATAACACTTTGTTCATAGTTTATTCTGATTATTTTGGTAACTATCCCATTAACCAGCAGAATCCTGTTGAGCAGTCGCTGTGCTTCAGCAACACGTGCACCATCTGCATGATGGGCTTGCTGCCTCCTGGGGTCCAGGAGGTTTCCCATGTTTCTGTTACAGGTATCTGTGGTATTTGATACTGAAAATTAGGCAGCGTGGTTTAAATAAGAAATGAATTTGCACGGGTACTCAATACTGACATACGTTGGTGATAGCTGTAATTTGTTTGGATCTTGATAAAGGTTTAGAAAATCATGTCAGAACTGTCACTAAAGTGCGTGTGTGTGTATAAAAGGAAGAATTATTTATTCACCTGATGACAGCTGAGAGGTTTAGGCAAATAGAAAGTGTGTTTAGAAGATAATAGTATGGAGTTCTGTCATTTCTGTACAGCTCCTGGCTGTCAGTGTCAGAATACACTAGGTGTGCTTGCAGCTTGTGCCAGGAATTCTTTCTTTTAGAACCAAACCAAGGTTGTGTTCAAATTGGACAGCTCTTCCACTGCACGCTAACAAATCCTTGGGAGGCAGAGAAGTCGCAACTCTACATCTGTTGCAAGTGCTTGTTGTACCAGAGGTGATGGACCCTTTTCAGGCCTTAATCAAAAAGACCTATGCAAACAAGGGAGCAGTCAGTCACTACAGAGCCTGACATTGTCAGGGGATCCGTCGGGATCTCACCGCTATCGCGAGCTCTTGTGTGCAGGAGCCCTCTTAATCCAGACGTGGGGCACTGGGTACACAAATTCATAGCAGCTGTCACAGCTGGGCTCTGCTCAGGTTTGGTCAAGACCCTTTGAACTTTTTATTTCCCACTAATCCCATTTAGTGTGATCAATATAGGGACCTTGAGCTCCCAGGTCTGTTAATTAGGTGTCAAGTGTTGGGTTGGCCGGTGTCAGGCTGTAAAACACAAACACAGAAGAGACTATCAGTAGGGAAGAGAAGTGTTTATTGTCTGAATATATGAGAGCCAGAGATTCAGAAAAGTCGACTCTGATATGTCCTTAGGGATCTTGAGAGTCTTTTGTTTCTCTCAGTAAGGTAAAACTATAGTTAAATAGGCATTTAACCACTGGTGCAGTTTTGAGGGCTGCAGACTAACATAAAAGATCCAATTCCACTAATAATTTGATGTTGGAAAAGTACTTTGCTCACACCCCCCCATCCCCTTTTTTCCCGATAATAAAAATGCTTAATAATGGCTGTGGTAACTATTTGCATTGGGTTGTTTAAGATGGGGGCCCTATCTTCTGTGTGCACATCTAAAATGAAGCTTCTCCTAAGGCTTGATAAATGTTTGTTTTCACTTGTGCTGTGTGGCATTCAGGGAATAGGCAGGATAACTTGGATCTTCATTTCCCCATCTCAAAGAACCTTGGGAGTATTTTGAACTCCCCCATCTTTTGTTCTCTATCCTTCAGGGAAGGGTAAATATGTAGAATGATATTTCAGCTTTCATACATTTTTGGGTTCCTTTATTTCAGTCTTCCAGTGACAGAAAGGACTGGGGAGTTGAGCAGTTTGTTTCATCTCCTTTGAAGAAAACCTGAAATTTATAATCCCGGATCAGACCTTTCCTATAACTCACACAACTCATCCTGTTAACTGGTCTAATATATGGCACTGCTATTTCATTAAACAACATCCAGGAATAATTAGTTCAGCAATGATGCCTTGGAACAAAAGCCCATGATTTCGTTTAACTTTATAAGTTGGTCTCTTTTGATCTGCAAGAACACATCTGGGGCCTTTAAGAAAGCAGAAAGAAAAATATTAGATGTTCAGTAAGGCCCTTGGTGAAGGGTTCAGAGCGCAGTAACCCTTTGGTACCAGGATGGAGCTCAGGGCTAAGTAAGTGTGAATTTCTTCTTTCATGAGGTATCACATGGCATCTCAGTATGGTGAATGCTGGTTTTGCTGACTGCTGAACACTGCACTTCGGCTTTATTTTCAATTTTAGGAGTCTCTTCAGTCATTCCCCAGTTTTTCCCCTCTGTTTCTCTGTTCTCCCCCCGTCTTTCTTCCCCCAGCTGCCTATGAATGGACTAATTAGAATCATTATTGTAACCCTGATGTTTGTTTTATACCATGTATCCGTGCAATAGAATTTGGTTTTGCTATATCAAACTTTGCACCCTGCTTCTCTGCTCCTTTAATAGCTTTGTATCATTTGCCAAGGTGATAGGGATAAATCCATTTGTTTTTACTCTAGACTTAACTGCTTAGATTTTGAAAACAGCATACAATGCAGAGGATATAAATTTACTCATCTAATCTTAATCTCTGTTACTGACTTGGCTTAGGAATTGCTCCAGTTAAACTCTTTATTTGCCATGAAAAAAATCCTACATCAAGGAAAAGCTGCAAAGATTTTATACCCCAATTGTTTTTCATTTCATAAACTACAAGTTGGCTGATAGTAATGAGCTCCTTTTGTCTCCTCTCAGCAGAGGTAGCCTTTGCTTTGGTTGTAATTAGTACAAGGAATTTGCTAGGAGTGGTACCGTGTCATTTGATTCGTAGTGATGGGTGTACTTGCGTCTGCTGCGTTGCATTGGTGATGCTGTATTCATATTCCAAGTATTCCTAGAAAATGTACAAATCATCAGGGTGAACGTTAACATTTGCCACTGCGAATGAGGCCTGACGGATCTCTTGGGAATTATTCATCACCTTTATTTCATTTTTGTATAAATCACGGTTTCTGTTAATGGGCTTATTTTCAAGAAGGGACACGCAAGTTCTGTTCATGAGCAAGAAGAACTCCGGTCCTGCTTTTCCTCTTGACCTGTCAAAATAGAAGTGAAAAGAGCTGGAAAAATTCCTTTTTTCATTACAGGTTTTATTTTTAAATGCAGTTTTATGTTCACTTTCTGTTTGTTTTCCTTCGCGAGCCTTTAACTCCAAGGTTGTGACCCAGTAATGACCTCCTCTTTCCACTCTCGATTGCTTTTGACCTACTGCATTAAGTAAAAAGAAATAACCTAACAGAAGGGTAACCAGATCACTGCTGCCACACCAAGGAAGCAGGCAGGCTTTGGGATGCTCTTCTTTAATCTCTCTATCCACAGAGCCTTCAGTTTAATTTGCAAAATTGAACCCAGATCGAGAGCAGTAAAGCCTGAATACGGTAAATATTCATGCCTCAGTGATCTAGAGTGGCTCCATTACATTTCAGAGATTGGGAGAATTACCTTTTGGATTATGTATATTCATGGGCTGATTTTTATTTGAGATATACTATTACTCGCAGTGGGCTACATGTCGCACATTCTACCCAAACCAGCCTTCTCACAAAGCTCCAAATGTTCCTTAATACGTGAAAGTTTTACTTCCTTGCCCTATAGTTTCCTCCCTTTCTTGCTTTTCAAAGGCTGGTAGTAAACAAATTTCTCTTAAAGAAGAAGAAAAAAAACCCCAGTAGAAGTTCTTCTATAAAACCTTCAACCCTGTGTTTACTGTGATACATTCTTCTGTATGTGACTTTGAAGTCTTCAGATAAAAGTATTATTATTGTTCTAAACCTAAATCTATTGGGGGGGGGGGGAGAAAAAAAGAATTCAATTCTTTTGGAAGCAGAATATTCCAGACAGCCTTTCTGTAACCTCTCATCTGCCTTGGCTTTGACTTCTTTGGGGATTTTTTTTTTCTTTTGGTTTCCTTTGAAAAATGGTTTATTGAAATAGTTTTTGATAAGTTGCAGAAATTTTAATTGGAATGTAAATGTGAAGCTTATTCTGTGTCATAGTTTTATTATGGGTCTGACATTTGCTGCCTAGATACTTGCTGGCTAAACTCACTGGCATTACATTCTGCTTTTAAAAGGTGTGCTTTGTCATCTGTAGTGATAGGTGGCACGAGCAGCACCACTCAGTTTAAGGTTATTGTGTCTTAAGATTCCTTTTTTTCTTATTACAAACCAAGAGAGATTTTAGTCATTTGGAGATGAAAGGATGCATAGTAGGTATCTGGCTTCTGCTTCCTTCCACACATCCTCGGAGTATGGAGATCTCTTCCTTACGCACCTCGGGCTCTTTTGGCCAGAGGGCTAAAAGAGGATGTGGTCTTCCCTTATGTGAATAGTCACCCAAACGTGGAAGAGGTAATGCAGACAGAAGACAAAGGCACAATGGGGCTTGGTGCCCTTGGTGTTCTCCTTGTGAGTCCTAGGTAGAGGAGGAGATGTAAGGAGTGGAGACTGAAAAGCATCTTAAGAGCATGTAATACTGCAAGGGCAAGTCAAGCGTGACCAGCCCAATGGCCTTCTGTGTCAGACAGTAGACAGGAAGAGTTGTGATGTTAGCAGGGTTTAGGTAGCATCTCACAGAGCATTCTCATGTGGAAACGGTGAGGTGCAGGTTGGATGGGGGGATTGATGTGAGTTAAAAGCAAAGAATTTGTCATTCTTCATGGTTAGAAGTGAATTTCCGGACAGATGCACTTATGTGTAAGAGCTGTCTTAGGTCTGAATTGGAGCTTTGCTTGTTTCAGTGAATGTGCTTAGACAGGGGTTGAGTGAAGACTGAAAATTGTGGTACCTGTCAGACAAGTGGGCAGTGTTTTTTTGGCAGTGTAGCTTGGTATTCTCTGACCACCAAGAGGTGATGCTGGAAGCTGGAAGATGAGATGCCCCATTCTTATTTTGGGTTTGTAGCAGAGCAATCGGGAGGAAGGGAGTCCTTGCAAAAGCAGTGGATATGGGATGTGTTCTAGTTGTGCAGTTGGGCCTTTGCTCTTCCCCTTCAGCTGTAAAGAGGCACTTCTGCTGGGTGAAATAAGGTGGGGTTTCTTGTCTTTGGCACTTTGCTTCCTTGTGTGGTCAGTTTATGCCTCTCAAGGCTTTGTTTTGGGGTTTTTTAAGTCATTTTTAATTCCTGTTTGTGTGCTGGTTGAGGCAGGTTTGCTCTTGGTATGTTTCTAAATTTCAGGGCTGAAATGGTGCTTTTTTCATTCATCAGTTCCTCATTGTTCCTGGGTGTAAGTTTAAAGGTGCTGCTCTTAGCATCCAGGCTCTGAGATGTGATCTTGGTTTTAAACTGGTTGTGGTCCTCTCCATTTGCATTGGAGTCTCTTTTTGTAATAGATATGTAATCCTCCTTTGACAAATGCTGTGTTTATAATCAGCATTTTCTCTACTAGGTTATTGAGACTAATTATTGTAACTTGGAGTTCCTTGTCAGTGGTACAGGGAAGTAGGGCTGATGCATCTTTCCTATCGGAAAGATGCACTCACAGCATTGGGAGCCAGCAGGATGACTAGGTTTCTTATCTAAAGAAGCTTTGAGCAATGGCAGATGGTTGATAACTTAATGGAAGTGGGATAAATAAAGGAAAAGAAGCTCTGATATATCAGGGAAAAAGTCATTAGTGGACTTTTTCTGTATCCTGTTTTCTATTAGTCTGTGCTTAACTGCTTTGAAAATCTTAGTGGGCTTGTCCTTTGGTCTTCCAAAACCGGGTTCTTGTCTTATATTGAACACACTTGTTTATCTCAAGGGCTGAGCTGGTTGGGTGCTTTTGATTTCTGGTTTGCATTTTTTTTAATCAGCATTTGAAAAAACATGAACTTCTTCTTTCTCACCCTTTTGATAGACCTTTACCTAATGCTTGAGGAACATTAATGTGATTATACACATAAAATTTAACCAGTGAAGCAAATCCCTTTGCAAATGATGTAAGATTTCAACACATGGCTCTTGATTGATATGATCAGATATCATCAATTCCCTTGTGCTGTTTTGAGGAAACAAAATGTGAATGATTTTTAGTGAAGTTTGTAATGAGTTTTATACTGGTTTTCCATGTTTACCTCCATTGTTTGCATGCATTGATGTCTCTTATTAAAGTTACACTTGATATTGTTCAGTTTCTTTCTGTTTTTAAGTGCCTGATTCCCCCAAAGAAAGGTAAAATGTCTATTGAATTGCCAAAATAGGCCTTGCCCTGTTTTCATGAACAAGATGAGATGGAAGTTGCTTTGTAGAGTGGACTTTGAGGACAAGAATTGGGTGCTCGAGATAAATGCAAAGATGGCAAAGGTGTTGCTTGTAGCTGTTCTCAGTTATGAATTCCTGTTACTCAGGGCAGAGTGCTCTGAAGTGAGTAAGGTCATTCTGTTGATAGTTTGTGGACTTGGTGGTCCAGCCCAAATTTGTATTGCTCTGAAGATAAAGAAAATACATGGAAGTTTAGAGCTGTGGTGTAACTCATGGGGACACATGGGGAAAAGGAGGTATGCAGAAGAGAAACAAAGCTAAAGCTGAGGGCCAGTTGTATCCCGTTCAGTGCTTCCAGGTTTGTATTTGAAAGCCCAGACAAAACAAAGATGAATTTTGAGTCTCTTGAAGAAAACTCTGCATTTGGAGTATTTGAACCATGGGCAAATGTCTCTGTGAGCTGGGGTCGGAGTGAAAGGGAATGAAATACTGTACTGGTGCTCATGGGCTGTGCAGCAAACAGGAAGCTGGTGATTTAAAGCTACCCTATCTCTTGTTACTTGATCCAGTGGATACAGATCAACTCACTGATTCACTTTTCTTCTGGTTCCATGTCTGACCTTTTGAAGGAGATGCAATTCCAGTTCAGTTCTTGCATGATCTAATCCATAACCCCTCCCCTCGCCTTCCCCATTCTGTACTCCATACTGCTTTTACAAGCGATTCTGGTACTGAGAACGTGTAGGAAAAAAAAGAAACGGGCTTGAATGTGATGTTCTCATTTCCTCCTTCTCTCCCCTGCCCTGTCTATGGGAACTTCAGAAGAATAAATACCATTAATATAAGGGGAAGAGCTGTTTGCGTTCAGGACAAATACAGATGGGCTGATTAAATTGTCTGCAAGGTACTGGACAGGTATGAAGGGCTGATCTGCAGTAGGCTAAAGCAGTATCTTTCCCTTCATAATAATCCAAAGAGATGGGACTGCATGTTAGTGACAGTGATGTTAGCCCCGAATTTATGAAAATTTAGAAGAAAGCTTTGAGTTGTTGATTTTTAAATATAAGGAGTGTCATAGAGTGAGATGATGATTAATGACTTCTCTTTCTTGCTCTCTCAACAGGTGACAAAGAAAGTCAAGTCCATGCAGATGTTCCACACTCCTGTGACTTACGCTATGCAGGGTGACAGAGTGGGCATCTGCGTAACCCAGTTTGATCCCAAGCTGCTCGAACGAGGCCTGATCTGCACCCCAGAGTCACTTCACACCATCCATGCTGCAATCATTTCCCTGAAGAAAATCCAGTATTTTCGAGGTGCTCTGCAGACCAAGGCCAAATTCCATATCACAGTTGGCCATGAAACCGTTATGGGACGAGTGATGTTTTTCAGTCCGGCCCCTGCTGACTTCAATGAAGAAGTTAAAGAAAATACTTTTGATTTTGACAAAGATTATCTGTATCAAGAGGTGTATTTGTCCAAGGACTCAAATTCTTCTGAGAACAAAGAGAATGACCAGGCAGGAGAAGTCCAGCTCCCAAGCCAACAGTGGGCTTTGCTAGAGTTTGAAAAACCAGTCACTTGTCCTAAACTGTGCCTTGTGATCGGTTCCAAGCTGGATACAGATATCCATGCAAATACCTGCAGGCTGGCATTCCATGGGGTGCTGCTCCAAGGCATGGAAGACAAGAACTACATGGAGACTTTCCTGCCAAAGCTGAAAGTGTACAAACTGAAGCACAAAGAAGGACAAGTGGAAAGGGTAAGCTGCCTCTTCAGTGCTATACATGGGGAGGGGGAATTTTTGTTCTATATAAATGCGTATATTGGTGGACATTGAAATGTGAAGACTGTGTAAAAGGGGCCCTACAAGGATGCTGGGGAGGAACTTTTCATCAGGGACTGTGATGATAGCATAAGGGGAATGTGTTAAACAGGAGACTCAGATTGAATATAAGGATAAGCACTTCACTGTGAGGATGCTGAGGCACTGGCATGGACTGCCCAAGGAAGTTGTGAATGTTCCATCCCTGGCAGTGTTCAAGGCCAGGTTAGACACAGCGGCTTGGAGCAAGCTGCTGTAGCAGGAGGCCCATTTTCTGATCTCACTCCAACAGCTTCATGTCCCTCTTGTGTTGGAGGCCCTAGAGCTGGACCCACTGTATGCATAGAAATTGGCCTTGTGAATGACCAGTTGCCATCGACCAGGTTGTCTGCAGGTCAGGTTTGTTCTTGGGTTCTGCCTCCCATGGCACCGCACATACTCAGAGTTGGTGTTTTCCCTGATGCACGATGGTGGAGCAAGTGTCCTAAGAAACCCTCACAGTGTGAAGTCACAGGGGCACACAGGGACCTGGGAGAGCTGGTGGGAAGAGGACTGTGCCAGCTGGGGAAGTGCTTCCAGTCGGGAGCTGCTATTGAGCCTGTGCTCTTGCAGAGCAGTGAGCAGCAGGAACAGTTGGGTGGTACAGTGCCTTATTTTAGTACACAAAGTCATTGGCTCATAGAAAGTCTGAATCAGCTGGTCCCACCCTGCTGCTGATGGCTGGAGATTAGGATCACTCAATTCAGGGTGTCTGTTCTTGGCACTGATGCAGGAAAGTTTCTTTTTCTGTTGAGCAAGGAAGCCCCCCCCCCCCCCCCCCGGGAGGCATAAAACTCATCATAATCATTAAAAAATGCAGGTTACCTCCACAAGAAATGAACTTTTCCTCCAGAGAACGCTGCTGGGGAAAATGAGCCCCAGAGCATCCCAAGAGGGAGGCAGGGGCTGTACCAGCCACATTCTTGGGCTTAGCACCAGCTGGAAACACGCACCCAGGACCGGGGTGCAGCAGGGTTCAGGAGTACCCCTTGGTAAAACCCTGCTGGTGATGTGATGGGGGCTCTCCCCCTGCCTGCTGCTGGAATTAGAATCAATTCCCTGCGGTTTAACTACCCGTTTACCCAGGAGAAATCAGGCATTTATGGTTTGGCTTTTTGTTTGAGCTCTGATTAATGTCAGAGCACTGAGGGAATAGTAAGAACTGTAAATTCATTAAGTTTCAGGCTTTTCTTTTGGGCCCCTTGGGCACAGCACCCTCCTGGATTTTAAGTTGGTGGGTTTTTTTATGGGGTTTTTATGGGTTTTGGGTGGTTTTGTTTGGGGTTTTTTAAATAAAAAGAACATTTATTCTCAAAGATTTGCTGGCTCTTTAAGAGCAAGTGTGATGGCTTTGCTGTTTCACATAGAAATCAGATCCATGAACTGGGTAAACAGCATCTTTTATAAATCACATTTAAACTTGCAAACTGTCTTGGATTAGTAGATTTTAGTGAAAATTCACACTTCAGCTTCCTGAGTTTTCTCATCTGCTCCAGTGATGGTGAATGTCCTACAGAAATTCAGGTATCCTTGTGCTCACTGTTTCCTATTGGTACCCTCACTCTTTAATGCCGATTGGAGCCCTAGGAGAGAAAGAATTAAAGCCTGACTGTTGCTGTTCACCAGAGGCTTTGAATTTACCTTAAGCCTCTTTTCACATCCTTGCTTATTTATCTGCTGATCTCTTCTTTAGGGATGTGTTATTGTAGTACCTGAGAAATCTGGCTCCAAATTATATATCACTGCTTTTTGGGTGAAGTCAGCGTTGTCTGAGGTGCTGCATAGTGCAGGGAACCTGCTCCTCGCCATGCTGGGATTGCAGCTTGGCTCTGGAAAAGCTGCATGATTCAAAGTGCAGTCGTGAGTTTTCTCTGTTAGTTTGAACTGTTGTCAGTGTGTGACTGCTCCTGGTTTATTGCAGACCCGATTTGCTTTGTGGTTAGAAAAAGTCTTTTAGGGGTTAGTTGAAAGGAAAATCAAAATGTGCCATTCCCTTGGAGGCAGAGGTTTGTGATTGCTTGACTCGATGGTTTTAAAATGATGTGAAATACGAGTCCAGCTTTCTCCTGCAGAGAGGGGGGAGAAGTTCAGTGGAAGGAAGTTTCTGTCAAGAGCATCTTTCTGGCGTGCTTACAGGGAGGCAGAGACTGTCGCCCTCTGGACACTTTATTTATGCAGAGCCTTGGCTGCCTGACAAATGTGCTTTCGATAGGAAAAAGAACCAGGCTGGCAACAAGTGGCTTGTGCTGATAACAGGGTAAAGACAAGGCTCAGAGTGCTATTGTGAGCACCAGTGTTGCTTCAAGGAGTGCGATGTGGGGGTCCCTGTGAAAAAAGGGGCAAATGAGATGCTGTGAAGGAGGTTTGTCCCTCTGAAGTGGCAGAGAGCAGTGGGGGTGAATGTGGGCTTGTTCAGCTAGAGCAGGTCAGCAGCCCCTGGACCTGGAGGTTGAGGGTAAACAGCAACTGCTGTGCTTGGTCTTGTCCTTCTGGAGACCCCCAGCTCACCAGTCAGCTCTTGGCAGTTCTGTGGGCAGAGAGACTTGTATTAATCCCAACATCACTTTTGCAATACCTTCCTCTCAGTTCCACCTCTGCACAGCATTGCAGGTTGATTCCAGCCTGACTCATGAAGCAGTTACTCAGTTCCTGGGATAAATCCTTTCTATTTGTCACGTTATTTGCTCTTCGGCTTCCATGGACACGCAGGTTGAGAGCAGAGAGTTTCAGCTGCAAGGTGAACCATAGAAGTGCATCATGCTTTCCTGCGTGACTCAGATATTCTGCCTGTTTTGAAAGTGTTTGCACCAGCAGGGTTTATCTTAGGATGGTTGCCACTGGGTCCTATTGTTGAGGATGCTCGTAAATCAGTAACTCTGTCAGAAACAAAAGGAGAAGGAAAACCCTCTGCTTTGCTTGCGTAGCACAGGCTGCACCTTCTGCACTTACAAGTTTGTGTGGTGAAAAACATACGCAAGTCTCAGCTGTGATTGTTTCCCATTTTAACACAGCAGAACGTTTCTGAAGAGAATGGGTTTGTCCTTCCTAAAGATGCTTTCTCTGTGTTCCTCTGACATTAAGAACTCATTTTCTCTGTGTACTTTTAAGTTTTTAATGCATTTTTCTCTTTATTTGCCTTGGTTTTCGGCTTTATCACACGGCACTTCTTTCTTCAGCAGTTTCCTTCCATGTCTCACAGCCGTGGGATGTCCTGGTGTTACTCACAGCTGCTCTGTTCCCGAGTTCTGGGGCTTGCTGGATAATTAATTTTCTTAGTGCACTCGTGCCTGTGGGGACCGAGGCCACTGTGTACCTTGCATGCTTATGTCTGGGAGGGTGGAAGTGTCACTTAGTGCTTAATAACAACATGTGACTGGTTGTTCAAATGTTGGGACTATATAAGTGTCCCCAAAGGGAAAAGTATTGTTGCAGGAGCAAGATGGGAAAGCAGGGTAAGTTACCAAGGTTTTAATCAGTGCATCTCTTCTGAAGTCTGAACGGAAAAGCAAAAACAAGTACATGCTGCTGGGTTATGGGGAGCTCCTCATCACCCAAAACCCCAAGTCCTCCTCCTCAGGGCTGCTGATTCTTCTAACTTATTTGTGGATAAAGGATGCTTCATTGCCTTGCTGGGGCTGTTGCTGTTCTTACAGTGGCACTGTAGTGCCAGCAGGATAGCAGGTAAAACACAAGGGCAGGCAGCGATGCTCTCTGGGTGACTGGACAAACCTGGGGGCGAGGTAACAGGACCAAGCTACCCAGTGAAAGCTGGGTGCTGGCTGCGGGAGCCATGGGGACTGCAGCAGGGCCATGGTGGATGTCGTTCCATCCACTGTAAACACGCAGACGCCACAATTAATATTTTGCCTGCTTTGAAGTCTGCACATGAGTTTGTTTGGTTCTGCCTGGCTGCTGATGGTATGCTAAATACAGCCATAATACAGGGATGAAGGCACTCAGGTGAATAAAAGTGCACAGCACATTCACCAGTTAAAATGCACTGTAAAGCAGGAATATAAAAGACGCATTTATTTATTGGCTCTTGTTTAGGTTTTGAGTAAAAGGGTTTGAGAAGCTCAGTGGGGGAAAGGGGAAGGAGAAGGGAGGGCTGTGTGCTTATTAAACAAATACCACTGCTGAGAAAGGAAGGGTGATGTTTGCTGTCTGACGCAGCATATGGATTAATGCAGTAGGATACATATGTCATGAAAGCATACTGGCCAAGCACAGAATCTGCTGCTCACTCGTATGAGAAGATGGGTGTCTTGTTCACTCCCCAGCAAAAGAAAGGCTAACTGCATGTGAGTGGCCAGTAGAATTCTGCAAGGTTTGAGTAACACCTACGGTTGTTACTTATATGATGAAAGTCAAAATGCAGACATGCTTTTTGGGCCTTGCAAGTGTATGGACAGCTGGTCTTGATTTTTCTGAGGTTGCGCAAGAGTCACCTGTGGGGGAATGGGTTTGTCAGCAAGGCAACCAGTGCTTCATTTTATTTATTGGAGCCAAAAATATATTAAGAATGTTACTTAGGTTGCAAAAATCAAGCAGTTGGAAGTTCGGAAATGCCAGATTCACAGTTGCCTGTGCAACATTAATTCTGTTCCCCTGTGCACTTAATAAGGCAGGGTTCCTGTGAAATGCTTTTGGATGTGGTCATGTAAAGGCTGTATCATGGGGCATATCAAAGACGGACAGGAGTAAGGTTCTGTGGACATCTGGTATTTCTTAACTTCTTAAGTGCCCAATTCTGCAACTTAAATAACTGGAGTTTTATATAAACGTGATTTCCTCGGTGTTTTGAAAGTAAAAAGGTGAAGTGCAACTAAACCTCCATAATACTGAACTGTGGCCATCCCTCTCCTGCGCACCTTCACTCGGATTTGAGTTGTGCAGCAGTGTGGCTCAGACAGTGCTTGGTATGAACAGACCTTGACCAAACAGCAGGAGTCTGTAACCCAAGGGAGATGATGGACAGTTGGCCTTTGGCAGAGGATCCCCACACTGGAGCTGGAGGTGGCGTGGGAAGGGGACAGCCTTAGGATGTTTGTACATCCTTGTGGTGCCTTCAGAAGGGGATGCGAGTTTGTTCCAAGAGACATCTCTGTCCTCTCCCACTGCAGCTCTCTGCAAGCCTGTCCTTGTCTCCTGCTTGATTTCCAGTGAGGACTTTGTTAAACCCCTGTTCTTTATCCCTCTCTGTTCTTTTCTCCTTCACCTTTTTGCATCCTCACATCCCATCACTTTCCCAGTACATGAAGCTGTGTTTTTAAAAAGGAGCAGGAATTTGCAGCCTCCAGAATATTCCCATTTCTGACACAGCAATGGAAAGTGCTCGGGACTGTTCTCCAGAAATAAATGAGCTGTTCAGGGATCATGATGAAGATGTCTCAAGTGTACTTGTCCTAAAGTACAAAAATGCAATAAAAATTCTTTGTGTTCTCAGTGTTAGTCAGAGGTTCTTTTTGTTCTTTTTTCCCCCTCCTGTTGTTTTCGGCTTTGACTTCATTTATCAGTTTGAGAATAATCCTCAGACGTGTTTTTATCCTTTTTAAAGCGATGTTTTATTTCTATTTAAACCCATAAAATTGTAGATTAAATCAGAAAAGGTTTCTCTTTGTCTCTCTGTGCCTCTTTCTAGTATTTAATATTCAGTGCTTTTGCTTTCTCTGTCTCAAACCGTTCCTTATTTCCCTTCTCATTCTGGCACCACTTTGGTTCTTCTGTGTTTCTGATCTGATTCCCTTCTCCCCCCTTCTGTGTTTTTGCTACAGATAGGTTAGGACACGGAGTTATTAGCTCTCAAGATGCGTGTGATGGGTTGTTGAGGGGTGTTCAGCTGACAGTACTTTCCGAGTTATCAACCCGGGTGGTTTAACAGGCTGTGCAGTACAGCTTGTGTCCCTGCTCAAAGGGAAATCACAGTTATTTTCCTTGGAATTATACTATGGTTTGCACCGAGTTGTAAAGTTAACTGTGGTTTTGCAAACAATATGTGGTGGTGTAAGTGCCGCTTAGACAGGGAGTGTGAAGTGGTTAATGTTCCCTGTGAACTTGTTGGTATTAGCAGAGGTGCCGTAGGGATGCTCGTGCTATGGTTAGAAAGGGCTGTTTACTTTTTCCCTGCAAACACAAAAGCCGAGTGGGAAGGGATATTTCATAAACTCAGTGCTATTGTGTCCTCTGGTCTAAGCCATAAAACAAGAGTAACAGAGACGTTCCCTTTGAACTCGAAATCCCTTTCTAAGCTGCTGATCTAACCTAAAGGAGAGGGGGAGGCTGTACCCAGCACTATTTTTCTCTTCTGGGTATTTCTCCCTCCCCACCCCTTTTCTTCTTCTTTTTTTTTTTAAAGTCCTTAAGTGAGTTTGATGCAGCACCTCTGCCCATAAATTTAAGAAAATATTATGGTAATGTAGGTCAGTGAACTGAACCGCCACTGTACACCGCAGGGATTAGAGCAGGGAGGCAGCGCTCTCCCAGCCCGCCTGCTCCTCCGACAGTATAAACAAGAAACGCAAGGAGCCTTCAGCTTTTGCTTGCCCTAATCCTTTGTTTATGCAGCACTTAAACTGACTTTTGGGGTCGTCTCTGTCTGGCATGAAAGCCCTAAAGCTTTTTGAAGTTTCCCTGAAGTTAATAAAATTAGTCTGCCCTGGTCGCTGGGCCCCTTGCTGCTGCTGCGGCGCGGGCTGCGGAGCCCTTCCTGCCGCTGCAGCGCTCGGCTTCTTAAGTTAATAATAGTTTATAACAAAAAAGAGGGAGAGGAAAGCAGAAATCTCCCAAAAGGCTGTTCAGCTAATAGGCAAAGTGATTGCCATTGTAGATGTTGGGAGAACTCAAAGGGGATTAGCTTAAACCCCAGCGATTGGAGGTAAATTGCTGGTAAAGTAATTGGAAGTGTTGAGTTTCAGTTGGAGAGCACAACACGTGCTTCTGTGCCCGCTTACAAAGCAGGACTAAAACAAAAAAACTTGGATTCTTTTCTTTTAGTTTTCTCACATAGTCTTAAAGTTGAGAAAATGAGGTTTCCTTTGGAGCAGTTATCTCCCCTTCACCCATTCCTTTTATTGCAGAGATGGATCAGTCACCTCTCGTTACAGCAGGCATCCTCTTATTTAGTCTTCAGGGGTGAACTGATACTAGGCTGGCTGCGGGGGACAGGCACAGAACGGGATACGTAGTATGTAGCGTATGATGTGTAGTATTTAGTGTACAAGACTAGGACTTTGGGTCATGAAGGTTTTATTCTGAAGGTACATGATGTGTGTAATGCTTGTTCACAGAACTCATCCCAAGCTCTTGCTGGAGAGGGCTCTGAACTGACCCATCGAGCCTGGTATGAGTGCTCACCCTGTAATTCCCTTTTAATTAAATTAAAGATACTTTGAAGTGCTCTTGGAAAAATAAAAGATGTTTGTGTTGTCTCAAAAGTTGGCTTCCTGTGCCATTTTGGGGGTATAACTACAAAAATATAAGGTATGTGAAAGATCCTCTCATTGGAGGGTAGGAGACAGGCTGTGCCTCAACCACAGCAGTGAGGAGCATGTAGCCAGCAGCGAGGAGGCAAATGTTCCATTTTGACCTTCTTGTTTTAGGAATAAAAGATTTGTCAGCAGAAGTAATGTTTTTATTTCAGCAGCTACTGCAACTGGCGAAATAAAGAAGGTTTTAAAGGCTGCAAGTGCTTCTGCAGGTTGGAATTAAGAGCGGCTTTTGCCACTAGTCTTCTGTTTCAGACCTGAAGAAAGGCAAGCGTGCCTGGGAGCTTATCTTCCCCCTCTACCACCACCCGTTATCAGTGGCTCTAGTAAAAGACATTATTCAGTTTTAAATACAACCTAGAGGTTGCTGAGCAGTGATGCTTCCTTTACTGGTTCATAAGGTGTTTTGAAGCAGTACTTGTTGAGTTGGGGGGAGAGGGGCAGGTGCACTGAAAACCAGAAGCATGAGGTTTTGGGGAACAGATGAGTACGTGATCCAGCAGCAACTGTTGTTGGGATGTTGGAATGCTGCTGCCTGCAGCCTGGACTCTGCAATCGGCAGCAGGGGAGCTGCCTGGGCTCTGGTCATCTCCCCGTGGGAGGAGGAAGAGGGGCTGTAGCTATTCCTCATCCTGCCTGGGGTCTGGAACAGGGTGAGGTCCTGCCAGTGCTCCCTAATACTGCATAGACATCCCTAGAGCAAGTAAATCCCAATTAGAATTAAACAAAAATGGAATTCCTGACGTTAGGTTTACTGCCATACTGAGGTTGGCGTTAAGAGGCACATACATGGAGCATCATAAACAGTGTCAGGGATTTGAGTCTGTGTGTGTACTGCTGGCTAGGGAGGAGGCTTCAGTGAAGCTTAATAAACCAGGAATACTTTGAGTCCCTATTTAAATGACTAAAGGTGGGTGTTCAGGATTGGTTATAATTCTAGACTTTCCTAAGTCACTTTGGCCTTTGAAACCCTTAGGTTTACCTAAGATTAGCTCTGCAGATGTGAAGAACTGGAACACACACACAAAATCATCTTGAGAATATTCAAGTAACATCCCCTTATTTCTTCTGATAAATAAATGTTCTTGCCGTAACTGTGAGAGTAAGGCCAGGCGTGAGGTTGTCGATATTCACACCTCCAGGATTAGGCTCACTTGAGTGCACCTTACCCTTCGCAGTGCCTGAGGGAGGGTTGGTTATCTCTCTTCACCCCCCAGCCTTGCTGCCGCTTGTTCCTGATAGCTTAATTAACAATTGGACTTGGAATGGCGCTTCCCACTGGGTTACAAACCTTGAAATTAAAACTGGATACAATGGTCACAGGGCCTTTAGTTTCACAAATCCATGTGCGTGTAAAGGTGAATATTTAAAAGGCTCTATTTAGAAACTCTGAGTAATTCTGGCACTTTTTCAGAGGTGTAGCAGGAGGGGGGCAGGTCTGGAGCTAAGAGACAGAACATTTGTATGGGTGATAACATACTTGGCTGTGGGAAAGGAGTGGAATAAACTGTGTGAGCACAGGTGCTTCAGTGACTTTCATGGGAAGGTTTCAAAGAGAAGAGACATTTTAATTAAATGATCTTTAGAGCACGTTCTGATGCAGGGTTTTGTTCTTCCTAGGTTGTAAGGAAGGAGGTGAAAGCACAAGTATTTTAACTCACAAAATCTGCTATGGTTTTAGACACAAATTGTCTTAAACTCAGCATTTCTGATGACTCTTCCAGAGTTCTGTTCATTTGGAGGTAAATGGTTTTCCAAGGGCAGGATGCTGGAAGTCACTGAGCTGTGTGTACCTCAGAGGTGTAGTTGTTCTTGTCACTTCCCTCATGAAGCCCTGTTTCTCTTGCAGGTGATGGATGATTACAGTGTCATTGGTCGTTCCTTATTTAAAAAGGAAACAAACATCCAGATTTTCGTGGGTCTGAAAGTGAAGTTGTCCACTGGAGAGGATGGGATAATAGATGGTGGCTTTGGACAAAGCGGCAAGTTTAAGATCCGAATCCCAGGTAGGTGCTTGTCAACAAACAAATATTGATGGGTGTCAAATGCAGAGGATCTTCTCATGTCATGAGTTTGAGTGTTACCAGTAGCCTCCTGAAGTTTTAAAGTGAGCTCAAACCCAGTTGGACCATTGGTTTGCTGGATTGTACCTGTTGTACCTCACTGAGTGACGGTGGCTGTGAGACTGGGTGGCTTGAAGCCACATCTGTGTTAACAAATATGTGTCTCCAAAGGACTTCTTAAGTGTCAGTACCATGGAAATGGTTTATGGAAATCTCTGCTCTCTTAATATCAGTATGATTTGCACCATAGCCCTACTGAACAAAGAAAGGAAGACTAACCTGCAGTCACTGTAGCTACTTATTAAATGTAGCATAGTGGATGCAAGTGCCTTAAATTGGCTCTATTCTGCATGTTATTATCTAACTTGCCTTCAAGCAAAAACTGCTTGATAAATGAGTCTTTGGAAATCTTGAGAGGTTTTTTTATTGCTCATGTCTCCTGGTTTTATGATATTATATAGCACTGTATTTTTCATCCTTGGTGAATTACAGCAGGGATTTATGCTTCTTTGGGTTAAAGCATGGGGAATGATGGGTGGTGGAGTTTAAAAGCATCACTACTGTGGTTGGTTTTTTCCTTCTTGTAAGGTAGGAAAGTTGTTCTGAGCCTTTTCAAAAGGTGCTTTTGAATAGGTGCTGTGTTTAACTCAAGATCGTGGGATAAGATTTTAAGGATACTTAGGAGTACTTTTGTACTTCTGTAGTGTCTCCAGCCCACTTGTCACTAGTTAATCCTCTACCCTCTTTAGAGAGATTATTTCTGTAGTACAAGTAAAGGAAAGGAATTGTGATGTTCTGTGACAGCAGTCACATAGTGACTGGTCTATAGAGAAGCTTGGGGTTTCCTGATTTCTTGCTGAAGATGGGCTGTTTTCCATTTAGTTTAAGACTTGATGCAACAGCACTAATTTCGACCCTCAGCAATTTCTTTCTTCCTATTGCAAGATAAGAATTTTGGACTGAACAAAACCCCTCCTGTGTTCTGTTTTAGCTGTAATTCCAGTTTTGCTAGGCTTTGCAAATAGGTCTGGGAGCCTAATTAGCAAGCATAGTGCATGTGTAAAGCAAGAGGTTTCACCAGATACACGTATGTTTTGCATTTTCTAGCCCAGAAAAGCTTTTAAGCATTCGTTGAGAATAGGCTGCTTTTGGTGGGCGGTGAAATGATGTGTAGTGACCTTACAGCTGAAAAGGGTTCAAGCTGAAAGTCAAGATGCTATCTTGCTTAAAAATGTAGTATTCTTAGTAGCTTTTCTCTCCTGGAGATAAAAATATGATGAAAGAAAAGGACAACGGGAGGGATGGCATTTACTTTGCCATTTCTGCATTGGGATGGAGGAAATGGTTCTTCATGGGATGGGGAGAAGCCTCATAAGGAAACTGTCACCTGTAAGCAGGAGCTGTAATTGCAAACCAGCAGTCACATTAAGAAAATCATACACTGACCTGGGAATAGCTTCTTGCTTTGGATATTAAGTTAGTGGGAAGAAATGATACCTTTCACCGAGGTGTTTGTTATCTAATCTTGGTTATACTCTCCTGATGTTTAACAGTACACCACGAAACAGAGGAGCCTTTCTAGCTTGTTCTTTCAATGAGAAGGATATGTAGCAGGAATGGTAGAATTTAATACCTCTCGAAGGCTGGCAGAATAATACAGTTAGTTTGCTTTGGAGTCTGGGTCAGACTTGGGCACCCTTGTTGTCTGGAAAGAAAAGGCAGTAAGCTAAATCAGCTCAAGCAGAGTGTCAAGCCAGCATGTGGCTAGCAGGGGAAAGAACCACAGGCTTTGGAAGGGGCTAAATGCTGTGTCTTTAAGAGATGCAGAGATTCGTGTGGAGGGGGAGGGCTATTGCTGTGATGCTGTTTAAGTCAACTGTAGTTCACATTCCTTTGTTAGATCAGTGTTGCTTTTTTAATGTGTCTGCATCCTGTTTGTGGGGTTTTGAGGGGGGGGTTGTTTGTTTTCTTAAATTTAACTGATCAGGCTCTTCTCTCCCTTTGCCCCAATCTCAGCCCCTCCTCGCCCAGGGTTTTATGGAATTCTTTTGTGAAGTGTTCTCTTTAATTTTTCTGAAGTTCATTTCCTCATGATTCCTTTGCAGATGTATTGGGGAAGGGAAGGAAATGTGTGAGTTAAACTGCCTCAGCCTGGCAGGCGTCAGTCCTCTCATATTTAAAACCAGTCTTAACCTCTGGAATGGAATAAGTTGTTCAGGTAGTTAACCTCTGAGGATAAGTTGATCTGGGTCAGCATGGACAAGAGAAGGCTCCTGAAGGGGAGATCCGAGAGCAGCTCCAGTGCCTAAAGGGGCTGCAGGAAACCTGGAGAGGGGCTTGGGACAAGGGCCTGTAGGGACAGGCCAAGGGGAATGGCTTGAACCTGCCCGAGGGGAGACTGAGCTGAGCTCTTAGGCAGAAGCTCTTGCCTGTGAGGGTGCTGAGGCGCTGGCACAGGGTGCCCAGAGAAGCTGTGGCTGCCCCATCCCTGGCAGTGCTCAAGGCCAGGTTGGACACAGGGGCTTGGAGCAGCTGCTCCAGTGTTAGGGGTCCCTGCCCGTGGCAGGGGTTGGAGCTGGAGGAGCTTTAAAATCCCTTCCCACCAAACCAATCTGGGATTCTGTGTTAACTGAGGGCTGGTTTTAGGAGCAAACCTCTAAATAGCAATAAAAATGAGGTAGATGTATCAGAGACTTGTGTCCTGACTACTTAAGGGCCATAGCAGACCATGGTGCGTTTGTAGGGTGTTTTTAGTCCCACTGGTGCCAGCAGCCTCCAGCGCTGTGTCCACTCACGGGCAACTGTTGGGCTCCCCAAGTGTTGTTCTGTAGTTACTTGGAAGTAGTTTGTGTTTCTCCGTGGATCACAGCCTGGGAATGTTGTCTCACATCGTCTGTGGGCTGAAAGTTGGCAGAGCACAACTGGGAATGGCAGAATACGGATCTGTTTCTTATTCTGGCACTGCTTGTGTGCAGCAATAAGTCAGATACTTCACTCTGCTCTTCTGCTTGTGAAATAGGGATAATTACTATCCATTCTGAGGGGGAAAAATAATCTCTGATTTAGATTTATTCCAGGCTTGGAGCATTAATATTTCTTGAAAAGACTTAATTATCTTTCTTTAGAGTACAAAAACACATCTCGAGTACAGCATGCAATTGGAAGTTCCTCAGTCGCTGAAAGATGTTGGTAGTTTGGAAGAAATTCAGGGAAGAGCAGCAAGAATGCTGGAGAGGCTGAAGGCATTGATTTATGAGAGAAAGAAGATGAAAAGAAATGCATGAAACTTGGCTAAATGATGTCTAAGTGGGAGATATGATTATCTGCAAGCATTTGAAGAACATAATGGAGAAGGATCCCTGAGGGTGGTCCAAGGAGGTAGAAGTTAATAACATGAAATAAAGCAAAGTGTAACTTGGCTATTGAGAGATGTTGTTTAGCAGAGATTTCTTGCACTGCCAGGTTATCTTTGCAGGAGAAGATGATGTAGATCCACTTTGAGAATACTCGTGTAGTTTGCCTGGCTGTTTCCTAGTGCCTGTGTTGGGGTGAAGCGGAGAGAGGTCAGGGTGGTGGGGAGTAGGAGGACAGTGTGTTTTTCATCTTGTTTTTGTGTTCAGGCCTGCTTTCATTGCCTGAATGACAAGGTATAACCTACTTTCTAGCCTGCTTGCGGCAGCATCTAGTTTAAAGTCAATAAAAAGAAGTATTTTCTGGCAGAGCTGCCCTTCTGCAGGCCTGGCTTGTGGAGCAATTTGGGTTTTAAGTGAGAAACAAGCTTTAAGATGTGTTAATTGGCAGGGTGACACTTATGTTCCAACGGGATTGTATGACCAGACATATAAAAAGTGGGGACATAAGCTCTAAATTCACAATAGTTTTGCTTGGTTGAATAAGCTGCTTCAAAACCAACCAGGGTTTGAACAGCAGTTTAAACTGCACTGCGAGTTGTGTGTGTGCTTAAGGGATGGATGAGGTTGGGTTGGAGTTGTAACTGGGAGCTCTGCATTGTAGGGGGGTAAATGAGTGGAAAGAACTGTTCACCTATGAGTCAAGAACCAGTATAGTGAGGTGCCTTATTCTAAAGAAGACAAAAGCTAGCAATGGCAGCTTTTGGAAGAGGCTTATTTCAACACTGGGTGCACCTTGGAATGTCATGCCAGGTGATAAGAAATTCAGGGGGAAGTTCAGTGAATGGTTGGAATAACTTAGTGCTAATTGTGGATTTTAACTGTCTCTCAAACAAGAACTGACCCTGTAAACCTCTGCTCAGTCTGCTGAATCCCAACAGAGGTTGGCTCTGGGTACGCCCGTTTCATAGGTCTTGGTATGTTGCACTTGTGTTCGATGGCTGTGAAATGTAGTGACTTGTAGTGACTAACTGGAGCATACGTGGTGTCTCAGGCGTAGTTCCCTTTCCTTTCTGTCCTTGCTTGTCTACCTGCTGGTGAAGTGCTCGTCCCGTCTGAGGCACTGCAGTGCGTTTGACTGTGATTCTGCTCTTTCAATACAGTGAAAATTGCTCTGTGTGAGATGAGTTGAAAGCTACCGTGTTTCTTAATGCGAGTGAAGCGTATCTGACGCTCCCGACAGTTGAACAGGCTTCTGAAGTGAGCACATCTAAATGTAATAAAAGGCACCCGTTTCGTAAGAAGGGACAAAAATGAGAGCATTAGAATATAAGGTGGGTTTTTTTTTTCCTTTCTGTTTGTTTTTCTTTGCTGTTCTTTCCACTCTTACAAGAGGTGAATTCAAACTGTGTTTGTAACTTCTTGCCTTGCATTTATAATGCTCATTGTGTATAAGAGAGCAGGTCTGTCTTCACTGTTCCCACTGCTTGTTGTAGTAGAGGGGTTAAATGCACAATGAAGTCTGTTCTGAAACGATCCTAGGGATGTGCTCCCAAGACTGGGGAATGCGATGTGTCTAGGATCCTACAGCTTTGGTATGAGATGACATGAAGTGGTAAGAATTAACCAGTGTGCTTTATTCTTGAGAATCCCTTTCATCCTGATATGTGAAATTAAGGGTAGAAGTGCTAAATATGTGTTTCCCCCGTCATGTACTATGGAGGTGGTGTGTCTGTGGTGGTTTTACGTTGCCATGTACTTTTTGCATTGACTGGTATCCCACATTGGTTTCTAAGTGCTTCATGACATGGTGGGACTGCTTTAATACAAGAATTGCACATGAAGCAGCACTAGTCTGCGTTGTTGCAATTCCAGTTAAAAATCAGGGGCTTAAAAGTGAGATTTTAGCATTTAAGGAAGTCTGAGGTTAAACAGTATGAGGGAAATAACAGTTATGCAAAGATGGAAAACTGCAGCAGGAAAAGAATGAGTATCACATTGTTTTCTGTAACTTCCACCTTCAAAATATCTTAATTGTGTTATTGGTATAATTTTTAGTGGTGTTATTCAAGGGGTATATGTCTGCAGGCTCTCAACACAATGTAGCTGGCATTTATGGAATATTGGTTAAATGGCTTTTCTTAAGCAACTGTAGGAGGCAAGCTTTAAATAGCTGACAGCAGATAAATGTCCTATTCCCAACTCTGGAACTCGGAGGGCAAGTCCTTCCTGACATCAGCAGGAATGGGACAGTCTAAACCTTTTCATTGCACTCAGCACAATTAAACACCCTGTCACTGAGCAGCACGCGCTTTTTGTGGGCGATCTTGACACTTGGAATTCTTTGCTTGTGTTGCATTAAAATAGGATAATCTTCTTCTCTTCAGCCAAATGAAATTCAGGCACATCTAATGTCCGTGTTTGCCCAGCCTGGCTCCTCTGTTAATAAAAGAAAATACAAAGTGGTTGGCTGCAGAGCCTGGTGGGTTGCCATCCTGTCGGATCAGGTGTGGCTGAGCAGGCTTTCAGTCAAGAGGAAAAACAAAAGCCCAAGGGCAGTGGAATCTGTGTAGCTGTGTTTTGTTTAAAAGCTGGAGATTAGCTCTGCATGTTCTTTCACAGCCTCTCTTCCCCTACCCTCTAAACCAAACAAAACCTAAAATCCTTAAGGGGTACTTGAAACATAAATCTCCTGCTCTCCTTTTTGTGAGCATTGGCTGGTGTTGTATGGACAGAGGCTGGAGAGGACCGTTGCCAGGGAAGCAATGCTCCCTGGTATGATCCCCTCTCAAGCAGATTAAACTGCAGTGATGTGAACATCCCAGTGACCACGCAGGAACTAGGAGTCTGGGCTGCACTTAGAAAGGTTGGTCTGAAAGGATCCAGCCTCCCTCCTTGCATGGTAACATCCTGTAAGCCTGCATTGACCTTTGGAGCTGGATGTCTGGATTTATTGACCTTAGAGGGTTCTTTCTATAGAATCCAAGTGAAGATTTGTGCACATTCCTTCTGAATGAAAACAGAAGTCAAGGAAGTGTTAACTTACCTGGCTGGCTGCCTTGTTCATGTTATCAGCAGATCCTGGTCTTGAGTGTAGTGAAAGAACTGCAGGACTAAGTCTAAACTCAGAGCTGTGAAGGGTGATGTGTTGATAGTAGGGTTGGTTTCAAAAGCAGCTGGTGGTTGCACAGGAGTAGATGCAGTACCCACAGGAGGTTCAGACTCCTGTTTGGATTTCAAGTTGCTATTGGAGTGTCTGTTCAGCAAGCTGCTCTTCTGGGATCTGGCAGATGTGGATTATGGAATTACCAGGTGGTGCAGCAGTGTTTGAGTCATTCTGTAGAAGAAAGAAGTCCAGACAAGTGTTAAGATTGTTAAACTTGGGTATGAAAAAAAGAGAGTATCTTAGTTAGCTCTCCACTGGGATATGTGTTCTGATACCAGATCCATTTGTGAGTGCATTCCCCACACTGACACACACAAGGAAAATGTTGCAGGTCTGGGGCGATGCTTCATAACTGACCAGTTGTCCCATACTACTTTTTCTCCTCAATGAGTAATCAATTACTTGGTCTTTTGCACTTCACTGGGGTCCCACTGAAAATAGGAAGTTAATTTTATGTGCAGTTTAAGCAAAAAAAATCCTATTAATAAAAGAAAAATAATTCCAGCAGATGGGATTTGTTTGACCATAGCATGAGTATCTGTATTTCTACCTGTACCACTGGGAGGGGGGAAACCCAAAACAAAGCCTGGTGATGAAACATCCCTGCCAGCAGTCTTGGGGTGTGCAAGGTAAGGGGGGTTTGTTCTGACCTGGGGATGCTCCAGTGCTGGTCTATTGTGAGCTCTTGAGAGGAGAGTAGAAGGGAGAGTCCATCCTGGTCCTGTGCATGAGGTTGTCCTCTGCAGATGGAGGCTGTTGAGAATGTAGCTGCCAGAATGGTCTTTTCCAAGTGTGTGCTAATGAACAGTTTCCTTCTCTGCCTCCAAGAACAGCAGTCGCTCCAGTAATGTCTTAAAGTTGAAGTTTCAAATCCCTGTTGCAAACTGGAAAGATGCTGTAGTTGGAATTTGATTATCTTAATTTGAGGCTGGAATGTGGATCTGGTTGTGTGGGGAGCTTGGGAGACAACTGTGGGGTTTTACAAGTGCTTGGAAGTGGGGCGGTGGTTGTTTTGGTTGGCAGTGAGGTGGGCAGTGAGCTCTCCACAGTACTCAGTGGTGAGCCCCCAAAGGAGGCTTTTCCTTTTATTTAAAATGGAAATAAAAACTTGTAGGGATTGTTTCTTTTCTTAGATAAACTCAAGTCATTATGGATAAGATTCTCCTAAGCCACAAGAGCTGGATACATAAATTAAACTGCCACTTGCACTCGGTTGTGTGTTTTTTGGATCTAGGGTTTCTGGGTAGAGCTGGGAGCTGGTAGTGCTGCTGTGTGTTGTCACCTCCCTTCTGTGTAGGGTCTCTTGTGGCTTTAAGTCTTCCCAGTTAATCCAGGCTTTGTTATTTGGGGGTAATACCATTACCATGGGAAGTTGCATGGCCCTGCGTCATGGGTAGGGCATGTCTGTAGCAGATGCAGCAGAGGATGCTATGGTGTTCTGAGCTCATCTGGACCATCACATCACCTGAGCTCATCCAGTGGCCTCTTCCAAATAATCTTGATACCTTTTGGCTTCACAGTGCTGCTGTGAATCATCCCTGTGTGGCTGCCCTGAGCCTGGACAGTGCACGTAGGAAATCCTATGTTAAATGAGGTTCTTGTACCTGAGGATCACCATTTTGAAGGAAAAGAGGGTGGGGGAAGAGCCAATGTTGGTGGGTGGCAAAATTAAATGTTCTAAGTGAGGAAATGAACAAGCTTATTTCCTGTATAAAATCAACCCTACCCTGCTCTGCCTATGTGGTAATTGCACCATTCTGTGAGCGTGCAACTACAGAACAGAGCTGTATTCAAGTTTTAATCTGCTGTGCTGTCATATTGGGGGTTTTTCCATTGGAGCCCCCTTGCTTTTGGCACCACAAACCAACTCCCCTGCTCCGTCCAGACCAAACTCTGCATTTCATTTTGCCTTTACTGCGTTCGTGCTGCTGAAACTGCAAACCATTTGGATTAGTGTTGTACACATCCCGCACCCAAGAGTGGGATGCTTGGGCTACCTTCAGGTTGGGTTTTGTTGTCCTTTTTAGGTGTTTCATTTTGCAAATTGAATACACTCTTGCTGTAATTTCAAGTGTGAAAACATTACTTCTTTTTTTCTTTGGAAAGAATAAAGCCAACAGTGGTTTTTATTATGTGTCTGTGCAGTTTGGCTGAGCAACCTTAGAGCTCCAAAACCCAATAATCCTGTAATGCCTTATGTCTCCTAGAATGGGAATATCCTTTTTCTAGTTTTATTTTCTTCTTTTTAATGTAGTTCTCATCTAGCTCAGCACAAGAACCCTTCCACTGGGCAGGTTTGGGATGCTTCAGTGTATGCCTTGCCAAAGGTACTGAAGGGACCAAGTACAGCTTCTTCTGAAGGGTAACCTAATAGTGTGTGTCTGATGGAAGTTTGTATCAGTTCCCTGCTGCTTGATTAAGCATTGAACTTCTTGCTAAGGACTTGGTTGATGTCAGCACAGCTAAATGTGAAGGGTTTGGAGGTTCCCTGTGGATTCAGGTATGGAACTGAGCTGCCAAAACACCGTGCTATTTAATTGTTAAATGCCCGAAAACGTGCTGGGGACTTGCACCTTTTGTAGTTGCTTCTTTGCTGCTCCAGGTGTTTAAGTGGTGATGGGATGTTTGTTCTGGTGGGAGATGGCAGCAGGGCTCTGTGTGCCCATGGAGCAGGGACTGTGGGGTGAGGTGTTGAGGGGAGCTTCCACTGACCTCCAGTGGGCAGCTTTCTCCAGGAGCCATCTGGTTTACCTACAGCAAGGGTGTGGAAGCCACAAGCTCTGGATGGCGCTCCCAGGTCTGGGGCTGATTTACACAATACAAAAGAAGGAATTACTTCCTAGAATCCCAGACTGGTTTGGGTTGCCAGGGACCCCTTCCACTGGAGCAGCTGCTCCAAGCCCCTGTGTCCAACCTGGCCTTGAACACTGCCAGGGATGGGGCAGCCACAGCTTCTCTGGGCACCCTGTGCCAGTGCCTCAGCACCCTCACAGGGAAGAGCTTCTGCCTAAGAGCTCAGCTCAGTCTCCCCTCAGGCAGGTTAAAGCCATTCCCCTTGGCCTGTCCCTGCAGGCCCTTGTCCCAAGCCCCTCTCCAGGTTTCCTGCAACCCCTTTAGGCACTGGAGCTGCTCTCAGGTCTCCCCTTCAGGAGCCTTCTCTTGTCCAGGCTGCCCCAGCCCAGCTCTCTCAGCCTGGCTCCAGAGCAGAGGTGCTCCAGCCCTCTCAGCATCTCCATGGCCTCCTCTGGCCTCAGTCCAACAGCTCCATGTCCCTCTTGTGCTGCTGCCCCAGAGCTGGATCAGGGCTGCAGGGGGGGTCTCCCCATAGCACAGCAGAGGGGCAGGATCCCCTCCCTGAGCTGCTGCTCATGCTCTGGGGGTGCAGCCCAGCACCCACCACCATCTTTGGATGTTCCATCCTCACTCAAGGCTTCACATTGTCTGGGTGGAAAATACTGAAGTTCTAAGCCTTTATGGAATTTAACTTTGATCGTAATAAACATCTCCACAAGGGCAGCTCGTGCTTTCAGATTGCCCTCGTGCAATGAAGTTTCTCTCTCTAAACTGTGCTTATTTACCCCATTTTGATCGTTCATCCCTTTCACCTTCCCTTTCCCCCAGTGTTTGTTCTGATAGCTTTTTGAAGTCTGAGTAAAAACATGCACCATGGGGGCTTCCTGGAGGAGAACAGAGCAAATTGTAGGCTATTTGAAGTGTGGACTCCCAACAGTGGCCGGTGCTTGGTGAATGAGAACTGTCGCGTGACAAGGACATGAACCTTGAGAGCCTGATCAGTGTTTTGAGTCTGGGGACAGCAAAACAGTTGTTCTTAATGATGTGCATTGATTTCAAGGAAGTCTGTGTGAAAAGCAGCCTTTGGTTTGTGTTTTCACAAAGGGATTTCAGTGTTTCATAAAGAATAGGAAACAACTGGAGCTTCAGTAGAGCTGTTTTGATGGAGGGTGTCTGCTGTGACATGATTTATGTATAATATTATACATAAGCAATAAAAGCATTTCCTTCTTGTAACTACAGTACTACTGCATTAAAAAACCTGCAGAAAATACTCTACTCTTAATACCTGGCATAAAAGTTATGGGTAAAGCAGGAAATAAAAAGTCCTTCTGCTTTGGAAAGTCTTTTGTAAAGCATCTGAGGTTGTAACTTCAATCACCAGAATTCCATGTTGTGTCTGGGCTGTGGGTCTTATCAGAACAGTCTTTGAAACCTTCGAGCCCTCAATTCCCTTCCCCCCTTTAACTTTTATCCCTTCCAACTATTCCAGATTAGGAAATGCAGACAATGCGGTGATTTGGAGAGCCTGATTGCCCTGTAGTAACAGGTGAGGCACCTGGTTCCATTCTGCTGATGTCTTACCATAATCTGTCTACCCTCCCATCCCTGTTCATTCCCTCTCTGTTGACTGCTTACCTCTTCTTACCCCCACAGCCCCATCCTCTGCCAACCCCCTCGCACACCCACCCATGAGCAGCCTCAACTGCTTTTTGGGTTTTATAGAACCCCAGCCTGGTTTGGGTTGAAGGGACCTTAAAGCTCCTCCAGCTCCAACCCCTGCTATGGGCAGGGACCCCTTCCACTGGAGCAGCTGCTCCAAGCCCCTGTGTCCAACCTGGCCTTGAACACTGCCAGGGATGGGACATAAAGTAAATGTATTAACTACAGAACCCTGAACCTGTGCCATCTGTTGGGTTACTCGTGGTTTCATCTTGAACTGTCCCTTTGTATCTAAATGAAGAACATTGTTGGTGTGGTGCTGCCTTTTGCTGGGCACCTGGGGATGTTCAGTACATGGGTTTGCTGCCAGGTACCTATTTACTGCTGAATGCATTTATTTACCTTCTCAGTTTTCCATCTGTGAATGAGCAACATTCCCTGTGTTCTGTTTTGGCCAGTTAGTGTATGGACGTGTGGGGAGAGTGACTGTTTGCCTGTGTGTTCCCAAAGCATCAGCTTGTCAGGATTGGCATTATGATATGAATGCAACAATGAAGAGCATGGATCTGTTTTCTTGGATTGCAATGAATTATATTTTCAAGCTAGCACAATGGTACCATGGGCTGTGCCAGGTACTGCTGCTGGTGGGAGAGGAAGATGAAGTCTTCAAGGACTAGATATCAGCTAAAGAATGCATGTTCTGCTGACAGGAGCAGGCTCTAGATCATGAACTGAGGATTTTCTTTTCATGGCTCATTGCAATACCCTGTTCTCACAAGTACCTCCTTAGGAGATGTGCAAAGATTATAGTCCTGCTGGGGAGTCCATGTGGAAATCGATGCCTGTTTCGCCAATCCCAGTTTTTCTTTGCATTTTCCTTGTTGCTTCCAATAGCTTGAGGATATAATGCAATTTTAGTTGTGGTTTGTATTTTATTGTCTTGAAATGGTGCACATTCAGAGCAAGACTGAGCTACTCAGTAAATTATCAGCATTGCTGTTTCCTACTTTGAGTGGAACTTAAGCTTGGGTTTAGTGACCCATGCTCTGTCTTGAGTTGCTCTTCCTTTTCAAAGTGGTTGAATACTTTAAGATCCCTTTTCCACTGACTAAGCCATAGGAAGGGTGGATAGAAGTGAAGGGTTTTGGAACAAATCCCACAATATGTACATATCTTTTAATATTTGCCAGTTTATTCCAGTAAAAAGCTGACTTAGTTTCTCACACCTGTGCAAACAGAGTAACATGGCTGCTTCTGTCCAGTTGATCATCATGCATTTCACTGGTGTTTACCCTTAAATTTATGACAAGGTTTCAGAGGAAATGTCTGCTGGAGCAAAGGCTGGAACAATTCTCATTTAGAATTTGCTTCTTTGGCATAGAATGGTTTGGGTTGGAAAGGACCTTTAGGTCATCTCATTTTCAACCCCTATGCCATGGGCAAGGATGTCTCACACTAGACCATGTTGTCCAAGACTCTGTGCAGCCTGGCCTTGAACACTGCCAGGGATGGAGATTTCTTATAAGCTGGGGGGGTGGGGGTAGGGATTCCATTTTATTTGGCATTTGGAAAAAATTATAGGTAGATTAACATCACATTTTAAACATCTTTTTAATAAAGCTCAAAGTCTTACAGGAGAAAATGCTGGTACTTGTAAGGAGACTGGGCTGAGGAGTTCTGCAGTGAGTTCGGTTGCATGACTTAACTGTGATTTTCATAAAGGATGGATTTCTATTACACAAAGTAGCTGCTTTTAGGATGTCAAGGAGAGAGAGAAATCCTGGAAGCTTGGGGGCAGGGTCAGTGTTACTCAGAATCTGAAGTTTCCTGGTTTTGCATGTGGATGGTTGGAAATCTCCTGCTGGAGACCTGTTGATTCTTTCTGTACTCAAAGCTTTTATTCATGTATTAGATGTGGTTTTGATTTGGGGATACACGTACATATGGATTACACATATAATAAGTGGAAGCATATTACGGATTCCCTGCTGCTTTCAGTGAACCAGGTAGTTGGAATTGGTTTGGGATGGAAAAGAAGGAAAAGCCGAGCTGCAAGCAAATTGATGGAGGGTATTTCAGTCCACCCGATTATTTCTAATTGAAGCTGTCTGAGCCCGTCTTAATACAATTTAGTTATCGCCAGGCAGAAGGATTTTATTTATGGAATGGGGCCTGTTGGAACTTCCTCCGACCCCGAAGAAGCTGTGAACAGGAGGGAGCTGATCAAGCAGACATGCCTGGCCCTGCACACGCATTTCTTTAATAAGGCAGGGATTGATGTCTTCTGCAGTTCAGGGGTTAGGTAAACAGCAGTCCCTCGGTTCAAGGCTTTCCATGTTCGGCTGTTTGTTTATACGGATCTCAGAAGGTTAGGTTAGCCTTCCTGCCATCCCAGGGGAGCTTCCCTGACCACGGGATAACCTCTGCTCCAGCATTGCTCAGGAGGTGTTGCATCCCCTTTGGGAAAGGTATGGGTGAGAGGAGTGTCAGCAGCTCATACCCAAGGAATTGGTGGTCACCACAGTGGCTGAGACTCTCTTCAGGTTTGGTGTATGTAACCACTGTGCTCCCGTTCTCAGATTTAGTGTTTGCACACACTGATGACTTGAACATACAGCCTGGGCTCTGACTGAAGCGGGGTTTTGGTAAATCAGTGTCACACGTGACTAAATGCACCAGAGCTTTGAGGTTACCAGTTTGTGCTTCTACTGACTTGGCAGTGATGGTCCCTTAAATTGCATAGGATAAACCCCAAACAAATAAGTAGCCACATTAATGACTTTTGTTTTACAACAGTGATAGTTGTGTGTTGGACAATATGCTGAGCTCATTTCCATGGCTGTCGGATCCCAGTCTGCCTCTTCCAGAGAGGCTGGTGATGGGAAGCAAGAAGGGAATGGTGCAAATTCATCATGTCTTGCTGCAGTGGAGCTGGTCTGGAATTGGAGGATGACTTTGTCCAGAGTCAGAAGTGCTTTGTCACGAGTGTGACATGGTATGAAGTTGGCTTAGATCCCAGAATCTGTTGAATTACTTTTTGCTGATTTGATGTCTCTGATTTGTACTACAGTTTTCTGCAGCATCTGCAGTCTGTAGCTGTGCAGACCCGCACAGACATTAACAGACCTGCCACAGAGCTGCCTCGCAGATATCCTTACAGATGGGGAAACCGAGGCATGAACGTGGGCTGTGCATTGCTGATGGACATTTCTGAGGGAGCCAAGGTCTCATTGACCCTTCCTGTCTTATAACCCCCAGCATCATGCCTCTTGGCCTGCAGGGTCATGGTTTCTTTGGGATAGGTTTGTACCAGTCCTAGAGCTGCTCAGGAAACCTGAACTTCGTGGGGTGGTCCTGACTGGGACGGTGCTATTGAAATATCCTGTCTTGTAAAAATCCATATGGGTGGCAGCCAGCTGAAAGGTGAGGTGGGGGGGGGGGGGGAGGCTGCTTCCCCACCGGCTGAGGTTTCAGAGTGCCAAAATATGAACATCTTGTCGCTTTTAAATAATGTGTGGGGTCTGACTTAAATGTTGGGTTTCGTATTTAATCAGTATTAATATGATAACAGGAATGTGACAACTGAAGCGAACACAAAGAGATTATCTTCTTAGCCAAATGCATCCATTAGCCAGGAAATATAGGTTTCTATTAAATGAAGCAGACAGATGGGCTATTGGAGGTGACTGAGAACAGGAGGGGGAGGGAGCCAAGAGGTGAAAGTTGAGGTTTAGACAATCTCTATAAAAATAAAAACAAACCATCCATCTCGATGGCTGGCGGTTTACCCTCCCGTTGCACTTTAGGGATGCTGCTCCGATTCCTATCGAGAGCATTATGCTGAAACTTAATCTAACAGAGCACTTACTCCTGCCAAGCTCTGGCTCAGCATCTGCAGCACTCCCCCAGAAAGAAGTGTCCAACACAGCTTCAAATGCAGGACAGGGTTGTGCCATCATGGGGAGAAGTGCTGCTTTGAGATCCTGGGAAAGGCAGGTTGGATCCTGTCCTACCAAGTCTTTATTTTCCTTCTGGGTTTCCTTTTGTTTTGGGGAAACAAAATCACGTCACAGCATTTCAGAGCATTTGTAAAGTAAATTATTCATCTGTGTGTGTATGTGTATGAATCCCTCTTTAATAACTGTTGTAACAATGTTTATAGCTGGTGTTTGAAACTGAGATTATAACAGTCTAAATAATTGTAGATAATGCAGATAACAACAAGAATTTTACAAGATGGACAATTCATGGGGATAGATGGAGTAACGCAATACATTAAAAGAGAATCTGTAGCAGTGCAAGCGTATGACACTTGTAACAGGAAACATCTGCTTGGCCAACCACCTCTGGACCGGCCACAGCTTTCTGCTGCCAGCCTCTGTGTGTGCTCCATTGCATCAGCAAGTGTCAGACCCTTGTCCTTAAAAGTGGTGGCTCTGTCACAAGGTTGGGGCATTTTTGTTTCATGGAATCACATGGTGGTTTGGGTTCGAAGGGACCTTAAAGCTCATCCAGTTCCAGCCCCTTGCTGTGAGAGTCTGGTTGGCTGGAGCCAGTTCTTCATTGGTCACTGGCTCTTATCTTCCATCCCATTTTAATTCTGCTGCCTATAATTATTTCTCCCTCCTGGATTTTAAGGAAGGTGCCAAGCTTTGTGTGGAGTTTTAGATTGTGTGATGGAAGAGAGATAGGGAAAAAATGTGTGGCAGGAGGGAGAAGCAGCATCCCTCTTCTGTCTGACATCTCCATGCTTCAGAGTTTCATAAATTACTTTTATGTCCTTTCACTTAAATTCACTGTCTTTGCATTACTTCAGCTTGATTTTCCTCTTGAGCTTTATGTATTCATAAAAGTGGGATGCGCAGAAGTCTACTTTAGTCTTTTCTTGTCCCTTTACGCTTGGCCTGCTGTCCAGTTCTGTAAGCCAGTGTCAAATTAACCGTGACTGGCTCACTTGAGGAGCATGAACCATATGTTTTTACAACCCCTGGATCTAAGATGCTTTTAGAAATAGAACTTTAAAACCAGATTGGGTTTGTCTTTCCCTATGGTGCCCCTTATTTATATATACTGGCTTGTCTTCCCCTTCCCCAGCAGGTGATAGCTAACAGGAAGGGGAATAAGATGATGGAGAAGATGGGTAGAGGCAGGTGATGGCTCAGCCATGCCCTGACCGCAGTGGCGATGGGCCAGAGTGGGATATGTGTGCTCAGGGGGATGCAGGAGGCACGGAGCCGTTTGTCAAGCTGCTTGGGAACCTGACCCACAGCCCTGCTTCCCTGCCTGTGTTGTTCTTCAGGAGGCTGGGAGGTGAGTGAGCGGCCGGCCCCTTGACAGGGCACTTTTAAAACATTCATAAAACTTTTATGGGGCTGCCACCCTTGCAGAGAAGTATTTTCTGACTTTATGGGCTTATTTTAAGGATTGAAGCTTAAAGCAGCTTTTGTAGCCCTGGCTGTCCCCAGAAGAGCCTTTTGACAAACCTCTGGAGGCTGCCATGCTTTTCTAGGTCTTTGGAGTTGTTTCTTTGCTAAATTATTACCCTTTTGCCTCCTCCCAGCTTTGTATGACTAAATGGGACGAAGCGTTAAATGAGGCTTTACTCTTCCCCCAGCTTTGCCAAGGGCTAAAAGCTGAGCCAGTGCATGTATTTGGTCATCCTGAAAGCACAAAGCTTGCAGCAGTTACAAACTTATTTCCTTTATTAAATTGGGGCTTAGGCCTGGTTTTTATTTATGTCTTAACTGTAGGTTGGATTTAAAGGTTCTCAGGAAGGACTTAGGCTGTAGAAGTGACAGAGATAAAGCAGGAGCTTCAGGATGACAGAAGAGACCAGAATAAACTCTTAACTCCCTGTACAGGGTCACTTGATCCTGGATTTAAAAACAACCACCCTCCTTGCTTTATTTTGGGTGAGGTTGTTAAATCTTCCATTTTTGAGGAACTCCCTTTTCCAGACCAGGCACAGTTCAATGCATTTGCTGATTTGGTTGGACTTTTTTTTTTTCGCCTCCTAAAAATAGAGCTATCTATTTTGGTACTAAACAATACTTTGACTTTTGTTTCCCTATATCCATGACTTCTATGTCAGCACATCTTGGAACTTGTCCTAAAAATGGAGCTGATGTAATAATCATGGCTTTCTGGACGTCCAGATCCTCACTGGTCAGAACCCATGTAGTTTATTGCTTTGAAGAGGAAGCTACTTATGCAGGTCTGTTCTTCTGCAAATGCTACACTGATAATTAAAGAGAAAAACATAGGAATGACAGTATGTTCAATGTCAGAATGGATTCAAACAGCTCAGATGTTAAATAACACCACAGTCTGCCTGTCTCAGTACAAGGCAGAGGTGAGGGCATAGTGTTGCGCAGGAATCTGTTGGCAATGTGCACATCAAGAGTTAATGCTTGCTTAAGGATGTCATTTGCCTTCAGCTTGAGTCTTCTTGCTGGTATATGGGTGGGCAAGCACTGTGGTTCTGCTGGGAAAGTATGAACTGCAGACAATGAATTCATGCTCCGGGAGCAGAAATAGTGACACAAGGAACAAATACAGCTTTAGGGGGAAAAAATACTCTTCAGTTTTGTTGTAAAATAATTAGCCTTCTGTGGGAGGCACAGGGAGCATAGGAAAAGCCCAGGAGCTGCTCCGTTGCCTGTGATTTGACTTGAAGTTTATGACCCTGAGTAATGTGCCTGCTCAGCCACACTCAACAAAAGCCTATTTGATGAAATGTTAAAGCCATGAATTACATCTCTGCAAAAAGCCTGGTTTAAAATTTGTAAAATCAGAAATAAATCAAGATCTTCAGAGCTCGGTGGAGCTGTTTAAACATGAAATTAAGAAGGGCAGGCGGCTTCAGCAACAAGGGCACTCTGTAAACTTAAATACTGCACAGCTTTGCTTTGGATTAAGAAAGGGCTGTGTTATTTCGAGGTATTGTAGAAAGAACTGTGGCATTGCAACATGAGGTTAGTAAGTGGGGAAGCTGAGACAGAGCTGAAATAACGTGATCTGATGGAAGTCAAACAAGCAAAACTAGGCTGGGTTTGTTAACTTCCATCTCATGTGCCTATTCATTAGGGCTATAATAACTCGAGAGCAAGTTGTATCATAGCTTTAGGGCTTCTTGTAAGGCAGTTGTTGTTCCTCTGTTATCACTGATGTATGAGCAAGAGCTATTGGTTCAATTGTATTCTCACTTCAATCATTGAATCTCTTTGACTTATTCCCAGTTTATACTTACAGACCAGGTAGGATCCAGTTTATGTATGACAGTAAGTGTGCTGGTATCCCTTGAGCTGAGCTGTCAGCCCAGGGCTTGCATGGCTTGGTGAGTTCCCTTTTATTTCTCTGCTGTAGCAATAGATGGACATTATTATTTACTATTGTTTGCTCTTTTTTCGTAGTTGGGTATTGCTGTGTTGAAACAGAAGTGGGAAGTGTTCCCTTTGTTATGATTACTGCATAGCAATGAAAATACACTTCTTGTTTTCTTGGAGGGCTTTTACTCTTATTTCCCACCTTTTAGGGGATCAGACCTAATGCTAAAGCAATGTCTGAAATGCTTCCATTGAAAAGCGGGGGTTTCCCTGGAAAGCTGGATGGGTTTTCAGGTCCCAGGGAAGTCTGGAGTGCACAGTGCCTCTGAACATTAACTTTTCCCTTTGTCCATGGAACTTTTGAAGAGAGACATGTGGGTTTTGGCCTTGGTCAAGTGGTCTGCTCTCCACAGCCTCACTGTCTGCAACGCCTTTGTGCTGCGTGTTCCCCTGGGGCACCATCTCATGTTGTAATTCTCAGTTTCAGTTGCTGATGTATGGGCTCTTCTGTTAAAGAACTTTCATTTTCTCAGCCGTTATGACTATGTGCTTCACTGGATTTGTGTTGCATGCGAAGCGTTTGCCCCCCGTTGTGTTTGGAACTGGTTTGTAATGGCATTACTGTTGTGTAATTCTGACTGAACAACTTCAACAACCACCAAGTGCTTGTTCTGTTTGAAACCTTGGGTTCTCCACTGCCCATGAGCTATTTATCTTCTCTGTGTGCTGAGTCTTACCGTTTAAATAAAACAAGCCCTATTTCATCCATGAAGAGCACTTAGTGCTGTGAACACAAGTGAAGAGCTTCTGTAAACAGTTGATTCAAGATTTCAAAATAGCACCAGTGCTGAGGACACTATTGCACTCGCCTCTACCATCCCGTTTGCCTGGATTGATGAGTTGCTGTTTCTTATCTCACGATAGTGACTGTCTGAACGCTCAAATCCCATCACAAATGTGCTACAAATTCGCAACCTTAGATCTCTCTTGAAATCCCAGTAAAGATGTTCTGCCGTGCATCCGATGTGCCAAGGAGCATATGTACAGTGAGCAAAGCTCAGCTGGTAGGCACCGACTAACCTGTGTCTGAGTTGCATGATGAGAAATGGTTGCAAACTGCATCCTTTGTGTCAGGAGCAGGGATTTCTGCCTGCAGTCGGGGAGTGTTTCAAGCAAATATGCACATGTCAAATGGAGAATACTTTAATTCATCCAAGCTTTGACTGTCCCATCAGTCTGTGACTATGCTTTTACATTGATGCTCCTAAACTTACTGTGCTTGGAGGTCCTCCTGCTCTGTAGTCTTCCTGCTTCCCCTACTCAACCCCTGCTTTAATTACATCTTTAACTTGCTGCATCTGCGATGAAAAGTGCTATACATGGGAAGAGAATTCTGTGGCTGTTGAACCTATTACTCAGGTTTACCCATGATAGGCATGCACTAATCTGCCCAAGCTTGCAGATTTGGTGCTTGTACTTCCTAGGACACGTGTTGAATCTATTCCATCTAAATAGGTGCTGTGGCAATTAAATTATTTGTTAATCTTCCCTTTTGTGAAATTATTCCCCCTAAATTCCAGAACCTGACTGTATTTTGCGATGCGGACTGGCCAGGTTGGATTGGGAAGTCTTGACCCCTCGTGCGCACCACTCCAGTGTGTACTGGATAATGCTTTGGTGTTTAAACTGCGCAGGATGTCCTTGGGTGCAAAGCCTTAGATGTGCACCGGGTGCACTGTGGCTGCACATCCCTGTGTGTGTGGTGGGATGTGCACTCTCCTATGCGCACCCGCACGCTGAACCTCGGCAGGTCAAACAGGGAGGATAAACTTTTGAACCCAGCTGCTTCCAAATTAAGGACATGTGCAGGGACCACCAAAGCTGGGGTTACCGTGTGCCACCCCCATGCTGTGCTGCAGCAGGCTCCTTGTTCCTCCCTTGGAGCCTGGAGGAGGATGCCCTGAAGCCACACTGTTCTCCATGCCCTTTCCTTGTCACCAGGAAGGACAGGCAGCCGTCTAGTGACTTCTCCCTTCGTTATGGAAATGGGACTGATACAGTAATCAGGATGCTACATATGGAGCTTTTTAAATTACTGCTCTTCAGTCTTTTGTTAGCCTTCATTATTCCCAGAGATTTTTTTTTCCAAGTCATAAAAAATGACATTTTTAATATGCAGAATTAAAAAAAGGCAATATGAAGAATACGTTTTTGTCAATAAGCTTTTACCTTTTAAACCAGTTATCTTAGTTTCTGCTCTAGGTATTTTAATTGAAGATTAACTGCTGTTAAAGGGTATACAAATTTAGGTAGTGTCTATTTGGAGTAGTAAAATAGGACTGAATAAAAGGTGGGAACAGAGTGGCCTGTCCATTATAATTTTAGATTGCAGAGTACAAACTACCCTTCGTTAGAAGCCAGCACAGCAACTGAGGCTCTTCAATGTTAGAGCTGTTTCTATACTACTTTATTTCCCCAATGAAGTTCACTACAAGTATCTCAAATTGCAAGTGGAGCAGGTCTCATCCCAGTGTTTGCCTTATTTCTGCTGTCTTTTATAAATAGAAAGTTGCTCAGTCAAAGCTGATGCATGTAAATAGGAAATGAAATCCGAACGTTAAGTGCTGTGTGCTTCTTGCTTCTGACTTACTGCAGAACTGGTCTGGGTGACCTCTTTGCTTGCCTTCTCTTAGCCCAGTACAGGAAAGAAGATGGATTTGTTTCTGCCTGCACACAGGTAGTTTTTCTTGCACCTAGAGCCAAACTTGGGTACCACAGAGGTTATCTGAAGGATGTGCATTTAAGACACAGAGGCTGACCTTGTTGAGAGGGAGTTTAAGATGCTGCCTCATCCTGACCACCCACAGATCCCTTGGGCAAACTCCCTGATTTCTTTCTGTAGAGTTAGGCTCTTCTCTTCCCAGGGTATCCCATATTTCTTTCAGAGGATAAAGAGGACAGCTTTCCTGAGGAAAACCTTGTTAAGACTTACTGTTTAAACTTAGGTGGAAGGGCAGATTTTGTTAAGACTCAGGTTTGTCATTCCCCTTGGAATTGTTACTAGAACTTGAGTTTTAGCAGCGTAAATACTAATATAAACCTACTGTAGGTCCATCACCTCATGAACTGTGTGTGAAACATGCTTTAGTGAGCTCCCTCATCAGCATGCAGGATGAGGGAATGCTGCTGCTGCTTCCAACTGGATCTGTGAGGGCTAGAACAGCTGACAAGACCAGGGGGTGGCATGTTAACCTGTGTGGGGATGTGCTTCCTCACTAGACAGCTTCCTTGTGTGTTACCCACAACAGCTGCAGGGCTCCTAGGTCTTTAAGAGGAGAATGTGACTTACTACTGCAGAATTCCCCCTCCTCCAGTGTCTGCTGGTAAGGAAGGAACCTGGATAAGATAGGACTTCAGGCTTAATGTGGGGTGATAGTCTCTATCTTACTAGCTTTGTGCTGGCAAAATGGTTATGGGCTAGGACTGCGTTCTTCATCTGTGATACTTTCCCACTCCTTACTTTTCCTTGGGTTTTGGGGTTTGATTGTTCATGTGTTTTCTCTCTTCCTCATAGGGAGGGAGGGTTTGAACCACAGATTTGCCATGATTCTGCTGCAAAATGAAGAACAGCTGCTGGAATTGTAAATGCCTTCTTGGTTCCCATCACAGAACCTGCAGTTGATCAGCTCTGCCCTGAGCAATAACTGCAGACATCAAGACCACTGAGGCTAAGTCGGGAGTAAGGGTGGAGGGAATTAAAACCCTGAGGCAGGGGTCTAAATAGAGAACACAGGCACAGATGGGTGTTGGAGAGGATGCTCTGTTTCCTTTTATTGGATGTCTTTTAGATGCTGTGAAGTGCAGAGTTGACTGGAGCAGGGTCATAATGGGAGGAAGATGGAGAAGATGCAATCTCAGTGTGAATTTGTCTTGTCTTTGTTTTCCCCTGCCTTCAAAAACCCAGTGTTGTTGCAAAACTCAGTGGGCAAAAGATAATGCAGGCTTTGGTAGGGTCACTCACAAGTCATTTATGTTGTTGATAGGCTAAACTATGCTCCTGCATAGTTGTCTTTGAGTAAGGCTATCCTAAACATTGATGTGTTAGTCCAAGGCAAATGTTTAACAGCTATTTGTCAAGAAAAATAAACGTTGAGCAGTGAGAACTCCTGCAATGGACTGTACTAGAACCCAAACCTAATGAAATCAGCAGTCATCACACGAGATGCTGCCTTTGAGGTTTTGGTAATGGGGCTCATTTATTTTGGACTTGTGTGTGTGTTTTGGCTGGTTGTATTCCATCTGCTCTAATCTCATTCTCCTCTCCTTCAGTGCTGCCTTGTACTGCGCTCCCTAGAAACACCAAAAACAGTGGTGCGGGTTAGGTTTTGTGCAGCACAAGTCCAAGTGAGTTGGTGTGTTGGAAATGTGCAGTGGCTCTTCAGTGCAGGTCACCAGTGCTTGGAGCTGTGTTGGGTGTTGTAACCCCCTGGAATACCAGGCATGAATCTTTTCCCTCTCACTGCTGGGTTTGGACCTGGACACACAACCAGGTTGGCATTGGCAGTGGGAATCTGGGGAGGTTGCTGTATTTTGTTCTTTTCCAGCCGGCATCAGGGTGCTTGTTGTTAATGTCTGCATCTGAGGTTTGTGACCCGCCTGCATCCTGTTCCTAAACAACATCAGCACCTGAGAGTTTTGGAAGGATGAAGAGAATCTTTTGAGGATGGCTGGGGAAAGCTGATCTCCTTCAGCCCTGAAAGTGATCTGTTCCCCATGGCAGGACAGAGGCTGTACCTGCCTTCTCTGGTATTTGACTTGCCCAGGCTTTAGAGCAGCCTGTGCCCCAGGAAGAGTGGGATGAGGAAGGAAACCCAGCCCTTGGGTGCTTGCCTAGAAAAATGGAAGTACTGCTGTGCCATGGAGAGAGGTATGAATTGTTAGTGTCTGCTGGGTCTGTGTTGCTGTATCTCTTCTCCTTGTCCTACCTCATTTAAAGGCTGATCTAGTGCACCTGCCTCTTTATAACCACATCACTGCTTGACTGGGGTTGATGTTGCTGTTGTAGTGGTGTATTAGGAGCCCAAGCACTATGAAGTAATCATTAGAAAACATTAACTTTGGATTCCAAGGTTTATTTCTGGTCTCAGTGATTACTGAGAAAAATCATGAAAAGATTGAACTGAAAGTCCTGATATTGAGAAGGGGAATATTAACAAAGTTATGCCTTTAAAAATAACGCTGACATTGATTTAAAGTGTTTTTATTTGGAGGGTGGGCTGATGACTTTGCATTTTTAAAATGAATGAAACTGAAGCAGCCTACAGGAAGAGGCCTATTCTGCAGATCTATCCCAGTGTCCACAATCACTGCCTAATTTGTAATAGTAATAGTTCAGTAATACAATGGGAATCAGTTATGGCTCGACAGTGTTCAAGCAGCATGTGCTGAATGGGGAAAGCAGAGTGTCTTAATTAAAAGAAATGCAGGAAACATCGTTATTGGAAAGTATTTTTTACTGCTGGAGGATTTGTGGGTGACTAAGACATGTATAGGCTTGAGGTTTTTATTTGATAAATACAAACCAGATAGATGGCCTCATCCTTTGGCTTCTTGACTCCATTTGCTTGGATGGAATTTTTCAACATTTAAAACAAATTAAAATTCATGAATCATTTCTGCTTAAAGGCACAAGCTTTTACAGATACCGCAGTTAAGACTTGTAACTGGTTGCATGCGACAGTACTGGTGTGGATATGTAGGTTTTGTATTTGCTCCTTTAAAGAAAGATGGTGAAAGTTAAAACAGGTGGGATACAATGGGGGTTACCTGTTGTAAGATGATTCTTGAGCTTGGACAACTGTCCGGGTTAGCATTGCTTTGTCTTTCTGTGCTGCAAAAGCAGGGTTAGTTTGTAGGACACATGCAAAGAAAACGTGATGTGGCAGAGGGACAGCACTGGCTTTAACCTGCCCGAGGGGAGACTGAGCTGAGCTCTTAGGCAGAAGCTCTTCCCTGTGAGGGTGCTGAGGCGCTGGCACAGGGTGCCCAGAGAAGCTGTGGCTGCCCCATCCCTGGCAGTGTTCAAGGCCAGGTTGGACACAGGGGCTTGGAGCAGCTGCTCCAGTGGAAGGGGTCCCTGCCTGTGGCAGGGGTTGGAGCTGGAGGAGCTTTAAGGTCCCTTCCAACATAAACCATGCTGGGATTCCATGAAATCCATTGTGTAACCATGAACCTGGAGATCTGTTTTAGGGAAGAAGTATATGAATAATAAGGGTGAAAGAACTGGCAAGTGAATTTGTCTTGGTAAAACAAAGTCATACAAATTCCTGGCAATCTTTTTGTTGTAGAAAGCCATAGAGAAGGAGTTTATAGGTTGCTGAAAGACTGAAAACTTCTTAATAACCCAGCGTTCTCATACTGTTTATTCTCCTCCACCTCCCACAACATTTTATTTCCCTTGTAACAATTAGTTTGAACTTCCATCTGTTTCTGTGGATCAAGTAATTTTCATGCAACTTCAGGATTTTTTATATGCTTTAAATCTTTCTTCCAAATAATGTTGGAGGGGTTTTTTATAGCAAAAAGCAAAAAAGCCATGAATACATTATAATTTCAATTTTCATGGTGTGTGAAAGATTTCTGCACTAGGTCTTTATTGTTTTTGAAGAATTCATCACCCTAGTTAAGAAGCTTAATATAAATTAAAGAAGGTATTAAGGAACATTAAGACATCAAAATGTGGAGCGTTCTTTTTCCTTTCGATTGCTCCAAATGCAAACAAGTTGAATAAAATGCAATCAAAGGGCCTGTTTGGAGAACATTGAGTGGCTTTACAGCTGTGCTGGAGAGAACCTCTGGTAAGAGCATAATTCAAATAAAAAGGCCTTTCTTTCCTCCTCCTAATTCTCTTTGTTGTGGTGACAACAGAGTACAAGCCCGATAAAAATTTAATCACCTTATCTTTTTCAAGCAAATTGCGTATTTGTTTACACACAATATACATAACATAAAAAAGCAAAAGCTGCTCCCCAGCCCCCTCCCCTCCTAATCGCATTAAAGAAGTTTAGGAAGAAAAATGGAAATGTTTTATACTTGATGCTGAAGTCCCATTGTTCGGGATTGCTTTCTAAAGGCAGCCCAAGGGGAAGATGAATATCACCAAACTTCAACTCCGGCCCAAGCAGATGCCTGGGATACGTCTGTGGAGCTGGTCCAGCTTAACCAGCTGCTGCAGTGCCCGCTCCATGTCAGGAGAGGCTGGGAGATGGGGAATTACAGACCAGCCTGTGGATCTAATGCTTTGATTGGAGGCTGCTTTGTAATGAACTGCCTTTGATTTGGTGTCACATCCCCTCACCGGACCTTTCCCACAGTGTGTGTTTCTGAAAGGCTGCGTGTCAGGGCTGTTTTGTTGTTCATAGAATCATAGAATAGTTCGGGTTGGAAAGGACCTTAAGATCATCCAGTTCCAACCCCCCTGCCATGGGCACGGACACCTCACACTAAACCGTATCACCCAAGTCCAACCTGGCCTTGAACACTGCCAGGGATGGAGCATTTACAGCTTCCCTGGGCAACCCATTCCAGTGCCTCAGCACCCTTACAGTGAAGAACTTCTTCCTTATATCCAATCTAAACTTCCCCTCTTTCAGTTTGAACCCGTTACCCCTTGTCCTGTCACTACAGTCCCTAGCAAATAGTCCATCCCCAGCATCCCTGTAGGACCCCTTCAGATACTGGAAGGCTGCTATGAGGTCTCCACGCAGCCTTCTTCACAAGGCTGATGAAGGTCTAGTCCCTTGTGCTGCGCTCAAAACATTTTCAGTTGTTTCTCCTGCACCTCAGTGCACAGGGCAGGGGTGGTGGTGGTTTATTTACCATTTATTTACCAGGGGTGCTGACAGAAACAGTCAAAAGTGTTTTCTGGTCCAGCTGCTGAGTGGCTCTGGGCTGAGAACTTCCTCACTGGGTATGAATTTAGTCCCAACAAGATACTCTATAGGTTTAAAATGATTGAAGCTCCTGTGCTTAGTGGTTCCTTGGTCTATTTACATGCCCATACCTGGGCTCTTGTGCCATCTGCATGATTTTGTTCTACTTAAGTTGAGGATTTAACCAACAAGGAGTTACCTCTCCAGTAACACTTGTGAAGATCAGTCCTGTGCAACAGTTGTCATAGGCTCCGCCAAGTTGTACTCATTGTGTTTATGTCTGCGTATTTCTGTCCTTCTCTCTCTTCCTGGGAGAGTACTTCTGAGGTGTCCAGTGACAATGGCTGTGATTTTGAGACACTGTTCTTTCTTTTGAATGGTCTTGGGTTACAATGACCTGCTTGTAGTTTTTCTATTGTTGAACTGTAACAAAAGCCTGGCTGCATTTCCAGGCCTCCAACTACTTTGCATTTCTATTTGTATTAGTAATTTGATGTCCTTATTAGTCCCATTATCTTTCACAGTTGCCCCTGTTGTGCATTGGACAAGTTCCTTGCACTCAATTTTTGCTTCAGGGAGTTTGAGGAACACCCAGACTCAGAAGGGCAGCATCAGGATGAGGGTTGCCTCTCCCTGGAGTGTGTGTGTAGAGCTTAGCCATGATCTCAAGGACTGCATGAAGTTTTGAGTGGCCATCAAGTGAAAACAGAGTTTATGAATAGTCGCTGTGTGATATATCAGCATAGTTGCAGCCTTATTAATGCACTGAAAGCACATATATATAGCCTGTGCAGGAAATAATTGGAAAATCCTTTAGGCTAATGGGACAGTGTTGGATTTGAGGCCAAAAAGATTTCCTTGGTGGTTGTTTTGCTGCTCTGCAAGTTTGATCCATTTTGTTGTATATACTCTTAGTTTGTGTAGCCGACAGCTAGTAATTCTGATGCACTGGAGTGTCCCATATAACTGGTATTGGAGCCAGTCTCTGGCATATAGAAACAAAGCATAGTGTAGAGCATTCAAGTCATAGTTATGTTCTGGGGATGCAAAGCATGAAGTGAGATGCCCTGGGAGGGATTAGCCAGCAAATGGTTGATGGCACACAACGTAACAGCCCCTGGAGTGTATTGGCCTATACGGCAGGGTCAGGTTTAGTACTCTCAACCGCTTCCTGCTGAAGTGTGGCCAACTAGCCAAGAAATTAAGATCTTGAGTATGTCACTCTGCTTCAGAGCTGTTTGGGGTCTTACTTAAGGCTAAGGGGATGTTGGGTTAAGGTGTGTTTTGGAAAACCCACTGTAGGAACTGCAGATACCGGTTTGAAATGTGCATGGGCTTGTGCAGACTCAACATGGGGACTTCAGTAGTGAGATGGTTGGAGAGCAATGGTGTGATGTGTGATGGGGATCTGTCAAGTGCAGAGTTTATCCTGCTGCTTTTCTTCAGAGAACCGGTTCAGTTGCATCTGGTGTTTGTTTATTACACTGTAATTTTGCCCACAAAAAGTAAAAATGTGGTTATGTAAATTTGGGAAATTGGATCATATATCCTGATCATCTGCTGGAAACTGAGAAGCGTCAAACTGAATGAATGGCACACTCTCAATACAATGTGGTTTGCTGGGTGTACTTGGTGACAAGTTCAGGACTAAGAAAGGAGAGGGAAGGGGCAGGCAGGGCACATATAGGGAAGTACAGCATCAGTGACTGATAGACATGAGGTGATACTGGAATCTGTGCTCCCTTTAGCAATATGACCAATATCAGACTGGAAATCAAGACGCTGACTTCATGCAGAGGGTATGGCAGACTAATTAAAGAAACAAATGTGTACCAGTTGAGCCTATAAAACTCTTCCTGACCTTGAGAAAACTCCCAGAGAGCTGTGGGAAACTCCACTCCGTCCCCTCTGAACCTTTTTGTGTTGTTATTTAAATATAGTAACTGCTTTTTTAATTAAAAAGAAAAATTAGATGGCATTTCAAATTGTGTCCATGGTGCCTTGGGGACCTATTACAGTACAAATTACCCTACACTATTTAGCGAGGGCTTGTTTACTATTGTGTGGGGCGAGGGTTTCCAGTGTAAGGATGCAGGACAAGAAGGGCCCTTCTTTGAAAGTCTGGCTCTGCACATGAAAGTGACGCCAGCAATTGGAAGCAATTTGTGGAATTGTTTGATTATATTAATTATGGCACCAGCAAACAGTGCTTGGGAAACAGTTTTGTTTTCTTGCATTCTTTCTTGATTGCTTGCAGCAAAAGCCAAGATACAAAATGTGCCTTTAAGGCCCGCCGGAGAGCGCAGTCAAGCCATTGTGTGGAATTGGCACTGAGCTCCGCAGGGTCGTGTCCGGCTCGATGTGAGAGTTTTCCAAATACAGCTTTGGCCTGAACTTCACCTAGGTCAGCCTCTTGAATTAAAACAGCTTCTGTCTTCCTCATCAAGGAAGATTAGCTCTTTCCCTGCTAAGCAGGAGCCCATAATGAAATCCATGTTATTTCCTGTAGTACCACCTCTTAAAATAACGTCTCTCGGTCCAAAAGCCTGTATAAACTTAACAAATTGATATACAAGACTGTTCAGTTCACCACTAAACTGCAGCCTTCTCTGATGTGGTACAGGGCAGCTGTTCCCCAGTTTATGGGAAGATGTTTCAGTAGTTAAGGATATCCAAGCAGTCTACCAAGCTGAGATTGCGGGAATAGCTGTGCTGTGCAGGCTGGCTGTCACAGCAGTGTTCGGTCAGCTGCTCACATGGGCTGCAGGATGGGGTTTTTCTTGTCTTTGTCATTAAAACAATTAATTATGGACACTTTGCACAGGTCCCGGGTACCACACTGAGTGTAATTCTCATTTGGAAGGATGGAGTCTGCTTTCTCATCTCCTTGGAGGTTGGTTGCTTGCCCTTGGCTAACTTCCTGCTGTGGTCCTATTGATGGTTGCGAGCCACGCAAGGTGCTAACTGCAGATTTTGTACAGCCAGAAGAGAAAAATGAATCCACTCTGGAGTTTGAGACTCTAGCAAGAATATTTGTGAGAGCTGACGAGAGATGTGGGGAAAGGTGTGAATCCAAAATAGAATTACTGCGGAATTGTGAAGGGATTTGCATAAGTAAAACTCATTGCTTGATCTGTGAAAGTAATTGAAGCTCAAATGCTGAGCTCCTGAGGGTAGCAAGGGAAGGAGCATCCCTTGTTTCTTGAGCGACCTTCTGGTCAACTGCTACATTGACATTGTCCAGGTAATCATATTATGCTTGTTACTGCAGTGGTAACACGTAGAAGCAGCTTGGATTGGCTCCTGCAGGAGCACTGCACTTAAATCTGTTGGCTGGAAAGGTTCATAGGTGTTGGCATACTGACCCTGATGTTAGGTGAAGAATTCCTGCCCAATCCTGGGCAGTAGTTAGCTCAGGATGCAGTTTTCATCCCTGCTCTTTCTGAAGCACCATGTATTAAGTGACAGGTAGATGGGATGCCAAGTTAGATAGGACATGCAGGCTCTAGATAACTGGTCATCCAATCTGCTAGCTGTGGTGTGGCATGGCTGATGCTCCTGTTCCAGTGTTTATGGGCAGGGTAACACAACACATCTGTTCTTGGGAGGCTTCCAAAGGTGTTGTTCTGATTAGCTCAGGAGGGGTTTTGCTGGAATATTGAAGGATAAAAATGCCTGCCTTGAATAAAATCTGAAGGTAGGATTTTGGGCATCTGTAGCAGAGGAGAAGAGAAACAGAGGTTCTGCATAATAACAATGTAAAGAGTTCAAGGATGTTCATTTTCCTATTCTTCTTGTCTTTTCTGTGTGTCTGTAGAGAGAACTGTAGCAGGAGGGGCTGGGAAGATTTGTCCTCTGATTTTGGGGATGCTTCTGCTTTTTGTTTGCGTCAAAACTCCAGAGCATTACTTTTGAGGGATAATACCACAAACTTTTCATGGCTTTAGAGCACAGATTAATGCCAACTTTATTGTAGAACTCCGGACACATGTTTTGGGAGTAAGCGGAGAGCAAGTGTGTGCCTGTTGGTGTATTGGGGGACTCTGAGACAACCCTGGTACCACTGGTATTGATCTTCATCCTGGCTTTTGTGCTCTCTGTTAGCAGGAGAGTCGATGCAGCCTGTGCTCCTTAAATGTCTAATTGGGGCTCAGGCTCTGAGGGTTCAGTTTAAGGAAATCCTGAAATTGTGAAAACCAGCTGTTAGGAATGATCCATTGTGAGTGGGGATTATCCCAACCCTTTGCCTCTTTCAAGTTTTGCTTGCTCTTTTATTTGCTTCCCTCAGGAAGAAAGAAAATGTTTGTGTGTGGTATTAGAAGGTTACGTTTCCCTTGGATAAAAATTATTCCCAACATCAAATGTGTGAAGTTAACTTGTTCTCTGATGTTGTTTTTAACTTTTAAATGTTGACAGGAAATAAGACTGCAGGTGGGTGAGTCTTCTGCCTGCACTGTTCAAAGGAAGTAGAGACTGAGCTGAGCTCTTAGGCAGAAGCTCTTCCCTGTGAGGGTGCTGAGGCGCTGGCACAGGGTGCCCAGAGAAGCTGTGGCTGCCCCATCCCTGGCAGTGTTCAAGGCCAGGTTGGACACAGGGGCTTGGAGCAGCTGCTGCAGTGGAAGGGGTCCCTGCCTGTGGCAGGGGTTGGGAATGGAGGAGTTTTAATGTCCCTTCAACCCAAACCTGAATCAAAACCTGAATCAAATCTCCTCAGTCAGGAGGCCTTGACATCTTTTAACATGATTTTTTTTTATCTCATTCACAACTATTGCTGTAAGGAATCTGTGCAGTCATCCACACCAATGCCTTCCTCCTCCTCAGTGCTGGCTGGGGTGGGTAGTGGTAGGGTTTCTTTACAGGTGTACATAGGAAAAGGGAGCTGTTGTTGTTCAGCAGAGTGCATATTACTCTTGGTGGCTGTGCTGAAGAGCCTGCCCAGCACCTCTGTTATTCCACCTGCTTTCAGTGATGTATCGCTTGCTCAGAAATTACTCCTGTCCCTGGCTGGGCCTTGAGGAGATACTGGGTTATCTTCCTTCCCATCTACATGCGTCTGCCTTGAAAATCTTCCATGCAAACACAGGGTTTCATTAGCTTTGAAGGAGATAGAAATATTCCCATCTATTCCCATATAACTGTTGAAGAGAGCTGTGGAAATAGGAAGTAGAAATATGGAGATGGGAAGTCTCAAAAATGAAGTTGAAAAGGAGAGAGGGAGAGAAAATTCCTGAAAGGCAGGATATCAAGTGGAACTGGGAGTTAGGGAGGAAGGAGCTGGACTGTAGGAGAGGAAGCAGAGACCAACCTGTATTTATACATAAGGAGGGGTCCAGGATTCTACAGTGTGATGTTTCCATAGGAAGTTATTGAAATCTCTGCTTTCCTATGCAGATTTCTTGCATGTAAAACTCAAGGCTGCAATGCATTGAAACCATTTAAGATACTTCCCAAGAAGCTAGTTTCTGTTTGTGAAAATGGTGTAAAAAAAACTTACTGCTTTTGTCCTGTATTTTGTGTGTGTGAAACTGTTCCCAGACTTGGGAATTCTTTTTCCTGATGAGGAATTTGAATTTGTTTGAATACGAAAATTCACTTTGTTTTTTGGGTTTGTTTTTTTTTGCATTTATAAATGGCTCCATTTGGACAAAATCCTTGAGGCCATGCTGAGACAAAGGATATTCTGTTAAGAGCCTGTATTCTTATTTGCTAATTATTAGCAGTAGTTGAGCAGAATGGATTAAGCTATTTTACAGCTAGGTTTTCACATCTAGCGTGGGTTAGTTGATGCTGCAAGTACATTGACATAAGCCCTGTCTGGGCACTACTTGTTACAGACATGGGTATGATGGGTGGGAATGAATTTGTTAAGCTTTGAGATATCTTATGTGCCTCTGAGGACTACCCATTAATAATATTAATATATAGGTATTTTCCACTGCTGTTTGCAAGGCGTATCTTGGAACTTTGAAGCTGAAGTCTTTTTTTAACGCACAGACCTTTTCAATTTAATCCATTAGCAACTTGGCAAAATAAAGTAATTGTCCAACAGAGGAAGAAGAAAAAAATTCTATTAACATTTGCTACAAATCCAAGTAGTACAGGCAGCACTTAATTAATGGAACAGATTTCTCACTATGTGTTCAAGCTAACACAGCCATTGTTCAGGAGAGATTAGACCCTTAATGTAAGTTAAACTAGACCTCCATCTAAAAATATCTGTCATTTTAGCTATTAAGGGTCTGATGTCTTCTTTGGTGACAGATCTATTTCCCTTCATTTCCTTGGGTTTGTACAATGTGAAGTCTGCCTTGTGTGTAACGCGAGACACCCGTGGAGGGATGAAACCTGCGGGTCCCTGGTCCCTCTGCTGCTCCCGGTCACGGAGCCTCTCCAGCCCTCAGACCGCCCGGCACCGGGGCTGGGAACAGAAAACACTGTTTGGTGGGGACGGTGCCAGTGCTGAATCTGTTTGCAGAATGAGGGCAGCGGATCTGATGCGGTAATTCCACTGGAGCAGCTGCTCCAAGCCCCTGTGTCCAACCTGGCCTTGAACACTGCCAGGGATGGGGCAGCCACAGCTTCTCTGGGCACCCTGTGCCAGCCTCAGCACCCTCACAGGGAACAGCTTCTGCCTAAGAGCTCAGCTCAGTCTCCCCTCGGGCAGGTTCAAGCCATTCCCCTTGGCCTGTCCCTACATCCCTTGTCCCAAGCCCCTCTCCAGGTTTCCTGCAGCCCCTTTAGGCACTGGAGCTGCTCTCAGGTCTCCCCTTCAGGAGCCTTCTCTTGTCCAGGCTGCCTCAGCCCAGCTCTCTCAGCCTGTCAGATCTTGCAGAACACTGCAATCCAGAGTTGGTTGTGCTTGATGCTGGATTTCTGCAGCATTACATAGACTGTAATTTATTTAGTTGTATACAAAAGCTTTTGCTTTTCTCCTCTTGTGCTCTTTATTTTCCACAAATCAAGACCCTGGGATCTCTCCACACCTCCTGTGGCTCCTCTGCAGAGTTAGGGCTGGTTTAAAACCTCTGGTTATGAAACAGCAAATCGGCATTTCCTGGGATTGCTTCAGCACTTCCCTGTTTCCTCCCTCCCCTCCACAGTGAACACTGCCTGGATTTGCTTCCTGATGCAGGAGGATGGAAATCTGGGTTCTGGGGCTGTGGCTCCAAGATCGGCTGCAGGTGCCCCTGGATGGGGCTGGGCTGGAGCAAAGCCCCTGTGCCTGCAGACCTCCTGTCTCCAGCAAATCATAAGCATCTCGATCTTTTTGTCAGGCTGTGATACGAGAATCCACGGCTGCATTTCAGTCTGAGGGGAGAGAAGCTGATGAAGTGTTTGAGATAAGGTTATGTGACACCACAGGTTCGAAATACCTGAACTGAATTTGGCCAAATGCCTGAAAACCACCCTGCGGTGTATTCCCGTGGTGCTGGGATGGGCTTCCAAGGAGTTGCCTAACTTCTGCTTTGAGAAAACAAGTTCTCAGGAGTGGTCTGTTTGGAGCTGCATCTCTCCTGGTTTGCAGTGTTTGTTTGGGCTTTCCTATCTTGCATTTCTCAGCCAGAATGCCACCAGTGTGTTGAGTTAAAAGAAGTTATCTAAGTGTAAGAAAGCCTGGTATTTAGGAAGGGAAGCACAAGTATTCTTGATTGGCACTGATGTTTGAAGAAAGACTTAAGTCAGATCCCTAGAATCTTACACAGGTTGATTCTGGTTCCCCTAAGCAGTGACTGGGAAGCTTTTAACAGCAAATAGTATATTTTAAGTATATTGTGTTAAAACCAAAGCAGGGCTTCTGAACAGGCTACGGAAGTTCAAGAACTTTCTGACTCTTAGGACTCTATAATTTTAGTATTTGACCACTTGGTTTCATTCCTGACTTATATTTTTATGAATATTCTTGGTGATGAGAAGGAACTTTTGAGGGGTGTGTGTAAATAATAGGAAGGGTCTGCTTGTAAAAGGGTTAGACCAGGCAAGGTGCTCTAGCTTGTTTAAATTTGGCCTGTATTTAGCACTTTAAAAGCTGTAGAAGGATACAGCCAGAATACTGTGCTCTGGTTTTGGGGCATCCCTTTTGTGAACTATAGTGAAATGGTTCAGATACCTTAAAGCTCCTCCAGCTCCAACCCCTGTCACAGGCAGGGACCCCTTCCACTGGAGCAGGTTGCTCCAAGCCCCTGTGTCCAACCTGGCCTTGAACACTGCCAGGGATGGGGCAGCCACAGCTTCTCTGGGCACCCTGTGCCAGCGCCTCAGCACCCTCACAGGGAAGAGCTTCTGCCTAAGAGCTCAGCTCAATCTACCTAATAACTATGTTTGAAGGCTTCTGATTTTTCATGCGAGTTCCTGTATTCCACAAGTGTGGTGCAGAAATGTGACTTTCCTAATGTGAACTCAAGTTCTTGTTTCTCTTGTTTGATGTCAGAAGCCAACTTGCCTGTTTGTTTTTCCAGTTGCACTGAAATGTGACATTGAGTTTGTCCTGTGTGTCCTTGTTTTTTACAGATGGGCTGAAGCCAGAAACCAAGACTCTTCTTACCACTGCCTCCAAGAAGAAATCTAAGGCAGGGAAGGGGGATGCAACCAAAGAGGATGAAAGCAGCAAGAATGACTCAGTCCAACCCGTTACCATATCTCTTATGTTTAAAAGATATGTCTTTGACACGCACAAGAAGATGATTCAGTCCTGAGAAAGCAAGAGCAGCCTCTGATGACATCTGAAAGATCAGACTCTGCAATGAATCTCAGGTGGAACGTTTGTCTTGTTGCTTCTTCGCAGGCAGAGCTGAGTGTGTGTCCCCTCCGAAACCCCTGCGGTCTACTTTTGTTCTGTTAGAACCTGCTCCTTCTGTCACCTCTGCCGTGTGAATCTGTAACAGGCTCTCGGAGAGCGCTCCCTGCCAGCTGAGCACGTCCAGGGCTCTGGGTTCCGATAGTGCTGTTTGGAGGATGATTGGAAGCTTCTCTTGCTTTAGAAGTTTGCCACCGATATTAATCTAAACCTACTGGAGATGTGAATGTCATGGGACCTGCAAAGCAAAGCAGATGGTTGTAGCTTTCCTTCCGCGAGCAAAGTGGGACACAGAAAGCCCACGATAGAGTAGGTGAAATGTAAAGTGGATGTTTCACATTCCTTCAGCTGCAGCTGTGTAAGATGCTATCTGAGAGGTGGTATGGATGTGGTTAATAAATGATTTATATCTCAATGTTTTTCATATTAAACAACATGATGTATGTAACCGAGAGTCTTAATTGTTCTCATTGCTGTTCCAAAGGTTCAGAACTGATCTCCAGTGATGTTTTATGTAGCTTTTCTGAATTTCCTGCCTGTTCTGCAGTGAATCCTATTCCAGAATTGTTTTCTTTTTTTTTTTTTTTGGTATTTTTGTAACTAAAATCTTTTATGTGTGAAAGAAAAAGTTGCCTCTGGAAATAGTCAAGGCCTTTATTTCATTAAAACAATGATAGAAGATTGCAGCATAAGCCTTGTAAAATGTGTATCTCCAAGATGCTTTAGAAACTATTAGTTGTTTAATAGCGATTTCATGGATGCTTTAGTTCTTCCTCTGGATTTCATGTCCCGGGTTCATGAAAAGGAGAGCACTGGTAATGTCCCTTCTTTGTTACTTACAAAGCATGGGACATCTTAACATGAAAACCAACAATAATTCTACAGGTATGAAAACTGCAACTGGAACAGAGCTTGGGCTCATCTCGGTGCATGGGAGATGTTATTTCCTGCCCCTTGAACACAGAGTACTTCTGCTTGGTGCTGTTAAATAGCTGCCAGTGACCAATTTGCTGAGATCAGCCCCTGGAGGAGGACTCCATGTATAATGTAAGCATGCTAGTTGCACATGGAAGTAAATAACTGTAATAGATTGCTACACTCATTAATCATATTATTACACTATTAGTAACACTCAGTGTTACCTAATATCTATTGATGGTCTTATGTCCATCATGTTATCATGGGGTTTTTTCAGCCTTTCTTCTCCTTTTAATTTCCAGGTAACCCAAGTGGATACAAATGGCAAAAATACCAGCTATTGAGAGAGGATATTTGCAGCTGGATGGCTGTGAGGCAGCGTAGGTCTGGTATCTAAACTAGTTTGATGGTGCCCCTTTAAATCAGAACAGAATTAGTGCTTTGTGGAATAATCCCAAACAGTTTCTGCTGAGTGAGTCCCAGCAAAGCTTTAGCACATCCCTTAAGATTATGGGGTGTGCTTTCCATGTGATCCCAGAGGAATTAGGCAGGCAACTTCAGCTATGGCTTAACGTGACTTGTGCTGCCAGCTTTGCTGGAAAATGTATCCTTCTGTAATGACAAAAAGCATCTCACACTCCCCCCCCCGCACCTCTCCTTCCCCATTTCTCTCCCCTCCACAGACACCCCCATAGTCAGTCTTTGTAAAGGGTATTTGTTATCCTACATCTGTATCAAGTCCTCTGCCCTATACTATTACCTCTGTTCGAGATGCTGCAGTGATGGAAGCTAGAGAAACAGGTGACACAAGAGGAATGCTGTTACTGCCATCTCAGGTTAGTCTAAGAATTCCTGGTATAAGCAGACTTCTTATTGAAGGAAAAAAAACCTCAAAAGTGAATAATTAAGGAATTTACATTTTTATCTGTATAATTCTAATGTCACATTTTAATGGGTCACTGCATTCTGCCACCTGTGGTTGGGGCTCTGGAAAGGAAGGAGCAGTCATCGGAAGAGGTGTCCTGCTGTCGGATAGCGCTGGCTTTGGAGTTGCAGGCCTTGCACTTACAGGTTTTTGTCTTTCTTATTTCTAAGGCATTTTTGCCCAGTTCTGGAGAGGAGGCTGTCAGCGTAACTGCTGGTGTGTGCATTTACAAAGCACTGTCTGGTTTCACCCCTCTACTCTCTGCATTGCCCATAGCAGGTTCAGTTCTGGAACTTGATCTGTTTGAAAACTCACCAGTTCTGAAAACTCAGCTTTGCAGCCCTTGCTTGGCTGAAGGCTCTTGTAGAACTGACAGTCCCAGGGTGGGTTTGTTTGCTTGGGGTACTTCAAGGGAGGGAGCCTCGTGTGGATCCCCTCACCGCTGCCATACCCTGTCCTTGTGCTTTGTCATCCTCCATGTAGAGCCCCATCCTTTCATTTTGCTCCCCAGCAGAGGTTTGTGTAGGTTAGACAGAAGTAGCTGTTGAAGACCAGGGTTTGGTTTTGTGTTTTCCCCCATTTGTAATTCCAAAAGGAGAACTTAAGCATGCCCAGGAACTTTGATTATAATGTGCTGTTCCTGCAGATCTCTGGCTGCTGTCCTGAGGCTGTTGGATACACATTTGAAAAAGGGTGAAATGGTGGAACAAAATGATTATGGGAAAATCAAAGCTTTTAAAGACATTTGTAGGATGAACAGATGTTCAGACATTCTTTTAGTTGGTTTCCAGACAGACGTGGAGACTTTCCTTTCATCCTCGTAATCAGTGCATTATGCTGTAATTTGTAAAAGTGGCATTAAAAAAATATTAACAGGGTCATATTGTGATCTACTGACTCTGTGTCATTAAGCTAGGAGTTAGGAACAGCAACTGGGAACAGGGGTTAAGCGCTGCAGAATGTACTGTGCTAGTGTATATTGTCGGGCTGTGCTATAATGAATCCAGAATGGAATAAAGATGTAAAGAGGCTTTTTAATGCTAAGGTTGTCAGCATTGCAAAGCTAGGAATAATTGTGGCTGTGCAGATGTTTGGTGAGTAACACATCTTCGGGTTGTGGGGAGGGCGGCAGCGAGGAAAGCTTTGTTTTTACAAGCCTGTTTTCTGCTTCTCCTTGGAATTTATTTGAGGGCTGCAGGCAGACTTTGTGCTCCTGCCGGGGGGGCTGGAGCAATGAGGATGGAAGCGTGCGGTGCCGTAGCAGGGTTCAGTAGGTGGCATCCTTCACTTGGAATCAAACCGACAGCTCCCCGCCTGAATCCCAGCTCTGCACTGGCATCCCGAAGGAAGAGCTTGAATCCAGCATGCAGCCCATCTCTCAAAGGATGTTTCTGTTGAATACTTTAAATGAATTTAATGGCCTCGGCAGAGCAGTTAACTCCGACTTGTTGACCAGACCCTGAAGTACCCATGTCCTTTCTTGGTGTGTCTCAGTTGAAAACAGCTCTTGTCCTTAAATCCTACCAATTGTGTTAACTGGTTGCAAGGACCTGACTGTGGAAAAATGATCCATCCACGCTGGTGTGTACAAGAAACCTCTTTCTGGTCAGGAGGCACTTCTGCTTGCTGGAGCTCTGCAGTTAACAGCCACGGGGTGGCAGAGCAGAAGTGAGAACCCAGCAGGATGAAGAGCTGAAGGGATGCTCTATGTCCTGAGCAGCCTCGTTCCACCCCAGGACTGGGAGAGCAGCTCTGCTCTTGCATCTGCAGCGTGCTCTGGGATCTTGTGAAATGCAGGATGAAAGGCAGCAGAGGGATGCCGCCTTATTAGAGGTTTTAAAAGCTCTTTGTGTTTTCCTTTTAGCTTAACACCCACAGTGACCTGGAAAGCTCTTTACTTACAAACACATGAGCTCTAAACAAACTTACTGAGGATAGAAATAGAATCATTCTAAGGTAGAGACTAGCACAGGGAGCTAACCTGCCAAGCCTGGGAGGAGGGGAAGAATGGGATGATTGCAGTCTTGCTGGGTGACTGGCGTCCAGAAGGAATTCAAGGATTTGGGGAGGTTGTGTTTAAGGAAGCTTGGAGGAAGGGAATAATCTTTGGGATCCCCACAAATTCTCCTGCTGTTCTGTACAAAAACTAAGTTTAAAAGTTATCTGATGCAGTTGTAGCTCCACTGTAGACAATTTATAACAGGAGAAAGGATAGCGTCTGCTTATTTCCTGTTGCCAATGCCAGAAGATGGAGTCTTGTCCCACCTTTGCTGGTGGACGTGCAGCACTGGGTATACTTCCAGTCATTCCTGGACTTAAGAGTTTAGGATAGAATGGGGTTTCCATTCCTCAGGAAGTATTGCACTTCTTTATATGTGTCTGACAGGAGTGCTTTTCAGAGATGGTATAACCAGTCTGTAAGGATTGTACCTTCTTCCCCCTCCTCGAATGCCACTGTTGCTTGTCAAAGGCAAATGCTTCAAGGCTGAAGCATTTGCTTTGAGACTTTTGTCTCAAAGTCTCTGGTGTGCATTCATATGCTTTTCCTAGCAAACAACAGGAGAGGGAATCCCACCCAACTCTTTTCCTTTAGGATCAGCTGTGGAAGGAACTCAGCAGACAGAATCAGAAGAACCCTGCAATATCCTTGGGTAAATCTCAGCCCTCCAAGGCTCATTCTTAAACATCCAACTGTCTCACTGACTGTTGAGTCCATGCCAGTCATGCCTGCTTTAGCTCATGCTTCTTAACCAAACTGTAATATGAGTTCTGGATCAAGAGCTGCTAAGCTAACAACCTGGCAGTGACCAAGGTGCTTGCTTAGTCTCATTGTGTTGGCATTTTTGGTTAAACCGATTGCTTCTGATTCTTTAAGAAACCTGGGCTGTTCATTAGCTCTGGAAGGCTCTGTTTAGATCAGTTTCTTCTCCTTTGATTGGAAGCCATGCAGCCTTTTTGTGTTTTGGTTGATGATTCTTAGATTTCTCAAGGGCCTCGTTCATGTCAATCAGAGACTCCATCCTTCTCAGACCGCAGAATTGCATTTATTAGGCTGTATATGGCCCTCATTCAGACGTGTAGGAACCACTTCTTTTATACTGTTCTCTATGAAAACTGATAGTTTAGTGCCTATAACTTCAGTCTGACAGGAGTAATCCATGCCCTCATGGTGAATTCATTCCCAAAACAGCATTCCGTAAGGGCAAGCTGAAACTTGGACCCCACACAGTGGTTTTGCCTAAACTTCTTTTTTTGCTAATGTAAGCAATCTACCATCTAGTTTTGTTTCTTAAGCTTCACTTCAGCCAAAGCTGATTTGAACTCTGTACCCTCTGTGAGAATACTCCTTTATTACTTGGAAAGATCAAGGTCGTTCAGAAGCTCTTCTAGACACTATCAAGCTGTTGAAACACTGTCTGCATTGGTGCCCACCTGCGTTAATGTGTATGTGAGTGCAGCAACATTGGGCTCATACTGTCTATGGAGGACACTGGAAATGGAAATGGGGTGTGTAGAAGTAATCATTGGAAGAAAGAAAAGTTGCTTACTCTCCGGGACTTGGAGATAACCAAAATTACTCCATCCCAGAAATTAGGCATCTGAGATGTTTCCATGGCCTGTATGTATACAGTAACTTCCCATCCTTTCTTGTTACTGCAGAACATCTGAAGTACCCATTTTTATATTGTAGCAAGGAATGTTTTCTGCCTTGCCAACAATATCCCTTCCAGTGATTGATATCTTGGTTGTCATCACATGCTGCGCCAAGGATTGTAGAGAATCAAGTGACTATTCCAAATTCTCTTTCCCGAGTTGTAACTGCCAATTCTAAGTGATGGATTTAGGCTGAAGTGTATTTGTAGAGGCCCAGAAGTGCTGTAACAATAGTGTCTGAGCCCACATTTATTTAACAATTTAAATCTGATGTTATAACAGGTACATAAACATTTTAAGCATCACAGTTTCTTTTAATACAACAGTTTCTTTTAAAGTTGAGTTGTGGGAGGTTCAGCATTGAGAAGAGCTCTCTGCAAAGCATCTTGATTGATCAGCTCCAAGTTCTGACAGTATCTGACAATCTTTGCCCTTGCTATATGATGTCTTTCAGAAGCATTATGTGCAGTTCACTCTCACCAATATGTTTGCTGCAGTAAATCCATGGCCATTTGATGAGCACAGACCTGGAAGGAGGAGTTCATCGAATTGTCCACTGTCACAGGTGGGATGTTGCAGGCGTAGAGCTGAGTCGTCAGATGTGGGATGCTGAGCAGCAGGAGGTACCAACCATCTTATTTGCCTACCATGTGAAGGCCACTTCTGGGTCTAGCCTGGAGGAGGGCAGTTATTCCACACTCCTCAGAGCACTTCCTTTCTTTCCTAGGGTAGAACTAAAGACGAAGCTATCTCAGACTTTCTCTTCAGTGAGGCAATGCAGACAGAATTTGTCTATTTGTTCCTTAGTCCTTTCTGATTTGCGCTCTTTTCCAGAGGTGGATGAGAAGATGGATTGCCTGTTGTGTGCCATGCACCCGAACAAAGGAGCCCCATCTGGGAAATGTTATTTGTCTCCCACTACTAAAATATAGGCACAAGTGGTAACTTTGTCCAGAATTATTTGCTTAAAAAAACATTAATATGATCTATGAAGGAGCAACAAAACCCACCTTCAGTTTGTACGTAAGGTTTGCTAATTTTTCAGTGCTGGTTAATGTGGGGTTCTTTTCCCCCCTTAATTAGAAATTTTAATTAGAGCATGCTGTGTATTAAGATGCTAAAGCTTTGAGTGGCAGTTTGGAATTGCAGAAGGATCAGCTGTCTGTAGGGCTGTAGCGCAGCAGGGATTAGCTCACACCCCTCTGCCTGCAGGTGTGTACTGCTGCTTGAGTCCGGGTCATCAGAAAATGATGGAGGTAGCCTTCATCTTCCTCATCAGCCCTTGTCTGTTCCTGTTCCAAGGGGCCTGAGCTCAGGGGAGATCTGCAGATGCACTCATCATGCATAAGGTGAAAAGTCTCAAACCTGAATGGCAGAGGTGAATTGTTAAGACTGTTTCACCGTGGGATGATAAGCAGTGCCCCTTCACCTGCTCACCCCAGTTGTGATGCTGCCAGTGCAGGGAGCATTCCCTGTCTTTGGAGATCAGTGGCTGTGCTGGCACCTCTGCAGCTCCAGGTTTCAGTCCTGCCTGTGGAAGGGGCCTGCCTGAAGAGTTTTCTCCACCTCTGGTCTGGTGCTGTTGGCTGCCTGTAGCACGTTGCTGGATGTGAGGGAGCCTTTGCGGGCTGATGTGTTTTGAGTTCCTCAAGCTCCCTTACCTCATTTTCCTTCTCTCCTGCTTTAAAGCAGATTAGTGGGAAGATAGGGATGGATTCTAAAACACGAACATTTAACATTTCCAGCATCACGCTCTTGGAAAGTACAAAAGCTTTTGCCATGGGTAATTATGGAATAACCTACTTGTAAGGGAACTGTTTCCCCAGAGTCTTCACACTTGGTGGGTATCTTGTGTCCTTTGAGCCTGAAGATTTGTGTTTTTGTTCCGCCTCGTGTCAGTGTGGGTTTTTCTGTTATCCACATGAATACCCAATCACTTCAAAAACTGCTGAAATGCATTTTCCAGCCTATCCTGTGGCACTCTAACCCACAAGCTAATTATGAGACTGCAGTTTTAATTTGCTCTTTCCAGTCGATGTCATGTTCTGTTGGAGCAGAAGTCGTGATTTCCCTTCCTTCTTGCTGTTAGTTTGTTTACCTTTATCAATGTCATCTGTCTTAGGAAGTGCAGATCTTCGCAATCCCTGTTGTTATAGAAAACTATCCATGCTTCTGATGGGTTTATTGAATCAATGTGCCCTCCAAAATGCAGATTGATCAGTAGCATTTTAATAATTTCAGTCATATGCCTCTCTTTTTGAGCATCTATCCCCAGAGTCCTGCTGTGCTGGATCCCTGTTCTATGGAGCTGTGCACAGCGATGCCCTCATCTTTTATCTTGGATGCTCCTGTCAATGTATCAGTGTAGTTCAATATATCCGTTCTTTGTGGTTACCTTTCACTTGTCAATACTCAATCTCAGCCCAGCTTTGGTGGTACTGAAGTTCCTCCTCCTCCTCTTCCTTCCAATTAAATTAACTTTGGGCTGCTTGCAAATCTCTCCCAGTTACAGCTCTTCCCTTTCTCAGAGGTCATTTAAGTTAAGCAAAACTGAGGCTAGCACGAGGGCTTCTGGCATTCTTTCAATCTTCCATTCAGGTGAAGCCAGACCCTTATTTTGCTTCTGTCCTTTCTTTTCTTTGCCTTTTTATTTTGCAGAAGACCTTTGGTAAGCTGATGCTTTATGAACGTTTGTTGTTCTTTTCAGTGTCCAGCTAACTGGGTTTAAGGGGGTTTGTCAGTAGCTGTCACAGGACTTCACTACCATTAGGTAGTGTTTGAAAGGGAGAGGGAACAGGTTCATTCTTCCCACTATCTGGAATGTGGGCTGCTCTGATGCAAAATGTGCTGTATGCAGGTGATACGCAAGGTTCCTGGATCTGTAGGTGCATCTTTATCTGCAGCACTCGGTCTTCACAGCCTTGGCTTTCTCATTCAGGTGTGCTGCAGTCCCAGCCCTGAATCAGAGCTGTGGTCAAACGTGCAGTGCCAAACATCCGAACCCAGGCCGGGTCCAGTTTGAGTGCTGCAGCCTGTCTCTCTCCTGGCTCATGTCTAAATCACAGTGTGTGTATGTTTCGGGGCTATGAAGCAGCAGATTTTTGCAGCTGAATTGAACAACAGTTTGGAGACAAGAATGAGCAGATGTCCAGGCTCATTTTCACATATGAACTGAGTGAGGGTTTGCATTGCAGGTGAGTATTCTGGTCCATTTCAGTAACACAGTGCTTTCAGTTGTGATTAACATGTTAATATTTAAAAATCAGATAAGACATTTGCTCATAATTCATTCTCCTTTCTTGGCCTTGCAGTAAGCCTGTAATAAATTCAAGAGCTGATGTCACGAGGAGCTTTTGGTTTTAAGCCCGCCTGAACATGCAGATATTAGGATGCCTTCTGCACCTTTGTGTGTAATGAATGGCTCTTAGTTATTGTAAAATGCTGCTCAGCTGCACCTCTGTGCAGGGTGTTAGGGAAGCAATCCCCAGCAGAAAGTGTTTGCTATTGCCTGAGCCATGGGAAATGCTCTCTTCCTCCTGTAGCCTTGCTGCACTTGTCATTTTCCCCGTCTCCTAACTCAGGAGAGGGGGAATCCTATCGTTGCAGCCACGCAAGTGGGAATTAGCCCAGCTGTGTATTTTACAGGTAAACTAACAAATAAGAGGAGAATCTGAGCGGCCCCAGGAGACCTGCAGTTGTTTGCTGCTGGGCTGCTCTATCTGTGCCTGGCATCGGCGGAAACCTGAGCGCTCCATTGGAAGTGGCCAACCTCTGTTTGCTGGGGCACGGGGCAAACAGAGCCAGCCTGTTCTGCAGACAGACAGACAGACAGACAGACTGACTGACGGCCTGGAGCTGCCCCCACCCAGCTCACCAGGGCAAATGAGGAGGCTCTGAAACAAAAAGCTTGAAAGTAGGGCTCGGGGCTCATCCCCTGCGGCTGTTGTAGCATGGAAGAGTAGGGGATGCAGGGTTGCCTTTCAGGGGCCATGTGGGGAGTACACCAAGTGCCACACATTAAGGGGAGGGTTGGGGCTCATCTGGGGTTGCTGCTAGGAATTGGGAGTAATATGTGGTGCTGGTGTGGGCCCCAGATAGAGACTGAGGTGTGGGCATCTGAAAGTCTGCATTCCAAAGCTTCGGGGGCTGCATGGGCAAGTTACCACTGTGAAAGATGATGGGGACAACGACCTATTATAATGTCCCCCCTTTCAGTGATGCCCATCGATTAATGCCTTAAAATACCCTCTGACCCACCCCAAGGAGGCTCAAACCTCTGCAGTCACCTTGCAGTGAATGCTCAAAGGATGCTGTGATGCTCTGGCTGCTCACAGAGCAGGGGTATGTGTGCCTTGGTCCCCGTGGTGCAGCAGTTTTACATTGCACCTCACACAGGGGTCATGTGAAAATACATAAATTAGATGGTTTTGTCTTTTTAAAACAGCGCTTCAGCCAAGGGACAGTGTGCCACAGTACAGTGGGCCTTGATGGTATCAGAGTCTGAATTCATGATACCACTCCAAAGGCAAACAAAGTGGTCCTTCCACTCAGTGTGCAGGTATTTGAATGGTAAGTTCATCAGTTCTTCTGTCCAGAAGAACAGACCTGTACCCCATCCTTGCTGCTCCTCCATCCCTTTGTTCCACCTTCTGTTCTCATCAGCAGAGCCCTTTGGTACAACCACTAAGTCGTACCAAAGTATGGATGTTTCTCATGGGCTGTTTTGGGACTAAATGCTGCTGGTTTGTTACTTGCCATTTTGTTTCGGAGTCTGTGTGTGTGTGAGCTACTCAATAGCAACGCTGGGGGGGGGGGGGGGGGGGGGTGCATAATCCTGCTATCCTTTTACTTGTTATTGCAATCAGTGTGTAAAAGGAGAGTCCCCTGAACCAGCTGCCTTTTGTTTGTTAATCTCTAGTCAGTGTGAGTGGCATTTTGGTATCAATTGAGGTAGTTTGTGCTCTGGAAGTACCAATATAGAAAGGAACGCTGCAAATATCATTTTGCTCTTAGCTTTCCACCCTGTGTTGGGTACGCAGGTTGAACCATTGTTCTGATCACCTTAGGAAGGTAAAGGTGGCATTCCATGAGTGGGATTTTCAGAAGTAATAGCCTTAAACCTTACTCTTAATGCTGCCAAAGTGAGTTTTAAGGCTAACTTGAGTGTGATGGGCATGCAGCTGGGGGCCCAACCCAGGTCACTATGCAGTATGGCTGCAGGAGGGACCTGTGTGGTTGCAGTGGAATTATGGCATTTTTCCCTAAATACAGAGATTTAACCTCTTATTTGTAGGACATTCTCCAATGCCTGTACAGTAGTCTCTAAACCTCTCCTCACATACACAGTGAGCTCTCGCATCCCTGCGGAGGAGGAAGGGAAAACATCTGGGGAAGGTGGCACATGAGCACAGACCACTGAATGCATTTGGCTGCTGGCTTTTGGTTATAACAGTGTGTGCTACCTAAGGAAAACCTACTGCAAAAACAGGGCAAGGATGGCTTCACGTTTGGCTTAGAGCTTGTGCCCATGTTTTATGTCAGTTTGACTGTGGTGTTGGGCAAAGAATAATCCAAGCAGTTGCCTGTTTCCTGAAGCAATAAAAGATCTTATTAAAGGCAACTGTGAATGTGCTTTACTGGTGTCTATCCCTTAATGAAGATGTCTTGCAGACTGCAGAGGCCACCCTGGGCTCTAGCTGGCCTGAGATAGCAGTGGATGCTTAAAGTCTTACCTCTTGTAGGTGGCTCTTCAATTGCTCTGAACGTTTATAGTGATGAAGGTGATAGGAACGGGGACAGTAAAACTACACAGGCACTTTTGGTTAATTTATTATTAGGTTTTTAAGCCTCTTTCTATGTACCACATGTAGGTCCAAGGCTACTGCTTGGCTTTGTGGCTTCTGAGGTGTTAGAGTGAGGAAAGCAGCCCAACAATCTGGCCACCAGCAAGGACCTGGCAGTGCTGCAGTCCCCTGTGCATGAGCAGTGGTTTCTGCCAGGTAAGTGGATCCTGTGCCTTTTCAGTCTTAGTTTCAGCTACCTCGTGTCTGTCACCTTCAGACTTGAGAGGAATTGCCCTGGGTGTCTGATGGTCTCTGGAGTGCCCATCTCTAACACTGTGGTAAATGCCTTTAGTTTGTGCTGTTCTCTGCCTCTCTGTTTGTGACCGATTCTTTTCCCCTCTTCCCTTGGTTTTTTTCTGACATTCTTCTGGTCAGGAGGTTTTGTTTCTTACAGCACCAAGAGCAGAGTTGGAGACGGAAGCAGTGCAAGACTCTGATACGTCCCCATCTCTCCTCCATCTGTTTATCTTCCTCAGAGGCCTGATAGTGAATGACATTCATATAAACAGTGGGTAAAGGGCCTGATGTGCAAAGCTCAAACATCCTGTCATGATCTGGGCACATGGACTTGATTGAAAAATATACGCCTAACAGGCATAAAGATGTGATTTGTTTTGCTGGGTGAAATGTTGTGTCCCTGTGCTGGAGCTTTTTAGGACCTACAGTTCATTGTTGTATTTTCCCACCATCCATAAGATACAACCTGGTTTCAGTTCTGCTTCCCGCTGCTGGCTGTGACTTGATTCCTGCTGTAGACAGGTTTACTTGCACACAGGTTTATGTGATGTAACCAACAGTACTTCAGGGATATTACTTAAAGGCTTTTGTCTTTCGAGCAGTGCCCCATTAAATCATGTAGCACAGTTTAATTTCACCTGATCTCTCCCCCTCAATACACTTGAGGGAAAGCACAGCTTCTCAGTCTAGAAGCTGGGTAGGTAGGACCAGGCTGTGCTGTGAAATGCTGGAATCTCTGTTCTTGCAAATATTTCAAGGCCCAACTGGATGAAAGCCTGAACAATCTGCTCTGCCTGCTCGATTGTCTGCCACCATCTCCAGCCTGAGTGATTCTAGGAATCCATGCCAGATTGTGCAGCCATATCTTAGTGGAGGGACGAGATAGAGCATCCCACAGCTGTGTTTCCAGAAGAGGACTCCATTTCACAAGAGGGTATGTGCTCTCTCATATTGCTCAAGAGGCAGAACTTGTGGCAAAGACCTTCTAAGTCCATGCTTTCTCCTATGTAGAATCCAGACTGGTTTGGGTTGGAAGGGGCCTTAAAGCTCCTCCAGCTCCAACCCCTGCCACGGGCAGGGACCCCTTCCACTGGAGCAGCTGCTCCAAGCCCCTGTGTCCAACCTGGCCTTGAGCACTGCCAGGGATGGGGCAGCCACAGCTTCTCTGGGCACCCTGTGCCAGCGCCTCAGCACCCTCACAGGGAACAGCTTCTGTCTAAGAGCTCAGCTCAGTCTCCCCTCGGGCAGGTTAAAGCCATTCCCCTTGGCCTGTCCCTCCAGGCCCTTGTCCCAAGCCCCTCTCCAGGTTTCCTGCAGCCCCTTTAGGCACTGGAGCTGCTCTCAGGTCTCCCCTTCAGGAGCCTTCTCTTGTCCAGGCTGCCCCAGCCCAGCTCTCTCAGCCTGGCTCCAGAGCAGAGCTCCAGCGCTCAGAAGCAAGAACCCTTTTCACATGTAGAAAGGCTTGATGAGATCTCTGGTAAAGAAGGACACATGCAGTTGACTGTTTTGTCTGTGAGAAGAGGCTTGTTTTTCTTAGGAGCTGTATTGTGCGTGCTGTTCATCCTTAGCTGTCTCTTTGCCCTCCTGCTCTCCTCAGCTCTTTTCAGAAACCTTAGATTTATCACTCTTGGATAGTCTGTCTTGTTCTGGCTTTTAAAAATAAAGCTTTCCAGAGGGCCTTTGGAAGGGGCTGTGTTATTGTTGGCTCAGGCTTTTAGTGACACTCGTTGCAGAATTAAAACTTCTAATTAGAAAGCAAAAGAAAATGCTTTCTAACGAAAAAAAGGAAGGCAAACATGTTGCTGTAAGATTAAGGTGGATATTCTGATTGCCCCAGAGACATGGAGTTCAGGTCTCATGGAGTTTGTTCTGTCCTAGAAGATTGCTGGAGAAAATAGTCACTGTTTTCCATGAGTAATCTAGAACATTTTCAAGCCTTAACGCAGCATCTCTGCCAAGGAGCTTGGGATGCTGCCTCAGCCGATGCAGCTGTCCCAGTAAGAACCATTTAAAAAGTACACACAAGAGAACAGGAGATGATTGACAGCAGCCCTTTACATTTCTGTTGTTAATGCACCAGTTATAAGATAAGCTTTATCTTTAAATGTTCATGGAATCGAGACTTTGATGGAAATAGGCTTTTGGGTTAATATATTTTTGATAGATAAAGCGGAATGAAATAGAAAGACCAAGGGAACATGCAGTGTATGAAGACAAGACACACTTTTCCTTTAGATCTCTCTCCTCACCCACTGCATGCAGGTGTTGGCCATGCAGATATAGTGTCCGTGTGTAAACACGCTCAGCGCCTGGGTTTGGGGAGGATTTGGGCACCGGGAGGAGCGTTCCTGGTGTAAGAGGCAGATGAGCGAGATGGAATCTGGTGCTGCCAGGCAGCCCAGATGGCAAATCTCACCTTCTCTCCCTCCGCTTCTGCTCAAGTCCAGCTATTGTCCCGTGGGTAAAATGAGTAGAGAAGAGGTGATGTAGCACAGTGTTTGCCTGCTCCTCCCCTGCCATAGAAAAGGGGTTGCGTGCCTCCCTTGGAGGAGTTTGGGCAGCAAAGGTGTGTTGGCTGAGCTGAACAGGGGGAGTTTGGGATGTTGTAGGCACTGATGCATTTCAGCTCAAGCCTGCTGGATGATGTGGTCTGTGTATTTGCACATTTACATAGAATCATAGAATAGTTAGGGTTGGAAAGGACCTTAAGATCATCCAGTTCCAACCCCCCTGCCATGGGCAGGGACTCTTCATTAGGGACTGTAGTGATAGGACAAGGGGTAACAGGTTAAAACTGAAACAGGGAGGTTTAGATCGGATCTAAGGAAGAAATTCTTCACTGTAAGGGCAGTGAGACACTGGAATGGATTGCCCAGGGAAGCTGTGAATGCTCCATCCTTGGCAGCATTCAAGACCAGGTTGGATGAAGCCTTGGGTGCCATTGTTTAGTGTGAGGTGTCCCTGCCCATGGCAGGGGATTGGAACTGGATGATCTTAAGGTCCTTTCCAACCCAAACTGTTGTAGGATTCTATGATTCTACAAGGAAGACCCCAGAAATTCCAGGCTTGTAAGCCTGAGCTCAGTGCTGGGGAAGATCATAGAGCAGATCATCCTTAATAAGATTGTAAAGCACCTGCAAGAAAACAGAGGTATCTGGAGATGTGTAACCAGCATTGCTTGCTGCTTTTGACAGCCCTGCCCTGCTCATTGTGAGTTAAATGACAGGAGAGTTGAACACCAGTACTCACAGACAGAAGCTCTTGGATTTGCCAGCAGAGAGCTGTTTCCTATGGCCTGGCACAAACAGGAACTGTTCAGGCAGATGTTGGTACATAACAAGAGGCAGAATCATGGCTTATGAGAGGAGTAGTTCAGAGTTTGAAAGGATGCATGTGTTTAAAAGCTGTATTGCAGGAGCTTTCAGCCTCTCTGTCAAGGGCTGCTCTTCATTTTGGTTTTTAGCCGGTAGGTCATGAGGGAAGGTTGGAGAGCAGCAAGGATGCTGGGGGTTTCTATGTGTAGAGAAGGCTGGTAGGATTCCATAGAACGATTTCATCCATTCTTTCATTTTCTCTTGTGTTTTCCTTATTTATAAGCCTGAGGTTTGGATTGCTTCTCTACCAGCAGAGCTGGCAGGGAGGGGAAAAAAAAGAGTGAGCAACTGTGGCAGAAAAGTGATTAAAAAGAATAATTAGCATTTGCCCCTGATAAATGAGCAAAGCCATTAATTAGACTGATTTACTCCTGGGTTTTTTTTCCCTTCTCCCTTTCCTCTCTCTTTTTTTCCCCCCTCTTTATCAAATGACAGCACCGTGACTGCCCCTTTGGTACGTTTTCATCAGCTTTTCACCAGTTGTCAGAGCTAACACCCTCCTTTCCTGGGGCCCGAGCAGCCTCTTGTAGCTAATGGATATGGAATGCAGCCAGAGCTGATAGCTGCTAGATCTCCACTGGCTTACAGGTGTTTCCATCATTACTGGCATATTATCTGCCACTGGGTCCCCTTCCTCCTCCTCCTCCTCTTTTCTCTCTGTTTTCCCCCTTCTTTGCAGTGTTCTAGAAGTAATTACAGCTCAGAAAAAAAAAAGAAAACTGCTGGCAGATTTTTAAGGATTTTATTTAATGCAACACGATGTCCCCGTGATCAAATCAATTTCTGGTTCTGGCACGGTGACAAACAGCGATGCTGCTGCTGTCGCCTGTTTGAATGTAATTACCAGGATGAAAGGGAGAATTTTAATTAAGACAATTTCCCCCCCACACCTTCTTCCCTCCCCTTCATTCGAATCATGTGCTGGGGGCTGTGGGGTTTTTAGTGGGTTTTATATATGCTTTTTCTGGTAAGAAATATTAGTAATCATCAGGCTGTTGCATGCGGTGACATGGGTGCGTCCTCCCCCTGCTCCCCTCGCTGGGAGCTGGCTGCATGCACAGGAAGACGATACGTGCGTGGTCTCAAATGGGGGCTTGGCACTTTACGAGCAAACACGAGCATAAAAGTCCTGTTTCAAACCTAAATGGTGCAAAAGGAATCCCTGGCATAGAGATGGTGCTTGGAGCCCTTTATGATTAATTATGATACGCATTCCTGTAATGCCCAGAGGCCAAATTCTTCATGCAATTTAGGGCATTGGAAGCAGAGACAGGCCCAAATGACTGCCTAGGAGCCAACCACCGCAGAAATGTTGCAAAATCTGGTTTAACCTTCGTTCTTCAGATCCACTGCTTATTTAAGGAAGCATTTTAGTTGTGTGCTGGGAAAGGGGTGGGAGAAGGTGCTTCTGAGGTGGTAGGAGCAAGAAAATTGCTGGCGAAGGGGAAATGTGAAGTGAAATGGGAGAAGGACATGCTGGGGTTTGTTGGAAGGAGCTGGTGGGAACTGAGCAGATGTAAATGGCAACTAATGTCAAGAAGCTTGGGAAATAAGGGAATGAGGCTTCAGCTGGAACAAGCTTTACTTTTAAGGTTAAAGCAAATAGAAATGGATCTTTCTCCTGAAGCTCTGGCCTGGGAGATGCATTGGCAGTGGGTTTTGAAGTAAAGACCATGAATTAGAGTTAGGGCTCTGTGGGGAATTGTTCTCATTCTTTGTAGGGAGGGCAAGGGGCATCTTCCCATAGAATAGAATCACAGGTTTGGGTTGGAAAGGACCTTAAAGCTCCTTCAGCTCCAACCCCTGCCACAGGCAGGGACCCCTTCCACTGGAGCAGCTGCTCCAAGCCCCTGTGTCCAACCTGGCCTTGAACACTGCCAGGGATGGGGCAGCCACAGCTTCTCTGGGCACCCTGTGCCAGCGCCTCAGCACCCTCACAGGGAAGAGCTTGTGTCTGATGTCTGATCTGAATCTTCCTGTCCTGCTGAGCCCAGCAGGATTTCTGTTTGTCCCTATCTGGTTTCACCCTGTCCTTCCCATCACAAACCCCCTGTTAACAATCCAGTGTCTGGTGCAGGGTAATTCAAACTGCCTCTTCCCTGCGGGCAGGCAGCACATTGCCTCTGAAATGCGCTTTTTAACCTGCAGTCTTGGGACCAGGGCAGAGCCATTACTTGGGACTGAAATTAGGTCTTCAAAGGGCTGGTGTCGGATGGGGCTACAGAAGAGGAAATTCATTTTACAGCTGTGTTTTTGAAGCATGTATCACGTCAGCAGCAGGTTTAGACCAATCTGGGTGCTTGATTTCCCAACACTCCCAAGTTAATGCACAAGTATCTTAGCTATGGAACCTGTGGCAGGTTTCCAAGCAGGACAGGTCCCCAGGCTCCCTGCACTGCACCCGGCCTTCCTGGGCATCGCTTCAGGCATGACTTGAAGATTGCTGGACAAATAGGAGAACCTGCAGAGCAGGGTAGGTGCCTGCCAAAAACTGAAGGAAGTCAGCTCTGTTTGAGTCCCTTCACATGTTCACTCTGTGCCTTTGCATTGGAGCAGTGGAGCTCAGGCATTTGGACAGAGCTGGTTGGAACAGCCTGAACAAGGGAACTGGTAGAACTTAGAATCACAGAATAGTTCAGGTTGGAAAGGACCTTAAGATCATCCAGTTCCAATCTCCTGCCATGGGCAGGGACACCTCACACTAAACCATGGCACCCAAGGCTCCGTCTGACCTGGTCTTGAACACTGCCAGGGATGGAGCATTCACAACCTCCCTGGGCAACCCATTCCAGTGCCTCACCACCCTAACAGTAAAGAACTTCTTCCTTAGATCAAATCTGAACTTCCCCTGTTTAAGTTTGAACCCGTTACTCCTTGTCCTGTCACTACAGTCCCTAATGAAGAGTCCCTCCCCAGCATCCTTATAAGCCCCCTTCACTTGAAACTTGTCCTCCACAAAGAGGTGCTTCCTGCTTAGAAAAATCCATGTGCTTACACCTGTGTTTTCAAGAGAGGAAGGGTTTGTATCCTTGTGTTTCCAAGGCCTTGGGCTCTGCTGGATCTGTCTGAAACCTGACAGAGACCTTCACGGGCTGGCATCGACCCCCACTATGGCTAGTTGTGTTGGAAGAGGTGGTTTGCCATGGATGCCAACCCTGGAGTGTTTGGCAGGGCTGGGATGCGCCGGGTTAATGAGCGAGGATTGGTAGGCATGCCCCAACCACACACAGATAGATGCAGTAATGTAAATTATTCGTGTGCAACCCAGGTCCCTGCCTTGCTCAATCCCAGAATGGAAATTGCGCCCGAGGTTAATGCACTGCGAGGAATGTACTGGGAAATGTTTCCCATTTCAAACAAATAAAAATCAGTGCGTATTTTTTTAACGCTTGCTGACCAGCTCTTCACATCCTGTTAAGCTAAATATTTGCATGGGAGGAGTGCAAAGCTGAGCAAGGAGCCCTGGGCTTCGTTTGGGTGGCTGGATATTGCCATCAGCTGCTCTTTCCTCTTCTGTCTGTTTTTCTTAGCAGGGTCAGGAGGAGTTTCACAGTCCGAATGGTTCACTGCAATTCTCTACAGGATATCCTCATTTTACTTTAATGGGGAGGAAATTAATGAAACATACAGGCCCTGGGGCTTTAAATACTATACATTAATATTATCCCAACGTATTGTGGTATGTGCGCTCTCTCAGACTAAACTTTACATTGGACAGAGGAAGTTGTGATCAGATTCAGGTGCCTGTGAAATTTAAGTGGTCGGCAGGAGAGGGAAAAAAACATAAAGGAAAAGAGAAGCTTGAAGCAGTTTCCTTCCGTTTCAGCCCCTGCTCACTGTGAGAACAGGGATGTTCAAATGGGATCAGGTCAGTACAAACCAAACAAACTATCCCAGCCCTTAGGACGGGACTCTTGAGCTGTATTTGAGGGGTTCATTCTTTGGGTTTGTTGGTTACCTTCTTTGGAGACTGAATTCTTCCCATCGAGGAGTAAACGAATAGTGACCGAAGACAGTAGTGGTCTTTGCAGAAGATGGGTTGCAAAAGGATTTCACATCTTCTCAGCTCCCTTTCCTCCAGAATGAAACCCGCCTCAAATGCTTCCCAATGCCTGCAAGCAGACAAACGGGAGAATGTCAAAGCCATGAAAGAAGATCAAGTTCAGTTTTCTTTTGATTGTGGTAGGTAACAACGTGAAGAGAGACCTGAGCATGCAGCCATTACCCCTTGTGCAAACCACCTTACAGAGCAGTGATGTTCATGCAGCTTTGTGTGCTTCAACAAGACCCAGGACCAAAGGGCTGAAGGTGCCTTGCCCTGACAGTGGACCTGTAGACTGTAAAGCCTCTCAAGAAGACCCAAAAAACTTTGACCATGTATTGAGAACAGCCTAGACCCAGGGCGTGCAGCTGCCATCCCCATGTTACATTTAGGTGCTTAAAGGCAGCCCCACTCATGGTAGCTGTTCCTGTGGTAGGAAGGGGTCATTCCATGGGGCTGCATCAGACCCACTCCTCAGGAAGCTGCTGACAGTGAATTCTGCTTTTCCTTCTGGGATTTTTGTTTTGTTTTCTTTCCCCTTGCAGTGCAGTTTCCTCATGTTACAGCAACTGGCACGGCCTTTGCATCAAAAGGAGCAGAGTCCTTCACAGTTCTGGTGGAAGAATGTGGAGGAGGGAACCTTGTTGGGAGGAATTGGCTGTATCAAGGAAAACTAAGACATGAACAGGTCATCATGGCTGGGGGTGCCAGGGGATAACAAAGCTTTTTTTCCTCTTAGAAATGCGCTAAAATACCAGGAATTTTCTCTGGGCTGAAGAAGGAAGCAACCCCCTCCCATTCCCAGCTCCCCATCCCCAGCTCTGTCCATTTGATTTTAAATGTTGCTGAACCGCTTGCCCGGTGGAGAAAACCACAACTTGAATATTACCACATTTTGCAAACTGAAGGCTCTGCCTTGGGATACGGGGACAATTTATTAGTGGAAATATCTTTAATTAATTTGTGCACAAGTTCGTGTTTTCCTTTAATTCTTCTCCCCAGGCACTTGACCCATAGTAATGAAATTCGAGAGCCCTTTTCAGAAAATGACTTTCTCAGCATTTTTGTTCCTTTTAAAGTTAAGTGTATCGCATAATGACCATGAAATGTTATCCTCTATTAGGAACACACTTTTCACTGAGAGTCTCCAAATAGACTTTATTACCAAGAACTCTGTGGTAAGCTGCCATCCGCTGCCTTGCAGTCAGACAGGCCTGGCTTTGAACTCCTCACGCAAGCATCTTGGAGGACAAGTGCTCTGCCCTGGCCGCTCTCTGGGGATGTGCTGTCTCTGGAAGGAGGTGGGTCCTAGGTTTGGTTCCAGCCCCAAAGGGCAGGCTCTGGAGAAAACATGGCTTTGACCATGAGTGGCCAGAAGTTGGCTGATGGTTGCCTGTGACCAGCCATGCATGACTCCAGAAGGGACATCTTGAACTGTGAAGGCTGTTTGGTATTTGGGATCCTCATATGTGACCCAATCCCTGGGCAGATCCAGGTGCCTCTGAGCGCTGCAGTTGGAAACCTTTCTGCTAAGTCTGAGTGAGGACCGTGGCCAGGATAGCTCTTGCTGGTCCAGTGTCATATTGTGGTGGCAGTATCTCAAAGGTTTCTTCTGTTCTAGGCTGCCCTTCAGGAAGGTTTTCGAGCTTAGAAAATCAAACTATGCCTCTAGAGTTGCTTTGGTACCTTAGATACACTTTGCTTCTTACTGCAAACAGTCCTGAAGGAGGGAACGGTTTCCTTTTACACAAAGATGGATCAGCAGTGCCCTGTGGTTTGGCATGTGGGAACTTTAACACTGACACAACAGACATGCTGGTGATTGAGGGGTTGTTTGGAGGTAGTGCTGCCGAAGGAGAGAGCGGGGCTGTTCAGGGCTTTTGCAATGGAGAAAGAAGAGGGGGGGATGGCTGTGCTTACCAACAGGCGATGAACAGTTCGGATTTATAGCCCGTCTGAACTGTGTTATCTCCCCACCTCACCTCCTGCCCCTTAACTGCCACTATCAAAGCCTGGCACTTTCTGATGCAATATTTGGGGCGCTGATTCAGAATGGGCTCAGAGGAGGTGGTGGTGTGGGTGAGCTCTGCCCAATGCTTCTTAGATAAACCTCATCCAAGTCCTAATTGGGCTTTTACCCCACTCTGAACAAATGCCAGGGAATTCACCATGTTGTCCTTGAAGGGTCAGTCTTGGCGAGAGCTAAAGTCCCCTGCACCCCTCCAGCTCCAGGTCTGAACCCTTTTTTCAGGGCAGTACCACAGGGCACTCATCATTCCCTTCTGTCTCTGATGCTCAGCCCAAGTCGATTTAAACCCCAGGGATCTGGGTTGGCTCCCTGGATCCCATTCACATCATGTCAAAGTGCTTTGTCTTATCGCAGTGATATTATTAGTGTTCAGACCCCACCACCAGCAGCAGAAAGGGCTGTTTCACAAAGGGCCTGTCCCTATTGTTCTGAGGTCATCCATCTCCCTGTCCTGGTCCCGTTGTCACTCTAATTTGTTTAGACCACATGATGGGCGCGTGAACAACTCGTTTTTGTTGTTGTTTTTGACAGGCGACCGCAGGAACGTTGGCTGCGTGTGCTTTTTGTTTGGTTGCAGTTTAACAGCTGTTCCCTTTGAAAGAACCCCATTTCTGCTGCTGGCTTTGTTTCTTACTTGCTCTTACCCAACTTTTCTGACCAGTAAGGCTTCTCCCTCCTCCCCACCCACCTGGCCCCGTTCCCTGCCCTCCCCACCACCACCCTCGGAACCCTTTTGGTTATTTCAACCTCCGTGATTAAACTGGCCCCCAATTGTTATCAAGAAGATTCAGGAAGGAGGATGAAAAAAGGAAACATAATCTTATCTGCGAATAGAAAATATGATAAGGGCCCCCTATCTGGAGGCTGCAGTGTCCCTCGTGGTGGGGCTGCAGCAGTTCCTTTGAAAATAATCACCGACACCATCTCTGCTAAATCACCTTTCACACAGCTCAGGCCTTTGATACAAAGGCCCCTGGCAAAATTAGAGTAGGATTGTGGAGACCCCAGAGCAAACGCATTAAATGCTCAAGAGATCAGAATTAGGGGCACCCAGCTATAATTGCAGAGGAGGAACTTCTGCGGGGGGTGACGATGTGCCTCTGTGGATGTATGTGTGTGTGCATCTGTGTCTCTGGTTGCTACCAGAGGATGACTGAAAGTTATAGCGAGGCATGAGGTGCTAATTAAACAGCCTTTGTACCCTTTAATCATCTGTATAGGAGAGGAATTAGTGCTGGACTAAAGGCACTGTATGATGATTCTGAATGCTCAGAAGGTCTTGGGTAAAGCATGAACAGAGCAGTCTTGTTCTGACTGGATAAACAGCAAGAACAAGCCAAGGTTTATTGCTTTTAGGTGTGGGGTTTGGTTAGTGGTGGTTGGTTCTGTTTGCACTTGGTTGGTTGGTTTTTTTTCCCCTGCCCATTTTGCTGTCAGAAGCCTCAGGGTTAAACTTCTCGTGTTTTATTCCAGCTGAAGTGGATTTCACAGTCTTGTACACCAAGAGACCCTACTTGGCACACTGCAAAACCCCTCAGTGTGTTGCTGCCAGGAATTTGGCAGAATTCTGCATAAATATACCTGACCTGATGCAGTGCTGGTCCAGCAAGGGGAGGCTACTGGGGCTGGGAAATTGAAATATCCCACAGGGACAGGAAGGAGGTGCATTGAGTGAATGTGTAGGATCGCAGGAAAAGCAAATATATGTGCCATAAGTACTGTTATTTCCAAAGGCACACACAAATCTCCCCTGTATTTATTCTGGAGCAAGGATTTTGAGTGCTCAGTCTCTGGGCCATCAGCACAGGATGTCTTTCAGAGGGTGATATAAAATAGCCCTTCCTAAGCAACAGGATTATTTTGAAGTAACTTAAAGACGGATGTTCCCTGAATCCCAGCTCATTTCTGCAAATCGGACATTCCTGATTGGCTCCATACACTTGTAATGACCATGGCTTCTGTCCTTTAGGAACTGATTCAAATGAAACCTCCAGCAGCCAAGCACAGTCCACTTGTTTGTGACTATCAGGTGAGGAAGTTTTGCTCAGGGCATAGGAAGTGCTGAAATTGTCATGTCTTGAGAAATAGTTTAACTAAAGAATCCAAAATACAGCAAAGCTCAAACTGTAATGTGGTTCCTTTGCAACAGAATCATCTGGATTTAAATGCTTGCTTCTCCTAGAGGAGACATTTAGGTTTTTCTCCTATCTTTGCAGTGGGACACTGCAACCCAGGGGATGACAGATCAAGGCGTTATGCTGACTCCAGCACTGCATCACTATTCTAAGGTAAAAAGTTTATAACCAGATTTGAAGTGTTGGCCTGGAAGCAAATTGCAGTGGTGGGAAATTGGCATGAGAAGTGATAGATAAGCTCAGAAATCCTTGTCTTTCTGTTGAGTTAGCTTTTAGAGGCTGGCGTTTGTGAATGCAGCCCATTGAATAGCAGCGCTGCAATGTATTGGTCTGTAACAGAGATGTGGAATCAAGTTGTGGATGACTGGCAGAACCTTCTGTCCAGTTTTTCCCAGATACACAAAATATGCCCTTTAGGTCTCCTTCCCCCTTCACAGTGAGAATTATGGATGAAAGTGCCAGCCTCAGCTTTAAATGTCCTGTTACATGTTGTTTTGTAAGGTATTTGTGCAAGTGGAAAACACATTGGTTTGTGGAGCATTCAGAAGGATAAGCAGTGAATTTGAACATAAATTCATATTACCTTTCATAGATGGGCAGAATCCTTTCAGTCACTTCTAAAGCTGGCAGTCAGAAGGGAGTCCCCAAAGCTGGTATTGCTACTGAATTTGTAAGGTCAAACTACAACCCCAGGGGAGGAGAAGAGAGCCATTTAAAACCATGCAGATGAGGCCCTCAATGCCATGGGTTAGTGGTGGCCTTGGCAGTGCTGGAGAGTGGTGGGACTGGATGAGCTTGAAGGTCTTTTCCAACCTGGTCGATGCTGTGATTGTGTGAACAGTTTAAAGAAAAGGGAAAAACCCACCAGGGAAAGGGGCTTTGCTGGGGACAGTAGTTTAAAAACCAACAACCAACCTCCAAGGCCCCAAACTAAGCCCTTTTTGTAAGAAGCAGCTCGGGAGCAGTGCTGTCTTCTCCCCGACCCCGCAGTGGAAAAGGGGCTGGTTCAATGCAGAAGGGAGAGAGGAGAAAGAAAACAACCAACATCAACATGTGCACAGTCAGTGGGGTTTAAAGTCCTCCTTCATCGTGGTTTTAACAGCAGAGGAGATGGTGGTGACCATGGAGGGAGGAGAGCTTTCCCACAGTCCCTGACCCGGCATCCCTCCTGCGTGGACCCATCCTGCTCCCCTTCACAGGCCCTTTGACAATTGCACCTTTCCACGAGGGGTTTCCAGGCATTGCTCAATCCGTAACCTTTGTGTGCTTCCTGCAGAGCAAGCTCTTAAATTGTGCTTTATCAAAAAGGCCCAGAAATGTGATAGGGGAGATGAGAAGATGGGCACGATCAGGGAGGATAATACCGAGGAACTGTCACTTCCCTGGCTCTAGCTTTGTTGGCCCTCCTGCTTTCTGAGATAAAGACACAGAAGCTGGCCTGATGCTATATCAAAAGGCCGATTTGACTGCTTGATTATATATGAAATATAGATTTAAAGCTTAACTTATGTTCCCAAAAGCGAATCGGTCGCAGGGGAAATCCTGACATGTTTGTTATGATCACTAAAGAGCTTTGCTGGGCTTGTTGATGCTCATAGTGGCTGGAGGGGCTTTAAAAAGCTCTTTGGATGCAGTTCACTAAAATCTTACCTGGTCAGAATTTATTTATATATTTATTAATAACAAGATAGGGTGGGAATAGTTTTCTCTCTGCTTTCCTTCTACCACTGAGCTTCAGGAACTGCCTCTAAAGGAGTCAAATCTTCTTTGATCTGTCAGAAAGGGAAAGAGGCAGAAAAACTCCCAGAGGTCCCATCTGGAAAGGCTGTAATTTAGCCAAGTACTTAAGTTCTTCTGAAGGCAACCTTCTTCAGCGACTGGGGTAAATGCTTTGCTGGATCTGCTGCTTTAGGCTTTGTTCCTGGAAAGCAGAGTATGTGAGACCTAATGTAAAGCTGCTCTAATGTGACTGAATGTTATTGGTACCCACACAAGCTCTCAGAGAACAGCTTGGGGCATCTCTGTGGGTACTGTAGGAAGAAAAGCTGTGGCTGCCCCATCCCTGGCAGTGTTCAAGGCCAGGTTGGACACAGGAGCTTGGAGCAGCTGCTCCAGTGGAAGGGGTCCCTGCCCGTGGCAGGCTTTGGACTTGGATGAGCTTTAAGCTCCCATCAACTCAAACCTGTCTGTGATGAAAGCACTGTTGAGGGGCTGTGGACCTTTGCCATATCCACTGCCCCTTGCTGTGTGCTTGCCAGGCTTGCACCATCCTGCCTCTGGGGCTTGTCTTGTCACGGATGACACACACATGCTCGCACAAAGAAAACCCTGGCAATCTCTTTCTGCAAAAGCCTTGCTGCTTCCAGGGGGAAGGAGTGCAAAGTAATTTGATGCCTTCATTATCTTCATAACATGAACCAATTTGTCAGCAAACTACTGTGTGGCTTGATTCCCGATTGCGGAGAAAACCAGGCTGGGAGAGAGGACGATTATTTGCACCTAGTTTGAGCATTGTTCTTTTTCAGAGGGGTATAAATACACTGTGTAGAGCTGGCTCATTAGAAACTTATCCGTTTGTATTTATGGTTTAATTAAATAACTGCAGGGGAAGACTTGGGTTTCTAATCACAAGAACAATAACGGGTTCGCCCTCCTTACGGCGGCTTGTCTGAGGAAGGCTTTGTAGGCACGAGTGCATTTAACCTGTCAGCTCCCAGCCCTTGATGGGAGGAAGAAAGTAAAATCTTTAGGCCGCATTGTACAGATGGGAGGACCTGGTTACTGCTTATCCTGGTTACTGACTTCTTGTGAGAACACTTGTTTTTCTGCCTGGGAAGCAGGGCTGGGAGAGTAGTGTGAGTCATTGCAGCTCTTTTCTTCTAAAGAGAGAATCCCCTACAGAGCCTCATAAGAGTCACTTTCACCTTCCTTCTTGATTTATTACAAATTCCAGGCTTAGACGAGCTTTACAGTCATCCTGAGTCTTGTTTTGGGTTATTTTGGTGCAGATATAGGAGAGGTTTGCTTGTCATGGCTTTGGTTTTAACCTAGAGGGGAAGGATGCAATGGACTGGGTATGATTCCTCTGGATGGGACCCTACACAGTGTCCTGGGGCAAACTCCTGTGGGGCAGGGGCTGCCTGCTGGGCCTAGGTATAGGGCAGATGGGAGGTGGGTTGCAACCTACCAGCAAAGCTGCAGCCAAGGTGGGTAACCCTCTGCCTGTCTCCGAAGATGATCCCTAGTGTGGTGTTAACGTTCTGTTCTGGTGTTGTCTTCAGGCATAGCAAACCCTGTGGGATTCTTACCACCCCATGTTTCCCATTATAACAGGTCCACAAAAGATTTGCTTCGAGTTTTTGATGGGGAGAGTCTATGTCATGGCTCTGAGTAGAGGTGAGCAGAAAGACAAGCGTTCTGTGTCTGCCCACTCCTTCATGTCTTGCATTATCTCACCTCTGTGATCTTGAGCTGAGACAGAGCACAGAAGGGTGGGTGAAATCTTCATCCATCCATTGCCAGGCAGTGCTTTAACTTTAAGGCTAAATTTTCCCTCTGAAAAGTTGGGGGAGACCTAAAGGAGCTCCCGTTGCTTGGAGAATAGAAAGGAGGAGCTCTTTGGCATGATATTTTGTTATTTCTAATCCCTATGGGAGCTGCTGGTTTTAGTTTTTTACTCTCTTCCATGTTTAATGTGGTCCCTTAAATTGCCTAAGCTCCTTTTTCTTTAACTCAGCTAAATCTGATTCCCCGTACCCTGAAATATAAAATACATGGAGGTTTTCTCTAAAGCATCATTTATGCAAATAATTCCCTCTCTGCATTCCTGTGCTAGAGTCAAGCACTGCATATCTGATTGGGCTCTTAATGACTTTTGGGAATCATTTAAATATCTAGCTGACTAGCCCAGTTAATAATCAAAGCCGCAGCTCCTTGAAGCAGGAATGACTCATGGAGGAAGAAGAAAGCTTCTGGTGATTTTGCAGCCTCCTCCTGCCCATCACCGCAGTGCAGCTCCGAAGGGCACGGCGCTATCAGATGTTCCCAGGCAAGGTGCACCCGTTCTCTGCTGCTCCCCGCACACATTCAGGTGGTGCAGGCTGCCAGCTCGGCTCCCGAACATCTGCTGCCTGCACATCCTGCTGCCGGGAGCTCGCTGGAGCTTGGAAATGAAGCGGATCAGGAGCAAATTCGGTGTTTGAATTGCAGATGTTTCCGGGGGGTGATGGGGTGGGGGGTGACATAACCCTCACGTTTTGCACTGGAGATAGAACCGGTGCTGGCGGCGCTATCTGTGAATGGATCAGGAAATGGTGAACACTGGGATTTGCCTCTGGGATTGCTGATGTAATTCACTGTGTCCTTTCCCAAATGACTGCCACTCTACCTGTTGGAGCTAGTCCAGAGGAGGCTACAAAGATACTGTGAGGGCTGGAGCAGCTCTGCTCTGGAGCCAGGCTGAGAGAGCTGGGCTGGGGGAGCCGGGAGAAGAGAAGGCTCCTGAAGGGGAGACCTGAGAGCAGCTCCAGTGCCTAAAGGGGCTGCAGGAAACCTGGAGAGGGGCTTGGGACAAGGGATGTAGGGACAGGCCAAGGGGAATGGCTTGAACCTGCCCGAGGGGAGACTGAGCTGAGCTCTTAGGCAGAAGCTCTTCCCTGTGAGGGTGCTGAGGCCCTGGCACAGGGTGCCCAGAGAAGCTGTGACTGCCCCATCCCTGGGTCACTGTCACACACTGCTCCTGTTGGCTGTGCTGCAGCCGGACAAATCCCTTTTTTAGTGATGGGAAAAGGGTAATTAGTGTATGTTTCCCCTTCTCTTGCACCCCAGGGTCACTCTCCTGAGCACTAGCACGAGGTTAGGACTACCTTTGGCATCTCTGTGTTCTCTTTTGTGTCCTGAATGGCAGTATTCACTGACACATGCTGCTTCTCTGATTTATGAATTGAGATATATTTCACCAGAGAGAATGAGTGCCCGGGGGAGGAGAGCAGGGCTTTGATCTCACTATGCTTTTGAAATATGACTGTAAAATCAGAATTAGATTGTAATCTCTTTGGGGCAGAGACATCTTTGTTTGCCCTTTACAGTGCCTACCATGCTTTGGGTGCCATGTTATCGACAGCAGAGGTTGAGTAATGAGTGATGCTCACAAACTGTGTCTGTTGACCCTGACATTGAGCAGCTGTTCTCATCCTATAATTAATCGTGTGCTTTGATTTCTTTTCGCTGCTTCTCATCTCTGTAGTAACTGGACTTTGCTGACCTCTTGGATCATAGCTGGGATGGGTCTGCTGCCCAGCCTTTGACTAGGGTTCTATGCTGTGGGCAGCTCTGCATGTGCTGTGTGAGCTCATCCATCCTGGTGAGACACTGGCATAGGCTGCCCAGAGAAGCTGGCTTGTTGCCTGCCTGTATCAAAGGTTTTCAGTGGGGACAGCAGAGCAGATGATGCCCTTTCTGCATCCCTCCATAACTGCTCTTTTCTCAGCCCCCAAAGCAGTACCATGCGTAATGGTTTCACCAAGCCTTTATTGTCACTGCTACTAAAAGAATCCTGGTTTAATTTATAACCATTGCGTTTGAGTGGGAAACTTGCCTCATCATTGCAGAGAAAGAGGAAGGAAAGGATGCTCAAGGTGTGATTGTTGTGATTCCTAAATAAGTAATGAGTTTTGATGTTAAGGGCTTCCGTCTCCTCCTACACTCTGTATGTGACTCTGCTTTTTAAGATGAAGATGTGGTTTCCATGTGTTCTGTACCCGGTGGCTCAGATTTGAGACTGTGACTTCCATAGTCTCAACAGTTGCATTGTACAGGTTTGGGATCCAGGGCTGCCCCTCTGCAGGACCCCCTGTTGCAGTGGAGAGGCTCTTCACCTTGAAGAGAGGGAGGAGGATGGGCTTTCAGATTGAACTGAACTGGCTGTGAAACACAGTCCTTGTGAAAACTCCTTAAAGAGGTCTGTTTCCCCATCTGTTGTGGTGAGATGCAGGAGCACGTTTGAGGCAATTCTGCTTTCCTAAGAGTAAATTGGGATTGAGAGAGAGAGGCAGAAAAGATGCCCTTTTTGAGACCTGTAAAGCTGAGGTACACTTAGGTGATGTCTCCAGCTCAGTTGCCTCTAGGTGCTTTGCTCTGAAATAGGACATGATGTGTCTCATTTCACGTGGGCTACTGAGCTGCGTCCTGCAGTACTCCTTTAATTGTCTTGATTCTCCAGCTGCAAAGATCCATTAGCACAGACAGAAGTTTCTTGCCTTCCCAGCCAGGAAGAAAAAGGCAAAGGAGGCATGGAAGGGAGGGGGGGAATGCTCAGAAGAAGACTTTGCTGGCAGATGACTGCGGTGAATCTCACAGCCCCATTTAGCACATCCATCTTTCCAGAGCAGCTGATGGCACATGTGAAATGCAGCAAGTCCTGGGGCTATTGTGTAACTTGGGGGACGCCTGCAGCCGCTGCTCATAATTAATCATTTAAGCACCAGTAAAATCAAGTGACTTTCCTGACGGTATCCAAACTGCTGACCTCAATGCATTTCAAAAGTTCGCTGGATGCTGAACCTCGGATGACCCATGGATGGATCTGGAATAATAATTTCCATAATCCTCAAGTCATTATCTTAAGAGGGAATGTATTGTTCTCCTAATTAAGTCCATCCACACGCTGTGCAGCTTCCCATGCAAATGCACTGTGCATAAACTAATTAAAAGAAATATACAGCCACAAGGACTTAAACTGCCTTTCATGCAATCTCTTTAAATTAGAAGGAGTCTCCCTCCTCCCCCCTCACACACACACACTCTAACAAGGGATTCGGCACCATATTCAGCAGGGAAAACCACCGAGCAGTTTTGGATCAGAATCTGGAATTCCCCCAAATTTATTAGAAAGCTTTTGGTTTATGACATTTTTGCAAGGGCCCTGGATGTGTAGAAGACCCAAATTAAGTGAGAGTTATGATCGTTTAATAGGAGACAGTCCCTGCCCTGAAGAGCTCACAGCCCAAACAGACAAGACAGCCAAGAGCTGGAAGAGCCTTTCTGAGCAGTTAAACGGCTCAGCCATTGAGGAGTTGAATGACTTTTTCAAGGTCATACATAGAGGGCTTGGAACTGGAGGCAGACCTGTTCCAGCAGTGGATGTACCCGAGCCTCCTGCCTTTAGCAATAGACCTAAAAGATGTGATCTGTAGAAACTTCTTTAATGCAACAGCACCAAAGGGCAGTTTCCCAGAGGAACTGAGGGGTGTTTGGTTAGCTGGGAGGTGGCTGTCAGTTTGCTTGGCTGTATTCAGTAGTTATTTCCTGTTCTCAGTGTGGTAGAGGCTGTGCCATTGGAAAGCAATGGGTTGGAGGTCTCTGTGTTTGGATGGCAAGGATGTGAATGAAGCAAGTTGAAGCTCCATTCATTTATTGTCAGGGTCAGCCTTCTTGCTATGATTTCCCTTGGGAATACTGCTGACATTGCCTTGGGCTTCTGCTTTGCAGGAGAGGAGTGGAAGCTCTGGGTGAGTCCTGCTCGCTGGTTTTGCTCTTCATGTAGGATGACTGGTGTCTGCAGGTCTGCTGGAGCGCTGTAGTGTCACTGCTTGCTCTCCTCCTGTTAGGAAATCAACAACAGCTTCAGTGTTTTGTCTAAATATAGGCAATATATGTTCAAACATACCATCCTAGTCTCCATGATGATAGCAGGGAGGGGTGTCGGTACGTATCAACGTGGTGGATTGGGGATAGCTTAAACCAGTGGATGTGCCAGCAAAAGATAACTTGGATTTTTGCCTTGCTCAGACTTTGTCTCACAGATACCTTTCTTGACTGCTTGGGATTATGTGATACTCCAGACAAAGCCCCGGGGCATGTGAGATGGAGCAACAACCTTGGAAACTGAATCTCAGTTTAATGATGGAGCACCTCAGTGTTTTCACCGGTCTGAGTGTTCTTCAGGGCATTGGTGGTACAGAGACTGGCATTTGCAAATCTCACATGGTTGTGAGCCTGCTGTGCACAAAGGCCATGAATGGCACGTCACAGGTAAGAGGTCACATAGTAACGGAGCAGTTTGTGAGCAGTCTGATCTCAGCGAAGTACCCAGACAAAGAAGCTGGCGTTTCACTGAGGTGAACTGAGTCAATGCAGCCATGCCCACCCACAAGGGAGGACACAGCAGCACCCGCGCAGCTTTGAGCCACAGGTGGAATAGTGTCAGCTAGATGCTAGAGGAAGATGGGCTGTGTAGCTCAGAGCCCTGCAGAAGCCTTTAAGTTCTGCCAAACAGACACTAGTTGGTGCCTGCATCTTCTGAACAAGCAACATCTGCAATTATTGCGGCAATAGAGGTGCAAGTTGCAGAAACAGCCCATTAGTGTGTGAATGCCATCCACAGGGAGACTAGTCCAGGGAGAAGTGGCAACCAAGCCCTCAATAGCCCGACCACGGCTGGATAGGAATTTGCACATGAGTTTTGGGAAAACACAGGATTTCCTCGCTGTTGTTTGTAGTGGGTGTTTATAGGTGCAAAGTGGAAGAGGAAATTTCCTCAGCCTGGTCTTGATTACTGTCTCATTTTGCATGTGGCAGGTTTCCTGGCAGCATCCCTACCAATGCAGCAGTCATTGGAAAAGGCAGCTGGAAAAGGAGGGTGGCAAAGAGCTGGGATCCACCCGAGAGGCCCTTGCAGCATGGGATCAGAACCGGAGAGAACAGGCAGTTCTCTTATCTGATGTAGCCTGGAGAGCAGACAGATAGGACTGCAGCAATCAGTATGATGGGAATGTGGTGGGTGGACTCTACCAAGAGAAAAAGAAACCCTCCCCTCTATGGATGAGCCTTCATCTCTGTTTCCCCTCTCCAGTCCCCATTCCGGTAAGAGGGAGGATCTTTTCCCCATCTAGCAATGAGATGAAAGAGTGCCCCCCATTTGACACTTCATGAGTTGGCTGAACCCTACAAAATGATCTTCATAAAATCCTGATTCCAAAGCATCAAAGCCTTTTCCTGACTGGTAAAAACCCTAAAAATTCCTGGAAGAACTGCCAAAGGGCAATGGGGCTGATTCTGTCAACTGCCTTTGGTTAGAGCTGGGTTTGGTTATTTATGGGGGCTGGGGGAGGCAAGAACTTTCCAGATGGGCGGCTGAACCAAATATAACAATGATAAAAATCAATGCAGTTATGTGAAGGGAAAAGAATGCCTGTGCTGAAGGGCTGCTTGAAGCACACACTTCTCTGTGTGAGACATTCCTCAACACCATGCTGGTTGTGGCATCCCACCCTGCGCTGCTCCATCCCTGGGTGCTGCACAGGCACCTCCTCCATGCCTGCTGAAATGCAGCCTTTGCTGGGAGGATGCTGGCTGCATTTAATGGTTCAAAATCATCTGGGTTCTCAAGTCATCCTAAAGTATTAATTCTGATCACTGAGAGCCCTGTTGGTGTGTGTGGCACTCCACAGAGTGAAAACCCTGTCTCTTCTCCAAAGGCATTGCAGTCTAGGCATACATGGCAAGAGAAAGCATAAGAAAGGCAAAGCATATGGGATTGGGACTGACTGTTAGATCTTCGTATGCATCCAAGAATAGAGGAGGAGGATTCAATAATTCCTTCAAGAAGGAAGTTTGCTTGCCATCTACATAGTGAGGAAGCATGCAGAGTGTCTGGTGCAAGTGGGGAGATGGCTGGGAATCAGGACTGTGTGGGAGAGATGAAATATCTGGTGAGAAAGGAAATCTGCTGGAGAGGGTTGGAGCTGGTGACTACAAACTGCCTTTTGGCTGAGAGTATCCTTGGGTTTCCTATGTCAGTGAAGTTTGGGATGCCTCCATGGGCTGTTAATTACCCAGTGCAGTATCTGCACTTTCTTTGTGTGATCTTTGCTTTTGGAGCTGTCCCCTGGTGGAAACCCCTCAGTACTGTCATGGAAAGGATATGTAAGAAATTGTCCCTTGGGCAGTGCTTTTGTTTTCTACTGGGTCCTTTTCTACTTGTTTCACACTGGTATTTGCACTCTCAGCCTCACCTGCTGACCAATACACATTTATGCGGTTGAAAGGGTGGTGGTGAGGCTCAGCCTAGTGAGGTTGCTGTCCATCACTGCAGTGAATTCCAGCTCTCTAGGTAAGTCTAATGGAATTGGGGGAATTAGTCTCTCTTATCCAACCAGCAGAGCCCTGTTCAACTGGGTTGCTTTGTTTAGGTGATGTTCTACATCAGCCTGTGGTCCCATCGGTTGCCATCACCAGCCTGCTGTCTTGTGGGAGCCCAGCCCTGACCATAGTCAGCACTCAAGGAAGGTGTTGGTTCCAATTCCTGATCCTCAACCAGGGTTGGACCCTCCCTGCAGCAAGAGATGCCCGGGATGAGGTGAGTGGTTTGTTTGCTCATGAGATGGCAGAACCCTTGTTCCTTGTTAAAGGCATGTGAGATAAGAGATGTCATTGATGTTTCAAGGTGTTCTTATCGCAGGCCTTAGCCTGAAATGATGCTGTTCATCCACACTTTCTCTCCAGCTTATTGATGAAGAGAATTTTTTCCTGTTGTCTCCAGCCTCTGGAAAGCCCTTAGACAAAAGAATTTTTCAGACACATCATTTCCTTTTGTGAATCAAACTCTACCCCCTTAATGTTCAGCAAATAATTTGTTCCAAAAGGACCGCGTTGTAGGTGATCGTAATTACATTTGGTTTTTAATAATCGTAAACACTCCTGTTTTCTGAGAACCAGCAAAACTGGTTTCCAAATCATTTAGTTTGAATGGCATGTTTTGTGTTTGTGTCGCATCTTCTCCCCCATACGCACTTCTAAAGAGAAACAAACAATGTATTAAAGAAAAGAAAAGCAAGTGGGGGGGGGGGAACCTTGGAGAACTTTAAAAGACTCTAAACCTGAAAAGGGAGGGTGGGATCAGCTAATTTGTCCCTCTTTTGTATGGTTTATTAAGCCTTTTGTTCTGGAACGCATGGGTTCAGTGGGAAAGCGGTTTTTGATATATAATGTATTTACTTTTGCTAATTAATTAAAGCAGTATTCATATGAAAATGCCGACTGATAATGGCTTTCACAGCAACAACTGTGTTTTTTAAAGTAGCAACTTTTAATTACAAATTGACTGGCAGAAATATATAAACCCAAATATTGTTCCACTGATTTCCTTTTAACTGTGTTACTCTTGCTTGATTTATCGGATTAGGGCTTTTCACACATAGTGCGTACAAGATATTGTTTTTAATGAGAAATTAAAAGATTACCAACAATACCCATAAACCATTAAAAACACAAACTCCAGATGAATGGTAATTAGACAGAATGATTTGAGGCTGATAAATTGAAAGCAATTAATGTGTTTGTTTGGGATTCTGAAGATAGCTCTGGGTGTTCCAGCAAGCACTGAAGGGTTCAGATTTGGTGCTGAAATGCATGTGGGGGTACTTACACTGCTTCAAGTGTCCAGGGCACCAGTGGAGAAGATGCTGACAGGGCTCCACTGGGCTTTGGGAAGGAGGAGAGGTGAGGAGTGATGTTGAAGGGGTTTTGTGGGGAGGGCTAAATGGGTACATCAAATTTGGTTCAAACCTTTCCTATGCTTCACTGCTACTTGAGGAGGTAAGAGGGGAGAAAGTGCTGAGGAGAAGTAAAGGTTTCTCATCTGTGGTTTCTCAGCTTTGCATCTTCTGCTCAATTTGAGCAGCACTGCATCAGTGAGCCTGTGTGAGATGTTCTGTTCTGGGAGACGAGGAGGTTGCGTTTGTTAGCGGTGCCTTGTAAGCCCATCAAGAGCATCCTGTTTCTGTTCTTTCTCTTATTCTTGGCAAAGCAAATGTTTTGGGATTCTATGTCAGCAAAAGGAAGTATTCTCGGGTGGTGATGCCTTTTGATATTGTTCCTTGTACTTGGGTCTAGAACAGAGCTCGCCATGATTTCCCATCTCAGGAGAGTTTCCTAGGACAAGGAAAATAGCCAAAATCAAGTCATTCCCTAAATCAGGGTGGTGATGTCTCGTCTCAAAAATCCTAAACCAAAATAGCCCTCCCTATGCCAAGCCCAAAAGCCTCAGGTGACATGTGATGTGAACAACTGAAACATCCCATTTCAATTTTTGCTGGGTTTAATTTCAACTCTTGTCCAAGCATAAATTAAACAGAACATGGAAAGGAGGAGTTGTGACAAAGGAAAACCTGAAACCTTTTCCCCATTTCCCCCCACGTCAGGAATATCCATCAGAAACAGCCCTTTCTTACCTAGTTTTTCTTGTGATAATTTGGCATTTCTGATGGAGGGGCTGGGGTATTTTTAATGAAGAAACAAATCTTGACATGGAATTCCCTTCTCCTCCATTGGTTTCTCTCTCTATTCCAGTCCCTCCTTTAGATGTGTTCTTTTCATGAGTCTTTTTGGTACTTATCCACTGTAGAAAGAAATGCATTATTTAACAAGGCAAGAGAACAGTGTGTGCCCTTCACGTTTAACCATCAGCTGCTGGTATCTTTGAGGAACCAGTTTTTCAAAGGAGCTCAAGTTCTTGAAAGCACTTAGTAGGGTGGATGCTGGTGGTGCCCAGTTCTACTGAAACCCTGGTCTTCACATTCCTCGTGGGAACAGTTGGACTGAACCAGATATTTTCTTCAGGCTTTGCCCTGGAAAACTGATGTTCTCTATGGAAACTCTGTGGTTTGTCAGACTTGGGTCCCAATTCTTTCACTTGACTGTCTCTCAAGCACGCTTGTCCTGTCCTGTGGGTGCTCCGAAGCTTACATTTGCAGGAGCAGGATCCCTGTCATCTGTCGCTGTGGCTCCATCCCTGCACAGCACACTGTGACCCTCATGGGGTGTTTTGTTATAGCTCTTCTTCATCCTATTCTCCAGCCATGGTTGGTTGCAGGGAAAGTCTGTGTGTTAGCAAAGTGTTTCTTGCTTCTAGAGACAAGCTGAACAAAGTACCACTTCACCAAGGGGAGCACTTGCTGCTTGTTGCCTCCATTGTGAAGTAGAGACTTGGGCATCTCATAAAGTATTTTTCATTCCTTGTGCACCGGTTCAGCCATCAAATTAACAAAAAAGGTTCTTGGAGGAGCCACCAGGGACCTATTGCAAAAGCTGGATGCCAGTAAAATCCAGTTGTGTGTAGCGAAAGGGAAAAGCCCAATAAGGAAACAGTAACAGAAGAGCTCTATTAAAAAGGCATATGGGTACAATGCTGCTGGCCCAGTTAATGAACCTGTTCTATTCAGTAGTGCAATAAAATCCAAAGTAATTGCAAATGAAACTTAATGCCTTGTAAAAGAGTTCAGCTCCATCCTTCCATAGCCACAGGTCCTGGCAATAGAGGCTGGTCCAGCAGGAGGGGGGGTGCTGCACAGCCACTGCTGAGGGACCTCTCCTTGGTTCTACTCAGTGGGAATGTCCTGGCCCCTTTAGCCAGCCCAGCCTCTTGCAGGAGGATGTGGATCAGGGCAACGCATGGGGAATTAGACCTCAAACCTGTGCCTGTGGGATCCTGCACATTCTGATCTTCCCTTGAAGGAATTGCTTCAGTCTGGTCAGAGCTGGAAGCTGAGGTGATGGTTGCTCTTTTCCTGTGTTCTCAAATCACTGTGTTTCATTGTCATTCTGACTAGAGTGGTGGGCTCAAAAGCCCTGCAAGAGCAAAGCAGAGTTGTCCTCCTAACCTTGCTTGTGTGTGTATTCCTGCTGGGCTTTGGTCCAGACTTTTCCCTGACTTTTTACACTATGTGATTCCTGCCTGCTCCAAGCAACCTCCATTTGTCTGGGGAAAATAGACTGATGATTTTGCTCCCTATTGCAGATTTTGGATAGCAGTTTCCTCAAGTCGTAGGGCTCTCTCTGATTGTCTTTACTCAGCTCTCAGGTCAAACATACTTTATGTGAATAAGTATGTAGGAGGGAGGATTTGCAGCACCAGCATTTTCGGGTGAGGACAGTGATATTTTTTGGTTGTTTAGTGCCAGTCTTTGGGAATGAAATAACTGCTGAAGAATCTGAGCTTCATTTCAAAGGCATGTTTCTAGTCTTCATGTCTGTGTGAACTCCACCCCCCGTGTAATTTGAAAGTGTGACTTGGTTATGCCTGAAAGGCTCCGGATCCAGAAGGCAGAGGAAAAAAAACCCAAAGCTGATTGTTATTAAAAACAAACAGCACCACCCCCATCCCAAGCTGCTGGTGTTTGAATTCCTGGGTTTGCATTGCTGGTTTAGGGCCAAGGGAACAGGAGGCAGGTAGGAGCCTGACTCATGTTAAGTCAGAAGCAAGAACCTGGCAGTTTGCTTGAAAATGGCCTGAGCCTGGTAATCCTGGTGAACAAGCACCCACAAAAAGGGGTGAGCAAGGACAGGGTGAGTGCCAGAGAAGGAAATAGCAGCCTGTCCTGGGTTCAGCAGTAGCAGTCATGTTTTCTCCTTCTTGGTAGCTGGTGCAGTGCTGTCTTTTGACTTTCGGCCTGGGAATGGTGCTGATAGCACCTGTGTTTTCAGTTACTGCTCAAATGTTTACTCTGGTCAAAGACTTTGTGAGTCTCATGCTCTGCCAGGGAGAAGGGGAAGCCGGGAGGTAGCAGAGACAGATATCTGACCCAAACTGACTAAAGAAGTATTCCATACCACAGCACATCATGCCCGGGAAGGTAACTGGGAGCTCCCCAGAAGGGCTCTCTCTCTCTTTCAGGTCGGGCTTTTTTCGGCGGGTGGTATTGTACTATCTTCCCTTGTTATTTCCTTCATCATTATTATTACTGGTGGTAGCAGTAGTGATTTGTGTTATACCTTAGTTACTGGACTGCTCTTATCTCAACCCATGGGAGTTACATTCTTTCAATTCTACTCCCCATCCCTGCGGGAGGGGGAGGAAAGACAGACTTGGGGGGTGGCGGGGGGGTGAGAAAGAGACTGTGGTTGGGTTTTAAACCATGACACAGCCCATAGAGAGAGTCCTTCCTGCTACCACCCACCACCAATCTCATTTTTCAGGAGGCAAATATCAGTCCTGCAAAGGGTGATGTCCCCTCCTGCTCCTCCTTTATTGATCAGGTTTTCAGTTGGTTTGCAATGCTTCATTTTCCCACATGAATTGAGTATAGGTGGTAGATAAAGCTGGGAATGGCCCTTTTAAGTTGAAATGATGGTTCTAGCTTCACATTCCTCAGTTAAAAACATGCAGTGTCCTCCTTTCCTGGCATGTGCTGGCAGAAGTCATAGAATCATAGAATAGGGTGCGCTACGAGAAATAGCCCCTGCTTGCTTTATTGTTGTTCTTTCCTTCCTCTGCTGGTGTGAGTCAGGGGCACTGTCAGTCTCTGAGCTCACAGCATCTCCCTTTCGGCAGCCAGCCTGCCCGGGGCATTGTTTGAGCTGTGCCATGCTGTAGGGTTCATCTTGATGCTCGGAGGTAGACAATAAAGGGGCAAATTTCTGAATTCCTAGTGGGATTCCTAGGGAAACTTCCTTCCCCCTTTCTCCCCTCGAGAGGAGGAAGCAGCCTCCTGCACACTCACCAGCCCACTGCTCTTCTGACCGGGTTATGGCTGGCGCCCTTTATGAGCTTCCTGCGTATCCATAGGTTTGACTTGGCTTCTCTCAAGGTTCTTGTTGAAATTGATCCAATGCTTTATCCTCACATCCGCCACGCACATGAATTCCTTAGTGTCATAAGTTGGTTAAGATCCATGCAAGCCGTGGCACCTCTCTGTCTTTGCCCCTTCGCCCACCCCTGTGAAAAATGTGTGGTGTTGTAAATAGAGGCAAAGGCAAATATATACAAGGTGGGGAGCCTTAGTGATGTGGAACTGAGAGATGAGGGCAGCAGAAACATAGTCTGTGGAAGGCTAGTGTAGTTTTTTGATACTGAAATGCAAGACTGGCCCTTAAAGCTGGATGTGAAGTCTGCTGAAGTCAATGGAGGGATCTGTGTTGGTTTCAGGGAACTCTGGATCAGTCCCTTGAAAAGCACCAAGGAATATGGTCCTAACAAGAGAAGGTTTTGGCAAAGGGATAGGGTTTAGCTTAATTGTGGCTGCCCCATCCCTGGCAGTGTTCAAGGCCAGGTTGGACACAGGGGCTTGGAGCAAGCTGCTCTAGTGGAAGGTGTCCCTGCCTGTGGCTGGGGTTGGAACTGGATGAGCCTTTAGGTCTCTTCCAACCATTCCAAACCATTCTAAGATCTATAGAGGATCCTGAACAGGACCTTAGGTCAGCACCTGGAAGGGCTTATTAGGAAAGGGACAGATCCTGTACTCGGGGGCTATTGCACCAGAAGCCAGGGGATGTTGTGTGCTTTGGATACTGGGTTAAATGTCAGCACCATCTATTTGCAAATTGGGTTCTAGTTGTAGGTGTTGAATGCTGGAAAGTCTGTTTCTGAGCAGAGTTTTAAAGGCTGCTTCCACTTCTGTTTCCAAGCTGTATTTTGTGAGGTGCTGTGTTCCTCCCGCTTTCAGAACTGCAGGCACACATGGGCAAGGACCCTGGGAGGACCACTGCTGGGAAATTTAAGAAAGAAAAGATCTGGCTCTTTAGATCAGGGCTATGAACATTTGAGATCATTCTCAAAAGGGCAGGGCCAGCCATTTCCCAGCTAGGTCTTGATTTGAACTCTGGAAGCCCAGCAAAGCTGGGGTATGTGATCCCATGACTGAGGTTGTCTAAACATGGAAATCACTCGGAGCTCAAGTCAGCAGAAATGTATGTAAAGGCAGTGAATAAATGCAGTGGTCACGGGGAGTTAATCTTCCCACCCAGGAGCTCTGGTGTTCTCAGTGCACAACCATTATCATGCACAATACTGCCTGTCCCATTGCAGCCTGGATTTGGTCTCCTTGCCTGTGGATTAGACATAAGAAATATAAACCAAAATACAGGCACAAAACTCTCGTGTTTCCTTTGCAAAAGGCAGGCTGTACACATAGCTAATTCTTTTCATGTTAATCTACACTTACAACTCGATAACAAGCTAGAGCTTTCTTCTAACCAGGCTTGATTGAATTTGGAAGATTTCTTCCCAACAGGAGAACCCTTTCCGCTTTCACGCCGTAAACATGATTTTGTGCTTTCTCTTTTTCCCTTTTTTTATTTTTATTCCAGGAATTTATTTTTTTTTCTTCCCCTTATTATTATTATTATGAATAAACTAGTTTTAAATCAATTTCAACAGCTGGAATTAATTTTCCTGTTACTGACTCTTCACTTGGGCCTGTCACAGAGCGGGAGGCTTTCTATTAGCATAAACATAACTGAAAGCTCTGGAATTTGCATTAATGTACTTTTAACAAGTTGACAGTCTTTTGGCACAAGCTCCTGAGATCTGAGAAGTAGGGGGGGGGAAAAGCCTGCATTATACCTTACCCTGGCCGGATTGTAAGAAGCTGTCAGGTAAAACCTCAGGTTTCTTTTCCTACTAGAAAAATACGGGACAAAATAACCACTCGTAAGCAGGTGCATGGATCTGACACTTTGCCACAGTCCTTGCCGCTGGCCTCTGAAAGAGCAAGCTGTTTAATTGTTATTTAGTGATGTGAGAGGTGCTGAGGTGCAAAATACTTCACATAGTTGTTTAAGGGTCTTCAGGAAATGTGTGTTTTGGTGTTGGGGCCATGGGCCCTCTGAAAAGTGATCCAAACTCCACTAAACAGGTCGGGAGTTGTGTCAAATAAAGAGCTGGTCCTGTGAGCTCCTTACCACAAGGTAGGAATTCCAGAGAGCTTAGCATGGCAGTTTTGCCAGCAGATGATAGAACCATGAGGGAAGAGCCAAAGACTCAGACAATGGTTTTGTTACATCTCCAAATAACTAAAGTGAGGGGTTTTCCATCTGCTTCCAGCTCCTGTATGGCTAGTGAATTGTGATGGAACCTGGCCTTCGTTAGCCACAGGACCAGAACCCCATCTGTGGGTAAATGGAAGCTGATGTTCCCACCAGATGACATGGCTGTAGCAGAAAGGCCTTGAAGGAGGATGGTTATTAGGAAAGCTGGTGTCAGTGGCATTTGGCTGGATTCTGTTGGCTTTGCAATCAGTGTGTAGAGGTAATAGGGCTACTACTGGGTCAAAGTGGGCAACCAGTGGGCCGGTCTGCATGCCACTGTCCACATGGATGGGCTCTCCCATGCCTAAAAGCAAAGAACTCCCTTCCAGGGAAGGGAATCCACACAGCAGGCATGGCTGTATGGATAGCAAGCCTTGGGTAGCTCACAATCCCTCTGCTATGTAGATGTTATACCTGTGTATCAGTAGGGGTTGCTGTGCGTGTTTAACGAATCCAATGTGTTTGCACTAATTACTTGGGATAAAGGTGTTCCAGCTTTTGCAGAAAATGTGCAAGCCAACATCAAATCTGTGTGTTTGTGTCTGTGTTTCCACTTACACTGGAAAAGTCAGCAGGAGAAAATACTTGGGCTGCAGATCAGACTCATATCAGTTGCCATGGGAATAAAAGGAATACTGAGAATTGAGGGAATCCTTTTATGCGACAGGATTTTTTAAATTGAGTTCTTATTTGACTGTTTATTTAGGCCCTACATTAAGACAAAAATGTGTGTTTAGCCAGCTCCTCCTGCTGGATCCAGAGCAACTGTTAAAGCTTATTTCCATAGAGATATTGCTGATCCTGGCCCCAGAACAGAGAAGAAAGAGGCCTGGGAGAGCCGCTGTGCTCAGTGGCACTCAGCTCGCACGGCCCCTCGCAGCTTGGCAAATAGAGCCTGGCTTTGTGCTGCATGGTAAAGCTGCTGCCAGTGGTCTGGCAAGGCTCTGGTATTCCTCTGCTCCAGGCTTTGTTCCTGGGTTCCCCTCTTGAGTTTGGAGAGACCAAAATGGCACCCATTTGCCCTGGAAACTATGACTCAAGCTGGCCGGCATGGGAGTGATGTGACGCTGCTTACAGTCAGTCTAATGGGAATAGTCTCACTGCTGGGAAGAGTCACTGGAAGATCTGCTGGGTAATTAGTGGGGGGACTGTAAATAGCTAAAACCTGACCAAATTCCTCTGTCAGCTCAGGATGGGATCCTCCTGCCACTCCTCTTCCTGCCTCTTTGCTCTTTGACCACAGTCGGTTATTCCGGAGGTAATTTTCCCTCTTGCTGCTGTTCCAGTTGTTAGTGTGAAACTCACTGTGGCTGTTATTCATCGCCTATAAGAAAATGAGCCACATGCTGCTCCAGAAGAGCAGTATCCCCCAATCCCCTTCATGTCCTTGGTAGGTTTTCCCTTTCCCAGGGATGCTGTCTGAGAGCAGAGGCAGCCTGCCCAGTGCCACTTGCCTCAGATGCTGCTGTCCCTTCTTGTTGCAACTGATGGAAGGCACTTGAAGTACATCTGCCTGGCTGTGATTGATTCACATAACTTCTCCTGAGCTGATTTGTGTGTCTTCCTTTGACAAAAAGGAGATGTTTCTCCTCTTTCACAAAAAGACCTTTTCCCTATCTGCCAACCCAATCCCTTCCAATTGCATGAGCCCAGAAATTGTCCCAAATGCGGGAATGGTGAAAGGATAACAGTAATTGGAAGGAAGGGTCAGCAGCTGTGCTTGTGGTGAGGAAGCTATCCAAAGCTGAGGGCCTGGTGCCTACACCAGTGTTGACTTCATAAACATCCCTGGAGGGTGATGCATGAGCCAATACTGATGGCATCAGGCCCCTGGTCAGGGTTTGTGTGTGCAAGCTGAGTGCTGGGAGAGCTTTGCAGGGATGGGAAGAAGAGTGTGGGAGGGGAAAAGGAAGAGTACTTTGGTTTACAGATACCAGCCGCAGCGCTGATTCACTGGGCTAATCGGATCTTGGTCGTGTTTTGCTCTGGTATCTGCTCTGTGCTTCTGTCACTGGTTTTGAGAATTTATCTTTCTTATCAGAACTTGGGGGTTTTGTTGGGTTATTTTTCCTCTCTTCATTCAATGCCTGTAAGAGGAAAACATGTGAAAACTAAATGTCCGTTTTCTCAGAGCTCTGTTTGGTAGACGTGAGCAGTGATGAAGGTTCTTCTCATGTTGACTTCCAAGGAACAAGGGTGCCACATGGGCAGTGGCCAGCCAGGACTACCTACAGCCTCTGCTGAATTGTCTCATTCCTGTAGGAGACCTCAGTTACTCCCAGTCTCAAAACAGGGATGTCGAAGGATGTTCTATGGCATCCTGTGGGTGAGGGTCTTGGGCCTTCCCTTAAGTCACCCTGATTAGGGCAAGCATGAGAGATGGCAGACTGAGATTTAAACCAGCAGCCCTAATGGGCAAGAATGGGCAGGAGCACTGTGGGCCCTTGTTTATATCCTCTGACAGGAAAAGCCAAATGAAGGATAGTTGAGAAGCTTTTATTATAGCTCCTGTACTGGAGCTGTTACTGGAGGGGTCTGGAAGCTCCAAGTTGTCCTGTGCGATCTGACGTGCACAGATTGAGGTGAAGCCATGAGCATTACGTGGAGCCCATGATGACCAGTGTGCCAAACCTCCAAACTCTGCAGTGAGTGTTAGTTATAACCTGGCAGCTGAACCCTGCCCTCCAGCCCCTGTTGTATCTGTTAAGCTGAACACACCGTGAGAGGGGGCTGTTTGGGGAGCGTCTGATAAAAGAACTTTGTCTGTGCAGAGCTCCATTGGTGGCACTTCTCCGTAAACATCATCTGTTGTTAATTCAGCCTTGCATGCTTACAGTCAGAACTTTGTGTTGATTATGTGTGTTTTCTGGGGGAGAGATTCTTAAATATGGAAATGGAGATATCTGCACAACCAGTTAGCATCATTTCATATCATTATTGAATATACATATTAGGGAAGTGCTTAGAGACCTTAGATTACAGCAGGGCTTCACTGAGCAAGGTACAGAATGTGCCTAGGGGAGATACCGCTTCCTACAAACAGCTTGAGACAGTCCCAGCCAGAGGAGGGACTGGGCAGAGGGAGGGCAAGCACAAGGGGTAAGGGGGAGCTGCTCAGGGCTCTGAGCAGGAAGGCAGGAGCAAAGCTGGACCAGGCTGCAGGTCTACTGGCTTTGCCCAGTCCCTAAACACCACTGTCCTCCCAGGTTTATGGGGGCAAAGAACAAATAGAGATAGCCAGGCAGAAAGCAATTACATTTCTGTAACTGTGTGGTGCTTTTGCCATCATTCTCATGATATGTCTGGCATCGGACCCTGAGCTTTTGAGAGAAGGGGTGTTGGTGTCCTTGAGAATAAAGAAAGATGCTAATATTACACTTTCTATGCATTCAGAGTGCCAGAGATTATAAGAAAAAAAGGTCTTGTTTAAGTATTATCAAAATTCAAAGAGTGATCTCAAAAGCATGTATATTAGTTTATAGATCCGTATAAATCAATATATTTGCTTGTCTAAATTCTAGAGCTTGGGGTGAGGCAATAAAAGGAGATCAAATACAATTTATAAGTGAGTGCAAACACAGGCTAGTCTGATCTGTTCTGGGATTCTTTGGTTGTGGATTTGGGTGTGAGAATTAGAATCCTCCTTTGCTGGAGCTGATGTTTTGTGCAGTTGAATTTCTACCATCTTGAACATGGAGAATCTCAGGAGAGGAGCTGAAGGTTATAACCATCATAACTGCATCCCAAAGGGGGCTGGTGTGGGACCAACCCCAACCTGTTTCTTGCAGACAGGTTCCAACCTTGAAGTTATCAAAACCCAAAACTGTGGACATGCCAGTTGGCAACTGTGCCCCACTGTCATGGAGTGATGCTTGTGAATCCTCTGTTCTTGATGAGTAACACGATAACCTGAAAGACTCTTACTGCTTTCCAGGGGCTGTTCTTGGAGTACAGTGTGATTTGCTTTGCCTGCCTTGTCCTGTCTAAGCTATTGCTCTCATCCTTCATACTGGTGCCTTTGGTCTGATCTCTTGTGTCCTAGGGTCATATATCTCTCTGTTTATTCTCTTTGTCTTTTAGTGAAGGATTTTCAACAGCATTCAGGATTGGGCAAACTGCTCCTATTGAAACCAAAAGGTGCTTTGCCACTGACTGCACTGGGAGCTGTTAGGGCAGGGACTGGGTACCATTGGAATCCCATGTCTTGAAGCTGCACCAGCCATGCAGGGACTGAACAATCAGTGTGCCAGTCCTGTATGTTCTGGAACTGGTAGCTGGCCACCACCAAAAGCCCTCTTCGCTTCTCATTGACACAGGTGGCACATGGGCAGCAGGACCCCAGATTGAGCTTTGAGTGCATGGGAGGCTGCACACAGGGATCCCATGGCTTCAATGGAACCTGCTCTCAGCCTTGGCTCCATTGTCATCCTCTGAGCCTTCAGAACCTTGCTGTGATACCAGGATGGCCGTTTGTTACGATTATCTCAACGGCAAAAATTGTCATGGGTAAAAACATCCCATTGTCCAGAAATACAAGACAACAGCATCGGCAAAGAGGGCCCATCCTCCACACCCCCTTCTCCTGTGACTCCTCCACCCTCAGGAAGTGGCAAGGCTGTTCTGTGTGGCCAAAACCAAGGCAGAAAACCTCTGGTGAAAAAGGCAGGTCGAGCTGATTGGTAAGCCAGGCATGGGCACTGAACATCTCTTGAGAGATAAGTCTCTGACACTTGATTCTTTTCAGTCCTTTTGGAGGCCGTGATAAGGAGGCGGCAGTTGCTTTGTCAGGGTTGCTCACTCTCGTTGTGGAGTATGTTCAGTCACTGAACTTGCTCAGATAAGACAAACATCTAAACTCCATTTCCGGAGACACACACCAGTCTTTGCACTCAGGCAATGGTTGCACCAAGGGTGGGCTGCTAGAGACAGGTCTGATGTTGAATGTCTGTGAGAAGGATGCTCATTGTCACTGGTGCTTCCATGTCTCCTTTACTTCCCCAGAGCTCCAAAACTGGAGTCCAGACTTCTCAAGTGGTCCAAAGATCCTGGGTATTTGACAAAGGTGTTTGCCACCACCATGTTCCTATGGGATGTTCCTCCTCGTGACCCTGCACAAGGGCCTGACCTTCATGGGGCAGCAGTTGCATCACTTCAGCATCTAATTCCATTTATAACCTTGAGGTACCAGTTATAAGATGCCAGTAAATTTTAAAACCCCTGCAATGGGGGGCCCATTATTAGGCCATCTCAGATGCATATCTGTCAGCGCAGGGTTATTCCATTAACTGGGATCCAAGTCATTAGTAAGGTAGAGACTTTTTGGTTAATTGCTGCTACCAGAGCAATTATTTAAAGCATTTCTGAATTACAGAGACATTTCTGTTCACTGCCAATTGCCTAGGGTCAAATATTGGATCTAAGGCATGTGATGTGAACAGCTACAGTAGATCCTGTCTGGATGCTCTTCCTGGGAGGGACTGATGCACACAAGACCTCTCCTTCCTTGTGCTGTGTTGGGTTCTCTTTTACAGGTCACTCAGAAGTGCTTTGTGGGTTTCCCAGCTTTTCCCAGGGACAGACTCCAGGGGCTGTGAGCAGTTTTGGCAGGCAGCGGTCTACTCATGGTGCCAGGGACCAAGTGAATTAATGCCCTTGTGCTTCACAGCTTTTCCCTGTGTCCTGCTGTAGAGCTGTGAAAACTGAAATAACACATTCTGTCTGTGGGCAAAGCCAGAGTCCCACTGTCCTATGGGAACATCTCCTGGATGGAAATGCTTCTCCTGCTTTGTCTGCGTATACTCATCTGTGTCCAAGTGGGATGTACCTGCTGTGCACCTATTCCCAACCCATCCTGGTGCCCTCTGTCCCCAGGCTTTCATTTAATTTCATTCTCACTCTTCCCGTCCCCAAACCTGTCAGGAAGGCTGCCTGTGCCCTTCCTGTGGAAGGCAGCTGCCTGCAGGAGGGAGCTCCAGGAGCTGCCCATGACCTGAGCAGTGAAACTCAGTTGTTTCAAAGTCACATTGACCCAGGTGCTGCAGCAAGCGTGTGTCGTGGAAGCTGCTGCTGTTTCGCATGAGGGAGCTGCAGTCAAATATTAAAAAGGCAGCAAGAGCATTAAATTATTTGCCAATGGAACATTGTCATTCCTCCATAAAACTATTTTGACCTGTAGTTTTCTATGGAGTCCATTGCTCTTAAATGTGCAGTGAGAAAGGAAATTAAAAATTAATCTTTATTTCCATCTCAGAAGAAAACCTTAATTCTCTGCATTGAAATTATACTCGTAATCCAGGGTAATAAATTATAGTTTTTAATTGCAGCTAGTCACAGCCAGTCAAACAGGAACATCTCTTTCTCTCGCTTGCTTTAACTTTGCTGTACAGAGGAACTCATGGAGTGCTGGGAAAAAAATCAGGCTCTTAATATTGTGTAGAATGAGCCCAGGACGTGACACAACAGCCAGGCTCTGCTCTTGTCTGGTACCCTTGAGTCAATGACCTCAACGTACCTTATGGGCACCAATTGTGACGTACACACAAGGACAGGGAAATGGGTGAATTCTACTGTTGCCACGTGGGTAAGGTGTTGGTGTAGCATCCTGTTCAAGGTTATGCAGTGAGTCAGTGTTGAACAGGGAACAAACTCTTGATCCTGGCTCACCTGCTTGTGAGTATCCCACAATACCCTTGTGAGCTGGGAATAGGAGCCAGAGTGGCCTGCTCTGGCCCACTGACCAACTTGGCTGACCTTCAAGTGCCTGAGCTCTGACACTGTACCTCTTCTGATGAAAAGGATGGCTGCTTAAAGCAGATCCATGTTTATGCTCGGTGTCTGGTGCAAGTAACCTCTGCCTTCTTTCACCTTATGGTATGCTGCAGATGAAGGGAATGTTTCATGAGTTTGACATTGCTCTACTGCATATGACAAAAGCGACCTTGGTAAATGGGCTTCCTAAGGCATGGCATGCTTTAGAACAGCCAAGGAGGTGGGTCTGTTCCCAAAAAACATGCTCTGCATGTGACCAGCTCTTTCCATTGGTGTCCCACAAGGTTTATCTGGACACCTGCATGCTCATCATGCTCCTAGATCATCCTGGCTGCTGTCATCTCACCACTTGCACAGTGTCCCTGAGAGCAGCCTATAAGGTATTTGAGTACCTGTGCAGTACAGGTACCTGTGATGATGATGTAGCACCGTCCTACAAGTAACCCAGCCTTGGTAGTTGTTTTTTACCCCATCAGATCCCAGACAATGTGATAGGTGACAAGGAGTATTTGTAAAGGTGTCTTAGGACTTCCAAGCTCAGCTAGGAAAAGGGAGAGGCAGCAGGAATGCAATCCTTAGTTGGATGGAGACAGAGTGGTGGTTGGAGTCTGCAATTCTGATAATAGCGCCTAGCTTTGTTCCTGAGTTGTACCAGTGCGTGGAAGAGTGAACAGAAAAGGATGGAGAAGTGGTGAAAACATCACCACTGTGGGAATGGAATTAAACAGGCCCAGCTGTGGGAATGGAATTAAACTCACCTGGCATAAAAAGCCTTAAGAGGTTATTATCACTATACCCACAGTGAAGGTGTTCGTTATTAATCAGGATTAGCCTGGCATGTCTATAGTAGCTGGTTTGGGAAAGACTGTAACATCTCTGCAGCCAGGGTCTTCAGTCTGTGACCGTTCTTCCTCCTGAGCTTGATACTGTTAATGCCATGAGAGGAGTGTGGTGAAATCCTTACCCCAGGATGCACTTCTTGATGAGTAGTACCTACATTCCAGACAGGAGGTTTATGGGAACTTCATAGAATGTTGAAATGGTCTGTGTTGGAACGGACCTTAAAGCTCACCCGGTTCCAACCCCCTGCCACAGTTTCTTGTGGCTCATGAAAGTGATGCTTAAATTCTGAATTGAGAGAACTTTGAGATGCAGGAAGCAGAGACTGTCAGATACACACACACAAAAGGTCTGCTTCCCAGCAGAGAGCAATCAGGGAGAGCAGAACACCCAGCAGACTCTAGCTTGTGTGTGTTATACAGACAAGACTCCTTCTGGAAATTAAATGGTTTATCTGAAGTTATCAGGCTCTTTAAAAGAGTTACTTCAGGGCTGGGGCAGTAACTGTGGTTCTGCTTGTTAAATCTAAAGGAAGAATAATCCTAGATTTTATTATCCTGTATATGTAATTCTTGTATTTAGCAAAACATTGGAATGAGGATTTATGAACTAAACAAACATGCTTCCAGGGGATGATGGCAACAGTACTGCCTTTAGCTCTGGTGGCAGTCTGGTGGATATATCACAGCAGAAAATCTTTTATAGGACAATAAAATTAGTGAATGAGAGCAGAAGAGAAGTGTGTAATGGATCTGGATTTAAACAAGCATCTATGAATCCATATCTCATGAGATCTTGCCTGAAAAAAACTTAATTGTATTTGGCTGAGCAAGGAATGCAGAGAATAAGGGGAAGGAAATAGGAGGGGTGATCTTGTGACCATGGCTGGAGATTTGACTAAGGGATGGCCTGGTTTTCAAGGCCTCAGCCAGTGGGTTTAGTTCCATGCTCTGCCAAGGTCTCCACAAGGACACAACTCTTCTGAGGGTCTTAGTTTGCCATCACTAAACGAAGAACAGCGCTGTTGCCCTTCTTGCTTATGAGAACGATGGCATTTCAAACTGGGAGGTTCCATGAACCGTGGGAGTGGAGCCCATGCACCGTCGGATTTTTCCACCCTGCCATATGAGCAATTATAAGGAATTACCCGTTTCTCATCATTTCATGCTTCTCGCACAAGGGGGGCAGCCTCTGGTTCCTATTAGAATAGCAGCATTTCATACACATCCTCCATTGGTGCAGTTATTGACGCAAGCTGCAGAAACAAGAAGACAAGGCAAAAGGGCTTTGTGACTATGGGATAACCCTTTCCCATGAGTAACTGTTACACATCTGTTACAGCATCTGATTTACTTTTTTCCTTTGATTTGACTAGCATTCTGTGGGAAGAGGAGAAAGATTTATCTGATGGTTGGAGATTTCCTGTTAGGTGAGAAAAAGGGCCTTTGGTTTTCATCCTGGAAACACTTATGATGAGATGTTCAGCAGGGCTACACAGTGAGTGTTCAGGTTCATGGCCACGTCATTTAGTGTTTGCTTGGTTCCAGTGACTGGGAATGAAGGGGATTGTCTCCTCCATCCTCCTGCAGCCTGGGGACTCTACTGTTCCGGGCCCAGGGGCATTTGCTTTTGCCCACTCCCCCAGACATAAGTGCTAGCCAGAGAGATTGTCTCCAGCGTAGTCTGAACAGCTCTTCCTCTCACACTCTTCTGTATCAAACACTTCCCACCTTGAAAGCTTCCTTGGTTAACTGCTCATTTCAGAATCATTATTAATGTATTTGCACAGGGATTTTGGAATTTAATTAGCCTCTTTTGAACTGCTCTTAGTGTGTTTGTCTAGAGAAACAGAAAATCCCTCCATGACTTGTTTGCTTTCTTCATTCGTTGGTTTTCACTGGAAGGGGAAGATACGGATGGGCTTTGCAGGGTTGCATCCTACTGGTGCTGCATCCAAGGATAAGCTGTGGGGCTCTGCAAGGGAAGGAGCTGATGCTGTGATGCATCCAGGCCTCTCCTGTCCATGGAGGGGGTGTGAGCATGGCACGGGCTGAGCTGCGGAGCACAGTAGGACTCAGTCAGCTGCTGATAAGGATCTGTGATGTCCAAGCGCACAGCTCCTGACCCAGATATGCTTGCACCATGGCAGCTGTGCTGGCTGAACTGAGCTCCTATTTCTCTCTGTAGTAGTTTCCCTTGGGAAATTCACATCCCCAACTGTGATTTGAATGAGTCCTGCTTCCAGTGGATGGAGGCCAAATGGCTCGATGTTATTTTCATCCCACTTCTTGGAAACGCATGCTTAGGGCAGCAAGTTTGTTGCAATTGTTTATTGCAGGCTGTGTATGTACCTGTGTGCAGCTCTGCAGGCACTCAGTTTCCATTGGTTTAAGTTGGTTTTATTGCCTTTTGCCCACTCCAGGGCTGGACAGAGCAGCTCCGGGTTCCCTCCACCACGGGAGCACTCATGTGCGCTTTCTCTTTCACAAACCACAGTGGTTATGGCCACTGCCTCTGGTCCTGTTGTATCAGTCCCAAATGGGGGAAGGATGACTAACTTCATCACTTGATAGTTTTGGTTTCTAAAATTAAACAGCCTGCCACATGTGCAGCCCTGTTACTGTATTTACACCAGCAGTTAGCAGACAGCACCGGCCGAGCTGGAGGGGCTTCACAGCTGCGGCTTGTGCTGCTGTTGTGTGGACACAGATGTTCCTTTGCCCTTTTCCTACATTTCCCTTGTAAAAACAAAAGCACTTGTGCTCATAGAGCTTTCTGGACAAACTCCCAGGCATTGCTTTGTAAACGTGTCCTGGTGCTCCTTGGTGTGTGGCTCCAAAGGATGGGTGGAAGGGTTGAGGAACTGGATCAAAACCAGGAGACAGTGCAGCAACCATAGTTGGAGGATCCAGTCCCAGTGCTACAGCAGCTGCTCTCTGAAGGATCAAGGGCAGTGAAGGAGATGCAGAATGGGGTTTCCCTGTGGAAATGGTGGGTGTTCCCCTATGGAGTTACCTCGGGAGCCATGTATGGCCCTGGGGCACATGTGGTGACAAGTGGTGGCACATAGTGACACAATTCCCAGGCTGCTAAGTGAAGAAGGGATGCTTTGTAGGAGCTCACTTAGCACCACTCGGATTTATTTGGCTCCGAGGAGATTAGAAATCAGAGGAATAAGCAGTGGATAAAAGCCAAGGTGAAATGTGCAGAGGTGGAAGGAGCAGAGCCTCATTCTTTGGAGGAGGACAGGCTGAGGGATGAGATGTTCCTTATTATTTTGGTTCAGGGAACATTCCTCTGTGGTCTTAGATGTGTTGCTTTGTTTTGTAGCAGGAAATCTGGCTTGCCTGACAGAAGGATTAGGAGGTGGAGTGAACATTTAGCACTAACTATCTAAGAGTGTTTGGGTGAAATAGAAATATTTTGACATATTAAGTCTGATTTTTACCAACTGACTTGGTGACTGAGTCATGCTGTTGTTTGGGGTTGAGCAAGTGCTGCTGCAAAGCATTAGCAGGCCTGTGCTTTGGTAGGGTTGCATGTGCTTGTTGAGGAGGTGGCAGGAGAGGGTTTGGTTTTCATTCAATTTTGGCTTTTTATTGAAAACAATTTCAGTTATTATTGGAAGGAATCCTTGGGGATTTCTTTCTCGTGGACTAGAGCTATATGGATCTGGCAAGTGTATGTAACGGAAACAAAGCAGAGTGTCACTGTCCTGTTGGACAGTGTCCAATTGAGAAACCCATATCAAGTAGGTCAGAAAAAAACCCAGATTCTAGCCAAGGTTTGTGCCTGCTGCATGCCCTAAAGATACATGGATGATCCTGGGGTAGAGGGAGACCTCAGGTCACTTCATAACCCTGTGCACTAGCCTGTTCCTTGTCCCTGCAGCTTTTGGACATCACGTTCCATACCTGAACATCGTTCCAGTGTCTGTAAACTATTGCTGGTTCTTGTTTTACTCTTGCTAAAGCTGCATGAGGCTTGTATCCCTGGACCAGTTTTTGTTCTGGAATTTCCTCACAACATGCAGGTTCTTTCAGATTTTAGTTCCGAATCTTCCCTCCAGTGTTTTTGGAGCTGGTGGGGAATGGCTTTCCCAATCCCCTTCTTTCTGCTCCTTTACTGGGAGCCAAGGAGGAGGCCTGTTGGGCTGTTGGCTGTTATTTATTAAGCTTGCTTCCTGCAGGAGATTTTCGAGCCCACTGTGGCCAAGGCAGGGAAATGCCTTCCTATGCTCCACCTCTGCTCAGAGGGCAGGAGGCTGGCATACAAAAGCAAACAAGTAAACCTTGGGAATAATCCTCTCTTAAAGAGAGACAGAGCAGGCTCACAGCATTGGAAGTTTCCTTCCTAAACCAGGGTTCAGCATTTCCATGGATTCACAGAACTGCTTTTGTACCTTTTGCAGGCAAAAGGAGCCTTTATGGTTACAGCTTTGCCTGTGGATAGTTCTGGGTAAATGACTTCAAATTCGCAGGTTTCAGGATAGGATGGAGCACTGGGAAAGGCAGAGGGATGCTTCTGTGCCAAGGGCAGCAGGAGCAGCAGGCAGGGGAGCTCGGTCCTATCTCTGGGTTATCAGTTTGGATAGCTCAGCCTCCCTGCTCAATGTCTGCAACCAAACAGCACTGTGTACCAGTATTATTAGTAATGATACATGATGCATTTTTAATGCTTGGAAAGGCTTGATTTTATTTGCAGAGAGCTGCTCTGGGGATACAAGGGTGGCATCATTCAGTTAACTAACTTTGAGTCCATATTGGACATTTTAAATGGTAAATCTGCAGTGTCAGGGGCCTTGCTTTTAATACCAACAGGGCATCTCCTCTTTGCTGTGCTCTCTCTGCTTCCCATCTGAGAGATGATGCAGGATTTATTGATCCCAGCTTTTAGGACTTCTTGTGTTTATGAACCCAGAGGTACAAACACCATTTGAAAAGGGAAGATCTATATTAGAATGACAAAGAGAATAAATTAAAGCAGCCTCCCCTCTCTAATGGTCTGCAGGGCCGATGTTACCGAAGGGAATGCCCTGGTGCTGCCTACCTGAACCGTGCTTGAAAGTCTCTGGTTTCAGGGGATTTTTCTTGAGCACAGTATTGATTTTTGTTACTACATTAAGCTTTTAGCTTTGCAAATGGTTTTCTTTGAAATGATTAATACTGCAATGCGCAGCTCGAGGGGTGAAATAGCTCTGCTGCTGTTGTGTAGGTAACGTCTGCAGTCGCTTCCGTCTCCCCTTCCTCTGCTGAAGCCCCACTCAGCTGATGCGCCCAGAGGAGGGTGAGGAGAAGAGGAAGTAACATGGGGAGCCAGGGTGGCCTCTGAGCTGGGTGAGGAAGAACAAGCCTTCGATGAATGGAAGGCAATGGTTTAAGCTTTCTTGATGGTTGTGGGTCTGGGCTGGGGTGGGAGAGCAGGAGCTCGGGCTGGGGCTGGGGTCCTCAGGTGGGTCTGTGGTTGTGCAGAATGGAGGTGGGGAGGCTGTGGCAGCTCAGCAGGGGCTGAGAGCTGTCATCAGCGTGTTTCTTCCTGCTTGAACAAGGAATCTGAGATAAACTCAGTTATCAGGTAAACTCAGACGTTCTCACCTCGAGACTGAAGACAGCTAAGAGTAAGTGGTGACAGGGCAGGACTGGAGTGTTGTTGCTAGCATTGGACGGAGGTTTAAACAAGGTCTCAGGTTTTTCTGCTGTTGGAGAGATTAGCACAGCTGAGTCAGTAAATCCAGATGGTTATGGTTGTTTCAGATCTCTCCAGCTCCCTGTTTGATGGGAGCTGCTTGCAGACAGGAGCGTGTTACTGCAAATACAGCTATGCTGTTTGAAGCAGTTTATCCATCCATGCCCTGTCTCCTCCCTCTGTCACTCTTGTCTTCTCTATGCCTGGTTCCTGCTTCCAGGCTGTCCCTCACCCCAGGGGTATGGGGGAGATACTGCAACATAGGTGGATGCTGCAAAGCTGTCATCCTGTACTAAAGATTGCAGAAACACACACCGGGATGCCCAGGCAGGGTGGGGATTATCCACAGTGGGCATGGTCTCCTCTTGCACTTGTGGGGAGAGGAGGTTAGTGCCAGCCCTCTTGCTCTAGGGGGGGTGACTTGTCTCTTGGCTGTTTCTATTTGCTGTTAAATGTTTCTCAGCCCTTTTAAGGGGTCCATCCCAATCCAAACCAGTCTGTGATTCTGTGATTTAGTTGTTAGCATTTAGTTCCCTATCGAATCTCCATCCAGACTGCTTGGCCAGGAGGCAATTGGTCTCGTCACTAGGAGGTTCCCAAGGTTTTGCTGCCATGTGCTTGAGGATGCACTTGCTTGAGCCTCCTACCTCAGCAAGTAGCAGGGTAAAGTCTTCTTTCCCCCCCTCCCTTCCCCAGTCCACTGGTGTGTCAAAACCTCCAGTTTTGTGTAAAGTTGTTAAATAAGCTTCTAGGCAAAATAAAAGATCAAAAGGGCTCTAATTAGCTGCAGTCTGCTCAGGAATTGTGGATGTTCACCTAGTTTTATAAATTGATACTTTTAACATTAGAACTCAAAGCAAAAAACGATGTAATTATTCCCTTTTTTGAAGCTTAGGTTTAATGTCTTTATTGAAAATTGGGTACTTCTATGGCATCTCAAGATGCTTTATTCTATCAAATCTGGAGCAAGTCATTTTTCATTTTGGATTGTAATGTGGTATAAATGATAAGGGCCTGATTCAGAAAGCTCCCCCCCCTCCACCGGCAGCCTGATGAGAAAGCTTCATAGTCACATCATAATAACCCTGAAGATAATCTATGGTTTGAGTCTTTGTGAAGCTGCTCGCTTTAATACAAGCGAAGGAGTGAGATTTTTTGGGCTCGTAGTTTGGGTGCCCAAACCTGGCTTGTCATCACGGGATTTCTACTTCCCTTTCTATCTCTTACCAGACACAGGATGCCAAAAGGGTGTTTCTCCTATGACCTTTCTGGGCTACCATCATGTCTCTGGCAGCGCTTCAGGTCTAATTTGAATCCAGAGAAGGTAGCAGGTAGTGGAATGTAGAAGATCTGGTGGTTAAAGCAAAGGAGGACCAAGAGATAGATGAGTTTTGTTGTAAGTTCTCCAGATCTGTTCTGATATGACCTGATCACGTGTCTTGTTTCCCAGTCTCTGATCATTTGGACGTACCGTGTATGATTCACGTGTTAAACCTCACTGCAGTCACCTCTGTGACCTAGAGCAGCACAGATAGATGGGGAGGTCACAAAGTCATGTGTTAGAGCTGGACCAGTTATGAAGTTTTTGTGCCATGGCAGGACACACAGGCTCCATTTAGAACCAGAGGCTGATGGTGCTGGCATGTTCCTAATGCATAGGAAGTCCTGGTGCCTGCACTGAAGACCTTACCACCCATAAAGACAAATGGCAAATACAGGATTTGTGTGAGGGTGTCTGCAGGAAGGGGTCAGCCCCTTTGTGAACTGTAGTGTTTTGGGGATGTTTATCTGAAAGCTGATGCAAATGGAGGTGGGTTTCTTTCATCTGAGATTCTCAGGAGAACTCTCTTTTGTAATTTCAAGTGCTCCCTGGCTTGTGTCAAGCATACCATGAGTGGGGTGGCCCCAGGGAGTAGGCATTGCCCAGGTTGTGGCTGGGCTGGAGGGGAAGTGGGGCAGGGTTTATGCATCAGAGCAGGGCTTGCAGAAAAGACATTTTTATTGGCATCTTTTATAGTGTCCTAATTAGAAAGTTTCAGTTCCTGATGATCCAGCTGGGCATAGGTTCAAGGTTTCATTTGCACTTGGCTCAGATGCTGGGGGAAACTTCCATGATGGGAGACAGATCATTTTCCTTCAAAACTGTAATTTCTCAGTAGACAGTAGGATTGGATTAGAGCTTCCTTTAAGGATCCAGTAGGGATTTGCTTGTGTTTTTCCAATTCTGCTTCTGTGATGTGGTGTGGTGATTAGAGGAGAGATTTTGAGGCGTCCCTCAGGTTCTGAGAGTGGTCTGGCTACTGCTTTTGTGGGTTCTCCAGTAATCAGAGCTCACTGAATGAAAAGCTTGGTACATACATGTATTACTGATTCAGAAAGGTATTCCTGAGAGAACAGTGTTCATTCTTCATACTCCTAAATTATTTTATTGTCTAACTAGTAAATAGATGTTTTCTAGCCCTGAGACAACTGCTGTCTGGAAAAGGTTCAGTTATTCTTTCTTTGTGCATACTCTGTATGGACTTTGCTGCCATGCAGCGTATGTATGGTCCAAGGCCTTTCTCATCTGCTACTTAGCAAGATGTTCAAAGGCTTTGGTGGAAAGAGATAGAGCCCAAAAGCAGTTCTGAGAGCTACTGCAGTTTGATGCAAGGAGCAGGTGATGCAATTTGGTGGCTGATGTAACATAAAGCTGCCTTTGTTAAGGAGCTAATGAAGGGGAGCTTTAGTGTCTGTCCCATCCTGAGCAAGAGGAGTTGGGTGTTCTCTCTGGCTGTACGTTGGGTCGAGATCTCGACCTCCAGTGAACAGACTAATGTTGTGGAGCTGCTCCACAGCAGCTCCGTGCTCTGGGCTCGTTGCTGGAAGGGTTTATGTAAAGCAGAGCTTCACTCCTGGGAAGCAGAGCTTGGACAGCATAAGCAGCTTGCATCTGGCTCTCATACTGCCAGGATGGTCATTAAATAACACTTCAGTGTTGTAGCGCTCAGTGGTTTTGTTTAAGTGTTAAATAAAGATTTTCATTTAAGGGAATTTAGCTGAAGCATCTGGTTGCATGACTGATGTAAGAGTACTGGAAGGCTGTAGAATTCCCAAAATGCATCGGGGAATGAAATTCCTTACTATTTCATAAACTATACGAGATAAAGTAGCCGGACTAATAGGTTTGTAATCTGTAACTGTGGGACATAAATGTGTGCATATGTTAGAGGTGGGAACCCAGCCCTTCCAGCAGAATACACAGCTGCTGTCTGAGGTGACAAAGGGATGCACTCTTGGCTTTTACCTCTTATTTCCTGGGTTGGTTATGCCAATCTGCCTACTCTGGGTGTCTCCTTTAGAAGTATATGATTTTCCCCTTCTTTTCTCACTCCTCGGGAACATGCAGGTCTTGTAAATTCCAGGTGGTATTTAACCCCTTCTAAAGTCACCTATGTTGTCTGACACACTGTACAACTGCCCTTCGAATCCACTATATTGCCTCTAGATAATGCTTGATGCCTCAGTGACAATCCAGAAATTCCCAGGGCATACATCACCAGTCAGGTTATAAAGAGAAATTCTCATCTCAACACTGGGTGATAACTGCACATTAAAGAGATGGATTAAATGGGTTATTATATGTGTTATTACTAGGTTTCGATGACCTACAAACTAGGGCATTAATCATATAATTATGTAACTTACGATTACCTGTAAGTGCTCCCTCTTCAAATGGCCGTTGCAAATTTGATCATTCCTCTGCTGAAGTGACCTGTCAGCTGCTCCTTGTGATTCATTAAATATGTTGCAAGTGAGCTACAATCATCACTAGTTTTACAGAATGCATCCAAACCAAAGATAACCACTTTTACTGAAGTAAGCAGTCATGGGTGTTGGTGTCTGTCTTCTTCACCAAGAGAAGTCTTCATCCTAAGGCTCACTTACAGTGTTTTTGGTTCTTGGGAGTTTCCTTGCAGTTTTCCAGAATCAGAAAGCCTCATGAGTGACAGGTTAGCATGCGGAAACCAGAAATGGATAAAACAATATTAACTTCTATAATTTCTTTTTTATAAACTCAATTTCAGCTTACTTTCCCATGACCATTTTGTTTTCAGAAGCATTCCTCAGGGCTCTGGGGTTCCGTTTCCTTTAAACTGACAACTTTTGGAATCAGACAAGATGCATCTCTGCTGCTTGACAAGGTTCATAGGTAAAGATAATGTTTCCTATTAGACAAACTAGTATGGCTGGAGAGCTTAGGTAAAATTTGAGGCATATGGGCCCTTCAAGTCTGAAACAGAAGCTTTCAGTGCTAAGCACGTGCTGAATAAGCAGCTGCTTGGGGTGTAGTTAGATACACATCAGTTAGACCATCTCAGTTGCAGGGGAAGATACTGAGTACAGTTTTGGCTAGGTCATAACACTGACTACAAAATATTGCTAGATTATTTGTAAGCATCATCTGGGATACAGATGAAAGGTGGCAGAATTTTACAAGGAAGAGTTGTTCTGTCTTAGGTGTGGGAGAGATGTGTTTCTCTGGAATGATCTGCTAGCAACATATGAATATGAAGGTTCCTATTTCGTGCTTTGGAGTGTGTGTCTTCCAGAAATTACTCAATGTGCTTCACATTTTCTTCCCTTTTAATCTCTGCAGGCTTTTGCAGGAAGCTCAGAAAATGGCTTTTACATTTACAGCCTTTTTCTGCTCTGACACAGGCAGAGTAATCTTCAACGTGGAAGCTGAAACCCTGTCCTGGGGTAGCACGTCCATGGAGAAGGTCACATACAACTGACAATGCTGAGCTAGTGAGATCTGCTGTTCTGGTTTTGTCAATGATTACCAGACCTGACAAAGGTTCTACCATGAGCATTGTGGTAACTTCTGAAAGTTGATTGGGAGCTATTAAAGAGTGATAAAAATCAGATATTTCTGACCATGCTGATCAAAGGAGGAATTCAGTGGTACTACAATAGGTGCTTGGAGTTCTCCGGGCATTGCCATCGGTATTGTTTAATGACCCAAGTGCTATGGCTATGTTGGGTAAATAGCAGCTTTGGCAGGTGTAGAGAAAAGACGTTCTTAGGAGACAGGGGTTTCAGAGAGACAACATAAGTCACTGGCAAACTGTCCCTGAACATTGGTGGTTGTCACATTGTGACTGTCAGCCAGGAGGTTGATCCCACTTCCAGAAAACTGATTTATTCAGAATCCTGTATATGTCCTCTCTCAGGTTTCACACACATTGGTTGTGGTCATCATGACGAGGGTCATTTAATGCTCTTGCCCTGCCTATAGGAATATGATGGTTTGGGAGGACAAATCCTCCACTCTACCCCACTGAAAGACAGGACAGTCAGTGTTAGTCAGCTGGGAGGCCCAGTGCGTGGCAAGCGTTAAGCTGAGAGCTCAGAAAGGGGAGCACCAAGCCCCTGGCAGCACAGAACAGGTTTTCTTGTCCCATGTTGTCTTTCACCCAAAACTTATGGGCATCCTCACACTGCTTGGTGTGTGTGGAGCAGTGCTAGGGGGATGTTGCCTTGCTGCACCTCAGCCTGAATCCCCCAAACTGCCTCAATCTCCTTGTTCCCACTGACCAGCAACCAGCAATTTCCCAGGCATCGCATACATGTGTGTGTAGTATTGAGTCATTTCTTTGGGGCTATTGTTTTAGTCTTCAAACCATGGAAGGAAACCGGGAGCCTGTTGATGTAGATGTCACTAAAGGTCACTGGCTATTTTTACAGATTACTTTGAAAAAAACCTAAACTGCACAAAAAGAATATTCAGATTGTGGAGTCGGGACTTTGAAAAGTAATTTTGCTGCCAAACTATCACAGATCTCTATGGATCATGTGCACACTGAGTTTGCAGGGGCTCATGGCTTGGCTAAAGGTGTGTTACTTTCCCTTTAAAGGGTTATTCCCTGGTACCACTGTGACCTTCCTGCCACATTCAGAAGGAGTGCCCTGAGCTATAGCACTGAGACTGCTCTGTCCAGCACTTGCAAAGAGGTATCAGTTGTTTGGGGTTGTTGGAGTTTTTGACTTGGGTAAAAGGTTTTCCTGTAGTGGATGAACTGCGACAGATGAAATTTTGACCCTCAGTTCCAGCCAGGGCAGCATGGAAAGCTTTAATTCGAAAGATTAAAGTCAGGCAAGTGTAAGCAACCAGAGTCTTATAATAGTGAGTTTTGTTCTATGTGGTTGGGTTATCGAAGGGAAATGGGTTTTTCTGTCTGTTTTGGTTTTGATGTCATTCCATCAGACATTTAATTGGGAGACACAGCATTAGCCTCAAACCCATTAGTCAGACATAACCAAATGACTGGGGGCAACTGCCTGAGTGCCAAGTGGTGGGAGAGATGTTAACAAGGGCCTTTGCAAGCTGCTTCCTTGAATGAATGGAGTTGCTGCAGAGCAGAAAGCAGAGCTGGCTCAACCAGGGCTCTGGTGAGGGGAGCAAGGCTCCTATAGCACACGGGAGGCACCTGCATCTCCCAGTCTCAAGCAAGGTATGTGAGTGCTCAGGGAAAGCAGGTTGGGAATGCTCTTGGTGTGCACTGGAGTGATCCAGGCAGGGATGTGATGGACTTTGTGACTATGTGACGCAGCTGAGTGCTGGCTGGATCCAAAGCCTGTCAGCCTGCTCTCCTGGGGGCAGCAGGGGGGGTATTCTGGTGCTCCAGAGGCAAAACTCCAGGTTAAACTGGAGCTTAGGAGGTTAAATTGGCTGTGAGGGACTTACTCAAGGTCTTAAGTCAGAGCAGAGCTGAAGGTTCATTCCCAGGTCCATGGTCCCACCGCTGGAACAGGCTGCCCAGAATTGCTTGGGAATAGGTTTGGTTTTAATCTTTGCGCTGTTCTCCTTGCTGAGGTGCCTGGAATTTATCTCCAAAATATTTTGGAGGGGAAATGTGATCATAAAGCGAGAGCTCTGGGCTATGCAGGCTGCTTTTCAGGCTCCTGATGCCTTTGAAAGGGGGAAGTGTTACAAACCTGCCTCCTTTGGTTTCTGACAGGGAGAGTGATTTAAAAAAAGGCACCAAAACCCAACAAACCATTTTAATCCTTTCCACTGAGTTCATGTCAGCTTCAGCCTAACTCAGCCCACATTGCAGGAGCTTTGGGAGGTGTTTTATGCCTGTTAAGAATGGATTTGGGTCTTTATTGCTTTCATGGCTGTATCACTAGCTGGAGCCAGTGCCTTGCCCTGACTGACACATGCAGTGGGTAGGCAATTCCTGCCCTCAGTGGTATAACAGAGACAGCTGCTGGGCCCTGGGTGAGGTTTGCTGAGCAAACCATGTACCCAGCCTTGTGCAGCAGGGATGAGCCTTCAGTTCCTGTTCAGCTCCTTACACAAAACCCTGTGCTTCCTCTCCTGTATCTCTGGAGCCTCGTAAGACCCTTCCTCTTCCCAGCATTTCACATTGCAGCTGCCTGGCAGGGAATTGCCCCTCCTGAGCTTGCCCTTGTTGTTTTCCCAAGCAGAAGGAAAAGGCTTGAAGTCCCCTGACCCAGCGAGCTCATATCTGCCCTGTTGAGAGACATCCTGAGCAGGGGAGGGCATGGGCCCAGGCGAGGAGTGCCCGGGTCGGGCAGGCATCGTGCCTGCCTTCACCAGGCTGATGGGAACAGACAGGGACAAAGGTAAAGTTTGTGGCATGAAAAGGCTGCTTGTTGCAGCGTTTCATGGCCAGTGAGCGTGACCAGCCTTCAGGGCTAATTACCAAAGGAGAGAGAAGTATGTTCTTGTCAGCAGACCTACAGGGTTACTATTTAATGAAGCAGATATGCAGGTAGCTTGTTCAGTGGCATGAGCAAGTGACTGACTTGTGTCCACAAGGATGTAGGTGTGCATGGCAGGGTGCTTCAGGTGGCTTTCAACCCCTGCTCTTCCCTCTAATTGTACTTGGGCGAAACTCTCCAGTTTTTCTTCTCTGCATTCTCAGCTCTCCATTTCCCTCTTTTTCTGTCATGTTCCCCCTTTTCCTACCCCAGCACATCTCATTTAATCCATCCCATCCACCTTACTTTTCCTCCCCTTTTCCAGTTCCCGATGCTGATTGGCATTGAACAGCAGTGTCATCACTATTTCATCAGGCCAGCCCCAGCTCCCTGCTCATGGTTTGTGGAGCATGTGTGAGCCGGGAACAGCCAGCATCCTCATGCGCTTGCATCAGGGTCCCCCACGGATCGCAGTTGCTCAGCACATCTGACAAGTGTTACTTGTCCTTTTCTTGGGACTGCCCGTGGAGGTGTGCAGGGGGTGCTGAGCTCAGCCAAGCCCTGGTGCTGTGCTGGCAGAGGTACAGCCAGCATGAGGATGTCTCCATGCTGCAGGAATCCCTTTGTATCACTGTGTCATCGTATGCCCAGAAATCAGTTGCGTGTTAAGCCAGTGCCTGCTCTGGGATCTGTGGGAGACATGAGACAAAACATGGCAATTAATCAAGAGATGGGTTTTTTTTGCCCAAACTAGTAGGTTTGGACAGACTCAGTGGCTCTTTCTCGCTCTTAAACTTGCACTCATACTCCTACGCTGAGTTAATACAATTTACTCCATCCAGTATCACTTCTCAGACTTGTCCTGACTTTGAGACTGGCGGAGACTGGCCTGAATTGGGGACGTCCCTTGAGGTCTTTTTGTAGGAGGTTGGCCAGGGTAGGAAAGAGTCAGCCTTCCTTTTATTCTCCTCTGAATGCTGCACAAACCACCTGATCTGAGGCACTGAAGATGTTTTGGGAGACAGTCGTGTGCTTGGTCTCAGTTCAGTCTGTCACCCACAGGAGGACATGGGGCTGGGATGCTAAAGGCAAACCTGTGCTACCACATGGATGCTCTGGGTCCCAGCCCTGTGCTCTGTGTCTCTACAGAAGTGACGTGCTGTGGAAAGCAGCCCTTGCTGGCTCCATGTTCGTGCCACCAGTCCACTTGTAGTGATGCCAGGAATGCACTTGTGCTGCTTCACGCTCTCCATTTTTACCAACAGGATCCAGGCCAGTGCTTTGACTCTGCTGGTGACCTTGCGAGGGACATGGAACCATTGGCTGTCACAGCACCAGCGGGAGCAGAGGATGCAACAGCATCGTCAGCTGAGGTGGAAGGAGGGGACAAAGCAGCAGCAAGAGGGGAAGTGGAAAACCCAAAGGGAGCAGGTCTGAGTGGAACAGGTCCTCAAGGAGCGGCGGCAACATGGGGATACCCAGAGGCAGAAGCTGCTGCAGCACGTGCCCGGGCAGCAGAAAGGATTGCAGTGTCACAAGTAGCCATGGCGTTGCAGTCAGCAATAGCTGAGGTAGACACCCCACAGCTCCAGGTTCCCCCAAGTGCATCCTTCCCTTATCCAGGCTCAGGTATACCCAGTGGCCTGGGAGGCTGCAGCTCCAGCACCTTCAGCCTATGGGGAGAGATCTTCAATATGGGAATATTGAAAGTAATCAAAAAAAAAATCCCTGAAATTCCTGCTGAGAGTTTGTGCTCTTTTCCCATCTGGTTTCCCTCTGTCTTTCAGATGAGCTCTTTTTCATGGTAGCGGGCACTTTATCACGCCTGGTGTAGTTACGGTTACAAAGCACTCTCCATTACAGCCCGCTGGCCACATGCTCATCCTGCTCCAAAGCATTCATATTTGGGGATCAAAAAAGGTCCACGCATGGTGTTCACTCAGCCGAGAGTTTTTATTTGACATTTGAGCAATTATGTCTTGTGTGGTTCGTGCACTCGCCGAGGTGATAAACGCGCCTTTCCCATTTGGAAAACCTGTCTGTTAACATTGACGATGTGGTGATGGATTTTCAGCAGGGCCGGGATTCGGGTTTGCCAGGGCTTGGTGCCCGCTCTGAGCACCACATTGTCAGATGTGTTTGGCACCCAGCAGCTCCCCATTGGGTGTGAGGCCCTTGGACGTATTTGTTCCCATGTGTGGAGCTCTTTTGAAGAACTGCCTGCCTGCAGCACCACTGAGCATCCACCTTCTGCTCACAGGGAAATCTGGATCTCATCTCCCCAGGCTCCGGTTTCATTTTGGTTTGCAGGGTCAGCTTGTTGCTAGCACTGCTTCCTGGGCCCCAGAGCTGTCCTGAGTGCATGGTGTTGCTGGAGGATAATCTTTTAACTTACCCCCCAGTTTGGGGGTCAGGAAAGGCTCTTCAGTGTGTGTTTGAGTTCCGGTGTGGTTTTATGTCTTGTGGAGGTTGGCTGGATTTAGGCACATGCCAAACAATTCTTTTAAAGCAGCCTGTGAATAGGGACCTTTATTTTTACATATCAGCATCTTACTTTCTAGTGACTTTTCCAGCACTCATGTATTTATTCTCTTGACTTTTCAGCTCAAAGAGAAAGAGGAGCAGCATGTGGCTAAACCCGAAGAACACCACTCAACAGCAGGAGAAGGACTGGGTGGAAGAGGGAAATGTGCAATGATGTGAAGGAGAGCTGGACCATACCTAATGGGGAGCAGGTACCCTGGCACTGTGACAGCTCCTCAAGTGCAATAGGGCTGCTGGTTACAACTCTTCTGTGACTGCACATGCTATTAAAAATAAAGATATGCCATATTCCACACCCAGTTCAGGGTCTTCCAAAGGCCCTTGTCTCCTGGTTTTTTGAAATGGCAGCTCTGCACTTCTTCCCCAAAGGTAACCTAAAGTGTGCTGTTTGTGCTGGAAAACAAGCTCTTGGCATGAAACTATAGAGAAAAGAAATGCTGTAAATGTGGGGTCAAGTTTGTATGCCTGTAGGCCAAGAGATGGTCGTGGGAGCACAGCTAATGTCAGTTGGTTTCACATCCCAACAGTGCAGGTGCAGGCACCAGTCCATCTGCCTGCTCCAGCTCTGATGGGTTTTCTTGCCTACATGGGAATGGTAGGTATCATTTCTTTTTTCTTACTTATTTTCTAATTCTGCTTATTCATCTGGAGCAGGGCATGGGGAAGGTCTCTCCATCCACATTGATAATGGTGAAGTGCAGAACAGAAGTCATCCAGAAGAAAATGGGAAACAGCATCTCCAAAACGCAGTGATGGACTTGCCAGCATGAATGACATTCCCCAGGCAGTGCAGGATGATCTGTGAAAGAAGCTCCTGGTTTTTGAGAGGAAAAACATTATTTGTTGTATTTTCAGCCCCTGAGGTGCAGGTAAGGCTGTGCTGTAGTAAGAGCTGATGATGGGCACTCAGAAGCTGTGGCACATTGGTGGCAGTTGTGGCATCATATGGAGCTGTTCTGTGTGTGAAATGTGGGAGCAGACCCCTGATATAACAGGAGGGGAGGCTGTTGGGGATCTGCTGCCTGGTGATGAAGGTCTCCCTCCATCTCCCCCTTGGGAACCGTGTCCTTGTGTTGCAGCAAAGTCGAGGGGTTCAGTGCCAGGCCTGGGTCCTGCAGCACCCCTAGCATCCAGTGCACCTCTGCTGGCTTCTTCCTGTGTCTAGTGACAGCCTGGGGAGGAGAGAACAGCAGCGTCTGATTAAACCTCAGCCCCCCTGGCCCTAGATCTGAGGAGGCAGAGCCCGCCCTCCCTTCCCTTACCATAATTTCATTTTATTACAAAAAGAGCCCGTATTAAAAAAGCCCATGATTATGTTTTCTGTTCACCAAGACTTTTCCTGTATTCGACCTTTGGATAACCTCCAAGGCTTGCAAACATTTGAAAGGAGTAAAGGAGCTGGTTTTATTGCAGGGCCTCAGCATACATTCTTTCCAGCCTATCTTTAACATCAGTTGACAAGAATTATATAATTGCAGTCTGTGATCCCTTTAAGGCTAAAATGTATTCGTTTTCCCTCAAAGAACACTTCAGGTTTCAGAATTAAATGTAGACTTTTTTTTTGCCCCATCTGGGTTATTCTGTAAAAAGCTGTTTTCTCTTAAACTGGCAAATCTCATTCCACCAAGTTTCATGGATTTATTTTTTACTGTGGTTTTAAGCTCACATGTTAACAAGTAGAAGAAATCGCCTCCAAATCCCAACCTGTGTTTCCCATTCCATTGGAAAATTAGTGGGTTACAGAGAACACGCAGGGGGAATTATACTCCTTAGGTGGAATCAAATAAAATTTCAACATACTGGTTTAATCAAATTAGTGTCTAATGCTAATTGATAGGCAGTCTGGAGATGGACAGGTAGCTGGATTGGATTTGATCTTGCATTTCAGAGGCATGACATAATCTGCTGGGTCAGGAAGGAATTTCTGGTTTCCTATCGGAATGGCATCTGCCACCATGTTATAGGAAGCCATGGACATTGGATACTTGAAGAGGAGTTGGGGAATGATGCCAAGAAAGGAGTCTGAAGATAATACCTGGAATTTAAGAAATGACTTGGCTGTTGCCACAGTGACATTCCATTTGCATTCATTCCTCACCGTGCAGGGTCTCGCTGGTGCTTGTGCTCCTGGAGAGTAAAATAAGCTCATAAAGGTGGGAGTATTCCTGGAAGCTTTCCATGGTGGTTGTGTCTGTGTGTTGGGGCTGGTGGTGCCCGGATGCTCTGCTCAGGTCCTCCACAGTGTTGCCACCATGGTGCTCTGAGCACACCCATGGTGCTCCTTGAGTGTGGAGTGGGAAGTTAAAAGAAGCTGCAGTAACCCCTCACCCCTCCAGCACTTCGGGACAGTGGGAGATGGAAGGAGCAGCAGCCTGGTCATGGGTGTTCACATGCAGGAAGGGAAGTTAAATTCATCTGGTAAATTGGCTATTAGGAGTGATTTAGCTGGTTGAAGCTGGAGGGGAGACTGGGTTCAATGGGCCGATTGTCTGCCCTGGTACAGCAAAGGAGCCTGGTGGAGCTGAGACCAAAAGGTTTTGAGGGGTTTTGGGGTTGTCCTTAGTTTTGCCATGGACTCATCCGAGACCTGGATTTCCTTAGTGGAAAGGAGGACAGCGGCAGCCAGCGTGCTGCCTCTGTGTTCTTTCATCTAAGCACTTGAGGAAGTGCAAACTTTTATTCCAAATAACGTTTGCCAGTAAAAATGGGTCCCTTCTTCAAATATTTGGTTAATCTAACACTGATTGCCCCCATTCCCTAAGGGGAGGAGGGGGCAGGGGCAGCATTCCTGGTTTTATAGAGGGGCAGGTTTGAAAGGGCTGTAAATGCATGTGGTGGGGGTTGGATGCAATAACCTCAGAGAGAGGAGCCAGTAACAGAATCCTTTTAATGAACTACAAGCCCACAGTTTATAAACTTGGACACAGATTACGCTCCGGCCTGGTGTATAAAAATAACCGTGTTTGAGTGCCTTTGTGGCCAAAGGATCTTATAACCTGTTAAGTTTTCACTGCCTGTTTTTCCTAGCAGAGGCAGGACCTGTGTAATAACCTGCGTTGCACTGAAAGGGAAAATCTCCGGCCCGCTAAGCTGTTCCCTGCCTTTGGTAGCCTCTCTGTATCAGGATTCCCATTCTTGTTTCCGTTTCAAACAGGAGACTAGTTTACAAGGCAAGTTCCTCCTTGGAGATCACAAGAGGCTTTCTTTTCCCTTTCTTTTTCTGAGAGGAAGGATTAGGTCACCAGTAATACCGTTTGCTTTTTATTTTTTTCTCCTTTGGCTAATCTGCTCTCCAAGATGTCCATGTTACAAGAGAAATAAAAGGCTTTAAGTGAACGTGGGATTTCTTCCCCTCACCTCAGCACTCCAGCCAAGAAGGGTGATTTGCAGAAATCACTGCATGGAAAAGCCCTAAACCCGAATTTCAGATGCTTTATAAGGCAAAGCTGAAAGATAGCAGAGCAGCAGGTGCCATCTCCTTACCTCGCAGGGCATGTTCTACCTGGTGATTATGGATACGGCTGCAGTGCATCCGGGTGTATTGTACCTGCACGCACAGCTTTGTGCAGTCCCTCACCTGCAATCAGGAGGCTTATCATCATTCAAAGACCCTTATTTTCTATTATCTTCATGTATTGTTTGTGGTGCAAGCATTCATTTGAAGATGTGCTGTTTGAGCCTGGCACCCTTCCTGGTCACTGTGCGCTGTACAGTGCTTGGCTTCACCCAAGGGGAGGATTCATACGAGCGCCAGCTCCTCTATGTGGAAAGTGTTGGGACTTTAAACAAAATTACTTTGGTCAGAGCACACTGAGCATGAACAGATTATTGCCTTGGTGAAATCCGCATTGTTACTGTTCAAATACCAAGGACTGGTACCTGGTTTTGGTGAGGCACAAGGATTTTGCAGCAGTAAGTATGAATCTGCGTCGGGTAGTTTGTACCTAGCCCAGGAACAGCTTGTTCATACTGGTCACATTACATTTGGCAACCAATGTTTAAAGAGCCAGGTCTGTCTGGATTTAAATCAGCCCAGCCCTGCTGAACTCTGTGCCAGGCTTTGCCAACCACAGTTCTGCCACTCAGATGTTTCCAGCTATTTTTTTTTCAGTCCTTTCTTCCCAAAGAGTTTTAAAAATGCAATTAAATGGACAGTAATACCCAGCAGCTCGGCATAAAAAGCTGTTTATCTAAGGATATCAAAGTACTTGACAAAGGTGGGTAATTCTCACAGTGCCCTTTTTCTGCAGGGTGGGATGCTGGCACGTAGAGACAGCGAGTGGTTTATCTGAGACACAGAGTCGGTAGCAGAGGTAGTAATTAAAACTTGGGTCTCATGACACCCAACTCTGTACTGTAACCACCAGACAAACTGCCTCCCCGAGCCGTATCTCATCTCTATCTCCCTACATATGCACAATAAAGCCTTTGTAGTATATGCTGTACACTTGCTATTGATAGTTGTATCAGCTGAAAGATAATGCTTGCTCTCCTCACCGGCTGCGAGTGTGCTCCATGCAACCTCAATTATCTGAACAGAATAGGGGAGAGGGGGAGAATTTGGGATAATTGAGGTTTCAAATAATTGAAAAGAGCTTTTGGTGTCATTAATGGGTACGGTGGGGACACAGTGTGTTTTGGAGAGCAGGTTTGGATAACTGGTGTCAAACTGTGCCGTCAGTTAATAACCACCACACTATGGTTTTGGTTTTCTTTTATTCTACAAGGAGGGGTGTCTCTTCCCTGCTTTGTTTTGGAGGTAAAAAAGGATAAATGCGTTTCAGATGTGTGTTGCTGGTGTCCCTTTAAGGTTGGTGGAGACCAACAGCCACCCTGCTGGTTAATGGAAAGGTGCTTATAGACGTGGGGAGGTTAAACCCACCCCTCAACAGACATTGCAAAGCCCAGGCAGTGGTGGGGGGTGGGCTCTGTGGGTGGCTCAGTGTCTGCAGAGAGGTAGGACCAGGGAACATCTGAAGTATAATTTCCCCTGCATATGCCGTAAACGGTGGGATTTTAGCTGTTAATGTGCTCCATGCAGGCAAACAAATGCACTGTTACTGCAGAGACACCTTCGTTTATGAAGATAAAACCTGACCGGCAGGACCTGCTTGCAGCATCTTTACAGTGAGAGCTGACCTCCCTGTGATGGAAACCTTTGCTAGAGTGACTCAGTGCTAACTTTCACCGTGCCCCCCATTCCTGCCTGCGTTCTGGGCAGGCTCCTTTGCTTCTGAACAACAAACAACAGCATAAAAAGATGGGATGAAGTTTGCAAAGTGCAGCACAGAGCATCCCTGACCCTGTCCAAGCTCTCACCACATCTTGTGTTTTCAAACCAGGTTTGTCCTCTGCCTCCCACCAGCTGCAGAAATAATGAGCAGCCTCTGCTCTGGAAGCTGTGATGAGCTAATGGATGGGTGCAGGTAAGGCTGGCAGACCTTCAGGAAGGGATTAGCTTGGTTTGGTTTTAATGAAATGCAGTATTAGGTAAAGGATGGCTTCTTCACACCAGCCTCATGGTTCAACCTGAAGCATTAATCTACCACGGCAGCTACTTGCCCCTATTGGAGAACCCTGCACGTGTGTTCAGCTTAGCACCAAAACCACAGTTTGGTTTGTATTTCCCATCTATTACCTGTGAGACAGGATAGGTTGGTACCTGAGAGCTGATGTCTGACTTCTTTTCTGAACAGACCAGTCCAGTCTTAGTTGCTTTAAATCATGATCTTAACTTTTCCCTTGCAAGTCCGCAGTGCCTGGACTCATCAGCTACTTTAAAAGCCTGAAGAAAAATACCTATTTTCTTTTGTGTTTCAGTGCTTAGCCCAATACGCCTGTTTGTGCAGAAAATGTGCATGTTTGTTATCTGCAATGCAGCCTGGATGTGCACGCACATAATTCTCTTTAGGCACAGCTCTGGATATGCGTCTTTATGAGGGCTTCAGTGAAAACAGGACTGACCCCAACATTTTATGCGTTATTAGGAGGAGCAACAGTTCACCCTTTAAAATGACTATATTTGGAAATCTGAGTCCGAACTCGCCCTGGTTTAACTTAATTTGGTGGCTTTTCTCCAGATTTTCATAACCTGTGGAAGTGAGAGCAGGAGCGAGGGGGACGTTTGTGCTCCTTGAAGGTGAGTGCTTGTGCAGACACTGTACTGCACAGGACCGGAGCTGACTGCACCAACACACGGGGCTCTCACAGTCCCAGTTTTGTGCCTCTCCTCTTGCTAAGCCCTTTTTTCCCACCACTTTGGTCATCACAAGTCCCATCTATTATCTTTTTTAAGCATCTAGTCAGCTGCTTTTGTGGTAATCCTGTGCTCCCTCTTCCCTCATTGCTTCCGTTCCGTTCTGAGATCATTCTGTAGCACGTAAAGTAGTGAGGAAAAGCACCAAGGGCCCATGAGGATGCTGGGATGTTTGCTCAGCAGTTCTATAGCAAGTTTCCAGGAGCTGTATGGGGAAGTGATGCTGTGAACAAGAGCTGTTCTTGCCATTACCACATTATTTGAACTGGTGGGCAGTGGCATCGGCAGTTTAAGTTGGTTTAGCAGCTTCACTGAGTTGTATGTTTGTGATGTGCTTTGGGCCGTGTGCCTGGTGGGGCTGCAAGGGACAGAAGAAGAAAATGAAGGGGAGGAAGAAGAGGAGGATAAAAAGAGGAGGAGGAGGAAGAAAAGGGGGAAAAAGAAGAGGAAGTATCGGCGGGTCCCTGGGGATGCGGCAGTCCCAGATAGAAATGTGCCTTAAGCGCGGGTTTGGCTTTCCCGAGCAGGCAGCAGCTGTCGGGGCGCTGGGGCCGATAGAGGGCAGCAGCCTCCTGCCGCTGGCGCTGCCTGCGCGGGCAGGACGGGCAGCGGCACCGCGGACCCGCTCCCGGCTGTCACCGCTCAGCCCCTTTCCGCCGCACAGGGAACCTCAGCCCCGCTCCTGTGTGCTCCTGATGGCAGCAGCCATAAGGAGGGGTTTGGTGTGGGGTTTGTGCGTACGACTGCAGGTGTGTAATGGGGGGTGTTTGACACAGTTTACTTAGATAACTCTCCCCATAATGTACAAAAAATCCCCAGACCCCTCACCCCAGCGTTGTGTTGTGCAAAAATACCCCTGAAGAGCAGCCGAGTAAATGCAAACATGGAATGTATAAGTTCCTGTAAAGGTAGCTTTTTATTTGCTTATGAGTACTTGTGAAACCCAAGATGATATATCGTGTTATGCTTAGATCTTTGCTTCAAGATATAGCTATGGGTAAATTACAGGATGGATTGTCTTTTAGTTGTTATTTCAGCACTTTTTACTCTCCTACTTTTAGTACACATTCAGTATTTAAGCCCGTGATTATTACTTTTTCCAACTCTCTCTTTGCCTGCTAACAAAATCCTTTCAAAACCAAAGCAAACCCAATCTAAAACCTTTTGGATTCCATGTGGATTTGTTACTCCACAGCCGGTAATACCAGTGCTCAGCTCTGAACTTTACAGGCAAGTGCAAGGGCGAGCTGCTTGCCCCGGCCGGTCTGCGGCCAAGCACACACACGGAGCAATGGTTCCCTATGGGTGCTGCTCCTTGGAGCCACAATTTCTGTTCATCTTAAACACACTTTATTACACCTTCACTGCAGTTTGTTCTGCGGACAGCAAACAGAATCCTCACCCGCTCCAGAGGAATCCCCCTCCTGGCTCCTGGTGTGAAGCCGCGGCTGCCGTTCTGCTGCTCTGATTTGTTGACTTCCATAGGTTTTAATTATTATTCCCCATTAGCTCTTGCTTGAGTTGTGGGAGCAGTTTCCCCCGTCCCAGCAGCCTTTGTTATATCCCACCTTCGGCCGTTTCCATCACTGTTCTCAGGGTCTGTGATTGCAGCAGGATGAATACATGGCTCATCATTTCGGTGGGGCTCTCAGGCTGCCGACAGACGTGAATTCAGAGTGAAGGAGCCAAGAGAGAGACTGGGGTGTAAGATAGGGGCAGATACTTTAATGCATTGAAAACATTCTTGTGGGTGGTTGATGCTCTGGGAGCTTTTCGTGCTGCATTTTGATGATGGTTCGAACTATTTCTGAAACTGAAAGTAGCTGCTTTTCCTGTGTTTTGACAGCACCTTCTAGTAAATGGAAGCTCTTCCCGGTGTTTAGAAAATCATTGTATTGAATACACACTGAGCAATAGGCACGATTCCTTTTGAGGTTGTTGTATATTGTGAAGTTTCAGTGTTTTATAGGCTATAAAAGGACGTGCAAATCCTAGACTATTGCATTCGCTTTAAACAATGAAGTCTTTGCTGGGGACCTGTGTTTGTTAGTGCAGCACTGATCAATAAATTAAGTCTGCTGGTGGCAGGGCTGACGAAGCCATTGTGTAAAAGGGGACTCTGTGCAAGTATCTGATTTTTCTGGGCTTTTTCTTTGCTTGGTTTTAGGCAAAAGAGTGCCACTCAGAGTGAGTAATACGCTTTATTTCTTTTTCCTAAAGAAATAATAATAATCTAACCGTGTAAGCGACACCAAAAACTTAGCACTGAACCTTAATCTTGTAGGATTAGTTGCCATCAATTTTACTGACTCCAGTCACCAGGAGTAAAGGCCACAGCAGAAATCTCACACAAGAAAGCATATTCTTTGCCCTGGAATCCTCGTTATCTTCTGTGATCCAGGTATAAAGAGTTGGTTCATTCCTGATGCACAAGTTCCTGCCTCTCTTACTCTGGCAGGGTTTTGCCAGGGCAAATGTACTCTGGCTTGCACCGTCTGTAACCTTAGTTGGAGCAAATTTCAGCCCTTCAGCTCTGATGGGAGCCTGTTTGATCTCGTCCTTTATTGCCAAGTGGTATCAGGCAGGGAGCTGAGCGCAGAAACGTGACCACCACCGCGCTGCTATTTGCTGCATTATCTGCAGTACCCTCCTCATTCCAGAAACTTTTCTTCCCTCCTGGAACATTTTGCTGCAGCAAATGAAGAAGAGAAGGGGAAAAAAAAGAATTGAAGAGACCTTCATTTGGTGGCATGGAAAATTTGCATAAAATATCGCTCTAAGCATTGAAGGATCTTATTACATAGGGTTTTGATGATAATCTTTGTTGAAATAATATTTAACACATGCTGCACTTTTAATTAAGTATCTGAATAATCTCAAATTAATACCAGAGGTTTAAAAATAAGTTTTCATTTTAGTGAACTGTAACATAATAGCAAGCTGCATGGCAGCCCCTTCCTTTACCCTTTGATTTAATTAAATGCCCTTCTGTGTGCTTCTTCTCACTTCAGAAATGCACATAAAGAAATCAGAGCCAGACGTTTTATTTAGGATTTTGCCACTTTCCTTTTCCGTGCGTTTTGACTTACTTGCCTTGCTTCCTCTGGGGCTTTGACAAAGGTGTTTCTTTGGGGATCGGCTCGTCTGGGGCTTCACAAACTGGCCTGTGTGTTGGAAAGAGGGAATTACATCCCCTCGTCGCGTTAGGGCTGGTGTTTCGGTGCTGTTTGGTGTTGTGGTCGCTGTTTGGAGGCAGCAGGCTGTGGCAGGGAGCGTTGTTTCGTGCATGGTGTGTACATGTGTGTGTGCACGGTGAGGAGGAGGCAGCCTGTTAAATCCCGTGGCGACACGCCGGAGTGTGTTCTGCTCCTGGAGTTTGATTATAAGGTAAAAAGGGGCTTAGCAGTGTAATGGTTTCAGAGAGCAATCAAAGCATTGCAAATAAATTCACGTTTATTCTATTTATTTTTTCAAGTTAAAAAGGCCTGATCCAGCCAATTTGTTTGCCTTCCAGTTCGGTGTGTTTGACAACCGCCGCTTCATTATTCCATCTTAAGGAATTCTGCTCACCAAGGGAGAGGGGGGAAATAAAAGCCCTCACTCAGAGCCACGTCGGGGAAGCGGCTTTGCCGAAGGCACCGTGCTCGACCAGCGGGTGCGGGCTGGGGGAGGCTGCTCACTGCCTCTATGGAAACACATTCCCAGTCTGGATGTGAGGCAGGCTGGCTTTGAAGGCTTTCTGTTAGATTTCCCCCTTTATCCCTTACCATCTATCATTGTAAAGGAGACATATATAACCGCTGCACTTTGTATATTAAGGGGAGCTGCCTGCTTTTTCCCTTTGCTGAGATAATGACGCTGAGGGTTGTTGACTGCTGTTATCTCTGATGACAGCCTTATCTGCATGGCTCTGATTCCCGCTCCCCGAGTCGGATATATCCAGTTCTTCGGAAAGTGACCACTGCTCCCATTTACGGCTGGGCAGGCTGGAAAGCAAATTAATCAGGTACAGTAGAGTTCTTAATCAGTTGTGCTGTTTGCTGTGTTCCCCCCTGCCAAAATACAAAGTACTGAAGTGAGGCGAGGAGAAATGAGAGCCTTAAAATAAAGTTGGATAAAAGGCAAATGCCCCCAGCTTCCCCCAAAGAGCCTCTGCTAGGGACAAAAAGCTCCAGTAACCAATTGTTGAATGCTATTGGTGTGTGTCTCAGCTTTTCCCCACTACAGGGACCCCTCACTAATGGAGCTGGGGATGATATTTACACAGTGGAGGGACTGTTACACCTTCCTGGCTGCACCAGGTCAGAATCCTGGAGTTTAATTCCCCTAAACACAGTACCTCCGCTACCAGGCTAGCACTCACCGTGCTCCAAGGTGCGCTGCCTTGGCACACTGTGTGCCCATCCCACAGAGATCTCGGAGCACATTTCACATGTTTCTGAATTTAGCTCCTTAACACTCTTAAGAAACAGCCTTGTTGGACTGTGGCAGAAAGGGAGATGCAGAGATCCTGTGTGCGTTGACTGGGATCTGGTGAGCTGAGCCAGGAGTGTGGCCAGCCACGATGTCCAGTTCTCCGAACCCCTGCCCATCGATCCCATCCCATCACCTGGGTTTGACCATAACAACCCTTAAAAACAGACAACCCAACCCGTTTTCCACCACGTGGGTGTCTGCAAACCCTGCTGTATCCAAAGCACCTCTCGGTGGAAAAACTCCTGCATGATTCCACCTTAAAGCAGTGCTGAGCTGGTGGAGAGAACTGCAGGAGAGCCACGGAGCTCTGTGCTCTGCCTCATCTTCCCTTTCTCAAGTGTACAGGGGGCTATGAGGAGCTTTTTCCTCCTGCCATAATTTGTAACATAGGTTTCAATCTAAACACTTGGACCAATCTTACTGATGCACGATCCAGCCTGTCTTGATGGGGTTGCACCTCTTCTGCCAGTTCCCTGTAAGCTGGGCTTCCCTAAGCTGCACTTGGAGCCTACCGAGGTGAGCTCTAAAGCCAGCATTACTGGGAAGACGCAGCACTGAACTATGCTGATACTTCTTTTTTTACTCCCTCCTTTAAAACATGTTGTACTGGAAACTGCAGCGGTGGAGGGGGAAGATACTGGGTTTGCCCTAGAAGTTTAAAGGGATGTTTATTTTTCCAATGCTTCAGAAGGCAAAGCCAGACGTTTTTTAGTACTGAAGAACAGTTATTGATTAAAAAAACGATGATATTGGTACTGAAAAATTGCTCTAAATTCCATTTTGGGGGGTTGAAGATGCAGTGATGGGGAACTGAAAATCTTCTGTTTGAAAAACGTTTTTATTTGACAAGCCATTTTTGTCATGTAAGAAGTTTGTTGGTTGTTCTCTCCGCACTCCCAGTAGAGTTTTGTGCAATGGAATGAGGGGCCACCAAGGGCTTCTTCTTGTGCTTTTCTTGTGGCTAACATACAAACTGACACATAAACTGTACTGATCTGTGAATGTTCGGTTTAGGTTGTAGGAAATCTTTTTAAGATATCATTAAACCAGCAGCAAATTCAGTCGCAGACCACAGTGTGGAATATTCTTGCACACGCTGTCTGAAGAGGAGTTTGGGTATTAATAACGTGTCTGGTTTTTCCCCTCTAGTGCTTCCAGCTGGTCTAATAAAAGGGAATACCTCACTCTGTGGAACTTGCCTTGCTGTTGTACGTGAGGATGGAATAGGTCAAATGCATAACTCTTATTTTCCAAAGTTATGAAGGACTGAAAGAGGTGAGGACGGGATCTCACTGTGGCAAGATCAGGATCACAGACTTGGATATAACATTTCCTCTTACCTGGGTCTGTCTAGGGCTGCAGCTTGAACCCACTGGCTTGGAGGCTTCAGAGGCTGACCCCAGGAGGGGCCCTGGACACCCCTGTTCTGGCTCCATGCTCAGTCACCAACACTGCATCCTTCCCCATTGGAGTCTCATGGGATGTGCTGGTATCATGGAGAGCAGCATGGCAATGCCGGAGCTGAGCAGCCCTGTAAGTAGCACAAACCCCTGTACTCAAGCTGGACACCATATCTGCTGGGATTTTAACCCAAGCCTGCAGACAGAGCAGCAGTTTGACCATTTGAGCACACCATCACACAGCCCTGGGTTGGCAAGGGTGTTCAGGTTCAGTTCCAGCATCTGCAGCATGGAAAACTCCCCCCCCCCCCCCCCCCCCCCAGTTTCTCTGTTGTGATTCCCGCACCCAGCACATCCTTGAGCTTGAACAAGGTCATTTCTCTGTACCATTTCCAGCCAGGCAGCACAGCACCACTGCAGCTCCTTCCCACACCACAGCCCCATAGGAGGATGTTTCCCGTGTGCTCCGGGTGACAGTGGGAGCAGGTTTTGTGCATTGGAAAGAGTTACCTGTGGCTATAGGACCATGTTCTGCCAGGAGCCCACATCTCCTGAGAGCTGTTTGAGGTCCTCTGTTCCCAGCTGTGAGATGGAGATACCCTTCTTAACCCACACCATCACTTTGGTTCACTGCAGCTTGCAAAGTGCTTCTGGATCCACAGATGGGAGGCACCAGAGAAGTGGCAAAGATGATTAATAACAAGGTTATTAACAAATGCCATGGGTCAAACCTGCACCGGTTCCCAAGTTTGTGCTTGACACAGAGGTCAGTGTCATGGATGACTCCCTGTGGGGCTGGGAGCTGGACTTGACACTTGGCTGTAGAGCCAGGATAGGCAGAAGCCAGGTTAAACAGATTTGGCCTGCACCTGATAAGAATGTTCCTGAGGGAATAAGGTGTTTTCCGTGGTGTTGCTGGGGTATGAACCCCTCTCCCAGGTGAGCTGTGAGCAGTCCCACACTGGTGCAGTTGTTTTGCAAGCTGCTCGGTTGAAACTTCTGTGATTTGAGGGGCTGTGGACGCGCTTAAAAGATCCCTGCTCTTGGGCAGGCAGCAAAGTGTGCACTTGTGTGGGGGAAAGCGCTGCTCTGCTGAAGCATGGTTTCCATTTAAGCATTCGGAGGGCTCCTAGCCCTGGCCTGCCTGTGTTTATCTGTGCCAAGTGTGAATGGGAATTGGAAAACGGGGAAGAGAGAATGGCTGCTTTTTAAAAAGCTAATTTAAAAGCAGGCGCAGCCTTCTGTAAAGATGATTCTGATTGTCCAGAGCTCTTTTAAAGGGACAAGGTTAAATGCATTTGTATTGAGAATGGGGGATTAGACACACTCCCAAAATGAACAACAGCATCTTTATTTATTTCATACTTAAATGGCCAGGAGTGTAAGTCACTCGGTTCCTGATGATTCGGGAATGCAAGGGGATTTTCTGCATTGTTTTTTTATTTCATAAAGCTCTTTATCTCTGGCTTTGTACATCAGCTATTCCTACATGCCACCAGCTTTCTTCTGGCCACTATCCTTGCGTAACCAGAGAGGAAAATACGCATTGACTGTAAATGGTACCATCAGTTGGAAGCTACAGGTAAAATACTTGTGAGCTTATTCCCATTGTGCCCTGATTTAACAGTATAAACTGCCTCGCATGGGAAAGGCTGACATTCACACCACTATTCCATACAAGATCTGAAATGACTGAGGGTTTAGAACAACCCTGTGAAGCAGGGAATCGCTGTATTATTTACCAAGTGCTGATGCTTTGATAAAACATATGAACAGCCCCAGTTCAGGCTGATTGCAGTCTATGTGCAGCACCGTGTCTGGAGCAGGTCTGCCTTTTCCTGTGTATTTTTACTGTGTGATTTTAATCTTGGCTGTGTCTGCTCACTGCCATTGTAAAAGGAAGAATTTACAGTAATGTGAAGAAAAAGAGCCCGAGAGTTTCATTTGTTATCAGTGTTCTAAGGGGAAACTGAGGCACGGGGAGGTCCTGGGGTTTGTGGGTGAAGAAGGTGGTAAAGCAGTGGAGGAGCTGGGGAGAGAGCCTGGGGCTCCCATGCCACAGCAGGAGATGTTCCTGGTGCATAGGAGACCAGCCCAAAGGATCTTCACTTGATGGAGCTTGCTCACGCACATCAGCAGCACTTTGCACTCTTGGCCCAGGAAGCTGAGGGCTGGAAGAAGCCTGTGCCTCATGAGCTGGGGTTTGGTAGCTTGGGCTCTGGTGGAGCAGGAGGCTCCCAGATCTGTTTGTTCCTCAGAAAACAGAAAAAATGGCTGGAAGCAAGTTAAAATTCCCTTTGGATGAGCACAGCCCAAACCTCAAGGGCTTTCCATGGGGGTTCTGCAGAAGGAGGCTCAGATCTTAAATGCTTAAACCAGTGTCCAAAAAGGTATTTCCCATCAGTGGAGTCTCTTCCTTTAAATACACATATATATTAATTCCAGAAATATATATGTATAGTAATTCCAGCTTGTCACAGGCTGTCTGCCTCATCCCAGCTCTCTGGCTTTCCCCTCCCACCCTTATTTTGGTAGTGTCATCTCCAGATCCTATCTTACCTTTATGGAGCAAACGCAGTCTCCTGCTTATGTAGCTGTGGCCTGGCCCTCGCTGGAGCCAAGCAGGGTGTCACTGTGTGGGCTGGCCTGAGCTGTGTTGAGTCACGCAGCCGAGCATCCTGCTGCTGGATTTATTGCCGGGAGAAGAGCAAAAGTGAATACCCAGCACAAGGGAGGTTCTGCCTTATGTGCCCCATAGGCTTAATTAGCAGGCAGACTTTTATTCACTGCTGCTCCTTAGAACCAAAACCACTAATGAGCAAATGATGTAAAGAAGGGCAGAAATGCTGTGTTCATGGTTTATTACTGTTTATATAGCACAAAGGTTGGGTAAGGCACTCCAAGGTATTTAGCGGGCATGATGGTGCAAAATACTGAACCTAATTAATTTAGATGGAGTTTTAGTGTTGATTTTAGTAGACTCAGTATTGCCTTTTCCCAAGGTGCTCCTGGGTTAAGGATAATTTGTGCCTTGAACACAGAGGCAACAGGCAACAGGATGGGTTTGGATCTGCTGTGCAAGGTCATGGCCTGGAGGAGCCCCATATAGTGAGAATGAGCCCTAAACGCTGCAGAGCTCATCTGCCTGGGGTGCCCCTCTCTAGTGAGGGCAAGCGCCAATGGACCAGACTGGTTGTTGCTGGTTAAACACTTGTTATTCATACTGTGGGAAACATCCTACAACCCAGACCTAAATTTTCTCTACATTCCTACTTCTTTCTTTGTTCCAGGTTCGGTCTTGGCAGTGAACATTCCAGGATTCCTGCTCAGAAGAGCCTGGAATGACTACACTTTCCGCAAATCCTTGGGTTGAGTCACTAAAAATGTGTTATTTCCTTGCTGCGGTGGTGTCCAGGATTGAGTGGTTGCAGTCCAACACATCAGCCAAAACGATGACCTTGGCTGGCAAGCAAGAAGAGTTTTGAAAGGTTGATTGAATTGTTGGAGGGGTTTTCCTGCTTTCTGTGTTTGAAACCACAGGGCACTCAAAAACTGCATTTCCAGCTGTGAAGGCTGGATACTCTTTCTTCCAGCTGAGGAATGTGAGGTTATTTGTACTGCTCACCTTAAAACACCTGCGTCAAGTACTTGAATGGTGACGTTCCTCTTCCAAACTCATCTGTGCCCCTCTGGAAGGAGCATCTAGAGACCAACCTGCCAACATCAGGCACTCAGGTCAGTCTGTGCTGGAACCTCTCACTTTCATCTCATTGGTTGCCCCTGGGTGCTAAAACTGAAGCTGCAGGGCAAGCCTTGTGTATTATAAGCTTCATGTTGACAACACAAGAGCTGGCAGGGCTGTGGGCTTGTGCTCTCAAGCCAGCTATGGAAGCCCAGGTGTGGGAGAGGGGGCCCAGCAGAGCTGTTTCCTGGAACAGGGGAAATACTGCAGCAACTGCTCTAGGACTGGAAATGTGAATTTTACACCAGCCCCTTTGGCTTCGTTCTTGCCCTTGTCTGACTCCTGTGTCTGTGCCAACACATTTCACTGGCATTTACTGTTGATTTGACATGGGTAAGCGTTGTCCCCTTCCCCAGAACTGAGAGGGAGCTCTGTTTATCCAGCTAAGATCCATCTCATGTGGCCCCTGGTCATAGCTGAGCAGTGCAGCCACAGCCACAGTACAAGTGAGAATAGGAAATAGCCTTGAATAAATGTGAAGGAGCCACAGTTCCACCATAGATGCTCTCTAGCTATAAAAGATGGTGAGAGTTGTTGCACCAGTTAGTCCTCCCAAGCTGTTTGATCTATTCTCCCATTTCATTACTACTATGGATATACCCACTCGTTCCTGATCTGTTACTGCATGCTGCTGCCTTCTGTGCTCATGCGAGTAAGTGCTGCAGATGAAGCTAACTCTTGAAGTGGGATCTGGATCCAAATCCAGAGGAGCCCTAGGACACCAGAGCACAAATAACAGCATTGCCACAAGGACTGCTGGCTTGGCAGAGGGATTTCCCTCTTTGCAAAACTGGTTTTCTAAAGGCTCTGGTTCATATGAAAGAAGGCTGCAGGGAGGTGGGGGTCAGTCTCTTATCCAAGTAACAAGTGATCAAAGGAAAACTGCACCAGGGGAGGTTTAGAGTGAATACCAGAAACAATTTCTTCACTTGAAAAGGTTGTAAAGCACTGGAACAGGCTGCCCAGGGCAGTGGTGGAGTCTCCATCCCTGGAGGTATTTTAAAAGACATGCATATGTGGTACTTAAGGGTGCTCTTTAGTAGTGGTGGACTTGCCTAGTGCTCAGTTAACAGATGAGCTCTATGATCTTTAAGGTCTTTTCCAACCTAAATGGTTCCATGATTCTATACCTCTCACTTTACTCAAGCTGTTCTCTTGCATCTACAGGTTTACCTGCTGGAGTCCGTCTTAAGCTCAGCAAGAGCTGTTGACTGGGAATGGAAAGGACCTAACAGCTAAGTCTTACAGTGCCCAAATCTCTCCTTCATTGTTTTGACATTTCTCCTGCTTTTCCCTTCCGGAATTGGATGGCTGCTCATGGAGCACAGTGACCTGCTCTGGAGGGCTCTCCCAGGCCTGTGGTTTCATGCTCTGCAACCTCATCCAAGACAACTGCCTTTGGGGTTTCCCTTCCATCCTGTCTGCCAGAATGCTTTGGAGCAGGTGGCTTTCTATAGTGCAGGACTGAGCATGGGGAGCTGAGCAGAGCATGTGATGGAGGGTGTCCTGTGCAGAGGCTGTCCCTACGCACTGCTCCCCAGCCCCAAGCCAGCACTTCATGGTATGTTGCATTTGCACAACGTACATAAATGGGAATAGGTCTTGAGCAATTACATTGGCATCAGCATGTCTTTTTCCCCAGCCAAGCAGCAAAGGCACCATGTCTCCTGTTGTGGAGCATGCCAACACCTTATCTATGCTCCTGCCAACATCCAATGTAAATCATCCTTTATCCAGCCCTCCCCTGTCCTTCTGGAGATTGCAGTCCTGGAATCCCATCCCATTCTTTGGTAATCCAAGGAGTTATTTACTTGCTCTCAGGTACAGTTGACATAGTAAGATGGAATGCATATCAGAGATTTCTGCTCTGAGACTCCTCCTGCTTCATTGCAAGTGATACGTGGTTGGTCCCTGCTTCCTTAGAGCATCACATAGCAGATAGAGCAATGCATTTGATCTCACTGTGTGGTTTTCTGGTAAGCCACTGCCTGAGCTTGTAGGATCTGCTCTCCTTTCCACTGCGAGTATTCTTGAGCGTGTACTGTGATGAGACCCCCCTCCATGGCTTTAGGACCAGGCTGCCCAGGTCAGCCCAGCACATGGTGTTTGAGAGGTGACAGTCCAACTTGCTGAACGCCACCAAGTGTTTTAGACCATTGATCACTTGGGCCTGAAGAACAGATGTTCCTTCAAGGAACAGCCGAGTGGGAGGTAAAGCTGCAAGGTGGCTGGGGCTTTGAAGAACCTCTCATCTGGCTCCAGCACTTTAGTAAGAGAGCTTAACTAAATCTCTCTGCTTTTTAGGCAAGAGGGTTTGTATTACCCAACTAAGTTGAACATGTTCCATGCACCGTCCAGCCCTTGCCTCTTTTGGTTCTCAAGAATCAGCCATAAAGGAGGGGAAATGTTCTTATGAATGTGAAGTGTGTGCATGAGGCTTAGAACATGTTTTGGAAGCAACCTTCTGAGATATTGGAATGGTTCTGACAGGTTTTCATGTGAACCTTAGGAAAAGCATCAGGGAATTGTTTGGGTGTGAGGTGCAGCTGGGATTTGCTGCCCCTCCAAGGAGCAGAGAGCACTGCTGTGGTTTGGTGGCAGTGCCTTGGTTTGCTGGTACTGCTGTGGTTTGCTGGTGCAGGTCAAGGCTCCCATCCCGGCTGTTCTAAGCCAAGCAGACCAGGCAAGTACTCATCAAGGAAATGAGAGCCTTGAGCCTGTGTGCAAGGGCATGAAGCCAGCCCTTCCCAAGGGGTTCAGGGCTGGGGCTCTACTCCTGCTGCTGTCCTTGAGGCATTGCCATGTCCCTGCTGTCTCCTGCAGCAAAGGGGTTGGCATCAGAGTGAATCACAGCTTGCAGAAAAGCTTGTGACTTGTGCTTGGTGGCTTGAGGACTGACTGGGGGCCTCTGGGAGAAGACTTTTTCCCTCTCAATGGGCTTTCACTTCGCAGCAGGGAGAGAAGAGTGCAGCAGGGCATTAACCGAGGGGGTTTAGGGGATTGGGAAGGACCTGAAAGGGGAGGATTTGGTGGCGGTTTCTCTGGGCAAGGAACGCTCCCCATTGTACCAGGAGGATAAAGCAGGGTGGCCAGAGGGACCTGGGGCTGGGGGGGTGCTCAGCTCCAGCACAGAGGGAGCCCAGCCCCAGCAGGAGCAGCAGCAGCCCCCCCCCTCCCCCCCATCTCCCTGCACCCTTTGAAGCCCCCAGTGCTGCAAGAGGGGTGCACGTGGCTCTTGTGTGCTGGTGATCCCTAAATGAAGAAATGCAAATCTATTCAGGGCAGATTCTCTTTCCAAAGGCAACTTGCCTCAGTTGCTAATTCCCTGCGTGGTTTCTATACAGACCCCGCACCAACACCTGCAGCTTAATGTTTTTTTCCCCTTCTCTCCCCTTTTTCCCTGGATGGGGGGGGGGGGTGATGGGGAGTTGATTGAAAATCTTTGTTTTCTCTGGTGCGATGAAACTTGCTTTGCTCTTTTGCCTCCTTTTCTTTCCCCTTTTCACAAAATAAATACAGCTGATCCATCCCCAGCCCCTCTGCACGTGCCAGAAGAATGAGCCGTCCGCCTCGCCCCCAGCCCCTTGCTTTCATTCTTTTCCCCTGCTGCTGTGTTTGCTTATTCTCGCTGCAGCTGTAGCGCCGGTCGCAAGCGTGAGTTGACCCATTGCTGGTTTGCTTGGTGCTGGCTCTGCAGACCCCCCCCCCCCCAAGAAAGACTTTGAAATCAACTGTTAGAGCCCTCATTCTGCTTCTCCTTTTTGCTCTTCTTATTATCCCAGCGCTTGCCTTTTGTTGCCAGCGCAAACACCAGCCCGCACACACGCGGCCGTGCGGAGGGGAGCGCAGCCCCCGAAATATTGCACTGTCCAAAGTCCACGGGTTAAAACAAACATCAACACCGCGTCAAACAGTTTGCCCGTAAGAGTCTTTTGTTATGAAGATAAGCTTGTTATCTCTTTCATTCAGATTTTAATCTGACAGGTCATTTGCATACTGCCAGCCGACTTCAGGGTGTGCATTAGATCCACTTTGCATTTAAATCCTCTGTCACTCAGGCAAATAAAAACGGGGGGGGCGGGGGGGGGAGGTGGGGGTGCAGCAAAGAACCTCTTTCAGATCCTCCCAGTTCTTGCTGTCACTTTCTGTGCCCACTGTTGGTGCAGAGAAGTTGTCCCGGCTTCTGGGGCTCTGCTTGTTCTGGGGCAGCCGGGGTGCTCCCAGTCCATGAACTACACGGCCCACACGGCCCAGGGCTTGCCAAAGATCCCACTGGGATGCCTGGGCCCCTTCCTCACCCAAATCCCTCTCCAGACGCTGCTTTGCAGGCTCTTTCCCCAGACCATTCGCTGTCGCTAGCTAAAACCTGGACACGCACAGGGCTTGGTCCTGCCCTCTGTTAAGCCTGTCCTGGGTTTGCATGAGAATCAAGCCCTTGGTAATAACAGGATAAAGAACAATGAGTGTTCTGGCCACAATGAAGCTAACAAGTCACCTGTTTAGCAACTTCCATGTAAACATGTCTCTTCCCTTAGTTATTCCACTTGTCTTATGTATATATATATATATATATATAAATAATTCTTCTCCATCCTTTGGAGATGGAGCCTGATCCTGCACCCTTACTTCTTGAGCTTCATCATGTGTGCTGGAGGGATCCCAGGGGCAAGGCTGCTCATACAGGTGATGGAGATACTTTGGGTGACCATGAAGGACAGGAGCTGTAGGACACAAGTCACCACTGATGCAAATGCAGGTTGATGGAGCTGTGCTGTGCTTTGGGCACAGGGAGCTACAGCAGTTTCTGGTGTCTGTGAGGCACTGCAGGCACAGAAACCAATCCACTTGGTGTAGGTGTTACCAAAACGTGGGGCTTCTGTGGTTCTTGTTCCCACTCTGCAGCCTCGTGCCTGCCCTTTCCAACCCTGTTATAGAACAGAAGAAGGAGAGGGCTTGGCTATTCTGGGGTCCTGTTTCCCTGCAGGGACATTGTATTTGCTTGTGAAGACACGAAATTGGGATATTCAACTTCCTGGTGTGATTTCTCCTATGTTTTCTATGTTTGGACGTTTTGCCCTTGTCACTTTTCCTGAACCAGCACAAACAGCATCAAGATGCTCGTGTTCCTCGGCATGCAGAGCCCCGGCTCCAGCCTGCCCTGGCTTTGGGAGCACTGATCCCTGGCTGTGCCCGCCGGGTCCTGCCTGCTGCTGCCAGCACCTCCCTTCACTCACAGTGTTTCCTGCACCTCCTCTGAGATGCTGGAACAATGAACTGGGGACAAGATTAAACCTGGTGCAATTCTTCTGTGCACAGAGGTGTAACCACGGCTCCACCAAAGACCACAGGAATTACCCAGGGGTAAGGGAAAGGTGAAACTTGGAGTCTCCTTCCTGAAATACAATGGAGAGCCCATGAGATAAGGCCAGAGTCCCCCTACAGAGAGAGGGATGGTGTCCTTCCCTGGGGATTGTGTCCCAGGCCACAGCAAGCAGAGCCACGGGAGAGCATTTCCTTTAGCCCCAATGGGGTTAAAGATTGGATCTGGTGCAATTAATGTATCCAAAAGCAGGGCAGTGAATAGTCGCAGGGCATTTATTCAGCTCTAATGTGACAAGTTCAATTCTTCTGTTCAGAGCTAGTAATTTTCTTACATATATTAATTATTTGAAATAATTCTCTGAATAACATCTAGGAATAATTCAAGCAATATATCTTGATAATGAACCTGTTGCTACTGAATGGTTGAAATCTCAGCTGGGCTGGTGACTTTGGCTTGGGTGAATGTTCACACGGCATTGTTTCTTCCCTTAAATACTAGTACGTGACTTTCAGAACCAGATTCTGGTCAGAATTGCTGTGTTCATGAGGTCTCTATTATTTGCCATTTTCGTAACTGTTCCTGACAGTAAATGCCTTTGTTAGAATATTATTGGTAAAGCCCGGCATAAAAGCGTGTGAATGAAGGCAGGCCAAATCTGAGCTATATATTGGAACTGATACTTGCAGCGGGGGAAAGCTTCTGAGACATGGAGCCAGCTCCAAGCCTCAAATGAAGCTGATGGGCACAGGGTTTCTGTTCCCAGCTGACATCCAGTTTCCTCTTCCAGTTTCCTGTCAGAAAAAAGGTTTGGTTTGGGGATTTTTTTCTTTGCAACCCACAGGAGCAAACCTCAGCAATCCTATGGGAATCCCCAGTGCTGTGGAAGCAGCAGTGGTCCCGGTCCCCTTGTGCAGTGCTGGCAGCAGGGTTCTGAGCAGGGTGTGTGCTGCAGGCAGGAGGGGGTGAGCTCCTCTGCTGGAGCTGTCATCTCTGGGGATGGCTGGGACAAGGTGATGGAGATGCCCGCTCTGTTCTGGGGCTCTCACACAAGTGAGCTGTGATCTCAGTTATTTCTCATCCAGCAGCAGTGCCAGTGTTACTGAGAGGAAGGTGGCACAGAGCAGTGTCCAGCACCTTCTGCAGCAGTGGGAGCTGGCCAGGCACCCTGAGAATGACCATGCTCCATCTGGCCCTGTGTGCTCACAAGCTTGAGAGCATTGGAGTCTTGGAGCAATTTTCTGCCCCAAATCCAGACTGGCCAAGGAATAGAGTGGAAAGGAAAGGTAGAGATGCCCATGTGTAAATAGGGAAAAGCTCCTCTTGAAATCTGGTTTCTCACTCATGCTCTAAAAGTGAACACTTAACACCCTTGGACTAAGGGGTCAGCTAGCCAAACCTAGACAGGGTCTAGGCAGTGTCCCCAGCCCCAGCTCTCAGGGACACATTCCTTGCTTGCCTCCCTTTCTGAAGATGTTGGATCAGCGATGAGAGCTCTGTAGCTCATGGGCATTGTTGCATCCTCCGTCCTGATGGGCCCTGTGAACTCTTGGGGGATCACGGGGACAATTCAGTAAATGGACACAGTGCCTGCGTAGGAATTTTTTCCACACAGACACACACACTTCATCCCCAGACAATGCAGAGATGCTGCAGAGCGAGGCGAAGCTGCTGCCTCCTGAGCATTGCCCTTTTCTCTGCTCTCCCATCTGGTGTATGTCTCCAGATTTGCCTCCAGTCTTTAAGGGAGCCCAGGTTCTTCTGGCTGAGCCTCCCACCCTGGCCACCAAAGGGCTTCCTCTGCCCTGAGAACAAGTCCCTTTTAAAAGCAGCCTGACATCTTTCCTTTGTTCCTGGCTTTCCACTAGGATTTTCCATGATGCAATCCCGTATGGGGTTACTGGCAAAGAGCTGTTAAAAGTCAGTAGCTGTGCCTGGAGCAAACCCATTGTTCTGCCAGCACAGAGCCCTTCAATGCTGCTGACTCCTGCATGGTCTTGGTCCTGCTGCCCCACACCATTGGGACCTCTTCACCCGCATGGAGGGATATGGGCAGCATCAACACAAGGCACATAACAAGCAAACCATGATTAGGCAGACACAGCCCCTGGACCGGGCTGCAACTCACCAGATGCATCTCACTTTTCCTGGGGAAGTTCACAGGCTGCTGCTCCAGCCAAGAAGGGTTATTTTGGAGTGGAAAGCAAGGAGCTGTAGCTTTTATCCTTTTGGAGGAGCAATTTGCAAGGAAAACAATGCAGGATTCTCTGGAATAAGGAGTATTGGCTGCATCATCTCTTAAAAATAATTTAGACAAGTGAATGTTGGCCGGGGATTAGCACCCTTACAGGCACTTGGGCTGCAGCGAGGGGATGTTTGCAGAGATTTACTGATGTTGGGGATTGTTACAAGTGCATAGGTGACATCTCAAGCCAAAGCAGCTCTCTGGCTCGCTAATGAGATAAGTCAAAGGCTCTGCTAAGTTCTCAGCAGCGCAGCCATTAACCCCGAGATTACAATATCCTTTGTGTTTTTCCAGTGTGTCCTGCCAAGATTTCGCCTTAAGCAGAGGGAAGATGAAAACTTCAGGGCCAAGGAGCCTCTTACAGCTGAAAACCGCTGTCTGCTCTGCTGTTCCCTGGGACAGGAAAATGAGCCTGTGTGTGAGCAGCACTGAGCAGGGACTGTCCAGTGCAGTCGTTTGCTTCCATGTTGGACAAGTGAAAAGAGGGGAAAAACTCATAGTCTGGGGAGATGCACATTTGTGTCCCCCACCCTCCTGTGCTGCTGGTGCTTCAGAAGGACTTTCCAGGCACTTACATGGGATATTTCTATTTCATCCAAGCAGGTGTTGTTATGGGGATTAGTTTTTGTGGTAGCAATGGGGTTTTCATCTCTACTCTTTAACTGAATGGAGCAGGCTGCAGATGAGTTCCAGCAGTAGCTATCCAGGATTGGCAACTGTAAAACACCCTCAGCCAAAATACTGGTGACTTCATCCTGACCTGCCTGAGCTATTGCATTGGAAGGACCTCAGCTTGTGTTTTCTGTCCTTCTTCCAGAAAGCATGAACCATTTTTCTCTAGAATTTTCCTTCAGTTTTATTGAAATCATTAAAAAAGTAGCTACTTCCCTCAAAAATAGTCCTGAGTTGCACAAATCCCTTTTTTTCTTTCTTTTCTCTGAATTTTTGGAAAACTACATCAAAATGCAAACCAACACATTTGGGATGTTTGCAGCAAAATCCCTGTTTCCTTTTATTCTCTGTAGCTCCTCAGTGAAGAATTCTTCCCATTTGGGACACCTAGACCACGATTTGCAGATTCAACCCAGGGTTATAGACCTTTCAGTATTGGGGAAGGTGCTGTAGGACTGCTCTCTGTGGGACTTCATCTGGAGAATTGGAAGAACCAATGCATTAACTCAAGCATGAGCAAAGGAATTACTTACAACCTTCAAGGAACAAAAGCAAATAACTGTGATAGCAAGATAACATCCACTATATTATTGCTAGAGGCATATTTCAATCTCATCTATATGCTGAGTAAACAGCTTTGGCCTCTTTGCAGTGACACAAATGTTTTGTATCACCCATTCTCCCTTCAGAAACAGACTCTCCTGAACCATACCTGAGTTTTCACTTGGGGAGGTGATTCCAGTGTGGATCTCGGCACTGTCTCAAAGACAGGTGATGGCTGAGTCCTCTGTAAGAGCCATTCTTCACATCCTTTCTTTTGTGTCCAAGACAGGGGCAGCTCACCTGCACTTCCAGCCTTCTGGCAGAGGCAAAGCCCTCAGTAAGACCATGATTGTCTCCCTGGTCCCCATGTTGTGCCACTTCAGATGGCAGCCAGCAATGCTTGTGCCCAGTGCCAGCTTTGGCAGGCACTGTTCCCAAAACAGGATCGCTGTTCCCAAAATACACATGGCCAAGGATGAGTCAAAGGGATGCTCTTAGTTGTGCGCTGGGTGGTACAAGTTAGTCCTTGCTTGTGGGAGTCCATGAGCAATTAAAGGAAGAACATTGTAATTAATGCCAATCTGCATGAGTTCATGGAAAATAGACTGTGATGTCTCTTTAGCGTGTTGATAAAAGTGATAGTAGTGTACAAGACTTCTGCGCGACATTTGAGTGGGTACCACATGACATTTTGATTAAGGATCTAGAGCAATATAAAATCAAGAGGGTGTGCATTAAATGGATTAAAACCTGGCTCCCTGACAGGTCTCCAAATGCAACTGTAAATCATCTGCCAGCTGTGCTTGTAACAAAGTCCCTCCAGTAGTCTTGCATTTAGTATCTTTATCAATGACATGGAAGAAGATGTAAAATCGCCACTGATGTGCTCTGCTGATGGTGTGAGTAGCCAGAAAGTGGTAAATAATGAAGAGGAGAGGTGAATATAATGATGAATAGGGAGGAATATATAGTGAGTATAATGGTGAATATAATAGTGAATAGGGAGGAATACAGAGTGCTTGGGGAGCCAGGCTCAAGCGAAGCACAAATACGGTGATGCAGGTGAGTGCAAGAACAAAGAATAAAAGCTCACTTAGAGGACAGCAGACTCCAGGAAGCAGGATGCTGAGGAAGCTTTTGGGAAAGCTGTTCCCATGTCAGCTGAGTGGATGGTTCCAGTGCTGGGCTATAACTGAGAGGGAGGACACTTGAAAGCAGGAAGAGAAGAGGGTCTCCAGTGACTTTTCTCCTGATGGCAGTGCTGCTGTGGTGAGTAAAATACCAGCATGTTGGAAAGGGCTCAGGGAGGAGCCTGGGGAGTTTTGAAAGGGTGGCAAAGCCCTCAGGGACACCGTGTGTTGAGCTGCCAGAGCAATGTTGAGGATGGAGTTGGTCCCAGTTTGTGGATATGGGGAGTGAAGTACATTCTAGGGTGTTTTTTGTCTAGCAAATCACTGTGCAGCAACTGGAAGCTGAGTGTGGTGGCATTTGAATGGAGGGAAAGGCTTCTCTTTGGGCTTCAAGGAGTCTGCTTCCTCAGTTGTGTCGTCTGGGAGCTTCAGCCAGGCTCAGTAACTGAGGGCTTACAGAGTGTCAGTGTCTCAGCAGGATTAAACCAGCATTGCTACAGTGGCATGACCAGATTGGTGACTGACATCTGCATGTAAGTAAAAGGTGAAATCCTGCTCATGTTGAAGTCAGTATCAAAAGTGACATTGGTTTAGGGGAGATAAAGCTACCCCTGGAATTCTGAGACACTTCTTATCTTGGTCTGTATTAGATGCAAAGGTGGAAAAAAGAAAGTGTTTTTTAAATCAAAGTAATTCAGCTTCCTGGCTGAACATCTCAACATGAATTTAAAACTGTTGTAAGTGGTGTTTGTTGCAATTCCAAGGCTTTAGATAGGTGCTCAGTATTCAAGCAGTGTGCTAGATGAGAAGTTATCTTACCCATAGCCTTCCTGGCCAAGTGGCTTTTGTCCAGTTCAGCTTAAAAAGACTATATCCATCAGTGGGTTGTGGGGTGGCAGTGTCTCCAGGAGGGCAGCAATGAGCATCTTGCTCTGCTAGCTGATGGTATGACCACAAGACCTGGAGGATGTGGATGTCATCCACCGTAACCTGTATTCACAGCATAAATCAGTGTTTAGGACTGATTTAATGTGATTTCACTGGTGTTTCTATGCATTTAAGCTGTTTGTTAAACAAGACCGAAGAGAGTTCAATTTTTGTTGAGAACAGGGTATTGCCAGGGATGGCTTTCCTCCAGCTTGAGGGTAGCTTAGGCTAGTGCATTTTATTTTGCAGGATCAGACTAGGAGAATGCACTGACAAGTGTCAGATCAGTCACTGCCAACTGTTTGTGAGTAGAGGAACGCCACAGGCAGATTTGTTTGGGTATTTTTATGCCAATACAATGAGGTCCAAGGGAGTCTACAACTGACATAATTTACACACCATAGAGTCAGTCAGAACATTGAACTCTCTATCCAAGAGGGACCTATTTTAACTTAGATTTGCTTACAAGGCTTTTGGGAACAAATTCATGTTTTGGCTGATCCATCTGGCTAGGCACTGCATCCAAACAAGGCAGCATTGCTCTTCTCCTTCCCAGCCCATCTTGCCTCTCATGTTAGATGCAGTGACCATGAAGCCAGCGGAGGAGCTGGCTTTCCTTGGTGCTTGGCCAGACTGCCTTGGTGAGCTGGTTTCTGCTTGTGTATATACATATAACTTTCAGAGTGGCTGCCCAGTATCTACAGTCCAAGAGGGTGGGCAGGACTTTCGCAGCAGCCATCAGGTTAGAAGAGCTGGAGCCTTTCACAACATTGGGCTCTCACTGGCTTTGCTTACTTTGACTCTTTGAGATGGAAACTGCATTATTTTAAATCCCTCTACATATCCCCAAAGCAAGGTAGCATTATGTTCTAACTGAGCTGAACTATGCAAGAAAGCAATATGCAAACATGATGGCCAGGTTACATAGGAGCAGATTCAGCAAAGAAGGGAAGTCTAAGCTGACATAATATGCAGTGCTGTGCAAGGCAGAAAGTCAGTGTAAGAGGTGACAATTCACTTCTCTGTGTGGTCTGTGGTGACACTGGAAGAGTCATCATCTGCCCCTTCCATACCTGTCACCCACCACTGCTACCTGGAGTATGGCAAGTTTAATTTCCTGCGAATCATGGTGTCATTTGAGAAGTTTAATCCTACTTTTTCTGAGCCTCTATTGACAGAATAGCTGTGTAAGTGCCTCATGGTACTCCTGCCTGCTTAACTGTTGCTGGAAGTTGTCCTCTGTCCAGTGGTATCTCCATCAGCTTCAGGGTCACCTGCGGGCTGGGCTGCTGTGGCATTCCCAGGTTGGTGGGTTGGAGATGTTGGTGGAAGAATTGCTCGAGTTAAAGATGAGCATCTGATGTCAGGGGACTCCTGCCAGTCATTGTTCTGCTGCCTGTGTGGAAACAGGCTGAACTCTGCGGTTTTGCTATGTAACATTCTTATGGAGCTGCCCGAGTCGCCAACATGATAAATGCAATTATTTTTTCCAATTGTTATTTTTGCCCAGAGCATGCAATTGACACTGAAGTCTGCTGGGCAGAACAGGAATGTCGCGGCTGCTCACATCCCAGCGGTGGCACAGTGATGAGGGGGCATGGATTGCCTCCATCAAGTCCCACCCTCGGGTGGCAGTGGTCAGGGTAACCTGCCTTCTTGGTGTCATCGAAGAGGGGATGACGGAGGTTTCTAAGGCATGATTTTCCCTGGGAAGGCAGGAGGGAGCGGGGTTTGATTGTGCAATGGAGTCAAGGGAGCTGTATTGCACTGCCTGGAAGGGGAGCAGTGGCGCCGGAGCTGCATCCCTCTTCCCTGTACCCAGGGGCCAGCAGCAACCAACAGGAGCTTCACAAAGAGAAAGAAAGGGCTTGGGGCTCTTCTTGAGGCAAGGCTTAACTGGGCTCCAAGCTTTGGAGGGAGGCACACTCTCCTGTAACAATGGGGATGAGGTACAGAGCTAACGTGGGACATCTGCACCCAGTGGCATATGGGCACTGGGGGGTGCTGGGTGCCATGGGCTCCCTGTGCCATGGCTTGTTCAGCCAAGCAAAGGCCAGGCCGGCTGTGCTCCCACCGCAGTGGTTAAAGTTTGCTTTAGCCACCTTATCTAATCTCAGCCCTAACTTTTGCTGGGGGAAAGCGTTTATTGCTTATATCGTGTTACTCCATGAGCACTTGCTGGCTGTGGCTGTTTGCGTGTGTATATGTAGATGTGAAGCCAGATAACTCCAGGCCTTGCAGTTTTATGGGTCAGTCAATCCAAACTGCTTCCACTGGCAGATGTGGGGATGTGCCGCGTTCGTTACCTGTGGGCCATGTGCTATCAGGGTGTAAATCAGCAAAACAGGACTCTGTTTATACACATAAATTGCCCCAATCTGACAGCTTAATACCCTTTTGACTTTTTACCCTCTGCAGGGGAGAGCCTTATATGCCTCGCGGTGCTGCTCGCCCCAGGGATGACGGCAACACAGGGGAACCAGCCCCGCTATAAAAGCAGGAGCACGCTCTGCTCCTGCGCCTCTTCAGGCTTGGCTGCGTAGCCACCAGCTCCCCGGAGGGGAAAGACCCTTCCAACAGACCAGTCCAACAGGAAATTATCTGCTCACCCTTTGCTAAATTACCAGCCCAACAGCCAGTCACAGGTCCCAGAAATGCCAGCTCCATCTGCTCCCCTACAGACATGATTCCCAGGCACGCAAGATCCCGGCTTGGTCACCGGGAGGGCAAACCCCCTGGTCCGTCCATCCCTCCCCTGCAGCGCCTTGCGCAACTCTCCCATTTCATCTCTTCTGTGGGACATGGAGGTCGCACGGGTGAGGTTTCCCTGAGCAATCACAGTGAAACCTGCCAGGCTTCCTTTAGCTCCAGCGCTTTGTGGCTCTGGGAGAGGCTCCATTTTTTTGAGCAGATGAGAGGGTGTTTCCAATGGGATAGCAGGGGGTTGATGAAAGGGAAGGGGAAACACCAGGACATCACAGTGAAATGGTTTGAGGAGTTTCCTAAATGTAAATGATGTGGCAGTGAAGGTAAGGGTGTTGAAACTGAGATACCCCCGTTTGAAATGTCCTTTTTTATTCTTCCCTCTCTGCTGCCTCCTTTACCAGCTCAGAGAACAGGAGCCTGTGGATGCATCCAAACCTCTGGAAGCTCCCTTGGCTTTTTTCCTTAACCTAGTGCATCCTACATCTGGCCACACAAAACTAAACCCAACCTGGAGAAAGAGAGACTCTGAATCAGAACATTTGCTTGTGCTGGCACTGAGCAGCCCTGGTGAGGCTGCTAATCCACCCTGTGGTGCTTTCCAAGCCCCACTCACCACCAGCACCAGAGCTATGTAGGAGCTCAGCAGCTCCATGCTCCCACCCCAAACAGGAGCATCCACACGCACTTGCATGAGAAAGAGGCATCTGCAGCAGACCTTTCTCAGCTTGCTCTTAAAGTACAAGTCAAGGGTGGAAACGGATGCTGTAGGAGACTGACCTTGTGGGAGCGTCCTTTGCTCCGGCTGATCCCGGTTCAAATGCTCTCAGTTTACAACTCACCAGCTCCCACAGCAGCTGGGCTGCTCTTGCCCCTGCTCCTCCTGCACCCCTGCAGCTGGGGTGTTGCACAGAGCAGAAGGTGACCCTATACCTGCTCCTGGCCTTGCATCCCCTTAGTGCCCAAGAGGTGGCTTAGATGCAGGGAGGGATGAGGAGCAGCTTGGGTGGTTGGAGAGCTGATGCTGGGGCTACCCTGTGACTGCAGACACCTCGTTTTACCTGGCTTGACTCTGTTGGCATTCTCAGAAAGAGGGGCTGCCAGGCACCAGGATTCCAGCTTCCTAGCACAGAGCAGCTCAGTGCTGCTATTTCCACAGTGCACTCAGGGTGATGCAGTGAAGCGTGGCTTCCCATGGAGAGACATTTGAGGCAGCTCAAGGTTGGATGCTCTGGTGTTTAGCATCAAGTGGATGCACACTGTAGCATTTCTCTCAGCGTGGGCTCAGCTTTCTCTTGTCTATCCAGCCCCAGGAAGACTTGTAAGCAGTTCATTTCTTTGAGGAGTTTGCCCTTCTGGGCAAACTGGGTTGAAATTGGGCAGTCAGTTCAGAAGTTTTATTGGGGAGAGAGACAGGCACACCCACAGCAGGACCACAAAGGAGCTGTTTCTCTAGGAAACTAGGCTGGAAAAAAAGGATGGTTAAGTAAGCAAATACATTTCTTGGAGAAACTGGAGCAGGGGAGGTTGTAGGGGAAATGTGTGTTTATGTAGCTGCTGACCCAACCTCCTCTTAGGCATCAGTTTCTTGCTTTAAATCTCTCTATTTCTGTTTATGCCTGTTATTTTTATCATGTTCCAACTACTTAGAGAATCATAGAAGAGTTTGGGTTGAAAAGGACCATAAGATCATCCAGTTCCAACCCCCCTGCCATGGGCAGGGACACCTCACACTAAACCATGGCACTCAAGGCTTTGTCCAACCTGGCCTTGAACACTGCCAAGGATGGAGCATTCACAACCTCCCTGGGCAACCCATTCCACTGCTTCAGCACCCTTACAGTAAAGAATTTCTTCCTTATATCCAATCTAAACTTCCTCTGTGTAAGTTTTATTAGTTCTAATGACTTGGTCTGCCCTGTGCTGCCACCTCCATCCCAGCAACCACCTGTTTTGCTGCAGGATGCCACTTTGCCAGGATCAGCCCATCCAAATAACTTTATAGATACAAACAGTGACCTCGGTGAGGGAGAGGGTCTGGCTGGGCCCTGGGAAGGCAAGACATGGATGTGAGCAAAACTAACTGGTGGCTCAAGCTCTCCTGCACAGCTCCCATTTCAGGGTTTGCAAACTGGCTTCCTCTGTTGGCTCCAAAGACCCAGAGCTGCTGATTCCAGGGCAGTAAAGGCCCTTTTGGTGGGAGCTGTCAGCCAAACATCCAAGTGCCTGCGAGTTGTTGTAGCCTTGCTGAAAGCCGGTGCAGCGGTCAGGGGTCCTTTGATGCACTCCTGTTTATTTACAGAGCCTGAAAGGTCCCGTGTCCCCCAAAGGTGGCAGGAAACAGGGACAGAATCTGGTACCTTGTTCTTCCTGTTAGGGTTCATCTCATGTGTGAGTGAGCAGCGGGTGCATGGGGAGCTGCACCGAAGGCTTTGCTGCCTCAATAGCCACCAGTCCTGTTTTCCACCCGGGATGCCTGTGCAGGTCTCCCTTTCGCTTCCCTCGTGGCTGGCTCCGTGCAGGAAATCGGGCTGATTAACAACTAAAAGAGGAAAAAAAATCACAAAATATGAAAACCGTGTTTCTGTACAAGCAGAAGGGGGGGGAAAAGAGAGAATTAAAGATCATTTTAATTAGGTTTGAAAAACCTGCGGCGCAGCTGCCAGGCGGGCTGACAGGGCTCCCTTTCACCAGCCCAGCGCTTTCCATCCTGCGTGCTGTATATTTTGACATTCCTGCTTTCTTGGCTCCGTCTGCAGAGCCCAGTGGAACCTGCAGCCTAATTAAATGTAACAATTCCTGAAAATGAGGGTTGTTATTTTTTGTCCAAAGGATAATAATAGAGGTTTTATTTTAAAAAAGAGCTAATCTATTTACTCTAGGCTGCCTGCTTCCTGACCCGGCCTCAGCACCTGAGGGGACAGGAACAGGACGAATTAGACAGGGGCTTAGTCACTGGAAAAGATGAGGGTGTTAATGTGTATGTGTGTGTACATGTGTCCCGTGTGCTCCGCCTGAAGAGCTGAGGCAGAAGGTTAGGAGGCTCGGGTTTTCCCTGACAGATGACTTTTTTCCCTTACTGTTGTGGTTCAGTGCTGGGTTTTAGCCAGCATCAGACCCAGCGGGCTCTAAAGGGGCTGAAGGCAGTGCTGTGGGGCTGCACTGTCCCTCCTTGGACTCCTTCATTCCCAATGTCCAGCCTGGAGACAAGGGAACCTAGGGGCTTTGCAGGCTGGTGAGTAATGACAGAGCCTTTGTACTAAGCAATGCAATAACCAAAGAGGCAAAGGAAAGTGTGAGCCAGTGTTGTCAAGGACTGCATGTGCCCAACTGTGCACAGGTGACCTGGTGCCCAGGGCTTTTACCTGCACAATTTCATTCTGACCAAGCTGTAGCTCCTGGTCCCCCGAGCATATCCCTGCATCCTCACCACTGCACTCATACAAGCATGGCCAGCTCCAGAACAAAGTCACGTTGGAGTCGTCTGCTTGCGCCTCTTGCTGTCAGTTCCCAGTGCCGTTGTGTCTGGGGTCTGGCAGCTGCCATCACTGTACAGCTTGGGTGTCGTTGCCCTTGGCTTCGCTGACTGGCACTGAGGGTGGCTCCAGTGCAAGGGCACTGAGTTCCTGTTTCATCTCAGGGTGCGATGTGGTCTCCCAGGCTGGTGCAGAGCTGATGGTGTTACAGGCTCAGGAGCACTTCCCACCATTCCATGCACGGTGGATGGCTTCCCTGTGCCATACAGTTTAGCATCGCTCATCAAGTCACCCCAAAACTTCCCATCAGCTGATGTGCCTGTTACTCATCCAAAGACAGCGCAGTAGGACACGAGTGATGCAAATCACTCTCGCACTTCCCCTCTCTTCATTTCCTCCTGCATCTCCAGGGAGGGCCCCTCCAGCACCAGCAACCAAAGCTCAAGGTCCGCTTGCCCCACTGGCAGTGGCAGGACCAGCTGGTGGTGCCCGGTGACTTTCCCAGCCGGCAGCCTGATGGCAGCAATGAATCAGCAGCGGTGGACTTGTCAAAGGCATTCCTCCACTTTAATCCTATTGACAGGGACTACTGCCTGGAACAGGAACTGCGGGGTGAGCCATGTCAACAGCAGATTCTTATTACAGATAATATTGATGGGGCCTTTACTTGAATAATGAAGGGAAGAGCCCTCTGCTTTGACGTTTGTCTCCAAAACCTAGAATTACTAAGAGTTTAACCATCGGAGGGGGCTTAAGATAGTTGCATCTTAAAGGATCTGCTTTCTTGTCGCATTCAAGGCTGGGAAAGGAGTTTAGCCTGTATGCTGGTAGCTCTGTGCTGACCTTTTCACTGCTCTTAATAAATGTTACAGTTAAATAAAGTTGGATGGATTTTTCTATCTACTGTAGTGTGTTATCCACTTGCTGGTGGAAAAAAAAGGTAAGAAACCCTCAAATCCCTGTTTAATATCACTGTTACTCATTATCTTTGCTAGCTGCAGGGCAAAAGGCAAGGAGGAAGGGCAGGGGCAGGACAATTCAGCTGCATTATCAAGGTAATTCCTACCACTGCACATGATTATGTGTGTGTCTGTATATGGGTGAATCGGGGCTATTTAAATTGGTTGTGATCTTATGGCCAAAGCTCAAACCCGAATCAAGCAGCTCTGGAAATGTTTGGGCAAGTTTTGTTTGCTTGTTTTTAATTTACTTTCTCATTTTCTGTGCTTAAAATGAGAGGAGAAAAATCCTTTGTCCGATCTTGGTTCCCTATAGGAGTTGGTGATGCCAGGGCACACAGGAGAGGCTCCCTGGGAAGTCAAAAAGGACAGAAAGCATCAGCCATTCCAGGAAATAACCTGTCTTTACACATTTCCTCACGTTTTGGCTTGTATAGTGTGATTGCAGGCACCGTGATATGAGAGAAGGTAAGGAAGGAAGATGGGACTCAATGATGGCATCCCAGTTCTTGGATTTTCAAAGTAACCAGGAGCTCAGAGGTGTCCCTGTGAATCCTTATCTAGAGACATCTCTAAGTAGGGTTTGAACTTCCAGCTCCTATTGGGACAGATGAGGAAGAGAGCAGCAAAGATGGCCTTTGGCCACATTTATACCTCCCAGATCCTCGCGCTGGCCCAGGACTGAACCAGCAGGTGGTTTAGGTTAGAACAGCCCCTTGGCTGCTCTAACTTAATCCAGCTGGAATCTCTTCTGGGGCTGGTTCCACCAGCCAGGGTTTGCTGGATTACAGAGGGCCCTGAGAGCCTCCAGCCCACCCCTGCGTGGCCTACACCAGAGGACCAAGGAGCAGATGACATGGGAAGTGTCAGGGCAGGTCCTGGCCAGTGCTTTAGGATGGCTTGAATTCCTTCACACTGCTGCAGAAAATCAGTGTCTGGCCCAAGGGACCCTGTTCTCATGGTGATTTTAGCCTGATTTTGAAGACCCTGGAGGTTCTGGATTGCCCATGAGTCCCTGAATTCTGGGCGTTCTGACTTGAGCCACTGAACGTTTTCCATACATCAACAGCAGCTGCAAAATTTCAGGTTGGATGAGTCAGGTTCTAGGTTTAAAATAAGGAAGTCAAGGGCTCCAGAATCAGGTGGGTCCTTCAGTTAATGAGAGGCTTTTTAATTGTCTCCTTAAAGAAGAACTACTGATGAATCTTGGCTCTCCCATGCTTGCTTGTTTGGTTTGGAGGGTGCTTTAGGGTACATGGGGCTTGTGTTTCTCAGCTTTTGTCTACAACCTGGAGGCCCATGAACAGCTTGCTCCCTTTCTTCTCCTTTTGAAAGGAAATCTGAGATTTTTGCATAATACATTGGAGCAAGAAGCTGGGGAGGGGTTGAAGAAAAACATCAAATACTGTGGGACTAAAACTGCAAGAGTTGGCAACACTGATTTCTTGTTTTTCTTTCTATTTTCCAGAGAAAAAGCAAACACCCCCCGTTTTGCTGAGCCCCAGCAGGGTGAGCAGAGGGAAAAGGTGCTTCAGGGCAGGAAGAAACTATGAAGAAATAGGTTTGCAAACTCCATTTATATTGGATTGTTTGGAACTTGTCCTGAGAGCTGCCTTCTGGGGACAGCTGTCCTGCTGTGAGGAGGGAGCACAGAGATGAGTGTGGGGAGAAGCTGTGTGGGGCTCCCAGGCTGGGAGAGCATTCAGGTTGCCATTGCCTCTGGTTGTGCTCAGGCCCCAGCTGTGCCAACTCCTCAAGGAGGGCAAGGAGATGCTGGGTGTGAAGAGGAAAGGCTGCACGAAACCCATTTCTCCCCATAGGACCAACATCTTCTGCAACAGAAATTGTGGTTGGCCAGAATCAGCCCTGGCAGGAGGAGAGGTGGAAAAGGACTGGCAATCAGTGCCATTACACCCAGGCTCCCTCCATGCTGGTCATCTGGATGTGATGGCAATGCTGCAATGCCCCCGTGCTCAAAGAAGACAAGCAGAAGAGCCTGGATCCATGCTGGAGATACACATGGGATGCTCCATCCCTGGCAGTGTTCAAGGCCAGGTTGGATGGGGCTTGGAGCAGCTGCTCTAGTGGAAGGTGTCCCTGCCCATGGCAGGGGGTTGGAGCTGTATGAGCTTTAAGGTTCCTTCCAACCCAAACCAGTCTATGATTCTATGGTTGTATCTGACACCAGCTCTGCTGCTTGCTAGACTCCCAAGCCTAACCTGCAGTAATTGATAAATGGAGGCTCAGCAGAGTAGGACATTGCCCTTAATGTATTGCATCCCAAGGGATGTTGCCCTCGGTGTAAGGATGCTGGTGTGGATCTCCGCTAACGCAACCACAGCCAGTATCTACTCTGGGCTGTTTAAGAGCAGAAATGAATGTGTCTATCTCGCCTTGGCTGCACGTGGCATGCACAGGGGGACTGTTCCTCATTAACACTCACAGTCATTGGCAAGAGCTGCTGGAACGGAGGTTGAGCTCCAACTGCTGTTCCTGCTTGTCCTCCTCCACTTGTGCTTGTATCTTTCTCAGGCTCATTTCTGTTGGGCTGAAATTTTCCATGCTTCATCTTAGCCCAGTGACACGTTTTTGCTGAAGGTATTGGCCGTGCCGGTTGGAGTCCTCTTTGTGGAGCTCCTTGCTAATCTCTGCCCCGTGGTGAATGTCCATCTTTCATGTCTGAGGAGGTGTCAGGCTGCAGAAAATCTTTAGAGGATGGATTCTGATTTATTTGCTTGTTTATTTATTTGGAAAAGTGACTTAAAAGTTTACATTTCAGTCAACTGGAACTTAAAAGGAAATCTTTTATTTAGCTCTCCCCTGGTGGAGAACTGGGCAGCTCTGGCAAAATTCAAGTTTTTCCATGGAACATTCAGATTTTGTGAAAACTGTATTTTCTATTAAAAAAAAAAGAAAAAATTATTTTGATCATAAGTTTTTGATCTGCTCTGCTTTTGAAGGATGATTCAAAAGCATAAAGGCAAAAATCTCCCCTTCCAATGTCTAATATATCAACTATTTTTTTTTAGCATTACTTCAATTCCATCTCCTTAGCGAGGAGGATAGAAAAATTATTCAGCTTAAGGAAAAGCATTTTATCAGTTATAAAGTTGTGGCAATTTAAAATGGGTATCTTAGTGCAGTGTTGGATTTGCCGCTTGCCTTTCTTCCTATCTGGGTCGAGGATGCCAGACTTTAAAACCCGGTGTTAACTCAGTTAAAGGTATCTCTGGTTGGATGTTTTTGGTTGTTGGTGTTGGATTCTTTTTTAAGAACAGCTGGAATACAGAAAGATCTGTTTAGGTCTGAGGGACTAAAGCTTACTTCTGGGAACTGGGAGACTTCATGCAAGGTGATTCTGTAACAGCAGTTCCAGGGCTGGATTTATTATGTATGGGAGCCTTGTGATTTAATACATGTTTTTCCCCTGTATTTTCAAACTTAAAGATTGTTTTCCTTAGACAGACACCTTTTTCTTAGAAAACAGGGTAACTAAATACTAAGCTTAACTAATTACATCTTCAAAAGTTAGCAAGCTCCAGTCCAAGAATTAATGGCATCACAAGGTTAATACATGGTCACCATGAGTAGGTATCAATCTAGTATTTTCAGACAGGCACATACATGTACAGAACTGGGGAGGTCTATGCAGTGAACATGAAATAGTTCCCTGAAAGCACAATGCATTCAACGTGGCTAATTTGCAAAATGCCCAGAACACATCACAGTGGATTACTTGATTTGAAACATTAGAATAGGTGATAAGAAAGTCATGCTATAGAATCATTTATATATATTTCAAATGACTCCTACTTAAAGGGGGGGGGGATATCTTTATAATTAACACAACAGATAAGAGCAACTGTGGCACTTTAAATAAATGCAGTGTATTTGGTTTTTGAAGTAGAGTTTAAGATTCCAGGGATGTGTTCAAGAGGGGAAAAACTATGTGCTCAGTATTGAAAATGAAGAGATGATATAGATCAAACTGAGCTCTCTCACAGAACTTCTCTGTTCCCAACAGCCTTCAGCAGAGAGCCTCCTAGGAAACAAGTGGGGCTAATTAAAAGAGAGCTGACAAAAAGGGGGCCCTACAAGGGAAGGTTTAATGGGGGTTTCTTTTCCATGCCATTGCCACGCAAGGAGAAGGCATCCAAGTTCCAGCCATGGTGGAAGTAACTCTTGAGGAATGCCACCTCCTCCACAGGTTTTAAAATGAAATGTAAGGTTGATGATGGCTTAGGTGTAAGACATAATGGACATTATGTTGGTCATTGGATGGAGACTTGGTAGCCAGTTCAGTGAAGAGTTTCGCTTAGTTTTTGGATGTGTGGTCCTAGGTCCCATGCTGGGCTAAGTCCTATGGCTCCTCCACAGGTATGTAGGCAAGAGCTAGAGGTGGATGGCTGTACAACAGAAATGGTGAATGAATATTTACAGCCTGCTCTAGTGGAAGGTGTCCCTGCCCATTTGGAACTGGATGAACTTCAAGGTCCTTCCAACCCAAACCAGTCTGGGATTCTCGGATTTCCCACCAGCACTTTTCCCTGCAGAGCCCATCACCAGGGTGAATTAAAAATTCCAGCTTTCTGGAGCGCACTCTTCTAATTTCATAGCTGCTGCTCAGGCAAAGCTGGGATTAATTCAGGAAGAGTCTCCCTGAGCAAGAACTCTCCAGAGTCCAAAATATTTTGCAGACAGTAAATACAGGAATTATTCACCTACCACAGAACAGCATCAGCCTCTGGGTGGAATGCAGGAGCTGGTTAACAGTGCACAGAAACACTTCCCCCCAGGTTTGGACAGGAGTTGGAGGCTTGTGTGTGCCCAATTGAAACTGCAACTGAAAGCAATGAGTCCTTCCCTTGGTCCTGGAGGGGTGAGCACCAGCTACCTGGGTACCTCACCACTTCCTCCGGGATGCCAGGAGGCTTTTCTGGAGCTCGCTCATCTGACCCAGTCCTCCACATGAGATCTGGCAAGATAATCGCTCCAAGCGTCTGGGTAAGTACTGTAAAATGCTTCAAATAAGTGAATAGAAATCATCTGCTTCATAAATGCCAAGGGCTTTCAACATGTCGTTTCTTGGTAAACAAAGAATTTCAGCACGACAATATCTTAGTATGTTATTGGCCATATTTGTTCCCTCGTGCGTATTGAAGCGAGTGTGAGCAGAGCTGCTCAGCTATTCCCTACATCCTGCTGCAGTGGAGATGAGGGGGCTGCCCTGGCTCCCCGGAACAGACTGCTCTGCCCCCAGTGCCCAAAGCCCCTGTTCCTGTGGTGGTGAAGGGCAGGTGGGAGTTCTGCTCGTGCTCACTTTCGCACAAAATGCTGTGATTAGGGAACAAAAACCCAAACAAAACACATGCTCCTTTTTGCGGACATTAGGATGCAATGAAAATGTGTGTGTGCTCCCCCCTCGCCCCCCAGCTAAATTGATTACATCTGGTGGCATGAAAAAAAATAGCCAAAATGTCAGACTGAGTCACACAGCCCCCTTGGGTGGTTATATTTATTTCAGGGTTGGAGCACTCATCAAAACAATTTATCCTTGGCTCTCCCTCTCAGCCTTCCCATCTCTGCGCTTGCAAACTCTTCTCTCTTCCCTAACACTTGTAGTTAGCCCCAAGCCTCCTCTTTCCCCCAGTCCTTCCTTTCTTTGTGTTTCCCATCTCCGTGTCCTCTGGCCTGGCTCCATCCCCTCCTTCGCCTTTGCTACATCAGCCCCAGCAAACCACGGAGCTGCTTCTCCTCTGGGGATAGCATGGGAAACTGGAGCACAGACAAGGCTTGATGTTCTAATGCTGGGTCACCTCTTGAGTGTCTTGTTTCACATTGCTTGGGGGGAAAGGAGATGGTAAATGTGTCAGTGAGCTCCCTATGTGGTTTCCATCATTGCTGTGATGGTGGGACTGTGCCTGCTGGGGTGGCCACAGCTCCAGCCTCATCTGCTCATCCTTGGCTGCCCTGACCTGCTGCAGCGGTGGAAGTGGAGCTGTTGGCTGTCTTTGGGAGGGTAATTTTTTGGTCCTGTGTTTTCTCTCTGGCAGGGAGCAGCACCAGAAGCATCTGCAGGCTAAGAAGAGTGTGCTCCAAGAACACCAAACCCCCTTTCCGTCTCTCTTCCCGAACCTCAGCCTCGTGCCCAAATCCAAGGAGAATGGCCACCTTCTGCATGCAGCCCTGGGGACACACTGTACATCTCAGTCTGTAAGTCCTGTTGGGATCTGTTGCCAGGTTCTGCCTGCTCTCATGCTTTACACTAACCACAGCTGCAGAAGACCAAGCACTCTGGGATCCTCGTGGGTAGAAATGGCAGCAGAAATGCACTTCTCTGTTTTGTCTCCATGATGATGATAGGTCCTTGTCTAGCAGGAGCCAGAACCAAAGCTCTCTGTTGTTCTTTCTCTGGAGCTGGAGGACTGCCCTGCCCAGAAATACCCCCTTGCATTCTTCACTCTTGTGCAGGGATCAATGGCAGATGAGGAAGACACTCTTATCCTCCATTGTCTTAGCTGGGAGAGGACATGAGCCACTCATGGCACCACTGCCTCTGAGCTTAGTGTGCTCTGTCCCATCCATGGTGCCTCCTGCTCCCAGCCTAGCCAACAGGCTCCTGTTGCACTGCACGCCCCACTTGTCTCCTGTGGTAAATCAGAGCCCCAGGGGATCTGGTATTGTGCTTTTATTTTTCCCCAGGTATTTTTGTCTGTGAACCACAGAAAACTGAATAGCAGGAAATGAAGTGCAGATTGGGAACATGGTTGAGTACACTTTCTAAAATAAAACATTGGGGGGAGGGAGAGATTCTTTTACAACAGCAAATGCAGTGTGTTTACTCTTTATTGATGAAGTATTTAATTGTGGTGAGGCTTTGAGAGATGTTCCTGGTAGCACCTCAGCCTGTGCATTGTCTCGAAATGCCACTTGGTACAAACACCTTGCTGGGTCGAACTCACCTCTTTGTGTTGCATGGGGATGTCAGGAATTTCCAGTGATCTCTGACATGCCACAGAGCCAGGAGGGCAAAGAACCCCACTGGTATCTTCTTAAAGTGGACTAGATACTAAAAGGACCTGAAGGTTTGTGGAGCAGATGCTTTTGCCAGCAGAAAGTCTCTGCCCATTGACCCTGCCCAGTGTGCTTTGAAATTGGCTGGGCAGGCTTTACCCAAGCAGTGATTTTTGGTCTCCGTGGTCTGTTCAGCCTTTAGTCTCCATACAGAGTGCACCAGCGAAGCAAGCCACACCAGAGAGCATCTGCTGAGCTGGTGCAAGGTACGCAGCCACCTGAGCCGGTGCTGAAGCGCCCTGCTGAGGAAGGCAGGTCAGCTCGGATGCTGTCCCCACGCTGCTGTGGCTGTGCTCTTTCTGGGATGCTTCCTGGAGCTGACCTCTGCGCAGCATCACGTTGTGTCATGGAGCTGTGCCACTGAGCCTCAGAGCCGCTCAGAGCTCTCTGTTGTGCCTCTTTCTTAAGCAGGGCGAATAGCACAAGTGAGTGCAGAGTGTGGAGATAAGGCTGTGACCTTTTGGATTATTCTGTTGCTCTACTACAAATGCTGATGAGTCCAGCCAGGCAGCTGGGTTCTTTTGTGAGATTAAATTAATCTCATTAATTCAAATGTCTAAAAGTAGCAGCCTTTAGTCAGCAGTGACCTGAGCTGCTTCTTGTGCAGGGGGGAGATCTCTAGAGTCCATCTCCCATTGCTGGAGCTGTCCTGCTCTCCCTGTGTTTCTGAATCACTGTCTGAAACATTGTGCTTTTGTGTTTGGTTTTGTCCAGTGAAGGATTATGAGGCTTCACAAGCAGAGAAGACCAAGATGCATGGAGTCTCCATGACAGGTCTGTGAACCTTTACAGAGAACATGGGTGCAACCAAGAGGTGTGTCTGGAATGAATTAAATGGGGCAGCATTTGGGCTTTTGCTTGGTCTTAGCTGTGTAAAGAGTCCAGAGAAGCTTTTAAGCACTTGCCAAAGTCAGTGAGAGCCAACCAACTTTACTAAAGCTCGCTTGAATAAGATCCTAAATGTACAGAAATTGGGTACAGCAGCTACATTTTAGAGGGACTAATATTGATCATACAAATGTCTATGGAGCAAAATGTTGTAAAGGAACACCAGGCAAGTGTCCCCATCCCAATCAGCCTTCACTCCTTTCCAGCAGTGCCTGTGCAGGGAAAGCCATCATTCCCTTTAGCAATAAGAGCTTGTGGTGCCACATGCCACTGTTGGAAATCATAGAATGGTTTGAGTTGGAAAGGACCTTAAGATCATCTAGTTCCAACCTCCTGCCATGAACAGGGATGTTCAAGCCTTTTCCCCTGTCCCTAAAGCCATGGAGCAGAGCATATAGGGATGATCAAGGCCTCCTTGTCTCATTTGTTTTACCAAGACGCTGTACCAAGATGCTATTTCCAAAGCTCCTGTCTTGACACTGCTTTCAGGTTAAATTGTCCTGTTATGAGGCTCCAGACAGAACAGCCACCAGCCCAACAGAGGAGACCTCATCTGTGAGGGAACTGCAAATTCATTTGCTTTGCTTGGGGATAAAAGCCCCTCGGCAGCTTGTTGTGAGCTCCCATAAGGAAAGCCGAATCCTGCTGCATGGGAGTGGTGTCCCTGTGCTGGCCAGCGCACCAGCGGGAAGTGGAAGGGGGATTCAGACAGAGGAGAAATTCTAGAGGGGAGAATAGATGCAAGAAATTCCTAGGAATGTTACAAAAATCAACATCCCCCCTCTGCTCCTTCCAAACCAACCCACCTAAAAAATGCCGTTTTGTGGGCTATTTTGGAAAGGAGTCCATGCCTGGGGAATTTTTGGCTGATGCTTATGGCTTTTAGAAGTTTCTGGGAGATCAGACGAATAGAAACAGGAACCAGATGGGACTTCTAGCTGCTGGAAAGAAAGGAAGAAAAAAGGGGAGAAAAAAAATCCATCCCTTGTTTAAAATGTGAAAAGCACTTGTTCACTTTTGGGGGAGTTTCCCCTTCACCCTGGATTTCTTATTTTAAAGTAATTTACCCCAGTTCCATCATATTCTCTTAGGACATTTATCTCTTTTGTTGTCGTTGCTAGGAATTTGTCTTTCTTTTGCAATAAATAACAGTTTATTCTTAGGAGAATTTAAGCCTTTGCCTTAGTAGATAAAAAGAAAGTCAGTGGTTGGTTTTGTTCTTGCAGCAGCTTCAACATCCCTTGGCCATTTACTCACTGTGTTTATCTCTGTGAGGCTGCAAAACATGAAAAAAGGCAGTGGTAGCAGAGAGTAGAGCTGGAGACAGCTCTGAGCTAGCAAAAGAAAGCACACATAGGTCCTGTTTAAGGTAAATGGTCATAAAAGGGAAAGTTGCACCATACTGGAACATACTATAGACCCTAACATGGGCCTCAGATGCATAGTACCTGCAGTGACCCAACTTGTCAAGCATAGTGCTGGATTTGCGGTGTCTTGGCTGTTGGGTTTTGGGGTTGTGGATCCAGAAAACAGGCCTGGTCTAGTCCCAGCCTCCATTTTATCAGACCTTGGCTCTGGAGCTGGTTCATCTCTGGAAAATATCCCAGAGGCTGAACAAGGCCAAGGAGCATTTTCCAGCTCCTGGGTCCAAGCTGGACTCTGTGCTGGGAGTCCATGGGCTGACGCCATGCTGGGACTGGGCTCAGTTGTACTCCATCCTCACAGCCAGTTCTTTCCAGGCTGGTGGGCAGCAGGGGACCGATGTGGTGGTTACATTACACAGTGCCCCTGCTCTGCGTGAGGGAGCCATGAAATGTTATTCCCCAGCTGGTAGGAAGGATGCAAAGTAGATACCACCTTGTAGATAAAGATAGCAACTGGATGTTACCATACTTGTAAGCTTTGCCACCAATCTTCTGTTAAAGGTTCTGCTTGTGACAAATTCTTTTAATGGTTAATTAGGGTTGTGTTGTGTTTGTTTTTAACGTCCAGTTTTCCAGTCATTTACTGCTTCCTGGTAAAAATCCACTCTTCCCAGGTTCCTATCTTGTTTTATAGCCTTCCTTTTCTTGATAATCATTTCATATTATTTCTTGTGCCCTCTAATCTGAAGCCATTCCCAAGATAGGGTCATCAGCACAAGGCAGTGACCCTTGATAAACCTTCACCCATGGTTTGTACGTCAGCATGAGAGGAAATCCATTCCTGGGACTTTAATAAAGTATGAACTGTATTTGTAGGGAATTGTTTGGAAGCTCCATGAACAACATTAGTGCTGTCCTGTGTGCTATGAGGCTTATGAGTGGTGATGCACAGTCAACTGTAGATATTTTAAGACACAATAGTTGGTCTTTTGTTCGCATTTTCAACTGTGTGTGTGTTTGAACACATGGCTTGGGTTCCAAGGTTTGTCACAGATGGACCTAACTAAGCCTGTCTGAGCCCTCTCCTATGGTGACCAATTGATTAGATTACTTTAAATGCAAAAAATGCCCCAAAACGTAAGGCTTTGGGTTTGAGTGGCCAATTGGAGTTCTGACTTTTGTGGCTTGCTTTTTTCCTTTGGCTCAGGCTGGTCCAGCAGGATGTCCCGTATTAGAACACTGCTCGGTTGTTGTTGTTCTTTGTGGTTCCAGTGAGCTGCTTTTTCAGCAATGTCTGGAAGGAAAGAGGCATAGGGGACTTGGTTCACAGCGTTTGGACAAAAGCTTTTATTTTCCCTTTTTTTCCCCCCACCCCTTCTTTTTGCTTGTCATGGATCTGATGTGCAAGCATTCTCTGGAGTGACATGCTGAGATTTCTAAAGCAAAGTGCTTGTCACATGACTCAGGTGGCTGCTGTCACAGTCAAAGCAGTATCACCCTAGGAATTTTGTTTGAATTTAGCTTCCAGCTCAAACAAAAGTCATCTGAGTAGACGAGCTTTTACTGGTTTCACTTTGGCTTCCCATGTCGGTTTAATTTGGCCCATGTTTGCTCAAAATGTCTCCAGCTGTCTAGAAACTTGTTCCTAGCTTGCTGGAACATTCACAACCCTTTTGGCCAGTGTGACCTTAGAAAGGCTGGCTGTTGTTTACTCCAGATCATTTTTACTAGCTTAGTTATATATAAGGCAGGTCACATAATTAAAGAGACAAACGTGCCGGTTGCTGTCCTTGTGTTCCCAGGTGAGAAGTTCCTGCTGTGCACAATGGCCAGGCAGGAGATCTGCCAGAGAACACCACCTCGGTTAGTTCCATGGGAGATTTTTGCTCGTATTTTCTTCTGTTATCACTCTCTTTGTTTCTCTGTTGGAAAGCTTCCCTCTTTCACACTGAGGACCAAAGTGTCAGAAGATTAAAGGACTGTCTTTTCACCCAACTAATATGAATTGGATGCTGAACTGCGTGCTGCTCAGAAGATGAAATGCCTTCTAAAGAAGTGAGTGGCTAGAAGGAGGCAGTGAAAATCCATCAGATTTGCATGACTAATTAGCTTATCCATTAGTTATTATCCTTGTGTTTACTTGTAATGAGAATCTTCAAAGATTATTCTATGTTGGATAAGCAGCTGATTTTTTGCTTACAGAGATTTTTTGCTTACTGCGACATGTGCTGTACCTTGACGTGCACCATTCTCTCCTAGCCCAGGTATCCATCCTCTGGAGGGTATTGATCCTGCATCCATTAGCAGGGGATGAACCAAGTGCTGACACAGCCCAGACAGTGCATGAAACATTTTGCCTTTCCCCTGAAACTGGGTCTGATTCTCTGAGCTTCTTGGCACCCAAATCCCAGCCTTGTTTCATGAGCTGCAAGTGTTTCTGGATCTCAAGTCCCGTTTTTTTTTGGTATTTTGAGTTATTCAGCTCCTCAGTTCTTAAACAAGTGCTCCTTTTGTGAAGCGCATTAATGCTCTGTAGGGAGAAATTTTCTCTGTGTGTCTTCTCATAGTTTTCTCATTGTATGATAGGATTTTGTAAGAGGAATGTGACTTCTGTAGTTGTTATTTTCAGGTCTTCCTTATTCATGCAGGTTGAGAGAGTTAGTAGAACTGAAAAAGAGGATTGATGTAAGAAACTTGCCTTTTGACAGATCTCCCCGAAGAGCTAGATCTGGTACTGTTCTCTTCCTGCACAACTCCACCAGGCAGGTCAGTATCATTTCCTGTTTTGTGTCAGCTTTAAGAAAACTTACATCTGAGCCTGATGTTATTGTGGAAGCAGACTTTGCCAGCTCAGTGATATTTTTCCTTTGGCAAAACCTGCAGGGATGTGCTGGATACACTTTGCCTGGAATCAAAGTTCCTGATGTGTTTGGGACTTTTATCATCACCTACTTCAGAATGAACGAAAGGTGGGAACTGCTGTTCTCTCCAAGCACTTCTCCATCATTTTTGTAAGTTTGCTATAGCTTATAAAAAATGCTATCTCCAAGTTGCCTGGAGCATGTTTGGAGCATTTGCTGCCTGGACAGTGAAATCAGTGGCATTATTTACTTTGAATCCTGTATAAATCTCTGCTGTGCTCTCTGTGCCTTGATTCCCACAGGTTCCCTGAGCTGGAGTTTCACAAGGAGGATGTTCCTGGAGCATCTGAGGACAGCCTGCTCCATGGGGTGCATCCCTCCAAGGGAGACAGAGAGGCAAGTGCCAAAGATGCCAACGGGTCCAGCTCTGCATCAGGAAAGCCTGAAGAGCCCCGATTCAGCCAAAGCCCACTCATCACTCACCTCCGAGCACCCCAACAGCCCTGGGAGGAGGCTGCGCATCCCTGGAGCGAGCGGTTAAGTGCTTTGCTGAACCAGGGCCAAGGTCCAGCACGGAGCCACCCAGCTCCCGCCGGCTCCCTCGTTGGCGCCGCACCGTGGAGTCAGGCCTGGGCTCGCACTGGAGGACGTTACGAAACCCTGGCCCTGACAGAGAGCAGATGCATTATTGGGAAGCCCTCGGGTCATGAGAGGGCTAATAGTCACATTCCTGGCTGGGATGGCGAAAGATTTACGCCGGGCGCTTGCTCGCCTCGCCCTGCACCAGGCCGGCTCCCTGCTTCACCGGCCCCCTCGGCTTTAATTGTTGTGTTAATGGCCCTTTTATTTGAAGCAGATCCCCTGGCTTACAGAGGAGAATGTCATTATGTCGTATTTTAGATGTATTTACATTCTCCTTGCCACAGGGATAACGTTCTAATTATTTTCTATAGCTGACAGCACCAGCGTCTCTGGTATTAGGGACCCCTTAGACCTGATTACATGGTCTGGTTTTCTTCAAGTCACCCACAAATGACAGTGTGGAGCAGGTTTATTATCAATTGACGTACCTTTGCTTAACGCAGCTCACTCCCGAAACAAATGTCCTGGAAAGATAATGCATGTTTAGTGCATGTGTCTTCGTTTGCGTGAAGGCAGATGGGCTTAGGAGGTCAAGCCAACGGTTGACCTCTCCTGACTCCTCAGGCTTCAAATGGTGGAGAATGACAGCATGGGAAGGGGATGGAGGTGCAGGGGGAAAGGAGGGAGAAGTGGAGGATGTTAGCTTAGTTTTGCATGGAGGCGTAGAGAGGTATTGGAGTCTGGTTGAGATGGTGGGATTGTGCCTGTGTCAGAAGTTGTTTTCAAGGGAGAAGAGGAGGCAGAGCTCCTCACTGGAGATTGCTGTGCAACATGCAGGGGACTTGATGGACTGGGTGGTGAGAGGAGACGCCTGGCAGCAGGGTGTGTGGGGCTGGTGGATGGAGCTGCATGAAGAAAAGAACTGCATGAGAAGCCAAGAAAGGAGAAGTCTGACAGGCTTGACAAGAGAAGGTGGGATGGGGCCCATCACAGAGCTAGAGCCAAGAGCAGAGAAGGAGGCTTTAGAGCAAGGGGTGATGCCAGGGAGGTGCGAGAGCACCACACAGAAGTTGTAACAGCAAGTGAGATAAGGAGAGTGAGAGACACAATTATTAGAACAGAATGATTTGATTTATCCCAAGTCATTTATTCACCAAATTTCTCCCCTGAGACCTTCAACGGACTGAAGTGGTTTCAAATGTTGTCATTATTTAGAACAATTCAACAAAATGTTTGTTGCTTTGAAAAGCAAAAGGGAGGGGCGAGGGATGGAGAAAAGAAAGAAAGAAAGGAAAAAGAAAAGCCTGGATGGTCTGGTTTGCCACATTTGAATTTTATTGCCGAATTGGGATGGGTCAAGAAAAATCACTCTTTCTGTTCTCTGAGCGGGAGTTTCACTTACAAAGCCACTTCTGATGTGAGCGCTTCCCCAAGCTCAGATCCAGGCTCCGTGTGTATTCAAACACGAACAGACAAAAAGGCAGTGTTTGTGCTGGTGAAACCCTGTCGAGGAAATGTTTGTGCACCAGGACAATTTCATTACAAAACTCAGGCGCGTCTTCGTGGAGACTCTTTGCCTGGCAGCTCTGGAGATTATTTCATACTCGGCCCTGCTGGGCACCAAGGCACTTTACAAGCAAATAGAAAGGCAAAGACGCTGCCCCGAGGGAGTTACATTCTAAGTCAGACCAAAGCAGAGTGAGAATGCTGCCTGAAGGGTTTACAAAGCAGAAGGTGGGCACTTTTGTTTGGGAAGGCAAGGATGTCACTAAGATTTTCTTGTGTGTGTGCATGGCTTCTGGAGCGTTTTTAGACATGGCTTAAAAGAAATAGGTCTCCACAAGGTTCAGTGGAAGGTGGCAGGAGGGTAGAGATCTCAAAGGTACTGTATTCCTGGTTTGTTTTATTAGAATAAAAGCTGGGTGGAGGAGAGGCAACCAAGCCATTATTTCAATTGAAAGAATAGCTCCTACGTGTTCAGAAGTAGTATTGCTGTCTTCCAAAAATATGAGAGAGAGGAAAAGAAGGAAGAAATGTTTTCTTGAAGCCACTGGGGCTATAGCCATTGGTGAAGTTGCCATCATAGCATGTACCGAAGAGTTGTACCTGTTAAGAGACAGGATAACTTAACCATGGGAACACAACATCCAGGAAAACAGGATACTTATTTTCACTTCTCTTGAAATTACCTGTTTGTTCTTAATTTACTCGTACACATTTGGTAGGTGGCAGCTTGGGGATGCTGCTTTCAGCTCCAAGAGGCATGAATGAGCACAGCATCTCCTGCCTCTGCTGGAAGGCATTTTTGGGGTGAAGGTGCTGATGGATCACATCCAGTTGGTCACTGTACAAATGAAAGCTAAAGAGAGGATGAGTTACAGTTTTCTTACTGCTGTTTTTAGGTTGGACTGAATAACAGAACTGAGTATCTGCTGCCTTGTTTGATCAATTTGATCAACCTGTTGGCCTCAGTACAGGATGAGGAATGACAAAACGTGGGACTGGTTCTGTGCCAATGTCATTTTGTGGAGGTTTCACTTGAGAATATTCAAGTATGAGCGTCCTGTGCACATCTGCTGCCCTGTGAACCTCTGAGTTGTAATGAGGTGAATGCTACTGGAAAGCAAAGGTTTAATTAGCTCTGCTGCTTCAATACTCTCCTAAAGTGCATTCCAAATCATGCACGTAGTTGTGAAATCAGTCATCGATGCTGCGTTTGATGGTTCCAGCACTTGTGTGGGTTTCTTTACCTTTTTCCTGAGGAGCCCCTGACCAGATGACTTCATTTTCAGAACACAGCACAAAAGGATAAATTGCAAGTACTCTGTGAATTATTAAAGGAGAATATTATTAGTAACTTAAAAGAGGAACTCTGTGCTAGAATTTTGTGCCACGTTGGCTAATTGTCCAGCAGCAGAAAGAAAAAGAAAGGCTAAATCAATTAGTTCAGCTTGTTTATTGAAATGAGGTTTTTTTCTGATACCTTTTGGGTACTTGTGCTTGGCAAAGCAAGTGGTTGTGTGGAGAAGCATAGCAGAGATTTGTGAATTTTGTTTGTTTTCTAACCTAGAAGCAATTGGATTGCAGAACTGAGTGATAGAAAGGCCATGTAATATGCTTCTGCATGTGTGCAAAATGCTTTTCTCTGAGTCACAGATGTACCAACACAGTGCTCTTCTGACGGGATCAGGATGCAGCACAGCAGGAAGGTAAGAGGGGCCATAGTTTTGCCAGAAACATTTCAATACTCTGGACATGCACACTAAGACACGCAGGAGCAGGGCTCTAGAAAAGGTTAGGGTCCATAAATCACTTTGGTGGAGCCCAGGAGTGAGAGCACCAGCAGGAGCCGTGGTGTGGGCAGACCTGAGGCACGATGCCTCCACCATATAGGGAATCCCCTTCGATGCTGTAGGCACCACCATTGTTATCTCTGCTCCAGTGGGGTCTTGGCTGGTGGAGACTCCCAAGTCACACCTCTGCACGGAGCTCACTTTATCTTCATCAGGAGGTCGAAGGCTGAGTCAGCCCTGCTGGGATTTGCACCGGTGGTTCCAGGAAGTCTGGGTATTTCAAACCTTAGGCTTAGACCTCTAATCATCCCCTTATCTCAACTGCCTAACATCTGAGTCTGCAAAACTGGGGTGGAAATCTCACACAAACATGCTTTCCCCAGCGGCATTTCTGCGTTTGTTTGCCAGTGGAGCCCAGGACCAGCGAATGGCACAGAAGATTCAGCTTTGAAACCAAAGGTTTAATCAAAGTGTTGCATGGAGGGCCTGGTCCTTTCTTGATTGATGACTTGCTTACTGCTTGCTGACAGCTGGAGACAGTCACCCTTTGGGGCAGAAACCCAGAGTTAACACTCAGAGAGGCAAGTGTTGACCCTCTTGGGCCATAAGTTTAGAGGAACCCAGTTCTTATAACTTCATTTCTACATCTGCTGGGGATGAAAGAAAGGGGTTGATGCTTTGCTGTAACTTACAAAGAAACAGTCTCATCCTAAAAGCTTTACTGCTTGGTGCATGCAGAAAAGGTTCAAATTATCCAAGGTGGGATTTTTACAACCCAAGAATTCAAAGGCAAATGGTGTGAGGTCTTACATCCAGCCAGGACCTCTGAATCCCTCCCTAGGTAACTTTTATCAAACTCACTCGGCCACAAAGCCTGAAAGAGCTCAGAGAGATGAAATTCTTCCAGGTTTTGTGAGAACAGTTGAATGGGAATGACAGACTAAATTAGCACCCCTGTTAGCAAAAGGCTGCAGTGTTAATTCACTCCTTGTCATAGAGCAGAGGATCCTAAGCAGAGGATGGGATAAGGGGAGGCAAAGGGCTTTCTGATGTCCCCCAGCCCCAGTCTAAACTCTCACTTTATCCAACAGCTCATTGTGGAGTGGCACCTCAAAGAACAAACAAACCAGCTTGCTTTGTTCCCCATCCCTCAGAGCTCTTGCTTATATGGCACTTCCATTGGTAACTTGTGTCCGTGTGGAAGCTATTCTTTATCTTTCACTTCAGTGCTGTCCCTGAAGGAAAGGAGCATCCCGTGGCACCATTGCACAGAGTGATACAGAGAAGAGGAAACTTTCCAACTTTGTGCTCTAGTCAAGAGAGAGAACTGGTGTAAATAATTCCTCACAAATCAGTGCTTTGATATGTTTGGCTTCTTTCAGAGTATCTGTGAGCAGATGCATGATAAATTTCTCATTTTAACTGATGTTAGCAAATCTCTAGAGAAACTGCTGTTTGCTGCCCATCTGCAGTAGTTAAGCCAGATTCCTCTGTTCTGATTTATCAGATAGAGTGACTGATGATGTTTGTAAATGTAAATTTTAAGTTTCCTCAAATTCTAGTGTGTAAAGCTTCAAAATAGTCACTTTCTATAAACATCACTGCTTGAAAAAGTCCTGCCACTTGAATATCTGGTGGAGATGAATGCACATTGCATGCAGAGTTGGCAAGGAGGCACCCATCTATAAACATACAGTTACTATTCATGGGGATTTCTTTTATCGTCTTTCCAGTTGTACAAACACAACATCACCACCCCCCTGGCAATACTGCATTGTAAATTACCTTCCTTTTAAAAGCCCTCTCCCCTTAGTGCTTTTCATTCAGGAGCTGGGAGACAGCCCTGGGCTTGTTGTCTTCAGATCAAATACAAGCTGCAGACTCTGGGTATTCACCTGAATTATATGAACCTCTGTGCTGTAGCTATTTACTTGTGATACATTTCCTTTTCTTGATTAACTAAGCTCTGAAAAGGCACATCTGTTTCAGCATTGCCCCCTCAAGGCAGTCCATCAGCCCTCTGCTTTGTAGCATCTTTTTCTCCCACCTTTTCCTCTCCTTACCCTCTGTGGTCTGCTGCATTTTCTGTCTTGTGGTCATGATGTGTGTTAGGCTCCTGGGGCAGGGTCTGTGTCGTGGTGGTTGCCTATGAAAAGCTGTCTATCGTGCCATGAATACGAGAACTATTTAGGAACATGCAAGTGCTGCAGCCCATTTTGTGCCTGAAGCCCCAAAGACTGAGCTGGTGGCTGTTTCTGTTTAGTTACTCAGTGCCTATCTATAGCCTCCTACAGTGCTCCAAGCTCTGGGTACCCTCAGTTTCTTATTAACTTCACTGGTGTTCAGCATCCTCAGCACCAGGCAAGTCTGGTCCCCAGTAATGTACTAATGTACCAGCACTCTTTAGCATTTTAAATATATGCACTGAATGCTACTTTTAATAGACACTGAACAGGACCATGATTTGCAGTTAAAATAAACACTAGATAATTGAATAGAACACACTATTGGAGTCACAGCCTCCACAGGATATTGCTCTCTGTTACACTATCCAAGTACTGGAGGAGTTTATTGCACAGTTTACTACGTGGCATCCAAAACTCCTCTATAAATAGCTGTTGATTTGCACCTAGGAATCATTTTAGGGTGAAGGGAAGGCAGGAGCCCTAGGCTGATTCTTTGATTAGGGGGGCCCTTAGGAAAATTTGTGCTCCATAGAGCTGGCATCCCTGTGCCCCCAGCCCTCATCATAGCCTGTGCCCTGTGGTCATCCCCACAGCAAAGAGGAGGTTCCCCCATAGGTGGTGGTGCCTGTGGCTGTATTCTGCTCTCAGGCCTCTCTTGCTCTTTGAAGATTCCCCATTGTTTGGGCTATTAACATACTTTTGGGGTAGGTGTTTATCTCTTTCTGCAACTTTTACAGCCATGCACTGTTAAAGGAAACCCCACACAGCTCTGTGCCAGCAAGCACCACCAGAGCCCTTTGGTGAGTGTAATGCAACTCTGGGCAGCTCTTCCCTTTATTTGATCAGCTTCTAATACCTAACAGTTCTGGGAGTAAACATTCATAGATCAAATCAAACACTCGCAAAAGGAAGCACTCTCAATAGATTAGAAGCTAAACTGATCTAAATTAGAACAGATGCAGAGATAACCTTGCTTGGCTAAAAAGCATATACTATCAGTTGCACGCAGATAATTAAATGAATGAGCCTTTTTCTATTGAACAACTGATGTGCAATTGATAAACTTAATTAATAATTAACTTTTTAATTAAATATCAATTTAAAACAAGTGTGGTAATATGCCACTCGCATTTGATTTTGCTGCCTTTCCTTCATTAAAGAACTGTCATTAGGGCTGCAGGTATCTGTTTAAGATGCCTCTGTGCATTGTGCAGGGAATAAATGTGTCTGCTGGGCACTTGCCAGTGAAGAGATGGTGATAAACAGCACAATCAGAGATAGAGTAACTTCAGGGAGTCAGAAGTAACCACAGATAAATGGTGCATCCCTGGCTGTGGCTTTCTTAGCATCAGAACATGACCTACCTAGGCTTATGCCTTTGTTTGCTAAAGGGACATCAATCAGTATGGAAGAGCTGAGCCCTCTTCATAACAACTCTTTGGGAGGAAGGTCCTTCCCAGCTTTATGAATGAAGTGGAAGCCAAGACTGAGCATCTCAACCCTGGCCTATGTTGAGGGGAGGGAGATCCATCAGTTATTGCCTTGTTTCAGCAAAGCAATCCTGAATAAGTGAGAGAAAGCTGCAATCTTTTTGCATGTGTCTTCTCACATGGTGCCTTAGTGCAATTCCTATTAGTGCTAATTGGGTAATTGGCTCCCCTCAACGTGAACTCCCTATAATGCATCCATGTAACTTGATTTGAGAGTGTAAATCCCATTAGCCTGAACGGCGATCTTTTCTGTCTCTAATTCACCCATTTGATCTGGGGAGCACTAACAGCCGATCTCATCTCCCTTTGAAAGCGATAAAGAGCCATCTGACTTCCTTTAAATGGTCTTTGCAAATGTGCAGGAGGGTCTCACACCTCTGGATTGGTGCCCCCGACCATGAGTCTGCCCTTGCAGACATGTGGGCAAAGGGGATATTGCTGTAGGGCCACCAATAGGTGCTTTTCACTGGGCTCCCCATGCCTCATCCCAGCTGTGCTCCTTTATGTATAAAAAGTACATAATACTCCCTCTGTATAGAAACTTGTCTAGAGAGCTCAGCTGGGATTTATGTACCTAAATACAATGCAAGAGACTTGAAGCAAGCAGTTCCTATACAGTCTTGGCATCCCAGTTTGGGATGGCTCCTTCTGCATGCCTAGTAAGCACTTACAAGGAGCAATGAAATATACAGGAAACTGGGGGGAAAAAAAGGTGGAAGGCTGCAAGAATCATTTCCACCAGCCCTGTGTCTGCAGCGACAAGGAGGAGTATTGGAGCACCTCACTGAGGATGTAAGAAAACCTTTCCGCTGTGGTGGAGGAGCTGAGTAAAGATGAAGGGTTGCTTTTATTTGTTGTTAATGTCTTGATTTGTTTCCAACTGCAATAAGTAGGGTAGAGAATAAGCCAATGGGCTCTTGAGCATCTTTCTGCAATGTGGGGCTTGAAGCCAATTGGAAATGACTCCTCAGAAGGTACCATCATGGACACAGCACCAGACACCTATCCGGTCGGAATACACAGCCGATGAAAGCGTGATTTCTTTTCCTGCTCTCCTCATAAGAGGATATTCTCACTTCTCCACATGTGAAGGGAAGATGGGTCCCTCCCATGGGGAATGTTACTGCTGGCCACCACTTCCTTTCTGAAAGCCCCATTTGAAAAGGAGGAAATAGTTGGTGGAGGAAGTTCCTGAAAAGGAATCTTTCAAATCCTTATTTTCATCAGGTTTTTTTTTTCAGGGGACACCCAATATGATGGAAATAATTGGTGTGGCTGCCTCAAGTGATGGAAAAACTGCAGAAAACGGCAAAGAGTGTGACAGCAAGAAAACCGGCTTATTCTCCATTTATTGTACAATATTTATCATCAACCCGTTTTGTATATTTTGCTTTCTTTTGTGTAATCTTATCATCACTGGGGTTGAAAACGATGTAATTTTTGCTCCTTTGAGTAGTTGCCAAAAAAGCACTTACGTCTGAGTATTAGTGTATCATTTGGCTAGCACATCACATAATGGTTTTTTTACAGCAAGTATTTAACCATGTTTTCATCCTGTGGGAAAGAATGATGGGTCTGTTTTGTAAAAATAAGACCTTGTGGCAATGTGGACATGCAAGAGATAGAAACATAATGCAACAAATTAGTTTCAACACACAGAAATGAAGTAGTCCAGGCTCAATATACATTCAGCAGTGCCAGTTCCTCTCTCTCTCTCTTTTGTCTCTCCTTTTTTCTCCTACTCTGAACCACATTGTTGGATTTTATGGGAAAACTTTGCAAGCAGAAATGTTTAGAATTCAGTGAGCCATGTATTTGGTTTGGGCACACAAGATGTTACACTTGTATTACATACATGTTTGTGTGTATGTATGTATGCATATAGGTAAAAATAGCATTTGTGAGTGCATGTGAGAGAGAGCAGTGTAATTGTGGGTACCAAGCAGATACGATCAAATTCATCCATTTGTGTGATTCGATGCAAGTTCATGGTGTCACAGCAAGAACCAAATTAGTTTTATTATAGGCTGAAAAGATGCTTTGGGCTTTAGCAGCAGAAGCAGTATTGTGAAGCAGGAGAAATCTGATCATTCTAATTTCCTCATAGAAAATCAAGACCTGGAGCAAAAAATCATTTGTCCTTCAGTGCTTCAGAAAGAATCAAGCAGGTAATGGTTACAATTTGAGGTGATCCTATCAAACCCCTCCCCCCAATTAGTGGTTAAGTGAATCTCTAGTATTAAAACCCACTGTTAACTCAGAAGCCATTCATGCTGCAACCCACACCTTTCCCTCCTGTGTGTTTTACAACCTGTCTCCAGTAATGGTCCCTCTCACCTCTGCCAGGACTAAAGTCAGAGTCACAGTTTTAAAGCTCTCCCATTTCTAAACCTTGTTATTTTTATTAAAATCCCCAGTGACTTGTGACCAGGATTTATTTTCCTTTGTACATAAAAATTGCTCCCAGCCTTTGCCAAGGAGCCGTATGATCCGTTTGGTGTCCACCTTCCTCCTTCCCAGCAGCCGCTCGCCCATTTGCGCCGTTACGTGCACATTAGTGTTTTGTCATGTCTGAATTCAGACCCACAGGCTGGAAATGCCAAGTACGTGCCTGATTTTCCTTCTGTGAGAAGGAGTGAAGCAGAGCATATGGCTGCATGGTTCCTATGTACAGTAAAAAATGCCGTTCAGCAAATTTATTGGGGCTTTATAGTGAGTTATCATCAGGAGTTGCAGCTCAGAAAAAAAAGGCTCCATAACAGAGACTCCATGATGGAAGAGGCTTTTTGTGTGTCTTGTCTTTGCTAATTTACAGCATTCCATAACTTCCAAAAACATCAGTGAATTGTTGTCTGAAAGCCTTTCATCCTGAAAGGAACTGAGAAATCACTGCTGCTGGTGTGGGCTGAGTCAGGGTGCTCCCAACCTGCCCTTTGGGTGCCCAGGATTCCTTTGAATGAAGGGGGTTTATCATAACAAAAACATGCTCAGGGAGGGTTTCTCCAGACTTGAGAACTATTCTGCTTTGAAAAACCTGGAAAGCCCCTGTTGCACCACCACAAAGGAGCCATTAGAAAGATGAGATGGGAGAGGGGGCATGAGGACCATCCCAGTGTCTGCAGTCCCACGGAGGAGGATGCCTGTGCTATGGCCTGCAGGAGGATGATGTGCCCATTGTTTTCCTAAGCAGTGTGCTTTCCCAGCCAGTCTTGCTTTAGGTGTGAGGGGAGCTTCACCTTTCCTGTGCTGTGAGAAGAGTGATTAAAAGCAAGGAGGGAAGGTGAGTCAACAGTGACTACAGGCCATGCATAAATTCCTAACAAATGGCTGGCAGGGGAGATAAATAGCAGAAACCTGAAGCAGCCTGATTTTACTTTGAGCAATGCTTTATCTCCACGGAGAGGTCACCACTGTGTTATATCATTTCCTCTCCAGATATGGCTGTGGAAGAGCAAGACCTTCCCCTGATGGGACAACACAAGCAGTTGGGTGTTGTTCGTGGCTGCTTTGGGAGTGCCGTCAGCCATAACAGAGCGGGAGGTGTAACACAGAGAAGAGCTAATAAGTGACCTTTGCAGGAGTGTGATCAAGTCAAGCCCTCCAGAAAATGGTAGGTGAGGTAAGAGTTTGCTCAGGAGCAGTGTCCTGCCCGAAGGGTATGACCAGGCAGGCAGGGAGATAGGAGCAAACTTGCAACACTGGATTTTTTTGGAGGGCTTGTGTTATCCTTGATCAAAATCTCGTTGGTATTTGGGGCAGAACGGCTCTGCTGGACACTCCGCCTGCCTCGTCCATGCTCCTCCATGACTGCTCTGCCAAAGCCCCAGCATTCAGTTATTTGTGCTCCAAATAAAGTACTTTATCCTGGATACGTTTTCTAACGTTGGTGCAGTGCTTATTGCAAAGTGACTCTGCTCCTAGCAGGACTGAGCTCCTTCAGGGTCCTCGTCCCATGCTGTGCCAACCCTGGGTACACTGCTCCTAAGCCCTGTTCCCTGCCAAGGCCCTTCTCTGCTGCCCCAAGTGTGTGCAGCCCAAATGCAGCAGTGATGGTCACCACCGGGCTGTGCACCTCCAGCCTCCCTTGTGAGTGTCTCTGCAATAGATGTGAAGACAGAGGATTAAGCTTCTAGAAGAAGCCCTGTTTATGTGGGGGGTTTGCTGAAGAAACAGCCCTTTCCACAGTGAATCCATAGTGACTTTTTAGGAAACAGGCTCTTTTGCTGTAAGCTGGCAGGAGCCAAAGGACTGTGCGGAGCCTTGTGTTGCCATCAGGGTTCAACAAGGTGAGTTCCCCCGAGAGGCAAAGATTGGTTTTCTTGTTTAATGCCTTCTCTTGTTTAAACTTTGGGATTTCAATGGCCCATTTCTCTCTTCTTTCCTTTTCTTTCTCCTGAATGTTTATCTTCACGTCTGAAATATTTGTGAACTTTGCTTTTCTATCCCTGTAAAAGGGTATCTTTTAGATAAGTTCTTGTTTCTTTCATTTTCCATCTGTAATTGCAGGGACGTAAGAGAAAAAACATGCATCGAGCAGTCATCTGACATGAAGTTATGGTAAATGTATTTGTTCAGCCTGTTCCCTCTTTACATTGACTTTCCATTTTAATATCCTGGCATACATGTACATATATATGTATATGAATATGACTGGCAACAGATATTATAGGCTAATGGTAGAGAATGTTGAGGGGTGGGAGCCAGTTTTAAACTCTATTTAATGTGGTTTCCTAAGTGGTTTGACCCCCAAAGTGGGTATAACCAAGCACGTGACAGGCACATTCACTGAGAGCCAGATGAATTTAGATGTCAGTTTTGAGATGACAAATGCTGCAACAAGGGATGCAAGTGACAGAATATGAGCTGCAGAAAATTGATGTACCCAGACCATTGCAGGCTCCTGCTGCAAGTAAGGGAGAAGCGAGATTCATTTAATAAGTAATTCAAGCCAAATGATTTGCCTAGTTGCTGAAGGAGCTAACAGGGTGTCTGGATTTGTGTGCTGGTTTCGTTATACATAATAGCGCAGAGGAGCACATTGCAGAAAAGCTGGGGTTTTTGGAAGGAAGCACAAGCAATTCTCAGGGTGATGTATTTGGGGGTTGGAACTGGTCCCTTCCAACCCAAACCAGCCTGGATTTCTATGAGATTTCTATACCAGCATTGCTGAACATCAGGGCTGATGGATTCAGGGAGCAGACAATGATGGTCAATACAGTGTGTCCAGCACAGCACTGGGGCTGCACGCCCCATGTGAGGGTGGCAGGAGAGCTTCTCGTGGTCCTCTGTGCTGCAATAAGCAAACTGGTCCTTTTCCACCCTCGGAGGGGAAAGGGCTGCAGAGGGTGCTTGGAGGGCTGCTGGTGCTGCCCCTGTGGGGATGGCCATGGGGCTGCTGGTGCTCTGCGTGCTCCAGCCTCACCACCTGCGCCGGTCGGGAAAGGTTTCCCCGGTCTAAGACCCAGCAGCTGGTGTCTGGAGGCTGCGGGAGAGCAAGTGTCTGATGTGTAATTTGAACTTGATTGCGAGGGGCTCCTAACGCTGCTGGAGCCGCTGCTGCTGCCGCCCTGGAGCCAGCACCCTCACCCTTAGGTGACCAGGGTGCTTGTACAGCTCCAGCCTGGTCCAGGCACCCTCCGGCCTCCCACCTGCAGGAGCTGTGGGGCAGAGCTCACTCTTGGCACATTACCCTGATTTAACTCCTCTCCTGGTGCTTTGCATCAAGCTACTGAAACCCGTTTGTTGGGACAGCCGCAGAAATTCGACACTGATGAGGATGAGCAAGGGAAGGGAGAGACCTGCTCTTTCCAAGGGTGAAACTTGACAGCAAAAGCCTGATGTCTGCTGCAGAGCCCTTTGGGGAAGCTGCTGGTATCTTGGGATGCTGCTGTTCTGAACAGAGCCAACATGGGAACTCATTTCTGGATCTTCTCTTCCTTGCCTGGAAACATTTGGATCTGCAGTGCTTGACCAGAAAAATCACAAGGAGAAACTTCCTTGCTTGCTGCTCGTGGGTTGGATGGGACCCTTCTTGGTCCAGACATTCAACACAGTCATTTAGTTAGAAGAAAAGTGGTGCTAAGAGGGAAGACAGGCCAATGAGTTTTGGTGTTGATCCCAGCACCAAAATGCTGATGCACAAGCCAGATTCTAACCCCACTGAGTTTTCCATGGAGTTTGAATAAACCGTGTCCATCTTGGTCCCATTTTATAGCATGGAAATCGGAGTGGTTTTGGAATATGTAGTTGGAAAACCAGGTGCAGCATTGATCCAAGTTCCATTTTATTCAAACAACCAGATCTTAGAGAGGGGGTCTATGGAAATGGGGTTGGCAGCAACAAGAAGAGGCCCAGTCAAACTTCTCCAGTACCAGCAAACTCCCCCAGCCTTCCATACAGTTCAGAACCATCTCTCCAACCCAGGGACCCCCTTGGCTATGGGGTTTCTGTGTCACAAAGGCTGGCTCTGACAAACATTTTTAGAATCACCATCTGTCAGCTTTTCCTTCAGGGATCCCCATTTACAATAGCTTGTATCCCGGCCATGTGCAAATCCCACTGGGCTGAAACTTGGCCCTGCGTGAGGTTGGCCTGGATGCAATTAACAAACGCAAAATTTATTCAATTTAGTTTGGCCAAAAATATAAGATTCTTTTGTTTGCAGATGCTGAAGTGGAGCTGCCTTTCCAAACTTATCAAGGACAAGGGAACCACTGCGGAGAAAATAACAGCCAACCCCAAAGTCATCCTAGAATTCAAATCGAGCTGGAAACTTACGCACCAAGGAGTCTGTGAAGCCTAGAAATGGAGTCCGTTCCTCCTGACTGCTTCTCGGTTTTGTTGCTGTTTCTGAGCCTCATTGTTCTTGCTGGGCTCTAGACAGAAACACTGAAACATCAGAAGAAGCAAACCAGCAGTTGTGGCATCTAGGGGGGGCCCAGCAGGAAGTACTGGAAAACTCATGGGAATTCTTCTGTTCCAGTTTTGGAGAAATGACCCAAATCCCAGAGTTCGGAGGTTAGGACTGTTGTGGCAGCATGGCTGAACTGCTTTGGGCTGGAGATCTGCCTGGAAACCTTGTAAGATGGGGATGTCTCTTGATTGTCCATCCAGGCTCACCATTTTTAGGTGTTATCTGCCAGACTCAAGCGTGATAAACCTCATGGTGCCTGATTTCTCTGTCTCAGAATGTTGAAGGGCCGAGTCAGTCCTGCATCCACATCCTCGTTCCCTGGTTCTCACAGAAGCACCAGACCGCTTAACTTATTCCCATTCTCCCTGCAGGTACCCTGTGACTGTAAAACAGAATTCATATCTTCAAGCACTTTGAACCCCTCCCTACTCCACTGACCCCTGGTCCAAGGAGGCTGCAATACTTCTCCTTGAGCTGTGGGATGAGGAGCTGAAGGAGCAGTCCTCTACACAGACATAGGAGCAAGCAGACCTGGGACCAGCAGCTAATGCAGCACAAGAAGGATGAGCGTGGCATTAAATACCTGCATGTAAATATCTCCAGTCAGAGGTAATGCTGGAGCATTTCATAAAGATGGTTTGTATTAGTTAAAGGGAAGCTGCCCCAGCCACCTCCAGTGAAGGAAACACCCAGGGGTGCTGGGGATGTTTGGCCAACCAACCCTCCCAAACCTCCCTGCTGCTGGGAGCGGATCAGGTGGGATAAACCCATCAGTGCCCTCGGCAGCAGCAGGGCCATTGCTGTTGCAGTAGTTAGTATGCTGGGGCTGTGCAGCTCCTCTGCCATCTTCATTCACCTTAGAAATGTGGAGTTTGAATGGTTTATCTCTATTAATCACCAGCTCAAAAAGCTTTGTGCACCAAGGGCCGCAGATAATTAACTTCACTATACTGCTTGTCTTATCAGTATCAACCTCTTGTCCTCCTGTGAAATAGTTAAAACCATCAGCCCCTTTTTACTTTTCCATTTAACTCTAATGCTTTAACACTGATGTTCTAAATGGCCCTGCGATTCAGACTTATTAGACAAACCTTTCTTTCTGCATCTCTTATATTTTTTGATAATTGGCCATGTATGTTTCTAAGGGGCTCAACAGCTTTTCATGCCACTATACTAATAATTAAAGGTTTCTTAGAGCCTTTCAGATTTCTCTTTACCTTCTTTTCTTTGATAAGTATAATTTGCTCTTTAATTGGGGTGGGGAAAGAAAGGTGGTAATAGCAATAAGCTGACTGCACAGGAAAAGGTTTTGTTTAACAAAATTCTCTGGTTTTAAACAAATCTTCACTGTTTCCCTATTTTTGCCCTTTCTCCTGCTGGAGCTCCCCTCCTTCCCACTGTGTAAAATGTTGTAACAGTCCCATGAGAGGACAGGGGAAGGCAGGAGCAGGAAGTGAGAGGTGGTGCAGGCAGGGTGGTGATGGGGGCTCTGTTTTTCATGATGCTGCTTGGTTTAGTGCTTTGCTTTGCTAATGTCCTCATCCTCTCGGCTCTCCCAGTGGGTACTGTGGCCATTTTTGCATGGTGCTGCCAATGGGGCATCCCTCGCTTGGTGCTATTGCAATTTCAGCCTTTCACATACATGTGCCAGGTTGTTTGTCAAGGTTCTTTTCCTCTGGAGGCTTTCTTAGTCCCATCCCTCTGTTTCTTAGTCCTATCCCTCTGCCATCTAACCCCATGTCCTACGCTCTGTGCTAGCAGGATGTGAATGTGGGTCTTCATGCATCTCGTGCTTACACTGTCCAGAAGCATTTCTCCAGTCTGTGTGGTTTCATCCTCTGCCTCTCTCACAAGCCCTCCCTGCCCATTCCAGAGAGCTTTCACTCCATCTCACGCTTTCATTACTTAAGTTTCCCCCTTTTCTTCTGCCCCCAGGTTCTCCAGTTCCCACATCAGTGCCATCTCTCTCCCATCTGTAGGTCTGTTCACTCTCAGCTCATTTCTTCCATCTTCTCTTACAGGGACCCTGTTCTGGGGGTGACACAGCCGTGGCCTGTCCTTAGCCCAAAAGCTATCCCACATGGAGAACAGCCCCAGTAGCTCCCTGGAGGCACCATCCTGTATCTACAGAGGGTAATGAGGCTTTTGGACAATCTGCTGGACCTTCCCTCAACTTTGGCTGTAGGTGAGTTCCACTGTGCCACCAGAGGGAGGATGCCGGGAGTGGAAGAGCCCTGTTACTGCCATGGCCATGTCTGCTTCCCTGGATGCTGTCTGGCTCAGGTAAGGTGTTTTGGGCATCCTGGAGGTGGTGGTCAGGGGGGAGGATGGGCTCTGGAGTACAGGAACTCTGGTGCTGTGACAGCCTGTCTGCCTCCATTCACACCAGTGAGGCTGTTTGAGCTCAGAGGACCACCCAATACCTTTGGTCTTCACTAAAGCTGCTCTGATGAATGTTACCCAGTAACTCCAATACTCATTTTTAAATTAATTAACTCCAACTTCCCTTCTCTTTCCACGTTTATATGTTCAACTGGTATTAATGCTCTAGTAGGACATACCCTAGTGTACATTCCTAAAACCCAGCTCCTGGAGCCATTGATAGGAGGCTCTTCAGCTTTCCTTCAACACAAAACACTTCTGCAGCTGAGCAGAGAAGGATGGAAGTGTGACCCCAGTGCTCTGAAAGGATTGTACACAGAAGAATATCCAACACTGTTCTAAGACCTGTGATTTTTACAGCACATCTTGGCGTGGGGAGGAGGTGGGAGCAAAGGGAAGAGCTTTTAGAGAGTTTTTGACTGTTGGATATGGGCAACATGGAGTTGTGCTCCTCCGGTCAGTTTGCAGCAGCTCTCATCAGTGCTAGTACTGAACTACAGAACAAACTCATACAGAAATCATTCAGTTATTTTTTGAGTGAAGAACTCACACAACCTGTGATCTGTTCCAGGATTATTCTTCATCAGGGAGGAGAAAGGAAAAGGTTTGTGGTACCTCTGTTGTGAACAATTCATCCCATCTTACTGGTGTGGGTGCTAGGTGACCCCTTTGCTAGGGGTCCCACTAGGCTTGGGCAGGAGCATGGGATGCCTCCCACGTCTCCGTTAGCTGCTGGGGGTTAATAGGGGCACTCAACACACACAAGCAGCACTCCAAGGAGGGTCAGGGGTCAGCCAGCACATTGTGACCTAAAATTGGACAGCTTTTACTCATTTCATATTAGGTGACACCATTACTCTCTGGCTGAGTGCCTTGCCCAGTGCCTGTGCATGGTGCTGCAGGAGTCCAGCCAGGCCCCAATGAGCACTAAAGCCAGCAGTGAGCCCCTGCACAGATGCACTCTTTGCCCTTATATTCCATATCCCAAACTGCTACCCAGTATCACAAGAGGAAATGAAAGCCAACAGTGGCTGTTGAACTACTGGCCCCTGCCCCTCAGCTGCCTCAGGACAGATTGGAGACATTCAATTGCAGATAATTCGTATTTTAACCCACCAGGTCCTGATGCCATGTTGCAGCATTTCAAACCCTTCCAGCTCACCATGGGGCGCTGACTGCATGCGGGCTGCTAGAGCGCCAGCATCCTGACCCTGCTCATCCCCACGTGTCACCGTCTGCCCCATCCAGGGATTTATTTTGGGTAACTGAGGTGCAAATAGAGGTAAGATCTCCTCCTGAGCCCCAACCAACATCCCTGTGAGTTCTCACTGATGCTCCAGTTTTCTCCCCTTCCCCAGAGAGAAGGCTTTGAGGGCAATTCTCTTATCTCTGCTTGTTTTGGTTTGGTATCTCAGGCAGCAGAGTGTCTCGAGGTGTCTCTCCTCTTTCCTCCTTTCCAGTTGTCTGTTTCCCTCCATCACTTTGTCACCCTTAGCTGCTGGTTAGTCTCTCTGATTTCCTGCTCCTTCTCCCTATTTCAGTCCATCCATCATTTTCTCTCAGTAGCCAATGCTCCCTTCTCTCTCCCACTTCTTCTGTCTCTTGTTTCTCCCTCATTTCTCTCTTTCGTTTTTCCCCCTAGTGTCGGAACTTCTTTCTTTGATTCCCCCCTCCACCTCCCACCCTTTATAGTGCTGTTATCTGTGATTTTGGCAAAGAGCACATTTATTGGGGAGGAATATCCCCATGGCAACGCAGCAGATGGTGACTTTTGATTAACTTGGCTTTTTTTTTTTCCCCCGACTGCCAAATCACAATCCGTCTTTGAAATTAAATCAGGCTGCGATAGCATCAGTTGTTCTGGAGAGGGGACGAGAGAGAAACAAGACTGAAGTATTACAGTGGGAGCCAGGATGTAATGCAAATTGGTGTTTTTTAACCCCAGCAATAAACCCCCCGTTCATTCGGGAGGAGCCACAGAGAGGGAGTAATGAAATAAAAAATAAGGTTAAACAAGTGTTATCACCCCACACGGGCTCCTCGCTCTGACCACGCTGGAGAGCGTCTGTAACACCGGTGTCACTCCTTGCCAAGTCACTTGGTGCTGCTGGGCCTCATTCTGCAGCTGCTGAAATGCCATTGAGGGTTTTCCTCATGTCATCATGGGTGGTGGGAAGAAGCCAGGTTCTTCGCTGAGCAACCCAAGCAACTATTTACAGGGGTGCAGTGTCCAAAGTGGGAAGGAAAGCGTTAGCAAGCAGCAGGCGGAAGGAAAGCAAGCGGCTCCTGGAAGGCATTGGTGGGAGGTGAGAGGAATTCAGGGTGAAGTGAGGAAGCGGAGGAGCTGGGAAGGGTGGGTTGCATCACCCAGCCAAGATGCAGAGTGATCAAGGGCATGGGAAAGAGAGGAGCTGTCTGTAATGGCACCAGGGAGGTCTGAGCCTGGGGAAGGAAGGGCGCAAAGTTCTGCCAGCCATGGAGAGAGAGTTACAGGGCATAGCCCCATGGAAGATGGGAAAGCAGATACTGCAGTCAAACAGTAGAGAATTTTCTTGAATGCTTCAGAAGTGGGTGGTATTCAAGTCCCATGTGCTCCTTTGCCTGGTGCTTTTTGGAGAGTGACCAAAGGTGCACGCAATTGAGCGCTAATCATAGCCAAAGATAAAGGAGGGCTTGAAAATTAAAGCTTCAGAGATGAGATGAATAAAGACCCGGCAATTTCATGGGAACTGGCATGTTGTCTCAGGCCAGTCTGCTGGCCCCACTTACTGATGCTCCCCATGCAGGAGTTTAGAGGGAGGTTATCTGGTCTCAGTGCTGGCTCCTTTGGATGCAGTGGGTTTAGCAGTTGTGGCTAAAGGTAAATAAAGGGTCACATCCAGTTCTGTTGAGATTGAGCTTGGGTGGTGGAGTTTCCTAATGTGGTATAGCAGTTAATGCCCTTCCCTGTCTGGGATTGTAGCATGTGTATCTTCTGGTGCTATAGAAAGCAAACACACAAGCACTGGGTGCTTCATATGAGCCTTCAGATACTCAAACTCTGCCACTAGGCTCTCTTCTGCCTTTGCAAAGAGGTGCTGACTTTCCATTACATAGCCTGTGAAGGGATGTTTCTCCTGGAAGAGTTCTGATCTTAATGCAGGGTCCAAACCTGCACCCTTCTGCTAAATCTTTATGTTTATTAAGGACAAATAACAGAGAAGCTCCCTTTGTACAGAGAACACTTTCTGAGAAGCAGCCCATGTTCTCTTGCTCTCTAGGAGCCACCACCGCATCTCTCCCACTGCTTTTTAGTCAAACCGTTGCTTGTTCCTGCTGCGCTCCAGGGGACTCTGGGCTGTCTTAAGTTCTTCCAGGATGAGCTCTCTGTCCAATAGATAAAATTCTACTGCAGATGTTGTTGCTTCTGTTGGAGATCTCAGTTCAGGAGTGGTTTGTGTATGCTGCGTGTTATATCTGATGTGCTTTGAGGAGAAGATAAGGTTTGGGTGCAGGAGGTAAATCAGGTAAGGATGCTGCTGGAGCTTAATTACCAAGAGATGTCTCAGGGCCTGATTCTTCCCTGTGAGACAGGAGCACAAAGGAGAGCTCCAGTCTGCAGGAGTACATGTTGGTGGAAAGTATCAGAGAAGCATTTCATGAGCACACTGGGATCTAAACCCCTGTCTGAATCTCTGGTCAGGGGGATCTAACCCATGGTTCATTCTGTGTAGATGGTAATCCTAGTTTAGACAGGAACTTGCATCTGCTTGATGCTGCTTCTCCCTTTTTGAACAGATTGTCACTTGATTTCTTGCCCCAGGCACCTTGCCAGTGTCTGTCTGTCCCCAAATCTCTCCCTCCCTTGCTTACATCTCCCCTTGCCCTGCACAAGTGCATTGCAACCATGCTCATCCCTTCCCTCACATGCAACCCCTGGGCCCTCGTGCATCCATCCAGTGTGCCTTGTGGGAGCCACACATGGCTTGTGTGTGTGTTTGTCTTCTGGTACCATGGAGCTGGTAACCTCTAACGGGGGGTGGGAGCTGCCAAGGGATGAAATCCAGACATGCCCTGTGAGCTGCCCCTGCGGCTCATCCTGCTGGCACAGCGAACGTGTCCCGAGCACCCGCAGGGCTGTGATCCAGCCCCAAGAGCTGCTCGGAGCAAACCGGCTGTGACACCGCAGCACAGCGCTCAAGCCTCTCCGGCTTGACACCGCATCATTATAGATTGATGCCATGACACCAGCGCTCAAAATAGCACCAGGACAATTTGATTTCCTGCAGATCTCAGGATGGGGTCATAAAAACAGAGACTGTTCTGGAGAAATGGGATAGGGTGGAAATGTTTGTAGTGACATCACAGCCGCTTCCATGCCAATGGCCTCCTACTGCTACAAACATGTGATTGTGATTTTGCTGCACGCTCCATCAGAAAAGAGCCAGGCTGGCCAAGGAGGCAGAGAGAGGGAGGAGAAGGGACGGAAATATTCTGTTCTTGTATCTCAATTCAGGCATCTTACAATAGCCTCGCAGCCCAGGGTGCTGAGTGGGTGCAGGAGTGGGACCATGGAGCTGAGGCTGCTGCCAGATCAGTGGAGCTCAAGGGGTTGCAGCAACCTAACTGAGGGCTTGGATGAAGACCTTTGATTCTACAGTAGAGGATCAGGGTCTGCATTGGGGTCCTTTGTTGCAGAATTGGGTGGTCTCGTGCTCACTCTTCCTCACTGGTTCCATTTGCTTCTAACGTCACTTTTCTTGGCAAGAAAAACCTGCAGGCCTGAAATACGGCTGCAAAAGGCACTGCATGGCTGTCGTCTTTCAGGGGATCTCATTATAGAGCAGAACAGATCTCAGTGTTGGGGTTTCACTCACAAAGCAGGGAGAGCAGAGGGGGGATTTAAGTAGCTGGGGGTAGGGGAGGAAAGCAGGGAGAAAAGAGAGGAAGGAAATGGAAGGTCATAGAAAACAAAACTAGTTTGTGTCTAAGGACATTGCAGGAGGAAATCTCATGTTGGTTACCCCACAAAAGGCACCGAAGGCTGCAAAGCCCATCTTTGGTAGCAAAATCCTTCCCGAGAAACAGCCCATAGCCCTGGCTGCGTCCAGCACGTGTAACCTTGGGGAGCTGCAGAGGGCATGGGGAGTGAAGGGATCCAGCTAATGCACCCGTCTATCAGATTAAGCTGTCAAAACCCAAGCCGCTTCCATCACTGTCCAAGCAGAGATCCTCACTCCCTGCTTAATGGGATGGCAGCGCTGCTGTTGCCACTCCAGGGAGAGGGGCCACTGCCACCACAGTGTGCAGCAGGCAGCAAGCTTAAAATCCTATTAGGCAGAGACTAACAGTTGCAAAAAGAAAGCAGGTATCCCCTGGTGGGGGTTTAAAGATGTTTAGACATAATTTGATTTTCCAAGCAGATGTCATTATTGTTAAACAGTTGCCCACTTGATATGTTCAAGTTGTTGGCTGTAATTGCTAAAATTAGCAGGTCTGTATAGAGCAAAGGTCAGTTGGTTAATATTGTGATTTAGTATTTTATGAAGTAATTCCAAGTGCTTTTATGTATGTTTTTGGTTTTACAGCCTCAGCCCACATTAAAGTAGTTGTGGGGCCAGCTAATAAAATAATGCCTCAGCCTCTCCATGCGCTTGTGTTTGGTGCTGCAGACAAACAGGAGGCTTCAAACTGCCCCCCAGTGTGATGTGTTCAAGCAGAGCTGGTGCTTGAAATGAGCCCATTGTGTCCAAGGGTTGCTGGAAGGATGAGGAGCTGGTTTCCATCCGCAGTTGAGCAAAAGGCTCTGCCACTCGTACCTATGGTCTTCGTAGGTGGATAGGCTGCACGTGCAAGTGCATGCAAGCACCTCCAGCTACAAACACACCTGATAGACCAGGAAAGGTCCCCAGATACAGTCTTTTAGAGGGAAGATGCATTTCTGGGAGAGGAACAGAGAGCTGGAACTGGGTGAGGCAAAGTCTCCTGGGCTGGGCTGTGGCTGGCATCTGGTGCTGCCTCCTCTGGCACTGCAGCTGCTGAATGGCATGAGAAATGGCTTCAAAAACTCCTTGAAGGTGTTACTGTGCTGGCAGGCTCAGTGTCACTCTGATCCCATGGCTGGGGACAGACAAAGCTTTCCTTCCAAGGCAAGGTTTGCTGGGGTCTGTTCATTTCTCTGTCAAAGCCACAACCTGTTTCCATGGTGGTTTGGACACTCCTGGCACATTTCTCGCTCTTAAAGTGTGCAGGACTCTGCTGGCACAGTCTGACTGCTCTCCTACCCCAGACCTTTAGGGCTGTCTTGTTTCTTTAACCTCAAGAAGGGCAGCAAGTTGTTTAGTGGCCTGCAGCACACAGGGAGAGGATCTGCAGCTCCTCCCGGACTAGACACTTAGCAGGTGAACTGGGTCCCTTCCCTATCCATGTTCCCATATTCCTAACAGCAGGTTTTGGTAGAGGCAACTGCCAGAGCTGCCCCAGGAGCTAACTGCTGCTGCAAGCAGCAATGGGAATGCTCTGACGCAGGGATGGGAAAAGGAAGTACTTGCTCTTAGAGGTTGCCTTAGATACCCATGCAAGAGAGGGAATTGCTGACCCAAGGTAGGACAGGTCCAAGATGTGTGTAGACCTGCATAACTTCACCTCAGCTCAGGAAATATTGATGTGCAGACATAAAAATATCCCATTAGAGATGAGACTGAAGCAAAATTTTAGCCCTTGCAAGCTGGAAGGGCTGAGGAGCTGGGAATTCAGCTCTGGTCCAGATTTCAGAACATACTTTGATCAAAGACCATTTCAGTTTCCGATCCAAAATGTGCAGTAATGGGGGGTTTGTTGCTTTGTTATTGTTTTTTTACCTTGGACTTCCTTGAAGTAGCATAAGGTAAATTCAAGAAGCCACCTCACATGAACATGGTGTCCACAGAGAGAGTATCAGGAGAAATATTTACTTGTGTTTCTGCTGACCAAAATGATCTTTCTGTACCAAGCCCCATAATCTCTGTATCCTGAGTCCCCAACTCAGGACTGTTGATGGTTCCCAAGCTTTGGAGGAGCAGATCGCCTGCTTTGTCCCGGCACCAAGGCTTTCCCTGCTCCCATCAGTGGTGGCCTCCATCTGTGAAGCCAGTTTGCACTCAGACAGCTACTTGCCTCCCAGTGCTGTGTCTTGTTCCTACTGGGAGAGGGGTTTGCAGGGACTTCACAGCCCTGAGCATAACAAATACAGTTTGGGTCTGTTTTCCCACGCTAGGCATGGCATCAGTTGCTAAGGAAGGTCATTTAAGCTCCATTTTGCTATTCAAAAGTAAAATTATTTTATTAAGGGGTGGCAGTGTTCTGGCTTATTCAACTTACTGCTCCATGTTTGGAGCCTTCAGTAGGTTCACCACCTCCCAGTCTCCTTCAAAGCATGGGAGTCTGTTATTCCCATTTTACAGCAGAGGAAACAGATGCAAAGACCTGCCCAAATGCAGGCAGCAATTGCAATCTGGATTGGAGTGGAAATGGCCCTGAAAGCTAGTTCCAGTCTCCAGGGAGACATCAGTGGGCAGGGCAAGCTGGGAAACTCAAGGGGATGTAGCGTGGGACCAAACATAAGAGGCGTGTTAGAGTTTAAACGCCTAAGGTGATCTGGCCAAGCACAAAACAAGGCTCAGTGGTTCATGTCAGCACAGGGGAGGGCGGAAACGTGGGGAGCGGGTTCTTAGCTCAGTGGAGGACGAAAGCAGCATGCTGGCAGGCGGTGCAAGAAATGCATTGTGAACTGGCTCTTGCAGCTGCGAGCGAGACAATGAGATGGTAAAGCACCATCTAAGTCCCCGCATCCAGCATTGCACAAAGAGGGAGCTAAATTCAGCCCCCTGGAATCTGTTTGCTCGTGGTTTGAATTTAGCTCTTTTTTGTTTGAATGGCTCCAAGCAGAAAGGGACCAGAGGTTGTCCAAGAGCCAAATGCACCTTCTCCCTGGCTCACTCTCAGCCCCCAAGCTACACAGTGCTTCCATCAGAGTCTGTGGTCATAATCTGCAGGGCATTCTCAAGAAGGCCCCCAGTTTCTGCTCCAGTGTGAAGAATGGTATTTTCTTCCTGTCTTTGATTTTTCCTTCCCTAGCCCCTCTCCTCCAGGCCCTATGTGTCCCATTCACCCTCCCCACCTTCTTGCCTGTGTACAGAAACTTTTGCAATGAGAGCACATCTTCTTATACACCAGAGGTAGGATGTTCATCACTCAGCCTGCAAGTTGTGCATTCACCCCACTCTTTATCCTCCCAGTTAGCAGTCTTCAAGATTGGCATTTCAAGGAGTGGGAACAAGACCTATAGCTTGTCATATTGCTCTCTTACCTGTCCATCAACCACCCTGTCTCCTCTTGATATATCAACTTGGACTCTTGCAAACCAGCAAGGTTGCTTTCAGATAAATCTACCATACCTATTTACTGAGCAAGCACTATCACCTTACACAGGGTTAGTAGGGTCCCACTTCTTAGTTTAGCAGCACTCCAAATCTTTTCCTGTGAAGTATTTGTTCCCAACCACTGAGAGGTCTGCATCGGTTGTGTTATTTATTACTGTGCCAGCATTTATTAGTGCTACTTGCAGTAGGTCACATCCGTTGAACAGTGAGAGCACAAACCACAGCTTGCAGCTAATGCTTGTGCAGGGTGCCATTACAATTTCTGGTGGTCACAGACTTCAGCTTCCCATCTTCTTCCACTTCTATTCTCTCCTGCCCATGCTCGATGATTCTCCGAGTGGTGATCCTTTTGCCATTGATCACTTTAGTAATGGTTAACACTGATCTAATATCATGTGGCCGAGCTCTGTCCTCAGCAAAGGTGGATTTGGGCTGCTTGCTGGTGCTGAATGGATTCAGTTGCATAAATGACTCCATAAAATCAGAAAACAGGTTGGACATTCTTCCTCTTCCATTTTCCCCATGCCCATTTTCTTCGTTGTATCTCAGGTTATCAAAGGGGTCCCAGAAATCATGTGCAAAGGGATTCAGCCCTCCAAAGGCTGTGGTACCTCTTGCTCTGGGGGATCTGCTCTCCTTAACAGACTCATCATAGAGCGATCGTTTCTGAGGGTTAGACAGAACCTTGTATGCCTCAGCGACAGCTTTGAATTTCTCTTCAGCTTCCTCCCTGTTGTTGGGATTCTTATCAGGATGCCATTTTCGTGCCAGTTCGTGGTAGGATTTCTTAACATCATCCTGTGAGGCACTATTTTTCAGTCCCAGGACTTTGTAATAATCCACCATTTCAAAGGAAACGAGGGGTTGTTGGAAGACGCCTGGTACCTCTGACCCACGAAGGATGTAAAGCCCAGGGATGACCAGCATGCAGAGGCTCCTGGACACCAACAACACTGCTCGACCAAGCCAAGTAAGGCTGCTGGTGGTGAATTGTGACCTCAGAGGGGGCTCAGTCAACCGTTGCTCTGTTGTACTCGTTCTAGGGTGGAGCTGGTTCCACAGGCCTGATGTTTTTAGACATAGATGATACATGTGATGCTGTAGCTGCACAAGGTAGCTGTGATGTCAGGGATGTGACTCGTGACTTGCTGCCTGTACCTACCCAAAGGTGGGATTCTCACATACCTGGTACGGTTTCTTGAGCAGTGCAGGAAGTGTGGTGTAGTGAGGGCATATTAACCCTATGGGGCACATCACCCTATGGCAGCAGCCTCTGCTCTACATGCTGTTTTGGATATCTGCCCCAAGGTGTATGCATGTACAAGGATGCCTCATGGACTTCACAGAGACAAGTTCAGCCTGAGGAGCTGAACTTTGATGATCAAGTCTAGGGTTATCCTGCATCTGTATCTGTTCCCTGGATAGGCTATTCCTGTGGGAAATGCAGTATCTTCACAGGGAATCATTGCATGAAGGAGGTCTCCAAGGAAGTGCCAGTAAGGAGGACCCATCTGTGTGGAACATGCATCGTAAACACCTACTAACAGCAGCATGTGTTGCAGATCACTGCCCTCTTTTCCGTGATCCCGCACTTTGTGAAGAAGTCAAAAGCTGGCCAGACCAAAGAGCATATGTGCAGAGAATGAGCTGGCTGCTGTCCTAACATACATCATATGTGTGGGGCAATGAAGCCAAGGGGTAGACATGTTATCCTGAAGAAAGCAGTGTGACAGAGGCAGGAAGAAAGGGGATTGAGCCAACACATGTTGGGTAAGGCTTTGTTTTGCTGGTTGTCTCACTGGGCAGTGAGGGGTCAGTAGTATGGAGGTACCTGTCATATTCTGGTGGTAAAAGATGCTGTAAGGCTGGGGCTGAAGGAAGCGCAAAGTTCATGGACCCATGGGCTCACCTTGCTGGGGAGATCTTAGGTTCTGCTTCCTTTTGCAGAGGAGCAGTTTCTTCCAGTGCTCCTGCACTGAGGGAGAGCCAAGGCTTTGTGGCTTGCTCATTGTTTTGCTTGAAATCTTCACCAGGGAGACACATTTATTTGGGCTGGTGTCTCTTTTGGATTGTCCATTGGACTTCAGGAGGGTGATGATGTGGTCCATTTGCAGATGCTTGGCAGAAATTTCCAGAGCAATTGCTGTTCCCTACTCTCTGTTACCCAGAAGGGAAAATGAGACATCAGAAAAGCCTGGTGGAGGGTCTCAGGCCAGGTATCTATTGGGAAGGAAGGAGGTGGCTCTGCCTTGTGCTGTCTCTTTGCAAAGCATCTCCTCCTATCCTTGCTTTGGATGATGAGCCCATCTAGGACTGGCTGCTGCACTGGATTGTCTGTCTTGGATTTAGTGCCTCCTACCCATCTGCAAAGTGCGGACTGTCATTCCCAACCAGAGGACACTCACTGCCCTCCTGTCTGCTGCCTGCAACAGGGGTTGGAGATGAGCAGCCATTCAGAAGAGGTCACTGATGTGAGCCCAAAGGTTAGCAAGGGAAAAAGAAAGGGTAGGGAGAGGCAGGGAGAAAGGGAAAGGAGGGAGACATGTCCACATCTAGTAACTAGACCCAAACTAGCCTGGCAGCCCCATCCCTAGAAACCAAGGCTTTGAAATGAGAAATGTTTTTCGTATCTTAAATCTCAAGTACAAACAATAAAAACCAGCCCAGACTGTGTTCTTTGAAGAGAAAGTACAAGTGACCTGAACAGTGGTTATCAGCAGCGTCATTAAGATAAACCCTTAACATGATTTAAAGCATCCGAAACTGAAGGCAGCACTTTCAGATACTAACAGAATGGTCTGACATTGGGGATGAAAATCAATAGTAATCTGATGTCACTAAAAATACTCAAAAGTGTCCCATGGCTGATGGAGGTGAGATTAGTGTAAATATTTGTATTCTAATCAGTGGCACGCGAGGGCTGGAGGCGGCCTCTCTGTCTATTTAATTAATGGAGTGGCTTTTTAAAAGGATCCTAATCATATGTGATTGTATCTGCTTATCAACATTTTTGCTAATTAGATGATATGGAGGCAGTCACTCTGCTAATTCCCTCATCCAAACAGCATATCCTGCACAGATAAAGTACAGTCTCTTTTTAATAAGAAACAATCATGAGACAGACTAACCTTAATGGTGCTTATTATCCAAGCATCTTTGGGATTTTCTCTTCTACGCACCCCCTCCTTCCTTTTCCTTCATGTGCTGCTTCAGAATGCCAGATGGATGCGGATGCGGCAGTCCTTGTCGCCCCGGTCCCCTGCTCCAGGCACCGCCACGTCCAACCTCCTCTTCCCTCCCGGGCATGGGGTCTGTGAGGGCAGGAGCTGCCAGCCAGGTCAGGATGGGGAGTAAAACACAAGGCACCAAGCAGCAAAACATCCCAAGCTTTTGGTCACCCACCACAGGAGACCCCAAACTTGCAGCCCCAATCCCTTACCTTGGTCTTGGTACCTCAGTGCGTCCTGGTCCAGAAAGGAGGGAACAACTCTGAGTTGTGAAAACTATCTTCTATTATTGTTTGATTGGATATGAGGATAAATTTCTTCACTGAAAAGCACTGGAACAGGCTGCCCAGGGCAGTGTGGAGTCACCGGCCCTGGAGGTATTTAACAGATGTGTAGATGTCGTGCTTAGGGACATGGTTTACTGGTGGATTTGTCAATGTTAGGTTTACGGTTGGGCTTGAACATCTCAAAAGTCTCTTCCAGCCGAATTTATTGTTATTATTGTTGTTGTGCTGTTTTCTTCTACTTTAAAAGGGCCCAAAGGCACAGGGGTCCTACATGAGTGGTTTCTCACCAGCCTCATTGATCCTGTGACTAGGCCGGGGTCCTTTTACCTAAACCAGCATAAGTCCGAGACATTTGTTCCAAGTCCTTCTCCTATCTGAACAAACACGAGTCGCGCTTCGCTCCTCCAGTCAAGCTGTCATCAGGTGTCTCCCCACAGGCAGCCCCATCAGAGGAGACCCTGCACTTGCCCTGGAGCCATGTTCCTGGGGAGCTCAGTCAGGAATGGGCACTAGAGCTGACCTGCTGGGGGACAACAGGGGGAAAGCCTGACTGCAGAACAAGATTGAAGAATAGGTAGAAAACTTACCCCCAGGTTACTCCGCACCTCTCAGAATATAAGAACAATGTCTTGATAAGGAGAACATGTTCTAAACAGATAGAGCTGCCACCCCAATAGCATCTGGATGGACTAGAGAGGTGCCTGGTGTTCAGTTCTGGGAGGTCAGGAGTTTGCCTGCTGTTTTTGCAGCTGTGAATGCTGAGTCAAAAATGCTTGACTGATGTGGATTCCCACCTTCATGGGCAGGAGGATGGTCAGTGTGTCCTGTGTGCTGATCCCATGTGTTGGGCTCAGCATGGGGGTTGGCTGTGGGATGGATGGGAGATGGAGTGGCTCTGGGGAGTGCTGGCTGGGACACAGAGGTGAAGGAAGAACCAGAGGGCTGGCTCTGTATCCAGCTTTTCTGAGCTTCACGTTGGGGTTTGAGCCTAAATCAAGGTTCAGGCAAGAAGACAACAACTTGTGGGTGGTGGAGAGCGGCAGGAACCTCATGAAACCATCCTTTTTTGAGGTATGAGGTCAACAAGGGGTCCTGGTCCCCCTCAGTGGAGTCAAGGGTGGGCCTGCCATGTGTTTCATGTTAGATCATGACCCACGCCCAGGGCAAGGCTTTGCTCTGGTCATGGAAAGCCCAAACAGTGATGTAACTTGTGTTCACACACTGACCCCAGCAGAATTCAGAGCACTTTGGTATCAATGCCTGGGTCATCTGCATGTGTCATCTGCACTGTGCTTGTCCAGGCATGGCTATGCTGAGGTTGTACTGAAAAACAAGGTTGGCAAGTCCTTGCACTACTTTCTGCTATTCCTCCTCTTTGGAATGGCCCCTGACCCTCCTTCCCCTCCCCGCAGTGACCGCTCTCCCAGAGCTGTTTCCCATTCCAAGCTCCATGCTGAGGGCTCCAACTTGAAAAGAGGAGGGACTCGTGGGGCAAGGATTGCATTGCGAGCCGTTGAGTCCTGGGGCTGAATGAGGCCCTGCTTATCAGCAGCATGTGCTTATCTGGAGCGCGCCGCCGGGTACCTGCCCCAGCCCCATCATGAGCAAACACGTTTTACCACCCAGCTGCAGGGCGCCGAGCGCGGTCAGATGGCTCAGCTGGGGCCGGGTAACGCGTGAAGCCACAGCGACTTTATCACTTCACAACATCCATACATAGCCACAGCCTTGAGTCTTCGCAGGGGAAGAAAGGATGATGAGTTACTGTCCTGGGATTTTCTCTCTGTCTCCAGTCAGTGGGAAGCGGTATGTGGAGCATTCATTTAATAAACCAGAGGGGAAAAGCTGTAGATCAGCTTCTCATTATTTCAGTGCTGGCTCACGCCATCGCTTGGGTTTGTGCCTGACAGTTCAGTGTGTTATTTGAGGCCACTCAAGCATTCTGCAGAAATGATGCCACCCTATTCTGAAAGCATGGGGTTCATCCAAGCAGGGAGGGCCTCCCTGCAGTAGTAGGTTTATCAGTGCTAATTTCATCTCAGTTTTAGGTCTCAGTTTGCAAAGAGTTGCCCACTTCAGAGACTGGTCCCTGTTGAGAGCCACTGCTCCAGCAGGAAACCTTCTGGAGATGGTTCTTCTAATGTGGACTTCTGAAGTAAAGCAATTCTAGGTGGGTAAAAATGCACCAGTGGGGTTGGCTTGTGGGGAAAAGGGGAGTCCCAAGTGGTACAAAACTCAGGTGAGGGTCCTGGTGATGTGCACACAGACCTGAAGCCTCCTGCTGAAAAGCAGCAGCCCTTTCTCTAGAAGGTAGGCAGGATCATAGGGCACCCCTGTGTGTGTGTCCCAGTATTTGCTAGTTGTATATCAAAGAAGGGGGCCTTGGGCAATCAAGGTGGCAAGTGAAGGACTGATCTATTACCAATGGCTTTGCTGGGAGTGGGGAACTGGAGAAGAGACCCCACACTGAAGCCATCAGGAAGCATGTTCTGGTCCTGCCTTTGGGCACCTTATGCATGGGGCTGCTGGGAACAGTGACATTTCAACACTCGCTCAGCAAAGGTTTAGTCCGAGTTTATTGTGGAGATTAAAAGGCTGGAGAATATAAATTGTGAATGTGATGACTGAAGAGCTCATAAATTCAGTGTACAGCCCATTGAAGAGAGTTTGTGTGCTGCAGCCACGCTGCCCTGGCTCCCGTTGCTCCCGTTGCTCAAACCCACACTCCAGAACCCCTTCTGCCTTGCCCTTGCTCCCAAGATGCTGTGTGTACATGTGTGTGTGCACAGGTACTTGGAAGCACAGGTACAGACTGGCCAGGGATGCTGTCCCATGCACACTGTGGAGCTGCTGCTTATTTGCAGATGTGGACTCCCTGCCAGTGCTTCAGCCCAGAAACCAGTGGTAGTGATGGCCTGGTATGTACCCAAAGATGAAAGTACCTTTGGCATTATGTGCTTCTCCTCTTTTTCCAGAAAGATGGGGAGCTGGAAACCAGCCTGCTCCTAGGATTGGTCTAGCCCATGCCAAAGACATAGCTTTTGGTCTAGGAGCCCTAACTGAAGCCAAGACAGGGAAGCAGCATCCAGTGCCAACCTGCTGTCCTGCTGGAAGCAAGGCTGACACTGACCAGGGAGAGCTGGGCACAAATCCTGGAGCCACACCAGAAGATGCTCTGCGATGTCTTTGTCCCCAGTCAAGTGGACCAAGCCCTCAGCACACAGTAAGTGTGATGGGGATGGGTTTGGTGGGTGGCTGCCACAGTCCTGGTAACTCCATGTCCTTGTGTTGGGTATTGTTGGCCTTTGCTCACTGTGCAGATCTTCTTTTACTGAATGAGCAACAGGACAGGAGGAGGTTGTGCTTTTAAAATCATTTTTAGTGACAGTAAGAGCCACATTTCTGTTGTTCTGCTTTTCAATCTGACCTGCAGTAGAGGTGGCCTTGATGCTCACATCTATTGGTGCCCAGTGGCCATGGTCCTGCCTGAGCAGCCTGAGGAGCACAATGCATATATTGCTGCATTTTCCTACCCTGGCTGAGGTCTATCTGGCAGCGTTTTGGTCTGACGAGACCATCTTCCCTTGCTTCCTTCCCCCAGCCCCTCAAAAACTTAGCAAATCCACCCAGAATGTTTGCCATTCCTCAGCACCCCGTTTGTGTGACCCCCTATAACCACCCTTCCCTGGGACTCGGCTCTGAGCGAGGAGCAGAGATAACGTTTAACAGGCAAGAGCAGATGAAGAGGAGATAAAGGTGGAAGGGAGTGGAGGAAAGGGGGAAGGAGGGTGGGAGGAGGAATGCAGAGGTATGTGGCTGCATGTTGTGCTGTGTTGGTGCATAAGCAGGCGTGCTTATCGATATCCAGATGCGAGCACGTGTGCGGGGTAATATCTGCTGAAACAAAAGGTGCTCCTGGACTCAGGGAGTGCTGCTGGAGCCTCCCCATCAGACAGTGCCTGTTATCAGCCTGCAGCAGGCATTTCCATCTCATCAGGGATCTGAGCCCCATCAACCGCACCCGGGACTTCCAGAGCCTCTCCCTCAGCTCCCAGCCTCCCTGAGGAGGAAAAGCAAGAGTGGACCAAAGGGGATGAGCATCCCCAGAGGTGGTACCTGGTGTGTCAGCCACCAGGCTTCACACCTTTGTGGGGATGGGGAGCTGGAGCTGCAGCCCTGCTTTGCAGGGACAGCAGTAGGGTGACCCTGAGGACCCGCCAGCCCTTGCCATGGGAGTGAGCCTAGCCAGAGCTGCCCCAAAGCACCTGCTTTGTTCTGTGTAGGGCAGAGAATCAGATAACCCCAGCCTGTTTTGTGTTGAAATGGGCCTTCAAAGCTCATCCAGTTCCAACCCCTGTAATAAGCAGGAACACCTTCCACTGGACCAGGCTGCTCAGAGCCACTTCCAGCCTGTCCTTGAATGTCTCCTGGGATGGCCTGTTCTCTTTGGTTTTCCTCTGTGTTTTTAAGGAAGGCTTCAAGAGCCAGAAAATACCCTTATAAAACCTTTCTTCCCTGCTCCCTAGTATCAAAATGTGATGACCACCGATCTTAGGTGGCTCATAGCTGCAAATAGCTCTTGCACTAATTAATGTGACAGTGCCGCGGCTTCCTCCTTCCCTAAAATCAATTCAGGAAACACACGTTTCCCCTTCTCCTCCCTCCCCTCCGTGCCCTGCGGTGCAGCAATGCAGGGGACAGAGGGGCAGCAGGATTGGGCACTGCGTTCCCAGGGCTCCCGGGGGGCCGGGATGAGAAGCACAGGGAAAGGGGATTAACAAGGTGCAGGGAGAGACGCTGCTGCCGTCCCCACAACAGGAGCCGCGCTGCCCCCGGGGGATGCGCGGCGGTGGGAAAGCTTGATTGCCACCCGCAGCCACGCTGCGTCGCGCTCCTCCCTCCCTCCATCCCGGCTCCCTGAAGACCCCGGGAATTGTCCTTCCCTGCCGGTGCCGCTCGGGAATGGCCTCGTCGGGCTCTCGGAGCAGTCGTTATTTGCATGGCAAATAGCGGGAGAGGCGGGTGGGAATGTGGGCGCCGTTCGCTTGCCAAGCGAGGGCAGAGGTGTGCGTTTACGGAGGAGCCGGAGAGCAATCTGGGGAGGTGAATTCTGCGTTTCGCGGGAGGGATGGTAGAGATCGGAGTGGGGAATCATGGAATTTCTATGGCTCCTGACCTCGAAGTTTTAAAACCACAGACAGGGAATGAAGGCGGGAGCCAGAGGGGTCTGAGCTGGGGGTGTATCATATAGAATAATTAGGGTTGGAAAGGACCTTCACACCCCTTCCCAAAAAACCCAGCAAGAACAGGACCCGACCCCCACGGTGTGCTTGTTCTTCTGGCTCCACTTCCAGGTGGAAATGAGAACCAGGTCTGGGGAGCATGGGTTGAGTGATGGCAGCAGGGCCCTGTGGGCATGCAGCAACCCCAAAACCCCCTTCCTGGGGAGTGGGAGACATCAGGACATGGTGCTGAGATACCGGGTAGAACCTCCTGAGCATTATTTCTGTAAATGCCTCCATTTGGTCCATATCATCTCCTCTGATCTCTATTGCAATGCCCTTCTATTAATAAATAACTCCTTTCTCCATTACCCCATCTCCACCACTCACGTTGAGGTAACTGGGAATTTGGGTTTGGTTTTTATAGACATTAGAAATAGATTTTATCTTTATTAAGGGCCCTCTCCCCACCTCCCAACCTTTGCTCCACTGCACTGAGCCCAGCAGCGACTGGAGCAGAGGAGGCAGGTCCCTGGGCTGAGCTCAGCACCATGAGAAGAACCTCTCCCTGGCTTTGGCCAGGCCAGGAGAGGTTCAAAAGGGACAGGTTCCTCGCTGTGCATTAGTGCCCTGTGGGTACATAGCATCCTAGAATAGTTAGGGTTGGAAAGGACCTTAAGATCATCCAGTTCCAACTCCCCTGCCATGGGCAGGGACACCTCGCACTAAACCATGGCACCCAAGGCTTCGTCCAATCTGGCCTTGAACACTGCCAGGGATGGAGCATTCACAACCTCCCTGGGCAACCCATTCCATCTCCATAGCACAGAGGGAAGCACTTGAGACATGGAGGGAGAAACTTTGAATGAGGAATATTTAAGTCACTGAGCATCTGAACTATTCAGTTCTCAAGCATTGGTTTATGTTCCTTGGTGGGGGCAGATGTGTGGCTGGGGAAATACCTCTAAGGAACCCCCTCTGGGTGCAGCCCTGCTGCTCAGCACCACGCGGGTTTGAGGAAGATTTTCCTTTTTTAAACTGTGGCTTGCAAACATTCCCTGGAAAACAGTTGAGTTTGGAAGTGCCTCGGTTGGTCGTGATTGGGCCGGGGATTCACAGGGTGGCATTTCTCTGCCTGGCTTGGACAGCAGCACGGATTCTGGCAGGGAAATCAGCGCATGTAAATTAGACTTGTGGTTTCCATGAATCCTATCATATATGGATTGGAAGCTGATTTTTCCAAGAGCGATCGTGCCAGGAAAACTTGTGCTCTCGCATAGCCCCAGGCAGCGAGCACAAGTGACACAAACATGGTGAGGCTGCGTTCATTTACAACTGCGGCTGTTCAGAAACTATTCCTACAATTTGCCTTCCCTGCTGTTCCTCCCTCTCCCCCCCTTCCTCCTCCCTCCCCACTCTGGCAGGCTTGGGGGGGGTGGGCGGCTGGGATCCAGCCCCGGTGCGGGGCCAGCAGGATGGGCACAGGTAGGGCTCCGGCTGGGTGGGGGCTGGATTCCTGCCCCACAGTCCTGCGTTCCTCTGCTATCTCCCGGCGCAAGGCAAAGCTATAAATGTTATTGGCCATGAAGTTATTCATCCCCTTCAAAGTTACGCATATGCAAAGCAGGCTCTGGGGCTGGAGTGGAGCCTTCCGCCAAGTGTGAGTGGTTAAAGGTGGTGGGTTAAGTAAAAACCTCAGAGAAATTAGTGCATTAACATATGGCAGGGGTGGAACTGGATGAGCTGTAAGGTTCCTTCCAAACCAAACCAGTCTGGGATTCTGTGAAATTGCAGCATTAATGGCACTGAGTGTGTATAGACATAATTATAGGTTAGTAAATAACCAGTAAATATTAGTAAATAACAAGTAAGCAACCACAGCGTTTCTTGCAAGGTATATAAACTCTTGCTCCAGGGTTGGCTGAATCAAGGCACAGAGCAATGGCCCAGCGGTTGGCAGTGGAGATAATAAGTGAGAAGGGACATAGAGGAGCCTTAGCTGGGACACAAGTCCTGCTTTCAACACAGGCACAGGTCAGCCCCCCTCGGCCCCTCACTGTCCCCATTCCAGGGCTGTGGCACCAGCTACTTCCCCACAGTGCTCTGTATCCCGGCTGGGTGCAGTGATGCTCCTACCAGAGTGGGATGCAGCAGTGGGGCTGTCAGCAGAGCCCAAGCATTGAAAGCTCAGAAATCCCCACTGCCTTCTTCTGGCAGTTCATAGAATTCATCCTGGTTCATACCTGCTGCTGTTTTAGACTCATTCCTTCCCAAGGAATGACTCAGCTCATGAAAGAGAAGCAGTTAGTTTATGTTTTGGCTACATAAAGGATTGAGAGAGCTGTTAAATCTCTCTGACCTCTGAAGCTCAAATGTCCCATAAATGGGGGAAGGGCTTATCTGTTTCATTAGGCTCGTGCACAGGCTACACTTGCCTGTGTCAGCCATTCCCCATTTTTCTCCTACGCTGCCTGTTGATGGCTCAGACCAAGACCTTTGCTATGCTTTAAGTGGTTTCCAGCTGAGCACGGAAACCTCTGGATGATCCAGGCAGTGGTTTCTGCCCCATTCCCTTCCCTCTCCTGCTTGCCAGGGCAAAGGGATGTGGGATGGGGCTTTTTGGGGAAGCGAACGCGAGACCCCAGCCTGATTCTGTCCCGCACTTCAGCTTGCAGGGCCCAACATCAGACATGTCCCTGCAGCCCGAGCCCCCATGGGCCTGACAGAGGAGCAAAAAGAGAGGGCTGGAGGCAGCAGATCCTAATCTTTATTAAATAAGAACAAAGCTTATGCCGGCTAATGAGAAAAACAAACCGATGAAAGATGCGGCGGGCTCCTCAGAAGGACACAAAGAAATTCTCTCTGAGCAAGAGCAGGCTAAAAATATTCCTGAATATTTATTTTGCTGGCAGTGGCTTCACAGGCTTCAGATTCGATGCCGCCTCTTTGGGGATTGGCATGGCCATCGCAGCACTTTGAGTGCAGGATGCTCCAAGCTCTGCACGACACCCAGAGCAGAAACAGCCCTGCAGCCAAGATGTGAGAGCACAGACTGCCTCAGCGCTGACAGACCCTGTTTCTCTACGGACAACAGGATATTCTACCATCAGTTTAGGTCCATCATCCTGTTTGGGGCCAAAGATGCTGCAGGCACTTCTTCCCAGTTTAATTCCCTTTCTCGACATGGGTCCCTGTGCGCGGGGTGCTGAGGATGCTGTCACTAGGGCTTGCACAGATGCATCGCGACAACAGACACATCAGGGATAACTGGTAGGAAACTAGGAGCACTGGTGGGGTTATCCATCTTGAGCCAACAGTGTTGCCTCAGAACACCTCCATGACCTGGTAAGTCTCACCAGCTCCAGGTCTCCTCCCTGCAGAAAGCTACAGACTGCACAGCATCATCAGCAATGCTGTGGGCATCATTTGCAACCAAATCCACGTGAAGTTGCCCACATCACACATGGAGATAATGGCTCCGAAGTGCAGACTGAGCCTGGGGAAACCCATCAGGGCAGGGAGTGTTTCAGGAGGTTGTGGTCAGCACAGCTCACAGAGCCCGGCTGTTCCTTCCTGCCCTCACTGCTTCCCTCAGGCCCCTTGATGTCCATTCAGCCCATTATCTCCAGGGATGGTTGGTGGAGGTGATGGCAACTGCAGCACGGGGCCAGGCCACCCAACCAGGGCCAATGGGAAGCTGCAGAAATGACCTCCCAGCTTCACAAATGCTCCCTCCTTTCCCATGCAGCCCCAAACCTCACCGCTGATGCCGCTGAACTTGGCTGAAAGCATCACTTCGAAGGCAAAAGCACACAGCAACGAGTCCTGCTGTTCCTCCTCCACCTCTGCCTGTGCTGCCCATGAAACCCCAGCCTCTGCTCTTTAATGTACTGTGGCTGAACTTGCTGCCTGCAGGTCAAAGGGAACATAATTTACTCAGGCTTTGATGCATTTGATACAGTTTGGGGTGAAAAGGGAAAGAGGGGGAGGACAGGAGACAGAGGGTATAGGCGGTGGGAAGGAAGGAAGGAGGTTGCCTGTTTGTATGGGAGCTGGATTCGTGTGAAGATGACAATGCTATTTTCTAGCCAAGAAGTACTTAGGGGTAACCAAGAGGGGCTTGGCTGGAGCAGGGGCTCCATGTGCTCAGATCAAAGTGATGGGCAGGAGGCAGCCTAGCATTTGTCTGCAGGCCCCTGGTTATCTCTTTCTGTGATGAGGAGATGGGCAAGGGGAGGGAGACAGGGTGCTTGTGTTCTGCATTGCCCAGTCCACTGCTCTGGCAGGACCATGGCACAGTCACAGCTCCCTCCCTGGCTGCCAGCTCTCATCATGTTTGCATCTCCTTAACACCCTCCTTGTCTTAGAGCCTTCAAACAGTTGCTTCCTGCAGCTTCCCTGCCCGTTTTCCTGCTGGAAGGAGGCTGTAGGGCACAGAGCAGGTAAATGACCCCCTTGGTACCAGAGGTGGCTTTTCTGGAGGGAGAGACGGGAGGTGCCAATTGCCCAGCTCACAAACACTGAGGACAGGCTGAAGTCAGGGAGCTCAGCCCTTAACATCACACTGCTTCTGGCTGTGCCTTTCCACAGCAAGCAGATCCGGGTCATGGCACCAGCCCTGTCCTTGATGGTGTTGTGCAAAGCCCACTGTAAAAAACACCCCATCTGTTCCCTTCTCATTCCTCCAGCAACCACCATAGGCTTTGGGGAAGTCAGGGGCCACCACGTGCCTCCTGATACAGGTTTCTCCGCAGGTACCTAAGCTCTGTCTTGACTGTAGCTTCACTAAATTAAAGCAGGAGCCAGCAGCTTCCGCAGGGAGCCCCTCCTGATGGCAATGCTTTTGGGTCACATCATCCCCGGCGCTGGGGTGGGAGCCTGACGCTTTCAAGCACAGGTTGCTTCTGCCTTTTCTTTTTGAGGGGGGAAAGAGAGGAAAAGGGCAACGTCCCCTGTGAGAACCTGAATGTTTCGCTCTGGGCTGGCTGTGTTTACACAGGGAGGAAGCGAAGCGATGCGGCTGCTGTGGTTTCAGTTCTCACTCCACCTCGCTACTGGGAAACTGGACCCGTGGTTTGGTTTGTGGCTGGGGGTGGGGGGAGAAGAGGAAAGGTCCTGGGATCCGATCGCCACTGGGGGGGCTCTGCCAGCCCCGGCACCGCTGCTGGGGCTGAGGAGGAGGAGGCAGCCCCAGCTCCCGTGGCTCCTGGTGCATTAATATTCACTGTGGAGTAGGGGTGTAAATTCCCTGCTATCTCCTCAGGGTTTGCCGTTGATGCCGTTCATTTCACATAGATGTCACTACTGCCTTATGAGCACCGCTCCGAGCCAGCCGCTCAAATGGACCCAGTGCATTATAGTAATGGAGTAACTGTATAAAAACAATGAAATCCAATCTCTTTAAACTGATTTGATGTCTGCCTGAACCACAACATTTCCTGCTAATGGCTTCCTTCATTTTGTAACCGTGATCTCCACCTGATCAGATTACAGCTGTTTTTAATTACAAAGCTAATAGAGTTTGTAGGCAGTGTCAGGCGCATGCCTGGGGTGGGCAGGGGCTGCAGGGGAGCTGGTGGGGGCTCTGCTCGCACACCAGCCCATCAGGCCACTGTCAGACACCAGGAGTGGGGAGCAGTGAGGAGGAGGAGGATGATGGTTTTCAGCATGGAGCCTGTGTACTGGTCTTTGGGCTGGTCTGTGTGACAGCAGAGCCCTGTGTTGTGCTCCTGCTCCATGCTCAGGGTGCCTTGTCATCAGGCTGGGTGGCTGCTGGTGCACAGGAGGTTTGTGGTGTGTTTGGTGCTCTGGAGAGGCAGGTGCCAGGGCCCCAGGAAGGGATGAGAAGGGCAGAAATGGCTTTTCTCGATGATGCAATGTGAAAGGAGAGAGGGAAATAAAAAAAGGAGAAAGAGCAGACTAGGGATGCACAGTGCTATTTGACTTCTGCAGCTGATAGAAAGGGCATTGTGGATAACTGACAGTGGAAAAAGCCCTGGAGATTGATGTCTTTCTTATGGCATAGTGCTGTCAGCTGTGGGGTCTGTGTCCTCTGTCTCTGCCCAGGCTGCCAACCCTGGGGACCATCTCCATGGCTCAGCCCTGTCCCAGGTGGTCTTGCTTTGTCCAGCTCTTCATTTGTGCATTGATTGCTCCATCTCTCTAGATTAGGGCATGGACCAACATAGGCACAGGCAGCGAAGTGGTTTGGAGGAGCTGTTCCTACGCAGCACTGATCAGGGATGCCCGTATTGGCAAAACATGTGTGTGCACTGCAGTCAAGCCCTGGGCTGGCTCTGATGGTGGAGAAAAACCCGTGCATGATACAGATGGGTCTGGGCAGCTTGTGCTGACGTTTAGGATTCAGCTGAGGTTGAGCTTGGTTGAAGCCGGTTGAAAAATCTCAGCAGAGAAACGGCAGCATCTCCCTCTCCTACTGCCCTGTCCTGCCATGGGAACAGGGCATGGGCTGGTGGAGCTACTCCTGTCTACAAAAGCATCACCAGGCAAGTGGATGTGTCGGTGGTGAGCAGCCTCTCAGCCCACCCTCCATGGGGTGTCCTGTGTGGTGTGACCCATGACAGGCGCCTGCTCGGTGGGGATGCTCATCCCTTGCTGTTGTAAAGCCAGAACTGCACATGTCGGGTTACAAGCCAGCCTTGTAAATGATTTAGGGTCCACATCAAGAGTGCATCAATTATGTACCCTGGGACTTAATTATTTAGCTTGACAGGAGTCACTCCCCTTAATTTCATTGTCTTCTTGGTCTCCCCTTTCACTCAGAGCAGTGGATGCTCTGCTGGGAACGGTGTGTTTTGTGTTTCTGCTCTTTCCCATTACTGCCCAAACTCATCTCTTTCCTCTTTCCCTTAGCGGATGAGGAAAACAAGCCCCAGACATGACTCCAGGGCAGGGTGAGGGTCTAGGCCCATGCACCATCACCACTGTTTTCTGCCCTTAGCATGTGTTGGGGACCGGACTCTGCCACTGGTCCTAAATGGGCAAATGTAGGAAGCTCTGGGGATGCTGTGGGTGAGCTGGGCACTGGGATGAGGTTTTGTGATTTCCAAAGTCCTTTCTGCTGCCTGGTCACCCACCAGCAGCCAGAGAGTCCCCAGCCCTTCCACCCCACTGGGGGTGCTGCCTGTCCATCACACTGAAAGCCATCAGCACAAGTCATCATCCAAGTCATCTCTTCACCACTCTCCTCCCCCTCTCTTTTGTTCTCCTTTCACCTCTTCCTTTATCTGAACTTTTAAACCCCACGCGTCTGGAGCAGGGTTTACACTAACTCCAGCCTTTGGGAATTGCTAATGCTGAGCTGGTTTCACAGCCACGTACAGCAGAAACCCCAAGCATCCCAAGCCAGCCTCAGGAGGGCAGGCGGCGAGGCCGTGCCCGTGCTCAAGGGGCACAGCGAGGCCCCGTGCTGGGCAGGATTTCCTCTCCCTCCATCCCCGCGCCGTGTCTTGGTCTGTCTTTAAACGTGTTTGTTTTAACGAACCCTGAGAAACTTTCCTTTTCCTCACATAAATAAATGAACTGAAGACAGGAGCCCCGGATTTTAACACAAGGCACAGTAACGAAGAGGTGAGTGCGGATCAGTTGTCCCCAGCAACCCTGCAATAACAACAGAATACACACAACCCCATGTGAGGCTGAAACAACCGCTATGGGCGGGCAAGGAAGGAAATATATTCTCCAGCGTCGAGCTTCACAAGACTTTGTTCTACAGTAAACTCAGGGGTCACGAGGGGGATGTAAGGCCCAAAACACCTTGAGCAGCAGAACTTCAGCATCACGCAGCAGGCAGGGTCGTCGGACATGCAGCAAACCCTGCTTCGTTAGCGCAGGGTTTAATAGTCTGGAATAGGAAAAGAAAGTGAGGGTTTGGGATAGAACAGGAAGTTCCCTCGAATCCTGGAGCCTTTGAAGAATTGGCAAAGGAATGAGAAGTCTATGTTTGAAAAGGCTCCGCGTTGTGGGGCCAGAGGGGCAGGGAACACGGGGAGGGAGGCACTGAGCACCAACCTTCCCCTGTCCCACACTCTGCTCCTTGTTCCCCTTTTCTTGATTTGATGCTTTTTCATTTCTTACTTGTTTGTTGTCTCTCTCTCTCTCTCTCACACACACACACACACACACACACACGTGCTCTCTGAGGTTAGCAGCAGTTTTCCCAGCTCCAGCCTCCATCAGGCCCTGCAGAGCAGCCAGGGGAAGCAGCTCCGTGCTCCAGGCTCTGCTCACGCCTGACACACAAACCCATTTCTTTGAGGAAGTGCTGCTGCAGTTTGAACAGGTCTGGTTTGCTGCCTTGTTTCTCTTTTTACTTCTTTGTGCCTCTTCTATTTCTCATGTGCAGCACTTCTGTGTGGCTGCAGGAGCAGATGGGCAATGCCTGGGAAGGTTTGGGTGCAGGGAGTCACCAAAGTCCTGTATCATTTCCAACACGTTTTCTCTATGCTGGAGAAGTGCAGTTTGGTGGCTTGGCTGTTACTAGATGGAACAAAGTTGCTGCAAAACCAGTGATTGTGATGGTGATGAGGATGCAAGTCAAGACTGAGTTTAAAAGTCAACAAAGGAGGCTGGGCACTAGACCTAAGAGAGGCTTTCAGGCATTTGAAGGCATCGGGATGCCCAGTGCAGGGAATGGGTTTCATTTCTTTGCCAGCCCAAGGTGGGGAGGACCAAACAGGTTCTGTCCTTCCCCAGGTAAAAACTGCTGGTGATGAGCTGCCTTTTCCCCTTGCAGGGTGCCCTTCCTGGAGCCCAGAAAGGGTGAGACACAGGGAGTGAGGTGGGCAGAGGGAGCACCCAGCCATGGACACAGAGGGGAAGGGAGCCTGGAGAAAGAGCCAAGAGACTGTCATGACACTGCGCTTTCCTCTGTGCTAATTGCACGCCTGGGACCAAATTTAGACTGGTGTAACTCTGCTGAAGTCACCAGGGATTAATTTGGCCTCTGGTGGCTCCATTGTTTCAGCTAAATGAGTCAGAAGAAGCAGACTATTCTTATCTGCGCACAGTGGGGCGGTGACAGTAATGGCTCTGCGAGGCAGACCCCAAAAGCAGCGTGCCTGGACCCAGGATCGGGGCTACCCTGACCCAACCGGGGCTGCAGGAGGAAATGTTTTGACACTTGGGTTATAGATGGAGGCAGTTCGGTGCTTGCCCTGCTGCGGTGCAGGGGAAGGGGCTGCTGGGCTCCCCGGGCGCTCAGTGGGGCTGCTTGGAGTTCCGCAATTCTTTGGCCACCGGAGAGGGAAGCTGTGGCTCTGGAAGGGGCACGTGGTGGTGAAGGGGACTTCACACCGCTTCCCGGCCCGGTGAGAAAGGGAGCTCAGGCTGGAGATGTCCAAAAAGCACCGGCTGCATCCCTGCACTGCTCGTGCCTCTGCCAGCGGCTGGGTGTGGGGAAGGAGGGATAGGATGGAGCTGCAGGAGATGTCTTGAGCAAAGGCTTTGGTGGCTGGCCCAAGGCAGCTGGGTTGTGTTGTGAATTCCCCCAAACTTCTGGGAAATTCAGGATGAGTTGGGAAGCTGTGATTTTCCTGTGATTTTCCCAGCCCAGGTTAGCTGTGAGCCGCTTCCAAGCACAGAGGGGTTTGCTGGATGGACTGTGGGAGCTGTGTGCCTTGATCAGCCACATCCAGCCTGGTGACAGGAGGTTTTGGATGGGAAATAGAGTAGACAATGGAGACCAAACTGTTGTCCTCGTCCCTGTGCCTGCTGCTGCACCCCTGTTCATGCTGTACCCACTGCACAGACAAGCACAGGACTTGGGTCTCTGAGGTTCTCAGCCTGGCACCTCTCACCATGGATAAACACTCTGTAAAGCAAGTAGAGGCCGATCTTCTGAGGATGGAGATCACAAGAGATGGCAAGGGAAGGGAGAGCAGACCTCGAGCCTCGCTGCTCCCAGCACTCCCGCACCTCCACGTTCCCAGCATCCCGGCCTGGATAATAAGCAGAGCCACAGCAGCTATTCAGGAGGCTCTGACCCTGGCTAGGTAACTACATAATGAGCCTGTTTGAATTGCTCCGGTCCCTGCCAAAGGGGTGGGATCGGGGGATGCTTTTGTTTGCAATAATGAACCTGTAATTATGCTGCATTTCTTGGTTTTAGCCACATTTTTTGTGTGTTGTTCTCTTTGTATTGACAGATTTATGGCCAGGACACTCGGCTGCACCACCAGCCCTGTGTGCTGTGTGCAGACTGACTGTCGTCTGGAAAGGTGCGGGACGAGGGGGCTCTTTGCACTGCCTCAGCCCCTGAAATGCATTAACATGAATACAAAGGCAGAGGTGCTCCCTCCCAAAAGTCACCGCTTTCAGCAAGGCAAAAAACGTGTTTTGAGCCCTAGGTGAATTAAAAGAACCATTAAACTGCAGGAATAAATAAATAGCACACAGCAGATTTCAGCTCGGAGGCGCTCCATAAAATCACACTTTGAAATGCAGGGATTAAGCAGGGTAGGTGACAAGGTAACTTTGTTAACAGGCTAATCTCTCGCTTTAACAGAGACAGGGGATTTACATGTGGCTGCACAAAACTGCTTTATGGTCTCTTTTTCCAGCTGGAGATGGTAGGAAGGAGGCAGGATGAGATGGGACAGGGCTGGGTGCTTTACAGCCAGTTGTAAGATGGGTTTAAACTGCTTTTTCTCGCTTTTTTTTTCCTTTTAGGTTTGTGGGTTTTTAAAGCAAGTCTGCCTGGAAATGTGTCACCCACCTCAGATGTTTCTAAACAGCTCAGGTAGGGGATGACAAAGATGTCACAGGATGATGGGTAATTGGGTAAAGGCATTCGTGGTGCCGTTTCTCCCCCATTAGTTTCATTTTCTTTCTTATAACAAGCCAACTGGCAGCATGGGCTGGTCAAAATGTTATGTCAGGACTTCTTTGCCCTGAGTCTTCTCCTGAATTCAGTGCTTCCTCCCCAAGGGGTGTCTGAAACCTAAACCCAGGTTACTTCTTTCAAATGGCTCCTCTGTTTCAGCAGCAGGCTGACTGGGCTCTCTGGTTTTAAACAGAGCTGGTGAAAGTATTTATCACACTTTATTTGTTGCAGCTGGGTTTCTGGGTATTTGTGCTGGCTGCAGGCAGAGGGGCTGATCCTGGAAGGAAGTTCAGCGTCAAGTCCTCATCCCATTTACAAATCCAAGTGCTATACCATTGCTGGATGAGAGTTCAGCTTTTCTAGGTGGGTAAAGGTGGTCTCATCTATGAGGGCTGGGGAACAGAGGTCCTAGTGAGAGAGGCTCTGCCACTGGGTCAGGGGAAAGTTGCTTTTCCCTTGGCTTTGATGGCTGGGTAACAGGAGGAATGGATGGTTTCATGCACAAGGGTTGTGAATCTCAGTAGAGTATGGCTGATTTATAGAATCCCAAAGCTGGGTAGGGTTGGAAGGACCTTAAAGCTCATTCAGCATTACACTGAGACCCCTCAGCAGCAATAACCAGAGCTCCACACAGCCTGAGGGGGACAACAGAAATTGTCCCCTTGCTGCTGCCCACGGGCTTGAGCTTGCATAAGGCCACACAAATTGCCTTGTGCTAGGTCCCAGCAGGGCTCACAGGAGGTGCACTGGTGACCCTGAGCACTCTGAGCACCTTCCCAGGCTTGGATGGAGCAGAAAGGATGAATTACCCACTGTGAAAACCAGACACAGCCCCAACTCTGAAGCTTATCCCCCATTTGGGCCTTAAACCATACCCAAACTGAGCCACAGACGCTTATTCTGTGCAGGAATCTGACCAATTGTTTCCCTTCTCTCTTGTCCTTATACGTTAAATCATTTTGACCTTTAATTGGCCCTAATTTGCCCCCAGTCGGCCCTGGGACCCTTCGACACATTTGCTTGTAATTGGGTCCCTTTGTTATTTCTGCAGAGAGGTTGGTTCTGTTTGAAAACCTTGTGGGTGTCATTGAGAGCGGAGCCGCTTTTGAATGAGCCCTGCTGGGGGCCAGGAGAGGCCTGTGAGGAGCCAGCAGAGAGACAGCGTTATCTAAATGCAATTATCACATCCCTGTGAAAACCAGAGACCAGCCCCGGCTTAAGCAAACATCCCACGCCCCTGGCTGCAGGGTGGTGGATGCTTTGCTGGGCTTGAATGCCATGGAAGAGGTTTCCCTGGTATCCCACACTTCACCCAGCAAAGCAGTATATGTCTCTCTGCCTCCTGCTCACCACAGCTGGGGATGGAGCTTGATGATGGGCTTTCCTTAGTGGTTTTATTGAAGTTCACCCTATTTCTACGTGGTGGTTTGCAAGAGATGGCTCTGGTACAGCCACAGGGCACTGCAGGAATAGGGAAGCCCTGATGAGGAGCAGCAGCAGAGGCAGTGGGCTGTATTAGCAGGCACTGCCCAGGCGAATCCCTGTGTGCACTGTTAATCTGGCTGTGGCCACAGTTTGCCCCCAGCCCCACTCATAATGTCATCAAGATGTTAACTGTCCAAAGTGAAGCTAGACCAGCGAGGGGATAATGCCAGAGCCAGATAGCATCTGTGCTGCCTCCTGCGCTAATGGACACTTGTTCTGTAACCGAGTCCCAGCTCAGCCCTGCAGCAGGAGACCTCACTTGAATGCTCTCTCCGTGCAGACCTTAAAATCGAGTTAAATTACAGTGCTGTCAAGGCTCTGACCACGGATTGTTGTATGTATGGTCCTCTTGTCACCAGCTGAGATTGAAGCTGGTGCCCAAGCAGCTGGGAGCTGCAGTGTTCCATGAAGTCATTTTAGTACCAGATCCCAAAAAAGTTGACTTTCCATGGCTTAAAGCATTCATGCAGCAGCACCCACAGACTCTAGCTGCCTTGGCTTACATTAGCAGACTGCATCTTATATGGAAAACCAAGGGAGTTGTGGCTAGCAGAAGCTGAGGCTGGATTTCTGCTATGCAGAGGGGAGATTTGTATCGGGTCACTCTTTCCACATGAGGTTCCCATAAGGAAAGGTACTGTTTTAGCCAGGCTGGTGCTAGCAGAGGTTGGAGTAGGACTTGGTGCTCTGCAGAGGTAGCAGGTATGATGTTGCCTCTTTTCCCTCAAGACTGCATGCTGGGACAGGCACAGCAGGATGGTGATTGCAGTGTGGAAGGCACATGTTTAGACGGAAGGCAGGGTCCTACCCAGCCAGCATGGCTGTTAAATCATAGCCACAGTCAGCAGAGATGGGCCTTTAGAAACAGACACTGCTCACAAGTCCTCCTCTGCCCACTTGGAAGTTCACTTCTTGGTCTGCGGGGCTGGAAGCCATAGATTGTAATGGTCAAGGCATCCGATTGGAGTTGAAAGTGGATGGAATTAGGTCAGTAAAGTGAGACTTAATAGCAAGACTCCTAGTTGGGTAAAGCTCTCTTCTACAGGCAACAAGGAGCCAACAGGCCTGGGGGTGAGGTTTGGGGTCCCCGTGATGCATCCATCCACAGCTGTGTCCTCCTTTGGAGGTACCCACCAAATCAGGGCTGCACAGCTGGAGGTGGGAAGCACTTTCAAGGTCATCTTCAGAGTCTGTACCTCCCGTCTGACTTCACTGAACGTTTTTCCCTGGTTTTCCCCCTGTTTCTGTACAGCTTGCTCAGGATCCAAGCACTTTGTTTCTGCTGGTGAGGCTCTGGTCAGCTGTGAGCTGTTCCTGGGGTCGGTGATGGGTTCCTGCTGTACAGCTCTGGCCAGGACAGTGCCTGAAGCATTTAGGGTCAGGGCCAGCCCTGGCAGGCTCCGGTCACCGTAAGTCTGTTTCGACACTCAATCCTTCCCCTGCAGCTCAGAGTGCCCAGGATTCTTGCATATGTAACTGTTTGCAAAGTCAGGCTCTGTTTGTATTGCCTGCTCACTAATTTAAGTCTATATTTAAACTTCTGATGCCCAGTTCTGTTTAATTATTTTAATCAATCGATAATTTTAAGGAAATGTTTTTGTTTGGTTGTTTTGCTTTTTAAGCAGAGATGTCTGGAAAGTTCCTTGTGAACTCACCACGTTGCTGCCATAGGTACAAAGTCTGGGTGCAGTGGTTTGAGTTGGGGTCTCTGGGTTTAAGCAGTGATGAAGGCACATGAGAAATGTACTGTACAAAGCCTCATCAACCCATTGCCATTCCTGATGCTCTTCTGTTCCAGTTGTTGCTTTCTCATGTCTCTTGATGCTCTGAAAGCTGATCATCTGTCCTGCTTTAGAGCAAGAGAAGCACAACAGGACATGGCTCCTCTTACAAGCTCAATGACTTTCCAGGGGCTTGGACAGAGCCAAAGCATCACCCTGGCAGAGATGGCATGGAAGCCCTTTGACAGCACCACCTTGGTCAGAGCAGGAGATGCATGGAGCAGCTGTGGGATCTCGTCTCCAGGGCTGTCAGTTCAGCCCTAGAAAATTCCACTTCCAACAATTTTCATTCTTCATGAAACCAAAAAAGCCCAAATGCTCCACAAGGAAGCAGCCGTTTTCCCAAAATACCCTGTGGTGAATCTGGGACAACAGGAGGAGCTCCAGCAGGGAGTGAAAGCCTGGCGGCTGCAATGGGAGCAACCAGGGAGACTTCTGAAGCCACCACCACCTTCCTCACCACTGCTGCTGGGGGGAAAGCCTTGCCAGCGCCGCTGCCTCCTGCTCCTGCTGCCACATAAAGAGGACAGGCTCTCCTTTCTCAGCCCATTCTGCTCACACAATGGGAGAGGGGGATCAGCGCCAACATTACAAGTGTGAGCCCTTAATGCATCAGGTTGAACAATGGGCTTCAGAGGCGTCTGCCTTGTCGAGGAGCCGTACAGCTAGTTCTGACTACCCAGTGCCATGGAAAAAAACCTCATTGTCCTGGCAAACTGCTCCCCAGAATGAAAACACCCTCCTCCTCCTTTCTTCAGCTTCCTAATGGGAAGCAAAATAACAAACCAGGCCCACAATTAAACAAACATGCCACTAACCCAGCACAGCTCGAGTGTAACAGATGTTGCTGCAGTTGGACCAGGCTGGAGGCTGGGGGTGAGCCGTGCTGGCTGGCTGCAGCTCTTGGGATGCTGATGCTGCTGCAAGGGTTCCTTTGCCACACCACAGCCTTCTCCCTTCACCAGCCTTTATCTCCTTGTTCTTCAGTGTGCCTTTTCCTTGCTCTCCTTCTCTCAGTGCATCCCTTATGCTCGTCCTGCCCAGCCACCCCACTTCATCCCAATGTCTCCATCACTTCATCATTTTCACTTTTTAACACTCAGATTCACAGGCTTTATTTTGGAAAAGCTCAAGAGAAGTGGCAGAGCCACTTCAATTCACTTTTTAGACCATTTTAGTGTAGGAGAATCTAACAATTCTTTTCCTCTATTTCTTTTTTCTTGCTGAGATTTGGAAGAAGCAGGAAAACCCCTGAAATCTTTGCTCAGCTGCCTCAGAACAAGAGCTGGACCAGCCTGAAGTCCTCAGAACCACAACTCCCCAGCACAACTTGGGACTGGAGCATCTCCCAGCCCCAGTGGGATGGAGCAGGTAAGCAGCTCAGAATGAAGCCTCTCTTGGTTTGCCTATCTGTTAGGTGGGATGGGCTGGATACCCCAGGGCACTGTTAAGGCAACACCCCCCAGTGCTCTGCTTTGGTGAGGGGCCGGTATGGACCAGGTCTGCCAGTTCACTGCAGCAGTGGTCAGAGCAGGAGCCATAGATAGCTCCAGCCAGAACTCGCTAGCACAGCACTGAGTGACATTTCCACTCATGTGACACAGTTGTGAACAAACAACAGGGAGCCCTTAGCTAAAAGCACCCCTGGTGTCAAACCCCCATCAAGTTCCAAATGAAAACCCAATCCAAGTGGGTATCCAGGTATTCCAGCCGAGGGTGGTGCCGAAGGTCAATCACAGCAAGCGAGCCAACCAATCCCACAATGTTTCACTTACCAGCTAAGATTTGGGGGGGTTATATTTTTGAGCTATCTACACTGAGACGAAGCACCTCAGATGGAAAACGTGATTGGGGTGTTGGGTTTTACTTCCTTTTTCACAGCTGACACACACAATGTGTGCATGTACATGACTGCACGTTTGATTAATGCAGCAGCAACTTTAAAAGGTCGGCCCCATTAGAAGAGCTGATGATTAGAAGAGCTCTAATGACTCGGAATTACCATCCAGAAGTGGATGTGAAGTTACCAGACTTCAAGAAACTCAGAAGAAATCCTGTCCTATGAAACACTGGTGCTTTTGTACAAAACAAGCATCTCTTTTCTCAGAGCCCTTCATTCTTCACCCCTCCTCCTTCCTTCTCTCCTTTGACACTCAGATTTACTCTGCTCCATCCACAGCATCTTTCATTTTCACAGCTTGACAATGCACATTTTAAGTCTAAGACCTAGGGAGACCCTCCTTGTTGCAGTAAAATACCTGTGCTGTGGCTGCCCAGCAGCCTGCACCCTCCTGCTGGCTCTGGGGCTCCCTGGATCCTGCTCAGGATGCTGAGCAGCAGGAAGAAAGTCAGTTTTGGTTGGGTTAGTTTTGTGTCAGCTCAACGTGTTGAGGCAGTTCTGTTGCTGGGTCAAGTGAGAAAGGGAGTGGAAAAGAGAAAGACCATGTAGGACAGGAGAGCTGGAATGCTGCAGAGCCACTGCCTTCAGCCCCATTTTTTTTAATGCTGGTACATTATATGCCTTGTATGGATGTTTGTCCTGGTTCTTGCTCGAGGCATTGACCTGAACATGCTGGTTAACAGCAGTTGTCCACTTAGTCCCATCCCAGTGCAGATCTATGTGGCTTCTCCATTTTAAGGCCCGTTTAATTCTGGTATTTTGATGGAGCTGAGGAAGCACTGACACAATAGTTGACACCACAAATAGTTCTGCTGGCAGATCAGAGGAGGTGGGAGCCATGGAAAGCAGCTGTGAACAGAGGCAGACACCTCTGCATGGAGCTCAGCCGCAGCTCAAACAGGATGCACGGCCCAGGGTTACCCTTGCAGCAGGTCAGCAGAAGGGGCAGGGTTGAATCAGTGCAGAGCAATTGAAATCGATTCCAATGCCTGCTTGTAAAACCAAAGGGAACTTTCTTGCTGAGATTTGGAAAGATTTGGCTAATCTTCCACCATTCTGTTATTTCTGTTGTCTAACTAGTGCCTGGTTTAATTCCCATCCCAGACAAAAGCAGAAACGCTGGGATACCACAAGTAGTTGTTGGTGTTTGTAGCTCTTCAGGCCAGGCAGAAAAAGCAGTGGGGACCCATGAACTATCCACCTTGTTTCTCAAAGTGTGTCTGTACAGTCTGAGTGCCTCAGCCTCTCTTAGAGCAGGTACTGTAAGGCACCAGCAACAGCAGCATTTTTGACTGTGATTTGGCTGCAACGTCTCAGATCCTTTGAGCTCTTGAGAGGTGAAACCTCTGTCGTCTGCAGGTCCAACAGAGCATTTGTCAGAAAGAGAAGGTAAAGGGAAGGGGAAACGCCCTGTGTGACACAGAGCAAGGAATGAAGGCAGGACTGAGCAAGACTCAAAGATGTGACAGCAATTCCCAACCACTGTAACAGCCCTGGGGAGAGCTGCTGCAAACTGGAATAGTCTGTAACAGCCCTGAGGGACCAGGGCTAGAGCAAGGGAGGTATCAGCCAGCTTTGTCCCCCTCACAGGGATGAAGCTCAGCATGACTTGGAAAGCAAAGGATCTGGGTTTTTCGCTCTGGGAAATGGGGATCTGTGGATGCCAGCTGCTTAGGGCTCTTCTGACAGTAAGTGCAAAGTAGGAGCATTGCATACCCTGTGATCTGCTCCCCCTTAATCCAGTGATCACTTTCGCTTAGGCCAAGGGGAATGGCTTTAACCTGCCCGAGGGGAGACTGAGCTGAGCTCTTAGGCAGAAGCTCTTCCCTGTGAGGGTGCTGAGGCGCTGGCACAGGGTGCCCAGAGAAGCTGTGGCTGCCCCATCCCTGGCAGTGTTCAAGGCCAGGTTGGACACAGGGGCTTGGAGCAGCTGCTCCAGTGGAAGGGGTCCCTGCCCATGGCAGGGGTTGGAGCTGGAGGAGCTTTAAGGTCCTGGCACAAACCCTTACGTGATTCTATGATTCTATGATCCCTTTTCTGTCCCTCACAGGAGGGTGGAGCCATCACCTTTGTGGAGCACTGGTGATGTGACACCATGCTCGTGTAGGACTGGAGGAGCTCATTCCAGTGCTACTGGAGGAATACCTGCTCTTTGCTGCAGCCAGAGCAACTCTGGAGCAGCCCTTGACCCTCAGGCCATTGATGACAAGGTGCCTGACATCCCTCTATGCCTGCAAGCACGCAGCCAGATCTCTCTGATGCAAAGCCCCTTTGGCCATGTGCTGCTATTCCAGGCAGGCTCCATGCTCTTTGCATTTCAATCGCATGCATCTACATCCAATCATCCAGGAATCTTATCACACCTCATATAAGTCCCCTTTGCTCCATAATTACAGGGGCCAAACTAAGAGGGTCCTTAAGCTGTTTGTGTGTCAGATGACCAGGATGTGGCCTAAGGTATCAAAACTTCCAGCAATAAAGGGGACACCACCATCGATAGCTAACCCCTTCAGGGGCCAGTTCGTGGCAAGCTCTGGAATGCATCACTTCTCTTCTCTTGCTTGATATAATTACTTTCAGTGTTATTTAAAGCCCTGACTAATCACATGGCAATGGCCAGGTTTATAATGCAACAGTGTGCAGCCTGGAGCAAATTCTGGCATAATTACGCTGTATAAATTCCCCCATTAGGAATGACACTGCTTTGGCATTGTGTACAAAGCAGCCATGGTCCAGTCAACCGCCTCTGTGAAAATCTGTCTGACAATTGTTTACCCTGTTGGTATCTTATTGACACTTCCTACAATGATGATACTGTTACATGGCAGTGAATGGGAGCCAAAAGCACAACAAGCTTCCTCTTGCTTGCTTCAAGTATGGTTGTTCCCTTGCCTGGTTTCCTCCAGTTGAGGGCTTGTTTGGTTCTGATGGCTCTGAAACAGAAAGAAGCATATGGTTAAAGCCCATCAAAATCATGGTTGGGATTGCATCATTTGCCACAAGGAGCAATTACTCCCCATGGCCCTGTCCCTTCGCTGCTGTGCAATGATGGGCTGGCTTAGGATTCATTCTAAGCTGGCACTGCCTTGCGCCATGGCACGGCAGTGGGAGCCAGGCTGCTCTCCTGCTGATTTTGACACGTGTGGCAGGGCACCGTGATGGGCTGACGTGTCAGAGCTGTTTGTGCTGTAGGGTGACTGTGACATACCTGTGTCCCACTGCAGCATCACACTGCCCTCTTGGCTGGGAGCAGGATGATGCTGTCAGGGCTGTGGCCAATGCTATTTGGGCAAAGGAAGCCAAACTCATTTGCAGTTTCAGAGCACTGATTCAGTGCAGGATAAGGAAGGATTTTGTCCTTTTTGGTCATTATCTTATTTAGTGAAATAGTTATCTGGAGAAATTCAGTGAATACAATGAATATTGGTTATGAAAGCAAAAACTTGTACAGTGCTCCAAAGGCAGTTTTATCACCTCCTGAGGAAAGCTCAGGAGGAACCCACTGAAAATACATCTTAAACAACAGGCTTGCTAGCAACAGAATAGCAACAGTGATGTGGTTCAGAGGATGGGATGGGGGAGTACGATTCCAGTCTCTCTCTAACCTGGGAGACCTGAGATCATGTGAAGTCTGGGGAATGGGATCTGAAGCCTTCCCAGATCTTCAATTTCAAGCTGGCTCAGGAGACCAGAGGCCTCCAATGCAGGTAAACGTGGGAGAAATAGAGGCAGAATCGCAGAAGACTGAGTTTCTTCATTTCTTCATGGATTAGACTGTTCTTTAAAGGAGGTATTGTCGTGTCCATTTGGGTATCTTTGGGGCTTTGTGCCATACAAGTACCATTGGTATCATTTGTCCGTTTTCACCACGTAAGGGCTGCACTCATTGACCCCCCCTAAATGTAGAGCAATAACCCATGTCCTCTGTTTGCTTTCAGTGTCAGCAGGGAAGCTGGTATCTGGCTGCACCACAGTCTCCTTCCTAAGCAGTAAGTTATGCCCCTAACATAGAGGTTTTCCTGATGGCATTCAGAGGCTGAGATGCTGCTGCATGTATGGGAACAGTGGTGTGGTCCCCTGCTTCTGTTCCCAAATCCCAGTGTCCCTGCACTGAGCTGGGTCCCTGTGGGAATACAGTGCTTTCCTCCAGTGCCACCAGCAGTACTGTAGGACCGGAGCAGCCCCTGCTCTGCTAGCACTGCTGTTCCCTATGGCAAACCAAACTGTGGCTAAAGGAGTATTTAGATACCCTGGGCTGCCAATTGAGAACTTGGCTAAAACCAGCAGTAAAATTTGCCTCTAATTCCTTTTTAGGGAAAGCAGGCTGTAGCATTAAGTCCCATTTTCTAGGCATTAAAAGTTTACAACCCACACCATTAAAAGCAGCATTCTATGTCCAACTTGATGTTTGGTCTTCAGGAACAGCTAGGAAGAAAAGAGAAGGTTCCCTGTTTGTTCCACAAAACAGGAAAGTGACTGCTCTCTATATTGTAAATATGCATTAGAAAGCTCTTATGGGCTCGTGCTGGGGATTTGATGTTTTTAACTGACTACATTCCTTACATTTTTGTCTAACTGCCAAGAAAGCGAAATAAAATGGCTTTTTTAGCGTTTCCTCTAAGAATAGCCCTGCTTCTTTGTAAATATAGCAAAGGAATTGTTGATAATAATTCTTTGGGAGAATAACTGGTGTTATTGATGTTGAAAGTAGAAAGATTGCTGTTTCTGCCTCAGAAATAGAGCTAACCAAGTGAGCCTGAGCATTCCTTAGCCAGCTCCTGAGATGGGGCTGGGTTTGTTCCTGTGCCAGGAGGTGTTGAACCCGAGAAGCCTGGCACCAGAGCCCAAGATTGGGAAAAATAAATAAGATTTGCATTCTCTTTCAGAACACAACCCTCAGCTTTTTCCCTCCTTGCTCCCATTTCCCACTTTGCAGATGGTTCTGCCCTCTGCCAGCTTACCCTGGGACACTGGGGTTAATCTACTCAGGCTGCACAACCAAACGTGCACGGTTAACACTTGGTGAATCAAATATGCACAGTTAACTGGGTGAAGTCCCGTCCTTCTGCAGTACCAGGGGCAAAGGCTGTCGTTCTTCTCTAGAAGCTGATGAGTTGAGCTGAATTTTAGACTACAGGCCCCTGGCTGCTGCTGGTTTGACACCCGTCATACACCAGGCTCAGTTAGATGTGTTCTGTTAATGCCATATGATAAAGTAGAGGTAAAACCAGGACTGTGGCATGAGAATTTGAAGCAAGCTGTGCCATGCTCTGGCTGCTGAACATCAGAAGGCCTCTCACAAAAGTTCCCTGTCATTAACCAGACCTTCAGCTGAGCGTGCAGGGATCACAGAATCCCAAGGGTTGGAAGGGACCTCGAAAGATCATCTGGTCCAACCCTCCTGCAAGAGCAGGGAAACCTTGGTGCTTGTTCCAGTGGGCTGGTAGCCCTCCTTAGGGTTAGCTCAAAGCAGGGACTCGATGGGGCCAGGCGGTAGGTTCATTGCCCAGGTGCTGTTTGTGCTGACTCTGCCTCCTTTTGCCTTCCCCAATGGCTGGGAAAGGTGTAAAGGGCTGTTCCCAACTTACCTTTGCCAGCACCACACAGCAGTTTATAGACCTCTGTTATATTGTCTCACTTTACTTCCTAGTCTGAAAAGCCCCAGTCTCTTTAGTTATTCCCCTACAGATATAACAGGTAAAAATGGGATCATTTGATGTAAAAAGGTAACCAGTTGTTCCTGCCATCAGTTTTTCCTCTATTGTCAGTTTGGTTACATGGTTTCCTTAGCAAGATTTACACCATCCCAGGTGGCATTTGAGGCCAAATGCCAAACAACTTGACATCTTTGGAGCCAAAGTGATTGTTCTGTGTTTCACTCTCAAGTTTGTGCTTGTGCCACAGCTTTGATGATATTCTCTACCCAAAGGTATGATATTTAGAATGACACCAGAATTCATAGAGGTTGTAAGGGAGAGGCACCTCATCATCTCTAGAGTGACTTGTGAATGAGAGGTGAAGAAGGGTGGAAGGCAGAGATTTAAAAAGCAGAGAATCTTCAAGGTTTAAGAAGTTAAAACAGTCCCAGTGGCCCCTATATCTATCAATTTAAAACAAAACCAAAACCCCAACAACACCCCAAACCAGTTTGGTTTTATCAAGATGAAGAGATGACACATAGTCTGACTACCGCATTAATGAGCTTGTCTGTGGTTTAGGAAATTCAGATCCTTCAGCTCTCATTTCCAGTATGCATCTGGGCTGGTGGCTGCTCTGCTTGAGTTCCTATACCTCATGTTTTGACTGCCAGTTCCAAATCTGGGCTGAATTGCAAGCAGGTAGGACCTTGTTCAGGCCCAGATAGCAGCCAGCTTACCAGGCTCACAGCACTTCAGTCCTGAATGAGGGCAAAAGTATGAACATTGCCTGTCCTGTGAGATCTCTCTCATTCAAAGCCAAATCCACATGCTAAACTTGATTTGTCTATTCCTTTTATTGCTCTTTGGGGAAGTCTGAGCACTGTGATAAAAGGACCCTATGGAGTACAATGAGACAAGAATATGTTAAGTGTTGCTGATGTGCCCAAATTGGGGATAGGGAGATAACCCAGTGGGAAAAGTAGTCTGGGATCTAAATCACTGTGATTTCTAGTAACTGGAGAATGGAGCTGTAATGGGATGCAGAGCATCTGTGTGTTGGTCTGCTCATTAGAGACACAGCTTCCTTTAAGCTGCCCGGACCACAGGCCCCAAAAGGTCCTGTACTAACCTTAGGATAACATAACTGTTGCCTCCCTGAGACCCTCCGTGTGCCTAAGCAAGGGGGATGTGCGTGAGTGCTGAGTTCCCAGAGTGGGTGCTGGGAGCGCAGTGTGAGAGCGTGCGATGCTGTGCAGAAACACGGCTTAAGGTCAGACTCGGCTCTAAAGCTTCCTCAGAATCCCAAATCCTCTTTTTATAAGAGTTTCACTCAAACACAAACAATTAAAGAATTTCATCTTCTCCTCCTATGGTGGGAAAGCCTGGATGCTCCTCTGGTCTCTAAACTTTATTAAATAGCTCAGAGCCTTCCCTCGGTGAGGGTCCTGCTTGGCTTCAGACAACCCGGATCTTTGTGTGCGATGCAAATAAATTGGTCACCGATGCCAGTTGGCAGCAGGGAAGAGAAATCCCGCAGCCTGTTGCAAAGAAGGGAGCTGTGAGCCTCACGGCTGCTGATGGGGTTGGAGTCCTTTGCCAAGGACCCCCATCAATGGCAGCAGCTTTTCAGAGACCTCAGTATGTGCTATTGCACATCTCCACTATCCACCTCCCTTTATGCTTCCCCCCTAGGGACAACACCTGTGCCAGCCTCTGAGCTCAAGCATTCAATGTTCTGGTGCCTGCCTGGAGCACAAGGAGATGGTTTTTGTCATTTTAATGTTGGAATTTGCCCCATTAATAGCAGTGGTCTGATGGAATGGGCAGAGCCTCTCCCACTGGACTGGTTGCTCTGGAGGCCAGCAGTTCTCTCATCACCAGGGCTTTGTCAGAGCGTGCAGTATGCTAACATCCTGCCAGCTCACCTTTCGCTAAGCATTAGTCCCACCAGTGCAAATAAGGTGTCTGCCACATGTCTGCTTGTTTCTCCCTGGTGCACTGAGGCAAAGCAGCCCTTCCTTGTCAGTCAGTGACCAAAACTGTTGATTCTGGAACAACTGACTGTGCTGGCTGTAAAGGATGCCAAAACCTCTCGAAAGCTGGGAGGCAAAGGTGTTTTCTTTTTAAATGAATTTAGCTGTAGAAGGAATTTCCCTGAGAGCTTGTTTGATATCTGGAATAGAAATGGCTTTTCTTCTCCATCTCCTGCTCAACCTTCAGAGCCACATCCAGGGAGCCTTTGGACACAATTCTTCTCTCAACATTCCCTGCTTTGAAGTTCCTCTGTGTTTATTTCTAGACAGCTGATGGATGTTCCAGGTGAGTCCAGCTGGAATGTGCTTGCTGCTTTGGTGTCATGGGCTTAGTGCAGCCTAGGGAGGGTTTCTCAGTTGCAGAGCATATTTTCTGTTGTATCAGACATTTGTGGCAGGGCTGAGCTGGAGGAAGTTTGGTCCAGTTTGGTTAAACTGCCTGTTAAATAACAGCCAGCTCCTGAGCTGCCTGTTAAAGCCCAGGTCTGGTACATCCCACTTGATGTAAGTGCTCTCTGGTTCTCTGGGAGCCCCCCCTGTTCAGTTTAGCAGCTTCCCCCTTTCCCTCCCCATCAGCAGGCCAAGGGGGATTTCTGACCTGCTCCAGGCCCCAGGGTCATCAGGATACCTCCTGTATTCCTCACCAAACACAGCTGTGCAAAAGAAAGGCACATGCCAAGCACTGTGCGTGCCCAAAGCAGCACGGACCTGTCATTGTTAAATGCTGCCATGTGTGATCGAGGCAGGACCTTGCAAGGCAAAAGGCATTTTGCAGACACATAGGAGAGCAACCCCATGGTAAGAGTGGCTTTTAAGAAACAAGTCTGAAGGAGAGGAGTGGTAAACCCAGCTCTACCTGTACCCAAAGACACAGGTAGCACCTGGTGGCACTGATAAAGCTGGAGCTGTGAGCCTTATGCCCCTTGGCTCCCATAGGAAACAGGACCTCTACCAGCATCCTTAAGTAAATATCCCCCTGTGTCTTTACACACTTAAATACCTTTGCAAACCTGGCTCCTTGCCTGTTTCCCACACTGGGCTGCTGCTGCTGTACTTGTGCAGAGCAGCAGGAGCAAGGAGCTCAGCTGTTATTTGGGGTTGTGTTGTGCTGAGCACTGTACAGGCACAGAACAAAAGACCTCTGACTGCTTCCCAGCATCCAGCTCTTGTTGTTTTAAAAACAACCCTCCCCGTTTCTCTGGTTTTTTACTTTCATTCATTGTTTTCTTGCTTCCTTTATATTCCTGGTGCCTCCAAGCTAGAATACCTTTGCTGGGCTCCTGAGGGAGCCAGGCCAAGCCACATGGAAAAGGCTTTTTTACCTGTGTCCCACTTATCTACAAGAGGTAAGAGTGGTTGGAGTGAAGCTGCAAGGGTGGAAATGAAGGGTGCTGGAGGTAATGCTGCACTGCAAACTTCGTGCTCCAAGGTTCCTACTGGGATTAGGGAACATAAGCACTGCTGGGGGAAGAATGCACAAGTTTAGACCAAGGAGAAGTGAGCAGATGCAAACATGTGACATGGAGCTGAAAAGCTGAGCTCCAAGAGAGGCAAATGTACTCCAGCTGTGGGTGGGTTCTGCTCCTCCTCTGCCCAGGCTCTTCATCTGACAGCAATGACCAACATGGGATTTCCTCCAGGATTGCGTCAAGGAGCTTCATTACTTAAGTGTTGACCCTTAACTAGGTAAAAGCCACTGTATTGCAACCACCCCCCCTTGGGTTCCAGCTCTGAGCGATGCTCTGCATCCATCCACGACTTGCATAAATCTCAGCCACCATGTTTTAAAGGGAAGGTTCTTGAGCTGGTGTTTCTGGTGAAATCCCAATGGGAGAAGTGTGATTTCTGGGTGCTTTGATGCATTCCAGGTTCATTTTGGGGCTCTACAATTCATGGCAGCTGGTTCTTTGATTACTTTACACTAAGGACCAACTTCCAGTAACATCAGTGGGAGCAGGATTTTAGCTCTAAAGCTATTATTAACTAATGCAGCACAACAATGCCTGGCTTTGGTTCTGTTTTGTTTTCTCCCAGGGTCGGAACGTGTGTGTATCCCATTAACTCTGTCCTCGCTGCTCTCAAGATGTTCCGCACAAATGATTTTATTTTTTTGGTAAGAAAATCCCTTTTACAAGGCAGTTTTATGAGAGCTGACAAAATGCCTCGTAAATAACCCAGCAGGAAATATGGGGTAAATAAAATTTTTACAGCTTTATCATAAACCTGAGAAGTCTTTGGTTCCTTTTCGAATGGAATGAGCAAGGTATTTCATTAAAGGAAAAGACAGGCTCTCTAAAGCCCAACAATTATAGGCACAATGCCTTTTTAACCTGCAATTCAGTCAAACAGGTTTGGTGGCAGTGTGCAATGTTAAAGGCCCTGTTTTGACACTTTGGGTCATGCTCCCCACAGATCAATTGGTGTTGTAGGTTCCCTGCACAGCAGAGCTGGGGAACTGGTGTGTGCTTGACCTGCCCCCAAAGCACCCAGGACCTTTAAGGGAACATGCTTAGGGCAGGCTGAGGCTTTCTGCTGCCTTTGTGCATCTCCTACAGGGGGGCTGTGGCTGGGCCCCTGGGGGCAAAGGGAGTGCAAACAAATATGGTCCTCAGGTCTTCAGCACAAGCCTGAAATGTGATGATTTGGTCAAAGACCAAGAGTCTGAAATAGAAACGCTTGGAACCAGCCTCAGTCCTTGAACTTTGCGTGAAGGGGGAATTCAGCTCTCAGCAGGAGGATCTCTGCCGTGTGATATTTTGGTGCTGTGGGAAGGAGGGAGGGGGGTGTCACTTCTAAGTCCTTTGCACTTGTAAAAATTCATATTGACATCCATGACTATTTTCTGCTCACAGTGAAACAGAAATTTGGCAAAACACAACCTGCTCCTGGGCGCCTAAGAGCTACAGAAACCACCTCCCAAAGGAAGCCATCAAGTGCCATTGTATGCCTACTGGGCCTGATGAAACACCAGAGGAAATGATCCCAGGTGAAGGTCTTTGCTGTTTCTCACACCTCTGGTTCTCTGATCCACCCTCTTTGTGTCTTTCTGTCTCAGGGAGAGAACAGTCCTGGAAAGGCTGTGCTTCAGAGAACAGCTGGAGATGCTCAGATATGAACCTTATCTGCCCTGCATTGAGAGCATCATCAGAGGAAGACCAGAGTGGACTCCACCACCCAGGCTCACCTTGCTGGCTCTACAGGTTGTACTGTGCAGCTCAGCCCCCACCTCTCCTCCAGGGCCTTATTGCATAAAGCCCACCACCCAGGGTGGTATGGGCCCCACCTTGCCTCAGGGGCACTGCTGCATTCCCTGCCTTCCCACCCAGCCCTTCCCCACCCACCCAACATCACCTGGGTCCTCGGGACATCTACAGCAGCTTCCTACAGGAATGTCATGTCGGGAAGGCATTTAAAGCCTTTGTAACTCTAATGCCATGTAAACAAGGAGGTAAGCCCACCCCACCTCACCACTCCAAAGCCCTTTTGATGTTGATTTCTTTTATGGCCACCAGCCACACTTTGGGAATGGAGCTCCTATGGGAGAGCTGGTCCCTGCACCAACCCGTCTGCAGTCCTGCTGCCTGCTCCAGCATAACACCCAGCTCTTGGAGCCCTGGCTGGCTTCTGAGCCAAGTCAGGGTGTCCCTGGGAGCTTTGCCTGTATAAGGGCTGCAGCGTCTGGCACGTTGTCTGGAAAGCACTGTTTAAATAGGAGAGACAATTATTACAGCCCTTTCCCGAAAGGAAATTCCATATAGGCACCGAGCAGCAGGAGAGGATGGCAGAGCAGGCCGGGCTGGGCGCAGGGCTCTGCCCTCCTCCGGCAGCCTCTGACAGCATGGGCAGGGAAACTGGCTCTTTGGGACATGCTGCTCTAGTGGAAGCCCATCTGGTACTGAGCGATCTGTGCTGAATGCCCCTGTTATCCACACGCCCCTGTCACCGCCCCCCTGCCTCTACCCTCCCCTCCCTGATGCAGAGGTTAAATAAAATACCATTTCCTTCTGATTTAGCCTTTGTCTTTGGCAATCAAAATGCCCTTCAGGCCCCTGTGGATTCAACCTTCCAGGTCAGGGTAGGACATGGGAAACCCCTTCCCAGGCGTTTCACTGTAGATAATGTCAGGGCTGATTCATGAGATCATTCAAAGCGCTGCCTGCCACTGTGGCTGCTGCTTTCCGTGCTGATGCTGCTTGGTTCGGGCTCTACCTCCTTTTCCCTCTAACAACACCCAACAGAGATCATGCTGTAAAAGAATGGACGGTGTAAGAGGAAGATCTATAAAGGACAGTGCATTACCTGGCTTTTCTTGTGGAGTGCTGGTTTTTAACCTCTCTTTCCTTGTGCGGTTTTACATATTTGGGTTGAAAGTGCAAAGAGGTAGCAGGGAGACAGCACAGACTTCACCCTGTAACGTGCAACACAGGTAAAAAGTGAGGAAGGCTGACTGGTTTTTGGCACTTACGTGTTCTCCAAGGTAAACAGGATGAGTGTAGAAGGAAAGTCTCCAGTGCTGGTGTCCCATTCGTTTTGTTGTTTGAGTTTGTCCATTTCAGATGTGGTTCATTGTGCAAACATGTGGCTGGGATGCATGGTGCTGTCATGGATGGGCAGCAGGTACCCGTTATACTGTCTAGGTGAAGGCCTCTGTGAGTGCAGGGCTTTCATCTGCCTTCCTGCCTGACCCAAACTGTTGTGGTTCAGCCCCATGCAGGGATACACACTGGTGGAAAACCATGCCAGTGAAAACTGTCCGTGAGCAGGCAGCTCCCATCCCCAGACCAGTGTCTATGGGCACAGCTGCTACAGGTATAACCATTGGGCTCCCAGCATCACCTTGCAGCTCTCTGTAAGTGACCAGGAAGGGATGCAGGAAAAGGCAGGCACTGAGTAAAGGACAAGGTATGGGTTGTCTATGTGCATCCACCTTACCATGGGGTTATCCATGGGTCAAAGCACCCTGTATCTTTAGTAGATGGAGCTGTAGGGAATTAACTCACAGGAGTTTGGGCTGTGAGGCTGTTCCCTGGTTTTCCTTGCAGAAATAGAGTCTATTTGTCTTTTTCTTTCTTTCTTTTTAAGCAGCAGGCTCTTAAATAACTATTTAAAGCATTTCAAAAAGCCGAACTGGCAAGACATGGAAATCAGAGGGAGACAGCAGAGAGGGGAAAGCGCCTGAAAGCCGGGAGTAGAGGACAAATGGCCCCCTCCCCAGCGATGGTCCCAGCCCCCCATTCTCACCCTGCTAACATCCCTCCCTTTGGTAAACAGAGACAGGCAGGTTGGCACCTTGTCTCCCCAGACAAAGGAGCTGGCCCTTTGTCTCCCTGCGTGATTCCCTGGCAGCTGGGGCTGGAGGGTGCCTGAGGGGTCTTGTTCAAGGAAAGCTTCCAGTATGCAAAACGCGCCCAGAGGCAGGCAGGAGAGCGATGGGCTCCCTCCTGTGAAAGGGCTGGGCAAACAGTTTCTATCTCCTGACAATTCCTTTTTGACTCAAAAAACACAAATAGTCTGTAGTTTTCCTAAGTGAGCCTTTTGTTTTTATAGGACCTGAGAGGGAAACCTGGGATTTGGAGCCAAGCTCCATTTCTGGGGAGGGAGAAAGCCGGAATCCTGGCAGCAGGAATGGGTGCGTGTCTGAAATATTTAAAATTCTTCCCCAAAATTTCCTAGGAGGTGGGACTCAGGCCCACAGGATCAGTAAGGTGCAAGTGTTGCAGAGTCCTGATGCTTGCCAATCCCTGCTTCCAGCCACGGGGATTTGCTGCAGGCTATTCTTGTTGCTTTCACGGGGGTGAGTGAGGCAGAGGGGAAATAACCAAGCACAGGACCTGATGAGAAGCCTGTAACTGGTCAGTCAGCTCATCACCCACCGGTGCGTTTTAACCAGGTCTCCTTTCAAGGCCATTGCACCACACGTGGCCCAGCCTTAGCGTTATGTGCTTCCTGCAGCCTCCTCCACCACAAGAAGCTGAGCTGAGGCAAACAAATCACTGAAAATACATTGATTTCTTCAGGAAAGGTGTCAGGCACCGCACGGGGAGACCCGTGGCACGTTTCCATACCCAGCTCTGCTGGGATGGCAGCTCAGAGCTGTCCTTGTGGATGGGGAGTCTCTGGGTTGAAACCCGTCTCAGCCAATGGACCTGTTGTGCTGGCTCGGAGGTCTCGGCCTGGCTGGTAACAGGAAGATGCCCACACTGCTGCTGGCACAATTTGTCCCCTTGTTTCATTATTTTCCATCCCACTTTGACCTATTATTAACAGACCCACCTTCTACCTAATGCTTCTGTTTCCCCTGATACATTTGTAAAAGGCCTCTTATTCTCCTTAATCCCTTTGGCTATAATTAACTTATTCTGCATTTTTGCTGCCCTTATCTTTTCCCTGCAAGCCTTAACTGACTGAATATTCTTGTTTGGTCGCCTCCCTGTTTTCCATTTCTACTAAAGGTTTTCTTTTTAATCCTTAGATCTCTGAGCAGGCTTTGCACACTCTTATTTCTCACATTCTTCTTTATTTACTCTTCTTTTCCTCTCTCACCTTATGTACTGTGTGTGTAACACAAGGGTAGATTTCAGAACCATCTCACATCACACCCTACTTGCTCAATCTCTTCATTCCCTTCAACCCATTCTCCTTTTTCCTTTGGTGCGATGTGATGTTTCTGTCACTCAGGAGATTCCCACCTTCTCAGGCAATTCCTTTCCTTCACCCAAAGCCTTTGGTGCTATGGAAAACATGCAGAGTAAATTATTATTGGTGCAGGGGTTATTTTTGACCCAGATGTGGACGTGGGCTTGGTGCTATTCAGGATCTTGGCTCTTGGTGCCTGAAGTGTCTTTACAGTATGGCTGATTATAACATCCTGGTGTCTCTTCCCAACAGGACCCTCGGGACAGCCCTTTTCTTTACTCCTCTCAGTCCCCAGCTTTTCCACCCTTCCTCTCCTCTCAGCTGGGTTTGTCTTTACCATGATAACTTTGAATAGGTTTTATTCTGATGTGTTTTACCTCTCATGCTGACAGTGGTATCTCTGAGGGGACTGTTCGGCTGCCGCTGGGAAGTTGGGTATTCCCCCCCACTCACAGGGCCAAATCCATGGCACACGATGGGGATCCATTGTGTTCACCTCAGAGGAAGGTGCCGGGGCTGGGCTGGTGCTGTGTGGGTGAGGACCAGGGTAGTAAAAGCTCTCAGGGGATGGACCTGTTCACTGCGGCAGAGCTGAGGCAGGCATCCTGGTCCATTCAGCTGCAGAAGGAGGGGGCTCGGGACTCCCTCTTGCTGCCAACACCTAACTCAAGAGCAAGCATGGAGAGAGGAGACTTCTACTGAGAGCAGGGGGGTGTGAACAGCAGTGGGATCCCCAACCACGCGAGTCCTGCCTGAGCATCCATGGAGAGGCGGCTTGCGGTGCAGGTACACTGGGTAATTCAGTGGGGATGGGGGAAAGCAGCGTTCTTTTGTACTGGCTGTTGTGGAAACAGAGGTTGAAGGAGACCCTCTTGGAGGTGAACTTGTCCCATGCGGTGCCAGCACCCTGAGGCTGCCAGGGTCTGGCATTGGCACCATCTTCACCATGAGGAGCAAGGCCAGTGCTGTACACCCTGGGAGAGAAAGGCAACACCAATGAGTTCGTATCCCACCCCCAGCTCCCTTTGCTCTGTGGAGATGAGGGCTGTGGTGCTTGGACATGGGATAGTGGCAGGGAGGAGGCCATGTGCCATGTGCCATCCCTCATAAACCTCCCTCCTTCACACCAGGCAGACCTGGCACCTCTGCCCGCTCTGCTCCATGCTCAAGCCCTATGAGGGCAGCAGCTCACGGCCATGCCCGTGGCTGGTTCTGCTCCAGCTCACGTGTGTGTGCAGGAGCCCAGCTGCCCCAGCTCACGCTCACGCCTGCACCCCAACCATCCTCCTGCCACAAAAGAGGCTTCTTTCTGTCCTGTGAGAGGAGGAGGTGGGAGAGAGGGAACGTGAAGGCTGCAAATTCCTCAGCCACATATCTCGCCTCCCTCTCTGTTCCTATGCTGCCAGCTCTGCCATCAGGAGCTGCGGCTCCCGCTTCCCATACAGATAGACAAGAGCGCACAGATGTGCTTTAAACCTTGGGAGGCATTTCTGGTACGCTGTGGGGTGTTTTGGGGGTTCTGTCACAGCGTTTGTGTGCTTTCTGCTCAGAGCCACCTCAAGGCTGCTCTGTCTCCATAGGGCCAGGTTGCTGTTTAGCTGGCAAGGAGCACAGGCAAGTCTTGTGCCAATCCATTCCCTTCTTGTCTCCAGCCCACCCCAGGAAGTCTGACTTCATGCATATGGACAATAACCCTGTGCTGGAGCAAGGCTTTTCCAAGGTGAGCCCTATACCCAGCATTTCAAAGGGATGCTGCTGTCAAGCACCCAGCTTGTCACAGAACTGATCTGGAGCCACTGAAGCAGTGGGTGGTACCCAGGTGTGTTAGGCTAATCCTCAGCTCTCCTAACCCAGTTAATTTCCCTCCTGAGTAACTGGGACGAGCACAGGAGAGGCAGAGTGTGTTTCTGTGTCATGATTACTTGGTGCAACCTCTCCCTTACTTTCCACAAGTTAGTATTGCTTCTCCTGTGTTCTGGGCAGAGGCATTAGGGATGGTGGGTAAGGTCTTTGTCTAAAGCAGCTTACGCCAGCCATGCCAAGGGCTGCTGTGGCTGTGAGCTGGAGTTTCTTAGCCTGTTCAGAGCATCCTGATGCAGCGTTGTGGCTGAATTAGAGCTTCTGCTGACACAAGAGGGGGTCCACCAGGCTGTCCTGTTTCTCTGCCCAGCACTGCAAGCATAACAGAGAAACTGTGCCTGAAAGGCACGGAGGTTTCATGTTCATTACATAGGGTAAATCCCGTGCATGGAGATGTCGGCCTGGTGGCTGGAGTGCAGAATGCATGGCGAGGAAGTCCGCTTTGCAGAGCATTTCCCAAGGCATCCAAGGACTCTCTCAAACCCACAAAGCCTGCCCTAAAAAACCACAGCTGCAGCAAAAGGGGAAGAGTCCACAGCAGAACACAGAGCATGTAAAACCTTGCACAACAGGTCTCTGTGCTGGGCAGTGTGTCTGTAGATACATATGTACATGTACGTGAAGGGAGAGCTGGGTTGGTTCCGCAGTGGTGCTGCAAGTGAAAGCAGCCTGCAGGAACGCTGAGCAGGGGCTGTGATGGCTTCACAAGGAAGGTGATCGGTGTCCCCAGGCCCTAGTGCAGCGCAAGGGCAGTGGCTGATCTGTGAGCTGCACAGGGGTAAATTCAGGCAGGATGTACAGGGGAGAGCGAAACAGAAAGCGAGCGCCAAGAAAGGTGCAGATGAAAAGGAGTCCAACTGGTGCAGGGTGAGATGGCCAAGAAGGGCATCATTTCTTTGTGGCACTAAGGAAGAACATAGGAAAAGAAAGGAAAAGGAACATGTTCCAATGCAGCCTGCTGTCAACGTGCTGGTACTACCTCTGCTCTTGTCATTCCTGTCACAACCGAGGGCAGCTGCTGTTGAGCCGGGATGTGTGCAGGTTCCCATGAAGCCAGTGTTCCAGGCTGGCCCCGTGGGACTCTACCTGAGGTGGCTGCATTCCTGTGCATTGAGTCAGGAGTTCAGGGTTAACTCTTTCCAGGATGCAGGGCCTTTGCATGGGCAGCTGTGCTGCAGCTGGAATGACGCTGGCCAAAGGGATCACACCAAAGAAAGGGAATTCAAAGAGCCTGTGCATGGACACAGTGTCTGTAAGGGCTGTTGCCTCACTTGGACAAGCCCCTGGCCCGCAGTACTGGTGCATACTCTGTGAACGTGCCTATGGTGTGGTTTGCAGTTAGAGCTGCATATTTTGGCTGTTGCATGTAACCAGCTTCAAGTTCCCATTCCTGGGACATGATGGTGTCCAAGGGCTGCACTAACACAGACTAATGGATTGCCACAGTCCTATGCGAGGTGGATAAATCCTGCCTTCACTGAGTCCACAGAGAACACCAAGCCTCTGACTTAAGCAGATGTAGAGCCCCTTCCAGATCTCAGGATTCTGTGGCACCTGGACACAGTGGACTCTCCTGGATCCCTTTAGAAAGAACAGAAGGAAAAGCATTGGACATCCCTGCTACTGCCTCAGTTCTTCAGAGCACAAGCCAGCAGAAGAACAGCTACTCCATGCTATGTCAGGACTGCAGGCAGACAGGCTCCACTGGGCAAGCCACAACCCTGTTCCCTGGTTATCTCATCCAGGCAGGGAGGTGATAGAAGCTCCCTGACCTTCTTTAGCCCATACACCCAACCTTTGCTCCCAGGAAGTCAGAACAGAGCTGCTGCAACCCTCACCACAAAAGGACCAGGAGGTGGCTGAGAGCAGGGGTTACAGTGGTGGTTCTGTCTCTGGGATTATCTGTGCCTCACCTTCCACTGGAGGAAAATTCACTTCCACAACCCTCAAAGTCAGCCTGCTGTGGCAGTGACAGAGAAAGAGAGTCAAGCAAGCAGATAATGAAGCAGGGGAGCATTTCTTTGCATCTTTCCTGGATAGAAGCATCATTTCTCTTCCCCTCGCTTGCAGGACCAGCTGTGGTTTCTGGCAATGCCAGACACAGGGCATCAGCCTCCAGGTTCCTTTTTCTTTCACTGTCCCTCTGGAGAGCAAGACTCTTGTTAAAAACCCTGCAAGCCTCACAGAGAGCCAGCTCTATTATTCACCAGCCAGTGAAGCAGGGCAGGGATACTCTCCCACAACCCAGGGATGCCCCTCTGATCTGTTACCAATGGGGCTATCTTTAATGGGATCAGAGCCTGCACTTTTCCACATCCCACTGGGACAACACCTGCCCACCAGAGAACAAAGAGGAAACCTGTTGTGATGGGAAAAAGACAGAGTTCTCCCCAGAGATGCAGCGAAGCTGCTTGAATGAGAGCATCTTTCCCCAGCCAGCTGGTTCAGCAGCAAGGCAACCAACTTCATCTTTGTGCACAGAGAAAATCTCTGCGAAGCAAATGCTGCAAGTCCTGCTTCAACCTGTATAATCCATGAGAAACCTGGGGAAATCATTGCGGAAAAAGACTGTAGGAGCAAGAGGAGAAATATTTCTGCCTGAAAACTGTATTAAAAAAATATATGTAAAAGGTAAATTGAGATCAATATTTGAGATGCTGCAGCAAAGAGATCTAACTTAGAAGCTTCATCTCTAACTTGTCCTCCTCAAGAGACCCAACGGTTACCCATTGCTGTACGTTTCTCTTAAGCCCATCTTTGCAGCTGTGCAGCATCCCTGTGAGGCAGGGCTAGCTCCAGCTGTGCCTTTCTGTGTGTCCTCTGGAAACCACCCCATGTGTGCTCATCTGCCCAGGAGTGCTCTTCATCTGTAGCAGTCCCATCCCTGAGGCAAGGGACCAGGACAGGAACAATCACCCACATCTCCTCAGCAATGGTGCAAACTCCAGATCAGACTGTACCACCTTCTCCCCTGTCCATTTCTCAAAGCAGAAACTGTAGGCTTGGTTGCTGGAGTTTATCCCATGAGCTGCCCAGAGTAAACCAGTGTATGCACAGAGGTGCAGGCTCCAAGGGGGTCAGAATAAAGTGATCTGTGACCGGGAAACCACTCTGTGGTACATGGCTCATTAGCCCTGTCCAGAGCTGGAGTGGAAGGCCTTGGGCATGCTCAGGTGTTTGTGCATCCTTGGTGCTTTTGTGATGCTGGCAAAAGGGTAGTGGTGAGCAAAGCTTCATTCCAGTGGATGCTGCACATAACAAGTTTACCTTCAGTTAGAGAGGATCTTAATATGACCTCCTGTCACAAGGGGCATTGTTTTGAGCTGTTAAGCAGCTGCTGTGTTCCACCCCGTAATGGTTGAGATTCAGCAGTGAATAATATGAGCCTCAGATAAACAGCCGGTGAAATAATTTGGGATCTTTCCTGGCGGGGGGAAGCAGGCCAGTCACTCTACAGAAATAAACGGTGATTCTCCCTGCCTAGGAAGTGAAGTGTTCTCCTTCATCACCAAGGGGATGTCACGCTACATCTCTTCCCACCCTGGAAGCAGCCCAGTGCCAGCTGCAGTACCCTCTTGCTGTCTTCACCTTCACTGGAAGCAAGAGGTGGGTTCAGTTTGGTTTCGTGCATCTTCTCTGTTTTTTTCCCTCTTTCCTTCCTTCTCCATCCCATTCCCTGTCTTCTTCAGAGTGACCTTCCCAGCTACCGCTCTGCACAGGCACAAACACCATCTCCTCTCTCGAGGCAGCCTCAACTGCTGAAGTAAAAGCTTCCCTAAACCGCTCCCTCCTGCCAAACAGGGAGTGTGCGCTGGGTACACACTGTGTCTGCTGAGCTGGGGCAGGACTGAACCGCGCCGGGCCTTGGGTCTTGGCCTCCATCGGATGAACAATTTCCCGTTGAAGGTTACTCACTTCCTGTTTTCTGTATTTAGACAATCTGGGCCTATGGGGAGGCTTTGATTTGTTGTAAACTTCAGCTGGTTTAAACGTTAAGTGGCGGGAGACCGAGGTGAGGGGGAGGAGGGGAAGGGCCTGGAGACAAATGAGGGCTATTTAATACCGTGCCTGTGTTCTCTCGCCGTTTTCTAGTGACCATTAGAGCATGTGAAAGGAAGGTCAGGGGCTGACAGCATGGGAGGTGCAGAAAGGGCTGCTTCACAACGGGCCGGGGCTGGCGGCGGTGCGTGCCTCCCGATGCGTGGGGCTCGTGGTGTGCGCAGCCCTTGGAAGCAGCGGGTGATGCACTCCAGTGACTGATTTCTGCACTGTGTCATTACAGCTGCAGGAGAGGCCAACAGCACGAAGGCGAGCAGGGAGGAGCCTCTAACCTAGAGAGGGGAGCACTGTGCCCTTTCCCGGTGCCTATCAGCGCACAGCACTGACATATGTTAGGACTTGCCTAGAAGTCTGCTCGACGGGAGCGAGTCAGCACTTGTACCCAGCTGATAGAGCAGGTCGTGCCTTCTTTACATCTGTTCTGCAAGGGGAAACTGAGGCACGGAATGCTGTAACTGTGCTTGTTACCCAAAAGTGAGTGTGTGAGGGGTTTGGGTGAGCCCTGACACAGATCAGGCAGTGCTCTGTCTCCAGAGATGTGCTTCTTCATGAAGAACATCTTCCCTGTGCTGCTGGGAGTTGAGCTGGAGAGAGAAAAACAGTGCATGGCCTGGAGTGCCTGTGGGTGCGATGCTTATGTGAATGGTTTTGGTCTGTTCCTTTTTGTTCACCTACTTCTCTTCTACGGATGAACTGTGAAAATGGGGTGCTTTTGCTTCCAAATTTTACAGGGGTCTGCAAAAAATAGGATTAAAAATAGTTATATGGGCTGAAACGCAGAGGGAGATGGTAAATTAACCTGAATTTTACAGCGAAGTCCAGCAGGGATTTCCAGGGATGCCTTGAATTCGCTCCATCAGGGTAACTGCTCCCAGAATGTCAATGTAGGCAGGTGGGAGTGAATGAAAGCACCAGAGATAGAACATCACAGCCAAAACAGCCAATGTAATGCTCCTGTGTCCCAGGTGGAGGGATCTGTCACATCCCCTCTTCCTGGCAGAGAGCAGACAGCCACTGGATGAAGCTCCAGGGGAAAGTAAAAGCCAGTGAAAGACTTAAGTGTTTAGGAGGAGAAACAAGGGTCCATGGTCATGGTCTGGCATTGACGGGCCCGACTCCAAATGATTTACATGTGCTCTTGACCCTGCTAAGCCAGAGTCAACTTTCCTTCAGATAAGTGCCTGCAGCACAGAGCGCAGGGAGCTCAAGGGAGCAGGATGGCAGCAGGTAACTCTTGCTCCCTGGCGTTGCTGCCTAGGCTGGGTTCACCTTTTAACTCCCTGATTCATTTCTGATAGACCAAACAGTAGCAGTTCCCTCCCTCAGAGCTATGGCGAAGCCGTTCCCTGAAGGAGGGGTTAGTTCTCTGTTGTGTTCCTACCTGCTGGATGGTTTTCCTGCTCTATCTCCTACACTGCAATTGCTTTTTGCTCAGCTGAGCTTTTGGTGCTCAGAAATGCAACTCAGTTCTTATTGCAAATGCCGGGTGGTTTTTACTGCAGCCTCTCCTGTAAGCTTCCTCTGATGGGGCCCTCGATCTTCCAGCAGCACCTTGGTGCCATTTGAGCACTGGGTTTAGGACAACCCCTGGATCCACCAGACCGAATCGGGATTGACTGCAGTGCCGGCACCATGGAGAATTGCATCCAAAACTGTTCCAGCAAATGGTGTCTCTGAACCAGCACCAGCCACTGCCCTGATGCTGGGGTTTGATCTGCTAGATCCAGAGCAGCCTGGCTCGCACCCGTATCACCATGCTCAAAGAGCAGTCACTTAATCTCACTTAGAAATGTTTACTTGCAAGCACCAGATGGCCCAGGGAGTTGGGCTAAACAAAGCTTTTACTTCTAGGTCACACCATCTAATCCAGTCCAGGTTGGTGGTAAATGAACTTATTCACCTGATTGCCACTTCACCTTCATTTTTGGTGGTTTTCAGGCTGGTTTCCAAGGGGAGATGTCACCACGAAACCTCCCTCCGTGCCCTGCCACAGTTGGTACTGATTTGACTGTCTCAGTGGAGAAGCCAAGGATCAAATGCTCTATGGCGCCAGACTGTTTTCTTTTGCAGCCTGCAGGTAAGGGGAAGTTGTCCCTTGTCTGGCTCTGTCACGCCTGCTCTGCGGATGGGCAGGATTGCAGTTGGAAAAGCTGCCAGTCCAACCTCCCCCCCCCCCCAGCGTGAAATTCATTAAAAACCCAGGGAAATGTTTAATTGCAGTTGACGTATAGGCACTCTCTGCTATGAACTCTACACGCAATCACAGATAACAGCATCAGAATTAACGCCTGCTTCCCACTTGTCCTGCTATAAGCAATAAACGTTTGGCAAGTCAGTAAATAACAAAATTCTCATGTGGCCATCTACAGGTCACCAGGATACTTAAGAAGTTTGCGTTAATTATACCACGTTTGCCATCAAAGAGGGAATATTAACCCTTTTGAGCAGCTGCAAGGAAGCCCTGGCGTCATTTGGAAGTAAGTAAATGAAATCTTGTCACGAAAAGTGCAACTTTGACAAAATACATTAAAAAAAAGAGACCTTTGAGGCAACCTCCTCAAGAGACATCATGGAAAATATGGTACCTTTTCAGCTTTCCTTTTATTTATTTTGTATTTTGACATCAAACACTCCCTGTAACCTAATCTTCTTGGCTTTTGATGTGGCCGTGGAGACATGACAATTAAGCACGGCTTAAAACAATAATCCCAACAACGGGAACCAAAGGCAAGTAATGTCAGGGCTCCCCCTTCCCACAAAGCCTCTCCCCCAGTGTTTGGTGGTAGTGAAAGCACCGTAAATCCCAATTTGTTGCCTCAATATCTGCCCCGTGCTTGCGCTTTACGCTGAACTTTGCACACTTGCTCCATTTCCATTCCCTGCTGTTTGTTTTCCTTCCGCTATGCAAAATGTCTGGAGACGAACACGATGCACACGCTGCAGAGGGATGGTTTGATCTTTCACAGATTAGTGCCACCTGACAAACATGGGATTATTTATTATCTCTGTGGCAGGAACTGCTGAGGACCCTGCTCAAAGGAGGCACCCTCCTCCGGGCGCTGGGGGCTGCAGCACCCATCCGGATAAGCCGATGGGTTGTGTGATTCTGGGATCGGATCAGACCGACCCAGCCAAATGCCTGCAGAGAGGCAGCCCCGAGGTGAGCCCTCATCAGGGACTGGACAGGGTGTAATGCCAGCCAAAGCAGCCTGATTATTCTAAAGTATTAGAGAGCTGTTGTTAGTTCTGCCCTCTCCTTGTCTCAGCTATTGAAACACAGAGGGAGAGCAGCTGAGTTTAGTTGTAACCCCATTTTAAACCCGTCTGAAGTGAACATGTTTCTTTTTAAATGAAGCTTGCACGGTATGCCATAAACTGCCTTTGACTTTTTTCTTCTTTTAATGGGTGTTTGTACTGAACCTCGCTGAACAAGTTGGAGAGATGATTAACTCATCTGAAATGATGCGGGAAGGCCTTGTCCCAGTTGTGTGTTCTTTCTTCAGCCCCTGCAGAGCCGCTGCGACTCCTTGTCATTCGGGAGAAGGGCTGGGGAGGAGGCTGCAGGCTAAAGAGAAGCACTGACCTAAAGAGCTGGAATCTGAACAGGCACACTGAAGAGGAACTGGGGTTATTTCTTTCGTTAATGAGTAAGGGGTTATCCCCAAGTTGGTTTCCACAGAAATGAGACGCAAACCGCGTGGGGTCGAAGGAGGAAACCCAAGGTTCATTAGCAGTTTTCTTGCAAACATGGTTTTAGCAGCGGCAGTGCTCAGCCCTACACAGGGTAGGGAGCTCTGCACTGTTCACTTTGTAAAGCCCCAAGGAGTTCCTTGTGTGGGTCAGACTCGATCGTGTGATGAAAGCAGCTGCAAAGTGCTGACCTTTGGGAAGCTGCCTGGTAAGAGCCCTTCTCCATCCTTGTGCCAACCCACGGCTGCACCCCTTGTTCACGGGACAGCATGGAGGAGCTCCAGCCTGGCCACCCCCCCTTGCTGCCTTCACACCACTGATGGTGCCAAATGGTAAGAAACAGGTTTCCACATTGATGGTATTGGCTATTACAGCAGCGCAAGAGCCGACAGAGCCGTGCCCGGTCTGATACAGGCTCTGCCTTCAGCCCCAGCTGCTTTCCTGCATTTATGATGCTTAAAAAACTTCTTTTTAATTGAAAACTGTTTGGAGAACACTTTAAAAAACCAACCCCAAAAGATCCAACACAAACTCTCCCCCACGAGAAGCTGCAGTTCATGGGCTGCTGCCTTAGATTTCACACTGGTTTAGAAACTTCAGTGCATTTAACTGCATGACCCCATCGCCCCAAAACAACAGCAGAGAATGAGCTTTTGTACCTGTGTTTTTTATACTAAATCATTCACAACTCCTTTTTTGTCCTACCCTGGTAGGGTTTTGAAACATAAATAGGCCACTCTGCAGAAGAGTTGAAGCTAATAATTCTGCCCACAACAATGCCCGGATCATTTTCCCTCTCTCCCTATTCCAAGGTGCCTTTATGAGACGGAGCTGGGCACAGGTACTTTCACAAAAAAGGTATTTTATTATTCTTAGCAATATTCACCTGGAAGGAATATGAGGAAAGCATACACTTTTTACAGACAATATATAAACATGTTGTACAGAATTAACAATAACTTAGGTCACTAATCCAAAAATAAGCAAAATAAAAATTAAAAACAGAAAATACTGAAGATTTTTTTTTTATGCTGATACAAGTACAAAATAATTTAAATCTCAACTGCCGTTGTCTATGCTGCAGTGACTGACAATATATTGCACTTTGTCAACTGTATCAGTAATCCCTGTCTTCCACCCACATCCCATCCCCACCCCCTGCCCCAGTCCTACAGGAATCTGAGTTGGGTACAAATAATGTCCAACTGTACCATCGGAGAAGGTTAAAAAGTTAAAAGGTCCCAATTTTTTCCCTCAGTAGGTTAAAAATGCTTCCGATTTCTCCCAACCAGTTTAGTTCCCCGCTTATTTCCACTTCTTTACAAAGTGCACCTATATGCCTATGCAGACCAGAAAAAGGAAGAAAGCAGGATTTTCATGGCTGCTTAGTTCTTAATTCATTATCAATATTGGAATTACAGGCTTAGAAAAGAAAATTAATGTACATCCATTTTTATTCGTTCTGTTGGGTTTTTTTTCCTTAAAGCAGGACTTTTGCAGGAAAGATACAATTGGCTTGATCCAAAACCAAAAAAATAAAAAAAAATCCCAACAACAAAAAAGTTAAAATTAAAAAAAAATAAAAGAAAAAGCTTGTCACAGAGTTAAGCTTACGTGGTTTACATCATCAAACCCCTCTGTTCACCGGGGCCTTTCATCAGAAGTATAGCTAAATATGTACATTGTATGTTATACTGGAGCTTGTGTTCACGAGAGGCATCGGATCATAACAATCAATAGAATACACTTCACATTGGCAATAGTTTGGGTTTCGGTCATTTACGTACAATATGCTTTAATGGGAGATTTAAATTTAATTTTTTTTTCCTTTTTTTGTTAGTTTTTCCTATAAAATACGCTGCGGGAAACGGGCGCTTCCCTCGTCCCATCAGCTGCCGCAGGGGCTGGGGGTTGACGGGTGTGTGAAGCTCAAACTGATTGTCTCTCTCTTTCCCCTCTCCAGTGATCTCAGTGTGTTTGTGCCCTTCCTCCTCCCTGTGAAGCCCAGGGGTGCCCATGCGGGTGACCAGTGTGGTGATGGCCACGCTGCCCCAGGCTTACCCAAGCAGCTCAGCTGCATTCTTAAGCAACAGCTGCCGACAAAACAGAACAAAATGCTTCAGCCTCTGAAGTCTGAGAGTTGGATGGGTTTATGCCCCGTGATGGTTTTGGCTGTGCTAGAATTTAGCTGCGGACACTTTGGGCAATGCCTGTGTCTCACCCCTTGCTAGTGCAGGACTGCCTCCCCGAGAGCTCTTTCCCAATGGTTTGTCCAATCTAGCTGTTTAGTTTGAGGAATAAAAGGGTAGCTGGGAGAGGGGCTGAGTTTTTTAAAGTAGTCTTTCATGTTAGGGAAAAGAATGACAAAAATCATGTTAAAATAATCACCATCTTGGGCATGTTAAAATCCTGTATTATTTGCTTTGTTTCCCCCAAATCTTCCTCTCCTTCCTACAGATATTTTGGTATGGAAGATAGATGGAGCTAATCCAAGGCGCTGCTGAGTATGTTCCCCCTCTCCCCTTGTTTCGAAGGCAGGTTTGCTCACAGGGTGGTAGCCGTGGCAAACAGCACAAGAACATGCATCAGAGTTGAGGCTTTTTGTGGAAAACAAGAGCAAAATAAATATGACTTTGTGTCTGATTTCCTTTTAAAAATTATGGTTTTATAAAGATGTCCTCTTTTTTCTTTCTTTCTTTCTTTCTTTCTTCTTTTTTTTCCCCATCCCAACCGAAGTCCACGATAGAAATCCAGCATGTCTGGCTTCCAGGGAGCCGGTTCCATCCTGGGAGGCTGCTTAGATCTCTTTACAATATTCACAGTAATGACAAAGAGAAAGAAAAGCCAGTTCCAAGCCTTTTCCTTCAGCTTCTGCCACCTTTTGCTTCCTGCTGGACCATGAAGTACTGAACAGGTGAGTTCTTTTTCCTTATACCTGAGGGGGCAAAGTGCATTACAGGCACCACTACGTTTCTGCAGAAGACCCATCACTTGCACGGTTTTAGTCCAGCATTAAGAGTTAAACCATATGGGAGCAAAGATCCCCTTTGTCATCCCTACATTCTCCTCTTGGCAGAACATTTTCTTACTTGGTGTCGTCTTAGGCAGAGCCCCATGTTCTTTAATCTCTGGGTGGGTCTCTTGGTGATTGGGTTTTATCCCATGGCTGTAACCATGCTGGATGGGTGTGGATGTCCAAATGAGATGCTGGAAGATGGGTGGATGGGGGTAGGTGTCGGAAGGATGTGTCCAGAGTGGCTGAAAGGTGGCAAATGCCCCATGGGAGCCATGTGACTAGCAAGGGCAGCAGCGCTGAAGGGAGAGGATTTCTCCTGCATGCACTTGGACAGTTCCTCAAAACACTCTGAACCTTTCTTGCTTTTCTTTGATTTGTTGGACATTTTCCTATTCCTGGTCTGAATCCCTTCCTTCTTCATGGTCAGAGGCCTGTTCACCTGCAAGAAATGAGAAAATCAGGCTCATGCAGACAAAATGACCTTATTGTGCAAAAATGAAAACATTTGGACAGCCCCCATGTGTTTTTCCTGGATGGAGACCTTTTTCTGGCCAAAACAAAAAAAGGTGTTTCTTTCTGCAGGACTTGTTTATATTGATTTGTTTGAGCTGTTTAATAAAACCATACACACAAAACCCCCTAGACATGAAAAACAAATGGAAGCCTATTTGGCAGCCGAGGGCCCTTTCCCGTAGGCTTACCCTCAGTCCTCATTCGTTTCCTAATAGAAGAGATCAAACTCAGGCACACATTGACCCACATTCAGTCCTAAAACATGAGTGATCTTGTACCACTAACCTCTATTACAGTTTAAATAATGCTCCAACATGTCAAGCGATTCCTGCTTAGGATTAATTTCTTTAATCATATACATATTAAAACAAAGCCCTAGATTTAATTACTTAAAGAAAAAAATCACAAGGAAGATGTCCCATCAGGATTAATTTTTCCTCAGAGGCCATTCCAAGTGACCTCTGTGTTTCTGGAGGGAAGCAGCACACAAACCACGCTTAGTTAAAACCAAGTGTGGTAGCTCTGTTTTGCCCAAGCGTTAGAAGCCAAGCTAATACATTGTAATGTCACTGAACTTAGCATCACTGTGCTGACAAAGAACGGCTGTCACTTCCCAGGGGAACCTTAGAGACGGGGGAAGGAATAAAACAACAACGCAAACCCTGAAACCAATAAAAGCCTGGTGTAGACCATGCAGTTAAGACATCAATCCCGGCTGGGCAAGCAGCGACACATGAGATGAGTAAATACTCACATTGTGCAATTTATAGTAGAGTCCACAGGCATTACAAACTGGGTCCCCGTTTGCATTACGTCGCCATAAGGTTGTGGTGGTTGTCTGACAGTTGGCACAGCAAGTCCCTGCTCTCCTGGCCGCTGACTAACCAAAAGAAAAAGAACATTAAAATGTGTTGGCAGGAGGAGGAAGATCCTCACACATCAGAAAGGGCAGGTTGGACCCGGTGTTTCGGTTGGGTAGAATGGGTTACTATATGATTTTACACAGCGTCAGGGCTGACGGAAAAAAGCTCCTTCAGTTTTACATGTAGGGTTTTGTTTATAATCCAGGTAGTCTCCGATGCAGATGGCAGCCTCTAACCCATGGCACCGTGCATGCAGGGGAAGTAAGGAGAGAAACAATGAATCTCTAACTGCACAAAAATTGTAGAGGGGAAACATCACCCGAAGGGTCCAGGTGTTCCCTTCCCAGGGTTCTAGATTTTGTCCTGGAAAAGTATTGCCTTCTCTTTTTAAATGACCAATTTAGTTTGTGCCATCGTTGGGGCTGGAATTGAAAAGAATGATCTTAAAGAATGTGATTTTTACCCCCGCTCTGTCCCTTTAAAGATGGACACAAAAGAAAACCAACCGCATTGCTTAACTGGGTGCAGTATTTATCAGGGCCATCACTGAAAATTCAGTTTCCATTTACAAGTGAAAGGGGGAAAACAAAACCGGCTCCAACTTTCTTTAAATATTTAGCAAACCAAATTTCATGCCTGGCAGCAATGATTGCGCTGACCCAGCTGCTGCCCCTGTCCCTACTCAGTGCCTTGCCTGACAGCCCCTCAAACAACTGTCTTCAAGGGGAAAAAAAATAGAGCAAAACTCCACCACCCTTCCCTAAAAGTATTGTTCTGCTGAAACCAAGGTGGGGGGGAAGAGAAATGCCCAAACATTCCCCCAGCTCCCCAGGCAAGAACAGGAAAAGTCGAACAGCAGGCAGCAGTAATCCCTGGATGGGCCCTTGGCTGCCAGACCCCGCAATAATGCGCTCTTTGTGCACGCAGGGCATCGACGGAGCGTTCAGGCCGGGCTAATTGCACCCCATGTTTTGGGAATTAGTTTTGTATTAGGAAGCTTCGGCCCTGCCTCTGGGAGCACTAAAATTCAGGCAAGTTTTGTGCAGTGCTGAGGACTCGGTGTGTGTTTAACGCAGTAGAGCCCTCTTTCTAATGCAGATCAATCCTGGTGGTTTCCCCAGGGCTCTGCTCCCTGGATATTTTTGCCATTAGGCACCAGGAGCCATGGGGTGAAGCAGCAGTGTTACAGAGCCAGGAGCAGTCCTGGAGAGATGGGTTTCCCACACAAGGACTGTGTGCCATTCCCCGCTGCCGGCACTGTGTGAAGGCCAGGCTGACCGGGCTCACGTAAAGGAAGCGCCGGGTTCTGTTCTCACTTGCTCCCGATTTATTCCAATGCCCTCTGTAAATTCCTCAACACTGGTGGAAGGCTCAGTAGCTTAAGGCAAGAATCAGGCCCTTGGAGACTCGTGTACTTGAGTCCCTTACTCGCCCGTGAGAACAGGCCAAAGGCAGAAAGAGGGGGTACCCCCCACTGCCACTGCTCTCCGGCAACCCAAACACAATTAATGCCAGACATCCAAACCCTGACATTATGAACATGATCTCTTTGCCATTGCACGTCAGATGAACAAATCCCCAAAGATGGCCATCCCCTCTCCCCCCACAAACAGCAAACTCCAGTGGAAAAAGGGGCAATAAACAAAGCTGTAAATCAATTACAACAAAACAAAACATTAAAACAAACTATGCTGAGAGAAAACCTCCTGAGTGCCCCCCAAACCCTGGGCACTGAGCTAAATGTAAGCCTCCAACACATTGAAAGGTGGAGACCTGTGTTTGCATATTTGAGATGGCTTCACTGATACTCAACTGTGCTGCTTAACTCCATGGCCTGTCCCATTCAGGCTGGAAAGCACTTGAGCCTGAGAGACGATAATGTTACACTGTTGTCTTAACATTTTTCTATGTGTCAGTCACTTTAGAAGCCAGTCATTAAGGAGCTTGCATAGTTGAAATTCTGACTCACAACAGAAATCTTCAGTATCCCATCCCAGCGTTAGAGCAGCAATGCCAATTTTCTGCTCTCCAAACCTCATTGAAACGTGCCCACGAATAGCTGAGAGACTTGGGCACCATAAATCACAAAGCTCCAACAAATATATTTATTATTCTTAGCATTTTAAGCATTATTTGCAGAGTGGAGTGTATTAGAAATTTCAAAACAGCAAGCATGACTGGCAAGGCTCGCCTATAGAAACTCTCTAAAGCTTTTAGAGTCAGGAAACAGATACACAAAGTTTCCTTATCTTTACCGTGCAGATATCCGGATAGGAAACTACTACCAGGAGCTTAGAAAGGACTTTTTTTTTTAAATCACTCAAATGAAAATACAAAGTGTAGGTGACTCCATGGAAAAATAATGGGATTTTTTTTCTAAACAGTAGGGGATTGTCTGGGGAGGGAACTAATATTAATATTGCCAGAGAATATAAGAGTGAAAATTACTTCATGGCCTTTATACAAATAATTATTAAGTAGGAGCAGTAGCTTTGACTCATCTGATTTGTTTTGCTTTTTTGGAGCTGGAACCCTTTTTGTTTAGTAGCCAGTGGAGGACATTGTGCTGATAACCCTTTCGTTCCCGGTGCTTGCCCAAAGCTCCCAGGAGGCCAAATAAATGAGGAATTAAATTAAAAGCTGTCATCCCAGGATGACCGGGGAGCCGGATACACGATACCCGGTGTGGATTGGGAGCGGCGGGGAGGCTGCAGGGGGCTGCCGGGGCAGCACTGGCCCCAGGCTCATTGTGACCCCGGCATGCAGGACCCCATGTACTGGACCCCCTGTACCACAGGGCTCAGCTCCCAGCAGGGGCCGAGCAGGGCCGAGACATGTTTGAGTTGTGCCTGCGTGTGTGGTCCCCTTGCCTAATTGATCCCCAAACCCAGGAGAAACAGAGCCACCTACCAGCCTTCGCTTGGGTTTAATGAGAGGTCGGTTTTGACCGTTCATTTTGTGGTAGAGCCCGCAGGCGTTACACAGGTAGTGCCCGGTGCCGTCTCTTCTCCAGAGAGGGGTAGCAGTTGCTCCACAGTTCACACACTCTCTGCCTTCTAAATGGAAACACGAAGAAACCGGATTTCTTTCTTTAAAAACAAATTCACAAAAGCTTTTTGCATTGTCCTTTAGGCATTTCCCAGGAGTCAAACAGCGTGTTAGCTCAAGCACAATCAGACAGCAGTGACATCTACAGCACATGCAGCAAGGAGCTCAGTTCCGAGAGCACCCGGACTCCAGCATGGATTTTATGTCACGATCTGAAGTGGGCAACGCTCTCTGCCAGGTGAGGAATGACACTGCGTTGTGTCAGGTGGAAGTTACCATCCCAGTGTTGGGCACTGCTGCCCTGCCCTATCGCTGCGCTCCGATGTTAGATCCTGCATTCTCGAAGCACAAACACACACACACCTTCAGACACACAGCATGTGAAAGAGAGAAGCAGGGGGAAGGTTTTGTAGAATTAAATCCAAGCAAAAAAGACCTCCTGCCCTGTGCTTTCCTTTTTGTTGCTAATGCTACAGGAGGAGAAAGTGAAGCCGAGCAGACCAGGATGGATACAGAATGCCAAAGGCTCCGTTCTGATTTTTGCTCTAAAGCAGAAAAACGTTGTTAATGCCGAGCTTTGAGAAAGTCCAGCTTTAGCAAGCACTCTGAAAATCACTGTACAAAACAGGCTTGGAGTTCTCTGCTTCAGCAATTTTTCAACACCACCGTTTGGGTTTGGAAGGGAGCAGTTTACCTTATACTGCTTCATTCTTAGTTTTAGTGGGGAGCATGGCATTGCAGCGGGGCTGTATTAAACCCAGCATGTACCTCCTAGATGTGTGTTCCTGCCTCAGAAAGCTCTGCTGAAAGTTCATTTGCCTCTGACGGTTCGAGGGCAGGTCTGCTTAATATAGAAATCTCTCTTAATACAGTTTATGCAAATCCTACAGTATTTAACTGGAGAGGAAATTCTTCTTGCTAATAACTGGAGCAGGCCATGCCGAGTTCAGTGGGGCTTGTGTCTTCTTTAATCTAGGGAGTGGGTGGCTTTTAAACAACACACTCCAGAGTGAAAAATGAGGGGAGCTCTGCGGCGCTGCGCTCGGAGCTTTTGTCCCTCCTAGGGCAGGAAGCTGCAGGAGTCGGCGTGTCGTGAGGCTTAGTTCTCCTACAAAAACACGGAGCGGTCACGAACTTTCCCCAGCTCCTTGCACGGGGGCTCCCTCACGGCCAAAGAAAAGCCCACTACCCAAAACCCATTAAACAAACAAGGAAAATAGGTGCTCACTTCCTCCATCCAGCACAGTCATCGGCAGCTGCAGGACAAGCTACTCAAGTCCCTTTATGTTATCTACAGAGTTCTTGCTCTTGTCTGTTCCCAGGCTCAGGCTGTTAACAGTCTTCACTTCTTACTCTCTGCACTACTAACATATATCTATTTATGATATAAATATATACACGTAGTGGCTACTATGTATCTAAAAATAAATATACATACATAGTGGCCATTATGTGTGTTATATATAAAAATATATATGCATAGCAGCAACTGCATTTAAATGGGAGAGGGTATTTTTCCCCTCGGAGGAGCCATTTGAAGCAGAGCTGAGGAGCTCGTGCAAGAGCTGGTATTTTTGTTGTAAAATTCAGAAGAGATCACATTTCTAAATTATGATCTGCTTTAAAAATAAATCCATGTAGTGTCTTTGTGAGCATATATGTGCAGTGATACACAAGGATATACACACAAAGCTTATGTAGCCCTTTTCTTTTAAGGGCTATCTGAATCCAGCCCCGATGCTCGGCCGTGAATCTCCTTCCCTTGCCGAGGATGTTAAACGGGAGGTGAGTAGAATTATACCAATTATCTGAATTAATCTGTCCAGTTGCACATTTAGTGGGATTGCAGAGGGGGATTAAAACTTTGCCCATCACCTAATTTGCTGACTTAGGTCTGAAGAAATGCAAGGAGGGGTTGTGAGATGGGAAAGTCGTTTGGAAGCACAGATACAGCTGGTTCAGAGGGGAAAAGAAATAAGGGTATTTTCTAGTTAAAGTTGTGCTGGGGAAGGGTAGCGCTGACCGACCCCTCCGTCCTTGCGCTGGTATGTAAACTACATTTGAACTTTTGCTCCTGTAAAACGTGAAGGGAATCAGGCCCCGGGCGATGGGGAGCGGCCCGGCCGGGGCGGTTTCGCTTTCGCCCTGCGCTGGGCCGGGTTTGCGCTGGTGAGGAGCCGTGGAAGTGACTGGGGGAGGAAGAGCCCTGGTCCACAGTCCCCACGGGTGGCCAGAGCGGGGGTCTGACCGCACTGGGGGGGGGGGGGGGCGGGCAAGGTCAGCTTTGCTCTGAGGGGAATCATGCATTTAGCCCATTAATCCCTCCTTGCCGCAGTGGATCAGCCGGCTCCCACTTCACCGGTCTCCACATCCCCTCCGAGCATGCCGGGGCTCAGCGGCCGCTGTGGGTGTATTGGCACCCACGGGAGCCTGGGACAAGCTCTATCTCCTTGCTTAAAAATATCCAGAAAAGGGGGATCAAGCTGCCACCTCCCCTCTGTCCCCAGACACAAGCACTCCACATCAAACCCCAGCACTTACCCGAACAGGACCTGGCCTTGCTCCGTGGCTTGGGAGTGAAGCTGGATGCGGGCCCCCCCAGGAAGCTGCCAGGGTGGAAGAGGCTGCTGCTGTAGTCGTGTGCGGCTGGCACATAGGAGGGGTATGTGGGTATGGGGTGGTGGGTTGAGGGTTGGGCACCCATGCTGGCAAGGCTGCTCCTCAGCGGACTGGCACTCTCCATCTTCATCCCCTCCGACAGCGAGACTTGGTACTTGATGCTGTCTTTGTCCTCCTGCCTGGCCCCGGCAGAGGAGGATGGGGAAGCAGCGCTGGTGGAGTTGGGGTCCGGGGACACTTCCTTGGGAGGGGTCGGGGGGAAGCCAAAGAGGTGGGAGCCGGAGTGCGAGGCCGGAGTGAGCGAAGAGGCAGAGGCGGTGCTGGATGTGCTGCTGCCCGGGTACACCGAGATGGCCCCGGGTGCTCCAGCCGCCGAGGGGTGCAGGGGGGTCTTGGTGAAGGGGTTGACGGTCCAGGGGTTGTGGTGATGGGCGGACAGTGCCGCCTTGCTGCTGTCCAGCCAAGGAATCCCGGGGCTGTGGAGAAGGTGAGGCCGGCACATCTGACTCCCGGTCAGGCGGGCTGTAGGGACACAAAAGCGATCGGTATCAGTGCGGAGCCGCTCGGCACGGGAAGGCCCCAGTCCCTCGGCAGCGACTCGGCCTGCGGGCACTGGAGGAGGCCCGGAGAACCACAACCGAGCTGGCACAAAGGCCCCTTCGCCTGATCCCTTCCGATGGGGACACCGTCTAGTCCAGCGAGGGCGTGCGGTGGGCACAGGAGGGCACCAGGCAGCCGGGACAGGGGTTAAATCTCCCCTTTCCTCCCACCCCACCCCTGCCGGGGGTAAGCCGCAAACCCCTTTCTGCTCCATCTTCTGAGCTGCTGCAAAGCGCTCTCTTCGGCTCCTAAAACCACCCCCAAATAAAACCCATCGCCGATTTGAACCGGTTTGTATTTTGCATCCGGGAAGTAACCGTGTCTGAGAAGTTTTAGCCTATGCGCACACTATTTCCCCTTCCTTTCTAACCTCCCCCCTTTCTTTCCCTCCCCTCCTCCAGTCCTCGGTTATCTCTAGGGTTAAAATCCAGCCGTGCCTCCCTTTCTATCCTGTTTGCTCAGGTCTCCTTCCCCCCCTGCTTGGACGCACCGGAGGGTCCCCCCGATCGTCACTGCTCGCCTCCCGCCCCGGCCGCGGGTGCCGGTTTACCGTGTGCCTGGCTGTAGGAGACCCTGGCCCGGGCATGGGCGGAATTGGCGTAGTAGGGATTGCCCTGGGAGTCCAGGTGGTTGAAGAAGACATCGACTTCATCCGGAGGTAGGAGCTGCGCTGGTTCCATGTAATTGTGAGCCAGTCCGGGGTGGTGGCTCTCGGGATGCTGCCCGTTGAGCACGGCGTGGTGGGCCATCCAGCGAGGCTGGTCCGTGGCCACCTCCATGGCCTCGGGCCTCCCCTCCCACCCAGCCCCGGAGCAGGAGCGGGCCGGTGCTGCTCGGGGAGGGGGGGGGTTGGCGCTGCTGGTGGGATTTAGGAGGTGGGGTGGCTTTTCTTAAGGAGAAGATGGCCGAGCGGCTGGCGTGAGCCCTCGGAAGGTTGGGGGGAGCCCCCCGGGGTCACTGTGTCTCTCTGTCCAGGCGGGCGGCGGCAGGTCCGGGCAGCACCTGTAGGAACAGACGGACGGGTGAGGGGCTCGGGAGCGCTGCACCGGGCGGTACATGGATGGGGAGGGAGAAGCAGAGCCCCTCCCCCCCTTCCAAAAATGTCCTCCCCCCAAAGTCTTCTCCTCGCGCCCTCCCTGCTCATTGCCCCACAGAATAAACAGAGATCCCATTTCAAACTCTTTACCCAAAAAAAAAGAAAAAGCAAAAAGCTTCCTTTCCCCCCGCTCCCCGCTCTCCCTACAAACGTCAACAGGAGTTTTCCCAGCTGGCTTCAAAAGCGGGGTGAAAAAGGAAGAACGGCAGATCCAATACAAAGTAGTGCCAGCAAGAACTGGGACTGACACAAAAGGAAAAGGAGGGGGAGAAGGCGAAGAGGAGGGAGGAGAAGGGTGTTTAGTGAAAGCAGCGAGTGCGCCCTGGCAGCGGCCCCCCCGCGCCCCGCACTTACCGGCTGGCGATGGGAGCCGGCGTGGAGACCGCGAGTACGGCGGAGAGGGGAGGAAGGAGGGGGAAAAATGGGGAGGGAATTAAGAATAAGAGCAGCCCGGATCGCGGGGGGAGCGGAGCTACAGGGTGTTACTCAGATGGCAAAGCCGCTGCTCTGGCCGGCGCGGTCTCATCCCCGCGCATCCTATATGAGCGCTGGCGCCAGCTGGCCGCGGCGCCGCAGACGGGCCGGGGCGCGCAGGGCCGGCGGGGCGGCCGGGACAGCCAATCCCGGCAGCCGATCCCGCCGCCCCACACCGCCCCCAGCCGCACCCCCGGCCCGAACGGAGCCGGCCCGGGGAGGGGGGGAGCAGCGTGGACCCCCCTCCTCCGCCTCCTGCCCCCCCGCAGCATCCTCCGGCAGCGCCGAGGGGGCTTTCCCTGCCTGGGAGCTGCACGCCCCTGTGGGGCGGGGACGGAGAAATGGGGGGGTCCCGCCGGGGTGTGCGGGGATGCGGAGGGGCATGGGCCTATGGCTTGGTGCGGGGGGACCAGAGCGGGCGATGGGGCCGGCTCCGCCGGGTGCTGTCCCCGACCGTGGCTCCCAGCGCGGCCGCCGGGATGCCCGGGGAGAGGGGGATGGAAGTCGGCACTGGGGAGATGAATACGTTAAAATTCCCTTAAAGCAGGCACAGCAGCGCGCAGCCGGGAGCAGGACTAACCCCAGCGTGGCTGTTCCCATCGTGTTAGTTTGAAATAACTGTCTGAATGGGGAAATAAATAAATTTAAACCAAATAATTGCGCTGTTCCGCGGAGCCCCGCAGGGTGAGAAGAGGGAACGGGGCCTCGCCTGGCAGGCGGCGGCGAAGGGACGGGTCCTGCCCGGCTCCCCCTCGGCTCCCGGGGCGGCAGCGCTGGGGCCGGGCCCGGCTGGAGCTCGCTGGAGGCTGCCGCAGCGGGGAGCCGAGCCGAAGGGGGCCGGGGACCGGCTGCGGCCTCCTCGACGGGGCTGCGGCGCCGAAACCCCGCGTGTTCTGCTTCTCCCCTTAAAATAAAATTGAAAAACCCCACAACCAAACCACCACCAGCAGAACCCTCCAAAGACTCAGTTTTAACATTCGCAGTTACACGGGAACCGGGGCAGAGGCGCAGCTCGGATCAACAGGCGTTTTCCGCGGACTTGGCGGCGCAGCTCGTGTTCTGCCACCCCCAAAGGTGCGGACAAAGGCACCCGCTTTTGGGGCAGAAAATTATATTATTATTAATACTAATAACAATGAGAAAGGCAGAGGTTGCCCGCGGGCCGGAGCGCGGCCGGGCGCTGTGCGGCTCCCGTTCCCCGGCGCTGCTTTCGCGGGAAATGGGAGCAGCAAGTCCCGATCCCGTAAGGCTCCGAGCTGGACCCGGGGCGAGGGAGCTGCCCCTCACCCGGGAGCGGGCAGGGGGGAGCCGAGCGCGGCCCCGCCGCCCCCCGGCAGCGGCTCCAGCCCGACGGCGCGGCCGGGGAGGGGGCACGGGAGCCGGTCGGGGCCGGGCCGGGGCCCAGCAGGGGGGCCCGGAGGAGGAGGAGGATGGTGCCGGTGCTGCCCCGGCCGCCCCAGTCACCACGACGCCGGGGCTCTGACGTCACCCGTCACTGCCAAATTCGCCAGGAAATGAAGTTTTTTTTTTCTTTTTAATAATAACAATAATAATAATAATGATGACGGCAATAATAATAAAACTCCTTTTCCTCGCTGCCGAGCCCGTCTGGCCGGAGCGACGCGGACTCCCTCCATAGTTATTCCCCCACCACCATCACCCCTTGTCCCCTCCAAGCATCCCCCCAGCGGCACCCCCAGCGCTGCCCCCGGAGAGGTGAACAGGCAGCGCGGCCCGGGATAGCGTCTGCGGAGGCTGGGGCTGGGGGAGCCGGCTCTGCTCCCCCTCTCCCAGCATCCTTTCTTCTTGCACCCGGAGTCCGGGCTCCCCAAGGCCCTGCCTTCGGGGCTTGGCGGTGCCCCTCGCCCCCCGCCGCTGGGGGGGGTGCCAAGCAGCTGATCCGGGCGGCAGCTCCTCGGCTGGCTGCCGGCCGCGGAAGGGGCGGCGGAGCCGGCTTCTCTCCAGCCGGGCTCGGTGGTCGGGGCAGGCCGGGGGCAGCGCTGGCGCTGGGGGGGAAGCGGAGCCGGGCCTTGGGGTGCCCGGGCGCCCAGGGCCGGAGGTGCCAAGGAGGAAAGGGAAACAAAGCAATAAAAAAAGAAAGAAAAAAGGAAAGTCAAAAGCGAGAGAACCCGGGAGCTTTCGAAAAATCCGGCTTCGACCTCCGAAGCGATTTTCTTTCTACAAGCACCAAAACCCCCAGAAATGCACTCAAATATCCCCCACAAAGGAATTTATTCTTTTTTATTTTCCGAAGGAAGGGTGAGTATGAACTGAACGCGGCCGGTTGCAGGTCGGTCCCCTCGGCGCCTCGTTGTCCCCACAGCCCGAGGGCTGCAGGAGCCGGGGCGCGCCGTGGCCACGATCCCTGCCGGAGCAGCCGGGATCACCCCGGGCCCGGCCGGAGCGGGCCCAGGGCCTCGCTATGCCCTTATTAATCAATATGGCTGTTTAATTACTGCCCACTGCCACCAGCATGGGGCCGCGCTAGGTTTTTTCTTGGGGGGGGGAGCGGGGTGGGCTGTTTGTTTTAAGCAGGTGATAAAATCGCAGTTAACGAGCTGATAATTCGTTCGTGTTTGTTTTAAAAGACAAATTGTAAAGATTAATCAGGCGGTTTGATTTATGGCGAGGCAGACCCCGGCGCTGCCCGGCCGGGGCTCCCTGAAGCCCCTGTCTCGGGTTACCGGGGGCCGAAGCGAAACAAAAGGGGGCGAACCAGCGGCAGTAGGCGGCAGCTCCTGGGGCCGGGTCCTGCCATCTCCGAGCCGGAGTCCGGCGCCTTTCCTCGCACCCCCTCCCTCTAAATCCCTCTGTAACTGAAGGACCCCTTTATCAGGGATGGGCGATTTCAGATGGGGAAGCGGCTGAATTCCCGCGGGAGGTTTTCCTCCAGCCGCCTCCCAGGGTTTCACTTGATTTTATTTCGCTGTTTCTATCGCCGCCGCTTTCCCGGCCCCACTGTCAGCTTTCACCGACCCGGCCGCCGCTGCGGGCTCGGCCGCTTAATGCCCCGGCGGTTAATTGAATTAATTCCCCGTCGGGAGCAGCAGCAGCAGCAGCTCCGCACCCGCGTCCCGGTGAGCAGCTCCCCCACAGCCCTCTGGGGAGGCAGCGGGTCCGGGCATTAACTCCGGTTTATTAACTTCATTTTGTTATTCCCGTTGCATTTCTCTTTTTTTCGGTTTTAATCAGGAGCTTTCCCAGCTCTGGAATCACAACTGGTTATTTTGATTTGATTGACAAGTGATGTCATATCGTTAAGGGAGAGGGGGGAGACGACAACATGTTTTAGCAACAGTTAGGAGCTCGGTGTGATGGAGTTGACACCTACGCCGGGGCAGAGGCGAAGGCAGAACCCCCCTTTCCCCATCCGCGCACACGGAATTGGGTTTATTCCTTTTGATTTCCCTTTTCTCCCTATTCTGGGTGCTCGGACCCGCGCCGCCGGGAGTGGCTGGGCTGGATCCTGACCCCCCGCGACACTTCCCTCCAGACACCTTCTTCTCTGGTGTATGTCGTTGGGTACAGTGTTTTGGGGAGGGGAAGTTCTGGCTTTCTGCCTGGTTATTTTATTTCGGTGTTTTCCTCCCTCTGGTCTTGTCTCCGCTTCGCTTTGCTTCTCCCCCGATCCCCCCCCCCCCCTCCGAGCTAATGGCTGCTAATGGGGCTATAAAGTGACACAGTTACCTCCTAACCGCGAGACCCAATTTGAGCTGCGTTAAAGGAAAAAAATGAAAAGGGAAAATTAAAGAAAAGGGAAATTAAAAGGAAAGGTAAAGAACAGGAAAATAAAGGGAAGGGAAATAAGAAACAAGGGAAATAAAAAGAGAAACGGCTCTGGGAATAAATCATGGAATACTTAAATTGTTGTTATATTTAAACAGCGGAGGAGCCCCTCTCTTCCCCCATCCCGCAGCCAGTTGCTGCTGTCCTGGCCACCCCGAAATCTCCTTCACCTGCGCTTTGTCCGAGGTTCCTCCCCCGCTCCCCCGGCTGCGAATAAAGCGGAGGAAAATGCTCGAGTGCCCCCCGCCTGCCCAAAACGACGGCTTTTGTGCGAGCTCCCGAAGCCGAACGCGTGCGGGAAGCGTGAGGGGCTGCACAGCCAGAAGAACCTATCACCATTTATTTTCAGGCGCTACCAGGGAAGATTTCGTTCGCCGCAGCTCGGTTTAATTTTATGTGTATTTTTTTCCCCTTGCAAGGTTATTTCGGGCGCAGCTGGTGCAGGAAAGGGGCCGTTCCTGCAGGTTTCATTTGCTTCCTCGCAGGCAAAACTTCGCTGGGGAGGGACGGAGCCCGAAACGAGCAGCGGGGCTCGTCTCACCCGCGTACTGGCCTCGGCTGTTTTCCCCCTGCGAGCCGCGGGGCACGGACCAGGCCGGCATGGGACTTCCGAGGGTAAAAACTGTATTAACTGATTGCTTTTAATAAGGATGCTTCAGGGGAGAGGAACCCCCGCGACCGAAACGCGCATCCAGCTTGGAGAAACAGCTTTTCTTATTGAAATCGCCTCAAATCCAGGCAGCTCTGCTCTTGGGTGCTTCTATGTATTTTCTTCTTCCCCCCCCCCCCGCCCCCCGCCCCTCCTTGCCTTCCAGCCCCAGCATCCCAAAGCAAAAGGAGGATAAAGAGGGGAACTTTGCACATACAACAGCAAAAATCATGCAAAGCCCCGTAAAGCTGCCGCACGGGACTGGGACGGGCGGGCTGCGGCGGGCAGGTGCAGGGCCGGCACAGCGAACCCGCATCTCCCTCCGGTTTTCTTTCTTTCGCTTTTTTAATGCCCAAATCTGCCAACAATGGGGCGAGGGGACGGGCCGCGGGTGCGGGAGGGGGCGCGGGCTCTGCACACCCGGGCTCCGGGAAGTGCCTGCCCGGCCGCCCCGGGTGAAATGCAACTTTCCAAGATGGAGATTTAAATAATTACCCGGTGACAATGGGGAAGGGAATAAAACCCAACAAGCCTCAGACGTGGCCCCGCTCCCCGCAGGGTGCCCGTGCAGGAGCGCTCCGGTGCGCCCGGCAGAGCCCCCGCGGAGTATCTGAGCTCTGCACCGGGCCCGGCCGAGGCTGCCGGGAGGGACCGGACGTGCCGGGGGCATTTATTCGTTCTTTACAGAACCGTGCCCTGTTTGTCCCCGGGGAAAACTGCCCCGAGCGATGTGCTCCAGCGGCGAGACCCGCATCCCGGTGCGCGGCGGCGGAGGAGGCGCGGTGCCGGTACGGCATCCCTGGGGCCGCGCCGAGCCGCGCAGCCGCATCCCCTTACCTCGCCTTTCGTTGTTCCTCAGGTTTCTCTCCGTTTTCCGGCCGGTGCCTGGAAAGCGCCGGTTCCGCTCTCCCGCGGGGCCGCTCCGCGGAGCCTCCCTCCCGCCTGCGCCGGTGCTCGGCGGCGGACGGTGCGCGGGGCTGCCCGAGGTGCGCGCTGCGGAGCGGCTGCAGTTTTCGAGCTGAGCCCTTGCTTCTTTTTTCCTTCCCCCCCTTCCCTTCCTCCCTCCCTCCTTCCCTCCCTCCCTCTCTTTCCCTCTCTCCCTTCTTTCCCTCCCCTTCCCTCTCTCACTCTCCTGCATTCAAGGATGGCACAGCGAGCCACTGTGTATTTATGTACATAATAAGGCAGCTCGTCCCCTCCACTTCATTTGCATCATTACAATATCTGTACAAGCACATCACATTGTCTGTTGCTTGCACCTTTTGTTACGGTTGCTGTCACAGTCTACGCGACTTGACTTTCATATTTTAAATGAATTGATATTATACCAACAACACACACTCGCATTCCAGGCACTGGGAATCCGGCTCCGGCTGGCTCCCGAGCCGCTCGCTTCTTCCACCGCCTCCAAGGAAGGTGGGGTGAGGGGAGCCACTTTGCAGGATCAATTATTCGTATAAATTATTCCTATTCGTATTAATTTGGTTTCCACTCCCGTGCGAGGGGAATGTTTGGGGGTTTCTGGATTTATATTTTTCCTTTTTCGTATTGGCCAGCCTGGCTTTCGTATAACCTCGTGTTTCTTCTCCCCCCTCTCCCTTCCCAAACTCAGTCTTTCGGGCTATGCACCTGCAAGTAGGAGAAGCAGCGGAGAAGCTGAAAGAGGCGCAAGCAGCTATTTCGCCAGGAATCGTTGTTGTAGCTAGGAAAGTAACGGTAAAACACACATAGGAAAACCAGCCAGAACGAATGGGTTTGGAAACGTTTGCGCTCCCCAGCCCCGGCTCTGCAGTCCTCACCTGACGGGTATTTTGCTCCCGGTGCATGTGTGTGTGCGGGTCTGGGTTGGGGGGTCCCCTCGCCAAGCGCCCGGTGTTGGGATGGGGTGGCGGGCGCCGGGGTGGGCCGAGGGGTGCAACACGAATCTTCGGGGGAGAGCGGGGGGTACCCCCTGCCAGGGGCTGCAGGGAAACCGTGTTAATGGGGAGACAAAGGCCGGACCGTCCTGTGGGGGCCCTGCGGGAGCGGGGCATCGAAATATGGTGCGGGAAGCGAAGGAGAAAAGTTTCGCGGGAGGCGGAATTATCATCATAATGGAGGTAAAAATGTGAGCAGGAGAAAGGCGGCTGGGGAGGGGGGATCCCATTCTGCTGGCATTTTCTGTCTGTCTTTGTGATATGGTTGGGGGAAAAAGGGTCCTTGATATGCGGCAGATAATTCTTATCAGCCCCACGCAGCCCATTTCCAAAGTAAGTGTTTTAATTACTCCTCCTGTATTACCCTTCATCCTCTGAGAGGAGATGCATCACCAGATTCATGCGGGGAGGGGGGGAATACAAAAGAATGCGGTATTAAAATAAATACACATATACATATATATATATATCCCCCTGTCTTTCCCTTGTGCCCAGGAAGAGGGAGACGCTGCCGCCAGCCGCGCCTGGGATCGCCCCTGCACGGAACGACTCCAGACCGAGGGATCATCGCTCGGGCGGAAAAACTACGGGAAAAGCGGGGTTTGAATCCTGCAGATAGTTCCCCGCGCGGGGACAAACGAGGGCGGCAGCGCCGGGGCTCGGGGGGGCTGAGACCGGCGGAGCGCGGGGCCCCGCTCGCCCGGGCTGTCCCGGGCTGCCCCGGGCCAGGGCCATCCACCGAGTGCCACCAACGGCATTGGGGCCGGAGGGGCGCGGGTGCGATTTGCCCCTCTTTCCCACTGGAGGAGAAGGATGTTTTCCTCTGCTCTTTAGCTTTCCTACTAAAGATGTCATTTGAAAGTCTGGGAGGGAAAGGGGACCGTGCTCTGCTTCTTCCACGGTAACAACCGTATTCTGCATATCGAACAATACAACAGACAGTGGGAAAAGCTGAAACCCCCCGAAAAAAAAGAGGGGGGAGAAAAAATTAAAAAAAAAAACAAACTTTTCAATATTGATTTAAAAAAAGGGAGAAAATTTTAAAAGAGAAGAAGCAGCAGCAGCAGCAAGGAGAATATAAGCTCAGCAGCTCTCCAGGTTTGCTTCCTTATTATTACTATCCAGGGGTAATTTTTCATCTCTGCTAGCTAATCTTTGTTCCTTGTGAAGATAATGAATAGCCCAATCCTTATCTCCTGGGCTCCTGGAGGCTGCTGGAGAATGGGGTTGAACAGGGTTGAAAATTGGTTCCAAAGTGCTGCTGAATAAATGGTGTTCCTTATCTCTCGCTTCCAGATTATCGGAACCCTTTCAAAACTCACACAACAAATACAGCCACCGCATCTAATGCATCATTTACCAGAGCAGATCTCCGCGTTTGATCGGCAGATAGGCAAAATCTATGTATTCCTTGCTTTGCTTAGTATGCATGGACGCGGGGCTGCTCTGCAGGCGGTGCCCCCGGCTGGACCCGGGACATCCCAGAGGCTCTCGGCACAAACGGGTTTTGCTGTGGACGTGGTGGAGTGAGGAGAGGGTTCCCTGGCTGCCCCCGCGCCGGGGCAGGGTGGGTCAGCACCGCGGTTTGCGGGGTGCTGCCGTGCACTGGGGGTTCGGGGTTGCTCCGCTGGGGAGCTGGTGGATTTGCAGGAAGAATGGAAGAGGGAGAGCATCGTCGTGGGCACCCGCTGGTGCTTATGTTCACTCTGCACTCACAGTCGCATTCACCCGCACCCGGGAGCTGCTCCAGGGGTTCCGAGTTCCCTAAAGCCACTCTTAGGCTCAGCGGTGCCCGATCGAGCCCGAGCCCTCGGCACGCTCAGGGTCCAGCTGGTAAAACCTCCGAGGCTGTGTCCCCCACAGTCCTGTCAGCGCAGCCGGTCCCTGGGTCCCCGGGGCTGCGGCAGCTTCCAGCCCTCCCGTGGGTGTTGGGTGACCCCCACATCCCAGCTGCAGGCAGAACAGGGCACCTGTGCTCCTCTTTCCTTCCTTCCTTCCTTCCTTCCTTCCTTTCTTTCTTTCTTTCTTTCTTTCTTTCTTTCTTTCTTTCTTTCTTTCTTTCTTTCTTTCTTTCTTCTTTCTTTCTTTCTTTCTTTCTTTCTTTCTTTCTTTCTTTCTTTCTTTCTTTCTTTCTTTCTTTCTTTCTTTCTTTCTTTCTTTCTTTCTTTCTTTCTTTCTTTCTTTCTTTCTTTCTTTCTTTCTTTCTTTCTTTCTTTTCTTTCTTTCTTTCTTTCTTTCTTTCTTTCTTTCTTTCTTTCTTTCTTTCTTTCTTTCTTTCTTTCTTTCTTTCTTTCTTTCTTTCTTTCTTTCTTTCTTTCTTTCTTTCTTTCTTTCTTTCTTTCTTTCTTTCTTTCTTTCTTTCTTTCTTTCTTTCTTTCTTTCTTTTTCTTTTCTCTCTCTCTTTCCCTCTTTCTCTCCCTCTTTCCCTCTTTCTTTCCCTCTTTCTTTCCCTTTTTCCCTCTTTCTTTTCTTTCTTCCCTCCCAGGTTTTCTGGTTCCTTGATATCTTTTTTGATGATACTGTTATTATTTTCCCCAAAAAGCCTCTACGTATCAGTGAACGCTCGCAGCCCGGCCGGGCACACCTGGTCCAGAGCAACAGATCCCTGGAGTGAACATTCCCTCGGCTCTCACCCACCCTTCTCTCCCCAGCACCACCTCAGCTTGTGCCCAGGTACCAAACAAGGCAACATTTGCTGTGTGCCACCACAGGCCACTCCTGTGTCTGCAGCTCAGGGGGTGGTGAGATCCCGAGGTGGGGACAGGACCCCCAACCGTGTCCCAGCCTCTCTGCCTGCCCAGCAACACTCGTCCCTTCCTGGCCTGCAAAGGGAGAGGAACTCGGATGGAAGTTGGTGGTGAGAGGGGCCCGGCCCTGCCCATGCTCCGCAGCTTTGTGAGTTTTCAACTTGTGCTAATTTTTTATGGCTGTATTCGCAGTTGTTCCCTGTAAAAAACAGACCTGTGTTAGTTTATTAATAACCTAAACATTACGTATTAAAGACCTATGAGTGACACAAGATGACAAAAAGCTGTATTTTTCCAATATACACAAGCACACATTTAATAACCTTCTATTGCATCTCAGCTAGGCCTTCTCTCTGATGGTTCCCATGGTAACCCAGATAAAAAAGCAGCCATTTTCCATATCTCTATGAAAGTCTATTATATTGCAGGATTAGTTCATCTTCTGCTAAGGTCAAACACAAAGTCATACAACCTGAAATATTTAGAATCCATGTACATTCATTTTTTTATATGCCCTTTCATTTTCCACAAAAGCCTGGGCTCCTCCGAGGTTTTATTCCCCAGAAAATGCTCAGCAAAGCAATAAAAAAAATCATGATTAGCAGCTGATGAAAAGTTCAATTGTTTTTTTTTTCCTCCCTTTTTTTTCCCCTCCCGTAACCTCCCCCCCCCCCAACCCCCCCCCCCCATCGCCGGCCTGATCGCTCCGTCCCCGTTTATCTCTATCAGCAGCCGTGATTGCAGCCGATACCCGCCTCCTAATTGGGCTCGGAGCAATTTGCAGGCGGACGGCGGCACCTTCTGGTAGCGGCGGGTGAGGCAGCGCCGGGGCCGGGCAGAGCCGGGACAGGAGCCGGGACAGCACCGGGGGTGCTCCGGCTCCCTCCTCCGCAGCACCCCCCGCCCGCACCCGGTGCGAAGCGATGGGGCGGCCCCGCTCAGCCCCGCGCCGCTGCCCAAGAACGGACCCGAGCTCCGCTGCTTCGCACTCACGGCCCGAGCCCTGTGTCGGTCCTGCCACGGTCAGGCACCGGTGTTCATTCATTCACCTAATCCTGGCGTTGGTCAAGGCCAGGCTGGACACAGGGGCTTGCAGCACCCTGCTCTAGTGGAAGGTGTCTCTGCCTGGGGCAGGGGTTGGAGCTGGGGGAGCCTTAAGGTCCCTTCCAACCCAAACCATTCCATGGTTAGTGTGCCACAACAGAGGTGCTCAAAGCCTTCCAGGGCTCTATCTGCAGCTATTGCACCCTTGCACACAACAAGTGTTGGACCCATCCGAGCTGGGATGTGTAGCATGGCTTGGAGAGGGGAAGCAAAGTTACTTTTCTTCCTTCATGAAGGAGTTGGTGTAATTCAGCTGGAGCTTGCTGACACCCAGAAACCCAATAAAGCAAACCCTGAAGGCAGGTTGAATGGTGACAAACGTTATCTGCCGGGACATGAAGAACTACAGCTTGCTCTTTTCCCAAGGTCACTCCTGAAAACCTGGGATATGGAGGAGAGGATTTGTACGTGTGGCCACGCACACCAGGGGGTATGTCCACAGGTACCTGCCACAGCGTGACATTTATCCCAACCCTCATGAATGTAAGACTCTGGGAACACTCACAAACAGGGATAAACTCACTGGGGGGGGGGCAGGACTGCAGAATTAACTTTGTCCTTCTTTTCCCAAACCTCCATCCCCTGGGCCAGCAGGGATATCCCTGTGGCTCCAGCCACACTGCTGAAGCAGCCTGGGGTGGGTGGAAGGTGGTTTTAGGAGCTGTTTGCAGGTTGGTGATGCAGCAGCCTGAGCCATACCCACCTCCAGAGCAGGCAGCAGACCTGAGGGGGTTATCAGGGTGAATTCCACACCTGGGAACTGGCTCACCTGGAGAACCTGAGCATCCATAAAAGCCCACACCTGCACCTTCCTTTTCCCTTCAGGCTCTGCTTCCTTCTGCTTCTCCACCTCTGCTTGATGGAGGGCAGGTGGTTGCATTTTGGGGGCTAATGCAAAGCTTCCTGGTTTGCAGCTGGGGATCCTGGGATTTGGAAGTCTCCTCTCTCTTCTGTTTTTAATTCTTATTTCTGGCCTCAGGGTTTGCACTGCAGAGAAGGTGGTTGGAAGCTTGAAGGAGGAGTTCAGAGCATCACCAAATGTAGGTGGATTCAAGTCTTGTGGTTTCTCTTCTTCCCTACTTCATCTTTCCATTCCAGGCAGCAGCTGATGTGGTGTTTGCAGGTCTGAGGTCTGCAGCCCTGAGAAAGCCTCTAGAAATCTGTGAGTAACTGTATCCTCCAGCTAAAACAGGGGAGTCCCTGCCAGCACCCTCTTGGGGAGTGGTGCTGCTCTTCTCTCATAGTTCTGTCTCTCTTGTGAAACTTGCTGGGGGCTGGTAGGGGCTGAGCTGCCCTGGTGCTGGCAGCATGGGGGCTATGGAGTGCCCTGTGAGGGTCCCTATCCCTGCAGTGAGTGGGGTGTTTGTGTGCTGGTGTCTACCAGTGCTGCTGAGGACCCTGCAGAGCTTTGCTACACTGAGCACTGCTCAAACGAGCACAGAGCAAACATGCGGGGAAAGCCCAATTCCCCTTTGGGTTGCCAGTGCTGATCCCCAGCGGCTGGCTGCTGCTGGGGATGCCTGGAGCTGTGGGGCTGCCTGCAGGGGCAGGGTGGCTGCTCCAGCCAGGATGAAGGGGCTCCTCCATCCAACCCCAGGGACTCAGGGGGGGTGCTGTGCTCTCCTTCCCCTGCCTGGCTGCCCCTGTTTTGGGCTGCGGGTAGGGGAGAACTGCCCTGGCCTGGCCCCTGGTTGTTTTTCTGTCTCTGTGACATCTGGTGTGTGGCTGCGAGTTCCCAGAAGAGGCCCTGATGGAGGATGCTGGGGTAGGGAGAGCAGAGCTGACCTCACTAGCAAAAGGCAACAGACATGGAAATGTTTCAGGCTGTTCCTAGCAGACATCCCTGGGAAGGGAAGCGCCTTGCTCTGCTCCATCAGGGCAGCTCTTCTCTGCTATTTGTTCATCTGATACCATGCTGGAGATGCTTAATTTGTCCTTGTCCCCATTGCTGCATCTGAAATGGTCTAGTGAAGTTTGAGGATTTAAGTTCCATTGATGCCTCATGACTTTGTGTGTTCGTGGTCTTACAGTGACACCAACAGCCCTGATGTACTCGGGTTAAAGATGCTCATCTTGAGTGGGAGGAGTGTGGGGCCAAGCCTTGCTCTGAGTCCAGAGCAGTCCCACTGAAGCCAGCCTGGTGTGTGCAGCATTCCCAGCAGCACCCTTTAAAGAGAGAATTTCTTGCAACCTTGTGATCCCTGCTCTGAGCAGGTCCCATGGAGGAAGGAACCTTCACCATTGCATGGCTGCTCCTCATGATGGGGGAGAAGTTGAGTAATTACTGGGATTAGCAGGACCCAGCTTTGCTTACAGCTCGGGATGAATGAAGGTTTTAAACCCTCGGGTTTTTTTGGCTGAGATCAAAAGTGGCATCAGTTTAACATCTGTATCCTTCTTGGCCAAGAGCAGGGCTGGAGTCCAGCTCACCACCGTGCTCTGCAGCAGGAGAGCCGCATCCTGCTCCCCTGGTCCTTGAAGCTCCTTGGAGCACATGGCTCCATCCCCACACACCCGGCTCTCAGGTCAGTGGGAGGATGGGATGTCCATACCTGGGAAGCCTCCAGAAAGGTCCCCAACCCATTGGAGACTACATCAGTACTGGGGGCAGAATGGGTTGTGTTTGACTGCCACGGGCTCCTCAGACCCTCTGGAGCACCTGGTGGAGCCACTGTGGAGGGCCGGATATTGCAGTGGGGGATATTGGAGCTGCTCCCTCAGTTCCGGTGCCATGGCTGTGTAATGCACACTGGTGCGGAACTCACCGCAGAGTGTGGATGTGGTCTTTACTTAGGTGTTGGATGTGAAATGAATCTCTGCTCTCTCCCTGCTGAGGTTTTACCTGCTCCTGCAGCTGAAAGCCAGCACTGCTGCTCTAGAGCTTGGGAGCCCCCTCCGGCACCATGGGTGGATGTTTCCTGGGCTTTAGGAGAAAATCCCTTTCACGCTCCAAGAAGAGCTTGCTCCTCCTGACTCATTCCCACTTTTGCCTCCATTGCCAAAGGCTGATGGGGCTGATGTTGCTCTGCCTCTTTTCCATGTTTTTTCCTGGCTGTTTTGGAGCCCAGTGGGTGGCTGGGACAGAAACCTGCCCAGCCCACAGGAACCATGGAAACACTTCCTATGGGGCTGATAGAAGTGATAAAAGCAGGGTGCGGGTCTTGTTTGGTTTGGGTTTTTTTGGGGGATCTTTATTGCATGAACCCAAAATAGCCATTCCCATGGCACAGGCCCATCAGCACTGGGTCAGCTCAGCCCAGTGACTGCAGATCCTGCTGGATGGTGATGCTCCAGAGGAGCTGCTGCTCTGCCCCAGCACACGCAGGTGAGCTGGGAGCAGCCACACTGGGATCAGAGGGGCCATCCCTGGAGCAGCGCTCTCCATAACCCATCGGTCTCATCCCCAGCCTGCTGGGCTGTTCTCCAGGCTCCAAAACAAAGCCCATCCCTCAGCTGGGAATGTGGCTGCATTTCTCTGGACGAATGGAGGGATTTCTTCATAAATCATCCCCCCCCAAATGAAGAGGGAAGAGAAGGGGGGGAAGGGAACCCCCAGCCCTTGTCCTGGTGGCTCCTCACTCCTGCCTTTAATTGACAGACCTTGTTATTAATGTTTTCCAGCCGCCTCTCATCCAGGGCTCAAACCTCCCTTTTAAAGCCCTGTCATGTTAAAAATTGACGTGTGTTGACTTTGGCCTGGGAGAAGCCGGGCCCTGGCTGTAGGTAGGAGCTGCGTGTGTTTAGTCTGGCTTACGTTTTATTTTCCCCTTTCATCGAATTAGTTCAGCTGTATTTTTTGTCTGAAGGGAAGAAAAGAAAAGGAAAACTGTTTGACAATCCAAGGCTCTGGGTTAGAGCTGCAGCCTTGTGTTAAAACAACACACAACAGCTCACAGCCGTGGGCTGCGGAGGGATGGGGAGAGGGGGCCACCGGAGCAGGGCTGGGAAAGCCACTGCATGCAAACGCATCCCTGAGGAGGTGCATGGAGACCGCCCCCCCCCGTGCCCCCCAGCCCTGGCTGCTCTTGGTTTGGGTTGTTCCAGTTGGGGTTCCTGTGTTCAGTGCTGCTAAAGTCAGTGCTCTCCTGGCTGCAGCAGAACCAGCTCAGCCCCTGCAGCAGCGTTGCTGCAGGTATCCCAGTGCTCCATCTCCAGGGGATGTGCTGCAAGCCCATAGAGTGAGCACCAGGCTGAACTGGGGCTAGAAAGCCATGGGAATCCTGCTTCTTGCCCACTGAGTGCCTGGGGTTCAGAACCATGTGGTGCATTTCATTGGGATTGCAGTTAAGATCTAAACTGCATCCATCAGGGATGCTCCTGCCAGTGCATGTGAAGTTGAGGAGCTCCCACATGCTGGGGAGAGGGTGTCCTATTGCTCCAGGGTTTTACCAGCCCCTTAGAGCCTCACTATGGGAGGCATCTGCTCCAGTCCTGCTGCATTTCCCCAGGTACTTAAGGGTTAAAGGCACTGAACTGCCAGTGGGGTTCATTTAACACACAGGGGGTCTCCCAAGTCCCAAGGAGGAACCAGGGAAGCACCAGCTCCTGTTCTGGTGCCAAGTGGAAAAAAAATAGCTGGAACCTTGGGAAGTTCCCAATGTGCTCATGTCACCGTCCTGCTCTGCCCAGGGAGGATGAGAGGAACCGGCCCAGGGCTGGGAACTGAGAAGAGGAAACCCCAGTGGGGCTCCCAGGAGGCAAGGAAGGGTCCTCATTTGCGCTGGGGCTGTTGGGGACAACCTGTCTTTGCCTCCGGAAATGTCCCAGGTGGGTGCTGGTTAGCATCTCCCCTTGTAGCACCATTCCCATGCATGTAGTATAATTCCTGTGTAGTATCACTCCCATGCACTGATGATGCATCCATGGGGTACCCACCACACAGCCCTGCATCCCCAGACCCCACCACCCTGGCACCCTCAAACCTTCCACTGGGATTAGCTGCCTGCTTTTTGCCTATATGGGTGGACAAGAAAAGGTCCTATCCATGATGCTGGCTGCCCCACCGGAGTCAGTGCAGGATTCCTGCCTCCCTGATGGACCCTTAATGAGACAGTTGCACCCAGGGAAGTGTGGAGGGATTCAGCACATAGACCTTGTCTCTCTATAGCCATGATCCCTCTCCAAAGAGCCCGCTGGGCATCCTGCCCATGCACACACACAGCCCTGGCCCCTCATGGCAGGGCTGGAATATTTTCTAACAGCTACTTTTGTAACATCAGGGAAATCAAAGTCAAACGTGTCAGAATTCCCATTAAGACACGTTTAACTTCCCTTGTTTCAAGACAAAGTGTCTTTGCCTGCAGGCAGGTTTCGGGTTTGCTGGGCGGCCGTGGGAGACTATTGGATTACAGTCAGCACGGAGCCAGAACTTGCTCTCTTCAGGGTAAAGGCTTTTCCTAATCAGGATCAGTTTAATTCTGTTATCTGAATTATTGGCTTGGCTCCGTTTCTGTGCAGGAGGGAGGGGGAAGGAGCCTGCTGCTGGAGGAGGGGAGAGGGTCCCGTCTGTGCCTGGGACCTGCCCTTTGCACTGCAGGCCCCGTGTTTATGTTCTGGAAGGTGATGGACTGTGGAAGGTGTGAAGCCTCTGAGGGCTTTAGAGCTATAGGTTAAGTCTCGTAGCGTGGCACTGCCATAGGAGAGCATCATCCTGGTTCACTGGTGGGGAAACTGAGGTGTGGGGCGGAGGTTGGATGTGGAGCTGTGGTGCTGGCAGTGCTGAGACACCCCTGCCTGCACAGAGGTGAATTCCTCATTAAGTAGAGGAGACAGCAAAATCCTTCCTTTCCTCCTGGAAAAAAACAGCATCTCTGCATCCTGGCTCATGTGTCAGCGGAGGCTGTTTGGGCCTTACCACATCCTTGCTTTGAAAAGGATACTTGTTCCCCTTCCCTTTTTCCCTTTCTTTTCCCCAGGAGTGAGGGTGTGTATGGAAATTTGAAGCTGGTGTTTTCCATGTTATTCCTCTGATGTCCTCCCTCCCAGTGTCATGGGTCCTGCCTGTGGTTCCCATTACCCAGTGGATTTGGATGCCTGTGCTCCGGACACAGTCCTGCCAGGAGGATTTTGGCTGTTGTACCTGCTCAGAAGGCACCAGGCAGCAGCAGTAACCCACAGGAACCACCACCTTGGTGGGTATTGATGATGGGACCATGAGGAGAGCATGAGGGGGAGCGTGAGCAACCAGTGAGCAAGGTTTGGGTTATCTGCTCCTCTGAACAGGAGGGAATCACTCAGGCCATGGCCATTGTAAGGTCTGAGATGTGTTGGCAGAGCTGGGGAAGTGGATGAGCTGCAGAGGACCTGGGGAGTCCTTAGCAGATGAACCACTGAGCTGTGTCTGACTGTGGTTTTAAGGGGTTTCCTTAACACCCATGAAGAACAAGAGGCCTGGCTGGTACGTGAGGGGTCTTCAGCCCGTTAGAGCTGTGGACAACCGAGCTGGGGCAGTGCTGGGGTGGGAGCAGGAGATCCGGTGCAGGGCAGGGGATGACATGAGCAGCACTGGGTTTGGCCCATGAGTTTGGCCCGTGACTGGATCATACTGGTCAGTGTGTAGGGATCTAAGACGTGGCAGAGCTCAGCTCCAGGGGGATGGAGGCTGATGTGATGGTTTTGGCTTTGTTCCTCAGTGCCGCAATCAATCTTCTGCAAGAGATGCTCTGCCAGGGATGCCTGACACTATCTCATCCCACTGTCAAGTGCAGGCTGAAGCAGTGTCCCAGCACTTTAATTTTCAGCCACTTAAGCCCTGTGCATTGTTGAAGCCCTGGCTCTGTTCTTCTCTCTGCACCCGCATCTCCTTGCTGATGAGTGGCTGTTGCACAGGGATTCCAGCCCATGTCTTTGGTGTCCTGCCTCAGCAGGGTGCTCCTTTCCTGTGGCCTCTTTTGATCTGTAGAGTTCTTTAGGTTCCCTGGGTCAGAGATTATCTCTTTCCTCCTAAATCAGGAGCTGCTGGTCGTATGTCTGAGTTGAGGAACATGGTGATCCTGGAGTCCTCTTCCCTTGGCATCCTTAATCTGATGGAGTCAACTTGCTGCTGCTTTTTCCTGGACCCAAATTTTTCCATAGAAAGTAATTTTGTGGGGATGCTGCTGTTTGTGTGAGTCCATGTTCGGGATTGCACTGTGCATTATGAGATGGTTGAGGGCTGTGAGATGTGGTACAGATGTGCAGGTGGACGTCCCTAGCCAGAGTTTCTTTGGGTCGCTGCTGTGGGCTTCTGCCACGGAGCTGATGGAGCCAGTGTCCAGGATATATGAGGTACCAGCTGAGCTGGTGCCTCTTTGAGCATCTTCAACATCTTCCAGCCCAGCTCACGTATCCTGAAGTCCATTTCCCTCTGCTAGAAAGAGGCCAAGGAGAAGGGCGATGGCAGAGCTCAGGCCATGGGAGCTTCCATCCCGTCATGAGCCACTGGCCATGGGTGGCAGGGATGGAGCTTCCCAGGGCTCTCAGCTGGGGCAGCCCAGAGCCATGTTTGGCAGTGGACAAACACCTCCATGGTGCTCCATCGGTGCTGCTTCTCCAAGGGGCTGCTGCCACCTCAAGCACTGTCTTGCAGCTACTGCTCCATGAGCAGTGGCTGTGCCTGCAGCTCCCATCTGGGTGTTTCATGGTGGGAGAGGGATCTTCTCCCAGCTGCTGGGGGTGGGCAGAGCTGTGCTGCTGTGTGCCTGGTGCCGGCTCCCCTTGCCCTGCTGCTGCACCACAATAGCTGCCATGGACAGGGCTTTGTTGGCTTTTCTCTTTTCCTTTTCTTTTCCTCTCCTTTTTTCCCTTGCTGCGCTCAGAGCCCCTCGCGCTCCTCGGGAGGCTCTGGCACAGCATCCTACAGATGTGGCACAGAAGCCCTGGTTGCAAAATATATCCGGCATGGCAGTTGGTAGTGTTGTGCAATCTCCATCAACTTACGGAAACCACTGTGAGATACTATTAAAGAGAGACTCCGGCCCCATCCATCACTCCAGCCGCAGTCACGTGTCCTGCTGACAGGCAGAAGGGCACAGGCAGGCAGCACTGGGGCTGGAGGCACCACCAGAGCTTTCCCTTGCCCTGGGTGTTCTTGTGCGGGGCCGGATGCGATAGGACCTCTCTTCCGGCACACTGTGCCCTTCAGAGCAGAGCTGTTGTGTGGCCACTTATGTTCTACCATTACGTGTTCATCTTGGGTGTTTGTCAGTGCCGTTGGTTTCACACCAGTGATTAACCCTGTGTGGTCATGCACGGCCTTGCAAAGCTCAGCTGGGAAACATGGCAGGGATGATGGTTAGAGTAGCTCTGGGAAGCCAGACATGGAATGGGAGCGTGAAAGTTGCTGTTCACATCTCAACACCTTTCCTTTTTCTTAACCCAGCAGAGACCTCCCTGTGGGCTCCAGGGCACAGACCATCCTAGTGTGGGACAGCCTCTGCCACCAGCAACCACTTGTGAGAAGGAGCCGTGGCAGCCGGAGAGCCCAGGTATTTCTCTGCAGGACAAGGATGTTGTGCAGGTCAGAGGATGCTGTAGGGTCATGAAGGCAGAGGAGGGCAGGGGTGTGCAGGTGTCTGCAGGAACAAGGGCATTCATGCTGTTCCTACGTGGTTGGCTGGCTTTTTTCAGCTAAAATGGAACCCTTTGGATGAGCAACACCAAATGGGGAGCAGGACTCTACCTGCCCCTGTGCAGAGAGGCTTCTGGAGGCTACGGCTGGGCTGGTGATGGGGCATCCCCCTCCATCCTGCATCTCTGCTCTCTGGGCTCTTCCTAATCACCATCCCAATGAGTGGGGCCTTGGCTGCAAGGGAGCACTTGTACAACAACCCACATCTCTTGGATTGGCATTAACATTGAGGGCTGTAAGGATGGACCGGCAGCCTTCAGCCAGGGACAGGCTTGGGCAAAGGGCCACAGGGCACAGGTCTCACCACCCCGATCCTCCCTTGTCCTTGGGGCACCTTCCCCACCAACCCCAATGGCTGTGGCAGATGTCACAGAGCACAGGGAAGGAATACGGTGCTGGTGTGAGCACCCACTGCTTGTCAGCCCTGCTCAGCATGGCAGCTCTTTATCACCACGGCTTTATTGCACCCCATTGCAGAGCCCCTCGTGGCCCAGCTCAGCCTCTCCTCCCAAGCTGCCTCGTGCCCATCTCGCTCTGTGCAGGCATATTAAACCCCTGAGCTGAAATTGCTGCTGCTCCATTACCCCGCTGTCAACATCCGCCGCACTTGGGAGAATCAGGCTCTGCATCAGCAAATAATAAAGGCAATGTTATGAGCAGAGGGGAGAGGAGATTAAAAAGCTGCCTAAAAAGCCTTCTGGTCCCTGTGCTGTTTATTGCACATCGTGACTTTGGGTTGTATTCGTTGTCACTGAAGTTGGACTTTTAATTTTCCTCTGCTCATCAAGTGTCTGGTTTGTAATTTCCCTATGGCTCGGAGGATCAAGGCAGACTGGGTTAAGGTACCTCCTGCTCCACAATGAGTTGGCAATGCTTTCTCTGCCAGCTGAGGTGCTAAGTGAAACCTTCATTTGGCCAGACCACAGTTATGGTGTGTGCGAGTCCGGCCCTGGGGCTGAGCCAAGCTCAGGGTGACAGAGCTGCTTGGGAGGACTCTGTCCCAGCACGGGGGCAGGTCTGGCCCCCCGGGATCCCCCTGTCACACTCGTGTCTATCCAGGACTGTTTCTGGGTTTGGATGTGATTTCATTTCCAGGGTGTTTTGGTCAATTTTCACCCTTAATGGCCTTGCCTAATGAGCCTGCAGAATGGTTTTCATGCACTGACGTGTTTGTGCTGTGAGCTGGCAGCACTGTAAAGGGAAGGTATTTAAGTCCTCCAGCCAGAAATGCCATCTCCTCCACGCTCATGCCAAATACTTTATTTGTGATGGGATTTCATTGTTGGCACTGGTGTTTCTTTAATTAATGGTATCTGCAGAGACAAATCCCATGAGGTGCAGCAGCAGTGATGGGTGCTGGTGCTCTAGAGCTGTCACAGGCTGATGCTGCAGTAAGGACTCTGGGTGCATGGTGGCCTTGGTGAGCATGCAGAGACACAGGGCTGCTGCTGCTGTCCTGGCTGGGTGCTGCCTGCCCACCTCTGTGCTGGTGGGCTGGTGTTGCACCTTCCCAGCCAAGGGGGTCAAGGGTATTCAAGGTGGCTTAATGCATTTTACTGCAGGTCCTTGTCAGGCCTGGGGAGCTTCACTGGTGTGATGCTGGGGTCCATCACATGCGCAGCTCTGCCTGCCGCTCCAGGGCAGGCATCACTTCAGCTGGCACAGCCACAGGAGAGTAAGGCAGTCTTGGAGATGCTGGCTGGAAGCAGCTCATGGAGGACTCCAGGCTGAAAGAGCAGAGCTGCTGCTGGCACTTGATCAGCTCTGGCTTTGCTCACTCAAACCCTGCAAACCTTGAAGGCTGGGACTCCTCACCCCTCCGGGGAGCGAGCCTGCTGCTGCATTCTCGTCCTGCTGATGGCAAGAGGAACAGGTAGAGATGAGCGTGATGCTGTGTGCAGCTCCTTCAGGAGCTGCATTCAGTCACAGGGCCATGGCAAACCAGCAGTATGAGCTGTGTGCTGGAGAATGGTGGGTGATGATGGATGTGGTCACTGGTCTCTACACAGCAGAAGTGCTGCAGGCACTGTAGGGGTGCCCTGTGAGTGCCTCTACACTGGATGCACTTGGCCGGTCTGGGAGCGCTGGGCAGCATTCCTGGTTTCCAGTAAGGCAGGGGCAGGGCCGGGGCAGGAAGCGTGCAGCAGGCAGCAGGAAGCTGGCCGCCACGCTGCGGCATTCCTGCACGCTGGAAACCCGAGTCACGCTTCCTGCGGCGTGCCGGGAGCGCCTCCGCCCCGAGCAGCCCCCGCCGGGCTGGATGCTGCCCTGGGGCTCAGGACCCTGCTCTCTGGGATGGGAGCAAAGCAGTCCTCAGCGGCTCTGGTCCTCAGTATGGGATACAGCCCTAGGGATGCTCCAGGGACAGGTCCATGCTGTGGTACCCTAGTGATGATCCCATGGTTATGCAGAGGTGAGCCGACAGCACATGTGTGTGTTGGTGTGGAAATGAGCAGTGCCCCATAGCAATGAGTCCCACAGGGAGCCCCATGGCAGTGCCCCATTGCTCTCCTCCCCCCGCAGGCTCATCCCAGCAAGTCTTTTCATGCCATGCTCCCACACTGCTCATGGGGGTCCTGTTTTTGCTTGCACTTCTGCTCTGCACCTCCTGAGGTTTAGGTTTAGAGAAATCCGAGCTGTTGGCAACAGACCCATCCCTAAGGGATGGCATTATTTCCTCCACAGCAGGACCATGGCCAAGAGGGAGGCTGGTTATCATGTCCCCTCCAGCTGGGGTTTCCCCTGTTTCCTCCTGCCTACCCTGCTGCCTGCAATCCAGAGGTGGTAGATACCCCATCCCTGGCAGTGTTCAGGTTGGACTGGGCTTGGAGCAACCTGCTCCAATGGAAGGTGTCCCTGCCCGTGGCAGGGAGTTGGAATTGGATGAGTTTTAAGGTCCCTTCCAACACAAACCAGTCTCTGATTCACTTTGCTTCCCACCTAGATCTCTGTGATTCTCCCTTGTTTATGCCCACAGATGGTTCCATTAATGTGCTGATCAAACAAGCCTGTGCTCTGTGCTGGCACAACAGTGTGTCTCCAGGAGGTTGCCAGCTTTGTTCTCTGGCAACCCACCAGGTGAGTTCAGTCCTCTGCAGGATGCTCTTGTCCAAGTCCACTCTCACACCCCAAAGCCTACCCAGTATGAGCAAAGGGGGTGGCTGCAGGATCCCCTGCCTCGGAGCTGGGCTGGTGCAGTGGGAGAAGAGGATGGGCACAGATGGGGAGAAAAATCGCACTGGGCAGCATTTAGATAGAAATTATGGTCCTGGTGTTCCCGTGTGGAGCTGACACACGCTGGGACTTGATGGCCTGTGGAGGTCTTCTCCAACCTAGCTGATCATTCCGTGCCAGCGTGACCAAAGCAGAACAAGGGCAGCCAGCGGGTGTGAGCGCGGTCCCCGTGTCCCTGCCGCCCCAGCCCAGCAGCGACCCGCACTTGCTGACCCCCCCCCCGGGCATCCTTCCCCCCGCTCCGGAGGGGTCATCCCGCAGCCAACCCTCCGCGGCGGGGAGCGGCCCCGCGGCGGCGGCTGCGGTTTCCCGCAGCTGGTTCGCAGCCGAGATTGCGGGGCTGCAGTGATGAGGAAATCCCAGCGCCCCCCGAGCTCCGCATCCCGGCGGGCAGCGAGGGGCAGGAAGCGCTCGTTAGGAAGGAGCGAGGAAGCGGAGCCGCTGCCTCGGCCCGAGCGCACTTTTTAGGACCGGAAAGTGGGAGTAAGGAAGGCGTAAAAGTGCTCAGAGCCCCTCAGAGGGCAAAGGGCGAGGGGAGAGGGAGCAAACCCCGGCGCGGCTCGAGGAGCGGAGCCGCCGTGTGCGTGCTGCGCAGGGCGCTTCAGGCTGGAGCCGCTGATGAAGCACGAAGGGCCGGTCCCGGCGGCTGTGGGTTAACTCAGCAGGGACCGCGCAAAGGCAAATTCCTCCCAGCAAGTGTAATTACGGGGCCGGAATTCCTCCGGTTCCTCGTCCTCCCCTAGCGCGAATCCTGCTAAAGCCATCAGGTGAGGACACGAAGGGGGAGAACACTCAAGCCCTGTGCAATAACAACCCCCCTCCTGGGGCGGCAAGGATTTCACATCAGAGATGGACGAGGTTTCTCTCTGATTATTCCAGGGTGGAAAATACACGTTCAACAAAAACAGGCTGGGTCGCAGGGCGGCTTCCCCCAGGACAGCACACTCGAGGTGGAGGTGGAAAGAGGAGGGTGAGGGGTCTGGGCAGGGCACAAGCAGTGTTGGGCACAGCCTCATCCTTCTTGCAAGGGGTGCCTGGCTCTGACCCAGCTGGAGAGGGAGTGTTCATTAGGGACGTGGCGATAGGACAAGGGGTTCAAACTGGAACAGGGGAAGTTCAGGTTAGATATAAGGAAGAAATTCTTTACTGTTAGGGTGGTGAGGCACTGGAATGGGTTGCCCAGGGAGGTTGTGAATGCTCCATCCCTGGCAGTGTTCAAGGCCAGGTTGGATGAAGCCTTGGGTACCATGGTTTAGTGTGAGGTGTCCCTGCCCATGGCAGGGGGGTTGGAACTGGATGATCTTAAGGTCCTTTCCAACCCAAACTATTCCATGAGCCTATGACACTTTGGGGCTCACTTGGCACATCAGGGCACATGTTGCTGTGTTTGTGCCAATGCTGCCTGGGCAGGATGCTCATGGGGGCAGCACATGAAGATGTGTCCAGGTACCTCTGGAAACACGGGGACAACGGGGGTTATGTGGCATGGTGGAAGGGGATGGGATGGAGGGTGAGGGGTTGGGAGAGGAAGCAGGGGGGATGGAGGAGAAGGGCTGAGCTGGGACCTTACAGAGCAATTAGTCAAAGCTGAATTGTTTTCCTAAACTCTCAATGCAAACAAAGAGCAGGGCATGGCCCAGATGGTGCCAGGGGATCAAATAAATGTCGTGCTCAGGAAGCAGCTGCTACTGGGAATGTTTCCTGCCCTCCCCGCGGCCACTTGTGCTGGGTGTTGTTTTTCAGGGCTGCAGCTGGGCTTTCCCTCCAGCTGTTTGGAAACAGGCTCCAGGCTGGTCCATGCTGAGGGCTCGGCCCTGGCCCGTGGCAGCCCCATGTATGCAGCGTCCCTGCAGCAGCCACAGCCACCCTTCCCCATGGCCAACCCTCTGATGGAGCCATGGTGTCCTCCAGCCTGCTCCAGCACTGTCTCTGGTACGTTGTGTGCCTTTATCTTGTGCAGGGTTTGATCCAAGGGCAGTGTCCTGTTTCCCTGCCCAACCCAAGCACCCAGCAGTGGGGGTTCAGCGTGTCCCAGCTCTGTGGTTGGTGGGAATGATCAGAAATGAAGATATTTGACAAAGATGAATACTTTGGGTGTTGTTTTCATCTGCCCGCCGCTCTTCGGATCCAGAGAGGTGTTTTCTGTAATCCCAACAGGTAAAATACCCTTGGCTTTAGAACAAAACTATAAATCATAGCCAAAACCAGGCTCCCCTGGTCACGTCGACATCATGGGCATCAGTCAGCCTGGGAGCTGGAGAAAGGTACCTGAAAAGGGAAGTTTGTGCCAAGCAGGTTGTGAAGGCTGGTGTCCTGATGGGGGGGATGGCAGCTGAATGGAGGGGCACTGTGCTCTGTCCCCACATTGCATGGTCTCTTTTCTTTTGGGCACCATCAACCTGGCTGTCACACGCGCACTTTTCTGTGCACATCAGACATGAAAGCTCAGGTTGTGCCAGTCCCATTGATTCTGGGCTTTCCAAAGCCCCTGAAAGTGTATGTGCAAAGAGCTGACCTGGTGGAGAAAAGGTCCTGTTAGTGCTACCATGGGGGGAAAGAGCATAATATGTGCTCAACCTCTTACTAGCCAGCAGAAACTCTACATGTGGCAAAAAGCGGTTGGAAAGCTGGCTTTGTAGGACAGCTGCATTCCAGAGCAATGTGCTTTTAAGACTCAAAGATTGTGGCGGGTTGGTGTATGTTCAAGTGTCTTAATGGGAGACCAGATTTGGGGGCCACTCAGGTCCCTCCAGGTGTGCCCAGCTCCTGCCCCTTGCTTTTTATATGTGGAAAACCACATCAAACACTCCATGGTCCAGAGGGGCTCATTTTCCAGCCAAGCCCTTCTCTCTCTGCCCAGGAGGATGAGCATGGATGGTTTGCTGAGGCTCATGGCTGGCTTTCACCCAGTGTCCTCATCCATGGTGGGGTTGGATAACTGAGCAGCCTGCTCCACTGTGCCGGGGTGGGCATTGCCCCAGGCAGCAGCTCCGGGGGCCCAAACAAGGGGACAGAGCTGGGCAAAAGAAGCCATGGAGCAGTCGGCACAGGCTCGGACAGGGCAGGAACCCTCTGTGTGCCTGGTTCAGCAGCAGAGCCCTGCTGAGCTCCCCTGAGCCGCCAAGGCAGGGCCGGCACTATCAACCTGCATCCCTGGAGTTCTGCTCCAACCAAACCCTTGCCTGCAGCTTGGAGGTGCCCCCCAGGGGTTTAGGCTGGGGGGGGCTGTTTCCCAGCTCCAATGGCCGAGGCTTTGCCAATCTCTTGCTGGAGACGCCACTTCCCTGCCCGTCAGAGCCGCGGGAGCTGCGGTTGTGTCCTCGGAGCTGTTTGATGCGCTGGAGCCGCAGCCGATCAAAGGGGCAGTTCTGAGAACAGAGCACTGGGTGACTTCCTCCGGTGGTGCCAGAGGCAGCCCTTTGGAGGCCAGGCACAAGGGGAAAGCTTTTAACTGCTGAGCGTCTGGGCTGCTGCTGTGGGGCAGCCTCTGTGGGGCAGCCCTGCTGCATGGGCAGGCAAGAGGCGAGGATGAGGTGTTGAAGAAAGGATAAATAATATTTATATATAATTAATATAATATTTGTGTATTTTTGATTGGCTGTTAGCACAGGATTCAATTATTGTTGCCTCAAGAGGGGAAGAAAGAAGCAGCCAGGGATGCTGCACATGCTGCTCTCCTCCTTATGACACAGTGAGTGCCACCAGTGTGGGAAGAGGAGCATCCTGGGTAGGTGGTGCCAGGATGGCTCTTGGCTGCAGGCACCCTGTGCTGGGGACCCCCCAAAGCTTCATGACTCTCTTTTAGGCCTGTCTAGTGAACGGGGAGGTTTGTTGTCAGCAGGGATCATGTTGAGCTGGAGCATCCTCTGGGATAGTTACACCAACCCTGATGGTCTCAGGAGTGGATGGGATGGGCTGTGTAGGAATGACCTCCGTTCCAAAGGATGCTCAGGTAGGGGTTCAGAGCAACACTCCTGGGAGGGACCTTCCTGTGCTGGTCCATGTGTTACCAGGACATCAAACTGCTGCAAGCTGCTGGTCCCATGGCACAGCAGTGGGAGGGGATGGGCAGAGAGCGGAAAGTCACCTGTGGTGGAAGCATTAAAGAGGAGCAGGGGGAGCTCCTGCCTGGCCTCATGCTCTGGAAAACCCCACTCGCTCCCCATGGAGAGGAGGAAGCTGGTGCTGATGCTCTGGAGGTCACTCCAATCAGGAGGCTTTTGTAGGCAACGTATCGATGGGGGTAGGAGATGCAGGGGATGACTCTGCGGGGTGACCAAAGCCATGGTGCCTGTTCCTGGGCAGCTCCAGAGGGGGTCGGGGGAAGAGTCCCAAAGCAATCAAAGCTTTGGGAAGAGGCATTTTGCTGGGATGATACCTGGCTGTGGTATGGCCTGAACAGAAGCTGGTACCTGCTTGTGCTATCTGTGGGGCTCTGTAGGACAGAGCCACCGGTGGTCTGGGAAGTTCCATGAAGTGCTGGTGGCTGTACTCTGTGCTGGGACGTGAGATGGAGCCTTTGGCTCTCCTCTATAGCCATCCCACAAGGGTCTGTCTATCCCTTCTGAGCTCCCCCAAGGGGCTCTCTATCTCTTCTGAGCTCCTGTTGGAGGCTTTGTCCCAAGAGGGGCTCAGGATTAATTCATTAAAAGCTGCTAAGTAGAACTGATACCAGCTCAGAGAACACCTTAAATGCCAGTTGACATCCTCCCGGGTGGGATGCTTTTCTTCCTTGACTTCTTGAGCAAGATGTGCTCCCTGCAGCCAGGGGCTGACCTCAGTGTTACTGCTCACATCAGAGCATCTCAGAGCTTTTCTTTACAGCCTGCAAGATGCCAGGTTGATCTCAAGAGTGAACCTGGGCAATGTCATGTGCAAGAGCCTGTTTTCTGGTGGTTATAAAAACCATGAGATCCCAGTCTGCAGTGATGTGAATGGTGAGCGGGCGCTGGTACAGGCCATGCTGGGGCTGCCTGAGCGAGTGTGCTGGGCTGGTGTGAGCTGCAGGAATGCACTGTCTCGAGTCCCCGTTTGGAAATGGTGCTCTTTTCAACGGTTCTGTTATCAGATGGAGCATTTCCTTCATCAGTGTTAATATCCATGTAGTGAAACAATGAAAGGGCTTCCTATCAGTTCCAAATAGGACGTGAAAAGCTCTCAGCGTTAAGAGTAGAGGATGCTGGAATAGGGCAATGGGAAACGCCTGAGTCACTGAAATGCCTCTTTGATTCCAGGGGGCTGAAACGGTCACAAGGGAAGGAGAAAAAAACAAAAGGAGCGTGGAGCTGGGGAATGATCCATGGGATGGGATGGGGCAGGAAGGGCTTGGAGGGGCCGTGCAGGAGGGGGCACAGGGGGATGTCTGGCAAGGGCTGTGCAAAGCAGAGAGGGTTTGGTTTGGAGAGGGGGGGAAGCGCAGAGGGGAAAACCTTCCCCAGCCTGACCCCGTGCCCCTCATCCTGCTGCCTCTTGGCCAGTGTTTGCTTTGCTGACTGTGAGGAAATGGGCCAGGACAAGGCTCTGCAGCAGAAGCAGCAAGAGATGAATGCGTCCTGGTGCTCAGTGCTGGTGCAGCCTCTCTTCACATCTCCCTTTGCACTGGCAAGAGGGTGAAGCCCCTGGATGGAGGAGCTGCGCTGGGGTTTTGCTGAGCAGCATCAGCAGCACCACGGGGCTGTGCTGGGACTCCTGGAACACGGAGGCAGCACCTGGAATCCCATGGGCAGGAACCCTGCCTGCAAGCTGCCCCTGCAGCCAGTGGGGTTTCTGCTGTCAGCCCCGCTCAGCTCGGGGCACTGAGCTGCAGAACGAGCTGCTAAATCACGGGGGTTTAATGGGGCCTCCAAGGGATGCAGGCTTGGAGTAGGGGAGGGGAAATCTGCTTTGCAACATGCCCCAAGGCAGGAGCCCCAGCACAGAGGAGCTGACCCTTCCCTTTGCCTGTTAGCCTGGGGCTGGAGGATGGGGGTGCAGGCAGGAGCAAGGGGGTTGCTGATACTGGGCAGGACCTGCTGTCCTGGGGCAGAAGGAGCAGGATATCCTGAGCCTGCAGCAATCCCCGGCCTGGAGCAGGGACTGAAGGTCTCTCAGTTGTCCCCATGGTCAGGTGTATTTACAAGGCCACCAAGCACACACATGGGCTGTGCCCGGTCAGAGGCTGCCAGCAGATTTGTTGCTGTTACAGGAAGAGCTGCAAATACTTTACCTGTTTTCTCTCTCTGTTTTGCAAACCATCCCCATCCTCCTGCAGGCAAACACCTCATCAGGCATAACAGCAACTGCCTCCCTGTCCTCCCTGGTGATGCTATAGAATCCCAGCCTGGTTTGGGTTGGAAGGGACCTTAAAGCTCCTCCAGCTCCAACCCCTGCTATGGGCAGGGACCCCTTCCACTGGAGCAGCTGCTCCAAGCCCCTGTGTCCAACCTGGCCTTGAACACTGCCAGGGATGGGGCAGCCACAGCTTCTCTGGGCACCCTGTGCCAGCGCCTCAGCACCCTCCCAGGGAAGAGCTTCTGCCTAAGAGCTCAGCTCAGTCTCCCCTCGGGCAGGTTAAAGCCATTCCAATGAAATGAGTTATTAGTGCAAGAGAGAAGGAAGTGGGGAAGAGGAGGAGGTCACAGTTGCTCCTTCATGGTGCTAGGAGCACTCAGCACAGTGAGGAGCCATGGAGGGCTGTATCCGCGGGGCACGGCTGCTCCCTGCACAGGGTGATGGAGCACACCTGAGATCACTCCTCTTCTGGCTGCATGTGGAGGTGTCCCCACGGCTGGGAGCTGTGCAGGGCTCTCCTTGAGCCTGCTCTCCAGCGCTGTCCTGTCCTCCCAGGACATCCCTCTGGATCCCTGCTCCCCTCACACTGCTGGGGGCTGGGAGAGCAAGCTCTGGGCAATGCTCAGCACACAGCATCCCACCCTAGCTCCCGTTCCCAGGCAGGACAGGGCTGCCCTTTGTGCAGGTGAGAGGAGAGGTGATGAAAAGCCATAGGGAGATGTGCCAGGGCTGGAGGGAGCCCAGCACCGGGGCTGGGGGAGGCTGGGACACAAAGGGCTGTCCTGTCTTGACACCTGCGGGGCTGACAGGGGCAATGAGACCGCTGACAGGGGCACGGCGCTGGCAGATGGTGACACAGTGCTTCGGATAAGGGTAAGTGATGCAGTGACAGGAGACGTGCTTGAGCTTGACTGCACTGGGGATGGTGGCTGCTGTGGGCATGGGCTGGGGACCCTGTGGGGAGGGGATGGAGGAGCAGTTGCTTCTCCTCCTCTGTCCCTACAATGCTCAAGCCCAGGCAGTACTTTGGTGTTTGCTGGGATGTGTCTTGGCCAGGCTGTTTTCTACCACTGCAGTAGATGTAAGTGGTCTGTGTGAGCAGGGGCTGGAGCCAGAGCCTGGGTAAAGGCTTGGAGAGGTTCTTGGGAAAGGTTCTCCCATCTCCACCTTCCTAAAAACACACAGCAGACCCAGCCCATCCATGGGGTCTTTCCAAGGTTTGCTGAAGCCCCAAATCAGGAGCCACTGCGCTTTCCAGCTACTTGTCCTACTATTAGTCAGGTGTGACTGTGTTTGGATCTGTGGCTATGCTGTTCCCTTGGCTTTCTGTGTCTTGTCTGGAGCAGTCAATCCCCAGCAGGGGCTGAGGTCCAGCATGGTTGGATTCAGAAGATCCTGAGCCTGGGCTACCAAGCCTTTTCCTTACAGCATGAACCAAGCTGCACTACTTTAACCCTGAAGGACCAGCATTGCCTCCACTGGGAGAGATGTAGCCCAGTGCTGAGCCTTCTCTTGCTGCCCAGAAGGACCAGGAGCCATTAGTAGCTGGGGTCACCCATGCTGTGGCATCGCCTGCTCCCATTGTCATACCGGGGTCACATCTCCCCGGGTCCTGCTCCCTCCCGCCTGCTGTCACCGGTGTGAGGTGATCGGTGCCCACACGTCCCCTGTGCGTGCGCGGGTTGGAGATGCTGGGCAGGGGGTAGGAAGCAGATCGTGGGTTCAAGTGGGTCCAGCGGGGCGGGCCGTCCCCGCCGCTCCGGGACAGCGGGGCTGGGGCCGAGCCGTGGAGCGGGCAGGAGCGGGCCGATGGTGCCCTCCTGCGGCCCCGGGGCCGGGCTGCCTCCGTCCCGAGCGCCGCGGACCCCCTGCCTTGTTGGACCAGGCTCTGGCCCGAGGACTTCGGATGTTTCTTCAGTGCTTTTCCTTTGTCTGCCGGGAGGGTTTCCCTCCTCCTGCCTCTGCCTTTCCCTGGCTGTGCCCGTTTGCTGGACCCCCACCTCCGTACGGCAGCCAGGGGATGGCTGAGATGCTGCTGGGCTATGGGGTTCCTGCACCCCATCCACATCCCTGCCAGCACCCTGAGCAGGCTCCACTCAAAGGGTGGCAACAGACCCTTGTCTTTAGGATCAGGGTGGGCAGGAAAGGGGCATGAAGGGATGGGGTGACCCTGAGAGGAGCCTGGTGGGATGAGCAGCCTGCGGTGGGCTCTGTTCGGTACTTGAGGAGTATCCATGCTGAGGCTTTAGCAGCCCAGAGCCCTTTGCAAGGGGGCTTTGCAAGCCCCAGCCCTTGGGGCTCTGGGAGAGGCAATGGGCAGATCCCATTCCAAGGCCTGCAGGAGCCTTTCTCCTCCAGCTGGGTTTTGCTGGGGAAGGGAAGGGGGAGGCAAAGGGCTGCTGGAGCCCCCTCCAATGGGCTGTGCTGCCTCCTCACCCCAGGCCGGTGCTGAGAGATGCCTCTGGAGCTGTCAGGGGATGGCAGGAGGATGGAGGCTCCCAGCCCTGCCCCGCAGATGGGCTGAGGCCAGGCTGCCTTCAAAACAAAGTGTGGCTGGTGTCGGGATTAGGAGGCTAAGGGCTGGCATTGTTTCCGCAGGTCCAGAGGAGGTGGATGCCTGGCAGGATTAGTCTGGCAAAGCTTCCCCATGAGCTCAAAGGGGCACAATAGGACCTTGAAGCGAAGAAGCTGCGCTGATGACAGGAGAGTGAGCGTCTCTCTGCAGCAGGGATGCGCTGGGGCAGGTGCTGCTGCTTCGTGGCTCTGTCCCTGCCAGAACCCCCCAGCACCACTGGGCCTGCGGGTGGGCAGATGGGGCACAGTGGCTGCTCACAGACCATGGAGCTGCCTGATGGGCAGGTATCTGCTTCACCAGTTATGGGGCTTGTAAATGGTACTTGGCTCAAGAGGAACTACATGCACTGTTGAATTTGGGGGCTCTGACAGTACTGTGGGGCAGAGGGGGAGCCCAGGATAGCATGGAGCATCCCCTGAAGCAGCCAGCTTTCCCCCAGGGTATCTCTGTGCCACACAAGGGCATTGGGAAGCTCTGGAGACCCCTGGGATAGTGGGATGGGATATGTGCAGGCACCAGCAAAGCCTTGGAGCAGGCAGGGCATGCAGGCAGACAAGTAATAAATAAGATTTATTAATTCATTCATTTATTTAAACATAATTTGCTATCAGGAGCAATCAGAAACCAAATCCCTTTGGAGCAGCAAACCCCTGCTGTGCTGGGTTGCTGTTTCCCAGGGCTCTTCTGCTCAGAGACCCACACCAGCACCACAGAGGCTGCTCTGCACCCAGGCCTCCTGGTTGGGCTGGATGTGTCCCCCCACGTAGGGCTGGAGGAGGGAATCACCTGCAGGGTGTGAGGTGATGCCCAGAGCAGGCCCTGGGCAGGGGAACCTGTGGGTCCCCACGTGGCTTTCCCAGGGTGTTCTGAGCTGGCTCAGTCAGGTTCCTTCTCACCAGGCTCTGCTGAAGTTGCAGGCACCAGGAAACACATTTGGCTGGGCAGAAACGTGCACCCGAGGCCGGCAGCGCAGTGCCAGGGGTGTGAGGAGCTGCTGCAGCAGTGAGCCGCAGTGATTGCCCAGTTCCCTGCTCAAACCACAGCTCTGCAGCTTTTGGTCTGTATGTGATAACTCGTTAGCTCTGATAACCCATTAAGTGGTGGGGAACTTGAGTGTGTGCCTGGCCCAGCTCCTCCAGCATGGGTCTTGGCACCATCCTGCTCCTCCACAGCCCAGCTCACACAGCCGTGCCCTATGGAGGCAGGTCTGTGCTGTGCCGTGGATGCACTCAGGCTGCCAGGAGAAGGCAGCTGAGCCTGTGCCTCGCTCAGGGCCTGCCATGTGCTGTCTGAGGCACTGCAAGGCTGAGAAATGAGGAGGCTCAGCTCATCAAAGGCTTCTCACCTGCATGGCCCTGGGGTGGCTGCCCTGGAGCAGAAGCACCAGCCCCAGGCTGGGCTCACTCTGGGGAGCCCATGGGTACCGGTGTGGTGCTGGGGAGCAGCCGGAGCATCCGTTAGGCTGCACGGGGCTGGCGTGCCCTGTTTGTGAAACCGCCGTGCTTGCGGTTGACCAGAGCGCTGAAATGAGCCCGGCCGGAATTGGTGCAGGGCTCTGTATCCTGATGTGGTGAGCGGCTCCCACCGGCGAGGGGGAGGCTGGTGGCAGCGGGCGGCAGGGGCTCGGCAGCACCAGGCCCAGGCGCAGGGCCCCGCCGGTGCCCGGAAAGCTCAGGCTGGCACCAACGGAACTGTGATAAAAGAGAACGTGAGCAGGAGCCGGCACGGGGGAGATTGATGTCAGATTGTGCCAGGGGAGGAAACTCGGGCGGACACGCTCAAACAGACACTGGAGCGCGGGGGGGCACTGGGGTAGGTGCTGCTTTCCCCGGCATTGCTGCATCTGCAGACCTGCATCCCCCCCTACAGCCTTGCGGCAGGGAGGAAAGGATGGAGGCTTTGCCTGAAGCACGTGCTTCACCCTTGCCAGACCCTGTCCTCAAACTCTCACACCTCTGCAGGCAGGGGTGTCCCTTGCACCAGCCTGAGCACTGACATCGGCAGCACTTGCTGCCTCACACATTGCTGCTCATCTCCTGTGGGTCCCTGCCCAGGCCGGGTGTGCTGGTGTGACACTTTGGCTGTGGCAGGAAGGCTCTTGACTGAAGATGCTTTGCCATAGCTGCCCGCAGGAGTAGAGCTCCCCCTGTCACTGCTCTCAGCTGCTCTGGCCTTGCCAGGGAATCCTGGTGGTTCAGTGTCTCCTGCACTGCCACATCCCCTGTTAGCACTGCAACTTCTCCAAGACCCTGCAGCTTCCAGCCATGCAGGCACAAGAGCCTCTCAGAGGCCTCCTTTGCTCCATCACCTCTGGTGATCCCAGTGGTAGTTTTCCCTCTGTCCCTCCTTTCTCAGCTGCATCACATGCTCTTTCTCACCTGAATGAAACAATCCATGTCCTTATCCAGCCTCCAGAGCATCACCTTCCCTTCCTGGGCCCTGCTGTGCCCTGGGCTCTTTGTGCATCTCTCACAAGGCAGTATCCACCTCTCAATACCTGCCCGTGGGACCATCCCAAACACGAGACTCATCAGGTTAGGTCAGAGAAAAGGCAGCCACAAACCAGGGCTTAACTAAGTGGCCACAGAGCTGGGCTCCAGGGGGACTGTGTCTGCATCCCTCCTGCATCCCTCCTGCATTCCCCCTGCATCCCTCCCGCACCTGCTCCACATCCCTGCTATGTCCCTCCCGCATCCCTCTTATATCTGCCCCCCGTCCCTGCCGCTCCCCGGCCGCAGGACCCGGGTTTGTCCCGCACTGACCGAGCCGGGGCCAGGCTCCTCCAGCGGGACGCGGCCCCGCTGTTCCCGTCGCGGCCTGCAGCGACCCCTGCTGGCTGCCTGCGGCCGTGCGGCCCCGGGACCGCCGTGGGACGGGACCGGGAGCGGGGAACCGGGAATCCCCCATTGAAACCTGCGGTACTGCCCTGGGGAGCGCGGGGGCACCCCCCGAGAGCTGCAGCTCCTTTGCTGCCACCAGGATGGGACCCGAAGCCTTTCCCCACTGCTGGTGAGGAGTCTCAGCCCCTCTCTCGCTTGGTTTCCCTCTCCCTCCTCGCAGGTCTGCAGCGGGACAACACTGAGTCCTCCTGCAGCTCTGTCCCACCAGCTCCGTTCCACACAAGCCGGGTTTTATGTACCCTGAACATGTGCCCCTGCTGCCAGGGACCAGTTTCTCCAGGACAGGGAGCTCTGCTGGGGCTCCCCTCAAAGCTCTGGTTCTATTACTCTTTTTTTAGCTTTAGCACCCAAGCAATTAATTTCGCCTGTGGTGGTACCCACTTGATGCTCTATACCTTGTCCCTGCCAAATGCTGCTGACCCACACCATGCGGGTTTGCTCTTTCTGCATCACCTCCTCCAAATCCTCCTCGTCGGTCCCCTCTGAATGCCTCCAGCTTGTACAATCTCTCCTGCAGCCAAAGGCTACAACAGAAGTGTGTTGCCACAACCATCAGCCCCGGAGCAGCAGGGAAGTGGGGTCTGGGCTGCCTGGGACCTGGTGGCAGCAGCAGCAGCACAGGGCAGGGAGCAGAGGTGGATCCTGGTTTGTCCCAGTTCTTACTGGAATGCAGGGCACAGAGGTAGAGAGGATGGGGTGAGTCCCCCTTGAGGCACGGTGACAGAGAGGCAGCCGGCAGTGCCCATGTGCCCGGGTTAACATCTCCAAGTGGGGAAGGACCCAGCACCATGTGCGGTGCAGCTCCTGCTTTAGCCGTGAGCTCGCTCGTCCCTGCTCCCTGCCCCTGTGCTCCCAGGGACGCTGGGAGAGGGATCCTCTCTTGGGCTGGGCACAGTGTGGGACGCTCAGGAGGTGCGGGATGCTCTGGGGTTTGCTCTGTGCATCCCGCGGCTGTGGGGTTGCTGCAGCCGCATCCCTGCTGGCCAAGCGATGCTCTGCATCCCGGCGCTCTGCCACGTGTCCCACCGCCACGTGCAGCCCTCGTGTCCCCATGCAGGAGGATGCTCCCCACCGCCCATAGAGCCCCCAGCACAGCACCAGTGTCAGGCTGGGGAGGGTTTTCTGTCCATGGGCACCCATGGGGGACATCCTCTGAGGCCAGAGCAAGCACAGACCGGTCTCAGCCACCACGGCCCATGAGGCCTGCACCAACACCGAGGTGTTTCTCCAGCTCTGCTGTGCACAGCAGGAGGAGGCAGCTCAGAGCCCACATGGGCACCGGTGCCGGTGGCACTGGGGAGGTCGGGGGTCCCGGGGGTCCGGCCATGGCCGCAGTGGGGTGGGCAGCCTTGGCCATGCCTGCAGACCCCAGGGTGGCCCCGGAGCAGCTCCCTGGGCCCAGGGGACGTTTCCTGTTTGCTGCCCGTGCTGAAGCATCGGCCCTTCAACCGCCGCCAGCGCTGCGCTTCCGGCCGGGTTCCCGCCGGAGCCCCCCTGCACTATCAGCTCACCAGATGCCTTTTTCAGGATACTGTGGTAAAACTGCACCGGGCAGGAGCTGTCATTTGGGGTTTTCTCTCGTGTCAGCCCCGAAGACAAATTGGACGAGGAGGAGCGAGAGAGGGGGAGAGAAATGGGATAAATTTAAACCAACAGAAAGAAGAACCAGGAGATGCCCGTGGCCATCCCCACTGCTGGACCGATGGGTGCCCCAAGGCGTAGGGCCTGTGGGGACCAGGGCAGGTTGTGGTGGTCACCGTGGTCTTGTGGCCTCCAGGCCAGTGTCGGCCTCTAGTGGTGATGGTGCCATGGAGGTGCCATTGACCTCACCAGCGCCATGGGGACCCTGTCCCGTCCCTCCTGGCACTGCTGCCCATGGAGACAGGGTCCTGTTCCCAGTGTTGGCACCTGGAGGAACATGGTCCTGATGTGGGTCATGGCCCACCTTGTGCTGGGAGCAGGAGCATGAGACACCCCAAGTCCCTCACAAGCAACAGCCCAGGGTGATCCCAAACCATGCGGGTGCCCCTCAGGCTGCTGGTCTGATGGTGCTGAGCAGCCCCCAGACTGGGCAGACTGGGAGCTGGGCAGTGCTGTGGGGATGGAGGCCGGGAAATGGTGAAAGAGCACATGGGCAAGTCAGTCTTTCCATCTGCAGCACTGTGCAGGGGTGGCTGCCAGGTCTGCCATGGGGCTGTGGTACCCAAGGGGCTGCTGGGGATGCTCCGTGGACAGATGATGGGAGCAGACCATGGATGCTGTTGAACCTGGGAGCTCACCAAACCCCTGTGCTGGTGCAGGGGGTGTGGGGGTGAACACCCCCCAGGGCTCTGCCTCAGCAGCACCAAAGCTCATCTGCTCCCATGGAGCTCACCCATGAACCCCAGCTCTGCCTCCCTGAGACGTGGGAGCAGCTCAGCTGGAAGAGGCGCTGTTAATCCAGGCTGGATGTGGGCACACGGACACTTGGCACCTGCCGGGGCTGGCCGCAGACCTGCGGGATCTGCTCCGAGTGCAGCCCGGTGATGATGCGGGCTGGTCCTTGGAGGGAGGTGTCCCGGGGGGGGGCAGCAGCCATGGGGCAGAAACAGCCCCGGGCTGTGCCCGCCCATGGAGATGGATGGGGCTGGCTGGGGCCGGGGTGTGGGTTACAACACCCATGACTGTAAAACCCGACTTTCTCTGCAGCCCCTGAGGTCCAGCATCCACTGGAGGAGCGGTTGGACTGTCCTGGGCAGGGCTTTGCTCCCGTGGTTCCCCTTGGAGCACCGTCAGTGGAGGCGAGAGGGAGAAGCTGCTTCCTGGCTGCCCAGGACCTGCGGGAGAGGGGCAGCGCTCTGGTGAGAGGGGAGCTGTGGGGTGCAAAGGGAGCAGTGGGGAGCACTGGGGACCTATGGGGAGCGAGCTGAGCTGAGCTGGGGACCTGAAATCATGGCTGCTCGCTTTCGCCGGCAAATCTTGCCTTTGTGTGGTTTCCTTTTCCTTCGTCTACACAGACTCCTTTTCCTCCCCTCTCTCTTCATTTCGTTCCTGTTCCTGCAAAGGCAAACTTCAGCCCTTCCAACCTTCCCAAGCTCTCCACAGGAGCAGAACCAACCATGGGGTCCCCGCGGGGCTCAGCTTTAATCAATCACCCACGAGATGTCAATCTGCTGCGGGCTCTCAGGTGCTGCTTTACCTGAGCCCTCCTTTGCTTCTGCTGCCCCACAGCTCCCTCCGCCCCATGGATTGGAGGCTGCTCCCTTTAAATTTGGCAGAGACAAGCCGCTGCAGCCCTGATTGAGCCGTTTCCTACCATCGGGTGCCTCTGCTCTGGCCCTTCTGCAGCTCCTGGTAGGTGCTGGCTGTTTCCCCCTCCTTTCCTGGGTTATCCCCATAGCAGAAGCTGCTCTGGCTTGCAGGTCACTGCTGTGTTTGTGGAAGGGGCTCTCTGGGTATGAGCAGTTGTTACAGGCTGCCCCTGGTGTGGTGCTCGGTGAGGAGCCTGTGTGCTTTGGAGTGTCTGCTCATGGTGGTCTCCACAGCTGTGGGGGCTGCTGGCACAGGGGGCAGGTAAAAGGTTGGGGATCACTCTGGGGGATGAAGCTCACCCTGGGGAACGTTGTAGACTCTGTGTGTGTGTCCATCGTACTGCATAGCCCAGTTGAACAGGGCATAGGAGATGAGCCTCGGATCCACAATGAGCCCCAGAGGGGGGGCAACCCTGGGCCACTCACCCCATTGCCCTTTGTGTGCACTGGCCCCAAGGGAACAGCACTGGGAGCAGAATGGGCTCAGAGTGCAGGAGGCTGCACCCTCCCAGGAGGGCAGCAGAAGGGAGAGGAGCAAAGCAGCTCCTTGCAGCCATTGTTTTATTCCTGGCCTCTGGAACTGGGGCAGCTCCCACCAGGGACTGGAGGCTTTTCTAGCTGCCTTCATCCTGCCTTTTTATAGCTGCTGTCTCTGCAGCCATGGTTTCCATTAACAAGCAGGATCTGAAGCTGCCCAGGACCAGAAAGGCTGAGGTGTGTGATCCAGCAGAGCCCTTGGGATAGGGAGGGAAAGACATGGAGACACTGTCAGCCCCCCCTGCGCACAAGCTCCACTGCACTCTTGGGGGTCTGGGCTGCCTATGAAGCCAGGCAGAAGCTGGGAAGGTGGGGAAGGAAGGGTGGTACTGCCTTCCCTCTGCCAGGTGAGGTTAAGGGTGTCTCTGGGACCATTGGTTTGATCCCTCTTCTCCCCTGGACCTGCCCCATGTTGCCCCAGACACAGAGCCGTTTGGCTTTGGATGCTCCTGGTACCTCCCCGAGTACTCTGTTTTGGCTCAGTGGGTTCATGATGAATCACTGATTTTAGCTGTTGGTCATCCCCACCCTGGTCAGGCAGGATTGCAGCCTCAGGGCTCCCAACAGCACCTCCATGGGGAGCAAGGCAGAGATCAGGACAGGGATGCAGGGATGCATGCAGGGACTGTTATCCCATGGCCCAGTGAGAGGCAGCAGCAGGGGCTCTGTTGTGTGACGTATCTCCCTGTAAGGGCACGTGCATCCCTAAGGAGCATGGGCTTGGCTTTCTCCCCTGGGTGCCAGGACCTTACAGGATGGCAGAGCTCTGCCTTCAAGGAGCCAGGTGTTAGTGCAGTCCCCAGTGCACTGCACTGCCTGGCCCTGGGCAGGATGGGGCCACCCAGCCCCTGCAGCAGCCCCTCTGCCTCCCCAGCCCAGTCCGACATGAAGCGAGGCACTGGGGGGTTTATTTCAAAGTAGAACAAAGGTTTTATTCTTCTTGGAGGTGATGCAACATTCAGATTTGCCACGAGCGTGTCTCTGCTCACACTGGCTGCCTGTGTGCGTTTAGTCAGGCACAGCTACACAGGGAAAACCCAGAGTGGGAGACACAACCTGTCTTGAGCCCCGCATCTGGTGCCCTGTTACCCAGCCAAACAGCACGATGGTGTGGTCCCTTGCGCAGCACACTGCTGAGCAGACAGGCTCTACAGGAAAATCTAAACCCAAAATGTACTTCCAGACATTTCACATCAACATTTCCCTTAATGCTGCTGGGCAGGAGGTTGGGCTCAATGCGCATCCCCTCCCAGGCTCCTCTCCCCTCCATGTGGGCACTGCAGCAGTTACAGAGCATCGAGGATGTTGTCGATCCTGGTGACCAGGTCCTGGCGCTTGCTGGAATGCATCTTCTCATTCTCAATGTACGTGTCCTTCTTGAGCTTGCCAGCCACCAGCCGCTCTGCCTCCACCGAGGACTTCAGAACCAGCTCCTTCACCTGCCCATCCAGCTTCTGAATCTCACTGACCTGATGAGGAGAAACACAGGGAATGCTGGAGAAGACAACAAAATATCCCTGCAGTGAAGCTGGAATAGAAGATGCTCAAGCTGGAGTAAAAGATGAAGCCCTGCTAAGTGAAACATCTCCAATCCCTGACTATGGCCTCCTGAGCCATCCCTTCTCTGCCATCACATTATGTCATGAATGTGTATTTAAGCAGCATAGATAAAAGGGCTCCAAGGAACCAGGAGGCACACTGGCAAGATGGAGGAGCAATGACTGTTAAAGAGAGCTTAACAGACTCTAAAGGCTTCCACGTAAATCACAACTACGACAACAGGAAACTGCATCCCTACAGATGATGGTGTGCGAGATGCAGGTCTGCAATGACAGCTACTCTTTTGAGTCAATAACAGGTTAAGCAAGGTGTAGACCTTAGACTGAAGTGTCCCTCACTTCAGGTGAAGTGGCTGTTCCAGGTGAGTGTGTGCTCACTGTGCTGTGGCTTTCAATGGGGCACAGTCAAATACCCCCAAGGAGCATCACGTTACCAAGCTTCTGTCAGCACCAAATTCACACGTGCAAGATGAGGGTCTGGCTGGTGTCAGTAGTGTAGTTGGGACTGATAAAGTGTTGATAGCCTCCTTTTTTTACCTGTCACTGTCACAGGCTCCGTGAGAAGCATCAGGATTGTGTTACAGAAGCATTTATGTGGACAGATCCTGCAGCTGGTTCAAGGGCTGTCTAAAGAACAGCACAAGCAGCTGTTTAGCAGAAGCACTTACAGAGCTGCATAACCACTACTGCAAACAGACAAACCTGATCTTCACACCCTGGCAAGGATCAAGCCATTTCCAGAGGAAAAAAAGCCCTACAAGACAGGCTGCACAAACTAACCACAAATGAAAACTCGCATAGAACAGATGACAGTAGAACAGGAGAGCCTAATAAAAACGCTTTACAATTTCTTACTTTATCACATAAGTCAGAGCCTTCTGTCTTCAGTTTGGACTGCAGAGAGGCTATTTCGTTTGTCAGGGCCTTGTGCTCTGTCTCCAGAGACTTCTTGCCACTGTTGAGGGTGGAGATGTCCCGTGACTGCTTGTATTTGTTCACTGCCTCATCGAAGTGGCGGTACAGCCCCAGCCTCTTGTTCACCAGAGTCAGCACTTGCTCTGTGATGCAGGCCACCTTCATCCTGGCTTCAGCAGCTGGATCCTGCAACAGGACACAAGGGAAGATCAAAGCAGTCCTACCTTTAACCTCCATCAAGCCACAGCTGCAGTTTGGCACAGGACTGTTACAGAACTTGCTCCTTTTGCAATTAAGTCACTGACAGTAGTCAGGTGAATGGTGCAAGTACTGACTGGGACAAGCACCTTCCAGCACTCAGCCTAGCCCAAGGGAAGTGAAAACATTGGAGAAGAACTGTGGACATCCCTACATCTCAGGGGGAATTCCTTCTTATCCAGAAGGCAAAACTCTGGTCATCCTGAGCACACCAGTTCAAACCCTGCAGGAGTATCAATGCTCAGGCAGCATGAAAACAGGGCTTCAGTTAAGGATCCAGTAAAGTATCTGATCAGCAGGAACATTCAGTAGGTATTACTGGTGTGAAAGATCTCCATCCCTCAGCTGAGTGAGCCACTAATGCCCCCACAGGGCTCTCCAGCTTACATCACCTTGGTGATGGAGAAATCCAGCCTCACATAGACAATCACAGTGAAGAACAAGATGTAAAAGGCTCCAACCACCAACAGAGGCTCCTGCAGCATCAGGATCTTGTTGAAGGTGTAATGAACCTAGAAGAGAAGTTCCAAACACTGAGTGAAAGCAGTGACCCCTGTTACTATGGGAGAGAACTCCTCTCCTCAGGCAGCTGGTGAGTTTGGAGGGACACAACTGCTCAGGCAAACCACACACAGAGGCCACACTCACCACGATGTCTTGGATGTGCTGCTCCACCAGGTTGCTCTTGTGTGCCACAATAACTGGACGTCCAAAGGTGTCCAAGTAAGTGTAGTGGAGCTCGTCTGAAGCACGATTGATTTCATAGGGGCTGTCCACATGGATATTCCTGTGGATAAAACCACAGTCCCGTATGACTGCACAGTGTCTGAGATGATGTAACCCAAGACTTGGCTGGCTGACCGTAGCCTCGAGCACAAGGCCAATTATGCAGTTTGAACACCACTCTAAAAGGAAGCAAAGGTGTGTTCCAAGCTCTCCTCCACAGGCACAGTCATGGTTTTGTTTGACTGTCCTCAGGCCATTCCAGTAAGCTGGAGAAGTGCCACCACCACAGCAGCATCCGCAGTAACAAGGCAGGAGCAATGACACTTACTTGGCACCTTCTGGCAGGACGATCTTGACAGTCAGGGAGTCTGTGACTTGCTCATCAAACACGTGGTCCACAAACCTCATTTTCAGGGCATACTGATCACCTAAGGGAGGGCAGAGCAGGGTGTTACAGCTGCTCAGAGAACAAGGGGCAACCCTGCAGCTCAGCTCCTCACAGGAGTGAGAGTGCATTGCGCAGCAGGGCCACCAGCTTCCTCGAGTCCATTTCAAGCAGAAGTCTGCAAAAGCCTGAAGGCAGCACAGAGAAGGTGGATCTGCACATTCCAGAAAGATGAGCCAGCAGCTCTCATTGCTGAGGTGCAGCATGGCACAGCTTTCACTTCTGTACTCTACAGCAACCACCTTTAAACACAGAGAAAGCTTCTTGCTCCCTTCCCCTGTGCCACTCACCAAGGTTGTAGAGGTATTCGTAGCTCGGCAGGTTGTAGCCAATGATGTAATGGGTTTTCCATCCCCCAAAGAGTGGGAACCGAGGCCGGATCTCCATCTCCACGGAGTCATCCAGGACAAGGAGGTGGCTGGTGGAGATGTTTCCAATTTCATCTCGGTAATAGACGTCCTGAGCAGCAGCAGGGAGGATGGTCTGTGTGGAGAGGAGCAGCAGGCAGTGCCTTGTTAGTTATTCCCAGTGGAACTGGGAAAAGCAGCAATAGCTGTTCAGGAGCAGGAAACCCTGCTCCCATGGGGCAGATGCAAACTGGCCATTCAGCTGCATTGAGCAGTAAAATTGCGCTGTTACAAGCAATGAGCCACACAAGTGGCTGCCAGCCCCAAAATCACTTGGCCTCTAAATGGATGCGCTTTTCCTCCAGTGCAGTTTCCAATACCCCAAACAGCGAGGGAGCCCATCCTGCCCAGCAGGATAGCAATTCCCTCTCGGCTCCAGCCCACTGCCCCACGGAGCTTGCTGCTGCTGCTGCTGCCTTTGGGCTCAGCAAAATGAGAGTTCTCTTTGGCTGCACCACCCTAGAGGATGACAACACCAACCCTGGAGGCTTCCAGCAGTGAGAAAGGGTTTGGTTTGGATGAAAACACAAAACACTTCTCGCATGTGGCCAGCAGAGCCACAGCTTGAACTCTTGCTTTGTGAACAAGGAATGAATGGGTGAACTTCCAATTAATGCTGCTCAGGATATGCTGATGAGCATATGACAGGGAAGGCAGCTCTGAAAACAAGAGGGTGGGGACACAATGAATGGCCCTTGAACAGTGGAGGATGGAAAGCAGAACTATCCACACAGGGATTAAGGGGTTTAGAGGGTCCCTGAGATTGGGTGGGAGCATGGGGGGACACCACCTGCCCAGGTATACAGTTTGTTTGCCCAATGGATGTGATGAAACATGTAACCTCCTAATTCTACCTTCAGAAGCCATTCCTGCCTAGCATGAGACCTCTGAAAACAGATCAGAGCTTTAATGCTCCCTCATTACTTGGGTATGGTACCAAAGAAAAGGACAACTCCATTTCTTCCCCTCTGGGGATGCAGGAAAGGGGGAAGCCACAGCAAAAAAGAAAAAGTTTCAGTAATCCTGCAAAATGTCAACCTTAAAGGACTTGACCGAGGAGATGCCACTGTCTGGCTGGCGCTGGTAGTCATATCTGGAGAAAGGCCCTTTCAGCACTGCTCCTGTGTGCTTCAGATCAACCGTCTCCTCCACCGCAATGTTCCCCCAGTGAGACACCTCAATGACCCGGGTCATGCTGGTGATGGTCAGGAACGGGCTGTTGTTTTCATAGTGCACCTTCAGAGTGTCCTGACAAGGGAGAAGATGAACTATCAGACCTGAAGGAAGGAGCAGCTTCCCCTTACAGTTATCTTCCCGTCCCACAGAGGAACCTCCCTGACAGAGGTGAAGCTGAGTGCACAGGAAGGTTTGAGCCACCCCTGCCCAGCTCACACTGGGTACCTGGGGGGTTCTCTCACATCTGGTTGAGTGACAACAGTGAGGGATCCAAATGGGCTGTTTTCCCTGCTGCAAATACACCCCTGCCAGAGCCATGCCCAAGCAGAGGTCAGCAATCACATCTGCACGAGGAGCATGTGCTCCCACCTCCATGCAAGCTAACTCAGGCTTGACCTGTGATTCTTACACAAAAGCCTCTGCTTCCCACCCCCCAGCCTCCGAGACCCAGGTGCCACCTTGGCAAGATGCTTTGTGCAGAGCCAGCACCTCCCTGCACAGACACCTACCTGGCTGTAGGGAGGAATGTCCTTGAAGGGGCCATACTCGATGGTGTCCTCGGTGCGGGAGGGGTTGCCCAGCTTGCTGTAGCTCTCCACATTCCTGGAGGCCAGTTTGACGCGGGTTGTCTGGCTCTTGGTGAAGTATGGGGAGTAGAAATAGTGATTCCCTTCAAAGACCACAAACTGCTTCTCGCTCTGGGTGATGTGGGTGGGGTAGGGCTGCAGGACGTGCGTGAAAACCATCTCCACTGCCACGCGGACCTTGGCTCCCGGTGCCAAAGGAGACGGCAGCTTCACCGAGAAGAATTTCCCACTGGAGGGGGGAAGAACAGGTAAGTCAGCAGAGATCTGCTCTGAGCAAGCCTCAGATCCAAGCCCTGCAATATCCCCTAGAGATGGAGCCCAGCTATCACAGAATCATGCACTGGCTGGGGTTGGAAGGGGCTTACAGCTCCCTCAGTTCCAACCCCCATGCGTGACTGCAGCTCCTCCAAGGCCTCCAGGATGGCCTGCCCCATGCTCACTCTGGACTGGGGAGGCAGCACAGGGTGAACCGTGTCTGGGAGTTACAGCCTTTGCTTCACAAAGCCACTGGTGCCCAAGAGCACTCAGGATCTCCCTGTAATTGCCACTGCCAGGCATTTGAGACCTCAAATGGGAGCAATGGGTAAGAGCATGATCACAGCTACAATGCTTCTCTTACCTATATCCCTTACTAAAGGGACAGGGCATTACTCAAGGCACTGAGTACAAGCCCAAGCACAGCTGAGACCTCCCAAGCTGCACTTAAGAGAGAGCTTCTCTCCCTTACAAGACTGTGCCCTCACTCTCAGCTCGGGTGGCTGTGAGGAGCAGGTATGTGCTGCTGGTGCTGGGCTCAGTGCAGAGACCTAAACCCACAGGTGCCATCTCCCAAGGAAAGAGCATCTGAGGGAGGGGAATGGCTTCTACTGGGGCCTCTTGGGCTGCAGGGACTGGGTCTGGCTGCTTGTGTGCCTTGGCTCTGCAGCGCCCAGTGTGCAGCCTGAGTACGGGAAGAGTCTGGGATCTCCAGCTAAGTGGGACTTAGGCTGTATTCCTGCTGCACTCTGAGGATGGTGCTGGAGCCCCCACGCACAGCACTAGGAATTGACTCACCTTCTGCCTTTAACTTTAGTCTCTCTCACTTCCAAGGTGTTCTCCTCCTCTTCCTCACCCTTCACCTGTTCCAAAACAGACTGATCAGTGTGCTGCTGTTGAGAGCCTTCATGTGTCTGGGGCGAGCTCCATATGGCTCCTATCCACTCTTTAGGGGCACGACCCCAGCAAGTACCAGCTGATAGAAAGCTATCACAAAACCAAGCCCCTTTTGCGGTGTCTCCCGTTAACACACGCTGCGGTGCGAGAACAGACACTGCAGGGACAGCCGCTTTAGTGACCACCCCGTGTGTTTCCTATAGCGGAGAGCGAGCGGCCACGGGCCCGGTGCCCGCCCCGCTGCGCTCCCAGGGCCGGTGCCGCACCGCAGCTCCGCTCCCGTTACCCAGGACCGCCGCCGGTAGCGCCTGGGCCGCGCACCCTCTTCAGCCCGTACCGGAACAGCCCCTCGGGGCCGCCACGGCAGCGGAGCGGCGGGAGCCGACGTGGCCCTGCGGGCGGCGGGGCCCGCACAGCGCCCGCGGCCGGGCCGGTTCCCCCCGAGGCCGGGCCGGTTCCCCCCGCACCGGGGCCGCGGCCGCTGCTCACCTGCACGCCCAGGTAGGCCAGGCGGGGCTCCAGGCCGGGCTCCAGCGCCAGCAGGAAGGAGGAGGCGGCCGTGCCCGCCGCATTGGCGAGGCTGAGCTCGGCAGAGACCTTGGCCAAGTGCGTGCTGAGGTCCACGGAGCGCCGCGCCTCCTCCAGCAGCAGCTCGGCGGCGGCCCCGGCCGCCAGGCACAGCAGCAGGCGGCACAGCAGCCCCGCCATGGCCGACTCAGCACGGGGAGGGCACAAGATGGCGGCGCCCGCGCTGTACGGGGAGGGCACAAGATGGCGGCGCCCAGAGAGGGAGGAGGCTCACGATGGCGGCGCCCAGCGGCGCCTGAGGCCCGCTGCGGGGTCTGTGAGTGAGCTCTCCCGGTACCGGAAGGGGTTTCCTCAGTGATGTGAGTTCGGATCTAGACTCAGATCGCCCCTTGGCAAAGGACAGATAAAACGTGTCCTGGTGTGCAGGGTTACAAACAGCATCACCTCTTCACTGTTATTTATCCCCTCGCTGCTCCCCGGTCCCTACCATGGAAATTCCTTGGCAAATTCCTTCCATTTCCTTTGATTTCTTTAGGTACTGGACCCGAACTTGGCCTCGGCCCCACCGCACATCCCAGTTCTGCCACCGTGTTCTGTGTGACAGCAGTGGCAGAAGGGTACACCCCCCCCCCCAGTGCCGTGCTTCCATCAGGAGCTGTTCCAGGCCCTCCGCTCGCCGGTAATCCGTGTTTATCCTGGCTCTGTTCTCCAGAGCCCAGCACTGGGTGGGCAGTATCAGGGACACACGAGTGACCCGGAGGGCAGAGCAGGGCGTCCCTGCGGGCTGCGAGTGCCATGCCCAGGGACACAGCCATGGGGGCCGGGCCCAGCAATGGGAGAGGTCTCATCCATGTCCCTGGCAGGGCAGCCCCTGCCCCGCTGCTGTCACAGGGCTGGTGCAGTCCGAGCTGGGCCATCTGTCCCAGCGACATGTTCACAAGCAGGAAAGAAGCTGTTTTCCTGAAGGAATGGGCTGGCTGTGACCACAGGAGGAACAGGGAATGGGCTCTGTCCTGGTGTGATCCATATGCCGCACGGGGCTGCGCAGGAGTCGCAGAACTCACTCTGGATCCGCCTTAGCTTAGACTTTAATACAAATCCCAATGGGAATGCTGAGGAGAGCCCCAGGCACGTGGCTGCCGCGGTGGCTGAGGAAGAGTTCAGGCTTTATTGGTGCTCCCCTGGTTAATCCTGGCCCTGTAAAGCCCAGGCAGCTCCTGGCTGGCAGCAGGAGGCAGAGGCCACTTCTCCGTGTTCAATCCTGAGCCAGGTCCCGCAGTTTCTGGCCATGGGTCCTGCCTGGGAGCCGTGGCCTGGCCAGGACCCTCAAGGAGCAGCTGTGGGGATGAAGCTCTTCCAGCCTGGGTCCTTTCACAACCCCGTTTCTGAGCTCCTCAGCACTGCTCGCACCGAGCCTCTGCCCAGCAAACACCGTGAGGCCTCTGCCTGCCGTGGGATGGGGGATGTGGGGCTCAGCTCCACGCTGCTCTGGATTGAGGTGATCACTGCACAGAGGTGATGCTGCCGGGAGCTGCCTGCTCGGGGGCTCTTCAGCTCCCGCAGGAATCTCCCCCCTTCCATGCACCTCTCTGCCTGGGTTTGCACAGTCTGGGTTCCTCCCTGCATCAGACCATGAGGCTCAGCACCGTTACTGTGTGTGGAGCACTGGGAGGCACAGAGGGACGATGTGCCGGACTGGGGGAGTGTCCTGTGTGTGCCGTGAGGAGCTGAGCCCGGTGGGTGCTGCGGGAGGGAGGAGAGGACGCAGCGAGGGAGCCCCTCCGCTCTGAACCCGTGCTAGAGCCCCACCGGCAGCGGAACTGAAAGCGCCGGGGATGGGCACCGCGGGTGGTGGCCGCCAGGGGGCGCCCGGGGCGCGCCAAGGGGGCGGTGCCGGCAGCGTCAGCGCCACCCCTCGGCGGGGCGGACCTGGCGGCTCCCGGGCCCCGCTGCCCGCAGGGACAGCGGCAGCAGCGAGCGGCCGGGCCCCGGTGCCCCCGGGACACCCCGGGAGGCTGCAGGCCCGCTGCCGGTGATGGGTCAGAGCCATCCAGGCCCGCGGGGTAACGGGGGTCACCGCATCAGTGCAGCCTGGCAGTGCTCAGGCCAGGTTGGACACAGGGGCTTGGAGCGCCCTGAGCCAGTGGCAGGGGTTGGAGCTGGATGGGCTTTAAGGATCCCAACTACGCTGTGATTCCATTGTTCCATCCATCCGTGATTCCATGGTTCCTCACCAGACACACTCAGTACAGTAACTTCAGTTTCCATCTCTGCACGGAGCAGCTCCTCTTCTTCTGCTTTTGGAAGGGGAAGCACTTGCCAGTGCATTTACTTTGGAATTCTGTTGTTCAGGGATTTAAACCTGGTTTTAAAGGCTCAGTTTTGCAGAGGCTTTAAACAGACAGGAGGAAGTTGAGGATCCGCTCACAGCAGCAAGAGCAGGTGGAGACCTCATAGCAGCCTTCCAGGATCTGAAGGGGGCCTATAGGGATGCTGGGGATGGACTCTTCATTAGGGACTGTAATGACAGGACAAGGGGTAACAGGTTCAAACTGAAACAGGGGAGGTTTAGATTGGATATAAGGAAGAAATTCTTTACTGTAAGGGTGGTGAGGCACTGGAATGGGTTGCCCAGGGAGGTTGTGAATGCTCCATCCCTGGCAGTGTTCAAGGCCAGGTTGGACAGAGCCTTGGGTGCCATGGTTTAGTGTGAGGTGTCCCTGCCCATGGCAGGGGGGTTGGAACTCGGTGATCTTGAGGTCCTTTCCAACCCTAACTGTTCTATGATTCTATGTGCAGGTTGGCAGCTCATTCTGTGCCTGCTGCTTCCCTGAGCCCCTGTCTGAGCAGTGCTCACTGGGGGATGAGGCAGGTTTCTCACCAGATTGCTAAACTCTGGAGTCCTCCTCCTCTGGGTGATGCTCTGTGAGTGGCAGCAGGGAGTGAGGTGTCTCCTGCACAAGCAGCCCCCATGGCTGAATCAAAGCCTCTGCCCGAGCCTGGCTGTTCACAGGCCTTGGGCACATGTGTACATGGGGTGGGCAGTGGCCCCTTCCCCAGGGCAGCCCCACTGAGCCCTGGCTCCTTCCCACTGTGTGACCCAGAGAGGGAGCGTCACCCCCCTGTGATCAGCACTGGTCTGCAGCAGGGAATGAGACAAACCCAGTGAGACCCTGTTCATCTAAATGAAGTGAAAGGGGCTGTTTTCTGTTTGCAGGGAATTCGGGCAGGGTCTGGAGCCAGCCCTGAGTGCTTGCACAGAATCACTGAAGCTTTAGCACCCTCCTAAACCCATGTTGGTTCCAGCTGACAGTGTTTTACAGGGCATACCTTGAGTTTGGGGGCTCAGGGATTGCAAATAATGAGTCACAGCTCCCTGGGATGCAAATGCAGCTGCTGAGGCACCAGCACAGAGAAGTGTTGTCCAAGATAAGAGCAAAGCAAACCTTGCTGCCCACACACCCTTATCCCTCAAGGCTGAGTATCTTTGTCACCGACTTCAAAAACACACGCTCGGAGTTACACAGGCTTCCTGTGGTTGCCATTGATACGGATTTGCTGCTTTTAGAGCAGACAAGAGGGGATTGTGAAAAGCTGTGACTTGGGAGAGCTGAGCAGATGGATCTGGAGCTAATGTGCAGCACCCATGTGTGCAGAGATGGTTGGTGCTTGGGGACGGAATCACTGCAGGACATGGCCATAGCCTGTGTCCCTCCCAGGAAAGGACCCAGGAGAGCTCTTGGGGCCTCTGTGGACAGCCCCTGGTCCCTTCTATCCCTGGATCCTGGAGAGCCCACATGCAGCCCATTTGGCTCTGCCCGTGGAGCTTCGGGACCCCTCAGCACTGCCTCACTGCAGAGGAGGAAGCGACGTGCAAGTCACCTGTCCCAGGAAGCGTCCCACTCACAGCAGCTGCATGGCACCAGGCTCCTGCCCCATGCACAGCCCAGGTACAACAACATGACACGGGTACAGAACACCTGGTGCAGAGCTCACGTGGCTGGTCATCCTATCGCACAGGCTCCATGCAGAGCAGTGCTGGCATGCAACCTGCAGAGTGCTGCATCCACCTGTCCTGACGGTCCCCAGCGCTTCAAGGCCACCTCTGTCATGAGCTGAGAGGTCTCAGGCACTCCAGAGCTTCACTGTGAAGGCTTCAGAGCTCGGTAGGTAACAGTGCAGAACCCAGTCCTGTGGTAGCACACTGCTGTGACAGAGCCTTGAGTCCTGGGGAAGGGCCCAGGCTGACAAGGTTGTGCAGCTCTGCTGGTCCTGTGCAGCTCTGCTGGTGCTGTGCTGCTCTCTCTGTACCTATTTTTACACCACTCCTATGGTTTAAAAGCCTTTCAGAGATGCCCATGTTCAGAGGGGGCCAGGTCTGACAGGGACTGACTCACTCTGGCCTCTAGGAAGTTCCTTGACTTCCTGGATCATCCTCTCCACCTGAGTGCTGGCCCCATCATGGACCACAGACCTCCAACACAGCTGCACAGGCTGGGAAGTGGCAGGAGCTGGGGTTGCTGGGGAAGGAAGCTCTGTAGCAGGGGAGGCCAGAGGGGGTCACTGCTTGTGTGCAGTCCCGGGGATGACAGTGACAAACAGGGAGCAGGCATCTCTGTCCCCGAGCCCCAGGGCCATGGCAAGTTCAAGTGTCACAGGGCAAGGGGGTCTCTGATGGGCTTTGGTTTCCCCCACTCCAGCCTACAGGGAACTGGTGGTGCCAAGTGGGTAAGCACAGAGCTGTGGGGTGCATCCCATGCCATGGCCAGCAGCATGCGGGGGCTGTCCCTGCCTGCCTGGCCAGGGCCATGGGATGTCCCCTGTAGGACACTGACTCAGAGCAACGGAGAGATTTGGATCTTCACATCCCAGGGGTGAGCTGGCTCCTGAGGGGAGGCACCAGCTCTGCCACCTCCCTGCTCACACAGCTCCCAGCTCAGCAGTGCCTTTGTGCCTGTTGGGCAGGGGAAGCTGTCAGAAGAGCCCTGAGCCACGTCCGTGCTCCTGTCTCTGGGGGGGGGGGGTGAGGGGACCTGGGAGGATCAGGCTCTGCAGCCCTCGTGTGGGGCTCGGGCTCCACTGCCTGCATTTAGACCCTTTATCAGTTGTTTGATGTTCACCCTCCAGCAGCAGCATTTATCAGCAAGTGCAGGCGCCGGGAATCCCTCACTTTATGTGCAATGTCCTCTGCACCTCAGCAGAGCTGGGACTGGAGATCTGCCATAAGATAATGTGATTGCAGCTGCTTCCTATGACTGGTATCTGGTGATCAAGTCCTGTGTGGAGCTAGCTTTCTGCTTTCATGTGTTGATGCTGTATGACTTTGAAATCAGCTGAGGCTTGCCAAGGTGAGAGCATCAGTGGATTACTGTGATGGTGGTTGTGCTGCAGGCAGGGATTAGGGGAGAGGGCAGGCAAAAGACCACGGCTGTGCTCCTGCCAGTGGGGATGCAGACATGGTCGTGCAACAGCAGAACATCTCTCATGAGCAGAATGCCAGCAGGGTCAATCTGCTCTAGACAAGATAAATCAAAGGAGGCCAAAGCTTGGAGTACCAAAGCAAGCTGGTGTGTGTTTACTGCATTCCAGTTCCCTTTTTATTCTATTAGTAAGTTAGATCATTAGAATGGTGCTTTGCGGAAGCTGCTCTGGAAAGCCAGAGGTGACAAGGGGGAAGTGTGGCATCACTGAGAGAGGAGAGCTCTGCACAGGGATCTCCAGAGCTGTACCTGGGCACAGAGAAGGGTCCCAGGCCTGTGCCCAGTGGTGAGGAGGAGGAGCTGCAGGACCCAGAGAGCTGAAATGTGCTGGGCCAGTGTCAGAGGAAGGAGCAGGCTCTTGCCAAGCTGCAGTGCCACAGGCAGGAGGTGGGGACCATTCCCAGCCCAGGAACCAGCAGGTGTTGCTGTATCCCATTCACTCTGCCATTGAATGGACTAAGAGAAAAGGAGAGTCCCTTTTGGTCCAAGGATAAAGGCAAAGGGGTTGTGTGAGACATCGTGTTTTATTGTCTCCAGTTGGATCAGGGAGGTCAGTCAATAGAGACTAGATGTTGCTAGGGAAGAAAATCAAAGCAGGAGACATCCTTACTTCCTGGTTCAGAGGGTTGAGTGCAGGAAATAGGTTTGTTCTCTGCACTGGTGAATGTCATTGGACCTGTCACTTGGAGATCAGCTCACCGTGCGAAGGTCCCTCAAGGACAGAGCAGTGTTAGTGTTGGGAATGATTTGCCTTGGGTTTCAGATGGATCCATTTTTATGGGGTTTGGTATCATCAGGAAGGGGTCAGATGAGTAATCCCGTTTTCCTCACAAGCTCCTGACACTGGGAGCTCTGAGCCACACACAGCACCAGCTCTGCCTTCCCCAGGCATGTGTTTACTCTGGTGGGGAGGTGTTTGTGTGTCCATGGGGCTGGACAAGAGCCACAGCTCGGGCCTTCCCTTTGCCACTTTCTCACCACTGCCTTTCTCCTTCCATCCTGCCCCTGCCATTGCAGCTCCATCTGTGCCGGGAGACAGGAGTCCTGCGGCCATCGCTCCTCCCCAGAGCCAGGGTCCAGTGCTGTGTTCCCACCCAGGAGCCAGAACAGGCACTGCATGGCCCAGCTGCTGGTCATGCCAAGAGAGGTACCAGGTGTGAGGTTACCTCCTGTGCAGGGATGGGGGGGGGGGGGGGAGTGGTGTGGGACTGCTCTGCGGGAGGGAAGGGGGAATTTCAGCCACAGTTTTTATTGCTTTGCTTATTGTGCAAAAAGAAAGGAAACCCTTAGGAAAAGTGTGCTGGGGAATGCTCTGTGATTCACCAGTAACGTCTGCCCAGAACAGCCCAGCACTGGGGTCTCCTGTCAATGGAAATGGAACTGTGCTCTGCCCACCTCTGCTGATGCTGGTGCCCACAGTCCCAGGGCTGAGCTGATACTTTCCTCTCCATCCAGAGGAATCATGCTTTTGGGACAGTTTTCTCCATCATTTCACCAACCAAAGCCTTTCCTATTTTGTCCAGCCCATGTTTTAACTGGGACCAGGTTCTTCTGCAGCTCTTTGCATCTAATGGGGCACCTTAAAAGCACTAATGAAGGAGATGTCCCTGGCTCCCCTCTGCTGTGGGGTGTTTGGTAACAGTGACACAGTCCTGCAGGCGGGGGAATGAAGGCACCAAAGTGGCCATGATGTGTCACAGGAGAGCCCAGCAGCCCCAGCCGGGCATGCAGCGAGGGCATTACCAGCCTGCTTGCTTTACACCATTGATCTCCAGGTGCTCTGCCATGAATCCAAGCCTGCAGCTCCTTGCCCAGGTGACACACAGCACCCTGGCACTCTGCACAGGAGCTGAGCCCTCTGCCTAATGATGTGTGGCACATCCACCTGGTGACAGAGCAAAGGTCTGAGTGCAGACCAGCCCGTCCCTTAGCGAGTGCTGGGTACTGCTCACTTGGTTTAATGTAGCTGTAAGAGGCTTTGGTCCTTTCCTCTCTCTGATTAGCTCTAAAAATCCCTTTATCCATGGTTGCTTTCCTGAGCTCACTAAAGCCACAGCTCGCTGCCTGGGATCAATGCAAGACAATGCTCAAGTGACTGCTGGATGGTAAAATGAACTTGCTGCCAGGGTGCTGAGCAGAACATACGGGTCCTCCTGTACCTCAGGGTGGTTGTCATCCCATGGGCTAAGGTGCTGGTGACTTCATACAGACCCATTTTACCTGCCTGTGCATTGATCCTGGAATGGGCAATAGCCCAATTAACCAAGCCTTTAATTGTGTCTTTAATGGGTGTACTTTATTTTTCCCCTGACAAATGCTGTCACCTCACCTCACTCCACATCAAAGCTGAAAATTAAAAGATCCCATAGCACATGTTTGTGCCCTTGTGTCCCCATCCTCTATGTCGCAGCATCCCAGACTGATGTGGGCTGAAGGGACCTTAAAGCTCCTCCAGCTCCAACCCCTGCCACAGGCAGGGACCCCTTCCACTGGAGCAGCTGCTCCAAGCCCCTGTGTCCAACCTGGCCTTGAGCACTGCCAGGGATGGGGCAGCCACAGCTTCTCTGGGCACCCTGTGCCAGCGCCTCAGCACCCTCACAGGGAAGAGCTTCTGCCTAAGAGCTCATCTCAGTCTCCCCTCTCAACGGGCAGATGAAGTCTATCGGCCCCTTCGGGCACTGGAACTGCTCAAAGGTCTCCAGGCTCCACAGCCACCTCTAAGCCCATGGGGTGGGCACGTTCCCCCCGGGGGCAGCCGCAGGGCAGGACTGGGGGAGGCCGCTCCCTCCTGCCCGCCCCTGCTCCGGTGCGGGCAGAGCCGGCCCCGGCCCCGCTGAGGCCCCGCTGCCAGCACGGGGCGCGGCCTCAGCCATACAAGATGGCGGCGCCACACCGACGATCACATGATCCTTCACCTCCTCCGCTGCCGGGCGGCGTGCTGACGTTCTGGGCAGCGGGCGGGCCCCGTGATCGGAAGTTGTCGGGGGGAGGCGGAAGTGAAAGCGGGGAGGCGGCGGCGGGGCCCATTAAAGCGGACGGAGGCGAGCGGGCTGCGGGTCTGCGCGGGCGCCGCGGCACACGCACCGGGTGAGGCCTGCGGGGAGCTGCGGTCGGGCCGCGACAACGGGGGCCTGGGGTGCGGGGTGGCGGTGGCTTGGGAACCGAGCGCTGCTCTGGCTCCTCCCTGCGGCCTTGGGAGGGGGGGGGGGGTTGCGGGCGGCGGCCGCCAGGACCCTCCGCGGGGTGGGGGGGGGCGGCGTGGCGCCGGCTCCGTGCTCCGCCTGCGGGCGACTGGGGCCTGTTGGCCGGGTCGCTGCGGCGCTTCCCTGTGCCCGTGTCGGGAGCCGGGCCCGGCGCTGCCCCCGGCACAATGCAGCGGGCCGCGGGGGGCTCCTGGGGAAGGCTGCTCCGCGCAGCGCCTCGGGGCCCGCGGCCCTTCTCGAGGTGCGCGTTTCTTGAGGCCTTTGTGGGAGCCTCGGCTCCGGCTTGGAGCGGTGCCTCCAGCGGGGGGGGGGCGCGTTGGCTGCGACGTGCGGGGCCCTGCGGCCTCCTCCGGCGGGTGAAGGGGCTTCGGGCCAACCGGTGCCCGCAGGTGGCCCGGCGGCGGGCTGGGGCATGCGGTGCTGCTCGGAGGGGTGTCGGGGGGTGTCGTGAAGATGAGCCGGCGGCGCTGGGAGCCATGAATGTGACAAAACAGGCGCTGGGGAGCCTGGCAGTTATTGCGAAAGTCGCTCTCGGCGTGTGTAAAGCCTGAGTCAGTTCTGAAAAGTGTTGGAGTGGATGTTGGAAGTGCTTTGGATTATGAGTGTATAATGAGGGAAATTAAACGATAGATATGTTATTAGTCTGCAGGTATATATAGACTAATAAATATGGAAATATATAATTGTTGTATTGAAGACAACTGCAGTGTTTTCTCTGTAAATGGAGGAGTTATTTCAGTAGTAAAACTGCTGTGAAAAGGCTGCCTTAATCTACAGAAAGTTAACCTCTGCCTCCAAATGAGTTTGTCTTACCTGGCACCTCTAAAACCCTTTCACTCGGAGCTGGAATTCTCTGTATTATCTCCCTGAAAGCCAAGCTCACCAGCTGATACACAGGGCTGTTGTGATACGGCCATAAGAGGGGTTTTATGTGTAAACTGAGAACACATGGCAGAAGGAAGGCCTCCAATTGTAGGCAAGCTGTTCTTTGTTTGACAAGTGCCAGTATGGAAGCTTTAGAGCTTCGAACACTTAACCAATGGCCAGTGCCTTGCACAGTGTGTGTCCCGGTGGGAACTGGGGTGGGGAAGTGGGGGGCTCTCCTTAGGGGGATGGTTGGTGGTTATGGAGCTGTGTTGGGTTGGCTGGGACTGAAGGCTGCGCTGGTACCAGCCCGGTGGAGCCAGGCTGCTGGGATCCCTGTTCCCTGCTCTCAGTAGCTGTGGTTGAGGTTAAAGTGGGTGGAGTCATTTGAATATTCCTTGTTAAATAAGCGGGGCCTCCTTGGTGCACTTAGTCAGGAAGAACGAGTGCATTTGTGTCTTCCCCCCTCCCCTTGTGACTCCCAACAGCTGACCCAACACATGACTTGCCCTCCATTGACTAATGAGTAGACCCACCATTCCTGGCCTTAGCCCTCACAATCCAAAGCAGCTCTAAGGCTGCTCCTTCCACTGCTGCCTTTTTTCCCCCTCTTTTTTGGTGCTGTTAATACTGCACTCCTGTGGTTGAAAAGCCATAAAGTGGGGTTAGTCTGACCCCTCAGAAAGGGAAACTTCTGAATCCAGTAATAGCTTCTTGCTTTCAACATACAGTGAGAAGTATACCTGGTGGGATGGAAGGCAGCAGCTGCATTAAACTCTCCTCTTCCATGTGGTGTCACACAGTGGTCCATGGCCTCAAGTACCTTTCTAATTACAGACTGGCTTGTGTTGAAGGGACCTTAAAGCTCCTCCAGCTCCAACCCCTGCCACAAGCAGGGACCCCTTCCACTGGAGCAGCTGCTCCAAGCCCCTGTGTCCAACCTGGCCTTGAACACTGCCAGGGATGGGGCAGCCACAGCTTCTCTGGGCACCCTGTGCCAGCGCCTCAGCACCCTCACAGGGAACAGCTTCTGCCTAAGAGCTCAGCTCAGTCTCCCCTCGGGCAGGTTCAAGCCATTCCCCTTGGCCTGTCCCTACAGGCCCTTGTCCCAAGCCCCTCTCCAGGTTTCCTGCAGCCCCTTTAGGCACTGGAGCTGCTCTAAGGTCTCCCCTTCAGGAGCCTTCTCTTCTCCCGGCTGCCCCAGCCCAGCTCTCTCAGCCTGGCTCCAGGGCAGAGCTGCTCCAGGTAAGAGGTGCTCCAGCTTCAGTTTCTGCAGCACCCTCTTTAAGGCCCGGTTGTAAGGCTCTGCTGTTGGAAGGTCATGTGAGTTACCTGTCGGAGCAAATCTCTGGCAAAGCTTGTCCTTGAGGAAACATGACAATTACAATCAAACCATCTGTGCTACACTATAAATAGCTGTCTCCAACATGTATGGGATTTTGGGCTGACTTCTCTCTGAAAATGAGACTACTTTATGCAGAATCTAACATTTGGCTGTAAACAAAATGGCTTGTGCTTGATTAGGGTGCGTTTTAAATGCCGCACTGTGAGATGGTGTCTGGCAAGCCTGGGGTTGGGAGCATGGGCTGTGGCATAGGGTGCTTGGATGTTTGTGTTCTCTAGAAGTGGTGGATGTGTGGGCACACAGATACGTACTGGTGGCTGTCCCTGCTGCTCTAACATAGCAATTTCTTCAGTTTCAGAAATAAACTGAGTATCTGATGGGTACGGACCGTTCGGCTTGCATGCTGCCAGTGCTCTGTAATGGCTGATGGGCTTCCTTCAGCTGTGACCTGAGCTGCTCTTAAGTCTTTGTTACTAGAGCCTGAGGGACAAAGATACCTCTGCAGAACTGGAATGACTTAAAGCTTGCTGCCTTGATAGGAGGGAGTCTGGATAACACCTTCCCTAAGTGCTCAGCCTGAGCGCAACCACCTTGTAGCTGTTGTCTGGCAGCAGCTACGCACCCTCCAGATGCTGGAGTGCTCCATCCTTGCCCAGCGCTGCTTTGATAATCGCGGGTTAATTGCCCAATGAGTTGGAGCTCAGTTGGTTTCCCCTTCATCTTCCCAACATGATCCCTTGGAGCTGGTGTGTAACAGCCTGCCCTCGGCCGTGCCTCACGTGTGGCAGTGGGTTGTGGGGCAGAAGGGTCACTCCGGAGGGGCTGGTGTGGGTGCTTCGTGCAGCGGTAGTGGTCACACACCAGCTCTGCTGAAGAGCGTTTCCCTTGGCTGGAGCTCCCGGCCGAGCCCAGGGTCAGGGCTGTACCCGGGAGCAGCCCCGGGGCTGGGGGGGATCCCTGGCTCCTGCCCCGCTCCCGTGCTGGGCTGGCAGCGCCGGGCCCGGCTGCGCTGCGGAGGCCTCGGCCGCGCTGGGAGATGCGCCCGGGTGGGTGATGTCATTGCTGCTGCTCCGAGCCTGCTCCTCCCCCGTGCCGGCAGCGAGGCTCGGCCGCGGTGTCAGCCCCGCGCTGCCTCCCGCTCAGTGCCGGGGCAGTGAGCTCCTCAAGGCCGCTGATGTACCGCTGTGCCCCCGCGGCCTTGGCTGCTCCCGAGGCTGTTCCACAGGGCAGCCAGGCTCCCTCCCACCTGAAGGCGCAGGGGGCGATTTTGTGTTGTTGAAAGGCACTTGAGTGATTTGCTTTTGTCTCTCCATAACTGCTTAAATGCTAGCACAAGGTGACTAACTGCATATAACTGTATGTGCATGAGCTTCAAGCAGATATTCTTAAATCCAGTAGGTCTTTATATTGTCAGTTAAGAAAACACCGTCTCTCTGGAGTCCATCCTCTATGGCTGCACACCGGCCACTTGGCAAACAGACTGGGCTGGTGGAGTGGTGGAGCCAAGCAGAGGCAGGCAGCAGAAGCTGCCTTCAAGGCTCCCTGGGGCTGCCAGTTTATCTGAACCCTTGTGCTGAACCCTTGATGTCTCTCCAACTGGGAAGCAGCATCCTCTTGAGAGTAACCTGCTTGGTGCTTGCCTCCCTAGAGTTGGCTGGGTTGCTTGGCTCTGTAACCTACTCTTCCTCTCAGCTCCCAGGCATGGATCATGGTATCTGAAGTCCATCCTGGCACAGTGGTTCAGTGCCTGAAGCATGAGCAGCGAGTTGGTTGTAACTGAGGCATGCCCAGGCCTGATTCTTTCCCTCCTCAGCAAGAAGATGCAGTTTACCAGTCTCTGAAGCTCACTTAGTCCTGTCCTTGTGGAGCTTCATCAGAACAGCTGAGCTGGTAAAGTACTGATGCAGGATCTGTGCAAGAGGTATGAGGCCATGAAGCATGAGTCTGAAACTGAGTATCCCTAGTAGGAATTCCTTGTTAGACACTGACTCAGCTGTCATGGCAAGCTACCTGTTACGTTCCCATCCTGGGACTGAAATACTCGTCCTTCCTGCTCTGCAGACTGCATTAGCATAGTAAGAGGTATTGAGTGTGTGGGATCAGGAGATGTGCTCACGGAGCGAGGATTAGTTCTTAGATTGCAGCCTGTCCCTAGAGGAAGCCTCCGTTCTAAAGACTCATTCCTGAGAACAGGACCTCCTGGAAGGCATGTACAGGAGTAAGGTGTTTGCCATCAGTGTCAATCTTGTACTACTTCTCCATGTCTGCTTGTCTGGTGGTAGATCTCCCATCAGTATTTGTTCTATCTCTTCTATCAAGCTCCTCCTGGTGTTGAGGGAGATAAAATGCGTTCTCATTTGGATCTCAGGTGTGAGGTACAGGGTCTGGCAGGGCTCCTGGGGGCCATTGCTTGACTTGAAGGCCTGAACCTTGGTCAAAGTCTCCCTTCAGTCCTGTGTTTCCTGCCCAGCCTCTGGGAAGGCAGCAGCCAAGAGCAGATAAACAAGGTTTGTTTACCAGTGACAAGGTGTAGGATCCATGCTTTGCTTACCGCTGCAGAGGTTATCTGACGTCTCCTATCTGTGCTTCTGAAACTGAAAGCGTGACAGGAATGTGTGAAACCTTGGGAAGCTGTAGACAAAACTAGAAATTAATCTCTAAGTACTTGAAAAACAGTCAGATGTGGTAAAGATCTGACAACTTTCCTGTTTCTTTGGGGCCTGGTGAGCTTGTGATGTTTGGAATTGGTCAGCCTTGAGTTCTGGACACAAAGACTGAAACTCATCTGCTCCTGGCACTGTGCTTGGTGTGGAGGCAGGGATGGGCCGTGGTGTCCAGTGGGGTGGCCTGACCTGAGGGCTGGGCTGGTGGTGGCCACATTGGGCTACTGAACTGCTGGGTGGCTCTGAGGGTTGGTGCGTGGGTGCCAGGAGGCTGGTACATGGCTGTGTAACCCAGGCTGTGTGTGCACTGAGCATGGCCAGTTAGTGTAAGGTTTGTCTTGCTTGAGTTGAGGAGATGCACCTTCTGTACATATCCATCATCATTCCACAAAATGCTCATGCAGTTCCTGTTCCTCATGGCATATGGCCATTTGGGCAGATAAGGCTGTGGCACAGGCACTGTGAATGTGAGGAGTGGTCTCTGGGGTTGCAGTGATTGTTTGGGGAAGAAATCCCCCCCTCATTTTACCCTCCTGTGGCAATCATTAGTTAAGGACATTGGCATGTGTGGTTAGTCTCACCACTTCACTGCATGCTCTTGTTTGGGCTGATTTAGAACCTGAGGCTCCTCTGGCTGTTGCTTTTGCAGCTCTTTACCTATTTCTCAGGCCTTATTGACAGGAGGAAGGGCCATATTGACTCGAGAGAGGACATCTGGTCCTCTTGTTGCAGCCTTCCTTATCTTGAGAGTCCTTGTAGCCTTGTCTGTGACTGTCTCTATACACAATGAAATAGTCTTCAGTTCAGTATCAATTCCCTCCTTTGGAAGTAATTGGCTATTTCCCTGATTACTTCCACAAGTGTTTTGTTATTCCACTCTTTGCACATCCTATACAGACGCTAACTATTAAAATCAGTGTTATTAATTGGGTATCAGAGGCATGGCAACATGGAAGCTATCCTGGTAGAGCTGAAGGGCTTTGCGTAGGCAAGGCCCTTAGTCAAGACACATGGCTTGTTGCCTGGAGTCTCCCAGCAGCCAGCAATGTGCTCAGCTCTCCTCCCACATCCTGAGATTGTCTCCCCCAGGGCAGAATAGGGGAAGTTGAGCTTGCTCTGATAAAGGGGGAGGGGTGTTAAAGCAAGCATGCCTGTGCTTGTAGCAGCTTCATCCTTGGGAACCACCTGAGATCCTGCAGGATTTACAGAGGAACTGCTGCCTCCTGGGAGGCAGGGGCACAGCAGGATCTGCACAGTAGCTGCAGATCTCCAGACACTTGCTATCAGCCTGTTAGGGCTTTGTGTGTGTCTGCCCATTCCTGGGAGAAAGGTACCCTGTGGTATCTGGGGCTTCAGCTGCTGGAGGGACTGGTGGACTAAAGCTCCCTGACTGGAAACATGCAGCTTTCCATGAGGTTTCTGGGATGGCTTTCCCATAGAACTGCCTTCCTATAACCTGAAGGGGAATTCAGCAGCCTGGGCTTTGTCTGGGAATCTTGCTCTTAGGTGTGGCCTCAGCTCTGAGGACCTTCCTGTCCTGCACCCAGCTGTAGTCTCCAAGTACCTGCTGTGGAGATGATGGTGAGGAGCAAAGTGATCCCTCCGGGATAGTGATCCAGCATCACAAGGGACACTTCCTGCACTCCCCTCCCTTTGGCTCAGGGTGTTTGTCACCTGAAGAGCCTACATGTGCTGCTGCAGTCTTGGGCTGAGCAGCAGTCAGGGCAAAGCAGTGTTCCTGTAGCCAGCAACAAATGACCTCCAGACCTTTCCCCCTGCTCTAAGCATACTGGTGATCTGAGTGACCATGCAGAGGTGCATCTGAGAGCAGATGCATTTCTGTGCTTGTGTTGCTCCCACTTTCAAACCATGTCAGATCAGCATGATTATCTCCCCAAGTGGAGGCGGCTGCTGTGATACCTGAACCGGCAGAGATCAGGTTCTGAGCTTTACACCTTCCTGGATGTCAGGGTGGGGACTGGTCCTGCATAGTTCAACCTTCTCTAGGGCAGAGTCACAATTCAGCCAGCTCTGACCTGGAGGAATGCTGGGAGGTGCAACAGGGCTGTGCATCAGTGAGACTGGGACTGGAAAGCTTGCTTTGGGAACCTGGGCTCTAAGCCTGCCTAATCCTTTGTGTCGGTGCCTCTCAGGAATGCAGTGCTCCAAATCTCAGCTCTGGGAGCTCTTGGGCAGGGAGACCCCTGCTCACATGCACATCCTGTGATTCCACTGCAGCCGTGGCTCCTGCCAGCGCCATTGCCTCTGTCCTCCCTGTGTCACCTGGGCTCTTTGGCACCCTGGCTATTGTATCTTCTTTCAGGGAGCTCTTTGAGCCCTTGCCCACAGCAGGGATGCATCCTAGAGCCTCTGGCTGGTGATTGATGGTGTGTTGAAGGTAAGCTAAAACCTTGTTGCCATCAAAAGGAGCATCTCCCCCAGCAGTGGCTCTGCAGCTCCCGTGATCCCACCAAGAGCCTGTTCTGCTCACAACTGTTCCAAAGCTTTTGCTTTCCAGCTGGGTTTCCTTCATGCTGCCTCATTATTCTCCTTTTAGCACTGCACTGTCCTAAGAGCGTGTCACCCAGGAGCAGGATGCAGCGAAGTGTGTGTGTGTGGTGGGCCTGGTGTCATCTCTACCCGGTAGCAAGCTCACCGACCGCGTCAGCTGGCTGCTGGCACGGTGTCACACCAGCCTGGGTCTGGTGCTCATGCTGAAGCAGCCACTGAATTGAACTGGCAGCATGTGGCTGAGCTGCTGGCTGGTTCCTGAGCTTCATTTGGTCCTAGAGCAGCCCCTCTGGCACTAGAGGCTGCAACTCCACCCTCACAAGGAGGTGGAAACCTACTGCAGACAGCTGTAGTCTTAAAAGCCGATTCCTTTGGGATGCTGAAACATTCTTTAAGCTTCTATTTTGATCTGAGCCATGTCAGTGAGCAAGTGAGCATCTAAAGCTCTAGGCTGTTCTCCAAGAAGGTAAAGCTTTTGGCTTAAAGCGCTGGGGTGGGAGGCACTGGATGTACCTACACCTGACAACTTGCAGTGGCAGGTTTTACACAGGGTATTGCAAATCAGTTCATAGCTGAGGTGGTTCCTGCCTCATGGGGCTGGCTCAGGAAGGCACTGAGTGGTGCTGAAGCTGCAGGCAGCAGCAGGAGCTCGCCGCTCCTCCTGAGGAGCGAAGGATGAGCCCTGCTTGGGCTCTTGGCTGGGCACCAGCAGAAGGGAATATGTTGGTTAGAACAGCAGCGTAAGTGTGTGGGGAGGAAGGAGGTGGAAAGCAGTTTGAGATGGTACTGCTAGAGCAGCAGCTCCAGCGCATCCTTCTGCGGAGCTCTCAGAGGGTCTTGCCAGCTGCTTCTGGTGCGGGCTTTGCTTTGACTCTGCTCTGGGGTGCTTCAGTGGGGCCTGGAAGTGCCTCTCATCCTCCCCTGGCTGCAGGGACTGGAGGAGCCCATTGCCCTAAAGCGCAGCCCACTGACAGAGAGCAGTTCTTGAGAGTTGTCAGCTCGAATGGCAGGGTGCTTCTGATCTGCTTGTTAGGCCCAAAGCCAGCACATGTCCCCAGTGAGTGTGAGGCTTCTCTAGCTGGGATCCTCCAGCCAGCTGGGAAGGCTGAGCTGCTGCTGGAGCTGCCATGGGAGTGGAGGAGGGCATTGTCCTGCTGGTGCAGCCCTGTCAGTGCAGGGCAGCCTGCAGCTAAAGCTGTGCGTGTGTCTGGAGCAGTCGGTGTGAGGATGCTATGGGCTTGTTCAGCTCGTAGAGCTCTCCGGTTTGGTAAGGAGTCAAAAATAATCAAAGGCAGGTTTATTTCTAGCTTCTTCCTTAAAGGCAGCCTGGCCCCTCTGAAGCCATGTTCATGTGAAAGTACCAGCCCTGCTGATGGTCCCCTGGCTGCCTCACCTTTTTCCCACCTGAAAGGACATTGCTCTGCTCTGTGGGCTCCTGTGGCACTCAGGATGCAAGTAGGGGATGTCCAGCTCCACCTTGAGCTCCTGCTGCAGCTGGAGGCCGAGGTTTCAACACAGGCTGCTGGGCACTTGGGCAGTGCAAGTGGGAATCTGTGATCCTGGTCAGCTCCTGGTGGTCACAGCCTCTGCCCTTCTTTGGGATGAGGTGTTTTCAGGGAAGCTGGTTTGGAGCAAATGCATGTGTCCACTCAAAGCCTCAGCTCAACTTGGCTTGCTGGATCATGGCAGGGTACAGTGTGACCAGGGGACAAGCGAGATGTGCCTGTCTGGTCATCCTGTAATAGGGTAAGTGTCTAGTGGCCTCTCACTTGAGTGCCTGCAGGTCTGAGCACACAACCAATCCCCTGAGGTGCCAAACATGCCAGGGGGAACTTGCTGCTTTGGGGAAGGAACTGGTTTAATTGGACTGAGCTGGGCCTGAATCATTCTTCCAGCTTCAGTTTCCTTGAAGAAATGCAGAACCATTGGAGGGGGGAGGATAAAAATAGGGCTTTGGTGTAACACAGAGCCCGAATGTTTTGCAGCCTCCCCCGTGCCAGAGAACAGTGAGCAGATGTGGTGCTTCTGTGGGAAACGCACAGAGCTGTGTTTTGGGACAGAAAGGTCTCCCCGTGTTCAGGCATGGCTCTTTGGGCAGGCTGTCCCCAGTGGGGTCCTGCTCTGTCCCCCTCGGCTTTCCCATGGCTGGGGCTTGTTGCTAAGAGGTCCTGTAATGTAGTGAAGTGAATGCTCTGTTTATCCACAGCACCCAGAACAGCTCTGCAGTGCTCCGCATCCATGTGTGCCTTCTCATGGAACACTCCTTACCCTTGTGCTGCCTGCTGAGCCAGGGGAGCAGAGCAGGGGTCCTGTGTGCCACAGGGAGTTGGGCTCTGCCTGCCTGGGGCTTGCTTACCTGCTGCTCTGTGCCCTGTCAGTGGGCTCCGAATACCCTACAGCGTGCACAAGGTGAGCGGTGCAGCCTCACCTCAGTGCTCAGCTGGTGTCTAGCAGAGGGTGCAGGTGGCATCTGGTAGATGTAGGAGCAGAGAAGTCCTGGTCAGGTGTCCCAGTTCTTCAAGCCCCTGCATAAACACGCTTTGGTCCTTGGTTAGGATTGGGACTTCAGCTGTTGAAGTGCAAAGCTGCAAGAGCAAGGACTTCTCCAGCAGGTTCCAGGCTGCTGCCTGGGGAGTGGTTGACTTCCATGGAGGTGAGATTCCCCCAAGGCTGGCTACTGTCACACTGAAGCTGCCCATGAGCAACTTCCCAGGGTGTTCCTGTCTGTTAAAGGATAGCTCATGGGAGAGACCTGGTGGGCCATCAGTGCACGCTCCTGCTCTTCTTTGCTTGTACCAATGTAATTAATATGAGAACGTTTGCATTGTGACCTGGCACACGTGCACATCCCTAAGGAATCCTTACCCATCCATTTCTGCTTTGAGTTAAAGCAGCTGACCTAATACAGCAAGTGGAAAGGTAGTTGCACTGTACTCTGGAACAGCAAGGGAGAAGCCTAATGAGGTTTGGCATATGCTTTATTTCGTCTTCTGAGGAGCTGTAGCAATATGGAGCTTTATGGGACAGTTTGACTCTCCTTTTGGATCAGTAATCCAGTAACATTTGGGGGTCAGATGTTAGGGGTTCCCCTTCGCTGCTCCAAGGTGGCAGTGAGCGTTCTGTCCCAGGTTTAATCTCATGAGGTCAGCCTAGTGTTAATGGTTTGCTGGCTTAGAGGGCTGGGCAGTAAACATTGAGTGGAAGAGCTCTTCTGGTGTGTCAGAGGCAGCTGTGTTATTCCCTTGGCACCAGCTAAGCCAGCAGGGGGAATGATGCTGACTGGTGTCCTGCTTGATGGGAAGGTTCTGCTGGCTCCGGAGCAGGGTGGGCTCTGTCTGACCTCCAGGACACTTCACACGGTGTAAAGCAGAACCGATGTCTTGGATCCCATCTTAACAAACAGGTTTTTCTCCATGGTATCTGTGCAGGAGGAAGTGCTTGCTCTGGGGCTGGCTGTGGCCCTGAGTGAGCACACTGCCATCTGAAGGGCTTGTGGGCTCCTGCAGGATGCTGCTCTGGAAGAGTCATCCTGAGTGTAAAGCCAGACAAGCTGCATGAGGAGTGCAGAACAGTCCTGGGTGCACTGACTCAGAGCTGTCACAGTTCTCATCTCGACTCTGAGCATGGGGAGCCCTGCACAGCTCAGCTCAGTAGTGTTTCTTACAGGTGTGACTGGAGAAACTCCTCGTGTACACTGACTGTTCCTCCAGGCATTCAGACTTGCTCTGTGAGCTAAAGCTGGTGCTCCTTGGGCTCTACGGCAGCATTAGTCAAGCCTAATAGAGCAGTGGTGAGGATCCCTGGGCAGTATCTGCTGCTGGCCCCTGCAGTTCCTCCTGGCCCAAACCAAATGCCAGGCTGAGGCAGCTCCTCCTGTGCCATGGCTCATATCCGTTGCATCACCGGGGTGGAAGCTCAGTGTCTCACCTGAGCAGTGTTGCTGAGCTGCCAATAGCCCTTCATGCCCATGGGGTGGGTCAGCAATGACAAGAGGCAGTGTCAGCTCTGACTCTGCTTCCTCCCTGGCTGCAGGTGCCTGCTCACCTGAGTGGCTTCCCAGGTAATGAGACTTGACACAGCAGTTCTCCTCCCTTGCAGAGGGTGTATTGAACTTTGGTGCTAAGCATCCAGTGTGAGTTAGTGTTGTAATTTAGGGCTCTGCAGATCCCTCCGTGAGCAGGAGAACTGATGCCAGCGTGTCCAAAGCTGCTTGGAATACCAGGAACCAGTGAGCTGCAGCAGCCAGTGGCAAGTGATACTGTAAACACAGGGAGAAAATAGAAACAGCATGTGCTGGGCTCTGGAACAGTCACTTCAGGGTGAGTTGTTTTCCTCTGTCCCGAGGAGAACAGGGAGCTCTGCCCCTGGACCTGAACCAGAATCACAAATCGGTGCACACAGATGGTTTTAGGCTCTTTCAAAGCTCTGCTCTCTTGCTGCTTGCTCCATCTGAGCTGATTGTGCTGCGGAAGTCTCTGGCTTGGCTGTCACAAGTGTCACTTGTGCTGCGTGCTTTGAAAACACAGGAGGTGCAATCTGCTTGAAGGAGCTTACAGGGTCTGTTCTCCCCATGGCCATAGAGGAGATGAGCTGTGGAGGGGGGGATCTTGGCAAGAGCAGAAGCAGATTAAATGGGGTGTTTACTGGGGCAGTGACTGCTTTGAGCCGGCTGTACCTTGGCCAGGGCCAAGCCTGGTCCAGGGGGATCCATGAGCCTTGGGAAGGAGGTGTTCCTGCCTGTCCTGTGCAGGCTCTCTGGTGTCTGTTAACAGCCACTGAAGGATAATGTGAACAGCACCTCATGGTCTAACAGTTGGGAGGTTGTCTCTGTGTCCTGACCTGCCCTCCAGCGGAGCTGAGGTGGCAGCAGCTCACTTCATGTGCTCTCAGCAAAGCCTCAGTGCTTGGCAGCACTTGTAGTTCAGGTGTTCAAGTGGGTCTGGGTGGTTGTGTGACCACTTCAACTGGTGTGTCCTTGGGCCTCAGTGCTTTCACAAAGCACAGCAGCCACCGAAAGCTGCTGCTTCTCAGCTGAACCTGGAAGGTGGAGGAAGCCCCTGGTTTTCCTCTTTTTCTCCTAGGAAACTACTGAACACCACAAAAAAGCTTGAGTGTGGCATTAGTTACATCTCTGCTTACATCTCACTTGGGAGCCTGTAAGAGCTAGCCTGTGCTGGGAGCTGGTGTGTGTTATTTACTGCTCTGCCTCCAGCAAAGCTAAGGGAGGTGGCTTAGGCTGGTAAATCGACACAACAGCCTGAAATAGGGTCCAAGCTACACTTGAGGCTGCAAAGGACAAGTGCTTGGCTCACCTTCATGTCGGTATTCAGTTGCTGCTGCAGGCTGGACATGGCCCTGCCTCTGAAACGGGCAAAGCCATGGTTAGTGCCCAAGTGTAGCCTTGAATTGATGAGTGTGGTTTCAGGAGCTGCTGGTTCCTGGCTGGGAACTGGATTTCTCAGGCTGCGAGCCTGGTGCTGTCTGCCTGGAGGATTGATGTGCTAATGGTGTCTGATGGGACCTTTCTTCTTCCTTTCCAGTGGAAAAGATGACTTCTAGGAAGAAAGTGTTACTGAAAGTCATCATCCTTGGGGACTCCGGGTAAGTGGAGGAGCCTTTAACCTACCAGTCTGCATCCAGCTCTTAGCAAGGGGGAGCCTGGATGTGCTGTTAGAGACCAGCACTGCCTGCAGGAGAGATTGCACAGTCCCAGGCGCTCCCCTCTGTCCTGATGGTGTCCCCTGCAGTTCAATAGCTTGATGTCCTGCCACAGTATTAAAGGCAGGGGCAAACCTCTGCAGCAGCAGAAGTGGATAGATAGCCTTGCTGCAGGGAGCATGTGGGGGCTTGGAAGGAGCATTTCACTTAAAAAGCAAACCAGAAGTGCTGTCAGCAATCTCCAAACCCTGCCTCTGTCACACACAATTCATACAGAGCCATCTGCTCAGCTCCTGGGTGACCTGGCCCCTTGGAGAGAGCAGCTTTGCTGTGTGCTGTGAGCAGGGAGGCTGCTGCCTGTTGTAGGCTACTGCCTGCAGTCTGACTCCATGATGTGAGCCTTATTTATACCCCTGAGTCTGGCAGGCCGCTGATCAGGGGTGTTCCTCAGCCAGAGAGGGGAGCTGGGCCTGGACATTGGCTCTGGGGGGGATCTGCACCTCTGGCTGCCTGGCAGATGTGTGTTGAGCTGCTCCCAGCTGAGATCCTGTTCCTCCACCTCCTCCCCCTGCAGAGGCTGCAGGTTTGTTTCTTTGGGGTGCTTCATCTTCTTCCAAAACTGCCCCCGATCATGATGTGATGTGTGCTCCTTACCAAGGGTCACATTATGATGGGCACCAGGGTTTCTCAGGATGCTAATCCTTTGTATCCTTAGGTAGCTAATGGTCTTACTCAGCATGTAGCCTCAGCATCTATTGCTGTAAAAGCCTCTTCTTAGAGAGTTGAATGTGTTTTCCCTGTCTGAAGGGCCAGGAGGCTGTGGTGGAAGGCAGAGGGCACGGGGCTGTTCTGTTTGGGGTGGTTAATTCAGGCACTGTTGTAGGAGCAGCCTGCATTGTCTCTTTTGTCTTTCTGTACAGGGTGGGAAAGACATCACTCATGAACCAGTATGTGAACAAGAAATTCAGTAACCAGTACAAGGCCACGATAGGTGCAGATTTCCTCACAAAAGAGGTGATGGTGGATGACAGGCTAGTGACAATGCAGGTAAGGAGAGACCCTGCTCCCTGCTGCAGGGGTGCCTGGCTGCATAGACTACTATGCTACTCCAGTGCAGCCCCAAGCAGTGCAAGGGTCAGCATGCAGGGTGGATCTTGTTTGCCTTGAACTCATCTGGGCTTCTCTACAGATCTATATGTGGGCTGAGCAAGGGAAGGCAAAGATCAGTTTGGGCTCAGCTGAGAGCAGCTTTGCCAGGCCCAGTTTAAAAAAGTAGCATTTGATACTGCCAATAAACTAGATCTTGTTAGAGGAATTCACTTCCCTGGTGGAAGGGCCTGGGAAAGGACTCCTTAGGTCAGCTACTCTTGCTGCTTTGAGTCCTGTGGATATAGTGGTCGACCTGCTAGTCTGCTTATGTCTCTAGTATCCAAGCTTTCACCTCTCTGGTGAGACTGACTGCAAGGCAGCAGAAGCCCTGTCACAGCCACCAGTGGAGTGTTTGGGCTGTCCTGGTGCCCAAGTGCACTCCAGCACTGCAGGCAGGTCCCCTGCTAACCCTGATATCTACATCCTACTTGCCCCGAGCAAGGTTATTCACCTTGCTGAGGCTGGGCCCTAAAAGGGTGTTAAACACCTCTCTTTAGAATGGTGCTTCTGGCTCTTGGCTCTTAGTGCCTCCAGGAGCTTGACTCTGGCTCTTTGGGGGCGGTAGGTGCCTGGTGGGGAGGTTTGCAGTGACTGCTCTGACTGTCAGAGTGGAGCTGGTTTATCTGCCCTGTCTTTCCTTCCAGATCTGGGATACAGCAGGCCAAGAGCGATTTCAGTCTCTGGGAGTTGCCTTCTACAGGGGAGCAGACTGCTGCGTGCTGGTGTTCGATGTCACGGCCCCCAACACGTTCAAAACCCTCGACAGCTGGAGGGACGAGTTCCTCATCCAGGCCAGCCCGAGGGATCCCGAGAACTTTCCTTTTGTTGTGCTGGGAAACAAGATTGACCTAGAAAACAGACAAGTGAGTGCTGGGGCTGAGGGGGCTCTGCCCATGAAGGTGCTGGAGCAGGAGCCCTGCGGGTCAGCCGAGGAGTGGGAGGTGCCTGGGCTGCTCTGTGGCACCGGGGAAGCTGCTGCTGCCTGGAGAGGTCAATCCCTGTGTGCAGCGCGCCCCTGCCTGCTGCTGGAAGGATTGCAGCAGCTTCCTGGGCAGCGGCAGGGCCAGGAGCTCTGTTCTCCTCCAGAGGGCTGAGAAATCCCTATGGGAGCAAGTCCCTGCTCTGGGCATACCTGAGCAGTCTGTGCCCTGTGGTCTTCCTCAGGTGTGGTGCTCCTTTATCATGGGTCTGAGTGTGTCTGGTGATGGGCAACAGTCTCCTGTGCTCTGTATCAAGGCTGTAGTTCTGATGAGGCCAGAACTGCTGCCTTAGGTCAGGTTGGGTATGGGGGGGCTCTGGCCTTGCCCTGGGAATAAAGCCCCTTTCCTGCAGAGCTGAAGGTGGTGATGCTGCTCTCTGTCCATCCAGGTCACCACAAAACGGGCACAAGCCTGGTGCTACAGTAAAAACAACATCCCCTACTTTGAAACCAGTGCCAAGGAGGCCATCAATGTGGAACAGGCTTTCCAGACGATTGCACGAAACGCACTTAAACAGGTATGGAGGGAGCCGGTGGGTGCCCTGCACTGGTCCTGCCCACTGAGCTCTGCTGCTTTCCAGCAGTTTTCCCAGCTCCATGCATGCCAGGAGCCACCTGCAGAGCTGTGGCATCAACTCCTCCCTTCTTTCCCATTAGGAAACCGAAGTGGAGCTTTACAACGAATTCCCCGAACCCATCAAACTAGACAAGAATGACCGAGTGAAGGCTTCCGCGGAGAGCTGCAGCTGCTGAGGGGAGAGGCAGGGGTTGAGCACAGTCCTTCACAAACGAATATCACACTTAGGCCTTCAAACACACAGCCCCTCTCCTGTGTTTAAAACGAAATTAAAGGTATCTCCATCTCCAGCTGCCAAACCCCCCCCATCTCCCATGAGCATCTGTGAGCCCCGCACCCCAGAGCTCACCCCCCCCCACATCCCATCACACTTCATGGTAACAGACCTTTCTCTTAGTTTAAAATGGAAACTCTTATGTATGTTTGGAACTGAATTGAATTCCAGGTGTCCAAGGGAGAGAAACTGTTTACAGGTAATCTGTGTAACAAGTTCATACATTTTTAAGTGTCTGGTGTTTTCCCCTGTGAAGGCTGCAGCTGGAAAGGCTGGTTACCTGTAGTTCATCGCAAGCTCAGCACTCAGTCCAACTAGGTTGAGTTTTGTATGTATCTCTGTTAATGCTTGTTACTTTTAACTAATCAGATCTTTTTACAGTATCCATGTATTATGTAATGCTTCTTTAGGAAAAATCTTATAGTACATGTTAATATATGCAACCAATTAAAAATGTATAAATTAGTGTAAAATTCCTGAATTTACATGGTCAAGTACTGAAACACAGATTGGGTAGGAAGTGAGGAGGACACTTGAGAACTGCAGCGTGGTGGTGACACACGGTCCAGAGAGGCAGTGTTCTGTACAGCAGAGCTGAGCTAGGGAAAGCCTCCTTGGCCTGGGGCCGGGAGGGCTTCATCTCCTGGGAAATCTGTCTGGCTTCCTTGTATCCAAGTGGTCAGATTTGCGGAACAGCGTTGATGTGCACACTGGATTATTGGATTTCAAATTAAATACGGCTATAAAACAACCTCATTTGTTCACCTCCCTGACTGCTTAACTCCTAACATCCTGGAGCGAGTGTGGGAAGGGGCCGGAGCTGAGGTGTCCCGGGGGCTCTGGGTGCTGTGGGTGAAGCACTCTCCCACCGGGGCTGTGGTAGCTGTTTCTTGATGAACGACCTGGACACTGAATCTTCCCTTTCTTCTTACTGACTGCTAATCTGGATTTTTGGTATGGAAAAACTTGGCAATCTAGTCCCTTTCCTCTTCCTTTCTTCCTGGTATTTGTTCTTGCGTTTGTAGCTTGCTTAAATGGAGCCCTTCTACCTGTTTTCCAGAGGTCTACATTCTAGTACGTAGGCTGAGCTCTTATGTAAAGAGACAAACATGATGCCAATAAACTTAACAAGAACAAACCTTCTTGGTTACTCCTGTTTCTGACTCGCTTTTTTCTCCTCTACTAACATGCCTCTTTCCTCTGTCTCACCACCATTTCAGCATCCCAGTGCCTGCTAATGAAAGGGTGTTTGTGCTTCCTCCTTGCTGTAAGGTCTGTGGCTTTCAGATGCAGTTCTTGCTCCCCTCTTCTTGGAGGGTCGAGGGAGAAGGCTGGGCCCTTCTTGGCTCAGAAGGAAGAAACAGGGCCTTGGCTATTCTAGAGCCAGGTCAGGACCTTGCCTTGGTCCAGCTGAGTCAGGGTTAAGCCTTTAGTTTCTAGATGCTGGGCATGCCCCTCTGAACTCAGGCTGAGGTCACTGCTCCTGTGTCTGCAGGAAGATGGAAAACAGAAATGAGGCCAGTTATTTCAAGAGCCTGCTCACAGTCTTTGTGCTCTATGTTCTATTTTATGGCTTTGTCCCATCACACTTCTCTCACTTGACTGGGCTTTTGCTGCTCCCATCAGTTTTAAATCACTCCTCTGCCATGGCAATGCATGCTGGTGCCATTCTCTTCCTCTGCATCAGTTTGAAAGGCTCAGACCTTCTGCCCCTCTCCATCTAAAGCATTTGCTGTAGTTACAGCCTCACTGTGGGGCATACTGAGCTGGGGGAGGAGTAACTGTGATGTTCACCTCCTGCTTTGGCTGGAGAAGCTGTCCTGGCTCATGGTCCCTGCAGGGTGCTTAAAACCACTCCCAGCATCACTGGCCCCTCATGGCTTTTACTTCAGTGCTGACCTCAGAGCAATGGTGTGGATGTGCAGGGTGCTGTGCTGCAGGGCACAGTGCAGAGGAGGCCTGGCCCTGAGCTCTCCCCAGCCTGCAGCGGCTCCAGGGCTGGTTCTGCTCCTTGCCCATGTCCTGAGCAGGCAAAGGGGAGAGACGTGAGGATGGAGCTGCTGCTGTGAGGGCAGGGACCGGTTCCTCAGCCCGCAGCAATGGGAACAGCTACAACCAGCGCCTTGAATGGGCCAAGTGGTGGGGTCTGGCCCCTGCCCGTGGGTAAAGCAACCACACAAGGCTGTGGCCGGACAGCAGCGGAGGCCTTGGAGCTGGTTGGGATGCAGCTCTCTTGTGCGAGATGCCGGGGCATGTGTGGGAGCTGTGGAATCACAACCTCATCTGTGCTGCAGGGCTGGGGGCGCATGGGAAGCAGCACAGAGATGGGGAGGTGGGAAAGCCAGGAGCAGCCTTTGGCCATGGCACCCGGGTGGGTTTTGGGGCCGGACGTGTCCTGCACTGCAGCCTGCGCTGGACCCACAGCACAACCAACTCCTGCAGCCCAGCACTGCTGCACATGGGCACCAACAGGACCATGGAGCGTGTGTATTGCTGCAGCATTCTTACACAGGCTCGTAACCCAGGGCTCAGGGGTTAGCCACAGGTTTCTGGTCATGAGACAAACGTGTTGCAGGCTCACCCCTGCACACACAGGCAACAGACAGTTTATTTCATATACAGGTATATTCAGAGAAGGAGACAAAATGAGCTCACACATAGATACAGCTGCCCTCATAGATTTCATGTGTATATCAATATGTAAATATAGCCATATATAGCTATTAAACATTTAAATATGAATTTATATCGATGTAGGTACTGATAAGATCAGAGGTACAGAGAAGATGTAGGTGTAGATGTAGATATACATGCATAGGAATGTGTGTGTATGTATAGATGTTACCTCTCACCCAGTGCATGGAGGTGCAGAGATGATAGTACACACTTGAAATTTATCATACTTTGAGGCCTCTATTTGTGTGTGTGCATGTGTGAGCTTTTCTCTCTGTCTACACACACAACCACCCCCATATATTTTAATATACACCTGTGTGATACATACATATACATAAAAATTATTCTTTCTATATTCCTCTGTATTTTGTGTGTACTTCAACAGGCCATAGACATGAGGGGGTGCGTGTGTGTGTGTGTGGTTTAGTTACCTTCATCTTTGAGCAAGGGAGGGATGGAGGGAGGTGGGGACAGGAAATGAAGAAGAAACAGACACATAAATATATATGCCAATGCAGTGGAGATGGGATGTGTGTGTGCGTTAGGAGAGAGGGAATAGCAGCTCCCTCCTGCTCTCTCCCTACACACACACAGAGAACATAAATGGAGGTCAATGCACACAAATGCAGCCCAGATGTTACAGATGGGGTGGAGGAGAGGAGATACCCATGTGCATCTTTAGGGGCACAGGTGTGTGTGCAGTTCTTGTTCTCCCTCTTTGGGGAAGAAAGAGAATGACAGAAAATGCACACGCAAGGTTAGTTATGTATAGAAGTAAATAAAGTATCTGTAGGAGAGTGTATGGGAATACTCTGAGTGTGTATGACTGGTGCACGTGCATGTGCACGCTCATGTGTGTACGTATGCACATGTGGGGGGAGCGTGAGTATGTGTGTGAACAGCTCTCACTCTCTAAGTATCTATGTATATACATGCAGAGAGTGTATCTCCAAGTACATATAGAGATGGGAGATACCGTGTGTGTGAGCATCTATGATTATATATGTTCTAATATATAAAAGTATATATTAATATATATATGTACATAAATCTCTATGAAGTTATACATATTAATATATAGAAAGTGTATGTTGGTGTCAACTATGTGCTCTCTTGGTGCATGTGTATGTATATACGTATATATGCATAGGTATATATGTATATATATGTATATATGAGGAGAGAGGTGAGTGAATGGGTCTCTCTCCCCTCCACATGTGCATGTGTGTGTGTGAGATCAGCTTTCTGTCTCTGTATATACATGTGTGCATATATATGTATATACATATATCTCTCAGAACTGGTGTGGGAAGGTCCCTTTCCAAGCACATATATATATATATGAACACATATACATACGTGGTGGAAGAATGCTGCATGTGTGTGAACAGCTCGCATGTGCTCTGTACCTGTGTTTGATCAGCACTTTGTCTCACTATGCAGGTACGTATAAAGAGATGTGAAGTGTCTCTGTGTATACAGAAGCATCTATAGAGACACAGCTGTAACAAGACAGAGCATTGTGTGCATGAACGCAGTGATCACTCCCTCTCTGCACACGGATATACATACACTTACGTTATGCAAGGATGTATTTATGAACCCCAGAGATTATACAGAGGAGGGATGAGACTGTGTGTGTGAACATCAGTGCATGTATATGCACATAGACAGGGGTTAAAGGGGAGGGAACAGGACTCATGAAGATTATGTGACTGTATCTGTCAGTCATATAAATATGTATATATTATACTTTATATATTTTTATATATATATAAAGTATATGTATATATAAACAGGTATAAATATATACAGTTTATATGACTGTATCTGTTAGTCATAATAATGTATATAGTATACTATATATATATATATATATATATATACACACATACATATATATAGGAGGTCTTGTGTGTGAGACCAGCTCTCTTGGTATATATGTATATATGGCCAGAGGCAAAGGGGGAAGAGACTGTTACCTCTGCCCACCCCCAATATCTAAGTATATACTTATATCTATATATGTGTGTATACAGCAAGTGAGACCAGTATAACTGTGTGAGTGAGCAGCTGTCTGTCTACATGTATGTATATAAATATATAAGGGTCTACATATAGGAAGATAGCTGTGTCAACAGCTCTCTATATGATCTTACATACATCTTGAGAGAAGTATGTGTGTGAACTGCAGGCTATATATAAAACACATCTGTATGTATAGCCATATGTGTTTCATATAGGTATATGTATATGTATATATGATTACATAAGAGTGAGAAGTAGATGTGTGACCACTCTGTGTCTATACATGGATGTATGCATCTATATATTCATATACATAGAATCATAGAACAGTTAGGGTTGGAAAGGACATTAAGATCATCCAGTTCCAACCCCTCTGCCATGGGCAGGGACACCTCACACTAAACCATGGCACCCAAGGCTCTGTCCAACCTGGCCTTGAACACTGCCAGGGATGGAGCATTCCCAGCCTCCCTGGGCAACCCATTCCAGTGCCTCAGCACCCTAACAGTAAAGAATTTCTTCCTTATATCCAGTCTAAACCTCTGCTGTTTAAGTTTTAACCCATTACCCCTTGTCCTATCACTACAGTCCCTAATGAAGAGTCCCTCACCAGCATCCCTTCAGATACTGGAAGGCTGCTATGAGTACATATATATATACATGCATGTACACAGGCATAGCTGTAACAAGACAGAGCACTGTGTGTGGGAGTGCATCTGTCACTCACTCCCTACACAGATACACATAAAGAGCGGATATATCACATATAAACATGTGGCTGTATATATATTGAATATATATATGGCTGTATATATATATGGATATATATATGTATATATTCATGCACTCCACAGATTATGCAGGAGAGAGATAATTGTGTGTGTGTGAGCATCAGTGTATGTATATGCGCATAGACAGGGGGTAAGAGAGAAGGGGGGAATAGGCTATGGAGTTTATACAACTGTGTCTGTATGTGTGTGTGTACATATACAATATACAATATACAACATACAACATAAATATACTTTTTTTATATATATACATGAACATACATATATATACACGTACATAAATAAATACAAAACATGTATATATAAAAATATGTATTATTTAAATAAAATATACATATATTTTAATACATAACATATAGTTTTATATATATATATATAAAGTCTTGTGTGTGACACCCATTCTCTGAACAGCTCTCTCAATATATGTATATATGGGCTGGTGTCAGGGGAGAGAGTGCTACCTCTTCCTCCCACCCCCAGTACCTATGTATATACACGTATCTATGTATGTGTGTGTATATAGCAAGAGAGAACTGATTTATACATTTATATTATAAATATATATTATGTATTTATATATGTATATATTTTAATATATTAATATTATACATGTTAATATTTATAGTTTTATTATTAATTATAATCAATAATAATATGAAATAATATCACGACTATAATATTAATATAATGGTAATATAATAACAATATTAATAATATTTTAATATATAATTAATCTACATTTCAATTCTACTATTTAATTATATCACTAATTAATTATATTAGTATAACTAGGTATTGATTATAGTAATAATTGTAATACATTATGTTATATAATTCTATATTCATAATATTAATATCTAATATTAATGATATATTATGGGAAATATCATTTAATAGATTGCAAAGTATTTATAAATACATTTTTATATATATAATAAACTCATATATATAAAAAAGTCTTGTGTGTGAGCCCAGTTCTCTGAACAGCCTTTGGTATATATGTACATATGGGCTGGGTTGGAGTGGGGAGAGAGTATTACCTTTGCCCCCCTTCCCCCAGTATCTAAGTATATACATGTATATCTGTATATGTGTGTATCTAGCAAGAGACCTGTGTTACTGTGTGAGTGAATAGTTGTCTATATGTATATAAATATATAGGGGTCTACATACTGGAAGACAGCTGTGTCAGCAGCTCCCTGTGTACTCTATATATACGTAGTGAGAGAAGCGTGTGTGAGAACAGCAGGCTATGTTGGAAGCACATCCATGTGTATAGCCTTACATGTATGCACAGAGGGAAGTGTTCGGTGTGAAACAGCTCGCTCTACATACACACATAATGAGGTGTGCATAGGGAGACAACAGGGTAGGTTTGTGCAAACAGTACGTGCTCTTTTGAATTGCATACCTATATACATATACACATATGTATAGATGGCTATGTGTCTATACGCATAAGTGTCTGTGTATGTGTCTATATCTATGTGCATGTGTCTATATGAGATGTGTTTGTGTATGTGCATGTGTATGTGTATGTATATGTGTGTGTATATATGTGTATATGAGAAGTATGTGTGTGAGCAATCTGTCTATATATGTATATAACCTCTTTATATTCATATATACATATATATATATCGAGAGAGTAGTGTGTGTGTGAGAAGGGCTCTTGCTATCTCTACTTATGCACACACATACAGAGAGAATAGACTGTGATATATGCATATATTTTTATGCACCCCAGGGATTAGACGTGGTAGGGAGGAAAGAGTGATGGAAAATGTGTGTGTGTGAATTGCTCTTGCTTGTTTTGTTACATATATCTGTGTATGTGTCAATATATAGCTATAGCAAGAGATGGATCGTGTGTGGAGCCAAAGGGCACGGTCCATGTATCTGTGTGTGAGCAGCTCGCTGTGAGCTGTGGATGCACAATGGAGGCTGTAAAGGGTGTCTCTGTGTGTGAAAAGTGTGTGTTCTCTGGTGTGTATGTATATATATATATATCCCTACACACATATATGTGCACAGAGAGACATAAAGCAAGATCAGGTGGGCAGGTCTGTCAGAGCAGAGCTCTCCCCTGCATACATGTGTATATGCACTTGTGCTCACTGTGGCTGCTGTGTCTGACCAGCCCCCCCCCCGCCCTTTCTGTCAGTATTTATCCATGTGTGTGAGCACAGCAACAAAGAACTCTGTGTGCACCTCTCACTCCCACCCTGTATACGTGGATATATGCACATATATACGTATCTGCAGCTTGCTCAAGAGACAACTGTGTGTGAGAGGTTTGTCTGTCATTATATGCGTATAAATGCGTCTTTTTATACAGTGAGAGAATGAGGTGTGTGTGAACAATTGTGTGTGTCTGTAAGTATGAATGCCTGTGTACAGCACAGAACCACAGCCTGCTTTGTGCTGAAGGGGCCTGAAAGCTCCTCCAGCTCCAACCCCTGCCATGGGCAGGGACACCTTCCACTGGAGCAGCTGCTCCAAGCCCCTGTGTCCAGCCTGGCCTTGAACACTGACACCAATGGGGCAGCCACAGCTTCTCTGGGCACCCTGTGCCAGCGCCTCAGCACCCTCACAGGGAAGAGCTTCTGCCTAAGAGCTCATCTCAGTCTATGTGTGTGTGCAAACATGGATGTGTATATGTGTGCATATATATGTATGTATATGTGTATGTGTATATTTATATATAACAATAGATAATGTGTGAACAGCACTCAACCTAAGTACACATGTATGTATAAACATGTAATGACTGTTCTATTTGCTCCTGTATGTACACACATGTGTACAGTATAGATGTGTGATTCAAATGAACAGCTCTCCCCCACATATACACGCGCGTGCGTGTGTGTGTGTTTAAAACAAAGGAAGTGTGTGTGTGTGTAGGGTGTGTAAGTATACATACAGCAAGAGGAGTATCGTGTGTGTATATATCTGTATATGTATATATGTGAAGACAGAATGTGTGTGTATAGGGTACATAAGTATACCTACAGCAAGAGGAGTATCATGTGTGTATGTATCTGTAAATGCACATATATGGAGAGAAAACTGTGTGTGTGCATAGGGTATATGCACACACAAAGAATTGTGTGTGTATAGGGTGTATAAGTATACATACTGTAAGAGGAGTATTGTGTGTGTATATATCTGTATATGCATATATATGGAGAGAACTGTGTGTGCTTATAGGGTATAGAAGTATACATATAGCAAGAGAAGTATTGTGTGTGTATATATCTGTATATACATATATATGGAGAAAACTGTGTGTGTATAGGGTACGTAAGTATACATACAGCAAGAGGAGTATTGTGTGTATATATCTGTATATGCATATATATGGCAAGAGTATTGTGTGTTTGTATGAGCAGCTCTAATTACTTATGTATAGATGCATATAGAGAGAAGTATGGGTGAACGGTCTCCCGGTGTCTATGTAAGTGTACATGTGTGTGTGTGAGAAAAGCTCTCTGCACATACCCATAGTGAGAGAGACCATACCCACATATATATGTGTATGGTTACGGAACCCAGAGGCTGCACAAGTGTATGGGGTAGGGAGAGGATGATAGAAACCATTTGTGAGCACTGCTCTGGCTCCTACCCCAGGTCTATGTGTGGATCTCTATAGGGACAGCAGGGCAGAGTAACAGGTGTGAACAGTGTACGGATCTATGCCTATACAGATGTATACACAGAGTACTGTGTATGTGCATTGACAAGTATGGATGTGTATCTGCAGTGCTATATACTGGGGGGTCTGTGTGTGAGTTCACTCACTCTCCCAGTGTGTGTGCATGTACATATATACAGTTGTGCATACAAAGAGGTGTTCAGGGAGAGCAGTGTGAGAACAGGCCTCTCACTCTGTCTCAGTCTATGTGTGTACATTGTGCATCCATACATGTGTGTGTGTAGGGGGACTATGGTGTTTATGTTCAAACAGCACGTGCTCTCTGCCCCCTCTTTCTCTCACACACTCTCTGGAAATAGGTATATAGGTGCCTATATACATAGCGGGATATATGGGGATATATATACATATATATATATAAGTATGGTGTGAAATATGTCTCTAGATATGGCCATTAGTATGTATGCATACATAGATGCATATATGTAGCAAGAGTAATTGCATGAGAATAGCTCCCTTGGTGTGTGTACATATATACATATACAGAATATGTGAGAAAAGCATGTATGTGTGTGTGACCAGCTGGTGTATATGTATGTATATATGTATATGGCAGAGAGACACATGTATGTGACCAGGACTTGCTCACTGTGTCTCTATAAGCACATGTGCACATGCAGGGAGAGCACATGCGTGTTGGGGCTATTCTCCCCCTTTCTCTGTGTATCTGAGAAGCACAGGTACACACACACACATACATACACATACATACACACACATACACACACATGGCCTCCCCCAAGGCTCTTACTCAAACATTTATATCTTCATGTACCTACACACGTGTGCTCCACTTCACTGCTGGGTGCAAGGGGGGCTGGGGGGGGGATGTGGGTCCACCCCTGGTCACTACACACTGCCAACACACAAGGGCCATCACAGACCATCACTGATACAGGGGTAACCAATGTACAGGGGGGTAATACAGAGAAATTGTACAAGGGGGGTAAAGGAATTCCTTTGCTTAAACAAAAGCATTGTCTGTGCTATGTACCTGCCACTGCCATCTTGCCAAGGCATTGATTACTGCTGGAGGGGGAGAAGCAGATGCAGTTCTACTGACAAGGGACAAAAGCACATGATTGGTTCTACTGATAAGCCGGAGAGAGGAAGACTGGGCTCCGACCATTAGGAGGCCATGTCTGAAGGTTAAAAGGTGTAAGGTTTAAGAAGAGGTAGACCCATTTACTTCATCGTGAAGACCCCTACCCACAGGAGGAAGACTCATTTACTTCATCCTGAGACCCCTGCCCATGACCAGAAGGGGCACTGCGCAGGTGCAAAGGACCTTCCGGCTCATTATAATACAAAGCGGGGATAGATAATAAATACGTATAGGCAGATTGAGCAACCTCATGTCTATGTATGCCTTAAGAGAATAAATGTAAAGGGAGAACAACCCTGAGGTGTGCATGCTTTGGAGGAGCTATCCCCATGCACCTCAGCGCTGAATAAAAGCATACCTACTTTACAACTTTAACTAGTTGTGGAGTCTATCCGCACATCATCACTGGCCAGCCTTGACACGCCGCGACTGGAGAGCTTTGATTGCAATACTGACACGTTCATGTCAGTATCTTACATATATACAGCCCGTGTTTGTGTGGGTGCATTCACTTACACCTCTCTTACAGTCACAGCTATGACAGTAACTAGTAACTATGATATATTCCAGGTCTATAACACACATGACCCCCCCCCCCATACAGCCATGACGAACAGCAAGCTTTCATTTGGTTACAGCTCGAGATCTGCACGCAGAGACACGCATGCTCCACACACGCACACACACGGATCTATACATTACACAGCCTTACACACACACACGCCATGGGGTTCCTGGGGGGCCGGGGGGGGGGGGGAATCGGTGCCCCCACCCCAGCACTTCTCAGCTCCCGGGGCCAGACACAACTCATCACAGGATGTCCGGACCCTGCTGATGGGGGCACCCCGCTGCTATGGGGTGGTCTCTCGTCGGGGGGTGGAGCGGTGGTGATTGAGGGCACCCCCTGCGGGGAGGGACGTGGGGCACTGCCGGGCAGGAGCCGGTGTGGGCAAAGGGAGGATCCAGCGGGTGGCCCTAAGGACCACGGGGGTGGCAGCGGGGGCTCATCCCCGCCGGTGCGGGGGGCCCGGCAGAGGGAAATGGCGGAGAGGAGCGTGGGGATGGGGAGGGGGGAGGCGGCGGCGCTGTGCGGGCTCAGCGCGGCGTGCGTGAGCAGGGGGGAGGGTGCGAGAGTGTGCGGAGCCTACGTGTGAGTGCATGTGTGTGCGCGTGCACGTGTGTGCGCGTGTCCGTGCGTGTGCGTGTTCATGTGTGTGCGTGTGCACACGCTTGTGCGCACCCCTGTGAGTGTGCCCGACACCGCCGGAGGGCGCACACGGATCCCCCCCACGTACGGGGTCAGAGGGGCCCCGCCGGGCCAGGCCCGGGGCTCTGCGAGGGGGGGACCTTGTGCACACCCCCCCCCTCCCGGGAAGCCTCGTTCCCCGGTGGGGTTTGAGGGGGGCGTAGTTGAGGGTCACAGCACCGCTGCTGCCCCCCCAGCCCATGCAGAGCTACGGGATGCAGCGGGGGTAGGAGCCGCCCCCCCGCACTGCACCGAGCCGGGGTCTCCCAGACCCCCCCACGAGCAGCGCTTCCCGCATCCTCCGCTGCGGGGCGATGCCCGCCCCGGGTGGGGGGCAGTAACCACCGGACACGCAGGGCTCCCGCCTCAGGGGCCCGGTCTGGGCGTCCGCGGGTGTGGGGTCGATAGGGGGGCGGCCCCCACGGCTGGGGCGGGGACCCCCGGCCTCGGCTCGGAGCCTCCGCGCTGCTGCCGGCGGCCGCGGGAGGGCGTCGCCTGTGTTAGTTCCCTTCGGAGAACCCGGGGCCAGCGCCGCCGCCGTGCCCCCCGCCCGCCTCCCGCCTCCCCCCCCCCGCGGCGGCCCCTCTTGGGCTGCGGGCGGCGGCGGCGGGGACGGGGGGGGGGCTCTCGGCGGGGCTGCAGCGGCCCCCGCGCCGGGCGCCCCCCTCCTCGCTGCCTCCTCCGCGGAGGGCGCGCCCCCGAAATCGCGGCGGGGGCCGCGGTGCGGAGCGCGGCGGGGGGGGCCGGGGCGGCGGCGGGGGGGGAGGCAGCGGGGGGCACCGGCGGGGCGGCGCGGGGGGGGCCGGCGGCCGCGCGGGAGCCCCGCGAATGGGCCCCAAGAAGCACAAGTCGGAGCTGGCGGCGGACCAGGCTGTTGTTGTTCTCAACGTGGTCCGCCCCGCGCCCATATAAAGGGCGGCGGCGGCGGCGCCCGCTCCTTCAGAGCGCGGCGGCGGCGGCGCGGAGCCGAGCGGAGACAGAGAGCAGCGCGCGCGCCCGCCGGGCCCCCGCCACGCCGCGGTGCCCCCGCCCGCCGCCGTCCCGCGGCACCATGTCCGTGGAGCTGGAAGAAGCCGATCTCCCCCTGACCGAGGCGGAGGAGGTGCCGCTTGCCCCGGAGAAGAAAGGGGCCGCAAAGAAGGCGAAAGGCGGCGGCTCCTCCTCGTTGTCGCCGTCGAAGAAGAAAAAGAACAACAAAAAGAAGAACCAGCCGGGCAAATACAGCCAGCTGGTGGTGGAAACGATCCGCAAGCTGGGCGAGCGCAATGGCTCCTCGCTGGCCAAGATCTACAACGAAGCCAAAAAGGTGGCCTGGTTCGACCAGCAGAACGGTAGGACCTACCTAAAGTACTCCATCAAGGCGCTGGTGCAGAACGACACACTGCTTCAGGTCAAGGGCACCGGCGCCAACGGCTCTTTCAAGCTCAATAGGAAAAAGCTGGAAGGAGGTGGTGAGGGGGGCGCGGGCAGCAGCGCCCACAAGTCCCACAAGAAGGCGGCGGCGGCCTCCACGTCCCGGCGGGCGGAGAAGAAGCCGGCGGCCAAGAGCAAGAAGCCCGAGAAGAAATCCCATAAGAAGGGAGCCGGCGGCGCGGCGACTAAGAAAGACAAGGGCAAAGCTAAGAAGGCCACCAAGAAGGGAGCCGCGTCCCCCGGGGGCAAGAAGGTGAAGAAGTCGGCAAAGCCCAAGGCACTCAAGAGCAGGAAGGCATGAGAGCGGGGCGCAGGGAACCCCGCCGCCCCCGGACTGTGAGCCCCGCGGCACGGACTGCACCGCGGACGGACCCCAGGGGACCCGCTTTGTCTTTGTGTTGCTGACTCGGCTCCGCAGCCGCTGCTGTTCGCGGTGAGCGGGGCTGCGGCTGTCCCAGCCCCCCCTTCCCGCCGCCTTATTTCCTCCATCCCCCGCTCTCCCCATCCCGCCGCTTCTCCCCGATCGCGCCCCTTTGTTGTCGGCCGTGCCCCTCCCCGCGTGTAACCGGTTCCCGTTCCGTTCCCTCCCCCCCCCCGCGTCCTCTCCCGTTCCTCCCCGGTGCTTCCCGGGGATTTTTCCCGCCCGGTTTCCATGGCAACCATTGCGCGGCGGCGCCCCCGCGCCACGTGGGCCAGCTCCCGCCGCTGGGGCCCGCGCCGCGCCCCGCCGCCTCCAGCAGCCACGGCGCCCCCTATTGGCTCCCGGCCCCCGCTGCCATGGCAACGGCCCGTTGGTCGCCAATTGGCTGCCGCGGCGTCGGGTGCTCTTAAAGGTGCCGTCCGCGGGGCGCGGGCTCAGGGCGCATCGCCAATGGCCTTTAATTCTGTTTGTAGCCGGTTTTGGGTTGATTTCCGTTATTTTTACGTGTGGGGAGGGGGGTTTGGGGTGACTTTTGGGGGTTGTTTTTTTTTTCATTTATCGTCGTTTCAAATAAATTGGTACAAAACGCGGCTCTCGTGTGCTGCCTGCGGCAGTGGGAACCACAGAGGCTGCGGTGCCCCCGACAGGGGGGACCCCCCTTCCCGCACCCCTCACTGCCCTGCCCGGAGCGGGAGTGCGCTGTGCGGTGCGAGCGGCAGCGCGGGAAGGCAGAGCCCCGCCGCACACCCAACCCCCTGCCTATTTATAGCTCCCACCGCCGCGGTTGCATAAAGCCCTGCCGGGGATCTGGGCCAGCGTGTGCTGCTGCCTGCAGCCCCGCATCCACCGCGGCCACCCTCGGCCGGCAGCGGGGGGAAGGCCTGACCTGTGCGCTCTGCAGCAGGGCAGGCAGCAGGCAGAGGGGCTGCGGCAGCACCGCACCTCACAGGGGGCTGCGGTCAGCCCCGGGCCAGGCCAGCCTGGCTGCAAGGAAAGATGTCAGGAACAGCTTCACATCGCACTCTGCCACCTCCATCAGTGTCAAAGGGGAGCATGAAGCAGGAGCATCTCCCTCTCAAGCTGCTGCCAGCCCTCCCAAGCTGCTGCACCCAGACAGGCAACGGCCACAGTCCCAGACCCTATGCAGCTGCTTTACTCCTTTGCCCCTCAGAGCACCAGCAGGGACAGGAGAAGTGAGTTTTACTCCCTGAAGAAAGACCCATCAATACATTCAAGCAAGGGAATCCAGGAGAGCTCCTCAGAGCCCAGTAGGGCTCTGCAGCTGGGAGGCTGCAGCCTCACCTCCGGGGCTGCCCACCCCAGGCATGAGCCCCTGCCCACACTCTCTAGTACCAGGAGAGCTGCCACAATCCCGCGCACACCTGGGATTGCCTCCTTGGTCAACAGACATTGCAAGCTGCTGAGGGGTTGCTCCTGCAAGGTCCAGCAGTTCCCACTCCAGTGCTTCGCTCCAGCCTCAAGCTCCCAGGGCTGCAGGCAGAGGGGTGTCCCCTCCCCAGGACGGGGAGTCAGACCAAGGGCACCTGCAAGGCAAATTGCTCCACTGGTAGGGAACCACTGCCAAGGTCCATATCACTGCAAAGGACCAGAGGCTTTCCTGTAGGCAGGAACTGGGCAGGTGAGGACAGCAGAAGCAGTGGGTGACACCTCGGGGTTAGCATCTTACCTCAGAGGACACTGCCAGGGCTGTGCTGCTGGAGCATCCTCAGCAGCTCCCACAGGTGCTGACAGCCACAAGGATCAGGCTCTGGAGAGAAATCCAACCCCGAGGACCTCCTGGAACCAGTGACTCCAGTCTCATCCCCAGGCACAGCCAGTACCAGAGCCATGTGGAGGCTGCTGCACACACACACAGACAGCTTCACTGCCAGCTGTGATCCCACCTTCGGGTGCCCATGAGGAGGCAGGGGAAGAGCACACGCTCCCATAAAAGCAGAGACCCAAAGACACCCGCCAGGATCCCAGGACCACTGGGGATGCTCTACTCAACCAAGTCATTCACATTCCATCAACTCAACTGCTCTGGTGCTGTGAGGTATTCAGAGGAACCAGGACCAGCAACGCTGCTCCACAGAACCCTTCTGTGGAGCTGCAGGCTTGAAGGTGACAAAGTCCACTCCTGCTTCCTGCTGAAGACCATGACCTTCCCTCTGCCGGTGATGATGATGCTCACGTGGAGTTCAGGAGGTGATGCAGGTCAAGCACCTCAGCAGCACTCAGTGACAGACAGGATTTCCTTTGGGCTGCCTTGTGCCAGCTCCATGTCATGTGGCTGGTGGAGGTGGCTCAGCACTGAGAGCATCACATGTGCCACCAGCTCCCAGTCACAGCTGTGGGCATCACCCCACCAGCATGGGCAGAGCCACACCATGGCTGGGACAGCTACAGAGCTGCTCAGCCCTGGGGGTGCAGTGCAGCACCCCAACACATCCCCATCCCTGCCCCAGGGCACCCGTATTTAAAGCCTGTTTCTGCCTTTTACCGTGGACAGCACTGGGACAAGGCAGGTGTCAGAGACCAGCCCAGCAGCTCCAGTCCTGACCCACACCTTCCACAGCCCCACACAGCTCTCACCAGTACCCAACTGACCATGCTGGAAGCTCTCTGAGACACACAACCCTTTCTCCCCACAACCCAAGCAGGGAGGAGCTCTGCCTTGCAGACCCATCCCCAGACCAGCAAACCAGGAGATCCCCAACAAAGGGACTAAGACACAGCCCCTTATCCCTAGACCTCTCCCACCCCTTCAGGACCAGCTTTTCCCATCTCTGCTTACTTGCCTGTGGGTCACCCACAGGGTGCCAAGGAACCCATTGGGTTGGAGGAAGCTCCTGGGTCCAGCCTCACTCCTCAGGGGCAGTTCAGGCTTCCTGGTGCTGGTCACAGAGCAACCAGGCAACGTGACATTCCCATAGCAAAGAGAAGAGCCAGGTAAGGGCTTCCTTGAAGGAAGCTGCACCAGAGCTCCTGCAGCCCAAGCATGGAGCAGGGACGAGACACAGCACACTGGACAGTGTTCAAGAGGGAACCAGTTTAATCAGACACGGGGTTTGCACTGTTCTTTCCAGTATCACAAGTCTGCATTTGCTGTAAGAGGTACAAAGCACTCAGGTTGTACAGAACATGGGCCTGGGGGGAACGAGGGGGACAGAACAAGACACTGGGATACAGACACATCGACCTCTGCTCTGGGAAACCCTATACCCCATTTCACCACAGCAGCAGTCACTTCCAGGGGGAAGAGGGATCCTGGGGTCCGTGCTGGCCACCCCCTACCCCACCAAGGTCAGGGCATACCAGGGGACACATCTGCACCCGCATCAGCACAACATATTCCACACGGGAGTGAAAACCCCTTCATAAACCCACTGAGAAGCACCAGGTTCAGCTACTCTATAATAACAAACGTGGAGCCAGGGCAAGTTACTTCATCACAGGATTTAACAGCGGATTCAGAGGTTGAACACATGCTACTTACAGCACATAAGGAGAATGCTCATTCTTGCTGTTTACTTAAAAAACACATTGTGAGGTTCCAATCGCCCGACACTGATGCATGCACACGAGGATTGGCCCCCATGCAAGCAGGGCAAACTGCCTCTGCACCAGCCATCCCGGGTGCCATGGGCAGGACACCGGCCCCATGCTCACCCTGAGCCCACACAGCCGGGAAACAGACACGGCACCAGCCGGGAATGGGCTCAATACAGACTCCAGGGGGGTTAAAACCCATTAATCCATGGAGGGTTACAGTTAACGGAGATCATCGTTGCTTTACTTCCCAGAACCAGGAATAGTGCGGAACAACCAACCAACAGAAAGGAAAGACACGGGAATGTCACTGCGGGAGCGGAGCCAGGCTCAGGGAGCTCCGGGCGAGGCGAAGGGCGGCGGGAGGCAGGGATGGAGCCACAGCAGAAGATGGCAGCTCCCGCTCCCGCCTGACCTTGCGACGCTCTCCGAGGGGATTTGTCACCGCAGCCTCCACCCCAGCCCAGCAGCACCCACGGCGCAAGGGACCCTGCGGCTCCCGCCTGGGGGTGCTGGGGAAGGTGACTTTGCAGGGAGGGACCCGAAATAAGGGGCAATAAAATAAATAGGAGCAGAGCTTGTCGGCAGCGGGCGATGCACGAGCTTCACCAGGAGCAGGGCTGAGCACTCACTTCTCGCCAGCCCAGAAACTTTTCCTGCTTTTCACACCCCCAGCCCCTGCCTCCCGGCTGCAGTGAGGCTGGGGGGGAATGGCTGGGGGGGGGTGGGGGGGGAGACAGCAGCGTCGAGTCCCAGCCTCACACCGGGGTGAGCAGGGGAAGCAGGGGGGGAGCCTGCACAGTCCCGGTGCTGGCAGAGGGGGGAAACATCCGGGGGTGCCTGTGACCACCCCACTGCCAGCCACAACCACCCACAGCAGCTCCGCACCGTGCCCCAACCCTACAGCTCCGGGTGCTGCCGCTGCTGAACGCTGGGATCCAGCTGCCTCCTCCAGACTTCCAGAGGGAAGAGGGGCAGGATGGGGGCACACGCAGGGCCTGGCCTCCCCCAGCACCCTGCCGCAGCCCGGGCTGGGGGCTAGTGGGGGTCTGGCAGGGTGCTGCCGGGGCTCAGCACCCTGCCCGGGCTGGGGGATAGGAAAGGGAACCCCAGCCCCATGGGGAGGGGGGACAGTGGTGAGAAGGGGGCCGGGGTGGGGGGGCTGAGGGGGCAGCGCTCACTTCTTGGAGCTCTGTGTCTTCTTGGGCAGCAGCACGGCCTGGATGTTGGGCAGGACACCGCCCTGCGCGATGGTCACGCCGCCCAGCAGCTTGTTGAGCTCCTCGTCGTTGCGGATGGCGAGCTGCAGGTGCCGCGGGATGATGCGCGTCTTCTTGTTGTCGCGGGCCGCGTTGCCCGCCAGCTCCAGGATCTCAGCCGAGAGGTACTCCAGCACGGCCGCCAGGTACACCGGCGCCCCGGCGCCCACCCGCTCCGCGTAGTTCCCCTTGCGCAGCAGCCGGTGCACCCGCCCCACGGGGAACTGCAGCCCGGCCCGCGACGAGCGCGACTTGGCCTTGGCCCGCGCCTTGCCGCCGGACTTGCCCCGGCCCGACATGGCCGCAGGCAGCGGCCGCTCGCCGCCGCCTCGCAGGGAGCGCCGCGCACTGCCGGTCCCGGCGCCTGCGGGGACACAAACCCCGTTACCGCCATGCCCGGCCCCGCCATCCCCGCCCGCCGCCGCTCCGCGCTTACCGCAGCCGCTCCGCCCTGCGCGCCTCCCGCCGCCGCACTGACAGCCGCGCCGCCGCCGCGCCGCGGATATCGCTGCCCGCCCCGCCGCCCGCCCTTCCCATTGGTGGCCGCCGCGGCCGGCGCGGCGCTGATTGGTGGCTGCCCCGATCCCTGATTTGCATAGGGCTCCCAGCGCCCCGGTTCTGCTGCGGGGCCGGAGCCCGGGGCAGCTCTCGGCGGGGCGCTCCCGGCTCCCAGGCGGCCGCACCGGAGCCCCCCCACACCCGGCAGCAGCGCCAGGGCCGCGGAGGGGCCTTGGCCGGAGCCCGGTGGGTGTTCCGGCAGCGCAACCCCCCCCCGCTGCCCCTTTTGCCCTGGCCAAGTCCCCTCCCCAGCCAGAGCCGCTCCTGGGATGGTGCCAGGGTACCCAGGGAACCCCCCATGGAGCATCCCCCTCGCCGGCAGCGAGCGGTGCCCTCCCTGCCAGAGCATCATCCATCAAAGGGAAACCCTACTCCCCAGCCAGTTTTGGTGCCAGGTCACGCCGGGCTGCTGCTGTCATCTCCCACCAGGCAGGAGCAACCACCGCAAACAGCGCTGAGCGAGCAGCCAGGCTCCAGTTAAAGGTGCTGTAGGTCCGCAGTAACACCTCCTCATTAAACCCTCAGCTTAAGGGTTCTTTTTGGTGATGCTGCTGCTGGTGCTCAGGCCTGGAGGGAGATAATCTGTACCCTGAGTGTCTGCATTGCCGCTGCATCCCCAGCGGAAGGAGGATGCTCCCCAGAGTGGATAAGGTGAGCACCCCCCACCCGTGCTCAGCATCTTTGCTTCCTCCACAGCAATTGGAGACCTGGAATGAACTTGAGTCGATGACCTTCAGAAAAGCCTGAACTGCAGCTACCACTGGCCAGGCCAGGGCAGCTGAGGTGCTCACCAGGAGTGATGGTGGGGCAGGGAGAGAAACCTGCCCCAGGGCTCCTGACACGGAGGTGACAGCCCCAAGCACCTGAAACCCTCTTTATTGTGCCAGGAGCAGTGACTTTCTTGCCTCAAGTCACCATGGGAGTCCTGAGGAGCCAGTCAGCAACAGGCTTTCTGGCTGGAAATCCTAAACCCACCCCAGCTTCCTATGAGCCAGGAGAACTTTTGGGCTCATGAGGGATTCAGGAATGGATTTGTCTCCAAGAGCACTCGGGACTCCCTGGGTCCCTGTCCTGCTGCCCCACGCTGCTGTCCCTGTCCAGGGAGGAGCCGCAGCCCCAGCCGTCCCTGCAGCTCCCTGGGACAGATCATACAAGAGGAGCCCCAGAATAAATCCCCAGGGCATATTTTCCTGTGGCAAATGGAAATGGTCCAGCAACAGGGCCCTGCTGGTACCCTGAGAGCTCAGCAGTGGGTACCTGGCCTCCCCCTCAGCAGACAGGGGGGAGAGATGGGCTCTCCCTGCAGAACGGGGCTGGGGTGGGCAAGGGGCACACACACACACACAGAGCAGGGTATTGTGCGGTGAAGCAGTGAACTCCCTTTTATTGCTTCCAACAGCAGTGAATCGGTGCTTTCCACCAAGGGTCCCACCGTGTAAGGCTTTTGGTCTGTAACATCTGGCTGGGTACAAAATCCCTGACCTCAAACCTAAGCGCTGTTGTGCAGCAGCACTGGGGGGAGCTGAGCTTCCCTGCCCGCCCTGTGTGAGCCAGAGCATCAGCCCTGTGCAGACCAGGAAAATCCGCCCCGAGCTTTCAAATCCCATTAACAAATGATTGCAGGAACAACGTGACCCAGACGCGCTCCCAGCCCCGGGCTCCCCTCCCACAGCTCCTGGGTTTGGAGCCAGGGATGCGCGTGCTGCAGCATGGGATGACTCCGGGCTTTCCTCCTGGTGTTTAGTGCGTGCTCCTCAGTGCCACAGAGGGCGAGAGCTTTAGAAAGGAGTTTGTACAGAACCAATAAGGAATGAAAGAAAGAGGCATTAGCTTGATATCAAAGTAAAAGGGAACAGAAGAGACACGAACTATGAGCACTGTCAGGAGGGAGCAGTGACTCCTCCCTGGCAGGCTCAGATGCTTCTCAGGGTTTATCTGTGCTTGGCACAAGTGAGTGGCTGGAGGGAGGCCAGCAGGTTACATCCTCTCCCATCAGCACCAGGGCAAGCCAAAACCCTTAAAGACAAACACCAGCCTTTAACAAAACACCGAGAACAGAGACAACAACCTAGAGCACTGGATCAACACCTGAGAGGCTCTGAGGATCTCAACACCATCCACAAAGCCTCCCAAAAACACCATTCCTTGTGCTTCAGGAGAGCAGGGGGAGGAAGAATGCCTGGGTCCAGCTGGGCCTAACCCTTGTGCTTCTTGGCAGGTGGCTGCCCCTCCTTCCCCAGCCACTGCTGCAGGATTCCTGCACTGGTTTTCCTGGGGGAAGGGCTGTTGCTGAACTGCTTCCTCCCCTTGGGCAAATCGTTTTCTTTCTTCGGGGAAGAGCCCTCCTGGGAGCTCTTCAACCAGCCCAGCATCACTTGGTTGCTGGGGGTGCTTTTGGCCTCCTGGAGAGACAAAAGGCAGTGGGAGAGACATCAGAAAGAGATGAGAGGCATCAGGTGGGAGTTGGTCCCGGGTGGGATGTGGAGGCTGGAGCATCGGCCCTGCTGCCATCAGCCACATCTGCAGAAGGTTCCCCGGCTGCTGGGAACAGGCTTGTCCCAAGCCCCATTTCACATGGGATTTGCCTCATTTGGCAAAGAAACCCTGGCGCTGGGTGAAGGTTTTCACCCAGAAAGGAGGGAAGGGAATCAATTCAGGGCTCTGCACTCCTGCACAGAGCACAGGCAAGCCCTGCACACGCTGCCTGCTGTGCCCCTCCAGCCAGCACCGTGCCTACAGCCAGCACTGCCCCTGCTCAGGGACACCATGGCCAAGCTCTCCCCCACCAGCACCCACCTTCTTGGCTCCCAGCTCGATGGGTGCCAGGCATTCAGGTGCGTTGTTGCGGATGCTGTTGACAAAGGTGGAGACGGGGTGGAAAACAATGTTCTCTGTGGGCTGGATGAGTTTAACTGCTTCCTGGGTTGGCACTTCAGCGAAATCCAGCCATTTTGTGATGGCGTCATCCCCGTCCAGGATGGCCGGCATCCTAGGGGATGAGACAGTCAGATATGGCAGAATGGGGGGGCAAAAGCCAGGCTTGTAAGCTAGGAAGGCGCTGGCAGCTCAGGGGGAGACCCTAAAACCTCCATGTTGGCAGCGTTGTTCTCAGGCTAAAGTCAAAACCACAGCACTGCACCAGCTACCGAGGAGGAGAGCAATGACTGCTACAGCTGAAGCCAGGACATCTGGAAAGGGCATCAGCCAGTGGTCCCAAAGGAGCTGGTGATGCTGCATTTTCTGCCAGGACATCAGGAGGAGGCAGGGCTCCCTGCCTGCTGCCAGACCGGTGTTAGGCACAGCTTCCTTCTCTGCCCTGCAGACCCCTTGTCCCTTCTCACTTGCCTGTGGTGGATGAAGCTCAGGTCCTTGGAAGCATCCACAGTGATGATGGTGTATGTGTACAGTGCTTCTCCTCCCACCGGTGGCTCCCAGCAGTCGAAGATCCCGGCCATGGTGAGCAACCTCCATCCTTTCCATTCCTCATCTCCCTCCTTCTCCTCAGCCTGCAGGACAGAGGCCCCATTGCCCGTCAGAGCTGACCCACAGGCAGCTGCAGCACCACAGACCGGCGGGAGCTGTGACAGAACAACAGCTCAGACCTAAATGATGAACTGAGCTCATCTGAGGGCTTCCAGGAGCCCTTCTCCTGGTTCAAGGTAACTGCAGGAGAGGAAGCAGGAGCCTCATTGTCCCGCAGGAGAGCCGCTCCTCCCGTGCTTCCCAACACCCGTCTGCAGCTCAGCAAATAAAGAGGCAGCGAAACTGCCAGCCCGGTCCCCTGAGCCACACATCACCCCCATGCAAATCACAGCAGTGCAGAGCACTGACCCTGACCGTGCTGCTGCTGCTGCTGCTGCTGCTCCCCTCCCAGGCCGGGACCGCAGCAGCGGACAGCCCCGAGCCTCAGCACAGACAGCCAGGGATGGGCCCGGCAGAGGGAAGGGGCTCCAGCAGGAGGAAGCAGGGCTCTGAGCAGGGTGCAGGGGTGAGGGATCCCGTACCACGGTGTCCTTGGTCTGTGGGAAGTGGATGAAATACGGCTGCTTCCCCCCACTCTGCTGCTGCCACTCATAGAAGCCGTCAGCCAGGACCACGCAGCGCTTGCCCTTGAGCAGAGCACCCTGGGGGGAAAGCACAGGGGTGAGCAGTGGCACTGGGCAGGCTGCGAGGGAGGATGGGGACCCAGCTCAGCCGCTTTGATCTTTGTGATCAAAGGTGCTTCACCAGCAGCTTCAGTTCTTCTCTTTCAAACCAGCCCCCGTGCAGGGACTCATCCCTGTGCAGCTGGTAAACAGGGACTGGTACTCGCCAGCGAGATGCTCCAGCTCTGGTTTTGCTGGCTCCAGGATCTCCCCAGGCTGGACGCACAGCCAGCAGCAGCTCACCTTGTAGGAGGCCTTGCTCAGCATGGTGTCACTGCGGCAGTTGGAGGTGTTAAACGGCATTTTGGAGGGGTCGTCCTGTTTGAACCAGGAGGGAACCAGGCCCCAGCGCATGTCCATGAGGACCCGCTCAGAGGAGTCAGCATCCTTGTGGAGGAGACAGAGAGGAGTCAGAGCCACGGCATGGGGACCACGAGCATCCCCACAGACCAAGAGGGGCCTCACGGAGCCCTGCGGAAGAGGCTTCCCCCCCATCATGCAGAAACAGCCGCTTGCTGGAACCCTTTGCACATTGTTAAAGGCTTTTCTGTATAAATTAATGCTCAGCACAAAGCACAGCAGGGACGAATGGCAGCCCAGAGCCTCAGTGGGGCTGGCCCCTGCAGGACCGAACGCGGCTTTCCTTCTGGGCACACTAACGGCCCTGTGGGGCTGGCACTGGGGTCCTCAGTGCTTCCCTCTTCACAGCGAGGTCCCAGGGGTGCAAACCTCACCTTCATTTGAATAACGTGATTTCGGCTCTGGCACCCTGTGCTCTGCACAGCACCTGCCCTCGGACACTGCATGTGGCTTTCACTTCCCCCCAGCTCGCTCTCACTTTCTGCCCGCAGCACACGGCTGGGGACCGAGGCCTGAAGAACGGCCATGAGTATATACATCTATATATGTAAATATATAGCTATATATGTATACAGATATATATCTCTATATATGTCTATATATCTATATATATCTCTATGTGTATATAGCACTATATGCTATAGGTGCATGTATATAGGGATGGGTATGTTTTGTGGAAGCCTCCACAGCCTCCCACAGCTCAGGAGTGGGAAAAAGGGCACGCCCCACTGAGCCTGCATCCTACAACACGGTCAGAGACAAGGGGTGGCTGCTGGTGTCTGCTGTCACCCTCCCACCCCACGTCCCTCTGCTCCAGGAGCTTGTTGACTGCTTAAGGGGAAATCATAGAATCATCATAGAATGGTTTGTGTTGAAGGGACCTTAAAGCTCCTCCAGCTCCAACCCCTGCCACAGGCAGGGACCCTTCCACTGGAGCAGCTGCTCCAAGCCCCTGTGTCCAACCTGGCCTTGAGCACTGCCAGGGATGTGGGACCCCAAGGCAGGGCAGGGGGATAGGAGGGATGCCCAGATCATGGGGGTCAGTTCAGTGAACCCAGCTTTGCCCCACTGAGCATGGAAGAGCCGCAGCTCACTGGGCACCCTCTCATGTGGAAACCAAGTGAGACACAGCAACAGCCGTTGTCACTGTTTGAGCCCATCCGGTAACTCAGAACCACGCAGCCGCTTGCTCATGGGGAGGAGAAGGGAAAGAATGTGAACCCCATGGGTTGAGACAAGAACTGTCCAGTAAGTGAGGTATAACACTGTTGCTGGCACCACTAATGATGATAAGGGGAATAACAAGGGCAGAGAATATGAATCTGAAAGGGGAAAAGAAAGCAATGAACACAAGTGATGCCCAATACAACAGCTCACCACCCACCAACCAATACCCAACCTGACCCGAGCAGCAAATCAGGCTGTCTGGGTGACAACCCCACATTTTCTATCCTGGGCATGACGTGCTGTGGTATGGAATATCTCTTTGGTCAGTTTGGGTCAGGGGTCCTGTCCCTGCTCCCCCCCCAGCTTTGCCTCCTCCCTGGCAGAGCATGAGACTGAGAAGTCCTTGCTCAGGGTAAGTGCTACTGAGCAGCAACTAAAACCATCAGTGTTATCAGCGCTGTTCCCAGGCTGGAGTCAAAAACACAGCCCTGCAGCAGCTGCTAGGAAGGAGAAGGACTGCTGCTGCGGAACCCAGGCCAGCCGTACTGGTCATACTGGGTGGGCAGGCTCTGGAGAGGCTGAAACTCGCCAGGACACAGTCAGCACCACGGTACCGTTATTCACAGCACAGAGCTGAGGGGTTTGGCTCTGCTCTCCCCCCATGACCTGCACACAGCAGCGCTGTGAAGGGAGAAAGCCCCAGAAACCCAGAGGAAACCTAGCGAGCACCTACAGACACTGTGGGGAAACCTGCCACAGGTAACCACTTACATAGGAATCTGGGAGAACACAGAGCACTGCCTGCAGTGTGGCACCAATCCCCCCGCCTCAGGAGCACACAAATCCCTGTGGAATGAGGAACTTCACCGCAAGCCACACACACACTGAGCAAAGAGGGGCCAGGGAAGCCGGGAATTCTTTACAGGAGTAACACACACACAGCCTGGGAACTCTTCCCTGTGAGGGTGCTGAGGCACAGGGTGCCCAGAGAAGCTGTGGCTGCCCCATCCCTGGCAGTGTTCAAGGCCAGGTTGGACACAGGTGCTTGGAGCAGCTGCTCCAGTGGAAGGGGTCCCTGCCTGTGGCTGGAACCGGACGAGCTTTAAGCTCCCTTCAACCCAAACCACTGCACGGTTCCGTGACCGCGGCTCTACCCCGGGTACCCCCCGCCCCATCCCGGCCCAACCCCGACCTACCCCGCAGGAGGCGCAGCGGCCTTGTCCCGGTGCGGGAGGGGGGCTCAGGGCCCGTACCTGCTGGAGGTGCCGACGGGACAGCAGCACCGGGCCGCTGGACTGCGGGCCCTTGTTGTACGAGGGCCGGTACCGCTCGGCGCGGATCCACTCGGGCTCCCGCCGCCGGCCCCGCCGGTCGCGGTAGGTGCAGGCCCGGCGGAGGTTGTCGGCGGTCAGGGAGCAGGCGGTGCGGCCGCACATCCCGCCGAGGGGAGCGGAGGGAACCGGGCCCAGAGCCTCGGTAGGGCCGGGGCCAGGCTCCGCCCCGCGGGGAGGCGGGGCCGGGAGGGAAGGGAGCGGCTCCGCCTCCCCGGACAGGCCGGGAGCTGGCGCAGGGCCGGGGCTGGAGCAGCTCTGCCCTGAGCCAGGCTGAGAGAGCTGGGCTGGGGCAGCCTGGACAAGAGAAGGCTCCTGAAGGGGAGACCTTAGAGCAGCTCCAGTGCCTAAAGGGGCTGCAGGAAACCTGGAGAGGGGCTTGGGACAAGGGCCTGTAGGGACAGGCCAAGGGGAATGGCTTGAACCTGCCCGAGGGGAGACTGAGATGAGCTCTTAGGCAGAAGCTCTTCCCTGTGAGGGTGCTGAGGCGCTGGCACAGGGTGCCCAGAGAAGCTGTGGCTGCCCCATCCCTGGCAGTGCTCAAGGCCAGGTTGGACACAGGGGCTTGGAGCAGCTGCTCCAGTGGAAGGGGTCCCTGCCTGTGGCAGGGGTTGGAGCTGGAGGAGCTTTAAGGTCCCTTCAACCCAAACCAGGCTGGGATTCCATGAGATGGGTTTATCTGAATGATATCAAATGGCCGGGAAGTGGCTGTCACAGCCCAGCCTGGCCTTTTCCCAAGCACCAGAGACCCTCCCATGCCAGGACACAGCACGCTGTAAAGCCAGAGCTTTAAAAACACCGTTATTTTATAGGGAAGCCCCGATCCAGCCGCACTGCACAGAACACAAGAGCTGCTGCAGGGAGCATGGTCCCTGTGCTGCTGCCACAGCCAGAAGCAATGCCTGCAGGGTTCGGTGTCGGGACAGTCCTGCAAGAGGGGCTTTATCCAACCGAGGCCATAATCACATCCACCGGGAGCTCCTCCACACTGCGGGCAGTGACCTGCATTGTCACCGTGTCCGTCAGGACGAGCCGGGACCGGACCAGGAGGTCGTGCCCCCCCCGGAACACACCTGGGAGGGACAGCAGGAAGGAGAGGATGAGCAGGGAGGGAGAGCACAGGCCTCAGGCCTCCCCTGTGAGCCTGAACATGAACACTCCTGCTTCCCCCAGGCAGCCTGGCTGATCCCAGCAGGGGAAACCCCTGAGCAGAGCTTCCCTCTCTCATCATAGCAGACCTGGGACTGCTCCTCTGTGAGCCTCCTGACAGCCAAGTGTGAAATGAACTAACCCCAGCCGAGAAGAGATCCAGACTCCCCCCGTGACCACGAGTCACTCAACCCAGAGCTCCAGGACCCCTTGATCCAGGGGGATCCACAGATCACAGACAGCAAACTCCACCTTGCTGGAACTGATCCCAACCCCAGCTCTGCTTCCCCAGAGCACAGTGGGCTCCCTCCTGCCCGGTTCACTGCAGGCAGCTCTGTGTGACCCCCCACACCCCGGGCACTGCTCCCCAGCCCACAGGTACCTGCCAGGTACAGCGTGTGTGAGTTCTTGTTATCCGGCACCTTGTCCGAGCGCTCGCAGGGCTGCATCCCCAGGAACTTCACGATGTTGCTAACGGCCTCTGTGAAGAAAACAGAACAGGCTCCACACCACAGGTATCCTAACAGGGACACAGAGTATCCAGAGGGAACCCAAGCCCTCCCTGCACATCTGGGTTCATGCTCCTTGTCCAGAGGGATATGTAGCATTGGTCAGTATGGCTTTTGGAGGGAAAAGCAGCATAAACACCTCCCCCACCCCCAGCAGTTCTGTATCTGATGCAGCAGAAGTGCAACAGAAAGATGATGGTGAATGAGTCAGACCAGGGAGGAAGCAGAGCGAAGCTGGGTGCACCTTCCTGCACAGCCTGCTTGCTTCTCTAGGGTGGATGCACAAGGAAGGAGACATCCTGCAGGAGACACAGGTCTTCAGGAGGGATCTGAAAGGCCTCAGGGAAGGTCTGTCTGCCTGAGACAGTAGAGTGCAAGATGCTCTCCTGCCTCCCACAATCCAGCCTGGTCCCCATAGGACTCGGAATACTCTTTTGGGTTTTTGAGGCCTGAGCCAACTTGTTATCACAGTAACTGCAGCTCTGCCCCAGCAGCCTCCCTGTGAGAGACCTGAAGGGAGCCAGGAGGAATGTTAAGAGCTCAGACACCCCCTCACCTTCCAGGGTCTTAATAGCAGACAAAGTAAAGGTCTCTTCCTTTTCATACTCATCTCCCACTTCATCCCAGGCTGCTCCGAAGTTTGGCTTCAGAACCCGCTGGATGTGATCGGCCACTGTGACCTCCAGGTCCTCGAGCTGGTGGTGGAAGGGGCTCAAGTGAAACATGGTTGTTCTTAACCCTGCTCTCTGCAGAGTGGACTTTAGAGCAGATGCCCCCAGAGTGGGTGGATGCAGTAGAGGGGCTCCATGCACGGACACGTCAGAGACAGCCCTGCTTGGCCTGGGATTTCCCATGTTTACAAAGGCAGTTCCCTTGCTGAGCACAGGCCTTGGCCTGGCACAGATCAAAGTACAGACTAAAGTCCAAAAGGGAGGGAAAAACCCCAAAAGCTAAGAGAGAGCTGCTTGTGCTCACACAGATGCAGCCTTTGCTTCCCTGGAATGCACTAAGCTTCTGGTTTGCCCTCCTTGCTTATCCTTTTGTAGGCTGAAGTACAGTGAGGCGCTGCCAGATGCCTGCCCTCCTCTAACACTGGGTCCTGGGCTGCTGAACTGCTGCAGGTACTGAGGGGCTCTCAGTGCAGAGTGAGCCAGGTACCCCCTGCATTCATCTCAGCAGCCACTGCAGAGCAGAGAGAACCTCCTGGTTGGTGCTGGAAGAGTTTAAGTATCAAATGCCCTGGAGACTGGTGGGAAGCAGAGAGGGGTTAACCTTGCACATTCCATTGGGAAAACCCTCCCCCTCCTATGACTCACTGCACAGCAGTGCTGCTGATCAGGCTGCAGCTGCCACAGGAGACACACAGAAAACAGCCCCTGGAGCTAACAGGCAAGCTGAGGTAGTACCACAACATTCCTTCCTTTCCCAAGGGTAAGCACCACCCACTGTGAGTCAGTCCCAGGTTCTGACCAAGCACAAGTTCAGCTTCTTCCTTTGTAATAACCCAGCCCACCTCGAAATGGTAAAGCCTGGAAGAGAGGTGCTTCTGCAGCATCTGTGCTAGGGCAGGAGGAAAGCCCCAACTTCCCCAGAGCAAGAACAAGGATGGCAATCTCCCAGTATCAGGCAAGCCACTAGGAGTCAAGTGTGGCACCAGGAGAGCAACTCGAAACTAAAGATGTCCAACAACCCTTTTTCTCCACAAACCTGACTGCAATTGCTGGATCCCCTAGGGAACAGTCAGCCCAACCTGGCCCCCCAAAACAGGCATCCTGCACAATCAGGATACTTCAAATGAGCAAACCCACATCTGCACCCTGGGACAGACACCACAGACAGCAAGAACCTCTTCATGTGATGCTGCCCATATTGGTGTCAGGGTCACATCACTGCTCGCAGGGATCACAAACCCCTGACAATGGCAATAGTTTTGATGACCAGCTCCTTACCACATACTCGTCCTCGTAGCCCTCGTCATCGGTCTCACCAGTGTTGGGATCACAGTCCTTGACAGTGAACTTCATCATGCAGCTGAAGGTACAGGCCACTGCAGGTGGGGAGGCAAAGGCAAAGCTCAGTTACCACCAGACCTGTGACACAGCAGGGCTGGGAGATTTGGGGAGCTGGGTTCTCCCCATCACTGTCAGCAGCACAAGCGAAGCCAGTGACCCAGAGGGCTCTCCAGGACAAGGTATTTATTTGCAATATGAAGGCCAGCAAACAGTGATAAAGACAGGCTCGTGATGGTTGCACAAAACCATAATCCTCAGACAAAGTGTTACTACTGATGAACCTCAGGTTGTGTTGAGAATACTAACCATGTCCCATCAGTGCCTCCTGGAGAGGCAAGATCCTTGCCCAGGGATGGTTGTTGCAGCTCTGAAATGAAAGCACCTTGCACTGCACACAGCAGCTGATGAACAGCACAGAGGAAGCCATGACTTGTCCCCCCAAAGATGGGCACTGCTGGGTGACCAGCAGCAACACAGAGGTGAGCACTCCCAGGACACAAACCAGGGAGACCAAAGCACAGGCAAGGCCTGCTTCTGGCCACTGACAAACAAAAGGTATTCAGTGCACAAGAACATCTCTGGAATTCCAGTGGTCTGAAACACCTCACCTTTGCTATTCAGAGCCTCTGGGCACCTGCAGCACTTCACAAGTACCAGGCTCCCCACACACTAACAAATAACAGACCAGCTAAAGGACATGCACAGGAGACAGCAGAGAGCTGAACCTTAATCTGCCAGCTCCCACAGCCTGATTCGATAGCACGGCAGCACAAGGGAAGCAGGAGAGGAGAAGGGAAGCCTGACAGCCCCAGGCAGCAGGAGAAGTCATGCTCAGCATCACTCAGGGCTGCACCCACACGCGGGCTATAAATATCTGGCTCAGATGCAAGGTAGAGCGTGTGGGGGTGAGCAGCAGGGTACACTTCATTGCGGGATGTCAGGCAAGCACAGGGCAAACTGCTCACCTGCTGTAGGATCCTCCTCAGACAGAGCCACCAGCGTGTAGCAGGTTCCTGGCTGGTTGTACACCAGGGTTTTGGCAGGGATGTAGCCAATGACCTCATAGCCCTCAGTCGGCTCCATCTGCACAGTGACATTCTCCAGGATCTGGTCGTTCAGGGTGTTGGTGCAGTCAAACTGAAGAGGGAAGGGCAGAGCAGCAACAGCTTGAAGCTGCTCGCTGTGGGTCTGACACTCACTTTGGGCAGGGGGAGCATGGTGCCAGGAGCCCCAGCTCCTTGTCTCAGCAGCACACCTCACATCAGCGGCTGCTCACGGGGCTCCTGGGCCAGCTTAGGCACAGAGCCACTGACTGACAACGGCTCCTTTAAAAGCTTCAGGGGAGAAACTGAAACCATGCAGGGGGCCCCAGTGCTCCAGCAAACCTCTTTTTTAAAGGAAACATCACAAAGTGAGCCAATCCCATGAACTATCCAATGCTGCCCTCTGCAACCCAGGCAGAAGCATGGATTCAGCAAGGGGAGGGATGTGTCAGCTTCTGCCTGTTTTCTTTCACCAGCCAGTTGGAACTTTAGCCTCTAAGTGTACTTTGTCCTTTCCCTCGGGGATGGTCATTCTCAGGTTAACTCTTTGCTGTATGGCAATGGGTGCTGTGCTTCCTGCATCCACTCACTCGATGCTACAGGGACACAGTGACCCACAGCAGAGGGGCAGATGATCCTTTGCACAGCTCAAAGCAGGGGCAGTTTGAGCAAGTTTCAGCAGCCTGATGGTTTCAGCAAGACTGAACTTCTGGCTGCAGTGACACATCACTTAACCTCATCCAACTGCATCTGGTGAATGGACAACAGAAACAAAGGTCGGGCCCTGCGAGGACTGTGTAAGCAGTTCTGAGCTCAAGGAAGGAGCTGGCTAAGGACAAGACTTTGCTGCTCACAGCTGTGCAGGACTTGCTGTGCCTCTGTCTCCCCAAGGCCCAGGCAAAGATGCTGCCACATCACTCTTAACATCTCACATGTAACAGACAAGGACAAGAAGCACCAGCAACTACACAGGCTAAACCAAAACACAAGAATGAAGAGCTTTCCCCTCCACATCCCTTTCTTGGGTGCCCTTTTCAGCCTCTCAGACACAATGAGTTTCACTCTTTCATGCCCAAAACACATGCCTGGGGACCCTGAGGAAAGAACACAGCTCCCCCGCCCACTGCTCAGTGAGAACTGCCCCATCTAGTGCTTGATCTGACTGTACCTGTAAGCATTGCCCACTCCCCAGTTCATTTTTCCTGGGGTTCTGTGCACTGGATGAGAAGCTAAGGACTCCCCCTCGCAGCGACAGGCTCTGAACACACATATCCCTGCACTGCTGCTTCCCAGTGGAGCTTTTAGCCAGGCAGGAGCTCGGTTTTGAGCATCTTGCAGCGCCGCATGCCAGAGCCACCCACCTGGAACACCATGTGGCTGACAAAGGTGTGCTTGGTGCAGCGAACCACATACTCCGTCTCCAGCTCTGTCAGAGCAACGGGCTCTGGAGAAGACTTGAAGAGTGGGCCCAGGCCTCGGAACTCTGGGATGGCCCCCAGTTGCTCTGAAACAGAGGACACAGACACCATTGCCTTCCCCGACCCACAGGAGGGAGTCAGCACTTCAAAGCCTGTGTTAAAGCTGCCAGAGGCTGCTGCAGCAAGGAATTAACCATCAAACACCCATAAACCTTCACCAGGAACTTAAAATAAGGCAGAATTATCCTTTGCCCACATCTACTGCAAGACAAAGAATGCGCCTGCAGGCTCCCCCACTCCAGGAGCGAACAGTTCACTTGAAGTGGGGACTTTGTGTCACTCTGAAAGGAGCTGGGCTGGAGGCAGAGGGGCTGAGGCAGGCTCAGCAAGAGGGGGCTGAGGCATAGGAGAGGCCTTGCATCAGTTTACCTTGGAATATTTCTTGCCGTGTTGCTGCCACCTTCTCTGGCTGTTTGACCACAGCAACGGGAGCATTCTCTAAAAAAGAAAACATTTATTTATAATAAATAAAGGAAAAACCCAGGAGATTTGCAGGTGAAGATCAAGAAGCAACTGAATCGGGAAACAGATCAATGTTTGGAGATGGATTTGGCTGAGGGAAGGAAAAGAGCTCATCTCTCATTTTGCTAGGGACTAGACAGCTGCATTTCACTTCCTAAACCCTTCTGGAACCACAGCAGCTCCAGGGGGCATTACCAACTATTACTATTATTAGCAGTTGGACTAAACCAAAACATTAATGTGGGAGCAATCAGATTTGCTGGCTCTGTAATCCCACACCATTCAAAGAGGATGGAGCTCAGCAGTTCCCAGCGAGCTCAATGCAGTCTGTTGTCTGAGGGCTGGAGTGCAAGGGAATTATCATCAGGCTGGACCAGCATTCAGGGACTGCTCCTCACCTGCTCTCTGCTCGATGACAGGAGCTGTTGCCAGAGGAACAGATTTCAAATCAAAGGGTTTCTCGGATGGCTCCAGCGTGTACTGGTGCAGAGCCCTCTCCAGGCCAGGGATGGACACTGTCAACCCTGCAGACAGAACCCACAGGTCACCAAAACCACAGCCAGTGCCAGCTGTGTCACCTGTTAAGCCAGGGAAGAGGTGCAGCCTTGTTTTGAGGAGTTCCTGCATTACCATTCAGGATGTAGCCAGCATTGAGGGCTTTCTGCTTCTGCTCCAGAACATTCAGGTAGAAGGTGGCTCTGTCTCTCACTTCATTGTCATCATCCATCACACACCTGAGGGAAAGTGGAAATCTTCAGTGCAAGGCAGCAGAGTCTACGTGAATGAATCCAGGTGACTAAGTCACTTTATGGGGCCAGAAAGAACATGCCATAGGAGACAACCACCAATCTACTAGCAATTGTATTAGAACAGCAATCATCTGCCACAGGCGGTTTCATTCCAGTTTGCTCTGCTGAATGCAGCTGTGATCCCATCCCAGGTACCCACTGCATCTTCTCAGATCCAGAGCTGCAAAAGGCTAGACATGCATGGGGATGCTAACAAGCTCTCAAGTGAGCAGGGGTTTTCACCCAGGATGTTGAGAAACTCTGAGGTACAACTCACCTTTTCAGTAACACCAAGATACTGGGTAACATCTCCTCATTCTGGGCTCCAAACTTGGCCAGGGCACTTACAGCACCTGCAGCACATGTGATGAAAACAGATTTAGAAAGCAAAGAAATCGGCTGAAGTTTCCTGGCCTTGAACAAATGCTACATCAGAGATGTTAGCACTGGTAATGCATTACTGTGACTAGGAAAAGGCAGGTGCAAAGTGCCTGCAAACCCACACCCTGCCTGATTTCAGAAGCACTGCACTTCCCTCCCCACTCTCAGCTGCACACCACCTCTTCCATCAACACTGCTGCAGGACCTCTGCTATGTAAAAAGACCTGCCCAGGACTAGAACAAATCACAATCCTCAGATCAGAGGATTCACACACTTCCCTAAGGCCCATCATCAGGCAGACACCTTCCCATCTGCATCTTACCTGCCCGCACTTCCTCATGCTCCAAGACAACCCTGTTGTAGATGAAGCGGATGTATTTGGAGGGATTGTTGGTTTTGGGCCCTTCCTGCCCCAGCAGGTGCAGGATGCGTGTGGCCAGCACCGTGAACTCGCAGTCCTCAATGAACTCGCAGAGGTGAGACAGGCCGGTCTCCTTGCTCTCTGAGTTCTCCTCGATGATGCTGATGATGCAGTCCACGATGGCTCGCTTGTACTCAAAGCCACCCTAAGGAGCAAGGAGGAACTGCTCATCTGGAAATCTCAGAAGTGCTTGAGAGACTCTGAGCTGGCCAGACAGGAAAACATTTCCTTCAATAGGTGCCTCACACTCACTGCTTCTAAGCTGTGTTTGACAGGAGAGGGGCAGTGATGCTGCCCCCACTCCTGACCCCATTTACACCCAGACATGCATTCAGCTAATACTCAAGCTTACTTGACAGCTCCTATCAGGATGGCTGCAGTGAAGAAAAACAAGAGGGTAAAAGAATCTATCCACCTGATACCTCCTTCAAAATCCTCTGCTGCTACAATCAGTGCACAAAAACAGCCATATGGGAGGAGGAAAAAAAAAAGCAGCAGACATTTGAGGATGAATCACGAGAGAAATATATTAAGGATCATACCTGCCACTGCAGGACCCAGCAAACAGCCCTATCAGTATGGGGAGACAGGCAGGCAATCCCTGCCAGGCACAGCCCTATCCCAACATGTGTTAATGCTCAGTTATCTTCAGACAGTGTTTCAGTGTCCTCGATACACACCAGGGGATTAAAGTGCAGCCCTCTGCCAATCACAGTGCTAAGTACTGGGGGATCTCTCTGGATCTACTTTGGGTTTTATAAAAGCTTTAAACCAGAATGGTCTGAACAGAGAAGCAACGTTCAGAATGATACCATCCACCCACAGAAAACCTGGGAAAGGAGACTGGTGCATTTGTCACAGGAGCAAACAAGATGCTCCGGTTTGCTCCCAGACAAGAGGCTGGAATTGGCAGAAGTGATGTCAGAGCAAGCAGTGGTGCCAGCTGTGCTCTGGGCACGTCAACCGGGTTACAAACAGCCTCAGCAAACCTCTGCAAAGCTGCCTTTCTGCCATATGTCTGACTGAATACAGAGAATGGTTGTAGGTCCTCATGATCCCTCCACTGCCACAGCACAGAGAACTGAACGTGTGCTCCCCTGTCATCAATAAATAGGTTGCTTTCAGATCTTTATGTACAAGACAAAGCTTCTTGGAATTTGCTGTCAAAGTATAAACGAAAGCTGGTTCAGACGTGGAACAGACGGGGGCTGCCAACAAATCTGCTGCTGCCTGCATTTGCTTTGAGAGCTAATAACCCCCAGGAAAATCAAAGAATGAAAACCCCAGTACAGCTACACCTGTGCACAGGACCATGGTGCACAGCTGGCCACTGCTGCCAGTTAGCTGCAAGCCTTTAGAGAGGCTCTTACCAAGGGCTGTGCAGTAAAAGCTGGGCTCTCTCAGGGCCTGAGTGCACTCCTGCAGTTCACACACACCAACAAGGAGCACAAAGCAGTGTCCTGCACACATACCTCTTCCCGAAGCATAGTGAAGAGGAAGTTCATGAGGACGGCGTGCTTGCGAGGGTACTTCTGACACAGCGCGTTGATGGCCTGCACCACTACCACCTGCAGCAAAGAGGGGCAAGGGAAAAGGGATTCTGTCTCACCAGGCAGGAAAAACCAGTTGAATTGTGGCAGTTCTGTGCTGGTAACTATGGTTTTGTCTTTACTTATCCAACAAATGCAGTCCCAGGAGGTAAAATCCTAGGCACTGGAAGAGACTGACCGTTATGCACAGGGCAGCCCCTAGCAAAAGCCCACACAGGAAAGAAGAAAAAGATTCAATCCCCAAAGGGCTTTCCCCAGAAGAGTGCATGTGACTCTGGAGCTGGGTGCTGTGTGACCAACGCATGGCTTAGGCTGATGGCCTCAGATTCTTTCTCCTCACTGCAAACACTCTGTGGCTCCTGGCAGCAGCTCCATGCAGGCTCCAGGGTACACAGACATGGACAAGAACTAAGGAGCTTCTTCAGGAATCTGCATTTCCCTCCTCCTGCCTTACCTTGAACTCATCTGAGATCTCTGACATGAAAGAGGAGATCTGCTTCATGAGCCGGTCGATGCTGCTCTCACTGCCAGTCTTCAGCAGCGTGGTGATGGCCAGGGTGGCAATGCTGCGGTTGGAGTCTGTCACAAGGTTCTCCAGGTCCAGGTTACAGGCAGTCACAGCAGATGGGTGCTTCATGGCCACCTAGAGCAGAGAAGGAAGAGTGGAAATCGCTCAATAGATGCAAAAGGCCCAGCTGGCAAAACCCAAGTCTCTATAGGCTTTCACTCCTTGCTGGAAAATAAATAATACAGACTGCAAAGGAGGATCCCCTCAGACACACAACAAGTAGGCTGAGGTTATATTAACCAGTTATTTCTTGCTGCAGATCTGCATCTCTTGCTGCAAGAGAAGCAATAGCAATAAACAATCTTACTATTTTTAGCTTGTTCTCCTCTACATATTAGGAAAAGAAAGCTCTGAGCTCCCCACAAAACCGGAGTGAGCCTTGCTGTGCAGAACAGCTCGGTGGGCGGAAGCACAGCAGTCACAGACACTGTCTGTCTGTTTCTTCTTTAGAGCTTATGGGGTCAAAGGAAAAGCTGCGGCACGGATTGTCACAGCACAGGCAAGAAGCAGCATCGAGGTTTGATCCCTGTTTCACAAGGAGCTCCTTCAGCATGGCAGGTTCAATTGGAAAGCAGTAACACATAAAACCAGTGACACTCTTAGAGAGACCTGTGACACTGATTGCCTTTGTTTGCCCCCTCTCCTTCTGTAAAGCATTTGTTGAGGCTTTATTCCTCTCCGAAAGCAATGAAATGTGAGGCTGCAGCCCAGGGTACAGGTTATTCACACAAACCATCACAATCTTCCCCCCTTTCTCCCGAGTTCTGCACCTCCCTGCACAGGGGAACCTCTCACAGCTCCTACCTTGTTGAGGGTCCGGACAGCCGCGTACCTCAGGGCAGCTTTGGGGGAGCTGCAGAACAGCTGCAGAACTGCAAGGGGGGAAAACCAACAAAGGCAGATGCTCAGGCAATCCAGTACTGACAAGTGCTCATACCTAAAGCAAGAGCTTCAACAGAGACAGCTGCAAGCATGAGACAAACTAGGAGCATGCTTAAGCAGCAACTGGGAATTCACCAGCTTCCTCCCCATTGTCCTCCTTTGCCACACATCCCTGATGACAGCTTGCTCTTACCCACCTCCCTCTGTTCCCACAGTGCTTCCGTCCTTTGCAGGATAGCCAACTCCATCACCTTTAATCTTTGACCAATTTGAAACACTGCTCCCCATTCCTATGTTTGTGTCTCAGGGCTGGCCCCTGAAGGTCACCCTCCTGGTGCAGAGAGCAGACACAGCCTCCTCCCTGCCCACAGGCCCAGCTCAGCCCTGAGCTGGGAAGGCAGCACCCCAGCAGCCTGGCTTCTTGCACAGTAACACTCAGGGAGATTTATCAGTTAGAATTCAGCCCCGTTTCAAGACCCCTCCAGTAACCCACACTTGAACACACCAGGAAATACCTTTACAGGAGCAAAGCTATGCACACACACCACAGGCTCTCGGCAGCAGCATAAAGCAATAAAGGGCTGGCCAGCATTACAAGCCTGAAACTACACAAGGTCCCTGTTTTCTGGGGCAATCTGGAAGTGTCACCACTGCAGGCTCACAGCCCCCACACCCTGAGGGCCACATTTACCTGAGACAGCCGGAGCCAGCTCTTTGGCTGTGCAGTTGGGCAGGTTCACGATGGCAGATGCAGCTTCATAGACCACCATCTCGTGCTTGTTCCTCAGGCAGCTCTCGATGAAATCAAAGAGGGGGCTGTCACGGCTAAGGGACAAGAAAAACCCACAAGAATGAGTTAAACCAAAGGTGCTAACAGAAATAAGGAACCCAGCAGCAAACAGGCAGGTCCCAGAGGCAGGGGAAGGTAAAAGCAACCACACATCCACTATCCCTGGATTTCGCAGTGGTCATTATATTACACTTGCAGTGTGCTCGGGCTGGAAGTCAGGCTGCCTTCAGAGAAGGCACTCTCTGCCTTACAGGCTGAAGGGGATCTCCCTCATCCCTCACACAACAAAAGCTGACTGTCCACACCACAAGTCTTATCCTTGGAAGGCTGTCCACACCACAAGTCTTATCCAGGAAGCCACACTGAATACATGGCAGCCAAATAATTACAGAAGACAAAATGAGATAGGATATCTCACTAAAGAACAGCTATGCAAAACAGTCCAGACAAATAAAGCATAGAGATGAGATTCACAGAAGCCATCTCACAACTACCACGAAAGCATCCTTCATAAGAACAGAGTAGAAGCTGCATGCTGATCTTCAAAGACAGAAGTAATTGCCCTGATGAGCAATCCAAGTGAGCCCGCAAGAGGAGATGGAAGCAGGACCTGAGGAAACTCTCCCCTCACCTGCCAGCCTCCTCCTCCAGCAGCTTGCTGGCTACTCGAATCATCATGCAGTAGGCAAAGGGCGACTTGAGGCCATGGCGTGTGAACTTGCTGAGCATCTTGTTGACGGCCAGGCGGTCATTCTTGCGCACGTGGTACAGCAAGCCCAGAGCATGGTACTGCAGAGGGAAGGAGACTGTCACAACCCCATGGTGTGCTCTGCCCCTCTGCATCCTCTGCTGCAGAGACTGGCCACTTGCTCTGCTCCCACCCACTGCTTGCTGTTCCCTGGGTTGGTGGAGGGTCTCCTACCTGCACCATGATGTTGTCACTGGAAGCTGCCTCCTGAGCCTCATTCACCCAGCGTTTCACCACATCATAACTGGTCTTCAGCAGGTGCTGGGGGGAGACAAAGCCACAGACAATAAATGACAGGATGGAGGAAGTGTTGGGAATCGCAGCTCATGGTAAGAAGCAACGAGCCTTTCCCCATGAGGGTGCTGCTGGCAGCACCTTATAGAAGAGTGAGGGATCAGCATGCAGAGACCTGGCCATTATGGCTGCAGCCTCAAGAGGCTCATTATCTCCCACAAAGTCAGTGCCAGGCTCTTAGTTCACAAGGAGAGGAGCAGCAACAGCGACACTCTGAAACTCCCACTATCTCCAGTCCCAGCACAGGCAAACTCTTCCCAGCCTGAGGGTCCCTGCGGCCCACCTGCAAGGATTACATACCAGGGAGGACACTAGGGCAGAGCTGGACACGCTTGGCACTTTGTCCACGATGGCCTGCTTCATGTAGCGCTCGATGGCCTGCAACATGGTGCTCTGCAGGGAGACAGAAACCACAGCTGAGAGGGAAAACCATTGGGAGTATGAAAGGGGAGATGCACAGGCATGAAAAGCAGAGTGGGAGGTGGGACGGGGGGAGTAGGGAAAGTAAAGGGCCCAGGGCTGCCCAAGGGAACAGCAGCACTTACATCAGTGATCTGACAGAGCGCTCTCACAGCAGGGCCTCGGTAGTTGTCATCCTTCCCAGTCATGTCTTTGGTTAGGCTGGTTGGAAAGAGGAAGCTCTCAGAGCTGTGCTCCTGAGCAGAGCTCACACAGTGCACACAAAGCAGCAGGCAGCCAGCACCACAGCTCAGTGCCAAGCAGGCAGCTCAGGAAGGAGGAAAAGCCAGCACTCGGGTTCCAAGCCCAGCAGCAGGCTGTGTGGGCTCCTGAGCACCGAGCAAAGCCAGAGCACACACACACAGATACCACTGAAGCATTTGCCTGCATTACTGAAGGCTCATTCCTGCCCTTTCCCCAGAGTTCTGGTCAGTGTGAGACCATCTGTGAAGGGATGGGAGTTCATCACATCACAGCACTTGGCTCACACCCTCAGGCTCCTGTCTCCTCATACCAGCCTTTCAGTGGGATGATCAGCAATTCAGGAACAACTCACAGGAAATTTTGCTCTCAGGTGAAGCTGCACCCTGTGCTGCTTGAGGAGACATAAACCCTTGTGTGGCAGAAATGCCAAGGCTTTCTGCAGGTAGACATCTACTAAAAGCTTCAAGGCATCCAGACAGGGAAGTAGGAGTTAATGAAACAGCCTTTGGCAAAGGGGACAAACCATCAGTGCTGTCCTACCATGTAACCAAAAGAGACCATCCAAACACCCATGGGCATGGGATGTGGGGGCACAGCACAGTTCATATGCGTCACCGGGAGCTCAGTGTCTGTACTTTAATTGCCCCTTTTAAAGGAAAAAAGCCTCACCAAGGGCATTCCCTGTTCTCACCCTTCTTAGGGACAAGTTACCTGCAAGAGGCTGGACAGGCACTACTGGAGGGTACATGAACGTGACAGTAACAAAAGTGAAGTGACTGACCTGCTGGTAACAATGATCACATCTTCTGCAATTGAAGACATCTCTTTGATAGTCAGGTAACACATCCTGCGAAGAGTTGGCTGACAAGAGGGAAAACAGACATCAGCTGGGAGGATCCCAGATAGGAAGAGATCTGTTTTCCTTGCTTCCATGATTTTATTGTGAAGATCAAGAAGAACCCGATACCTTCAGAGAGCCCCAGTGCCTGTGTGTAAAACATGTGCAAGCCCCATACTGATTAACAAAACACCTCTTCCCCATTCTACCCTTCTCACCCAGATCAGGCAGCTCCAGGCAGGATGGAAATGCTGATTGTATAAAACTACACATCTCTAGGCTGAAAAAGACACTCTTGACAGCTTGTCCCATCAGGCAAATACAGCAGAAAACAACAAGCAGACTTACATCATTGGACTGGAAGAGCTTGGTCATAGCAAAGAAGGATTCTGTAGCTTCCATGACACCAAGGTGCTCCCCCTAGAAGATGTTTGGAAGGAAGGAAGGAAATCCCAGTTATCATAACCAGCTTTGGACCTGCTGCATGTGTCTCTACAGGTGCAGATTCTATAGGTGTGGATTCTCTCCCCCTTACCTGGTTTATGAGATACAGGATCTTGGTGAGGATGTGAGCACATTTTCGTGGGTTTATGGGAGTCTCATTAAACACTCGTGCCTGGAAACAAAGCACAGACAAGGCTGCTGGCACCAGTACCCCTCGCAAACATGGTCCTCTCTGGTCTTGGTCACTGATACAAACACCACAACATATGGTAAGATCCTTAATGACTTTGGATCAGATTCTCCTTAATTCCTGCTAAACAGCTCTGTGTATAGCCTGTCATTGCAAATCCAAGTGCAATTAAGGTTTAAAGGCCAGATCCTCATCACACTTTCCCTCCCACCAGTCTGGCCTGTGTGCTAGCTCTGGCTGTGTGAAAGATGCCCATGAGCCCTGCGAGGCTGACGGGAGCCAGCACCATTCACAACATCATAAGCAAAGACAGAACACAAACAGCAGGGGCTGGGGACTGAGAAGTTCATCTGCTGTCAAGCAGAAAGGCAATTCAGAGCAGATCCACAGATTACTCAGGAACCACTCACACCCTACTTGTTGACTTTGTCACCTACAGGACACTTGGGATATCCAAGGCCAATTTCCCAGCTTTCCTGGTTTAGGGTGAGCTTTCCCAGGTACGTTCATTCATTTCATCACCAGTTATAGCTCAGTCTCTAATTTGTTAGAGACCATTCCTGCCTTCTCCCTTCCCTCCAATGATAAAACCAGAACAAATGGGAGCACTGCCCATTTCTTCCAGCAGGACTGTAACAAACCCCCTCTCTTGCTGAAGCTCTCCAGTGGTTGACTCAAGAGAGGGAGAGACTCCATCCACAAAGGGGTGCACAGAGGAGATCTGCAGGTTTACCTCTTGCAGCACTGCACTCTTCTCCAGGTGCTGGAACGGGTTGGAGCCCCCACCTGCAAAACAGAAGGAGTAAAGCTCTTTCCAGGGATAGTGCTATGGGAAAGCAATTTTCTAACCATGCCCACGCTTTAGAAACAGAGCAAGCATTTTGGGATAACTTTCTTCATGAACACCAAGCAACCAGAGCTCCCTCTTCACAGTCCTATTCATTGCATGTCCTCCCAGCAGTTAGGGGAGGCAGAGCAGACAGGACCTTCTTTGACTGCCATCTCCTGCTAGCCATGAACCTGGTAGAGTGATCAGCTGGAAAGTAACTACTCCACTGCTATCCCCAGAGACCTACGTGCAGCCCAGGGCTGGGAGCCTGCTGATGTCAGAGCATCAGTAAGGCCCAGAAACAAAAGCTCAGCAAGGAGAGGCATCACTTGCCAGATTGCTGTGTCAGGAGGGCTTTAGCCCTCCCTTACAGACCAACCAGGAAGCCATTGGTAAAGTATTTTTGGCTCTATCTCTAATGAGGAGAACAAGCCAATGAAGCAGTGAGCCTGGGCTCACAGTAACTTCCATTGTTCCACTTAACAGAACAAATGCTATTCAATAATTAACCCCCTCACAAATTAAGGATGAGATAATCAGAGAGGACAGCACTATCACCCTGCATGGTCTCTATTAGCTTGGTTCCTAGGCCTCTCAAGCTGTAGCCTTTCAGAAGCTGGCAGTTATGGGTAAGCAGGTTTCAACTGGTACCTATGTTCTGCCTGGCCCTGGGACAAACTGCAGTGATTTCCAGCACTGCTCCAACATTTAACAAGCCTGATCTGCTGGACAACAAGAACACAGCTCCTGCACCCAGCACTGACCTGACCCAGGCCTGAAGCACCCTACACTGGTGCCAGGAGGCTTTGCATGAGCGAGGCTTACACTGGAAGGCTGTAACACATCTGCACTCAGGCTCCTTCCCAGGTCATAAACTGCCCTCCTCTGGCTCAGGAGAAGTCTGCAAATGCAGCCGGGAGCTGAACAAAGCAGACGCTTAGGTGGGGTTGAGGAAAGGAGAAAACAAGGGAAGGCCAAACCCAAGGTCTCTGGTGTGAATATGAGCCAGTTCTAGCATAAATATGTGAACATGTTCCCAAAACCTGCCCAGCAGCGCATCATTTCCCACAGCCCAGCACGTCTATGATCTCTAAATCAGGCATGAGCAACAGAGCATCACCTCATCATCTGTCACAGCACTGAGGAGCTTGAAATACACTGCCCGTGACGTCTCGGTGCTCGCAAGCACCCTGTGTCAGAGCACTCTTGCATCAGGGGAGGAGGGTGCCGGGAAGCAGAGGCTGGGTTCAGTCACCTCGTACCGGGTGACGAACAACAACCTGGAACAGGCACGAACCAAGCCAGGGCCTTGGAGCAATTGTGTGCCCAAAATGACACCTCCAAGCGCATTGCTGGGAGCCAGTGGAAGCAGCTCATCCACGGCTACATAAACCAGACACGGAGAGCAAAGACACAGGAGCCAGTTAAGCGGACATTCCCTTCAACAGGAAGCCAGTCCTGTTAACCCTCACATGGAATTAACAGGGATACAAGGCCTGTAAATTAGGGGATGACACGCTCCATCTAACACCAAGAATGGCAAGCATGCAGGCTGTACATTTTGGACACACACAGTAAATGCTAAGAATCTTCATCTGGGACAGCAGAAATAGGATGAGAAGTAAATCCCAGCATCCCAGCCTGGTTTGGGTTGGAGGGGACCTTACAGCTCCTCCAGTTCCAACCCCCTGCCAACACCTTCCACTAGAGCAGCTTGCTCAACAAAATGCAACAGTGAATTAAAGCATGGAAGCTGCGGCAGCTGAAGAGCTCTGCCAGTGCTTGGTATGAACAAAGTCAACACGAGCACCACCACACAAGGAAGTGCATCTCCTGCCAGCCCTGGGCACAAGCAACACCAGTACCTTGAAGCGTGGGGCAGGTACAGATGGGTACAGCCCCAAAACAAAGCAGCCACCCCGCTATATTCTCATCAGGGCTGACAGAAGGCTCTGGACAAGGGAAGCAATGGCAAAGCGTTCAGTGCTCATGCAAATCAACAGCAAGCTGGATCCCATGGAACACGGAACCTGTTTGCTCAGGAGGCACGGCTCTGTCATGCAGAGCAAGGAGTGCAGACAGCTTCACAGGGAGAGAACAGCACCAGGCACAAGCATGAAAGGAACCACTGTCCTGTCCAGCCTTGACTCTGCCTGAATTACACATCCCATAGAACATCAGCCTCTCCTTACTACTCGAGCCTGAAGCTTTGGAAACTCAAGCAACCTCTCCGTGCCTTCCCTGCTCTCAGCCCTGCGGCTCCCCTGAAGGCAGCAGTGATCTTGTTGTGTGTGCCACAAACACAAACCGGATTCCACTGCCTCAGCGCCTGCTCTATGAGCTGGGTAACTTGGAGCAGGGCTACAACACCCCACGAGGAGTCCCGGGCCCCACACTGGGGGACCCGCAGGTAACCCCGGTGTGCCTTGCACTGCGGCTGGCCTAGCCTCCGGCTGCAGCAGCCCCGCACTGCCGCACGGGTCTCCCCTCGCAGGCCCCCGTTGCCGCAAGGGTCTCCCGTCCCAGCCCGGCTCCCCCGCACCCCCTCACCCGACTCCTCGTCCTTCTTGTCGAACTTCTTCAGCATGGTGATACCGGTGATACCGGTGATGCCGCCGCACCCGCCCCGTGGCACCCGCGGTACCGGAGCCGCCGCCGCCGCCCGCCCCTTCCTGCCCCGCCCCTTCCTGCCACCCTGTCACCGGAGCCGCACTGCGCAGCCGCAGTACCACCCTGAGATGTGGCTCCGGGAGGGCTGCGGGAAGTCATTGATCGGAGAGGGCGGGCCCGATTTGGAACGGTGCGGTCTGATTGGCGGAGAGGCGGGGGCGGGGCCAGGGGGAGCGCCGGGATTGGTGGGGTCATGGGTACTGGGACACGCTGGTACCGGGGATACGCCGGTACCAGGATATACTGGTACCAGGTTAGACTAGTATCGGGATGTACTGGTACCGGGTTACACTGGTACCAGGACACACTGGAGGGACACAGCATAGGGATTATCACACTGGGACTGGGAGAGGGCACTGGAATCGCTGGAGGGACATTGCGCAGGGGAAGGGGAGCACCGGGGGAGACAATGGGGCTCCAGGGGACACCCTGGGGCTCAGCGAGGGGAGATGGGGCAGTGAGCAGAACAAGGGAAGGTGGGATCCTGGCAGGGGCTCAGTGCCCCGGGGGACAAGGGGGTGCAGTGGGGAGAATCCTTCCTGGGCACGGGCATTGGTGCCCTGGAGCGTCCCTGCTGTGCCACACCGGTGCAGGCAGCTCCTCCTGTGCCTCGTGTCCCCGCTGCCACCGGCACCCACAGACCCGGGGTCCAGCGCTGCCCGGGCACCTCCGATGCCTCAGGGCAGGCAGGCAGACACAGGACCCCTCACCCATCTCACCACCTCACCCCAGCTCGTCCGTGTCTGCTCAGCCCCTCACCCGCTGCCACAACACCGGGTGTGGGGGCACCCCAACTGCTCCCGCCCCGTTCCCAGAGCTGGTGCCGGCTCCGAGGCGTGGGGGCTGCACTCACCCTGCAGCGGGTACTCCCCGAAGAGCATGGCCGTGTCCCACCGCGTCCGCAGCCCCGGCCCCGCTCGCACCTCGCTGTACTTTGCACGGGAGCCGCTCCCGCTGCCCTTATCTCCCAGCGCCGGTGAAGACGGTGACGCCGGCAGCACAGCACCGTGTCCAGGCCAGGTTGGACGGGGCTTAGAGCACCCTGCTCTGTTGGAATGTGTCCCTGCCCTTGGCAGGGGTTGGAGCTGAAGGAGCTTTAAGGTCCCTTCAACCCAAACCAGTGTGGGATTCTATGACTCCATAAACCACAACAAGTCCTGTTTGATGCCACCTTTAATTGTGCGCATTCACCAGCTCCGGTGCCAGGGCTCATGGAGGATGTTGTGTGCTGCAGCCACCCAGGGAGAGGCGGGATGTGGGAAACCTGCCCCGCTGGATGTGCCCCTTTGGAGACACCCCGGTGCTGGGTGAGCAGGGACGCAGGCACAGGAACCCAGTGGTGCCTGGTGCTGGACCCAGCTGTGCTCAGCGAAGGCAAACCCGGCTGTACCTGCTCTGGTGGTGCTGAGGTGAGGTGACAGTCATTAAACCAATCCCTGCCCGTGGCTGCTGCTTGCGCTGTGGGCACCGGGTCCGTGGGGATGAGGTGCTGTGCCTGCAGCAACCTGCAGTAATAGCAATGGCACTGCAATGGCACCCCAATGGCACCCCTCTGTCCATGGCCCCCAGCAGTCCTGCTGCCAGCTCCATCCCTGGCCATGCAGGTCACCTCCTGCGCCCAAGCCGGGCCATCAGCTCAGCATTGGCAGCCGCCTTGGCCTGCAGCTCCTTCTCTCTGGCCAGCTCGAGCAGGGTGCTCAGGATGTGAATGGGAACATCCAGTGACAGAGACACTTTCCTGCCCTTCTTCCTGGGAGCAGGTCTCCTGGCAGCTGGGCTCATTGGCCAGGGCAATGTTTGTCTCTCTGTCCCCTTTAGCGGCAGCGGGCTGGCTTTGTCCGGATGAGCCCCTTCCACAGAGCCATGCTCACCCCTCCTCGTTCTGGGGAGACCTGGCAGCAGCTCTTTAGCACTGATGGTCTCCTGCCCCATCAGCTTGGCTGCATCCCCAGCTCCAGAGGCCGGTGGGAGCTGCTGGCGACTCAGCCCCTTCCAAGCTCTTGCCGGTGCCCCAAGGACCACCAGAAAGATGAGCAGCATCCTGCAGCGCAGCATGGGCAGTGCCTGTGGGGAGCACACAGGGTGCTGAGCATCACCCACAGCCCCCAGGCAGACCCCAGTCCCAGGCAGCTGCCCATGCCCAGCAGTGGGGGTGCCTTCAGTTTTCAACCTTTCAGCAATAGTGGGGCAGCTCTGGGGAGGCAGAAGGAGACGTGGGAAGCAAATGAGCTGGGAGTCCCTGTCCTTCACTGCAGCCCTGGGCTGTCCCCTTCATTTCTCACCCTCCAGCCCTTTGCCATCAGCAGAAACAACGTCCACAGGGGGTGGCTCCATGGGGACCGTGGATGCTCCCAGCCCTGCCGTGCCCTTTGGCCGGGGGAGGGTGATGTGTGGGGCTGCCCTCCTCCCACAGCTTCCCCAGCAGATGCCATCCCCATGCTCTCTGGGGCAAAAGCCATCCATCCAGGGGGACATGAGCCACTTGGCCCAGAACACGCAGTGGGTGGGTGGCAGCAGGGTGATGAGGGCACAAGCCTGAGTAGTGCTGAGCCTCAGCATCTTCCTCCACCCTGTCCCCATCCTGGGCCCAGGGGGACCCCGGGGGTGTGCAGGGTGCTGTGCTGTGAGGATCTGGGTGCTATGCCATGGGTTGGGGGTCAGAGCAGGTGCTGGGGCATTGCCACACAAATCCTGCCATATGGCAGCATCCCCCCTAACCCTAACCCTGGATCCCCTGGAATTTGAGGGTTGGAGCTAGGTGATCTTAAGGTCCTTTCCAACCCTGACTATTCCAGGATTCCAGGGTTGTAATCCGTCACCTGTAGGGGTTTGCCAGCTGAAGGAAGGCAGCAAAAAGCATCCAACCTCCTGCACCCCATCTCCAGGGTAAACTCTTTGGAAGGTTCTGGCAGGGGCAGCTGGAGGGGTTTAATTCACTGGAAAGCAGGTAATTGTCAGGAAAAGCAGAGTAAAGCATCCCCTCCCTCCCCCCGCACCCCATTTCCCAGGTCCTCATCCCCCAACCCCCTCCCCCAAAGGGAGCTGCACCTCACCATCTCCTGCGGATCCTCGTCCCCTGCTGCTCAGGCAGCTCCCAGGATGGGTACCAGGGTTTGCCCCACTCCCCACCAAGCCCTGGCTCTTATCCTCCAGCTCCACCCGCAAGGGGTGACGGGGACACACCATGGGTACACTGGGGGTGGAACAGACACAACGTTATTAATACACTTTGCCTAATAGCGGGTGAAATCATCCCGGCCGTGGGTGGGTGGGTGCCCCATTGCAGCTCCATCAGTGCATTGTGAGGGGATTCCAGTAACCTGGGGTGGACCAGGGGTCATTGTTTAACATCTGACTCCATCCAACCGAGCCTTCCTGCTCCTGCCAGCCTCAGGTGAGCACTTAAGGGAGCAGAAAGCACAGAACCTGTCCCCCCGGCTGGCAGCCGAGGTGCTGGTGGCATTGCCAGCCCCCAGAGTTGTGCCACACGAGGATCCCGGGTGTCTCCCGGTGACACCCTGGCCATGGCCAGATGGGGACATACCAGGAGACATCACCTCCCCACTGTGCCAGCCCTGGAGCCACACAGTGGGTAGCAGACTGCAGGGTTAGCCCCACACAGCAGGGTTTACCCCAGAGTCCCCCCTTAGAGACTGTGGGAGCATGCAGGGGCTCTGGGGCTGGGCAGGCACCTGTGAGCCGAGTTGGGTGCTCAGCCCTGAGCGCTGCCCAGAGCACAAGGCTGGGGGGGCTGGGGTCAGGCTCTGGAGCCCTGTCCTCCCCATGGCCACAGGGTGACCGGTCCCAGTCCAGCCTCCAGCGGTGGCAGCAGAGACAGGGCCAGCTCTGTCCCTGTGCCAGGACCTCCCACCCAGCAGCCAGAATTAGCTGCGGGCGCTGATTCACCCCACAGCCCCACGTGCCGGCACGTCACGGCCCAACCGGGAGGTCACGGCCCCATCTGTGTCAGCCAGGCACGTGCTGGGCACAGGGACAGGGCACTGGGGTGTCTGGGGGGGTGGATTCCAGCCCTCATGGGCATCACCCACTGTAGGGAGATGCTCGGCTCAAGAGCAGCTCCCCAGCTCTAACACTGCCCATCCTCAGGGGTTCCCCAGTGTTGACTCCCCCCGGTTAAAGGCCGAGGTGTGAGTGGGAGGGTACTGCAGGGAGAAAGCCTCCGCCCTCCACACAGCTCTTTCTTTGCCAAACCATCGCAGCCACAAAACGGGAACCAGGCCCCGGTTGAGGTTAAGGTGAAATTTATTCAGATGGAGGTGGTTGCAGGGGGGGGGGGAGGAGGGACAGGGGGAGGCAGCGCCTGGCCCAGGGATGCGGGCAGAGAGTGGGGCACATTTGGGGCCTGGGGGAGACAGGGAAAGGGATGAGGGTGTTAGATGAGGGAACTCCAACTGTGCCCAGTCCGAGTGCCGCTCCAGGGCCACCAGAGAGGGAGCAGAGGCCAAACACCATCCCATCGGCAGCAAATAACTTAAAAACCACACTGGGAACAGCCCAGGAAACCTCCAGGTGGGAAAGGGGTGGATAAGGGTTGATATAAATTTCACCTTAACAGGCAATAAAACTGATATGAAAGAAAAACCCCATGAGCAGCAAAAAGACACATTAGAAATAGCACCAGGTTCCTGCCGGAGGTCCCGGCTCTGCAGCAGCCCAGCCCTGGGCAGGGGGCAGCCAGATCTGCCATGGGACAGCCCAGCCTGCAGGATACTCCCTGCGGAATGCTGCCCATGGGATGCTGCCCATGTTACGCCTCAGGCTCAGCTCTTGCCTTGCCACCAGCATCACCACGGGCACCTGCAGAGAGAGATCCGGAGCACTGGAGCCAATGTTTGTGGCCAGCATCATCCCCGCAGCTCTGCACCGGCTGAGCCCGCGGCACCCGGCGGGGACGCTGCCGGTGCCAGCGCTGTGCTGGTGCCAGCGCTGTGCCGGTGCCAGTGCTGTGCCGCTCCGTGCCGGCTGTACCTGCCCCGCAGCGCAGCTCGCACTCCTCCCGGCTGTCGAAGCGGTTGCTGTTCCCCCCGCAGCCGCTGTAGACGAAGGGCCGGCACTCGGCGCCGCTCTGGCTGTGGTACCAGCGCAGCGTGTAGCGCCGGCAGCCCCCCTCGTCCAGCGGCAGGCTGCAGGGCTCCGCTGCGGGCAAACAGCAGCAGTGAGGGGGCAGAGCCGCGGCACGGTGGTGATGGAGGCAGAGGGGAAACCCCCGAAGGCAGGAGACTCCCCCACTGCTCTGCTGGGGGCTATGAGAACCCCTCCTGTGGCTCGGGTTCTGCCACAGGCAGGGACCCCTTCCACTGGAGCAGCTGCTCCAAGCCCCTGTGTCCAACCTGGCCTTGAACACTGCCAGGGATGGGGCAGCCACAGCTTCTCTGGGCACCCTGTGCCAGCGCCTCAGCACCCTCACAGGGAAGAGCTTCTGCCTAAGCAGCTTACCAGCCATTACAGGCTGCTCTAAGCTGTCCATCTCTGGGACCTCATCGTAGTCCTCCTCCTCCTCTCCGTACTCACTGTCGTACTCGAGGTCATCAACATCAAGTGTGACTCGTCTGTGCTGCCCTGGGAGACAGCAATGGGTGTCAGAAGCCCCCTTCTGCCCCTGCATCCCCCCTGTGCTGCTCTGCACATGTCTGCACACACACAGCACACACGTGCACACCTGCACACACACAACACACGTGCACACCTGCACACACACATTCCTTGCTGCCCTCTCCTTGCCTCCTTCTTTAATCAAAGCCCCCAGGACCAGCATGGGCACTGCTGGGTTATCCCTCAGTGCCTGATGTGGGGGACAGAATGTGACATACATGGAGCAGGGGAAAAAGGGGATGGAGCCTAAAAGCACAGGGATGACACTCACCCTCCTCTTCCTCAGTGTGTGACAATTTGAGCACAGGGACTGCTGGGACGGGCTGGGTGGGAAAGAGCCCTGTGAGGAGGAAAAACACGGTGCACGTATCAGGGAAGAGGCAAAGGGAAGTGGCATGCATCCCCCTGCTTCCCAGGGGGAAAATAGCCCTTGCTGGCACAGAGCCCATTGGATGAGGATGGGGATGAGGAAGGGCACAGGGGACACATGTCCTCATGGGGCCAAGTCTTGTACGTCCTCTGGGCTCTCCATCACCTGCTTGGCTGCGGTCCCTGTCCTGGCGGACGCTCCTTCCTCCTCCCTGGGCAGAGCGGAAGCTGCTCCTGGCTTGAGCCCCCCAGCCTCCTTGGGGAGAAAGCACTCACCTCACTGCAGCCCAGCTGCCTCCATCCCTCCACCCTCCTGCTCCAGCCTCCCCTCCCCTGCAGCCCCCCTGCCCCAGCTCCAGCACCAGCCACAGACGGGCACTGTCCCTGTGGTCCCTTCCTGGTCGGGCAGACCCCAGCAGTGCCCAGACCCCTTCGGCACCATCCTGAGCTGGGGATCCCTGCAGCACCACGCACCATCCCTTCTCCCTGTACATGGTCCCGCGCTGGTGCTGGCCCTGGCTGAAGGGGTTCCACGAGGGTCACAAGGGGGTGCCAAGGGTGTTTCAGGAGGTCCCAGCTGCCTCCAGCACCCCCAAAAACCGGCGGCACACGCGAGTGCTGGGACCCTGCTGGTGCCACATGCAAGGGGCAAGGGGTAGGAAGGGGAAGCCACAACCTGAGAGCTCACGGGAGTCCAGGCGCTGCGGAAAGCGGCCGCCACAGGCTGTGGGAGACAGGGGCTGGGGTCAGGGGCAGCGGGGCCAGAGCCCAGCCCGGGGTAGGGGCAGCGGGGCCAGAGCGCAGCCCGGGGCAGGGGGATGCTCACCGCAGTGCTGGCTCATCTCCTGCCGCACGAAGGCGCGGATCTCCTCCTCCTGCCCAGCACGGGGAGGGGCAAAGGACACAGGTCACAGCAGGGATGGTGCAGTTAGGGAGGAGGATGAGCTCTTCCCCAGCCCCAGCCCGGAGCGAAGGGAAGCCCCTCACTGGCAGCAGTGGGATGGATCCAGCACCCTGGGTCCCCATCCCATCCTGATGACCTGAGCACCGCGGACCAGTGCCGGCTCCCTCTTGGTTCTTACCGTCATTCCCGGCTCCCCCTTCTCCCCACGTTGTCCCGGGGTGCCAGGACTGCCCTGGAGACGAGCAGAGAGAGGTGGGAGGCTGGTCCCGGCCGGGGCTGGCCGGGCAGGGCAGGGACCCGCTCACCAACCTGCTGTCCTCTCTCGCCGGGGATGCCGGGCACGCCGCGGGCCCCCGGCACCGACTGTCCAGGGGGGCCTCTCTCCCCCTGCAAGGGACACAACTCAGGACCTGCCTGGTGGCTCTGGATCCCCTCTGCTCACCCAGCACCATGGATGTGCCGAGTTCCCGGTCCCTGCACCACGGGACAACTGTGCAGGTGGGGATGGGGATGGGGACAGGGATGGGTCCTGAGGCTCCCACCCCCTGCTGGGCAGGGGGACACAAGGGAGGAGCCCAGGACAGAGACAGAGCTGGACACGGCTCCTTGATGACACCAACCCCTCGCCCACACTGGGGACAAGACCCTCTCCTTCCCCCAGCACCCAGAGGGGAACCAGCCACCCACGGTGGTGAGGTCTCACCTTCTGGCCCTGCATGCCCTCAGGACCTCGTGGGCCAACGCTCCCGGGGGGCCCAGGAGGGCCAGGAGCACCATCACTGCCCCGGAGACCGGGGCCACCAATGACACCCGGGGCACCCTGCAGGAGAGTAGGGGTGAGGCTGGTGGAGCTGGAGCCCCCAGCCCCAGAACAGGCACCACGGGCACCCCAAAGCACCGGTGCCTTCTTGGGAAGGGAGGGGATCCATTGTCACTTCAGTGACAATTCTGAGCAGCACCAGACGCCTCTTCTGGGAGCATCGGGCTCTGAGGTGCTGTGGGGTCCTGGACAAAGCAACGGGGGGCAGCGCATGCCAGCCTGCTCACCCGCTCTCCCTTCTCCCCCTGGTCTCCTTTGGCTCCCTGCTGCCCATCAAATCCCCGGTCACCCTGCAAAGAGGAAGGGACAGGCAGCAGGGACAGGCAGCAGGGACAGGCAGAGGGAACAGGCAGCGGGGACAGGCAGAGGGAGCAGGCAGCTGAAGCGCCAGCCCAGCTTCTTCCAGCACTGCCCAATGTACATACCTTGGGCCCCATGAGTCCCTCCTTGCCGGGGATGCCAGGCGGCCCGGACAGCCCCAGCTCTCCCTGTGGGTGACAGGGAGGTGTCCATGAGCCACCCGCATGAGCAACCATGAGCATGTTCCCGCACCACTCGGTCAGCGCAGCACTTACCGGTTCACCTCTCCTCCCGGGCAGCCCCGAGCGCCCCGGCAGCCCCGGCTCACCCTGCAGGACAGGGGCAGGGTGGTCAGCCCTGTGCCCCCATAGTGGGGCCGAGATTCGGCTGCAGCCGTCTCCCTGCTCCCAGTGGCTGGCAGAAGGGATCCGAAGGGCTGCAGCCTCCGGGCAGCACCCTCAGGCACACACTCACCTTCTCACCCTTGTCCCCATCGAGGCCGCAAGCACCTTTCATGCCCCGGTCACCCTGTGGGGATGAGGGGAGTCAGAGCCATGCCCAAGGGATGTGGATCCTGGCTGGGGTTGGGCAGAGGCCAACCCACCTTTGGGCCACGCATGCCCAGGGGTCCCATGTCCCCCTTGTCCCCACGGGCTCCAGGGATCCCATCGCGGCCAGGCTGGCCCTGCAGGATTGAACACAGGAGGGGTCTGCTCCCTGTCCTGCCCTGGGCTGGCACCATGGGCTGCAGCAGCACTGAGATGTGGCTCCTCACCGGCTCGCCGGGCTCCCCCGGTGCTCCCACCTCTCCCTGGGGATGGCAAAGGCATCGGTCAGGGCAGGTGAGGGGACGGTGCCCCAGCACCTCCAGCAACCAGGGGGTTCCAGCTCCTCACCTTCTGCCCGCCGGGGCCACGTGCCCCTGGGAAGCCGGTGGAGCCCTTCTCGCCTTGCTCCCCTCTCGTCCCCTGCAAGCAGAGACTAGATCGACATGGGGCAGGAGGGAGAGCTCTGGCCATTGCACAGCCCCATGGAGCCACAGGAACCACAAAGGCTCCAGGAGCTCCCCTTGCTGGGGCTCATCCAGCCAGGGTGCCCACAGGCACCAGCACATGGACACAGGGATGCCATCACACCCTGGTCTATGGGTCCATCAACAGCCCTCCATGGTCCCCAACCCAGCAGCCCCCAGCCCCACACAAGCCCCCCAATCCTGTACCTTCTCTCCAGGCATGCCTTGCTCCCCTTTGTCCCCCTTGTCCCCTTCTGTGCCCTTCAGACCACGGTCTCCCTGCAAAGTGGGAAACACAGGGACAGGCCAGGGCATGGGGAGCTGCCCAGATAAACGCTGGGATGGGGAGAACAGAGCTCCCCAGGCAGGGATGGGGGAGAGATGGGGACAGGGAGGATGGGGACAGCTCTTACCGGCTCCCCCTTGCTGCCCCGCGCCCCGACGGGCCCCTCCACCACCACGGTATCGCCCTGCACACGGGAATGACAGAGATGGGGTAAGCAGGGGTCAGCGCTGCTGCCCTCCTCCCACTGCCCCATCCCAGGCACTCACCTTGTCTCCTTTGGGCCCCGGCGCCCCAGCATCTCCCTGTGGGAGATGAAGAGATGCTGCAAGGATGCCAGTGGGGAGCGACAGCACCCCCGGGACTGGGGACCCTGACCCCTGGGGTGCATCATTCACACCCCTGGCTCCCAGAGCCCCTCACCTTGTCCCCACGCTCTCCACGGTTCCCTGGCAAGCCCTGTGGGAGAGAGGAGAGAGAGAGGGAGAGGGAGAGGAGAGGAAAGGGCAGGGGTGCTGGAGGCCCGGGGGGGGCAGCTGGGGGGTAGTTACCGCCGGCCCTCGGTCCCCTTCTGGCCCTGGGCGCCCGTCTTCACCCTGCGAGAAGAAAGGGATGTGAGGGGGGGTCTGCGATGGGGGTACCCAGCACCCCTCACAGACAGCCTCTGGCTTGCTGGGGCCATGGGGGCTGTATCAGGGACACGGGGGCTGTGCCAGGACCTACCCGTGGCCCCGGGTCTCCTCGCTCTCCTCTGGCCCCTGGCAGCCCAGCTCCCGGCGCACCCTGCCAGAGGAAGGCAATAGGTCAGCCCTGCCCTTGCTGCCCCGGCCATGCCATGTGCCCCCCATGGCACCCGACACCACACACAGGGTCCCTGCCCCCCCCGGGGGCTGGGGGCACAGCAGGCTCCCAGGGCCAGCATCCAGAGCAGGCTCAGCATCCCCAGGGTAGCTGCAGCTGCAGCAGGGACAGCCTGCGGGAGGAGCAGCCCCCGTGCTGCAGGACCCTGCCTGTCCCTACCTTGTCACCTTTCAGGCCAGCAGCCCCCTGGATGCCCTAGAGGAGAGGAGAGGGGTCAGTGATCCATGTGGGGAAGGTGATGCCAAGCACCCCATGGAGCACTCCAGGCTCCCAACCAGAGCCCAGCAGCCCCAGCAAGGGGTGGGATGTGCAGGGAGGGTGCCCATCACCCTGCCCACACCAACGGGCACCCTGGCACTGCAGCCCCACACTCACGGCCGGTCCCGGGGGCCCCGCGGGTCCCGGTGCTCCGGGAGTGCCGTCTCTCCCAGGGAAGCCGATCAGACCCTGCAGGGAAACAGGGGTGAGAGGCAGGGACTGCAGCTGGGGTGGGGGTCCCCACTGCCCAGGGCTCCAGGGTCACCCACTGTACCCTCTCTCCTGGGGGCCCCGGTGGGCCAGGCTGCCCGCTGTCCCCTCTGAGCCCCGGCTGCCCCGGTGTCCCTGCAATGCCAGCTAAGCCCGGGGGGCCCGGCAGTCCTGGCAAGCCGATGTCGCCCTAGAACAGGGAGTAAACTGATGTGGCCCATGAAGACAGCCCCTCGGGAGCATGCTCCCCCCTTGGCCAGGGCAGCACCAGGGCACTGGGGACGTGGTGCCCTGGGTGACACGGGGACAGGGATTACCTTCAAACCCGGTGGCCCATCCTGTCCTGGCGGTCCCTGCACGCCAACCCCTGGTGATCCCTGCATGGGGCACAGAGCGTGGGGTACATCCCCTGGCCCATAGGCACTGTGTGCCGGGGGCACCGCACCACCGGAGCGGACACCCACCTTCTCCCCTTTGGCTCCGGAGGACCCTTTGGCTCCCTGTGAAGACACGAATGCACCGGTAAGGACTGGGCTGTAAGTGATGGGGTCACAGGTCCGACAGCACCCACCACCCCCAGCATCCACCCCTGACCCCATGTGCTCCTACTCACATCTTCCCCAGGATCTCCTGGCTCCCCGAATCTTCCCGGCTCCCCCTGGCAGTGGGAGAAGAGCAGAAAGCAGGAGCATGAGATGATGCACGGGGCTGTGTCTGGATGCTCCCACTGTGGCCAGGCAGACCCAGGACCCCCTCCCTGCCACCCCCCAGCAGCACTTACCTTCTCACCCTTGGGGCCCGGCAAGCCTCGGTCACCCTTGGAGCCCTGCTGGGGGACAGTGGGGTTGGGGGGGCACAGGGCTGGCCTGCCCCCATGAGGTGGGGAGCGGGGTGTGAGGTTTAATGGGGGGGTTGATGGGGCCAACTCACGGGCTCTCCCAGCAGCACACCCTCCAGCAGTGCCGGCTCGCCCTGCAGCAGCATATGTGTGATCAGGCACACACAGGGACACAGATGCTCAGGCACACTTGGGTGCTCAGTCGTGCCAGCATCAGGTGCCAGACCCCTGCATGCCCCAGTGCCTTTGGTAGCATTCAAGGGTGGGGGTCCCCCCGCCACGCACCCCAGCTCCTCACCTTCTCCCCTTTGGCACCAGGAGGGCCAGCGATAGCCTGGACACAGTAAGGGGGACCGGTGAGCAGGGCTCCATGGGGATGCTCCACTCATCCCAGTGCTCCAGCTCCACACTCACCTGTCCTGGCGCTCCGGCATCCCCTGGCTCTCCCTTGGGACCAGCGGGACCCGAAGGTCCGGGCACCCCCTGGCACAAGCAACAGGAGCCTCAGGCACAGACCCCAGGCGGAGCACGGGGTCCCAGTGGGGCAGGAGCACACACACGTACCATCTTCCCGGGCATCCCAGCCTCGCCATCCTTCCCTGGCACACCATCCCGGCCTGGCACTCCCGGCTTCCCACTCTCCCCCTGCGGGCAGCAGGACCAGCTGTGGGGTGCTGCTGGGTACTGGGGTCCTGCAGCCCCAAACCTCCCTGAGCACCCACACCGGCGGCAGCCGGGCACAGGGCGGTCAATGCACTCACCACTTGTCCCGTCAGCCCGGGGACACCCGGTGGGCCCTGCATGGGAGATGGGAGCAGAATCAAGTAGGAGCTCACCAGGAACAGACATGGGACAGGTCAGGGGGCTGTAAATACCTACCCCGGGGCCGGGGGGCCCAGGGGGGCCAGGCAGCCCGATGTTGCCTTGGGGACCAGGCAGGCCCTGCAATGGAAACTGGTGTCAGAGAGGCTGGAAAACTGCCCTGCTACAGCCAGGACCATGGCCCCACCGGGGTGCACCATGGGCTGGATGGGTTTGGGGTTCTGGGTGGGGAGGGGACGAGTGCTCACCCGGATGCCAGAGCCAGGCTCTCCCGGATCACCCTGTAATGACAGCACCAGCATCAGCACCACCACCCGACCCACAGCCAAGTCCCTGCCCTGCCACTGGCAATGCCAGCACCAGTGCCGATGCTGCTGCCGTACCTTGGTGCCAGCTGGGCCTGGGGCTCCCGGGGGGCCAGCGCTGCCCTGCAGGGAACAAGGGGATGTTACATTGGGGCAGCGCTTGCTGGTGGCACAGCCCACCCTGGCTGATGTCCCCTCTTCGTACAACAGTCCCCAGTGCATGGCATGGGGGGGGGGGGGTCCTTACCGGAGGTCCTGGGGGTCCCGGGTCTCCTGGGCTGCCCTGAAGGGAGGAAGAGATGGGGGTCAGTGTGGGGATGGGTTTTCCCCAGTGGATGCATGGGGTGTTCCCTGAGAGAGGAGACCCCGGGAGTGGCAGCAGCTCTGTGAGCACCCACAGCAAGCGGAGGGAGGACACAGTGCTGTGGGGGTGTCACAGGGAGGTGGGGGGCACAGACACCTACCGGGCGTCCCAGCACACCGGGGAAGCCTGGCAAACCCTGCAAAGAACCAGGTCAGAGCCAGGGAGTGAGCAGGAACAGCCCTGCCTGTCCCCGGGGATGCTCCCCGTTCCCATCTGCAGTACTGCCTGGGGTCCGTGTAGTGAAGAACTTCCTCAGAGCTCATCTGAGTCTCTCTTATGGCAGGTTAAAGCCATTCCCCTTGGCCTGTCCCTACAGGCCCTTGTCCCAAGCCCCTCTCCAGGTTTCCTGCAGCCTCTTTCGGCACTGAAGCTCCTCTCAGGTCTCCCTTTCAGGAGCCTTCTCTTGTCCAGGCTGCTCCAGCCCAGCTCTCAGCCTGGCTCCAGCGCTCTGATTTATGCTCCCACTGGTGTCGGTGACGGCTGGTGTTTGACCACAGGACCTTGCCCTGCCCCAGCCCACATCCCCTCACCGTGTCCCCACTCACCGGTTTCCCCTCGGGACCAGACAGCCCTCTCTCACCCGGGAGTCCCTGGAGCAAGAGATGGGCACGGCTCAGTGCCAGGCTGGGGACAGGGGCAGTGCCAGGCTGGGGACAGGGGCAGTGCCAGGCTGGGGACAGGGGCAGTGCTGGGCTGGGGACAGGGGCAGTGCTGGGCTGGGGACAGGGGCAGTGCTGGGCTGGGGATAGGGGCAGTGCTGGGCTGGGGATAGGGGCAGTGCTGAGCTGGGGACAGGGGCAGTGCTGGGCTGGGGACAGGGGCAGTGCTGGGCTGGGGATAGGGGCAGTGCTGGGCTGGGGTCCATGCAGCACTCACCGGGGCACCGTCCCTGCCCTTCTCGCCAGGCTCCCCTCGCTCTCCCCTTGGGCCACCTTCGCCCTGCAGCAGGAACAAGCACAGGTCATAGGACAGGCAGGGACCATCCTGCACGTCCCGTGGGGTGTCCCCAGCAGTGCCCCTCTGTGGGGCTGTGTTCCATGGGGCTGCCCCATTGGCAGCAGCACACTCACGACCTCAGACCTTATCTCCTTTGGGTCCGCGCTCGCCCTCAGCTCCCGGCTCGCCCTGCATGGGGTGGAAGACAGAACCCATCATCCCCCATGGCCCCTCCACTGTCCCCAGTCACTGCCCCCTCCCTTCTGCCCATCCACGCACCTTCACTCCCTTGGGTCCGATGGGGCCACGCTCTCCCGGTAAGCCCATGAGGCTGCCTTCAACCACCTCTGCCTGTGGGGGGGCACAGTCAGGGCCAGCACCCAGGGACACCAGCGAGGTTAGGTCCCCCTGCCAGGGCACTGTCCATCCGCAGAGCTGCAGCAGCTCCCCTGGTGATGGTCCCCAGCAGCACCCATCGCTTACCTTTGGCCCGGGGGGGCCCTGGGGGCCCGGCAAGCCATCCCTGCCCTGGAGGGGGGAAGAAAAACAGGTTGAGCATCAAAGGGACAGCAGGGCACAGGGGAGCAGAGCCACTCTGGTGTGACCACTGCTGGTTCCTATAGAGCATCCCTCCATCCCCCAAAGCCCCACAGCACAGCGGGGATGGAGGGGACCATGTCCCCATCTCACCTGCTCGCCCCGCTCGCCCTTCTCACCCCGGTCACCCTGGGAAAGGAGCACGGTGGCCGTCACAGGGCTGTCCCCATGCCCCTGCCACATCCCTCACCCCCTCCCCACACACTCACCTTCTCTCCGGGCCGCCCAGCCTCCCCCAGCTCCCCGGCCCGGCCCGGTACCCCCGGGATGCCCGGCTTGCCTGGCTCCCCTGGCTGCCCCGCCGGCCCCTCGGGGCCCCGCTCGCCCACAGCGCGGCCCGTGGGACCCTGTGGGCCGGGGGCACCCACGTCCCCTTTGTCACCTTTGGGTCCTCGCTCGCCGGGGAAGCCCAAGGAGCCCTGCAGAACACAACACAACACAACACTGTGCTGCCAGAGCCGGTCTGTGCCAGGGGCTCTCAGCCCTTCCTGAGCATCCCAGGCTGAGCCGGCTCCATGGCCCTGCCCAGCACCACTCACCTCCCGACCCGGGGGCCCCCTCTCGCCCGGCTCTCCCCGGCTGCCCTTCTGGCCCCGCAGCCGCTCTGACACTGGCAGGAATGAGTCTGAGCTCCCATCATAGGCACCCGTGAGCTCCTTCAGGGATGAGACCTGGAAGGACAGAGCCACCATCAGCAGGTGAGAACAACCCAGCCACAGCAGCTCCACCAGCCCATGCTGATCTCCCTCCAGCTCCCTTGTTCTTGCTCCTGTCGCTGTGTGCCAGGAGCAGCCCCCAGCCCTGCAGCCTCCTGCACACCTTGATGCCGAGCGCTTCCAGGCTGCGTTCCACGTTCTGCAGTAAAGACACATTAAAATGAAGTGGGAATTGCTGCACCCACCACAGGGTCTGCGGTGGGTTCCTGTCCCCGGGTGCCAACAGGTCCAGGGAACTCACCACTGCAGTGCCAGGGTCCCCACGTGCTCCAGGGCTGCCAGGTCGCCCCTAAGTGTGCAGGGAAAGAGGGAAGATGTGCACAGTGCAGGAGCTGAGGTGAGCAGGGCTGGTGCTGCCCCCGGTAGGTTTCAGCGTTAACACTGCCGGTGCTGCCCCTGCCCTGGGTGCTGGAAACGTGTGGGGCTCGGTGCTGGCTACTCACAGGCTCCCCTCGCAGCCCGGGCTCCCCCGGGTCCCCCTGAAACAAGCAAAGGCGTCAGTGGGGCAGAGCCAGCACCGGGGTCCGGCCCTGCCCGGGGGCAGGGAGTCCCACCAAGGACTCATCCCTCTGGCATAGGTCCCCAGTCCTCGGGGTCCGGAGCGCACCTACCTTGGGTCCGGCCGCCCCACGGAGCCCTGGTGAGCCCTGGAAGATGCGGAGGGGACAGTGTTACCCAGCACCATGGACAGGGGCAGTGCCCCCGGAGGGCTCCGGTGCTGGGGGCATCAGGGGCACTACGAACCTGTCCTGGGGGCCCAACCAGCCCCGGGACGCCGGGGAGCCCGGGGGGGGCCGAGGGGCCCCGGGATGCCCCTGTCCCCCTGCTCGCCCTTGGCACCGCTGCGGCCCTGCGGAGAGCAGAGGCAGCCGCTGGGTGCTGGTGTGTCCGGGTGCAGCAGCATCCAGCACCCATGACCACGCTGCTCTCACCTCTCTGCCAGGGGGTCCTGCATCACCTTTGTCACCCTAACCAGGGGAAAGCAGTTACAGGGATGCTGCTCCATCTGCATGCCCCAAAGTGATGCTCTGGAGCCAAGCAGGGGGAGCAATCGGGTGTGTAGGGACCAGTCTGGGCTCAGCTCCTCACCTTTCTCCCATCCTCTCCCGGTGTCCCATCTTCTCCCTGGGGACACAGGCTGCCAGTCAGTGCCCAACCTGACAACCCCAGCACAGGGACAGGCACTGGGGGCACACCCAGCCCCATGTGGGGGGATCAGCAGTCCTCAGGACCCCCAGCAAGCCCAAACCCAAGCCCTGCTCCCAACACTCACATTCTTGCCGCTGAGCCCGGGTTTGCCGTCCTCGCCGGGTTTGCCCTGGGAGGAAGCAGAGGCAGTGGGAGGCCCAACCCAGCACCCAGGGGTCCTCGGGCCCCACCAAGGCACCAGGGTGCAGGGAAGTGGGGGCCAAGCACAGGGTGAGCCCCAGCAAAGGGACCCAGTGGGGAGGGCACAGGGCAGGATGTGTCCCCATTGCTGGTACTTACGGGGACACCAGGTGGTCCCAGGGGCCCCACAGGGCCAGGCAGTCCCTGCTCCCCACGCAGGCCAGGCAGCCCCTGCAGGGAAAGGGGATGGGGAGCATGGGGAGTGTACAAGGGGGGAGCACATGGTGGCAGGGCACCCATCTGCTTCGGGACAGCAGCACGGTGCTGGGGACAGGGACAGTCCTGCAGTGCTTCCCCGGACTAGGAAGTGTGGGACAGGACATCGGTTCCTTACATCAGAGCCACAGCCCAAGCTCACCCTCCCCACGGTACTTACATCCCGGCCAGGGTCCCCCTGCTTCCCGGGGTCTCCCTGCAGACAAGGAGAGGTGAGGACAGGGACACCCCTGGCATAAAGCTCCCTGTGAGCACCCTCAGCCCAGAGCAGAGGGTGCCTGGAGAGCAGCTCCTCCTGCCCCATCACCCCCAGCCCCTGCCCTGCCCCACGCTCACCCGCAGCCCGGCAGGACCTGGGGGTCCTGGTTTGCCCTCCAGCCCATTTCGGCCATCCAGCCCCGGCAGGCCACGGTCCCCCTGGAACAGAACAGCGCAGCAGGGCTGGAGCCGTGGGGCAGGACGGGGGTGCTGTGGGGCAGCCCCAGCCCGCAGCCCACTCACCTTCTCTCCCGGCAGGCCTCGGACCCCAGGGTCACCCTGTGGTTGGGAACAGGAGTGAGCAGCATCCCCCCAGTGGGAGTCGAGCAGGACATGGACCCCCCCCAGCCCCCATGGGGACACTCACCCGAGCACCGGGGGGGCCGCGGGGGCCCTCCACGCCCTGCAAGAGACACACTCAGCAGTGGGGCACGGGGGGTCCTGGGTGCTCCCTACCGACCCCTGCACACCAGGACCCCCCCTGCTGTGTCCCGGCCCCTCCCGCCCCACGGACCCGGCTCCTACCCTCTCTCCCGGCAGCCCCGGGGAGCCAGCGTCGCCCCGGGCGCCCTTCGCCCCGTCCTCTCCAGGGTCCCCGGGGTCCCCCTGCCAGGGAAGGGCACGGTCAGAGCTGAGCCCTGCTCCCCACAGAGCCCGTGCGGAGCGGTTCAGGGCTCGGTAACAGCAGAGGGCTCAGAACAGAGGCACGGAGCACGGCCCCGGCCCCGGCCCCGCAGGTCCGGGCTGCAGAGGAACGCAACGAGCGGCTCCGCTGGGGCAGGAGCCGAACGGGACCGCGGTGGGTCCTTCGAGCAGAGCCGGAACCGCCCGAGCCTGAGCAGAACAGCCCCGAGTGGGGTCCTCCTGCAGCACCCCCGAGCCCTGAGCGTGCGGGGGGCTCAGCCCTGCACCGGCATCAGCCTTCGTGCCCCTTGGATCCCGTGTGCCCCATCCATGCTCCCATCAGCTCCCCATGGCAGGGGCTGTTCTGAGCAGGGAGGGCTCAGTGCACTGCGATGCCAGCGCACAGACACAGCCTGGGGTGGGGGGGAGAACGACACCCAGCACGGGGCACGGCCCCGCCAGCGCCCCAAGGGGGCCCTCATTACCTTCTCACCCTTCTCCACCAGTCCTCCGAGCCCCACATCAACCTGTGGGGCAGAAAGAGGCTGTTGGGGCACAGGGGGCCAGGCACAAGCCCAGGGGTAGGGGGTGGGGGGCAGAGCTTACGGATCGTCCTGGGGGTCCAGGAAGCCCCTGAAAGAAGAATGGTGACAGAAAGGGGTCGAGGGGAGCTGTTGTGGCTCTGGGTGGGGGCTGGCCGCAGGCTAGGGGGTGGCACATGGCCCCACATCACTCACCGGCTCCCCACGGTCACCCTTGCTCCCTGGGGCTCCGGGGCTGCCCTGTGGTAAAGAGGGATGGGGTGAGGAGAGGAGCGAACGGGGGATGCGTGGAGTGGAGGGGACCCCTTGGGGTGTGGAGGGGTGAGCCCATGGGGCAGCACACACACACAGTACTCACGTTCCTGCCTTCGGGACCCGGGTCCCCTGAGTCTCCTTTTTCCCCGGGGGGGCCGCGGTAGCCGGGCAGGCCCTGGGTGGGAGGCAGAGGGGGGGTGTAAGCAGGACCCCAGTACCACTGGCTGCCCTCCAGCCCCGCACTTACCCGTGGGCCCCTGTCTCCGGATTTGCCGGGCAGCCCTGCTTCACCCTGTGGGGAGAGAGGGGTCAGTGTGGGGCAGGGGGAAGAGGTGGGGCACGGCCCTGGGGTGTCCTCACTTACCGGGGTGCCTTCATCACCCTTCTCTCCGCGCTCTCCCTGCAGCACAGGTCAGCGGCACCGGATGGGGATAAAGCACAAGTCACCAGCGTTCCCCTGCTCCCTGCCAGCCCCCCCACCGCAAGGCCACAGAGCCCCCCAGCCCTCCAGCCCCACACTACCTCCTTGCCACGCTGCCCGCTCGGTCCCGGGGTGCCCGCTCGGCCTGGCTCCCCCTTCTCCCCTGGCTCCCCCGGGTCACCCTAGGCAAGGGGGGAGGCAGGAACAAGGGGTCAGGGCAGAGTGGGGTGAGCATGGGGGCTGCTGTTGGGAGAAGGGCTCAGCGTGGACCCCTCTGCTCCCCAGAACAGCATGGCCTGCAGGGAGAGCCCCTCCAGAGCCCAGTGGAGGGAGGGACAGACAGACAGGCAATGATTTCTGCAGTGACGTTACCTTTGGGCCGCTTCTGCCCGTGAGGCCAACGATGCCCTGGTTGTTGGGGATGGAGAGCACATGTCACCGGGCAGTGGGGGCAGAGCTCTGTGCCCCACCAGCCGCAGCCCCGGATGCACCCAGACTCACCCGATCGCCCTGCTCACCCTTGGGGCCGGCTGGCCCGGGGATGCTCAGCCCAGGGGCACCCTAGCCATGGAGAGATGCAGCAGGAGCACTGTGAACCTCGGGGCCGTGCTGAGCCCCCTGTGCCCCCCATCCCCAGGGGTACTCACACGGGTGCCTTTCTCTCCCGCATCGCCCTTGGGGCCGGGAGGTCCTTCTGGTCCTGGGAAGCCTCGGTCACCCTGGAGCAGATGAAATGGCACCATCAGTCCCCCCAAACCACCACCCTTCTCCCCAGCACTGCACAGCCCAGCACGGTGTCCCCTGGGGGGGATGCCCAGCTCTGCAATCCCAGCCCCAGCCATGCCGGGGGGCACGGGGCTGGGGGCACAGGGCTGGGGGCACAGCTGGGGCAGTGTTACCTTCTCCCCTCCAACACCAGCCACACTGGGAGCCTGCAGGGGAAGCAGAGGGGATGGAGCTGAGCGCTGCCCGCGGGTCCCTGTCTCGGGGCTGGCTCAGGCAGCGCTGGACCCATGGCAGGGTCCCACGTACCGGCTTCCCGGGCGGTCCTGGTTCACCCTGCGGAGACACAGACCCCCTGAAGCACTGCTCGCCCTGCCCGCACCCCTCCCCCCGGGACCCCCTCCCCCCGGGACCCCCTCCTCACCTTCTCCCCCCGTGGCCCGGCCGGACCCGGAGCTCCCTGCGGGAGAGAGGAGACCTCAGGCGCTGGCAGTGCTGGGACATGGCCCCGGGACACGGCACCCGCCGAGGTGCCACATCCACTGCACCATGGCTGCTGTCCCCACTTACCTCCCTGCCCGCCGGCCCTGGGCGCCCCGGGGCTCCTGCCTGGCCCTGCAGCACAGGAGGGACAGGAGGTGTCAGGAGCACGTTGGCCGCTGCCCAGTCTCTCCCCATTGCACACTCACCTTCTCGCCCTCAGCACCCGGCGCACCGCGCTCCCCCTGCGGAGCCAAGCACAGAAGGGTTTCAGGAGCCTTCCCCCTCCACCCCACAGCCTCTGCCCCACGCACTGCCCGAAGCACATCCAACACCACTGGGCTCCCACCGTGACGCCCCAGCATGGCCACTGCAGGGCCACAGGGACACCAGGACCCACTGATGGTGCCGAACGGTGCGGTCCTGCTCCGGCACGGTCTCACCTTCTCGCCTGTCTCTCCCAGCTCTCCTGGTGCCCCACGGTCCCCCTGGTGCAGGAGGAAGATGGGTCAGGGGCAGCAGGACCCGTGGGGATGGTACCCAAAGGCAAGGTGGGAGCATCCCTCCAGCCCCTGCATCACTCACCTTCCTGCCCTGCTCCCCCGGGGGCCCCCGGGGACCCTGCAAAGGAAGATAGAGATGTCACCTCTGCCGTGGCAGAGCACACTCACGGGAGCCCCCTGAGGACAGCTCCTGCCCCTTACCCTCTCTCAGGACACTCACCCGGTCTCCTGGGTCCCCGGGGCGTCCGGGCAGCCCAGGGAAACCTTCGCTGCCATCGCCCTGAGGATCCGGAAAGGGACAGGCATGTCCGTGAGATGGGCATGGGGAGCAGCACAGAGGCCCCCCCACCAGAGCATCCCCACTGCTCTCTTACCTTCTCTCCCTTCAGCCCAGGGGGCCCAGCAGGTCCCCGGGGCCCAGGGTCCCCAGGCAGACCCTGCAAGAGAGCCCAGCTCAGCCCTGGCTGCAGCTCAGCCCTGGTGATGTGCAGCCACCACAGCCCTGCTCCCCTCTCCCATCCCTGCTGGTGCTGAACTCACCGGGGGTCCAGGCTCCCCTCGAGGAGCTGCCCCATCCACAAGCCCAGGAGGGCCCTGCAGAAACAGTGATCAGAGCCTGTGGACAGCCTGGAGGGCTCAGTCCTTCCCTGCACCCAGGGGGGCTGCAGTGCCCTCCAGCACCCATTGAAGCACCATCCAAGAGTGCACAGGAGGCAGGGAGATCCGGAGCCACTCACCCTTTCACCTCGGTCACCCTTCTCCCCCTGCAAGGGCAAGAAGCAAGTAAGGGCAGGTCTGGGCTCTTCCCATCCCCTCCTCGAATGGAAGGGATGTACTGGACAGAACCCATCATCAGTGGCATCAAGGCACATGTGTGCCATGTGCCTGGCCCTGCCCTGCCCAGTGCACATGGACACATCTGGTGGGGACACAGCCCATGGGCAGGACCGGGGGAGCACACAGAGGAGCAGCTTCACCCCCATCCCACACCTCCCTTGCACAGCACAGGTGGATTTACCTTCACAAACTCTCCTGGGGGTCCCGGTGGCCCGGGGGGTCCCAGCGGGCCGGGGGGCCCTGGGTCGCCAAAGGGCCCCCGTGTGCCGGGGCTGCCAGGGGGGCCAGGGCTGCCCTGGGGGACAGAGATGCTCTGTTAGCTGGGGCTGGGGCAGAGACCCCTCAGCATCACGGCGCTCACACGTACCGGCCTGCCCGGCTCCCCCTTCTGGCCTGGCAGCCCCTGCCTTCCGTCTGTGATCACCCGCGGCTCCCCCTGCGTGAGGAGGGGAGCAAGAATCAGTGTCCTGATGTCCCCGTTGTGTCCCCAGTGCAGGACGGGGCCTCAGGACCAGGAGCCCAGCAGGGAGATGGGGACACCCTGGGGTCAGCAGACACCAAGAGCCAGGAGACGCCAGAGGCTGAGATGTCCCCACCAGGACCCCACTGGGCAGCCCCTGCCCAGCACCTACCGGCTCTCCCTTCTCCCCCTTCAGGCCAGGGAGCCCCATCGGCCCTCGCGTCCCCTGGGAAGGAAGGACAAGAGTAAGGGGGGTACAGGCAGGGAGCGGGACAGGGGAGGGATGGGGCCGTACTCACGGGATCCCCTCGGGGGCCGGGGACGCCCTGGATGCCCTGGAAAACAACAGGTCAGCAGGTGAATGAGGGTCCCTGCCAGTATTGGAGCAGGGATGGGAGGAGGGCTCCAGCCGAGGCAGGGATGGACATTCACACTTGGGACACACAGGGCCAGCAGTGACCCTGCCAGGTACAGAGACCCCCCTGGAACGGGCACTGGGGAGAGCCCATGAGGCAGAAAGGGACACAAGGGACACCCACACTCACCGGCTGGCCGGGTGATCCAGGGCTCCCGGGGCGGCCGGGGCTTCCTGGTGTCCCATCAGCTCCAGGGTATCCCTGTGGGAGAAAGAAGCCAGCGCCTGGTGCACCCGGGCACTACTGAACACCCCCAGTGCAGTGCTGGTCCCTGCTCCAGTGGCAGAGAGCTGTGCCCAGGGAGCCCAGCTGAGGGCTCGGGGGTGCTCACCCTGTCCCCCTTCTTGCCCGGCTGCTCCACGCTCCCTCCTGGCAGACCCTGTGGCCCCGGTGGTCCTGGGGGTCCTGGCAGCCCATGGCGGCCCTGGAGGGACAGGGGAGAGGAAGGGCTGGGTGGTGGCCAAGGCATGTGCCCCCTCCACCCCAATAGCAAGGGCTGGGCAGGTCCCTGCCCCAGAGCCTGCCAGCAGGGCAAGGGGACACAGGGACCATGTCACTGCCCCCCCCCGGGTGCTGTCCCCATCAGGATATTACCGGCTGTCCAGGGGGGCCCGGTGGCCCTGGGTGCCCCTGTGGTCCCTGTAGAGACAAAGCCAATGGTGAGTATCCCCTGAGGGCTGGCATGAGCAGGGTTTGGGGGACACGTCACCCCCAGAGCCACAGCTTGGGGGGGACGACACAGAGCACTCACTGCCTCGCCACGGTCTCCCTTCTTGCCCTGCAAGGGGACAGATGGGGGGGGGTCAGGGGCTGCATCCCCATGCTCAGCCCTTCACTGTGCTGCTGCCATCAGCAAGCTGTGAGTCCCCTGGCCCCACTGAGTATGGCATGGTGCAGCACAGCATGGTGTGGGGATGCTCACCTTGGGGCACTGCACTGCGCAGGGCCTTGGTTTCGGCTCCGGCTCCGGCTGACAAGACCAGAGAATCCTGCATGAGCCCAGGGCAGGAGAAACCCCCACTGGGGCTGCACCCCCTCCACAGCCCAACCCCTTACCCTGGTTGAGATGATGGTGCAGAGGTCATCAGTGAGCTCTCCCTCCACCTCAGCCAGGGCACCACTGCCATGGTAGAGGTACCGCGGGTCCTCCCCAGTCACCATGTGCCGGAGCTGCTCCCGGTCTGCTCCCTCCAGTCCCACCGCCAGCACCTGGACCCCTGGCCAAGAGCAGCCTTAGCACCCTGCGGAGCTGCTGTGCACCCTGCGGAGCTGCTGTGCACCCTGCGGCACTCATCCATCCATGCTCACCCCCAGCCTTGACATCCCTGGCTGCAGCAATGGCATCATCCCCAGAGGGGCCGTCAGCCAGGACCACCAGCACGGCTGGCACACCAGGCCGGCGCCCTGCCCCAGGGCTCAGCAGGTAGGTCCTGGCAAAGGTGATGGCTGCCCCTAGGGAGGAGGAGGAGGAAGGGGCAGTCAGCAGGGTCCCACAGCGCTGCCCCACTCCCAGAGCCGCCCCTCACCAATGGCATTGCCGCTGGGCTCCTCGTAGCGCATGGTGCGGATCTGCTCCAGCACGGCGGGCAGGTCGCTGGAGCGGTTCAGCAGCAGCCAGGGCAGGCTGCGGTAGCTGTACGTGGCCAGGGCCACCTGTGAGGGCACAGGGAGCAGTGGGCACCACAACCCACCCATGTCCCCCAAGGTCCCCCACCACCGCAGCCCCTACCTGGGTGCCATCCGGGCCCAGGCGCCCCAGCGCAGACACGGTGTTGGAGAGCAGCGCGCGGATGGCATCAGCGCCAGAAGAGCTGTCGCGGGTGCCATGCACCAGGAACACGACATCACCACGGGCATCCCTGCACACTGGGGACAGGGAGGGGGTGAGGTGGCTGCTGGAGCAGACAGCAGTGACCAATGACCAGGTCCCTGCAGTGACCCTTGGTACCTGTGCGCTGACTGACGGACGTCTCGGCTCCGGGTGTGCTGCCCAGCAGCGGGCGCAGGGTGAAGGTGTAGCGCTGGCCCAGGCGCAGCCCCGAGACCTGCTGGGAGCTGGCAGTGCCGGGCAGTGTGCGCCCCGACTCCCTGCCCGCTGCCAGCCAGGGACAGGGTCAGGGGGGCAGCGAAACCCACAGGGACACTGCCCAGCCCGGGACACCCACCCGGCTCACCTGTGGGGGGGGTCCAGGAGAGGATATAGCCAGAGGCACCGGGGACGGGGCTCCAGGTGAGCGTCACCGAGTCCCTTCGGACATCTGTCACCTGCAGGCTGGTGACACGGCCCAGGGCAGCTGCCAAGAGATGAGAAGCGTGTCCTGGCCCCATGGGGCAGCCCCCAGCCAGCTCCCACTCCCCACCCATCACCCTCCCCAGCCCAAGGCACTGCCCAGTCCCAAGCTCCTTCTGGGCTCCCCATGCCCTGCACACAGTCCCATACTGGTAACACCGGTGATGGTGGCTGGCTCGCTCTCCCGGCCACCGGCCAGGCTGGTGATAGTGATGTGGTAGCGCCGTCCTGGCTCCAGCCCCGTGAGCTCGTAGGCGGTGGCCGTGGCTGGGAGCTGGTGGCTGCGCTGGGGCCCCCCTGTGAGAGCACAGAGGGGTGAGGGTGCACATGGAGGGGCACAGGGGTTGCAGGGGTCTGGGGCCACTCCCACCTTCAGCCAGGCGCCAGACCAGGCGGTACCCGGCGCTGCCAGCAGCCGGCACCCAGGCCAGGCGCAGCCGGTGCTCCGAGGCCTCCATCACCTGCAAGTTGCTGACGGGAGGCACCGGCGCTGCCTCCGCTGTGGGGCAGAGGAGCAGGATTAAGGTCAGGGCACCTGCTGCCACCCCAGATGCTGCCCCTGCCCCAGCACTCACGGGTGGTGACAACGATGGAGACAGGGTTGCCCTCGCGGTTTCCAATGAGCGCTGTCACCTTCACTGTGTAGGAGACGCCTCCCTCCAGGTCAGGGATGTCAAAGGAGCTGATGTGGCCAGGGACATGGCGGCTGCTCTCCGAGCCCCCTGCCAAGGAGCATGGATCAGCAACCAGCCCATCACCCCCACAGCCCATCCCCATTCCCATCCCATGGTACCATCCCTGCGGCTCCACACCACACGGTAAGCTGTGGCTCCTGGCACACCGACCCAGGTGACGCGGGCGATGTTGCTCCTAGATGCCTGCACCTCCAGCCGCGACACTGTCCCCACCTGCTCAGGTGCTGTGACACCAAGAGGACCATGTCACCAGGGCTGGCAACCAGCAGAACCAGCCAGCACCGACGGACAGGGGGACACCTCACCGGTCCGTGCCGTGGCGGTGACGGGGCTGCCCTCACGCCCATCCACAATGGCAGAGACACCAACGGTGTAGACGACTCCGGGGCGCAGCCCCTCGATGGTGAAGGCGGTGGGGTCGGCGGGGAGGAATCGGGACTGCTCCACACCTGCGGGGGACGGCTGCGATGGGAAGAGCTCTGGCACCACCGTGCAGCCTCCCACAGTGCCCGCACTCACCGTCGCTGCTCCGCCAGCTCAGCCGGTAGCCCCCGGCGCCCGGCAGCCCCCGCCAGGTCACCCGGAGCTGGCCGGGACTCGCCTCCATCACCCGCAGGTCGGACACACTGCCCACTGCCGGCAGCTCTGCACCGCCCCACGGCACCACAGCGTCACCGCGGGGTGCTCAGAGGGGCCCTGCGGCCACCCGGCACCCCACGGGGGTAGAGGACAAAGGCATGCGGGGGGGGGGGGGGGGAATGGACAGCACTGGGATTCCGGTGCCAAACCCCGGCGGGGACTCACTGCGGCGGACGGTGAGCGTGGCCGCGCTGCCCTCCCGGCTGCCTGCGAGCGCCGAGACGCGCACCAGGTACGTGATGCCCTCGCGGAGGTCACTCAGCTCCAGCCCCGTCTGGCTGCCGGGGACGCGCCTCGTCCTCTCCGTGCCATCTGCCGGGAGCGCAGGCACAGGCACTCAGCACCCTGCGGCCGGGGCCCCGCTCCCCCTGCCACGGGCTGACCCGACCCCGCTCCCCCTGCCACGGGCTGACCCGGCCCCGCTCACCCTGGCTGTTCCGCACCACCACTTTGTACTCGGTGGCACCAGTGACACCCGTCCAGCCCAGCCGCAGCCACCGGGCCGACTCCTCGAGCACCCGCAGGTCCGACACTGCTCCCACGGGCACCTCCACGTCTGCAAGGGCAGGCGGTGAGGCACGGCTGGAGCACGGCCCCAGCATCACCCCGGGCCATGGCTGCAGAGCTGGGTCTCATGGCCACAGGGTCCCCGGGATGAGCTATACATGCGACATCATCCATCCCAACGGACTGGAAGGGTGGGGACAACTCAGGGGTCTCCCAGCAGTCACCTGTCTGGAAGGTGGTAACGGGGGTGGCCACCTCCCTGCCATCGTAGAGCGTGTAGAGGGTGATGCGGTACTCGGTGCCCGGCTGCAGCCCTGTCAGCTGGTAGGTGTTGGTGCTGCTAGGGAGTGACACTGTCCTGGGGGGCTCCGGTCCTGCGGGGAGGGGGGGCAGTGAAAGCTGCTGGCACAGGGGCTCCGTGGGGGTATTGGAGCATCCTGAGCCTACCTGTGGCTCTCTTCCACTCCAGGCGGTAGCCACGGGCATCACGGGCACTGGTCCAGAGCACCTGGATGGACGTGGGGCCCAGGATGTTGGTTCGCAGCATCTGCTCTGCACCCGCCTCTGCAAGAGGGACCCCGTGGGCCAGGCTGCCCCATGCCACGCTGCCACCAGCCCCACACACCACAGGAGCATCGCTGTGGTGTGGGGCTATGGGGATGGTTCCCCCTCATTCCATGGCAAGGGCAACAGGGTAGGAACAGGGTGGCAGCCCCATACCCAGCACCTACCCGTCCTCTGCCGCATGGTGGCTGCAGGTCCCTCCAGCTGCCCGAAGAGTGGGGCCACAGCCACCACATAGTCAGTGTTGGGCTGCAGCCCTCCCAGCGCATGTGACATCTGCCCAGCATCCAGGTCCACCCTGTGCCTGTCCTGCCCTGCGGGAGCCAGCACAGCCGTCCCTTGGGGTGCCACTGCCCCCTCCTGTCCCTTTCCCTGCAGCCACCAGCACAAGGGGCACAAGGGACAAGCACCTACCTGTGAGGGTGGCCCAGGAGAGCCGGTAGCCAGTGGCCCCGCTGACAGGCTGCCAGGACAGCAGCATGCTCTGCGCAGACACATTGTGAACAGCCAAGTGCTGCACAGCCACCGGGCGCCCTGTGGTGAAAGGAGCCTGTGGAGTTCCCCATGGGACAGTGGGGCAGGGGACAGTGGGAAGCACCAAGAAAGCTGTCTGCTCCGGGGATGAGAACCCCTCTGGTCTCTGCCCATGGATGCTGCTCTGCATCTGGGTCACCCAGTGCAGCCTGCACCTGGGTGGCTTCTTCAAAGCAGCCCAGCTCCGGAGACCTGGAGCTCCAACACCTTCCTCCTAATGCCTTAAACACTCGCTGCTGGTTAAAGCAGCTTGAGGCAGCCGAGGAATCGGTTTGCCAGTTCTGAGGCTTGCAAAGGTGTTCCCTGGGGGTCTCGCCCCTCGCCTGCCTGGTGATGCTGCCGCCACCCTCCTCCCTGTGGCAACCACGTTTTCTTCCAGCAGAGCCAGTGCTTGAATCCACAAAACCTGCCCTTTTCCAGCTGACACTTTTACATCACATGGGGGAAGCTCCAGTGGAAACACTCCCAGAAGGAGGCAAAGGGGCTCGGGAGTGCCCCCTGGGAGCGCCTTCTGGGGCTCAGAGCATCACCATCACCTTGTAGTCATGTACACACACATCCCCATCCAGCCCCCACAGGCAGCAACGGGCCAGGCAGCCCCATCACTACAGGGCATGGCGAGTGGAGGGTGTCCCTGTGCTGGGAACCCATCCCCACCCAACGGGATGCCAGGACCGGGCTCAGTACTTACGTGTCCTTGCGGTGAGGGTGCTGGGGCGGGCAGGCTGCTGCGGGTAGCGGGGCCGCAGCGTCACCATGTACTCGGTGTCGGGGCGCAGGTTGCTGAGTGTGGCTGACTGCGCACTGGCCCCCAGGCTCTTGTCCTGCGCCTGGGCTGCTCCTGGTGGGGAGGCTGCAGTGGGCAGGGGCCTGGCACGCTCTGTGCCAGCAGTGAAGGGGTGTCCGCAGCCTGCCCTGGGGGTGCCGGGCGGTGCCAGGGGTGGGGAGCCGGGAAGAGGCTGGGACCACAGCCAGGGGCACCCCGAGGCCGTGGGGCAGGGAGGGGCTGCAGGTGTGCAGCTGCAGTGGGGCCCGGCAGGATGGGGGTGACACCCCCTGTACATGTGTGCCAGCACCCCCGGCCTGTGCAGGGCACGCACCGCATGGCACCGGCCACGATTCACACACCAGCACATGCCTGAGCCTCAGCGTGTAGGAGCACACACATGGCCCCACACCTCTGCACACACGTGTACCCTGCAGCACGGGCACCAAACCCCATGCATGCACCCCTTCATGCATGTACCCTGCCATGTCCAGCCCGGTCCAGGAGGCAGTGCAAAGGCATCGAGGCAGCACCATTCCCTTGTAGGGACCACTCCCTCCCCTTGCATGTCCCTCCCCCTGCACATTCCCTCACGCTGTGCATCCCCTCCCCTTGCACATCTCTCACCCTGTACATCCCTCACCTTGCACACCGTAGCTGAGGCTGTAGCCCTGCGGGGGCTCAGGGCCAGGCTGCCAGGCCAGCCGCAGGAATGTTGGTCCAGTCTCCACCACGCGGAAGTCCAGCACGGAGCCAGCCGGGCTCTCTGGGGATGATGCAGAGGGAGGGGTGAGCCCCAGCCCCCTGCACCCCTGCCCATGGCCCCATCCTGCGGTCATAGACACTCACGGGTGCGCGCTCGCCCGGACACGGACTCTCCGATGCTGTTGGCGTACTGGGCAGTGACAGTGACCAGGTACTCGGTGCCCGCGCGCAGCCCCCGCAGCACAGCACTGGTCTCCCGTGGCCCCAGGCTCACCTGTGCAGGGACAGTGTCACCCCTCACTGTCCCCAGGCCATGCATGGGGCTGCTGGGGACCCAGGTGTTTCCCGGTGGGACCCTCACCTCCTGCCTCTCAGCCACAACCGGCTGGCCCAGCCCGGTCAGCGGCACACGCTGCACCCGGTAGCCGGTGACGGGGCCGCTGGCTGCGGTCCAGCGGATCCGCAGCTGGTCAAGGCCCCGCTCCAGGAACTCCAGGTTTGAGGGGCCGCTGTGGCTCGTCCCATCTGCAGGGGAGCACAGGGGCCATCAGCTCCAGGCTGCGTAGGGCAGCAGGGAGAGCTTGCCAGGGTGGCACAGCCATGTACTCAGTGCACAGTATGGCCAGGAAGGCATTTTGGGGAGGATGGGTGCTGAAGGTGGACCCAGGGAGGAGGACAGGAGTCCATACCCAGCGTGCGCAGGGTACCCCCGACGCTCGTGCACACCCTGCGTGTCATCAGTGGCACCAGCGTCCCCAGCAGCTTGAAGTCACCAACATAGAAGAAGAAAGCATCAGTGGGCATCGAGGCCACACGGATCAGCTCCTTGCGGTCGGCATTCTTGACTCCTGGCAGGGATGGAGAGGATGGGTGAGGGCAGGAACCCTGAACCCAGCAGCAGACCCTCTTGTCAGTGCCAAAGACTCACTCACCGACGGCAAAGACCTTGATGCCCTGGCTCTTCAGCTTTGCTGCCGGCCCCTCAGCATCATCCTGGGACTTGCCATCCGTGATGAGGATGCAGATCTGTGGGCCCAGGGATGAGCCATAAGCCCCAGCCCAGGCCCACAGACCTGCTGTGGCACTCCCTGGGTGCTCCCAGGGCCACAACCATGCCCGTACCTGGGGGACTCCAGGCCGGAGCTGTGTGGGACCAAAGAAGTTGTCAGCCACGTAGCGGAAGCCAGCACCGGTGCGCGTGTTGCCACCCTTGTAGCTGAGCTGCTGGATGGCCCTCAGGACACTGGTGCCGTTGGTGTGCTGGGAGAAGGAGAACTCCATCCTGGGGTGCAGAGGACACGTCAGCCCCCGTCCCCGCTGCCCGCTGCCCCCATGCCCCTGCCCGGGGCTCACCTTGGCTCGTCGCTGTACTGTGCCACGGCGAAGCGCACAGCCCTCTCGCCCACCGCCTGTACAAAGGGCACCACCAGCTCCTCCATGAACGTGCGGATGGCGCGGAAGTTGTTCCTGCCGATGCTGGACGAGCCGTCCACCAGGAAGGCGATGTCAGCCTCCAGCACGTCCTCACACACCGCTGTGGGACGGGGGCAGTGCTCAGGGCACAGGCTTGCACCATTGCACAACAGTGCTGGCCCCTCGCCCACCACGTGCACCCTGTGCTCAGCACCCACCTTGGCTCCTCTTCTGCACCGCGGCAACCGGTGGGCCCAGGAGCACAGGGAGCACGGTGAGGAGCAGGAGCCCGCTGCTCATCGTGGGAGCCTGTGGGAGAGGAGGATGCCACCATTGCCCCATGGTCAGCCCCACGCCCTGGGGGCACCAGTGACAGTACAGCAGGACTGGGGAGGCTCCAGTACCAGACCATGCCAGAACAAGTGGCAGCCTCAGGAAGGCCAAGGTGCCACTGCTAGCACCCCACGTACCAGGGAGAGCTTCTGCTTTGGGCCAGGGCAGCAGGACCATGCCTGGCCATGTCACCACACCCCCCCATGCTGGAGGGACAGCCGGCAGCGCCCAGTGCCACACACCAGGCTGGGAGGTGCCAGTGCCCGGTGGCAGCCGCTGCCTGTCCTTGCCCGGGAGGGAGCCCCGACGGCAGCTGCGGGAGGCCCGGCTCTGTTCTCTGCCCGGTGCCTCGGGGAGCCGTGCCCAGGGTGTGCGCGGGCTCTGCCTCCACAAGCCCTTCCCGCTCTCTGCCTGCTCCCTGCCTGCTCCCAGCTCCCTGCCCGCCCCGGCAGCAGCTCCCGCAGCCCCCAGCCCTGCTACGGGGACCCCCGGTGCGGGCGGCGAGCTCGGTGTGCTCCAGAGCAGCCAGGGTGGGCGAGAGCCGCGGCTCCCCGCGCACGGGGCTGCGGGCGGGGGGGCACCCGGCCTGACACCACTGCGATGGCCACGCCGGGTGCCTGCCCAGCACAGCGGCCCGGTTGCACCGGGGAGGAGCGCGCCCGGCGCGGGAGGGCGGACGAGACCCCGCGGGGGGGTTCGGTCCGGTCCTGTCCTGCCCCGCAGCATCCCCGTGTCCGCCTGCGCCGGACCCCCGCGGCCGCACGCACTCACCCACCGCGGGGCTGCACCGCTCCGAGCTGCGCCGAGCTGAGCCGAGCCGAGCTGGGCGCGGGCGGTCCCGGCGCGTACCGGCCCCCGGTGCTCCCGCCCCTTTATCGAGGGCGGCCCGGAGCGCGGTGCCGGGGCGGGGGGGAAGCGGGAGCGTCGCGGCCCCCGCCCAGCCCAGCCCCCAGAAAGGGCTTCCCCACCCCACCGAGCTGAACCCCAAAGTGCCAGCCCTGCTGCAGCCTGGGCAGGGGCTGGGGCTGCGAGGGGTGGGTGAAACGGGGGAGGCTGGACCCCGGAGGGGTTTCTGCTGGGCTCGGTGCTGTGCTGGGGCTCAAGGCAGTTTTCCCTCCAGCATCTCCATCCTCCATGTCCCAGGAACTCTGGGATCTGCCAGCCAGGAGCCAGCCGCGCACCTCCGTCTACCTCAGGGCAATGTGATGTGCTCCCAGAGACCTCGGGGCACTGCCTGGCCCTGAGCAGAGCGGGATGGAGCTGCTGTGGGGACCTGAGCCCCTGGCCCAGTCCGAGTCAGAGCCTGGCTCCAAACAGCAGCCCTGAGAATGCCAGTGGTGGTGGAGATGGGCTGCTCCCCACACGGACACAGCTCCCATGAGGCTGCAGGCCGGCCGGGCCTTGGCCAGGACCTCTCCTGCACTCACAGCTCTTGGGACCCCAGCACCCATGGCTGAAGTACAGGGACTGCCCTTGAGCCAGGAGGAGCATCCTCCTGCCCTGCTCCGGACACCGCCTCCCAGCAGCCACAAGCACACACCAGTGGCCAAGACCCACCCCAGAGCCAATGAACGCGCTGGGAAGCCCCCGGTGCTGTGACTGCACTGGGTGGGAGGATGCCCAGCGAGGTGGGCAGGGACCTGCACTGCCCTGGCCTCCTTCTGCCTACCCAGGGACTGTCCCCTAGGGTTCCTCCTCGGCCCAGGGTACACCCCTGCCCCTCAGGCTGCCCCTCACCCCCAGGACACCCCATGCGACCACAGCACTCCTTGGGGTGAATCACCTGTACCCCGTCCTACTGTTGGTGCCTGTGCTTGTCCGGGGCTGACCCTGCTTCATGGCCCCAGCCTGTGCCCCTGTGTGCCACCCCCCTGGCCCCTCGGTCACCCCCATCCCCAGCACCCCGCATACCTGCGCCCTCCTGGCTCCCCTCGGCTCCCGGCGGGGCAACAGGCAGCTCCGGGGGCATCTTCCTGCGGGCGGGAGGGGAGCGGCAGTGGGGTCCCCGGGGCCACCGCAGGGATGGGGACCCGGGGCAGGGCCACCTGCCACCGAGCAAAGATGCTCCAGGGCCGGCTGCAGGCAACTTTCCCAGGCACACACAGTTCCCAGGCAGAGGAGGGGCGGCGATGCCCCCGCTCTTCTTAAAGGCGCAGCAGACAGCGCATCCCCTCCCCTTCATTAGCCTTTCTCTCGTTAGGCCCCTGCCCCGGCCCCCAAACCTGGCCGGTGGCTCCAAAGTTCACCGTGGCCACGAGTTTCCCCCTCCTTCCCCAGCTCCAAGGATCCGGCATCCCCAGGCCAGGACCATCCCCAAGCCCTGCTGCCGCCGGCGCTCGCTTAGCGAACGCAGGATGTCCCAGTTAGACAAGGGGCTGCATTACAGGGGGTGCGGGGCCTGCCAAGGCTCTGGGCTGGCCCCGGGCCCGGAGCTGGCGGAGCAGCCCCACGGCGTGGTGCCTGCGGCAGGGCAGGGGCAGCCGGGGGTCACTGGGCTGGGATGGGGCAATGCTGAGGCCAGCATCACCTCGGGCAGGGGGGCACTAGGCAGTGATGCTCTGCAGCCGTGTCATGGGCTCTGCAAGCCCATGGTTCATCACAGGAGCATCCTGACCATCGTGCCAGCAGCATCCCCCTTGCACTGGCACTGGAGGGGGGCACGCAGGGTGCTGGATCCCCAACACCGAGGTGCCTCTCCCATGCGGTGTTTCCCGGCTCTCTGCTCATACCAGGGCCGGGAAGGAATCCGTGGCCACCGGCACACGTACAGAGCCTCGGCAGCGGGAGAGCTCCAGGTGTGAGTGATTCACTGGGTGCTGCTGCAGCCGATCCCTCCAGTAACATCCCAGAAAGCCATCGGCCCTTTCCCGAGCCCTGCCGTCTGAGAGCTGGCACGGAGGAAGCCTGGGGCTGAGCCTCTCCCTGCCCTGCATTGCCAGGTGAGCAGCCGCGGCAGGAAACAAGAGGAAAACCTATTTTCTGTGCCCTCAGGTGAGGTTCCAGCTGCGTTGGGTGCAGGAAAGGTGAGTCACGGTGAGAGGCGGCACTGCAAGACGCGAGCTGCCGCCGTGGGTCCCATCCGATGCCCCACATCCCGCGGCGCTGGGCACGGGCCGGGATTGGCACAGCCCGCACAGGGTTTTGGTGCCCCAGCCCCTCGCTGTCCGGCAGCGCTCCCTGCCCCGGCACAGCCTGGGCATCCCCGGCTCCAGGGCTGCTGGAGGGGTCCTGCCCCCTCCCCGGGCCCTTCCACATCGGGGGCTCCGGCAGCAACGGGACTGGCGCCGCGGAGGGCGAGGGGAGGAGGAGCGCCCGGAGCCGAGAGGAGCCTCGCCTGCCGCGGGGCCGGTTGGGACACGCTCCAGGAATGTCTCCCAGCACCAGGCACCGCCAGCTCCCAGCCACGGCACCCCGGGATCCCACCGCCATCACCGGCTGGCTCCGGGAGAGCACCGGGGGGGTCAGCATCGTGCTCATGGTGCGGCTTCAGGCACCTGTGTGCCACCCCGTGGGGCTCCCCAGCAAACCCAGGAGCCACGAAATGGGCCAGGGAGGGGATGTGGTCACCCCTTACCTCCTGCTGACCTGCCCTGAGGGCTTGGGGTGGGAGATGGCCATCCCAGCCCCCCTGGAGGGACAGACAGCTCCTCAGCACCCCCAGCTCCTCAGCACCAGAGGGGACCTCTTGCAGTACCCCCCATCCTGCTGCAGCCCAAAGCCACATAGCTGCAGGAGAATGAAGCAAAGCGTCACATCGGGGGAAGCCATGCCCGGTGAGCTGCCCTCTGGTCCGCGGCACTAGGGATGCTCCTGGCTTCAGGGACCACAGAGGATCTGGTGGGCGATGATGGGGACAAGTGGTCCCTCATCCAGGGCTCCCCACAGGCAGCTGCAGAGGTATAGGAAGCTTTTTCTGCCCCATAAACTGTTGTGTCTGGAGGCTGCCGCCAGCACGGCCACACACCAGCATCCCACAAAGCTGCGCTGGACTGCGGCCAGGCCCGGCTGTCCATATGGACAGGGCTCCAGAGGGAATTGTGACACCCCTTGGCTGGGCCAGCCAGGAGAAGCAGCCCTGGTCAGTCTGACACAGGGACTGGGATGGTTCCCAGGACAGCGAGGGAGGGGGAAGCCAGGCACTGTCTGGAGGTGGTGGTACTTTGCAACAGCACAGAGCCACAAAGGGAGGGTGATGGTGAGGACAATGGCAGCGGGATGAGGAGCCAGCAGCACTGCATAAGGCTCCAGAGCCCCCAGTTAACCAGCCATCTCCATCGGCTTAGGGTGATGCTGGGATGCCCAGAGAGGCTGCACAGTGGCTGGGGCTGGGTACCAGGGATCTGGAGCAGGCAGGGTGCATGCAGGGACTAAGGTGATGCACTCCATCTGCACTGACCACCCAGGTTCTTCGTTCTCCAGTGATGGAGGCACGAGCTGCTCACCTTTGCTCTCACACACAGGAGGGACCAGGCTCTGTAAAATAAGCCCAGCTTGTCCTCAAGGATGGGGATGCAGGATAGGGTGGGAATGCAGGGACCAGACACAGCAAAGCTCCTAGGGGATGGGAGGGAAGGCAGGAGTCCAGCACTGCTCCTGGGGACCTCAGGGGAACACTCACCAGCACCGTGTGCAGGATGGTGCCTCTGCTTCCTGCTTCACACCAGGCTGAGCAGGGAGACACTGAGCTTGGGGTATGCCCAGCCCATGGAGCCCAACCCGCAGAGCTGGGACACTTGCCTGCAGCACAGCTGCTCTTGTCCCACATGGGGACAAGCTGCCCAGCAGCTTCCAGACCTCACAGCACCTCTGAAGCCCATTGCTGCCCATCCCTCCTGCCTCAGCACCAGCGCTGACACTATGGGCACTGGCAGCAGGAGGAAGGGCAAGCAGCGTTAGGGCCTGGCAAGCTGGAGCCGTTCCCGGGATGCCACCAGCTGTGCCACAAGAAGCCTCTCCTCATGGGGGGTTCATGCAACTCTGTGGACGGGAGTATCTGTTCCTCCTTCCAGCTGCCTCCCATGGCTCAGGGCAGCGGTATTCCCAGGGGAGGAGCGTTGCCAGGAGGAATCAAGGAGCCATCCCTCAGGGGCCCCTATCCCAACCGCAAAGGACAGGGTGAGGACATGCTGAAGCGCTGCTCTGGGCTGCTGCTGCTGCACTGGGGCTCGCTGTGGACGGTCATTGCCTTCGCAAGAGATGTGAACAAGGAGTCACTGCTGGTGGATTCTCAGCCCTCCTGCTGTGGGCCATGGGTGCTGCCAGCCCCAGCACCGCAGCCACTGGCGGCAAGGACCCGCTCCGAGGTGCTCGGGAGGAGTCTGCCCCCCCCAGCTCCCCAGGCCCCACAGCCCCGTGCCAGGGAACAGCCGCCCCCTGCCCGCTCCCCTTTCCCGGGATGCCACAGCGGGGGAGCAGGAGCAGCCTCGGGACGCGGCTCTGGCAGCGGGAGGCCGACGGTTGTTCAGTGCTTCCTCTGCCCCTGCTCCTGCTTCACACCCCGCACCCACACGCCCTAAACCCGGGGCTCGCTGTGAGGGCCGGGGGAGCTCAGGGCAGAGCCCCCCTCCCCCTGCCTAGGCTCGGCTGCTCCTTGCGCAAGGGGAGCCCCGGGGCTGGCGGGGGCCGTGCGGGCGGCACCGAGGGAGGGGACGGGGACCCGGCAGAGCCGGCGCCAGGCGGGGCACGGAGCGGGGTGCGCGCACGGGAGAGCATCGGCTGCGCCGTGCAAGTCCTGGGGCTGGTAGGGAAGTGTGGGACATAGAACCATGGAAGCGTTTACGGTGGAAAAGACCTTTAAGACCATTGAGTGCAACCATTCCCCAGCACTGCCAATTCCAGCACTAAACCATACCCCCAGGTGCTACATCTACATGTCCTTTAAATCCCTCCAGGGCCAGGACTCCATCGCAGCCCTGTTCCTGCACTTGTAAGCCCTTTCCATCAAGAATTGCTCCCAATATCCAATCTGGGAGAACTGGCACCCTTTGCTCTGCCCGCAGGACACCGTTGTGCCTTCCCATACACCAGCGACCAGAGCCGGGGCCGCAGCAGGTTCTACACACCACGGGAAGGATGAGGATCTGCTGGGGCAGGGAGGAGCTGGGGGCTGCCGGAGGAGCACCCCTCGCTGCGGTGGGTGCCGGGGGCCGCGCTCCGGACGGATCGGTGCTGTTCACAGGAGCAGGCTCGGCCCCAGGGCTCCCCTGGCGAGGCAGAGCCGCTGCTCCCATCCCCTGGCAGGGAGCCCAGCTCCAGAGAGCAGCACACAAAGAGGAGGCAGCGCCCGCCCGGCCCGGGAGGCTCAGTCTGTCACCATGGGAACCCCCGATGACTTCATACCCCCATGGAGCGGCACGGCCGCGGCACCGGCGGGGCTCGGGCGGGTGGGCACGGACCCCGCACGCAAGAGATGTGGGGCAGATGCTGCGGGGGGCGGCTGAGCAGCCCAGTGAGGATGCTGCAGGGGACGGGGACAGTCTGCACCCACAGACAAGGGCTGGGGCTCAGAGCTCCAGCTCCCTGCAGAAAGCACGTCCCCAGCACCGCTGCACCCTCCTTGCTGGCATAGGCAAGGATCCTGTCTCTGGGCCCTTGCCACCTCCGCGAGTCACCTGCCCAGCACCATGAGGAGCTCCTCATCCCTGTCCATCCTCCCGGCAAAGCCGGGGCAAGGTCACCGTGAGTCACCGCCGTGCGTGCGAGGCAGAGGCAGGATCCTGTGTTCCTGTGTCACCGGGGCTGCTGCCAAGCGCTGCACATCTGGAACAGCTGTAAACAGAGCAGGGAACGAGGGAGCAGCTGGAGCCGCTGGACCTCCAGCCTTGCAGCAGCCAGGCAGAGAAGGGGGGATGCTGATGCCCAGGGCTCACCCACACACCCAGCCCCTGGGCACAGCAGCGCTGCTCCTGCACCAGGAGAGCAGGCAGGGACTCTCCGCACTGCCTCATGTGCCGGCTCCTCACATCGAGGCAGTGGATGGAGCCTTCAGTAGTCCCAGCACATGGCAAGGGCTCAGGGATGGTGCTGGGACATGGAGCAGGAGCAGCATCTCCAGAGTCTCTGGTGCACCCAGCACAGGTTCCACTCTGCCGACACCTCTTTGTACCAATCAAACCCCATGTGCTCTCACACAGCTCCCCAAGCTGCCCCCAGCAGCTCCAAGCACAGAGGAACCTAGGCAGAGCCTCCTCCAGGCACCATGGCTCCAGCAGCTCCCCTGGGCATCCCCAGCCACAGGTTCCAAGGGCAGTAAAGCTGAGCCGCAGCCTGGCAGCCCCACTGAAAACTTCTAAGTCCTGTGGAGGAAAACACTTAACGACGAGAGAAAGAGCTGGAACATGAGAGCCACTGATCCTCTTTGGATGGCGTGTGGGTAAAGCAGCTTTTAATGAGGGTGTTCAGGCCTTGGACTCTCCCCTTCCAGACATGCTACTGAAGAAAGAGGCAAGACAAAGAGGAGGCGTCCTGCAGCCCTGTGTCTGTGGCAGCTCGGGCTGGTTGGAGCTGGCAGTCAGGCCTGGATGGGCCCTTTGTCCCTTGCTTTGCCACACAATAAATACACTAAAGCGTTAGATGAGCCATTTCCTTTTCCCAGTGGGGTTTCTGGATAGGTTACCAACCACCGCTGCTCACCGCTCCCTTCTCCTGGTGCACACATGGATGGGCAGGACCTGTGAGTGTGCCCTGTCCCACCCTGCAGCCCTGCTGCTGACACCTGGGGGTACAATCCCTGGTCTCGGCCACGCTGATGCCTCGGTCAGACCCTGCCCCATGGGTCCAAGCAGAGCGAGGCTCCAGCAGCACCAGACCCCAGCAGAGCTGCACCTCAAACCCGCCCACCCTCTGCTCCCATTGCCCTGGCAGAGAGGGCAGAGCAGCAGCCCCGGGCTCTGGACTCTGCTCCCAGAGCTCTGGCACCGAGTGGGGGCACAGTTCCAAGCCTCTCGGTGCTGTGAAAGCCTCTGTGCAGCTCCCTGAGGCCAGGCTTGGCTCAGCACCCATGATCCCTATCAGCTGTACTTTCCAGGGTGGGTAATTAGCTCAGGGGAGGCAACTGCTGACAGTTGGCTGCTGTGGCCTCTCCTGGCAAGCGCCCGCATCCCAAACAAGCAGCTCACATATCAAAGGGATCCAGCAGATCCACCCTGTGCATCTGCCCTGGTTCCCACAGCTTTTCCTGCTGGGGACCAGGGAACCCGGAGCACAGGGCTCCAGCGCGTGCTCCCCATGTTCACTGCTGGGGTTTGTGTACCGGGAATAGCTCTTGCTGGGGGGCAGAGTCACCCAGGTGCTGTGCAGGCAGCAGAGCCTTTGCCAGGGTGCACACAAGGATGAGCAGCCTCCTCCTTTCCTAACCCTCCTCTCTTCCAGCCAGCAGTGCCAAGGTGCCCGGGGGAACCAGTTACTTTGGGGTAGGTGGAGCGCACAAGCTTCAAAGAGGGAACCTCACCAGGAGAGGAGAAGACAGCACTGAGCAGAAGAACGGGGAGCAAAGGCCCGTGGATACCCCAGGCTGAGTTCACCAGCACAGCCTAACGGGGTCCCAGGAGCCTTCCCAGTGAAGCAGCAGAACAAAACCCTTCAGCCATTGCAAACCAGTGGTCAGAGCCACACTGACCAATCCCGCATTGTCCAGGGAGGGAGCCAGGATCCAGCTGGGGAGGTCACCCCGGCCCCCTCCAGTCGCAGGGGATTTGCCCTGTCCCAGCACTGCTTCCAGCTCCCTCCTCTGGCTCTGCCACCTCTGTTCTTCACCGGCAGCGGAAGCGCAAGGGGGGCAGCAGGAGACATCACTTTTCCAAGGTTCAGGAAAAGCAGAGGTTTGACATTCCCGTCCTCCCGGACGCTTCCCAGTTTGAATTCCCTTGGACTGAGGCTGCTCCGGTGGAGGAACAGCAGCAGCTCAAGCAGCAGAAGAGTTGCCAGAGGCCAGAGCTTCAGCACCTCCAGCACCGAGGGACCCGGGTGCCAGATGCCTGATCTGCACCAGTTCCAGGTTATGCTTCCCAAGCCCCTCACCAAGGCACCAAGTGCTGATGCCTTTGCCAAGCATCAGTGCTCCCGACTACTGAATGGGTCCCCTCTCCCCACCTTTTAGACCCCAGTATGGCTGCTTGCTTACCAAAGGGAAATGATAACTCAACCCTCTCAAATCCATGCTTCTGGAAGCACAGACAGGCACAGCACCTGAACACCACCGACACTACAAGGCAGGCTTCCATTGGAACTGCAGCCAGAAGATGCCAACATCCGGGCAGGCTCAGCCTCAGCTCCCACCAGCATCCACCTCACTGCACCCAGTGCCACTCACCAGGGCACTGGTCCTGGGCCACATCAGCCCAAACAGCAATTCAGAAAGCAGCAATTGCAGAGGGGGTTGAATCTTGTCCTAGGGCAGAAGGGCCTGGGGAACTACTCAAGGCAAACAACCATTCCCAAGCAGATACCTCCAGAGAAGAAAAAAAGGTGTAGGAAACGCTGAGGCAAGGATGTGCATCCTCCCTTCCTTCTGTTCACACCAGCTGCAAAACACCCTGGAAGCTCACCTGAGAGGGGGAAACATACAGCAATGGAAGACAAAGAGGATTACAGTCTGCTTGCAGACACAAAGCCAAGGCACCATTTACTGGTTCCACAGGCTGGAGGCAGGAGCTTGTTCAGTTTCCAGCCCTCTGTGCACTTGTAACGAGCCAGAGCTTGCAACCACAGTTAAACCAATTGCATCAAGAACATTGAACAGCTTCAAACTTGCCTGGGACACGCAATGGGTGCAGACACTGACTCTCTCATCAAAAATGCAGATCCAGCACAAACACTCAGAGCACTGCAGCAGTCTCCAGTGTAATGACAACTCCTAGAAACTTTTACACTGTCTTTAAACCCCACTTGTCAGGGCAGCACCTGGAAATTAGATGAGAATCCCAGGGAGCTCTATCCCGAAGACAAAAGCGGGGATCACCTCACAGCCTGCAGGGGTGGCTGTGACAGGCGAGTGTCACCTGGTGAGAAGCTTTTCTCCATCACCCTTCCTCAGTTTCATCCTTTGTGTTCCATGTTCCAGCTTCCCAAAGTCAAGTCAAGGGAGCACCAAGCACATTACCACCAGGAAGAGGAGGAAGGGCCGGGTAGCTCCTTCAGCCATTCAGACCTAGAGATTACCTTCTAGGTATAGGCCACGTCACCCTATACTTCAGTCAGCAGCCTCTCAGTTATGGCATAGCTGAGACTGACTGGACAGATGGAGGCTCATCTGCAAGAGGAATGTGGAGACCGACACCAACATACCACAGTCTGCTCCTTATTGAGCTGGTTTACAGGGAACTGGGAAGCTTAAGGTGAGAGCTAATGTATCCCACAGAGGCTGGTAGCAACAGCTCCAGCTTCTCCCACCATCCTGACAACCACTTCCACTGTCCTGAGGCAGCAGCAGGCAGGGCTGGGCTGCTTGCCCTCACCAGCCCCCAGAGCAGGTGGGACCTCAGCACCCAGTTTTGTCTGTAACTGACTGGGGAGAGAGGGGTGGCACAACCTGCCCCCTCCACCATCATGGTCACCACAACAGGCCACGGGGACTGGCTGTCACCACACCCAGGGCAGGAAGAGAACCAACCTTCCACAGATAGATCCCGATCTCGTTGTCAAGCAGGAAAGCACAGACATCCCCTCAAGGCCTTTTGCTCTTAGGTCTGCACAAACAGCACTGCCACAGCCATGCTGCTGCCTGCACAGAAGGCCACAGTGAAACAGCCAGAGCTACCTGGCAGCCTCATCCCAGCGGAAAGACTTCCTTCAAGCAGCCTAAAGCCAGGACCTCTCCCCCAGCACACTGCCAGCTCAGGACAGAGGTGCGGCTGCAGACAGACACCATTCTAACATGAGCCCTGATGAATCCAGACTGGGGTCCAGTAGCTCATCTATTTGGCAAGATTAACAGTAACTCACACGTGACCCAGCAGGACACAGCTGACTCCAGCAGAACCAGCTCCATACAGGATATGTTTATTTTATACATTTAACACCGAGAAGACAGGCAGTTGATGGGACTCATCTTGCCCCTGGGTGCAGAAGACATTCAGAGCCAGAGGGAACCTGACACAGTGCACAGCTTCACTATTCCCACTGCAGGGACACATCCTAGAAACGGACCCAGTACATGCCACTGCGGATGCGGTTGTAATCCAAGAGCTGTTCGATGGGACCTAAGTGAACAGAACAAGAGTTAAGTCACCAGAGATGGAGCCAAAATCCCTGTGCAGTTTCCCATGTCTTAAAGCAGATGGCACCAGAGCAGATGAGGGCAGCTGTACCCAAAACCAGGTGACTACACCTCAAACCTGCACCAGGAAAACCAGCAGGTACCATCCCCTGACACAGAAACTGTCATTTCCTCAGGGTAAGTAGGCACTGCTCAGTACAGCTCCACAGGCAGATATGACACCCAGGGAGCCTCCAAGTCACTGAGACTCTGGCTGGTTTGTTCCTACTTCCTGTTCAAGAACTGCCTCATTTTTCCAAGCGGCTCCATTCTGAAGGCCAGAGGAAACAGCTGCCTGGAGGAGGGGAATCCACAACACACAGGAAGGAGGCAACAGAGCGGAGCGAGCTGCTCAGGCAGGTTTTCAGAGAGGAATTTGTCCTTGGCCAGACAGACATGCCAGAGCAGCACAAGGGAATCGGGCCCCTTCACTTCCCTTACATAAACCAGTGTGACCCCAGTGTAAGGACATGGGGCAGGCGTTGCCGGGTGAGTGAAGAGGTGGAGCACAGCCAGAGCTCCCTGCCACCTCCAGCATGGGCAGTGCTGAGCCCCTGGCACGCGCACCCTGGCACATCTGATGGGCAGAGGTAGGAGGACAGCAGCAAAGAGCCAGAGCAGTTATAGAGGCCGGAACAGACACAGGAACTGCCTGCAGCTCCCTTCCACTCAGCTCTTGACCCCTGCCTCATTCCTGAGCTCCCATGTATCAGCTCCCACAACTACTCACCAACTGCTGCAATGGCCGGGCATTTGTCATAGATGTATTTACTGCAGACCTCTCTCACCATACTTGCATCAACGGCCTAATAAATATCAAACAAACAATTAATGACCATTCTGGCAGACCTGCATTCCCAAAGCTGGAAGTTACTGTGGCCATTGCACACCAACATCATCAAAGATACTGGCAGACCCTTATGCCACGTGCACCAACTGCCCAGCTCCTCTTTGCGAGAGTGGCTGATGTTCTGCCACACAGAACACCCTTGTGAGGGCACGGAAGACCAAAATCTGAAGCCTTCCAAGAGATACAGTGGCTGCAGAATTACACAAACCAGATGTAGGCCACCTCCAAGGAAACTGTTAAAGGAATTTCACATTGTGCTGCTTAACTCAGGTAAATGACCTCTTTCTGGGAGGGACTGAATGCCACCACAGGGACATGGGATACCCTGAGTCTATGCCAGATTCTGACACACATATATCAGTGCCAGTGAGTTACCTGCCTCGACTCCAGGCAGCTTCACTAAGGGGTAAGTAACCCTCACATTACTACAGCAAACTGACACCAGCAAATGCCAACACCAACCATGCTCAGGTACCCCCAGCAAAACAAAGGGATACCTACAGCAATCCTGGCATCCCACTCCTCCAGAGGGATGCGGCGTCCATAGTTTAAGAGATGGCTTCCAATATTCTCACACACTGGTGTAGTCCCTAGATGATGAAGACAGCACATGGTCATCAGAACAGAAAGCCTCCTGGAACTGCACAGCCCCATCATCAGTCAAAGCAGACAGAAGAAACTCCAGCCATTAAACCGCCTCCCAGTGAAGCACAACTCGTAGTTGCCACTATAAGCAGCTCCAGCAGGAGTTAAGCAATCCAAAGACTGCTTCATTAGTCTCCAAAGTGTTTCAGCCAGGGCAGACCAGTTTGAGGGTCTCAATTCTACCTTCACCACGTTATTCCCTCACAGCAGTGGAGTAAGTAGAAGTTTACAGAGCTGGAGCTAACTTGGAGCACAGCAGGCTGGGGTCAGCTGCTTTCACAACTGGCAGGAGGAACATGGACCAGGGCAAGGGAAGCTTTGCCCAGTGCCTGCCAGCAGTACTGTAATGTCTAGCAGAGCTCCTGCTCCCCAGAAGAGACACAAGTGGTGACCTTCTGAAAGCTGCAGTGGGCAACCCAGAAACCAGAACATACCATCCAGTTGAGCCACCATGGCATTCCGGAGATAGTTCTTGGCTCTTTCCACCTCTGAGTCCGTGGTACTAGTGCACAGGCGCATCCTGGAGAGGAGATGGAAAGTCCACCAAATCTTTTAAATGTGTTTATCTGCTCAAACAGAAAGTTAAATCCTCCCTTTCCCAGGCTCCTGCAGAAATAAGCTACTGTCAGCATCACTCGTCCTGCAGGCTTGAGATTCATCCTTGATCACAGCTAAGACCTGGGAAGCACTGAACAGCAGGAGGCAAGAGCTCAAGCCTGTAGACAGGGGCTATCAGCCAGCAGGTTACACACAATTACACTCCAAAGGTCTGAGCAGCTCTGGTGCTGGCTCTGGTGTGCCCATTAGGCACAGTGACAAGCAGCCTGCAATACACTGCCACAGGAGCTGGAAGGTGTGTCTGTATCACCAAGCATTGCAAGCTGCTATGGCAACTGATGCTGAAAGAACAAGACAGCTCCACAGGGTCTGCTTGGAATCCAGCTGCTAAATCCCTTTCTCCTGTGCCAACTGCAGTGTCTCTGGGGCTAGGGCTAACTCCATCTGCTCCACACACACAGCATGGCTCAGCTCTGAACCTCAGATGTAGCCTCAAACCACCACTGGGATACACACGCACACAGTAAGATGGACAGTCAGAGGCCCCCAAGCACTGGCATGACTCCAGCAGTGGGGCATTTATCAACCACAACACAATGGTTGAAAGCACTCTGCCTGCTTTGCTCAAGACAACGGAGATGTCTTTAGGCACCTGGGAAAGCCTTGTCTCAAACGAATGATCTCACTGGTCTATGGAAAAACTCCCAAAGCCTCACCACTAATACTTGGAAGCAGGAACAAAGACCTGAAGAGCCCTAAGGGGATTAAAACAGCTCCTCTAAGCCACATCCTAAGACATTTAAAGAAACCACTTACAGGATCACTTAACCAGAATGCAAGTTACCATAAAGTTCATAGAGACAGAGCTCTCTGAAGAGCTAACAGGCTCCTCCCACCAGGTCCATCTCCCACAAGTGTCAGGTCTCGAACAGGAACTTCTTGTACTCACCACTCCCCCTGAGCACAAAACATCATGTCATCCACGGACAGGGGATCCGAAACAAAATGGAAACCGAAGAGGCCAGTGTCAGAGTAAGAGGTGTTGAACGTCTGGAAACTGTGGCACAGATTGTGCTCCACAGCAAGCGCAGCCAGCCTGCTGGACTGATTCTGTGAACAAGAGATGCCATCAGCCCCTTCAGCTTCCTAGCTGCTCAAATTCTTTCCAACTGAGCTGTTTTCACAGAGACCACAGGCAACACAGAGCAGAACACTTTGCTGAAGGAGAGCTTAATTTAGACTCTTCATGTGGTCAACAGATGAGAGTCACTGGTGGAAAAGCCACAGACAATGGCCTCAGAGTCCATTCAGCAAAACCATTTCCTTTCCCAGGCTCCTGAGGAGCTGGTATGCACACCACCATAGGGGTGGGAGCAAATGGGAAATGCAAGGTCTCCCAGTATCAAGGGTTAGCACAGTTAATGCTGGTCAGATTACAGATGAGAATGGATCAAATACCAGGTTTAAACAAGCTCCACTTGCTCTGCAGTTGAAAAGCAAGTTTGACACTACAGACATCTCTGTCCTGCTTCTATCACCATCCCCACTGAACAGTTAGTTTGTGAGGGCAGAAATAAGCTGCTGAGAATTCATCAACTAAACCTCTTCCTAATTCAGCAGAGAAGGTTCAGTTGAGCTGCCAGCATCGCCTCTCAACAACTGTGCTGGATTAGCCTTGATTACACTGCTACCCTGCTTTCCAGACTCCTAACTGCTTCACAGCTGGGAGCTAAGCACAACATAAGGCATCTTCACATAGAGCCTCCAGAACACTTGTATTAAAAGGCTGCAGGCTCTCCCTGTCACACTGACAAGCCTCTTACCTTACCACCTCCAAAAGTGCGGTCATAGCATCCCATGATAGCATTGGCCACATTGAGGACAACATTGTCTGGATTAGCCCATCCTGGCCCCTCCACAGCAAGAGCAATGTGGGCAACGGGCAGACCATCATCTCTGGCACGGATCTAGAACATGAGGAGGGAGCAGGGGAGAACTGCATGAGCAGTGGCTTTGTTGCAGCCTGTGCAATGCCAGGCTGACAAACTGGAGCACCTGATATTAACCCAGTGTAACTAAATAGTTTCAGGCACTACTGAGCTAAACCAGCTGCTCCAATAGGAGTTTTCCAGCAGGTGATGTGAGCAACAGCCTCACATTCCTAATGGAGTCGGGTCCCATCTAAAACCCAACAGACTGTGGCAATAAGCCCAAAGAACAGAACAGGGCCACTACCAAGATGCCACATCATCAGCTTCTCAGAGATACACAAACAATTTCTCCTCTCAGCAGCAGCTGTAACTGCTTCACATTCAGTCAACAGCTTGGCAAGAGCTGCTTGTTTTGCTCAAGCTTTACCTCACTCCCTGTGAAGCGGCAGTGCGGGAGGACAGGCACAGAATCCTCTTTGTACTTAAAAGGCACCCCACTGAAGTGCTGCTTAGCTGCATCTACCAGCTCTTTGTGGGAAATACCTGGCAATAGGAAAGAGAGACAGCTGCAATCTTAAAGCAGCTTAATTTAACAGTATTTTATATTAAAGGTGTGTTATGAGTTTGAGCACCAGCCTGAAGATACCCAGGCTTCCCAGAATCAACAGGACCTAGAGCTCACCTCCAGCAGCTGCCAGGACCATACGAGGTGCCTTGAAGTTATTATCAACATATGAAGCTAGATCTGCTCGAGTCAGATGCCTAGAAAGAATGAACACAGAGAGACCCACTATATGAGCATCTCTGAGCAGGGAGGGATGAGATGCTCAGGAGAAGCAAGTTCACAGTACATAGAGAGCAGGGATGTTGTTGATTCTCTTAGCTGTGGGCTAACAATGTCTTTTAGAGGCAAGACTGCACTGCTGGTGTTTTCCCTGTGCACTAATTCCAGACCACGGAAAATGGAAAACGGTGGCCAAGGTAGAAGCACACTATCACTAGCATCAATGGGGCAGCACAGCCATGACACAGTGAGAAGTCCATGGGCACAGACCACCTCCAAGTACAGACTGTAGCTGCCTCGTGCAGTCACCACTGCTGACAGCTGCAGTCATGCACCCCAAGGACCAAACCCACGGGCTGTGTGCTGCACCCAGCCTGCTGATGCTCACTTGATGTTGTCTGTGGTCCCCTCGACAGTGTGCGCCAGCGGCGTGCCCTGGAAAGCAGTGGCGTGCAGGTAATCTAAAGTAACAGCTTCCATGTTGCTGTCTATTTCTTTCAGCTCCTGAAGGATGACACCACGTTCCTTCTCGACCTGAGAGTCCTCCAGGGCACAGTTCTGCACGATGTCAGCCAGAAGCTCGACAGCTGTAACACATTTCCAATGTTAGCAGTGCGAATGCTCTCTCCAGCTACCAACCAGAACCTCCACTTTACCTCCCAGATACTTTGCTCCCTGGCCTGTTAGAGGGGATGCTGGTGGGAGAGAAACAGAAACACATGCTTAAACTCCAAATGCAACTCTGTCCCCAGCCACGCTACCTTTGGGCATGTCCTTGGCCAAGGCCTTTATGTAATAAGCAGTCTGCTCACGGGAGGTGTACCCATTCAGGTGAGCGCCCATGCTCTCCACCTCCTTCTCAAAGGCAGCACCAGGACGATTCTTTGTGCCCTAAAAGAATAAACACAACTATGAAGTGAGCAGATTTCCCTCTCGGGCAGAACTAAAGCAAAGAAAAGAACAATAAAGACCTAACCAATAAAACCTGTCACAAGATTGCAAGAGCAAGTGCAGAAAGTAAGAGATTTAACACTTGGCTTTACAATACCCAAAAGATTATGAGGAGTATTTTGAAAGACTAATAAAAGCCCAGCAGGGAAGCAGAAGACCTACACTGAGAGACAACACTGGCTGAAGATCACATTTGTCAATAGCAGAAGAAAACTACTTCTAACACGGAGCTCATCTCTTAAGGAGCAAGCCAGATGCTGCAGCTGCCTATGATGGCACAGACTGGACTCAAGGCAGCAAGTCCAAGGCTCGGACGCCTCCTGCCCTGGTGCTGTTCAGCAGACACGCTGGGAGGGCAGTAAGGGCTGTAGCCTCTGAACTTCACTGATCCTCTAAGAAAACCAAAGGAAAATCAATGGCTACAAGAAATGCTGCTTTCAGCTCTGCCTGCTAAACTGCTTTGTAATGTGGTCATCTGTGTGTGCGCCACAGCGGCTGGGACAGCCAGGGACTGGAACCACAGCAGAGACTCAGTCTCATTTGGTACTTACAACGTTTTTTTCCTTTCAGAGGGGAAATACCAACTAATACATAAGAATTACATTAATTCATGCATGCTTGCAAGTTGCTGCGTACCCAAACAAAGAGCATCACACAGCCTAGGCACCTTTTGATGTTTATTTCTATATTATGTGCAAAGGCTCTGGGATTCAGATGACCCAATTTATGCTCTTAAAAGCTACAGCCTCCAAAGTGAGAGCTCAATAGATATGCACATTTGGAACTGATGATCTTTAAGGTCCCTTCCCATCCAAACCACTCTGTAGCTGTATTCAGAACAGCTCTCCAGGGCTGCTGTGCCAGACCCAGCAGAGCTCCTTACCTTAAAGGCCAGATGCTCCACAAAGAAACCAGCCCCATTGTTCTTCTCGTTCTCATAGCGGCTGCCCACCCCGATCCATACACCCACCTATGGCAAAGGCATCAAGGACACACATCAGGAAACAAAACAAGCAGCATGATTAAACCTCAGGCCACAGACACAACTGCAGGGACAAGAAGTCTGTTCCCAGGCACTGCACCAGTAGTACCAAAATCAGAATAAGCACCAGCAGCTCTTTCCTGTGCACGTTTTGGCTTTTCACAGAGCAGCCTCACAAAATCCTCTGCATGAGGTGTGACTCCTCCTGGTCACTTACTGCTTGTACAACAACAGTGAGGCTGAGGAACCTGCACCTGCCTACAGGCTTCATACAAACCCAGGCCAGAGCTTCTCCTGCTGCATCAGCCCCACGGGTTAACAAAGAGAAGCAGGCCGGTCTCTGAAAAGCATTGGTTCCGGTGGGGTTGTCACTCTGCAGCAGGCAGGGCTGAGGGCTCCAAGCAAGCCCTTCACCTGCCCGGCACTCACCGTGCACGTTGGCTGGCTGGACTCCTCCGAAGCCACCCGGAGGCCGTTTTCCAGAGTGGTGACCTGGGTCTCGGGGACGTTCTGGAGTGTCTGAGCGTACGTGGCCGCGCCTCGGTTCCTTGTCAGAGTCAGCGCAGCTGCCTGAGGAGCACAGCAGCCGTCAGGGCCTGCCCCGAGCAGGGCAGCCCCGAGGGCGCCGGCTGGGGGCAGGCACTGCCCAGAGCGGCTCTGTCACGGCTGCGCTGCGCAGGTGCCGCTCGGTAACCGGTGCCTGCAAACCCTCCGCAGGCTCCGAGCGGGCTGACACCCCCGACAGAGCGACGGGAACCGGCCGAAGCCCCGCACGCGGGCGGGCAGCAGCACCCGACAACACCGTCCCCCGCCCGGGCCTGGTCCCGGTCCGCGGGCACCGGGTTCCCATAGCGACCACTGCCCGGCCCCGGCCGCCGCGTCCCTGTGACCTTCCCAGCCGGTAGGCCTGGCAGCGCCCCTGCCCGCGGGGCCTCTCTCCGCGGCTGCCGTGCCCGGCCCGGCCCGGCCCTGCCTCCCACCGCCACCGGCCGCGGTGACTCACGGGGGGACGCGCACCCCGCAGCAGGGCCCGCGCGGCCGCACCACCGGCCCGGCACACCGAGGAAGCCGCCATCTTGTCCTGTCGCGACCGACCGCCCGCGGCGCGCCTGCGCGGCTCTGGGGCGGGGCATGGCGGCTGCCGGGCGGAGACACCGTCAGCGGGATGGGGCGGGCGGGCGGCTGCGCCCCCTGGTGGCGGGAGGTCCCGGGCGCGGGGTCCCGCCCCTACCGCGCCTTCGGCCGCAGCCCGACGGGCCCGCAGCGGGTCCGGGTGAAGAGGGGCCGCAGGGAGGGTCAAGCCGGCGGTGCCCCCCTGTGCTCCCCTGTGCCCCCCACTGCCTCCCGTGCCCCGCAGTGCCTCCCGTGCCCGCAGTGCCTCCCGTGCCCCGCAGTGCCTCCCGTGCCCCGCAGTGCCTCCCGTGCCCCGCAGTGCCTCCCGTGCCCCACAGTGCCGGCATCAGCCAAGGCGGTCCTGCCTGAGGTCACCTTTATTGAGGAAAGTGCATTAAACGGAGCCCGCGTTTACCCGCGACGGTTTCATCCCGCCCCTCGGCCGGGTCCGCCCCCAGACGGGGCCCTGCAGGGGCACAGGGACGGGCTGCGGCAGCCCCGCGGCGGGGGCAGCTCACGGCCCCGGCCCTCGGTGTCCATAGAGGCCGGTGGGGCCCGCGGTGCGTCGATGCCATGAGGGTGGCAGGACCCGGCTCGGCTCCGCAGATGTCCTCCTCTTGCGGGGCTACATCCTGGTGCTGAGGTCCGGCTGCTGGGGCACACGGGGTTCACGTGGCGGCCCCCATCCGTCACGGGGACGGGGATGGGGACGGTGAGTGCTGGCGCTTACCGGGGCTGACCGCTGCTCCCTGCGGGCGTGCTCCGCGGCGGCGTGCACCGAGGGGAAGAAGCAGTGCTTGGTGATGGATGAGCTGAAGAAGTTGCCCCGCTCCAACTGGGCGAGGACAGGCACTGTGGCAGAACAGTACCCGAGGCTATGGCACCCGGCTCAGCACCAGACCCACCCAGTGCTGCGGGGGATACCGGTACCGCCAGCGGGGACCCAGCTGCCTCCTGCGGGCTGCAGGTCCATGGGAAGGAACCTGCAGCACCTCTGTCGCGGGACACCCCCGGGATGGGGACACTGGAGGGAGCCCCAGGAGAGCAGCGGTGTCCCAGGGGTGGGCATGCCCGAGGGGCAGGTGGCTCTGCAGCCGTTGCCGTCGCTCACCCGGGCAGCTGGCAACGAGGACGTCCACTTCTATCTCATGGAAATCCCTGAAGATCTGCAACCGGCAGGAAACGTTCCACCAGGGAAGAGGAGAGGGGCGGCAGTCATCGGGCCCCCCCCCCCGGCGCCACGGGGATGCCCTGCCTGGGGCTCCTGCACCCCCCAGCTCCCCCTGTCTCTCCCTTACGTTCTTCAAGATCTTGATGGAGACGGTGTCCACGAAGCTGACGGGGCTGAAGTCCAAGATGACGGTGTGGAAGCTGGGCTGGGGCAGCCCCAGGGTGCGCAGGGTGGGCGCGGGGGGGGCGCTGTCCTCCTCCCCGCTCAGCTCGATCACCGCAACGGCCGGCCCGTTGTGCCCGTCCTGCATGTGCTGGGAGGGACGACACCGGCCTCGCTGCAGGGGGGCCGGGCAGTGCCCCCCCCCGCTCACCCTGCCCTAGCTCTTGGCCGCATCAGGGCACGGGCAGCGGGTGCTCCGCTCGCACCTTCACCCACTTTCAAGCTCTCCGAATGCGTCAAGACCCACCCTTCTCCCGGTGCCCCTCTCTGAGCTAGGCTCATTAGCTGGCACCCGGAGAGCCTTTGTTCCTGCTCTTAATTGTGATTAAGTCGTTAAATGGCCAATGACTCACTGGCTCCATCACCTAATCATTAACTGCCCCGCTTTCCCCACCGACCTTGGGTGTGCCGCCGCGGCCCGGCTCTGTCCCAGTGCCCCTTCTCACCAGCATGGCCCAGCCTGAACCGGGGCCAGTGAATACAAGGGCAGGAGGCTGGGAGCAAGCGGGAGCAGCATAGAGGGACAGTGGCAGGGTCACTGCGGCAGGGAAGCACCTTTTTCCTCTTTGCCATCTCCTTCTCTGCTTTCTTCTGCTGTTTCTTCAGCTTCTTGAGGGCCTTCTTCTTCTTCTCAATCAGGCGGTCCACGTTGATGCCACTCTACAAGACAATGTGACCCATCACCACCCCAGTGCTAGCAGCGGGGACATTGGGGGTGGTATCTTTTCCTTTGTACCTTCTTCTTCAGGGCCTCAGCATACAGCTCCACGTTGGCAAAGTAGAGGGTGGAGGAGGAGTGGAAGATCTTCACACCAGGGACCTCCTGTGCCTGAGGGAGATGGGGAGGTGATACCCCAGGGACGGAGCCGCTGCTCCCCTTCCCTCCCTCCCCAACTTGCCCCCACTCCCTTCCCAAACAGCCCCTGGGGTGCTTCCCCCCCTCGCTGTGTTACCATCTGGTATTGAGCCACATCCCTGTAGACGTCGGTGTCGGGGATGCGCCCCAGCATGGAGTAGTGGGGCCTGTGGGAGCAGAGCAGGGCCCAGGTCACTACGGGTCCCCCTGCCCCTGGGCCCCGGCCCTGGCCCCAGCACTCACAGCTGGGTGCGGAAGATGACGGTGAGCAGCCCGAAGGCCACCGAGGCCCCCAGCCCGATGTCCAGGTTCAGCATGAGTGTGGCCATGAACGTCACGATCCAGACAGTCTGGGGGGGGGGGGGAGCACATCAGTGGCAGCACCAGCAGGGACCCTCCCCAGGGCTGGGGACCCCCCACAGGTCAGTGCCTCACCAGGTCCACCCGGTTGGACTTCCAGAGCATGCGGATGTCTTTGAACTGCTTGAACATGCCGTGGAGGTTGATGATGATGATAGCAGACAAGATGGCCTAGGAGAGAAGTCCCTGCAGCTATGAGCATGCTGAGGGCAGGCCTAGGGAGGGCTCTTGCCTGTTCCCCCAGCATGGGACGGGCACAGGGGTGGGACATGGTGCAGAGGCCGTGGGAGCAGATGTACCTTGGGCAGGTCCCGGAAGAGTTCTCCGATCTTCAGGATGGTCACCAGGATGACCAGGGATGCGATGACACCAGCTACCTGCACAGATGGAGGGCAGGAGGCAAGGGGCACATCCCCACCGCCCGCTGTGCTCCTTGCCCCATCCAGCCCCACAGATGGAGCTGGAGCTGCCCAGACCCACCTGGCTGTTGCCCCCTGTGCTCTCCTGTACCAGGCTCCGTGACATGGAGCAGCTGATGGCAAAGCACTGGAAGAAGCCCCCCAGGAAGTTGCTTAAGCCCAGCGCGATCAGCTCCTGCAGGGACAGAAGGGCAGCAGGAGCACCGTGCATCGTGCTGCACGCACAGGCTTGGTGTCACCAGGGAAGGGGCCCTGCACACCAGAGCATCACCTGGTTGCTGTCCACCTTGTAGCCGTGCTTCAGGGCAAAGATCTTGCCCAGGGAGATGCAGATGGCGTAGCCCACAACAGCAATGGCGAAGGCGTTGCCCACCACCTGCCCAAAGTAGCTGACATTAGGGACCACGGGCGGCTTCAACCTATGGCCAAGACAGGGAGACAGGGCTCAAACGGGGGTGCCATGGGCATGTAGAGCTCCCACTGTGCCTGCAGCTCCAGCCCCTCACCCGCTGGGGATGTCGCCCACCACAGAGATACCAAACTTGGCGTTCAGGTTGACTCCGTAGGAGATGCCGGTGGAGATGATTATCTGGGGAGGATGAACGCAGTGAGGCAGGGCACAGAGTGGGATGGGGGGGACGAGGAGGGGATGGATGCCCTGGAGCTGCACTCGCTGAGGCAGCCATCCCACCCTGGAGGGGACAGGGCCGCCCATGGCTGCATCCCCACAGGAGCTGGGGCAGCTCTCGGTACCGTGATGAGCTCGATGGGGATGGGCATGGGCAGCTTGGAGGCAAACTTGTGGTTGAGCTCTTTCACAATGTAGATGACCACCATGGCAATGATGGCGGTCACCAGGGTGCCCACGTTGGTCTGTGGCAGCTTCCGGCAGATCTCGATGGCGGTCTAGAGGACACAGCAGGGAATGGGCTTGGGGGCAGCCCCAGGGCAGGGCTGGGGGCTCTGTGAGCCGTGGGATGAGCAGCCCCTCACCACGAACAGGGAGAGCGGCCCCGAGTGCTCGCCCAGGGACACCCCGAAGACGTTCTTGAGCTGGGAGATGAGGACGTGCACGGAGGCAGCGGTGGTGTAGCCGCGCACCAGCGGGTCCGAGAGGTAGGTCACCACGAAGCCGAACTGCAGGAGGCCCAGGGCCACCTGCAGGGGAGGAGGCAGAAGTGACCCACAGCTCATGGCCCTGGGCCACCATGGGCCCTGTTCCCGGCCAGGCTGTGGCCCCTGACCTGGAAGATGCCCGTCAGGACGGTGATGGTGGCCACCAGCTCCACGCGCGCAGCGTCCCGCCGCTCCTCATTGACCGTCATGTTGCTGCCATTGATGGACTCCAGGAAGTCCTCGCTGGGCAGCAGGGAGTCTGTCAAGCTCCCGATCATGACGGAGATGACGGCAAAGGGGCCTGGGGACAGGCAGGGAGCACAGGGTCAGCACCGGGAGCTCTCTGAGCTCCACAGGTACCTGTGCCCATGGGCTGGGCTCACAGCGCACCCACTGTGCTTTGGCTCTGCTTTGCCCAACCGCCTTCTCAGAGGGGCAAAGTAAAGGTGAGAAAGGTCCCCTCCAACCACTGATGTGGCCATGTTGTACCCTGGATGAAGGCTTCCCCCTCTCATCCTCGCTCCATCCCCACCATTCCTGTGGGATCGCATGGTCTTCAGCTTACCCACGGAGTTGTGCCTGGACGTCCCGAAGAAGAAGTAGAGGAACACGGGGTAGAAGGAGGAATAGAGGCCAGTGACAGGGGGCAGCCCGGCCAGCAGCGCGTACGCCAGCCCTGGACACGGAGCAGGGACACGTGTGAGGGACAGCCCAGCCTGGCCCTGCCACAGGACCCCGGCAGCCTGGGCCCGGCACTCACCCTGGGGCAGGTGCATGATGCCCACACTGAAGCCCGAGGTGATGTCCCCCAGCAGCCAGTCCTTGAGCGGGTACCGCGGCAGCCAGCGCAGCACGGGCAGGAAGCGGAACAGCAGGGACTTGGCAGTGGAGGCCGAGCATCTGTGGGGACAGAGCCGGAGCGGGGCTGAGCATAAGGGCTCAGGGACATCAGTGGGGGAGCAGTGGGTCCTGTGAGACCCCAGCTTCATCCACTGGAGCTTTGTGTCCACCCAGGCAGGAGGACGGGTGCGGACACGGGTGTGTGGGCTGGGGGGAACCAACCCCTGTGTCTGCACCGTGTCCATCACTGGGATGGGGCAGTCGGAGCCAGGCTCCCAGTGCTCGTGGGGCTGGGGTCCTGTCACATCCCCCCGGTCCTACCTGTTCTTCTGGAGGCAGCGGCGCACCGAGAGCTTGGCAGGGGGGGTCCGCGGTGCCACCTCCTCCAGGTCAGCCTCACTCAGCGCCCCGTGAGGTGCCCGCTGGCTCAGCACCATCTCTGCCTCCATGGCCACCGACCCTGCACGTGCCAGCGCTGCAGGACAGCAGGGGCAGCTCAACCCCGGCCCCAGCACCCCCACAGCCCCACCTCAGCCCTGCTCACCCCATGGAGCTGTCAGCCAGGGTGGGCCCTGAGGCCAGGGGTGCCGGGATTTGGGAATGGGAATGGAGCCACTGTGCAGGTAGGTGGGAGCTGGGACCCCATGGTGAGCACTGCCCATCTTGCCCTGCACCAGTCCCACTGACCCGCACCAGTCCCACTGACCCGCACCAGACCCACTGACCCACACCAGTCCCATTGATCCACACCAGTCCCACTGACCCGCACCAGTCCCACTGCCCCACTGTGCTGCAGGGGGGGCTCCCCCTCCACCTCCCCATGCAGGACCCACCTCGGTGCCAACCACTCTTCCCCTCCGCGTGCTGCAGTGCAGCCACCGAGCAAAGCCCCAACCACCCTGTCCGCAGACTTTGTCCCTTTACACATGAGGGGAGCAGGAATGTCAGCCCCAACTGGTGCCACGGCCCTGCCAGCTCCCACCGGTGCCCTCCCAGCCCCTGCACTCACTGGGGTGAGCTGAGGGCACGGAGCTGGGGCTGAGGGCTGCCCCTCACAGGGTGGGATGGGGGGACTGAGGTGTCCCTGCCCGGATCCACAGCCCCGGAGCTGCCCCCACGCTGACCCAGTGGGTGCATCCTGAGATGCTCACCCACAGGCAAGTGGCCTCACAGCCTCTCGTGAGGGGCACAGACCCCAGCCCCCCACCCTCTGACCTGGGGGTCCCCACCTGCTGCCAGCCCGGCTCCATTGCCTCATGGATTCACACCAGCCTGAGCCCGGAGACCCGGCTCAGCCCCTGCTGCTGCACTGGCTCCCCTGGCTGCCCCATGGACACCACATCCCGGGGACTGCCCTGCCTCCTCTCAGCTCCCCAGTGCAGCCATGGCCGGTGCCACCGTGTCCCAGCGCCGGGCACCGGGATGGATCTGCTGCTGCTGCTGGGCACCCAGTGCCAAGCACTCATCTCTCCGGGGCACTGCTCAGGGAGCAGCCGTCACCCTCCTGTGCCCCCCATGGGTGCCCCCTGCCCACCCCATGGAGCAGGGGCTGTGCCCGGGGCAGGGAGGGGCACTGCAGCCTCCAGCTGTGGCATCGGGGTGTTCTCCATGGGCCCCGACCCCTGCTTACCTGCAGGAACAGGTGTGCTGCACCCTGTGGACTGTCCCGCTCTTCACGGAACTCAGACCCGGCCGTTATCTTGTTCCAAAGGTCCCCAGCGGGCACCGGAGTCCTGCTGAACCCATCACACCTTCCTGGGCTCCACCGTGACCTGGTACCACTGCAGGTTCTGGAGGATTTGAGTCACGCTTGGCCCATGCCCATGGGGACGCAGCACTGGAGATGCAGGCACCAGAGCAGGGCTGAGCAGTGCCAAGGTATGGCATGAAGTCATGGGGCAGGATGGGAGCCAGGGAGTCCCACGTGCAGTGGGATGGGGCTGGGACAGGCACAGAGGGTGACACCGGGACCATGCTCTCCGGGGTTGGAGCCACTTGTTTCCGTCACTGCCAGAGGAGGACAACCTGTGGCCACCCCATCCCTCCCCATGGTCACAGCACAATGGGGTCCTGCAGCAGCTGCACTCAGACCCCTTGGTCTGTCAGCAGTGGGGCCAAACCCCCCCCCCCCCATCCTTCCTGCATCCTGGCTCTGCCATCCCACGCTCATGCCCATGGTCCCACTGCGGCCCGGCAGCGGCACGTGGCTGCTGCCTGCCCATTGCTTCTCCTTCACCACGGAGGCCGTCCCAGGCTCTGCCCCATAGCGCCCGATAGCACCGGGCGCTATTTACTGCCTCCTTATCACCGCTCCCGTCCCCACCCTGCGCTGCTGCTCCCTGCACCGCAGCCCCTCGCCCCTTGCCCCTCGCTCCCTGCCTCGGGCACGGGCAGCCCTGAGCCTGGGCCCTGGGCCGGGTTGGGCTCAGGCTGGTGCCGAGGCCGGAGCCGAGGGCCGGGGGGGGGGTGAGGGTTGGTGCTGACCCTTGCCCAGGGACCGCGGATCAATCCTGCCCTTTGCTCACCTGCTCCTTCCCCTCTGGCAGCAGTGTGGGGCAGGGACGCAGGCACCAGGCTCAAGCCGTTCTCCCTCCTCTCCCACAGGTGCTGCCTGGACAGTGGATTTGTGCCCATGGCCTCACCCGGCTGCTGGCCAGAGGTGCTGGCAGCTCCCGGCTGGGCCCCACAGCAAACCACAGCCTTGTGGCCTCACGGAGCTGCCAGCTGAGGCCAGCACTGGCACCAGCGCAGGCACAGTCAGGTTCAAGCTGCACGTGAAGCCCTGGCCCCCAGCATTGCCTTGAGCCCCAGCCCCAGGTGTGGGTGCAGGACAGACGGCAACGAGCCCAGCACCACTTTATAGACCTTTATTACCAAATCTGGCGCTTCCATGATACACTTTTACACAGCCGGGGCGAGGGAGGGCACAGGCACCTCCCTGCCCACAGCACTGGGAGATGGACAGAGGAAAGAAACCAAAACCAACCAAAGCCCCCAAGGAAACAAACCCAAACCAAGCAGGATGCTCCCCAGGCCCAGGCCGCAGCACTACAATCAGGTAGGAAGCCTCAGACCGGCTCCTGCTCCTTGCCTGGCCCAGCTCTGTGGGGGCAGCGCCAGCTCCACCGCTCGCTTCTGTTTTGGCACTTGTCACTTGCTCCCCGTTTGGCACCAGCACAAAGAGCCCTGGACCCGGCCCAGCAGCAGCACGGGCCCAGGACTGCGGCACGTGGCAGGGAGCTTGGTCCCAAAGGCAAAGCCGGGAGGCACGGAGGGGCCAGAGCCTGTCCCTGCGCACACAGGTCCCAGCAGCTGTAAACATGGCAGCAGGCCCCGTGCCGGGAGCGGGGCACAGCAAGCACCCAGCCCTCGTGTCCCCTCCGCATGAGTGGGGCCGTAGCCAAGGATGGTGGCCCGGCAGCAGGGGCTGCGCGGGGCTGTAAGGCAGTGAGGAGCAAGGAGCAGGGCACTGCTGGGCTGGGGCAGGCACAGCAGTGGGGTCAGCCCATGGCAGCACCAGGCACCCGGGAGCAGAGGAGCCACCGGTCAGCACAGCCCGAGGTCCCAGAGCACCAAGTGCTGCTCATTGTCGTCTCCCAAAACCCGGGTGCTCTGAGCTGGGGTCCTCTGCAGCTGCAGGGATGCGGGTACAGACACAGCCCACATGGAACCAGCTACACAGCTGCTGTGGGCAATGCTGGAGCCCAGGGCTCCTGTTGCTGTGGCTACCAATCCTCCACAGGACAAGTGCCGGCTCTGGGACCAGCCCAGCCCACTGCTGGGCAGGGCTGTGACCACCCAGCTCCCCACTGGGACCCACAACCGAGAGGTTTGCTCTACAAGACACATGTGGAGGTGCAGGGCAGGAGGTGAGGAGCAGCAGGTGGTGGGAGGGCTGCCCCACACGGCCCCCCCGTGCTCTGGGATCATGGTCCCTGGTACCCCAGGGAGGCTGGCAAAGGGCTCTGGGTGAAACAAACACTGCAGGTCCTGGGAACAGACCATCCGTAAAAATAACCATAGAAATTTCTCTTCTCTCTGATTACAAAGATACAAAAAGGTAGAAAACCCTCCCCCAACCCAGGGCCTGGGCTGCCCCTGAGCCCCCCCCACATATAGAGAGCTGGGTCCAGGGTGGGCTGGAGGTGTCACCCTCACCCAGCACCCTCCCGCTGTAGCCATCACCCCAGGCAGGCGAGGGTGGGGGGCTCCCAGCCCCCTCGGGCAGGGGCAGGCAGGGCTGGGCTGGGGCCTCCGACCAGCACCAGTTCTGGCCCCTGCCTGTGGGACACCAAACCTCAGCTGGCAGCGCCAGGCAAAGGGCCCTGTGGCTTCCATCTCTCCCATGCTCAGCTCCGGCCCTCAGGAATGCCCCTCGTTCCTCGTGATCCTTCTCGAAGGGAAGAAAAGCAGCGTTAAGCTGTGGTATCACCCCCCGGCTCCAGCTGCCTCCCAGCCATGCCAACGAGGACAGGGCAGAACCCACTCCTGTCTCCAAGTCCCTGAACTCAAGGAAGACGAATCAGAATCCCAGACTGCTTTGTGTTGAAGGGACCTTAAAGCTCCTTCAGCTCCAACCCCTGCCACGGGCAGGGACACCTTCCACTGCAGCAGAGTGCTCAAGGAAGGATGGGATGGGAGTGATGCCAGCAGGGAGCAGAGCTGGAGGGGAAGAAATGAGAGTGGGACAGGGTTCCTGGGGAGAAATATGGCTGGGGCAGGCAGGGCTGCAGCAGGACTTGGGCTCCCTCCTCCTCTCCAGCCTGGCCCTCACACACATCCCCTCATGGGGACTACAGCAGCCACAAGCAAGGGCCATACCCTCCGACAGCCCCAGCCCCACTGATGGGTCTGCTCATGCTGCAGTGTGACTGCCGCTCCTGAGGGTTCTCCTGCCTGGTCACTGCTCAGGGCCAGCAGACCACTGACCACAGGGGACCCCCCCACCGCCCGCTCCCCCCAAGCCAGCCCCTGTGGGAAGAGGCCAGGCAGGCAGGCGATGCCCGAGGCCCAGCCGAGGAAGGGACAGACTTACTCTGAGTCTGGCGACAGCTCGGAAATGCTGTGGGAGGTGGTGGAGCGAGGCGTCGAGGGGCACAGTGCGGAGGGCACCGAGGTCTGCATGGCAGAGGCGGTGGCAGTGGTCTGTGGGCACGAAGGCGTGCTGGAAGATTGCACCGAGGACAGGACGGAGGAGTTAAAGGAAGCAAGGATGGAGGAAAGGATATCTAACTGTTCCGTGGAAGGGTGTCGGCTGGGCACGGCCTCCAGGGTCTCTCGAGAAGGCTGCCCCCTCGCCAGCGGCTCTAGGCTTTCCCTAGAGAGCTGCCTCCGAGCCAGACTCCCCAGGCTGTCCTGCGAGGGATGCCTGCTAGGCACTGTGTCCAGAGGCTCTCTGGAATTACATCTTCTGGACAGAAAGTCCAGCTGCTCCCTTGAAGTTTGTCTAGCCGATGCTAGCTGGTCCCTTGAAAGCTGTCTTCTAGAAAGCAAATCCAATTGTTCTCGAGAAGGATCTCGACTTGGCAGCGTGTCTATTCGGTCTCTGGACACCTGCCTGCTTGGCAATGTGTTTAGCCACTCTCTAGACACCTCTCTGACCGGCCCATAGTCTAGCTGCTCCCGTGACCCAAATCTGCAGGGCAAGGTGTCCAGGTGGTCTCTGGAGCCCTGCCTCCGGGGCAGCGTGCTCCCGTGGTCACGCTGGCTGGGCCTAGCAGCGAGCAGATCCAAGGTCTCCCTGGACCCGTGCCTGCTCAGGACGCTCTCCAGGTGCTCAGAAGAGCCGTGCCTGCTGGGGATGGTGTCCAGCTCCTCCCTGGAGCCACGGCGGCTGGGCACGGCTTCCAGGCACTCTCCTGAGTTGTGCCTGCTCAGCTGCTCCCGGGACATCTGTCTCCTCATGAGCATGTCAAGCTGCTCCCGTGACGAGTACCGGCTGGCTGGCTGCGACAGGCTGCCCGCCCCCGAGTAGATCCTACCATAGGAGGCAGCGGGGACAGCCCTGTGGCCCAGTGTGGAGGTCTTGTACCATGTCAGCTCGTTGGTCATCCTGCCGACGGAGGGCAGCCCTTGCAGAGGAGGGGGGTACTGGAGCCGGTTCTTCAAAATCCCTGCACGGGACAGAAAGAGAAGTCAAACTTTGCCCAACAGTGACAAGAGCACGACAGCCAGGGGAGATAAGCTATACCTCCCCAAGGCCATCATAGAATCACAGTGCAGGTTGTGTTGGAAGGGACCTTAAAGCTCATTCAGTTCAATCCCTGCCATGGGCAGGGACCCCTTCCACTGGAGCAGTTGCTCCAAGCCCCTGTGTTCAACCTGGCCTTGAACACTGCGAGGGATGGCGCAGCCACAGCTCCTCTGGGCACCCTGTTCCATGACAAGATGGATCTGATGCTGAGCCTTCAGAACCATGTCAACCTGATACAGGCAAGGCCACCCTTGCCCACTTGCTCCAGGCTGTTACCTTTCCTTTGCCGCTGGGTCTGGGTGAGGGAGTTTTCATCCCCGCTGGTCAAGGCCAGGTCTGGCTGATTATTGTTGGCTGCATCCTTGTTGATGTCGAATCCCAGCTTCCGCTCAGAGCCCCACTTCTGCAGGGAGCAGGGGTGCACCTCGCACTCGCCCAGAGCTGGCCAGTACGACATGAGCTCATTGCCATCCACGTCTGGCGAAGGACACAGCAGAAGGGGAAGAGGGAGAGAACATGTGAGCAGTACTTGAAGGCACCACAGGACATAGCCTGAGCTCAGCCCTGCCCACCGGAGCCCTGGGACCTGCCTTTGGGCGCGGTGTTGGCGGGGTGAGTGAGGAGCCGCTCGCTGTGTGCTGTGCGCTTTGCCCCACGCTGGAAGCGGCCCCGCAGGCGCACGTTCTCCTCGCTCTCCGAGGACGGGATGGACAGGCTGCGCTCCTCGTCCAGGGACAGGTCACTGTCTGAGTCCGAGTCCTGGTCTGCAGGGACACCACAGTGGGGGGACATTTGGGATGATGGCAGGAGAGGGTCCCGGTGGCGGGGCCAGGAAGGCAGAACACTCACAAGGACCCAGCCTGACTGAGCCCCAGTGACCACCCCTGGGCTGCACCCTGTGCCTGCTGCTCCTCCCTGAGAGCAGCCTCTCTCTGCCCCACTGTACCTCCTCACAAGGCAGCTCCAAATAGCTGTAAGATCCCCCTTGCCTCCTCTTCCTCCTGGCTGAGCAAATCCAGCCCCCTCAGCCTCTGCTCACCCGTCTCATGACCCATCCACTGGCCTCACCCCACTGAGTCAGATGTCTTGTGCTCTGCTGGGGAGCCCAGCATCCCCAGGGACCTCACAAGAGCCTCTGTCCTCTCCTCTATTTCTAGCTCCTTGGGAACTGCCCTTTGCATCAGCTCGGGGGGAGATTGTGCTAAAGCAGCACGGTAACTGCCTCTCTCTCCTACCCAGAGCACATTTGGAAGTCACTGCTGAACACAGGGTGAAGGAGGTAAGCACACAGCCACCACACGCAGGCATGGGGCTGAATCTTACCTCCGCCAGCATCGCGGTGGAAGATGGCCACATCAATGTCCGTGGGGCCGGCATGCGCCAACAAGCTGTGATCCAGAGCAGAGCCCTGCCGGGCCGTCACGTTGTCTCTGCAAAGCAGGAGGCCAAAGGGTCACAGATGCAGGAGCCCAGCTCTGCCCACGTGCTCCCCTGGCACCCAGAGCCTGGCTCTGCTGGTGCCGTGGTCCCTACCTGAGGTATGCGCGCTGGCTGGAGTGGGTGCGGGCCGAGCGCACGCTGCTCACCGAGGAGATGGTGGAGGCCCCCAGGGTGATGCGGATGAGCCCGCTCTCCTCGAACAGCGCTGTGTTGTTGTAGGCACTGGGGCCCTGGACAGGCAGGGAGAGGAGACAGGGCACGTGCCCTCTGAGGGAGGTGCGGCAGCATCCCGGGAAGCGGGGCCATTCCCATCAGCTCCAGTCCCAGGCAGGCAGCCTGTCCCCAGCCCCTGGCTGCTCCTGCTCTCACCTACCTGCGTGCTCCTCGTGGCCTCCTCGCTGTGCCCCTTCTTGCCAAGGCAGGCCAGCTTCCAGGCCTCCCGCACCTCCTCGTTCAGCACGCAGAACAGGACCAGCACAGCCAGCCCCTGCAGGAGAGACACCATGAGGCAGCCCTCGCTGCCAGCCAACACACAGTGCCAGCACCGAAACGGCCCTGGCTCCTCCAGGGTCCAGCACATCAGCCATGGTGGGCACCTGGCCTGGGATGCACCAAATCGCTCCTCAGTGCCTCCACAGTGGGCACGGGTGAGGGAGGACAGGCTGGGGAGTCCTGGCTGGCAGTGGCCACAGAGCCCCGTGGCAGTGTCCCCTGCAGCAACACCAGCCACGGTGGTGGCAGGAGGTCTGTGGGATGCTGCTGTGGGTTGGGTCATATCTGGGGTGTCCAACACCTCCACTGCAGGCTGCTCTCTTGCTCTGCCCTTGGAGAGCATGGAGGCCCCTTCCCTCCAGACATGGTCCTTGCTGTCCCTTGAATGTCACCTCCTGCTCACACCATGCTCACCACGGGCACAGCAGTGAGGAGTGGCAGAGCCACGTGCTGCTGCAGGGGTGACAGTGGAGGCACAAGGACCCTGCTTTCCATAGACGGCAGTGCCCTCCTGGGCTGAGCCGAGCCGAGCCCTCCCCTGGCAGAGGCTGGGCAGTTACCTGGAGGCTGCAGAGGACAGTGTAGAGGTAGTGGAAAGCCAGGACACTGTTGTTGACAGCCAAGAGGCCAAAGAGCCAGGTAGTGCTAATAATTAGAAGCAGAACAAAGGAGCTCCGTAACGTCATGCTGGAGAGAGAGAGACAGACAGACAGGCACAGAGACACACACCCAGCGGTTAGTGCGTATTGTTAATCTACATTTAGAGCTCACAGACAGAGATCCAGAGGGGAACATCCCTGCACAGCAGCTCAGCTCCTCCCGACTCCCAGACCTTCCCTTCTGGATCACACATGGCAAACACAGGGCCCCAAACAACGCGGGTCATTTGGAGGCACAAAGAGTGGAGCCAAGCTCCAAGGCTGGCCCAGGAGGGAGCAGGGAAAGGTCTCAGAAGGAGCATGTAGGAGAGGAAGAAGCATGGGCTGCGAGTTGGTGAGGGCAGTGTTGAATCCAAGCAGACACAGGGGTGGCTGTGAGAGCAGCTGGGGAAGGGGACAGGCTGGTGGGACAGTTTGGAGATGGGGACTTAGGAACAAGAGGAAAGGACAAAGTTTAGGAAGGGTTAACGTGGCTGGGAGGTGTGGGAGAGGAGGGTGGCTGCAAGGCTGACACTGATGCACAGAGGGGCCCTCTGCGATGGTGGAAGGAGGAGCATGGTCACTGAATCTGCTAAAAACCACGAGCCACAGGAGCTCTGCTGGGAGCTGGGCCACTGATACTCACAGAACCGCCTTCTTCTTGGTCTCCTTTTGGCCAGGGGAACAGGACATCTTGGCCACAAGCAGGAACATGACCCCATTCATCTGAAAGTGTTGGCACTGATTAGAAGCAGTGCCAAGGGCTGGCTCTGACCTGACATCCCCAGCACAGAGCATGGGCAGACCCCAGCTCTGTCAGGCCCATGTGAGTGTCCCCTCCTTTCCCCTTCATGCCTGAGCCATGGCCTCCCCTGGGTTTGACTGGAGTGAGGAGGGACAGAGCGAGGGCCCTGGCTGAGGAAGGGCTGTACAGAGAACAGGGCAGGCAGTGGGCAGCCAAGGAAGGGGTGAGTGCCCGTGGTGTGCAGAAGGGAGGCAGGAGAGGGCTGGGGGGGAAACAGGACAGGGTTTTACCACAATGACGACAGTAATGGGGCCTGCAAAGCTCCAGACCAGCTTATCATGAATGGAAATCCAGCAGAAGTCAGGGTTCCCGTAGCCCTCAGGATCCAGGCCAACAGCCAGCCCTGTGTGAGGAAGGGAGATGTGCTGAAGAATTACTTGTCCCCATTAGCAAGACAACAGCCCTTGATACGTGGTCCCCAGCGGAGCACCACAGCACTGCTGGCTGTGGCAAGCCCTCCCTCAGCTCTCCCCATAGGATAAGTAAGTGGGGGAGCAGTGGGGGTCAGGAGGCTGCTGAGCACTGATGGCTGCAGGATGAGCAGCTCATACCGGTGATGATGGAGGGCACCCCCCAGCCGATGGCGTAGTAGAAGCGCATGGCCCCGAAGTTGACGTTGCGAGCTTCCGTCTGCATGCGGTAGATGTGGAGGCCCTGGACAAAGAGCCAGGCGAAGGTGGAGAGGAAGAAGCAGTGGAGGAGGATGGCAATCACAGTGCAAAGAAACTGGGGAGACAAAAGCCACTCAGAGATGGTCCCATGGTGCCAATGGTAACTGCACCAACCACGCCTCGTCCCTACCCCATGTGCTTGTTCAAGCCACAGACCTGGTTCTCAGTGTGGTTGATGCCCAGGAGAAAGAGCAGCTCTGAGAAGAAGAGGGTGACTGATATGTTGGAGTGGATGCCACGTGTGTTGGACTTGAGGCCTTTGAGGCAGGTCAGGAAGGAGAAGGTCAGCAGCAGAGCCACCAAGGAGAGAGACACCAAGGAATAGGTGACAATTGCCAATGTCTCCAGGTCACCTTCCAGTTGCTGCAGCAGCAGAGAACCAAAGGCAAACGGCAGTGTCAGGGGGAGGCATGGGAAGACTGCTGAGGTCCCAAACTCTACTTGTGCCCCACAGGGAAATTTTCTGCCTGTGCCTGCTAACAGCCCCCTTGGAGCCCTGCAGGCTGGGGTTACCTCTCTGTGCGAGCTGTCCATCAGAACCCCAAAGGTGCCAAACTGGGAGCACTGGCAGTGCACGTGGGTGGTGTTTCGGTACACGAGCTCGCAGTCCCTGGCTGTCCAGAAGCCAGAGGGGTTGGTCCTGCAGCCACCAAAGAGCAGAGGAGAGAACACAGATGAGCAGGGTGTGCAGGGAACGAACTGCAGAAAAGAGGGGTGAATAGCAAGGATTTTCCACCAGCAGATACAACTGTGCTCCTACAGCTCAAGTGCTGGAGCCAGAGCTCTGCTGTGATCCTACTGTGCCCTCCCAGCAGGAATGAACCCCCTGGCAGAGGGCAAAAACCCCACGTCCCAGTGCTGCCCAGGCACCACCTGTCATGGCCAGGGCAACCTGGGGACTGCAGAGGCAGGTGCCTGAGGAAAGCAGCTCAAAGAGTGGCCCCACTGTGCCCAACTCACGGGTTGGAGTGGTTCCACTGGACACAGAGAGGTTTGCTCCTGTTGGCTGTCTCCAGCAGGTGAAACTCCAGCACAAGAGGGGTGTCCAGGGGCCCCCGCAGGAAGGTGTGATTGCTGAACACGGACACACTCACGATGGGGGAGTTCATCACAGGATTCTTGGGGAGCCTGCAAGGAGCAACAGAGCTCTGCCATCAGTGTGCCTGGAGATGTCACCTTCAGGGACTCCTGGGCACCCCGGATGCAACAGCTCTGCCCAGCCCGTACCAAGGCATCAGGAAACGTGAGGCTGAGCAACACCAAGGTGGGAACAGGCAGAGCACCACTGGGCCAACTGCCTGGAACCAAACCCCAGCCACTGCCAGGGGAGAAGGCAGAAGCCCCTTTGCACTGGTGCTCGTGGAGGGCAAGGGAGGACGTACCTGACACTGCGGCGATCCACCTGGTAGCGTGCAGGCAGCAGCCCCCCCAGCGTGCGGTACATGATGAGGATGATGACGGTGAGAGCAGGCTCGGGCTCTGGCAGCGCCTGCCCTGGGGAGGAGCTCTCCACCGTGTAGTTCCCCTCACCCCCAGCCGCCGTGGGCACTGCTGTGGGGGCAGCTGAGGACACAACTGAGCAGTGAGAACACACACACATACACACACATACATACACACATACATACACACATACAGGCTGCTCTGAAGGCAGTGTGTGAGGCTGGCAGGAGCCTTCGGGATGGGTGAGATCAGAAGCTCTGAGCCCTCAGAGGTGGCCTGTGGACCTCTGTCAGAGCCAGTCTCAGCAGGGTGCATGCAGACTAAATGACCTTTAAAGGTCCCTTCCAGTGCAAACCATTCCATGATTCTATGACTTTTCCAACCCAAACCACCCCATGACTCTACACCCTCCCCAGCAGCCATGCCCCCTCACACTGCTCCTCCAGTGATGCTCACACACTCACCTTCACCTTTCGGGGGGCTGAGCACCGACAGCGGCAGCACAACGTGCGTGTGGGGGTCCCAGGCGGGCTGGCCCCGGAAGAGGCTGCTGTGGTAGCGAGGGTAGCGCCGGCGCACGTGGGAGCGGTTCTCCATGCGGTCGATGCTCAGCACTGCAGCAGGGGAGGGAAGGCAGCTCCAGGATGGCCACCTGGAGACAAGTGTGCTCCAGAGCACCCCACATTTGAAATCATCATCAGAGGGACCGTATGGGCCATAGGCTGGGTTGTGGATACGTCCCATGTTTGGGCAGGACATGAAATCCCAGCACCCACAGGGTTCCTTCCCAGCCCAGATCCTTGCTCTGCCATTGGGCAGACTCCTTCCACCACTGAGCTTTTTCACTTGACACTGGGAGGGAACTGGGAGTGGGCAGCACACTCCTGGCCCTGCTGGCTCTTGGTGGGGTGTCAGCTACTGCAGGCAGGGATGGGAGCAGGAGGTCTCTCACAAACACCTCCAGTGTTCAGGAGAGCCCTTGCAGAGATGAAGTGCACTGAGAAGGGCACGGGTGTGATGGAGGAGCAGCTCTGCACCGCCCCAGCCAGGCCCCACCAGCAGCCAGCTCCTACTCACTGATGTTGGGGGTGACGACGCCGACAGGGTTGAGGTAGGTGAGCTTCATGTTGCTGGCCAGCGTGCCTGAGTAGTCCCGCAGCTGCTCCATGAGGCTGGCGCTGCCGTGCTCGCTGTGCGGCAGCATGGCCCAGTGCTCCCGGTTCTCCAGCGCCAGCACCGCGCTGCCGGCGCGCAGCAGGTTCTGCAGGGACAGGGAGGGAAGGAGCTGCTGCCTTTGGGCCCCTCCTGGCCACCCCGGGCTGCAGCGTGCTGCTCCTGCCCAGCTTCCTGCACAAGGGCTCAGGGAAGGGGGTACTTTCTGCTACGGCAGCCCCCCACCCTCAACACTCATCAGCCAGCACTCTACAGAGACACCTTCCCTGCACCACTGCCATGAGGGACATGCAAGCAGCAATAAGATCTCCCTGTGCCTTCCCAGGCTGAACAAACCCAGCTCTCTGCTACTCCTCATGCACCCTGTGCTCCAGTCCCAACCCCAGAGGTGACCTCCACCACTGTCACTCCTGTGGGACAGTGGCTGTGTGGCACTGGAGAGCCCAGTGCTCTTGATGTGGCGTCACATCCTGAACCCCCCCGAGACCCAGGCTGAGGGTGGCTGTTGAAGAGAAGCAGCAGCAGAAGCCACTGTGCTCTGGGGAAGGCCTCACCTCATTGAAGTGGGCATCCTGTGTGGCTGTGAGGCCGAAGCCTCGCTGCTGGCTCTCAAAGGCCATGAGGCGGGACAGCAGGCGGAAGGTGATGTGCACATCATTCCCAAAGTAGTGGTCCATGTGGTCAGTCACAGCCCGGAGCCGGTGGGCCAGCTTCTTGGCTTCAATTGTGTTGAGCTCAGTCTTGTTCCTCTCCAAACCCTCCAGCTGCCAGTGGGGTGAAAGGAAGGGATTCAACCATTACACAGGTTTCTCAGTGGAAACTGGGAGGCTGCAGGCACTGCTGGACCCAGGGATTATTTCTGAAGACACAGATACTCCCAGTGGTGGTCACCAGAACAGGGAGCATCTCCAGCAACACACCAGGGATGCACTGGCCCAGCTAACCCAGTGCTGCACACCACTGGGGCCAAGGAGATGAAAGGACAGGGCAAGCATCTAGTGCTCCTTCCCTGCTGGCCTCCTGCTTTCAGCTACAATTGGTGCACGGGTTCCATAAACTCATCCAGGTATTTCAAAGGGATTTGTCACTGGCAGAGTCTGGGGGTTCAGATGTCCCATGGAACAGACACCCACCAGCTCCAAACAGGTCAGCCCTGCTCAACTGCCTTCAGGGAGTAGTTGTGCTCCTCTCAAATACAGGGACAGGACACAGGTCACTTCTGACAGGGCCTCCCAGATTAGATGAAACCAAGGGAAGTTCAGCTCAGCTCAGTGCTCCCACATGATGGGTTTGGGACAGATGAGAAAGGTGCTGAGCACTGTGGCAAGGCCCTTTCCTACTCCAGGTGCCCAAGGAGAGCTGAGCTCTTTGAAACCTTGCTCACACAGCTCCTGCTCTGCCAGGGCTGCAGAGCAGAGAGAGGATTACCAGCATGGAGAGCTCCTTGAAGGCAGGTGATGTGCAGTTGAAGAGATCTGGCTCCTGCCAGCCCTTCTCCTCATCACAGTGTCTGACGGCTGCACCTAGAGCCAGAAGGAAGAGCATGTTGGAAGCTCAGCACAGGACAGATGCCTCCCCTCTGCATCCCCCACCACAGGGACCCTCTGCACCAGCTAATCCCAAAGAGCAGCACTGGCAAGTGATGGGGAGGGCCTGTAACACCTCAGGGCCATCCTCCTGCTTTGCACCAGTGCAGCCCATTCACCCTTGGTCTGCACCACCTCGGCAAGCTGCTCACTGCAGGAGCTGGGTTCCCCTGTGGGCCTCTGGGCTGCATCACACACAATTGCAGAGGAATAAGTGCCTTGGCAGGGCTTGGGCTGGAGAAGCCCCTGGTCCCTCTGGGGATGTGTCTGTGTCCCAAGGGCACATCATACCCTGAACTTGGGAAGCCCATGCAGCTGCAGGCATCCCCTGCTGACAGCCTGCAATGCCTGCTGAGGGCTGCTTCTCTACAGGGCAACATCACCAGAGGAGGACAAGAGGCCTGCTGTGGAGCTGGCAAACCCACCCCAGGGATGAGGCCCTGCAGCTGAGGGGGCTGGAGGACCCCCCACCAGCACAAGACCCCAGCTCCTGGCTGGGGCCCAAGTGCTGCCACACAGCAATGGAGGCACCAGCAATGAACGGGGTCAGCTGCTGACCACCACCAAAGCACTGCCAAAGCCAGCAGTGTCCTGGGCTGGGAGCATGAGGAACCCCAGTGTACCTGGCAGGACTTGGACCAGAACCTCCTGAGGATGCACAGGAGCCCACCCAGGACCATGCCTGGGGGAGGACAGCAGCATGGCCAGGATGGGGAGGGGGAGCCTGCAACACACTCTGGTCACTGCCTGTGCCACCATCTCCAGCTCCTACCTGTCCTCCCCAGCCACGCTTCCCTGGCGGCAGAAGCCCAGCTGGGAGCAGGGAGAACAGACACCTCCGCACTGCCAGCCTTCCCCCAGCAAGGACAGGCATCAACAAGGAACAGATCAGCTGAGCTGCACACCGGGCCAGGATCCAGCCTCCCTTGCCAGTGGGCAGAGGGCACTGGACCTTGTGTTGTGCATGTCCATCAGTTCCTGGCCCTGCTCAAAAAGCAACCCCTTTCCTCCACCCCACGGCCATTCCTCCTTGGCCCCACCACCCATTGCTCATCACCAGCTCCTTCCCTCCCAGCCTAAGCAAGCAGGTAGCAGCCCAGCAGAGCAGGACTCATTGCAGCGGGAGCAGGGCGCTGCAGGCTCAGAGCAGAGGGTGGCAGGGGCTGCATGCAGCTGCAGCCAGGTTTGTGCTGGTTAGTGTGCTGGGAGCAGGGAACAGTGTGGAGGAGCAGCAAGGCCAGGCAAAGCATTGGGAAGACACTCGGCAGCTCCAGAAGCAGTGGGTAAAGCGCAGGGGTGAGCAGGGTGCCAGGCAGGAAGCACAGGGGAAAGCCACATGGCACAGCCCTTACAGCACAGGGGGAAGGAGTTGGGAACAACCTTACCTGCACCCCTCAAGCCTGAGCACGGAGGGCGAGAGAACCGGGGAGAGAAGCGACAACAGTTAGGAGCCGAACCTGCCTCCTCCCGGGGCGAGCGGCTGGAGAAGGACAGCGTTTGTATTGTCCCCGGGGGCTTGCACTGCCCTACAGCCCCAGACCCCTGCTCGTGCCCTTGCTGCCACCCGGGACGGCCTCGTCCAGCCTGGGACACCGACTCCTACCCAGACACTCACCTAACGCACGCTGTGCCCTGCTCCCCTGGCAGCACACACCGAGGCTGGGGCCAGCGGAGCCGCAGCAAGGCACTGCAGGCACTGAGATGCCTGACCCCAGCCTCAAGCCCTCCGAAACCAAAAACCAGCAGGGAGAAGGTGGAGACCAAGGCCAAGGGAACAGCAAAGTCTTGGGGGGGTGACAGACCCCACAGCCTGTTCCCAGCCCTCTCTGCTCTCTTTCTTCTTCAACTTCCTTCTCCCAGCCCTCAAGCCCAGCTAAATGGGACTGGGACAGCACAAAGAGACACTGCTGGGGCTGCTACAGCCCCCGGCAGGATGGCCAGGCTGCCTCCTCCCCACCGCATCCCCCACTCACCCAAGGAGCCTTTGGGACACAGCACCACAGCCGAGAAGCCAAACTTGGTCTGGGGCCACCACACACCCGCCTTGAGGCTTTTGGGGCAGCCATCATAGAGCACTGTGGGGACACAGAGGCGAGGGGCTGTCACCAGGGTGCTCACCGACACCGAGCCCATGCACCAGGTCCCCACACTCACCCTCGCACCCACTGGGTGTCACCTCGGCGAAGGGGCTGTCGCAGCCATTGCACTGGCGGCCGATGACCCCGGGCCGGCAGTGGCACCGGCCCGACTCCCTGTCACAGGAGCGGGAGGTGGAGCCCACGGGGTAGCAGTCGCAGGGCAGGCAGGTATCGCTGCCCTTGGGGCGGTAGTGGAAGTCCTGGGGGGCCAGGGACAGCCATCAGACAAGCCATGGGGACAGCCGGCAAGGCCAGCACCTGGGGAGCTGCTGGAGCCAGGGCAGAGAAGGGCCAGGCCCTCCTGAGCTGCCCCCACTGTCACTGAGCCAGGGCAGGAGAGCCCCAGAGGAGCTGAGCAGGGACCCAGGCCAGAAGTGGGCACACAAAGCAGGGCCTGGGCAGCTGCCAGGCCTTTGGATGGCACAAGGAACAGCATCAAGGACAAGCAGGGCTCCAGGAAAACCACGGGCCATGGCCCCATGTCCCCAGTGCCCCTCACCTTGCAGTGGCACTGCCCGTTGGTTTTATTGCAGTCGGGGTCAAAGCCCTTGTTCACGTCGCAGTTACAAGGCCCGCACGTGGGGTTCCCCCACCAGCCCTTCGGACACTGCTGGTCCATCCTGGGGAGAGAAACAGTCCCACGGTTACAGCAACCAACCCCCCCAGCCTCCTCCCCACCAGCCCAGCTGCTCCAAGGAGCCGGGTGGCACTGAGAGGTCCCTGGTCACAGAGCCATGGCCCTGCCCCATGCCCCACGTCTCACCTGTGCTCACAGTACTGCCCAAAGAAGTTCTCTCCACACTCGCACACGTAGCCCAGGGGCGAGCCTGGCTTGCGGCGACACACGGACTTGTTCTTGCAGGGGTTGAGGTGACACACATCCACACAGTCACCCCCGTAGTACCCTGAGGTGGGGGCAGAGAGCACCATGTAAACAGGCACCTTCGCCCTGAGAGGGGCCAGGGCATCAAGGAGTGGATTGAGCGACTCAGGAGGGACTCAGCCCTCCAGAAGAGTTGAGGAGTGTCTGTCAGGGATGTGTCTTGCTCAGGTGAGGGACAGGAGAGCAGTGACAGGAGGGAGCCATGGGGAGGAAGGAGCACACAGACAGGCATGCAGGGTGAAGGGGTGGCAGGGTGCTGCCCGCCCTACCTGGCTGGCAGACACAGGAGTAGCTCTGCCACTCGTCCTTGCAGATGCTGTTGGCTGGGCAGGGGCTGGAGTCACAGGGGCTCGGCACGCTGCAGCCAGCCTCCACGTGCAGGGCATGGCTGGGCTTGGGCAGCACTGTCCCGGTGACACTGTCACCCAGTCGCACACCCTGCAATGCAGGTGACAAAGTCACAGGGGAGGTAGGACACACACAGCAGGCCACAGCTCTCCTGCCCTCCACAGACGCACAGGGGCAGCCATCCCCCATCACCATGCTGTGTAGTTTTATGGCTGCCCCATGGCACCTCAGAGCTTTGAATGCTCAGAGGTAGTGTAACCAGCAGGACAGACCCATGTTTCCACCTCTCCATGTAAGAGACCCAAAGAAAAGGGAAGGCTCAGAGCATGGACTCACCTGTATGCAGCCCCTCAGCCCATTCTGCACCTCGCCAGAGCCCGGGACTCCCCCCACGTGCAGGTGTTTCACCTTCAGACCATGTAGCTCATTTCCAACAACCACGGTGTCCTGCAGAAGGAAGGCAGTAACATGGGACAAGCGGTATTAGCTCTGTCCCAGCCCTCTCTGAGGGTGCTGGGGCCTGTTTATGCCAAGCATCCCACACAGCTCCTGCCCTGGTGCAGGGATCTCAGGCAGCACCTACCTGGTAGAGCCCAAAGTCAAGGGTGAGGGTGATGACGTAGCGCAGGTCTCGCCCGCTGCGGACATCGCGCAGCTCCAGCTGCAGGTCGTGCCATCGCCCATCGCTGAGCTGCTGCTGGTCCAGCAGGAGGCTGGTGCTGCGCCCGGAGCCCCTGCTCACCATGAAGGACAGCAGCCCCCCAGCCAGCTGCAGAGAGGGAACCCCAGCAGTGAGCCATTGCCAGCTCCGGCTGCACCCAGCCTATCCCCCCTCTGAACATGGGGAGGGAAACCCAGCCCTGCTGAGCACCCCTCCACAACCACCCTCTGCTTGCACTGGGGTCAGCAGGGTGGGCAGGCTCCTGCTCTCCTGGGCTGGGGCACAGTGCTGTGGCTGAGGCCGTACCTGGCAGAGCAGCGTGGTGTACTGGCCAGCGTGGGCCTGCAGAAGCACCCCATCCAGCTGGCGCGTCCGAAACGCCAACCCCAGATACCATGGCACCGAGATCTTCACATCCGTCTTGAAATCCCAGGTCAGGACACTGTTGCCCTGGAAGTAGTGGGCATGGTGCATGGCTGGAAAGGAAAGTGGAGCTGAGGAGGAGGGCTGAGCACTAGATGCAGGACAGCAGAGCTGGTTCATCTCACATGAACCCCTTACTCTGCTTCCACGGCAGCCCCCGCACAGCCCTGCATGCACCCCCCTGCCCATACACTCACGGTAGCGACAATCTTTGCCCCCAAAGCCCACGGGGCAGAGGCAGGAGAAGGTTCCCCAGCTGACAGAGCAGGTGCCGCCATTCTTGCAAGGGCTGGAGTCGCAGAAGGTGTGCTTGGCATGGCAGCCTGGAGGAATCAGGGTCACCCATGTCAGACTCTACCTGCTCACCACATCTCCCTGGCCCACGTGGAGAGGCAGCACTGCCCAGCAGCCCCTTCCAGGCTGCCAGAGGGGCAAGCCTGGCTGCTCAGGGATGAGGGTCAAGGCTGTTGCTGTTCTTTATGCCAGACTAGACCTGCAGGCTCTCCACTTGGGATCAGCGGATACTCCCAGGACATTAGCTGGGGTGGGGACTGGGGATTAGAAGGATCTGGAGGCCCCATTCTCCAATGGGAAGCTGCTCAGCTCCAGCTGTGCTGTCATGATGCTGTTGCAGCCCAGCAGTGAAAGGCAGTTGCCAGGACAGGGGCTGGCAGGAGCAGAGGGGCTGGTACCTGCAGCAGTGCCGTTGTTGGCAATGTAGGAGGCCAGGTCGATGCGTTTGCTGTCGATGTACAGGTCTCTCATGCATCCCACAAAGTCCCGGTGAGTGACAGGGAAGTTTTCCGGCAGGTTGGGGACCCCTCCGAGGAGCAAGGGACCCGTGAGGTCCAGGGACCTGTCAAGGACAGAAGCCCAGGGCTGTGAGATCCACAGTGACCTCAGGCTGGCCAGTGCTCCCCAGTGCAAGGGCTGGGATGCAGGATGACATCCTCAGGGACAGGCACACAGAGCCAAGGTCCCAGATGTGACACAGCAGCAGTGTCCACACCACAACCATGTCCCCACTGCAGCAGTGCCAGCTGCCCCCAAGGAACTCACTTCTTGGAGCTGGTCTGCACCCCCTCTGCGGCACAGGAGTAGTTCCCAATCTCGCTGCCGAACTGCAGGGCCACGGAGGCGTCACATTCATCCACTGTCACGATGGCCACCTTGTCCTTGGAGGGGCCCTGCACCACCCCCAGGGCGCTGACCCTGGGCTGAAACCCGAGGCAGGGCATTAGCAACACACCCAGACCCAGGCATCCAGCGAGGAAAGGGCCTGAGCACAGCCCGGTCCTCACTGCTCTGCTGGAGGTGTGCGTGAAGCAGGAGCCCAAGGCAGTGCACAGTGCCAGAGATGGACATGGGCACGCACACTGTGCCAGGTGTGTGACACTGGGGGACTCTTACAGCCCCAAGGGCTGACCTGAGGGTCAATCGCCCACTGCACTTGGCTGCCTGCTCCACTGCAGCCATCCCCAAGGGCTCAGAACCACCTCTGCCTTCTCTCCAGGGCAGAGCCAGAGAACAGGAGCCAGAGCTGCTCCCTCACACCTTGCGGGGGGTGCACGCGTGGGGACAGCCGGAGCACACACACCTTGTTGTAGTAGCGGAGCTGCAGCGTGTGCCACTGCCCATCACTCACACCTCCTGGCAGGTAGGGCCTCACCACTGTGCTGGACTCCCCTGCAGACAGAGATGATGGGAGCTGAGCTCTCCCACAGGCACCAAGCGCACAGTGGTGCCCACAGCCCCATGCAGGGATGGAGAAGAGCTTCAGGGAGGCAGCTCAGGGCAGTGGCCCCTGCTCACTGTGGCCTTGCAGCAGGAGTGGGCTGGGGGAGTCACTGCCCTGGGACCAGCAGCCAGCGTCCGGGATGGCTCCCGTGTCCAGGCTGCCTGCAGTGTGTCCTGGCACCCTGCATCCGCCCTCCTGCCAGGCAGCCCAGCTGCAGCAGTGGCAGAGTGGCCACCCAGTACTGCATGCAGAGGACAGGGGAGCAGAGCAGGGCCCAGGACGGGGAAGGAAGCCTCCATTGTTAACACAAGGCCCCAGTGCTCCTGGCAGCTGAGCCTTACACCCCTTGGGGCAGGCAGGATGGGTGCAGGAGGGGCACAGTATGGGCACAAAGGAGCAGAGATGGGAACAATGGGATAGCAACCGCCCTCCCCAGAGGGTGCTCCTCTCCAGACTGGCTCACAGCAAGGCAGGAGGTGGAACTCACAGTGACAGAAGGGGGCAGAAGGGCAGCAAAGACACCAGAAGGGTTTGTCCCGGTTTGTGCTCCCAAGTCCACTGCTGTGCTTACATTCCTAAGCGCAGGGAGGGTCCTGGGACAGACACCCATCCCCTGGGCCATCCACTGACACTCACCACCCTCCTTCCCCTGCTCTGCGATGGCCTCCTCACAGCTCCCACAGCACAAGCCCCATGGCAGGGATGTGGGGTCACCCCAAGCCTACCTGTGGAGTACTTGAGCTGGACCTGCCCCTGGATGATCTCCACTGCCAGGAAGTCGTGCCGCTCGTTCAGGCGCCCGTTGTAGAGCAGGAGGCCGCTGGGCTCCACGGTGCTGAACCTGGGGCAAGGAGGAAGCAGGAGGGCAGAGCATGTGCCAGGGGCACATGGAGATCCCTGTTCCCCTGTGTGCACACCCAGCACGGGGACAGGGAGAGACCCGGGTCCAGCCCTGGGTGCAAACTGAGCTGGGAAGGGGCTGGGAGCTTGATCCAACGGGTGCTGTGGGAGCACGGGGGCCTGGCATGGAGGCAGAGAGCTGGGGCAGGGAAGGGATGAGCGCACAGCAGGGGAGATGTGCCAGTGCACATCCAGAGCCCTGTGGCTGAGAGAGCCCAGGCAGCCCTGAGCCGAGGCAAGGCTCCGAACACGGGGGTGTGGGGAGCATCAGCCAGGCCCTGGCCAGGCCCAGGCTGCACCAAAGGCACCAGAGCAGGGCGAGGTGTGCGGTGAGGGAAGAGAGGACTCACGAGAGCGCGAGGGTGAGGTGGAAGCGCTGGCGCAGGCCTCGGAACATGACAAAGGAGCGCGGTGGGAAGGAGCGTGCGGACACCTCGCAGAAGGGGCTCTCGAAGCCGCCCGCCGGGCACTGGCAGCGGAAGCCACCGTCGGCGCCGTCGGTGCAGGTGCCGCCGTTGCGGCACACGCCGGGAGCGCAGCGCCCGGAGCGACTGTCCACTTCACAGTTATCACCTGCGGGGAGATGGAGCTGGGGACACAGCGAGCACTGCCACCCCCTGCCCTGTGCGGGTCTCCTGCACAGGTCTGGGGCAGCTGGAGCCAGCGAGGGACGTGACAGCCTGGGTGTCACCCAAGGCTCCCCCAGGCAAGCCAGCACTGCCAGCCCTGCAGCACGAGCCACTGGGCTGGATGCGCTGCCAGCTCCTGATGAAGGGGAAAGTTTGGGTCCAGGATAGGCTGGGAATGGGACAGGCCATGGCTGTGCAGCCCTAAGGATTCAGAGGCAAGGATAACCCATGCTGAGAGTGCCTCCTTGGGCACAGCCACTGAACCAGCCTGGGACAGGCACCACAGCCTGGGGTGTGGGCACAGCCCAGGACCACTGAGCTCCCCTGCCAAGAGCTATGGAAGTCTCACCCACCCCAACCTAACCCTGCAGGCTCTGACGCCCGAGCAAACGCCAAGAGGAAACCAGCCAGGTGAGGACACCAAATACCCCTGCACCTCACTGGTGTAGGTACCAGGGATGTCCCAAGCCAGCTCAGTGGAGCGGGCTCCTGGCCAGCCCTTGTTCCCATACAGCACACAGAGAACTGCTCAGCCTCAGCCACAGTCCTACACCCCAGGGCCCTGCTCCCATTACTTGCTCAATGGCATGAAAGGAGGATGAGGAGACAGCACGAAGTGACAGGGAAACGAGCTCATTAACCCTTCTGCTAATGGCTGTTCATGCTTCAGATGCTGGGGGGTTAATTACCACTGACTCTGTTATCTCACCAGGAACCGCGATGGGAGAGCAGCTCCGAGGCAGCCATCTGCTGCTGCACTCCCCTAGCAGCCACAGCCCACGGTCCCCAGCAGCCAGGCATGGGTCTCCACAGCCTGCTGGGGAATTGTGGCTAAAAGACACTGCCTGGTCCAGGGATTACACCATGGCTGGGACCAGATCCACATGGATGGGATCCCGCCTGGTGGGGCAGCTGGGCCCAGCCTCCCCTTCTGTTCTGGGGGGGGCAGCAGCAACCGCAGCACACACAGGGCCAGCAAGGGCTTCACACCTCTGCAGACCAGCTGAGGGCTGGCACAGGCTGAGACCAGCCCCTCTGATGGCCCCAGAGCCCAGCGCTAGCCTGGGGCAGGGCCAAGGAGCCTCCTGTGCCCTGGCAGGGTCCAGCCTGTGAGAAAGGCTGGGAGGTTGCACTGGGGTCCCCCAAGCCCTGCATCCCACCTCCCTGCAAGACAGATTTCTATGGCAACCTCAGCCCTGCACATCCAGCACCATGGAAACACGGAGAGCCGGGAGCAGGGCCGGGCCGCTGAAGACAAAGAGGGGCCCCAGCACCCTGCTGGGCAGAGCACCCCGCCATGGTGCCAGGAGCCCAGGGACTCACCCATGAAGTGTTGCCGGCAGACGCACGTGTATCCCCCCTCCTTGCGGGTGCAGCTCCCCCCGTTGCGGCAGGGGTTGGAGTAACAGAGGTTGATCTCTGTCTCGCAGTAGTCCCCAGTGAAGCCCTGCGGGCAGCGGCAGCGCAGGCCGGCAATGGGGTGGATGGGCCGGAACAGGGTGGAGGGGGAGGCAATGAAGGGGGCCGAGCTGTCGAACTTGAGGACGGAGATGCACTTCATGTAGTTCTGGCAGGGCTCCCGCAGGCAGACGTTGTCGTCGAAGGGCAGCACCTCCAGCATGGAGGCGCCTGTCAGAGCCATGCGCTTCATGTAGAGCTGCTCCTGCAGCTCCTCCGAGCTGAGGTAGCGCCCGCCCCGCGGTGCCAGCGCCGAGAAGCTGACGTTGAGCACAGTGCCTCCCACGTCCGTGTCGTTCTGGATGTTGAAGATGAAGATGTCCTCCTTGGGCGTCGCGAGCACCGTGGCCACCCCTTCCAGGAAGGTGGCCAGCAGCGGGGACAGGAAGCGCTCCTGCCACATGTTCTCCAGCCGCACTGTGATGCTGTTGGCCAGCATGTCCTCCGTGATGATGGTCACCCGCAGGACGCACTGGGCCGTCACACTGTGGATCCCGTCTGTGGGAGGGAGCAGGGACACGCTGCAGGTCTGTGCCTGCTGCCCAGAGGGTCTCCTACCCCCACTGCAGGGCACAGCCTTACACCCCACTATGGCCCCAGAAGCCCAGGTCCTTGGCGAAGGAAGTGTGGAGCCACAGCTCAGCCACTGGGGATGGAGGGGGAGCGGCCGGTGTGGCTGCTCCTGCCTCCCTTCAGCCTCCCCACTGAAGGAACTGCCAGGTCTCTTGGGTCTCCTCCCTGTGCTGCATCTCGGCAGCAAACTGAGCGCTCATAACAAAGGTGCTCAAGAGACACGGGCAGAAGAAGCCCCAGCAGGAGGCTGGGCAAACATAGGAGTCAGTGCCAGGGCCTGGGGTGTTCTGCTTCCCCACTGCGCCCCGTCTGCCTGCCCCGCATGCCTTGCCCTGCACTCCTCCTGCCATTTGCTTCCTTTCTCCTCCAAGGTCTCCAAGGCTTTTGTGCCGGTCTCCCTGCTTCCCCCTTCTCACCATCTGCTCAGCATCTCTTCCTCCCTCAGCCCATCTCCGGTTTAATTCTCTTTCATCTTCACTTTCCTCGGAAACCAGCTCCCTCCCCCTGGGACCCTGCACCACGGGAGCCATCCCCCGGGCACAGGAGCACGCTTGGAGCCTGCTCTCTCCCTGGACCGTGACCCTGAGCAGCATCTCAGCCCCATGTCAGGCACACTCATGTGCCCACAGTCAGGCTGCAGGGACACAGCACAGGACACAGGACACGGCCCAGCCCCGTGGCAGCAGCTCAGCCATTCCCCTGCTTCACCTCACCCATCTCCCCAGTTCCCCGCAGCCCAGTGGATCCCGCTGCCATGGAGGATCCCCCCTCCGAGCCTCATGAGCAAAGCTGCCTTTGCTATTCCTCTCTTGCCGTGGCTGCTGCGCTGCAAAGCCTTTGATTTCCCTCAGCCCTTTTGAAGCCCGCAGAGCAGGAGGATTTAAGGACTGAAATATCTCCCTTTTTCCCCCTCTCTCTCTTCTGCTCTTCAGAAGGTGACAGCTTTCTGGTGACCCCACAAATTCCCATGCAAGCACCGGGGCTGGAGCTCTGCAGATAAGGCTTGTGAGGGGCTGGGGAGCAGCAGGGCCAGCACAGTCACCCGGGAGCAGGGTTGCTCCTCTCTGAAATCCACCTGCTCCTTACCTGTATGGAGGCAAGGTGAGAACCCCCCCTCGGTGGTGCCCTGGCTCTGACAATGCAGGGCAGCAGGAGAGCAGGTACCAAAGAGCCCTGTGCTGCCCGGGCTCAGCACAAGGAACCAGCACCTGCACCCCTGAGGCACCTTCTCTCTGCAAGAGGCTGACCCAGGCCTGGGGGGGCCGGAGCACGGGGACAGCCACAAGCCTGGTTCAGCTGCACTTGGTAGGAGATGCTCCCAGACCCCAGAGCCTGGCGAGGCAGCACCCTGAGATGCCAGCACCCTCAGAGCAGCTCCCTCCTCTGCAGGAAGCTGTGCATGTCCCGCTCCAGCTCCTCTCCCTTTGTCCCCTCCTTGCACTTTGCCCCTGGCCAACGCAAGTCCAAGCTCAGCTCAGCCCAGAGCCCCCTTCCTCTGCTCCCTGAGCTCCTGCTTCACGTGGAAGCAGCCCGGAGGCCCAGGGGACAGCTCTCACTCTCCCCAGGGCCTGCAGGGCCCAGCAATAGGCAGGCAGACATGTCTGATTTATGGCTCCCATTAGGCTCGGCTGTCACAATGCTGAGCGCTGGAGCAAGCCGGAGGCCAGCAACACCTCCCCATGCAAGGAGGCTGTGGCTGGGGAAGGTGGGCTGTAGGGTGCCCAGCACCCCTGGCACTGCCCAGCCCATGGCACTGAGCACCCCTTTCCCCACTCCCCACAGCAGCGTGGAGCCAGCCCCAGCCCCACAGCCATGCTTGGTAAGCTCCCCCATACCACCCTGTCCCACCAGAGCATCACACCCAGGCTGGCCCCGTGCAAGGGGAAGCAGATGGTTAGAGAATGACCTGCTGCAAATGGCAGGAGGAAGCTACCAAAGACAAACCCAAAGCTGGCTGGAGGCACTGACCCCCCTGGGAGGCATTGTCATCACTAATGCTCAGCCTTTCTGATTAAATCCTGGGGCCAAAGAGCTGGTGTCTGGCAAATAGTCATGTAGCAGAGCCTGCCTACAGGGAAAGGAGCAGGGAGAGGGGCCACGAGGGGCCGGGCAGCACCCAGGCATCGTGATTGCACTTCCACAACTGACAGCAGGGAAGCTGCAGAGGGAAGAGCTCTGCACAGAGGGGGACAGGCAGCAGGCTCCTCCCGGGAGCTGTGTGCCCGCCTGGGACCGGCGCTCCGGCTCTGCGCTGGAGGCCCCTTGGGGAGAGCAGGGCTGTGTCTGCTGCCCAGCCGTGTCCTGGCTCTGCCAGGGCAGGAGCCTCCCCCCGACCCTGGGCAGCACCAGGCACCGGCTCCAGCCAATGCTCCCACCCCGAGAGGCCCTGCGCCGCTGGCAGAGGCTCCCCATGCCCTGCAGCAAACACCTTGGCCTCCAGCCTGGCAGGGAGCTCCAGGGATGGGGCAGGCAGCTGCCAGCTCCAACAGCTCCTGACCCAGAGGGGATGCAGCCCTGCCCCTCACCTGCGGGGAGCAGGAGCTCAGGGTGCATGTGCTGAGCAGCAGAGCCTGCATCCCACAGTGACAGCCACCACCCTGCCCGGGACACCCCAGCGTGGCAATGGCCTCTGGGACAGGCAGGGGCAGCGCTCGCATCTGCAGCCGAGAAGCAGTGAAACATCCCCAGAGGAAAAGCTGGGAAAGGAGGAGACAGGCACGAGAAGGTGAGCAGTGCCCAGTGCTTCCGAAGGGCTTGGGCAGACACCTCAAGGCTGATGGCACTTGACAGGCTAAGACATCTCAAACATAAATCACTCCCCTTCCCAGCACAGGGCACGAATGTCACCCTCCTGGCAACTCAAAGACTGGGGCTAAAATACAAGGACCAAGACAACTCCAAACCCATGCCCTAGCCAGGACTGGAAAGCCTTGAGTCTCACACCCAAACTCTGTGGTCTGCACCTCCAGCTGTGATGGAACCAGCAGGGGAGGAAGCTCCTTGGGGCACTCAGGTTGTGAAAGGGCAGGGCAGCCCTGGGACCCCCCCGCTGGCCTGCAAAGCCAGCCCCAATGTGCTCAGCCCTGGAAGCCAGGGCAGACCGTGCTCTGGGTGAGTCCTACCTGCAGGCTGGGATTCAGGTGAGAGAACTGGGACACGCGGGTCCCTCCTCAGGGCAAGCCTTGGAGCTGTGCACAGAGAGCTTGAGGGGTGCCAGGCCAAGGCAACAGCCAGGGCTGAGCCTCCCCCCTGCCACCAGCCTGGCCCAGGCTGGGATGGTTTAAAGGTAACACAATCTCAGCTTCCTACAGTGCTCCCATCTCAGTGTGCTGTGGCCACAGACACAGCCCCACCACCTCTGCCTTGCATCCCGAGGGGCCAAGAGCAGCTTCAAACAGCCATAGGTGCCTACACACCTGCAAGGAACTGGGCTGAGTTTTAAGGTTTTCAGTCTCTCTGGAAAGGAACTGGTTGTGACCATGGAATCCCCGTCTGGTTTGTGTTGAAGTGACCTGAAAGCTCCTCCAACTCCAACCCCTGCCACAGGCAGGGACCCCTTCCCCTGGAGCAGCTGCTCCAAGCCCCATCTGGCCCAAGTCTTCCCTGCTTCCATAAAGGGCTGAGTTGAGAACACACGCTGCTCACAGGCCCCTTGCCCTGCTTTAGGCAGGTCCAGCCTCCCTCAAAGGGACCATAAAGCTCGTGGGCAGGCACAGAAGCTGCCCCCTCCTTGGGTGCTGAGCCTCGGGGCACCCTCCATGGTGCTGTTGTTGCTGTATGGGGCAATGCAGCTGGCTCTGATGTCCTGGCCACCAGCCCTGCAAAGCCTCCCTGTAGCCAGCACCAGCATGGGGCCATGGGGCTGCTGGCTGCATGGGGGGATGCAAACAATAACGGCAGCCACCAAAGCAGCCTCCACCTCCCCAGCAGCACTGGGGCCAACAAAAGGCCTTTTCCCAGTGTCTCGCTTTCCTCCCCAGGGCAGCTCTTCCCCTTCCATCTTCTCCCCCGTCACCAGCACCCCTCTCCCAGCCGCCCTTCCCCTTGGAAGATGACGACACTCTAACTGCAAGGCCCCCTCGACGCAGGACTTTGGGATGCGATTGTCTCCTGCCTTTGTGCAGGGTTAAGTGTGCAAGGAGGCAGGGCTTGCCTGCGCACACAGGGCAGGGGCTGGAGGGGTCAAACACCCCATCTCCTGCGATGGGCAAGTGCGTGTCTCAGACAGCCCTACACTTACAATTAACCCCCAACGAGCCCCAGGCCAGTGCCAGACTGGTGCTGACTGGGCAGGATTGCCTCAAGCACGTCTGCTCCCCAGCCTTGCTCCACCTTTGGAAGGGAATCCTCCCCTCACTGAATGATCGGATACAGAGGGAATGGGGAGGGATGCTGGAAACCGAGGCCAGGGGAGCTCCACCGCTTAAGGTTCCCCAGGTAATTCAGCGCTGGCCCCTCCAGGGAGGGCTCGTGCCCTCCCGCAGAGCTGCTCCTCGGCTCAGCGATGGCCAGCCGGCCGCCTCCATTTCACATCATGCACCCGCAAGCAAGGAAAGGCTGATGTGAAGGCATCAGGCAATGGGGAGCTGCAGGTCCCAACCCCACCTGCTCACACACAGCCCCTCAATGCATCTGAAGGGGACCCCAACGCCCCCAAAGCCATCACTCACCTGCGCTGGGATACTCCAGCACACACACGACACGAGAGCTCTAAGCACGGTGCTGTGGGGTTGGTCACAGCTGCCCCTCGCAGCACTCAGGTGGCTGCAGGAAGGTGGTGCCAGGGCTGAGGCTGTAGCACAAAGCACTGGTGCCGGCACGTGCCACAGCCAGAACCGGGACAGAGCCGTTTGCTGCCAGCACATGGGGTTTCTGAGGGGCTCCCTCCCCAGCACAGCCGGTCCCAGAAGGGACAAGAGCCACCAGGCCTGGGACACAAGTGCTGTTGGCAGCCCCAGGCTGGCAGCTTGGCCACTGCAGCACCAGCTGCGTGCCCGGCCAGCACCCTACGGCCGTGCCACAGCCACGCTGGCGACAGCAGCCTCAAAGGTGCCTTGGGAGCAGCTACAAGCGATCCTCACAGCTCAGCAATGGTGCTTTGTTCTTGCAGACCACCTCCGGCCTCGGCCCCTTCACACAGTGCTCCCAGCAGCTCCCACTGCTTCCCAGCCCCTCCAGGATTATCCCCCACCAGAACAGGCTTCCAATGTAAACCTTGCTGCCAGTCCCCAGCCCACCCCTCCTATGCAGAACAGGCTCCCCTGAGGGTTCTGCACCCAGGGCTTAATGATGGGCTGGTTTTCACACCCTACCTGTGACAGTGACCAGCATGGAGGCCACCAGCGGCCGGTTGTTGTCCAGCTGACGGCTCAGCCTCAGCTCCCCGCTCGACTGATTGACAATCAACAAGTGCAGTTCATTTCCCCGCTCAAAGGTGTAGAAGAGGCGGTCGGATGCATCTGGGTCATAAGCTGGGACCTTCCCTATGACCCCCGAAGGGAAGGTGTTGGACTTATTGGACACGTAGTTATTGAACAGGATCTGGAAGTTCTTGAGAACGGGGCTGTTATCATTCTGGTCAATGAGTTTGATGTGGACCGTGGCTCTGCTGACCAGAGGGGCAGAGGTGGCCTGCACTACAATCACGTACTCAGGTTTTGTTTCATAATCCAGGTCTATCAAGGCTGTGAGCTCCCCAGAAAAGATGTCCATCTGGAATATCTCTGGGATGTTGCCTTCCACGATTTGGTACATGATCTGGGCATTGGGTCCCTCATCCGGATCAACGGCTGTGATCTGGGCTACAACAGAGCCTACGATGCTGTTCTCCTTTACCAAGACCTCAAACTCTTCGGCAGGGAAGACAGGGGCATTGTCATTCACATCCTGGATGGTAACCTGGATGTGGACAGGAGTGCGCTGAGGAGGGATGCCCCTGTCCACAGCGTACGCTGTCAGCTCGTAGACAGGAACGTTCTCACGGTCCAGCCTGCGGACGGTGCGAATGATGCCCGAGGTGGGCTCGATGGTGAAGTCTCCATCCCCATCCTCCCCGTTCTGGAAGGTGTACTGCACTCGTCCATTGGTGTGGGCATCCCTGTCAGTGGCAGAGATCTGGAGCACGCTGGTGAAGGGAGGGGCATCCTCAGAGATCATGCCCTGGTAGTGAGGGCTCACAAACTGGGGAGCGTTGTCATTTACATCGTTCACCATAATTTCAACATAGGTGGTGTCTGCTTTCTGGGGGATCCCGTTGTCCTTGGCAGTGATAGCCAACGTGTATGTGACCTGGTCCTCGTAGTCCAGTTCTGCCTGGAGAGTGATGGCCCCGGAGTCTGGATCAATGCGGAACTGAGGGACGTTGTCTTCCAGATAGTAAGTGATGCGGGCGTTTTCCCCTACGTCATCATCTGTGGCGCTGATCACCACCACGGTGCTGCCCACGGGCCGGTCCTCATTGATGCTCACAGAGTAGTGGGCGCTCTGGAACACTGGCCGGTGCGTGTTGGCATCGGTGATGTTGATGTGAACGTGGCAGTTGTCACGCAGGGTGCGATCGGAGGCTGTCACAGTGAGGACGTAGCGCCTCTCCTGCTTGTAGTCCAGTGGCAGAGACAGCGTGATGAGCCCCGTCCCGCCCTGCGTGCTGATGGAGAAGCGGTTCCGCGTGTTGCCTCCCGTGATCTGGTAGGTGATGGCACTGTTCACATCCCGGTCGATTGCCGTGACGCTGAGGACGCTGGTCCCCACAGCCGCATCCTCATTCAAGCGGATGAAGTACTCCTTCTGGGTGAACTCGGGGCGGTTATCATTGACATCCATGACGGTAATAGTGACGCTGGCGGAGGCGGATAAAGACGGGGAGCCGTGGTCCCGAGCCTCTACCCCAAAAAAGTAGTGCTCGACCGACTCACGGTCCAAGGGCCCACTGACCGTGACCCACCCCGTGGCACTGTTCACCACAAAGGGTGTGTCAGACGAGACCCCCGTCAGTTTGTACTCCAGGCGCGAGTTCTCGCCGTAGTCCGCGTCCACCGCCTGGATGTGGATGACGGAGTGGCCGAGGGGAGCGTTCTCCAGCACGGAGATCTGGAAAGGCGTGCTGACAAAAATGGGGGCATGGTCGTTGATGTCCACCACCTGGATGCTGGCCATGCCGGTGTTGTTGGAGAGGGGAGGGCGCCCCGCGTCCTGCGCCCGGATCCTCAGGGCGTACTCCCGCTCCACCTCAAAATCCAGCGGGGCCACCACCTGGATCTCCCCAGTGACGCTGTCAATGGAGAACTGCCCCCGGCTGTTCCCGCTGATGATGTTGTAGTGGACCAGCGCGTTGTTGTCCTTGTCCAGGTCCGTGGCGGTGACGCGCAGGATCTCGGTGTGGGGCCGTACGTCCTCCCTCACCTGCACGATGTAGCGCTTCTCGCTGAACTGAGGCGTGTTGTCATTCTCGTCAAGCACCGTGATGTACACCTTGACCGTGGCGGAGCGGGGCCCCGGCTCCCTGCCCTGGTCGTTGGCCTCCACCACCAAGGAGTACCGCTCCATCTTCTCCCTGTCCACAGGCCCGCTGGTGGTGATGAGCCCGGAGCGCGGATCAATCTCGAAGACGGCATGTGCCGCCCGCTCGTTGACGAAGCGGTAGCGGATGTTGGCGTTGGGTGGAGAGTCAACGTCGGTGGCCCGCAGCTGCAGGATGGGGTAACCTTCCTCCACGTTCTCCCGGATGGTCTCCCGGTACTCGCCCTGCTCGAAGACGGGGTCGTGGTCGTTGCGGTCGGCCACGGCGATGGCCACCATGGTGGTGGCGGAGAGCCGGGGTGCGCCGTGGTCAGCGGCAGTCACGCGGAAGTAGTGGAGCTCCATGCTCTCGCGGTCCAGGGCCTGCGTGGTGGTGATGAGCCCGGCCCGGGGGTCGATGCTGAAGAGCTCCCGGGACCGGCTGTTCATCAGCGCGTCCATGGAGTACACGAGCCGCCCGGCCTCGCCGCCGTCGGGGTCCTGCGCGGCCACCGCCACCACGGCCGTGCCCGCCGGCTGGTTCTCCGCCACCTCCGCCTGGTAGTTGTACTGCGGGAACAGCGGGTGCCGGTTGGGGGCTGCGCGCCGGCCCCGCCGCCCCGGGGATGGGCACGGGGATGGGGACGGGCGCGGCGCGGCGGCGCGGGGCGGGCAGCGCGGAGCCGGCGGAGCCCAGCACGGCTCTGCGGAGGGGCAGCCCCCGGGGGCCGGCGGCGCGGCAGCCCCCAGCCCGGGGGGGAACAAAGGGAGCAGCAGCAGCGGCAGCAGCAGCGGAGGAGGACGGCGGCGGTGGCAGCGGCGGCTCGGGGCGGGCACCGGCTCCTCCGCCGCCATGGTGGCTCGGCGGCCGCCGCCCCGGCCCGGCGCTCGGCGGCTGGGCTCGGTGCCGCCCCCCGCCCCGCTCCGCGCCGCCGCCGCGGCTGCCGGGGGTGGCGGCGGCTCCTCCCGCAGCCCCAACATGGCTCCCGCCCCCCCGCCCCGCGCCCCCGCCCGCCCCGCGCCGCCATCTTGAGGAGGGCGGGTAGGGCCGCGCCTCCGCCCCGCCGCGACCGGACCCTGCGGACACCGGCACCGACAGCACCGGCCGTGTGCTGCAGCACCGGCGGCTTCTGCAGCGGCCGAGAGGAGACCGCGGGGTTGATGCCCGCTGCCGGCAGAACCAGCACCGGACCGGGTTGGGTTGAAGGGACCTTAAAGCTCCTCCAGCTCCAACCCCTGCCACGGGCAGGGACACCTTCCACTGGAGCAGCTGCTCCAAGCCCCTGTGTCCAACCTGGCCTTGAGCACTGCCAGGGATGGGGCAGCCACAGCTTCTCTGGGCACCCTGTGCCAGCGCCTCAGCACCCTCACAGGGAACAGCTTCTGCCTAAGAGCTCATCTCAGTCTCCCCTCGGGCAGGTTCAAGCCATTCCCCTTGGCCTGTCCCTACAGGCCCTTGTCCCAAGCCCCTCTCCAGATTTCCTCCAGCCCCTTTAGGCACTGGAGCTGCTCTCAGGTCTTCCCTTGCCGCAGCAGAGGGGCAGGATCCCCCCCTGAGCTGCTCACGCTCTGGGAGTGCAGCCCAGTACATGGGGGGGGGGGGGTCTGGGCTTCAAACACACACTGAAGCTGGGTCATGGAGAGCTCCTCCTCACCCAGCCCCCCCAGTCCTCGTGAGGGCTCCAAGCTGTAGTTTTTTCTTCCAGCATCCATGAAAAATAAAACCTGATTTTCCAAGGGAAGTTCAGGTTTGGGCCCTTGCATTGGAATGGTTCATTAGCGCAATCAGCCTCCAACTTTGCTGTTGGTTTGATCTCAATCAACTAATATCACAGCCTAATCCACTGAAGCTTGTAATAGGTTTAGGAATAACGGGGGTTTAGGTCCTCATCAGTGTTCAGTGGAGGAAATACCCTCGGCTGCGTCCTGGGAAGAAGAGTGGAGCCCAATGCATGGCGGCTGGGGAAGAGCCACGGCAGGGAGTGAAACAGAGCAAATCTGGGAGGTGGAGGAATTGAGGATGGGGCAGGGAGTACAGCGGCCGCACCGTGCCTCCATTCACACCGCAGCCCCGCGGGGGGTACAGGAGCCCCCCGTCACCGGGCTGCGGAGCAGCGGAGCCCCCGTTCCAGCAGCACCGGCACCCCTGGTGTGAGCAGCACGGACTCACCCCGGGCTCCTCGCTGACCGCAGGGCACAGCAGGGCTGCGCACCTTGAGGGACATCCTCCGCACCGGACGGGGCCGCAGCACCGCAGATGGTGCCGATCCCTGGCATCCCGTGTGCCTGCGCTCCCGCACCAACCGCGGCCACCGCCGGCTCTCCCGCAGCTCCGGTCCCACCGATGGTGACAGATGGTCCCCTCTCAGTTACCATCAGTGTAAGCACAGCTCTCCTCCCAGGGAGAGCACAAACCGGGTCTGCAGCACTCCCGGCTGGTCCCCAGCCAGCCTCCACCATCCTCACAGCCGGAGCCTTGGGCTTCCCCTGCAGGGCTGGTGGCTCCCTTCCACCTCCATCAGCCGGGTGGGCAGAGCGGGCAGGGGGGGCCGGGCTCATCCTTGCCCCTGGGCTGAGCACAGTGTGTGACTGAAGCACCCGTGTGGCAGGAAGGTGCCGACTTCACACGAGCCGCCGGCGCCGTCTGGATCCTACATCCCAGCTCCTCAAAGTGGGGATTTGCCATCAAGAAACCCAATCAGGAGAGGGGCGAGACTTTTAAAACATGGTGAAGGCTTTCAAGTGTATTTGTTGTAATTACCCGAGTGACAGCTCAGCAGAGGAGGAGAAAATCATCAGGGTATTGCTGCCACAGAACAGTTGTAATTGAATCATTCCAGACAATAAAGCAGAGGTGGGGGTCTCAGCCAGTGCATCGCTCCCCCCCAGCACCCCTCACTGCTGTGCAACAAAACACATCCATACTAGGAGATACAGCTTTAATAAAGGGTTATTACAGCTAACAGGAGTGCAGTGGGTGAGCTGTGCCTGTCACCCACAGAGCAGGCGCCACCAAGTATCCTCAGGGATAACGCTCCCTGCATCACGCCTTTCCCGGGAGCAGGCGCAGCTCAGCCAGGGTGCAGGAAGGGTCACACCGTGCGGTGGGACAGGGCTGAGCACCCCCAGGGATGCAGAAGGAGCCACCAGCTCTGCCCCATCAGGGCACTGTCACAGGAGGCTTTGCCAGGCCATGTTCCTGGCTCCCAGAACCACGGATCCTGCCTGCTCCTGGGCTCCCCCCAGCCTGGCGCAGCAAAGCCTGGGCAGTGCCACTGAAGGCAAGTGCCAAACACATCCCAGCACTGCAGCCGGGCACGAGCCAACACAAGCACAAGCAGCAGCCAGAGCAAGCCAAGGTAGCCCAGGGGATGTGCATCCAAGCAAGGGGGCACGGGAGAGCTCCACAGGGGGGAGTACCCATGAGCACTGGCAGCCTTCATGCACAGTGTTCCCCATGGGTGCAGCCTGACACAAGAGACACTGGATCTGGGACAGAGCCCTGGCTCCATTCCTGCTGGCAGCTGCATGAATGGGTCACAGCCTGCACCCTGCATGTACAGCCCTGCTCCTGCCCACTGGCTCCTGGTGGAGATCAGCACCCACAGCATTGCCTTTGGGGGCTACAGGCACTCCTCCACAGTGGTCCCCTGGGCAGAGGCAGGCAGGGCTACGGTCACACAGCTCCAGTTAAAGACATTTTATTCCTCTGCATGTTACACCGAGTGTTTAAGAAAATACAGGATCCGTTTGGACATTCATACATTTTTACAGGGGAAAAATAGGTTTCTCTATGAGGGTGTTATTGAGCTTGGGCACTGCCAGGCTGCCTTCAGCAGGGCCTCACGCCCCAGTGCCAGGCCAACCCCTCTGCTCCTGAGCATCCCTGCCCCAGCGCTACAGCCCAGGCTGCAGAGCAGAGCTCAGGGATCACCTCAAGCTAAAACAACACAGTGCCCAGCATTTCCAGTTCCACATTCCAATAGCTTCTACACTGGGTACTGTAAAGGAAGAGCTAGGGACAGGGCTTGACCAGACTGCGTACACGAATAGCTAAGAGACCCACGTTAGTGTGTGTGACTACCTGTAACAGGGAGACAGGTTAATCCCACCTGCTAGAAACCTAGAGGGAATATAAATAAGGGTTCCCCACACTCGTGCACGGTCACAAACAGCTACTGGACACGAGGCTGACGCTGCCTCTGAGCGCTGCCACGCGGGGGGTGGGCAGTGAGGCAGAGCTGCGACGAAGCAAAACCCACAGAGCAGAGCGTGTCTGCCCACCCGGGGCCACGCTGCCAGAGGGGGAGCAAGCAGCAGCCTTTGCTTGGCAGGACACGGCTTTGGGCCAGCAGCCTCCCCAGGGCAGCCGCACCGGTGTGGTTGTCACTGGAGGCTGCCGCAGGGGGCAAGCACCTCGGTTAAACAGCACTAGAGAAAGCAGATCGAGAAAGCAGCTGCTGGGGTAAGAGCTGCTGGCCCTGGGCAAGCTGCTGCCCAGAGGCAACGCTGCGGGCCGGGAAGGGGAAGGCTCACTACACGAGGCATCAGACAGCGAGCGGGCTGCTCCCCCTTGGCAGGGCGGCAGCACATTGGCACTACAGCAGCAAACAGAACAGATGTTACGGAAGCTTCTTCCAAGCACCAGCAGACTCCACTTGATCACTGCAGGGAGAGATGCACATGGAAAAGAAGTGATGCTCTAAGGCAAAGGCCTTTCTCTTTGGAACCTCGGGACAGCAGCGCAGCTGAACACCCCACTGCCACATCCCTCACACTCACTGCCCTTCCCACCATCACCAGCTGCCCAAGCACCACCAACGCCCGCCGTGCTCCAGCCTCCCCGAGCACCAGCCCCGGGGCACCCCAGGCCCTTTCTGCCGCTGGCCTTGCTAAAGGGCTGGTGAACACTGTCCCAACCTTAGGCCTCGCAGGGAGGGGTACAAGGTATGAGCTGTACTGGAAGGGAATGGGGAGGAAGTGTCAACAAGAGACGTCGTTGATCCAAGTGGTTCAGGCTCCAGTCCAAGCCGAGGGGCGGTTAGCTGGTACCAGGAGAGATTTCTGGGAACTCCTTATAGATCTCCAGGATGATGAGTTTGTCCATCTGGCACTGCTGGTCCTCCTCCTCCTCGCCCAGGATGCGCTGCAGGATGCCCTGCAGGTCGGAGAGGCGGTGCTGGTGCTGCAGATAGGCCGTGGAGCGGATGATGGCGTGCATCAGAGACAGATACTCCATCCTCAGCTGCCAAGTGGGAGGGGAGACAAAACACAGAGCACAATGAAGGATTTAAAGTGAGATAAACAAGCACAGCAGCTGCTGCTGCTCCACCAGGCAGGGAGTGACTCCAGAGGCACCTGCTTTTCCTTCAGGCTCATGAGTTAGCTCTGGAAAACACTGCTTCTCCCCCAGCAGCATGGTGCTGCTCCTCACCCGCTCTCAGACATGCACATCCCTGCCTCTTGCCTACAGGGATCCCTCTTACTTCCAACTACTCACATAGGGTCCCTATTCTCAAATGTCCCTACAGAAGGGTGCAGATCACTAAAAGCCTGGCAGATCTTTCCTTAAACGTGTGTCTCCACTGTTGTGTGCTGGGCAGGATAACACCCCCCTTACTCCTCAGCTCCCAGGACTGATCTGAGCATCCAGAAGCATCATGCCCATACCGGGACCCTGCTCCTGCCTGCCCCAGCTGGCCCCCACAGGGGACCAGGAGAGGCACAGCTGCTTTGGGACTCAGCTCCCTGCCCCTGGGTTACTGTGAGCACCTTGTCTCCTGGGGAGAGATCAGCGATCTGCCGCACCAGGATGTCGATCAGCACCATCATGTCCGTGTGGTAGAAGATGCTGGCTGTGTCCTTGCTGGCAAAGATGTCCTGCAGGAACTTCAGCACAGAGTGCGGGGGCTGAGGCTGATGCTTGAAGATACAAACTGGATCATCTGGGGAAGGCAGAGGGTCCGTGCTGAGCCACGGGCTCCTGCTGCCCTCTTGGAGCAGCCCCATCCCCTCTTTGCATCCCAGAGCCCAGAGAGGAGCTGGCCCCGGCCCTGGTGCCTGTGGTGCCTCGTGGCTTGCACAGAGCTGCCCAACGGGAGTGATGGAGCTCTGTGGGGTACAGAGCCCAGAGCAAACCCATCAGCATCCATCACTGCTGGTGCTTCACCCACTGCCCCAGGTGAGAGCTCATTTGCACATCACCTCCCCGTGGGCCCTTCAGCTCAACAGCTCCCACCCCTCTTCCCCCTGGTTCATTACATCTGGTCCAATGACCCCTATGAAAAGCCCATCAGAGCCTGTACCAGATGAGCATTCCCCACAGGGACCAGGCTTGTGTCATCCCAAAGGAAGAAACACTCCCAAGTATAAATGAGCCACCACATCCTGTTCTCTTCCAGAACACATTCCTGCAGACCCCAAGAGGGGCTCTGGACACTGAAACCCCCCAGCAGTCATCAGGAAGGCAGGCAAAGGAGAAGCATCTTCATTAGGTTGTGGGCCCCTCTTTCTTCTACCAGCCCCTTGCAGTAAGGTGATTTCCCTGCAGGGAATCTGGCAGGGAAAGGGCTAAACAAAGGCTTTGGGAGGAGGCCAGACAGAACAGCACCGAGAGGCTGGCTGCCCTTAAGCTAACAGAGTGTGGAGACAGTGATTTGCAACCCCAAAGAGAACTAAAGCCAGGCTAAGATGAGCTGCAAGCATCACAGGATGAGTTTTTATCAGCAAATCAACAAACGAATCTCAGGCAGCAAAGCCCCTGTGCTCCAGAAGGTATTAGAAAGCACAAGAGTGGTGTGCAGCACAGGCAGAACCACCTGGCACCACTTCTCCTGCAGGGACCTCCAGCTTTCCAGCAATCTGCTTTGCTGAAGCTCTGCACGTTCCGTGGGTTTCACTGTACCTGGAGCAGACACAAAGCTAAGCCTCTGCCAAGCCATTCTGACACGGGGAGGGCTGCTCCAGGCAGTGTTTCAGAAGGCAAACCCTCCCTCTGCATCTGTCCGCAGGGGCAGATGACAGTCAGCACGGGCAGGTCTGTGTGTGCCAGCACTGAGGGGTCCTGTCGGCCCAGGCACAGGAGGGCTCAGGAGCTCACCCACGTTGTAGCCATCCACAACACGAGGTGGGCTGATCCGAGCCAGGCACACAGGGACCTGCCAGCCACAGCCTCCCCTCTCGCCCACGTGCCACCAGCATCACTGATCCCTTGCACAGCTCCACGTTCAGCAGCACAGCTCTCACCTCACAAACCCACAGCTCCTCAGCTCCCTGCATCCCCAGCACATCACCCTTAGTGAGCACAGGGCTCCCCAAGCAGTGCCCCAAACACTCACCTCCTCTGTTCAGCAGCAGCAGCAGTTTTTCTGTGAAGGTCTTTACATTCGAGTGCTTGCTTATTGTGGTCATGATCACACTGTGCTCTGGAACTAAGGGAGAAACCTGCTCAGCTCATCCCTTTGTTTCCTCGAGGCCACAGTAATAGTAATAGATAGTGGAGGGCTCCTGCTCTGCACCAGAGCTCTGGAGAGCTTTGGGGAGCCATGGTCTGTCAGGGGTCCGAGAGCTCTCAGCCCCATGACGTGGCTGAGCAGCCAGGAAAGAACATGGCTCGGGCCAATGCTGAAGAGCCTGGTGCCAGCCCACGGGCACTCAGTGAGCTGCAAGAGGCAGCAGAAGGTTTGCCGAGACCTTTAGGCAGTGCAGTGCCCGAGCCGGGCGCAGCTGGGCTGGGTGTCAGCACCAGGGAGAGGCAGGGAGATTCTGCTTCCCCATCCTTCACACCCCAGCTCGAGCCCTGGAATCCTGCAGGGCAGCACCAACTGACCTGGAATGTGGAGGTTGAAGGCCAGCAGGACGTTGACAAATAAGTCAGGCAGCTGGTCGGTGGTGTCTGAGGGCAGCCCATCCTCAATCACATCCAGCAGGAACTGCACAAACTGAGAGTTGAGATGTTCTGCACGAGGAGAGATACATTTACAGCACTGGGAACACAAACCAAGCAACAGGGGAGTGTGCAAGCCACTTCTCCAGGCTTTTATGCACAAAACCCACCGGTGTAGTGCCAGCATCAGCATCCAGGGAATGAACAATCTGCAAGTGCATGACACAGACCACTGAAGTGTCATTGTGTGAGGGATCCTGGGCTCAGAACTGCCCCCAAGGCAGGGGAACACTGACATTTGATCCCCCACTGGCAGCATTTTGGTGTTACTAAAACACCAAAAGCTGCCCTAGCTGCTGCTGCAGCATCACTGCTGCCAGTGAAGGCATCAGGAGGAAGAGATTTGTATTCCTGACCACTGGTTTCATCCATCTGCTTTAAAACAGTAGTTATCCCAATCATTAGTACTAACCCAGTTTTCACCATTGCTATTAGGAAGGCTCAGGAGCTCATGCAAATAAGTCCTGCAGGAAATAACTGCCAGGGTTACAGGAGGAAAGGGAAGCAGGAGGTGTGGGGGCTCATGCCTCAGACTCCCCTGCACCAGCTTACAGCTCGTATGTATGTACTGAGCTGTGAGGGTGAAGCTGCTGAGCAGGAGCTTTATGAAGATCTCTGCTGCATTTCCAGGAGAAAGAGCCCAGTGTCCCAGGTACGGGAACACAGCACAGCCTGGGCAAGAACCAGGCAGGGCTTCCTGGCTGAGAGCAAGAATGAAGGGACAGAGGATGAAACAGGCAGATCTGGCACAATGCTGGCACTTTATTGACCACATCACCCTTAAATCATCTCTGCTTTCCCTGAGGCACACAGGGCTGCAGTGTCCTATTAGGAGGAAGACCAGGAAGAGGCCACATCACACAACTGACAGCTTTAGTGGGTGTTTATGGAGTGATGTGGGCTCGGCCTCAGCAGCAGAGCAGACGTCTCAGGGGGGTTGTGTTTTCACACAGGGCAGAGGTAACACAAGATGCGCCTTAGTCACAGTGACGGACAAATCCACCTCCTCTGCAGCATGGCATTAGTCCTCCTGCTGTGACCCAGGTCTGTGCTGTCCTCTCTGGAAACCTGGCCCCTCAGCCCAGTGTTTCAGCAGCCAGGCTCTACTCACAAAGAGCAGACCCTACCCTTGCCCTGCTGATGCTGGCTTTCCCCAGCTGTCCCCTCCTTGGCCATCAGGAAAGGTCCCTTCCCCTGTCTGCTGGCACTCCTCAGATGTCTCACATCAGCTCTGCTGTCCCATCCAGCCCTAAGCATAAGCTGCTCTTACCATAGTGATGATAGGGCAGGGGCTCTCCCATGGAGAACATCATGGCCAGCACCAGTGCAGAGTAGCACATCTTCTGATGATCTGCAAGGTGAAGGTCCTGCATCAGTGCTCCTGAGGATGAAACACTGCTCCCCAGCTGCAGCTGGGGCATCACTCCTTTAACACAGACATTCAGCACTGGCTGGACTGCTCCTCACCCCTGTGCTTACCGAGCTGTACGGGTGGTTTGCCCCTGCTCAAGCACCCCCCAAGCACACCTTGTTCAAGCACCCCCCCCGTGCCACGCGCTTCCAAACCAACTGCAAAATAATCACAAGAATCCTCTTTTATTTCCCCTCCATTTGTGAGTATCTGGGCAAACTCCATGTGAATAATTAAAGCCCTCCCCTGCACAGTCTCAGGACACATCCCAGAGTTATGCAATTGCTGAACCCAGAAAAAGCATCCATCTGGCCACTGTGAAATACTGCCTGTTCCCACCAACGCCACCCCCAGCCAGCCCCGCTGCCTGTCACCCCCCCCACGGCTCTATCTGCTGCCACAGCTCTGCCTGCAGGTACAAGAGGTCTCTGGGGATGCAGATCGCTGCTCGCAGTGGGGCCACGTGTGTATCTCCAGCACTGACACATCCCACAGCCTCCTGGTCCAGCAGTTTTCCCTGGCAGCAGCTCTCCATGGATGCTCCACAGAAGCAGAGCCAGTGCCCTTCCTGAATCTGAATTAATAAATACATCTCAATAGGTACTTATAGGAGAAAAAACAAAATCATGGGCTAGGATCTGTGTCATCATCAAACATCACCTCCAGCCAGTTCACTAAGTCCAAAGATGAAAGGAAAAGGAGCATCATTTTCATAAGGTAGGTTACCACACACAGTGCCTAAATAAAGTTCAGCTCCATCTGCAGCAGGAGCCCAGGGGCTCTTGCTACAAGGAAACTGAGGGGGTATTTATATAAAACTGACCAAAGCCACTTTTCATTAAAGGAGAAAAAAGTCCCTTCGATGCATGATGCTTCTCCCAACAGCTCTGCTTCCAGCACACCACACGCTGATTCCCAATGTCTGTGCACAGACTGATCCACCTCTAAGCACCTGCATGCTGCAGTCTGGCTGTGACTGCTCAGGCTGATGCCTTCACTGTCACCACCGTGCTCCTGGACTTGGCCAAAGGACATGCAGCACTTGGAAGCTCTCAGGTGTGCTGTTAGCAAGGGAGGGGGGGAATGGTAGTGACTGGTTCCAGCCTCGTGCCTCCAGCTCTGTGAGCAGAGCCTCTACAAGCACAGGACACACACACTGTGCCAGGGCTCCACAAGATGCCGGAGTTTTCAAATAGCAAATACTTTGAGTAAAAATAGATCATTTGGGACTTAAACAGAGATACTACAGCATTAACAAGATTAAGAGTTTGTAGAAGAACACTCTAGACCATGTGGCAGCAAAGGGAAGCTGGAAACTGCTGTTTACTCCTGGTAAACAGAGAGGGAGGATATTCAGTGACTGAAATATAACTCACACTTACATAAGAAGCTCTCAGCTATGAGGCAGCAGCGATGCCAAAGCTCACTGCAGCAGAAAAAGAATCTGACAAACTATTTAGCACATGATTTCTTCATTCTTCCCTCCATGGCTTCAGGAGGTGGGTATCAGCAGCAGGATGCTGCAGCAGGCAGACACAGGGACCTGCTGCTCCTGCTCCTAGCGAGGCTTGCATGAACAAAACACTTTCTGTCATCACATCAGGAGCAGTGAAGTAATGATCTGAGAACCAGAACCCAGTGACCTACATGTGGTTGTAGCAAATAAGGAGGAAGAGATTAACTAGAGATAGGAGGGGCAGGGTAGCTCTACACATCCTTGGTCCATCTGCCATGAGCCAGTGTCCATTCATCTTGGCTGGCAGCAGACTCCACAACTAGATGGGAAATCTTGTCCTATTTGCCTAAGGATGCCAGAGAAAGGGGGCTGAAAGCAGCCAGAAAGCTGAACTCGGTACAGATCCACATTAACCTAGTGCAATTGCTCAGCAGTTTTTGGAGTGTCCCAGCTGCAGCAAGACACATCCAAGACGCCCCATGCAGAAGAACAGAGTAATTGCCAGGCAAAGCACAGGTTTTTCTATTCCTTCCAGAGCAGCACCAGTGGCTGCATCAGTAGGATGCTGCTGGTGCCATGCTGATGAGCATCCCTCAAGCAATGCCACTTCAAGTGACTGTGGAGAGCAGGAGAGATGCAGCTCTCTGCTCCCCAGCCTGCACTTCCAAAGCCTGCTGAGGCACCAGTGAGAAAGCTGCTGCTACCTATGAGAGGTATTTCTCAGAGGCCTTCAAAGCCCTGTTCCCACCTCTAACCACAGCAGTGCACAGTCCAGGCCCTGGGAGCAGACACAACGGTCTGCAGCTGGAGCAAGCAGAGCCCAGCAGCTGACTTATTTGTACCCTGAGCTGCAGCACAGGAGAAAGTCCCAGTTCCAGACTGGATTATCTGTTCTCTTTGGAGTTGTCCTGGCTAATTCTGCCCTGCTGTGGCTTATTATAAGCTCCTCTAACCCTGACAGATGTGCAGGGAAGCGCAGCAGAGGGAAGGGCTGTCCAGGAGCAACAGACCCAAGCATCTGGCAGCAGAAGTGGCCAGCAGCCAGCGCGCCGCCAGCAGCCCCAGGGCAAGGTGCCTGCTCATCAAAGGCACCAGCATCCAGCACAGACCGTGGCTGCTCTTCAGTAACAAGCCAGGAGGGATCCCAGAGCTGCTGCAGCCAGCTCAGCACTCCCTGGCTGCCGAGCGCTGGCACCGACCGCTCCGGCCCCTGCTGCTGCAGAAGGATTAGCGATTCCGCGGCACGTCATGGATCAGCTGCTATTCCCCAGGTTTTAGTACCAAAATAAGCTCAAGCCAGTCTGGATTCAAGGTCATGTTTTCACACTTGCCGTTTGCTGGCAGGACATTGAGCACTAAGCACCAGGGCGGTAGGAGGGAGCTACTAATGCCCTAAAACACCTCTGAAGGACAGACATGTTTGGGTTGAGGATGGTTCCTTCGCTGCAGCCTTGCTGTGAAGGCCAAGAGGGCTGGAGAGCACAGAGATGATGTGTGCAAACATAAGCCCAGTACAGGCAGGCAGCACAGGGTCAGGACACCAGACTGGGAGGCGCCTGTAACCAAAGGCTGTCTGTCAGCAAAGGGAGTGCAGCTTTTCACCCTTCAACTACACTGCCTGTGTATTACAGCAAGGAGGGAAAGAATCCACCACATTGAGATGAAGCTCCGGAAGGAAGAGCTGCTGCAGGGTGGCAGCTCGAAGGATGCAGCAGAGCCGCTTTTCACTGCAATGCTCTTGAGATCTCCAAAGCAGAGCTAACACCTGCTGGGAGATAGCCCTGCTTCAGCCACAAGTGCTATGTGCAAAAGTCACCCAGGTCAGAGCTCGCTGCTCCATCACACCAAGAGCCAGAGCTCCCTGTGCCATCTGGGAGGATGCAGCCCTGGACAGCAGAGACCAGGCAGGAGCCCTGCTGCACAGGGGAGCAGAGCAGGGCACTGAGGCCTGTTTGAGCATGGTGCAGAGAACACTCACCCAGAGACAATCTTTATGAATTAGTGATGGATGCATGATGAAGCTTATTTTTGGAAGTGCTAAATCGGGAGTAATGTCACCACAGAAGCACAGTCATAGCCCCATACCCAAGTATACCTGCTGCTAGGGCAGTGAAACCTCAGCTAGAGAAGAAGCTTCTCATACATAACCAGATAAAACACGAACCTTGTGATAAGCTCACTACATAGAACTGATAAGCAGCAGCAGCAGCACAAAGGGAAAGCACGGGTGTGGTGGTGCCAGTCCTGCACCACACCACCAGTGCTTCACTGTGCCCCTGTATTTGACATCCCCCCTTGGTGCAGTGGTGCAGAGAGGGTCATTTCCTTTAACCAGCACACATCTTATTCCACAGCAAGAAACACTGCAAAGATATGGTGTAAAGTGCTGAGAAAAGCTGCCATTAAGAAGCTGCAGAGATTTTCCTTAAGATGTGCAAAAGTCTCTTGTCAGCAGCATGAAACAAAACTGGAATAGCTCAAAATGTGCTTTAAGACATCTACAGGATCATCATTAATGGCGTGTTCAAGAGCCAGAGGGCCTTGTACCACTGGACTGAAGCATCCCCTCCCAGGCATTCTCCACTTCGAGCTGTAGGAACCCAAATAACTTTAACCAAGATGCCCTTCTCCCCCAGGCACTAGCACATGGAGCACTCAGGCTACAAAGGGCCACCAGTGCTGCTGGAGACGTTCCTAGGGAGCGGGGTTCAGCAGCCCTGGCTCACCTTGAGTGTGAGTCTGCATGTCCCGGGCCAGCTCCATGGGCAGCACAGAGTTCACGAGCGTCGAGATGACCGCAGCATCCAAGTTGCACATGGCTCCAAAGCACTTGAGCAGCAGCAGTCGCAGCGGCACCCTGTGCTCCTGCAGAGGCAATCACCGGATGAAACAATGTCCAGAGGAGGGCTCATGCCAAGGCAGAGACGTAACTGGATGGAAGTTCCTATTGTCGGGAAGCCACAGACCCTCCCAGGGGCACAGTGAACCCAGAAGTTGTATGGGCTTTTACCAGTAGTGTCAGATGAAAGCCAAACACCACAAGGCTTGATGTGCTGTAGCTGGGGACTTACAGACATGATGGGGACAAGTTTCTAATCCCCCCAGAGTCCTACAAGAGCACATTCCAGGAAGCTGAGGGGCACAGCAACACCATAGAGGCACTGAAAGCAAAACTTCCATTTCTTCCGCTGAATAATGATCTCCTTCCTCACTCCCAAGGCTCCTACTCACAACCTACTTTCCTAAGCAAAGCTATTTACTAATGCACAGGAGTGCATCAATTAAAGGAGAAGCAGTCCCAGCCTGTCCACTTTCCCAGGACATCCTCAGAAATCCTTCCTCTGGATACCAGCGATGCCGATCCTGTCCCTCAACAGAGCTAATGAGAGCAGCAAACTTCACCTTCCATAGTGCAGCGACCACTGCAAAGTCTCTGGCACCCTCTGCTCTCCCACCCAACCTGCATGCACAGCACTGACACCAGCCAGCACACAGGTGATGCACTGCAGCTCCTGCTCTTCCCAGAATCACCCTGTCCAGGTGGAGGTCTCACATCTGTGCAGCACAGCAAGCCTGGCCTGCCTCTGCAGGGCAATCCCAGGGCAGATTCCATGCCTTCTGCCACCTTACCATCTGGTAATAGGCCACAAGGGACAGGACGGACTCAAACTCATTCTTCTTGCACATCTTCTTGCACACTTCTGGGTCTGCATCTGTCTGGAAGCAGGAATGAAGAGGTCAGCCCAGGGGCACACCAAGCAGCAAGGATCCGGAGGGAGGCCAGCTGCTTTCACATCTCAGTAGCCCAACCACCTCCCAGAGGAACTGAAGGCAGAGCACAAAGGCAGCTCAGGAACCTCCACCCCACAGACTACATCAAAGTGAATTCCTGAGGATTATCTCTGCCACACAACATGTTTGGGCTGAGCATCTGAGAAACCCATGACCTGAGTAGCATTCGATGAGTGCATCCTGCAGTCACAGGGCAGCTCCCTCACTGTTGCCATCCTGACAAGTATTGTGCATTGCCTCCCAGCTCTGAGTTATGAGGAAAGGTCACACAAGATCCCCCTCTACCTTGCCCCTCAGGCCCACAGAAGGCAGCCCATGCTGAGTGATAGACACTGGCACTTATTGCACCAAAAAAGAGCTGTTCTGCTTATGTCAGAGCTGGGAAGCAATATACAATAGGTGCCAGAGCAAACCCCACACCAGCAGCCATAACACAGATCGTGTTGCTGCACTGAGTGGCAGCTCCTGTATCATCACATTCCCTGCGCACAGATGGGCAGAATCAGACTTCCAGGGTTTCTGTTGGAGATTGGGATCTTTGGGAGGTATGGGTCTATGTTCTCCTGTGATAGGTAAATACCACAGCTGCCACAAGAGCAGCTCTAGAAGGACCTTTGGAACAGCTTTGGAACCTTTGAAAGCAGCTCAGGAGCTCTGCACCCCACACGCACGAGGGCAGGGACTCACATCAGTGGGAAAGGATCCACCAGAAACCTGTGGTCCCAGACAACAGATCCGATGGCAACACAGGGCAAAGGAGGGCAGAAAACAGAACTTCACTGGGAGTGTCTGCTCTGCCTACAAAGAGGGGATTTCCTCACCAGGATGCGGAGCAGCTCCTCCAGGTAGCAGCAGATGACGTTCTCGTCCTCATAGAGCGCCCAGCTGCGCTGCTGAGCATCATCCTTGTGCCTGGCCAGGTCTGCAAAGATCACCTCCAGGCGCTGCTCGTCGTGGCAGATCTGCCCCGAGGGCAGCCCCGCGCTCAGGTTCTGCAGGCAGCAAAGCGCAGGTTAAGTGAGGTTGGGACTGTTTCCTCTCCCTGTGCTCTCGGGACTGGCAGCTGACCTCAGTCAGCCAAGAGCTGGCAGCAGAAACCCAGGGAGTTCAAGCCACGTGTTACTGCAGCTCTTGTACTCCTGGGCTCTGCCCACCTCCCTCCCTTGCACAGCTAATGCAGTGAATGAATCTAAACAGGCACCAGAACTGGTGCACGGTCAGATGAAATCCAAGCTGCCACCATCCTGCTGGAGGATGTTAAAGCTGTCTTCTGAGGATGTTAAAGAACCCAAGAAACCTCACCCAAAGCTACACCCCTTTCTTCTTACTGCATTTAGCAACCTAGGGCTTTTGGAGGAGCATTTTGATGATTGTTTTAATGATCACTCCATTCAGCCTCTTATCACTAATCTACTTTCTCCAACCCTTCATCTGCAGCCTTTATGACTCCACTGAGCACCAAGTTCCTAATGGGCTTGGATGAGATCAATCCATTAACAAGCTCTTCAGCCTGGCTGGTGTAAGCACAGCACACACCACCACAGTGCACCCTCAGCACCAGTCTCAGCACCCCCCCACAGGGGTCAGGTCTCTGCTATTAAACATCTTGGCAGCTGCCGGAACCTGCAGCCTCATCATATGGCTCTTGCCAGGGATCTGCTGAAGAACCCAGGAGCAGGAGGAGGTTTTGCTATCTCTAATGATGCCTCTTTGTGCTATGCTGCTGCTTCCAACGGTTCCCTCCTTCCAGCCAGCAGAACAAACTGCTGCAGGGGTTTTGCTCCTTCTCCAGACACCCTGGGAGCCTCATGGCACCCACACTGCTCTGCGGTGGTCACACCAGCCATGCAAGCCCAGTGCCATCCTGCCAAGCTCTTCCTCCCCTTCCCTCCTCACTCCACCAGCCACACGGTGGATCACCAGTGCCGTGGGTGCACACATCCACCTGCAGTTTCCCTGCAGACGAGCCCAGGCCTACCTCAGGTGAACCATACAGCAGCTCTTCAGACACCTTTCAGTGGGGCTGCCCTGGGAGTTCTCCCTTCTCTGGGCAGCAAAGTGGTTCCAGCCACAGCACAGCACCGTGTGTAGACACCAGGTGGATAATGCTGCTCTTGGGCCACTAAACCTGATTCCCTTGCAGTATGTTTACACCCATCTAGCACCTTCCCTTTCTTTGGGATCTCACCACACTTCCCATTCCAGACATTCGGAATGCTCACTGAGCTCATAACACCTTCTGCCTGGTGCCAGGCTGCAGCAGCCCCTGGCATTACCTTACTCTCCACCACAGAGATGAGGATCTGCTCCATGATGCTGCTGGTGGCCGGGATGGAGGTCTGGATGTGGCCGATGACCACGCCGATGGCCACGCGGGACAGCTCGTAGCTGAGGTGCGTGTTCCTGCGCACCAGCTCAATCAGTTCAGCCCCTATCGTCTTGGGCACAGACACGGCCAGAGCACCAGGCTCCCCTGCCAATGACTCTGCCACCTTCTTATCCTCCAGACAGAGGGTGCTGAAGGCATCCAGGCCTGCAGCGGGCACCGGGGCAGCTTTCTTCACCTGAGCAGCCTTCTCCCCATCCCCAGCGTGGGACCGGTGGGACCCCCCCTCAGCCGGCGGTGCCGGGGCAGCCCTCTTGGACTGGGGGGATTTGCTGGTGCCGTCCTTGGAGGAGGAGCTGTGTCGGGAATGGGCCACGGAGCCGGTGTCCAAGTTGCGTGTGATGGTGGTGTGGACGCTGCGGCTGGGCACGGGCGGAGGGGTGGTGGCAGGGCTGGAGGCGGCCGTGGGCAGCGCGGTCTCTGACGCAGAGGAAGCAGTGTACAGGGTATCCAGGGACGTGGTGCTCACGGAGGAGGCACTCGAACCTGACCCAGAGATAATTTCAACAGCGCCTGAAAGGAAACAATGAAAACTGCCTCAGCGACAGCACCAAAGGAACAGAGAACATACACTGCAGTCCATTAAACGGCTCATTGTGCAAGGGCCAGAGCAGTTCAACTCCTCTTCCTGCCTCACTTATCTCCAAGCAAAATTGGACCAGTTCTTTCTGGAGCATTCCCACACAATCACCTCTTTAGAAAGGGGAAAAGTGCTCTATTGAGCTGAATACCCTTCAAAGGGCTTCCTGTTTTCGGCAGGGAAAGGGAGGGAGGGACCCAACTAAGGGACACAAAAGTCTTTTTCCCCCCCAGCTTAGCAAGGGCCTGTTCCTGTGCTTGGGATCTCAGCCCTCACTTCTGAAGGACGGTGCTCAGGAGCTGCAGGACCCGGAAGGTTTCCCACACACCTCACTGACCACAGCCTGGCACTGATGGGGAAGCTGACAACACCTGTGGCCTCTCCCTGTCATCACCTCCAGCATCTGATCATGGACCCTGCTGGCACCCACCGCTTTCACCAGCCTCCACCGGATCTGCTCTACTGCGTTTCTCCCAGCTCTCGTCCTGAGCAGCTCCAGCAGTGGTACCTGCCCCACCGGGCAAGGGAAACATCCACTACAAGTAAAGGGATGCTATGATTTTTCTTTCCTTGAACCTGGTCTAATATGCAGTTTTAGTAAACTTTAGCCATTAATTTCCAGGGGGCAGGAATGTATTTGAGTCCTTCCCTAAGAGAACAGTTACTTGGGCAAAGCCTGCGTTACCTTCACCTAGAGCTTCACATGAGCAGCTGACGCAAGCACTGGCAGAGAAGAGAACTCTGGGGCTCTCCCAGCTCTCAGGGAAAGGAGCTGCCCCTCCAAAGGAAGGACCAGTGATACGTGAAACACCTTTTGTGAGCCCTCCACTCCTCCATCCACCACTCCACCGTAAGGCAGACAAACAGGGCCCTTCCCTCTTACAGGAGTTCAGCATCCCTCTTTTTTCCTCCTCCTCCTCAGAGTTCTCATGAGTCACTGCTCCCACCATGCTTCATTAGCTTGAGATAATGAGCTGAAGGAAGCTGATCTCTGTGAACTCCTACCTCCATAGTGAAAAACATGGCTCAACACCACTAAGTACCCACAAGTAAGCTGGTGCCAGCCCCAGGTTTCAGTTAACTCTGCCTGCTCCTCGCACAGGCACATGAGTGAGCCTGAGATGGGCTGAGTGACACTGACTGTCACAGCACAGCAGAACACGGGTTAGTGACAGCAACTTGGCAGGATGACCACAGCCTCCATCAGCCCAGCTGCACTGATGATGAAGCTCCTGCCCCAGCCCTGTGCTCCTGCTCTCAAGTGCTCCCGACTGTCTGCTCCCTGCCTATGGGCAGCACATGGGCACCTGTGTCCCTGCTATTAATGCTGCTCCTTGCTGGCACCAGCCGCTGATTTCACGGAAATCCCACCTGAGCACTGCACAAAGAAAGCACCCAACAGACTTGGAGGCAAAAGCAAAGCTAGAGCCTGTTCTAAGGGCTACCAGTGATCTCCCCAGGCGAGCTGCCACACTGCACCGCTGGGGAAGGGCCTCTGCCTGGCTGGGGGATGGCCATGATGGCTGCGGGGGAAAAACACCTGCAAGGACCTTAAACCACCCTGGCTGTGTGCTGGCCAGGCCAACCACATCAGCAGGCAGATGTTCCACAGGGCACCGGCACCAGAGCAGTGGGATGATACATGCATCCACGGGCACCGGACTGCCCAGACCCTCCCACAGCAGAGAGGGTTTGAAGGAGCACTGGCCACCAGCTCATGGTCATTAGCATCAAAACCTATAGGGGTTTAGGAGATATGTGTATGCATGTACATGTAAGGATATAAAACTTATAGGAATTTAGGAGATATATATATATATATATAAATAAAAGGATGCTCTTCTAAGCACAAAGCAGAAGCACCCGGGCACTGTGACTGCTCCATTGCCCAGTGTCCATCTGTGCCTGAGGTTCGGGAATTGCCTTGTCCTTACTTTTCCCAGGGTGTGCCTGTGCGCTCCTGCGCTTCTCCGGAGGCGGGGGGGTGACAGGAGCAGTGCGCCGGGCCTGCGGTGGGATCTGTGGGGGAAGATGCAGAGCAGTCAGAGGAGGGTGGCAATAGAGACGTTCTCGGTTATGAAAGCTCCTTTTGGTGTGTGTGCATTTGTCCTTACAGCTCTCATCACTCGCGGAAGTGTTCTCAGGAGGACAGATATTAATAGGCAGCTTCCTAGAAGAACAAAGCAGGACTCAACTGGCTTCATCCCCTCCCTGTGACAGGCAAAGCAGCCCTTGTTTAATTGCTGTGTTCAGCAGCACACACGTTGTGTAGACCTGTCAAGTGTTTACTCCTCCTTTATTCCACACGCAATCCCACACACTCACTGTGCCTCCACATTCCCCTCAATAGCCCCGCAGAGGCTGGGAACAGAGCATGTATTTAGGCACTCTTCTGGAGAGATCCATTACATCAGCCACAAACACCCTTGCAGAAAGACAAAGCCAAGGCTGGAGCCATGTAAATGCCTTTTCTATGCTTCCAGAGCTATTTCTGCTCATGCAGGGAGAAAACAGGGCTAGACCCTCTGAGCAATCCTAGAGCAAGATGCACTGGGAGAAGCTTTTGCCAGGGTTGTGCTGGCTCTTCACATCTGGGGTTTCTCCTGTAAGTCAGGGGGTACCAAGGCAGCAGCAGTCTGCCTCCAATGCACATTCCTACACTCACCCTTTCCTGCAGGATCCAAACACCATGATCACCAACAGCTTTCACTCAGGACTACTCCGGTGAGGTGTAACCTCAGGAATAACCCTGACCAGTAGCAACCCCTGCCTGCAGCAGCAATGCAAGGTGGGAGCACAGGGCATCACCACTCGGACCACCAGAGAGTGCCAACCTTGCAGGGGTTTTAGCCATGGAAGAGGAGGTTTGCTGAGACCTGTCAGTGCTGCCAGCCCCGCAGCAAAGGGCTGAGGCCCTGGAAGGTCTCCATCTGAAACAGCTCAGAACGAGGAGGATGAAAAATGTATTTCTTTTCTTGCTGGGTCTGGAAGGGCACAAATCTCCTCTGGAATGGGAGCAAAGCTATTTCTGCAAGGCAGACATCTTCAGGATGTCATGTTCAAGATGCAGTGCCAGAAGCTGACAACACAGTGTCCACAGCCCATGCCTGGACCCTACCAGGCACGTGAAGACACAGGAGGCTGCACAGCAAACCAAGGCACAAACAAAGAAACCTCTCAGCCCCTTTCTCCCACCCACACCCAACACACCCAGCCTTCTACTGTGTCATGTCACCTCCTTACAAGCCCCTTCAGCTGGTGGGTTAGTACGAGGTACCCCTGCAGGCACCCAGCCCGAGCTCTCCTGCTCCTGTCAATCCACCCTGCATTGTTCTCAGGGTGAAGTGCTACATGATATGTGCATCCAGCCCCAAAAATGATCCATGTGGGTCCAAAAAGAGACTGCACAGCTGAGAGAGGCCAAAACAGCTCGGGAGGGGCCTCTGCACAGCATGGCTGGAAGGAAGGCTGGTCCCAGAGCTCAGCTGTGCCCAAGGCAGAGCCCTCTCTGCAGAGCAGGGGGGTCCCAGCACGCTTGGGGCTCCCAGGTCAGCAGGATTTAGCCCTGTAGCTCCGAGCAGACACGTGTCAGTGTTGGAGAGAGCTGAGGCTGAGCGGTCCCAGAGCATGTCCATGGCTTCAGGAGCCCCTGCAAACTGACCACGCCAGTTTAACCCAGCTATTGCAGGCTTACATTAATAGCTGTGAGCTAATGTTAGCCCAGAGCCCTGCCAGCATCAGAGCCACGCACCCCGGTCAGAGCATGAAGCATCACATGAACTTCCCTGTGCTGGTGCTGCCCAAGCTCTGAGCCCCTGCATGGTCAGGAACTACCAGGGACAACCAATAGCCATTCCCTCCCTCACCCCATATCTCAGCCAAGGTGTGGGGCTGATGAGAGGATGAACAACACCAAAACCCTCCAAAGAAAGGGGAATGAAGGGAAGAAAACATCCTTCCCCCAACAGGGAATCAGCACTGGGAATGGCTGTAAGGAGCTTCATTCACTTTGCCCACCATGCACAGGTGTGAGAACAGAGCTGCCCAGAAAGCAAAATGAAATGAGAGCAAAGTGGAGTGAGCAGGGATTGGTGCTGTGCCTGAGCCAGAGCTACCTTTCACAGCTCTCCAAGTGTAACACAAGCCTCATCTGGGGCTGACAGTGTGTGTCACACCTCATCACCATACCTCCAACCACTTATCCCAGGGGCATGGATCAAAACCACAGTGCACACATTCAGCTATAGGGGAAAACTATCTCTGTGTTCATCCTGGCTTGGTGCCCTTACCCCTGACATTCAGCTACACCCACACAGTGTCATCAGCCACATCAACTCATCCCCAGCCACATTCACCCTGGGATACTTCTCTGAAGCCTCACTGGCAATGCACAGAGACCCTGGGACTGTGTGCCACCGAGATAAAACAACCTGCTCTAAACCATGCTTCCTGCAATTCACCTTCAATTCATCATGACAAGCAACATGTGGACCAAGCAGCATCTCTGGGGGTTTTAGATTTTGAGTAGTAAAATAGGCAACAGCAGGAGATAAAATGCTGCAGGACCAAGGATCTTGTTGTGCGGATCTAACAAAGGGGAAGTGAAGCTGTGCCAGCTGCTCAAGGGAGCTCTGCTGCTCACCTCAAAACTGTCCTTCAAGCTCCAGCGGGCTTGCAACTCTTCTGTCAAGAGACAGTCACGCAATGTACCGTGTACATGTGTCACCATAAAACCACAGACCCTCCAGGATCCTAAAAAGCATTACCACTGTAAATGGCAGAGGGACCATCCCTGACCTCTTACAAAGGGACAGCATCAGCTCGCACTGCAGTAATGGCAACACAAACACCGGATTTGTGACTTCAGCTGCAAAGTCCTTCTGTTCAACAGGACAAGCCATGTGCTGCCACCAGAGGAACCAGAAAGTGCCCAGGCGCTGTTACCTGATAGAGACCCTCATCGTCCTCCTCCACCTCGGTGTTGGGCAGGCTGTGGTGCCGCTCGTACCCGGTCCGGCACACGCCGTTGGGCTGCCGCGCCACGTCCAGGTGGTGGTCGCTGGAGGACTGTGTCATGACCATCCCCTGCGGGCTGGGGGAGTGCCCTTTGCGGGACACGGTCTCCTTCCGGTGATGGATCAGCTTCCTGGAACACAGCGGCCACATCAGAAAGAGCAAAGTGAAAGGGAGTGACCTTGCTGCAATGTTCAAGCGGTATTTTTAATGGTTTATAGCATTTGGGCTATATATATATGTACCAGAACGGGTTACAGTACTTAAAACACAAACTCTGGTTTCATTAACAACCAAGGAAGCACTTCTGGGGGAGGAAGGAAGAGGCTTTGCCAGAGCCCATGATTTATTCATTGGTTTGCTGGATTAAAAATGCCTCTTCCTCGGGGGAGAGTCACATATTGCATCGGCAGCATCAGGAACTGCCGGCACTTCAGACTCGCTGTCCAACCGAGATTAAACCAGCGTGCCCCAGCACAGCCCGAGGTGCCAGAGAAAAACAAAATGCTCCTCACAAGCAATTATCTGAGCACACATTAAGGACCTCGCGTTATGTGCCAACAGCCTCTGCAATTGCTGCCTGGTAGAGAAGAGAAAATGCATCCAGAAAGGTTATGGATTTCTCCTCCAAGCCCATAATGCAGCCGAGAGTTTCCTCTTTACATGCACAGGGATAGAGGGGCCAGACCAAAGCTCTGCTTTGCTGGGTGCTGTTTGACAGGAGGAGCAGCACCGGCTGCCAGCTCAAACTCTGGGACACTGAATGCAGCAGCACTTGCAGCACAGAGACTCAGATCAACAGCATCCTGCTTGATTCCCAAAACACAAACACAGCATCATACGCTGACCACCCTCCATCCGCTCACTCTCCCAGGCACCCACTGTACTCACTGGAGGACATCCCTCTGCTCCAGGTTGTACTTCCCTCCATTCTTCATGGCCGCATTGTGCACAGCCTCAATGGCACGGTCAATAGACTGGAGAACCACATCTTGCTCCAGCACCTGAGAAAATAACACAACATCCCATGTGTTACTGCACCGCTTCAGCTGTGGCCCTGTGGCACCAGAGCTTAGGGCAAGAGAGGCCATGGCAAATTCACAGAACCAGCCCCACATCAGGCAATGGCCTAAAAACAGCTCCCAGAGCCAGAGCCCCATCTCAGCAACATCCCACTTTTCCCTCCTTCTTCCAGAGGGAACATATTTGAACCCATGCTTCAAACTGAGTCTGCCTACTCAAGGTTGATGGTTGGAAAATAAAGTCACTGTTACAAGCACCACAGTTCAATTATCCCTGCAGGAAGACTGGGGACAGAGCCTCAGGACCATGCAGCAGCCTTGAATATTCAGCCTACTGCAAAGCCCACCTTACTCCAAGCTCAATTGTTCCTGCTCTTGCTGCCCTGCTGGGGAACAAAGGCACAGCTGTGGACGGTACAGACCCACATCTGGTGGCCTTTGGAGTCTGTTGGCTCTGGGTTTGTGTTTTTGCTTGCTTCTTTCGTGCTGGTTGTTTTGCAACATGAAGTGCCTTTTCCAAATCTCCACCCAAGCTGTCATAGCAACATTTATCCCTCCTGCCAGCCGGCTTAGCTCTGCTTACTGCAGCTGAAATAAACACCAGCCTCGAAGCAAGAACAGCAAAGAGACCATTCCCTCGGCTGGGAGAGCTGGAGGGAAGGGGCACAGGAAGGAAAAGCAGGCTCCCAGAGCTGGGACACTCCTCAAGGCTTTACCAGCAGCTGACAAGCCTCCAGAAGAAAACACCTTGATGGGACTGAAGGCAAGGGACAGTGCTGAGTCTGCGCCGGCTGCAGCAGACCCACAGCTCTCCCACAGGCTCCCGGGGGTCTCTGCACCATCGCTGGGTACCAGCACCAGCCCATGAGCACAGGGAGGAGCGGAGCACTCAGACCCCAGCTGGTTGAGCACTGAAACCCTCTTCATCCTCACTTGCTGTGCCCCCCTCCCTGCACCACAGCATCCGTGTACCCAGCTAAGGAGTGGCAGGAATCTCATCGAGGATGTACCTTAATTGGCCTTAGGAGGCTGCAGCAGGCGAGCCCTCCCCATGGGGCAGAGGCACCCCCAGCCCAGCCCGGTAACGGGACATGTATTATTTATAGCCTGAGTAATTACAAACATAAATTACCAGGTACCGCAGGCTGGGGGGAACCCAATCCCCCCCCCCGGGGGGGTATGAGCAGCCCCTCTGCAAAACTCAGCCTGGCACAGGAGAAATTCAGGATAGGATTTTTTGGTTGGTTTGTTTCCCAAGAAAGAGAGCTGGGACAAAGCAACTGGGACAATGTTAACAATACAGCCCAAATGTAGGGTATGGGATCCAGGGCAAACCCAACACTCAGAACCCAACTTCAGGATGGAGCCCCCGACATATGGTGTAGGGAGCATTTCACCAGCTCCAAGCACAGCCCTATACAAGGAAACAGAGCAAAGAGCATTGGAACACATTTAGAGGCTCGCTGGAAGGAAGGGAAGTTATTGCAGAGCACGGATCTCATTTTCTGAGAAAATGAGGACAAGCTGCACGCTTCCTTGGGGAACAGCAGCAGGAGTCTCCAGTGCTCTGCTCCCAGGGGAATGGCAGTGCCATCATCCACATCCCACAGGAACCCAGGGCTGGAGCTTGCCCGATGCCATTTGTTATGGAGAGGGTGCTTCTTTCCTGATAAAACAGCTCTTTCACACTAATGCAGCCATGCCGTGACAACCGGCTTTTAGCTGCTGCACTCCTTTCTTTGTTCCCACTCCCCAACCCCCTATTAATGGGGCCCTGTCACAAGGGCTGGAATAAAAAGCATTAACTTGCCACTTGCAGTTTATGATGGGGTTGATGCTGACTGTAAATCATCTCCTCCCTTGCTCAGCAGAGCCGGCCGGGAGCAGGGGCTCAGCACTGGGGGTTTGCAGGACACCCAGCATGGGGGGCCAGCAATGGAGACTGAGATGAGCTCTTAGGCAGAAGCTCTTCCCTATGAGGGTGCTGAGGCGCTGGCACAGGGTGCCCAGAGAAGCTGTGGCTGCCCCATCCCTGGCAGTGTTCAAGGCCAGGTTGGACACAGGGGCTTGGAGCAACCTGCTCCAATGGAAGGGGTTGGGGTTGGAGCTGGAGGAGCTTTAAGGTCCCTTCCAACCCAAACCAGGCTGGGACTCTGTGATTCTAAGCCAGCACAACGGTAACAGGGCAGAGCCTGTGAGCTCTGCAGCAGGGGCTGGTGCTCAGCAGTCAGCTCTCACTGCAGGACCCTGCCCTCTCCCACGCTCCAGGATGCAGAGATGAAGCTCTGCTCATCGCCACTGAGCTGAGGCTCACACAGAAGCAGGGAGCACATGAAAAGGGCATCGCTGCTGTCAGAGGAGAGGCACCAAGTAAACCCCTGTAATTCAGTGGGATTTACTGAAACTGTGCTGGGAACCACAGGGAGGGGGCTGGTAGAGCCCCAGCATTGCTGTATCCTTCACCAGTTTCCAGCTCCCCACTGGCATAGCCAAACAGCAAGTCCCAGAAGGCTGGGATAGGGGAGTGCTGGTGGTGGGGAACCAGCCATACATACCCCAGGGGTGGGCATAGGGTCTCCTTAGTTAGTGCAGGTGGCACAGCACCATGGGCAGCAACGGGACAGCACCTTCTGCCCAGTGCTATTCAGTGAGGTATTACCCCCACTGACGTGGCACATCACCCCCGAGGGAGCGGCTGCCAGCCAGCAGAGATTCCTGCTTTAATCCAATCGAACACTGCAGCACAGGAACGCTAGGAGCTATGAACAGCCTGTGAGGACCAGGCTCTGTGGGAGCAGAGCAGTGATCCTGGACGGGCTGATGGGGCAGGGTGCTGGAGAACCAGGGCAACGCCAGCACCCTGCAGGGCAGCTGCCGGCAGGAGCAAGTCACAGCTCAATTAGAGCTGGGAACATCAGCTGGAAAACAGAATTTCTTCCTTCACAGCCCAGCATAGGAGAATCACAGAAGCATCAATAAATCATTACTTCCTCTCTCCTTGCTAATAACACCAGCAAACAAAGGGCTTCCCCAGAGCCTGCTGCCAATTTCCTCCTGCCCCTGATGAGGGCAGCTCTAGAGCTCAGCACTGCCTGAGGTGCTCTGCATCCCATCCTGAGGCCAGCAGGAAGGACACCTTCCCCGTGGCCAAAGCCAGGCTGCTCAGCAGCATCCTTCTGGGATGCCTCCTGCATCCCTAAGCATGGCCAGCGTGGGCACAGCCATCACCCCAGCTCACACCAGCATCAGCATCACCGCCACAAGAGGCTGTAACCTCTTGTAACCCAGCGCTCCAGCCAGCACGGCCGGTGTCCTTGTGTGGGCAGCACAGTGCCTCTCTGGGGCTATGGAAGCTTTGTCCCCATCCCTCTTTGGAGTCCCCCATCCTGTTCCGCCAGTGCTGGTTGAACGCACTCACATGGAACAATCTGCTCAATGCTCCAGAATAATCACCCCTTGCAGAACAGCGCTCACCAGACAAATGTGCTGACAGCACAGAGGGGCTGAGCCTCCCCATTTACAGCACTGGTCCATCAGCATGTGCCAGGCTCAGCTTCACCTCCACAGGGGGCTGGTCCAGGAAACCAGGGCGGTTTTCCCTCCTGCCTCCCCAGTTTCTAGTGCACAAAGGCCTTTGCTCTTCTGCATGTGCCGGAGCCAGTGCCCTTGTGCTGGAGCTGGTGTCCTCATGCCTGTGGCTCCTTCTGCAGCCCCAGTGGTGCCCAGGCAGGGCTGGCTCCCACCCTCGTGCCTTTGCTCCGGCTCCCACAAACACAACAAGAGACAGACTGAGCCTTGTCTGCAGGAGCAGCTCCACTGTCACAGCTGCACCGGCACTGCTGGAACTGGGGTATTCACCCGGCAGTGAGCACAGGCACAGCCTGGCTCTTTGTTAACCAAATGGCAGCCCATCGCCACCTCTCGGGTCACACAGCACCGGTCCCCAGCCAACACCAGCCTGTCCACATGCTGTACCCTTCCAGCTGGAAATGCTCCCTTTACAAACATCAACTCGCCTTTCACGGCAGAGAGATTGTACCAGGTTCGAGTTCCCTCTTCTGAAGCACACAGCTCAGGCAAACGGCTGAGGTCTGGTTTTTGCATTGCTGAGGGAGATTCCGCTCCTTTCTCTTCTTTTTGCAGCCCCAATCAGAAATTTCCAGCCTCCAGGCTGTTGGCTCAGATACACATGAACTTGTTCTTGTCAGCACAAGGATACTGTGCCTCGCAGCACTTGATACCGCACGGAAGAACCGCAAGTAAAACAACGGGCAAGTGTCCCGGTCACTGAGCAAACAGATGGGAACGGACCTGCAGCATCTCGGCCTCGCAGGGAGCAAACAAAGCCGCGGCTGAGCTCCTCTGACAAAGAGGCCGCCCAGGAGCGGGGCTGCATCCCTGCCGCTGTGTGGGGTTTGCTCCAGAGCAGCAATGCTCCACCGTGTGCTGCGGCACCAGAGCCGGGGCAAGAGAAGGGCTCTGGTTGTGCCCCAGGCTGGGGCAGAAGCCTGAGCTCCCGGCAGGAATCAGGCCGGGGCAGCGCGGCACAGGCGGATGCACAAAACCTCTTCCCTGTGAGGGTGCTGAGGCGCTGGCACAGGGTGCCCAGAGCAGCTGTGGCTGCCCCATCCCTGGCAGTGTTCAAGGCCAGGTTGGACACAGGGGCTTGGAGCAGCTGCTCCAGTGGAAGGGGTCCCTGCCCGTGGCAGGGGATGGAGCTGGATGAGCTGTAGGAGCTGTAATATAATGGTGTGTTTCAGGCTAGGGACCCAGGAGAGCAAGCACACTTACAAAGCTCACAAAGTAGGCGCCCCAAAAAAAATCATTTCTCTACAATGTTCCCATAATATGGATCTTGCCAGCAATCTCTCCTCTGCCCACAGCCCCCCTTGGGTCTTAAGGCACAGCTATGTGGAATATCAGTGCTAGGAAACCCTGGGATACCCAACAACCACCTCCCAGACATTTTCAGGCCATCCGAGACAGTTCCCATGTGCCAGGCTGGGGATTCCACATGGGAATCCCAGACAAGTTTCCACCCAAGTAGAAAGGCACTTTAACCTGGGTACAAAGTACTCCTTAGGGATTTAAACAAGTAGGACAGCCGGGCTCCCAACAAGGTAACCCTCGAATGCTCAGCTGCTTGCAGGAGAGACATGGGAAAGCCAAGGTGAGGATGAACACCTCTGAAAGAAGAGACCTCTCCCTCACCCCCCCATGGGTTTTGGCAGCTGTGTGTTTCAGGTAGCACTATCAAACACGGGTTGCTCGTCATGCTTTTGGCTTAGGGCTCTACACAAAAGTGACACGAGGTCAGGTGAGCAGCTCATTACAACAGTCATTGCAACAAGGGTGCAGGGCAGCTGGGGAGGGGGCAGGGGGGCTGAAAGAGGCTGCACTCCACAGGTGGGTCATGCTCATTGGCCAGACACAAAACACCCGAGTTTGCCAACGTGTCTGTTAGGTGAAAGCTGCCCCTGCAAGTACATTTAGTCCTGGTAAAGCAGCTATTTCTGCTGGAGCAACCAGCACCCAAATACTCACCAACACCAGGGAGGCAACGCGATGAGTGTTGCCGTGACAATGATAAAGCTGATGCTAGCTCATGCACAAAAATAAACACAGATACCACTGAGATTTATAGCAGTGCCTTACAACTACAACTGTTACATGCGTGATCATACAGCCAAAGCCTCCCCAGAGCACTGAGAGCTGCAGCCCCAACAGCCTCCAGAGCTCTTTCTGGCTGGCAGGCAGTGGGAGTGGACAGCACATGATGGTTCTGAGCTGCAAACTCAGGCAGGCTGACAGCATCACTGCCCTACATTAGCACCTTGGTTGAGCTCTGTTCCTCAGAGCGGTGAGGCTGACGCGCTGTTATCTCCAGATGCAGCTCCAGAACAAATTCTGGGGGTTGTTTAGTGGGGTTTGGATGTTAAAAAAAGCCTACACGGTTCAGCTGGATGTGCTGACAGTTCACCATAGAGGAGTGAGAGGCGAGCTGTGAAGAAAAGCAATTCACTGGTGTCCCACACTGTCTGTAGGGGAAAACAGCCAACTGCTCTAGCTGTGGGTTATAATCCCATCTCCTGTGACAGCTTAAAGCAGCACAGGCTGCCCAGAAAGCACCAAGAAATGGGAACAGAGGGGCAACATCCTCTTAGGACATTGTGTCACGGGCAGCAGAACAGCCTAATCCTGTTTTCCTCGCTTCCCAGGGCAGAGAACAAGACTCCTGCATTAGCTGGGCTGTTCACTGCTCACGCACAGACTTTGCACCCAGCTCACCTCATTACAGCATCAATCAGTGCATCCCCCTCATCACACACCACATCCACCCCATCACCATCCGCCTTAGTCAGAGCAGGCTGCTGGATTTCAGGGAATCTTCCCAGGACATCTCCAGCAGGACAAAGCCTCACATCCGAAGAGTCACCAAATGCTGCCAACAGGGGCTTTCCTGGGAGAACTTTTCTGCTCAGCCTTTAGGAGCCTATTAAAGGTGTTCAAAAGCTTTTAAAGTGACCAGAGCTTGATATAACTGAGGTCACAGAATCCTGGACTAGCTTGGGTTGGAAGGGACCTTAAAGCTCATCCAGCTCCAACCCCTGCCATGGGGGTCAGCAGAGGATGACTGCTCCCTCTGGTTGTCAGGCTCATGGAACACAGACACATGAAATCGAGTCCAAATCAAATTAAAAGGAATGCATTTTTAAGCTTAAGTCAGCAAAAGCAATTCTTGGACAGCCAAAATCTTCATCACTTAGAACCCAGCACTTCAAGGGACATTGGCTTCTTGATGGCAAATGGAAAATGTCTTCAGCTGCAAACACCGATTCTGCCGGCTCAGGAAACCCTCAGCCTCAGCAGTGTGTGCATAGGGGCTGTTATGATCATCCTTCTTACCTGAGGTGCTGCGTTTTCACACAATTATTCTTTACATGCTGAAGAATGTGGGCTTCTCTGATACTTGAGCTTATCCCCAGCTACTCCTCAGAGACAGCCAAGCCTGGGCATGGAGGGAAATGGGCTCTGGACCTGCCTCCTGGAGTGCTTGCTGACCTGCACAGCACACCTGATGGTCAAACCAGGGTGCTCCTGCATCCCCCTGCAAACACAGCGATGTCCTCAAGGGGATAGGGAAAAGGCTGTGCTCAAGCAGCCTGGAAAACTGCAGAATTCACCAAGTTCACCCAGAAAGGATCTGTCACCACATCAGGCTGAGAGGCCACAGAGGTTTGCAGGTGTCTGCTCGGTGAGGAGCTTCATCCCGATCTCTTTAGGCAGCCAGCTGTGCTTTACAGCAGCTGCCTCCGTTCTGTGCAGCCCCCGCAGCACAGACACTGCGCTGAGCTCCACCGATGGGGCCCTGCCAGTACCACTGCCTTCTGCCAGCTGCGAGGGGTGCAAGGCACCTGCGTGGCCAGTGGGGTTTCGTCCACCTCGGGAGCAGGAGGACACGGCTCCGAGGCTGAGCTCAGCCTGGCCAGTGAGCTCGAGGGTTCCGGATCAGGAACCGTGGGAGCTAACCACGACAGCAGCAGCTCTGCAGATACGGCCCCAGGCACAAACCTCATGGACGGGCACTGGAGGCCTTTTCATCAGGACACAATCTCAGCTTCCAGGAGACTCCCTCCTCCTCGTGGGTGAGGGTCTATTTCTGCAGCTCTTACCTCATCTCCTCCCTCATCTCCTTGTTTCTACTCACTATAATGGAAGGTTTGGATCTGGGGCCTGCCCTCAGGTTTCCATTGTACAAGACACTGTCCCCACTTGTAAGAGAAAAACAAACCAAGAAATAATTGCTAGCTCTGACTTACCAGAGATGCAACCTGACCTCGAGCAGTCATTAGCAGGAACTCTCCACAGCCTGGCATTATCGAAGCAGGCTCAGCCTGACAGCTCGATTCCTTTTGTAATGAAAGCTCCTGAGCAGCTGAACAAACTGAAACATCAGCCTGCAGTGGCAGCTCCAGAAGATGGGCACAAATCTCAGCCTCTCCCAGAGCACTGTCCCCAGCCAGCCCTGCCAGAGCAGGAAAGAGGGACAAAGCTGCACAGATCAGACCCCACCAGCACGGCAGCAAAGCTGGACACCCACCCACATGCACCCCTAGCAGTAAGGGCAGCCCGAGTCAGGGCAATGGGCTCACTACACTTGCAGCCGGGCAGCACCATCCCTTGAGCTGTGCCCGATGGACAGCAGGAAGGACACGAGCTTCACAATGCAGTAACCAAGAAGTGAGCAGCACCCAAGGAGGAAGGGAGAGACAACTTCAGCAGACAACAACCAGGAAAAGCAAACCCATGAACCTCTCACCTCATTCCAAAAAGCCCACGCTGCCAAAACGTTACTTCCCCTTCCTGCTGAAGCCTGATGCTAAAGGGGACAAGGATTATCAGAGCTTTGCTCCCTTGCGAGGGAAGTGAACAGCTCTGCATGGCAGGGTGCGGACACAAAAGAGCTGACACCCTCTCCTGCTGCAGGGTGCTGGGTCTTGTCTTCGGGACAGCTCTTCCTCTGTTAGCATCAACAGAGCTTTGCCCAAAATAATGCTCAACATCCCTGCAGCAAGAGGGGAGCAGGCAGGAACAGCTCAGTCTTGTCAATGGTGCCCTGTGCCACTTCTCAAGTGACAGGCTTCAGAACCCCTGTTTGAAACCAAAGGCTTTGCCATGCAATAAAGACCAAGACAGATCAGACTTGGCAAGTCCTTCTTGTAAAGGTCAAAACCCTGTGAGCCACTGGCTGGGGAAGCAAAGGGATGCTCCTCCAGAAGCAGGACCAGAACCCATCACAGCTCCTGCTCTGGCTCAGGACCAGAGGGCAATGAGCACAGCCAGAGCCCACAGGAGGGTCTCCGGGACCCTCAATGGATTTGCCATTTCAGGTGAGAGTTACTCCTCTGAACACAACAAATGTCTGCAGTTCCAGATGCCATCTCACAGGAGCAGCATGAACCAGGCTCCTCCAGCAGCACCGGCCTCCACTTCTCTATGTTGCAGCACAGGGACCGAACTGCTTTCACAACACACCAGCAGGAGCAGCCCCAGCACTGAGAGCTATTATTTCTCCTGGGCCCATGGCTCTGCTGTGTCATCTGCACTCACCAGCCAGCCCTGGGAACGGGACCTCCTCCCCATCACGAGGTAGCACAGCAGTCTGCAGGCACAGCCTTGTCAGATTCTGGTTACAGCACTGGCCATGTAGGATGCCAGCATCCTTGTGGGCTATCTAATGCTACAGTCACGCACTACGGCTGCTTGTCCTTCCCTCCTTAGAAACTACTTCTGGAATTTATCCTTTTTCCAGCACCCAGACTGACAGCTCATCTGCTGAATACATAATCCTGGCTGGGAATGAGAGTGTTTAAATCCTTCATGGGGGGGGAGGCTGGGATGCTCTTTAAAATTCTGATTGTTTTCATGTACATCTGAGCTACATGAGCAGGGAAGACAAAGAGGTGGCTGCTTCTGCTTCAGGACCAGAGCTCTCCCCACAGACACCTCCACAGGCACATTCACCTGGTTTCCATGGGTGTAAATACCCATTTTACACCACAGGATCTCACCTTCCCCAAGGGATTAAATATGTCCCAGACTTTGCAAGGTGACCATGATATGGTCTGCTGTTGTCAAAGCCACTCCCAGTGGAGAGGCTGCTCTGAGCACAGAGGTTACTCTTCTCTTACGTGCTGTTTTCCAGCATCACTAACAACACCTGCACGCTCTTCCCCAAGGACAAGTATTTCCTGTATCCCATTCTCACATGTTCTCTGTACAAATTCTCTGTATTTCACACAGAGCAACAATCTCAGAAAAATTCATTTCCATGAACTTTCTGGTTTATTGCTTTCAATACAAACCTCTCCTCTAGTTTTGTTTGGGGTTTTTTCCCTACTGAGAGGTCACCTGCTGGGATGCTGGAAACCCTGGAAGGAAACACAGGGATGGGATCATGAGAAGAGGTGCCCAAACACAGGCCCAGGTACATGCACCCTTCATGTTCAAAGCCATCTGCCAAGCTCCTGCTGAGCTGCTGGTGCCCTGTTCAAGGTGAGGACAGCAATGGATTGATCTTGAGGCAGCAGAAGACAGTAATGGCTGGAGGTGGGACAGCTTCAGCAGAGCTGGTGTGTAGCACATCCACCACCTTGACTTGCTGTTAGCATCGTTGCTGTAGAGACATACCTGTGCTATACAACCTACTTTCCCAGGAGCAGGCAAGCACAGGCACATTGCTCAAGAGCAGATGTAGGCTCTTGGACACCTCCATACACAGCCATAGCACAGCTGCAGTAAGCCCCTATCACCAGCACTGCTCATAGATGGCTGTCAAGGACAATGCTTATGAGATATATCAAAAAGCCTGGTTATTTTTCATCAGAGTAAAAGCAAGAACATATCTCCACAGCCAAGCCAAAGCAGATGCTACAGATCACCAGCGTGTTTCCACTTTAACCATCCTGAACTGTGAAGGACTGCAGAACTCCGAGTCTTCAGCTACAGTAATCAGAAATGGCTCTAATTGCCCTGACTGTAACTCAGCCTCAAGAACAAAACTTCACCCCGAAGCACCATAGTATCTGCTCCTGCAACAGCTCGCAGGAGAATGCTTCATTCTCCGAGTTTCTCGCGTGTGTGAAGCAGCCTCAGCTGCAGCGCGCTCCCAGCTGCTCTGCCTCCAAAATAAAGCTTTAATTTTAGCCTAAGCGCTTATTCAGGATCTGTGAGTATTGCAGCTGAGCTCTCACGCCCATTGACAGCACCACCAAACCTGCAGCCGATGACAAGCAGCGATGCAGGCTCCAGCACAGGAGATGGTCTGTACCATGAGCATCGCCTTCCATCCAGGAGCAACCAGAGGAGCTCTGCCAGGGCTCCGGAATGCCAAGGTTAAAGCTGGATTTTGCGTAGTTGGAGGGAGGAACTCTTACAGCAAAGCACAATTGCCAAGGCTCAGTTTCCAGCGACTGGGGGTTTGCGATGGGAGTATCTGATTGTTTCATTGGCACTGCACAAGCAACACCGTGCTCACAACCACCATCATCATCATCATCATCTCCACACCAGCATCACCGACCCCGGACATTTGCTACCCTGGCAGAAAAGCAACCGGATTAAAACCGAGGAGCTCTCCAGCGAGGCTGTGAACTGAGCTATCTCCTCCATGGGATCCGGGGGGAGGGAGGCACCGCTCCTCCACCCACCGCCCGGTGCTACCTGTGCTGCGCAGGGCTCAGCCTGCAGGAGGGTTCGGTTGTTGCTAGGCTGCACTGAGCTGACTCGTATTTTTATCACAGCCTGTTTATTCCTGTGGCAGATACAGTGAACAGCAACGAGAGCATCCTCAAACTGGGCCCATGTTCTCACCAGACGGTTCAAAGCTTCTTGGCCATCAGCACCTGCAGCTTCCCACCCAGACAGCCCCTTGCCACTCCCCCAGAGGTGCAGGGGGAAAGCGTGACCCAGCAGAGAGCCCTTGGCTGAGCAGAGGCTCTAACCCCACACTGCAAACAAACGCTTTGTTGTTCCAAATAGATTTAAAGTCATTTTGAGAACGCTATCAATGGTAATTTCAAAGCTACTTCCTAATGGCTTAATGCAGCTGAGGTGCAGCAGCCAGCATGCTAACCCACTCCCACTTCACCAGGAAACATCCCTCTGCAACTCAGCCCGTGTTTTTGCACCCCTGGCATTACCAGCACAGCACTGTACGGTTGCAGGTCCCTTCTCAGTGCATTACTGCTCCCTCTGACAGGGAACACAGCCCAGGGCAGCGCAGACCAGAGAGGAGGCAAGCCCAGCTGTGGTGCCTGGCGAAGGCACAGCAACATACAGGCTGCTCAACCCAAAGGGAGGACACTTACTGTTCGCTAGACTCAGCACTTGTGCCTCCCTGACACTGAGGGACCTCCTGCTCCTACGGAAGCTTTCAAAACTGAGTGTTTTACAGTGCACATAAAGCTTCAGAAGGCCTCTTGGAGCGGCTGACTTCAGCTGGCACGCTAAGCTCCAGTGCAGCCTCTATGTCTCTGCCACTCGTACATCTCTTAAGCATCAGCACCAAGCTGGAGACTAAAGGCCAGCCTGGTGCTGACAGCACCTTCTGCCCAGTGGGAATAGTGCTTGTGCCATCAGCCTCACTGCAGCAGGATTTGGCCTTCCAGTGAGTAGCTCACTCTGCTGCCCCATCCTTCCCTCTTGCTGCCTGATGGCATCAGTATTTCTCCCAGAGTGGCCTCCAACTTGGAATGGCTCTTAAAACCCCACAATGGAACTCAATGAGAACTACAGAAGAATAAAATCAGCAGGAACATCAACTGAAGTTGGCTGCTTCTAATTGACTTCTAATTAACTTCATATCATCTGCACCTTCTGGTGCCCTGGCTCAGCCCTGATTTGTTTCTTAGAGGCATTATGTGTTTCTAAGAAGGATCAGGCTGTTTTCACACACACACACACACAACTAACCCCCTTTTAACAGCAACACTGAGCCACAAGGATTGCAGTACAAAATTCTGCCACATTTGTGATGAAAAGGCATCAGCCAAGAACAAGCTTTAAGAAATAAATAGGAATTATTGCTTCCTCCACAAAAGCCAAGGCGTGAATTTCCTGTATCTGTGAACACTGAGCAAAACCCGCTGAGAATCAAGAGGAGCGGGTAAGGAAGCTGATGGCCTGGAGAGCCGAGGGCAGCACCACCAGCAGCCCAAACCCATTCCCTGAGCCTCCTCCCAGGGACCTGCTGCTGCTGTGCCTGTTTGCAGCCTCCTGCTCACCTGAACCTGCCCACAGTGCTGAGGAAGCCGCAGCTCACCCCTGCAAGGGGGACTCCTGTTGGACACCTTCCCTGCCTGCCAAGCACCAACCACCATCAGCTGTGGTCTCCCCCTGTGTGACCCGGGCAGCATTTACTGCCTCCCAAACCGCTGACACCAATTAGTCCCAGCACCCAAACCCGAGTGACAACTGCCTGCCCTCAGCCCAGACACACAGCAAAGCCTCGAGCAAGCTCCCAGCCAGCAGGTGCCTTCTCTCATAAATAAAACCAGGTTTAGACTTCAGAGCAGCTCTTCAGAGCTGGCAGGAACAGCAGAGTCACAGACACAGAGCATTACTGCAACTGCAGAGCAGCAAAGGAGATCCTGCTGCCTCATGCACCATCAGGCTAATTCAGGTGCCAGGAATTTAACAGCCAGAAGGGTGAACAGATGCAGGGAAAGCTCCTCTGTTTCCTGCTGCCGGCTCTAAGGGCATTTGGGAAAGTTTCATCTGGACCAGAGGAGAGAGCTCACAAAGCCATCAGCAGCACTGCTTTGATGTGGATGCACTCGTGTTGAGTGGTCAGGAGTCAGCCTGGCAGGCTGCACGCTGCCTTGAGGCTGCAGCAAAACACGACCTGAGAAATGAATGTAAAGCCAGGGCAGAAACACTCTTCATGTACAAGCTTCTGGAGCCGGTAGGAGCACGGTGGAGAGATGCAGGAAGGCAGCTCCAGAGGCAGCCTGGGAGGAGGCTCCTGCACACACGGTAGCAGTGAGAAGACGTCACATCACACAGGCAGAGAGCAGGGGACTGCAGAGGGGAAACTGAGGAGCAGCAGCCTGGAGCTGTGCCACCGCCGGGCTTAAAACCCAGCAGTTCAGTGCGATCCTTGCTCTGTAACAGCTCCTGTAAACAGCTTTAGGGCTTACTGACACACAACATGTCCCCTCCAGCCAGGCCAGGCTGCAGGCTCGCAGGAAGGGCAGCTCCTGAACCAAGCAACCAGCTCAGAGACTCAGCAGTGCCCTAACACCAGTACAGGCTCCCCAGGTCACACCGGTGGCACTGGAGTGCTCTGCAAAGCTCAGCCCACACTTAGTGGCTGAGGGGCTGCTGATCACAGCTTCAGGAGCAGCAGCAGCTCACTGGAACACAGGATTTGCCACCCCTTTTCAGCCAGATGCCCCATTTGTAACATTCACAGTATTTGTGTGCAGTTCCCCATTCACAGCTGCAAACGGTTTCAAGCACATGGCCCCTACAGCTATCCCAAACCCCAAAAGCACAACTCCCCTCAGTGAATTAGCCTTACATGAAAGGCTTGCTTTAATTTCAGAGGCCACGTTGTCCCTCAGAAGCCCCCACTACATAGCCCCTGCACTGCACAAGCCATAACCAACCTCTCTCCCACGACTGCATGGGTGCTGGGCTCTCACCCACTGCTGCAGCACCCCAAAGGTGCCTCCTCCCTACTCCGACCCAGCGAGGGCTGCAGCAGCCCCCTCGGAGCTTCTGCAATCACCAGCATCACCGGCCTGGCTGTGACTTCTGCCACTGCAGGCGCGGGCAGCTGCCATGGTGCCTCCCAGCCCCAGCATGGTGTGGGTTTAGTACTGGTGTTCCCATGTGTTGCTGGGAGGAGCACGATCACTCCTTGGTGCTGCGGGGCAATGGAAGCCCCCGAAGCTGAGCGGCCGGCACGGAGGTGACCGCACCAGCGCTGCTCATTGACACCAGCGGGGCTGCTGGTGGGAGACCCCAGCGGTAGCCGGGACCGGGTGCGCTCCGGGAGCAGAGCCCCCCCAAACCTCCCCACACAGCACCTCGGCACTTCCCTGCCTTCCTCTCCCAGATCTGCCGGGGTGAAACGGCCTCGACCTGCGCGCTGCTGCCCGGGACCCGCACCCGGCCCGTGCTCCCCCGGAGCTCTGCCCCGCATCGCTGGTGCTCTCCGGGAGCGGCACCCACAGGACGCGTCTCCTGCCTCCCTTCAACCCCTGACCCTGCCCCGGCAGAAGCACGGTGCCGCACGCGGGTCGGGTGCTGCACGGGTAACCCTGTCCGCACGCCCCGCTTCCATCGAGCGAACCCGGCGGCTCCAGAAGGGGCAAGAGAAGGGACCGGGAGGGGCCCGGGCAACGCACGGGGCTGCTCCGAGTGGTGTCACCGCAAACCGGACCGAAGGCACCGCCGCCCGCCCGGAGCTGCCGGGCCCCGGACCCCACCGTGCCCCGGCCCCGCGCACCTGCAGCCGCTGGAGGTAGGAGGCCGGCGCGTAGCCCGTCTCGCCGGAGCCGGCGCGGGTGACGAGCCACCAGTGCTGGTTGCTGCGCTCCAGCAGCAGAAACGTCTCTCCGGCGGCGAAGGGCAGCGAGTTGGGCTCTGCCGAGCGGAAGCTGTACAGGGCCCGGTACATGGCAGCGGCGGCACCGGCTCCTCCGGCGCGGAGCGGAGCGGAGCTGCCCGGACCGGCGGGACACGCCCCCACCTCGGCCGGACACGCCCCCCGCGTCACCGCCAAGCCCCGCCCCCAACCGCCAACACGTACCGCCCCCTGGCGGCGCGGCGGAGCTGCCCGCAGCGAGGCTCCGCCCCCCGCTCGTACGTCAAAATCCCGCCACGCCCCTGGCCGCGCCGCGCCTCTCCTCCCGCCCGGCAGGCGGCAGCAGCGGCTTTGACAAGGGCCTGTAGGGACAGGCCAAGGGGAATGGCTTGAACCTGCCCGAGGGGAGACTGAGCTGAGCTCTGAGGCAGAAGCTGTTCCCTGTGAGGGTGCTGAGGCGCTGGCACAGGGTGCCCAGAGAAGCTGTGGCTGCCCCATCCCTGGCAGTGTTCAAGGCCAGGTTGGACACAGGGGCTTGGAGCAGCTGCTCCAGTGGAAGGGGTCCCTGCCTGTGGCAGGGGTTGGAGCTGGAGGAGCTTTAAGGTCCCTTCAACCCAAACCAGGGTGGGATTATGGGTTTCTATGGATTGCAAGCGCAGGGTGACTCATCCTGGAGCTGCATCCTCGCTGCATCCCTGCCGGGTGACTTCTGAAGCTGCAGACCTCAGACAACATCACCCCTACCCCGCAGGATGCCCAGGAGCGCTGAGGGGCTCGGTCTGTGCGCGGCAGCCGCTGCCAAAGCTCCGGCAGCTCCATTCCCCCCCCCCCCCGCCTCCCTCCGGGGCCGCGCAGGGAACGTTGCACAACAGCCCCATGAGCGCAGCACCGCCTCGCCAGCTCCACGTTCCTGCCGCAGCTGACAGCGCCGGGCCCTCCGCACGCTGCCAAACAGCCGCGGGATCGATCCTGCTGCTTTTAGGTGTACAAATGTTATTGTGCTGCCACACAAAAAGGCACCGGGGATGAGCTTGCGGGGCACGGGGCTGAGCTCAGCCCAGGCGCGGCAGGGACAAACTCCCCCTTCCCCACCCATTGCCCCCAGATCCCAGCCCTCCTGCTCCGTCTGCCCCCAGACCCGCGCTGCTGCCCAAGGGAGCTCTGCCCTGCCCCTTGCAGGACCGCGGTGCCCCAGACACTGCGGTGAGTGGATGCTCTGCCCATGGCCGCTGCCTGCGGCCCCGAACCCGCTCTGCTCCACCTGCCCGGGGCCGAGGCGCCCGCTGCGCTCCTTGCGCAACCCGCGGGGCTGGCGGGGGCCTGGGCCCCTCCCGCGCCGGGAAGGAGCGGCCGTTCCCTGCCAAAGCTGCGCTTCCTGGAAGCCCAGAACACAGAAGGTGGGGGGCCTGGGGCGGGGGATGCTGCCGCAGGACGGAGGCGCTGCACGGGAGCGGGAGCAGCTCCCAGCGGAGCCGGCCCCGCTCCGTTGGGACAAACAAGCTCTTTGGCTGCGCTCGGCAGCGCCCTGTTCTTCATTAACTGCCCGGTCACAGCCTGACCTGGAGAGCCCCCGGCCAGCCCCCGCCTCGGCACCGGCAGCGCTGCCCTTTGCTGCCCACAGGGGCCATGGAGCGGGGGGACAGGGACGTGTCCCCGCAGCACCCCGAGCGGTGCCCTGGGCGGAGGGAGGGTGCACGAGGCCTGTCGGGTGCCTGAGGGGTGCCGGGATGGGGATCCCGCTGGAGCGCACGGCAGGGCCTGGCTCCAGGCACCCCACTGGGTTTAGGGGGTTTGCTCTGCCCTCACACGGGCTGCGAGTGAAGGACGGGGAGAGGCTGCTGCAGGAGGCCCCTTGGCCAATCTCATTTCCATACAATTGAGGGAAGGCGGCTCCCAGCCGGGACTGCAGCCGTTCCCGGTCCCCTCTGCCCTGCCCTGGCTCCAGACTGGGGCACCGCTGCAGCGTGGCCAAGTGACAGCACAGGACACCCGGCTCCACTGGGAGCACCCGTGTCCGGAGCAGGGCCGGGGGCAGCGGGACGTGCCCGATGCTGAGCACTCCGCAGCGCAGGGGCCATGGGTGAGCGGGGCACACTGCCCTGCCTTGGGCAGGGGTCACAGTGACACTGGACTGCTGCCCTGGGCGGATGCTGCTACCCGGCCACGGGGAATGTTGTGCTCTGGCTCCGTAAAAGCCACGTTTGTGTCCATCCCCGCTGGTAAGGACCCAGCTCAGGGAGGGAATCCAGCGGCTCCTCAAGGGGCAGCAGCCAGGACGGGAACAGAGGTGTCTTCTGCCCTGGGGAGCCCACAGGCTGTCCTTCGTTTCTTATGGCTCCTGCCCTGCCCAGCCGCAATATGAAGTGGGGGGCACCTATCGAAATGCCCCGGCAGGTCCCCAGGGCCAGATTAGCCCCGGTCCCAAGCGCCATCGAAGGAGAGCTCCATCCACCGGGAAGGCCGGCGCCGGCCACAGGAATGCGTTTCATCTCCGGCCAGCCGACCCGTGGCAATTCCCGGCAACCCCCCCAGTATGGGGCTAGAAGTGCCCAATTTACATAAGATGAGCTCCCCGCGAGCCTGGGGCCGAAGGGAACGGGGTCTGTGGGCAACCGGGGGCCAGGGCCCAGCCAGGCTGGACCAGTCGCTGCCGCCCGCCCTGCAGAGCCCCCGGGGCAGGGTCAGGCCCCGCTGCAGCCTCCCCGGGCGATGGCCTCGCTGGGCCGGGCTGGCAGGAAAAGGTGGGTCCTGTCCGAACGTCCGGAGCGACCAGGGAGGGGACCAGACCCGGGGGAGCCGCAGGACGTGCGTATCCTGCACAGAGCAGCGGCCGCAGAGAGGGGTTCCCGTCCGCCTGCCCGGTGCCAGAGGCAGAGCGCAGGGAGCCGCGCTCGGGGCACACGCAGCAGGGGCAGGCTTCGTGCGGAAACGCGCTCGGCAGAGCCTGCCCGAGGGTCTCTCTGAGCACGGACATCGCCTCCTGGTCAGCCTGGTGCCACCGCAGCAGCAGCAGAGCAGGAGCAGCAAAGCCCTCGAGCCTCTTCCCAGCCCGGCCGCTGCCCTCCCGTTATCCATCACTCTGTGCCCTAGTAGAGGGGCGGCTCCCGGCCCCCCAGCACCCACATACCCCTCCCCAGGCCCGGGGCCTGCTGGTCCCAGTCCTGTCCTCTGAGCGCAGCAGTGATGGGCAGCGTGCCCCAGGCTGGCAGTTACACAACTGCCTTTGCACACACACAAGGAACTGCTGGGAGGGATTTGTGCAGAGCAGCACAGAAAGAAAACAAACCTGGTCTTAGCCTCATGAGGTAATGTGTCAGTCAGAGGAACTCACCTGGGTCACCCCTTTAACCCCTGAGGACACGGCGTGGGCTGGGTGACCCACGGTTTACACCAATGTGTGGGCAACAGAGACTTTTCCCCCCAATGTTTTGCTCTCACAGCTTTTAAAGCAACTGTCAAAGGAGGTCATTCCCATCCCACTCCCCCTGATGCAGGCCCGGGAAGCTCCCAAACGCCATGTGCTGCTCTGCAGTGATGGCACCATCTCGGATAATCTTTGGGCCAATATTGGCAAAGGGATTGTAGCAGCACAGGCCAGGGGCCAGGTTTGTGCTGTGCCCTCCTACAGCAGCACCAGCTCCACCTGGGGATTAACTGATTATATAGTAATCAATATAAATATTACTGAAGGCCCCTCCCCTGGAGAGGGCTTTAGACAAGGGCCTGTAGGGACAGGCCAAGGGGAATGGCTTGAACCTGCCCAAGGGGAGACTGAGATGAGCTCTTAGGCAGAAGCTCTTCCCTGTGAGGGTGCTGAGGCACTGGCACAGGGTGCCCAGAGAAGCTGTGGCTGCCCCATCCCTGGCAGTGTTCAAGGCCAGGTTGGACACAGGGGCTTGGAGCAGCTGCTCCAGTGGAAGGTGTCTCTGCCTGTGGCAGGGGTTGGAGCTGGAGGAGCTTTGTCTGTACCTATATCTGCACCCCCAAGTGCTCTGGGCTGGCTGGTGACACTGCAGCAGCCCGGGGCAGGTGTAGGCCCAAGCTCACACCACTGGCAGCATTTCTGAGAAGGCAGCTCCTTGCCTGCAGGCAGCAAACAAAGAGGACTTGTTCTGGAGGCAGCTTGCATCAGAGCAAATGCGATTGTTCTCATCGGATTATTATGAATTCCCTCCGGAGCTCCTACGTAACACAAGTGCATTAGAGGACTTTATCCCTGCTAATTTCAGACTACAAAGTCAAACTGTATCTGATGAATCTGCACAGGCTCATTCAAATGCAGCACCAGGGACAGGCTCCCGTTATCTAATTAGCAGAGGGCATCGTGCCCCAGCCAGGAGAACCAAAGGCAAACCCCACTACAAGCACCTGCATCCCCTCACCCTGCACCAAGCCCCCTAAGTCCCACATCTCAGGGGCAGCAGGCAGGGAGCACTGCCCAAAGCACTTGCCAAAGTGATGGTGCCAAGAACACAAGAACAGAGCCCCAGGGGCGGCTGCAGCCAGAGCCAGGAGCAGCAATGGGGCACGCAGCACTGGACACTCAAACAGCATCAAGAATGATCAGCAAACCCACCTGATGGGGAACCCTGCTGTGTGCAGGCACGGAGCAGTGAGATGACTGCACCATGTGAAAATAAGCTTTTAATTCTGACATCGGTTTGTGCCCAAACGCTATGGAACAAACAAAAGCAAAGCAACCAAACACTAATGCTCTAAGAGCAAAGGTAAAGAAACCTCTTTGCAAGTGCAAGAGCACCACCCAGCAGCAATCGGGAAGACTTTGATCAGGAGAACTCGATAGCAGCAGCCAGGGAATATGAAACTTAAGCTGCAGCCAACTGGGGGTGGGGGGAAAGGGGATGTCCCTTCCCACTGTGGACGCACAGCACTCCTGTTGTATCCTGCTCTCCAGAGCAGAGCGGGAGTGGCTCCAGCCCCACCAGCCACTAGCAAAGCATCAACCATCTGCTCCTGCTCCATCCTGGGCACCTGAACAGGCAACAACATCCACACACGCTCCTCAGCTCCTCCACACCGTGTTCTTACTCACCTCACAATGGGAGGAGGCCTTTATCCGTAGCTGCACAAACACATGTTCCTTTTAGAAGAGCCCATGGCTTGCTGTTACTGTTATTTGTTACTCACTGTCCTCTCACTTTCCAACACTTCCTTCCTGTTCACCAAGTGGCTCAGAACCTTCCAAGTGCTGCCCCAGGTGCTGCTGCTGCAGCTAATCCGGAGGAGTTTTACACATATTTCAGCTCAGTTTAGATTAAAAACCATCAACAGCTCTCTGGAAACAGGCTCCATGATTGGAGAGCCTGAAACTGGAATCACAGAGTGGTTTGGATTGGAAAGGACAAAACAAGCTCATCCAGCTCCAACCCCTGCTATGGGCAGGGACCCCTTCCACTGGAGCACCTTGCTCCAAGCCTGTGTCCAACCTGGCCTTGAACACTGCCAGGAATGGGGCAGCCACAGCTTCTCTGGGCACCCTGTGCCAGTGTGGGGATGCGTTTTAAGAGACAAGTTCTCACTCATCAGTTGTACCACTACAGCTAGGATCCTGAAGGTCTCTCATCCAACCCCCTGTGCTGGGTCCCTCACATCTTTCCCTGTCCACCCAGGCCCTGCTGCCTTGGCCTCCCCACAAAGGGCCGGTGCTCATTGGCTCTGCTGGATGTGCTGCTCCTCACCATGACAGGATGCTCAGAGCAGAGGGTGCTGTTCCACATGTGGTCTCACGAGGCAGGGCAGCCTTCCTGGTTAACTGCTGCTTTAGCATCACAGCACCAGAAAGAGCCAAGCTCCACATCCTCAGTCACCAGCAACAGAAGCATCACTTACAACGAACAAAAAGAATTTTATTGGAACGTATACACACAGGGATAACAGAGGTATCTGAGTAATCAAATATGGAATGTTTAAGAAAGTTAAAATAAATAAGGATACCAAGTTTTGCCAGTGCTAGGTCCAGCACCAGTGTAAGTAAATGCCCTCTGAACAAGTCTGACCCTGAGGGGACCATCCCTGCAGAGCCTGTAAAGATTCCTACCACCAGAAAGTGGCCAATAATTCTGGAATATAAAGAGTCACAATAGTGCTTTCTACTGATGTGCATCCACAGTTTATTCGCTACTGTCATCTCTTATTTCTTTAATAATATCTATTAAATTCTGAAGTCCAAAAACGTAACCCGTGTCCTGGCCCTCGTGCACAACGCTGTCTTCACCATAGTACTTGCAGGTGGTGTGGGCAAAGTCTATCATCCGCACATCAACAGTGCTGGTGCTCGGCTTGTAGGCGTACGCTCCTGCCGACTCATCTGAAGACTCCTCCGAAAGGTCCTCCAAGTCCTCCGGGTCCGAGTCGACAGCAACCTCCTGCCTCTCCTTCCCATCATAGATGATGAGCAAGGAGCTGGAGTAGAAGCGGTAGGACTCCTGCTTCTCTAGGACAGACTTGAGTTCAGTCAGCTTTTTAATAACAGACTCAAAGAGTTCCCTGCGCAGGTATTTGCCGTTATGAAAGAACTGATAAAGTGCTTCTTTAAACCCTTGCACCGAGAGCTTCCTTCCGTGGTATTTATTCATGAACATCAGCTGGCCGGTGCCTGCCTGGTAGACCTGCACACACAAACACAAGAGAAAAGGAATAGGTGAATTGCTGGGGATACACTCAAAGCCTTGAGGAAGAAGAGTAAAAAAACCAAAAGACAAGTCATGCCATGGAAAGCTTTTACAGGATGACGTGCTACTACTCATTTAAATATTACCCTTGCACAGCTACAACTGCTAACAACAGATCCAGCAGTTCTGGAACTCAGAGGCAAGAGGAAATGGAAAATTCCTTCAGTTTAAGAGCTGGGCTTTTCCACTGGGAATGTCAGAAGGAGTTTATATGTGATTAGGAAAGCTGCAGCCAAGATCACCAAAGTCAGGCTACAACCCGCAGCACAGCTGCTCACTGAACTCAGGTCCTGCCCTGTTGACAGCACACCAGTCATTCCCTGAACACTGGGCTCTATGGGACAGCAAACACTCCCATGTAAAACTGGGGTGTGCCCATCACCCTCTGCCCTTGAAGAAATCAGAGGTGCTCCTGCAGGAAGATTCTTTCCCACAGCAGAGTGGTCTGTGCCCCACACAGCTCAGTAACACCTCAGCAGCTGGGTTGAGCAGGGATTGCAGGTGCCTTCAAAGCTCCTCTGTTTCCCTGCACAGGTCTGTACTGGAAGGTAAATAACCACCAGGCCCTGATCACATCCCGGCATAGTGGGGCTGGAAGCACAGCACCCACGCTTCCACTTCAGCCTCATGCTTTTCCCTGAAGTTAAACAGTGAGCTGAACACCAAACATGCCAACAGCCACACTGTGGAACAAGTCCCAGCAAACACTGCTGGCATTCCTGGAATCTACTGGATGGGAGGAAAGAGGCTTCAAAAAAGCCTCAAACACAAACAAGTTGTTTTCCATCTCTCACTCTAGGAATACAGACACAGGTAAACAAAACACTCAGGTGAAAGTCCACATAACTGTCTCCTTATTTGACCACGAGTCTCCCCACACTGACCAAGCCACTTCTCATCTGCACTTTGCAACAAGCCTGCTGGAAGCAGTGAAAAAATGTGTGGCTCTTCAAAGCCAGAGACAGCATTGGCTGCTTCTTAACAATGCTGGCAAATTGCCACACACTGTATTCAACACGCGGGCACTGCCAGACCCCCCTTTCCAGCTGGCTCCTGTGCTATCCCAGAACATCAGCTCATCAGTAATTTCACTACAGAGCTTGGAAGTGCTTCTGTTATGCTCAGAGAATGCATTCAGTGATGCAGAGCACGTGCTACAAGGTGCTCCTGTGGATGCTGCCACCTTCATCGGGTGACTCTCAAAAGCCTCACTCCCATTGCTGAAGGAAATGAGCACACAAGACAGTAACACATGGATGGCTACGTAAGCCAAAACCCCACTAGCAGAAGTGGGGCAAGCCTGCTGCCCTGCACATAGCTGGTTTTCCTCTCACCTGCATGCCACAGACTCGTACTCCAATAACAGCTGATGTACTCTGCTGACACTTGCGGATCTGATTGGCCTTCTTCTCCTCCGAGGCATCATCTCCATGCTGCCGGGTGCCCATCTTAAGGTCCAACACACACGGTACTTCGTATCGAGATGTCAGGTTTTCCAGCAGGATGAATTCTGCTTAGTTAAGGAACAATCCTCACAACAAGGAATACAGGTTTTGAAACCATTATCACAGTGCCACAGTCTTAACTTCAAGCACACCCAAAACATGCCCAGTACGCAGAAGCCTATCACAAATTAATCACATAAAACTGGCATAAAGCAGAAGGGGTATCTAGCTCCAGTTTCACAAGACAAGCTAATTTCCTCATTGCATGGAGGAAAAAGTAACCAGGATCATATGGAAATAGAGTCTGGCATCTGATCTGGAATTACGAAGTATTTCCTGTCTAGCATGAGACTTTTCATGGGGGGGAAAGAGGAATTTGTGTGCTTCAATATCATTAAGAAACAGTGGAGCACATTCACACCACCTCTGAAGCACTGCAGTTAAAAAGCACTTCAGCCGTTCCTGTTCTCTGTGGAAAATTCAAACCACAGCAAGCTGTAAGAGCAGCATACTGACTAACCCACTGACTAACCCACAACTTGTAAGTCTGACTTAAGCATCTGAACCCAGATACTTTATGACAGGCTGGAATAGCCACAAAGTCACCAAATCAATCACAGCTTCAGAGTCTCCATGCTGCTGTTGAGCCTGCTCTGTACTTTACCCAGCACATACAAGGAACAGAAACCAGAGCCCTGCTCACTGTCCTGAGGTATTTTCAGGAAAGGATACTATATTGATTCCGGTGTTTTGCATTTTCCTTCATCCGCTGTAACTGCTGCTGGTGGCATTTCATGCTCCAAGGATTATGGTGTTTAAATTGTGAACTGACATTCCCTTTTTTCTCTACAGTATAATACAAGACTTCAGATTTCTTCAGCCACTCGAATTCTTCCTCCAATTTGTGACTAGAAAACAGAATGAAGCAGCAAATTAGAGGTCAAGTAGGAAAAAAGCACTTTACAGAGGTTGTCAGTGGGTTTAACTTTACAAACTACGTTGCTGACCATCGCTAAGAGCATCAGCTTTATTTTGCTTTCTGCACAAGTGGACAAGTTGCCCACAATAGTATTTCAACCTTTATAAAGCTACTGCCATATTAATATAAATTAGCATAGAGGCAAATACACTGTAAAACATGTAATGCTACTTCTACGCTCTCCACCTGTGTGAATTACTGTCATTACTTGTATTACTTCTTGCAGTAATGCAAGAAGGAGCGGTGAGATTTATCCTTTGCTAAGGTCACTGCTCCCAGCACACATAGCACAGCTCACATGACTGAATAAAGGGAAAAATGTTACCAGGGATAAAGCAAGATTCCCACACATGTATTTCTGACCTGGTTTTGACACCTATTGTGCTTTGCAGGTGGGTGGGTTTCCTCTCCACCCCTCCTTTTTTTCCCCCCGGAAGCTTCAAATGTAACCTTTCTTAACCAGCCACAGCAAACTAAACACAAAATGCACAGACCCAGCACAACAGGGCTGTTTCACCACTGAACCCATCTGCTCTGCAGAGGTCAGGATAAACAGAAGAAACAAGAGAAGAACCAAAAATGAAAGTTAGAGAGTTCTGAGAATTCCCTGGAATTCTCTGGAGACCAGATCCTAACCTGACAGCAAAAATCATTACACTCCAACACTCCACATTCCAGTTCCTTCCAACTGACCTTTTCATTTTTTCCTCTTTCCTGTGCTGCCGGACCCATTCCTTGGATATCTTCTCATTTTCTAACAACACTGTCTTTTTGTTAGTCCACCGCAAAAGTTTACTTTTGGGTTCACAGTCAGAATTATCTAAGTTTTCTAAGTTATCGTGGTCCCCATTCAGTGGATATGCTATTAGACACAAGTTTCCATCTTCATCCTCTTCAAAGCTCACCGACACCACACCTGGAGAGAGAAAGGACAGAGACCATCAGGAATTGCTGAAGTGGTAAGAAAGCCTTTTAGAGAACATGAGTTTACACTGAGAATACAGCAACTTTGGGGGTTTATTCCTACCCTGGTCCTTAGTTTATATCTTGCCCCAGGCCAAACCTCATCTGTCAACCTAACAAATATCAAAAGACCTAGACAAAAATGACACCTTACAAAAGACAATTCATGATATTGACAAAACAACAATACAAAAGGTTCTTTTCTCTCTCTGATGCAGCCAGGTAAGAATCAAATAATAACAGGAGACAATGTCAATTAATAAATGTTTTTATTAATCTAAAAAACCTGACTGGTCTGACCCTAAGGGAGAGGTAAAACACTTGTTAACAACTTGTAGTGAGAAGTGAACTGCACAAAAATATCTCACACAAAAAGCTTTAAGTTTTGCATGACAGCAAAGCAAAAAGCACTTATCCAAACAAGATCTGGTTAACAGATCCCCAGGGGAAAGGAAAGACTTGCGAGTAGAGCAAAACAGGGAAAACGTCACATTACAACAGAAACTAGTCCCACAGCTTCCACTCAGAATCACCACGTTGAATTATACATAGTTTTTTCATCCCTTTTGGGATATATTTTATTGATACTGGTTATGCAGCAGTCTTGTGAAATAAGTAACAAAAAAACAATACAAAACAGATCTGTCTGTGGTACAGAAAAAACCTGGTGAACCTTGAAGCATATTCCCCCATCCTCCTCTCACAAGTCTCCAGAGCACTGCACTTCAAGAGCCTCAGTGGAGTGCTCCAACAGATGCGAGTTTCCATGGTCAATGAAGAAGCTATAACAATGCCCTGAGCTGGGTTTAATTTTCCTTCCAGTCTCTCTCTGTATTCTCACATCAGTAAGCACAGCTCTTGCAGCTCATCACTAGCTAGGGGAGAGCTCCTGATGAGAGACTGGCACTTCTGAGCTGGGATGGTGGCTCCCAGACTGCCGAAGCTGGGCCGGGAGCGCAGCAGCAGCGACTCATGGTCCTGCTGCCACAGAGGAAGGATAGCAGGAAAGAGGGGAGAGCCAGGCAGCAAATGGCCTTTGGCTTTATCCTAGAAAAAGTAACAGAGACAGACCAGAAGGCTCCCCACACTCCCCAAAAGCCATATACACTAGTACAGTTGTTCTGCTACATCTTGAGAAGTATCAAAGATGCCATTTTCTTCCAGTCCAACAGAACTTGCAGTCAGATGTGTCAAAAGTCTCTGTAAGCATGCAGGGAGTGTTAACTGTGACAGATCTCCTCTGAAGTCTTCTGCCACCTTCACACAGTATGCAAAACTTCATCACCCTTATGGTTGTTCACATCAATGTGCTTTTAAAAGCAACCCCATTTAAAAAAAGTGCCTCAGACACATTATTTATTAATCACCAGGTGGCAGTTGACAGAATAGCCAAGAGAAAGAGAAGTGTTTCTGTTAACTAGTGCAATTCTTAGGAGAACTGGAATTTCCACTCCTTCATAACATCTGACTCAGCTTCATCACAGCTACCTGATCCTACCTAAATGGCATGAATTTTCACTTCCTTAATGGCAGAAACAACACTGCAAACATCGAACAAGACACCTTACTGACGTGTGTTTATTGCAATCAAAACAAGAGTCAGAGGAGAAAGCCCAAAACAAGGGAGAGCATGACTAAGTTTACACAAAACATGCCAACCAATCTCCCCAAATCCTGTACACAAACATTACACCAGTGGTGGGGAAAAGGGAAAAAAATAATTAAAGAAAAGAAGAAAGCAGCAGGGAATTACTAGAAAAATTTACAAGCTGTTCAGCTGCTTGCCTGTACCTAAGGGAGGTACATGGGCTATCACCAGCAGAGCTGCTCTACTCTAAAGCTATTAGTCAGCCCAAGCACAAACTTGGCAAGCCTTTCCACCCTGTATCTCCACAGCCTGCCTCAGACAACATCAAAATACATGAAAACTCGAAAATCTCTTCCACACAGAAGAGATTTTGGAGGAAACAGAGAGCACAGCACGCTTGTGTTTACAGAAAGAAAAAGCCCAACCCCATCCTAAGGTTTGGATACTTACCCTCATACTGTGGAGTGAATTTACGCATTTCTGTGGGGAGAGTTTCATAGAACTGGTGTTCCCTCTGGATAAGGGGCTTACAGATGGTCTTGTCATTAAACCGGAGGACACAGGAGTGTCCTCCAACCTGGTGGACAAAAGGCTCGAGCAGAACTCCCTTGGAATAGTGCTCCACTTCCATGGCTCCAAATGCTGGGCTCATCCTTGTAGTACATTAGACAGAAGGCGGCGACAGTGGTGAAGGCAGTTCAGAGCCTGCAGCCTCCGAGACCTTACGGTGTTTATGCCGATCCAACAGTCTGTTAAAGCAAACACAAGAGAGCGCGGGGCCGTCAGTGCCGCCTCACGCCGAGCCGGTACCGAAACCGGCCGCAGAGCGGAGCCGCACGGAGCCGGGCACGGCCGAGCAGCACCCGCTGTCCGCAGGCGGCCGAGTGCGGCGCAGCGCGGGGCGCACCCAGACAAGGAGCGCTAAGACCACGCCCCCGGAGCGCCACGGCCAATAGGAAGCTCCGAGGGGCGGGGCGGACAGCCCAGGGGACGCTGGCCCCACCCGACCGGCCGCGCATGCGCGGGTCAGAGTGCGCGGTGAGCGCCGTTCAGGTGCTGCGGGCAGGAGCCGCTGCAGGCCGGGCAGCGGCCGCGCACCGCATGCGGGAACCCGCCGTGACACCGCATGCGCGGTTCCCCCGTCCGGACAGCGGCCGCCGAGCCCCGCGGGGCCAGGCCGGACACCGGCTGGCTCACAACGACACTCACACGTGTCAAGTCTTACACGGTGATGCCTTCCCGCATGGAAAAGTAACGCCAAGAAGCCCTTTTCCAGGAGCGGGCAGGGCTCTCAGGGCTGCCGCTGCCCCTCGTTCCATACGGCAGCACGCACTCATGGGAGCAGGACCAAACCCCAACACCACGGCCCACCCGCAACCTTCCAGTAAAGTTTTAGAGTCGAGTTGCTCTAATTTTAGACCCAAGCTTTAATCATTAACTTTCTGCGGCTAAAAACAAGCTCATACTTATTTTGTCTCAAGATCATTATGTGAACAATAATGCACTTAATTCAAAGCGACTACAAAGTGTTCTAGGTCACAGGTCTATTTTTATTTGTCCTCCTTAGATCTTGACCAGCTTTCGGTTAACTGGAAGAGCAGGGACCTGCGGGCACCCACGGCGTGCGCTGCACGTAAGGACATTAACTGCATTAAACAATTAAACTGCTTACAGAAAAACAGATCGATCAGCTGAACTCCTGGAATGCTGACCTGCACCCGCGGGCAACAGGGCAGTGGCGTTTCACCCCCACACGCCAACCACTGCGCTGGGCTTGGGTTTAATCCCTGTCTTTCACAGCCATATTTGGTAAAAAGTTACCGGGTTGTTGGGGCTTTGTTTTGCTGGGCTTTGGGGTTTTTTGATACAGAAGCAGCTCAGGCCACCTCTGCAAGAGACTGTAAAATTCAAGCTTCAAAAGTATTTCCTGGAAACAACACTCTTGATACACTATTTGTATTTTAAGATGAGCGCAAAATCACCGAGCTTCAATCGTCATTGCAGCTACTGCATCCCCAGAGAAGCTTCTCACCCACCTCAACATCCACAACTCGACAGCTTCAAAACACACAGGCAAAAACCTCCCATTCCCACCCTGGACACCAGCCGTTCCTATGTGGAAACCTGTTTAACTGCAACCAAGCAGAGCCAGGCTGCAGAGGGAGCAGGGACAGCCACGTGCCCCGGCCTGACCCCATGCCTCATGTCTGCAGGCACCAGAGTCAAAAGGCTCTGGAGTCACATCTGCTCCATGCCTCCAAGCAGGAGCACCCACTCCATGCAGGGCTGCACTGCTCCTTACAGAAGCTTGACTGGAAGTCGACGTCAAGGCCAGGCTGGATGGGGTTTGGAACAAGCTGCTCTCATGGAAGGTGATCCTGCCCATGGCAGGGGCTGGAACTGGATGAGCTTTAACATCCAACCCAAACCAGACTGGGATTCTACAATTACGACTTGTCACCCAATGTGTACTCAGCAAGCCACATCAGTTCAGGAATAAGCTCTGCATGAGAGTTGCTTCCATTTTCTATTAAGAGAAACTTTCAGCATCAATCTGTGTTTGCATAGCACACCAGTAATTTTATAAGCCTCAAGAGTTTTCATTGGGTTTTCTTAGAGCCAACAATGCCTCCAGCCTTCTGGAATTTCCCAGGGAAAGCCAGACGAGTGCCAGTTTTCACTGGGAGGCACAGTCACAGGTGTGCATGGTCTTGTGGTGACAGAGCTTTACCCTGGCACAGCCACTTCAACAACATCACGGCAGCTACTCTTTCCAAGAGCAGTATTACCATCCTGCGGCTGCCCTCATTACCTCTGAGGTAGTGACACTGACTGGCAGCTGCATCAGTTCAAACTGAGAGAGCACCTCGCAACATCCTCAGCCTCAAACACTGTTAGTGCACCAACACACCCCCCTTGTTTACCCCAGAGAGCCATTTGCCTGCACATACACCCCAGTGCTGGAACAGCACCAGGCGCTCCTGCCAGGCACAGAGCTGGGCAGGACCACTCACACTACTCCACGGTTTCCTGAAGAAGTCAGACCTGGCAGCACATCACATAGGGTCACCTCCCATTTCAAGGATAACAAAGAAAGTTTTTTATAGCCCTGATGTTATAAAAATACCAGTTATGAAATGTTTAGGTAGGGCTGATTTTCTAAGAGGGAAATGTTGGAAGCATCTATATATAGTCGAACACAGCATACTCGGTCTGCATGACCACAAGGCAAATGTGAACCTACCAGAAACAAAGAGCAAAACTCTGACAACTGAAGACATTCACTCTGCCTGCATTAGTGAGCTCTCCTTGGGGTTTATCTTTGGAAACCACAGCACAGCTCCCACGTGTTATTTCTAGTACGAGATCTGTGTAGTGTGTGCCCCTGCTGAAGCTGTATTAACACAGCTCTGGGGACAAAACTGTGCACAAGGACTCAACAGCATCAGCAAGGGCTTCCTTGCTATGGGGCATTTAACCCAGCTCCTAATTTGTGCAAAGCCATTTGCTGCCTTCTTATTGAACTTGTAATGCACATGATTTGAACAAAGCAACAGTGCTCAGGGCAGAAGCAAACCCTCAGTCTTGTCAATAACTTAGACTTTAATGAATCCTGAGGTTTTAGCTTGTACTTTGAACAACAGAGTATTTTAGCCTTTCAAGATAGGAAGCCCTGTTTACCAACAGATTCAGTTTGCTTTCATCCAAAGTTATTCTCACTTGCAAAACAAATGTTTAGCAAGATCTTTAGTTTTTTTTCTCTGTGTGTTTTAACATCACCACAACCAGGATCTGTTTGTCATTCTGTCTCTACTCATACTGGGAATTGTGCCATACAGATTAACAACCATACCTGCAGCACAATTGTAACATCCATCAGAAAAGCTTTGCTGTTTCATTTACAAATACCTCACTTCCATAAACAACCCCACAAGTATGTCAAACTGGTTGCACTTCCTTAGAAATAAACCCTCTGACCTAAGCCCAAGAGCCTCAGAAGCATAGATGTGACTAGTGCAGGCACAATGCCATTCACTGCCTTTCCTCTCATTCTACACCCAGCTGTTTCCAACACTTGGGGCAACAAAGAGCCCAGAACATTTGGTTTTAGCAATTCTCTAGATTCCAAATGCAGGCTCAGTGTACCTGCCCTTTCCTTCCCATGTGCTTTTAAGGGCCTTTGGCCAATATCTTTTGTTCAAAGGACATATCAACAGCAAGCATTCAGAGAAAAATCTGCCATAACTTGAATAAAAAACACTCCTGACCACAATAAGAGAAACTTGAGCAATGACATTCATACAGTAAGCATCAGAAGGTGTTTAAAACCCAAGTATGTAAAACAGAAGTGACATGCACAGACAACTTATTCTCACTCACATGAGACAAAGACCATCAAAACAACAGCACAAGGAACTCATGCTATCAGACTAACATTTATCTCAGGTGACTGCATCCTTGGAAGGTGTTTCATGTCATAACAGATTCTGTCCCACCATGTAATTGCATTAAAGAACAGATCCTCTGGAGAGCAGAGCTCTCAACTAAGCAGGAGCTCTTTCCTTCATAACAGTCTCAGAAATAACACCTCTACACAAAGCTCTGCAACAGCAGAGTAACTGATGCAGAGCTGCCCTCCTAACCCATCTGTTAGTACAGGGCTCTCGGAAGCACAGACATTTTATTTTGGGAGGTCAGTTCTGCAGCTCCAAATAGCCATAAATCAGCTTCCCAGCGACAGAAATAGCAAGCAGCAAAGCCTTCTGCCTGCCCTTTCCTCAGTTCAGTGGGAAGCACAAAGAGGAAGCTGATAGGCCAGGTACCTGCAGAGCAGAGCTGCTGTAGGACACCACAGCCCCACTGAACCAAAGCAAAGTCCCTTCTGGAGGTCCCAAGGAAACAGAGGAAAGGCAGAGCCAGCCAACAGGAAGGGGGGGGGGAAAAGTTATCAGTGACCCATTAGAGAAGCCAAAGAGAGTTGCTTCAACCCATAAAAGACTGAGAAAGAAACAAGCACCAGCTGAGAAAGGAGGTCAGAAGATGCGAGTCTGAAGACTGTTAGAGATACTCAAATCCTCTGCTGCCCAGTCAGCTGCTTTGAAACAGCACCAGGAAGACAAAAATCACATTTTAAAGATGAGCCACATACAGATTAGGGAGCAAACCCTGTACGACAGATTTTTTACATCTTAATATTAAAAAAACCAACAAAAAGCCAACAAACCAATAAAAAAAACCCCAAACTTCTGCATTCATCCATCACAACGGTTTTAACAAATTCCCCACTTTGAGGGTTCATTATACCACTGAATATAATGGAAGTCCCATACTAGGATGGCTTTTGAAGACTTTTGTATCTTGCATGGTAATAATTTAATTCTGTTAAAGCAATAAACTGGAGGTTTCCAATTTTTATCTCATTAACCTAGAAATGCAGAGCCCACGTAAGAACATGCTCATAAAAATCCTGCAGGTTTGGGAAAAGCCTTAAGAACAGCCTTAAACTCTGCATGATTAGAGGAAGCAAACATCCTGGTAACTCATTTGAAGACAAATGTTTATCTACAGTACAAAGCTGCACTGGCATTATCAATCCTCAGAGGTTTTTTCCCTGCCTTATAAACAAAAAGCTTCCCCTGAACAGAAAGTAATGCCAGTGTGATCCAGCAGACTTCAGAGCTTTCAGCATCAGAACCAAGAGGAGCAGTGCCCCCATCACACCATTCAGGTGAGCACACTGCTTTTAGTTCTCGTCTTCAGTTTCCCCCAAGGACTAGGATAAAACGTGACACAAGGCACCAATATACCGCAGGTCTCTGCAATAGTCACTGACAAGTATGGATGGTGTCTGGAAACCCTCAGACCCATGAGGTATTCCAGAAAAATACTCCATGGAGCTTGCTTTAAAAGACAGACTAGAGTGGGGAAAAAAATATCCTTCTTTTCCATTAAGTGTAACTCTAAACCAAGTGGTTGTAATAGAAAGAAAGAGGATGCTGAACTGGAAGTTGCTACACAAGTCAAGGTTATTTAAGCTCTGCTGCAGCAAATCAATGTAGCCATCATTAAATTATCTCCACCTGACTCTACCCAGAGATGAGTAAGCATGAGGCTTTGTAAAAGTACTCAGCAGGAACACTTGCAAGCTTGTCCACACCTACATGTTGAGGCTACACATGCATTCCCCTTTCATGAGGGTGATGGAGTCGGGGACTGCAGGGATGCATCTACCACCATATCACGTACGGATACAAAAAGCCAGAAAAAAAGGCAAGTTCTTGTTGAATGCAGGGTGCTTGTGCAAGACCAAAGAAACCAGTTGGAAGTGCCGATACACTTTTCTCTTTTTATTAATCTGTCATTATTAAATGGCTGGTAAGTGCAGCACCACATTGCTGTAGCTTGGAAAAATGAAAACTGATCCAGATAGAAAGAAAAAAGAAACCTCTTGAATTAATTCACTTAATCACACAAATGAGACTGAACGTAGGAACCCAGAATTACACATGAATTCAGGCACAAAGTTTCTACAAAACACATTTGTAAAGTTCTTTGGGAATGCTGTGGAGCTGCTGGGCAGCAGGCCTGTCTAACAAGGCAGAGACCCGATCCCATCGTAACATTAGGCTGAGAACCAAAGATTCTCACCAACAATGGATGCTCCTTACAAGGTGGGAAGCACCGGTTCACCAGTTCATCCAAGCAGCAGCCCCAGCCTTCCTCCACACCAGTTACAGGTACTCACTGGAGCAAGTTTATACAGTAAAACTGAACAAAATCGACTGGCATTAGACTTTAAGAAAACCCTGTGCTGTGTGCCAGAACTTACCCGTCACTGGCACAGGATAAGCCACACGCGGCTGAAAGAGCATTTAGGTTTTGTAAACAGTGTTCCAACATTTCTGTAAACATTTAACAGATCTTCAGAAGTACCAAATGGTTTTCATAAATCTCTGGGCAGTTTAAAACTGCAGAACACCACCCTGAAATCTTCTGAGGGCCTCAGGTCAGGTATGTCACATCTAAAGGTACTGCTTCTCTGGGTCTTTTCCCTCCTCTCTACAGAAAGGGAGTGCAGAACACTGGCTACCATGGCAAAGGCCTTCCAAGTGCTACATTCCAAATCCTGCTCTGCTCTGAGCTCAAGTACAGTCCAGCACCTTGAGATCCCTTTTTTGTAAAAAGATCATCAGGCTTCTTCTATAAACTAAGAATTACATCTGTAACGTAAAAATGCCAGTGCACTGAGATGCTCAAAAGTGTATAGAAAGATGCAATTTCAGCATAAACCCATTTTTTTAAGCCAACAGCATGTTTAAGATATTGCCTTTCACTCTCTAAACATGGAGTTCTAGTTTTGACTCCTTTAATTATAACCCAAACACAGTAGTAGTTACTATGGGAAATTAACACTACCACACAGGTTAAGATATGTATTTGCACCTGTAGATTTAACACCACAGCTGCAGCAGATACCAGAAAGACTCTTGAATACAGCTTTAACTGATGAAATTAATTATTGCAGAACATTAGGAATAACCTATAAAGGGAGCAAACTATAAACAACCAACCTGAAGCTGCATAATGTTCCAGTGTTGCTCTTCATGCACAATTATCCCCATCGCACTTAAAACAGCTCTACACCCCTAGGAGGAATCCAGTGCCTCAATCCTTGTGTTTGGGAAAGCAGGGAGGGTAACCAAGAGCTTCCAGTTTTTGCTTAACAGAACTTGCAGTGCAGTGCCTCTGCTGCAGTTCCCAAAACCTCAGTCAGGAGATTACGTGCTCAATACATCCAGTATTTAGAGATGCCCCAAAATACAACAGCTTTCAGCTTTCCTGACACCATTTGCAAACTCAACAACCACATACACAAAGCTCTGGAGAAATGCCAGCTTTACCTCTCAAGTAAAGCCATTTTATCTCTCTAGAACTAAAATAAAGCCAAGTTACAGGTTACTAAGCATACTCAGCCAGAAAAGAACATGCAGTCCTGAGCCATGCAGTTTTTCCAGGGAATGTGTAATTTTAAGAACTAGCTTCTTTTCCAAGTAAAAATGCCATGGAAACTAAGGAACCCAAACCACCAAAACTAAGCTACTTATACTTCCTATTTAGAAAATGATCCATCTTAAAACGGTATTTGGCACCAGCACCTAAACCACCAGTTGCTATAAAAAGACAATACTGTCCTTTGTAGTGGAGAAACCGAAATAGCATTCAGCCTTTAATCTCCCAGAAATATGACAGCAAGAGCTAAATTGTGTGGATTACACACATGAAGTGTTATTCAATATACCAAAAATGCCAGAAATTCTAGCACCAAGATTAAAATACATCCAAGGCTTTCTTGTTACCATGAATTTAGCAGTCTGGAAACCGTATTTCTAGCCTCTCAATAAAAAGAACCTAGTATCTTTGTGACTAGCCCTTGAATTGTGAGCAACTCACCACGTGCGAAAAGCTGCTCAAGAGAAGAACTGTGAAGTCGTGTTCAAAGGACACATCACTGAACTACAGAAAGATTTTACCTGTATTCCCTTCAAAAATCCCAGCCCCTAACACATTTTTGACTCTAAACATTAGCAGCCCACAGAACAAGATTGTTAAATTTTAGCTCAGATGCCCAAATCCGACAATCCAGTTTAACTCTTTGACCAAAAATTTCCAGGAGCACAAAGCAAAGATCAACAGTAAATAAACTATTAGAGGAAGAATGGTGCCCAAAATGCATAATTACATATTTCATTCATGTGTACATTCATCCATACAGCCAACCTCTTCATTTGAAGTCAACATACTTATTATGAAGAAGTTCAGGCCCTTTTTGTTGAAAATGGTCAAATACCCCAAGAAGTAGACTGTCAGACTTCAAATGCCCATCCACATTTTAAACTATAATTCTTCAAGTGTAGGTTCCAAGCTTTTACTTCTGATGACAGGGGGTTTTTGTTCCAAAGCAGCTCAAGCTCATGAGATGCATTTAATGTATCTTTTCCAACTGTATGTTTCAAAACACTCCAAACTACTGAAAATACATCTCAAATCAGGTAATGCAAACCAGACTCACATCTTAAGGAAAGAGTGTACATGATGCGGTGACCTCTACATGGTTTCCCTACAAAGTTATGAAAATACGTGGATGCTCACCTCGAAACACTGAAGAATCATTTCACTGTGCTTCCTCTTAAACTGCAGTAGATTGGATAAGATCAAGTAAGGAAAGGAGTCTTACAAGACAGACTCGGAAATGGAACAACAAAACCAAGGGGAAAGTCATGAATGTTTCCCACAGTAAACCCAGAGTTTCTCCCTAGTAAGAGGGACAAGAACCTTTTGTAAAAGCTCACCTGCAGACATCCAAAAACACTCGAGGGGGAAAAAAAACCCAAACAAACAAAAAAACAATCCCAAGAATTATTTCTGTATTTCATGTTTCACCGCTCAGGGATCTCACATACACCATCTGGGGCCAATTACAGGCTCACCAGAATAATCACTGTCGAAGAATTAATCCATTTTAATCTCATACAGTTTACATATTCAAACAGCAATGACAAAACCACTTGAGAAGACTCTTATCCATGTCAGTAACCTGTGAAAGGCAGCTCTGCAGGGGCTCAGCTGCTCTGCTTTCAGCACCCCGTAGGCTGAGATGCTGCATTCACTGCAGAAGAGCTGCTGCTTTTGTAATGGACACAACCACAGTCAGATTCATTCCTCTAAACGCTTCTGTTGCTTTACAGGCAAATTTTACAGCAGGCAGAGAGTCTACAGCACAAGCAAGTCTGGTTTGCAAAACTGTTGTCAGAGAAACCACCACTGACCAAAAAGGAAGACTCAGGATGAGTGGCACTTTCTCTACCAAACCTTGCAACACAGCCCCTTCATTCCCCCTGTGCTCATCTTCCAACTTTGTATCTCTAAAACCAGCAGTTCAGAGAAAAGTAAAAATTCAACAAGTCAAGCTTCTGAAAGTTTATTTTATAAAGCAAACTGTGCATAGTGAACTTAATACATTATCTGCACTTTTAAACAAGAAATCACCATTCAGCACTTACATTTAAATGCAGGAAAGGTGTTGTTTCACTGGAGGAACTGCAAGACCTCTCACCACACACCACTCCCTGCAGCTCAATCAGTATTTACTACATTTACTGCTCATTCATGAGAGGCTATCTCTATGGACTCCAAAATGATTCGCCAAACCACTTTGTTCCCTCCCCATCCAGAACTATATCCTTAACATTAATATTCACAGACGTCAGGAAATTGACTGGTTCTATTACGCCAGATCCATTTCTTTCCTGAGTTAGCTTGACCAGATTCCCAGTTACACCACCAGTTACAGATCAATATGACCACATCCACCACTGATTTAACCTCCTATCTCCAGTTAAATTGAGTCAACCTCCTGAAAGAGCCAACAACTCAGAGACAGCAAGATGATGTCATGTACTTCCTTCTTTACAAAGGAGAGAGGTGAAACTGAGAACATTCATCTAATTATGTCACCATAAAAAAAAACAAAAACTAAAACCTCACTTGCCATCATATTGCCCCACAGAGACAGTCAGACCTCAAAGACTTGGTGCTACACAAGTAAAGCAGCTGCAAAAGATTTCAGTGATGATTTCAAGCTCCTGAATACCTGATTAAACATAATCAACACCAGACCTTCATTTCAACAAGCAATTTTGCTTCCACTATGTCTTCCAGGACTTCAGATTTTGCAGGGAGAGAAATTTCTAGCTACTTACAGCACATCATACTGTATCATACAGTTTTTGGAAAAGGGGGGGAAGAATTATTCCAAAACACAGTTATTAAGAAAGGCCCAAAAATAACATTCTAATGAGTATTTCTAACAAAGGCTATAGGAACACACATCTGCGGTTATACCTGAAAACCCTAAAATGTAGCCTCTTTATATTTGAAAACTGCCTCTGTATTGTTTCAAGAATACAATAACCTTGGGCAACACAAAGCCAGATAAAAGAATTAGCAGGAGGAAAAATCCTCTCCCCGCAATGGAAAATTTTCCTCGCTGGAGCAGGCAGAGATGCTCAGAGCCCAGCGTTGCCTGGAGACCAACGGCAACTCCTGCCAACAGGGACAGGCTTAAGCATCAGCAAATTCAACAACTGATAAGTGGATGAACTGAATGAGAGGCAGCAAGCTTTTTCCACACACCAGTGTAAAAACCGGATAGCTTTCAGATCCAGCCCCTGATAGCTTTCAGTTCTGGCCCATGCTCACCAGATACACAAGAATTACTATGAATATAAGATGTTAGCCTAATAAAGCTTCAAACCCCACTGCACTCAGCTCTTACCTGCACACTTTCAAGCACAGCCAGAGCAGCAGAGTGCATACAGGTTAATATTTTAAGTCACAACTAAATTTCTGCCCTTTCAATCTTTTGATGCAGTAACTGAACATTTGGAACAGGGTTCTACTCACTGAACAAGTTCTGTGTTTGATCACTGGTGCAGAAATGTTAAGGAAACCAATGAACTACACCAAACTAGAAGAAGCTACACCTCAGCTTCACATTAAAACCCACATCAAATCGTGCTTCAGTTCAGAGCCCTGCCTTCACCCCAGCCCTTCACAGCCAAAGTGCAGCTCCCCGGGCAGGACAGCATCAGAAGTATTGCTGACAACACACTTGTGTTGCCTATCCTGGATCTGGAACTGCTCCCAGCCTCAGGCAAGCATGGACTCTGCTGCAGGAGCAGCACTCCTGACCTCCCAGAGGAGCACCTCAGCTGTCTCCTGACTCCCAAACACCACCAGATGAGGATCATCAAAAGTAACTGACATTTAATATCAGCTACTCCAGAATTCCCCAGACCTTATCTGAATCAATTCACCAGAGGATTCAGACAGTAAAGAATTAAAAGATTTTTCCAAGAGTTACTTCTGCTTAATTTATCTCTTTAGATAGAGCATCCTTGTGGAATTTATGTCACCAGTGAAGTCAGTCTTCCACCATCAACCTGGCAGCACACACTTCCTTGCCTCCACCTACACCTAAACCAAAGGGCAGATATTTGCGTCCTTAGCCCCACAGCTGACAGACTGAGACAGCCTCAGTGCCTCCAGGTTTACACCCTTCCCCTCCTCTTCAAAAGAAAAACCAGCCCACAAATACCCCTTCACACTCCCCAGCTGATCAGAATAACCAAAGTACCAGTACACCAGTGATCAGGCTGGAGGCCCATCCGCTGATAGGCAGCAAGCTGTTCCTAAGACCTTTTCTCATCCTGTTTTTTCAAAGCCACATGCCTGACAAATCTGAAGTCTTCCCTGCAAGCAACTGGCAGGGAAAGAATTTGAGAGCACAAGGCTCAGCATTCACAGGACTGACCACTGTGCAGCCTTCCAGCTCCTTCCCAAGCTGGAATACCACATGCGTACAACCACTCTGATCTACCTTTCCTCAAGACGAAACAGCAACATAAAGCTTCCATTACTTGTACAACCAAAGTACCAAGGACAACAGCTAATTTCTTCAGAAAAGAATAAGCAGTGAAGACAGAAAAGGCAGGAGAACAGATTTTCAATTAACTAAATTCACAGATTTATTAAAAGCTACACAGCCAAGTTTAAGTTCTGAAAGTGCCACAAACAAGCACACAGGAATGGCTGGAACCAACCCTTACCCAGGAGCACTCTTGAGCACCTGAAATTCCTTTCTGAAGGGTTTTTTCCTTAATTCCGGCATTTGAATCATCGGCTTCTTCCTCCCTCAGTGACACACTTCAGGCAAGAAAAGATTCTAACAAGCTGGAAAATGTTGTTAGCCTGAACAGGCCACACGTAAACGAATTAACCACCCCTTTTCTAAAACCCCCATTTTCAGCCCTTAATTTTATTGTAAGCCCTGAAAATAGGCAAATTAATTCAAAGAATTTTACCAAAAGCCTTTCTCTTACATAAGCAAGGTTGTGAGTAAAGATGCCAATTCTTACATGTCTAAAAAACCAAAATAACCCAGAACTTGTCACTCTCAGGTGTCAAATTTGAACTGTTCTATGCTCATTTCAGTGTTACACGTTGAGTAATGACCATTCCAGCTGATTAAAAAGTTTTAACTCACATTAGCTTCAATGTTCCAGAACCAAATAGTCAATTATGACTGCAGTATTTGACACAGAACTTCCCCCTTAGATGCTCACGAGTCTTAAAAAGCATATGGGCACAGAATGCATTTTGAAAACACCCGAGTATATGAGGCACAGAAGGTGTTGTGTCAAAGAAATAAAGAAACAGGCTACAAGTAGAAGGCAATTAAATTCCAGCACATACCAGTAAAGATATCAGTGTACTTTTCACAGTGGAATTAAGGCCAGGACGTATCAGGGTGTAGCTACCAACGACCTATTATTCTATCAACAGCGATAACATTTATTTTCTTAAACGGAATGGCGATTCCCAAAGCCTCCGCCGTGGGTTTGTTTGAGAGCCCTCAGCCACATTAAACACGTATTATACATCTGCGGCGCTCAAACCAGCTCGTAACATCACATCACCCGGTCTCTCCGTTTCGCACAGAGGGGTATTCGCGAGCAGCGCGTCCCATTATGCAACACATCCCCGAACACCTTTTTTAGTTGCAGTTTGTGTCATTACCGAGTGCATGAAGCATCCCTCAGCCCCGCAGCACATCCATTGCCCCAGCACCTCATAATGCAGGCAACCAAGAACTGCTGAGTAATGGCAAGGGGCGAGCACCAGCCCCCGGGTTACCCGGACACGGCCCCACACCACCACTGCCGAACCATCCCCCGCCCGGTAACGGCCCCCCACAGCCCCGCGGCGGGGCCACGGCTCGGCAGGAAGCGCGATGCGGACGGGGATGCTCCGTGACCGCTGTGCGTCTGCTTCCCCCATTCCGCACAACCCGTGCCCGCGGTGATGCTAGACCAGAACCCGCTGCCGCCGCAGAACATCCCCGCGGGGAGCCGCCCGGCTCCCCCAGGCCCGGCACCGAGCTCCCGCAGCGGGCGGGGCTGGGCCCTGCGCAGGCAGAGCCCGCGGCGCTGCACACACCAGCGGCAGCTCCCAGTACCCGCTCGGGGCCGACGGGCCCGGGAGACACCGGGGAGCGATGGCGGACGGGGAGCGGCAGGACATGCCCGTTACCTGTGTCAGCCCAGCAGCAGCGGCGGCTTCGCCTCTTTTGTTCCTCAGACGTCAAAATGGCGGCGCGGCGCGTGGCCGGCCCACCCCCACCGCGGCCCGCCCCGCCCTCCAACCCGCCTCTCCATTGGCTCTGCCCGCAGAGCCGCGCGCTGATTGGGCGGCAGCCAGCGCCGCTGTTGCTAGGGCAGCCAGTGCGCAGCGGTCCCGGACAGTGCCGGCCCGGCCGCAGGGAGCCCCGGAGCTGCGGGCCCCGGCCCGGGGAGCGGGGCACGGCAGGCGTGAGCCCGCCGCACGGGGGGCAGCACCGGGGGAAGCAGCCCCTCTGTGGCTCCCAGCCCCTCTGTGGCTCCCAGCCTCAGTGCGGGCCCTGCCTCAGCCATGTGAGGTGATCGCAGGGCACGGCCTCTGCCTTCGGGAGGCAAGTGCCTCTGGCCCAGCTGAAGGCTTCAGGTGCCCTCATTCCCGTGCCAGCCCTGCCTGGTGTGAGTGGGGTTTCCTCTCCATGTGCCCTGTACAACCTTTGGCGTTCACCTCCTTGACTTGCAGCAGCAGCAGCCGCGGACGGGGCTCTCCCTAGCTCGGTGCTGGTTGAAAACAGTTTATCTCGGTTTGTGCCGGGATGGGGCCTGGCTGAGGAGGCAGAGGAAGAGCAGGTGTGGATCCACTGACGCAGAGGAGGCTCACAGGCCTGTGCCCGAGCTCACCTCTCAGTGCTGCGTTTCTGTTTCTGTACCACCATAAATCCCCCTTGCCCAGGGACTGCCCTGACTCAGTTTCAGCCTGAGGGACTGCTTGGAGCCTGTGGTCTGAAGTTTTAGATGCCACTGCAGTTGTTAGGGTTTGCAGCAAGCTCCTGAAGTGCCTACAAGGACAGAGCCAACATCCTTGTGAGGAAACAGGACTGAATAATGAGATTATTGCAGTTTAAATTACTAAGCAACAGTCTCTCTGACAATGAACTTAGTAACGCTCTGCCATCTATTGAATCACACTAATGAGACAGAACAACTCCACTTAGATACAAATTACTCTGCATTTCATTTAAATAAAGGTCAGAGAGCTAAAAGCTACACAAGCCACCACAGTCCTGCTGTACAACACACCCAGCAAAAGGCATCCTTTGTTCCCAGAAGGGACCCAGCCTTTCTGCCATGGGCTGCCGAGGTAGGGCTGCGTCTGAGCACCCCACACAGACCTCCCACCTCTGCTCCCCATTGCCATCCCTGCGGGGGCCCGGGCCTGCTTGGCTCGGGAACAGCTCCCTGCTCTGGGAGGTGAGCATCAGTTCACCAACGAGATTCAGGGGGAGAGAGAGCTCTGATTCTCCTTGTTCTAAAGTACAAGCATGTGTACGATCTTGCGTAAGAAACAATTATACCCCTTGGTTCCCACTGCTTAAAATCCGCCTCTCTTGTCCATGAGGCTGCGAAGCCAAGCAGGGCTGCCTGTTGAGAGTCTTGCCATTTATCTGGCTGGCGCCATCGTGATTATCTTCATTTCAAACTCTGGTTTTGTATGTGTCTCTCACCAGTGCAAACTGGTGACTTTCATTGAGTATTTAAAGGCTTTGTTTGAAATCAGTGCCTCCTTGGGCTGAAGCTGGTCATGAGAGGGCAGGCCTGTCATTCACCCAAGAGCCTGCCAGTTACAGCTGGAGATTATTGACACACACTGCTGGTTTTAACCTCCCTTTGCAAGCCCAGAGCAGATGGGTGCTCCCCAGCCATGGGGAGAGGGGAGCTGAGGTGCCCCCGTGGGATCCCCCCCCAGTGGGTGCCTGCACGATGTCTCTGGAGGATGGGAATATTCCCCCATGCTCACAGCAGCATTAGGTTGCCTCAAGCTGTGCTCCTCACTGGCTTCTTTCCACTGCTCTTAAGGAGCAGGGCAATGACTGCAGGCGAGTCACCAGCAGCATCACCGGTACAGCTCATGCCTGTACCAAGACGTCACCGTCGAGCTGGGCTTGGCAAGGCTTTCATCCCTGCACTGCCCTTGCCCACACATGGCTTAGGGACACTTCCTGAACCTCCAGCGCCCATCCTGTCAGCTCTGGGGTGAGCCTGCAGCTGACTGCAGCATGGGGACAGGGCTAGTCCTGGGGCCGCTGGGCACTCTCAGTGATCCCGCACCACTGCTGGAGAACGTCACCCTGAGCAATGGTGTGGGGCTGGTGAATGTGAGGCACTGGGCTGCAGGAGTCCCTGCACTTGCAATGCCCCTCAACCCTCGTGCTCGCCAGGACGAAGCAGCAGTCAGTGAGGATCCGCTCACCGAGGCGATCAGGAAGGAACCTGTTTATTCCACTGCCAAAATCAGTCACAACACAAATAGGCAATAAACATCCTACAAACACCTTCCTCTCCCCTGTGTGCACTGTGTGTCCACTTGTATGTCTGTATACACATTTTAAGGGCTAATGAAAAGAGCCCGACTGACAGTTTAAAGGAACAAGCACTTCCCGTTATTTACAGAACTGTTACAATACAGGAAGCAGCAGAGCAAACTTCTCCCTTGGGCTGTGTCAAATCCCTGATCCAGAGGAAACACTTGAGCATAAAGCTCATGTATATTCACTTTTCTCATCCTCCCTGTTCAGATGCAGGAGCTGTACCTTTTCCTGGGAGCAGAGGGGCTGTTATGGAGTTCCTTGGCTCGGGGCTATTCTTGCCATGATGATGGCTGCAAATTTTCATTTCTATGTAAACTGACACCTGAATCAAACAACATAAACCCCAAATTCCACCTCTTCCCACCAAATCAGCCCAGTTCCCATCCAGTACAAGTTTCTGACTGCATAGTCCTCAGCCCCTGTCTCAGTCCTGTGCTCTGCCTGCCTGGTGCCGTGGCTGTGGTAGCTCAAATAAAGCACATGGTTCCAGTTATTATTTACTTGCAAAACATTTCATCAGGCCATGTGTCTGATTCAGGACTCAAAAAGCCAGGCCACTAAAGGAGGACAGCATTTAATGTAATGAAGTAGCAGGGAAATGTCATGCTTTAAAGATGTCTTGCAAGGAAATGGATTCCATGCTGTGTCCTCAGAGCTCTCAAGGTCAAAATAATAATTATGAGAAGGGAGCTGGAGGAAGAAGGGTAAGGATGGGGCTTTGCGTGGGGCAGCAGCACAGCCTGAGCCCAGTAGGGCAGGCCTGTCCCTTGCCAGGCACTTTCTATTGCTCCTGAGCAATTACAGATTGATGGGTGAGTCACAGAAGAAAAACACAACTGGACTTTGTTTACCCGGGAGGAAGCTGCCTTCAGGGTTTCCCAAGAGCTGGAAGCTGGGGCTGAACCAGCAGGGACCCTCCTGCAGAAGGCTCTGATCAATTACAAGGGTTTCCTCCACCCCCAGGTCGGTCTTGCTGACCTGACCAGACCCAGAAGGGCACCAAAGCCACCTGTAACTGATGGTTTGAGGTGTACCGTGCTGGCCAGGCTCCAGGGGAGCGGCAGCACACAGTACCAGCGGTGCGCTGCGAGGGGCCAGCAGGGAACCCATGGCCAGGGCTGGTGCCACGGCCCAGCTCACCCTTGCTGCATCCCTGCAGGAGCCCTGGACTGCCCGTGTGTGCCCGTGTGTACCCGTGTCCTGTCCTGCATCCTGCCCTGCGGCTGGTGAGCAGGGAGGAGGGCAGCGAAGAGCTGCCTTTGACCCAGGGCACCCACAGACCACTCGCTGGCTGCCCCGGGGGGACCCTCAGCCCCTTCCAAGGCAAGGGATCTTCCCAGACCCAGCCTGGGGGGCTCAGCTGGCCCTGGCCCCAGCCAGCCTGCTGCCGTGACCTGTGAGACAGGGCCTTGGGGACAGAGTCCATGCAATGCCAACAGAGATCTGGGTTGGGCTTCCGATACCAAACCTCCAGTTTCTGCTGTGTCCTCTCCCTCCCCTCCATCCGTCAGCCCTGTCTGCTGAGGCTGTAACGCCCCAGCAGGACCCTCTGCCCTCGTGAACTGCAGCCAGGACAGACTTCATGTGTTATTGTGGGATAAAAAAAACCCTTGCCAAAAAACACACAAAAAGGACAATACACAGATAGCAAGTGCCCAAACGTTAGGAAAGGTCAGAAGGGGTTTTCTGTACAATCCATCTAAGTTTTCCTATGGGACAGAGCAGAGCCCGCAGGAGCTCACCTCCCGGTGCTTCCATGGGAGAGCGCAGTGGGGACCTGCAGGGCTGCCGGGGTGTGTGGGGGGAAACTCACAGCCCCGATGCAGGCTCTGAGCTGGAGGAAGCCCCAGCGCACCTGGATCTCTCCTTGCTCCTGCCCCGTCTGGTGCTGCCATGCTCCAGGGATGATCTGGAAAGCACCGGTGGCTGCTATGTCTTCCTCCGGTGCTCGTAGGTGCTGCAGCCCCATCTCTGCCCTGTCCCCTGCTCCTGCAGCTTCCTGTCTGATCCTTGTTTTCCTGAGCATCCCCCAGGTGCTCCCTGGTCAATAAATCCCGCAGTTCTCTCCACATCCCGCTGGGACGGGCAGCAGCACAAGGGCCATTCCAGCAGTCTGGAATAATTAGCTCTATTTGTGTTATTACTGTGGAATAATTACATTTATCATGACAGTGCTTAGGGCCAGATTCCTATGTCTGGGACTGTGCTTTTCACCCCAGCCTTTGTTCACTGACCCTCAGTCTCTGCTGGTGCACCCAGACCTGCCATGAAGCCCTCGTGCTTACCCCAGGGCGCTGCTCTGCTCCCTCTGTGGTCACAGTTTCATGGCTTTGTCTTTGCTAGAACAACCCCAGCTCCCCATTGTGTAGAGAGGAGCAGGACTTGGAGCTGAAACTTCTCCAGGGAACATTTTGGGAAGTTCGTAAGCCTGGTGATGGAGGGGTTTGGCCGGTGGCCTGTGCCCCACACCCCACCGCACCTACCTTGAGCCTGGTATTGCCCAAATGTCACCAGCATTGCTCAGTGCAGCGCAGCAGTGCAGATTATTCAGGGCAGGGAAAGCCAGATCAGATATAAATATCAACCAAACCAAGTCATCTTGTCCTCCAGCTGCTTCTAACCTGCCACCCCCAGCCTTCAAGTGCCATTTTAACCTCAGCGGCTGCTTTGCACAGCCTGGTCTTGCCCAGACACACCCCAAAGCCCGCTCCCACTGCATTGCTGTGGGATCATGGCTAGTCTTAGCAGACCCGTCAGGAGGCAGCTGCAGGCAGGAGAAGGTCAGAAGTGTTGGTTTGGCAGCTGCAGACATCCCTCATCCTCAGACAACTCCATCCTGCAACGAGGAGTTGCAGACAACTCCTTGTCCCCATTCAACAAATGTAATGTAATGCTTGCAAGATTTTGCACCATTAAGTCAAAGGAGAGAAATAAAGGCTGGCAAAACCAGCGGCTGGGAGGGGACTCTACTTCACACATCACAGGGCACCTTTTGGGCAGAAAGGAGGGGGCTTGTGACCCCTCACCACCCACGTCACCGCAGAGGAGCCAGGCACTGCAGTGGTACCTGCTTCTGAAACCGAGCATGGCTCTGGCTGTGATGGCCCAGGCTCACTGACAGCCCTGTGCCCTGCCAAGCAACCGAGTAACTGCAGATGCTCCTGGACTGCCCCCCCAGCAACCAAACCCTCCCTCCTTTTCCCTTTCCTTTGCCTTTCCCCCTCCAGTCTGCCCCTGAAGGCAGCCCCTGTTGCACTCTCCTTCTACCTCCTGCGGAGGAGCTTGGATGTGTTCTTCCTGTTTCTTCCCCTTCCCTGCTCCTCCTGGTAGCTTTCCTCTGAGTAGTCATTAACCAGTCTGCCCCTTACTCCAGGGAAGAGATGATGCTCCAGAAGTCAGAGCATATGCCCATGTACCTTCTACCTTTGCAGATGAGACTTTTCATCTCACCTTGAAGGCAAAAACTCTACCTAAACAAGGAGCTTCCCTGAGAATAATTTGTCCTTATTCACGGAAGAGCAAAATCCTCCCCTTGTGTGGAGTTCCCCCCCCCGAGGAGCAGCGTGCCCATGCAGAGCTGCAGTGCTCCAGAGCAGGCCAGCAGCGGCTGTGAGTGCCAGGCTGTGAGTCTGCTCCGGGCAGCTCAGCCTCCTGTGATGGGCACCATGGAGGAACAGGCTCAGCCGCTCCCCATCAGCTCTGCATGGGCAACAGTGTGCACCAGGAGATCCATGCAAGAGCTGGGAAGGATGAGGAGGAGCAGTGCTCTCTCCCAGCTTGGATGAACATGTTCTGTTGGGTCTCCAGCAGCAGCAGGTGCTCCTGGCCCACTGCCCCTGGAGCACCAGTGCTCCAGGCAACATCAAGAGGACAGACTGAATCAGCATTAATTGGGAACGTAACGTCTTGTGAATGCAGCCCTCCCATCTATCCCTTTGCTGCAGTTTCTCCTGCTGCTCCAGGAACTCTTCCTTGGTCTATTTTTGGTGCTGGATTACATCACTGCCAGCTCTACTGCTTTGAAACAGGCACTGGCAGTGAACAGCAGTGACGGTGATCTGCAGGGCTGCAGGGAAGGGAGCTGTGTGTACAGGAGCTTTATCACTCAGCCAGCAGATGACTGGGCTGCGCTTGGGAGCTGCTGGATGGAGCCTGCTTTGGGACAGCAAACAAGGAGCATCATGGTGATGCTGGTGTGCAACAAGAAGGAGCACCCTGCTGTGAGAGCCCCCGCTTCCACCGGGCCTGGGGGATGCTTTCCAGCAGCACTGCCATTGCCTGGCTGTGCAGCACCAAGCAAGTTAATTAATCCTCTGTGCTTCTCCTCTTCCCAAAGAGAGAGTTTATGCTGACCTACTTTTTACACAGAAATCTGCAAAGGGTTCCAATGTCCATGACAAGCAAGTGATGCTGAATGCGCTGATTATGCTGGCTGTTCCCGGTACCCAGACAACGGCGGAGCCAAAACAGCAGCCAGTAAAAGCAGAACATCACAGCTCTGGAGGAAGTAACAGAGAGAGCTGCTCCTGCAGGCAGGTCACAACTTCCAGCCTGGCAACCAGCCATTGCTTTTGGGCAACACTGACACACGTGCTGACCAGGCACATGGGAGGGTGGCTCAGGCCATGAGATGCCACGAGCAGCCACGAGGCACAGAGGAAGGTCAGCCTTGCACCCCTTGCATCAGGCTCAAGGGGCCTGGCAGGCCCAGGAAGGTGGAAGCCCGGAGCTCGCAGAGAGCCCTTGGCGTGCCTGAGAGGCTGCAGATGCCCTGCGTGCCTCCCCAGGAGCACTGGCACTGCTCATACAAGCACCTCTGGGGCCCTGAAGGGGCTGCCTGGGCCACGGTGAGTTCAAACCTCTCCATTGCTGAGCCAGCCTCACGGCCGGGGCTGCAGGAACCTGTGCAGGAGCCGTTAGCAGAACCGAGGGAACAGGGGCACCCAGGCTGGCCGAGCACCTTCCACAGCCCCCCCTCTGCATCCCTGCCGGACAAAATCCCTCTCGCAGAGGCTCTGCCCAGAGCAGGGGCTGGGGCTCCTCAGGAGGAAATTCTGAGTTAAATTCCTTCCTGCCGAGTCACGGCAGTGGGAACAGTGTGTGCTCCAGCACCATGACGTCCTGCTGGCCTCCCGCTGCTCCGCCGCTGCCTGGCACCGCAAGGACAAGGCTCTCCCAGCGAGGCAGTGGGAGGTTTTGAGGACTGGGGGGCATATTTGTGGTGCCTCTGCCCAGGGGAGGCTGGTGGGGGCCAGGCATCATCGTGGGGGAAGAAGATGCAGCCGCCACAGAAGAGCTGCAAAGATCCCCTCCATCCCCCCAGGGAGGAGGAACAGAGCTCTGCTGCAGATTACACATGAGCCCAGCATTAAGCAGTTATTAGCGAGGGCTCAATAACAAAACCCAGAATTAAGGAGAAGGAGCAAAGCCTCATCCGGTGCAAATGGCTGCAGCTGCACAGAGGCTGTGAGCCCCACACTAACTCATCCTCTGCTCCTCAGCAGCAATAATGAAACAGTTAAAGCATCCCGAGGAAGCTGTTCTGTTTGTGTTTGCATTGAGCTGCTTAAAAAGTAAACACTGCATAAGGCCAGGCCTGGCAGCGGCTGTCACTGGCCTCACATCCAGGATGTGGTGGGCTGATCCCAAGCAGGGTGGGCTGGCACGCAGCCGTGCTAGAGATGGGAACATGAGCTGTGTCCAGCATGGAGCGAAGGCTGCTCCCCCCTTCCCAGGGCAGATCTGCCAGTGGAGTCACAGATCTGGACAAACATCCTCATGATTTTCTCTCCTCTCAAAGATGAAGCAAATGCTGCCCTGATCTGGGCAATCTGGGTAGGGATTATTAAACCAAAGTGGTATCTGGGCCAAGGTTAATGAAGGAGCCTGCAAAATCCTCCTGGCCACAGCATTTCGGTTCCCTCATCTCGGTGGCTGGCACTGTGCCACAGGGCCACAGAAGCCCAGCAGCTGGCTGGGGCTCATGCTGAGTTCCTCATCCTCACAAGGGTGACACGAGGCTCTCCTCATGCCACCTCATGAAGCCTGTGCAGCACCTCTGCTGGTACCTGCGACCTCCATCCCTCCACGGGGACACGCTCCCTGCTGCTCAGCAAGGGTCACATCCCTTCAGAGCAGCTCCAGCCCCATTTGCCCCATCTAGGGCTTCCAGGGCAGAGCTCATGCCCACTGTGCCCGGTGCCATGCAGGAGAGCTGCAGCCGATCAGCATCGCAGGCAGAGCCAGGCTGCACCGGGTAATGTGCGAGCACCTACTCAGGAGAGGCTTCAGAGACCTCCAGGGTCCCAAATCCCACACCTCAGCTTGGGCAGCTTCTCACTGCTGCAGACTGCCCCTGGCAAAATGGGCAAGCTCTTTCCCCCCTTGTTTTAGGTGAACAGAGAAGTTCTTCGAAGTATGGGCTTGTGTTTCTGTCATTTTCCTGCCGTTCTTACCACTGAGAGCTTTGGAAATGGAGACCTGGGGACATCACAGCCTGAGCTCACATATCACTGCCCTGATGGGCTCCTTATCACTGGAGCAGTTTCCAACACCTCAGCCCTCCTGTTAAAACCATTAAGTCTCTGCCCACCGATGCAAAGGGAAACTGAAACCACAACCCAGCAGTAACCAGGGAAATAAAGTTTTCTGCTTCCACCAGTTTGAGGCTGCCCAGATCCTGCTGTCTCCTGGGAGACCCAGGCTCCCTGGTCCCAACTGCTTCCCCAGGGCTCTCACCAGGGTGCTTTCCTTCCAGTGCCAGCTCCTTAACAAACACTGGCTGATCCTGTCACATTTCTCTAGTGCCAGCCAGTGACGCCAGCCCTGCTGTCAAGGGATCAGCTCCCTGTTCACCAAGCCAGCTCATCAGAAATGACTCCGGATCCATGGACACAGGCTCCTTGGAGTGCTAGAGGATGCTGAGGTCAGATCTGCAGCAGTAGCCCATGGTCTGGAGATGCAGCTCCATGGAAGAGACTTGGCACCAGCCATAGCTACTCATCCTGCATGGCAGGGCCAGGAGGAGCCCTTGCCAATAGGGGAAGCAGAACCAGTATCTCTGTCTCTTCTATCTTTTGTCTGGTCAACATCCACCCTTCAATAAAGCACAATTATCTGTTTACTCAAAACAAGGGTAATTAACCACCCAAATGGTGACTGGGGAATGTGAGAGCCACAATAGTCCCTATTATGAGGCACATCCACTTAATGGAGATCATTCTTCCTGGCCTTAAAACCTTGGCAGTGCACGTCAGCACCTTCACCCAGTGCAGCACTGAAAACAGCAGGGAACTGGTGTCCCTCCAGGGCAGAGGACAGCCAGGTCAGGACCAGAGCCACCAGCTTGCCACATGGAGCTGGTGCCGCAGGCTTCCCAGCTCAGGAGGTGACAGCACTAATGGGAATGCTGCATATATTTGACTTCCATTTGCAGGGTGACCTCACCAGCCCCCTGCTGAAGTGATTCCCAGGTCAATGCTGACTTGGCTGCGCCCCAGGAGTGGGAGCTGCATCGCCAACCCCCAGCCCCAAACCTGCAGATCCCACTGCCCCAGTGAGCATCCTGGGCACTGCCAGTCTCACAGCCAGGCTCAGTTCAAACCCTGCCAGGATCTTCCACATCTGTAACTTCCCAGGAGTGGATTTAGATGGAGGAGGAGGATGCTGAAGGTCCCCATCATTCCTGCTGACTCTGGCTGCCATCCCAGCAGGGCTGCGGGCTCTACCAGCACCTTCATCACTCTCCTCAGCCTGCAGCCACGCTGGGTGTATCCGTGTCACTGGGCCACGCTTGTGGGACACTCATGTCACTGAGGAGGGACCCATTTGGCGGGTGCAGCAGCCACCTCTGTTTACCTGCTCCCATCTCACACTGCACACACACAATTCAGCTTCCAGTTTCAGCCTCCTCTCTGTTTATATCGAGCCCTTTGAGGGATGTGCCCTCACCCGCAGGAGCGTGGCTGTGCCAGGCCAGCCTGCCCAGTACCTCCTCACCAGAGCTGGCTGCAGGGGCACTTGATCACAGCCTGACAGCACCTACACAGGGAATAAATCCCCTGTGGTGGTCTGGGGACAGCCCTGTCGTTCCTGCCACACTGACAAGGCTCTGAAGCTGCACTCAGGAAATAGGTTTGATCCTGCTGAGACACAACCAAAGCGCAGGATGCCAAGTGGTTGCATCATCCCCATGCCCAGGGACAGGGATGTGCCACGCACACAGTGGAGCAAGGTCACAGCCTGGATGGTTCTGTTCCCCAGCCCCAGGGCAGCAGGAGCCGGTCAGTGGCGCATGGCAGCGGGACATTAGGGTCAGCACTTGTAGGACACAAGGGATGTGGGTGAGCAGCAGAAAGGGATCTGCAATGGGATTTAGTCAGAGGCACCCGCAGTCTGTTGCCATTAAAAATAAAAGGAGGTGGCAGCCCCAGAGAAGCCCCCCCTTCCCCATCCCCACAGGCGTACCGCAGCCCCACGCACTCCTGCTCACGTCAAGATGGGTGAGGAACCGTAATAGCTGGGCACATGTGATCAGAAGCAAACCCTATTTATAGCCCTGCATAATAAGCTACATCTGAGAGAAGATGAAAGGGAAGATGATGAGTCAAGAGGGTGAGTGGGGCTGAACTTCACTGCTAACAGGGCAGTTGGTTCACACACAGAGGGATGTTATCAGGAGGGCTTTTCCCAGCAGCAGCACTGCCAGTGGGTACCAGCCAGCAGCCACGTCCTACCCGGACACATCCAGCCCCCACACACTGGAGAGAGAGGCTGGGGCTTGGCAGACCCAGCTACAGAGCTGTGTCCCTTTGACTTCACCCTGCTCATCAGCTCCAGGCTTTCTCCTTCCTGGCATGGGGGGATACCAGGGGCTTCACCCCCTCCCACCCCCCGCTGCCACTGCCCCTGAACTTGTGTGCTTGGTGCCATGAGCAATGGTTCCATGGAATTCCCTGTGTTCCCACCCCACCAACAAGGCTCACACCAGGAGAGGGGACATCTCTGCCCCAGATGCAGCACAGCCATGTGCTGTGGCTTGGGGAGGGTTAACCACCAGCGAGGGTCTCTGTGGACCACCGTGTCCCTCCAGAGCCCACACCCCCTGCCCAGCACAGGGCTGCAGCACCCGGTGGCTCAGCAGGGCCATTTTCAGCCTCCTCTCTCATCACTGCATTTTACAGCACCCATGGGGAATATTTCCATTTCATCAGGAAAACAACCCTGTTGCAAAAACAAATTATAAGGCTACCAAAGCACTCACATAAAGGGGGCAAAGAAAGTCCTTAAGCCGGGGAGAGCAGAGGGGTGGCCCTGCTGCCTCCCAGGGGGTCGCATCCAGAGCACAGGCTCTGGGTCTCTAGCAGCTCATAAGGCTGTAGGACCCTCTCCCACCAGGTCCTCAGAGCCCCCCAGCACCAGTCTGTGGCTTCCTCCACCCTTCCAATGCCAGAGGGTGATCTGGAGGCCTCCTGTGCTCCTTCCCCATCCAAGAACTCACGGAGAAGTTTCTGCACCACAAAGAGCGACAGCAATGTGCGGCTATGCCGAGCACGGGGCAGGCAGCAGAGATGCCCCCGCTGCCCTCAGTATGGCTGCGGGGAGCATGGGGGCAGGCTGGGGACAAGCAGGAGCCTGACCCCCGCTTGACAGCCCAGCGGGTGAAACCCGAACCTCCTCCAGCAGTGCCTGTTACCTGCTCATCGGTTATCACATGCCCAAGGAAAAGAAGCTTTCCCAGCCCAGCGGGAGGGGCAGCTGCCCGCGTGCCCCCAGCGTTCGCTCGTACCCGGGGCCCTGCCCGGCAGGAGCAAGGTCGGGGTTCGAGGGTGCCGGTGTCCGGGGCTCAAACATTCAGCCCCATGAGAAAGCGCCTGGGGAGGAGCCCGAAGCGGGGCAAGGCACGGAGCAGCCCCCCCGCCCTGCCCGGGGGCTACCCCCACCCTCACAGCGGGGCCGCTCTAAGGGAGCCCCCCCCGGGTGGTGACACACGGAGCGGACCCCGCAGCCTCCTCCCTGCGCTGGGCACGTTCCTCAGCTGCGGTTTGCGAGGCCCTCCCGGTGCCGGTGCCGGAGCCGCCGCGTCCCGCAGGAGCCTGACCCGGTGGATGCACCACCGCCTCCCGCTGCGCCCGCCCCCTCCAGGGAACGGCTCGAGCCGACCCCCCCGGCTCTGCACCCCCGGGAGCCACTGCCCCCCAGCAGCAGCTCCGGGTTCGGCCCAGCTCCTGCTCCAGTGGCTGCCCCGCAGCAGCCCGGGGGTACGTTGCTGGTCCCTGGCTCCCACCCTGCACTGGGGTGCCACGACCCAGCTTTCAAGAGGCTCTCCAAGAGCAAGGCCAGAATCCTCAGCATCCTCTTTTGTTTCCTTTTGAAGTGCTGCCAATTTACATGGGTAGGAAGGGAATGATCAAGCACTCTGTCCCTCTCCCTCCCTGCATCAGGGCTGGCACCCCGCAGCTGTTAGCAATTACCTGCACTTGGTGGAGGGTCTCTCTTCAGCCCACGTTCTCAGTTAAAGGATCACCCTTAGGGGAAATCTGCACGTGCTGTGTCACTAGGACAGTATCAGCCTACATTCACCCTGATGAGCATGCCAGGTGGCCGGAGCAGCACTGGAGCCTGCACTGGCACTGCTGGAGCCCTCCTCTTCAGCATCGCACCAAAGAGAAACCCTGGCTTAGCCTCCTTGCACTGTGCACTTTCTACCTGTCTGTTTAAGCACCTGGCACAGACAGACGCAGAGGCTTTCTTTGGCACAGGACTTGTGCCAGGCCCCCAGGAGCCAGCGGCCCCGTCAGGGGCAGAGCTGCAGCCTTCAGGCTGTGGGTGGCTTTGTTTGCTCTGGAATTTGCGCTTACACTTGTTTTCCTTGGTATTTGCTCCAGCAGCTCCAGCCAGGCACTCACCCTGAGCAGCTCGGCCCCTGTGGTCCTGAGCTCCAGCGCTGTGCTCCCTGTGCTCCAATCTCATCATTTCAGGCTTTGCTGGCTAAAAATACTGCCAAGCAATTCCCCCTGGCTGTGATGGGCCTGTGCACAGAGCACAGGTGGACCCAGCAGAGTCCTCCCTGATGGATAATGCTCCTAGAGCTGTACCGGAGCATCCCGGCAAACCCGCAGCGCCCCATCCCTGGTGACACGGTTCCAGTGCCAGTGCCTATGCTGGGAACAGGGCCGGTCATTCAGGGTGCTGTGAGAGATGGGTGACAGCGGGTGATGCTTCATCTCCCGCAGTCCTGGCCAAGCACATTGGCTCCCGGGGGGCTGTGTCTCATGAGATGGCCCATTGGGGTCCCCAGCAGATGTCTGAGGCAGAGCAGGCAGATGCACACTCACACAGAACACCCTGGGACACAAAGGACACAACCCCCCATGCAGGCACCCAGCCCTGCCCTGCTGCTGGGCTCTGGCCTTGGCTGCAGCACAGGGCTGGGCACAGGGGGCATTACCAGCCCTGTGCTGCACCCACCTCCTGCCCTTCCCCAGCACCTCGGGCTCTCACTGTCCAGCCTCCACAGTTCTGTTTTAGTGCCAGCGATGGGTTGGTTCCCTGTCAGAGGTCCACGTCTTTATTTAACTCCCATTCAGCTTCCCAAATTAGCGCAGGGAGGCTCCAGCTCTGTTTGCCTTGGAAGAAGATGCATCGCCACAAATTATTTTTGATTCAAGTAAACAAAGCCTCTGCCTCTCTCTTTCCTGCTCCCCTTTGATGCCGGTGCTAATTCTAGCGCCCAAGATGTGAGTGCAGGCGCTGGCGGGGCCGGGCCGAGGCTCCGGGGATGCCGTGGGCTCCCTGCCCTGCCCTTGCAGCAAACCCAGCGCAGCCCCAGCCCTGCTGCATGGGGCTGCTGCTGCCCCAGCCCTGCTGCATGGGGCTGCTGCTGCCCCAGCCCTGAAACAGCCCCAGGCTGGGGCTCACCCCTCACCTGCAGCACCGGTTTCCAAGCGCACTGCAGGCGCTGGCACGGTGCTGGGCTGCTCTGAGCCCCTGCCCTGCCAGTGCCCAGACAGTGTGCAGTGCACGGCGTGTCAGCACGTGCGGTGTCAGCACAAGGCAGGTCAGTGAATGGCTGTCAGCACATGGGGTGTTAGGACAAGGCATGTCAGCATGGGGTGTGACACCCAGGGCAGCAGGGGACCGGGTATGGCCCTACAGCAGCCCTTGGGGTCCTGCAGTAAGGGTGCATGGCACATGGTCCATTCAGTTTATCCCGGGCTGTTTCTGGGATTTGCTCTGGGACAGGATCTCCTCACCCCCCAGCACAGAGCTTCCCTGGGGCACACCCCGGCCCCACAGCAGGGGCAAAGGAGCCACTTCGCAGCCCAGAGCAGAGCCCCCTTGCTGCAGGGCCAGGCCCCCTTGGGGTCAGTGACCCTGTCCCTGTGATCGCCCTCGCAGCCTCCACGGGAGGCCTCGTCCCGGCATCGATCCACCCAGGCACACGCAGCTATTAATAGCTGGGGCTGATGTTGACTTGGATCAAGTGAAGATAACAAGGTTATTTTTAGGTTTATCTCTCAGCCTGAAGGGAAATGCTCTTCGCTGGCTCAGGCAGGCTCTGCCCAACCTGTTGAGGCATGGCCGGGCACTGGGATGAGGGACTCCTGTAGTGGAGATGGAGGAGGAATGCACCTCGGATGCACCGAGGGCACAGAGGATGCAGCAGGATAAGCTCTGATGCACTGGCCCCCACTGTGCCAGCCCAGAGAGTCTATAGCTCCCACCTTCATGGAGAGCAGCAGCATAAGGAGCCCATGGCTCCAGATTTGCAGGTCTCAAAGGAAACCAAACCACTGGAACCTGCCCTGGCTGTGTTCCCTGAGCCCCTGCACCACTCCCAGTGGGTATCCAGAGGAACCCTGTCCCTCCTGGTGTGGCCATGTGCTCACCGGGACACAAGGATGGAGCACCGGCATTGTGCATCCCTCTCCAGGAAGATTTCAAGCTGGGAGCTCCAGCTTGGCACCATCCCACTGCCAGCACAGCCACTTTAATTATGCTGTCCCCAGCAGCTGTGCTGTGCCGAGCGGCATCTAAAAATACCCAGAACACCAACTCGCTCGTAATGAGACACGGAGCACAAGGAGCCACCGCAGAAACCAGCCCAGTGGCGCCAGGAGGCTTTTCCCATTGGGAAAGCTCATGGAACCACCATGTCCTCCAAAACGCTCCAATGAAAGCGCAGCTTTGGGGGGAGACTCCTCACGCCAGCTCCCCTTCCCCTCAGCTCCCTGTGTGAGCCCTGCGGACACGGCCATGGTCCCATGTGGGTTTCAATGCCTGGTTCCAGAGCTGGCTCCCTGTGCACACCCCCAGCCAGCCTGGGGTGGTCCATCTCATGCCGGCCTCCCCTGGTCTACAGGGTGAAGAGTTGGGCATGGGATGGTACCCAGGAATGCTGGAGCTGCCCCTGAGCTGCTCCGTTGGCTGGCACCAAAGGCAAACCCATGGGGAGCCACATCCCATGGCTGTAGCAAGGTCCAGGGACAAGTGCTGGGTTCCCGTGCCCACACTCCAGCAGGGAGGCCCTGGGGTGAGCTGGGACAACAGTCTGGCAAAGCAGATGGGTTTGCGGGCGGTTGTTCCCTCCTGCCCCATCTGTTCACTTCGACCGCAGTGCTAGACTCCCCTCCTGAACTGAGGCCTTTTGCTGGCGCACCCCTGGCATGGGGGCAGGAGGGCACCCCCCCCCCCCCCCAGCCAAAACAGCTGAGATCAAGTAAATGTGGGTCTGGCCAGAAGGCGCTGGTTAGAGAGCACAGCTCCACTGCCCCTGCGCACCCCAGGATCAACCAGGACAGGACCAAGCTGGAGCTGGGCAGCAGGGAAGGGGAAAGTGGCAGTGGACTCAGTTTCGGAGCAGAGGGGAGCTCATGTCTCAGCCTTGCCTGGCAGATCCTCAGCCCAGAGCCTACGTGGGTCCTGCACACAAGTGGGGTGAGCTCAGCTGCCCCTGGGGCAGGGACTCTGTGCCCAAAGCCCAGGGCATAGATGAACAGGCCCCTGCTGAGCTGTCACCTCAAGGCAGGACATGAGCAGGCTGAGGCAAAGCCGTGAATCGTGTTGTGCCAGAAGCCCAGCTCTGGAGGCAGCGGGGCCAGGAGCAGAGCTGGGGCAGGCACGGGGATACCTCGAGTGGGAAACAGCTCTTCAGGAAAGACCAGGCAAGCTCCGTGTCCCCTCTGAGCCTGTGCTATTTAAATCCCTCTCTTGTGAAAGCAAGACCTGAAACAAGCAAACAAATATTATCTGGAAACACAAAAGCCCTGACAAATCTCCCAAAAATTCCCTACGTGGGCTGTGCTGTGGTTGCACAACAGGAAGAGACTGTTGATCCCATGTGCTCCGTGCCAGCACTGCGAGCCTCCACCCAGAGCCGCCTCTCGGCTGCAGACACAGCTGCATCCCACACCACGCAGGGGGACAGGTCACACTTTGAGGGAGCCCGTGGCCAGGCATGTGTCCCACTAACCCAGCCCAAGGTTGCGGCTCTCAAGCCCCACTGGGAGATGAGCAGGAGCCCCCCTGGCCACAACACTCTCCTTGTGTGGATGGGAGATGCTTGCAGGGGCGTGGGTGCTGCAGGGGCCTGTGGAGGTGAGGAGGATGCTGCATGGGTCCCGCTAAGCTCTGTGGGATGGAAGGTCTGACTGCCCTTCTGTGGAGGGACATGGGATCGACCTGCATCACCCCCATCTCCTCCAGCCCCCCAGGTACAGGCTGCAGGCACTGACACTGCTCCTGGCCCAGCGCCCCCAGGTTTTCTCCCTTCAGATCCCTCACATTAACCCTACCCTGAGCCAGAGCTCAGAAACAGCCTTTGTGAGCTGGTGACAGTGCGCAGAGCTGGGTTTGCATGCAGGTCAGATCAAAGCTCTTGCAAAACGAGTTAATGATTGAACTCCTTTCAGGGGTGGCTTGCCCTTAAACTTCAAAGTCTGGACATGTTATGGAAGGAGATAATTTGACCCCGAGTGCACCCAGCTCTGAACACAAAACAGGAACACGGGTGCTGCAGCATCTCCGCACGCTGGTCACTTGCTGCCACCTGGTGTCACCTCGGCACAAGTGCTGAGGACCTGGGAGTGGCAAGGATGGACCGGTGGGATGCAATGGCACCAAGGTTAACTGAAAGCTTTGGGGGTTCTTACACTATACACAGCGTTATTGTGCCAGAGACTGACACTGCCCCAGCCTGGCACAGCCAGTACTGAGCACACTGACACCGGGGCTTGCACAGAGGCAGACTGCAACCAGCTTATTGAATACAGCACACCCAGCCTTAACCAATAGGGCTTTATTCTCTTTGTATCTCAACAACAAACCTGAGGTACAGTACACAAGTGTGGTTAAAAAAACCCCTTTATCTTCAAATTATGGTCTGATTTATTGATGTTGGTTAAATAACCAAGTTTGAGAACACTGTAAAGCAAGACATGTGCGTTCCACTACTCCTTTTCACCTTGATGAAAGCACAGAGATTTTCACATATACAAGCACACTATTTTCAGGAGGATCAAGCACCAGTTTACTATCACCAGGGCTGGCCAGGACGCTGCCATCCAGCGCTGGGAACTCCATCAGCCCTTCCCTCACCTGAAGTGAAGTTCTGGCCTCTGCAGGGACAGAGTATTTGTCCCCCTGCACAAAGGAGCTTGCACCTCACCACTCTGACAGCCGCCTCCTGTTCCTACCGAGGAGCTTGAAGCCTGACTACACCACATCCACTTAAACCTGATCCCTAAACCCAAAAAGCAGGGTACAACTTCCACAGCATCAAGGAGTAGTATAAGGCACAGTACTTTGCTCTTTACCTTAAATTTAAGGGAATGTCAATTAAGGCCAATTATCAACACATTGTAGCCTCCCAGGAATAGTTAAGGGGTGCTCCTAAGATCAGGTAATTGTTTCCCGTGTTCATGTCCAGTTTAGACAAAATCAGTTCTCATTCGATTCCAGAAAGGCTGCGGATCAGAGCGACCACATGCTGCGGCTGGAATGTCACTGCTCGTTCTGCTGCCCCTCTACAGCGGCAGACACCCCGCCTTGGCCCTTGTTGACATCGCTGATGCATGCCCACAGTCCATCCACCGACTCCTTCCACAGCGTCACCTCAAAATGAGACCAGGAAGAAGTTTCAGCCTTAAAGGACAGACTGTTCCTCGCAACAAATACAGCACCGGCTTGGTGACAGTCTACAACTAAGAAATCAAGCGCTGCAGCATTGCTCTAAGTATCAGTTGTTTGTTGCTGTCCACTGTGTAATCGTCCAGTAGTAAGGGGACAGTACGCGAGTTCTGTTAGTACCCTTCCAAAAGAAGCGAAGCCTGCATTTAAATACTAACAATGCAGCACACGTGGTTTGCTGAAGGTCAGGCTCTTCCTCCCCTCTTGGTAAATCAAAAGGAAAAATGCCACCCTTGCAGCAAAGTCCCGTCTCAACCAGAGGTGACAACAGCCTGTCTCATCTCAGCTCCTCTGAAAACACGGTACGCAGGAGCACAAGTCAAGGCAGAGTTACTCACCTTATTGTCTCCTCCAGACACTGCAAGGATGTTGGCAGTAATGGACCAGCTCACATGCCAGACAACATCATTGAACTTGTGCAGCAGCTTCGGGGACCAGGAATTTCCAGAAGCATCATCACATGTCCAGATGAACACTCTGCCATCCTAGAGAAGCAGATAGGGTTGGTGGGACCACCATGTACAACACAGAAGACCCCATCTTGATGGCACTTGGAGCTACACTTCCAACCCACAGCTCCAGTATGAGCCCCCAATGTGTTTACTCATTTTGCTCAACAAAGGGGCTTGTTTCTTACTACAGCTACAAGCAAGACAGGAGTACAGTACTGGCGAGAAAGCTGTGCACCAAAGATGACTTGCACATACCAGAAGAGCTCACAAAATACCTATGTACCAGCTGATTTTTTTCCCCAGCATGAATTATTCTTTCCAGCCACATGACAGCAAGGCAGCAGCTTACTGAGTAGTCTTCTTGATAGGAAAAAGGCATTTACAGAATGATTAGCAGCAAACACTACAGCCAATGTGAAGGTTGAGGACATCAGAGCTGATTAAGAATGCCAGTTATGAGAAAGGAGTAATTTAGCTAGAAGGTCAGTGATTTTGATCCAGAGACATTAAAATATGATGTTAGTTTGAAGGTTTTCCTCAATGTGAGATCATCCTGCTCATGATTTTCAGAATAAAAGACAGACTTTGGTACAGAGCCACACACACAAACATAATGTTTCTACTGGGCTTCCGAGTCTGGGAGGAAAGAGAACCCAAAGTTTCTTGTGCACAGAGCCAGCTAATAGCAAACGATTGTCCAGAGGACATGTTCCAGTGAAGTAACTGGGAGCAAGGGCACTGAGCCTACCTCTGTCACCCCAAGGGATGCCTCACCTGTGAGCAGCTAGCAATGGTACTTGTGGGCAAACCTATGGATGGAGCCCAGGCTACATCTCGAACCCAGTCACTGTGAGCCTCCAGCTTCTGCTCTTCTTTCCACTGGCCATCTTCCTCCCTGAAAACACAGCTACACAGTCAGGAGGGCAGCAGCAGTCACACTTCTCATCTCCTGCTCTGGAAGGCTTCGGTTTTCAAACTCCAGATTTATCCAGATAATACAAAGCACAAGTGTTCCCCACTCTCCTCCAAAAGCTCGATGACTTAAGCAGACAAAATCCCTTCCAGAGGACAGAAAGCAGCCCAGGCAAAGAGTGTTTGATCTTCAGTTACTGCAAAGAAATCTGCTATTGCCCAAGTAACAGCAGTAATCAAAGACAATCAGAAAACCACTTTCCAAGTTAAGATGAAGCAGAGCTGACACAAATTGCTGTAGCCATGTGAGAGACTGCACATCACTAAGTTGTTTCTAATTTTAAATCACTTCTCTAAGACACTAATTCAATGATGAAAGCACAGAGATTATGAAAATCTTGAGATACTCACAGGGACTTGCAGAGATTATCAAGAGTATCAGGTTTTGTGAGTCCTTAAGCCAGGCAACAGAGCACTTACTTCCAGATCTTGACAAGGTTGTCACAGCCACCAGATGCAAATCGTTTGATGTAGTTTGGTTTCTGACCAGAGGGCTGCTCTATAAGGCTTCCCGGGACAACAGCAGGAGCCCAGCTAACTGCATTACAGCCAATCTAGTTGATGAAAAAATGCCTCTATTAGTAGTTGCTTACTGCAAACACATAAAAAAAAGCTGCTGAGGGGGTGAAGGATACCTCACATACTCTCTGCCTGGGGGAAATAAGCACATCTTAAGAAAGCAGGAGTCTTGCACAATTCTGGATGGACATGGGATGAACAAGACATCCAGATATGGCCTATCTCAGTAAGGCACTTACTCAGAACCCCTCAGGTCATCAAGTAACTGTTCTATGTGCAAATACCATGTTGGATATACAAACAATGGGCACAGAGACAGAAACTGGAAAGACACCAGACACATACTGTTGCCGAGATTCAGGAATGCAGAAACCTTTTGTCTGGAGCCCCAATTCCCCTTCTTGAGAGCTGCTGCCATCAGTGTATGAAGTTCTGCTTAAGCAAAAATTCCCACTATTTTGGGAAAAGCATGAGTCCTGCATTTTCCCATCTCCATTTTATTCACAGTTTGTCGGCACAGACGTTCTTAGGACCAAAGCCATTTCTTACCAGGTAACTTCCAGTACCGTATTTAATGCTAATGCTTAAGAAACAGGTATTATCAGTGCTGTTTAGTAACCTTCACATGTCTGGTTTTCTACTCCATTTTAGTGACTACATTGTATATCTTCCCACTCTGAAGTAATTTAAAACACGTTATCCCAATTCTGGAAACTGTTTCACACAATTCCATTGCAGTTCAGTATTCATCTACTTTACAGTTCTTTGAGGCCCCAGCTCAGTGTTTCTGCGTGGCTCCAAGGGCTTCATGCTGCTCAAAGGGACAGACTCACCGTGTGTGCATTGCTGATCTTTTTGACCTCCCACTGCCCATCACCCGTGTAGCTCAGTAAGGAGATGGCCCCATCAGAGCTCCCACAGGCCAGGATCAACCCATAGTCATGTGGCGCCCAGCAGACAGAGTTCACTGGGAAGGGAGAAGCAGGATTACACCAAGGTCACTACCTAAAACTGACTACACAATAAACTAAGACTACAGTTCCTGAAAGTGAGCAGCTTGGAGAGCTAGGAATAAGTCTTGGTATTCCTGAATTTCAGCAAATGCAGTCAATAAATTTTACTGAATGACAGAAAATTGCCTTTATTTTTGGCACTCTTAGAATTAGAACACCAAAACAGCATCTTAATGAGAGGCTAAAGACTCTTGACTATCCTCTGCAACAGCAAAGAGCATTGCTGACCCCAGAACAAAAACTGACTGGTAGGCAGTATCTGGAGTCAGTAGATCAGTAGTTATTTAGATCAGTAACACAACAAAGCTGGAGGCTTCTCAGATCTGTACTTCAAGGACCGATCATCTAGACAAAACAGCCTCCATTGCACAACAAAACACAGCATGCCAATATCTTCCTTTCTTTCTCCCTGCAGTGGACACACAGGGGATTTCCCCAAGATTCAGTACCTGACTGTCTTGCTTATCTGAAAGCTGATTTATTTGTAAAACAACTCCTAGGCAAACAAGGGATGAACCAGAACTGGAGGTTCTCCAGTGACACAACCTGACATAAATGTCCTGTGTACATGGAACAGATTTACTGACTCTCTACTGATTTTTCCCCATGGACAGAGACTTTCCTCCTTAACACCAACAAGTTTACTCCAATCTCACCTGACTCCAGACCCTGCATACCTGAGGAGTCATGCCCTGTGTACTCATAGGTCTTTTCCCAAGTGCCATTTTCCTCTTTCCAGACGATAACCTTCCTGTCGTAGGAGCAGGAGGCCAGGATATTTCCGTACATCGGGTGAGCCCAGGCAACCTGCCACACGGGACCTTCATGCCTGCAACCAACAACATTACTGGGGAAAGCCTGACTTTGTCTTTTGTTCAGCAACAAGCACCAGAGGAATTTACTCTCATCTTACATTGCTAAACAGCAAAGTGACAAAACATGAAGCACTTCCACAGTTAAAATGTCCCCTTTCCTGTGCTTTACCCTCTCAGGTCCGCAATGAGGATCTGCCCTCCATTCCGAACATCGAAGATCTTCACGGATCTGTCTGAAGAGCAGGTCGCCAACCGGGTTCCATAGTAATCCATCTGAGCATCGTGCTGCAGGGGACAGGAAAGCTGCTGTCAGTGTGGGTGATGCTGCTCTGTTAAATGACCTGACTACATCTGAGATGTAGCGGTGAGAATGGTGAACAGATGGGGTTTCCCAGCCCAGAGGGTCAGAGAGGATGGGTTCAACAGCCCAGATGAGCCATGCAGGTCACTGAGCTGCTGCTTTCACCACTCAAAGGTTACACAGGAGAAACCCGAGGAATCCGGCGCAGGGACGTGCAGTGTCTCCAGAGGAGGACAGGGAATCTGTGCCACCGGCTGCAGAGCCCGGAGCAGTTACGTGGGTTTGTTAATCCATGAAGCGGGTGTGAGGATACCAACGCCTCGTATTTACATTCGGCACTTCGTGCCCTAAGCGGGCTCCGCGCTCCTACGGATTACTTGGATCTTGCTCGGAGCACGCGTGCGGGGCGGAGGAAAGGTGGCAGCGTCCCCAGCTCCGTCCCATTCACTGCACGCACGCCGGTGGTCCACGGAGAAGGGCACAAGCGAGCCCGGGCCGCACACCCGCAACACCCGCAGCTTCGCGCCGCTCCCCGGTAGCCGCATGGCCGTGTCCGCACGGAATGAAACGGCGCTGCCCCAATTCCCGACCGCGCTCCCCACGGCAGCCCCGTCCCCGGTTTGGCACTTACGATCATGTCCTCGTGCGAGGTGTCCACCGTGTTAATGACCGAGACCTGCGGGTGAGCAGAGACAAACCCTGTGCCGAGGCCGGGCCCGGCTGCTCGGCCCGAGCACCGCGGACACCGCCGGTTCTCCGCCCGCCACAGCTCCGACAGGCTCCGGAGCCCTCCGCTGCCCCGAGAACCCCCTCCGCCCCCCAGCCCAGCCCTACCATGGCTGCGGCGACGGCGGCGACCCCGCGGAGCTCCCGGCGGCGCAGCTCAGACGTGGCACGGCGGTCCCACACCCGAACGGCCCCGCCGCGCCCCGCCCGCCCGCGCCACGAGGTTCCGCCGCGCCGGGTTCCGGCGTTCCGCGGGGCTGCACCGGCGGGCGGGCAGCGGGGACCGGAGGCAGCGCACGGGCTGTGCCGAGGCCCGAACACCCGGACCTGCCCCTCCTCTTCCGGGACCCCTGAGTGCCCCGAGGCGCTCCCGCGGGGGGCCGGAGCGCGGAGGCTGCCGGGGCTGCCCTGCGCTGTCCCGCCTGCCGGGAGCAGGCACCGGCCGGGCCCACGGCCACAACCCTCCGCCGCCCCGCCCCGCTCCGCTCCCGGCCGGCGGGGCCGCTCCAGCCTCAGGGGGGCGCCCGGCCGATGCGGCCCTGAGGGGAGCGGGGACCCCAGCCCGGCGCCATCTTCCCTCCGGCCGCCGCAATGGCCAGCGCGTCGTACCACATCTCCAGCCTGCTGGAGAAGATGACCTCCACCGACAAGGACTTCAGGTGCGGGCTCCGCCGACCGGCACCAAAGCCAGGCAGGGACGGGCCGGCGGCAGCCTCACGGGGGCGGCGCGGGGGGGTTTCCACGGGAGGGCCCCTTCCCAGTGTGGGGTCCCTGGGAGCGAGGAGCGGGCGGTGCCGGGTGGGATCCGGGGCGTGCAGGAGCTGTTGGTCCGGTTCCTTTGCACCGTTCCGAGCCTTGTTCTGCCTGAGCGGGCAGCGCAGGGAAACAAATGTTCCCTCGCTTGGATCCCTTCGTAATGGAAGTGAAGGAACACGGTGAGAGGGGGAGCGTTGACAGGCAGGCTTCAGCCCCGTGTGTGCTCTGCAGGTGACAAACATGGCCGCAGAAACGCCGAAATGCTTCTTAGCGTGTTTCTCTGTTAGGTCAGAGCATGAAGAAAGCTGAGACCGGAGCCACCGGCTCCCCGGGGTGGGTGCTGCAGGTTTTGGCTGTGCTCAGGTCGTCTTCAGAGCTGTTCTGAGGCAGGGCTGAACACTCTGACGGGAGTGAGATTCTTTCAGTCTGCATCAGCAGAAAAAATGACCTTTTCCTAGGGTTTGATCCCTAAAACATTCCCTAAATACTTGTTGAAATGAGCAAGTGCGGTGGATTTCACCTGTGAGCACCTGGCTCTCTGCATCAACCTGGAAGTTACCATGTGTACCAGGTTTGGTATTCTGGGGTCTCTTAGAAGGGAGGGAGTAGCAGTATCCCCAAATAGGTTGACTTTTGCAGAGGCTGCTGCTGTCTTCCTGATGTTACAACAGGCACTTTTTAAACAGGTCAGTGATGGAGTAGTTGCAGTGTTTGTTCAAAGGTTTATGGTTAGTACTCCAAACAAGACGTGCCCAACACGGGGGTGTTCCAGGGCCATTTCCTCCTGGGGCACAGTCAGACCTGAACCCATTGCCTGCCTTCAGCTGCACAGGCTGTTGCAGGTCCAGGTTTCATCTGCTCCACTGGCCTGGGTGGATCCGTGTGGCAGTGTCTGAGGTCCTGCGGGCAGGATGGTAGCAAGCAGTGGGTTGAGAGCTGGATGTGTTGCCCTGGAAGACTCAGCTCAGCCTGTGGCCATAATTGGTCATGGTTGTAGGCAGACGTTGAGCTGCAAGTGCTGCTTAAGTGGCTGATGCAGAATCAGATTGTGCTTTTCCCCGTCCTGGATTTTGGGCTGTTGCCACCACAGCAGTCCCTCCCTCCAGACGTACCTGATACCTGCTGCTCCGGAACGGGCTGCAGATGGAGGACATGAATGTTGCCCTGCTACACGAGGGCTCTTGCATGCTGAGAGAATTGCATCAGAGCCTGATTTAGAATGGAGGGGTAGTTTGGCAAGCAAGAGGGAAGAGCTTCTCTGTTGTGATTCCTTTTAGACATCCATCCCAGTGCTGGGGCTAACATTGGAAAGCAGCTGATATGAAATAGCCACAGAGGTTTCTCGGAACCTCAGGCTCCTCTGGCAGTATCTTTTACATTTCTTGCTCCCAGGAACACAGATACTTCCTAGTACCCATTTTGACATTGTCCCTGTTAGAACATTACACTGAGTAACAGTCAGCTGGGCGTTTGTTTTTCCTTCTGAGCTGCAATGATGAATACTTGGTGGTTTTGCTCATAATAATCTAAATACAGTCTAGGAAACCGCTAAGATATAGTTTACATGGAGTCATTACTTTGTCCTTTGTTTCTGAACTTGATAGGCCGTCTCCATGTGTGGGGTCATACTATCAGTACGGGGTATGCCAGAAGGAGCAGAGCCAGGCACATTCATAGACTCCAGACTGGTTTTCCTAGGCTGGGCAATTGGTGAGAAAACCCACCCTGATTTTTTACTAGCAGATTTAACCAGCTTGATTTAGTGACTGGGAAAAAATACAACAGCTGGGTGCTAGTTGTAGAGTTTTAGGTTACCCCGTCTCTGCCATGTGTCTTATGGAGAGGAGAGAATCTACATTGTTCCTTTTCACATACTGCTTAGCTAAACCTTTTCACCAGCTGCCTCTGTCTGAGTTTTACACTTGTAGAATAGTAAATTCTTTGTACCTTATTCTTCAGACTGGATTGTGTAAAGGAGTGTAAGTTACTTTTTGAAAGTGTGTTTTCGTTTGTCCAGAGTGATGGGAAGGAAATGCTCATGTGTCTGTGGATTAGGCAATCCACTTCTGCTGTATGTTCTTTCAGGTTTATGGCCACCAACGACCTGATGATGGAACTGCAGAAAGATTCAATAAAACTGGATGAAGACAGTGAGAAAAAAGTCGTGAAGATGCTTTTGAAGTTGCTGGAGGACAAAAATGGGGAAGTGCAGAACCTCGCTGTCAAGTGGTAAGAGCCTTGGCAGCACTTTCCATCCTCCCTGGCAGTAATAGAGCTGTCTCAGGCTGCAGGGAGTGTGTGTGAGTGAAGCCCAGCCCTGCAGCACTGGCACCTTGCTGAGAGTTCCCTTTGCAGGGTGTCCCTCACGCTGAGCACAGCAGTCTCTTTCTCTGCTGGTACAACCAGTGAGTGTACAGGTCTCCCTGTCGAGGCAGTAGGGGATTTTGGAAGCAGCTCAGTGTTTATGTTATGAATCTTGCCATATTACAAGTAGCATGACTAAGATTTTATTTCTTTGGAGGGAAGCCCAGTTTAAAATTTGGGACCATGAAGTTTCTCTCCTTTGAAATCCAATGCTGAATTTCCCAGTGGACCTGTCTTTGATGGAGATGGTACTGAACACATATAGCCTTTCAAAAATGGCATTTGAATTTGAGGTCCAAATCCTACTCTTCAAGGGTATTTTCATTAATGTTTATGTTGCACATGGGTTCTTTCCCTGTGCTGAGTCCAAGTGCAGCCTGTGCTGCTGCTTTGCTATTGGCAGTTTCAACATTTCTGTAAACCCAACTGGAAAAGGCAGAAGGTTCCTTTACTACTGAATCAGCTGATGAAGTGATCCCACTGCTGACATGTTCTTTCCTGTCTCTTTCCCCCAGTGTTCATTCTAGAAATGCAATTGAATGGGTCAGTTCACCACAGGGCTCCAGAAAGGTGGGCCACTTAAAGACAACCTTGGGTTCCTATATTGCTTCCTACTGTGGATCTTATTCACATTCTTTTATTCACTTCTTTTATTCATATACTGCTTCTATCCCTCTACTCTCCTTCTGATCTTTGGCCCTTCTTTTTGATTCCTACTATCCTGACTATTCCTGGCCCTGTTCCTGTCTCTGCCTGCTTTGGGTTTGCTTATTCTGTTCATTAAAGCAAATGGTTGGGCACCGAATGGAGTACGAATGTCATGGTCTGTTTATCTGGAGTTGCATTAGCAGATAATGTCCAGTCAGTTATTCCCAGCCAGGTGCAAGGATCTCTAAGGAGAAAGGTGATGGTCTGAAGGACACTGGCAGGTGGATTAGGGCCAAGTGTGGATGTGTGCAGCCTACATCAGGATTCAGGAGTAAGTTAGGAAACTGTTCGGAGGTCTTGCAGTTGATTTTATCATCTAAAACTATGATCTTATTTCTTCAGAGGAAAGCTGAAATCACACTTTATCCCCCAGAATACCACAAAATTGGAATCCGTAAGAAAACTTGTCCTGTTTCTGGTTCTGTGGGTTTGTTTGCAGTTTAGGTGAGTCCCTCAGGTTCCCCGTGCCACAGTGTCTGCCAGTAAAGCAGGGACAGCTCTCCATTTTTTTCTGCATAATGAACTGTAAGATTGAACACTACTTTCACAAGGTCGCAGTATTTAGTATTTCTTCTCTAATTCTTGTATTTCAGAGTAGCTACTCAGACTCTAAATGGTCATTATTGTCCTGATTGTAAAGTTTAGAAGTAGTCTTACACAGAACAGGCTGTGTGTGAGTTTGCTTGGTGAACTCTGGGTTCAGTATGCTGTCAGAGGTGATAGGGCTGTACCAGCAGGGAGACAGCTACCTCTGCATAGGTGTTCCATACCCTTTGCATTACTGGACTTGGGGCTGAGCTGCCTTTCAGGAGGAGTGAGCCTGAGCATCCCTTCTGATGGTGAAAGCATCCCTCTTTCTCTTTGTTCTGACGGGCTTCTCCTCTCCTCCCGCAGTCTGGGCCCGCTGGTTGGCAAGGTGAAGGAGTATCAGGTGGAAACCATCGTGGATACACTGTGCACAAACATGTTGTCAGACAAGGAGCAGCTGCGGGATATCTCCAGCATTGGACTGAAAACAGTCATCTCCGAGCTGCCACCAACTTCTACAGGTAAAATGTCTGTCCCTGTTTGTCTCACTGAGACAACAGGGAATCGCAACCTTTGGGAAACAGATGGAAAGGGGTAGTTCAGAGCCTGAAAGTTACAGATTCCTTATGCACCTGCTGGACGAAATAAGGAGACAGTAGGAGCTGAGGCACCAATGTGACTAAAGATGGGATGAAATGAAAACTTGGTCACCTGGGGAATACTGAAGTTTGAAACGGCATCTGAGTTCATGGAGAAATCCATTTTTGTTTGCAGCAATCCTATAGCGTCCTGTGTATGTCATGATAGTGCTGTTCTGGCAGGTCCTCATGTCAGCAATGCACTACCGTGTGTGATCCCAGCAGTGTCAGCACTGCACTACCTCCTGTCTGCATCCCAGCTGTACCAGGGCTCCTGACTGCTCCTGGAAACTTCCATTTCCTCTGTAGCCAGCTCATATGTCTGTTGTTCCTTCATGGTGGGTGGCTGTGGCAGTGCTGCTGGGCTGCTGGATTTTAGGTGGAGAGGAGTAGGATTAGCATGCAGGGGCTTGCTGAAGTCCTCTCTGAATTTCTGCAAAACGTTCAGCTCTTGTGAGCCACCCTTTCAGAATTCCTTATTTAAGATAGATCACATGAACCACAGCTGGTTTAGAGATAGCAACAGATAAGTCAGCTCCTGAAGGGTTAGGATTGATTCTGTGTGGGTGGGAGGCAGCAAAAGCAGTGTGGGTTTGCTGCAAAATGGAGAGGTTGAACATCTCCGCACGTGCTTTCCTCACCCTGAGCCCCAGTCCATGCGGCTGCTGTTGCTGTGGTGCTGCTGGAGCAAAGGGAAGGTTTGAAACAATGGCCACAAAGCAGCATACGCCTGAGGCAGGCTTCTCTTACAGTGCTTGTTCAGCAGCTCATGCTGTTCCTGGGACATTCCGCTTCTGCTTTGCCTCTGTTGCATTATGGAGGCTGTTCAGAATGGTGTGGGAAGCAATTGTCCCTTCCTTGGAAAACTATGGAATTTGAAGCTGCTTATAATTTGCACTGAACAAACTGGGAAAAACCCACAACAAAACCCACTGTTGGGACAGGCACAGCCCAGAGTGAAGACTAAACTGGTATCTAGATGTCAGTCTGGACTGCAGGAGATGGAGGTTTTAGACTGCAGTTGTAATCTCAACACATTCTTGAACCTGGGTTAAATACTGTTTTGAGACAGATTTATCCAGCTGTACCCTTAACTTTCAGCATGGAGCTGAGAAACAGTTTCTGTCAAGACTTCTCTTCCTATGGAGAAAACCTTGGTTTGTTGGAACTGAACATTTTCAAGTTAAAAATGGGAAAAAGATGCCAGAACCTTCTCACCCAGCCCTGCTCCCTGCATTGATGGGCCTGGGAGCTGACTGGGAGACAGCCAAAGTGCTTTAGGATGAAAGACACTGCCTGAGAAGCTTCTTCCAGATAGTTAGTGCATGGTACCACAGGGGGAGTATGTGCAGCATGTATCTACCATCCCAAACAGAACCTGACTGCTGTGCTGGTTAGGTCTCTTGGGGGTAATTTCTCTTCCTAATGTAGAAGGAATCAAATGGTTCTTAGCAGTAAAAAGACTTACTTTGAATTGACAGTGGGGAAAAAATTCTCCCTCTTGCAGGCACCACCATGACAGCAAACGTGTGCAAAAAGATCACAGCCCAGCTGACAGGAGCCATTGGCAAGCAGGAGGATGTGTCCGTGCAGCTGGAGGCCCTTGACATCCTGTCGGATATGCTGAGCAGGTAGTAAAGGATTACCTTCTGCAGGGGGCTGTGTTTGCTTTTGAGTTCTCTATTTCCCTAATCCTACTACAAGGACTTAAAGATTTGGGTTGGCTGCCACTGGGGAATCTCAGCAGAGCAGATTCCTTAGCAGGGATGAGGGGTGACATGCTGAGCCCTTCTGTGCTTGGGAATGGCAGTAACATGGGTGATGGATCCCACGAAGGCTCAGTTCAAACACATGTAGGGAGGGAGAGAGCAAAGCAGGGAAGTTTATTTTAGCCCTCTGATCTGTTCGCACATGCAGTTTTTCTCCTGGCTGCCTCTTTCTCTGGTTACACGAGTCAGAGTGACAGTGTCATCTGTCAACTGCATGCAGAAAATGGTTGACAAACCCCAGGTCATCCAGAAGGACAAAGGCAAAATCAAGCTCCTCCATGATGGAGACAAGTGACCTTTCCCTGTATGTAAAACAAGGGCAAGTCAGTGTTCAGACCAGGATGTCAGACCTCCATCCCCACAACATGCACAGGTTCTTCGGAGATGAAGTAGTTTTTTTTGCTGGCAAAAGGGCTTTTTCTCTGAGGCTTTGACTTTTAACTTCTGCCTCATTTTGTTGATTGCAGACTAGGGGGAACACTCTACTCTTTCCATTCCTCCATCCTGAACTGCCTCCTGCCCCAGCTGACAAGCCCCAGGCTGGCAGTACGGAAAAGGGCCATCATTGCCCTGGGACATCTTGTCTTGACCTGCAGTGGAAGCATCTTCTCAGAGCTCACTGAGCATTTGCTTGCCGAGCTGAAGAGGAATGAGTCTACTTCTACTACAAGGACATACATTCAGTGTGTTGCTGGCATCAGTAGGCAGGCTGGACATCGCATAGGTAGGATGAGTAGCTTGAAATGATGCTAGGAATCATGCATCTGTTGCAGAGCTGCTCCTTTTAGTGGTAAAATAAGTGTGCTCATGCTGTTGTAAATGTATTATTGGCTTATGCTTTGTGATTCCTTCTGTGGTTCTGTCCTGGCTTTCTGATCTCTGCTTGGAAGGAAGGAGGCACCAGAGTAATCCTCTGGCTGCCGTTCTGTAGTGATTTCATCTCGAGGTCTTGCAGTGCTTCCCTCCCTGAATTGGGTCAGTGGATTCACCGCATTTTAAAAGAGAGGAGAAACGGAGGGCAACATATTGTATTACGTGTCTAAAGACCTGCCAGAGCTGAGATTAGGTCCTAGATCTCTAATGGCAGCTCTTCCATGACTGAAATCCCAGCAGGGGACTGAAGGCAGGGACCAGGGTTCTTCTGCTGAAAACCTTTGCAGGGCTGGCCGTTGGTGGGCTGCTGGCTCCTGGCCCTGACAGTCCTGAGGAGGAATGCTCTGCTCAGCACATGAGGGAAGTGGCAGATGTGTGAGCTGTCAGCTCTCAGGAGTGAAGGCTGGAATGGTTTTTCACTGCTGCTTTCTCTGTCTTTCCCAGGAGAACATCTGGAGAAGATAATTCCTCTGATTGTTCAGTACTGTAACGTGGAAGATGACGAGCTGAGGGAGTATTGCTTTCAGGCCTTTGAGTCTTTCGTGAGAAGGTGTGTGCCATTGAGGAACAGCCATGCACCAACAGTGTCCTCCTAGTGAGAATTCTGTATGTTCAGCATCCAGGGTGGAGTTCCTTTCTATGTGTGCTCCTGTTGGCAAAAGCAATTCACAAATGAAATATCTTCACGTGCAGAGTTGGGCTTGAGTTATTTTTCCTTGTCCCTGGAGGATTCCTCAGCAAGAGGGATCTGTGGGTCTCCTAATTCCTGGGGGACAGGAAGGGGGCTCAGCTCTGCTGTTAAGCTGCAGCTCTCCCATTCTTTGGTCAGACATTTCCTGCTTAACTTGTTAGGGGAGGCCTGCAGAGTGCTGAGGTTTTTGTCCATGGAGGCAGGATTCACCCATGCGGTGGAGGCAGTTTATCTTTTTTCCTTACAGAAATCATTTAATCCTCCCCAGGGAATGTGCTTCTGCTTTGTGCACAGCAGGAAGGAGCAGCTCCACTTTAACTCGTGTTAGCAAAATGTTCATATAGTTTGTGAAGCATTTTGGGATCCTTTTGAGGTTAAATACCTTATTTGGATATTTAAAATAGCTCAGTCTCTTATTCATTAACTCTTAGTATTTTCATTTGTCATGACAGGTGCCCAAAGGAAATGGACCCTCACATCCCTAATGTGATGGGGTTATGTTTGAAGTACATCACCTTTGACCCAAACTACAACTATGATAATGAGGAGGAGGAAGAGATGATGGAAACTGAGAATGGGGAGGATGAAGAGCAAGGTGCCTGCTTGTGAGGATGACTGTGCTCTGCAGAACACTGGGTTAACATTTCTCCCTAAAGGGGTACCTTTAATACCTGGTAGTTACAGATGAAATTTCATAATGTCTCTATTTATAGCTGCTAAGAGCAAAAGTTAGAACAAGTTCCTTGGAAAAAAGCATTTTTGTTTGCTTTCATACTAATGGGGTAAAATCCTGGCCTGCTTCCTGGAGAACATGTTGAATGTTCTGCCAATAACACAGTAAATTGTTACACTGTGTTGTGCCATTCAGGAATTGCTAAGACAAATATTTACATGTTTCTGGTGTTAAAATCTGGGAACCTCATTCTCCCTTCACAACAAAAGCCTCAGTGCCTGAGCTGAAGCAGCCAGTGAGGGCTGCAACATTCAGGTTCATTCTCTGTCAGCTCTTACTTGGAACAGAAGAATCTGCTGCAGGGCAGCCCCAGCTCATATTGGCTGGTAGTAATGCCTGTAGGAACAGGCCATTCTGGACCATTCCATGTTCCCAGATACATGTGACTTACTGGCATTGGATGTCTGGTCACTGGAGAGGGCAGCTCTGAGGGTCAGGTGATCCTCTAGCTCATAACTGGTCTCCCATAACAGTGCTCCTCGTTTTCCCTTCTCTCCAGAAAGCGATGACGAGTACAGCGATGACGATGACATCAGCTGGAAGGTCCGCAGGTCTGCAGCCAAGTGCCTGGAGGCCATTGTCAGCACCAGGCACGACCTCCTGCAGGACTTCTACAAAACCCTTTCCCCGGTCTTGATAAGCAGATTCAAAGAGAGGGAGGAGAATGTCAAAGCTGACATCTTCAGTGCTTACATCTCCTTGCTGAGGCAAACGCTGCCCATCCAGAGCTGGCTGCATGCAGCTGATGCCTCTGGCAAAGATGATGTTCCTCTGAGGATGCTTCAGAACCAGGTGAGTGAGAAGCTGGTGGCTGGATTCAATCAGAATGAAGAGAAATAGATACTGTGCCACCAATGAATAAACCCAGGTGTTAAGCATGAGAAGGTAGCTAGGAAACTCAATGAATAAACTGTAGAAATAGACTGGAGGAGGCCATGGGAAGCTCAGTGAGGTTTGGGTCTGGTCAGCAGGCGCGGGAGGGCACGCAGGTCAGTTCATCACAGAACAGCCAGTGCCTTCCAGGGGAGCTGGCTGTGGCTGTACACAGTCTGCACATCACTGCTGAGCAGACAATAGTGGAAGCACTTTCTCTGACACACTGCTTTAATTTGGAACAATGCTGGAGTAATTGCAGTTGGCATAATTTAGCCACACGTGCTGATCAGGACCGCCTAGCCTGCTAATAGGCTAACACTGTGCTGTACACGTGCCATTTCAGAAGACAAAAGGAACATTGGAAATAACTATGTAGTTATAGAGTAGTATGTCCACAAGAGCAGCTTTTTCTGGCTGATGCTGCCTATCACTGACTGGTGAGTCCCCGAAGCAGGAGGATTAAAATACCTTCCAAAATGAAATTACATCATTCATTATAAGCTATTCATTTAAACAACTTGCACCTCAACCCTGTGATTTTGATTTCACTGAATCCCTGTCAGGTTTCAATACAGGGATGGGGCTAGATCTGTAAACAGCAGAGAGGGAAGGAATCACAAAATTCTGAGCTCCTTTAGCAGCGTGTTTTGGTCTGATCATTTTGTTGTGGTTCCTTAAGCTTCTGTGTTAGGCAATAACCTTGGCTTCAGGAAGGGCTGCTTAGTCAGTAGAATATGGAAAAGAAGAGCAGTGTCCCCTCCTGTGTCCTGCCTGGTAATCCAGCCCAGCCCGTGCTCCAGTTATGGGATGTGCTGTTCCATGCTGTGCTCCTGCTTGTCCTCATGCTGTTAGTGCCTCTGGCACAGCTGAATGAGCTGCTCTGTACCCTGGAAGATGGGTGACCGATATGTGTGTTCCTGGATTTCTTTTTCAAACTGCAGGTCCCCAACATCGTCAAGGCCTTGCACAAACAGCTCAAAGAAAAGAGCATCAAATCTCGACAGGGTTGTTTCAGCCTCCTGACAGAATTGGCCAATGTCCTTCCTGGTTGCCTGGCAGATCACATCCCTGCACTCATCCCTGGTAAGCTTGGTGGTCTGGGGGTGAAGGAGCAGAGTTGGCCAATGCTATCACATATGCTCCTTGCCTGTGTGTTCCAGTTTGATTCCTGTATATGCTGTTCAGCACCAGGACATAAACATCAAGTTCTGCTTTGCTGATGTGCCCAACAGCTCCCAGACCAGTCCTGGCCTCTGCCTACCACTGGATGCCAGGATAGGAATATCAAGTCCATTTCCACAATCCCCTGAACAGGTGCTTTTAGGAGAGCTAAAACTAGCTGGAGTTCTGCTGTTACTGCTGGGGTCAGTAATGAGTGATGTTCTCTTTTACAAAATGCAGTAGCATCTAAAAACCCAGTTTGTATTGGTGCTTATTTAATTTGCAGCACCACATTTTTCCCTGAGCTGTAGGCTCATGCAGCATACCACTGCTGAGAGGCTCCAATACTTAGGTCCTGCCTTTGCTTTTGGAGTGACTGTATAGTATATATAAAAACATTCTCTTGTGCTTATCCCCAGGCCAGATCCATGCACCTCCCTCTTTGGAAAAACCCATTCAAACCAAGAGTCAGGCACGACCTCGAGGCGGGGCAGGCAGCTCTGTTGTAAATGCTTCCCATTAAGTCTTCTGGGAAATATGTGCCACAGAAATTGGTCTTGGAATTACCTCCCTTCTGCAGAGGCAGTCTGTCTGTAAGGGGCACAGTTGTGTTCCTGACAGTGCTAACAGATGTAAAACTAGGTGAACACAGAGCCCAGCTTCTAGAAGACTTCTGACAGCAGAACAGGGGGAAAATGAAGAGCTCAGGAAGGGGCATTCCCACTGCCTGGAGTACCTGTTGTTGAGACTAGGCTTTGCCAGCTGTAGTTTCGTGCCATTCTCTCATTCTTCCTTTCACTTGACAAACTGTCCCTTCTCTGCTCGGCCCGGGCTGACTTTGCAAATTACCTTTCTAAGAAGGGTTTGTAGCCATCCAGGACTGCTGCCGTTGTGTCTGGACTGCCACATCCTGGCAAGCAGGAAGTCAGCAAGGAGAGTAGCCCTCTCTCTGGGCATGCATCTCTTGGGTGGTGAGAGGAAAGAAAGAGAGAAAACCAGTTCCACTCGTGTCCTTCTTTGGGGTGTGGGGGTGTGATAAAACCAGTTGCTGAAATAAGACGCAGTCCTTCTCATCTCTTCCGAGCAGGAATTGTTTTCTCCTTGGCCGATAAATCCAGCTCCTCCAACATGAGGATTGACACACTGTCCTTCCTTCATGTTCTTCTTTGCAACCATCAGCCGGAGGTATTCCATCCTCATATCAAAAGCCTGCTACCTCCTGTTGTGACCTGTATTGGAGACCCCTTTTATAAGATCACTTCCGAAGCCCTCCTGGTTACTCAGCAACTTGTGAAAGTTATCAGGCCGCTGGACAAATCCTGCACTTTTGATGCCAAGCCTTACGTAAAGGACCTTTTTCCTGGTACCCTGAAGCGGCTGAAGGCAGCTGACATCGACCAGGAGGTGAAGGAGCGTGCCATCTCCTGCATGGGACAGATTATTTACAATCTGGGAGACTATTTAAGCACTGATCTCCAGCCAACCTTGAAAGTATTTCTAGAGAGGCTCAAAAATGAAATCACCAGACTGACAACAGTCAAGGCATTAACCTTAATTGCTAGTTCTCCACTTAAGATAGATTTGAGACCCATCCTAGGGGAAGGTTTTCCCATTTTAGCTTCATTCTTGAGAAAGAATCAACGTGCCTTGAAGCTGAGCACCCTGACTGCCCTAGACATCCTGGTGAAGAACTACAGTGACAGCCTCAAGCCTGCCATGATAGAGTCTGTCCTGACAGAGCTCCCTGCTTTAATCACTGAGAATGACATGCATGTTTCCCAAGTGGCTGTTATGTTCCTTACTACTTTGGCTCAGGTTTATCCCTCCTGTATCTCCAAGATCAGTGGCTCAGTTCTTGCTGAAATCCTGCAGCTCATCCATTCACCTTTGCTTCAGGGAGGGGCTCTGAACGCTATCATAGACTTCTTCCACGCTCTGGTGCTGACGAAGGCAGCTCCCGTGGGCTACGCGGAGCTGCTGAAGCAGCTGACTGGGCCCATTTACTGCTCCGCTGAAGCCGCGGCTCCGACGTTACACAAACAGGCTTATTACTCTGTTGCGAAGTGTGTGGCAGCCCTGTCCTCAGCCTGCCCCAAGGAAGCCCCTGCCACAGTGAACCGGTTTATCCAGGATGTAAAGAGCCCCAAGTCCAGCTCTGCTGTGAAGGTGCTGGCTTTCCTCTCGCTGGCAGAGATGGGGCGCACCACCAACCTCAGTGCTCAGCGGGAGCTCAAAACTGTCATCCTGGAAGCATTCACGTCCAGCAGCGAAGAGGTGAAATCTGCCGCTTCCTATGCACTGGGGAGCGTCAGTGTTGGGAATCTTAAGGAGTATCTTCCCTTCATGCTGAAAGAGATCGGAAGCCAGCCCAAGAGGCAGTACCTCCTGCTGCACTCTCTGAAAGAAGTGATCAGTGCCTCCCCGGCCGATGGCCTCAAACCGTACGTGGAGGATATCTGGGCTCTGCTTTTCAAGCACTGCGAGTGCACAGAGGAGGGGACGCGCAATGTGGTGGCTGAGTGCTTGGGGAAGCTGACTCTGGTGAATCCCTCCGAGCTGCTGCCCCGGCTGAAAAACCAGCTGCCATCAGGTAAGGGCAGGGCAGCGGGAGGGCAGGGAATCCCCCTTGTAAACTGCTGGTGGGTACAGCGGGGAGCAAAGCCAGTCTGCAGAGATGAGAAAGCAACAAGAGGGGTCTCTGCAGGGGGGCTGGAGGAGCACTGGTTTGCACATGGAGGGCGTGTGGGAGAAAGGTTTAAACGAGGTCGTTAGGACAAATCCTGTTCTACCTCTTCAATGCGTGTGTGATGTGACTGAGAGCAGAGTGTGCACTACAGAGTCACAGCACTGATTTTACCTCTTGATCCTTCACTGTTTTTTCTCTTCATCCTCACTGCAGGTTCTCCCCATGCCCGGAGCACAGTGGTGACTGCAGTCAAATTCACAATTGCAGACCAACCTCAGCCCATCGATGCTCTCCTGAAAGGCTGCATAGGTAGGGCAGTAACATGGGAATGTGGGAGGTTAGGTGTCACTGCAGCCCTGGGATTTTTCACACCTATGTGAACCTCATCTAATGCAGTTATATCTTATCTGTGTTTATCTGCTTTTGGGATTAAAGAGCAACACTGTCACATGGGTCCTCATTGAATGCTCTCTTGCCTTGCTCTCAGGCATGTTCCGTTGGCGACAGAGGTTTTTAGGGAGTGTAAGTTCCTTAAGAAAAAAAACATACCCCAACATCCTTGAATACCAAAGCTTCTGGTTTGATTTCAGGATGAGGCAGCTGGAATCATGGGGCATGTTTTTATGGCCAAATGCAGGGAAGTGGTGTCTCTTTCATTCACCATATCCCAAGTGAAGGGAGGGAAAGCACCTCAAGTGTCTCTGCTCGACTGTGCCTCTGGAGTTGCTTTACCCGAGGGTTTTTCATAACCACTCTTTGGAACACACTGTGATTACTTTTAAACTCTTCTCAGTGGCTGCAGCAGGACTGACTGGTGTGGTCTTGTCCCACAGGTGACTTCTTAAAAACTCTCCAGGACTCGGACCTGAACGTTCGACGTGTGGCTTTAGCCTTGTTTAATTCTGCTGCTCACAACAAACCGTCTCTGATCCGTGATCTGCTCCCCGCAGTTCTACCCAGCCTGTACAATGAAACGAAGGTCCGACGGGAGCTCATCCGGGAGGTACGGCCAAGGTCTTCTGGGTGCAGCACGGCAGAGGCAGCGCGTGAAGCCCAGTGAGGCTCTTGCCCCTCTGCTGCTTGGTGACGAATGGGTTTCTGTCTTGTTAAGGTAGAAATGGGGCCATTCAAGCACACGGTGGATGATGGTCTTGACGTGAGGAAAGCTGCTTTTGAATGCATGTACACACTGCTGGAAAGCTGCCTCGACCGACTGGATATCTACGAGTACCTGAACCACGTGGAGGACGGACTGAAGGATCACTATGACATTCGGGTAGGTGCTGTGCCTGAGCCATGGGAGGGCAGGCATGTCCCTCATGTAATTCCTTCTCTAGGGTCTGGTCTCGAACTGAGCTGGTGTGCCATCCCCGCATGTCAGTTCCTGTTCTGTGCAATTGCCATAGCCTTCATCTGGGTCTGTCCAGCTCTAGCTTGACCCTGGTGGCCTTGAAAACACAACCCTGGTGTAGCTGGGTTTATAGGAAACTTAACGCAGTCTAAAATAGGTTTCTTCTGCCTTAAAACTTGTGATTTGTCACTTGCTCAGTGTGGCAGTGACACTGTTAACAAAGAGCTAGCACTGTCATCGATGATGGCCCCACAGCTGGATGCATGCCAGGGACCCCAGCCCAGCCTGGCAACTCCAGTGTGCTGGTTGCCAGCGCCTGTGTGTCTGATGCACCCAAAGCTCTCACTAACCCCTCTCGCACAAATGCACAGGGACTCAGTCCTGAGTCCCACATGTTGCTGCGGGGAGAGCGGCCACACAGCCCCAGCAGTGGATCCTCACTGCAGGCCTGGGGCTGGTGGATGCAGCCAGGTCATACAATTTTCTCTTTCCTCTTGGTGTAGATGCTGACTTTCATCATGCTGGCTCGGCTGTCCACGCTCTGCCCCAGCGCCGTGCTGCAGCGGCTTGAGAGGCTGGTTGAGCCACTCCGGGCAACCTGCTCCACAAAGGTGAGACCAGGGAGTGGGACGCACTGGGGTGGGTTTTGCATGAGCCTCTGCTGCTGGCTGCCTGTCCCTGCTGCTGAACAGCTGCTCCCCGCACTCTTCTGGTGGGACAGTGCTCTGCTTGGCTCCATCTCTGCTGCACGTCCTCTTCCTCCTGCTTGCACCACCTTTTCTAAATGAAAACAGTGCTTTGGGTTTGTAGGTTAAAGCTGGTTCTGTGAAGCAGGAGTTTGAGAAGCAGGACGAACTGAAGCGATCTGCCATGAGAGCCGTGGCTGCTCTTCTGACCATCCCTGAAGTAGAGAAAAGTCCAGTGATGGCTGAGTTTTCATCTCAGATCAGAGCCAGTCCTGAAATGGCGTCACTCTTTGAGAGCATTCAGAAGGATTCTGCCTCCCTCCCCACGTCAGAGTCCATGGACATGAGCTAAGGTCTGCCCATTTACTCCGCTATCTTCCTGCCCTCACTGTGCACTAACCCAACAGATACCTTGATGGGACGAGGAGGTTGAGGACAAGGAACACCACTGAGCTGGGCTCTGATGCAACAGCCACTTGTAAGTCACTGGGCACTGACACGAGAAAAAGTCTGATCCGAGCAGTACCAGAAACCTCACTGACTGCAGGGAGAGACACAAAAGGAGGGAACTGAACCGTCCTTAAGCAGGGAAGGGCTGAGGAGGAACATCCTCATGTTTTTAAGGGGTGTACGAAGCAGTTGAAATTGAGCATGGTTCCGTGGGAAACGGAAACTTCCTGAAATATTTCCTTACTGCAGGACAAAGAAAAATAGTTTAAAATGTTTTTTTTTTAACCACTGCACATGCACTTTCTACCCCAAACTGCCTGAAGAATGTATTTGTTTCACGAAACAGGGCTGAGAACCAGCAGTCATGTCTGTAATTAGCAATGAGCACCACAGCCACAGGCTCTGCTTGAATTGGAGACGTGCAGGAGCTGTGTGGGGTTACCTGCCCAGCCTCAGCTCCACCATGGCACCGGCAGCTTGTGTTCTTGTGCAGTTGTCTGCAAATACCTCAACCAGCAGTCTTTGAAGCAAGACAGTTTGTGTTACAGTAAAAACCTTGCACTAGGCTTGACTCTGCATTTAACACTGCCTTTCCTCCTTGAGCAGCTCAGTGTTTGTGTTGTGACCAGCCACAAAGGCACAGGCCTGTGCTGACTTCAAGGCACAAACAGCAGCAGTAGAGGTGGTGCGCGGTGTGTCACAGGAGAGGGGTGCCAACAGCCAGCAGTGCAAGCTCATGAGCAGCCCCACTAACCCCCTGTTGCTTGAAAACTTAATTGTATGGCTGTTGTCAGACCCCACATTGCACAGAAAAACTAAGTAGCCTTAAAAGACAGGGTGTGGAAAGGCCACCATAACAGTGCCTGTGGCTCTGGAGCTGCAGTGACCTTTCATTTCTGTTTATGACAGAGTGGTTGGTGTGAAGAATATTTATAGTGTGTGTGAAAGAACATCCATTGTTTGAGTGGTATAAAAAATAAACCTGTGCTTGCGGAGCTGCATGTCCTGAACTCAACATTAGCTTCCACAGTGACACATACGAGCCAGCAGTACAGCAGAGCCACCCGCTGCCCCCAGCCCTTCCCTCCGGCCATTCACAACACCCACCCCAGTCTGGTTTACACTTTATTAAATACATCTCGGAGGCAGAGGCTGCTCTACTCGTTCTCCTCACTGCGCAGCCTGGCATTGGGGTTGGTGATCTTGATGGCAAGCTGGGCCGCCCTCTCCACGATTATCTTCCGGTTCTTGGAAGACACGTTGTGAGCAATCTCTGCGCAGTATGACCTGTTGGGAACACACAGTGCATCAGGCTCAGCTCCCACAGCAGCCAAGGCAAAGTGCTTCAGAGCCATCCCGCTGGCAGCACTGGGATACAGCAAAGCACAGAAGTGTCACAACAGGGGAGCTGAAGCACATAACTCCCCTTATCACCAAGGCTGACCATCCCAGCCTGAACCAGATGCTCAGCAGAGCGAGACCCTTCTGCTCTTCCTCTTGTGAACAAAGAGCCAGTAAGAGGCAGGGTTTAAGTGTTAATTATTACTCTTATTACTTTGTTCTGAAAGTGCTACATGTGAACTCAGGCCTGTGTCTCAACAGGCACATTAAGCCAGAGCTCTCCAATCGCTGCTTTATCAGTGGTGCACATATTGAGCTATTTGCCACCTCTGTGACACTGTGCTTCACCTAGAAAGGCTGCACAGATGATCCCTGAGATCCCTTCCAACCTGGGATTCTGTGACCAAAGGAGGAGTTCACCACCCAGGACCCTGTGGGTGCGCTGCTGGGGAAACTGAGACAACCTTTGTGCTCTTGAAAGCAACAAATTCCCTCATGTCCGCCTCCCCCTGCAACCTGGCCCCACAGACGTACTTGTTGCTCATCATGAGCACCTCCAGCTCCTTGACGTTGTGGACCAGGAACTTCCTGAAGCCTGTGGGCAGCATGTGCTTGGTCTTCTTGTTGCTGCCATAACCAATGTTTGGCATCAGGATCTGGCCCTTGAAGCGCCGGCGAACTCTGTTATCAATGCCCCTCGGTTTGCGCCAGTTCCGCTGGAGAAATACAGAAAACATTTAGTGCAGGGAGCAGTTCTGAGAGCAGCACAAAGGCGATAGCCTCCAGGTGACAGCTCCAGCCATGATCCACCGTGCCAGCACAGCCCTGCACCTTTCATGCCTTAATTCACCACCAACCCCAAGGCCGCTGTGCCCAGCTGGCCCCAAATGCACATCCTCATGAGCTTCCCCAGTGAGGTTTTACCTTGATCTTGACATAGCGATCAGACTGATGCCGGATGAACTTCTTGGTCCTCTTCTTGACGATCTTAGGTTTCACGAGAGGCCTGAGGGCAGGCATGGTGCCTAAGGCAAACGGGACCGCTGTGAGCAGGGCGGCTTGGCACGGAGCTGACGCACTGCCCGCCTACAGCGCGTGTCGCAGACTGCCTTCCCTCGCGGGCCACTCGGGAGGCTGGCGAGGGAATGGGTGTTCGCCTGCAGTGCCTCTGCCTCCCGCCTCCGAAGCTGGCAGAGCACCGAGAGCTCTCCAGATGCGATCCTGGGAGGTGCCCGCGGCCCCGTTCACGTCCCCCCCCCCCTCCCCGAGCAGCTTCATTGCTCCCTCGGCAGAGCGGCGCCGGAGCGCGTGCGCCAAACCCGCCACGTCCCGGGGCTGCGCCGTCTGACGGGCCCGGGCCCGAACCCCCGCACCGCGACCCCGGTCAGGCCCCAGCCCACGCCGCCGCCTCGCCGATGCCCGCCACGGAGGTCCCGGCTCTAAGGGCCCGCACCGCGGGGAAGGCGGATGGCGGAGGGGAGGGGAACGGACCCGCGGGGGCGGCGGCGGATGGCGGCGGATGGAACTCACCGGGAGCGCGATGGCACCTTCCGCGGCAGGCCCCGCCGAGAGAGGGAGGCGGGGCTGGGCGCAGGGGTTGATGGGATATGCAGAAGGTCCTGCCAGGCTCACGAGGGGCCGCGACTGCGCAGAGCGGACACTGAACGCTCGCGGGGCAGCGCGGGACCCAGGGCCGCCGGCGGGGGATGGCACCGGGCGGGCTCTGTCCGGCGGGGCCGTCCCGGTACCGCGGATCGGTGCTGCCCCGCGGCCGGTACCGCGGATCGGTGCTGCCCCGCGGCCGGTACCGTGCGCTCGGGACGAAGCTATCAGGACCTGCCTGTGCACACGCAGCTTCCGCCAATCCCGCCGGGCGCGCGGGCGCCCCCTGTCGGAGCGGCTGCTCAACCCCCGGGCGTGGGAGCGGAGGCCCGCGGGATCTGCCGCACATCACTGTGATACAGGGTAACCCATGTACAGGGGGGTAAAGGAATTCCTTTGCTTAAACAAAAGCATTGTCTGTGCTATGTACCTGCCACTGCCATCTTGCCAAGGCATTGATTACTGCTGCAGGGGGAGAAGCAGATGCAGTTCTACTGACAAGGGACAAAAGCAGATGATTGGTTCTACTGATAAACCAGGGAGAGGCAGACTGGGCTCCGACCATTAGGAGGCCATGTCTGAAGGTTAAAAGGTGTAAGGTTTAAGAAGAGGAACACCCATTTACTTCATCGTGAAGACCCCTACCCACAAGAGGAAGACTCATTTACTTCATCCTGAGACCCCTGCCCATGACCAGAAGGGGCACTGCACAGGTGCAAAGGACCTTCCGGCTCATTATAATACAAAGCGGGGATAGATAATAAATACGTATAGGCAGATTGAGCAACCTCATGTCTATGTATGACTTAAGAGAATAAATGTAAAGGGAGAACAACCCTGAGGTGTGCATGCTTTGAAGGAGCTATCCCCATGCACCTCAGCGCTGAATAAAAAGCATACCTACAACTTTAACGAGTTGTGGAGTCTATCCACACATCAGCTGCTTTCTCCTCATCCCCCTTCCTCTCCACACCGGCCCCAGAGCACCCCTGCCATCGCCAGCCTCCACCTGCACAGCGTGACCAGGGCTGGGCACTTGCTGGCAGTGAGCGCTGGGAAAGAGCCCAAGACCACCATCACTCAGAGGCACCGTGCCCCGAGGCTGTTGCTGGGCCCAGGAGACACTGTGAACAGGCACTACAAAAACTGGGGTACGTTTATTAAAACCCAGGGTTTGGAAACATGACATGGCAACAATGACCAATACTGGGTGCAACACACAGATAAATACTTGATGTAAGAACTTGGTCAGAGTAACCCACTGTGCAGAGCACATAAAGCTGTGAAGACCAGAAGGTGGGCACCTTCCCAGTGCCTCAGCCTATGTGCAGTTTGTCCCGGTTCTCCCAGAGCCATGTGTGGTACACGTTTAACATGTGGTCCTGTGGCTGTACCTAAAACACCATGAAAATGCTCAGCATTCAGTAAAAGACTTCTTTTGAAAGACCTCACTGCTCTGGTGGATTTCCCCTCCCTTGGGACCCCTCTGTGCCCCACAGGAGCATTAAACCCCATGCCAGGCAGCCAGCCTCTGCCAACCAAGGAATACGGCACTTGGTCAGCCCCGAAACCACCCACCCCCTGTTAACTGGGTCCTACACTGGAGAGCAAAACAGCTCCTCACAGACATCTGCCATAAGAGGACCCTGGCATGGCAGAGACCACCAGTGCTGATCACAGAGGGATGCCAGGATCAGGCTGGCAGGAAGCATAAGGAACCTGGTCTGTAACTGGAGCAGGGAGGAGACCCTCACCCCCCACATCAAAGAAAAAGAGCACAGTGAGAGTGGAAAATTACAGGGAAAAAAGAAACCAATATGAAGGTGACAAGATTTTAGAGGTTCAGACTTATAAAAGGGACATTCTGTGAACTCGACCTCCTGAAGATATGGAAATCACTATCTCTTTTAACCCAGTCAAGCCATCAGTACAATCAGAGGCAAAGGACGGAGCCCGGAGCCAGCAGTGCAGCCACACACCCACCTCCTTCCACTCATTGACACAGAAGATCCTGTAGGAGTCGTTCCCATACTTGCCAATGCCGTGCAGCTCAATGGGGTACTTCCATTGCTTGCTCAGGTACTCATCTGCAACACACAGGTATAGGCTTTACTGCCCGCAGGCAGCTGCCAAAGCAGCTCTGGACAAAATCCTCATTCTCTGCTACTGTTACTTGGCTCCACTTTGGAACATTTTAGATGGAAAACAGAAGTTTTGGGTCTCTCCTGGTGACAGCAGGTGATGAATCCCTACCAGGGACAACTTAGACACCTCTTAAACAAATCACTATGAGGGGATTTTTAATTACATCTCTCTCCTCAGAACCCACAGAGGAATAGTTTTATTGCAAGTACAGAAAATATCAGAATCATAGCAGAATTCCTGCTGGAAGGGCCTTCTGGGTGTCACCCGATGCAACACAGAGGAGAGCCACCTGCAGAACACAGTCACTCTTGCAGGCATTCGCATCTTTCTGTGCTCAAGGTCTCTATGTATGTTATTTCATTCTCACAGTTGAGACAGCAGGAGCAGCAGCTCCGCATATGTAAGACCAATGCTGCAAAAAACAACCCACCACCAATATCTGCCCAAGAGAAGGGAAAATCAGAGAACACTGTTTGAAATAGATGTTTGCCTCACTCCTGTAATTTAGACCATTCCACTGGCAAACCTGGGGAATCCTACCTGAGAACCTGATGATTGTTTTTGCTCTGAGCTCATAGAGGCCAAGAGGTTTGATCAGCTCTGACATCTCTTTCCAGTCTGCAGTCCTGGTTATTTCAGGAGAAGGGTATTTCTTAAGGAACTCCCAGAGTACAGGAATTGCCATTTTACCTAGTGAGAGCAACCACCATGAGCAGAAGGCTGTGCAGGTCTTTCTCTTTATTCATATCTGTGCATGCTTTCTTCAGAGGCAGGAGCTGATTTACAGCTTACTGCTTTTTTACACTGACACAGGTTAATACACATTTATTCTTTCATTAATGCTATTAAAAATGGCAGCTGTTCTAATCCTATAACACCTCCCCGCCATTTATATAACATCAAATTGTATTAGTCTATTTACCTGAGGTTTTATTGAGAAATATGGTTGCAATGAGAAGTTTCCATGGATCATGGAAAAGTGTTTCTTGGATTAGATTAAAAGGAGAACGTGGAGGAGTCCATTTTCTGCGGGCCTTCCTTCTAGGTGGACTGGGATCTGTACACAGAAACAACACAGGATGATTTATTGGACAGTAAAGGATGGGGTTACCTACTTAAATTAAAATAATAAACCCCAATGAAGAACTTTTGAAGCAGATTCATCTTTGCGGAGACATAATATGCAGATGGCGGTGTTTGACACTAGCCTTCAGAGCTGTTTGCAAGACACAGACCACTGAGGTGTAAAACAGGATGAGATCAACTGTGCTGAGCTGAGCTCTCTGATGCAACCTGAGTACAGCCAGCCTAAACCTGAAGAAATTCCCCACAGCATCGCCTGATCTTGAGCCATCCCATCCCTTCCCCCATAAGAAATATCGTAAGAGTATACCTTCTTTACTGTATTTGCTTGAAAAATATGGACTTGTTTTCCTCCTATCCACTTGTGTCCGTGGGACAGACTCTTCTGCAAAGAGATAATACCTCAGCATTAAAAAGGGAAAAAGAACCCAAGCATTTTGCTGTCCTGTCTCATGCATCCTTTCGACTTTATGTTGTGATGCAAAGACACAGATTTCTTCTAGGTGTCCAGAACATAGATATGTTTTAGATTCACTCTGGTACTCCTCTGCATTTCAAGTCTCTGAAAAGTCTTCACAAGAGAAGACCTACTTTGCTGCAGTCTGAAGAAACAGGCTCAAAGTACAGCTGAGATATTAAACGCTGCCCACACACTCCAGCCAGAACAAGCCAGAATGAGCCTTTTCGAAGAACCAAACTGACCAACTGTGAAATGATATTAAGAGTTGGTACAGTGAAGGTAATGAACGCTACTGAATTATATGGCTAAAGAGATCAATAGAGTAAGTTCCAGTTGTGAATAAATCTGCATTAAGTCAAATGCTGTTGGATAAAGAAATAAGACAGGTTCAGATGTTGAAGCAGCCTGACCTGGAACAGAAAACTCTGCTTGTATGGGTAAAACCCCTGGCAGAATGTTAGGCCCATGTTCTGCTCAAGCCACACATGTACCTGGCAGCACTTTAACGGTAGTGAAGCTGCTCTTGTCACACAACTGCAAGGCATCAGCAGCCTTTTCAGCCTCAGGTTTAGAATCCTGGTTACCCAGATTCCCCCCACCTGTCTCTTTCCCTACTCCCAGCCCGCTGGGTTTCTCCTCAGGCTGTGCACATGTGTCCTTAGACTCTGTCTCTGCAGGTTCCTCCTCTACCAGGCTCTGCAGCTCCCTCTGCAAGCAAGCTGGCACCGTGCTCAGCTGCAAGCCTGAGTGTGGCCACAGCTGAGTTGTGCCTGCACCCGCAGGGTCTGCCCCCTGCTCCTCCCACCCCACCTGCCTGCTCCACACGTATCTGTCTGTCTACAGAGCCTCTTGCTCTGTAGACATCCCATTTCTTGCTTGTTCCCTGCTCTTCTCTGCCTTTTGTTCTGGGCGCTATCACGATTCCTCTCTTCTGAGCTCTTCCCAGTTTTCCTATTCTGAACACATTTTAAACCTGCCCCCTTCTTTTTGGTTTTCAAACAGTCCTCTGGGTTCATGCCTTTCTCGATCAACTCTTGGCTTTCCAAAGTGCATGAAGTGTCTCCCAGGTGCTCATTCCCAGTCTGAACGCTTTGAATTCCATCCTCTGCATCATTTTGCAGGCCTTGCACTTGACTGTGAGGATCCTCATTCTCTGAACCACTTCTCAGGGCTTTTGTGCTGGGGCTTTTCACACTGAAATATCTCCTCCTCTTCCCATTAGGGTTTGCAAAATCAAAATCTTCCACTTTCAGCGATGTCTCCCCAGATTTCCTTAAATACTCCGCGAGGGACTTTTTGGATCGCAGCTTGCTTCCGTCAGGGCTGTGGTAGGAGAAAAAAGGGAATGAAGGACACCCACCCTTCACCCCTGGCTCTCACTTCACACCTACTGCAGCATTTTCTCAGTGATATCCAGTGGTAGGACAAGGGGCAATGGGTGTAAACTGGAGCATAGGAGGTTCCACGTTAACATCAGGAAGAACTTCTTTACTGTGAGAGTGACAGAGCACTGGAACAGGTTGCCCAGGGGGTTGTGGAGTCTCCTGTGTTGGAGATATTCAAGGCCCGCCTGGACAAGTTCCTGTGTGATGTACTCTAGGTTACCCTGCTCTTGCAGGGGGGTTGGACTGGATGATCTTTTGAGGTCCCTTCCAACCCTTGGGATTCTGTGATCTCCGCAACGCAAAGGACAGCGGCCGCTGAGCGATGGCGCCTGGACCGGAGCAGCTCCACAGCGGCTTTACCGACAAACCCGCCCCGCGCTGTGCGCTTCCTCCCGGGACCCCCGCATGCACTCACACACGCACGAGCTCTGCCCGTGCTCCCGGGAGCTTTGCCCCGGGATCAGCCTCACCTGATGAAGTACACGTCGATCTTCCCCGCCGTCCTGCCTGACTGCCTGCGCTTCACCAACCTCTGCCAGCCGACGGGCACGGCGCTGGGCCCGGCCGCCGCTTGTTCCGCAAACCCCATCTCCGCCGTCGCGCCGGTGCCGCCGCCGCTGGAGCTGGGGCCGGAACGCTCCGCAGCTGCTGCGTCTCGGCTGCCACCGGGGAGGCTGCACGGGGGAGCAGACACACGAGTCGGTCCCGAGCACGGCGACTCTGGGAAACAACGAACTTAGTCCCGGTCCCCGCACGGCCCCATCGCGCCCCACGGCGTCACCTGCCACCGCCTGCCTCATCCCACCGGGAGGCACCGTGGGTCGTTCCCGCGCCGCCCTGCCAGCCCTCCGCCGCCGCCATCACATGACCTGCCGGTGCTCCCGCGTCCTGCACTGCGCAAGCGCGCCCCGGCCCCGCTGGCGGGCGCCCCCTGCCGCCGCGGCGGACCGGCGGGTCGCCAGGCGCATGAGCGTTGCCCGTGGCGCCGGCGGCGCGGGTGTAAACAGGCGACCGTTGAGGAGGGGCGGCCCGGCCCGGTTCAGCCCGGGGCATGCGGGCTGCGCTCACCTGGCGCGACAAGGCCGAGCACTGGTGAGCGGCCCTGGGGGTCGGCAGGGCCGCCGCGGGCCGCTGCGCCCAGGGGCGGCCTGTGAGGGGTCGCGTCCTGGTGGGGCTGTGGGCCGGGAGCAGGCGGGCCGCTGCCGAGCCGCTGCCGAGCCGCTGCCGAGCCCCTGGGGCAGCGCAGGGAGCGGTGCCGGGCGCGGTGGTGGCACTTTCCCCGCTGGGCGCGCTGGTTGAGGCCGCGCTGGGCTCGGCGGTGCCTGCCGCTGCTCTGTCCCGCGCTCACCGCGGGGGTCTGCGAGAGGCCTGGGCTGAGCGTCCTCCTGCAGGCAGCGGTTCTGCTGCAGGCAGCGGTTCTCCTGCAGGCAGCGGTTCTGCTGCAGGCAGCGGTTCTCCTGCAGGCAGCGGTTCTCCTGCAGGCAGCGGTTCTGCTGCAGGCAGCGGTTCTCCTGCAGGCAGCGGTTCTCCTGCAGGCAGCGGTTCTGCAGGCAGCGGTTCTGCAGGCAGCGGTTCTGCTGCAGGCAGCGGTTCTCCTGCAGGCAGCGGTTCTGCAGGCAGCGGTTCTGCAGGCAGCGGTTCTGCAGGCAGCGGTTCTCCTGCAGGCAGCGGTTCTCCTGCAGGCAGCGGTTCTCCTGCAGGCAGCGGTTCTCCCGCGCAGGCCCCCGCGGCAGCAGCGCTGCGCTCCTCCTGCTCCATACTTGTGCTCAGTAACACTTCTCGGGGTGGTTCTTTTGCCTTTCTCAGCTCCCGTTGAGCCGCAGGGCAGGAGCCGCGCCCGTGCGTGTGAGTCTGCTCCCGGGGCCTGGGGCGGGCAGTGCTTGGGCTCCTCGGGACACGGGGAGACGGTGCCGGGGCTCTTTCTCAGGCTCTGCTGGCCTCTGGAGAACGCAGTTCCCGGTGTTTGTTGTGCGGCATCTTTGGCGTGAAAGAAGATCTATTTTCTGTCTCTAACCGGGAGTTTCCCGGGGTGTGTGTGTGTGATTTGTTTCTTCTTTTTCCTTTAGTATTTATGACCTTGCATTCAAGCCGGATGGGACTCAGTTGATAATTGCTGCTGGAAATAGACTGCTGGTAGGGAATCTTTTTCCTCTTACATCTATATGCATATGACTTATTTCACATGTACTTATGAACCCAACCTATCAAAAATCCTCTTATCTCTACTAGTCCAGCCTCCTATCTGCATACATATTAGTGCAAGCTACCTCTAAAATGTTTTGATGCTTTTCAATGTTTCTTACCAAGTTTTAAGCTCTATTTCCAAAAGTAATGAGATTTAAGTTACTTTCCTTATCTCATCTACTTGCACCTCACCCGGTGGTTTGGAAACCCTTAACCCACATGTAGCACAGTGGCGTGTCTTGCAAACACTGCATTGTTACAAGTTTCATGCAAAGCTGTGAAAAGAAACTCAAATTGGTGCCCTGGCTTTGTGAGAAACTTCAGCTGGAGCTTTTTGTGCTTCCCTGGTTCTGCCCTGCCTGTGGCTGTGACCCATCAGGAGCAGCTGCTCAGAGCTGTGCTGCTCGTGGGCCCTGCAAAGCTTTCAGGTGGGGTGGGGGTGGCACAACATGGAGATGTATTGCAGGAGTACAGGGCAGTGAGCTGCCGTTCTCACAGTGCTCACAGAACAGGATATTGAGTTAGGGCCCTTTCCACTAATTTATTATATTTAAGCACCTAATGAAGAGAAAGAAGGAAGGAGTAAAACACGGTGGGAAAGTGAGGTGTTTGAAGTCTTCTGTGCATGTAGTTTTCTAACAGTGAGTTTTCTCTCATTCTGAGAAGTATTGCATTAAAAGCTTCTGCACTTCAAGCCATTTCATCTTGCATGGCTTGTATGCTATGTAAAAAAGAACACAAAAGAAGGTGTATAACCATTTGGCCCTCAGTAATTTTATCTTAGCTCTCGCTGGGATATTTTTTTATGTATGTCTTTTTGTTTGTTTGGCTTTTTTATCTTCTTGTTTAAATAGGTGTATGATACTTCTGATGGAACCTTAATTCAGCCTTTGAAAGGACATAAGGACACTGTATACTGTGTGGCTTATGCCAAAGATGGTAAGTACCACTTGGGGGGCTTTACTAGTCTGGTTTGTACAGTGCATGTCTGTAGTGCCAGTTGCTAGATAGAAAAACCAGGGTTGTTTCACTGACTTGCCTGAACACACATGTGAGTGTTGGTGATTTGTTTGTCTTGTAATAGACAGTTTGACCTGCAGAAGTACCCTGCTGGTACAGGTGAGGCTACCTGTTAATCCAAGAACTGCAGTCCCCACTTTTTTCCCCCTTCTACTTCAGTGGTGGTGAAGTTGATGTTTGTGGGTAATGTGAGGAGAAGCCTTGTCCCAGAGATCCTCTCTCTAGCACCCCACCTGCCTCTGCTTTTTATTTTTATTCCCATAGTTTCTCTATCCCAAGGCTTCCCAACTTTCTGATTCCCCCACACGCTACCATGCTCACTACAGGCCTTATTCTGCTTCCAGTTCTCATTCTGTGGGGACTTACTGTGTGGTTTCAGAGGGCTTCCTCTCAGATCCTGCTGGTTAAGCTGTCAGGGGTACCTGTGGAAATGGACTTGGTTTTCTGTTGACCTTGTTAACTTAAACGTGCACCCTGTGACTGACAGCAGTGGCTGACAGCACTGGAAAGTTTGGCTGCTTCCTTGCCTGGCTGGGGTTTAGCACGGCCTGCTCTGTGGGAATAACAAAGTCAGTTGAGTTCCATGTAGCTGGGGGAGTGCAGTCACATCAAGACACTTGCAGTGTTAAGCCCTTTATTACAGGAGCCTTGTCAAGTTCAAGAACTTCTTGCTCTCTCTTTGATTGAATGTTTGGAGTGAAAGTGATTCTTGTATGCATGGGATTTAAATGATATCTAATTCCTAGGCAAACGCTTCGCATCTGGCTCTGCTGATAAAAGTGTGATAATTTGGACTTCAAAGTTAGAAGGAATTCTGAAATACACGTAAGTGACGCCTTCCAATTCTGTGCCTCTCAAAAGGAGACTTTGATTATGCTCTTCTGCTGTCAAAGAGTGTGTGCTGTTAGATCTGGAGGAAAGTTGGCTAAGGTCAGAGAAAATGCCAGGGGGTAATAGGAAAGGGAGGAGGAAAAGAGCAGTCAAAGTATCAGAGCGAGGCAGGAAAGCAATTAAAGGCTTAAAAGAGGGTGAGAAGCCTGGATAAGCCTCTGGATTTAGAGGGCTGTAAGCGAACTGGGGAAACTCTACAGATCAGAATAAAATTAAACAGAAAGTGACTCTGCTTGTAAAACAAACAAATTTAATATAAAGCTGGTTCAAAGAGCAAATTTAACATCAGGTTTGGAGCTTTTGGTGTATTCCATCTTCTGGCTTAGTTTCTACATCATTCCTCTTAAACTACATTCTCAGATTGTGTTTCTGAATGTGTATGTGCATCACTAGTCGTATGCAGAAGCCAGAGGACTACTGAGAGCAGCATACACAGGCATATTTGGTTTAGGATTTGGTTATAACCTTTAATCGTGTTTCACAAACCAATATCTCTGTACATTTTTAGCTGATCTTGATGAAATACAGTGAATCCTGCCACTTAGAGACAATTTTTGTAAGGTTTATTACTGATCTAGTTTATAGTAATAGCAGATTAATTTGATGTAATATAAACTGATCAAATTATTTCTAGCATCTGGTGAACCTTTCAGCTATCTTGCTGAAAGTCAGCAAAGGGGGCATTTAAGAATGATTTATTGAAATATGACTGTAACTTCTTTCTAGGCATAATGACTCTATTCAGTGCGTTTCGTACAATCCTCTTACTCATCAGTTGGCATCCTGTTCTTCCAGTGATTTTGGTATGTCTTCTTCCTCCAACTTTTCCATTAAGCCAGTAAATTCTATTAAAGTTGTATAGCAAAGCTACCTACAGATGGGTACAGTTCTTTATATCCAGAAGAGGTGAGATACAAAGCTACCTAAAGTAATATTAGATACTTATTTAAATCACTTAAACTCCTTTAGAAAGGGCTATGTAGTGAGGAGCCATGGGATAAAATGTACTACTTTGATACTATGATTTTTTGCAGAGACACTCACTGTGTTATTTAAATGGGTTTTTTCCCCCAGTAAATACTGTGTATTTAAATGTCCTTCTAGCAGTGGATGAGACTTTAGTTCCTGGGAAGTCCCAGTTGAGTTTTCCGACAATGTTAGTTTCCATTCTGAACACTGGTCATTTGTCATTTACTTTGACTTTCTGTTTGCTTTAATCAAGGCTTGTGGTCTCCTGAGCAGAAATCAGTCTCTAAAAATAAGACCAGCAGTAAGATTACTTGCTGTAGGTAAGTTTTAAAGATTACCTGGGTCATTTAAGTTAGTTTCAATGCAAACCATTCAAATTAATATGCAAGCTTAAAGGAAGAAAAAGTTCAAGTGAGACAGTTCAGTGTATGCAGAGCCAGTGCCCAGCAGTGTGATAGTTCAGTGTACGCAGAGCCGGTGCCCAGCAGCGTGCCAGGCTCTGCTACCTGGCTGCTCAGTATGATCATGTGTTGCTGCTTTGCCATTCTCAGCAGTGAAGTACCTGGGCAGTGTTTATAATACTCCAGTAGGAATATGATTAATGTTTATAAGAGGTAATTTGTTCTTTCTGGTGTAGTCTTCACAGAGACCGATTGTGCCCCCTGTCCCTTCCCTGCACTCTTTCTATTTTCATAGCAAAGGGGTTTGGTTTTTATTTTGGTTTTTATTTGGTGCCCTTTATAACTGAATTCCTCTGAAAGTATCAGAGAGGTGTTCTGGTCTAGGGTAGGTGCCTTCTCTCTCCCTCTGTTAGTCACTTTGTGAAACAGCAGTAATGTGAAGTTAGAGGAAAAATAATTATACTTTTGGTTTGGAGATAATAATGATTATGAGGAAACTGTATAAAGTCGTCCATCTGACTGCAGTGGAGACAAGAACAGAGCTCAGGTCTCCTCTGTCCTGCACTGTGCAGTTTTATCTGATCAGTGTTCTAAACGTGGCTTTTAAAGCAGTCTGGTCTACTGCCAGCACTGTCATTCCCCAAAATGTGTCTGTTACTTAGCACATGTTACAAGTATTGAAGGCAGATGATAGATTTAATTTTTTCTTTTTTTATTTCTACATATATTTTAATTCTGTGTATATTATAAAATGTTCTTGCTGTAGTGCATGCTGTTGCCATAAATGTGGATTTAGATGCATAAACAAACTGTGGGATTACTGGCTACCTCCCAGAACTCCCTCTTAGAAGTGTATTTCAGTCCTCCCTGTTTGAGTGTGTTGTGCATCCTACCTTCCTGCTGCTTGTTTATAGTAGTTTGCTCTTCAGTAAATGTGTGTTTTACCAGCTGGACAAATGATGGCCAGTACCTCGCTCTGGGGATGTTCAATGGCATTGTCAGCATACGGAATAAGAATGGTGAAGAGAAAGTTAAAATAGAGCGTGCAGGGGGTGCTTCAACTCCAATATGGTCAATTTGTTGGAATCCATCCAGGTAAATAATTTCATCCTTCCTTTTTCATGCTGAATAGGTAATCCCTGGCTTATTGATTGCAGAGAGTCTTGACTTTTATCGCTGCTGAAACAGATTAATGCCGTGTAGGTTACCTTTTTTTAAGTGATTCTATATTGGGGTTTTGGCTTTGCTGCCAGTCTTCAATCACATGGAGAAAGTGGGAACAAGTTCTATTTAAATTGTAGAATCATTTAGGTTGTAGAAGACCAACCATTAACTCAGCACTGTGAGTTCCACCACTAAACCAAGTCCCCAAGTGCCACACCTACACATCTCAATGACTCAATGACTCAAGGGACTGTGACTCCACCACTGCCCTGGGCAGCCTGTTCCAATGCTTGCCAACCCTTTTGGTCAAGAAATTGTTCCTAATATCCAACCTAAACCGCCCCTGTTGCAGCTTGAGGTCATTTCCTCTTGTCCTATCACTTGTTACTTGGGAGAAGAGACCAGCTACCTCCTGGCTCTGTTGTCCTTTCAGGGAGTTGCAGAGAGCAAGAAGGTTCTCCCAAGCCTCGAGAAGCCTGTCTCCTGTATTGGTTTAGGTTGGCTTGATTTTTTTGAGTGGTGGTGTTCTGTTTGGATATAGGGGCATGGAGAGGGGAGCTGTTTTATCACTTCAGTTCAGAAGGAATATTGTTCCAAATGCATGAGTAAAGGGTTGCTCTTGCAGTGGGTGGGAGGATTTTCGGCATAGAGCAGATGAACAAGAGGAGTCAGTTCCCAGCCGTTCAGAGGAGATACTGGTACTGAAATCCAGGCCTGGCAGTCCCCAGTGTAGTCAGACAGAGAAGAGGCCCCTGTGGATTTAATCTGGTGAGTGAAACTTCAAAGGAACATATGTATCTATATTATCTAGAACAGTAATTTACAAAAAGGACCAAAGGCAAGGTGTACTGTGCAGGGTACAAAATCAGATACGCAGAATTAGGACATTCTAGATTAATAGTTGCCTGGTGTCGTGGTTTAAACCCAGCCACACAGCTCGTGCACTCACTCCCCCCCTTGCTCCCTCAACTCCCGGAGAGTTAAGAAGGAGAATCCAAAGAATGTAGCTCCCACGGGTTGAGATAAGAACAGTTTAATAACTAAGGTATAACACAAATCATTACTGCTACCACCAATAATAATAATAATGATAAAGGAAATAACAAATGAAGAGAACACAACACCTCACCACCCACTGACCCATAACTCACCCCACCCTGCTCGACTGAGCACTGACCAATACCTCCTCCAACCCCCCAGAGCTCCAGCCCTTCCGGGTAATTCCCAGTTACATCCTGGGTATGACATGCTGTGGTATGGAATACCTCTTTGGCTAGCTTGGGTCAGATGTCTGTCTCTGCTTCCTCCCGGCCTCCCCTCCTCCCTGGCAGAGCATGAGGCTCAGAAAGTCCTTGGTCAGAGTAAACATTTGAGCAGTAACTAAAAACATAGGTGCTATCAGCACCGTTCCCAGGCCGAAAGTCAAAACACAGCACTGCACCAGCTACCAAGAAGGAGAAAAAATGACTGCTACTGCTGAACCTAGGACACCTGGTTTTAGTTTATCCTGCTAGTATGTGTTCGTTATGAGATAGCACATACATGAGAACTACCGCAGATGTGTGCATCATGCACTGAGCAGAGGGAGGTGCTTAGTAAAGTTAGCTTTTCCTTAGGTTTATGACTAAGGGCATTACTTGCAGCAGAACATTCAGATTACCACCTCCCTTCTTCCTAGGCAACAAGCTGTGGAGAAGGTAACTCATGGTTTGCTCCAAGCTGAACAGGTCATATTGGAGTCCTGAAGTTCACAAATTTGAGACCTGAAGCCCTTCCTTGCTCTGCTGTTGGTTCCACAGGAGCAATTTTGGTTATTTTTGTTTCCCTGCCTTACACTGGCAGCTGTAGCTGACTCTTGCTCAGTTGCACTGACTGGTATTATGGTGGCTTTGTACTACAGTAGCTGAGATCTGAAGCCAGGCCTGGGTGCTTCACCTGTGTGAGAGACTGTTCATTAGCTTCACTGTACCAGGGCATGTGCCCTGTGTGTGAAGTTATGCCTCAAGCCTTGCAGTTGTTCTGTGGTGGAGACTGAGTGTACTTTTGTGTCCCCAGGCTATCTCCATCAGTTTTAAATGGCAAGATGTATCTGCTGTCCTTTCAGGTTTTGGGTTGTTTTAAATTGTAATATGAAGTAAATTCTGTTATTCTATTACTTGGTTCTGTTGCTCCAAGAAATTTGTTAGTAGATCACTGTAGAATTACTACATATTTCTCTTTTGTTCATTAGAGAAGAACGCAATGATATTTTAGCTGTGGCAGACTGGGGTCAGAAACTTTCCTTTTACCACCTCAGTGGCAAACAGGTATGTTTCAGTAAGTGCATTCAAGAGCGGCAGGGTTTTTCTGATTCTGTTTTGTGTTCTGCATTCAAAGTGCTTGATTAGCTGCAGCAAATGTTTTCTGTTTTCCCAGCCTTTCAGGAGTCTGCTTTTTCTAACCATCTTTTCCTTCAGCTCTTGTTTTTTTCCATGGCAGCTCAGCTGCTTTTACAATTCCTGTGTCAAAGCCCTTGCAACTTTGCTGACTTTTGTGATATGTTTTACTGGTCTGGAGAGGGCATCTTTGTATTTTTTTCAACTGGTTAAAGTGGGTTTTGTGAGGTGCTTGTATTCTGAGTAGACTGGTTGGGGACTGGGGAGATTCTTGGATGTAGTTTAGAACTGCCTTTGGGAATCTTAATATAGCCAGTGGTGTTCTGTGCATAGCCAGAGATGAGAAGACAGGTAGCAGTGACAGCACTTGTTGCCTTGAGACAATAAGAAATGATCCTTTTGTTAATGCTTTTGATTATTTTTCCTGTGTAGATTGGGAAGGACAGAATGCTCAATTTTGACCCTTGCTGTGTTAGCTATTTTACCAAAGGAGAGTATATCTTATTGGGAGGTTCTGATAAACAAGTCTCCCTCTTCACGAAGGATGGTGTGCGTCTTGGTACCATAGGAGAGCAAAGCAGCTGGGTGTGGACATGCAGAGTTAAACCAGACTCCAACTATGTGGTGAGTCAGAACATTTCTCTGGTGTTTTCATAGACAGTTTGTCATGTAAGATCATAAATCTTGAGCTCAGGAGCTTAGTCTGGATATTGTGATTTGGGCTGTAGAACTTGCGCAGAGTCTCCTGAGGTCCTGGAACTGTGACTGAAATGGGAAAACGGCACCTAATAACTTCTAGGTTGACCAAATCTAATTCCATGATGGGAAGAAAATGTTCAGATCTCTTTGAGTTTCTTTACAACTTGTGGAAAATGCCTGCAAGGCATCGGTTAGCCATAAATGCTGCACTTCGTGTCATTGTACAAATGTGAGGAGATAGAGAGTGAATTAAAAACTATTCCCCATCCCCCAGAAAATCCAGTACCCACCACCCCCCCCTCAAAACCCAACCAAAAACCAAACACAATAGAATTGAACCAAACCCCACCTTCACAGCATGGTGATCTCCATGGCCTGTGAGGATGTGAGGAGATTAGTCCTCCTTCTGCATTGCACTTTCAGCACTGTTTAAGTACCAGTAGGCTGCAGCTGGTATCAATCTGTACATTATGCAGGAAAAGGAACATAATGTTCATATAAAAACTGCACATTTTGCCAATTCTCACCTACATGTACCAATTAACTAAAATTATTTTCTTCTTGTGTGCAGGCAGTAGGGTGCCAGGATGGAACAATATCCTTCTATCAGTTGATTTTCAGCACTGTTCATGGCCTTTATAAAGATCGTTATGCTTACAGAGACAGCATGACTGATGTTATTGTCCAGCACCTCATCACTGAACAAAAAGGTAATTTCACACTTGCAGTCAGGCCAAAGCTTCACTTGCATTCTGTTTTGTTTTAATTAATACCCATCCCCTTGGAATATATGCTGCATGTACCAGACAGATTGTTGTCACTTTGACAGTAAAACTGAGGAATACTGTTTGCAGGATGACAGTGCAAACTTGGATTCTGGAGCATCAGCACTGACAAGCTTAATGAAAGATATGGGGATTTGAAAGGACACTGGGAGGGGCAGAGGCTTTTAAGATAAGGTTTTAATCTCTGTGAAGGAGATACTGTACATCATATTTAGCTCTTCTTTTTTTAACTCCTCTCCTTTACTTGCAGCCTCAAGGATTTGTGCCAATTTTGTTTCTTCATATCTGTGGCTTTTTATGGCAAGGAGTCAAAGTATGGCACCAGAATGTGCTGTTGACAAATAATAAAGGGTGATAAATTGTGATGGGGATAGTAGATTACATAGATGTGTAACAACAGACTTCTCTGAGCAGGAATCTGCTTTTAATTTTAAAGGTGCTTTAGAAAGATTCAGTTTTAATGTACCAATAATTTTTCCGATTTCTGTATCCATTATTTTCATTTCAGTCTATACTGTATTGTTTTTGTGGTTTGTTTTTTTATCCTCTCTAGTTAGAATAAAAGGCAGAGAGCTTGTAAAGAAAATCGCAATCTACAAAAACAGATTAGCAATCCAGATGCCAGAGAAAATCTTGATTTATGAGTTATACTCAGATGATTCTTCAGATATGTATTACCGGGTGAAGGAGAAGATAGCGAAAAAATTTGAATGCAACTTGCTGGTTGTGTGTTCAGAGCACATTATTTTGTGCCAGGTATGTGCCTTACAACCTAAAATCATCTTGGGGTGCATTCAGACTCTAGGGAAGCTGTCCCAGTTGCTGGTATTTTATGGTCTGTGACAGCTTTTCCCCAGGGTACTGCTGTCCGGTGCTGTCGCAGTGTACAATGCTGGTGTGCTCTGAGCAGGAGCTGTGGCATACACAGGCTGCAGCAAAACACTCTCTAGTCTTTTGATAAATTAGCCCATAATCCAGGGGAATTTTGGAGTGGGAGTGAGCTACTGGCAGCGTGGGGGGGGAAGGTGGTGTTTGTTTGTCTATAGCACTGGAACACTTTAAAAAATTCATGCTGTTTAACTGACTATTTGACTTTATGATTTTTATATGTAAAAGTAGGTGCACATGCTAGTATGGCTATGTGTGTATACATATATATACATATATATATAGCATGTATAGTATAGGTAGCAAAGAGGTAAGGTTTTTATCTTTACCTTCATGCAGTGTTTTATATGTTACTGTTTCTTTAGGAGAAAAGACTGCAGTGTCTCTCCTTTAAAGGCATTAAAGAGCGAGAATGGCTGATGGAATCTCTCATTCGTTATATTAAAGTTATTGGAGGACCACCAGGAAGAGAAGGTCTCTTAGTTGGTCTAAAGAATGGTCAGGTAACACATAACATCTCATGGGTGTCTTTTCACTGCAAATAAAATCTGTTCTGTGCTGTCAAGGGAAGGTCTTAGGAGCAGCATGCTTTAGAATGCCACTTGACAGTCTCTTCTTGCGATTAAAACCTGATTTTCTTTATCTTTCACGTTCTCTGGCTGTAAATTTCACACATACATACTTAATTTTGTATAAAGCCCATAAGTTGCTAGGAACAACTGACAAAAAAAAGAGTTGTTGGTGAGCTGAGAGAGAGTTTATCTTTGGGGGGGGATTGGAAGGGGGTATGTACACTTCTGCTGACCTTTGGGAAGGTGTGGGTGCGCCAGGGGTGACACTGGTGTCTCTTTCACAAGCCAGTTTGCAGCTGAAAATTTCAAACTGGAGCCCTGAGGTAGTGATACAGAGAACAGGGACAGAGAGGAAGTTGGGATCCTCTTTTTCTTCTGTACCTATGCTATATATTCCTGTAGCATTGCATCAATATGTGTTTAACTAGTAGAGCATTAAAAGAAATCAGGATGTGCAGCCTATCATTTATCTGTATAGGCTTGCAACCTAGAGTGTGCTGTGGAAACAAGTCTTCCTAAGATACCTCTAACTGAAAGCTTTTACTTAGTTTTAATGCAGTTAATCTCTGAAAAGAAATGCAGTTGCACACTTTAAACAGCACTGAAGTTGATGGAAACAAAAGTGGAAGGACTGACTCTGGTTTCACACGTCTAGATTCTGAAGATCTTTGTTGACAACGTGTTCGCAATTGTGCTGCTGAAGCAATACACAGCTGTGCGCTGCCTGGATATGAGCGCATCCCGCAACAAGCTGGCAGTGGTGGATGAGAATGATACCTGCCTGGTGTATGACATTCACACCAAGGAGCTGTTGTTTCAGGTAAAATCCAAATTGAAATCAAAGGGGGGTGCTGGGGGAAGCAGGAAGTTATTTGGAGCACAAAACATACCAGAAGTGTTGCTGTGCAGAAATTATATGTGTTATTTAAGCCATTAATCACATGTTGTAGCATTTAACTGTGATCTATTTCACTATTGAAACCAGCTTAAAAAGAGCTGGTGGATAAGGAATTAGAAGACAGGAGATATATGTGAGCAACAGCTGAATAAAGGGCACTTAAGCACGTGACCTTTTCAGTTTAATTTAGCGCTCTGTCCTGGTTCCTACTGAAGCATTACAGTTAATGAGCATTTTGGCTTTATCATTAATATGAATGGCATTAAAGCCTAAACCTCTTTGTTGTGTATTCCATGAGTATAAAGTGAATAATGATAATTCTCTCTCCACTGCAGTTTTGCTGTCACTCTAACAGCTCGCTCATTAATGTTGGTGAAGTATTTTCAGAGAAAGCATGAAGTGCTCCAAAGACAGGGTCTGGAACTTTCTTTTTGTAACAGGCAGAAAAATGGTCAACTGAAAGTGCTAGCTAATGGTGTATTATTGTGGAACTTGATGTTATATGCTACGGTTTGATAGTATAGATCATAAATAAATACAAACCAAAGGCAAGACAATTACAGCTATTTATTTAAAATGTAAAATATGTCGCTGTAAATCAGGCTTTAGAATATTACACATATAAATAATAACTATGTGTGTGTACACATCCAGGCTATAGTAGGTCACATGTTCTGGCTGAAGGATGCCTGTTTCTTAGGAAAGATGTGACTGCACCTGTTGTAATCATCAGTTCCTTTGCTCGGTAGGAACCCAATGCAAATAGCGTGGCTTGGAATACACAGTGTGAGGATATGCTTTGCTTTTCTGGAGGGGGTTACCTCAATATCAAAGCTAGTAACTTCCCTGTCCATCAGCAAAAACTTCAAGGCTTTGTTGTGGGTTACAACGGCTCCAAGATCTTCTGTCTTCATGTTTTTTCTATGTCAGCTGTTGAAGTTCCGCAGGTAATCCTTTAATCTCATTAAGTGCTGCTTTACATTTCATAAACATCAATGTTTAAGAAGTGAGGAAGCTTTTCTGAGATTTACTCGTATTCCATTACCAAAATGATCGCAGTTCACACTTTCTTCATCGTTATTTAAATTATATTGCATGATCCAAATGATATTTTTATTTGGCATTAATTAAGCTAACTTCCTTTTTGCTCTTGTTGATCATGTTCCTAATTCTCCCTTCCCACTTGCAAATGCACATTATCTAAAAGCAAAGGTGAAGATATGGTGTGGTTGTTGCCCCACTGCTTGGATTTTTACTGTAGTCTCTCTATGTACCTTTTCTCAAGTTGTAATTTCATTTTTTCTTATGAGTACATCACACACTGTGTCATTGTTGCTTCACCTAGATGTGTTTAGGCAACATTTAAGCTGTATGTTTGAATATATACTATGTGGTTGGTCTTGACATTGTAAATTTAGAGACTGTTTTCCTCGGAACACCATTTCTTGCACTATGGAAAGCACTGGAAGAGTATAAACCAGTCCAAGAAACGAAACAGGAAAAGGAAAAAATGTTGTGCCCTGTGCAGTCAGGTGTGGGCAGGGTTTGAAATGAAGGCAATGGAGAAGCAGAAGTGCCCTGTGCTTTTATTCACACCATTGTTCTAGGCACCTGCCTGCCCTGGTGCATTGCTGGGCAGGTCCTTGGTTAGGCACTGGGCTGTGTAGTGTGGCTCACAACTATGGATCAGCCGGGCCTGGCACACTCTGCCTGCCTTGGTATGCTCTAGGCACCAGTATGCCACGCAATTCCTGGGAAGCATCACTGAGGCAGCTTTTCCAAAGCTAGTCTTTTGGAGGAAGAGAGGACCAAAACGTACACAATTTTCAGGTAAATTAAAAATAACATAAGTGAATCTGCATATACTGCCTAAAGGTGCAAGCCCAGAGTTGCAGGCAGTCTCTCATGTCACTTAGAGGGCTTGAGCTGCAGATCTTGAGCCTTAGTCTGTGGCAGCCTGCAGCTGGCAGTTTCTCTCTTTAGTTCTTTTCTAGGGCAGGTCCTCGAGGTCAGTGTGTTTTGGGCTTGACAGTCACAGTCTTGGTAAAACTGCTTTGTCACCAGGGGTGACACAGCAGGGTTACTTCCTCATGATACCTCTTCCTGCTGTGTCTGAGTATTTCCAGGTGTGCTTCACACCAAGCTGTTGTGCCCCTTCTCATGCTTTTAGCTTCGAGAACAAAATACCCCATCCTTTGGTCTGCTTCTGTGGCATTAAAAAAAGCAACTCTTCATACATGATATTTAGCATGTACAATGCACAGAAGGATTCACATTCTTGACTACTTCCTAATACACAAGGAATGGAAAACTTCAAGATGGAGGAGTTTAGAATACAATTAACCCAGCTTGTCTAAAGATACAGTAATAATCACCCCAGAATGTTGTTGTCTATGACACAAACCCTATGCCTTTATTCTCTGTGGAGCTTGTAGTGCTTGTGATTAGAATATATTTTCCCCACTTGTGTAAGAATTTCACTAATACATCTCAGTACTTTTTTCTAATATGTGTTTTTCAATGGAAATCCCCAGTCTGCACCCATGTATCAATACCTGGAACGAAAAATGTTTAAAGAAGCCTATCAAATTGCATGTTTAGGAGTGACTGATACTGACTGGAAAGAGCTGGCCATGGAAGCCTTGGAAGGGCTGGAGTTTGAAACTGCTAAAAAGGTAAAGCATTATTTACTTAGCAGAAATAAGTAAATATATATAATAATTACTTGTATATAAATAAATATATATAGGGTGTATATATGATGTATGGTCTATGGCTGGAGTACAACGTGGGGTTCGTCGGTTACTATCTTGCTTGTCTTTAGCATCTATGTTATTACACATACCAAAGAATATGTTGGTTCAATATATATAAACTAGGATCTTGAGAAGAGGTTCTAAACTGAAGTCTAATTTTTCTCTCTAGATAAATACCATGTTCTAAATCAGAGTGTTAAATGCAAAGAAAATGGTTTCTTTCATCTGGTGCTTGAAGATGCATTAATAACTTTGAGGAGAGAGAAGTGGTAGGTTGTTCAGTGGTGCTGCTGACCACCGGGTGGCACCACAGAACGCCTCGGCTGACTCCCTCCTTCCCCAGTGCTGGGAACTTGCTGTTTTCCCCCTAGTATTTAACATAACCTCCGTTCAAATGTGGAGCTTTCATATTCTTTCGTATTCTAGCTATACGTTAATGTTATCTGAAGACAGTGATGGTGTAATGTCATTGTTTTAGTCATTTTCCCTCTGGAGCGCCTTGTTTTGGGGAGTGGTTTGTAAATGGGCGTATACTGAAGAATGGAATTTTCTCCAGCATGAAATTCTTACCTATTTTCTTTCACTACCTTTTCTCAAATAAGAGAGGTGAACTGATTTCAATATAATGAATATTATATGAAAACCAAAACATTCTAAAAATATGCAGGGGGTGGCCTGTAGCAATAGGCATCTTGTAATAACTGATTTTTTAAGAAGGAAATGAAACACTTTATTTTTCTTCTTTTATCTGAAGTGGAGGCATCAGAATCATTTCAGCTTCATGGATGGCCTTATGCAAATAGATACTCTTGAAAAGAAGTTTTCAGTGCCTCCTTGGGATTTCAAAGTAGTGCCCTCTTAGAATTAGAGCGGATTAACTTGAACAAAAGCAGCTTCTTGACATTAAAGGCTCTCCTAGCTCCTAGTCCGATCTGGTGTAAGCAGAATGTGCTGTGCCCTCTCAGGCATTACTTTGGTTGGAAATCTTGAGCGTGCAGTCTAAAGAGTTAAAATTCTGGTTTTTGATGCATGTCAGGAATAAGTGCTAAGCTGCTGGAGCTCACACGTGACTTTGCCACTTGAGACTTTGGGTTGCACATTTATCTCCATTTGCAAAAGACATTATACTGCCTTGCAGTACTTCTGCCTTACCTTTTTTATTTCCCTGCCTCTCCCTGAGCCACCTCTGTACTGAGTGTTCAGAATGGTATAAAAGCCCTAAGCACATGCAGTGTGCTTTGGCAATGCCATCAGTTATATGTTCTACCTTGTAACAGTTTCTTTAGATTTTCTTTGCCTGTATCATGCCTCACATCAAAATGGAAAAGCTATAAAATAGCCAGAATGAAACTATGTCGTATTTTAAATAGCATTTTATATTTCCTAGGGGACTGACATGTGCACCTACTAGTCCCTGCCTTTGCTGTTTATTTTCAGTGCTAGCTGTTTGGATTCTGCCCTGGTCTTATTTACTGTGATACCTCAGGGCCACAGTTGTTATGAGAGCCCTTGGGTTAGGGATTGCACAGACACAAAGCCCAGCGTGTTTCTGTCAGGCCTGATGACACTGGATTTATGCATAACAATATTTTGATTCTTCTGGCCTTTCAAGTCAATTTCTTTCATTCTTCTTTTCAATAGGCATTTACCAGAGTACGAGACCTTCGATATTTAGAATTGATCAGCAGCATAGAGGTAAGGGAGCGTTAAAGACCACATATATCCTTACACTGAGTGCTGTGCCAAGATCAGTGCTTTCTGTTTTGGAGGGAGTTCTGTTCAGAGAGTGCTTCTGACTGTTGGAGATGTGTTCAGAGTGAAAAATCCCAATGAGCAGAGATGACACAAATCCCAGTCACAGGGCTGAAACTTGGAAGAAATGGGGGTGTGGGATGAGAACTTCTGAAACTGCCTTCAGGAAAACTGGAGAAGCATTCAATATTCAACTAATAATTGGTAGAATACTACTGTGCTACCAGAGCTTAGTACAACGTACTTCATAAACATGAGTTAATTAAGCCTTTCCTTACCCCCTGGAAGTAGGTAATTACTATTATCTCCTCTTTGCAGAGCCAGAAACAAGCCCAGAGAAGTAAAATGACAAACTCAACATCTCATGACAAGTCTGACAACTGGAAATAGAGTTGGGGATTCTTTACTTCCATACTGTGCTCTAATCACTAGTTCTTAACTCTTCACACTTCTTGATAGAAATTGACTAGACAATAACTGTCTGTCATGAGCACATTAAAAGACATGGTATCACCCTTGTCCTTCTACAAAGACTGCATGATAATACTTAGTTTAAAGATCAGTGTTGAGATGGCATAAAAGGAATTCCTCTTTCTCATGATAATTAGATTTGCACCTTTTCTGAAAGAATAGATTCTTTGTCTTCCAGTTCTGCAGAGCTGTCCTGGTTATGTCAAAATGACAGTTGGCTGCAGTTGACTGCTCTTGGTGTCTAACATGGGACAAAGTTTTGCGTTGCTTTTAAAGGGTAGCTAGGTAGAGGAGAGCATTCTCTCACTACTACCGACCTTCCTTTTCCACATATGCTTCTCTAGATCTGTGTCTATGGAGGATAGTGTGGATTCATCATGTTGTATTCTGTTTAATGAGAAAGACTCCCTTTGCAAACAGGCACAGACTTACTTTCAGACTTGAAAATGCTCCTCCTGAAGTAAGAGTTCTACATCATTGCTTACTCTTGCTTGTGGTACATCGGATTCCTCTTAAGGCTTGTAAGGGTGTAACTAAGCACACATGTTGTATTGATGTGATGGTTTTTTCTCAGTAATGATGCCTGTTTTTTCTCTGGTTGATGACAGCAGGATACGTAGCTGCCGGATCTCTGTGTCTGGCAAGATCCTGTGAAGTCTTTAAAAATTGGTGTAACAGTTCCTCTGATATTCTTGAAACAAAGCTTTTAAAGGGAACTTTCAACACCCATCCAGTGTCAGCCCAGTCAGTGAGTGTGACCAGAGGAGCTATGGCTGAGTTTCCTTTGGCAATACAGAACTGAATTTGTATGCTTGTGGAATACATTCCCTCCTTGTGTGCAATTTTCTTTCAATTCAATTCACATCTACATATTTCCATATGAGGTGGGCTAACAGTAGTAATAGTTTTCTCCAAAGTAGGGAGTAATGTGTTTCCAAGAGACAGGATAAAGCGTACATATTAAAACACACACACACGTATATATGACACTGGTCCCTTGAAGCCAGTGTGCCCCTGTGGGTCTGGTTCACATGAGGGGTTTCCCTGTGGCACTGCACATGCACTGCCTCTCTGGTGGGCAGCTGCCCAGGCAGGCTGTCAGCAGCTGCAGTTAGCAGGAGAGCACGTGCCACTGCTGCCTGCCTGACATCACAAGCTTGTGCATGGTGGGACAGCAGTGGGGATACTTTCTGATTCAGAGGCAAGTTAACAGACTTGCTAAGTCTGCTTATGGCTAGCAGTTATTGTCATGTTTTCATCCCACTGTCATAGTGTTAATACAGCCAAATGACGCGCAAGTGAGCTTCTCCAGGAGAAAAGAAGGAACCCATCAGAGGCTGCCTTTAAAATAGCTGGGTGTAATGACAGCATGTGTTCATTTTCCTGTGTGAAATCAAGAGAGGTGATTTTTCATCACTTTAGTTTGTATAGTGACATTTAATTTTGCTCTTCCTAATTTTAATTAAGAAGGGCTGTAATCCTTTAATTATAAATTCACCAGAAATGTAGGAGAGGCATAATTATGACACCCTGATACTGGTTTTCATTAACAGTTAAAATCTAAGCCTGAAAATCTAATTCCTCCATGGCTATTTCTCACCTAGATGCTGGTCATCTAGACTATTTTCTACATCCCTTCTGTATTTCATTTTGCCAGGAGCGGAAGAAGCTCGGAGAGAACAACAATGAGCTGTTCCTAGCAGATGTTTATGCCTACCAGGGAAAATTCCATGAGGCAGCAAAGTTGTACAGGAAGAGTGGACATGAAAGCCTCGCTCTCGAGATGTACTCTGACCTGCGCATGTTTGACCACGCAAAGGTAATGGTCTGCAACTGTGTATTTGAATGCAGAAATATTAATGTCTGTAACTGCTTTCAAAGTGGGATCTACCAAGGGATCTAATGTAGTGTATTTTTTACTAGAGAATTTTCTTCCACTGATTCGTATGTCTTGGCATTTTGTTTTCTTTTTTTAAACTCTGTTTCCATGTAGAAATAAATTGAATATGGATTTTAAAACGGCTGTCTTGATATGCTGATAAGAAAGCATTACTTGGCTTTTAAGTCCTCCATGGTGTTTTCTTATCAAAATCCCTAAGAATGCATGCACTGGTTAGTCTCATTTGTCACTTGTCAGAGCCTTATTCTGCCCAATACATGGCAAAGACTTGACCGTGACGTACATTTAAGCTGTTCTAGCAGAGATTCCACAAACTGGGCCACAGAGAGATCTTTTTCTTCCAAGAGCTTAATATAAATACTTTGGAGCTTTGCTGATGTAAGTCTGACTTCCACTATTTTTGGCTGATGAGTCTTTGTTAGCTTCAGTGTTTTGGCTCCTCTTGAACATAAATGTAATTCATAGATGAAAATTTTCCCATAAGTCTCTTTTAATTCTTGGCTGTAGTCATGTCTATATTTAACTATCAGAGAGCAAAAGGTCTTGTGTCCCTATCCTTCATGAAGAGGAAATTAAAGGTAGTTCACAGCATATGAAGGAAGCTTCTTGTGCACAATACATGGAAGGCTGTGTAAACACCCCTGTTTACCATTTATGTTTCCAAGGAAAGATGGGGGGAAGGGGTGGTGGCGTTGCTTTTAATGGTTCCTCAGCTATGCAAAGGGATTCTTACAGAGCCTGATTCCTGGTGCTGGACATTGATTAGCTCTGACTAGGGAGTCCAGACTGTGGGCAGAGGTCAGGAAGTCCATTGATACCTGATCATTGGCTTGTTATCGCAGTACCAGATCCCAGACTCCTGAGAACTCACAAAAACCTCTTTATCCTTTAAAGGAGCTGAGCTTGATTTTGGACTTACTTTAGTGACCTAAGGTGGAGAGCAAGTTGTGTCAAAGATGTTGTTTAACTTGATTCTTTCACTTCAGTTTTTCATGTGCAAGGATTAACATGACATCTTTATGGAATGAGGGCTGTGTGACAGCAGACAGTGCTAGAGAAAACTCTGCTCAGCGAAGGTCTGACAGGGATGGAAAACAGTTCTGTACCTGTCAACTGCCTGCAGCAGGGAGATTGCTGCATTGTGGTCCTGGAGCAGATCTGTGCTGTGTGGCAGCCTTTTGTGGGTTTTTTTTGCCTGTTTGTTGGGGTTCTTTTGTGTTTTAAATCTCAGTCAGAATTTACCAGAAACACAGTAGAAAAGGTAGTTTTCCTCTCTCTTCTCACCTTTCCATTTCTCTGCTGTTCTCACTTTTCACTTGCTGGAAGCTGCTTTAATGGGCAGTAGCCTGTTCTGCTAACAGACAAAATTGCCCTAAATCCAACTTCTGCGGTTGAACTACTTAGGTGTTTCTTTTCCTGGTGATGTGAACTAAATGCTGCCAGGGCTTTGCTGTTGGCACGGGAAGTTGAACAAGCTGCTAGAATGATCACCCCAGTATCCAGGGCTGGTGCTCGCCTTCCTTGCAGAAATCCAAGCGGTAGTTGAGTCACTGTCACTTCTGAGCAGCTGTCATTCTGTCCTTATGAAAGAGCTTCTTTGATACAGTCTAAATAATTATCAAGTGTCTGTAGAAAACAAAATTTCAGCCTTTCATTGATCTGTGGCTGGGCATCCTGCTGCTGACATTGAACAAAGTGGGTATACTGCTGTTAACTAAGCATGGGGTAGGGCTGGGTCAGTCTTTGAGACTGAAGAGATACCTTCTTGGCTTGCAAAAGAAAATCTGTACTTGGAATTGATCTATTATGTGTTTTGATATGAATAGTATTTTGTTTCAGAAAGGCGTGTTCCTGAAAAGCATGCAGAAATGACAGTTTGTATCCACTTCAACAGGCTCAACAGAGTGAGCTTCCTGAGGAACCAACTTGGGACACACTTCCTGCCTCATCTTTCTCCTGGCCCTTCCAGAATCTCCACTCTTTTTTTTAATTGAAAGCTGTCTAACTGGGAGACTTGCCATTGCTTCCTACCAAACACTGAGCCTTGATGATTGGTTGCTGAAGGCTGGATCAGTTCATGCTGTGCTGCGTGCAGTCTTGCCTTTCTTAGGAGGCATAAAGGCATTCCTTGAAAAAGCTTTTATGTATTTTAGAGTCTCAGCTGTGACCATGTTTGGGAGCAGAAGGTAATGCAAACTTCTGTATTGCACTATTGCAGGATTTCCTGGGACCTGGAGACCCCAAAGACACAAAGATGCTCATAAAAAAACAAGCAGACTGGGCCAAGAATATCAATGAACCCAGAGCAGCAGTGGAGATGTACCTCTCTGCAGGCGAGCACATGAAGGCCATAGAAATCAGTGGGGACCACGGCTGGGTCGATATGTAAGTTCTGGCTCCATCTCAGAGATAATATAGAATAAAACTTCAAGTAAATCTGAGTTCCACATAATGTTAAAATAAGACAAAACTTGTTTGCTGTGTGCTTTGTTTATATCAAATTGAGTACTTGAAGCACACCTACAATTAAAAATGTTTCAAAGTTACATATGTTTAGATGATAAGAACATAAATATATAATGAAAGCAAATGCATTGCAACAGGAAAGGGTATGAAGAGGTTCATCTGTAGTATGAGGCTGTCTTCTAAAATATGCATGCCTTAAGCTTTTCAGAGTAATCACCACAGCAGCGCTTACATGCAATAGCCTATTTCTCTGGTTTAAGCTGTTAAGGATGATCACCTCGTGGGTAAAGAAGACAACTGCAGCACAGTATCTCTTGATTTGCAGTAGGTGACACAGGGTTGTTTGCTGAATTGCACAAGATCTTGGACAGATCACTTGGCCTTCCCTTGCCTCAGCTGCGCTGTGTGGCACAACTGTTTGTTCGGCAGTCTTTTCTTAAGTTAGGGAGGAAGTGTGTCCCATGTCACTTAGTCGTGTGGGACCTACTCCCTCCCTCCGTCTTCATGACTGCAGAATCTGAGACATGGAGTTGCACGTATGAGTGAAGGCTGAAGGAATGGGGTTTGAGTTTGTGAAAGGAAAAATAAGAATTTGAACTGTTAGCTGAAAACTGTTGAAACAGCAATGCATGGTACTGCTGTTGTGCTGTTTATTAAATAATAACTGATTAAAGGTGAAGTTAATAATATAAACAATAACTAATAATAATATAAATAATGAAAAGGCAAACCAAGGCAGAACATGAACATCTCCTTCCTTTTACTGGGTTCAGGTTAATTGAAATTGCTCGAAAACTGGATAAAGCTGAGCGTGAGCCTTTGTTGAAATGCGCCTTCTATTTTAAGAAGCTTGCTAATCCTGGCTATGCAGCAGAAACCTACATGAGGGTTGGTGACCTGAAAGCATTGGTCCATCTCCACGTGGAGACTCACCACTGGGAAGAAGTAAGAGAGCCCTCGATTCCTCTGCTTATTGTTGCTGGCTGCAAGAAGTGTCTGGCTCCCCCAGCACTGTAGTGAAGGGAGCAGCAGGCAGGGAGGGAGGGAGACTGCTGTGAATGGGATTCAGAGTATTTAGGTTAATTTTCATGCCAGTGTTTGTTCAATGGTGGGTTTGGTTTTTGCTTTTGCTTTTCTACTTGTTTAGTTTCCTGGCTGAATAATTGGTCTCACATCTGAGCACCTTTTTTGGCTGTGAGTTACTGTTGCCCACTTCCTGTGATAATCCATGGGATGCTTCTAGCCCACTAGAAAGAATAAATAGTAATTGTATCATGGGAAACGCTGCTTTGTACTGTGCTCTGTGTAATTTGGACACACCTGACACATAATTTAGATCTGATGAACATGTCGGGTGTTGGTGAGGACCCCACTCTATAACCGGATTTATGCTTCTGATAAGGTAAAGTTTGGACTTTACTGGGTTTTCCCATAAAACCCCAGGTCTGCTGGTAACACCCCCCTCCCAGGGTGGGTCACCATTAATCTTCTTCTTGTTTCTTCACATGAAGCTTTCTGTAGGTCTGGGTTCCTAAGGAAGTGTTTTGAAAGTGCTGCTGGAATTGACAACCCCCCTCCCCACTTATACGGGTGCTTTGGAAAACTGTAGCCTTGGTCCTTCCCTCCCTGGCTCGTGGGTTCAGGAAGTGAACCTGAGCTGCGTTCAGAGTGTGGGGTCCGTTCCTTTAGATAATCCAGTCTGTGAAAATGAGAATATTTGCCTCTTGCTGTGCGATCCACTACATTCTGTATATGAGCGCTTTCAAGCTCCCCTGTTTCCATCCCCAGGCTGTGACTGTGCTTTGCTGCTCGTCCTTTGTTGGTGATTGCTTTTTATTTTAAAATACATTCGTTTCGTATGGGAGAAAATCTGGAATGCACTTTCAATTCTGTGTATGCATTTTTATGATGAGTTTACCTACAGCTAAACTGATTGATCCCATGGAACATTCTAAACCCTTTAACCGTTCAAACCATGACGTATTCTAAAAATGAATTTGTTGTTCACCTCAGGCATTTGCTTTGTGTGAAAAGCACCCTGAATTCAAAGATGATGTCTACGTCCCTTATGCTCAGTGGCTTGCAGAGAACGACAGATTTGAAGAAGCCCAAAAAGGTGAGATTATCACTGACCGGTCACTGGTCACTCGAAATCTGCTCCATACTTGCCTAGCACAGAGCATGCAGTCTGCCCTACAGTTTCTTACCACTGAGATTGAAAACCAAGTAGAATCCATGGTTTCATATTGGTCTTAAGGTAGCAGGAAGTCTCCTTATTTAATAAGAAAATGTGATGAATCTGTCAAAAATGGTGATATCTAAGTACAGGTCTGCATTTTCCATCTCATGTATCTGAGTGTGGCAAGTGGCAACAGTATTTGGGATATGATCTGAACTGTCTTTAATAATTTCATAACAATAGAATTAAAAATATGGTGGCTGCCTTATAAACCTGTGTGGAAAGCCTGGATTTACTTTATATTTAGGTAACGTTAGGTTTGTACAAGTAAAATTTTCCTATTTCTCTAAGAATTTGTCTGTTTTGTTAAGTTTTTAAAGTTACTTTTAAAGACAACTGTCAGCCTTCCATCATGTGGACAGGCTTCGCCTTTAATTCATAAACCGTTCCAGGGATGAGATGTTGAAGCAAGCTCCATGTAGAGCCAGCACGTTTTTAGTCTGGTTCCTCTTCTCAGGTGCAGCTCCATGTGACTGTTGCATCTGCTGTTCCCAGAGCCAGCACAGATCCAAGTGTAGAACTTCATTCGCTTTTAAGGGCCAAGGCAGTGAACGTGCCAGGCATGGTCTGAATGAGCTTGTGTGTCTCAGCACCAGAGCTGGGAGCTCCTGGGTTTAGGGCAGTCTGGGAGCTTGCACACAGGACTCTGAATTCAGGCCTGCGGTTCCCAGTTAGTTCTGCCGAGTAGTGGGCTGCTGTGGCTCAGCAAATATAGATGCTCCAGAACTGGGTGAGCTTGAGATCACTGTGGAGCTACATCAGAATTGATTATAGGTGAGCTAGCTGAAGTCAGGAGGCAGTTGTGCTGTGGGGGTACATTTCGGGGGCCTTAGTTCTCCCCATCCCCATTAACCCTGTGTGAAGACTGCCAAATGCGTGTTTACGCAGAATTCAGGATCTTACTTTATACTGGCTTCTGAACATCAGATAAATGCTGTTAATAAATGATAGACATCATAAATGCAGCACTCTTTCAAAATACCCAGTGTTACAAGCCAGAGCACTAACTTCAAATGTTAATTTGCTGTAGTTTTGAATGAAGTTGTGATTTGCAGTGTTGAGATTGCTCGTACAGAGATCTAATCGTGGTAGCATTTTTGCTATTTCTGTATTTAAAACAAGCAACCAGCATTGTACGAAACCTATGAGCTTGAGAGCTGCGGAGCCAGTGCAAAAGCCACAAAATAGCTACAGATGTTTCTCATGTTCCATTAGTGTTGCTGCTTTCAAGGAGAAAAATACCAGCATATAATCCTTTTTATCCTGCCTTGGATAGACTCTGCAATACTGGCTGAATAGGCTGCTCTTAATTTGAAAGCATTAATTTCAGTTAATAAAAAATAAACTTGATAAAATCACGCTGTAAAATCCTCTGTTTGGGCTCCCTGGTAGCGTTCCACAAGGCTGGCAGGCAGCGCGAGGCGGTGCAGGTGCTGGAGCAGCTGACACACAATGCTGTGCTGGAGAGCCGCTTCAATGATGCTGCCTATTATTACTGGATGCTTTCCATGCAGTGTTTAGATATAGCCCGAGGTAAGTAATGGAAAGGAAGTTTCTATTCTTCTTGTTACCTCCTTGTGCATGTAGACAAACAATTACTTTATTGTGGTAGCTTTGCTGTGACTGCCTCACTGTTGTGTGGCTTTGTTTTGGTTTTTTAATGTGTGTGTAACTCTGGCTTGTGCTATTTCTGTAGTCCCTTGGTTTTCTCATGTGCTCATTTAAAACAAATAAGCCAAGCAGCAAGAGCAGCATGCGCAGGCCTCCTGAGCAGAAATCCAGATTGTGTCTCCTGGGACTGTGTACCCTCAGGAACCTTCCCACAGCACACCTTATCTAGAGACATGGTTGGAGGGTGAACATACTAGTAAATCAAAGATGATTTGGGAGTGCAAAATGCATGTAGCATTTGATCAGAGGTTGGAGAGGTACTTTGCAAATTATTTCTGCCTCCAGGGATAAAACTGACTGTTCATTAGCTATTCTCTTGTCTTCTGAATGTATTTCACTGGGAGAAAGCTGCAGCCAGTAACAACAAGTGGAATTTAGTAATAATTAACACAGAAGGTTGATAACACTGCCTTTGGCCTGGTGCTATAAGTTCCTTTCTTTTTTCAGTTCAGTTGTTGCACACTAGTGTGGATCTGTTACCCCTCAGGTATTTTGTAGAGATGCAAATATTTCCAAATGGCTTAGTAGTGTATTTAGCATTTATGAAACAAATGTTTATTCGTGAAGTCTGTAGTTATGGATGAGGTTTCCAGTGATGCAGACCTGCCATTTTCTCCTTTAAGCTATAGCCTCTAGCTTTGTTAAAACTGTCACCTCAGCCGTTTTGTGCTTTACCACACTTGCTTTAGACCAGAAATGTGCCCAGAAAAATGGTAAGTCTGTACAATGTGTGGTTTGCACAGGGAGGTGGGACACGCACGAACTGGTACATGCCTCTCTCAGAAGTGCTGGCACCTAAACCATAATATGCTGTTGTATTCTAGCTGAGTCTCACAGGCTCACCTTGGAGACTTACACTGATGCCTTTGCCTCCTGCAGAGAATGAACAGCAGAAGACTGAAATGTTGCAGAAGTTTCATCACTTCCAGCATTTGGCAGAAGTTTACCATGCCTATCATGCTATTCACAGTTACACTGTAAGACACTCGCTCTAGAAGTTTTTTGTGTATGCTTCCTGGCCATTCTCCTTTAGGGAGTCCGGAAATAACTAGGAATATTGAATGACTTTTCAGGCAATTAAATATTGAGTGTAGATTAGTGATAGTATATAGTTACTTGCTTATTTCTTCATTTTATTATACACCCTTCTGCTGTGCTGCACGAGAGCTTCTGTTGTCTTAGTTCCTAGAGCCTGTGGTGCAGCTTAGCAGATCTGGGCTTGTCTTGTGTGAGCTGATGAGATGATGATGACTGACTTCCACTCCCAGCCCTTTTTTGCTGGTTGTATCCATTTGGTTCTACAGTCACCTGAGGTTCTGGACCTACACAGGCTACCTGATGTGTGTAGACTACTCCAAAATGATAAGTCATGAGTGAGGAGTTCCTGCTACTTCCAGCAGTTACAGCAATGTTGCTGATGCTGTTGGTAAAAATACTGTTTGTGTGGAACATTGAGAACATTTGATCAGTGGCCTTGCCCAAGAGCTGGTGCTGTGCTATGGAGGTCTTTGCTGGTCAGACTACTTCAGACCTGATGCTTATGGCGACTCCATGCTACTGGCCAGGCCACCCTCAGTTTGAAATAGCCTGTTAAAGATTCTGTTTCAGCAACATGAATCTCTTTCTCTCTTTTTCTGCATGAGGTTTGGTGATAACGACGTGCAAAATCCACTCACTATGTTATGTCGGTACCTCTTCTTTTTACAACTCTATGAAGAAATGCAGTACTTGAGATGCCCAGTGCAGGGATGCTTAGTGATGTGAGTTGTTGGTTTTCCAGCTTAGAAATACGTGTCTGTATTTTTAATACTGCAGGAGGAGCCATTCAGTTTCCACTTGCCTGAAACCCTCTTCAATATTTCCAGGTTCCTGCTGCACAGCTTAACAAAGGAGACTCCTTTGGGGATCTCAAAAGTGTATCCTTCCAATACAGACAAAAAATCTAGAAGTTATCTTGTGAGATACATGAAAGGAATAATTGATGTTGAGCCACAATGCAGAGATTTCCTACAGGATATCTTCAGTTTCAGCTGTTGGCTATAGTTCATGGAAACTGGCTTTTGTCCCTAAGGAAATGATCAGCATCTCCAAACTGTTGTGTGTTTAACTGCATGACTTTTTTTTATATATATATAGTTTTGGAGAGCTGTGCAAATCAACTAACGTGATTCTCAAACCACCCACCCAGTCTGGTGTATCACCTTTGTCAGAGAAGCAAGTTCTAGGATACCAGACACTGCAGTAGGATGTTGGCTCTTAATCTTGACAGTGTTGTTGCAAGGAGACTGAACCAAGACAGGAGGAGGGGGGAAAACCAGGAGCTGTTGCTTCCCGTGAGGCTGATATCACTGTGTAGTGTCTGTCAAGCTCACATTTGCACAGCTTTGTTAGTGCATATTGCATCTCTGGAGAGCACTTCAGAAGTGAGCCCCATGGAAAGCCACCTGTCTGTGGAAAATGGCAAAGAAGGGTCACTGAATACCACAGGAAGGCCGGATTTTCTTGGTTTCACTCCATTTCTGGTTTTGGATGGGATGTTAGCTTTCCATTTCATCACCTTCTCACTTAGGAAAGGCTTTATGGAAATCATACATTTGTAACATGCCCTGTGATCAGTAACTTTCCAAACAGCAGTTACTGTTACACACTGATGAAAGGGAAGGATGACCCGTGGTCAATGACATGGAGCACATGCTTTAGTTCCAATAAGATCATGGGTATTAAGTTGGTGTCAGTGGGGTTGCTGGTGCTGTAAGGTATTTATTTGTTTAGGCTGGGGGGAAATCCATTCACTCTACTGAAATTTTGTAAATGGAGCCAGCGTGTTCAACAGAAGCAGTGTTTATGAAGGGTCAACTCCTTACCTTGCTAATAATTGCCCACAGACATTTTGATAGTCCTTTCACTCTTGTTTTTAAATGGAGCTATATAAGTGGATTTCTTCTGTTCCAAGCACCCGTGCACAACTGCTCTGATCAGAAAGAGTACTGCAGTTCTTCCTAAATGCTGTTTTCATTTTTATTCCTTAATTAAGTTATAGCAATACATTATTTGCCCTGGCAAAACAGAGTAAAGCTCTTGGTGCATACAAACTGGCTCGTTATGCCTATGACAAGTTACAGGGACTGCATATCCCAGCTAGGTTCCAGAAATCAATTGAGCTGGGCAGCCTGACAATCCGATCCAAGCCATTCCATGACAGTGAAGTAAGTTGTAATATGTTTCATGTTAATCGTTAATATGCAGCCTCGTCCAAGCATCTGAGTTGTTGTATCCACAAAAGAAGTCTGAAATATATTAAGCATAGCTCTGTGATATAATTATATTTCTGCTGGAAACAGTCCTTTTATTGTTATTCTTCAGGTCAGACTTCCTTTTGCTCCTGAGAACAAATTAAAATCAGCCCTTTCTTTATGGGCAGCTTCCATCCTCCCTCTCCTGTCTGGCATCTACCTTCCTCTCTGCCTGTTAATTCTTTCGAGCCTTTTCTGTCTGATCCACATGCAATTACTCCACAGTCTTGGTCTCTCTCTCCAGCTGGAGGTCACTTTCATTTGTCCCATTCCTGGCACTCCTCCCCTCCTTCCCCTATCCCTTGAATAGCCTTCCTTCCTTAAGTCTTATTTTAACACCTTTTCTTCTTTAACTGAAGCCTGACTTTCTGCAGTGTTCTGTAAAGCCATGTCTCCTGGAGTACTCGGTAAAAATAAATTGTATTGTGCAAGAGAACATACACCTGCCCACCTGAAATAATAGAAACACAATCTTAAGAACTGTCTAAAATAACTGTGCTCTTGGAGGAGCGGTGAATTAATTGAAGAACTTAAATTTGACCAAACCTTAGAGCAAAAAACTTTGCTTTGGCAGCCTTCTCTTCGACTTCTTTTGTCACTGTGTATTTGATGCAGAGTTCTGCTTCTGAGATTGCAAAGTCAAGGTGACAATTTAATTGTTACAATGGTAGATATGGCTATTTTTAATGTGAAAACTTCCTGCTTTATTAAAAAGGGAAAGCATTTTCAGATGTTAAGGGATCTGATTTCACAGCAGCATTTCTCCAGATTAATGATGATGTATCAGTGGTGTTAAGCCTAAGGAACCCATATTTAATTGAAAACAGTTCAAGATATGCTGATCTGTTTATGATCACCATGCTCTGTATGTGTCTTTGCAGGAGCTTGTGCCCTTATGTTACAGGTGCTCTACCAACAACCCTTTGCTGAATAACCTGGGGAATGTCTGTGTTAACTGCAGACAACCTTTTGTCTTCTCCGCTTCCTCCTATGGTGCGTTGGAATATCACATGTGGTTGTGCTTTTCAAGTAGATAAATGTTAACTGAACAGAGTTGGCTAGTACTTAATTTCTTCTCTGCAATGTTAGCTGGACAAGCAAATCTTCCCTTTTGATGTTAGATTTGACTGTGTGGCTGCCTCTTGTCCCAGGGAATGCTGGATTTTGTTGCAGGACAGCAGCAGCAGTAAAGTGTTGCTTTGCTCTGAGATACTGCGTGTGCAAAGTGTTTCATTAACCCAGATGCAATCCTTTGGGAAGTTGAGGGGGTTTTGTTTGTTTTATTGCCTTTAACTTGCTTCGTAAGAACACGTGGGCAGAACACCCCCATTGTAGAAGCCAAGGGTGTTAATCTCTGAATGGGCACAGTATCTTATGGGAGGCACTGTCTGATCTCTTGCTTTTCACACCTGTTTAGAAGTGCTGCACCTGGTTGAGTTCTATTTGGAAGATGGCATCACAGATGAAGAAGCTGTAGCTCTCATTGATCTTGAAGCTCCAAGATTGAATAAAAGGGAGAATAAATGGCAAGAGACGATGAGTGGCAGTATCCTTTTGATTAAGATTGGATTCCAGTCCTTTTCTTAGGGGAAAACCCCAACAATTTCGAATTACTTTGCCCCTCGTTCGGTTTAAAACTTCCTTTTTGTCAGATGACTGATGTGAATGCAATTACATTGTTTCCTCTTCGAGTTAGTACAACCACCAAAGAGGTGTCTGAACTAAACCTAATATTTCATAGAGCTTTTTCACCAGGATGATTTGTTTCAAATCATGTGAACTATTTTTTGAACAATGGAATGCCATGCTTTACCTGTTCTAGCTGATTTCTGTGTAGAATGGGGAGAATCTTGAGTGTGTTACTTACTCCAGTAACAGCTCATTTTAGAGGCTGCCTTCTCTTAGCCCAGTTAAGCCAGCATGGACTTCCTTTGTTACCATTCCCGCTGGAATCTGGTTTGGACTGCTTTGGCATCCAGAGCTACCAGTTGCTGTGGGGGCCATGTAATATTTTGTGCAGAGTAACATCGAAGAAAACTCCATCTCTGCCTCCAGCTGCTCAAAATGTGATTTAAATAGGCTGCTTCATGTTCAGGAGGGGGCAGAGAGGGAAGAAGGCATTGCTGGCATCAGGCTTGGTTGTGGTCAGCTCCTCTGTTCTGCAGCAGCTGCAATGATCAGTTTTCCCAGTCCCTGTGAATCACATCCAGCCCTTCTCCAGCACTTCCCCCTTGCTTTCTGTAATTATCTAGGCCCTGTAGCAGTTTGAGAATACTCTGGAACAAGGACACCAGTCCTGCTGGTTCACTTATATCTATTCTGTGGGTGCTGGCTACTGTGATGACAGTCCTTAAGAAATGCATCTAGATGGAGAGAGCTTGAGGCTTGATGACAATACAGATATTGAAGATGATGACCCCTTTACAGCAAAACTGAGCTTTGAGGTAAGAGCTTTACCTGTGTCTTACAGCTGCTTGTTTCCTGCTCCCAACAGAAATGAATCAAAAAATGTAGCTTACAGTCCCTGCCACTCTTCTGGTGTGAATGTGTTAGAGAGAGACACAGAGCAGGGATGGGAAGAGAGGGACAGTGCTGGAGAGGGAAAGGGATTTACCAGTTAATTGCTCTCTTAAATAAACAACCCCACAAACCAACAAAGATCTTAAACGTTCCTGGAACTTGGTTTTATCACCATACAGTGATACAGTGAGGCTGTCTCCAGGGTATTCTGTGTCTCTGCAGTGTACCTGTAAATCAGTCCTTGCTGTGAGGTTTTAATAAAGGCTCTGGGCATGGGTGTTATTTACAAGGAGTTGTGTTAAAATGAATCATGGGAGCTCACTGTGGGTGGATGCTGCTGTTGCTGAAGGTATTGATAACACTCAGGGAGTCTGGTGGGACTAGACCCAGGCCAATTCTATATTAGCTTTTTCTAACAAATTTTACTTTGCTGCTTGCAACAGCTTATTAATCCTCAAAGGGCTTTGCAGTTGGTAACAGTAATTCCTTCTGAACCTGCTCTCCTGCAGCAAGGCAGCTCAGAATTCGTTCCAGTGGTGGTGAATCGTGCTGTTCTCCGGTCCATGAGCCGCAGGGATGTCCTCATTAAACGCTGGCCAAAGCCACTGCGGTGGCAGTACTACCGCTCCCTGCTGCCAGATGCCTCCATCACCATGTGTCCATCGTGCTTTCAGGTATGGTTTCATGGAGAGGTTTAAGAAAAACCCCAAAAACCTACAGCCAAAACAATTCAGTTGTTGAAACCTCATGCTTTAAAATGTATTCAACAAGTTCCTGAATGGTGTAGACAAAGAAGTCAGTGAAAACCAAAAGTCAAGCTGTGTGATGCACAGAGGAGCGGCTGAAAACTTTGAGGTAGCTGAATTTGAGAAGTTGCACTGACAGCAAGTCAGAGCCTCTCGAGCAAACCTTGGCTGAACAACAAACGCTGATTTATAGTTCTTTCTTTGCTCTGTCTCTCTGACTTTCAGCCTGCTCTAGCAAGCAAAATCAGTCAGTAACTAAGTCAGCTTGTGGTTTTGTCCCTCTCCTTGCCCTCTCAGGAATGGCTTTTTGAAACACTGGAATTCAGTCACGTTTGCTTACACAGGAACTGTCTAATTTTTTCTTTTCTTCTGCAAAAGTAATTCATGGGTTTGTGCTCTTGAGCAGTATTGGCAGTGCCCTGTGAAGTGCCTGCTGCTCTGTTCCAGGTCATAGCACGCTCAAGCAGTTGGAAGCAAGAACACCAGTTCTCTTGTAGGGTAGCTTCAGAATGTTGGTGCCAAAAAGAAGCCACTGAACTTGGTTTGCATTTTCTTTGAGCAAGTCCCAGGCTAACTTGTCCCTAAACCTGCTCCTCATTAACAGATGTTTCATACAGAAGACTATGAGCTGCTCGTACTCCAGCATAACTGTTGTCCCTTCTGTAGACGGAGAATAGCTGAGTCAAACCAATGAAGAAAACCACTCTCATACCTCAGCTGACAGACTGCCCTCTTGGCTTTGCAGAACACTCCTGAGACTCACAGAGCTTTCCTGACAACTTCGCTAGGTTGTTGTTCCAGTTTGTCCACCAGACTGGAACTGAGTTGAAGAAATACAACTTTTTTAAACACAGATGTCTGTTTGTGAATGTCTTCTCCATTTCCCAAGCAGCTGAAGTGCCACAGTTTTACCAGAATGTTTCTAGGTTCAAGTTCAGCTTTGAAGCAATTGTTATTTTGATTTCAACTTGTATTAGGATTGATTTGCTCCTTACTCTGTACCTGTTATGGACAGATCTCCAAATAAATTACTATTTTTCACTAGTCTCAGCCTGGGAATGTGCTACAATGCTGCCGCTTCTGGGTGTGAACAGGGTTTTTCTTTCTATTCCATTGAGGTGTCCCTGCCCATGGCAGGGGGGTTGGAACTGGATGATCTTAAGGTCCTTTCCAACCCTAACTATTCTATGATTCTATGATTTAGGCAAGGACAGTTGTAGAGTTTAGACCTCTTAAAATGTGACCTTAAGAGCTACGCTGACTTGGCACTGGGGGCCCTCTCGCAGACACACGGAGGATTTAATGCTGCAGTCGCTTGACCAGGCCTGGTGGGTCAGTCCTGGGCAGCAGCTCAGCCTCACGCAGCAGTTTTCTCAGTCCCAACCCACACCTCCCTTGCAGAACTAGGGGGAAAATCACAAGAGCAAAGGCAAAGAAGCTCGTGGGTTGAGATAGAGGCCATTTAAGTGAAGCAAAGCTGTGCATGCAAGCAAAGCAGTAAGGAATTTTTTGACTGCTTCCCAGTGGCTTGCACACGTCCAGCCTGCTTCCTGGAGAGCAGAGCCTCAGCATGAGTAACGGTTACTTGGGAAGGCAAACACCACAAACACAACATCCTCCTCCCTCCTCTTTTCCCTGAGCTTTTATTTCTGAGCACATCATCTGGTGTGAAATGCCCCTTGCCCAGCTGTCCCAGCTCCATCCCCTCCCTGCTTCTTGCCCAGCTCTGGCCTGTTGCTTGGGGTACAGTGGGGAAGAAGGCAAGTTCTGGTCTCAGCTGTAGGCACAGCACTGGTGTTTGTCAGCACTGGCTCAGACACAAACCTGAGGGGTTGGGGCTCCCCAGGACAGCCACTGAGTGGTTCTGCAGTGGGAACTGCCTAGGCTGGATGGGAGCAGAGAAGTGACAGGTCTCTTGACTTTAATCCAGTATCTATTGTGCCTGTGTCACCAAGATGTGGTGGTGTTACAACGTCCTGCCTGTTGTAGCTTCCCTTTGTCTGGATCCTGCCTTGCTGTCTGGTGCTGCTGGCTGAGGTGGGTGGGTGCTGGTGAATCAACTCCACAGGGACAAGGCTCTGCATGTGAGCCTGGTGTTGTGGCTGTGGCTGCTTGAGTTCCTCCTGAACGTGCCACCCTGCCCTGGCACTGCAGGATTCCCAGGCCCTTGGGGGTTCCTGACCAAGTTTGCTTAATTTACCACTTCAAAACATTCTGTTCTAATTAGGGCTCTCGACTCGTCTGTTACTGTTTGCAGTGAAGACTTTGCTATTGCCGTGGATAAACAATGCTGTTGGAGACGGGAGCCAGAAAGGAATTCGCTCATTCCCCAGCACTGAGCTGGCTTTGCACAGTAGTGGGAAGGAAGAATTATACAAATAAATAGAGAGGGTTTGCTGAGACACCGAGGCAAAGTGGATGGAACAATGAAGCTTCTTCCTGTCCTATAAACAGCTCTGTGAGTATGGTCCAGGTCTGAAAAGTGCACTGGGCTTTTCCAGACAAAGCCACACTTGGCACATCTCATGTCATGAAGGTGTATTTAGCTCCAGGCTGCCCTGGGCCACACAGACTCTGAGCTGCCCCGTGATAATGAGTCCCTGGATGTGGAAGAAGTCCCACCAGGGCTGTTGCTCTTCACTGTCCCTCTGCTCCGCAGTGACGCACAGCACTAAGCACCCAGCGGCAGCTGCTGACCTCGGCAGTGGCTTATTGCATCAGAGCTTAAGGTAGCACATTTGTGCACTGGAAGATAAACCTTTAATCCTTCTTGTACGCCAAGGTGGGGTGCAAACAGCTGCACTTGCAGTTCCTTGGTGGCATTCTCTGGCCTTGGCAACAAGTGTGAAAAGTTAATTGAGAGGATGAGTGGGGGGTGTTTTCAAGTAACATAAAGGAATACTTTGGGATTGCCCAGAGGGATCCTGGCCTGCCTTGGCTGCAGCCAGCCAGGTCATCCTTTGTCCATGGGGCTAGCACTTCAGCTCCTTCAGACCTTCCCCACTTGGAGTGAAAGTTTCCAGCTTGGTTTCCTTAAAGAGAGCACAGTGCTTTGTGCTTTGTTCCTTTAAACCTTCTGCATGTGCTAACCTAACCCACAGGGAACACGGTAAAACTAGGCCAGGACTGAAGGAAATGTGGTCAGGCCAAGAGGACGTGAGCTTCTACCCACCTTATGTGCGTGAGCTCCAGCAGCTCCAGCACATCCTCCTGTGCTGGATGCAGCACCCGCAGCCTCTGATCAGCTTCATTGTATTCCTGCTGTACGTATCCCACTGCCTCTGAAACACACAGAGAAGATAATGTGGGACTCAGTCACTGGTTGGCACAAAGAATGTCTCAAACACAATCAAGTGCATTGAGTGGGAAGGCTGAGAGATGGAGGGCATGGGATGCTCTGATGATTGCTTACCCTGTGGGACATGGTGATCCTGCAAGGTTCTGGAAAGACCAAAGTTTTTTGTCAAGGGGCAAATGAAGTTGAGTGTGTCTTAAGCCCAAAACCTCCCTTCAGTGCCCTTGTCCAGCATCAGTACAGAATGATGCCTGTCCAGGACAGTGGACTAGATTACGTGTTTGTTGGTCCCAATGTAAGTGGCAGGACCCAAACCACGCACAAAGGCCAGTCTCAGAAGGTTGGTACCCCTGGAAACCTGCCAGTGGGGTCAGTGCTTCACTCTGGTGTTCCAACCTCCCCAGCCAAATCCTGTAGCAGAAAAAGACATGGCTGTGAGCACATGAAAGAAGGGTTGGTGATGCTCATGCTGCCTGAGAGCTGCCTTCTGCAGCCTCCCGCAGGGAATGGCAGTTCTGATGGGCATGGTTTCCTGTGGGGACTCTGGAGAGTCACCGACCCACTTCTCTTGTAAGAAAGAGCCTGGGGCACCCCTCTATTGCTGATGGAGCCCACCACAGCACCCTGCCCTACCCAGCCACCATCTGCAACCCCCAAACCCACAGTTGTGAGGTTTTGAACCTCAAACTTCCCTCCTGTTAGTGGGGGATGGAAGAGAGCTTCTACTTGTTGGAGAGACCTGAAAGCTCAGTCCAAGAGCCAGGAAAAGGATTCCCATCTGCCTTGTCATCCCCTGGCAACCTGATGGTGATGTAGCCCATTCCCAGCACCTCCCTGTGGGGAAACTGAGGCATTTCATAGGGATGGGCATGCACACGAGTGCCAGTGAAGGGTGGGCTGAAGGCCTTGGGGGTGAGGGTGGCACATGTCCCCCTGGGCAATGGCAGCATTGAGCTGTGGGTGTCAAGCTCCGGATCATGGTGTGCAAGGACTCCCATGGGGGCCGGGCCCACCCCAAACCCTTGCTCCCAGTGGAGCACAGCCGTGCTGAGGAGCGAGGCTTCAAGAGTGGAGCTGCTGCCCTATTTGGGCCCCCCCAAATGAAAGCTGTGGTGCAGAGCTACCCCTGTATATGCCCATGAACCGTGGTCCCCAACAATGGCAGCGCAGGCCAGAGACAGGTGTCCCCTTAATGCCCTCCCAGAAAAGCCAATTACCCTGCATGATTATGATTAATAACTCTGTAAGCCCCAGTTGCGCTGACTCTGGCACCCGGAGCTTACCCGCGGGGGCACTTTATAAGAGGTGCCAGCAGGGGTGAGCGCTGCTGCTTCTCCCTGTGGTGACGGTGAAGGCTGAGAGGTGGCGGGAGCCCCACGCGAGAGGTGAAGCCCCCGCGCAGCACAGAACCCCCAAGGAAGAGCAGGAGGCACCTCTCGAGCCGCAGCCATGAACGGGACCGAAGGCCAAGACTTCTATGTGCCCATGTCCAACAAGACTGGGGTGGTGCGGAGCCCCTTCGAGTACCCCCAGTACTACCTGGCTGAGCCCTGGAAGTACTCGGCACTGGCTGCCTATATGTTCATGCTGATCCTGCTTGGCTTCCCCATCAACTTCCTCACGCTGTACGTCACCATACAGCACAAGAAGCTCCGGACACCTCTAAACTACATCCTCCTGAACCTGGCAGTCGCCGACCTCTTCATGGTCTTTGGTGGCTTCACGACCACCATGTACACTTCGATGAACGGCTACTTTGTCTTTGGAGTAACGGGGTGCTACATCGAAGGCTTCTTTGCCACGCTGGGTGGTAAGTTTCCCAGATACCAAAACATCTCCTGCTAGAAACGGCCCTGGTTTTTAGGAAGGGGAGGGAAGACACCCAGATGTTCTTGGGAACACAGGATTCGGGGTGGGAGGTGAAGAAAGTAACAAATGGCACCCTTTTTTTAACCATATTTTGGTAGCCAGCTGCTCAGTACCCAGAGAACAACAGCTCGGCAGTGAAAAGCAGCCAACCAGCAGCAGATTCAGCAGTTGCTGGATTTGCACATCTCTGGGCTTGCTTTCCGACTTGAGAGATGACAGATTTGTTCTTCCTGCTTTGTGGAGCTGAGTCTGCCATAGGCTCTGCTGTCATGTGTGGTGGTGCAGGCTGGCAAAGCTGCCTCTCCCCCCGTGCCAGCCAGGCCTGGACTGAAGCAGATGTTAAATAAAAACTGTGTCTAAAAATGTTCTCCTCCATTCAGCTCTGGCTTCAGCCTTAGCCTGAAGTGGTTCTGGTTTGGTCCTTGGGGCACAAGTTTCCTGGGAAGCTGTGGGCAGAAAGGGAAAGTCTTGGGATGTTGCTGTATCTCGGAGTGGGACCGTAGGCTTGCAAGTGCTGCCTGGGATGTGTGGTAGCATCCAGCCACAAAATACCACAGTGCAGTGGTTGCTGTGGTTAAGTGGTGCAGTGAGGAGGTGTCTTCTCATGCCTTCCTACTGCATCTGCACTTGGCCTCAGTTCATTCCTCTTTCCCAGCCATTGGTGGAGATTTACCTACTGCCAGGGGTCTTCCTTGGGAACAACGGCCCAAGGGGGCCTTGCGCTGCCATCAGTGTTTCTGCTGCTGCTCCAAGCCCCCTTGTCCCTGTCCCTCTCTCCCTGGCGCAGGTGAAATCGCTCTCTGGTCGCTGGTTGTCCTGGCCATCGAAAGATATGTGGTGGTCTGCAAGCCCATGAGCAACTTCCGCTTCGGGGAGAACCACGCCATCATGGGTGTCGCCTTCTCCTGGATCATGGCACTGGCGTGTGCCGCTCCCCCGCTCTTCGGCTGGTCCAGGTACGGGCAGCAGGGCCGGGGCTGCGGGAGCCTGGTGCCGGCTCGGCTGCACTCCACGGGGCGCTGACCTGCCCTGCTCTCCTCACAGGTACATCCCCGAAGGCATGCAGTGCTCGTGTGGGATTGACTATTACACCCTGAAGCCAGAGATCAACAACGAATCTTTCGTCATCTACATGTTTGTGGTTCACTTCATGATCCCGCTGATGATCATTTTCTTCTGCTATGGGAACCTGGTTTGCACTGTCAAGGAGGTGAGTACCTGCCAGAGGTGGGGGTTCAGGGCCACCCTGTGCTGAGCGCTGGGAGGGGGCCCATGCCAGGTGCCAGGCTGGTGACAGAAAGGACCCTTGGTGCCAGGCTGGCTGTCCACAGAGGGAGAAACATCAGATGCCAGATGTGCAGCTCAACCACCCCAAGCCCTAACCCCATGTCCTGTGCTGGCACAGCACCCCCCAGCTTCACCATGTCTTCTTTCCCTCCTGCCCACAGGCTGCTGCCCAGCAACAGGAGTCTGCCACCACCCAGAAGGCAGAGAAGGAAGTGACCCGCATGGTCATCATCATGGTCATTGCCTTCCTGATATGCTGGGTCCCCTATGCCAGCGTTGCTTTCTACATCTTCACCAACCAGGGGTCAGACTTTGGGCCCATCTTCATGACCATCCCAGCTTTCTTTGCCAAGAGCTCCTCCATCTACAACCCTGTGATTTACATCGTTATGAACAAACAGGTAACCGGCCAGGAGCCAGGCAACCTCCCTTCTTGTGTCTCATTTTATAACAGCTTGCAAAGAGTTACGGCACCTTGAGGTGCCAGTGGGCCGGGAAGGGGGCTTGTTTCCAGGTGATCTTGTTCCAGCATGCTGGAAGGCAACGGGGCAGCTCAGTGCTGTGTGGATCTCATGGCCCCTTTCCCCTGAAATGAGCCAGGCACTGTGTCACTGGAGCAGCTGGGGCTGTGTGCGCACTGGCCTGGAGCAGCAGGCAGGGCAGGCAGTGGGGAAGGAGACTCCACCAGCATGGGGGCTTCCAAACAGCTCTGCTGGGCTCGGGGGCAGCTTCGCGGAGCCCTCCTGCCTCACCCCAGGCTTCCCTCTCTTCCAGTTCCGTAACTGCATGATCACAACCCTCTGCTGCGGCAAGAACCCGCTGGGCGACGACGACACGTCTGCGGGCAAGACAGAGTCCTCCTCCGTCTCCACCAGCCAGGTCTCCCCCGCGTAGGTCCCGCGGCGCGGCCGGTCCCCGGGGTGCGCGTCACCGCCCCGGGAGCACCAACCTGCCCCCGCCACCGCCCGTCCCCGCTGCACCGCCGCGGGCCCTTCGGGTGGGCTCCTCTCTCCTGCACTAGGAACCCTGGGCACAAGGCTGTAAATGTGTACACACGTTTTGTAATTAAACTGCAAAGGCTTTAGCTCCGCTGCCGTAAATCCGCCTTTCTGTTCACTCGCTGAGCGCTCGCGCCCTGCTCCGACGGCAAACCCCGGCTCTAACGCCTGCGGTGCACGGCCCGAGCTGCCCTTGCCTCCCTGGGCCCACCGTGACAGCCCGGCCGGTGCTGCCCAGCCGCTCGGCCCCGCTGCCCGCGGCAGGTTCTGCTGCTGCGAGGTGCCCCCAGCCTCAGCCCGGTGCTCCCCGCTCCAGCCCTGCCCCACCTCCGGCATGGCAGGAGCCCTGCGAGGCTCCGTCACCCCGCAGCCGGGACAGGGCACGGTGCGGTGCAATCGGGCCCCTCCATGCCACAGAGGTGATGGCTGCGGATCCTACCCAGTAAGCAGACCAGCACGGCGGGGGCCTGCCGGCACAGTACAGTACAGTACAGCACAGCGCAGTACGGTACAGCACAGTACGGTACAGCACAGTACAGCACAGCACAGCACAGCATGGTACAGCACGGCACAGTACAGCACAGTACAGCACAGCACGGTACGGCACAGCACAGCAGAGCACAGCACAGTGCAGCACAGCCTAGTACAGCACAGCAGGGCACAATACAGCACAGCAGGGCCCCGTGCAGCACAGTACAGTGCAGCACGGTAGAGCACAGCACAGCAGGGCACAGCACAGCCCAGCACGGCACGGCACAGCCACGTGTGTCTGCAGCCAGATGTGCCCAGGGAAGGCTCTGTGCTTGCTGCCACCGGCGCCCGGCACAGCCCCACGCACCCGATGTTGGCACCCTCGGCACATCCCTGCTGGGTGTCCCCAGCAGAGCCCTCCCCTGCTCCCACTGCTCCTCCGTGGGCACCCTGGCCCAGCCACGCTCCTCCGGCTCCGCCGCACGCAGGTTGGCACCAGCCCGAGTAGGAGGTTTTGGGCAGTGCTTGTGCTTTTGAGGATCCACGGGTGCGTCGCTGAGCTTCCCTCCGCGCTGTAGCAGCAAGACATGGGAGCATATGGCTCAGAGATGTCGACATATGTTTTGAGCTCTACAAGATGGCATTCTGCAATTGCAGCAGTGTTCTTCATTTTTATTTTTAGCTCAGTTATACAAATAAGATGTTTTTCTCGCTGTTCGGTGTTATCAACATTTGAAACTATTTTTGTACATTATTATCCTCTCTGATTTCTAATCCTATGCAGCTTTGCGAGGTCTAATACGGAACATATAGAGCCCATGCAAGTTAAACCTTTAATAAAGAGCAATTTGCAAGTACAATTCTCTCATTATTTTTTTTTATCGATACTTCTGCATATTCAGTGAAATCTAAAGATTAGAGGTTTATGAATAATTCAGTGTTTAGGCTGATGCCTGATTCATGTACCTCAAATATGGGAGCTGGTTTTGGAGGGAAGAGAAGGAAGGATTGGGTGTTTATTTACTGTCCATGAGGCAACGCTGGCACCTTGGCTTTCTCACTGCCACAGGACCAGCCCCAGCACATGGCCTGCCTCCAAGCCCATGGGCTATCGCACCACACCATTCCCAGCCCTATGGCTGCTGCTGCTGGTAGGGGCAAGCGAGGGTTCAGGATCCCCCAGCCAGCCCAAGCTGGTGCTGGAGGCATCACAGAGCTGCCAGAGAGGTGATGGCCAGATACAGAAGGAGGAGATGGTTGGGTTTGCACCCAACCCGCATGGCACCAGCCACTGCAGCCCTCCTGTGTCCCCACTGTCACCTTCCTGGGAAATTTGGACATAGACTGGAAATGGAGCAGTGAACGTGCTGGTGGTGCTGGCTCAGGGCACCTGGGCCCTGGGTGCCTCTCCCAGCTCCTTGCTCCTGCTGGCACCTTGGTCCCCTCAAAGGATCCGGTCACCAGGCTCAGCAAGTGGGTGCAGACCTTGGCAAAGGTCCTTCTGGGCAGCGCTTTGCACATACATTTGCACAGTAACACATGCACGAGGAGGGCTGTGACCAGGCCGGTGTCACCTAATCCCAGTTTGCAGCTCTCCCCCACGGTGAGGATGGAAGCCCCGTGAATCCTGTGTAAAGAAGGGACTGACACTGTACTGTGGATGACCACAGCGGCCCCCGAGGTGGGAACATGGGCACTGTTCCTGCACCTAAGTGCAATCGGTGAATTGCTCAGGCTCACCTTGAGAGCACCACAAGTATCCTGCCCCACTGGAACAGCAGGGAAAGTGTCCATGGGATTACAGGATGACTTCTTTTCAACGTTGCCATGACACAGCAGTGCCCTGGATGCTATGGGGACCCTGACCAGCCAAGGGCTCAGCTCATAGCTGGCCCATATTGCCTGTGGCTGCGGGTGGCTGCTGTGCCAGGAGCTGGCACTGAGAGAGCGTGAAGGGACATGGAGGGGCTGCCCTCTGTGGAGCTGGAAGTCCTCTCCCTCAAGCACAATGGGATTTGGCAGCCAAAGGCAAGTGAGGTGCTGGTGGTGAGTGACTCCCTGGGGCTCTGTGGGAGCATTGCTCCTCCTGCATTCACTGGCCAGCAAACCAACTTGCTGTTTTACTCCTCTCACCTGTGGGACTGTTTCCCTCCTCCCCTGTTATGAGGCTCCCCAGCAGTGCAGCACCCTGCTTCCCCAGGTGAAGGGAGCCAGCATGTCAGAGCAGTGCACTGGGAACGGGTCCTGCGTGGGCCCTGGCTGCCCCCCATGCACCCCACATCGAGTGCTATCAGCAAGCTCTAATCCCAGCTCCCTGCCACCCTCCAAGCAGCACATAAGCCCCTTTGCCCTGTGTGCTCAGGGTCATCACCCCATGACCCCCATCTCCTGCCCTTCCCCAAACCCTCTACTCAGACAGGGCCCTGCTCCCCTTGGTCCCTTGCAGGGCTTTGCAGAGGGCTCTCAGCCACCTGCTCACAGTAATTAGCAGTTCATTAACAGCACCTGCAGGTAGGGTGCTGCTCTGATAAATTAGCTGGGAGTGAAGGGGGTGAGCCTGGGAGCAAGGGCAGAGGTGTGGGAGTGGAGCTGCCTGGGAGCAGGGTCTTGGGGCTGGTGTGTGCTGCTATGGAGAATCAGCTGGGTAAGGGGCTTGCGGGGGCCTGGTGGGGCTGGGGCTCTGCTCAGGCTCTGGTGGCTGTGGGTCAGCTCCTGGGGGGCTTTGCAGCCCTCGGGTTCAGGGCCCACGAGGTGCCTCTCTCCCATCAGCCGAAGCTGCTGGCACAGCACAGCTCCCACGTTTATGGGCCCAGTACCGGAAGACTTCACACCCCTCAACCATGCAGATGGTCATCGAGGCGCTGCAGGCCAAGGACAGCAAGAAGGGTGTCTCTGCTGTAGCCATCAGGAGGTTCATCCTGGCCAAGTACCCCACCGTGCATCCCACCCTCCTCAAGTACTGGCTGAAGGTGACACTGAGCAAGGCGCTGAACCGTGGGGACCTGGTGCGGCCCCGCAACTCCACTGCCACAGGGGTCACTGGCACCTTCATGGTGAGTAGGGGGATGCTGGCCCCACTGCAGTGGGGCTGGGCCAAGGTGGACACCAGCCCTGCTTCCACCCCTGTCTCGCCCCCAGTTAGCCCCCAAGATGCGCAAGCTGAAGCAGCCACCACACCAGGCAGATCCTGACAGAGAACCCCTGAAGCCAGCCCAGCCTGGGACCAACCAGCCCGGCCAGGCCCCCATGGCAGGTGTGCGGCAGCAAGGTAAAGGGCTGGTGGTGCCACAAGGAACGGGGGTGCCCCGACCCCAGGAGGGGCTCCTGCCTGGGCTCATCCTCTGCCCATCCCACAGGGGCCGTGGAGGAGAAGCGGAAAGTGGCGAAGCAGAAGTTGAGGGCAAAGCGCATGGAGGTGAGGATGGTGCAGTGGAGGGGGGGGGGGGGGGGCTTGTGGCTATAGCTGGAGGTGCTGTCTCCCCTCCAGGCCTCCCCACCGGCAGCAGCAAAGCCCAGGAGCGATGGAGCAAAGCCCCCACCAGCTGCCAGCCGCAACCGAGGCCCTGGCAAAGGGCGTGCGGGGCCCTCCATGGCTCCAGCTGCTGAGGAGGCAGGAGGGGACAGCGGTGACAGCCCTGCGGGTGCCAGGGCGAAGGGGCCACGGAAGACCCCAGTGGGAAAGAGCAAGAGGAAGGTACCCAAGGGGGCCCAGCCAAGAGCACCGAAGGGGCCTGAGCCAGGAGCACTGAAGGGGCCTGAGCCAGGAGCACTGAAGGGGCCTGAGCCAGGAGCACCCGAGGGCACCCAGCCAGAAGGGACCAAGGTGAAGGGGGCTGAAGGCAAGGTGAGGAAGCCCCGGGGGAAGACAGGAGCCAGCAAGGGGCAGGCCAGCCTGAAAAAGACTGCGGCCCACCCAGAGGGCAAGAAGGCCTCTTAGTGTATCCTGGGCAGCCCTGCTTCCATAGGAGCCCATCTGGGCTCAGGCCCTTGGGGTCCATGCTGGGTTTATTCCCAGGATAGGTTTTAAATCATTGTTAATGTCCTACTAATAAAGCTGCTTCATTTCCATCATAGTGTGACTGCTGCCCTGCTCATGGGGCTCTGCTGCTGCACTCCCATCTCCTGGCCTCATCCCATGCGGTGCTGTGCTGCCTGCTCTCATGGAGAGGTGCCCAGCCTGTCCCCAGCTCTGGGCTGCAGTGCCAGGGAGTGCTGGGCTTTGGGTGCTGCGTGTGTGCAAGCTGGAGGTGAGCCCCAGGGTGGGTAACAGCCCATGTGGGGGCCCTGAGACCCAGAGGACACAGCACAGTGGCACCCGGGGCACTGTGGAGCTTGGGCATAGCCAGCACTGCCTGTGTAGGGTGGATGCCCAGCCCTCTGCCCTCCTGCCTGCCCTTGTGCTAATGCCTGGCTGAGCTGGGATTACAGGAGTGCAGCAGGTCCAGGTGCATGCCACGGGCAAGGGTCCCCAGTGTGGGGGCAGCTGCCGGTGCTTTAACCATGACATGAGGAAGGTAGAAGTGGTTTAGGGCTCAAAAAAGGAGTTTGAGATGTCTGCTGAAGACTGCAGCATTGCTTGTGCTCTTGTTACCTATCTGTGGCACAGTTCCCACCTCTAAACCTGTTTTGCTAGCTCCTGGTGTCAGGACAAAGGAGGAGTTTGCTTTGGTAGATGAGGATTGGGTTAGGGATCAACTGAGCAATTTGGACATCTATAAATCAATGGGTCTGGGTGGAATACACCCATAGGAGCTGAGGGAGCTGGCAGAGGTCATTGCTAGGCCACTTTCCATCATCTTTGGTAAGTTGGGGGAAACAGGAGAGGTGCCTGAGGACTGGAGGATGGCAAATGTCACACCAGTCTATAAGAAGGGCAAGAAGGAGGACCCGGGTAATTATAGACCGGTCAGCCTTACCTCCGTCCCTGGAAAGGTGATGGAACAACTTATTCTTGATGCCATCTCTAGGCATATCAAGGATGAGGGGGTCATTAAGAACAGCCAACATGGTTTTACCAGGGGAAGTCATGTTTGACCAACCTTACAGCCTTCTATGAGGAAGTGACTAGGTGGAGGGATGATGGTAGAGTGGTAGATGTGGTTTTTCTTGATTTCAGTGAGGCATTTGACGCTGTCTCCCACAGCATCCTCGTAGATAAGCTAAGGAAGTGTGGGTTTGATGATCAGGTAGTGAGGGGGATCAAGAACTGTTTGAAAGGAAGAAGGCAGAGAGTTGTGGTCAATGGCACAGAATCCAGCTGGAGGTCTGTGACTAGTGGAGTCCCTCAGGGGTTGGTGCTGGGACCAGTGCTGTTTAATATTTTCATCAATGACCTGGATGAGGGAACCGAGTGTACCCTCAGCAAGTTCGCTGATGACACTGAACTGGGAGGAGTGGCTGACACACCAGAAGGCTGTGGTGCCATTCAGCGAGACCTGGACAAGCTGGAGAGTTGGGCAGGGAGAAACTTGATGAAATTCAACAAGGGCAAGTGTAGAGTCTTGCATCTGGGGAAGAACAACCCCATGGACCAGTACAGGTTGGGGGTTGACCTGCTGGAAAGGAGTGAAGGGGAAAGGGACCTGGGGGTCCTGGGGGATAGGAGGATGACCATGAGCCAGCAATGTGCCCTTGTGGCCAAGAAGGCAAATGGCATCCTAGGGTGCATTAGAAAGGGGGTGGTTAGTAGGGCAAGAGAGGTTCTCCTCCCCCTCTACTCTGCCTTGGTGAGGCCGCATCTGGAATATTGCATCCGGTTCTGGGCCCTCCAGTTCAAGAAGGACAGGGAATTGCTTGAAAGAGTCCAGCGCAGAGCCACAAAGATGATGAAGGGAGTGGAACACCTCCCTTATGAGGAGAGGCTGAGGGAGCTGGGTCTCTTTAGCTTGGAGGAGACTGAGGGGTGACCTCATCAGTGTTTCCAAATATGTAAAGGGTGGGTGTCAGGATGATGGAGCTAGGCTTTTTTCAGTGATAGGACAAGGGGCAATGGGTGTAAACTGGAGCATAGGAGGTTCCACGTTAACATCAGGAAGACCTTCTTTACTGTAAGAGTGCCAGAGCACTGGAACAGGTTGCCCAGGGGGGTTGTGGAGTCTCCTGTGTTGGAGATATTCGAGGCCTGCCTGGACAAGTTCCTGTGTGATGTACTCTAGGTTACCCTGCTCTTGCAGGGGGGTTGGACTAAATGATCTTTTGAGGTCCATTCCAACCCTTGGGGTTCTGTGATACGAGCATTTTCATTTAATAGCTTCAAGTGCCTGAATTTCTCTTGCTCTGTATGGAACAGAGCCTTTCTGAAGGTCAGCTTGATAATACAGAGGGTTATAGTCCTCCTGGGCAGGAGCAAATCAGTGGAAGTAAAACTCTCTTCCTAAAGAGGATTTTGCTAATCTTCAGCTGGCCTTGCCAATGCCCTCCAAGGCTCCTGGCCTTGCTCTGGGGCTTAAGCAGGAGCTGAGCAAACTCACTTCTCTTTAAACTTCAGCCTTGGCCGTGTTGATCCATCTTTAATGGAGCTGAAACTCTCATTGTGCCCAGGGACATGGTGGGAGATGCTGCAGCAGTAACAGAGCAGAGCTTCCCTGCCTCTCTGGTGTGGGTCAGCCTTGCCAGGCACCGCTCACTGCATGGAAGCATCCCGTAAGGGAGCTGTGTCCTCTCACCAGGCTCTGGGTGTGAAACATGAGGTGCTTGCTTCGGAAGAGGCCAAATTGTTTAACATCTGGATTTAGCTTCAGCTTTAGCTTCAAGAATCAGCTTTCTAGTGGGAAAGGAAAATCCCTCTGGTGTCTGAAACAGCAGCTTTTGCAGGGGGAGGTGGGAAAGAGGAGTTAGAAATACCACGGTTATTAGGACCTATGGGCTGGTGTCATGGTGCTGAACCCAGAAGCTTTGAGGGGTGGTGGTGGAGCAGAACAGGCACTGGGGCTCCCTGGGGCTGTGAGAAGGCACAGTCTTGGGGGCTGAGAGCACCTGACAGCGGCGAGGGTGCCTGGCCCTGGGCACTGCTGTGGTGTTACTGGGCTCTGTGTGAGTTCAGGTGCCGGCTGTGTCCTTATGTGGCTCTCCCTGTGTCTTGGTGGGAGCTGTGGCACTGGGCAGCAGGAGCAGCAATGTGCTCTGCAGGCAGTCAGGGCTCTGCAGGGCAGAGGGGCTAAACCCCACCTCACATGGAAGCAAGTTGGTTATCAGTTTGCATGGTACATCTTGGACATGCCAAGCTTGCTGCACACACCCTGGTGGGTGTCTTCCCCAATGTTGTATGTCCTCTGTATGCTCAGGGGCAGGAACTTCACTAGGCAGGTTTCAGCACCTTGTTTTATTACAAAGATAGGCTTTTCCAAGAGTCTGCCACTTCCACTACACAGCAGGTAAGGGCACTACACCCACAACACGTGCCAAAGTTTAAAAACATGTTACAAAGGGCTCGGGGTTCAAGGCAACACTACAAACCCTCAAGCTTCTGCCCTGGAAAAGTTGTTCCTTTACATTGGTTGTAGCAACTACTTTTTCCTTTTTCTTTTTTTTTTCTTTTTTTTTGTTTATTGTTTTGTTTTTTGCTTTGGAAAAAATTAAATAATAAAGCAATAGCCCCAGCACACGGCCCAGTCACATCATCCGGAGGCAAACCACACTGTCAGCTCCCCTGTATCCTGTCCTTGCAACAGCATGGGGCTATTGCTCCATGACCCCTTCCCCACCTCCAGCCAAGCTCAACGTTCTCTGCTACCCTGGTGCCCCTGGCCCTCGCCTCGGTGCTGGGCCTGCCTGTGTCTCTGGCAGCTATTCACAGTTTCTAAAAGGAAAAAAATTCAAGGTTTTTTCATGTGAAATCACTTTCAAAATAAAATGTAGCCCAGCTACATTCTTAGAGTTTCTATTCCGAAGCCACATCCTCAGCAAAGACATCGAAACCTCCACAGTGTATGCACTCTTTCTGTAGTTCTCTTAAAAAAAACTCTGTTCTCCCCCTTCCCCACCCCCTCCCTCCCCTCCTTTAGCATACTGAATAAAGTCTATCCTTTGTTTTAAAATAGATATCTATATACACACACAGAATTCTGGTGTTCCAATTCCTGACAACTGTGGCATTACTGGGAATGATGGGATAGAGGCCACCTATCCATGGCAGTGAGTCACCCAGGAGGAGTTTGGTGGACCAAAGTCATCTAACACCAGGTTGCATCCTCGCCAGCTGATGGGTAGGGGAGGCTCGCCTTAGACTCTGCCTGGAGTGAGGTAGTAACTTTTAATGTTCTATTTGGCAGTTTGGAAATGCGGTGGCTACGTCTGGGTTGTCTTTCATGGGCAGGTTGCATTTGCCTGCATGCAAACGCTTGCTTCATGTGGCATTTGCTGTGGTTCAGCCTCTATAGAGGGACCTCTGCAATGCTGGAGTGGACCAGAGAGGTCACTGCTCCCCTGGCTGCAGAAAGGATGGTGTTACCTGCAGGAAGGAGAACAGGCCACCAAGATGGGGCTCTGCCCAGGCGCGGGCGCTGCAGGACAGCAGTGAAGTGTCTGGGTTTTGGACAAGCTCTGTCTGCTCGGAGGGACCCTGCCTGCTGGCCCCAGTATAAATGTGGGTCACCTTCCACCTTTGTTTGCAGTGTGGGGTGCTGAAGCTGCTGTGCTGGCCTCCTGAGCATCATGCTGCCAGGGTTGGGGTCCAGTCCATTTACCTTTATCAGCCAAAAAAAAAGACTGGACACGAGGCAGAACTGCACTGTCTTTGCTGCCCTCAGGTCTCAGCCATGACTGGCTGGCTCTGAAGCGAGCAGAACAAGCTGCTTCAGGAAGACACCTCTGTAGCATTGACCTTGTTTTCAGGGGTGATCGCAGGGAGATGCTGGAGCACATGGGGCAGAGGAGGTAAGGTGCTACCTTGTGTTCTGCCCTGCATGTGACTCGACCCCACTCATGGAGGTCAGCAGGAGCTGACCCCTTTTGGCATGCTACCCAGCTCCAGCTCACTGTGCACGCAGGTCGGGGAACTGGGGAAGGGGGAACAGTCCTTCCCACACTGTTTAACATGGAACATGCTCCATAACAGCTGTCTCCATTAGGGGATAAAGTGCTTTCACCATGCCCCAGCTACATCCCCGAGTTCCCCATGTTGCCCAAGTCTCCAGTGGAGGAGTGGTTATGTTTACACATACAGTACAAAAACTAAAAGGCACAAAAATACACAGAATGCAGCAGATAGTGATCAGCTGATAGAGTCCCTGGTTCTGAAAAAACAAGGATGTCGGAGGGATGGTGTGGCAGGGAGCACAGGCATTGCTCTGATGGCCTTTGTTGTCTCTGCTCCCTGAGGTTACCCTTCTGCTTTGTGTAATTGTTATGGCTCCTGCAGCCCCATCTCTGTCCTGAGGAACCACAAGCAGGGATGCAGGGAGCCACTGACCGTTCAGGTGCTGATCAGAGGGAAATGGTGAACGGAGCTTGCCACAAGGGTCACATCTCCATTTCTGGCTGGCAACAGCAAATAAATCATGGGTGCCACAGTGCAGACCAGAGGGGGTTTGAGCTGCTCGGAAAGGTGTCTCGTGGCTTCTTGTTGGGTGAGGAGCCCTTCAGCCGTGGGCCAGGCCCACCCCCACTGCAAGGCTGGTTTGAGAATGGCCCTTGCGGAGGCGATCCACAGCGTATCCGCGGCTGAAGGCAGGTTCCCTACGGCACTGCGCTGCGGAGAAGGTCACTTCCAGGGCTGCAGTCGGCCTAGGCTTCACTGCAGCACTCATAGATGTTATCTTCCATGAGTGCAATCACCTGCTCAAACTTGTGCTGGAGCTGGGTGCGCTTTGTCGTGGGGTTGGCATCCAGGGCAGCCACGATCTGCAGGAGACATGGACAGGAAGGTGCTGAGGCCATGTGGGCAGAACCTGCAGAACCCCAGTGCCAGCTGGACCCCGATGAGAAGACCCCACAGCCCCAGTACCCTCCTGCTGATCTAGGGCAGAGCCGAGTCCCTGAGCAGGAGGTGGGAGAGAAACCAAAATCCACCATGACAGTAAAGCTCATGGTGTGGAGCCAGCCTGCGGTGCAGGGGTCGGGAGCAGCCAGGGCTAGGGATGGGAAGTTATTTGAGTGTGGACTGCATCAGCATGCTCTGCCCTCCAGAAAGCATCTGCGGGTCTACACATCAGGACCTTGCAGCAGTCCAGCCCAGCCACATGCTGTTAAACCAGCCAGGAATAGCTGGATTTCTCTTTCAAGAAGCTGTCAGCCAAAGGCTAGGAGGCAGGTGCTGTGTGTGCATGGGATTATGCCAGAAACAGTAATCCCTTTGCAGTGGGGCTGGATGCAAGCGTCTGGCCACTTGGTTAATGCACACCACTTAGTATTCCCTCCACGGCTATGCTGGGGCCGAGTGTGGCTGGACCCACTTACCTGGGAGCGGTAGCGCTTGGCGTATTTGTAGATCTCGGCCATGGCGACGTTGGTGTTGAATTCGTTTCGATATTTCTTTATAAAGACAGAACAAAGAAGGGAGGAATATTAATGTGAGGCAGCAAGTGAGTTCAAGCCCCATCAGCAGGCATTAGCTAAATTAAAAGAAGGGTTTTTGTCTGGGTATTTTTGTTGCATTAATGTACCCAGACTTTTGATTTACACCTTCAGGGAAAGTGCATTTCCCCACATCAGAAATGATCTCAGTCTTTCTAAAGCCAGCCTTAGAGCCCAAGCTCCACGGCTCAGTTTACCTGTCTGTGCTCAAAGCCATTCAACAGATAGGGCAGCACAACAGCTGGGCAGAGGAATGCCAAGGGAGAAACCTGTTTGGTGCCTGAGGCTGAAGTGCCATGGGAGATGGATTGATTCCGAGGAAGCCGTAGCACATCTCTGGCAGGCCATGGATCTGGAGCACGCTGCCGGCATCCCGCATACGGACACTGCCAGCAGGGCCCTGGGACTGTGCCGGCTCTGGCAGTTGGTGCCTGGGGGCAGCTGGCCAGGCTGTGTGACTGCAGGGATCCTGTTCCAAGCTTCCCAGCTCTCTGGTACTGAATTTTGCTTTCAGCTCCCAGTGGTGCCAAAGCTAGTTCGGCTCAAGCTAACTCGTGGGTGTTTACTGCAGCTCTGGCAGTAACTGAAGATGCTTGGAATTAGGTCAGATGAAGTTTGTGCATGGAAGTTTGAAGCAAAATACTCTTTATTGCTTGCTCCTTGCAGCACCTAAGCTGTAGTTGGCTGCAGCCTGCATGCCCCATGCCTTACCCGCGACTCCTCGGCCAGGTGAGCATTCATCTCCTGCTCGCTGAGTGGCGGCATGTCGTGGATTTGCTTGTAGTATCGCTGCACTATCTTCCTGTACTCGGGGATCTCCTTGGCATACAGCAGTTTATTGGTTGGGGAGTCCTAGTGCAAGGGTGAGATACTGAAATCAGACACTGTCTTGTTCCTGGCTGAACACTTCCTATCCTGTTTGTCTGGCCCATCAGATGTGGACTTCAGCTACAGCTGCTCTCAGGAAACAGCTACATCTTTGGTCCTGGATTTACACAGGCAGGAGTGTGGTGGGATGGCACCAAAGCACAGCACAGCTAATGACAGAGGCGCTTCCTCAAACACATCAAGGTGCTGCAGACAGGTACCCCCAACCTGTGGAGCCACAGCACTGTCCCCAAACCCTTCTTCCTAGCATGAGCTCAACGATTGTTAGCTGTACTGCCAGTGAAGGTGGTCTATGCGATGATGTTTTAATTGGCAGCAAGGGCAAGCTAAAAAGTATGCACAAGGTCAGGCGGGGTGGCCTGCTGCCAGGTAATGTTCTGCAGATGAGTGCAGCACAACTGTGCTAGATAAAACACTTGTGCTCTGTGGCTCTGCCTGTGGAAATCGGTAACAAGGGAAGGGTTTCTGCATGCATTTACCCGGGTCTCTTGAGCAGCCAGCTTGATGTAAACTGAAGAACAAAGCTCTCTTACAAGCTGAACTTTGTCAGTTGAAATGTTGCTCTTGGATTTTTCATGTAGCTTTGATTTATTTTGCATTGGCTAACCCAGCCTGCCTGGCCTAAATTGAGTGCACATAAAGTAATTAACAGCAAATACTGCATTCTCTCCATTAATGTCAGCTTGGACAAAGCAGCCTTAACCTCCGAGCCACACAGTTGGGTTGTACCAGTGAAGGCACAACCCCTCTTGTGCTCCTCTCAGACACGAGCGTGAATGATTTTAACCTCAAGGCAATCCTGCCCCGCTGACGTCACTACCCTGGAATGAACTTGGCTGACTGGCCCAGTGCTGCATCCCAAAGGGAAACAGCCCCTGGCTCAGGGGCACAGAGGGGGGTGAGATCACTGTGTCCCGCTGCCCTGATAGGGGATGGGGGATGTGGGACTGCTCCTGGTGCTCTGGCAGGTGGAGAGGGGAAGGAGGACCTTAGGAGGAGACAAGCTCAGCAGGGCTCACATGGGGAGGCAGCATTTCAGCTGTATCGGGCAGTAAATAAGGAAGCCCAGGGTAACTGCAATCTGCTGCCACAATATGTAGCTTGGCTGATGCTGCAGAGGAAATGGGGAATGGGCACCAGGCTGTGGCACCAGATCCCACAGCAGTTTATTTTCAAACCCAATGACAAGGCAATGCAGGAATACAGCCAAGCTACAGAGCCTGCTCACTACATAGGTTTTTTTCTTCCCCTTGGAAACACAAAAAAACCCCATGCTGCCTCTTTTTTAAGTTACTTTTTAATTTGTGTCTGATTCGTCTGTATTATGGAGATGGGTACTGGTTTATTAACTGCTTGTGCACTGTAGATGTGTGAGTCCGAGTCTGCTCTCACATCTGCAGTATCAAGAGCAACACGCTGAACCCAGGGGAAGAATCTAGCCTGGAAAGCATTCAGCAATACACTGCGTGTGTATGCGAGCTGATTTTTATGCTGAGGATTTATTCTTCCCACATTACTCAACAATTCCTTCAGTTATGCTATTGTATTCCTGAAAACTGTTTCCATCTGCTGTCTGACTCAGGCTGACCCCTCTTCCCCTCACCCACGGCCTGACAAGGACAAATTGTAGGTGTTTCGTAACACACCAGAAAAAAAGACCCAAACCCAAACAAACAAAGAATCAAGCTCTCATTAGATCTTCCTGCAGCGTCAGCCTGGAGCGAAGGCTTCCTGCTGCCCTCAGCAGCGCCTGCCTCCTGCCCCCCCTCTGTAGGGTCCCCTCCACATCACACCCTGCACCGCCAGCCCCTGGGGGGCATGGGGGGATGTACAGCACTTCCTAATAAAACTTATTTATGTCAGGAAGTTTCGAATGTCAACACCGCGCTTGGCTGAGGCGGTGGGAGAGCAGTGGGAGAGCAGAACATCCCACACAGGATGGTGCATGGGATCCGGGAGGTGGGAGGAGATGCGGCCTGCACAGCCTCACATGTGCTCAGGGCAGGTTTGGCTTCCTAGGGGCAGCCTGCAGGGCTCTGCCAACCTGGGGTGGGCAGCGTGTGATGGAGATGCTGCCACCGGAGAGGAGCACCAACACCTCTGGGGCTGCGGCAGTGCCTGCCAAGTGCTTCCCGGTGCTGATGCTTGGTGTGAACTAAAGTGGAGTGAGGGGGAGAACTCACCCCAGGAGACAGCCAAAATGCAACTGCATGAACCTGAGCAAGTGTCTCCCTACCATCCCTACTGCTGCGGGAGGCTGGGCTGGGAGACCCAACAGTCCCTTCCCACCCGCACTGGTGCGTGCCCTGCCTGCCTGCACAGGAGTCACACATCCTCTCGGGACAGTACCTTGCCCAGCTGCAGGTCGGAGAGGGAGCAGGCATCAATGAAAGCCTGGGCTATCACAGAGAGACAGGCATCGATGTGGTCTGTCTTGTCAATGTCGAAGACAAACTGGGGGTTCTTCAGGATGTTGACCCAAAACCTCAGAGGTAGGCTGTGAAGGAAACAAGCCAGGAACACACACCAGGTGAATGGTTGTCCTCCAGAGGGAGAGGGGAGGAAATGCAGGAAAGATGATGATAGAAAGTGAATAGCAGAGAGAAAAAGGAATGAGGACTGGGTTCTGCTATTTAATCACATCCTGGTAACATATGGCCCAGTGCCTAACATGAGGGGCAGGCACAGTTCTTCTCCCCCAAAAGACATCCCTTCAGGCTGAAGCACATGGCACAGGAAGGCACCTCCAGGTCCAGGCTGTCCAGGGGTGCACAGAGCCTCACTCTTTCAGCAGCCATTGGTTTCCAGGCAGGGCATGGGCAGGTTTGCCTGCATGGGGCTGCTGGAGCAGGGTTCCCCACTTGCTGATTTCTGTAGCAATGGTGTCAGCTCCTTTCAGTCCTCCCTGACAGTAACCATCACCTGGTTCTGAGGGTGAGCCTGGCCCACGAAACGCATTTCATGTGTCTCTTTTTCTGCTCACTCAGAATTTTCTCCTCCAACTATTTCACTGCTCACTTGGCCACAGTTTCAGGGTGTTGCTTGCCCTTCCTACCATCCCTCCTCAGCAGCTGAGGAGTGAAAGCCACTGAGAGCCTCTGCTTTCCTGGCAATTAAGGGTAATGAAGGGCAGGCAATACTGAAGCTCAGTGCTTGTGTCTGCATTCCTGCTATCCCAGCCAGATTTGGTTTTAATGTTCACGTTAGGCTGGAAGCAGTCACTGTCCATGCAGCCCCAGAAGCGCTGAGCCTCTCCTTTACACTCCCTCCAGGCTCCCAGCTCTTCCACTTAAATCTCCTGGTTTCCTCCTGCTCCAATCCTGGATCATTTTGGCTCCTGCATCCCGTTCCTGGTGCTCATCCCCGTCCCTCAGCACCATTCCCGGCTGCAGAGCCCCAGGATGCTACTGCCACAGCACCAGTGCCTGTGAATGCCCTGGGGTCTCAGCTTGGTTACAGAGACAAAAGTGTCCCGAGGGCTGAAGAGCCAGAGAGCAAACGAAAAGGAGCCAAACCTGCTGTTTTTAAATGATGCTTTAAGGCCTGATGTGGTTTTGTCTCAGATCTCCACTGCTTGTAGCTAACATCACTGCTGTTCTCCCGTTGTCCAGTCCCTCTCCCGTTTTCCCTTTAATTGTTTGTATTAGTGTGCCAGTTTGCCCTTTAGCTGCCTGTGCCTCCTCTTCCAGATCACTTTTCCCCTGAGCTCTGTGGTCAAAGCTCTCCAAGCCTGTGTTTGGCCTCATCTTTCACCACCCCCTCCGCCCTCCTCCTGCTTTCCAAGTCCCTCTTCTACTTTTAGCAATCTAGTGATTAAGACACGAAGGGTTTGCAGCTGCTGCTCTGGAGAGATGGAAGGAAGGAAGGAAGGAGAGAAAGAAGAGATTTCCTCCTCCAAACCTGTTGGTCTTCCAGATGTGCATAGTGTCAGGGTCTGTGATCCCTCTTTTCTCTGCTTGCTCCTCTAGGAAGTCAAAGAAGTACTTCACAGCCACGGGTGGTTTGTCATCTCGGATGCTCAGAATGGCTTTGAACAAGTCGTCCAGGAACTTCTGCAGCGTGCCCTGCGGGACAAGCACCCAATGGAGCCTGGGGAAAGCACCCAAGCCCAGGAAGCAGCAAGAGGGGCTGCGACTGCTGCGCACAAGGGGAAATCCTTTTCTCATTTATCCAACTGGCAGCAGAGAAAGAGGATGCCGAAGGAGGGAGGGAAAGGTTTATTTGTGCATAGCGATATAATTAGCTTGCATTTGGGTTTAATTTCTTTTGGCATAGAGATTTTCTTTCTTACTGCTAGGATCTCACATCTGCGATTGTTCTGCACAGTAAATGCAAAGAAGACTTGAGACTGCTGGCCATTCTTGTGATCTCTGCTCCAGTGAAGCATCATGCTGGGATTAAAGATGGGCTGGGAGCCCAACTGTTGGAGCTGAGCACTCACAGAGAGTGGGGAAGTTCAAATCTGAATTAAGATTGCATAGACATTCCCCTGCTCCCAAAGCTGAGCATCTACATCTCCTTCCCCAGCAGGATTCCTCACTGTGGAAAGCGGTTCAGCTCTAAACAGTGCATCACGAGCCAGGAGATGGTCAGCATCCCTTCCACGTGCACAGACCCCAGACCAGCCCAGGGAGGTCGTGTGGAGCTCCCCACAGTGCTGCTGCTCTGAGGGTGAGCTGGAAAGCTGGAGGGAGCCCAAGAAGCCAGCAGTGCCCAGCAGCCCCACTGACTCCAGCATCCACCGCCCCTCTGGAGCAACCAGCCCCACTGCACTCCCTCCCTAGAGCAGGCTTCTCGCTGCAAACAGACTGAGCAAGGGCATCCATCTCCTACCTTTGTGGAGAGCAGCCTGGTCAGGTAGATCTCGGGGAGGACTTTCTTCCTATGGCTCTGCCTGTGGGACTTCTTATGTTCAACCGACTCATCGGTTGGGAGAACCTGGTCCAATACAAAACACATGTTCAGAGCGCTCCTCTGTGGAAGTGCCACACTGGATTTTCATTTAAGTATAGAATTTCAACTGCATATAAAATTCGATTAAAAAGCAGTTACTGTGTTATAAATATACCCTTATATGGCTTTAAAAAAGTGATCCATTTTACCCCTTTTTCTGATGGTTGTTTCTCTTGCACTTTTTATTGCCTCGCTCAAGCTAGACAAAGAAAATGAAACAATCAATCTCAGTTTGCACGTTAGTCTGCTGGCCTTCCTGCTCCCAGGCCGCTGCAGTCTGGGCTCCCAGAAGCAATGCACAAGGCTTCTGCAGAAAGCAGCTTTTCTTAGGTTTGGGAAAAGCACAGGCACCATCAGGCAGTATTCCTACCCTGCCTGTTTGAAAACAAAACCAAGTATTCCACTGGGCAGGTCAGTTAGTTACTGCTCTGTAATGACCTAGCAAGCCATTTAAGGCCATCTTGGCATCGTTTCACATGTGCACATTTGGTTTCCCGTCCCTTCTCCCCCCTTGCTGAGTGCACATGTGTGTGCATGCGCTGTGTATTTGCACTCCATCCCAGCACAGAAACCTTGGCACAAAAGAAAAAGCATCAGGCTATGAGGTATTGTTGCTGTCCATAACACTTTTTTCACAGCAGCTTTTAGCATCGTTCAGCGCTTGGTCCTTCAGCAAGGAGCACAGCCAGGAGCTCATCAATCTCCCGGCCTGGGGAAGCCGGCGCCGCGCCAGGGGCTCCCGGTAGATGCCTTGACCAGGGCTGCGTGGGGTGCTACCGGCAGCTGCAGAGCTCTCCGTGGCTGCTGACAGCTACAGCACATGCACAACACTGGTTGTGCCGTCCCGGTGGTTTTTATTATGTCCCATAGTACTGAGGCTTGTCTACAGATAACCTTGCTGCACCTCTTTGAGCAGCTCTGAAGAAAACTAAGAAGCCCTGATCCAGCTTGTTCCTCACATCTGACGTTCCAGCCCACAGAGATGAATTGTGTTAATATCAGTGAGGCTGAGAAGATTTTCTCCTCTTTCATCACACACACTGAAAAAACAGGACCCACAGATTTAAGTGCAGGAGAGCCTGACTGGTCACTTCTTTGCTCCCAGCACTTCCCAGGCTGCTGCCTTCCAGGGGGACATCTCCCCAACAGCCAGCCTGGCAGCCGAGGACAACCTCTCTACTCACCAAGTGGAAGTATTTCTCCGTGTCCAGATCCTTCACTGTGAAGAAGAGAGAGACAAAGCAGCTCAGCCAGGGGCACTCAAGCTTAAATGCACTTCCACAGATACCCTCTGCGTCAGGAGGTGTTTTCCTATTCCCAAGAGCCCCAGCACTGAGCTGGCATTCCCACCCCAAGTGACCTCAGCATTTTCCTTTGGTTTGGGGTTGCTTATTGTTTTCTGGGGCACATGGTGTGTACCTCGGGAAGTCCTTTGAGGAGGACTTGAGGTCTTCCAGGGAGTGTTTTAAGAGGGATGTAAGAGGGCACAAGAGCAGGATGAGCACAGGGGCAGCCCCACATCGTCCTGCCCTGCGGTTCCCCACTGCACCCCACAGTGCCCCACAACCCCATGTGCCCAGGGCTGTCTCCCAGCCTCGGCATCAGGTCAGCTCCAGCCCAAGTAGATCCTCACTCCAGTGATGGGCTCTGTGCACGTGGCCTGGAGGTGGGGCTCAAAACTCCTTGTTCAGGTGATGTTTTGTCTCCCATGGTCCAGGCAAGGACCCAGCTCTCAGTACCCCTGGCCAGAGACACCCCTCCTCTAAACCTGGTCACCAGCAACAGGGGAAGAACAGTGAGACATTACCTCTGCTCAGTGTAGTGTCCTTCTTGTCCGACAAACTCATGGCCAGTGATGCCCCTTCAGGGATCTGCAGAGGAAGGGAAGAGCAGATGTTCATAATGGGGTCTTAATGGTGCCTCCCAGGGAGCTGGGTACAGCCCCAGGGAAATTTTGAGAGCTGGGGGACACTGGTGCAGCTTTTGCTCTGCCACAAACACCCTGTGCCTGCCCTGCCCCTGCCCTCAGGATACATTTCTGGATGTTGACACCAAGTAGTTCAGGAGGAGGGAGCGCGATGCTGTGCAGATGCTCTTTGCCTCTCCCCCAGAGGGCAGAAGGAACCTGGCTGCAGCCAGCACCTGGGGGCTGGTGCCACCTCCCACTGCCACAGCTCCGGCTCTGATGCGGTGTGGCACCGTGCCAGCAGTGGGGCTCTGAGCATGGCTACTACCCTGATAATCATATTAGTAAGTACCCAGCTCCAATTTGATTTTCCATGCACTGTTACATACCAGGGAGGATTAGGCTCACAGGAGTAACAGGGAATATGGAAATCATACCCAAATTTCTGGTTTCATTTCATTTCAAAAGGAAAAATGGTCAAGAAAACAGTTTGCTTTGCCACATTTCTGTGTGGTTTTGGCCTCTGCTCCTTGCTGCATCCCTGGCCCCTGCTCTCAGGGCACGCAGCAACAATTGTGCCAGTGACTTCAGCAGGAGCACAGATCAAGAGCAGAGTGATACTAATCAGCCAAGCTGGTGGCCGCTGGGAATAGGAGCTTTACCCCCTCCTCTTTCTGTTGTCAGTAATAACTTGTTTTGCATGAAGAGTGTTTAATTAGTTTCAGTGTGTTGCAATATTAACGAGCTTCTCGCCAGGGCAGATGTCTATTCCCTGGAAGCTCTCGTGGAGCTATGACAACCTCCCTGCCTGCTCCTGATGATCCTGTTTTGGGAGGGGGAGCTGTAGCTTGCCCCCCAGGGCCAGTCAGGCCTTGAGGAAGCAAAGCTTCCCAGCAGATTTACCTTGTAATGTGCTAATGTGTTGAGTTTCTTCCTGCCATCCTCCACCACCGAAGTGTCATCAAGGTCCCGCAGGATGTAGCTGTCGGTGCTGGTGGCGAACCACTCTGAGCATAGAGAAGGGGGAAGTGAGACACCAGCCTGAAGGAGGCACACGCCTTTGTCTGGGAGGTGTTGGCCTCTAGGCAGACAAATGACAGGTCTGAACCTGTGGCCAGACGGGAGCCCATGGGCTCAGTTATGGCTGCCTATGGAAAGACATGTATTAACAAGTCATCTCCAGGCTCAGGGGTGCTTAGAGGGTACCTGTCCTGGAGTCCAGACTGCAGGCTTTAAAGGCAGCCAGTCCAAGCATCCCCCTGCTCAACTTGGGCTTTCCTAAAGCTCCTTTCCAGTTATGTGCCCTGTTATTTCTGTCCACCAGTGTTGGTCCCACCACACATTCCTGAAGACCATCCACAGGAAAGGCTGCCCTGAGATCTGCTGTCCTAACTTAAACCATGACATCTGCCCTCTGGTCAGTGTGGCTTCACCCATCACCCTCAGACAGACACAAGATCTCCATGCAATGGCAGGTGCTTTCCCCCGTTTTAAGGACTGCCAGGTCCAACGCATCTGGTTCTTACCAAGGTCGACATCTTCCACCCTTGGCCACTGGGAGTAGGGAACGTTCTTGCAGAAGGCCTCCAGAATCTTCTCCTTCACTTGGCTGAGGGTGTCTGTGTCCATGGCCCTGACGCTCAGGGAGTCCATGCCGCAGCCTTGGAAGGAGACGTTGAGGTTCTGCAAGCAGAGGCTGAGTCAGGGGTGTCCTGCCTGGGTCTGCGGGGTCTTGAGGATGCCCACGCAGCTCCCCCTGTGCCCTGCACTGCTGGAAATGGCTGAACAAACACCACCATCCAGGCTTCACCCTCCAGAGAGGCTGAGTTACACCCCCAGGGGCTGCCAGCCCGGAGCCAGAACACGGGGACTGACACCAACACCTCCCCTGCCTCTGCCTGGCTTCACCCTGGGACAGCCCCAGCTCTGCTCTGCTTGTGTCCTCTGCTTCCCTGAGAGAAACCCTGCTCCATCCTCGAGTGGTGAACGCAGTCCCAGTGCCATCCTGCTGCCTGCCCAGGCAGCCCGGGGCAGGAGTTCAGGTACCAGGAGCATTGCTCATGCTCAGGCAGAGCTGCCTCCCAGAAGGACCCTGGTAAATGTGAGTTATCTGCAACCACTGCATCTTCATATCAGCACAGTCAGCATCCCTGACTGTGGGCACTGTGAATGTGTGAGTGAAGTCCAGTTTCCTCCACAGCATTAACTGAAGATGTCATTTCACACCCAATACTCTGCAGGTAGGTTTTGAATCGGAGGCTACCAGCAATGCGGGAACTGCCATTGCATATCCGCTGCAGTTGCTGCCCCGTCTCCAGACACCCTCTTCACACTCATCTTGCTCTTTTTGCCAAGTGGGAAGTGGCTGCACTTCCCCTGCTCACACTCACGAAGCTAGAGAGCACCAACACCCTGCGCCTGCTGCTCACCCCCCGGCTTTGTTCTGTACATTTACAGGTCAATTCGTAACAGGAATCTGCAGAGGATGTGGAAGCTTGAACCTGCTCTGAGTTATGGTGATGCACATCTGGGGTAACCTCCTGACTGCAGCGAAGCTGCTCCAGATTTATGCCAGGTAATTGAAAGCAGGATTTGATGGAGGCTCTGGAAAGGTGTCTGCTGAATCCTGTGTCAGGCACTGGAGGGACCTGAGCCCTTCACACGCACAGCCCTCGCTGCCCTGGCCCCACAGGAGACATTCTGCAGAGCCACTCTCAGCACTACTCCTGTGACCTGGGCAGAGCCCTCACCCCAGGAGCCAGGTCTGCAGGCAGCACTTCCCCAATGATAGTGAGGATGCTTTTTTGCCAGGACCGATAAACCTGTTGCTTTAACTCTGAATATGGCAGAACAAATTTTGCCGCCTCCCTTTACCATCCATCTGAGACACCTCAGTGACTCACCAAGGGACAGACATGAAAACACAGTCATGAACCTTGTTCTGCAGTCCTGAGCTTAGGCAGCAGCAAGGTGCCTGGGAGGGAAGCGGTTTACGTGTCTGTCACACCTGCACGGGTACCACACCGGCCTTGTGCACAACTGCCCCCATCAGAGCCAGGTCTAGGAACTCACCCTCGGCTTTGCCTCGATGTTCTCCCTCAGGAGCCACTCCTCGTTCAGGGTGTACCTGGCCTTCCCTGTAATGGCGTCGATGGAGCCTTTGTTAATCTGCTGTTTGATCGCACAGATCAGCAGGAAGAAGGGCTCACCGACTGTCTCCTGGGGGAAGGAGAGAACACTCAGTGAGCAAACAGAGCTGGTGGTGGTGATTCCTTCCAGCAGCGTGGCAGGGACAGGCTGTGCATGGACACTGACAGTGCCTCTTCATGCTGGGGGTAGGATCGATCCAGCCCAGGCACTGGGAACCCATCGGCCCCCCAGCTGCCCCCAGCATCTCTCTGAGGCTGCTCAGAAGTTTTCAGACTTGTGGCAATGTGACAGCACCGATGGCAAAGAGGAGACAAGAGTCGGTGACAGCCACAGGCTGTGTTTGGGAGGGTGAACTGTGACTGTCACATCAACATGCCCCAATCAACTGCTGCAGCTCAGCCCACAGGGCAGTGGGTTAGCACCTGCTGCCTCACGGGCAGAGTGCTCAGTATGGCTCAGGAGGGGGCACATGTGTAGCTGTGTGGAGTGGGGATGTGCATGCATGGAGCTCAGCAAACACAAATGTGCATTCATTTACATGTGAAATTACACAGGAACCTCAGGGAGAACCTGGCATAGGCTGACACGGGGATGTTTCTTGCAGTCTGAGAGGACACAGACTGCACAAGGTACGGCACTCAGCAAGACATGGATGGGACTGATGTGCACAAAATCCAGGCCTGCAGAGATACTCGGGTGCCCAGCTTTGTCATGAAGAGATCAGCAGAACCCCTCTTTGCACTCCCTGGCCTGTCACTGAAATCCATGGAAGTGAGCCCACTGCATGTGCCTGTGGCCCTGGGAACTGGTGTTCATACTTCTCATACCACAGCAGAGCCCCGATCACAGCAAGGCAGAAAGGATCAGGGTCAACAAGCTGTTCCCATGCGACAGCAAGCAAACACACCATTTAACTCCTTACATTCATCAAACTTCATCTTACAGGAGAGAGGTGAATTGTGACACTGCTGCAAGGAAAACAAAACCAGAACAGGGACCAGCTATTTGCAATGCGGTTCAGATACATGGTTTCATGCCAGATTTCTGATCCACTTCTGTCTGCTGTGCTGATGTGCAAGTAAAACATAAGGTGTTTTCTTAAGAAACCTTTTGGTACTGGAGTACATCCCTTTCTCCCCAGTGTTCATGTGCAATTTCCTTCCAACAAGGCAAGTGAAAATTATTGCACATTTATGCACTTTCTGAGCATCACACACCCTGCACAAGCATTGCTGCCATCTGAAATCCTACACACAACAACAGATACCAAATGATTTGGGTATTTCTCAGCTAGGAGCTGCTAAATCCTGTTCATTCTGCTTCTTAATTAAGACAGTGATTCTTTTATTCTAATTGCTCTGTAATTGCTAAAGCAATTAGTTGGATGTCAATTTGGATGTGGCTGCATTCGGTGCAGTAAGCCCTTGGCAGTGTGGTAGGGGAGCACACACCATCTGTGCCAACGGGGCACCCGCTTCGTTTTCTGAGAACAACTTCTTTTATGACCACAGGGAAGCCCCTTGGGGTTTAATGACTTCTTGCAATGCCCCTGAGCACACAGCATGAAATGGGTGCTGCAGCAGAGCTGCCAGTCTAGAAACAGAGGAAGGCATGGCTTCCAGAGAGCAAAGAAAGATGTGAAGTCATGGGGATGAGGAGTGGAGAAAGTGTCAGGAGACATACAGAAGAGTTAGTTTCTGACAGAAAGGCACAAGATAACAAGCAAGGAGATGATGACACCAATATTCCTAAGGGGACATCCTCAGGCTGCAGAACCTGCCTTCCCCATAGTGTGAGTGGGGAGCCCTGCCAAGCTCACCCTACACAAGGAGTGCTGACAGACCCCAGAGATGACCCTGCTACCAACAGGAACACTGCTTCTGTCCCATGAGTGCGAGCAGGCAGCAGGGACGAACCCAAGACTGAACTGAGAGCCGGGTTTTGGAGCCTGCCCTGTCCCAGCGTGGGAAGCTCCAGCCCCGGCCGCAGCTCCATCTGCAGAGATGTGAGGGGGCTGCCAACAGCTACGCGGCTGCCTCCAAAAACATCGTCCTGCTGATACAGGAGCTCTTCATGGCTTGAACCCAGCTCAGGCTGCTCTGGTCAGATAAAGCTGTGCGGGACGGGGCACACGCAACGTGCGGGAGCAGGAGCAGCCCCAGCCCCAGCCTGGCCAGGCAGGAAACGCCAGGGCTCAGCTGGTGAGATCCTATTTGTGCTTGGGTTTTTGGCTTTCAGGCTCAGGAACTGTGGGATGTTATGGAAATGTGCAACAGTGCTAATCAGACAGCAGATTTCAAAGAGGGGAGAGAAGGGCTGGCAGGCAGGAACTAGAGATAAAATGGCAAACTTGGAAACCTCCAGCATTGTTCGGAAAACTCATCTGGAAATGAATCAAAACTGTCTTTGGATTTGGCTGGTTGGGAGAAAGGAAGTTTAACTTGAAGAGATCAGTGCTGATTCAGGACAAAAAAATACTTAAAAAAACACAGTCTGGGGCCTTTTTTCCTCCTATTGTGAATGTATTTTAATGAGACTTCATTTTCATTTCTGACTGAACTGTTACGGGCTCTTAAAGCTACCCAGGGCACTGAAATAACTTTGCAGTAATGGGAAGCACAGTTCAGGCTGGCATCACTTGAACTGTTTCATGCACATGAGCGTGGGAGGGCTTGGGTTTTATATGCTTGGGAAAAAAAAGAGTTTAGAGCCCAGGCTGGATTCACATGTTGCTGCCCTATTAACGAGGCTGACAAGTCATTAGAGATGTCCTCCCAGGAACACATTACAGCCATTTCCAAAGTGTCTTGGTGAGGCTGGGGTGGGAAAAGCACAGAGAACAGCTGCTTATCCCAAGTGCCTGCTAATTTTGGGATTATTATCTATTTGCATTCTGTGAAGAACCAAGCCTCAGCTCCATCCCACATGTGAAACTTTGGGAAGCTTGGACCCAGACCTGAATTCCAGGATGTTAATTTTCCTTCAGTTCCCAGTCCCTCGGTCCTGCTAGGAGCCAGGCACAGTGGTATCACAGTGTCTCATGGGGAAGGTTTTTTTCTTCCAGCATTTTCCACCAAAGCTGTAGCAGCAAGTAGAGACATGGACTGTTTTATCTACAGTTCTCACTTCTAAAGAAACAGGGGTCTGCATTGACTGTGCAGAGGCTGCAAGCTCCCTCTGACTCCAGCCCAAGCAGCCTCCTGCTGGGTCTTCATCACATCTCCTGCCCACACTGAGCCAAAGCTCCCTGTCAGACTGGTGACTCCATCGCCTTCAGGTGCCCTCCACATGTTCAGACCACGAGTGACTGTGGCCTGCAACCCCTTCCCAGCTGAAGACAGCTCCTTCAAATCACTCTCCCCAAAACACAAATGGACGGACTGTTAGGCAGAGCATTAATACGAAACAAATGTTTTGAGCATGTAGCGTTGACTTACAAGGGAAAATACAAGCACTTGGAATTTTTCCACTGCACAATGGCAGGGAACTTTGCAGCAGCTGTTTCAAATAGAAGTTGTGATTAATGGGGATAATTCAGGAATGAAAACCAGACCCATCGTCACACGGCTGACAGGCCAGTGCTACAGGCAGGCGGGCAGCCTTTCTTTTTAACCAAGAAAGGCCTCTCTGAAGGCATCAGAGTTTGATCCAGAGGAACGCAAGGCACATGGGAGGCATTTGACTATTGCTAGTATTTAAATCACAGCCCTGAGCTGAAACCATCCAGGTACAAGGAGGTGACCGGGGAGGTTGGAGCTCCTCACCACCTCTGAACTGTACATTGTGCCCATTGCTCCTCACCAGGACCAAGCTGCACAGAGTGCCCACTGCTCCTCACCAGGACTGAGCTGCACAGAGTGCCCATTGCTCCTCACCAGGACCAAGCTGCACAGAGTGCCCATTGCTCCTCACCAGGACCAAGCTGCACAGAGTGCCCATTGCTCCTCACCAGGACTGAGCTGCACAGAGTGCCCACTGCTCCTCACCAGGATTGAGCTGCACAGAGTGCCCACTGCTCCTCACCAGGACTGAGCTGCACAGAGTGCCCACTGCTCCTCACCAGGACTGAGCTGCACAGCATGCCCAAGCTTCAGGCCCACGTGACAGGACTCAACTTTTTCCTCTTTTTTTGTCTTTCCTTTTCCCTGAGAAAGCCTTCTTGCACAATGTCCATTTTTAGCACACACTGGAGCTGGATCAGATGCCTCACATGTGGCCTCCACTCTCCAGAAGGAGAGATCAGCACTTTTTTTTCCTCCAGTGGTTTAACTACAAGCAGAAAAACTGAAGATTAAAAACCTCCTCACTAATTCACTCTTTTCTGCCCTTACAGGCTGGGCCTTGCTGCATGGGCACAGCCACCCTCATTTGCTCCTGTAAGTTTTCTTTCATTATTCTGGCTAATTGTGTGAGCTAAAATGAAAGATTATGAATGACAAAACCACGGGCTTTAGGACAGAAAGTGATCATCAGCTGGGATCAGAAGACATGATGATATGTATGAGGACAATGCAGTATTGCTTCTGTGGCTATAGCAAACACTTTGGGAAAAGAGATTTTTCAAAGGCTTTTTCAAGGCCCTCCCCTGTGGGTATAATGGAGTGTCCTCCAATTAACTGCCATGGAATCAATTAAGTCATTGCTCAATTCTTCTGGGAAGTTCCACCAGAACTGGCAGGCATTGGAGATAAAGCACTGAGCAGATAGACTGTTGATGTGCTCCAAGATGCCAAATAGATTCCTTTTCGTTACCATCAGAAGGCAGTCAAGCTTCTGGGACAGATCCTCCTTCTCCTGCTAAGATCCCCCTGGTTGGTGTGGAACACCAGGACATCTCCTGCATGAGAAACCCCATACACCAATGGGCACCGGCATGGAGCAGCCCCGGCCCCAGCACCACCATCCCTCCTGACAATGCTGAATGGGCTGGCAGCCAGCAGCATGGCTGCGGGAGCTGAGCAAAGCAAACAACAAATAACTGGAACAGTTTCCAAAACCTCATCCCATTCTGGTTACTTTTCAACTCCCTACGGCTCTCTTCTCAAGCATGGCAAAAAAGTTGCTTCATGCTCTGGCCTTGGCAAAGGCCACCGCAAAGTCTGGTCTCACCAAATCCCCAGGCAGAAGGGGAGAAGCAACTGAGCTCAAGGTTGCTTTTCCACACTTGAACCTTTCAATACACTGGAGTTTGTCAACCAGCAATGACCATGCAAGTGGCAGTGTTTGCTACTTGAGGTCTTTAGGTCCTCAGCTGCCCCACACATCCCTTACTACCATTGCACACAGTGCTGAGCTCACACCCACAGCAGCAGTGATCTGGATCTCTTACTCTGAGATAGCTGTACATGCAGATGGACATCCAGTTGGTGAGCATCTTCTCCACCACAGATTCTGTTCTCCTCAGCATCAGCTTGGGGTTTTTGGAAGCTGAAGCATCTATTAGATCCACCAAGAGGTCCTTCATGATGCTAGTGTAATACTCCAGTTTCCCATGCAACGCAATAGTAAGCAGGGAGGCCAGGTTACATCTGAAACACAGAAATGGGTATGCCTCAAGCACCAATCGAACAAGACCAAACTGCTGACTGGCTTAAAAACCCCAAAACACAAAGGCAGTATTCCAGGCAATTTTCATCAACCTTCTCAATGATGTCAAAACTTCAAACCTTCTTTCATTGCTGCAGGACCTTGGATCAGCTCCCACCCTTTTACTGGTAAACCAAGTGTTCAGGGATACCCTCATGAACGAGTTGCTCATTGTACCTTTTGGTGCTTTTCAGGATAACAGAGGTTTATGGCCATCCGTTTCTAATCGAAACGTGGCAGGCAAGTACAGCTCAACCTTCAGCTGAAGAGCACGCTCCAGCCATGGGCTGGATTGCTCACACATTAGGCATAAATCAGTTTCCTCCGGCTGCCAGGTCTTTTGTTCTGAGGCTCATACCTGTCTCTAACAGCAAAGTCCTTCTGTTGCTCGAGAGCATGGACAAACACAATGAGGAAGTGCTTGTTGTTGAGTAAGGTGGAGAACAGAGAGATTCCTTCTTCCATATTGGGCCTGCAGTTTTCAGGGATCTAAAGGAAAAATGAGAAAGCAGAGTGAGAAAACCCCTGGCTGTTGTTTTCCTCCAGCTTTTATCCATCCTGGCTGCAAGGATGTCCCTGCTGAAGATGGAGGTACTGAGCTGAAGACCCCTTACTCCTTCTGCTTGGCACAAGCCAGCAGCTTGCTTTTCTGGAGAGGGCACAACTGTGTGTGATACACAGCTGTATCACAAGCAGCTTGCTCAGGGGCTTTGCCAGTGGCAGTGTCATTCCTCTCTGCTCAGCATCTGGGAGGCTACCTGGAGTACCGTGGCCAGTTCTGGGCTCCCCAACTACAACAAGGATGTTGGCAAAGTGGAGCAAGTGCAGCTGAAGGCTGCTAAAACAATTACTGGGTGTATAAGGAGAGGTGGAGAGGGCTGGGTTTGGTCAGCCTTCAGGAAAAGTTCTAATGGGAGATCTTACTGCAGTCTTCAGCTGCCCCATAGGAGGGCAGAGAAGACAGAGCCAGACTCTGCTGGCACAGGGCTAGGATGAGAGGGAAGGGACAGCAGATGGGGCATCGAACACTGATTAAATATAAGGAAGGAAGTTTTCACCTTTAAGGTGGTTGAACACTGCAACAGGGCCCCAAGAGGCTGTGGAACTTCCATACTTGAACACACTTGACACAGCTGGACAAGGCCCTCAGCAACCTCATCTACTTGGGGCTGCTTTAAGCAGATTTCCCTTCCAACCTCTGATCCTTCAATTCCTATTTCTTGTCCACACAAAACCCAGCTCTGGGACAACAGCAGCTTTTACCAAATACTGCTTGGGAGGAATCTCATTTATGATGAACTGTGCCTGGGACTGAGGTTTCACACAGTACAACACACCCAGGGACAAAATACCATAGCAGAGTTAGGGAGGATCTCAGGACAACACTCCTTCATGCAAGAGCACATCCACAGAGATGCCTTCTCCAAACAAAGCTGATCCGATGCTGGTATGTGTTAATTGTTTTGAGTGATCAAGCATCCCCCATGCACCACAAGAAGATACCAGCATTATCAACCCACATGATTACAGTTAGCAACCACTCAAAGCATTTGTTCTGTTAGTGGGTTACTCACTTTCCATTCCCCCACCAGGAGCGGATGAGTTTCCTGGACCTGGGAGCCCACCTGGGAGCTGAGCTGCTGGGATGGCAGGATGTAGCACTCCTCGTAGAGTGAGGAACACTGCAACCAAGCACAGTGTTAGGGGAGGGCTCTGCACCCGGCCAGGGACGTCCTCGCTTGCCGTGCACCGCAAGGGAACAAGACAGAGACATGTAATTGGGACTGAGGACCACCCATTCTGCACTGGTATGGTTTACAAAGCCCTTAAACACTTTGCAAGAGCCTCGTGAATGAGCAAACACCACAAGAGTGGGGGGAGGCAGATGTGTGCGCAGACACAAGGCTGTTAGGGTAGGGAGACTGCAAATAGACTAATTTGACAGCTAGAAAAACCCCAGAAGAGAAAGCATTATAGAAGACTTAAGTCAAAATAGAGGAGTACTGGGTGTTTTAACATATGTAACTTTTGAAACAGATGGGGAAAATGTATAAATCTCTAACATTCTTATAGCAGCCTGAGTCTTGAAGACTCCAGTGTACAGATATGTAGAGACTGGATAACTGAAAAACCTGAGTAATGACTCCTAATGAAATACTCTGTAGTCATAAATCATCATCTCACTCCTCACCACTGAAATGCAACTGCCTCAGGGGTGAAATACAGCCGCTGTTAAGGGCGTGCAGCGACGCAGCCGAGCAGCCTGTGACAGGAATTATGGCACCGGCGAGTCTGGTGCGGCTCCAGAGGAGGACTCTGGGTAGACAGACTAGGACTGGGCGCCCATGGGGTGTCTATGGGGAGCACCAGGCACCCAGCCTTTGACAGAGAGGAGAGAAAGGGGGAGACTGGGCTTTCAGTGAGCCCTGAAGACCGGCAGAGCAGTTGGGAATGCTCGGTGGCACACTGCAAGGAACAAACAGCCCCTTTTCCCTGAATGCCGATGGCAGATACACCATTCAGCATCAGCTGAACAGAGTGGGGTGACACTGGAGCCCCTGGGGACAAGGGGGAGTCCCCAGTCCCTTCTGGTCATGGAACAGAGGGTGTCCAACAGCATCCAGTGGGTGAGCCAGAGCCACTGCCAGCTTCCTGCCATGTGCAAGTATCACACCCAGGGGCTGTGGCTCCACTTTTGATGATAACTGAGGCTGAAATATGTGGCAACTAAATATACAGTAGTGGAATTATTTTGTTACACAGTAATAACCCTATAGCAGCGGGGAAGCAGAGCCCTGATCTGGTTAGGAAGGACCTGGGAGTGATCAGGTGCCAGTGAAACCCAGTACTGTCTTACTTTGGGGAAGAATGTCCGGGTGACGAAGTGCTTGTACTCCAGGAACGGGATCCCCTGGCTGCGGTTTAACTCCTTGGTCAGGTCTGTCATGTCTGTCTGCAGCTCTGCAAAACCTTACACAAAGAGACCCGCAGATGGTGAGAGCTCCGAAACACCAACAGCTGAGGCAGCAGCAGGCTGGCACCGAGATGTGTGGCACATCTCAGCTCTGCCTCCTCCAGCCTTTCCCTAGAGTGGGCTGCCGCAGGTTTTCTCAGCAAGCAGCACATCAGTGTCAGGGTTTAACCACCAGCACTCCACAGCATGTCCTGCAGCACTGACAGAGGGAATGCCAGCCCTGCCTGCAGGAGCACAGCCCTGTTGCTGGTCCTGCAGGACCCCAGCCTGCACTGCAGCCATGTACCATGGGGACAGAGACTGATGCTGGGTGGCTTCTCCCACTGCTCTAGCAGCAGTGTGCTGCAGTTTCTGTTGCACCCAATCATAGAGCACACCAATTAGTGTGGCCTTGAAGCAACCCTCTGACATGGCCAAGGGCCATTAACCCTGCTTGCCCAAGTCAGGCAGCAAGACAGCAGCAGAGTCACGCTTCCAGCCTCTGAGCCTCATTCACAAACCCTGCTGAAAGCTCAAAGGTAATGACAGAAATTCTCCTATAAATAATTCTATAAACTTCTACTGGGTATAAGGTGAACAGCTTCAAGCTGCTATTCCGACATCTCCCTCCCAGTTCTGGCTCCTCCTTGGCACCCAGCATGGTGACTTACCTTTGCGGATTTCCTCCCGGATCTGTGACTCCATCTCCTCCATCTGGAGCAGGGTTTTCTGCCAGTAGCGCTCGGCTCTGCGGCTCTTTGTGCAAAACACAAAGAGAGCTGGAAAAGAGGAAGGGAACAAGCCTGTTGGAGTAGGGCTTAGGAGCAGCTGCAGCTAGGATCAGAGTGGTCCTCTGCTGACATGGGTGCAGAAAGCTAAACTCAGTGTTGGTTTAACACCTACAACAAGACTGGTATCTGATCAGGCAGTGGTCGATTATCTGTAAATAAGTAAAACCAGCTGGAATTTAATGATTGTGCTGTAGCTGTCATCTTCAGTTTAGGTCTGGGCTGTCTGCATTCAGCTCAACTGTATATTAATGTATTCCAGCTGATTAATGAATACAGATTTTAAGATGTTTACCACTTGTATTACACTGACATGTCTGACAGCCTTCCTGTGCCACCAGAAAAATGTTCCTAATGATGGCTGGTGCATTTAATAAATAGTGTGCATTAGAACCTTTAGTAAAAATAAATTAAATCCTATTAGAAACACCTCATTTGCTGTGAGCTGGCAGGTTTCTGCTGCACAGGGTTTGCTGGGCATGCGATGAGGAGCTGCCCGAGCCAGAGGACACAGGTGTGTTGCACAGCTCCCAGTGAGCTGGGCAAACTGCTGTGTCTGCTCCAGGTCTGCAGCTACGGATGCTTGCTCTGTTCTTCATACTCTTTGCCAGGTGCCTGTCGTTGCCTGTTGGTGATGACAGGACCTTGGGCTAGGTGGGCCTTTGGGATGGTCTGGGACAGTCATGCCTGTGCTCATGTCAGTATGAGTCCAAGACCAGTTTCTCACACTATTTTGTATTATCATAGCTACAAAGTGTTTGGGGGAAAAGCTAAGTTTATAAATATCACAGGCTCAAGTAACAGAGTTGAGCTATGGATTCAGCCAGCAAATGCTCCATGCTGCAGGAAGCTCTGATCCTGGGTACTGGCTTGATCCATACAAAGAAAAGTGATGCTTGCACCCAGACCAGTTTCAGATGCTGCACAACTGCAGCACTCAGAGGTTTCTTAACATGTGAGTGGGCCATCTTCACGCCTCCACATGCAAAGAGAAAAAACCCCAGCACAGCCTAGAAACTCATTGTTCTGTTCCCTTACCTACAACAGAGAGAACCAGCAAGATGCTGCAGATGACAATGGAGACGATGATTGCGGTCTCTCCTCCCCCAAGGTGAAGCATTGCAATTGTGTAGTTGAACTTTCCAACTTGGATCTAGAGAGGGAGAGGGAGGGAGGGAGGAAAAGCAGGAGCTGAGCAGCACGTTGCCAAGCAGCTCAGAGGTTGAGCAAGCAGGGACCACAGGGTACCACTCAGCAGACGTTCGCCTATCCTAAGGCCACCACAGGGATCCATGTCACAGCCCCACTAAACCCAGTGCAGAACACAAGACAACCTTTTCTTAGAGAGCTCACCGTACCGTAGAGTGCTGCCTAAACTACTTTTACTAGAAAACCACTTGCAGTAAGCAACCGACTTTGTTACGCCTCTGAAAAGCCTTTGATCTCCTCCAAAACCAGACTGCTGCCACTTAGGAGAAGGAAGGAAAAGAAACTTTCAGGTCTTTGAAATACAAGTAATGGAAAGTTTGGTTTTGATTTTTTAAAGTTTTACTTTTGAAATAAAGTAAGAGAATAAAAATAAATAATAATGGGACCAGAGAGGAGTAATGATCCTGTGGCCAAAGCAATGGGCTGGGTGTCAGAAGTGCTGGCTCTGCTCCCAGCCCATACTTCTTGTGACACCAAGCACAAACTACTTGAGCTCAGTCCTTCGGTCTCCTGATCAGCAGAAGGGAGGAAGCCAACACACAACACCACAGGCAGGCTGCTGAGTTTATTTGGTGCTGTTTATAAATGGCTCTTTAGATCCCTGGGATGAAAGGGTGCAACAGCATCATCTGATAAGGAGAACTCATGACCATGCAAGTCTTTTGCTTCCGGAAATGTGAGTTTCACTTCTCTCAAGGAATGAGAAGCAAGAAAAGCTTGAGGAAAAAGAAACCAAAAAAACCCCAAACTGAAATGAGGTCAGGAAGAGATGGAATCACCTTACTGTTACATCTGTGTCATGGAGCACCTCCAGGAAAGGTGCACTGTCATTAAAGTCAAATCTCAGCAGCTGGGACAAAGTTCTTCCCACCACATCCACGCATCAGGCACTGTGTAGCACACAGCTCCATACCTGCCTGGAAATCCCATCCTTTGCTCTCGGGGGTGCTGGTGAGGGCACCAGTGCTGCCAGCCAAAGACATCCAGACAAGGCTCTGCCCAGAGCTGCTGCCTCCGTGGGCAAGAGAGGAAGCAAAGCCCCATATAGGCAGCACTGGCTGGCAGCACCCAGAGTCAGGGGAACATTCAGCATCTCCAGCCACCAGTGCTGGACACAAGGCCCAGCTCCAAGCCCCAACGTGCCCTTGGACCAGCCCCAGATGGGCTCTGGCACTGATGGTTTCTGGGGTGGTGCCTCCAGCAAACCCAGACCAAAACTAAGCCCCAGCTCACCTACTGCACTCCCAAAAGAGCTGCTTGAAAGTGATCTCCAAAACACAGGGAGGCTCAGGAGCCTCATCTTCATCACCAACTCCTTTTCTCTACAGACAACTCCTACTGCCCTGTACAACTTGCTAACATGGGCCTCCACAAAACCGCCATACCCAAAATCAGGGTCAGAATTCAGATCACCATTGGGACACATTTTCAAGGGCTGTTTTCCTGTGTTCTCACCACTGCAGATGGGAGCTCTACCACCTAAACAAGAACAGACTGGGCAGTCACAACAACAAGCATTTCAGCTCCCCAGAAGCATTTGCATCAGTGGCCCCTGGCTGCTGCCCTGGCTGCAGATCAGGCAGGGACCACTGTGCTGTGCAATCAAAGCTGCTGCAAGTGTTATAAAGGCAGCTGCTGCTATGAAGGGGAGAGCAGGAGATAACTCCAACCACACATGAAGGTCCGATACATGTGCACAGACATGATAAGAGTTGATTGTTCAGCTGCACTCTCACTGCTGGTACACTCTTAATAGCTATGTGATACTTCAGGGCTGGGTATCATTCTCCTGCTTCCTAAGGACCTACTAGGGCATTGCCTGGAATGTTTTATGTCAAACCAAGACTAGCAAACTCATAAATTCCTTTTCTTCCCCAAAGGGATTTTCCTGTTTCTCAGTTCTAACTAAAAACAAATCTACCCTATTTAAAATTTCCATTAAAATGACTTGGGAAATTCTGCTACTTCTGCATTTCCATGTTCCCAGTTTCAACAGAATTTCACACATCACAGCTTGTCATCAGTAAACTGGACGAGCCTGTCAGTGAACTGGTGGTGCATTTTCATGCCATTCTTCCAGGCAGTACAAGCCCACAGCTTCTGCAACTCCCTCACAGTCTTCCTCCTCCTCCTCCTCCCTGTCACGCTGCAGACTCCCACCCATTCACAGTTAAACACAGAGTGGGGTGCAAAGTCTCAGACCATGGAGATGAAGGCATTTACTCTCCAGATATGAAGAGGCAAAGTCACATCCCTGTGATCAGCTGCAGATCACATGAGGAAAACTGAGGGCAAGAAGAGCAGGTAAGTCCAGCCCTCCATGGAAAGGACACTAACAAAGTACTGTGAATTCTGCAGACACAAAGAGGAACAAGAGCCCTGAACACCGAACACTTCACGGTGACAAATGGCAGTCCCTGGGAAGCAACACAAAACCTTCCAGCCCTATGCACTGCTCCTGCCCTCCCCAGCCACACGCAGGGACCCGTCTCCAGCAGTTCACTGCAGCTTGGTGAGGGTGAACCCTCACATCCACTTGTAGCCCCTGTGCTGGCCGTTGGAGCCCAGCTGGGGGAAAGCTGCATGGAAATCCCCAAACATGTCTCATGAGGGGCACAAGGACAATTACAGCAAGTGACGAACCCTCCCGTGCCCAGACCTCACAGCGCCTTACACAAGAGCTGACAGAATCCCCCAGCTCACAGCCCAGCTCTGCACCGGCAGCGGCTGGTGCCCACAGTGCAGAGCGGGCAGCCCCTCTCCATGGCTCGGGGCAGCCTCAGCACCGACTGCTCCTGCATCCCGACAGCGAGCCGCTGGCAGAGGTGCTCTGCCCACCTCCCATGGGGTCAGCGCTCACCCCTGCCCGGCTGGGCTTGCACAGGGACCCCTGTGCCCATGCCCAGAGCATGGAGGCTCCGGGACTCACCGTCACCGGGAGCTGCCTGTCCGAGGTGCTCAGTGACTCGTTGACAGAGCAGTGGATGACTTTGTCCGAAACAATCTGGATCTCACACGAGATAAGGCCAATCTTCACTTGGTACTCGTTGCTTTCCAGGCCCAGGCTGTCAGGCTCTTTCTAATGACAAAAATAGAACCAGGATGTCAGTCTTTAGAGCAGCAGTCACAATTGCAATGGATTTTCCTGCCTTACTTTGCGTATTCCCTGCTGGTTTTGAGACCTGGGAGGACTCTCCATCACCAAGGACATTTTTCCAGCCCTCCACAGGAAACCCAGAACTGGGCCATTCCCCATTTTCCTGTTTCCCATTCCTCACTCAGCATGGGGCACAGGATGAGCAAGCCCCTCACTGAACCTGGAAAAATCTCCTTTTGATCTGCTCTGCTGTGCACCAATGATAAGGATCTAAGCGCCCACCTGGGAGAGGGGAAGGATGTACAGAGGAGATAGCCAGGGGATGTGTCTGCAGAGCCTGAGAATGGGGGAGTGAGTTTCTGAAGCACGTTGCAAGCAGTGAGGATATCCTGCGGTGAACAATGGCCTTTGAATTACTGTTGCACATTGTCCAAATCACTCAATTGCTGTACCCTGACTTCCTTGTTAACTCAGCTGAATTCAGTAACCATGACCTGTTTCTGCAAGAATAAATACCTATTGTCAGGACCTTCTGGAGCACCTGCCTGATTTCAGGCCAGTGCATTACCATTCTCTTTCATATATCCAGTATTTTATTTAGCTTCTTGCTACTACATCCTCCAAAGGCAGCTCTCTGCCACCATGACTCAAAGGGCATCCTCAGGTCAGGCTGTGTCTCCTGGTGAAGAGATGCAGGTGCAGTGGACTGAGCAAGAACTGCCAGCTCCTGCATCATTCCTGCCTCTCCCATCCTCATCCATCCTCCGTCTCTCTCCTGCCTGTGTGGACAGTCACAGTGCTGGGACTGAAAAGCTTCCCAGTGGGGAGCATGCAACACCCTGAAAGAAGCAGAGCTGTTAATGCCATGCTCTCACGTGTATAACCAGGGTTAAGGGCTCGCCAGGATGGTGCTTGATCCACTTCTCCTTCTTGGCTGTGAAGAACTGGGGGTCAGCATAGTACTCCAGGTTGAACTTGCTGATGTGCAAGGCCTCCTCAGGGTACATCTCCTCATCCAGAGCTGGACGGTCATCTGTGTAGAGGCGACCATTGAGATAGAAGTCGACGGGTGCAGGCTTGCTCCCCACAGTGATGTTGGAGGCAGCAGGAGAGGGGCAGGTGATGATGGTGTCAGTGTGAACCTTGCAGCTCTGACAGCAGGAGAGAGCACACACGTCAAACCCCGATGTCCTGAGTGCTCCCACCCAGCCCTGCTCCCAGCCCAGGCTGTAGCAGGCACTAAGGCCTCAGCTTCAGGCAATACCCAGGGGGGACACCCACCGTTGGCTCTCTGCCAATGCCTCGGACCACCATGGACACGTTCTGGACCAGTTCAAAGCCTCTTCCTTCCAGGGTGATGATCCTGCCCCCGCTTTGAGGAGAAGGGAACAAAGAGAGGGTCACTGCAGATGCAACCCAGCAGAGGCACAGTGGCTGGGGCTCCCTGCTGCCATTTTCCCAGGGATGTTTCCCAGGTGCATGAGCAGAAGACGTAACCCAGCAGCCAGTCTTCTTCCTACTCACGGCAAGCATCCACACTGCTGCCAAGACATCAGGGAAGGAAGGAGGAGCAGTGGCTGCTATGGTGGAGAGCGGGGACCTCTTCCAGCAGCAGAAAGCTGCCCCCTCACTCCCACTCCCCAGAGCAGCAGCCTGCCTCTGTCTGCTGGGGCACACAGCAGGTTGTCCAGGCCACCGATGGTGTAAGAGGTGAACCTTCAATTCCCCAAAGCAAGGGTCAGGAGATATTCCCTCACGGTCCCCACAGAGACCTGCAGAGAGCTGTGAATCCTGGAGTGGGAAGAGACCCCTTTAAGGCTGACAGGGATCCTGCATCTCCCAGACACTTCTGATTTAGATCAGAATGTGAAGTTGTTTTGTGTTTTGGATCTGCTGCCTGGAGAATGTGAAACGTGGGCCTCTCAATGTGCAGTCAATTAATGACAGTGATGAGAAGACCCTGATGTTCTGCTAGGCAGGGCAAGGGATGGAGAACTGGCCCTGCGTTTCTGCCCTGGACAGCAGAAATTACAACCTGGGTTTACCTTCCCCTTCCTTCACATCACATCTGATTTATTCAGAGCATCTCTCACAGAAGTCAGGACTTACAAATGCTATCATCTGAGGACCACTACAGGCACAGTGATTTTGGGCCCAAGGTTCTCTGAAATCTGGGGGTATTACTACACATTTATGATCCAAGTTTCTAACTGAGGGCCTGTCACATCTGCAGACAAGTTTACAACTTCTGTCCTGTTGTAAACTTTGCTTACATGGATTATTTTAGCAGCATGGCAAGACAAATCAGATTGCCACTTTTACACAAGTTAATGACCCCTCATGTTCAACACCCCAGCAAGGCACCAGAGCAGCTGGGCTACACGAGCCACCAAGTAGTCTGGTGAGTGAGACTGCTGTCATGCTCCCAGTGGAATGCAATTTTTGCTGTAAATACTAAGAAAGCAAACCAAGGTGACAGAGAAATACCCTGGTGGTTTCCTTTGTGAATGTGGGCACTGACATTCTTCCACTGTCTCTGTGCTCAGATACCGCTCCCACCACTCAGTGCAGTTTGCAAGCCTATGAGGAGCTGAGGTTGGCTGAGTCACTGCTGTGCCTTGTCATTAACTTTCCCACAGCCCATATCTTTGGTGCTGCACTTGGGAATGCCGAGACACGGCTTTGCTCCAAGGGGATCAGACCATCAAAGTCACAAGAGCACTGCTTTCATCATGGTCCTGCAGGCTCAGGCACTGGGCTCTTGGATTTCTTGGTCAGCCCTGGGTTTCCCAGGCTGCACAGCCAAGAAAGGTGGGATTTCACCACGGTATCCAAAGGAATAGGAGCCTGAGAGCTCCACAGAGAGACATGAAATTAAAAGCAACACTCTTTGAAAATGAAATACCCTGACTGGGGAAAGCTGAAATCCAAAATTACAAATCTCAGCTTATCCTCCAACAGTTTTACTGCCAACAAAAGTCCTCAGGGTCTCATACAGCCCCATCTGAACCCTCCTAAAGCACCCATCGGTGTGCACAGTGCAGTTACCATGTCCTAAATTCACTGAAGTGAGCTACTTAGAGTCCTGGTGTGTAAGATCTCTTCTGCTCCTGCTGGGGCACACTGGAGCACCCTGGAGCACTCTGGTGCCCTTTTGTACCTATCTGCAAGCTACCAACTGGTACAAGGGCTTAGAACACCCCTTTCTGCATACAGGACCCTCTCCTGCCAGCCTGGAGCTGACCCTCTCTTTTGCAGGTAGATGCAGATTATGTGTCAGCTCTGAAACAGAAGCCAGGATGCTACAATAGTGTGGCAGGGGCCCCAGTACCATACCCTGCCTCCTGGCTGTGCTTCAGGGTCTCCTGACACGGGGTTTGCTCAGGATTTACTCTGCATCTGGATGGCTTGAAGCACAGGCAGGGCAAGCCTGTGCTGCCTGCACCAGCCTACACCAGGTACTCCAGTTAGGTCCAGGCTTTGATGGGAGAGCCCTGTTCACTTTTCAGTCTGCAAAAATTAAGGGGCTGATCTCCACAAAGGTCACAAAGGAAAGATCAAGTCCTGGCAGCTCAGCTGAGGGAGGCACCTTACCTGATCTGGCTCTTCTTGGGGCTGATGTCTGATATAATTGGGTTCTTCTCATACTTGAAGGTGATGTTGTAGCTGGCACAAGACTTGTTCTCGAACTGAACGCAGACTCTCACTGCCGCGGTGAGCTCCGTAGAGGGCATAGTGCAGGTGATGGTGCTGGCATTGCGGCTGCATTGGGAAAGCAGGGTAAGCTGCAGGGAGCCAGGGCAGGCAGAGCACCGGAGCCTGGCCCCGTGGACCTGAGCACCCCCTCAGGAGCAAGGCAGATGGTAGACATGGGCAAGAAGGAGTTCCCAGTCACACGCCAATCCCTGTTAATTACACTGCCTACTAACGAGCAGTCTCAGCTTTTATCATCCCAGGCTGCCAGACTGAGTCCCCATCCAGCCAAAGGGAAAGAGCACACTCCTAATTCTATCTACTGACAAGAGAGGAACATACAGGAGGAGAGTTTTCTTCACCACTCTGGGAACACCAGCCTGACAGGTGCTGGAAATGGAGACAGCAGCCAAGTGGGCTGCTGGGGATGTTGCACTGGCTCCAAGGCTTAGCAGCAGCATGCAGTGGTTCCGCTGTGTCCCCACCAACCCCCAGCTCTTCCTGACCTCCTTGTGGACAATGCCACCCTTCCTAACACTTGGCTCTTGTCACTAGATCAGTGCCAGTCCCCAGACCCAGTCCCACCTGAGGTCAGTGCACTGCCTGGAGGTATTGACCAGAACACGTAGCTCGGAGCCGACATCCAGGCTGCTGCCTCTGATGGTCACTCTGGTTCCTCCTGCCTTCGGGCCATTGAGGGGAGCTATAGACTGCACCACAGGAAGCTAAAAACAAAGGGGACATCTGATTTCTGGCCTGGCAAATTCACAGCTGGATACTCCACACTGCACATGAGAATTGCTTCAGTAAATTTAAGTATCCAGTACTGTCAGGCTCTAATAGAGCAGCATAGCAAAAGCTTTCACTGGCAGGGTTTCAGAACAAGGGAAGAAGTGCAAGTGCTGAGGAGTGAGATCATGTAAAACCTCTGTGACTCTCCATGGTCCCTAAACTGGCAATAAATGAGGCATGAGCCCAACTGGACCCCAGATCCCACCAGTCCCTCGAGATTTCCAACAGAATGTCCAGAGGTGGCGACAGCTCAGAAGAGGAAAATTCTCACTCATCCCAGCTCCCACCATCTCTGCCCTTCCAGATCTATTTCTTCCTGAATATGATGATAATGCTAAAGCCCCACTGGGTGATGGCCTTGAGATCTGTGAAAACAGCCACCTGGCTCTATATAATTGAATATCAAACTCGTCCTTAAGGAAGCTTCAAATCTGAATCTCTGGAGGTGACAGGAAGTTACTTTGCCTCTCCCCATTTCCAGCAGAAATTAGCATGTGTGTTATCTGCATCTGCAGCCCCTGCAAATCTTCCTGAGATTCATGAGCTGGAGGCTTTGATAACTAATGCAGTGCTGAGCCCTCACGGCGGCTACACCATGGTCCTCAGGAGAGTCTGCTGGGCAGCCACCCTGCTCTGGTGCGAGCAGGACACAGAGGGCAGAGAGAACAGTTATGTCAAGGCCCTTCCATAAGGCTGTTGGAGCACTGCAAGGCACAGGCTGGGGACAGCTGGAGCTGCTCCCATCCTGTTTGCTGCAGCCACCGAGCAAAACTGCAGCAGTGTTCTGAGGAGGAGTGAGCTGCTCCACTCCACCTGGTGCAGATGCCCTTTCCTGTCAATCCCAGCCACAAACATCCTTATTAAGAGCTATCCTTGCCTTTGTCCTACACTCAGACCGCTTTACTCCTCTGCAGCCATTTCCTCTGTTGTTTCTGGTCATTACCTATTTCCCCAGGATTCATTTTGTTAATCTGTGTTTCTGAGTGCCTGCAGGCAGCTGTCTCCTGCCCTTGGCCCCTAACCTGTGCATTCAAATGTGCACTTACAACAACAGCAGAGAGGATTATTCATGTTCCCCAAAGCCCTTCAGCTCTTCCCTTTGGCAAGAGCCAGGGCTACTGCACTCTGAGCACTGCCAGCACCGATTGCCTCCAGCGCCACTCTGGCCAATTCAGCTTGTCCATAGCCTGCTATAATGTTCTGGAGAGGTCTGTTGATCATGTTTCCCTCTCCTCAGCAGAATTACAGCTGAATTCTGTCCTCTAGATACATCTAATGGGGACCTTGAAAGCTGTAGCACACGGGCAATATTTGGTATTTTACAAAGAACCTTGTTTGGAAGGGCAGTTCTGAAAGTCTTTTAAATCAGATAAATTGCTATCAGTGCTCAGGTGTCAGTGAGACCAGCCCTGCATGGCATAGTCTGCTCCATCTTAATGCCACATATGTGAGAGGAGAATCAAGAGAACTAAAGGGTGTTGTTTAGTTTGTAAAGGGGGTGGGAGCCACTTTTGGTGCAGCACACACCATCAGCTATGCATCGTGCAGCTTCACTCCCCACACGTGTGCACAAAGCAGGGCTCTCTCCCACCTCTTCTGCAAGCTTTGCTGAGATACGCAGACACAAGACAGCTTTGTGCTGTGCCCCCCAGCAGGAACTGGCTCCTCACTCCCAGAGCAGCCTTCTCCTTTATCCTGCCAGGAGCTGCAGCACAGAGTTGTCACAGACCCGGTCTGAGTCCAGCAGCCGCTTTTACTCCTGTTGCTTTGCTTATCACTGCTGCTTCTACAGGTGCTTCCTGAGAGAGCTTTTCCTTGCAGGGAGAAAGCCCGTGAAGGAGCACCCAGCCCTTTCCCACTCTTGGAGCCTTTCTCCTCTTTATCAACCGGACAATCGCCCGGCAATGAGTGATGTGCCCAGCCAGCACACACCCTTGTGACAAGGCACCAGAGACCCTGAACCCAAGGTCTGCCACTGGGCTGCACCCCCCGGCACCTTGCTCCAGACTGCTGGATCACTGAGACTCTTCGGATGTGAATACGGATGTCTGGAAACACTGGGAATGCATGCAAAAAATAAGACAATCTCTACAGCAAAATAAATCAGTTCTAAATAGCAGGAGTCCCTGTGTGAGTCCATGGTATATAACTTAACTTACACAGCACAAGGAGACTTTGCAAGCCTTAAAAAATCTCACAGGTTGTAAAGTCATTAGCAAAGGATGAGGAAGAAAAATTATCTCCTTTTGATAGCAGGAGACAGGGTGATACAGCCAGGATGAGGGAGAAACCTCTGCAGGAGCCGAAATGGGGCTGAGGTTGTGCCTGAAGACACTGCGGCTGCAGTCCTGCCGGGATGTGCCAGACCTCACCCAGGTAACCACGGGTGAGGAGAGACATCTGCTGCTCCTTGAGGACCCCGACATGTTTGTCACAGATCCTCCTTCAAAGCCAGCTGGGGCAGGGGCAGTGGGCGCAGGCTTGTTTTGAGGGGTGCAGGAACCACCAAAGAAACACACCCAGGAGGCAGGTACTCACCACGAAGGAGTACCGCTCCCTGGACTTCCCCTCCTGGCTCACGTTCACTGTCACCACATCCGAAAACGCCTCCTGCGCCTCTCCGGTCTGGCACACGATCCTGCACGTGGGGAAGAGGAGGCTGGCAGTGCTGCTGGTGGCAGTGCTGCTGGTGGCAGTGCTGCTGGTGGCACAAGGGCTGCCCTGCAGCACTGTGCCTGGCACAGGGCACCGCATGCCACCTGAGTCAGGTCCCCATTCCCTTCCTGCCCAGGGTGCAGTGCCCGGGCAGGAGCGGGGCGAGCGATGGGGCTGGACAGCACAGGCAGAGGACATGAAGGGGACAGGGGCCCCACAGCTGCCCCAACACTCACGCCTCGGACACGATGTATCTGGTGCGCAGTGGCACGCACGGCACGCTGCCGATCCGCACAGCACCCACAACGTCACTGAAGCGTCGGCCCAGGTTCCTCCCGCGGATGGTCAGCAGGGTGCCCCCCTCCAGCGGCCCGCGCAGCGGCTCGATCTGCAGCACCGAGGCACAGGTTGGAGGAGAACCACCAGGAAGCTTCTTGCCTTCACCCCATGACTGTGCCCACGTCCCACTCGACTCCCATGAAGACAGAATTGCTCCTCACGCTCCCGCTCCCCCCAGCACACCCAGCCCCATGCTCCCCTTGCTGCAGCTTTGCCGACAAAGAGGCATTGCACTTGTGCACTGGATTTGGTCAGGTCTTGCTCCAGCTGCAGACACATCTGGGGTGAAACATCACTCCTTCCACACCACAGCTTGGAATGGAGTTGGGGCAGAAACGAACCCAGAAGAGGGATGCTAGTGTGGAGGAGTCCTGGCATCACATTTCTAAGGGTTGTTCTGAACAGAACAGGACCCTTCAGGACAAGAATAAGACCAAAAGTGTCCTGATGTACGGACCATGGCCAAGCCACCAGCACTGCAGCCCCATGGGGTGCAGGACAAGCCCACCACTGCGGGAGAAGGTTGTCCCCCACCCATCTCCTACACCACTGGTGTTTCACCCCACTGCTGCAAGGGGACAGTGCTGGTGTGATGCTGCTCCTGTGCAGGAGGGGCATCATCGGGCAGTATGACTGCATTGCTCAGCAGGTGAGACAAACCCCTCCAACTCAGAAACGTCTGATCCCTTCACAAAGGCACAGGCACACAAAGCCAGCACAATGCTCTACTGCAGCAGCCAGCACCCACTCCCAGGCTCGTGCCCTTCTTCACCCGCTACATTCCCCCTCCAGGAGGGCTCTTCAAGGGCCCCTCTGCTTGCGTGACTCCAGAGGGTCTGGATTTACCAGCTGCTCTTTGCTAAGGAAACAGCAGCAGAGTCCCGTGGCCCTCTGCCACCTGAACCCTGGTTTCCTTCCATTATTTTCTGGTGAGGTGCTGATAACACTCGGTGCGTGCTGGGGCAGGACAGGCACCTCCTGCCATCAGGACAGGGGAGAGGCAGGCAGTGCAGACCCTGTGCTCCCTGCAGGCTGTGTTACAGCACCCGGATTTTGAGCAGCTATCGCTACACACCTCCTTACACACAGAAATCCCATATCCTTGTCTATTTTGACTCACATTAGCGATTTTGACTCTCCAGCTTCTCCTTTCTTAACGAGCTCATTTTAAGATTTGCTCTATATACTTTCTTTGCTGCTTGTTAGGAACAAATGTGTTGGCTCATTCCATACCTCTAAGCAGTACCCAGGTCCAAATGCCCGCACTAACTGTTCATTCAACTACAATTTAAATGAAACTAATTTCAAAATGATAATGCAAAAGGTCTCTCTGCCACTCCTCATCTCGGCAGAAGTGCACAGCAATGTGCCTGGAGATAGTGCTTATGTTCACGTTTCAGCTATGCTCCATTAAATGCTGATCCTGGCAGGAATCCTTTACCAACCCCAACAAATCATTCTTGCTTTTACCAACCCCAGGAACTCTGGGACATTGCAGCTGTGCTGCTGTTTTTCCCCCTAACAAGATGAAGATTGAATCATGTCACCAGCAAGATGTCCTTGGCAGTGGGTGACTCAAAGGCATAGAAAGGAAGTGAATAATTCAGTGCTGGTCTTGACCCCATCCAGCACCAGGGATGAAGCACGGTCCCTCCCCTGCCCCAGGGCCCAGCGCAGCCTGTGTCAGCCCATGCACACCCGCCTCGTGCTCTCCACGTCCCATCCGGGTCTCACCTTCTTAATCTCTGGAGCAGGGCAGGTGTCTGAGAGCTGGGGGCTCTCGCTGTGCAGGCGGCAGCTGGAGCTGCTCTCACTCCAGACGCAGCGGTGCCCCAGGTCCTCCCTCCCCAGGCACTGGGAACAGTCGGCGCTCCCGGTCGCACAGTTGTACACCTCCACTAAAACCCCAGAGACAACAGTAAGCGTCCACTCCTGGGCCTGAGGCTTTGCTTAGCTTGAGGCAGTCAAACATACCCCCTACTACATCCCCCCCCCAGCTATATTAATCCAAGTAACATCTGAAATCCAGTGTATTCCAGAGCAGCTTGCACATATAGCGAGATGAGGCAGCTCTTGGCTGCCATCCTGAAGATTTCCCAGAAGGACTGGGTGCTTGTTCTCACTGCAATATAATTTAGCACTTTCTTTTCCTTTTTCTTCCCCTTGAAAAACAAACAACACCCAAACTCGGAACCTTTTGTCAATTTATGCTACATGTTTCCAACTCTCAGCATCGACATAGGAAGCTGCTTGGCAAAGCTGGCTTCATCCTGTTAGCAAAGCAATCACATTGCTTCCACACTCTGACAGAAATTGGATGGCTGCAGTGTTTTGTACAGTGTTTACAGTTCCTTCCCTTCCCCCTGATGACCACGGGCCCCGTTCATTTACTTCTCCCTTCAGATCTGCTCAGCTGACCTTCCACATCTTTTTCCTACATGGCTTTCACCTCTTCATTAGCTGGTGCCCGAGGTTACATTTCCCCTCCAGCCTAAAGATTTCTGCCGCTGGAGTGTGGGCATCCGCTAAGATAAACACCCAGAAACACTCAGGAAATGTTTTCACACCCTGCTCCCCAGAGGAGACTGTGCAGGAGAACATAAAACAAAGAAACAGCCCCATTTTGCACTTCACGAAAGGATCTCAAGATGCTTCATAAGCCACTAATGAACCCTCAGCCCACAGCAGCCCGCCTGTGCTCGCACTAATGGAACGTCACCGGCACTGAGGGACTCTCCCAGTCTCCACAAAAAATGAGTTTATTTCTTTCACCTTGCCTTGAATCCACCCAGTGAGTTGCACTGGTTGGTTTTCCACCCCATAGCAACGAGCTGGGGTTCCGTCGGTGGGCTGCCAGAACAGAGTTTACAGTAAATGCTAATAAATATTGAAGTAATAAACACTAATAACAATAATCCCACTAACGAAGTATGAAAGATGCACACATTTACAATGGGCCCAGCAGATCTCTCTCTCTGCTCACAAGACAGCCTCTCTATTTCACTCTCACCAATCTGATCAAGGCAAGGAGGAGCCGGAGCCATGCAACGGTCCCATGGGGTCTCCAAATATTCTGGCAAATTCACACTGATGCAAGCAGAGCCTGTGTAAGCGAGTTCCTTTTCCACGCAGGAGGAGGGGGGGTCCTGCCGCACTCCTTCCGCTGTTGTTCCTGCTTCCAGCACCACCCACGCCGAGAACTGAGGCTCTTGCACATCACAGGCTCTGCTCAGATCTCCCACCCCTCGCCTGAGGGTTACCTCTGGATCTCACAAATACTGACGCTCTCTTCCTTCTGCAAGGAAGTCATGTCTGATGCCTACCCATGCTGGCATTTCAGAGGCTATTTCACCAATGTGGAATGCTTTGCAAGATAAGCCTCGTTTATACACAGGGATTTACTATGGGGAAACCTTTTTATCCTGGGTCAGTGGCAGATGGTGTTAATGTCTCCCTGTTTATTACAGCTGTCCTCCAAGGAAAAGCTTCCCTTGGGCAGCTAGTTCACATTTGCACCTAGGGTAAATCAGTTCCTTCTGCTGCAGTTGCTGACACTCCTGAGAGGGAAAAGAGCCCCGTGCTGCTGCCCCCAGCCACAGCACCCAGCTCGGTGCGTCACCATGAGCATCCAGTTAAGGTGTGACACCAACAACACCCAGCTGGGTTTGATTCCCTGCCTTGGGCCGGGGAGGGAAGTGGCTGTTGCACAAGCACTGGCCAGGGGCGAGCTGTGCTCAGAGATTGTGTCCTTCTCAGCACAGGAGGAACGGAGAAAAGGCTGAAGTTTTACAGAGGGCTGAGCCTTGCTGCCACTCTCCAGGCACAGCCTCCCCCATCCCTGCCTATGTCCTCTGGGAGGAACTTCTCTCATTGCCAGGAACTCACACACCTCCCTGTGTCCCAGAGCCCCAGCTCGACTGCCTGTGCTTGAGGATGGGCTGAACTTCACCTGGGTGTCCAGGGGTGCCCGTCTGATCTCTGGGCACAGGAAGAACCAAGCTGTGCCTGCCTGAGCCACGGCTCTCTCCTGAACCCATAAACTTTGCCAGGATTTCGGAGTCATTCAGGCCAACCAGATGAGAGCAGAATAAAAATAGTTTCAACTCAGACCTGTCATCATCTCTGGACTGTCAATGAATCTGTCCGGTCTATGCTTCAGCTGCAGGTTCACTGGGAAGAGATGGCTTTTTTCTGCTGTGTGGAGCTGCACATAGGAAAAGAACAACAAATACTGAGGAAATCTAGTAAAATGGGAGGCTCCATGTGCACACTGCACGGATTAACATTCCTTGTGAGGCTCCTCTGACCACTGCTGCTCAGTACAGGGGGGTCTCATCTTTAGCAAAAACAGAGGGGAGGCTGTTTTCTGGTCTAATGCTTCTGCTGAGGTCCCAGTGAAGGGCGCTGGGCACAGCACACCCCACAGGGAGCAGAGCCTGGCCCTGCTGCTATTTTGAGTAGGAACGAACAGGAAAGTGAACAGACTGGCCAGTGCCGGGCTACAGCACGGAGGTTTGCAGGTGACGTGGTGGGAAAGTGCTCCTCTCCTGCTCTGGGAGAGGGGTTCCCAGGGGTGGAAGCCCAAAGGACCGCTGCGTTTCGGAGGCCAGTTTGCCCTCCTGCAACCACACACTGCTCTTCAGTGAGCGCCTGCACATTTTCTCAGGCCAGTTGCTAGCTCAGAATAAAAGCTACAGAAATAGCAACACTGAAAGGTGGCCAATTTTTTTGCCTGAGCTGAACTCTGCCTGTTTAGAAAGGTAAACAAGCAGCAGCCATCAAACCCCAGCGGAGCCAGGGCTGGAGCCGCTGCAGATACCCACAGAGCAGACACTCAGCACTGTGAACACCCCTCCAGCACCAGCACACACAAAGAGAACGCAGTTTGCATTTATTTCACCTGGAACTGGAGGTAAGGAGAAGGGGAGGCAGCGTCCAGCTGTGGGTGTGAGTTTAGGGGCAAGACCTCCCCACGCCATGCCCCCACAGCCGCAGGGGATATGGGGTGATGGCCGTACCCCTGACTCACCAGCACGTGAATGCATTCCACAGCAGAAGAGTTCACCCACCGGGCTTCAAATGTTCTGTCGGTCCCAAAATGGCATTCCAGGGCTGTCTCCTAGGAGAGGGAAGACAAGGGCAGAACTTTAGTGCTGTTCTCCATCTCAGTGAACCAAGAGGCAGGCACCATGTCTCTCCTTGTTTCTGCCATCAGCACCTGAACCATGCTCAACTTAAATAGAACAGAACCTGATACTGGAAACAGGGCTGGGATCTGTGTCTAATTAATCCTGCTCTGGTACACACTTATACACAAAACTGCTGCAGGCTGAGCATCGCACATGGAGCCAAGCCCTGTCCCTTGCTCTCACCTGCTGTGCTGCTGTGAAGTGTCATAACCAGGCATGGGGCAGCAGCTCCTGGAGCTGGGGACACACAGCACATGCAGACCATGAGATGTGCCTGACTCATGTCACTCACAGACCAGGGGACGTGTCTGGCAGGGCTATGCTCTCAGAACCCCGGCCTATGAGGTACCCAGGTTTCACTGGACCAGCATGTTTAAAGCTCATGCTGCAACCCAGGCCAAAAGCCAACATGGTCCCAAACCACCTCACCCAAACAGACCAAACCAGTCCATCAATTGGGCTCAAAGCCGCCTTCCTCCTCCTCCCAACAACTGCACAGAACAGATCTCTAACTCAAATGAGGACCCAGCTGGGAGTAAGTTCAAAGGAGATTTTCTGCGCTATTTTCCTGATAACACAAGGGTGATATCCTGCCCTGAGTCATTGCTGTGTCCCCATCCTGCAGGAAAAAATCCTATCTCCAAGCAGGTTGATGCTCCACTACTACTGAGGTTTAACCACCCTTTGAAAGCTGACAGATCTGATAAAGGACATGAAAGCAAGCACCAGAGTCCTGGCAGGCAGCTGCTGGCCCAGTGAACACACACACAGAGCCTGGAGGCAAATTGGAGCCTCCTCCAGTGCACTGTTTGTGCCCCAGCAGCTGCTGCTCTGCAGCTGGCCACACCAGCCAGGCAATGATCCCACCGTACACAGGGTGTCAGGACACGTGTCCCAGATGCTCTGAGCTCCGGTAGCACTTGTGAGCTCCTGTGGAGGGGAAAGGAGAAGGAATCCTGCTCCATGCCCTGGGACAGCTTGTGGATGGTGCTGAGAGGAAGCTGGACTGCCAGAGCAGCCCCTGCAGCTGCCCTGGGAGCGGTGCTTCGGCCCCTTTCCTGCTGACTTCATTTCCTACTGGGTTACATGCGGTATTGCTTCCTCTTCAGCACCTCCAGCATCCACAGAGGAAGAAGGATTTCTCGCCCTTTTTTGCTGATTGTGGCAGGCACATCCTCCCTTTCAGAGTCCAGACCCATGCAGGAAACAGCAGCCCCAGCCGGGGGGAGCTCCATTCTGCCCCTGTGCCAAAGGGCAGGAGGTCTGGTGGAAGCGGTGCCTCAGCGGCACCTGGCAGCATCCCCACTGCCCCAGCACAGCATTCGCAACCTTCTCCATCCCCTCCAGAGGAGCTGCAGGGCTGTCCAGTTTATAGGTATCCTCTGCAGGGCACAGCGAGCCAGGCTGAAGACTTGACCCAAAATCACACAAGGTGGCTTTCTACAAGTGCCAGAGCTTAGTCAAGTATTTCCTCAGCACCCAGCCTCCCTGTCCTGAATTCCTTTTGTTTCCTCCTGGAGTGCAATGCACCTCCAAAGGCACCATCTGATGTCCACTCCCACTTTTCGCCCTGTGACGATTTGCATGCCAGAAAATTCTATAGGAAGCTTTTTCACCAAATGAAAGAGCCCTGCAGTGACAAGCAGAAGTTAAACTAAAACGTGTTTCCAGTGCAGCGCTCTCTGAGCGCTGCTTGGGCCTTTGTCCTTCATTCCTAAGTGCAGGGTGGTGGGGCCAGGAGAGAGCGACACTGGCACGCTCTGCAGTGAGCAAACACACACAAGGGAACCAGGAACTTTATTTCTCCTAAATATTTTGCTCTAGTGACTGTTTTACAAGGGGTATAAGAACCTCCTTTTGCCAGGAAATAGGAAAAGCCATCACTAACTGTGGGAGATCCCCGGAGAATGCCTGGACACAAACAGTGTCTCCCTTCAGCTTTGCCACACAAACCTCACTCTCCATCAGCGTGGCTGCTTTTCACCAGTGTCTTTTGGCAGTACAGAGATTCCAGATGCTAACGCAAACTGCAACCGGCCCCATCACCCGCTCCCCAGGCAGAAACCAGCTCCTACTTGAAACCCATTTGGTGCTCACGCCCAGCATGCCTGGGCTCACCTGAACCTTCCCATCTCTCTGGGAACTCATTTACCTTAGAGAAAGTTGCATTAGCCAGTGTGATCGTCATGTCCCGGGGCACTCCCGTGGGCATGGGCTCCAGAGAGGCAGGGACAATCCGCGGGCAGTCAATCTTCTTCTGTTATGTACAAAACAAGAGGAAAAAAGAGAGGTTGGCTGGGTGCATGCTGAGCATCCCTAATGACAAAGCAAGAGGACACACCAGGTGCCCTTGATTTCACTACATCTGTAAAGTCAGATCACACCGGAACCCCAGGAAGTGAAATACCAAAATGGCACCACGATGCAATGAGCAGTAATGCCACATGGAGCCTTCCTTCCTCGAGGAGGGCTCCAAGTCCAGCCCAGCATGGCTCAGCCTTAAAATCCACTCCTCTGCATGTTAGGCAGCCATGGCAGTGGCTGGGTTTCCAGGAGGGCTTCTCCATAGCCATGGCCAGCAGCCACAGGAGCAGCGCAGCAGGAATTGCTCTCTCACTCCTGCCAGGCTCCTCTGCCCACTTGGGACATCGGCAGCGCCAGGCCCTGGTCAATGGGGAGCACATGCCCAGTCTGACTTCTATCTTCTTGCCTCGGAAAACGTGTACTCACAGGTGAACACACTCCTCAGCTGCTACTGGGCAGCTCCATCATTACCTGCATTTCAACATTAGAAGACAGGGCTGGAGGGACACTAGAAGGAGGCACTGCAGCCTACGAGGGTGAATTTGCCAGGGTGACCCCTCCTGCCGGCTGGCAGCCGATGTCTCACACACCACAACACACACTCCTGCAAGCCCCAGCAGAGATTTCACTGCCCAGCAGTGTCCCTCCAGCACAGTGTCATTGCAGGAGTGATCAGGGTCTGCATGTGCTCACATCTGCATAGGGGGAAAGGGTACAATGAGCTATGGGGGCTTCGGCAGGGGGACTGCAGCAGTGGGACAGCTGAAATTAAAGGCCTAAATGAAGGTGAAAAATGATTTTAAAAGGTCATCTGTCCCCCTACTTTTGTTCTCACTTTAAATTGATGGCTCAGATACTGGAGCTGACTCAGAATTTAAGTCTGTATGACAAGCCCATCCTGTTCTCTCATGAGATGTAAATCACACTGCAAAACTACAGCAAAAATGAAGCCAGATTCTCTGTTGCCCTAGGGTATATCCATACGAATGCCTCTGACAGTGGAGCCATTGGGGTAAAAGACAACAAAATATTTGGTCCATTATGCAGGATGATTTGCAGCAGGCACGATTTCCTTCTCACTTGCATTAAAGGTTACCCCACTGTGATTCTGCCGACGGCAGTGCTGCTGCTGCTCTGCTGAGAGGTAGCCCTGCCCTCCTAGCACCGAGATGCTGTAGGATGCATCCCTGGTGCTGGGCATGCAGTGAGCACGAGGCTTCTCTCTTGCCTTCTCCCAGACCTAGCCAGGGCTCAGGGAGCTATCTGGAAGTGTCTGTTTTCCTCTGGAAAGCACACTTTGTTTCTATCAGGACACTCATCTTAACCAAGCACAGCTGGTGCTGCCTGAGCAAGGAGATTAAATAACAGAGATGTACATGATAAGAGAAGTAAAACAACAAAGCAAAGCACTGGAGAGAGATTTCAGTCACAAGGCCTCCTCTCAGAGAATCAAAAGAGTTAAAATAAAACCAGCAGGGCCACAACTGAAAATTCATGTAAAAGCTCCTATGGCCTGGTGTGTCCTCGCATGTCACAGCAGCTGGCATAGCTTGCTAGATAAATACACTTTAGAGGACTGATTAACTTGTCGTCTTGCAGCCCCTTCTCCTGCTGTTCATCAGCAGCTAGAAATAGAGCTGATTATATTATTCATGTCTGGATCAGGGCAAAGGGTCTGAATGTTTAAAATGCTGTGGATGAAGCCAGTATGGTGCTGGCTTCCCCATGGACCAGTTTTCAGGTGCAGCCAGCAACCGTGTGTTTACAAAAAGCTCAGACTGCAGGGCCAGGCACCACGTTTCCAGGGCTACAGAGCACCTCTTCCTGCGGCTGCTCACCAAACCAGTGGGAAGAGCTACGAAAGGGAAAGATAAAACAGGAATGTGCCCAAGGCAGGTGCAGCATCCAACCTAACTGAACCTCTGGAGGAGATCAGAGGCAAGAAAGCAAGGATAGGCACAGTTATCCTTAAGGAAGGATAGGCACAGTTATCCCTGCCAGAGGGGAACCCTGGATCTTGCTGGCTGCTCCAGGTGATGGGAGTGGAATGAGAGGACAGGGTGCAGCTCTTCATTATGTGTAGCCGAGGCTCCTTGAGACCTTTGTCTATGACCCTAATACCCTCTCTCTGAGCAGAAAAGCAGCTATTCCCAATCTGTGGTGGTCCCCAGCCCCTCCTGTGGCCCTGACGCTGCTTGGTGCCACTGGCAGTGCTGGTCCTGCACTGGAGCCACTGCCCCAGTGCCTGGAGCACACACAGAATGAGACCCAGGGCTCATGTGAGGCCCCAGAGCCCGGCACCCCCAGAGCCTGGCACCCTCAGAGCCCAGCATCGCCACAGCCTGTACATCACCAGAGCCTGCATAGCTCTGTGTCCTGGCACCAGGCAGACACTGCAAAGCCTCAGCACGTGGGTCTCTCATCAGGAGCAGCCATGAGGGAGGGTTTTCAAGTGCCCAGTACTCATCCAGACAGCAAGAGAAAACACCAGATGCTTTCTGAAACCTGGGAAGTTGACAAAGTGAAGGGTGCTTCCCCAAACCAGAGGGAGCGGATGCCAGGGTTAGCCCAGGGGGTGAGAGTGAGACATCTGACACGGGCCAATCTGTGCCAGTGATGGGCATGGGGAACGCTGGAAGAACTGAGATGAGCAGGGCACCGGTGCTAAAAGGATATTAAATTTACAGTGTAAAATGTTGGCTTGGATCTACGTCAGAATGACTGCTAAAAAGCCAATTTTATTTAAATTAACTTCAATCTAAACTTTTGAAGCAGGAACACACTGAGCTTCAGGGTTATTAAAGGTGTAATTTGGAAAGGGGCAATTTTCTCCATTAGATGAGCACCAGCAGTGGTGCTCCAGCAAATTATTAATGTACCACAATGGCCTAGTCAAAGCCAAATGGACTGTAAGGTATTGCTACGCTTGGTGTGTTACTCAAACCCAGTTGTCCAGGAAGTGGAAAAGCAGTGGTATTGCTCCAGACATGAGAGGTGATGAGAGCCATGGGATGGAGCTGCTGAAGGTACTGGGACAGCTGAATGCTTTAGCCAGGCTGGCAGCCTCCTCACACAGACATGCCTCCAGGCGAGGCACAGCAGGGCACTGCCGCAGCTTCTGCACCCCTCGTGCATCCCCCTCTTGCTCACCAGCAGAGGAAGGTGCCCCGACTCATCCCAGGACAAGCCTTGGCCAGCCCATGGCTGGCACTGCTGGAGGAGACTCAGAGGCTGCCAGGAGGGGCAGTGGGGACTGTGCTGAGCACCAGTGGCTGAAGATCCCCATGGTCATTGGGTGAAGTGAGGCTCAGGTACCATGGTCCAAGCCCAGCCTCAGCCCCACGCCCTCCTGCACTGCCAGTGCGTGCTGCAAGCACAGTGCACTCAGAGCAACACCCAGACTGACCCTTCAGCTCTCCATCACCTCTGCAAGTGTGATGTGCATCACTGTGTTTCAGACTGAGGCAGCCCACAGCCAAGCAGCAAAGCAGCACTGTCCTCAGAGCTGCCCTACACCCACCCAACCCATCTGCCCCATCCCGGGATAAGGAAAACCACAGCAACAGCACCCTACCACAGAAGGTGTCCCAGAGCAGCAAAGTGGCCTTACCTTCATCTGCAGCGCATCATCACACTGCGAGTGGTTGGAAACACAGGCATAGGTGGAGGGGCACCAGTGACACTTCCACCTAGTCGAGAGGCAGCTGGTGCACCTGAAACAGCAAAGGCAGTAAGAAGAGCAGATCTCAGGTTGCTCATGGAAGCCAAACCTCAGCCATGAGATCGATCTTCACAGTGTTCAGTCTCTAATGGTGCCCAGAAAAACACATGGCAGGGGCTGGGTTTTCCTCTCCTCACTGGGAACTGGGGCGAGTCCCACATTCCCTGTGCCACCCTGAGGATGGCTCTGGAGGCATCACCACCTGCCCCAGGCCCCAGCAGACTGGGAGCTGCCTCCCCTGCTTAGCAAAATATGCTCTTTTCCCTTGTCCACCTCTCTGGGGAGCCAGGCAATTGTGCCTGATGAATGCTCTGCCCACGGTTGCACAAGGCGTGGGCTGGCTGGTGGGCAGGACATGGGGATCCCTGCAGTCAGGCTCCATGGTTGCACTCCTGAAAAGTGGATGAATACCTGTGGCTGGCTTCCCTCAGCCCCCAGTGCTGATGAGGGGTACACGGCTGCTCCCAGCCAAGCCTGGAAGGGATGACAGCAGACGGAACACATCCCTCCCTCCCTCACCACCCCACAGCCATCCCAGGGACTGCCGGGAGCCTGGCTCCGCTGCCGAAGGGTTAACAGAACGAGCTGGATATAAAAATATGATTCACATTCAAGAAAACCCAACACATCCAGATGGCTCGAGGCAGCGCGAGGACCCTCCTGTGTAAATCCCTGGCAGCGCAGTACCAATGCTCCTGCCAAATCCTGCCCAGGCTCCTGCCAGGGGACTGTGCTCCCCCATTAACACCCATGGGGAGACCCTCATCCAGCCTCAACCGCTCCATCCACCTCCATCACACTGGTGCCATGCGGCCGCTGCCCACACACCCAGGGCACTTACGCTCTCTTTGGGTAAATGTTTCCAGTTCTTTTGCAATCGTAGATGGTGAAATTGGCCTGGATAATGTTTTTGCTGTTGACCCGGAGAGCAGTTTCGACAATCACATGGTCTGAGAGAAACAAGCCAAAGAATATTGGGTTGCAGGAGCCTCTCGCTCACGCTCACGCTTAGAAGACAAGACAGACCCTTGGGAAAACAAGGGCTAAATCTGATTTGTTTTCTCCAGGGCATCCTCCAAGCTGCATTTCTGAGCTTGGACCATTCATCTTTTGCCCTTTGACTTCCAGCTCTTCCCTCTTAAATCAACTCTTTACATCACCCTCACCAGAAAAGAACATTGCGACTTTCAGCAGAGAACTCCAGCGTGTGGTGCAAGTGTTAATTAGCAGAGTTCATTATTCCCTTCGTTTACAGTTGGTGTTAAATGATATTGAAAAAAAAAGTGGTAATTAAAACATGTTAGTTATCATGTTTTAAAACCCCGCTCACTTTCCCCATGACAACAAACTTGCAGAGAAGAGTGGAAATCCCTTTTTTGGCTACTTAACACACTCCAGACTCCCCATCCCCCACTAGTGCTTCATTTTTTCCTTTTTCTTTGCCATTTTGCCATATAAGCACCAGGCACAAGAGACAATGTCTCTTTCAGAATATGTACAATAAATCAGCCCATTGGATTCCAGAAATTCATTTGGACATTGCTGTAACCAACAATACAGAACAGTTAATGATCTCCCATTCTTTGGATAGCGAGGGAGAAAAACAATGCAGCTTTATAAACTTGCCCATGAAAAGTGGGATTTTCAAAAGGGCTAGCTAATTCTTCTCCTACTGAAGTCAGCCATCTTCAATAGAGCATTCACCCCAGGCTTGAAAGATGGAAATTTGACAAGCACTCAAGTCTGGAATGAAGCATCGCACTTCTCAGAAGGAGCTACAGAATGGGGCTGCCTCCATCACTAAATGCCAGTATCAGATCTGGTCAGTTTGGCTAGATCTAAAGTCAAGGCTTGGTTGACTTTAACCAGATCTGCAGGTGAATGCCACCTCATAACACAGCTCCAAGGACTCTCAAGACGGACATCCCATTTGGTACCATCTGAAAACAGGGGCATCCTAGAGAACCTCAGCCTGGCTTTTGATCACATAAAGGGGATTAAGAGTTTCTGAGCTGCCTTTAGGTGCGCATTTGCTCTTTCTCTAGTACCTCTCCTGAAAGGTAGCACATGTTCAGGGGGGAAATCAAACAAAACCAATTGAAAATATCAATGTAAGTAGCAACATTATTTCCCCAGGGCTAAAACATTTTTGGTTTAGTACTTACTAAATCTAAAGCAGAAGCTCTAACCAGATAAATCTTAATAAAATAAGTATATGAACTGGCTTTTAAATTCTGATGCTTAGAACAAAATTGATAGATTTGACATACTGTCAATTCATGTTAAAGACGGTGGAACTCCTACGCTTTAAAGTCATATGCCCTATAAAACAGAAGCAGCTTGGGTCTTTTTTTCCCTGTACGTGTTATCTGCACGTACAATTGGAGAAAGAAAAAAAGCTTATGAAAAATTACATCCACAAAAGTGGTGAGAATGAACTGAGCTTGTTTCCCTCTACAAACCTTGGTCCTCTGGAAACGCTGGATATTTCTCACGTGGAAGTAAACTGCAATAAATAAATTGGTTTACATAATCTCCAGCAACTCTGGCTACCGTGTGGATGTTGTTTCCATAGTCACAGGAAATATTTGTTCCATTCAGGTTTGGGATAGTCCCGTTTATTTGTATTATCAGGACCTATATGGGAGAAAAAATAAATCCGTTATCACAGAAAATTATAATTAGAATTTGTTCATGTTTTCCAAACTTTTCCTAGGCCAGTGACAGCAAAACAAGTCCTCAGGCAGCATTTTCCTTCATTTGGTGCACTTTGAACTCTCAAGGCCATCTGCATACAAAAACCTGGCTTTGAGAGTAAGAGCTCTGTCACCATCCACTCCAACAACAGTAGCTGGCATGAAACCCAGCTGAGGGCTTCCTCAGGAGACCACTTGGAGGAGGCAGAACCCAAAGGCTAAGCCCTCCCCAGCGCCCAGGCTGTGCTCGACCCACGCTGCCTGCACACACCTCTGTCCCTGGGCTGTGCTGCTCATCCATTGCCTCCCAACACTCTGGGGAGGGAGGAGAAAGAGGAGGAAGAGCTGAACAAAATTAACCCCTGCTTCTGAGTGCCCAAACCTCCCAGACTGCACCAGTCCAGACCAGGGACATGTGATGGGAGGTGTGGAGCTGGTGAAGCTGCCGGGAGGCTCTGGGAGGCCGGCCGCAAACCAGAATCCTCCACCACACACAGGGACCAAGCAGCTGCCAAGATTTGCTTCTGCCATCAGCCCCCGAGGGGAAGGGAGGGAAGTTTTGCAGAAAGGGAATGGTTTTGAGGAGGGTGGCCCAGAGGGCACACAGCCCATGTGCCCAGCTGGCTTCCCTGCTGTCGGTGGGAGAGTCCTGGGAGACCTCAGCCCAGCACTCCTGCATAGCAAAAGTGGAGCTGGACTGGTGCAAAGGTCCTGTGGGATCCATCTCTCCAGCTCTGGTCTGGGCTTTGCCCCAGCTGCCTGCTTAGGAGAGATTGCCCCATGCTAGGACTGGCAGAGTGCTTTGGCACAGACTGATTTTTGCAACTGGGAGAGAATCTGTCTTTAAATGAAAAATATTTGGATGAAAACACTTGAAATATAATTAAGATATTGTTAAAAATAGCAACAATTCAACCCAAGAGATGAGTTTATCTAGCTGTCTGCAGCTGATGCTCTGTATTCTGACATGTTGCACATCTCTGCACTGTGAAACGCAAGAGCGTTACAAGTGCTCCTCACCAACAGGCGACCAACAGGTGTCCTGGGGCCTCCGGGCTGTCGAGGCACAGGAGGTCACCTCCAGGCACTCAAGAACATTGGCCTGGCTTGGTAGCACACACCAGAGCTCAGCACCCCACGACCCACACCCGAGCTGTGTGGAGCTGTGTTATTGTGCTGGAGGAGCATGGATATTTATCAGCCCTGAGAGCAGGTAATGACTCTACAGGACACTGCATGGGATTAATCCGGTATTCACATCAAACACACCGGGTTCTCTTTGTCGATATTAATCTCAGGCTCCAAGATGGTCATTGCAGGGCACTGCTGCACTCCTTCACTTGTGCTCACCCAGAAGCTGGCCCCTGTGAAGTTGGTGCACTCATGCTGCAGAGAACACCTGCAGGGGAACAATTTGGGGTTGATTATGTTTAAAACAGGTGATAAAAACGGTGACTTCCTCATGAGGGAAGATCCTGAGACAATCCTGTGCCTGCATCCCTTCCCACCATCCATGCAGCTAAGCCTAGAGCTTTGTTACTATATCTAAAGTGTCTGATTGCCATGATAAGAGCATGTATTCCCACCAGCATCAGCAGAGCACCAGGACTCCGGGTAAGCAAGAGCAGGCCAGGCTGAACCCAGAACTGCAGAGGAGATGGTGACAATTTGTCCAACCTTCAATATGTAAAGGTGGAGTCTAATTCTGTGAATCCCCTTTTGAGTGTCCAGTGCCTCCTACTCATAAATGATAACTGCAAGGGCAAAAGACGGTCTCTAACAGGGTGTTGGCTCTCTCAGACCCACGGTTGTATGCCTGCAAGATATTCTCTGCACTGGCAGCTGACTACAGCATAATAATGCAGCTACACTGAAATCCTGGCTCTGAAGAGTATCTCAACTGTTTCAGACCAGATGCAATTGTTTTTAAAAGGATGTATTTTGTAAGGGCAGTGTGACTGTGTGGAAATACAAAAGGCACCAGAAATTCTTACCTAGGCTTGAGGACCAAGGGACAAATCAAAATGTACTGGGACACAACCAGTCCTACCTGGTCTCCATCGTGCACCATCCGCAGTAAGCGTCCGCAGCAGCCAGGCACTCTGTGCATGTCGAGTACTGGTTGCAGGCAGCCACCTTCACCCGTGTCATCTGCACAACAACAGCACAACTGCTTCCAACTGCTTTACACCCCCACAGAAACCTGACCAGAATGAGACAGTCAGGCCACCTGTAGCCAGTGAAGAGCCAGCAGCATCTCTGCTGCTTTAGCTGTCAGCCTGGACCAAACCTTACAGGACAGACAAGGAGCAGGCCCTGGCACCACCGTCCTTCACCCCACACTGCTCAGAGGCGGGTGCTCTGTGTACAACCACCCCTCATGGAGCTCCTGCTGCTGGTGCCCCAGGGCAGGATGCCCAAGGGACAGGCCCTGCTGTGCTGGGCTGAGCTGAGCTGCTCCTTTTCAGCCAGCACCTTGGCCATAGCTGTGCAATGGGCAGGCTATAGCAAGCCACACCACACCTTTCTGATGCATCAGAGATGCTTTCACAGCTTGTCCCTCTCTAAAAAGCTCTCACACAGATGTGCAGAAAGGTCCCTTCTAGACAGAGCTGAATGCTATCTAGCTATTAACATAATGACCAGAAAGCAACACCACCCTGGAAACTTCGTTTATAAAGAAATCAAAAAACCTCTGGGGACTTGCTCAGCAGGAAAAGTTGGAGCAAAGCCTAAATACTGGAGAAGGAAAACTGAATCATTTGGTACTGAAAATGTGAGGTGCTGAGAGCTCTGAGCTCCCACCAGGGGAGTGCACCACGGACCACAGGCTCCTTGGTCTGACCCCACCATACCCACAGCACCTTCCTGCTCCCCAGCCCTGTGGTGCTCAGCACCCCCAAACCCAACCCAATTTCGCTCCTGGGGAGCTTCCCAGGATAGCTGATGCTGTGATTCTATGATGCTAATTGCACCAAAGAAAAATGAACTCATCTGGTTTACTGGAAAAGAAAAGACAGAGGAGAACATCACAAGTACTGCACTGCGTGTTTGATCAAGCCTGAAGGAGGTGCACAGCCCAGCCGGGAGCTGAGCTGAGACAGTCTGAAACATCAGCTAAAGAGGCATCCCAGAAGGGCTCTGTGAAATGGTAATGATCAGTCTGCAGGGAGATAGAGCTTGAAAAACAAAAATGCAATGCATAACATTTGTGGGTTTGCATCCGTTTAGCAGATTAAAATGTAATTCAGGACAAACCACGAGCACCTGAGGCACCCAGTTCTCATCCTCCTCCTCTGCTCACCTGATGAAGATGAGACAGTCTGTTCCTACCTGCTGTGGCATTCCCAGTCTCCACAGAGAGCCCTTCTCCCATCCAGCCCTCCTGCCTGCCAGGCTGAGCAGAAACCTCTGCCAGGATCATGTCTGACAGGCAGACTTTTTGTTTATAGGATCTCCCAAAAGCCTTCCTAAAGACTGTGCACTGTATTCTCAGGTTTCTATACAGGAACAACCCCTGTTTGCTTCTGCACTCCTTTAAGTGGGGTTGGTTTCAACAGCTTTGACCCTTCTTTTCACCTGGTCACCACAAAAAGGAGCAAGCCAGACAAACCAGTCAGCTTGCCATGACCCCCACGCTGCACAGGAGAACAGGCACAGGTACCTCCCAAAGGCCTCTGACACACAGAAGCTCTGAGCTTCCTGACTGCCCATTCCTGTGAAAGCAAACTTTAGTGTCCCTTCCTGCTCCCAGCTGAGTGCTGAACACTAAACCAAATGAGGTGCTCAAAGGATTGTTTTGGGGGAGACTGAAGCTCTCACCTGATAGGAGGTCATCAGATAGAGGTAGGTAGAATCAGATGGGTCAAACTGCATGATAGGGTGGACAGGCTCTCCGTAAGCCACTGAAATGGATCTCCTGCTAATAACCTTCATGGTACTGTCCAGATTAATCTGTAGTGAGAAGAAGCCACTCACTGAGACCATTTGTGAAACACTGGGAAGGATATTATTTTTCCTTGGTTATAAACAAGAATCAAAGTGTTATCCATTGGTGTTCCATGTTTTCAAGCACTGTAAATCTCTACACACAGTTTGCAGGCTGTACACAGGGAGCTTTACTGAAAAGCCAGCTCTGTGCCACAGGGAAGGCACTAAGCGGTCCAGAAAGCCCCAGTCATGGCCAGGAGCTGGGTGACGACCAGCCCCGCAGCCTCGCTCCCTCTGTGCAAAGGCCTCTGTCCGAGAGGCTGCCTGGAAAACTTGCACCCTATGGCTCTGGCACTGCACGGCTGCTTCCAGCAGCAGTGCTGCCCTGCCCTAATGGAAGTGGCACCAGCCTCCAGCCCTTGTCATGTACATGTGTGCATTTCTGTTACAAAGAACACTGCATTTCCAAGCTTAATGAAAAACAGGGACAATAAATCAGAAATGGGGCTGTGCAACATGGCAACCCCTGTTCCCTGCCTGTCTGAAAAGTAAGTGTTGTCATTCCTGGCAAAAAGAAGCTTTCATCCCTGCTAATTCCAAAGACCATGGCAGCTGCCGCAGGACAGCCTAATCCTACCTTGCTTCATGAATCACCAGCTGAAGTGCTGGCAGTGATGGAAGAGGCTGCAAAGCATCAGCCTGCCTTTCAGATCTGAATGTCTTGGCATTTGACTTGAAAACTCAGCAAATTAAATGTGGCATTGCTGAGAGGAAATAACAATAGGGCTACACAATTTCATGTGACAGTCACTTTTCAGCTTGAACCAGAAAGGGCGTGAGGAAAATTCCTACATCCTTACTAGCAAGGGAAGGCAGTAATTGTAAGGACCAAGCATGCTTCTGCTCTCTAAAGTCTGGATTAATTAATTAACATAGGATTAATTAATTCTCATACTAGAGCAGCAATAACACATCCTAGTAAGATAACACAAACTCAAAGCAGAGCGCTTTGCTCTGCTAAGAACCATATGCAGGCACTGCAAGCTACTATGCAGAAAATAAGGGAACTATCATGATCCCCACTTAGAAACTGGCTTTCAAGAAGCTAAATAATTTGCCTTAGATCACCCAAGATGTCCATGATCAAAGTCCCAGTGTCCTCCACTGTAGCTCTGTGACCACCCTCTCTCCCTTCACCCTGAGCTCTGCTCTGTGTTTGGCTGTTTTCTAGGCACCTGTCCCCAGGTCCCTCTGCCTTCAGGGCTTATTTATCCTACACTTTCACTGTGCTGGCATTTGCCCTGTATCTCTGTGGGCTACAGCCCAGGGAAGAGCCACAGCAGCAGTGCAGAGGGGCAGAGACCAGCAGCCCTCTTGCAGGAGGACACGTGCTGCACTGGTGAGAGCAGAGTGGGCTGAAGCTCTGGGCGACACCACCACAGCACCTTGTCTACAGACTTCCAGACACATGGGGACTCACCAGAAGGGACCCTTCCCACCCCCATCTCCTTCCAGGACATCACACCCTGGCACACCATGCCCTGGCCACCGTTGCCCAAGTGCTGTTTTTCCTCTCCTGCTGGACGTGGCTCTGATAATGGCCTGCACGCAATGCCCGTCTGCAGCCTATCTGATTAATCCCCTATACTTACCCCTGGCAGCCATAATTGCTGCTGGCAGGGGCTGGTCGAGCTCTATTCCTGCTCCTTTGCTGCTTTTTCTCAGGCAGCAAATCTGAATGATAACTCACGCAAAGTATCTTGTATCCCGTGCCAAATAACAAGGAGCCCCGAAGGTAAAAAGGCTGCTGGTTATGCAGCTGTGTTGTAGAATTAGATTAGAGCTATCTGAGCAAATTATCCCAGCAAAGGGTAGCCAGGAGCCTCTCCCTAATGGAGGCGCAGCAGATAAGGCTGCTTTCTCTGAGATAATAATGGAAGCGGAGCTGTTAATGCTGTGTGAACAGGGGCTGCGATGCGTGTGGCATGTGTGTCTGCCACCCTGCACCCGGTTGGGCTGCCAGCACCCTCCCACCCGGCTGCATTACCTGCCCCTGCAGGCAGAAACCAAAAGTGGGGATTTCTTTGTGATCACTCCCACATTTCTGCCAGGAGCGCCTGGGCTCAAGGGAAGAGACTAGATCAGTTTTCTTCTCTCCAAGCATTTTGATCCAATATTCCAAGTTATGCACCACTCACCCCAGGCTGGGACAAAGCAGGTATCAGTCATGTCTCTGCTCCAGAGCTCTTTTCTCCCCACTGCTCTATGGACTTTTGATGCTGAGAGCACACCAAACTGCTGTGGCATGTTGGAATCAAACTTCCTTTGGCAAACTTCAAGCACTAAAGTTGCTGAAACCCTGGCCTTGCATCTTGGCTCTGTAGCCAGGTGTTGCAGTGCCTTACATTGCCTTTAGCATATTGTTTAAAACAGATACTCCATCAGACACATGGATTCACACCTGCTTTGGACTCAGCTGAGATGAAGCATCTCTTGGTGATTCCCCCATCCACATGAAGCATTCAAAACCCATCAGCTCAGGGGGAAAATGTATTAGAAGTACTGTCGACACTTAAATGCTGCACAATAACATTTCTAGCATAGAGTTCATCAAGAACATCCTGCTCACATGGCAGCCTTGAACAGCAATTAACGGCCACCAGTGGCCAGGCAGCAGGCATCACTGGTTACATTACGGCAGCATCCACTTACTCCTTCATTGCCAACCTGGTGCTCAGACAAACCCGACAGGATGCGATGTCCTGTGCACAGCCCCGAGAGGAGCCCACTGCCCACCCCGCCCTGGCCAGCCCCCAGCCCTGCCTGCCCAGGCTGTGGCTGCCGGGCTCCACTTGCCTTCAGGAGTCCTCCGCTGGCAGTGCCCAGGAACACCACGGTGTAGTTGTTGACGCTGGCCACGGCCACGGCAGTGAGGCCGCTGTAGGTGAACACGGGGGTCGCTGTGACGGGGTTGACGATGGCCAGCGGGTGCTGCAGGTGAGCTGCTCCACAGTCCAACTGCTCGGGCTGCAGCTGCCGGGAGACACACATGTCAGCGGGTGCAGCAGGCACTAGAGGGTCCCCACCACCACCACTGCCCCAGGCTCCGTGTGCACAGAGCACTGACAGCCCCGCTGTGCCTGGGGAAAGCTCTTCACTACTGAGCCGTGGCAACAGGAGGATGTAACTGGTTAATGTAACTGGTGATGTACACATGTAACCAGCAGGAGGGCCAGGAGACCCCCTTGGATGGATAAGGAGCTGCTGAGAAAAATTCACAGGAAAAAAGAGACTTATAAAAGGTGGAAGCAAGGACAGGCGGCCTGGGATGAATACAGGGATGCTGTCCAGGAAGCTAGGGACTAGGTTAGGAAAGCTAAGGCCCAGTTAGAGCTAAACTTGGCTAGGGATGTTAAAGATAACGGGAAGAGATTTTATAGGTATGCAGCAGCTAAAAAACAGACTAGGGACAATGCAGGCCCCCTCTGGAAGCTTTCAGGAGAACTGGCTACACAGGACTTGCAGAAGGCTGAGGTTCTGAATGACTTCTTTACCTCGGTCTTCACTGGCAAAGGCTCTGACCACACCACCCAAGTCTTGGAAGGCAGACGCAGGGCATGTGAGAATGAAGATCTTGGGCCCACTGTATGAGAGGATCTGGTTCGAGACCATCTTAAGAACCTGAACGTACACAAGTCCATGGGCCCTGATGAAATCCATCTGTGGGTCCTGAAGGAGCTGGTGAATGAAGTTGCAAAGCCACTGGCCATCATATTTGAAAAATCATGTCAGTCAGGTGAAGTTCCTGATGACTGGAAAAAGGGAAACATAACCCCATTGTCAAGAAGGGGAAAATGGATGACCCAGGGAATTACAGACCAGTCAGTCTCACCTCTGTGCCTGGCAAAATCCTGTAGCAGATTCTCCTGGAAGGCATGCTAGGGCACATGAAAAACAACAAGGTGCTTGGTGACAGCCAGCATGGCTTCACTAGGGGGAAATCCTGCCTGAGCAATTGGGTGGCCTTCTATGATGGGGCTATGGAAGTGATGGACAGGGGTGGAGCAGTTGATGTCATCTACCTGGACTTATGCAAAGCGTTCGACACTGTCCCACATGACAACCTTGTCTCTAAATTGGAGAGACATCAATTTGATAGGTGAACCACTCAGTGGATAAAGAACTGGCTGGATGGTCGCACTCAAAGAGTTGTGGTCAATGGTTCAATGTCTGGCTGGAAACCAGTAGTGAGTGGTGTCCCTCAGGGATCGGTGTTGGGACCGGTCTTGTTCAACATCTTTGTCAGTGACATGGACAGTGGGACTGAGTGTGCCCTCAGCAAGTTTGCCGATGACACCAACCTGTGTGGTTCTGTTGACACACTGGAGGGAAGGAATGCCATTCAGAGGGACCTTGACACACTTGTGAGGTGGGCTGATGCCAACCTCATGAAGTTTAACCATGCCAAGTACAAGGTCCTACACCTGGGTCAGAGCAATCCCAGGCACAGCTACAGGTTGGGCAGAGAAGAGATTCAGAGCAGCCCTGCGGAGAAGGACTTGGGGGTGTTGGTCGATGAGAAAATGAACATGATCCGGATTCAGTGTGCACTCACAGCCCAGAAAGCAACTGTATTCTGGGCTGCATCAAAAGGAGCGTGACCAGCAGGTCAAAGGAGGTGATCCTGCCCCTCTACTCTGCTCTTGTGAGAGCTCACTTGGAGTATTGTGTGCAGTTCTGATGTCCTCAACATGAAAAGGACATGGAACTGTTGGAACAAGTCCAGAGGAGGCCACGAGGATGATCAGGGGACTGGAGCACCTCCCATATGAAGACAGGCTGAGAACGTTGGGGCTGTTCAGCCTGGAGAAGAGAAGGCTGCGTGGAGACCTCAGAGCAGCTTTCCAGTATCTGAAGGGGGCCTATAGGGATGCTGGAGAAGGACTATTCATTAGGGACTGTAGTGATAGGACAAGGGGTAACGGGTTGAAACTTAAACAGGGGAAGTTTAGATTGGATATAAGGAAGAAATTCTTTACTGTTAGGGTGCTGAGGCACTGGAAGTGTTGCCCAGGGAGGTTGTGAATGCTCCATCCCTGGCAGTGTTCAAGGCCAGGTTGGATGAAGCCTTGGGTGATATGGTTTAGTGTGAGGTGTCCCTGCCCATGGCAAGGGGGTTGGAACTGGATGATCTTAAAGTCCTTTCCAACCCGAACTATTCTATGATTCTAATTCAGGAGCAAAGAGCTGTGATAGAGCCTCCTTTGTGCTTCCCAGATCTACCTCAGAGCCAAATCCAGACCAGGCTTTGCTGGAGATGAGCTGTTGGAAAAGCTCCACCCTTGCCCATGCTATGGGCAGGACCAGGGCAACATGGGGATTGCTGCTGGAGCACTCCAGAAGGGCATCCTCCAGCCTAAGGCCGTGCCTTTACTGTAGCAGCACCCTCAGGCCTTGACGCAAAAGCCTGGTGCAATAGTGAAAGGAGACAAGGGGCTCCTTGTCCCCTCTCCCACCAAAGCAGAGGTCTGTTCTCCAGCACAGCACTAGGGCTGCCTGCAGGGGAATTTTCTCTGCCCACGAAAGAGGAACCCCCCAGGGGCCACCTGCCCTCATCCCACTTGCTGCCCAGTGCTGCATGGGGTTTCCCTTCCTGCAGGTCAGCGCTTGGGATCAGGGCTCGGGAGCGTGTGGAGCCATGCTCAGCTGCAGCCCAGACGCCATCTCCAGCTCCTTTCTTCTCAAACAAAAGGTGAAGCAAAAGGTTTTCCCAATAAAAGAGCTCAAAATGTTACTTCCCTGCAAGGGAGTGAGGAAGTGACTGAGACCAGAGGCAAGGGGAGGAGGGGGAAGTGTGCTGGTGACAATCCGGACTGTAAAGCCTAGCTCTGGTCTTGCTGCTACTGCAGTCAACAGCAAAATTCCCACTGGTCTTCCAATGGGACAGGATGGGATGAAGCAGCTGTCAGGCAGGAGGAGGCACTGCACTGTGGGACATGGAAGGAAGAGCAGCAGCTGCGAAACTGCCCAGAAACACTAAAGCCACCGACCCTGTCCACCCTCAGCCCCGAGGCAGAGGCTGATACCAAGGCACCCATGTCCATTTGCTAGCCAGTGCCAAAGGACAAAGGCAGAGAACAATTGCTAAGGACTCCTCACCTGTGAGCCTTGTCTCTGGGCAGGCACTTGGCTCCTTTGGCCTGAAGCAAGACAAAAGACTTCACCATCCCGTGCTAAATTAATTAGCACAGTTGCTGCATGACCGCAGCATTTGGAAATGTGACTGATGCCTCATATTCCTTCTACCCTCCCGAGACGCACCCAAGATTTATGACCACTCTTGCCCTGAATCCTCCAAGACTCCCCTTGCTCAGATTATGCAGATGGATTCAATGTCTGAACATCACAAGAGTCTTGCTGCCAACAATTTACCCACTGTCACTTCTGCAGCAGCTTTTATGAAGTGCTGTGGGTGCAGCTGAAGCCTTTCAAATGATGAGCACGTTTCAAAGGCCATTACCACATCATCTACACTGTCATTTCAGGCTCATCTTAAGAGAAGCCACAACTGGGCTGTCACCCTTCGCAGTGGCCATGTGGCTGCAGGGATGATGTGCAGGTATTTGCAGGCTTCCTGGACCACACCAAACTCAGGCCTTGACTGCGGGAAGTGGTTACACAAAGCTCTAGACAAAAGATCACTGGCGGGCTGCAACCCACATCCCTAAAACTAAGCACATTTCACGCCTTACTGAACTCAGCCCTAACACGGATATTCCTTCCAAAATAATCATCAGGAGTTCTAATTTAAGCAGAACAAATACAGGGATTTGAGGCTGTAACTGTTAAGAAACTGGACCATGTGCTTCCACCAAGCTGAAGCTGACAAGCAGCCTGTTTAGCATAGTCTCTCCTCCAAGGACTGAGTGCACAAGGGCCTGTATTTTAATTCCCTTATTATCATTATTATTTCATTAATGGAACCAGACTAAATCTTCAACTCTCCCCTCTCTCCATATGGTTTAGAAGATTAGGCAAATCTTCAGGCTTCACAGCGAGAGTGTGAAACTCAGGCAGGATCACCCCACTGCATGGACCCCTGGCTGGGGTGCACCTCCAGCCCTCCTGGCCATGACATGTGTGGGGTTAGTGCCCCACACTAGAGAACACAACCCTGGGCAATCATGTGGAAGAAACTTGCTAAAACCCAAGCTGCATGTGCAGCAACTGGTCTGTGTCTCCATAAGTGAAGAGCTGGGAGGAAAGGAGCCCCCACAGGCCAGCATCCACAGCATCCTCTGCGCAATGGCATGCACAGCAAATTCCCCTCTGCTGCTGCAGACACATGCAGGGCTTATTTCCCTGCTGCATGCATGCTGCTGAGAACACCAGACTGGGTCCTCTCCACAGAACCACCCTGCTCTGAGTTCCTGCGTCCCAGCAGACACCAGGCCCGTGCCACTGCTGCTGCTGCTGCTGATGATCGGTTCAGACATGGAGCAACAAAGACTGATTTGAAAAACATCCTCTGTTAAAGCAAGTGCCAAGCAGGAGCCAATGTGCTCAGAGCTGCAGCTCGGTTCACATGGGACCAAGATGAAAGGATCAAGTGTTGTGGATGGAAGGGACTTTGCTAAATGCATTTTGCAGTTTTATAGCATCTCACCTTACTAAAAAAATCACAGCCCAAATTCTAAAGTGTATTTCCCCTGTAACTGGGCCACACAACACAGCAAGCCATTCAGGTTGTTGATTTAATGGTCCCTTTCACAGCTGGACCCTCAGACATGCACTTGGGTTTATTTATTTGCCTTGGGAATCATAGAATCATAGAATAGTTTGGGTTGGAAAGGACCTTAAGATCATCCAGATCCAACCCCCCTGCTATAGGCAGGGACACCTCACACTAAACCATGGCACCCAAGGCTTCATCCAACCTGGCTGATTATCTCTAGCCCCTCTTCATTACCCCTTACCAGTATTAACCACCTGAAGCTCACAAGCCTTCCTCCCATGGCAAACTGAGGCACATCAGGGCCCACCTGGGAGCCCAAGGGATGCTCAGCACCTCCCCTCGCAGCAGCTGCCCCTGGAGCCGGTATCGGCACTGGTGTGCTGGCAGCCTGTGGACACAGCCCTTCTTTCTCACAGGGGGCCAAGAGCACGGGAAGTTCCTTATCTGCCGCGCCTGCCTGCTTATAAATCATGCGTTTTGGAGCCAATATCAGCACCAAGTGTTTTCCATGGTAAACAGGATGTAACTATTCTAACACTGGCTAAGCTCTATTTGACCATGTACATCCTTCCTCTGAAACACCTTTCTTTAAATTACATCAGCTCTTCCGATGGCGGGCAGCAGGAGACATATGGTGTTTTCCCTCTCTCGGGTCCCAGGGTGAGGTAGCACACTGTGCTCTGCTCTCTGCACACCACAACACTGGGGGGACATCTTCATTCTGTCACGTTACAGTAAACAGGATACGGCCAAGTCACATCCTTCTGCAGACAGCAGGCAATCACCACAGCTTGGGAAAACACATTTAACGCTTTCTCCTTGTGGAATGGGTTAAATCTTGCTCCATCTTAAATCAAACTACCCTACCCTGAAGTGGGGAAAGCATAAACTCGTTTTCTTTCAACACCAATCTCTTTCTGTCATCTGCATTTTAAAGCAACCACACGGGCATTTAATGCCACTACTTTTCTGCTACATGCTTGGGACACTCAGGAACTCACAGAAATATGGGGCGAGTCTAGATTCAAATCCTTCTGCACCCAAACCATTTCACTGGCACTTTGAGGCCACAGGCACAAGCCAGAGACATCCCGCAACCAGCACGGGCAGAGCAGTGCTGTGGCCGCCCCGTGTTCCCCGCTGACAGGGAGCACAGCCTCAGGATTTCTGCACCATTTCACCAGGGACACCAATGAATGCAAACCAAGGAGCCACATCTGAGAGCAGGGTTAATCGGATCAACCCCAACTGTGACTGCACAAACCAAGTGGGACAGAGAGAGGTTTCCAGCCGCATCAGAGCTCAGGAGTTCGGCTGTTTCCACAGCACGAGTCCAGGTCTTTATCCCAGACCTAAAAGGAGCAGAAAAAGTGATTTCCCAGAATTTCCATTACAGCTCCCAATGGTGGGCGCTGCACCCCAAAGGCAGCCGTGCAGGATGTCCCCTCGGGAAGGAAGTCTGCTGGAAACAGAAGGAGGAAGAGGAGTGGTGAGGCAGCACTCAGGAAAACCATGAAACGGACTGATTTCTGCATCCTGTGTTTGTGACCTTAAAAATAGTTCTTTAGCAAAGGTGGAGTTTATTTCTGAACCAAAAGCAGGCTGCAGTTCAAAAGCTCTGCAGCTTGTGCTTCCAGCAAGGCTTTTCTGACTCCAGAGTAATGGGGCTGAAAGCTTCATGAAGCAGCACGAAGTGGAAAGGGAGTCCAGCCCCTTTCATGCATCGTATCAGAGCGGATTAAAGTGCTGGCTCTTAGCATGCCTGGAGTCCTGGGAAAATGACACAGCCAACATCCGATAATCCGCTCCAAACTTGTTGATTTGTGGGACTTAGCTATCATCCTCATAGGCTCAAAATTTGGCAGTTGCTCCCACACAACTGACATTTTCAGGCCATTAAAGGCTGTGGTAAAAGGACTCTAGTTTTATCTCCTGTCTTCCTTAACATAAACCATTAGAGGCTTTTATTACCATTTAGGTATGACTCAGGGAAACCTCGGACTGCAGAGAGAATATCCAAAATCAGATACTGCCCAAAAAACAACAGCAGAACACGGACTCAAAGCAGAAGAGAAGGGAGAGGATAAAATTCACAAGGGAGAGGATAAAATTCACAGGAACCATTGCACAGCAGAGTGCGAGCTGGTGGCAGGGCAGCACGGCTGCATTACGGAAACAGGGAGCACAAGTCCTCCCTGTGTCGGGCAGAGCTCAGCCTGGGCACAAGCCCAGTGCAGGCAGAGCCCAGTCCTGCTGAGCACCATGGCTGCCCGCAGTTTGTACACACAATCACGCATTTATCTGCTGCAGCTTCACCACCAGAGCCGTCAGAAACCGGCTCTTTGGGATGCCTGGAGGAAAATGTCATCCTCAGAAGAGGGCTCTACTGTTAAGGCACTTGAGACGTAAGCGGTCTCTAATTGTAGTGCTGCCGCAAGAGCAGGCATTATCACAGAGCTCTTTTAACTTCCCATCGTATCTTCGAGGCAATAGGAGGCAAATCAACGCACACTCTTGGCCAGTTGAGGCACTCGGGCTGAGAGCCTCTAATGAAATGAATCTTGCTGAATCTTTCTCAAGAGCCACCACACAAAGCAATCAGCACCCCCACAGCACATGAGACATCCTTAAAAAAAGGGCTTAAAATGAGCCTTGCACCCTGCTCTCACTGCTTCCTCAGACCACAAGCGCCTTGAGTGAGGAAGTGGCGGGTTTGCTCTGTTTTGCACATTTGCATAGTGGCAGTCCTGGTTCATGGTGTTCTGTGAGCCATCAGTGACACTAGCAATGGGCTGCTCAATCTGTCTTGCCCCGTGGTGGCACAGACCATGGCCTGCACAAGCCCCTCTATGGCAGCGGCCAGACGCAGCTGAACACAGCAAGTGCAGAGTCCTGGGGGTAAATCAGCTCTGTCCCACTGATGCTGGGGGAACCATCAGCATCCACAGAAGCTGATACTCTTGAGCATGCAAAAGCTGCTCAGCAGCAGCTATCGGGACCTGTCCTGCAGACCTCAGTGTTGGTCTATGCCCTGGGAAACCACAATGATCCATGTGCAGTCCCATGTACCTCACCCCTTCACAGATGGATGGCAGCTGGGACTATCACCTCCAGCCCTGAATCGGGAAAGTTAATGTCTTGCTGAAGAGGAGTAATTGCTAACGAAAAGCTATGTCCAGATTCTCTGTCAAACTGCTCCCCGGCCACAGGCACATTCACCACCACACAGCCAGCAGCACCAGCCCCGGATGAGAAACGACCCTGTCAGCACACCCGCTGCTTCCTCCACCACTATGTCACCCCATGCCAAAAAGCTCCTGATGCCTGGCAGGTTTTCAGCCTCTTATCTTCACTTTAATTTTACAGGAAAGCTTTTCCTCCACATCTTATAAAACTCATTCTTCCCTCTCTGCTGCAGATTGATGAGCCCAGCACCATGGCTGCTGGGTAAGGCCGGGAGCAGTGAGCACTCTGCAGACAAGTAGCTCTCCTGGGACTTTTCACCTCCCTAGACCTCCTCTGTGCTGCATGAGAACCTGCAGAGTCAGAGGCACAAGGTGCCTGGCAAACCTGGGTGCCCATGCCCCTTGTCCTTCCCTGCACTGGTTTCTGAGATCTCTATGATGGTTGAGGTGCTCACCCATCACAGGTCACAGGCTTGGCAGACCACATGCCTGAAGCCAGACTTGGGGCCAGAGCTGACCTCGCAGGCTGAGCCCACCTGCCTCTGAAAGCAAACAAGAAACATTTCTTGGAGTCTGCAAAGCACAGACCTCCTGCCAAACCTTCAATGCCCAGCCTGGTCAGGCCAAGCTGCTGTGTCGAAGCAGCAGCAGCACCGTTCACCTCCACCGCAGCCACAGACCTCAAACCACCAGAGGTGAGGAGTTTGAGATGCCAGAAGATGCTTTCCGCTGTGTGCCTCATCTCAGACGAAACCCAAGCTTTGGCTGCTGCTCCAGCAGTGGCAGCCCTGCCAGACCTCACGTATGGACATGCTGCCTGCAGAACCCACCTCAGAGGGAAGGACTGGGACAGCACCAGGGAACAGCTGGGCTGAAGACAATGATACGGTGAGGGCAAAGCCCAACGATTTGAACATGCACAGGCTCCCTCTGGCCATCCATCCTCTGCTGTGTCCTGCAGGTGCAGGAGGAAAGGGCAGGGGGTATCTATAACATCTACTTCAAGGTGCTAGGGAGGATGCAAGAGCTCCGAGGAGTCCCCAGAGGTTCCACCCTCAGCTCCAGCAGTGATACTGAGGTTGGACACTTACAACTAGACTGTGATTACCCTCTTGGTCTCCTCTGCCACCTCTTCCTGCGGGAACCGGTCCAGACTCAGCCATCCATCACTCCACAAACCCCTACCCATGTGCTAACCCTGAGGCCGGGCTACTGGCAAAGGAAGCTGAGGGCAATTTTGACAGGCACCCTGCAGGATCTGCTTTGCACAGCCCAACCCCCAGAACACCTTCCTCAAGCCCAGCAGCCCTGGCACACAGGATCCCCGTCCTTGCTCTGCTCAAGCCAGGGTTGGGCACACACCATTGCTTTGCCCTGCAGGGAGCCGAGGCAGCACGTGCGAGTGCACGGGCACTGCTCAAAGCACGGAAACATAGAAAAGCAGCAGTCTTTTAACTGAAACTGTACATATCCTTCGTGCCGCCAGGAAGGCTGGTCAAGCTTATTATGTTAGCCTTCATCCTGCATTAAATACAATACTTCAGATTATGCAATCAAATCCCCCAGGAATGGGCAGGCAGAGGGATTAACAAACGACAGGCTCCAAAGGGGTTGTCATAGTCAAAACAGCAAGCATTTAAGCAGAAAGAGCAAGAGCTTGTATGTCCTTTAAATTTGCCCCAGTGGAAATGCAGCTCCCCTGCCCCACTCCCCAGTGGCAAGGAAAGAGTGGATCTGTGGAGCACGCCTCATCCCAAGGACACCCATGCCACACTGAAAGCCCAACTACACGTCCCTCTGAAACTGCATGATTTATTCAGGCTGGCTTTTTCTTAGTTTCTCTTTCCTTGGAAGATCCCCCCCCCCCCCCCCCCCCTTTCACCACTCAAGATGTGTTTCTCATTTATGTTGAGCTTTGGCTTCAGTAACCAACCTCAAACTATTCAAACTCCTTCCCACAGGGAGGAGCCCCGGGTGAACAGTGAGTTTGGCTCCTCAGTCTTCAGGGGTTATTTTTTGTTATTGCTACTCTTAACACTTAGCACTTCACATGCTCAGAGTGCTCCGAAGATTTATGTGTGCGATCCTGGGCTGAAAAAAGCATCCATTAAAGTAACAACATCTTACCGAACACAACTGGTCTTTTGCATGTGTCACTTCAAATCTGCGTTATTTAGCAGTAGCTTATAGTAAATGTTTTCCTGTATTTTCCTCATTAGTTCTGGCAAATCAAACTCTGAGATAATGAGCAGAACTCTACTATTCTTTTATGCATCCTCAGTAAAACCCACCCCTGAACACCAGAGCTACAGAGGCATCCCCATGGGTACCACCATGCACATCACCTGCACACCAGCTTTGGCACCAATATCCAGAAACACCACCACATGCTCCCAGCACCCAGCTCGTTGCTATAGCTTGACATGGGAAGGTTAAAAATAAGCCTTTTTTCCTCACTAACTGAGCAGAAGAGACCTTTGGAGGTCCTCTCTCCACACCTCATCCCCCCCAGCTAGGAAATTCAGATCACAGTAACTGAATAATGTGAATAATTTCAAAATCTGTTAAAAACCAATGGTCTTACTGGATTCAGCAACTGAGACCTCTCTCTTTTGGCTCAAGCATGGAAGCCTTTGATTTCTCTACCATTTTATATTTTTATCCAAGATTTGTAGAAACCAGTGTTTCCAAAGCAGTTTGCAAAGATCCGCTGAGATTTGCAGCTTGTTGCAAAGCTCAGCAAAAACTGACACTACAGTTCGGAGATCCCAGGAACAGAACACTGCAACCCCAGCTCCTTCCCAGAGCTTCAAACCTTTCTTCAGCAGCTTATTTGACAGTGCCCAAATAGCCTTCCTGCAGCCAGGGAGCCTCAGTGCACAAAGGCGGCCAGAGCAGATGGGATCCCAGGAGGAATGCACAGAACACCCATCCCAGACTCCCACCATTCATCTCACCCCAGGAACGTACACAATTCAAACCAAATGAGGAAGTGTGAGGAAGAAATCACCTGTATCCACTGCTCTCCAGGTGCAGGTGTTTGTTCCCTCAAGCAGAGACTTTAGCACAGTTTCCTCTCCAGGTGATGACCTGCCACTGGCTGCCGAAAGCCCAACCTGAGCCCATTCCCTGCGTGAGCTGGTTCACAGACTTGGGTCCTCTGCTCTCCAAGGAACCACATGTAAGAACACACCAGCCTGGTGCCCTTGTACTGCCTGCAGCTGACATCTGGTTCTACAAGATGTACTGAAGGATGACAGGGGCTTACAAGCCAAACAACCTTGGAAACTATTTCATATTGCATTAAAATCCACTCACCATTCACACCTCCCTTTCTTCATCAAGTGCCATCATTATACTGTAGTTTTCCCTGCTCTTCCTAAAAAGGTCACTCTACACACAGCCACTTTCAAGATCATGCCAGGTTTTCAATAGCCCCTTTTAATTAGGCGATCCACCAGAGATGGCTTTTGGCCACTGGCAGCTCACAACCCATTGAATGCTGGCAGCAGTCAGCAGACAGTGGCATGAAAATCTAATAGCCGAAGGGCTTTTGCTCCAGAAGGGAGCAGTGTGAAGCAGCACGATACTTTAAACAGAGATAAGATAGAAATGGAAATACAAGTTCCAAATTTCCTTCAAATAATTGAGGTACATGTTTGCAAAATCCAGACTTTTAAGCAGTTTTGCATCTGGATTAGAATCTAAAGATTTGTATTCTGGGGCCACTCACAATACGTAAGCTGCAGGCATCTTGTCAAAGCAAAGACCCTCCAATGGTTCAGGCCCAAAAAATGGGCAGCCTTGTTCCAGCAGCTGGTCCCAGCCACCCAGAGTGCTGCTGCCCTGCATCAGCCGTGTCCTGCTGCCCAGCACAGCCACTGCTGCAGGTTTGGTGCAGCAGAGCAAAACATAAGCCTGCAGCTTCACTGAACCCTGAGACTTGAGCTGGAGTTTGTGCCTGAACTCAGTCTGCCCCACCACTAGCCCCAAGCTCCATCTGGGCCCTGCATCACCCATGGTTGCCATTCACCCATGCGGCAGCACCCTTGGGAGCACGGCAGCAAACCCAGGGAGTGTGATTCCGGCCATGCCTTCAGAGTAGGGCACAGACAAGTGAGAACCCCAGTATGGAAAAAACCCTGAACACCCAAGTCAACCCCTATCCCATTGCCCAGCACAGAAACACCTCAAGCCTATGTGCCTCTTGTCCCCTGTCTACAAGGCTGGGACTATCTGTAGGTCCCTGCCTCCAAAAGACAATGCATGCTGAACTGGAAAGGAAAGCACAGAGGCTGGCAACAGCAGATCAGCTCTTCTCAGACCACAGAGCAGAGTGGTCACTGCTGCACTGCTGTAGGATGCCATGTCCCCTGAGTTCATACCCCTGGGGATGTCCTAGTCCCAGCCCCCAGCACAGATCTGCAGGAGGAGCCAGCATACACCATACACTCCCCTCACTGGACAAGACCTGCTGACATGTGGCAGGTAATGACAGAAAATCATCATGGGCTTTGGTACCAGCCCTGCTCATCAGCACACCTCATCTAACGGGCTCCTCCAAGCTGTTTGATACGTCCTGAAGCCGTCCTGTGCTGCGCCTGAGTGCTGCCTGCCAGCAGAGCTGCTATCCAGATGTTGGGAATTAGGACTGCTCCCTCTGCTCAAAAATGTCAATAAATTCTACCGGTCTCTCCCAGTAGGAGATTGCCATAGACAGTCTGCCACCTCCTCCGCTTGCTGAAAGGTGTTAGAGACCAACTGCAAAATAAGGACTTGCAATCACTTATTTACCAACCCAGAAAAAAACAAAGCAAAACAAAAAGAAAACCAAACAGACAAGCAAAGCAGATCTCTCCTGCAGAGGCAGGGTCATTCACACCCCCACACCATGCCCCTGGTTACATGTGCTGGGGACCTCAGTTCAAACGCTCATGCTGCCAACCATCTAATCAATGACAAGGCACCGATCAGGCAGTCTCTGACCACCTACTTGCCCCTGTGAAACTCTGCAGGAACACTTCTCCAGCACAGATTGGTGCAGGTACCAAGGGTTTCCAAACAGACCTGTAAGCACATGGGGCTGCAGCAATGCCACAGGCACAGCCGGGCTGCTCTTCGCACATGGGGCACACACAACACAGGCAGCAACACCTTCAGGCATCAGCCACGTGCCCATGGCCATGGAGCCATTTCTGCCCCAGATCAGGAGCCCTGACCTGTACCCATCCGCTCCTGGCTGTTGTGAGCGGTCACACTCCTGCACACGCTGTCCCAGTGGGCGCCGGGGCATGAGACTGAGCCAGGAGGAGCAGCAGCTCTGCTGTAGGTAGCTGTGGTGGTGCTCAGGTGGTTGCAATTGATTGCTTCCAACCACTGCCGGCTCCAGCTTGCCCGGTGTTTGCATTAAATTACCACAGCCAGGGGCTCAGACCTATTGTGTTTCCAACAACTTGCTGGAAGAGGTCATCACACCAGAGTATCACCAAGGAGCAGTCACTTGTGAGTTTGAGTAGGTGCCTATTGGGATTTACAAGGCACAGCACTGTGTTTTTACAGTATCCCCAGGCACCCCTCCAGATCTCTATGTTCCTTATTCACCTCCCCAGGTGCCCTGAGCCCAAATCTTCTGAGTCACTATAAAACAAACTGAAAAACCAGAGAAGAGCTGGCAAATCCCTTCACTTCCACCCACTGAGACCCTGCGTCTCCTGTCAGGGCTCCCACCAGGGTTCCTGGGGAGCAGCTTCGTGTTCGCAAGTGGGAACCAAACATCTACCCTGGAAAACATCTGGGGCTACACAATCAAAAGTGGTTAAAACCCCTGAGGCAGGGCGGGCTCCTGAGATACAATTGCCTCTGTATGATCATATGAGCACCTCTCCAGAATGCTCCAGCTTCCTCCCAGTTGCCAGGTACCTTCCACGGGCAACACTAGACTTGGCCAAAATGATCCTTTTCCTGTTTTCCACCTAAACCATTACTTAGTTACAGGAGATTTGGTGAGCTCACCGGATCAGGTCAGCTTGACCATCTAGCTCCCAAGAATGACAAGGTCTGTGCAGCCACCTGCAGTTCTGGCTCTACGGACACCCAAGGGAGAGCCCAGATTCCCCTGCAGAAGGACCTAGGGCTCAGCCAGCACCATCCAGCACAGCCCTGTGCCTCGGGAGCAGGCGGGCACTCTGCCAGGGCCGGGAGCCACTTTCCATGCTCCCACCTACAGCAGCACAACTTCTGGTTTCCAGGCACTGAAATTTCTGCCACTTTGACTGAATTTCCCTTTGTAATCTAGGATCTGTTTGAGATTCAAAGCAGGGGCGAGCCCCGGGGCCTGTAAGGTGTGTTCCCACCACCCGCCTTTGGCTCAGGGGCACCGACCTGCTCCCTGGGAGACTCCCTGGCTCCGCACAAGGCACCAGCCCTCAGCACCAGGAAGGCCCCAGGCATGGCAGCCCAGAGCTGAGCCTGCCTTCCCAGGAAGGATGAGGTTCACACGGCCCCTGCCCTCCTCTCACAGCTGCCTGCCTGTGCCACGGCTGCAGGCAGAGGCTGTGCTTCCACATCAGTTCCCAAGGAAATACACTCAACTGATACCAGGTGAGTGACAGGGCAGGTACGTGGTACTTGGGTTGGGGCCCAAAGTCTGGCAGTCCAGCAAGGCTCAGGCTGTGGCTTGAACCCCTCATATGGGGCACCCCGGGCCCCCCATAGACGGTGGCTCGGAGAAACATCAACTCCCACTGCTGGTACAACATCCAGAAGCAAAACCGATTATAGCAATGCCACAATGCAGTGCAGCTTTGCAGTAACAGCAGTTGCACCTTCAGGTGCATGCCAGCAACTCCAAACACATCACCTTCTGTGAAAAGCAGAAATTAAGTCAGCTACAAGAACTTCTGCCCCATCTCTAATGCAGAAATTAAGTGTAAATTCCCAGTTTCCTTTCTGTGGCTAATCCTCCAGATTTATTTGAGGAGATGTAATGTTAGAGGCACATTTGTTTTCATGTTTGGAATTTCTAAATTGGCATAAACCAGCACTTCAAAGTAACTCAGTTCCTATAAAACCCAATCCCACGGAGAGGCCACAGTATATTTGGACAGTAAGTAGATGCTTTGTCATATTCCCACATGTATATGAGGTTTTTTTTCTTTGGGAACATTTTCTGCCTAGTTTCAAACCACAATTCTATGCCCAGGCATACATATATACTGAGATTGTTTATACAGCCTTCCCAAGGAGTTCGTTTTATTTAACAACCCGGTATAGTAAAACTCACTGGTGAGTATCTCATCATTACACCACAAAACACTCTGCTCAATGAGCATGCAGGATCTGACATGAAGCCACAAGAGCAGAAACTTGAGAATTAACGCTGAAACGCATGATTATCCCATGCCACTGTGCCTATGCTTTTCAGCATAGGAAACAAAATGGATTTTCAGCCTTTTTTGAGTTGCAGACCCCAAAACATTTCCCAAGAGAGATGCAGATCCTTGGCAAGCAAATCTAAGTTTAATGAATAAAAGTCTACTTTCCCTAGTTACCTCTCTGGGAGTTTTTAGAAAGACAGCATGGGGCTCGACATAGAAACCACAGCAGACAAGGAGTCGGGAGCAGCTTGAGTGTGGGATGGGGTCACCAGCTCAGTATGTCCTCAAGCATGCTTGTTTATGACATGGTGCGTTTTGTTTTGTGTTAAACTCAGACCCCCACATCAGCCACCACTCGGACACCCAGAGCAGGGAGGTTTGCAGAGGTGCCTGGACATCCACATTCTCTCTCCCTTGTGCTGCAGCTGGGGCTGGAGAGCAGGGCTGGGACCCCGCAGCAGCCATCCTCATTGTTGGCCAAAAAAGCAGCTGCTGGCTGGGGCAGCACGAAGGTGCCTGTACACCAGGTTCAGAGATGGGGCAGTGGTGAGAGGGTGCTGGGGGGGGGGGGGTATTGCTCCGCAGGGACATGGCTGTGATGCAGCGTGGCTGCCTGCACCATGGGAACAGCCAGACCTTTACATTCAGTGGCATCGGGCGGAAAGGTGCTGGGACACCCACACACTCCTGCCAGGCCAACGAGCAGGGGCACAGGGTCCTGCCTGCTCAGCTTTTACAAGGGCTCTGGATACCGCAGCTGCACCACGCTCCAGCCACACAGCCTACATGACCTTCAAACCTACCGGGCCTTAATCCTGCTAGGGCAGAACAGTTCAAATATGAAGTAAACCCACTCAGTGTCCTTGGGATTTGATAAGCTCTGTGAGCGCACTGCTGCCAATGATGTTATAGACAGTCTGCTACAGAGAGCTCATACTCCTTTTCATTCCTGGGGGCTCTAGTCCAAATTCCACCCATGCTTCGAGTGGGCAAAACGCAGCAGTGACTCCATGCAAGTATTTCATTTTAGTTACAGGAGTTACAAAGACAGCCCAGTACTTGACACAAAATTCATTATAAAAAGCTATTTCTGTTGAGGGAAAGCAATCCTAGAGCTCACCCACTCACTCTCAGTACAAGAACCCAATCAAACTAAATCCTTCCCCAGTACATCCTTTTCCCCCTAAGCTGCTACTGCAAATTCACCTCCTTGGTAAGTGCCTTTTCAGCAGTACTCAAGGAGAACAACCAACCAGCCTCCACTCCTGACCCAGACCATCCTCCCCTGCACATTTTCGCCACATCTCTCAAAGCTGTTAAGCATGTGCTTAACTGCAAGTCAGTGCATCCACCAAAGTGATGGGCCCATTCCCAGGCTGAGCTGGTGACTGCCCTTGCCCAGGCTCCGGGACACAGGCCAACCAGTGACCCAGGCTCCCCTGCCAACCAGAGGAGACCCAGCCACCCTCCGCAGCCCCTGCATGGCCAGTCCCACACGGTCACGGCGAGAGCAGAACATGTGGCTATCACCACACTGACCACAACTGCCTCAGAGAGCTCCTTGCACTGGGGCAAAGCCTCTCCTACCAGTGCCGGCCTCTCATCATGATGCCGAGGGGTAACGAGCCTGCATCCTCATCAGCGAGAGCTGCCACACGGTGCCATGGGGACAGTGACATGCTGAGGGCACCTTCCCGAAACCCATCACTGGCAGCGAGTGCTGCAGCTCCCTGGCTGAGTCACAACCGAGTGCTGTAGGAGAGGAGCATTCAATTAGACAGAAGAGCACACAAGGGGGCAATGATTTTCCTTTCACACCACATTACGCCTAACAGCCTGTGCTCCCTGTTTGTAACAACCAACTACTTCATCCCAGCAAGCACAGAATGAATCAGGCCATTTTATTTTTTCTTCCAGAAGAAGCTTAAAACCCAACCACCCAGTCCACAGGCAGAACCAATAAAGCACACTTTTGATAATACCAGAGCAACCACCAGGGATGCACCGGCTGAAGACAACCAGGAAACCCACTAGCGGGTGAAGAAGTGAAGCTCAGAATGGGAAGGCAGCTACATTCTGATCTGGTTCACCGAAGCAGCTGCTGCTTTAATACAGTTTCCTGCTGCGTTCCCAGGGCTGGACACAAAGTGTATTAGAGTATTTCATTGTCTTGAAGGTGGAAATTGATGTTAGGTTTTCGCAGCACAAAGAAACACAACATTACAACTCTTCTCTTGACACTGCCACTCTGGGACTTGGAAACGAAACAGCTTGTTAACTTGCTGGCACTTCTAATGATTAAGTAAAAAGCAAAAAACCCAAAAAGCTCTCCTTCTGACTCGTAGGAAGGCTTTCCAGCAGCCTTGGTCAGCGGTTTTAGAGGAATACACTTCAAATAAATGGGAAGCATAGAAATATTAGGCATGAACAAATATTAATGGCATGCTTCATTTATATCCTGCTGTACTTAACATCAAAGGATCTCAAAGCAGCTTTACAAATGCAATCTTATGCTACATGTGTTTCTGAATAATAGTAATAAATGCAATGCAGCAAATCAGGGAACTGAGACATCAAGGGTTGAAGGACGGGTTCAAGGTCAGCAACACAGCAGCAGTGTCACTCAGGACTAGAATGCGGTTTTCCCCATCCAGCCATTCTGCTGTTTCATGTAAACAGGTTTTCTCACAACCTTGTCTCGCTGCAGTGGTAAATACAGAGTGTTTCCACTGACTCCAACAGCACTGGTGAGGCTCCCCAAACCTTGTATTGCCTATTGCCTATCGCTCACCCCTGTCCTCCACAGGCTGCCTTTGTGGCATCAGCTGACAACACACTTCTGGTCACCTTCCTCACCTTACCAGGAGCATGCAGAGATAAGGACCCCTAGCAAGCTCCAAAGCAGAACAGGATGATGGGCCAGACCCAAAGATGGAGTGAAATCTCACTTCTGCACTGGGTCTCCCTGGAGTCCTTAGGGAATTAGCTGTCCAAATAGCTTACTGGATATAGCACTTAATATCTTCAACATGAATAGACTGGTGTTAGTCATGATTATTTTCCTTACTCTCTTGGGTGTCCTTCTGCCATTGACCTGCACTCACAGCTAGGCTGGTAACTCAAAGCTCCTTCCAGAAGCCCCAGCCACAATATCTCCTCTTCACCTGCCTGGTAGAAACCTCTCAACCCTGCCAGGGCTGAGGGCTAACTCGCAGGGTGCTGAGCTTCAGTCACAGCCGAGAAGAACTGTGGGTGCCCCCCTGTCCTGCAAACAGCATCCCTGACTCCTCTGAGAACTGCCACCATGCCAAGGTTTCAGGACTGGGCATCCCTTGTTTAACGCCCCAAGTCTTTGTGGAGTTAAGTCAAGAGCCAGGACAACTACCAGATTTCCTGGCTGTCAGGCAGCTTGCACTTTGCCACTGGGGAAAAACTATTCAAATTCGCTGGAGTAGGTCTATGAACCACTGCATTAAGGCTACGTATCTGAACATAGTGTAGAGATGCCACACAGAGCACTTGGGTTACCATGGTAAACCTTTCTCTGTGTCAGTGCCACTGCACGGGGAAGCCTGAGTCCAAACGCGCTGTCTCGCCTTTGAAACCAAACAGATGTTTTTACGATCTTTGACGGAGTTGAGTTATGCCTCCTTCCCAGAGGAAGGGAAAAAGGCAGAGCTGAAGCAGCCCCTTTTCCCTTCTCTTTTTTCTCCCAAGTACCTCGTATCTTCAGTGAAAGGGAAAAGCGGCGCCTTTATCTCACATTTACGGTCACTTGGTAACAAACGGCGACAATGGCAAAACTTCTGCCCTGAAAGCGGCAGCACAAGGCAGCCGGTGAATAGAGCCGCCGATGTGTGCGCGTCCGGCGGCGGCGGGACCGGCGGGTGCCAAACGGGGTGCTCCGCGACGGAGACGTCCCGCGAGTGACTGGGAACGGGGTGTGGGAACAACGGCGGCCCCGGCGGGTGTGGGGAGGGGGAAGGGCTCCCCACGGTGCGCACACACACATACACACACACATACACACACACATACACATACACACACACACACACACACACACACGTTCTCTGCTCGGTACGAACCCACCGCCCGGCTTTGAGGATGTGACCGGCGTGAAACGGCTCCCGCGCGAGCACGGCCGGGAGCGAGGCACGGAGAGAGCGGAGCGTGGAGCCAAGAGAGGGAAGCGCGGGGGACGGCAGCGCACTCGGTCGCGGGACGCGCTCCCGCCGGGGAAGCGGCGCGGAAGCAGCAGGAACGGGACGGGAGCGGACAGGACGGGGCAGATGCCTCCCGCTGTCTCCCCGCCCGGGACAAGTCCCCCCACCCCTCGCCTGCAGGTGCACGTACCTGTATGTTCCTTTTCTCGCAGGCCGGGCCGGTTCCCTGCACCACGCTGTCCAGCACAGTGACCATGCCGGCGGCCGGGCTGACGAAGCAGGAGTTGCGGGCAGCCCGGATCGTCTCCTCGATTTCGGCGAAGCGGAAGACACAGAGCGCGGACTGCGGCCGCCCCCCACCGCCGCCGGCCCCGGCCCTCTCGAAGACACCGAAGAGCAGCTCCTCGGGGGCCGGCGGGGCCGGACCCGGGGCTGAGGAGCTGCTCCAGGCAGCCCGCGCAGGGAAGACGGAGACGAGGCGGGTGAAGGCGTCGCTGGCGCCGCCGCAGCGCAGCCCCAGCTGGATGTAGGACTCGGTCAGCTTCTTGGTCTCACCGCTGCCGTTGAGGGTGGTCTCGGCCGCCTCGCCCAGGCAGATGCGGGCCAGGAGGCTGTGCGAGGGGCTCTCCTTGTCACCCGCGTTTGCCTCGCTGTTCAGCGCCAGGTACGCGTAGGGGCGCCGGGCGGGCAGCGCAGCCCCGCGCTGCAGGAAGGCTCGGACGAAGCTTAGCTTGTGCCGCGCCTTGGCGCCCTGCTTGATCTTGAAGATGTTGTCGTCGGAGGGGTTGATGTCGAAGGTGAAGAGCTTGGCTAGGTCGCCGCGGGCGTTGAGGGCACGGATGGCGATTTCGGGCGTGTTCTCGAAGCGGTGGTCCTCCAGGCTGCGGTTGCGGGGGAAGAAGGGGCTGCCGAAGCCGGTGTAGGTAGCGGCCACCAGCAGCCGCGCCCCGCCGCCGCCGCCGCGGCGCAGCACCAGCCCCACGGTGGAGGCGTTGGGGTGATTGGCCGCCACGTTCAACATGCTGGGGAAGACGGTGACTGGGTCGCTGCCGCCCGGCGGGAAGCGCACTGCCACCGCCGAGATGTTGGCCATGCTGCGCAGCTGGCAAAGGCCCTGGTAGATGGAGCCGCAGACGACGAGGACGCCCTGCTCGGGGTCGGGTTGCAGGATCTTGTTGTAGTTGTTGGTGAGCACCTTGGGGTGCTCGCAGGAGGCCTGCGGCAGCTGCGGTGCGTGGCAGAGCGGGCTGTCCAGCACCGGCCCCACCGCCGCCTCCGCCTCCAGAGCCAGCTCGCCCCCCGACAGCTGGAAGAGCCGGTTCACGGCCGCCAGGTAGACGCGGGAGCCGGGGCCGTCCAGGGCGAAGTTGTTGGTGAGGGTGGGTGAGAGGAACTTGCGCTGCACCTCCAGGCCGGCAGCTGGGCCGGGCAGCAGCGGCAGCAGCAGCGGCAGCAGCAGCAGCGGCAGCAGCGCAGGGGGCCGCGGCTCAGCGCCCGGAGCCGGAGCCATCCCGCCGCCCGCGCCGCAGAGTGCATGAGCCCTTCGCCGAGCGGCGGGAGGGGCCGGGCCGCGGGGCCGCTTCCTGCGGAGGCAGCGCCCGCCGCCGAGCGACGCCCGCGGGAAGTGGCGGCCGCGGCGGGTGCGCGGCGGGGGGCGGCGGGGCGCGATCGCGGCCGCGCCTCCCTCCCTCCCTCCGCCCGCCCACCCCCGTCCCCTCGCCGGTACTCGCTGGGTCCCGGTACGGACCCGTCGTGCGAGCGCGGGGAACTGACCGCGCACCGGGCAGCACTGGGCAGGGCGGCGGTCCCCGCCTCGGCCGCGCCTCCTGCGGGTTTTCCACCGCCTCCTTCGCAGGAGCCGGTGGGCCGGCAGGAGGAGGCGGGGGGGGCGGGACAGGGGACAGGACTCACCTTTCCAGCGGCGGTACAGCACAGCCAGCCGGAGCAGGCAGACCCCGCAGCGCCGGAGCAGGCAGCACGTACAGAGGGCAAACACGCAAAGCACGTAACGGGGGTGTCCCCCGCCTTCCCCCCAGCAATGACACCGCCCGGGGCTCCCGGACCCGTCCCGTCTGGGCGGCCGCGCTCGCCGCGGGATGCGCGTTTGAGGGTAGCGGGGGATGTCGGGGGTGTCAGCTCGGCCCCAGGGTCTCCCCAGCCCAACCACCCTCCCGGGGGACACCGACAGCTCCCCAGGGAACGGGGCGGTGGCAAAGCGCGGCCGGCGCCGGGCTCCACCCCTAGAGCAGCTCTGCCAAAAGCGCGCCTCAGCCGAGGACCGTGCATCTCCTCTGCCCTCCAACGGGCTCTTCTTTAACTGTGGAGGGAAAGAGAAGAAACCCAAAAAGACATAAAGGAGCGATGATCTTCCCAAATCCCACCTACGGGAATCCACCGCGGGGAGAACCTCCCAAAAGCGCAGGTGCCGCTGATCCACCCGCTCTTGTCGGCGTGGGAACGCTCTACCTGTGTGGGTGAAGGTGTCAGTTCACATCAGCTGCAGCTCTTCCCTCCTAGGTGGGCATGGGAACGTACTCCCTCGTCATGGAGGGGAATGCCCTGAGGGGCTGAGGAGCACTGCAGGGTGAGATGATACAGAGAAAGTGAGTTTCATCCTGGCACAGGACACAGCCCGGGGCCACACTCCCTGCCCACACAGCTCGCGGCCTTGCAGGCTAAGCAAAGAGCCCTGAGCTCTTTGCCCAGACCAGCCCTCACCTCCTGCCACCCTATCGTGACAGAGAGCACAGCAGTAGCCTCCGAATGCACCCAGGAGGGACCCGACCCCTTGGACCCCGGGGCATGGGTGGGCTCCAGCACACTGCAGATAGCCTGGTCATGTGCTTTCAGTACTGTATGGATGCTTTAAGCTGAAGCAATGGCACAGCAGGCAGCCAAGTGGAGTGGTTATAGGATGTGGGTACACCTTTATCTCAAGCCTCAGTTTCCATTAAGAGCAGAGACTGGTCTGGAGCACTCACATGGTGGAGGAAGGCAAAGGAGAAGCTCGTAGGCTTGATTTCATCATGGGGCTGCAGAAGCACAGGTCCCCTTGTAAAGGCTGACCGTGGAGACACCTTGCCATCCACAAACAGCCAGCAGCATTTAAAATAAGGATGGGAAATTGAGGCTGGTATTTGGTCATGACTTCTGGAAACACTCCACAGGCAAGCCCTGGAACACTGTCCTCCTGCTTCCTGTCCCCCCACTGTGCCTTACTGCTGTGCCTGTTCCCGTGGCATGGGTCTTTGTCCATACAAACATGATAGTGAGGCTGATGAGGATTCTGCACGACTTCTGGAGAGAAAAAAATCCTCTTGTCTAATCTCATTTCTACACCTGCCAATTTCCCTCTCCCCTTTCCTGACTCCTCTCCCTCTTCCGATCATTAATTAATACACAACTGCCTTGACCACGCCATGTCCACCGAAAACCTGCACTATGTTAAATGCTGGGCTCTCGTGCTATGTCACTCATTATCTGTGCTAATCATACCCTTAATTAATAGACTTACTGACTGGTTTCAAATGTTGGACTCCCTGGTGTTGGGGTTTTAAAACTACAAATTAGCAATTTAAAAACTTGATAATGTCTTTAATTGCACAGAAATAAACCTCCATGATCCCAAACCCTTAATCTGCCTATTTTAGGATTTCTGACTGCTGCTAACCCTGATAGCCGAGTATCTTCCATGTCAAACCAGCCTTTTAAGGCACATCAAATTAGGTTCCAGATTATAGTGAGTTAAAAAAAAAGGCCAAAGAACATACAAAATGTGACTTACCCAAAAGTACCCAGTGCTTTGTCAGAGGAAATCCCCCAGGAGCTCTGACTCCCATTTCCTATTCCCACAGTTATCTGCACTGATACAATTAAAGGCAAAATATTTGCGGTATTGAAGGATTATTTGACAAAGATTTTACTGCTCTTGTCATTAGGAAACAATTCTCTGATAAGATGCTTTGAAGCAAATATATTCCAGAAATTATTCCCCACCCCTATTATCTGGGCTGTTAGAAACGCCAATGAGTATTTCAGGGTAATGCTGCTAATGGAGCAGTGGTGGGGTTTTAATTCCTCATACACACATCTCACCATTATTTTTTGTTCAGGAACTTAAAAAAAGGTCAAAATTAAACCACATGCCTCTTGCCATAGACCATCATCCCCTGCCAGAAACCCTTCCCATTTGGCTCTTCAGCAGGTTTAAAGATAACAGTCTCTCAGACGTCTCTGTGGGGGAGAGGGGCTGTGTGCACAAGAACTCAAAAACATTTTAATTATTAATAAATATATTTACACGAGAACAGTTTCCCTTTAGGGGAAACATGAGTTACTCATGCAATTACTCAGGTTATATTGACTCAACACTGTCAAAACCCAGGATCTAATCGCTTTAATACAGGGAGTATAAACATCTGTTTATTTAGCGGGTTTATCTGCAAGGTACCCACCGGAAAGGGCTCTGTGCAGTGGGAAGGGAGCTCTCCCCGGCGCCGGAGGTGGCCGGGTTCGGCTCGGCAGCGCTTAGCCCGCACCGGAGGGGAGGTGCTGCCTGCGGAGCGGGCGTGCGCGGCGCCGCTCGGGAGTGGGCAGCCGGCAGAAGGGCAGCGTGCTCCATGTCTGTGCTTTGTGACATTGGGAAGGCTGGCGCATGAAGCACTGCTCCCCTCTGCCCAGCAAGGCCACCCTGCAGAGATGAGCTGCGGGGAACCAGGCGCCACAGAGCAGCTTCTGGGCACCCACCAGAGGAAAAGTCACCCCAGAGCAGCAGCAGGTCTCAAGGTGCTTCTGCTCTGATGAAGGCAGACAGTCCTCCTCTTTCCCTCTCCACTCTTCACCTCTAAGTGGGCTATTTGGGTCATTTTCTGTATGATTGCAGGGCAGGTTGGCAGGAGACCTCAAGGTGCATTCACAAATGCTTAGCAGACACGTGTTTTGAATTCTTTTGGCTGCTCGCTTTCCTTCTCAGAAACCTGCACTGATGAAAAGTGGCCATTGAGTACCTCTACTGGATCAGAGCAGGGGTCCAGCTCCTGCCTTTTCCACATGCTGAGAGAGACAGCTAGCAGTTACCTGAGAGAAGACAGAAAGAGGCTGGCAAAAGCAGAGCAGACCCGCTGGGTCTCCCCTGTCTCAGCCCAGAGCCATCCAGGACAGTGCTCTCTCTGAAGCAGTGTTTCTGAACAGAGGGGAGCCATGCACCAGGAAAACAAAAGCAGAGCTGAGGAGTAGCCAAGAAACACTTGGGCATAGAGAAATCATTGCCCTAACAAGAGCCATTCGCTGATCACCCCACTCATCTGATGCTCTCCAGTGCTGCCTGCCACCCTGCCTTTATCCAGTCATTTGTTAGTGTCTTGTGTCATCAAGCTGGATACATCAGCAAAGTGCTCAGTGAGGCACTTCAGGGCACTCAGAAATAACATAGGGATTGGAAATAGGCTGATTAGCAACCCTCTGTATACTTTTGGATGAGTGTGGACCAAGTTCCTATTTTATTGCTATCAATCTGTATTGCAGGCACTGCTCATGGAGGAGGAGGCCAGACCATCATTACCATTACCACTAAAGATTTAGCACACTGGGAGTCTGCTAGGTGCTTAGCAGAAAGATTAAGGCAAGGTCGCTTCTCAAATGTCCCTTAGTCTAAACACATGCTCCATTGTGGTCTCCAGCTCCGCTGCAAATGGCTGTGGCACAAATTGCACCGGCACAGCGTGCTCCACTGCCACCCTGCTGCTGGCCTCCAGCCCTGCTCTGAACAAGGGTGAGAGGGATTTATGGGGACCCGAGGCACTTTCTGAGTAAAATCATACTCTTTTTCCCGTTTTTGCTTTCAAAGATGAACCTTTCCCATTGCTGCCTCAGAGTATGTAATGCAGTCATAACCTTGTCTGCAGCATGCAGCCAGCTGACATGCTCACCATGAGGGATTTGCCTCCAGAGAGGAGCTGTGCAGACAGAGGATGTGAGCATGAAAAGGTCTCCTTCTAGGTTAATGACAGATTCGGTGCTGGTGAAAAGTTCAGACACACAATAATGGCAGGATTTTCCAGGGCAGGAGGTTTATCACAAGGCAACAAAACGTGTGTATTTTCCAGCCCGTGCTGAGGTTTGACCCAGCTGGAAAGGAGAGTTTTCACGTTTCAGGCTCTCAGCAGGAATGCAGAACCAGCAGGTTCCCAGTTTCCCACAGATCTCCCTGGTGACTTGTTGCTTTTTTTCTTCCTTAGAGACCTAGGAAGGGCTCAGCCCTCAGCTCTCCCAGCTTTACACCAGTCAAGGTTGGAACCATGGCTGGTGAGGGAAAATGCATCTCCAGCTCTGTGGTGAGGGAAATTCAGCGCATGCTGAGGCAAGTGGTCAGATGAAGACACAAGCATCTGACTGATGCCCTGCAGGGACAGCACAAACACATTCCCTGGAGTATAGAGAAAGGAGGGAGCAAGTCCCCTTCGAACTCCAGCTCGCTACACTAACCGTCTCACATCCATCACTGTCCCTTGTAACAATACAGACCTTGGGATGTCACAGGTAGGCACGGGTGCAGGCATGTATGGCAGAACAAGGTCCCTTCTTCAGCCAGGTCCTAGCCAGCACCAGCCTGAAGGGGTTTCTGGTGGTTGATCAGACTTGATGTGACTACAGGGTAAAGAAGAGTTTCATCCAGTCCTGCTCTGAAATCCAAGGGAAGTGAGGTACATGACACCTCTTCAAGCTTGAGAGGCATCAGGTAAAGGTGTTTCAAGACCAAGCACCTGACTGGTGTCCTAAAAGGACAGCACAGACACATTTCCTGCAGTGCAGCAGAAGGAGGATGCAAGTCCCCAGTGCAGAGGCCCATCCCAGGACAGCATGACAGCTCCTGCTGGAGCAGCAGCAGCATCTGACACAACAGGGACTGGCCATGTCTCATCCACACAGGCTGCGCATCTTGACTGCGTTCCAGCAGTGTAGGATGGAGCATTTGGCTCTGAGCAAAGGAAGTGAAGGCAACATAAAGCAGAGCATCCCCTCGTGGGGATTCACAGCGGGGGCCATGCTGATTGTTCAAAACAAAGCATGGCTGCATTGGAAGCGAGCCTGGTTTTACCCCAGGAGTCACACATGAAGGCCATAGCTGACCCAACCAGCAAAGCCCTGCAATAACAACCAGCAAGGCTGAGCCTACCAGCTTTGTTCAAACATCCTCTGCCAAAGCCTGGAGGAAATTTCTCCTTATGAAGTCAGGCAGGATCGTGCTGCACTCTTTGCAATATGCTAACTTTCCAGTGAGCAGTTGCTCAATACGTGCTTAAGTAGACAGGCCACCACTACTCGTTAAGCAAAACAAATGGGAAAGGGGGGAAACTTACAACACAACAATTGCTTTCAATTAGAGAAAATATCTATTGCCAAAATATGTCAGTGGGATTTGACAGACTACATTAACTGTATACTACTGAAGAACTGGCTGAGTTAAAATACAGCTTCAACTAAATAGGATTTTAAGCCCCTTTCACTCTTTCCCAGAGAACAATCACCAGGCTGTAAACATATTATTACAGTCCATACTACCTTTCTTAATTCCAACCAATTTGACTTACCTCAGCAGTTTCACTGAGTGTTCATCTCTCCCATGTGCAGTGGGTTTGTTGAAGCTTCAGTGTTGATGCTTTGAAGTGAAAGGGTTAAACATGATCGATTGTAAAAATATTGTTTGCTTTGTATATGTTAATACAATCTTAAGCATTTTGGTTAAAATATCATATTTCTCTAAAAGTTATAAGGTATTGCACTGAGCTCTGAGTCACCTCTGTATTTGGTGTGTCCCGCTGTAAGCATCTCTTCACTGGCTCCAGCCCAGCTCCAGCTGTGCCCTCAGGCTGGCATGGCCTGTCACCAGTAAACCTCTGTATACCCAATGTGGCACCTCCTGGCTCCATCCTACATCCTCAATCCCCTTTTAAAAGGGGATTGAAGAGGGTTGGAAATGCTGCCAGATCCAGGGTTCATGTGAATCTATGGGCTTCTGCTAAGGTCACCCCAAGCTTCAAGTCACCTCTCATCATTATACCCTTGGGCTACATGTCCAGCCCCTGCCAGACACAGCCCTGTGTGCCATCCCATAGCTTCTGCACCCATCTGTCACACTAACCCACAGCCTCTTCTGGCCTGACCCTCTGCTGGTTTTGACCCAGCCTTGTAACACCAGCCAGGCCCAGCCACAAGCCTTGTTCCCATAGTCCTTAGCAGAACCATCTCCAAAACTTCCCTGAGCAGTAATTACCACACCCAGAAGTAAACTGAGCAAGGCACCTGCACCAGGGTAACCATCAGGGACCCTCCTTGGCCTTTACCCAGCCCTGGCCCATCAATCCCATTCTCCAGCACCATAACCTTCATCACCTGCACTGTTCCCACTTGAACTCCCCATCAGTGACCTATCTGAAGTCAGCCCCGAGCCTTCCCCTGCACACACCCTGCCCACAGAGCACCCATGCCAGGCCAGGCAGGACACATCACACACAAGACCCTCCTCAACCTTGCTGCTTTCCACATGGCAGATCCAGCTCTTGCGCTGCGTCCTGGCATTCCAACAGAGGTGCAGGTTCAGCCTCTGAGTAACTTACTAGCAGGCATTAGCTACAAATGTATGTGTCCATTACTTTTCACTAGGAAACCTGGAATGTTTTCATCCTTATGTCTTGGAATGACCTGCTATCTGCAACTCTGAGATAAATCTCTGACATGCACCATCCAGCAGCATGTGTTTTACGTTGCCTCTAATAGATGTCTCTCATTACAACGTCACTTGTGGGGTGTTGTCTGGCATTTTTGGACATTATGTAAACAGTGTGATCTCGTTCTTGACATTTCCCTAGTGATCCCAATAGTCTCAAAGGTTTGCACATCACTCACATGCAGTCAATGCATTCATTAGTCTTAGAGATAAGCCAAAAGTTAAAAGTCACACACATACACATACATGTGTGAAAAAGATGTGTGCACAAGCACGTCTAAATGTCTGTACAAGCAGCATTTTGAATTTTGTAGCAGAAAAGCAGAGCTATGAGGCAGTTCCAGGTTAGTCTGCAAAGATGCTGTGCAATCTGCATGCTGCTGTGCACATGTGTGTACCTGAGTCTGAGCTCAGCACAAAATCAGTTATGTGAAATACACAAAGTTACAAAACTGGGTACTAATGGAAATAATCACATGAATCTTGATACACGTGAAACCAGCTTTTTCTTTGGACTCTCTGGATAACCCAGTAAAACAGGCACTCAAAGTGCTTCCCCCGCCAGCAAATGCAACCCTGAAACTGAGCAGAAGTAGTGGCAATGCAAAAAAATGGAGCAACCTGCTGATAGGGCTGAGGAAAGTGGAAAAAGTAACCAAGCAGACTCACTAGTTAAAATGACCTCTCAACACTCTGTTGTAAAATGTAAACACCATGCAGTTGGGGATTGGGGTACATTTACTACGGGAATGTCAGCTGTTCCATCTGTCTATCTAAGCAGTAGCCTTTTAGGTATTTTCACATCACTTACCACAATAGCTTCATGAAGTTAAATGGCCTGCCCAGCCCTGGAAAGGCAAGGGAAATAGCAGCAACCCTCACCTGAAGGGAGAGCAATAATGAGCTTTAACAATAATGAGGATTAATGAGATGCAGGCACCAGCTCTGCACTGAAGGCAACAGCCTGGGCCCTGAGCTAGTCTGCCTCTGGGGATAAGGTGTTGGGAGGGTTTGTTCACTGGGGACTGGACAGAGCCCAGCCTGGTTCACTCCCACTGTCAGGTCAGATTTGGGTTCCCTCAGCTTTGGTGTCCTCCTGGACCCAAACCTGAGAGTTGTGACTCCTGTGACCAGCAGCAGAACACACACCTGGGGCTGGGCATGCTTTTATCTCTCTCCTTCTCCACGGGGCCCCCAGGGGCTCAGGGCCAAGCCTGGTGCCCCAGAGAGGCCTCAGCCATCCCCACCACCCAGGGGAGGTGCCCGAGGGTCTGTCAGGGGTCATGGTGGGGAAACGGGTACTTCACTTGGTGACTTGCATGTGCCATGAAACATGGGGTGCTTCTCCTCACTGCCAGCAACCCCTCAGGCTGGGCAGCTGAATACCCAACATCTCCTCCCACCCAGGGAGCTGCTGCCTGTAGGAATTAGCTGACACATTTGGGTCAGTTCCTGGAGGAGAGGTGCAATAGCACCAAACCTGTCACAGCTGACACTCATTAGGCTCTCGCCTGCAACCCACACAGAGATGCCCAAAACAGAGGGAGCCACTGAGGCTTCCATAACCTGGAATCTGACCTCCTAATCTTCTTATCTCCCTCCCGGTGCTCTCTGTCCTTTTGCACAGAGAACAGCTTGTCCCACAAGGGCAGGCTCCTTTAACCTGCGTAATGGTACTTTTCACCTTCAGGGTCCACTCATGCACTGGATTTATCTTCTGATCGATGTCCTTCTTCTAAGTGATGTCTATTTAAGCCTGGGTTTAAAAAAAGAAGTAAAACTTACTTCTGTTTTCAATCAAAACTGTCAATCAATTGCATTGCTCATTTTAGCCTTGCTTAGCAGTGTTTAGTCTTCTCTGTGCAGCGCTCACAACAGAGTCTGGGGCCAGTCCCTGAGCTCCTCACACACACAGAGGTTTCCTATCTCACAATCCCACTGATTTTATCAAGCTGTTTCCTAAGCAGTTCAATCGTCATCACCAGCAGGGATGACAGAGCGTGGCCCAGGGTAAACAGTGTCTTTGTTTAAGCTCATTTCTGGGACTGCAAAAAGGAAGCATGTGTTGTTCCCAGCAGATGTAACATTTCTAGGGCTTTCAGTTAGACACCCACCTCTGGCACTGATTCTGCTTTGCAAACCTACACCCGCACCCCCAGGACCTGTCCTGCAATCCTCCCACTTGTATGAAATCTGTGGCATAAGCACTGTAGCAAGAGGGGCAGGATCTGGGCCAGTGTCTGTTAAGATGCAGAAGGTTGAATAAATATTAGTGGTTAAACTAGTCATTAACCCAGCAGTTGAAATATCCAATAGATCCCATGTTTTCCTCATGGTTAATGCAAATGAGGTTGATTGTAAACATCTCATGCCTAAATTATACCTTAGAGAATCCAAGTAACAGAGTTGGCCCTGGCTAAATTATTTCAATGAAAACAAGGCTGGCAAATGAGTGTAATTGTCCAACCTCCTTCACTCACCAGCTTTCTCCTTGCTTGGAACTCTTGCAGCTGGATGTTCATGTAAGGTTTTGGAGTTAATTTGCTCCAGATCTGGCACTACAGCAGACCTGGTTTTCATTCATTCTAGATGGAAAGGGTTAAGGGAGTGAAAAATGGGAAGAACTTGTTTGTGGCCTGTATTTCAAAGGAACATTGCATGCCAGCTCCCAGACAATCATTAAGAAACTGGTGGCCAATACTCTTGTTATTGTGCTGGGGTTTCACACTTAATCAGCTTCAGATCTAATTGCTCTGATCTCATGCAAGAGAGGGAGAAAGACAGCATGTAAAAATATATCTGTTTCCCTGTGCCACTTGTTGCATGAAACTTTGCATCTGTTTTACACCAAAACCTAATCAGAACAGCTCCTGCCTGGAGCTTTTTGTTCCACAATCAGACAAAAAAAGCCAATGTCGACTTCCTCCCTAAGGGGCCAATGCTTCCCTCCTTTCATGTGCACATCCTCCGTGGACACAGCCTGCAGAGGAAGGGGGGAGGGAAGCTCAGAAGAAGCAACTAAAGAATGAATGGATTTACGAAATGCCAAGTAACCGAGGAAGCTGGTCCCAGCACAGCTTTGGTTATCATTATGTCTACAAGGCACTCAGTAAAGGTGCTAGACACAGACATTGTGAATGTTGCCTGCAAGCCACAGGATAGGCTCCAGCATGAGGTACACCACCAGATGCCCAGGTGTGCTCTGCTCCTGCTGCATCTCATCACCCTCACCCTGAGGGACTCTGCGGTACCCTGCAGCCATCAGCACACACGCTGAATTTCAGCCTCTGCTCAGCTGCCAACAGGTGAGCTCTGCTTGCTGAAACAGCAGGTCTGCATGCTGCGGGAGCCAGGATTTGAAAGCAGCCAGTGCCTTTACAGCAGCCTCCCCAGCTCATCCTCACATATGTTGTTTACCAGCATTGCAGGAAGGCTGCTGTGGGGAGCTGCTTGTTGCAAGGCCAGAGCCCCAGTTTGCTGGGAAGAGCTGAGGGGCTGGTCTGGCTGCTCAGGACCAGGAGGGGATGGTTTTCAATACCATGGTGCTGGCAAATGCCAAGAGAGCCACACACTGGCCACACTGCGGGGTGGGCCACAGACCCCTGCCTCTGTGCATGGGAGGAGAGAAACGGCAGAGTGCTGAGAGAGAAAAAGTCATCTATTGTACCTTGGCTCTCATTGCACTCCGGCAGAGAGCAGTTTCTTTGCAAGATGTCAAACAACGCAACCCTGGGAAAGAAAACAAATCATTCTTTTAATTTCAGGAGGGCTAATTGTGAGCTTAGAGCTAAACACGGTGAACACCTTCCTGACCTGAGAAAGGAAGAGCAAAGGGCATTGCATTTCCAAGCAGCACAGAACACAATCCTTTCCACTGTGAACACAAAAGAATAATCCATTGCCTTATCTTTTCCATTGCTGCAGATTCATTGACTCATGAATTTGTACCAGCTGCAGCATTCATCTGCACACTTAAAACTCAACCTTGTAAAGTCTTCTTGTCCACAGTGAGTAATTCCTTTGATGGGTGAGTAATTTGTCTCCGTGGAGGGGCTTATGTTTGGTTTCTGCTCTTGCTGCTTAGGATAACACGCAGTGAGAGCCTGCCTGTTTTGCATAATTGTGTACTTTAAGCATCGAGGGAACTCAGAGCGAGGGGTGGGTAATTTATTTGTTATTGTTATTAATGGTAACTGAATAAATAAATACAAAATAAGGAAAAATACCAAATTATGCCCTGATTCTTTGATTTTTCTCAGATTATCCCAGTAAAGGATGTAGGATACAATATGATGGCTGGGATGGGAAATTTCCATGGCAGTTTTTCAGGTGCTTCCTAAAATATTTTCCATTATGTGTCCCTAGAGTTCCAGTATTTGTGTGATTATCGGAAGGAAGAGATCTTGATTTTCTTCCCTTCTTTGGTTTCCTCCATTTAACGGCTCCTTCAGACTCTGCAACCCAGTTTTGCTTTACAGCACACAAGAAATAGCATCCCTTGTTTTCACACATCAGAAAAGAGACAAAAGAGACCTTTTGGCAAAATGTCAGATTGTGTGACTGATAACACCCCCAATCACTTCAGATTATGACTTGTGGCCATGTTAACCTTCTGATGTGAAAACAAAACATGCACATTTCATGTTGGCCGCTTCGTTCTATTAAATTAGGACCACTCATTAGCTAGCAGAGAGGGAGAAACATTTCCATCCGGAACCAGGGCGGTTGTGTCTGACGTCCCCTCTTCTCCCTCCCCCAGCTTTCCAGCATTTTCCCTCCAGAGACATTGGTGTGAAACCAGCTCCCATAACAGATTAACGTGATTCATAACCCAGCTGCAGCCTCTGTTGACAAGCCCCATGCAAAGCAATCATGAGGGTTTTATGCACCCAGCTCACCCGCAAGAGGCCTGGCTGCCGGCACACACCGAGCACCCCAGAGCTCTGATGCAACCTGGCTGGATTCATCTACAGCACGTGAAGGCCAAATGGCTCTCACTTCACAGCAGTTAATAATGTAGTTTTAAAAGGGATATTTTCCCTGCTAAATTCAATTTCCAAGACATCACCATGCATCTTCAGCCTTATCTTTTTGTCTGGATTTTTTCTTGGCTCTCCTACCAGTCTTTAAGCACACAAACGGGGACCACACAGATAAGCCTGCTCTATGGTTCACTCTGACAGTGGCTTATCAATCATGCTTAATTCACTTGGTGGATCCATAAATTAGACAATTCAGCAGAGATTCACTTTTCACCACTTGAGATAGAAAAGTGCAGTGACCATTCTGGACGTGAGAGCCTGTCCTCTGCCCGCAGTGCAGCAACCAAAGTGAGAGGCCCCTTGCACTCAATGGGAACATTACACCTGCACATGGGTGCATGTACCCAGGATGACAGCAAGCCCAGACAGGCCCTGTCCTGTCCTTTTCTGTCCTGTTTAGAGAGTGTGGATGGACCAAGAGGTCCTTTAGCAACACACCACCATGTAACAGAGACCTTGTCCTCCTCACACAGTGACCAGCACCTGCGGGAAGTGTGTGATGGAAGGCACCATGCTGCAGGCTCGAGGGTCTATTCATCTGGCAGGACCCTGGCCCTCAGTGGGTGCCTGCTGAGAGGTTTAGGCCTGGGCCAGACCCGTTAGTTTAAGCTGTATCTAACACAGGACACCTTGTCCATGCCTCCCATGTCTGTGTGGCACCAAGTGGGTGGTGTTTGCTCTGCGAACACCCCAGAGGAAGAGGTGTTCAGGGGTATTTCCACTGGTGCCTCTGCTGAGGGAGAGAAGCAGCAGCAAAAATGCAGAGGAGGAAAAGGAAGGACTTCAGAATAATGACCCAGGTTGATTTTTAACTCCAGAGTAGTGAAGGGAACAGAGCTGGGATCTGATCCCATCAGATGGAAGCAAATTGGACTATTTCCCGGACAGATTGGTCCCAGCTGGGACAGATAGAAAGAAGACAAGGAAGGAAGATGGTTCAAGTAGGAGAACAGCAGCTCCGAGATACTGGGTGTTTTCAGGAAGGCCAGATTAGATACACTATCAACTCAACAGCATTAGACACTGCTGGCAGTGTTGGAGGAGCCAAGAGACAGAGCTTGTTGGAGCTGAGAGTAAATCAAGATAGAAAAGCAACCAGGCTTCAAGTGATGTTTTTCTGACTGACAGAACCTGTGCTCTGCCTGTTCCTGCAGCTCGTGGGGCTGAGGGGAGGCACTGGCGGCTGCTGGGGGTGTCCAAAACACCCCCAACTCTCAGAGACTTTAGGCAGTGGCTGGAGCCTGGTGTGCCCCATTTGCTGGGGGAGCAGGACCCTGCCCATCGCTGCAGCACCGGGCCCCCCACGCCTGGCACTGAGCCCACTGAGAGGCCCCATAGCACCCGAGCTGCCACTCAAGAGCCCTGTCCCCAGCCCAGCCACTGTGCTGGTGGTGGCCTCGGGGATGTTCCACTCCCTGTGCCTGGCTGGGGAGGCTGCTCTGCCAGGCTGCTTGGCAGGAGACCCTAAACATTAATGGATGCATCCTTAGCCACAGCTTCAAGCACGTGTTAGAAGATTCCATGCAGAAAATCTTCAGCCCTCCCCAGATCCCCCCTCTGACAGGGCAGGGATGTGTTACCTGTGTGCTCTACAGCTGCCATGAAATTCTCAGGGTTTCCAGATGCTCCAGGCAAAAACCCCAAACATCCCGGGCAAGAGCCCACAAACTCAAAGCCAGCAACAAACAAACACGAGCACTGATCAGAGTGGGCTTGACCCTCCTGAGACCCATGGTGGGGAACAGGTTTTAGGGGAGCACAGGAGTGTCCAGGACCTCAGCCTGTGGCAAGTTACTGAAACTGCTCGTGTGGAAGGAACAGACCAAAGCACCACAGGAGCTGCTCCAGGCTGCGGGGTGAGGGCTCACAGAGGGACCTCCTGCAGCATTTGCCAGCAGAGCATCGGTGGGAAAGGAAGTGAGTCAGGGCTGAGGCGTGCTAATGGAGAAGCAAAACCAGCACCTTAAAAGCCATGATCTGGCTTTGGGCTGCAGGGATGGCCACAAGCATTGGAAACGGGAAGTGTGGCAAGGAGCAACAGTCAGGTCCTGCTCTCCTCTGTCCCTGCACAGATGGGGTGAGATGCTGGCATGGGGCCCAGCACCAAACCTCCAGCCTCTGGGTGCAAATCTGGGGTTCATCCAGTGGGGCTCATGTGCTGCCGGTGGTGGGGGGGGGGTGGGGCAGTGAGCCCCGGGCTGGCCACCAGGACTTCCCTGGACCTCAGACAGTGCCTTGAGCCTGATGCCGCAGGGGGAGGTGCTTGGGGCACCAGTGCTGTGTCCCCACTCCCCCACTGGATCCATGAGCTGCTGGCAGCTGATGCAGCAATGGGGGCCTCAGCAGGGCCATCAGCTCCCTGGCTGCACAGGGGCACACGGATGGACCCACTCCCTCCCCATCCCCAGTCTTGTCAAACAAGGGAGTCACCTGAGCAAGGAAGACCCCAGAGTGAAGCCTTCTGGCTTCGGTGATGCAGCCGTGATCCTGATGGGCCTTGCCTGTCCCTGGACTCAAGACCTTTTGGATGCTGCCATCCCAGAGGGGAAAGAGCAGCCTCCCACCAGCAGAGCCCCACAGCAGCTGCCCCATGCACATGCTCAAGGGGAAATCTTTAAACCAGGAAGCAGCAGATGCTCTGCCGGGTGCCACAGTGAAATCAGTGTGGGCCTGAGCCAGGCCAGCATTGCAGGCTGTAGTGTCAGGGGTCCTGCAGCACCAAGCCCGGGCTGCTGGCACTGGCAAACCCTGCACTGGCACTGCAGGAATCCAGAGGCAGAGGAAGCAAATTGAGCGTGATCAAATAAAAGCCCTTTTGTAACCCAGATAGTAGCAATCTATCTACTCTGCTGCCATTATCACTCCTGCTCCTATGTCTGTGGGTAAAACAAGTTTACGTTAGCCTAGCAAGAGCTATTATCTCAGCCTACAAACTGTGCTTTGCCTGTGTTTCTGTATCAGACATGGAGACTGGGCAAGCCCATCTTTGTCTCTCCTCTTCATACACATGGTGCTTATCAGCCAGCACAGCAGAGAGGAAAAGCAGATGCTCCCTGTGTATCAGCACTCTGCAGCAGCTGGCTCCAGGCTTCACAAGAGGCTGTGCCAGCATCAAGTCCTGTCACAAGCCACCATCCCCAGAGCAACTGTATCAGCCCCAGGCCCAAGTCTCTGCTCCTAGGCTTTCCTGGCACCATCCTGTGCGGCTGAGCTTTCCTCACGGAGCCCCACAGAAGGGTCTTTTGGGGTAACATAGGACATCCCAGCTTACTTATTTTTTGAGTCGGTGGATTCCTGTGGGTCCATGGTCAGCTCCTGCCATTGTCCATGTGTCAGAGCAAAACAAAAGCCTCCTGGGGCAGCAGAGTCGCAGATTTCCTTATGCTGACAGAGAGAAGGGAAGGATTTTTAGCAGCCCAATTACAAGACAGCTCCCGGTCAGCTCCCGTCTCGTACCAGCTCCCAGCGGTGCTGTTTCCCCACCACGAGCAGCCCTCACTCTACCCTCCACCCCCTCCCAGGGGGCTGTGTCTCCACCCTGCCCCCAGGTAATTAGCTGCACAATTAGCACTTGGCAGGAGGTGGGAGCCGTGAGCAGCGCCCGGGAGGGGGATATGGCAGAGAGACGAGAGGCGGAACCTCTGCAGGCCCCTCTTGCCCTGGGGAGCAGACAGCTCATCCCTGCCAGCACTGATCCGAGAACCATCAACTCGTGTCATGAACTAGAGCAGCTCCCCCCAGAACCGCTGCTCGGAGCCGGACGGTCCCGTTGGGGGCACACACGGCACCTGACGCTGAGCTGGCACATTGTGTGCAGCGCCCGGAGAGCAGCTGCGAGCCGGAGCGGGAGAGGCCTCTGCTCCTCCGGGCAGCCCCGCGGCTGCAGTCAAGCGAGGGGCTTGGAGCTGAGGATCCGGAGGGATGGGAACGGGAAAGGGGGCGGTGGCGCCAGGCAGCCGCCAGGGGTCGCCAAACACTGAGGGAGGGGTGAGCAGGAGGCGCAGTCCCACGTGGGACCAGGAGGTGGCGCCAGAGACCAGAGGAGGCCACGGCCGCCGGGTGGGGCCGGGCACGGGGAGCGGGGGATGACCTCCGGGTCAGCTCCGCCCCTCGGCAGGAGCGAGGGGAGGGCCCCGGCGCTGCCGGCTCCACGGGAGGGTTTTTGCTGGGGAAGGGCCCGTGTTGTTTAGATGGGGTAAATTAGATCAGAACCATTGAACCGCCCCGTTCACCACACGGATTAAACCGATTCGGATGAGGGTGGTTCAGAGCAGACCCCAGGCAGGCCCTGGGGAGCGCCGCGGTCCGACCCGGCTGTCCGGTCTGTGGGGCTCTGCCGCTCCTTGGGGCTCGCGGCACCCGCGGTCCGACCCCCCCAGAGACAAGGTGCGTGTCCCGGCTGGAAAGGGAGGGACGGGGCAGGCGAACACCGACGGTTGTCACGGTCTATTTGCAGGGCGGGGGAAATGCAGCTGTGACCAACGCAGGAGCGGAGCTGATCAGAAACAAGCGAGGGAGCTTGCGAAGGGAGGTTGTCGGAAGGAATAGAGCCGAAGTTCCCGGGCACTCTGGCAGAGCGTGGATGTACCCATGGTGCGGATCACAGCGGCTTCAGGACGCAGGAGACAGCGCCGGGAGCATCAGAGGGATGCTGGTTCCCTGGAGATGTTTTCTGCTGAGGAGCGCTCCGCCACAGACGGGACGGGCTGGGCTCCCACGGGCCCTGCTCCCGGCCTTCATTCACCTCCTGCCCTGCGGCGCTCCGTGAGCAGGACATTAACATCGCAAATACCCCACCTGCCTCCCAGGCGACGACAAGCCGAGCCCGCCCTCGGTCCGCTCACCCGGGTCTGCGGCTCCCTCCAGTGACGCTTTCAGCCAGGCCAAGGGTGAATGGGAGCTGTCTTGGCCCAGGGCTTGTGTTTCCGTTACAGGGCCGGAGAAACACAGTGGGCATGTGCGGGCAGCAATGCCTGAACCAGCTCTAACCGAGGACCTGCTGGCGAGATGGAGCTGCCCCGTGTCACACTCACAGCGTGCTGTCACACTCACAGCGTGCTGTCACACTCACACGTGCTGTCACACTCACACGTGCTGTCACACATGTGCTGTCACACTCACAGCGTGCTGTCACACTCACACGTGCTGTCACACTCAGCGTGCTGTCACACTCACCTGCCTCACTCTGCTGGCCACAGGCTCAGGGGTCACTTCTTAGGGCTCCCAATCCCTGAGCATCACAGCCAGTGCTAGGCAAAAAAGTTCTCTTCAGACCATGGAACCAGATACGGATGTCCTGAGGGCTGTCATAGCTGAGATCTGGCACACGACCCCTGTGGGATTTTGGTGGTTTTGTGTGTGCAGTGGAGGAAGTTTCACATTCCCTCAGGCCTTTTTATTGCAAGGGAAGCTGGGTGTCAGCCGTGCACAGGCAGGGCTACAGGCAAACCTGCACTGGGAAGGCAGGCTGGAAACACCACAGCTTCCCACCCTGTTCTTACTGTTCTCTTCAGGCAGTGTTTTCTCTGTTTCATCAGCATTCCCTGTTGTGTCCCTTTGGGACAGGGCTGGCACAAGGCTGGAACAAAGGCCACGCCTTGGTGACTCTTATTCTTAAGTCCAGGGGCATCTGGGTAGGGAATGAACACCCCAGCAGAGCTGGCTTGCCCTGGGATATTTTGCTTCATGCTAACTCAGGCAGCAGAGAACCCACTTCCCATTTCTGCTGACTCCAGTCACAGCGGGAGGCTCCACTGAGGCCAACAAACCACCAACCAACACTGTCTTTTACTGGAGACAGTGGATTTGGCGTTTGCTAAAAGTCAGCTTGAAGACACAAGTGTGGCCGGGAGCTGTCTGGCTGCCCGTTTCCACCTGCTCCAGTGGGAAAGATTAGCCAAGTCTTCATCTCCACCGTGTGAGCCCAGCATAGCTGTACCATTGCCACATTCCTGTTTGTCCCCCCGGGCCTGGGTGGAGCTATCACACCACTTCCCACAGGATAACTGACAAACTGAGTAAGGACTCCTAAACCTCTGAATGACGGGATTAGAATGTTGGCGTGGGAGGTGGCCACTGCTTTCACCCTCAGTCATCACATCCTGTTGATCCTGAGCCACGTTCAACAACCACACCAAGTCAAACCAGCACCGACCAGGTGATTACCCCAAAAACATGCAGAAACATCATGCTTCACCCAGCACCATGTCCTGTCTAGAGCCAGGCAGCTCTAGCAAAAGCAGCACCATGCACTTGCCTCATCCACAACCTGCTGGAATTAGCATTCTGGTTGTGGGGAAACACTGGGGTCTGCTGCTGCAAGCAGTTGCCTTGGCTTTTTGAACTCTTGCTGGGTTTACAGCACTTCCATCTTTTTCTGCAGAGAAAATGACACAGTCCATTTCCCCTTAAAAAAGTTGTTGCCAACTTGGCATCTGTAGGGATATGAATGGTGGTGACCCTGTGGAGAGGCTCCCAGACTCCAGGGGGACTGGAAGGAAATGATGAGGAAGAATGCAATGCTGCTCTTCTTCCTCCTCTGCCCACTCAGAGACCAAACAACGCAGCGAACGGTGGTGCATGGCTGATTATAGGATAGAGTTGGATAACCAGATCTATGAACTTGCTCAAACTTTAAGCTTTGAGGGCTCAGCACAGCTTTAACACTCCCCACTTCTTTCTTGACCACCACCTCTCCTCCCCATCCCTTTGGAAACATCCAGATTAGGCCAGTATTAATAGCTGAGGTCTTTATTTAAAGGTTTTTATATACAGTAAAAGTGTCACAGATAAATCTGTGACAACTGGACAAGACAAATGTAAATCTCTCTCAACAATTAGCAGCTTAAGATCTATAACTACAGTGTTACGTTCACAAGTGTCATTTCTGTACTTTTCAACCCGTGCAAGTGAGTTTTCTGTTTATTTTTTTACACTTTTAAACCACACTTACAGCTAAGTCAATTGCCTACTACTATACCACCTGGCATACACAACACAGACACACAGGAGAGGTTTAACTCTTTAGCCACATTCAGAATTCACTTAAAAACTGGCAAAATGATCCAATCTTGAACCCCTTTGTAGCTTGGCTTCTTCTGCTATAATGCTGCTTTTTAAATAATAATAATAATACCCCCCTGTTTTCAAAGCTGAGAGACAGTGTTTTTCTGTCCCAGTGCAACACGTACAGAAGTCAACATTGAATCTGATCAGACCCTAAGAATTCATGGGATTGGAACAGATCAATTCAGTACTTGCTGTGAGCATGCTGAGTAACATTAAATTAAACTAAGGAGCCTGAGAGAAAACTTCATAAAATTTAAAATGGTAAATTTTTTTTGCATCAAGATTTTCTTTGTTCTTTACATTGAGAGAAATGGATGAAATTTATTTGAACCCCAACTTTGATGAAGAGCTGCTGCTTTTTGAACTCTTTTCCTCTTTCCTTTCTATAAAGCCAAGCTGTTATGTGCTAAACATATCTAAGCAACTTCAGAATAGTTTCAACTCTGAATACAAAGTATTTTGGGAAACATTCTGCAACTCAGAGATGGTCACTAGAAAGTTTAAGGAAGGCTAATGAAAGGTACTCACACACACACTCACACACCCGTAGTGGAACTGTCTTCTACACATCATCCAGAAACGCTTCATCAAGAAAGCAAACACAACCACTTACAAAGAAAGGGAGCTTTAAAGCTAGAATCACATTTCCAACAATATAATCATTGTTAAGCTATCAGAAATCATCACAGACCTTCAAACTGAAGAGGGAGAAAAACCCCAAAACATTCTGCTAATGCAAAAGGTGAAACACATGGCAGTTGTGTTGGGATATGAGATGTGGATGCAGCATCATAATGGCATTACTGCAGACAACTTTCTGGAATGGAAGAAACTGTCGAGAGAGAAAGGGACAGATAGACAGACAGACATTGTCCAGAACCATATGTACATGGCCTTCACCAAACACTTTTGAGGTGATAAGTTTCTATTAAGCCTGCGCCTTCTGGCAGAGTAGCAAGTGGTATTTACTGAAGACTACAGAGTTCAGACACTAAATTAAATTAGAATATAAACAAAAGGAGGGACAAACACTTCCTTCAAATACTACAGATGAGCGGCACTGCATGTCCAGATCCATTGGCTCTCAACTCCTTCCTGCTTGAGCAATGTTAGCGTGATCAAAACTGAGAAAAATGGGTGCAAAGGCAGGGTTTCAGAAATAAAAGCAACAAAGTCATGTGCCAAACCAGTTCTTAGAGTTATTCACACCTTTGTTTCTGACAGAAACTACATAACAGGAAGATGATAGTTACCTGTATCATTTGAATCAGCCCATGAAGGGTACTAAACAGAATAGCTGGAAGCATGGCTGAGGGAGGGAATGTTTATGCAATCTTTATCTACAACTCTGTAGAAAGCTGATTATTTTTGGCTTGAGTGAGTTGCAACTGGCAATTTGTGTTTTAAGTAGGACAGGAGCAGATAGTGCACATAGTGACAGGGGTGTGCTGGGGTACCTGGGGAGGGGGTACCTCAGTTTCCTGTGATTATAGACAAAACACAGCATCTCTGAAGGGAGAAGAATGGTGGGATGGTGGAGGACTTGTCCCTGCTCACAATCAGAGACCTTCAAAGTTGTTTACCTACTTTGAGGGAATTTCTCAGAACCCAGAATTTGCATCACAGCACAAAACCCCAGGCTTCTGTGTGCGTACATGTGATGTGCATGTCCCATATACGTATATGTATGACTTCAATTGGTTTAGGCCACTTGAGCAACATCTGGTTTCTAATAGGAACATAAGCCTGGAAGGAAGGAAAAGTAAGACCTAATTTAAAGATAAGATCTAACTTTGAAAGAGAATCCTGGAGTCTTTTTGGATTCCACAGGGACAAAGTTGAACCTTGGCTTGGTGAAAAGGACACCAGTTAAAAAACCAGCACAGAGTGAACGCAGCTTCCCTGCACACAAAGCATGGCTGTCAGTAGCAGCAGATCACCACCACCAGCACGTGATGATGACCAGCTAGGATGTGAGAGTTACAGTTGAAGCTGACACTCCCTTTAGAGCCTTGGAAAGGTATTTGCACCCAGTACCTGTCCCCATGGCTGAGAAAGAGGATGCTCTCTATGGCACACCACATAAATACAGCATACAAAGACCTTGACACAGACACACAAATAATCTTACCAGAGTCTGACAGGAGGAAAACTTTGGTTTCACTTTTTAGGGGGTTATTTAAAAATTAAATAAGATACTTCTGAGACAACCATTCTTTAAAGTGAGCTGTTGGTTTAGTATTTCTTTCCTTAAAAGAACCTGTCTTTTCCCCAGGAAGGAATGAACAAAAATTCCTTATTCTTATCCTGAGGCCAGGATTGACTGATGACAAGCAAATGAGAAATATAAACACACTTTCCTTCACATCTGGAAAAGGGAGGAGGGGAAAAAAACCCTGCATGACAACAATGGGTGGATACAGATGTTTCTCATGATGCTGCATCTGTACACTCAGGAGGCAGATAAATGGCATATGAACAGTGCTGCACTCCAGCAAGGCTGGCACTAGAAACTACCCTCTGCCATCCTCAAAACTGTTTCAGGACAAGACGGCTCACAATTATTCACGCATTTCTTCATTTAAAAACATCACTTCTTTATTTAAAAGGAAAAAAAAAAGGAAAAAAAAAGTAATGACCCTCCCAACCCCTTCAAAAAAAAAAAACAACAACCAAAACCAAAACCAACCAAACCCCAATAATAATAATAATAATAATAATAATAATAAAAAATCCTATTAGAAACAATAAGGAAGCACTGAGAGTTGGAGTATTACACTCTTCAAGTATGCTGTTCGGATTTTTTCTTTTAATCTGTGAATATACACATATAAAAAAAACCTTAAAAGTGCGACCAAGGGCTTCTGCTTAAAGGTAAGTATTTCAAGGACTACTTCAAAATACTGTAGCACAACTGTGCAGTTACTGTGTATGGCATGAGGCTTCCACTTCATTTGCTTAGCCAAGTTAGGCAGCCTTACAGAAAGTTATTGTAAGTCAGGTTAGCACAAACGGCGAACCCAGACGCTGAGCTGGGAAGGAGATCCACAGGTTGTCGTTTTTCTCTTGTTAAGGAAAGAAACCACTCTGAACGCATACATTTGGACATGGAATGTGAGCAGACTTCACAGTAAAGGTTTAGTGTTACAGGTTTGCTGTGGTACCATCATTCAAGGCTGTGCACTAGATTTAGCTTTGCGCATCTTAAGCTAACCACGTTCTCTTCTTCCTGACAGGTTTAGTACAGTAGTTCAAGCCACAATTTAAATTGCCCATTGGTATGCTCCAAATTTCTGTATTTTATTTATTTCTTTTGTACACTTTAAAGAATCTTAAGATTTGCATCCAAAGAGAACCATGCTACATAAAAATTATCCAGGATTCTCGCCAAAAAGTTTCGGAATAAAATCTAAAAAATACTATTGCAATGCGTCTTGCAGAGAAAAAACGTTATTCTAAATGTAAACAAATTCACTCGGACACTTTAAAACTTCAGCGCAGTAGTTGCTGATTAATCTTTGCCACGTGAGCTCACCAAGAGCGCTGGGGACGCGATGCAGCCGATTCCTGCCACCATCATCTGGGGGAAGAGAAGAACCGTTCCAAGTAGCCGGTGATGGCATCCCAGTGCTTCCACAAAAAGGCAATGAAAACCACTATCAATAAAGTGCTGAACGTCCTATTGCGAGTCTTCATGAGGGGCACGACACAGTTGGCCACAGTGGAGACAAAGACGAGGAGGACGGCCATGACGGCCAGGAGGATGTTGATGAACTTCCCCAGCAGATTCCTGGCCGTGGCATTCTCCAGCCCCTCCAGCTGCACCACTTGCTGCTGCTGCTGCTGCAGCTCCATCTTGGAGATACGGGTCTGGCACGCTTCCAGTGCCTCCTGCCAGCAAGAACACACCACTGGGTTGCAGTGCCCCACAGGCCACCCCATGGTGGCCAGCCCAACAACAAGACCAGACCAGGGCCACCCTCCTTAAGCAGGACATGAGTCACTGCACCGATTTCATATCCTGCAGCAGGAGGGCAGGAAGCTCTGCCAAGGAGGGTGAGGAGCCCCTCATTAACTAGGTAGGTGCTGCAGTCTGCAGTGCACCATCTCATTTACACCAGAGAGGCTTGACAAAGGTGACAGGCTGGGTACAAGTCAGGCTTCCTTAAAAGCTTCAGCTGCCACTCTGCACTGTCAGCTAGCTGCCTGTCCCCGCATGTGTGGTGCAATGATCACCGGAGACCTTACCATCCTTCCTGCCTTACCATGGGAGCCAGAGGAAGCAGGATGCTGACAGCCCTCAGCAATCAGCTTTTGGCCACAAAGGGGGATGTTACCTGATGGGCTGCTCACTTCTGCTTTGGTTTCAAAGGACCACCAAGGCGACAAAGGTGCTGTGTCTGGCAAGCACTCTTCCTCCTCTTCTGGGATGCGTATTCCCAGAGCCTCCTATTTTCATCTCTAGCCTTGCTTGTGCTTATCCAACCCATTCAACTCTCTAGTCAACCTGGCAGAAAACTAAGTGCACAGAAACAACTAACCAAAAAGGCTTGGCCACATTCTGCTTGCTTAGTGAGCATGAGCACAGGGGAAAGTTTGAGGAGCACTAAGGCTGGGGCCGCACAGCAGTATGGTGTAGCATTGCCATAGCTCTGGGTGACACTGCAGGGGCTGGAGAAAGGAGCTGTCTAGGAGATGCGTAAGAGGCATGAGATTTATGAAACTGCCTCTAGGAAGAGGCAAACCAAAACTATGTAGAAGGAAGAGACTATCCTGGACAAAACATCTCTAAACTTTTGACTTTTGATTGTGGTCAATGGGGCAGCATCTAGCTGGAGGTCTGGGACTAGTGGAGTCCCTCAGGGGTCGGTGCTGGGACCAGTGCTGTTTAATATTTTCATCAATGACCTGGATGAGAGAACCGAGTGTACCCTCAGCAAGTTCACTGATGACACTAAACTGGGAGGAGTGGCTGACACACCAGAAGGCTGTGTTGCCATTCAGCGAGACCTGGACAAGCTGGAGAGTTGGGCAGGGAGAAACTTGATGAAATTCAACAAGGGCAAGTGTAGAGTCTTGCATCTGGGGAAGAACAACCCCATGTACCAGTACAGGTTGGGGGTTGACCTGCTGGAAAGGAGTGAAGGGGAAAGGGACCTGGGGGTCCTGGGGGATAGGAGGATGACCATGAGCCAGCAATGTGCCCTTGTGGCCAAGAAGGCAAATGGCATCCTAGGGTGCATTAGAAAGGGGGTGGTTAGTAGGGCAAGAGAGGTTCTCCTCCCCCTCTACTCTGCCTTGGTGAGGCCGCATCTGGAATATTGCATCCAGTTCTGGGCCCTTCAGTTCAAGAAGGACAGGGAATTGCTTGAAAGAGTCCAGCGCAGAGCCATGAAGATGATGAAGGGAGTGGAACACCTCCCTTATGAGGAGAGGCTGAGGGAGCTGGGTCTCTTTAGCTTGGAGGAGACTGAGGGGTGACCTCATCAGTGTTTCCAAATATGTAAAGGGTGGGTGTCAGGACGGTGGAGCTAGGCTTTCTTCAGTGATATCCAGTGGTAGGACAAGGGGCAATGGGTGTAAACTGGAGCATAGGAGGTTCCACGTTAACATCAGGAAGAACTTCTTTACTGTAAGAGTGACAGAGCACTGGAACAGGTTGCCCAGGGGGGTTGTGGAGTCTCCTGTGTTGGAGATATTTGAGGTCCGCCTGGACAAGTTCCTGTGGGATCTTGCAGGGGGGTTGGACTAGATGATCTTTTGAGGTCCCTTCCAACCCTTGGGATTCTGTGACTTGGGGATGGATTGTTTATGGACATTTCACCATGCTGAACCTCAAGAGGACCAACCCAATCCACAATACAATACTGATGTCATGTGGTGGGTGGGCTAGGGAGAAGAGAGGTTTTAAGGTAATTAATGCAGTGAGACATCTCTGCTCTTGGAGATACAAAGTTACAACTTTTCTGTTAATGCTCCCTCAGTGTTATCTTTCTCAGACATAAAGGCCACCATCAGGGAACATTTGGAAATCTACAGCAAGTAGCAGTCTCTCTCAACCTCATCACTGCAAAAGGAACCAGGACTCTGGTCCTCTGCAGCATCAGCCCATGCTCTTAACTAGTTTTTCATGCAAGAAAACTCAACACTTAACCTTTTCCCCAGCAATGCTGAGGAACAGTCTGACCTCGTTTGCAAGTTCATGCTTTATGATTCAACACTTTTAGTGAAGATTAAAACAACTATTGAGAAATCCACACTTCAATTTAAGTTTTGAACCTTACTTCTTCTTGGCAGAGGAGAACAAAACCTGAGTATTGTAGCATACCCCCAAGGGGAAGGCTCCTATTTATCAGAGGCCACAGCATCAATGTCCACAGACATTGATTTATTTTAACCTCACCTTAAAGGTCATTGTCACCTGTTACATTTCTCTGTCATTGCATGATGTCAGTGGAGGTCAATGAAACATGAGGGCTTCTCTTCAGTAACAGCCCATGAAAGCACAGGGCAAAAGTGCTCAGCCTGTTCTAACCATGGGCAGCCTGGAAGAACATGGACCGAACTGGGCTTGCAGCTGGACCTACAAGCATGCCAAAAGCACAGCCTGCTCTGTCTGCAGAGGAAATCACCTGGCTGCAGCACCTCGAGGGGCTGGAAAGAGGGAGAACTCTGGCCCACAGTGCGCTGCTCACACTTATAAATATCTCACATCAGCAATCAGAACAGAGATGCCTGCTAAAACTAGCAGAACAATCACTTAAAATGGATGATAGACCCATTTCTGAACAGGCCTTTCTTTTTAAGATTTAGCATCTGCCCAGATGGTTTCCCACATCTTTTGCTCTGTGGAACACCCTACAGCTTCATTACCTCTGTTTCCATAGCTTTGGTCTTGTGTGTACTGAAAGAAATTTCTCTTTTAAAAACACCTCCTTGTTTGGGCAAAACCAGCAGAAATAATTGTTTTCTGATTCAATGCAGTGGATATCCAAAGCCACTTTCCCTTAGCTATATGTGACCCCTACTGTAAAATTAGTGACACTGGAACACATCATAGGGTCTGCTTAGTGGAAACATTACTGTAAAAAAGGTGCTTAGGTCATGGCCCATCACTTTCAAACACAGCCCTCCAAAACCTGTGCAAAACACAGCTGCAGGTTTCCACTTTGCTACACCTGAATTAAAACTGGAGGGGAAGGCTTCCCCGCAGGTGAGCCTGCTGCTGCTGCATGGGCACAGCCATCACAAGAGAAGTTCCTTGGAGAGATACCCGAGGGTCAGAGATGGAAGACCCTTACCGAACTTTATTTAGCAATAAAGCTACGAGAATTAAAACCAAATATTGAACCACAGAAGTCTTTCAAAAGTGAATGAGCTACAGAAAGAGCAGGCTGAAGGCAGGAGTTGAGTCTCCTTGCTTCTTTGACCCACCTGGATATCCCGGGCTCGCTCATAAGACTGATAGGCAATTTTCTCCTCCATGCTGGCCAGCTCCTGTTTTAAATTGAGGATCTCATTCTGATGGAGCTCAGTCAGGTCATTTAGCTGCTCTTCGAGTCTTTCACATCTATAAATGACATACAAAGTACAGTAGCTTTAATGAGAGAAGGATGACAAAATTACACGAACAATCAATGATCATCACAGACTTTTTACTGCCACCTTTGTGGCACCTCATTCATTACACACGTGTGCATCAGTGTAAGGACCTCTCACTGGGAATTAGGGAAATCTTTTCTACCAGGTAAGGTAGTGTTAATCCTCTTTCTGTCCTGGGGAAAAAGAGCAGTTAAAAACCAACTGTCAGGTGAGGCAAGAAATCAAGGACAGAATTAGAATAGAGCAAGTTATTCCCCAAACTTCAGTGTAAAGCCAATAGTTCCCTTCTAATACCACAAGCTCTTAAGCATTTCCATCTACACTTGAAACAGTAACAGGCATAGAAATGACACAGACAGGAAATGTGATGATGCCTCAGAGAACACAACAGCCCTGACTGATGTCTGCATGTGAGGTCACATGGACATCTGACTTATTTTTTATCTCCCATAAATGATGCAACTCAACTATCAAAGACCGTCACATTGGTCATAAGGAGGGCACATGAATCATTAACCTGAAGGCTTATTTTTCAGTCTGCTCCTATGAATGGGCCTGGGAGCAGTGCTGAGGACAAGAGCTGCCCAAAAAAACTGTTACAACAATTCTGAGAGATACCATGCTGTTCCTCATTGAAGGAGTTCTAAATTGACTTCAATGACAGCTCCATCCTGTTGTTTTAGCACTTTCAAAGTATATTAGGGATACTTTGGCATTTGTATGCAATGATTAATTTTTTAAATTCAAAGTCCATATCTACAAGTAACTCCTGCTTCAATACCTTTTTAGAATCAGGCAGTTACTGCTATTACTTCCAAAAGGTAACACACACACGGAGCAGCCAGAGGCTGGGAGCAGTGAGCAGGGCACCATCCACGCCACCCCTTCCACCATGCTTCCCACCCACTTCTCACTCCTGCTTCCTTATGAGTGCTGGTAACTGAGGAATGCGTACAGCTACTGTGGCCGTGGGGTTTTCCCACTCTTCGATGTAACAGCATGGAAAAGGCTTACGATAGAGCTCTTATCATCTGACCCTTGATACTAATAACTGAGAAATTCCTAAGGAATTCAACAAAGAGATAATTCCTAATTTTAATTTTAAAAGCAGTCTTGGGTTTTGTTTTTAATTGAAAAGTCTGAATAGAATTTCCATTTCCATTCCCAATGCAATATTGCTTCAAACTAAGGAGGAGTCAGACATAGCATGACTATTTCCAGCAATGAAACACACATGGTCAACCAGCAGCGAGGCTGAGACAACTGCCAGCTGACCCGGCTCAGCCCAGAAGGTGCCACAAGAGCTGTGCAATGAGACAGGACACACGAGGCGACTGACCTCTCAGGAACAACAAGCTGCAAACAAGTGAATAGCCATGGATAGACTGGCTAAAGAAGGAGGTAATTAATACTGCCATTTGTTCCCACTCAACTTAAAACAAACCAGCTTGCCAACCACCAAGAAATCACAAGTAAACCCACTCTAAGTTGCAAAAGCAGCATCAATTACTTGAAATATATTCACTTTGTTAATATATTACAAAAACCTCAAGGGGGTTTATTACACAAAAAGGGACTTAAACATTTCTGAAAATATCATGATTATGCCTTTTAACCTCCTCCCTTCATAAAGCAGCTGTTCCCAGGCAGCTTAAATCCTGTTCTCTAGCGAGAAACAATTGTATTTTCATAACTTCAAAACTACCTCAGTCTACAGGAAACATGAGGAAACCCTGCAAATCCATATAGTTAAGAGTTTAAGTATAGCGTTATTTGCAAGAGGCCTGGCTCCCTGCCCTGTCTGCAGGACTAATAGGCTTGCTCCTGAACCACGCTTCACCACCTTGCTCAACCCCAGAGCTGCTGCAGTTCCTACCCAAGACCCTCTTTCAAAAACTGGTGGTAGGGAGCTGCTGGAATTGGATTATTTAGAAGAAAAACCACCCCCCCACCACACCCCCTTCCCACACTTGGTTTTGAAATTACTCTTCCTCCCTTTACCTCCTTTTCACTCCTTGTCCCATTATCTACAATTCAGAAAACGTTTTCTCTGCTGTTTTCTACTGGTGCTCAAATTTGAAAAGCTAAGAGTAGTTCATGTGACTTACAGAGCCCAAAGCCAGGGTTTTCCTGCTGAAGGATGCTTCACATTTAATTCAGAAGTATTACAGAAATACCACTTGTCAAGAGGGTTAAGATTATACTCACACTTCCCTCTCTAACATGAGTGCCAGACTATGCAACAGACTCTAAACTCGTCTGTGAATACTGCAGTGCCTTGAATGATGAATCCCACTTTATGTCCAGTAAATTCCTCACTGGATTCCTAGAATTATTTTTTCACTAGCTAAAATGTGAAATTTCTCCTCAAGTATTACTAGCCTCTAGATTGACATGCTCCCGCACAGAAACTTCGCTGTATAAAAGCCTAGTGCCAACTGTCATGAGTACCTTGGAGATCATCGGAGATAGGTGCTTGGCTGAAGTGTGGGATATGGAAACATTCTATTCAAAAAAGCCATGCCAGACTTCCACATGTTCTCTGAGGCTTACTGCTTGGGAACCAGGGGTCTCATCTGGGAAAAGCTAAACATAGTAATGGCCACCACATTTGTTTCAGGGCTTTATGGCATTTTAAAGTAATAGCTGTAAAATATATGACTAATACAGTATATGTAAGAGACAGACAAGATGAAAAAGACATTTTATCCGCACTCAGTACATATTCTGGTGAGTAAAGAAACTCACAGCTGGGTGAGCACCTGCCTGACCCAACACGCTGCCCTCACCACTGGCCACGCTCCAGAATGGCCTCTTCAACCCCCCTAGACCTCAGAGGATGGATCTGGTTTATGTGAGAACAGACTGAAGCCCAACAATTGGACTTCAGCAACAATCAGATAAATGACTGCACCAGTATCTAGCATTATGGCTGATGGATTTCTGTGGACAGGAACACGCAAGACCTAAATACCCTTTCCAAGGATACCTGGCTTGGGAAGAAACCCAAACCCTCAGACTGGCCACACTCCAACTACATGAGCTCATGATTTCACTGCGTACAAACAGGTTCCTGAAGGGACACACAAGATGAAAATACTCATCAGGAACTTTATTTCAGTCTCAATAGCACAGAAAGTCCCTGCTTATATCAGTAAACAACCCACCGATGAGATAAGCAACAGGCAACCCAGCGCCTGCTCCGGGTGCACAAGAAACACAATGAGGGCCAAGGCTCCGCCAGAATCTTCCTTCCTCTGTGACTCAGCCCCGGTACAGTGCTCTGGGGCTGACACATGCTGCCAGCAGGCAGGCAGGGCAGCACAGCCCCACACCACAGCACCAGGGCGGCAGAACTGGAGTGACTGCACCAGCAAGTCCTTGCCTGGAGCCAGCTCACAAACCAGCAGCTATGTGGATTGATATGCAAGGTCTGGAAACAGTGAGAGGGAGGAGACTGAGGAGACCACGGAAAATGTGCAAGGTGAGCCATGGCTGATAAACAGAAACTGCACAAACACACAAGGATTTTTCCTTTAGATCAGGGCCTGCAAGAAGAAACATCTAAGAAAGAGGAAATGGACAAAGACTGAGTCAGAAAATGTCACAGTACCTGCTTTGTTACAGCTTCCAGGTACAACACTCTCAGTGTTGCCCTATGAGTAAAGGCTTCTCCAAAATACTTCTTTTAAACTCTAACTGAACTCAGTGCTTGTTTTTGAAAGCTTTCCAGAAGTAGAGCAAAGTTATAACTGGCTTTTAAAGCCAGTTAAGATTAATTTGGATCACCAGCTCCAAACCACAATCTCCATTCCCATCTTCTCATATTTTCTGAAGTGAGCTGAGGAACCAGAGGGGTTCTTGCTCAGGGAACCAGGAGCCAGCCCTCTCCACCAAGGCAGAATCCTCCTCTGCCCTCAGACATATCAGCTGACCTTCTAGGTCTCAGGGTGATGTTGGCTTTAATCTTAATGATGGTTTAAAGTACAGAAGGTATCAAACAAGAATCTAGATTTGTACAATAAGGTGTTAATCTCACTGTGATTAACCCATGAGTTCCTCAGATCATGCAGTTACCTGCTCTCCTCTGAGCCTGCAGGGACAAGGGCACTTCATGTGCCCTTAATCGGTCCTCTTTGAAGGTCATACCTTTAATTCATTCACAGCAACATTCCAAATGGCAGGTCTAAATTACTATCTTTTTAAACATTTATAAACCAAATACAGATTCTCCTGGAAGGTTTTCACTCTAGATTGTCTTGATGAGTGGTTAAGCTCTAGGCTCACCTCAGTAAAGGTTAATGGCACACAACAGATAGGGCTTCATACTGCACAAGCATGAGGACCTACATGAGCCCTGCTATGTGGTGTCAGGGAATAACTAACCAGTTTAGCTGACAACTTACATCAGCCCCCAAAGTCTTCTATTGTACTTTCAGACCACTCCTTCAGCTGTACAGTGCTTGCATATAGTGTTCCACCATGAATGCCTGCTGCTGTATGTGGGAAACAACAACCTACACACAACAGACAACAGGACCCCTCTGCTGGGGAACAGAACATCAAACTCCACACGGCACTGTTATGTGACCTGGTGACAATGAGGCACTAGGAACCAAAGCTGCTGTGCTGGGCGCTGCTCTCAGCCAAATTGCTGATTGTTGCAAAGCAGGATTAGGAAGTGGTGTTGGGCTGGCTTTGTCTATCCAAGCTTTGCAAAGCACACAGAAAGCTTGCTGTCTCTACAAGATCCTATCAGGCTAAGCCTTTCCCAGTGTTTTTCCAATGATCTGGCAGCAGTTTGTCTAAAGAGCTGCAGGGCAGCTTCATGTCGTGCTGTGCAAACCAAAGCAACAAGTGCCACACAGTACCTGTCCCCACACCCAGCAGCTCTGCTGGGTCTCACAGGTTATGTGTCACAGCCCTGCCAAAGTGACAAAGGACATAAGCAACCTCATTACAAAAGCCTGCTGTCCTCCCTCAGAATGAGGACTTGGGCCCCTTGCAGTTGTTTGAAGTTTAAGAAGTGCAGCTTAAGAATCTTACTGATTTAGACTGCAGTGTCCTGAATGGCTACAGAAGGGCAGCTGCTAACTCTTCCCTCTGGAGCCTGGGGACAAGCCCTTGCTCCCAGTGTGTAATGGGGAGGATACAAGATATGAATGGCACAGGGCAGCCTGCTGAAAGCTCTCTCCCACCCAACAAGGAAGGGAAAGGGAAAGTGCTCCCTGGAACCTCTCCATGGGTTGCCTTCCTTGGCAGGAAGGTGGGGGTAGCCTGGGGGTGGTAGGAGGAACTGGCTGCCACACCAGTCTTCCTTCACCTCTCCTCTGTGACCCGATCAGGGACAGCAGTACTGCAGCAACTCCCCAGCCCTTCCATTCCTTTCAGCAAGGGGAAGGCTGACGGAAACACAGATTACCCACTTCCAGAGCCAAGTGCCCTCCAGGACAAGAGCACTGTCAATATTTGCATTTCATCTCATTCGATTTCATTGAACCCTGCCTCTATGGGACTGAGTGCAGAAGGGAAGAGGATAATCTAGTTTTGGCAAGACCATGTCTTTTTTTGAGAACCCTAAGAAAGGTGGATTTTTCTTTCTCTGGTAGATATGGATCTGAGCATTGGAGGAGGCAAGTCAGGATACTGCCCATAGGTAGTTCCCTGCCTCCCGCCTTGACCCAAACCTTTGCAAGGCTTTTGCAGGGAACTGCTCTGTTTGGATAACAGTAACTGCATCAATATATTCCTGGCCTTTTGGGACAGTGTTCTAAACCTCTTAGGTTTAACTCTGTATCTCGAAAACACTACAAAGTAACCTTTCTTCCTTGCTCTTTCTTACACAGAAAGGGAGATGAGCAGCAAGACAACAATATTTACAAAAGACAAAGCCGGAAGAACAAAATCCTAAGACTACAGAGCTTCCCATCTGAATCAGGCTGCTGGGAACAGCCTGCTGAGTAGTCCTGTCCAGGACTGGTGCTCTGCAACTTGCAGTATTTAACTCAAAACACACGACCAAAGCACCTACCTGTACCGCTCCTCCTGCAGTGTCTGCATTATTAGTGAGTAGTCCCTCTGATAGCGAACCTTAAGGTCCTCAAATGATTCTTCCAGTCTTGCCTGTGTCTCTCGAATTTCTTGAATCTCATGCAGTATTGCATCAAACCCTGAGCTCTGCATATCCAGAGTGTTTGTTTTGGAGCTAGAAGCTCCCACAGGGCCCCCTGTTGTGCTGTTGGCTCCCACAGAACCTGATGTGGCACTGGAGCAATCCTCCTCACTGCCATATTTTGGGCTTGACTGAAAGTTCTGAATAACACCTAAAGCCTTGCCTCCTGTCCCATCTTCTTGGCCTTCTTCTAAGGAGTCTTTCAGATTAGCAATGTTGTCTGCACTCCCAAACTTGTTCCTTATGAGGGAGGCAATCTCCCGGGGTTTGGAAACCACAGCTCCTGCTGCTGAATGGGTGGCCTGGGAGAAACTGGAAAGCCCACCTTTCACACTGTCTACTACTCCCTCACTGAAGCCAGTGACTTTTGCTCCAACATCTTTCAAACCCTGATGCATATCCCTGAAGACATCCTTTGGCTGCCGAGGGATCCCATTCTGCTCAATCTCTCGCAGCTTTCGATGGTAATGTTCTAATTTCTTCTGCAGCTGCAAGATGGTCTGAGCTGACTTTTGATTTTTCTTCTCAAACACCTGCTTAATGCGGGCGCTTTGTTGCTTGTCTGCATTATTGGCCAGTTTCAGGTACTCTGCCACATTGTCATCACGGGCTGTTTGTTCAATTTTGATCTGCTCGGTCAACTTCAGTATCTTCTGCTGCAGGTGTGTAATAGCCACTTTTGTACGCTGAGGATCTGGGGTCCCATCAACAGAGTCTACATTGATGCTCCCATCAGTGCTTGAGGCCACGGCACTAGAGGTCTGCGCTAAGCTGCTCACGTCCAACCGCTCAATCTAGGTGAGGAGAGAGAGACATGTAAGTGCTAATCATCAGCTTCACTAATATAAACCTCTTCCTTCTTTGTTCTAAAACACTTGACAAGTAGATGTAATTCTGCAGAAATACACCCTTTTTCAGCTGCCCAGGGCATGGTACCAACCAACTGAGCTTCGTGTGCTTACAGACGTCTAGAAAAAGCTGAGAAAAAGCAAAACTTTTTGTATTTAAGCCAGCTTAATGGCCTCAAACCACCAAAAACTCAAGCACAGATAAAGACATGGCACCCACGTTTGGCAGGCTGAGTTCTCTGAAGCGTTGGTACGAGGCCATCAGCTCTGTCAGCCGGTGAGTAAAGACAGAGAAGGTAACTGTGGAAGAGCAAAACCCATACACATCAGTGTACGGCAAACCCTGGTTAGTAGCAGACCTTCACCTGCTGCACGAAAGCAACGACGAGATTTAAAGAAACAAAGGGTCTGCTAAGGCAGAGCCCCCCGGAGCCCGCCCCTGAGCGGAGAGCCTGTGTGCAGGGCCCTCGGCGGGTGGTACGTGCCAGGGTACAAACCCCCCTGTTAGCTCCCAAGTTCCAGCCCGCAGGAACCGATCCCCGCCGCCTCCCCCGCCCCGCTCCGGTACCGGTACCTTGCTGTCGCGGCGGAGCGGCAGCGCACGCTCGCAGTGCATGGCTCCCGCCCCACGCCCGCATGGCTGCACCATCACACCTGAGCCCGGCCCCAACCCAAAGGGCGCCGTGCCCGCCGCCGAGCAGCGCGGCCCCGCCTCCGGCTCCGGCTCCGGCCCCGGCCCCGATAAGGGCGCCCCGTGCTGGGGCGGAGGCCTCGCCCCGGCCCGGGCAGACGCGGCCGCAGAGCCCAGCGGCCGCCAGCCCCACCCCGCGGCCGCCCGGAGCCGGCTCCTGGAGGGAAACGCGCTCCCCATGAATTTAGACCAAACGCACGTTCCGGGCGCGCAAACGGCCCTGGGACCCGTGGGGTGAACCCGCTGTGGTTCGCACCCCACAGGCCCAGCAAACAAGCAGTAATGGTGCGTGCTTCTGCTTCCCCTGGCCACAGCAGCTCCTCTTAAACACGGGGTAGCATCCTGGATTATCCTATTCATGTAACTGCTCATGTTTTACTCCTAAAACAACTACCAGCTATCTCATAGCTCACTCCCCAAATGCAGAACTCATTTCCATATTCCTCTTGTCAATATATACTGTACAAAACAAAAATGCTACTGGAGTTAACTGCACCCTGTCCCTGTTCCAAATACTCTCCATCTAAAGCAACAGCCACAGGGCCCAGCAGCAGCTGGCAGCACTGAGCAGGTCAGCAAGGCCCCTTCCCAGCAGCAGGGTTCTCCAACTGATGCATTTCTTAGAGGACTTCACTTGCTGGAAACCAGAGTATCAGCCATCAGTCTGCAGTGACTGCAGAAGGATCAGCTGCTCTCTGAAGCAGATTCAGCTGTAGAACCCCAGCTCTCTGGATTAATACAAAACTAGTGCTGAGAATTGGCATTAATCAGTGGGACCAGCTATATGCATGACATTAGCACTGCATAGAGGATATGCTGTCTCTGGGATCTAGGCACAAGCATATTTCAAAGCAGTACAAAATCGGTAAGACACTTCTTCTTGGGATTAGTAATTTCATTAAGATTTGCCCAGGACTGTCACCGATCTGATCTCTTCATATTGTCTAGAAGGAAGCACAGACCCTGGGTGCACAGGGCATGTACAGTGCCAACCCGTACGTGTCACTGCTAGCTTGTGCTCCTCAGGTCCTCCACGTGCAATAGTGCACAGGCCCATTTGCTGCTTCGCCAGCCTGACCTAATCTGTATGGCTGCACGCAGGCTTTTCCGTTGCATTTCATATGAAATATTCCCCCCCTTCCCCCTCCCATTATTTGCCCTGGTCACTGGTACAGGTGAGCAAGAGTGGGACTGACCAGTGCCATAGACCAACCATTTCTGCAGATATGTTGGGCTGTCAGCTCTGCCACAGCACAGATCTGCTCTGAGATGAAATCTGCACATTTCAGTGTTGTAGAACTAATGGGACTTCGACATCACTTTGCAATAAAGAGTTTCTATCAGCATAATTTACTCCCAGTTGGGTGTGATTAGTGTGTGTGTACAACTATTCTACGTTACACTAACAGAACATTCTTCCTCTCAGACACCTCTTTCTGAGAAGAATTTTGTGCAGACTTTCTCCTCCCCCCTTTTAAAGTCAATTGACTTCAGCGCATCTCCTTGGGTCATCTTCCCATACCTGTGACAGAAACCAGAACAGCCATAGCAGAATAAACCATGTTGGGATAATTACTTTAATTACCAGATGTGTGGATATTATCCTGGAATAGCAAGATGGGTTTTTTCCAATTGAAAAGCAAAGGGCTGGACAAAGTGCTGTTCTGGAACAGAACTGAGATCATTTAAGTACTTTCTCTGTATTGGCAAGGCTTTAGAAAGGGAAGACTCAGCACAAACTGGGTCCCTGGGAAATGCTGGTGACACATTATTGATTTAAGATGACCGTCAATCTGTCCTGAAAAGATGCTGGTAAATTAAATACTGTAATGCTCAATGTTTGTCTAAAAATACGGATTACAATTCAATTAGTCAATCTCACTTGCCCAGCTGGAGTGGACCGGCCTGACCTGCCAGGAGGGACACCGAAAGCTGCCCAGTGCTGTGCTGGCAAGTGAGCCAAGTGGCATCGTGTGAGGCCCTTATGCTTTTCCCTGAAGATCTTACCAAGCTACCAGAATTTCAACTGTGCTCGGGCTTCCCTTCTGCAAAAGCTTTTTGATGTATCTATTCTGCAATATGCAACCCCAAAAGAACCCAGGATCTGCCTTTTGGCTTTGCTGAAGATTAAACGCAACAGTTCCTTTAAAGGTGTTTCACCCTTCTTTGAAAACTACTTCAGCAAAGGCACATAGCACAGGGCCAGTCGCCAACAGGATGGATTGGTTTTTAAACAAGCAGGGCAGCTGGCCTGGGCAAACAGAAGAGCTTGGAGCAAGCCTACTGGAAGGAGACAGCTCAGCTCCTGCCTCTCCTCCCTTACATGGAGCTTTAAAAATGTGACTGAAAAGCATCATGTTACTTGGAATAAAAATATCTAGGGCAAGGTGAGAGAAGGGAGCCAGGAATGACAACCGTGAGAGCAGCCCTGGGAAGGAGCCCACGGCACACAGGCTGCCTGGATGAGCCACGCTTCCCAGTGCGTGGCAGCCAGCACTAATCACAAAGGAACTCAGAAGCTGAGTTGTTTCCTTTCCCCACTGCTGAAGGCAGGACAGTGATGCAAGCAGAAAAATCTGGGAGACTCATTAGAAAGTCCTAAGTTTGGAGCACCATCGTCAGCAGCCTTGCTGGTGGGACTGCGATGCAGGCGCACAGGCAGGCACGGGAGCCACCATGGTTACATGACAGTCTGTTCATCAGTAAGTAACATCTCTAAATAACACCTTCTGGGCAATAGAAATTAGAGGGGAGGAAAATAAAATAGAGCATTTGTGTCTGATCACATCTACGGTTACAGCGTCCACCTTGCACCTTCCTCAGCAAGCGTCCAGTGCACATACATGCTCCTGCACTATGTGAAATCTGCCCTGCCTTTCCTGCCAAGAATACAGAAGATAAACAAAAAACAGGTCCAGTGCAATTCCTCATGACACACCATGCAGTTACCCTACAACACTTCATTGGCATATTGAATCTCCAGAAACTATAGGAGCTTTGCATTTTAACGCACTTTCATCTACTTACCCACAGAAACTGCTGGTCCTCACTGCTAGCACCTGCTTTCAGCTGTCCCTATTACACTCCCAAATCCAAAAGAAAATGAGAAGTGGCTAAGGAAAGCTCACAGATAGATGGGCAGCTCAAGGAGGTCTTGCTGTGTATTTTTCATAGTAGGGCTCACTGGTTAGATTGTAACTGGAGTTTCTAAAAGAGGCAAACAGCCTTTGACTGCTGGCAATTAACCCTCAAAATGGTGGGAAGATCATCCTGGTTATGGGAAAAAAGCACTTTGAGAAAACAAAAATGAAAAATGATCCTGAAAAAAAGACAAGAAAAAATTCCAATACAATCCCTTTGTCTGCCCTGGATAGCAGCTAGAGCTGGTAAGACCAGAAGGAAATGGCTTTATATCTTACTCACAGTAGTTAAATGATCATGAGTGATGATCACTATGACACGTGTGTGCTCCTGCACACCACCCAGAGCTAGGTGTGTGCTCCCACATGGCCTTGCTTTGCACAGAGGGAAGGAACTGGCAGGTACCTGATATAAACAGGAGGGCAACAGAACCCTGGAGACCTGGGGGCTGTTTAGCATTCCCTGTCTTAAGTGGGGGTGCCAAGGGAACCACCCCGTGACAAGGAACTCAGTGATGTTTCCGTTCTTAGTAAGTTCCCAAACATGGTGCATTGTGAGGCTGCATGTACCAGCGGGACTGCAGGACACACTGCATGAGGGAAAAGTGACCTGAGACTGATTCAGGTGGCACCAGTGCCCAAAGAAACACACAGAGAGCCACAGCTGAGGCACATGTACAAACCCTCACCCACAACTTGGTATCTGGTAAAGCCAGCTGTAGTGTGACTCTCCCCTGGCCTTGTCACGTAGCTCAATACGGACATGGGAGGGACTCTTCATTAGGAACTGTAGTGAAGGGACAAGGGGTAATGGGTTAAAACTTAAACAGGGGAAGTTTCAATTGGATATAAGGAAGAAGTTCTTTACTGTAAGGGTGGTGAGGCACTGGAATGGGTTGCCCAAGGAAGTTGGCTCCATCCCTGGAGGTGTTCAAGGCCAAGTTGGACAGAGCCTTGCGTGGCATGGTTTAGTGTGAGGTGTCTCTGCCTATGGTAGGGGGGTTGGAACTAGATGATCTTAAGGTCCTTTCCAACCCTAACTATCCTATGATTCTATGTGACTTCATCTGCTGTTTCAAGTGTCAGAAACAAAGTTCAGCCATAAAACAACCAAATTCCTATCTCTCAGCAGCAGAAATCCCCAAAGGAGACCAGTATCTCAATGTCAGCAGTCACTGGGGGTGGGGGAACAGTAAAAGACACTGTTGCCACGTGACACTGTACCTGCTGTAATAGAAAGAATTGCACACAGCATCCATCACAGCCAACATAACCTATTCTGCAGGGAAGCCTCTGTCAGTGCAGTACAAGTGCTGGTCAGGCCATTCCCTGCAGCACCATGAGGGCTCGGAGGGCTACACACGTTCCCCTTGTATGAGTCAACCTGCCTGGGGCACTGTCCAAATGCTGTCACTGACTGGTTAAGAGGTAACTGAAGCTAACTTACACCTTTCCCACCTGCAGTTCACACACACACATCCCTGTCTACAGTGCGCTGAAGCGAAGAGCATCACACAATCTGTGTCCTTGGATGGATGGCGACACGCAGGACCAGGCACCAGCTCTGCCCGCAAGTGTTTATTTACACCCCAGAGACAGAAGGGGACTGACACAGCACAGTGTACCAGCTCCCTCAAGATCATGTCCATGGCCCCTTCGATTGGTTTTAAAAATACAGCTGCTGCCCGAGACCTTCTTCACCTTAAACTTCTGAAATCTTGAGAAAAGGTATTTCTGAGTGCAGAAGAGCAAGCAAGGCTTGGTGCTCCGAATCAGTAATGCTTTTGCAAAGGTACAGAACAGTCAGGAAGAAAACCTGTGGTGCTGGGTGAATAAACAGGGCAGTGACATTGACATTATGGGTAAGTAAGTCATTATGGGTAAGCAAGTCCAAGGGAACAAGTACACAATCCGAATGGAAAAATAGGGAATTATACACAAGGGCTTGCAGGAACTTGATTTTTGAGGTGAAAAAGGATGACACAGCAAAAGATGTGGCCAAAATAAGATTCATGGATGTTTATTTTAGCAGCTGCAGATTTTAAATCAAGGAGGGGCTGCCAATCAGGCCAGAAGTTACAATAATAAGGATAGGAAATGAGCTAAAGCTGAACAAAATTAAGTATAGGAACTGGGAGGAGAAGGTGGAATTGGAAACAAGTTTATACAAGGTCTTATCAGAAAGTAACTATGTCAAATGTCAGGGGCTTTTGCCTTTTGTTTTAAACTGGTTGTTTTCTGTAGCATGTCCAAATCACATCTCATTACCTTAGAGACTAATTGCTAACACTTCCCAGAAAGTAGTTTGCTGGGGTTTTTTTATACTTCCAGCCGCTATCTGATAAATACAGATTATTATTGCATCTTACACACTCACTTGTAAAGAACAGAGTCTAATTTTTAGATTGCAAGTTAAATTCGACTTGCAAAGGAAAGGAGCAAACTGGGTCTGGAGTCTGGGAGAACAGATGTCTGTGTGATCACTGCACAGAACATCTTCACGGCAGAGCAAGGACTGCTGCCCTTTTTTCAGGAGAGGTTTCTCTACTGAACATGCAAGTCATCCCCAAATATTTAGTCCAAAGGACTCCTATACCTGAGCACAGCAACTGCACTTAGACATCTACTTCTCTTTATGTATTTTTAGCTGAAGGTACAACACACAGCCTGCCTGTAATCAAAATTCATCCTGGAAGCAGTTTGTCCAGTCAACAGTTTATACATAAAATGTAAGTATTTCAAACCAGCAGGTTCATTTTTCCCGTGAACACAGGTCATTTGTCGTTCCTGCATAGCCTTTCTTGACACACTGTTCTCTTATTTAAAGCCCTTCTACTATAACATACACATAGCACATCAGCTAACATGCCACTTCCCAGAAAGTTACACAACAGAACTGGCTTTAGAGGTTCCTTTACTGTTCAAAGGCAGCCTGTGGTTCAGCTTTCAGTGCTGTAGGTGCTCCAACATTAGCAGCAGATAGATCTGTAAGACTGCTCCAAGTGGCAAATGAGGCTTGTCAAGGGCAAGGAGAGGCAATGTAGGCAAAGGGCAGTTCTACAGCACAAGAATATGCACACTCCCAGGGCTGCAGACATGCTGCTTTCAGAAACCTAAGAAAACACTGAGGCATCAGAGAGAAAGATGTGTTCAAGGAATGCCGAGCACGCAGCAGAGCAAGGCCACAGGGCACTTGTCCAGAAATCCACAGAATTAACCAAACACTGAAATCACTATGTTGCTTTCAGTACTCTTGTAAGAACCAAGAAGCCTCATCCAGAGCTCCATCTAGAAACAAACCCTACTGCAGCAGCATCTCCACAGCACAAGGTGAAAAGTTGCTCAGCTCCATATCTGGTCTGGAGAGCACAGAACAGGATGTCCTGTGCTCAGTGCTTTCCTCCCCAGCTCGCAAGAGGTGATGTATTAGCCTGATGTTACACATGCCAAGATGCCAATATACAGATCCATCAGCCTGGTATGTGGAATGTCAACAAACCCTCTGCTCTCAGGGCCCTACCCCAGCACTCTGCGCTGCTTCAACTCCACATTTCCAACAGAGCCATTCCCAAGAGCCACCTGTGTGTCACTTTTGTTGTGAAGACCAATAAATGCAGTGAGAAAAAGTACATGTCCCAGCATGGGAGGCCTGGATCTTCCCAAAGGAAAATAAGGAGTCTATTAAATAAATGTGTTTAGACATACATGCTTCAAACACAACATTAACAGAATGCAACATCTCAGCCACATTTACTGCAGATGATAAAAAACCCCAGGCAAACATTCATCTAAGGCAAAGGGAAATGGCAAAAAGAAGTCCAGATCCTGCATTTCTTGCTTCTTCAAGCCCCAGAGGCACAATGCACTGGACAGCTAACTGCAGCAGCTTGCAGAGAAGTATCTTCTGTTTCTCATTGGAGAGCAGAGTGTCAAAGCCCTTACTGTCTCTCTTCAATATTTAACAAATGTGGGGGGAAAATACAGCTTACTGTTAATTCAGGCTGTGAAAGAGCAATGCCGAGCTAGGCAGCTAAAGCAAAGCAAAGTACTTATTCATTTCTGAAGGTCACTGACTCCACAGGAAGCAGTACGCACTTACTCTATTTTTTACCTGGAGGAAAAACATGATTCTGCAGTTTGTTTACTACTTCCCGAAAATACATTTTGCACAGCTAAAACAGCAAACCAAGAAGTCACATTTAAAAAGCCACCAATCCAAACACCTCTCTCTGACATGGGGTTGTGTTTCCTAGCCCCTTCTTCCATTATTCATTATATCACACAAGCCAAATCCCAAAACAACCAAACCAAAAAGCCCCAAAAAGCAGCACCACGTTAGATTTTGTTTATAGATTGCAACACTCACTCAGGCAGGAGCCGTTTTCAGACTTCCCAGGTTCCGAAATGAAGAAAAGCTATGTAAAAAACCCACCACAGAGACTCCACAGCAGTGCCTGGAGGGGAAAACAGCATTTCCATGGTTGATGCCACAGAAGGAGGTCAAGTTCTACTGGGGATTTAAATAAAACAGCTCAATAAGACAACTTCTCCCCCATCTTCTCACCTTTGCAGGCTCGCACAAGTCCCTCTCACAGCACATGCAGGCACAGCAGCACCACATAAGCATCACCCTGGTGCCTGGTGCTGCTCGAGCCGCCGGCCCGGCCACATCTGCCACTGGCCCCAGTGGGCTCTGGGCCCCCGCTGAACCACCACGGTGGCTCTGCCCAGCCCAGCATCGTGTGCAGGGCTCCGGTGCTGATGGAGCACACTCACAGCCAGCCCGCACCCGCTCCCTCAGCTGCCAGCATCTCCTTCAGAGGCACAGAAGGGCCAGGGCTGACAGATTTAAAGCTACAGGGCTTTGGCTTCCCACCCATGTTCAGCGCATGGCACTATTTATAAAAGTGTGCCTTTGAGCCAAAAAGACTGCACAGGGAACAGACCCACCGGGAGCAAACTGACGGCATCAAGGCGACACATGCATTCCTCAGCATACCCGAAACAACAACTCGGTGGCAAGATTCAAACAGAATGAAAAAAGGAGATTCAAAGAGGCCCAGCAGGATAGAAATCCACCCACAAATAGAGGTGTGCTCTATTTATAGCACCACTGAAACACTGCTATCTGATAATGGCGAAATCAAATCTCAGAAAATTAATGTGATCTCCTGAAAGGCTGAAATTCTAATTAGGAAGTGACTGTCACAGAAAGACTCCAATACAGAGCCAGCAACAGCATTTTAACCACAGCTGTCACTGGTGCACAAAGAACTCTCACTGCCTCTTAAACAATGCCCTCGACCTCCCTGTCAAAGGAAAGGTGTTGTACCGTCTTATTTAGAAGATGTAAAGCAAAGGCTCCTCACCCTGTTTGTGACAGCTCTGACACACAGCACCTTATGCCATCAAGCCCTAATCCTTCAGACACATCTTTAAAAAGTGACCCTCACCTCATGGCTGCTTCTCCCCTTGCTTCCCGTGTCTCACTGATAGTGTCTGTAGCAAATATCATTACTCACCTAGGACAGAGGCAAACGATCACAAAGCCAAGCCGTATGTAATCGAAGTTTGACATCTTCAGAACCATTAACTCAGAGTATGCAAGGTGCTCCCAAGGCTAAATACCAGGAACTGCCAAATCGACAGACTGGAAGTGGGCATTCAGAGGTCTCCTGCGGCATTAGCCACGCAGCCTGGCTGCAGCCAGCAGGATTCAAGGACGTATCTCTCCTTTTTGCCTATCTGTTTGAGCCAGATGGGCTCAAATATCTGTCAGAGACTCTATCAGACATTGCAGTGCTTGGCTTTGGTAGGGTTGGGTTGTTTTGCTTTGAGTTTTTTTTTAGATCATTCTCTTAACTCACAGTAATGCACAGGCAACATGAAGAAACTGTGCACGGAAATGTTAATTCAGAAAATGTACATTTCAGCATATATTTCATAAAATATACATAATGGGAGAAACCCCCTGATGGACTCAAAACATGGGCAATGTGGAAATAAAAATTACTGAGAGCAAAATTCAGTTTTCATTAGAAAAAAGAAGAAAAAGAGGAACTAAAACCTGAAAATGTGTTCTGTAGGAGCCATGGATCAGAGAATCCCAGAATCCCAAGGGTTGGAAGGGACCTCAAAAGATCATCCAGTCCAACCCCCCTGCAAGAGCAGGGTAACCTAGAGTACATCACACAGGAACTTGTCCAGGTGGGCCTCGAATATCTCCAACACAGGAGACTCCACAACCCCCCTGGGCAACCTGTTCCAGTGCTCTGTCACTCTTACAGTAAAGAAGTTCTTTCTGATGTTAACGTGGAACCTCCTATGCTCCAGTTTACACCCATTGCCCCTTGTCCTACCACTGGATATCACTGAAAAAAGCCTAGCTCCATCATCCTGACACCCACCCTTTACATATTTGTAAACACTGATGAGGTCACCCCTCAGTCTCCTCCAAGCTAAAGAGACCCAGCTCCCTCAGCCTCTCCTCATAAGGGAGGTGTTCCACTCCCTTCATCATCTTTGTGGCTCTGCGCTGGACTCTTTCAAGCAATTCCCTGTCCTTCTTGAACTGGAGGGCCCAGAACTGGATGCAATATTCCAGATGCAGCCTCACCAAGGCAGAGTAGAGGGGGAGGAGAACCTCTCTTGCCCTACTAACCACCCCCTTTCTAATGCATCCTAGGATGTCATTTGCCTTCTTGGCCACAAGGGCACATTGCTGGCTCACGGTCATCAAAACAGCTAAAAACCCCATTGCCTTAAATTAACCTAGTATGTCAGATGGCATTTCTGGAAGAGCATTATGATAAAGTATATTGTAAGGGGCATTTAGAACAGGAATTGAGAATGAAAATACTACATAGAACGAGCAGCAATGTTTGACAAGCCATCTTGGCATTGACATATTAAGAGATATATCTACAAAAGCATCTTTGTGGGCACTTCTGTAGTGTTAGAGAATAGGATACAAAGGGCAAAGGATGAAGGAACAGGAAAAAAGGAGGGTAGCAATCAAACCAACATGTGGTGCAACCCTGCAAGCAGGCTGCATGCAGCCACCAAAGTGGAACGTACTGCACTGCTCTGGTACAGATCTGGGTTCTGCAGTGGAGTTCACTGACGTTTTGTTCAGCACAAACATGCAGCAACAAGAACCAGCAGAGCTGTGGTCCCTGACACCCTGTACAGTGTCAGCTGCTCAGAGCCATTCCCTGTTCAGCAGGTCTGTGGTTAGGGAGAGATCCCAGGACACCAGTGGCAGCAACTGAGCAGAAACGTGCACAGAACAGGAATGCAAATGAAAACTACACAACTGACCATATCACCATATATTTAATACTTCAATGCAGTGCCAGGAAAATGAGTGCAAGACCTAGAAATCACAGGAAATCCAATTCAACTGACATTTTCATTACCATTTCTCTGTGGGGATTCTCAGGGTTAAATGGTAAGAGGGTTTCTAAAAAAGTTACTACCTCATGGGAATATTAGATATTGAGATCTTTGGTCATGAGGCACTGCTCTAGCAAGAGGCAGACAACATTCAGTCTAGTGGAGCTATGGTAAAGAAGGCTTTTGAAAAGGAATGTTGATATTCCTTACTGATCAATGCCAAGCGAGTATACTGAGAAACCATCAGATTTCTATTAATGATAGCAGATCCCACCTAAAAGAGGTGAGATGGAAGGGAGGTGAAATTTCTGCTGCAGAAAGAACATCATTAACCACCTTTGGGAAGCAGTTTATGTTGGGCTCAACACAGCCTGACTCACAGGAATTTCACTGTTATTCAGATAGATCATTTCACTGTATAAAGCAACAAACAGATCTATGAAAATACATGAAAATAGGCTCATTACTCTACTTCATATAATCATAGAGTCTTCACAAGCTTTACAGAGCAATAAAACCAAAACCAACCTACCAGGCTGAGTACTACCTCCATCAAGAGAAACCAGTCTCACCCCTCAGCGAAGAGGAATGCATGTTTTCTTCAGTGCATTCTGTTACCTCCCTCAAGGGCAGCAACAGCATGCTGATGTTTGGTGCTGCTACAAGCAGGCTTCTATACCCAGGAAGAAATAGAAACATCCTAAAACGAGCACAGAGAGTTACTCCTGTGTGAAAAGAGAACTCAAACAACTCTGGCAGGTCACCGTTGCAGCGGCCCGGTGGAGCTGGCCTCGTGCAGGAGATGGTGGCTGCCGCAGCAGGACCACATGATGGGACCAATCCTCGGTACCGTGGGGGACACCAACAGTTCCTGGTGTCCAGCTGAGAGCAGAAAAAGCCTCATAAACCAAGAGAGCTCCAAGAAGGGCACTGAGCACCCTGGCTCGCCTGCAGGCCCCACCACAGCACAGCAACCATCACCCGCTTGCATTCTACAGCATTTCTGTCCTGAAGTTACTTGGTAAAGCTGGAGAGAGGAGGGGTAGTGGAGGAGGCAAATGAGCTCTGATGCAGCTTAAAAACTTACAGAGATTAGATGCTCACATGACCCCTGTAACATGATGAGAACTCTTTCTAAAATCCCTTTAAGCCAAAACATTTTGGGAAAAAATAAGGTGCTAGATCCAGACATTTGGGGAAACAGGAACGCTGCCAAGTATTAAAGAATCTGAAATAAGAAGCCAGAGAGTGAGAAACTGGTGGAAGATTCAAGAACTGAATTGTGATCCCACCTTCACTTTGCTGTTCCCCAAAGTGGTGCTTGGACTGTAGAGAAAAGGTGACCTCAGATGTGTCACACTGCACACCTTAGTCTCTTCTGCATCAAGCACTGACACAACCAATCACAGACATCAGACCAGGCTGGAGGGTCCTCAGCAGTGATGGGCTCCTTTAGCTCCCTACACAGAGACAAATGCAGAGCAAACTCACTCAAGCAAAACTGCATGTATAAGAGAGGTCTTACTGAAAATGGGGTTAGACCAAGACAAACTCATGGCTTCCAGGTACACAAGGGTTCCTGCAATACACCTTCTGTCTCTTTACACATCTGGAAATGTTTCGCACTTCCGAGTGTAGTTATAAAGAAGGACAACTTTAAGTTGGTTACATCAGGAAAAAAATTCTATCCGATTGTCCTCAAAGGAGGCCCATAGCAGGCATACAGCTCACAAATCCCCCATGTTAATGATAAAAAGCCAGCTGAGGAACCTGCTTCTGTCACTGTGTCACTCTCAATAGCTTCAACACTAATACTTCAAATATAGAATCTCTCCTAAATGTAAGCACTGATGAGATATTTACATATGATGTTTCAGCTTCAGTCCTCCCACCTAAGGAAAGCAGAATGCAGAGCTGCACAGGGTAAAGGAGCTGATGCAGCTGAAGGCGGAAGGCTGACCATGGGAGGAAGCACATCCATGGGGAAATGCCACACACAACTGCACCATGCACAGCAAGTTCCAATCTATGCACTAGTGACCAGGCAGGCAGGGTTGGAAGGAGATGAGCAAGCAGAAAGCAGGGGGTGTATGTACATGTGTATATAGGCAGAGCAATGAAGGAATGGATGTGTGTGGACACAGGCAATGTTCAAGATCAAGCTGGACAGAGCATTGGAGCAATCTGGTCTAGTGTGGAGTCCCTACACATGGCAGGGGGGCTGGAACTGGATGACCTTAATGTCCTTTCCAACCCAAACAGTTCCATGATTCTATGAAGGAGGAAGAGGAGAAGGAAATACATATATATATGAGAAGGAAAGAAGGGGGGAAGCAAAGGAACAATTGCTTATAAAAAACCTTAAGACAGGAGGACTTGTCTGGCAGCCAACACATTTTAAGTAAGAATTATATCCAGCTATTGCATGGGTATGTATTTAGCTTTTTGTTTTCATAACACTCAATACTCACAGCAGTGACAGCATTTTAACTTCAATCAATTACTTCATCATGTACTTTTTGTGCCTGACTATACCTGTGGTTGTACATTATAAATACTTTTGCATAACTAAACTAAATGTAATGCGAGTATCTCTCAGAATACACGTGGACTGTACAGTGCATACATTACTCTTATCCACTTGGCAATTGTAAAATAGCAACATCATTGCAAAAGCTGCCATAATTTTCAAATTAGTAATCTATATTATCTAGTGTGGGTTTTCTGCCAGTTCAGCTACAGAGCTATGCAGCAGCAACTAAGCACTGTGCCCACAGACTAAAACCACCAGAGTTCAGCTGGGACTACATGCTCAACAGCGGTCAGCTCATTCTGGGGACTTCAGAAAGAAAACATTCTTCCTAAGTCCAAAGAATTCATAATTCTCTTGATCTGTTTGAAATGTAACAGGCTCAGCTTTCTTCTAAACTAGGAAATTCCACCCCCTCCTCCCCCCAGTTAAAGCCAAAATAAGTGGGTTTATAAAGAACAAACCACCTGCTTTACATGTACTTAATGTTCACTTCAGCTCCAAAGGACTCTGTTCAGACAGACAGTAGACAGGAAGGTGCTCAAGCATTTCATTTAACTCCTTAAGCAAACCATAGACTCCCTAGAAACACAGATCTGCAGAAACCTCTTACTAACACTGCAAACCTTATTCCTGATACAGCACTTGAATCCATGAACAATAAATGTCATCCTCCTTCCTTTCCATCAGCTCCCTCCTGAAGAGCAGGTCACTTCTGCAGCTTTTTCTAAGTCAAGGTAAACGGGATCCTCGATGCTGGAGCTGTAACTGACACGATTCATCTCCTGAAAATGTTTCCCCTCGGTTTGGGAAGTGCTACATGACACAATGAGGAACAGCCATGTTTCCCTGTCTCACAGCCTCTGTGAGAGGCTCCGATGACGAGGCTCTGTGAGAGCATCATCAACTAGGGCTGCATCACTGCTTCTTTGTGGGTCTCCTAGCATTGAGTACAACTTTCCTTGTACTTAGCACACTGAAAATACCAGTTTGATAAAATAAGGAAAAGGAAAGAAAAACAGGGACCTCATTTGTTGTGTTTAACAAACTTCTGGTCCCACAAACAGGGATTCTCTCTCAGGAAACAAAACCTTTCTCCCTAACTTTTTAAAAACTGCTGCTGGGGCTTTCAGGGCAAGCAGGATCCCTCTTCAAAACCACTGACCTCAAAGTCTTATTTGTCGGGCAAAACAAAGATATCTTTGGTATGAAATGACATAACACAATGACAGTTCGCAGTGAAGTTTTAAAACAGTTTTCTTCACAGCTGGCAAAGTACTAAGCCTTCAGTTAAAGATCTTGGAGAGCCAGCTACTGACAATGCTGAGAACACCATCTAATGAGCTATTCCCACAGATTTTGTGACCATTTTGCAGCTGCTGACAACCTTAAGAGCATTCCAGGCTCATAAGGTTGAAGAGGACAAGGACATCTCTCTCTCTTGGGAGAAGGTATTGACTTGATGTCTTCCACTATCTCCAGGCAGACGGAGAACCATGAAATCAGACTTTGGCAAGTAGTGGGAAGAACTAATAGAATTTCAAAATAATCTTATTTAAATACTTAGTTGGATGTTTGTATGTTTCTGCAATATGCAATATTCAATATTTAAGAGCTCTCAAAGAACTGGATGTTCACTTCTAAGTTTTGTCCAGATACAGAAACTCATTACAGATAAATCACTAAATTTCCACAGATCTGCTAGAAAAGGTAACATTTAGTAGTGAGATTTAAATTCTCTAAACTTGTCAGTGTAGTACTAACAGGATGTCAGAGTATCTACACAGTTAATTAATTTACAACATTTTGCTTAAGGAAACAGATGGAAAAGTTAAACAACTGCTACCTTAAGGTAGCCTTAAAATGAACACAGATTACTGAAAATTCAAAACCACAAGACTTGCCTTTATTGACTAAAACTTTATTTAGCCAGTGAAGAGTTACTAATCCAACACTACTCCTGAACCAGTAACCTCAGTGCTAGGAGGCATCTTGACTAAGGCTTTCTGGTTAATTACATGGTGATTAGGAAGTTTCTGCACAGCTGCACTCCCTACTCACAGGTATCTGGGGTTGATCCATATTAGCCCCAAAACTGAAAGCCAAGAGCCTGTTCCCATGCTTACTGCCCAGGAACAAGGGCTAAATCCACCTCCTTGCTGGCATATACAAATTACAAACCCCTGTGTGATTATAAATGCCGCAATAATCTAACAGCATAAAGTACCATTTTGATCAGAAGCACTTTAAGCTAATGCATTATTTAACATTTGCCTTCTAATTTAAGCTCCTAGACTTCAAAGTCACTGCACAGAACTGGAGTTCCCTCCTCTGTACCTAGCTACTGGGATAAAGTCAGGATTGACTGTTTTTTTCAGATTTCATTCCAAGGATGCTCTCCACAGGACTTGTATTCCCTGGGCACAGTTTGCTGCCCTGGTTTTAACCCCTGTACGAAAACCTTTCCCCACATACATTTCCTTTCCCCACATACATTTCCTTTCCCCACATACATTTCCTTTCCCCACATACATTTCCTTTCCCCACATACATTTCCAGACATATTCGAAATGTTTCTGTAAGTGCTGAGAAAAATTCACAGGAAAAAAGAGGCTTATAAAAGGTGGAAGCAAGGACAGGTGGCCTGGGATGAATACAGGGATGTTGTCCGGGTAGTCAGGGACCAAGTTAGGAAAGCTAAGGCCCAATTGGAGCTAAACTTGCCTAGGGATGTTAAAGATAATAGGGAGGGATTTTATAGGTACGTAGTGGCTAAAAAACAGACTAGGGACAATGTAGGCTCCCTCCGGAAGCTTTCAGGAGAACTGGCTACACAGGACTTGGAGAAGGCTGAGGTTCTGAATGACTTCTTTACCTCGGTCTTCACTGGCAAAGGCTCTGACCACACCACCCAAGTCTTGGAAGGCAGACGCAGGGCATGTGAGAATGAAGATCTTGGGCCCACTGCATGAGAGGATCTGGTTCGAGACCATCTTAAGAACCTGAACGTACACAAGTCCATGGGCCCTGATGAAATCCATCTGTGGGTCCTGAAGGAGCTGGTGAATGAAGTTGCAAAGCCACTGGCCATGATATTTGAAAAATCATGGTAGTCAGGTGAAGTTCCTGATGACTGGAGAAAGGGAAACATAACCCCCATTTTCAAGAAGGGGAAAATGGATGACCCGGGGAATTACAGACCAGTCAGTGTCACCTCTGTGCCTGGCAAAATCTGGGAGCAGATTCTCCTGGAAGGCATTCTAGGGCACATGAAAAACAACAAGGTGCTTGGTGACAGCAGCATGGCTTCACTAGGGGGAAATCCTGCCTGACCAATCTGGTGGCCTTCTATGACAGGGCTACAAAAGTGATGGACAGGGGTGGAGAAGTTGATGTTATCTACCTGGACTTATGCAAAGCATTTGACACTGTCCCACATGACATCCTTGTCTCTAAATTGGAGCGTCATCAATTTGATAGGTGGACCACTCAGTGGATAAAGAACTGGCTGGATGGTTGCACTCAAAGAGTTGTGGTCAATGGTTCAATGTCCGGCTGGAAACCAGTAGCGAGTGGTGTCCCTCAGGGATCGGTGTTGGGACCGGTCTTGTTCAACATCTTTGTCGCTGACATGGACAGTGGGATTGAGTGCACCCTCAGCAAGTTTGCCAATGACACCAAGCTGTGTGGTTTGGTTGATACGCTAGAGGGAAGGAATGCCATCCAGAGGGACCCTGACACACTTGTGAGATGGGCTGATGCCAACCTCATGGAGTTTAGCCATGCCACGTGCAAGGTCCTACACCTGAGTTGGAGCAATCCCAGGCACAGCTACAGGTTGGGCAGAGAAGAGATTCAGTGCAACCCTGCAGAGAAGGACTTGGGGGTGTTGGTCGATGAGAAAATGAACATGATCCGGCTTCAGTGTGCACTCACAGCCCAGAAAGCCAACCGTATCCTGGGCTGCATCAAAAGGAGCTTGACCAGCAGGTCAAAGGAGGTGATCCTGCCTCTCTACTCTGCTCTTGTGAGAGCTCACTTGGAGTATTGTGTGCAGTTCTGATGTCCTCAACATGAAAAGGACATGGAACTGCTGGAACAAGTCCAGAGGAGGCCACGAGGATGATCAGAGGCTGAAGCACCTCCCGTATGAAGACAGGCTGAGAAAGTTGGGGCTGTTCAGCCTGGAGAAGAGAAGCTGCGTGGAGACCTCATAGCATGGTGACGGATTATTCATTAGGGACTGTAGTGATAGGACAAGGGGTAACAGGTTCAAACTTAAACAGCAGAGGTTTAGACTGGATATAAGGAAGAAATTCTTTACTGTTAGGGTGGTGAGGCACTGGAATGGGTTGCACAGGGTGGTTGTGAATGCTCCACCCCTGGCAGTGTTCAAGGCCAGGTTGGACGAAGACTTGGGTGCCATGGTTTAGTGTGAGGTGTCCCTGCCCATGGCAGGGGGGTTGGAACTGGATGATCTTAAGGTCCTTTCCAACCCTAACTATTCTATGATTCTACTTTAATAATGAGAGAAAGATCAGTCCCTAGATGTCACATCCTGTAGCCCTGGAGTGCAGCTGTACTGATGGTGCTATTTGTAACCGGTTTAGCACAAATGATGCCAACACCTTGAACATCAAGGGAGAGGCCAGGCAGGCCCTGAGGATGTGCTGAGAATGAAGTGCCACCAGGTATGCATTCACCGCCCAGTGTTATTAGCCAGCAGATGGCTCCAGGACCTAGGCTGAGGAGGGAAGCTGCTGTGAATATGCCTGGAGAGGTCCTGCAGGTCCCTTCTCCAAGGGCACCCTCCCCATTACTGCTGCATCACAGGGACTTTCCCACAGCAGTGATGAGAACTCTGGGTGCTGCCCACCAAACTGCTACCAGACCAGACCTGCATACATGGTTAAAACAATGTCTGCTTAGAAAATGACTTCTCAATGTTTATAACCTAGTGAGGAGAAACTTCAGGAAGTATTTGCTGAGCTTGTCTACTCCTACAGCTATTCATGTGATTATCTAAAACCTCACTTTACACTAATTTTCTAGCATTGATTAAACTCCACTTCCAAATGCAAAAAGGAACTTTAAGGACTTCCATCCAAAGCACACGCAAAACTGTATTATATCCCACTAAAGCAGAGTGAAGAAGAAAATTCTAGCTTGGTGGCAGAAGATAAAGTCAGAAATATTCTGGTCTGGAATGGAAGTGGTTAACTCAACTTTCTTCTTCCTCATGAGAAATCAATTGTCCATTCCTCCCAGTGTATCTGCGCTGCAGTGGAGCCCAATCCCGCCTAACTACAGGCTCTGTGTTCCCTCTGGCCTACACTTAATGCACTGGCTGCTGCATTCCTGAGGAGGCCAAGCGGTTCCTCCAAGAGAAACATCTGGAGATCAGGAGTCACACTGGCCAAGGTCTGCTCTGGCCAGCCACTGCCCAGGTCAGCCCTCTGACACTGCCGGTCTCATGCTCACAGTCCCTCACATCACCCCCCAAGGCACCCCCGAGTCACACTGCCCAGTCTGAGAAGGCTCACAAACAGCCAGGGCAGGAGGGGCTGCCGGGAGGTGCAGTAGCCCTGCCACCTTTGGATCAGTGTCCATGGACCAGCCCGGGGCTGCAGTGCTCCACACACAGGTGGTGTGAGGCAGCCCTGGGCACTCATTAGGAAGGGAGGAAGACCACCTGTCCCCAGGCTCCATTCTTGTCCTTTTTTCCAGGTACAGGAAAAACTCACAATCCAGATGGTTTAGTAATTACTTTTTCAAATAAGGAATTAACTGGTTAACCTGTCAGAAATCTGCACATATAAAACTATCTCCCTGACATGGTAAAATACTAAATAAAGACTTCTAGCATGTTCTGCAACATTGCTCTGGCTCAGCAGAAAGCCCAATCAAAGCACAATGCCCAGTCTGCACAAAGGATTAAGTTTACCAATAAAGCTACAATATAAAACTGCACGGTGATCAAATTAGATTTTCCAGCTAGGCTTGGTGTGTCATTTCTCAACACTGCTGGCACAAACACCATTAGTGTCCTATGTAAGTTTAACTGATACAGAATACACCTACCCCTAAAAAACCATTTCTTTCATTGTTAACACTGTTTTCACCATAACATAAAGGCAAACAGCTGTAGCTGAAATCACTTTTATTTCTACCAAAGAAAATTTCACTCATCAGCTTTCAATTTTACTGGATTATCTATGTATCAAATTGATTATTTCTGGTTATCACACTGTTATAGATTTTTGAACTACCAAACTCTACCCCTTACTTTTTTTATTAAAACATAAGTGGAAGAAAAAAAAATACCAAAACCACAAAAAAAAAACCCAACCCCCCAAAAAACCCAAACAAACCCCACAAAAAGCATCTTCTCACCCTTCAGCAATTGTCTTGGTTCTTTGGTCACTGCCACTCAGTGACTGAATTTCCTTAAAGTGTCCACAAAGACCACTGGCACATTGAGCTGCTGTGTGCCAATCACAGCACCTGAAGACACTAGTTGTCTAGGCCACTGCAAGGCAGCTGCATTGGCCTGAACCTGAAGTCTGTACACAGAGACTCAAGATTTTGTTCCTAGCTTGCAACAAGCTTATGGTGTGCAATAAGGACACGACATGATGGGTTACTACAGCTTAGCTGACACAGGCTAATTTGTGAACTCAGTAATATATCTGAAGTCTTACATTCATTAAAATGGCTTGGATACACTGAATTTGATAGCTCTCCTCTTAGCGCAAAAGTGAAAGGTAATCTCAGAACATGCTTCTTGATTACTAAAGGAGCTTCATGTCCACTGTCATTTACAGGCATACTTCCTCTAGAAAGCAATTTATTTTTCTTTCTGTTTGCTCCTGAATGCTTTTCTGCCACTAAAGGAAAGTCACAGCATAACTGAAAATTTTAAGCTGTATTTGAAACTGACCAAACTTCTACCAAAATCCTGAAACCAGAAAAACTGATGGAACTCGCTGATAGCAGCACGTAAAATTCAGCAAGCCTGCCCATCAGATTTGCATAATATGATTTCTGAAGTAAGCTAACACAGCTAGAACTAATAATGTCACAACAGACTGGGTGTGGAGGAAAGCAGATTCCCTCTGAGCCATAAATAAGATGTGAATACATTCTAGAACACAAAACCAAGACATGAATGGAAACTATGAAGAGGGCCACTAGTTACAAGGATGACTTCAGACAAAAGAAAAGATTGTTGCTCGTGCAGGTTTCAGAGCAAGTACTGAACAAAATAAGTATCCCATCTCTGTGTGCGCACTGGGCTCACCACGTGTAGGAGGCTGGCGAAGTCAGTGGCTGGCAAAAAACATCCTGAGGGACTTCACTGACTGATCAATCCAAAAGTCACGAGCTCCAATAACCTTTGCTCACAGTGATCCTATCTAGAAGCTTAAGAAATTACATCATATCAAACCATTGTATGTCTACAGAGCTGTATAATGATAAAATCTCTCAAGATGTATCCAAGCTCAACCCACTGCCAGCAGGAAAGTCTGTCCCTCCCCACAGGCTGTTGCAGAAACCAGCATTTGTGTCTGAGTATTTTCAGGTTATATTTGTTTTCTCCATCAATCTTTCCCAAATTAGCATCCCATTCCTTTCCAAATACTAGTCTACGGGCTACAACACGTGTGACCTTAAATCCAAACTGATGCATTATTGATAGTGAAGAAATGGCTAAATTGATGTTGTCTTTGGAATCGAGCTCTTGATAAAGCAGGAAGCATTTGCTTTAGCATTTCTCTTAAAGTAATTTGATTAAAAAATCTTTTAATACTACAGACTGCTCAGGAAGATGCTCCTGGCTCTGACCTTTTGCCACTGTTTTGTCTCCCACACTACACCCATTGCAGGACTGACTCCCGGGGTATTGCTTTGCGTATCTGGACACCCATGAAAGTGTTATTTCTACACCTGTCCTTTCACAGCTCGGGGAACTCTGACCAGCAATTAAATTGTTCAGGATACGGCCCCAGTTCTGTGAACAAATGAACCAGTGTTTGCCTTGGCTATGTTAACAGCCACCTTCTCTGGGTTACTGGTAACAAAGAAGATTCCAATTGATAACATCCTGCAAATTTAATAGCTTGGTTAATGTGAGGGAGGCTGTGCCATCCTGAAGAGCTATAACAAATCATCCTGACCAGTAAATCGAGTCACTGTCCTGGGCTGCTACCTCTTGGTGGCCTTGGTGAAAGTAGAATGTCAAAACAGCATTTAAAAAAACCCAAATGAAAACCACAGGAAAAGAAGAGCCCCAAAACCCCCAAAACCTCCACTATTGTGTTTTACAAAACAAGAAACCCCACAACTCAAAGCTGTTTTCAACAACAAATACATAATTCTTCCTTGCAGATGACCTACAAAAAACGTTTTTGTTTGTTTTTTTTTAAAGTGCACAGCATTGTGCTATTTTTTTTCATTGACAGCTTATAAAAGACCACACAGACCATGTCCTTCCTGCTACAAAACTTGTTCTCTTTAAACCACATTTCCTTAAACTATAGGAATATGAATAGCAGAAAACCCGATCTTTCCTGGCTTTGTTGGCAAGGTACTGAAGACCCAGATACTTGGTGCTACGCAGATGACACAAGAAACCTGAACTGTTAAAACCCAAAGTATTAGTCATTGAAATGGAGTACGTACCACAGAAAAAGCTGAAAACAGAGTGACTAAAAATATATTCTCCTTTTAAATAGTTCAGTCATCACTTCTCTTTTGCACTAGTTCTCCAGGCATCTCAGCCTCGCTTTGGTAGTCTCTCATCTGAAAATACAAACCCCTTCCTTGTAAGCTGCATAAAAGCAAAACCCACCCAAGCCAGGGTTTCCTTTCTGTTCTCAGCTCACCTCTAAAGTCTGTCAGTGGCTGTACATGCTGCCCTGGCCGCCCAGCAGAGCTCCACAAAACAAAAAGGCTCCCCGAATGAAAAGAGTTTGAATGCTTTCAGTATTTTCACGTTGCTTTGTCCCAACAATGCAGCTCTGTCCCTGGGAACGAGCACATGCGGCCCAGCACAGTGGGGCATTCTCCAGCTCTCATCCCCGCAAGAGCTGCTTGCGGCTGCTCCAGGGAGCAGTGCTCCCGGCTGACCTGCTGTGACCCTGGGGGCCGGCCCCGTGCCCCACGACCAGCGACCCCACAGCCAAGGAGATCCTGCTTCCAGCACCACCCCATCCGCCAGGGTGGGCAGGGGCAGGAGGATCGCTGGGCACAGCACCACAGCGCCAGAGGGAGAGAAATCAGTGCTAATGCCTCCAGCAATGCCAGGACTGATGGAACTGCCTCTAGATGGAGGGACGGGAACTGCTGTGCGGTTCACTGCTGTTTTCTTCATGAAGCACCCAATTTTAAAGCCAACCAAGTATGACAGTGAAAATGGGATATGCACACAGGCTTTCAAAACCAAGCATGTTTCTCTCTTAAGAAGAGAGAGTTCCCTAGAACTGCCTTAGTGTCTGATAAACACAACCATTAAATGCTGAAGAGATTCTAAACATTACTGAAAGTTGATCTCAGCCAGGTTTCCTCCACTGCTCACCCCATCTGTACACGGCACCTTCTGACAACTTGTCCAGGTTCTGTGTCGTTTGGGACAAATTCCAGAACACTTCGTGAAGGACTATCAGGAGGAAGCCTGATCTCAAAGCTCCCTGGAAGGAATCACTTACCAAAACTGGAGAAGCTCTAACTGTAAGCCCAAAAGTAATGGAGTTCTGGTATTAGAATCTTTTCTAATCACTAAAACATTCAAACCACAGATTCTCTGCATGCATGGAGAATCTCCCAACACAAAATCTTTACCCCCACAGCAAGAACAGATCAAACACTTTAACGACAAACAGCACCTCAGCAGCACAAGCAGCTTTCCCTGGTTTAATACCGAGCCCAAGCTGGGCACAGACATTGCTTACTACAGAGCAACAGCAGAGGAAAGAAGTCTAAGTCAGTCTGATGAGAAGAAAAAGACACTCGAATTCAACCCTCTGGCATCGCAATAGGCAGCAGCTTGCAGGCTGATTTTAAAAAGCAAACTCCAGCAGCAAACACAAGTGCTGAGCCTGGGCATCCGCTGCAGAGAAAAGCAGCTGCAAGCACAACCCTAACACCAAGAAAGGAGAAAGCCTGAGACGTACGGTTTGGGAGGCAGGCAGCGAGCCCTCCATGCTGGGTGCGTGGCGAGGGAAGCGCACGGTCTCACCCCGCACCCCGCCGCCGGCCGGACATGCCGTACCGCAGAGTTATGTTAGCAGAGACCAGCTCCAGCCCTGCCAGGCTGAGCTCTGCCCTGACAAAGCAGGACCTTGTAATACGAAGCAGCAGTACCCTGGGTGTCTTGGCAGAAGCCCCGAACGCATGGTTGAGAAAGCAACTGCAGCTCTGAACAAGCGAGGCATGAACGCGCTGCACAAGAGTTACCGAGTCTGCTAAAAATACTCTGTCACTGACCCCGTCAGGAACACAACTGAAGTGAGAGTCTTGTTTTCTGCAGAATAATAAAACCAAAAAGCAAAATACATCTGCTGGCAATGGTCTTCAAGTTTATTTAAAACAAACAAACAAAAGCCCAACATAGTCTCAAACAGGAAAACACATCCCATTTTCTTCCAGCAGAAAGACTGCTGGTTGAATGTCATGCTTCAGACCTCTTCTAGAGCTCTGGGCAACCTGGAACCTCGGAATCTCTTCCTCTGTACCCCAACAGTGGAGGTTGCTCAGGTTCCCTTGACAAGTTCAGGAGCTAACTAACTGCATACAAATTCAAAGCCTGCCCTGCCACAGAGAGCATGGGAGCATCCTGCCACAGTGCCTGGCCAGTGGTCCCTGCACAGCTTTGGGGTGCCCTACTGCAGTCAGGATGCCTGAAGAGCAAAGGAAGCTGTTGGACCAGAAACATGGCTGAAAGACACAAAGCATCTGAACTGGCCAGACAGAGGTTCTTTGGGAAGCAGAGAGAGAGCCTTCCTCCTGCCCTCCTCTGCCAAGAGGAATCTACAAAGCACGATGGGCAGAATAGATCCCAGGCAGGATCTCTGGGGAAAACACACCAAGAGGAGGCTTTTATTTTATGCCTTGAGTAAGCATAGCAAGTACATTTTGGGCAACTGTTGGGTGGTGAGACAGTTTATGCTTCTGGGGAAGGAGAAGTGAGAGAATTTCCCTCCTAGCTTACTGTTCTGCAGTCAGACAACTGTGTTTACCATCTATTCATAACAGATCTATCCTTAAAAATAGTTGTTTTTAAGATATGCTAATTTATTCACCAGGCATGTTTTCACATGGAGTATGTTCCATTAATTGCTAATCAGCCTGGTTGTCTGTACCACACTCACTTAGTAAAGGAGAGGTGATGCTAAGTCTAAGAGACACCACACTGTGTACTTCCCTCACAGTTTTCCAGGTCACAAACAGGGATAATCTACATTAGCATATTCTCTGGGTTTGTAAACAACCACCTACATAGCAGCAGTCTGGCAAGTTTATAAGGATCCTGTTCCAGGGGCAGCCTGCTCTGTTACAGGCTGTTCCAAGGGGGCCCACCAGGATTCAGCCCCCAGCTCCCAACTTGCCAACTACTCCCACCCGCAGTCACTGCCCACTGGCACTGTGCTTCCCAAACCCCACTCAAGCTCCATGTGCACACAAACACCTCGGCACATGCTGCTCCCTCCAAAAGGTTTTCCGGCTGCAAGGCAGTGCCACAAACAGCACACAAACAAACATACATACAAGCCTTGAACTGGCGCTGAAGTAAAACTTGTTTCTATGGGAATTAGCTCACAAAGTCTTAAACTTCTGTTCCTTTTAATCAGCAGCTTGGAAACCAAATGGCAAAGGCAGCATCTTCCCCATCTGAAGGACACGTGCTCCCTCCAGGCAGCCTGTGCCATCCCCAGTTCCAAACACTGCCCTGCACAGTATTTTTCATTAACCCAGCTTATCTGGACTGTTTGGCAGTTAGAAGAGGGTAGCTGGGATTACATAGCAAATCCCACCAAAAGCCCCATCCCTGTATTTCAGCTGAGTAACCTTCAGCACCAATCTCATGACATGGAGCCATGTACAAACTGAGCAGTGATGTACTGAGGACAGTCCTGCCTCCTCCTTGTACCAACTCTTAACTGCTTAATGACTCTCCTCATTCACAAACCTGACCTCAAAGGAGGCAATAAAAGTTTCGTAAAAAGTAGCTAGTTGTTTTCTGCTTCGTGACTGGAGGTTTTCCACACATTTCTAAAGAAAATGGTCACTGATCAGCAGAAGACAGCTCTGCTTTGCTGTAACACAACAAAGAGCATACATAGAAGATCACATACAAACCTCACCCAGGAGACGGTCATAAGTAACACATGAAAATACCCTCTAAGAAGCAACTCTGCTGAATAACTGCAGAAGAGTGTCACACCTTGTTGAAAACAGAACTGATTCCTGTACTGGCAGATAGGAGTTTTGGTCAAAATATCCACTGAGCCACTTGAATAATTAAGTGTAGCTTCTCCATGGCTTAACAAAGTATCTGATGCAATTTACTGCCCTTTCTATAAAATGTGAGATAAATCTGCTCATTTTTCAACAATGAAATTAGCAGAAATAAGGTTTATAGCACTGCACATAGTGAGTGAGCCTCCAGCTGAAACACAACCACGGCTGCCAAGACATCAGCACTGCTCACTACATGCAAACTATTTAATCTTCCAGGTAATTACCTCCTGGAACAGAGAAGTTATTTAACCCAGAAATCAGGTTTACTCAGAAGAAACTCTAGACTGGTAACACTCCGTAACCTGAAACGTGGCTTGACAAAGTGACAGACAGTGGCTGATGCATGGGGAGATTTCTTTTTTAAAGTATACGCATAGTTTTAAAAGAGCGACACATAAAATGCAGCCTTCACAGTAACGCAGACCCTGCACATTACGCAAACTGCTTGTATTTCATGAGTCGAGTCTTTCCCAATCTTCCCAGCATTTCATTTCTATTTAGAGAAACATCAGAAAACTGCCTTCTTTCCCATGCGTGAAGAGCTGAGTGGTATTTCCTGACTCCAGGCCTCCTGGACAAACAGTGATATAGGGATGTGCTGTCTCACTGGATGTACTTGCTCCTACCCCCCTGCTATCTCAGTAACCATTTTCAGTCTATGAGGGCACTAAAGGCTCTTACCATCAATGGTACCATCAAAATCCTCAGTCTCACTCCAACAGGATTCCTGGGTTACAGCATTAAATCAACTGCAATTTTCAAAGAAAGCTTAAGTCTTGAAAGTAAATATCTGCAAAGATTTGTCTGTGCTGCAGCTGCTCATCGACAAGTTCGGAAGGATGGGACCCAACCAAAAAACACACACACAAAAAAACACTGCCAACAAAAAACCCAATCACAGAAGACCCCAACAATAGCAAACTCATGCAGTGTTCTACTGCAAATGATCAGACACTGCAGTAGCTGCCCAGAGTCCATCCCTGGAGACAGCCAAAACCTGGGTCATGGTCCTGGGCTTGGACTAGACAATCTCCAGAAGCCCCTTCCAATTTCAGTGATTTCCAGCTCTGGAATGCATTTTAAAGTCCTCAGTGTATGTGATTTTGGACCTACTGGCACATGAATCCAGCCACCAGATCATAATTTACATATTTTTACATATATTTACATAGAAATTAAATATATATATATATATATATATGTAAAATTACATATCATTTAAATATCTTGAAACAAACACTGTCAATGAAACCTGATCATGAAGGACCAGGGCATGAGCAGGATGATCCTTGAGAAATATCAAAGTGCATCAGAAGTTGCCCATTAGATGAACAGTGACCAGAATTCAGGGATGATCTCTAGACACTACAAAACACCCTGAACAAATCAGATGTAATGCACACAGCCTATACATATACAAAAATTTCATTACTGGTTCACCATAGGCCAGGCTGGTCAGAGCTCCATGGCTCCTGCACCCAGGCTGTGTGCGAGGTAATGAGCTGGTCCTTCGGTCTCTTCCCCACCCCAGTTTTCCCCAGCTCCCTAACCAGTCCCGTGTTCCCTAACCCACACCAACACAGGTCACATCTTCCTGTCACGTCCATCCCAGCAGCCAGGGCCTGCCCTGCCCAGTGGGAAAGCCAAACTCCCAGTCCTGCCCGGGTCTGGAAAGTCAATCCTGCAAGGCTGATGGGCCCAACCCCAGCCCCACTGCATGGACCCAGCATGGCTGAGAGCACACTCGATAAACAGCACAGACAGCAACAAGCGGCATCAGACAAAAAAGGACCCACAGTAACTCAGTGCAAGAACTTCTTTAGTTAGAAGCAGAGAGCAGCATTATGATTTAGGCCTTCCTTTACCCTATTTTCACCAACAGATACATTTAACCCGGCTTATGCAGAAGGTTAAAAATAAATCCACCCCATCCCAGCTAGCAACTCAACCACCAATGTGATCAACTGTCCTCAGGAGAGTTCACAGAGGGCAAAATGTGCTGTTCAGGCGCAGACTGAGGTCACGTCTCAAGACAGCAAAGAGAACCAAACATTGTAGAAAATTACTTGTAGCATGAAGCTGTAACATCAGCAGAAAGGCAAAGCTGAGTGTGACACTGGAACTCCTCAAAGGACAGAAAGGGGGATGGGGGCAGGAGTTTTAAGAATAGCAGGAACTTGGAGCACGGGAGTATCTGTTGTTCTGTGCTACCTCCTGCCTGCCCATTTATCAGCTATCTCTCTTACAAGCTAGACTACTTCAAATCCTATTGTCTTCTCAGTGGGCAGAAAAGCTCAGGGGATTTCAGTAGAAATATTTATTACTTCCAAATTACAGTAAGTTAGCTCAGGTTCCCATGATTTCGTACTGTTTCCAACAGTTGAGGAGTTAGCATACCAAAATATAGAGAGAACACTCCTTGACATTTATGTTCTGCTATTCCAAGTGACAAGATTCGCTAAAAAATGGGCTCAAGCATGCATTTGGTTACATTAAAACTCAACATGTTCTAAACTTTAAGCCCATTATTATTTCTCTCCTTCCAACTACATTTCTCGTTTTGTTTTTAACCAGCCACAATTAACTTGCAGCAGAGAGAAGGAGAGATAGAGAGGGAGAAACAGCAAGATGTATTGCAAAGCAGAAAATCACTGCCTCACTCAGCAGTAACATATACTAATGGTGCAAGGCATTTTCTGGAAGCTATAATAGCAAGTGTAGCTATCAATGCATAGGTGGGTGCTGTGGCCTCATTCCTCCCTGCTAAAAAAATAATTTTATAGGTTAAAAGGAAGGAAAGTCCTATATCTGAATGTCACTGCACTCCCACAATGCAGATAGGGATCACCTGCAAAGACCTTTTCCATTTCAAAGTTCTGTGCTCCTTCAGTTGGCTGCATTAATGCAAACAGCAGCACCGGAGTGGATTTGCCTGTTAGGGGATCACAGTAGTAATAGAAAAGTCACTTAGCATTATATTCCCTTCAAAGAGAAGGCTGCTTTAGAAGTAAAGTGGCAAACAAGATATAAAGGGTGCTGGAGAATGCATGTTTAACAGTCAATGTATGGCTGCACAAAAGCAGTTTAACACCAAGTGTCAGGTAATTTTTTTTCTTTACCCTTGGAAATGGCTGGGGGATAGATACTCATCTAAATGTTATGAATACAAAGCCTTGCTGCAACTATGCCTGAGCTATAGTCACAATAGCTTGCAGTTCCAGGAGTGTGTGAAAACAAGTGCAGCCAATATGGAGCTTCTCAGCTGGATATGGTGGAGGAAAGAGAAGCTGCAGGAGGTGAAAATGCATCTCCCACCCTGGAATCTGTTGGTCTCAGGGGTAGCAAAATGAAGCACGGTAATTTAAAGCCATCTGCTCAATGTCATTAAGACAGAAGTACAGAACCTATAAAGCTGCAGTTCCACGGTTCACAGCTTCAGTCAGACCAAAGACTCCAGCCACTGACCTGCTCCAGCATCCCTGTGGCAGTTCCAGTGTGCTGAGGAGATTTTAGTAAGCTAATTTCTGATGTCAGACTTGTATGTGACTATGTGTCTGTCCATGTCTTATTTCTGCTAGATGACTACTGACTTCTTCATCAAGCCATTTCTTTTGCTTCCCCTCCTCTGGTGCAGCCATATCCTGTTTCAGTACTGGCCATAACATAAGTTGTCCACTGTGCCCTGAGGAAACCAGGGTGGTTTTCACTTGCAGACTTCAGGGCTCCTCATCATTATTAACAGCCACAGAACTTCTTGAAATGGAGACTACCAAAAGTATCACCAAGAAAAACAAAGAGAAAAGCCTCTATCAGCTTCTGAATCAAAATAGAAAAGAAATATACACGCAGCAAATTACCATGCACAAAGAGTGCTAGTCGCTCTGCAACTTCCTTAGATACATCTGATTAAAATATGTGTAATGTGTTTAATTTTCCATTTCCATGTAATCCAAATCAGTTTACGGTGCTGGATAGCCTCTCTGGTTTCTGAACCTTTTCATACTGTGTTTTTGTACACGTCTAAGCACTACCCAGGTTGCAAGAGACTTCCAGCCCCCTGTGAACTGGGGCTGAGTAAGTGACCCGAAAGGTAAAAAGCTCTAGGATTTTTCAGCAACTACTTCAACGATGAGAGATCCAGTCAGGATGTTTAATAGAGCACAGAATAAGACTCTTAATACAATATTGTCTTCTAAGGATTATAAACTGTCAAAACATATAGGAAGCTTTCTTTGTAGCTTTAAAGCAAGAGTTTAAATTATTTCTTAAGGAAAACTCTGTGGATCTGAAGGATCACTCTATTCTACATACCTTTACAGGAAAACACTCTGATAATAACTGGTATCTGTCAGTAAGAAACTGGGTTAAGGTTTCTAAAGCTGCTGAAGAGCACAGCACTTCATTTCCCTGTCTGGCTGAAGCAGAATACTCAATAATTCATAGCTTGCTCTGATCAGGCTCCAGCACAGGTGCTGCACAGTCAAAGCTTAGGCAAGCTACCTGCAACGTGCCTGATCATCAGAGGTGAAACATGCATAAAAGATGTGCAATGCCTGCCTCCACAGGGTTTTTTATTGGTGATAATGCTAAATTGTAAAAGGAGCCCTGCTTTGAAAAGTTCTTTGCATTAGGAGTCCAACAGCTTCGAAGAATGCATAAGGAGAGGAACAGGTGGGGTGTTAAGAGGAAAAGTGACAGACTGACCTATGAAAACATAACTATGCGATATACCCACACTCCCTCTTACCAAAAGGTAATTCATTAAGCAGAGCACCCCAGAAGTTTGCTATGGCCACTCCTACTGCTAGTAAAAAATAGCAATTATTTCAAGAACAGAGGCTTTTTCATGGAATCCCAAGCTGGTTTGGGTTGAAGGGACCTTCAAGCTCACCCAGCTCCAACCCCTGCCACGGGCAGGGACACCTTCCACTAGAGCAAGTTGCTCCAAGCCTCATCCAGCCTGGCCTTGAACACTGCCAGGGATGGGGCAACCTCTGAGAACCAGTTCTCTGAGCATCCCAGATATAAGAAAGAGTGGCAAAACTCACTCCTGACCACCAAGCATACTTACCAGGCTTGAATCCATTTCACAACACTAAAGAAGCAAAGGCAACCAGGAATGTGTTCACCCTCAGGTAATCAGCAGCTCACCAGAACATGATAATTGCAAAACCTCAGTGAAAACTACTTGTTTTTTCAGCAGGACAGGACTGAGCAACAATGAGGAGCAGCAGGCAAGGGGAGGAGGCAAGCAGCAGCAGGCAAGCTGTTCTGCAGCCCAGGATGGGGCACACAGAGCCCCTGAGCCCAGACCCTGCCTGACAGAGCTGAGAAGTGCTGGGTTAATGCTCGAAAGGCAATGGCAGCCAATTAATTCACAGACAAAGCATGACACCAAGTTGCCTCTATTCATCATTTGATCTCTAAGACACAATGTACCCTACTGTTATTTCTTTATCAAATGCTTATATAAAGAATGGTACTTTTAAAAACAATTTAATGTTTTTTTTAAGCATTCCCAGAAATGGTTTTTACACTCCTCTGAACCCTGCTATTGTAGAACTACTGTTAGTGAGCCTGAAACCCAAGTGGTTTTAATTTATGGTGGTAGTTATATGGCAGTTTTAACCTTCTCTCCCTCGAAGAACAGGTACACCACGACTAAGTGGGAATGATGTCTGCACACTGAGTGGTCAGAAACACAGCATCACTCACCAGGCCCAAGAGAGAACCATTGCAAAGACCACTTCTAGTCCAATTAATCTTGAATATTGCTCCCCAAGTGTGGATACCTGAACTTTGGATTTGACATCTGCTAAGGATACCAATAGTCTCCTTTTTGATTTCAAAGATGTGAGAGAAGAGCTGCCTTGTTAACTAAAAGCAACAGTGTGGCTGTAACTGTCCAGAAAAGGAACAGCTCAGAGGAACTGTGTTTACGCAATGGTCTTCTACCCACTGCCACCTGCACTGAGCCCCTGGAGGTGCCTGTGCAAACAAGGACCCCACAATGTGGAGCCAAACAAAAGCAGGACACCCGGCAGCTCCTCGCTGTGGGATGGGGATGGATGAGCAGCAGCTCCATCCCAAGCCATGGGGCTGTTGCCCGGCATCAGGCCTCTCAGCAGCACACACACCGCTCGCACCCCTGCACAGCAACATGTGGAGCTGCACTTGTTTGAGGGACTCCAATATTTTCCAACAGTGATGTTCAGTAATAGGAATGTTCCTGATCCTCCTGGAGATCCCACCTTTAGGCAAGGGGCCAAGGTGATGGTACAAGGCCTCTGGCTTCCAAGAGACTAGCTCCTTTCAAGTTTCTGCCTGGCAAACAAGTACCACCTGCAGCAAGTTTTCTGCATAATGACAAAAGCAGAAAGTTAAGTTAATGCATCATGGATTACAAATCTGTAGATTTGAGTGAATTAACTTTTCTTTCTCCAAATCCTGTCACCAGATTGTTACGTTATACCCTGAAAGTGTTCCACTTCTGGATGTAACAAATTGCTGACATGTACCTTTTATGGAAAAAAATAAGGTTTATAAGAAGTTGTTCACTCCCCATTCATATGTGAAAAAATATATCTTCTTGTGGGGATTTCATTCTGTAGAGCACCCAGATTTGAGAGAAATGCATGGAATTCCTGTAACTACTACATTCAGTATTGCAAGTTATCAGAGTTTTTCCAAACCCCAAACTAATCTGATCTTGGTAAACAATGCCTAAATGAATGCTAGAGCTTTAATTAGACTGCCTCAAGGCTATGTATGGTTGCAACATAGTGTGACAGCATGATTTAAGTGTATGACAGAGGTCAAAATGCCAATCTAAATGATGAGCTGCCTTTGAAATCTGCAAGATACCACAAACCCCAAAATGATTAAGAAACCTTGGAATTCCTTCCACGTCTGGTTTTATACTGAACTTTAGCTACCCAAGGTTCAGCTCTGGAATGCACTCATCATCTCTTTGAGCAATGAGTTAGGGGTTGTAACTGCACCTTGGATACGGGAAGTTCTCTGCTGATGGTCGTACAGACCCACGTCCCCCACACTGTGCCCCTCTCCCTTCACAGCACTGGAGCCATAAGCACACATAACATCAGTGCTCCACAGCCAGCACTTAGGACCCAGGCACAAGTGAACTGCTTGTCTGCTCTTGACTCCTGGCACTCAGGAACAGTTTTCAGTTTACAGACACTGAAGCTTGCAGGGAGAGCACCAATTCACCAGGCAACTATTTACATATCCACTTATGAAAGATAACAGAAAAGCAAAGCTGATCAATAGTACATGCACTTCTGAGTGTCAAGAAAATATTCAAAGCATCAACATTTCAGGCCCAGAAACAAAACAGTTACAATCTTTCAAATGTCTTTTGCTTACTATTAAAATGCTTGAAGGAAATGGCTTGAATGATACTACAGAACCAGCAGGCCTTTGTCAACCAGCTTATTGTTATTTTTTAATTCTATAATTATGCACAAAAGGTTCACACGTCTTTGCTCTTTGGAGGCATGTTTTTGCTCTTTGGGTAGTCATCTAAGGATGGCCAGATGAAAGCTACAGAGAGAATGAAAACCAGGATTCAATGAGCAATGTGCAAGTTGCTCAAACTTGTGATATACATAAAGAGTATCTATCTGCTGGTTACAGATGGTGCCTGGGGTATGTCTAATTAGCTTGAGACATGACAGCAGGAAATGGCTGGAACACAGCCTCCTCTTTTGAAGAATGAGCCGTACCCCAGAGTACAGCCGGGAGCAGGAGATTTTCACTGCAGCATCAGTGACATTCTGGGCTGGGACGTGTCCCTCACTCCAAAATCAAGACGTAGGTAACAGAACAGCACAAAGACTTTCAGCTGTCCAGCGAGAAGTTCCTTCCTCACTACTGATAGCTCAGTTGTGTGGACAATCCACAACCTCTCTGCCCTGTTCAGTGGACTATCTAACATTTTTAATGCCTCATTTTGAGTGCCTAACATCTCATACCTTATGCAACTGCTCATTTGTGGCAGTCTATGTACAAATACTGTTCTCCAGCTCCATTAGGGTACAAAAAGAGTAATTGTAACACAATGTATGAAGGCTACAGCACCCTGCACACTTCTGTAGCTGTCATTCAAAGGCATTTTAGGGAAAGAAAATGAAAAATTAACTGAACTCCTACGTAAACTAATGAACAGACAAAAGGATGGAACAGATCAAGGTATCAAGTACTGCCAACACATTACCTTAATTAAGCAACTATTTTATTCAGAACATTACTATTGAAAGCAGTAAACAAGTGTGAGAATAGCTCCAAATCTGACAAGTATTTTAAATGTACACCACTTTATCCTACCACATAATAATGGTGACTAAGACATAATTTCCCTACTCGGTTCAGGACTTAAAGTCTCCACGCCTCTGCAATACACTATTACTTTCGAGATTAATGGGCTTGATCCCAAGATATGCCCAACTCCTACTGAAATTAATGCTTTGTGCATAAAAAGCAGGGGAATGCCTCTCCTCTCCCCCTTTTTTCTCTTCTTTTGGGTGTGTGTGGGGTGGCTGCTCTCTAGCGTAAAGAGAAAGGCAACCTACATTTCACTGACAGAAAGGACACACACAAAATCAAAGCTTATTTAAATAGAAAAATTGCTAGCAATTTTAGTCCCATTCCCAAGCAGTAGTTCCAAATACTAAAGACTTGTGGGCAACAGTTCGGCACTCATACTTCACATGCTTTGCAATCCAGCCTCCAGTGAAACACCTCCTCCACACCAACTCGAAGCTCCTCATTTCCTCTGCTCTTATTGTCCTGTTGCCAATGGCATCAAGCTAAAATAATTTATTTCTTTCCCCTGTAAGCTTTGGTTCACCACAAGAGGGTCCTGGGACCTTCCACATGGATGGTGTAGGCAGACGGTCTCTGTGCACCCCAGGACAGAGATGCTTCAGCAAGCAAAGCAAGCTGTGCCTGCACAAAGGCCATCGCTGCTGAGTTACGCACCCCTTCACACTACATGTTCCCTGGGAGCAGTCAGGGTTCTCCAATTGAAACTTTCACTAGTTGTGGATATTCCAAACATGACATCAGTGCTCGTGGGCTCCTGAGAGCACAGCAGGACCACAACGTATGCACATAACATGGAGCAAATATTTCTCTGTAGTTAAGTATTTACCAACAGCGTTTGAGAGAAAAAAACCAACAAAACCCCCTTGTAGGAAAACTTTGCAGCTCGCATTCCCATGACCTTGGACTCCGTTCTTGCCAATATGTGGCCGCTGAATACCCTACCAAAAAAGTTAAATGCTAGTGCTTACGATGAGTTGCTGCAACACTATCCTGACTCAAATCTAAATACAATTTTTTCTATGCACACTAAAATGTTCAGAGCAATTCCCTGAAGCATTAGAACCTTGCTTCATTTCCTTAGCAATCTTTCCTGTCTGCTTTAAATAGTCCTAAATCTCACAACTCACAAAAGGAATGTTTTCTAAGCTGAATTCCCTATTCAAATTCCAGTGGATGTAAGTGGTAACCAAACTGTGCCTTAAGTTAGGAAAAAAAAACCCCAAAACAAACCCTTGCTCTGGTTTTCCTGTCAGTGTCCAAAGTATCCTGGAACTTAGACTATGGTTTCAAATTAATTAATTTCTGTGTTCAGATGATGGGCTATTCAGACACACTGTCTCTGAAGTGAGTTGTCTGAGCTGCACATACAACTTCATTTATTATATTGTAAATGCACTCATCATCAGTCTGGACTGAGTTATTTGATGGGATTGGTCCGATTTCCTCTTGTCATGAATTTTGCAGGGAGATTGGTTTCAAAACCTGGAAGACCTGCTTAAGGATGGGACAGAAAGAATCATTCCAAACACAAGTGCTAGCATGTAGCACTAGGACTAATATTTTACATACTGTAACATCTAAATCAGATGTTGAAAAAACAAATATTTTCTAAGATGCAAAAGATACCAAACCACATTCAAAAGTAACAAAAAGCAGGTGAGAAACATCACTTGCAAGGTTCTGTTAATTTGTAGCTACCATGGAACATGCTCGTCCTCTTTAATCTACCCCCAGCACACCGCAGGGCTGTGAACTTTTACATCATGTAACAGGTCATCCATTGAAAAAGACGTCCTGTGTTCTTATGAACCCCAGAGGGCCCAAGAGATAAAAGTGACATCTATGGCAGTTCCAGCAGCCAGGGAAAGGGCCAGGGAAAAGGCCTATCCTGTCACCCCTTCCTATTCCAGCAAACCATGTTTAAAGCCATCAAAGCACCCCCAGACTACATGTGTCCAGGATCTACCCGGTCCAGGGAGGCTGCAGCCAACAGTGGCACATGGGGCAGGGCTGTGCGTCAGCCCCCACACACAGCCTGACACAGAGCTGACTGTTTGCCTTTCCCACACATGTTCATTTAGTAAGGGGTCTATGAAGAGACAGAGAGGCTGCTAGTGAGAAGAATTTAATTTTTAAGCCAAACTCCCATGGAGACAGATGCTATGACAGAGATTCATGGAGCCCACCAGTCCTGGAGCAACATTGCTGCATCCTCAATATGCCCAGTGCAACTGGGACACAGAAACATCCCCAAACTCTTACTAACATCAGCATTCTGCAGGCTTGGAGAAGGGTTACAGTGGCATCCTGGACTCGCCTTTGACTGTCAAACCCATCGGAAGCTCTGCCATATCATTTACTCTGAGCTGCAAACCCGCTTAGGACTGTCAGCATCCAGCATCCTTCTCACAGACCTGGTGGTCATAACATTATCACCCTGAGGTACCTGGCACACAATGCCAAGGAAAAAACCCGAAAGTCTGCAGTCAAAACTACATCACAGTGAGCATCTTCCTTTTCTTGAAACAAATACTGTGTTTATTTTGAGGGAAGTTGGAATAATAACCCAGTTTAATACTGGAAAGATAACTCATGGAAGAGCCCTATTACCTGTCAGTTTACCTTAAATATAATCCCAAATATGAAAATCCTGGTGTGAAAAGATACTCTAGAACTTCTCTTATGCAAGTCAGGTGCTTACAAGCCCCTCATGGAAGTGCATTACAATGCAGTTACAGTCTAGTAGAACAGGACTACAATAATCCATTCACCTTACAGAAGACAGCTCCTTCTGAGAGATGCTTTATGGAAAACTGAGCACATCTGACCAACAGAACAGGCAATTTCCATCTTTGAACAATCAAAATCCTCTGACTCAAACCTCTACCATCCTTTTTTCTGCTCAAACACAAGCATTTACAATTAATCTTTGACAAGAATTATTTTGGAGGCCACTATTGCATCCTTTGCCAAGACAGGAAGACCCAAACTGGATGTCATGTAAATCTAACTCCAGTTCTCTTGGTCCCATTATTTCATTTCCCCATAACTTCTGAGGGCTTCCTCCAGTGTAAAAGCTTTTCTAGCCTTTCTAAAAAGGACCTAGCTTACATTTGGATTTTTATCACCAATGCTGGCATCTGGAATGGAAAGATTTGCAAAATAAGAGGAAACTCCTCTCTGCCTCTGAAGAAACACTAGCTGAGGAAGAAACCAGCTGGTTTATCACAGGGAATTGAGGGGAGGGGCAAGTATTACACAAGGCAAAATCTCTGCAAAGGATCCCTAAAAGTAACTAACTCAGAGTAAAGATGCTAACACTTATAATGCTTCCTCTGATTGCTGCTGGTAGGAAATTCCAATTGTTATTGCTAACCAGCCCCATGTAAGCACAATTATAGAGTATGATGATATTCTGCAGAGCAAACTGCCACAAACTGTGGAATTTCATTATTAAAAGGAAAGATGCATTTATGTAAGCCACATTCCACTTGTAGCCTGTGTTTACATCCTTTAACATGGGAAGGACGTATCTGGCAATAAACCCATCACATGCAGTTCACCAGGCCCCCAGCACGTATAGGGGTAATTACCTAGCATGTATACTAGCAACCCTTTGGACTATTAGTGAAGTCTTGCCATCAAGAGAAGTTTTTAGCCTACCTCTAACATCTCTGCAGGAGTAGGCTCACATGCCCTGATAATCACTGGTGTGGGAAGATGCTTCAAGTCTGTTTTACTTCTGCAGTGTCATTGCATTCATGAGGCTTACATTGAGACAGGACAAACTCTTCATGAAACCTGTTGCTCCTACTTCTGAAAACTGAGTGCCAGAAGTTCGTTTTCCCTTTGTAAGATGAATGTGATTATCTCTGCAACGTTTTCCCACATGTTCCTCCAAGCACGATGATGCAGTGGAAGTTCATTCCCTTCCAGGGGGACCCAGCCTGCCCAGAAAAGTGCAAGGTATTTTTTTCTAATCACTTGCCAACACTTGCTCAACACCAGCATAACCAGCAATGCTTAGAGACCTATTTATATCCCACCATCTCTCAACTTTGCTTACACAAGCCTTTTGCCTAGAAAACCTTATATCCGTAGAGGAACACATTCAAAACTAAATGATATACCTTGTCTTTAAGCCTTAACAATAATTTATGACTCAAATTTTTATGTTACAGACATTTCAGTTGCCAAACTAACAAAGAAGCCGTAACCCCCAAATACTAAACACTGATTTGGCACATGTGAAATAAAAAGTAGCACTTGAAAAGAAATCTGTGTAAACCTTTCCGAAATTCCCAATACAAATGGGTTATCAAACGCAAACATTCCATACATTAGTACAAGCTCAAGTGCTCACACATGTCTGCCAATATTTCAGAGTTTGACAGCCATTCTGTAAATAAGGAAAAGACATTAACTCCATTTGTAGAAGGAAGACAGAGACCAGGAAGGCTTTAAAGGATGTGAGCAAGACATACACAGTGCACACAGCCAGGCTGGGAAGGGAAAGCAGCTATTTGAGGCTAAGCCCTGCATCACAAAGCCATGGTTTTTGTTCCTGCACAAGGTCCTACATTTTCTCTGCTCAAGTTTGATACATTTTGGTGGCAGCGTTTTTTTGTTTGGAACTTTCAAATCCGCACAGTCACATTCTATTTGAAGCCTCCACCATTAATTATGGTTAAAATATGATTTTGACCTTGCAGCTGTGTAACCCAAGCACCCCATGTAATAGTGTCCTTTTTCACCTGAGAAACTAATCCATCCTGGGAGCATTCAGGTCCTACATAGATGTTTGCCATCTTCGAAGTCTAAGTCAGCAAAGAAAGAACCAAAATTTTTGCACCAAAGACATTAATAAAGTACTGCTTTATTCTGTATAGCCTGGCAGTCATTGCCATTTGGCTGATACCTGTATTAGCAATATTCCATGCTTGTTCTAGCAGATAACAAGGTGTTTTAACACCATTTGCTACCCCTTCTTTCCCACTCCCCAAAGACTCAAAGGGACTTCCCAGTCCCATTCTAAACAGTGCTGAGGAGACAGGGCGATGAAGTTCCCGTCCTACATCTAAACCTAGAACACCACAATCCATTCTGATGGATCCTTTGTACAACTATACTTTTCATTTTGCAGAAATACCCAGCTCCCATTACTTCCTTCAATTCATCATACTGCAAAAGCTGTGCACCTTGTACAATTTAAACAAAGAACTAAGAAGCTGTCAAGGCTTAACAACTGTCACAGTAGGCTTGACACAACCAGAGTCGACTCAGTGCAAGACACAACCCTGTCAGACAACAGAAAAATAGAGAGAGCTAGAAAACCAAAACCAGAACAGTTCTGCTGTAGCAAAAAAAATCAGCGTAACCACTTTTCCAAATCATCCTGCCCACCCTGACAAGCAAGAATCAAAATGGAGTTACTCAAAGGAATACTGTTTTGGCTGCCCCATACAAACAGAGCTTAGAGTTCATTACTAACTCCATCGAGTCTCTTTTGAGGGGAAGATTAAACTTCATAGTGCCTGTGGAGGTGTCTCCTGCTTGCAAGGCACAGCTTTGACACAGGACAAGGTAAACCCTTAAAAGATGCAAGTTTCACTATTTCAAACCCCCTTCAAGCAGCCAGAGCTTTCCCTAAGACAGTCTGCAGGATGTGGGTTCTGACCCATTTTAAACGCTGATAACAGCATTTTTAAATTCTGGTGAATGCATTTTAAAACCTTTACAACCACACACAGAGGAGGGAGAAGAGCTTAAATGTCAAGTGAAAATTCAGCTTGCCATTTAAGTGTTCAATTAATCCTACAATTCCTGTGCCCAGAGCCAAGCCTCCTCAATGGGAATGGTCCAGTGAAAGACTGGGACTCTGCTGGCAGCTCTGGAGACGTGCTCTCACCTGCACTGCACTACCCAGCCTCGCTCTTACGCACGGACTGATTTTCTCCAGATGTTTTTCAACGTACGTACACTGGGTTGATTCAGCAACAAAACTGCCGACACAGGTTTTCTCTCCATTCTCTCCTCTGAAGCAGCTTCTTGAAAAAAGTCACAATACTTGTCATTATTAAACAGCAAAACCTGTTCACAGCAACTCCTTTGTTCTTAAACAGGGTATGAGCAGCGAGCGCCGCCAAGCACTTCAAAGCGAGCAGGACAAGCGTTCCTCCCGGCTCTGCAGGTGTGTCGATGGGACAACTCCTACTCCCAACTGAGGACATTCTAGCCAGGACAAAGCACACGTTTAAGTAACCGTCATGGACAGCGATCTTGTACACCCGCCCATAGGCACAACTGCTAGATCTGCTCCCCTTTCACACCCCTCCCTTCTTTCAGTCCCGAGATTAAACTGAGTAAGGAAGCCGCAGACTCCCCCAAAAAACCTACACGATAGTTGCAATGTTAAAGGAACAAAGCCTGCACCTACTGACAGGCAGCCTGCCTCGGAGCACAGACCCCACGGCAAACAGAACCCCTTTGTGTCTCTAGGACGCAAGAACAAAGACAAAGCTGCCTCCTCCGCAGGGACTCGCCCACCTCGGGCGAGCAGAGCCTCTGCCGACAGCAGCAGCGGGCGGGCGGCGCGACCCACCTTGGAGAGCTGCCTCCTGAGGCTGAAGCGCTGGACCATGGTCTGCCTCGGTGCCCGCACGAAGCGGTGCGCGGCGGGGGCATGGGGCAGGGAGGCAGCCGGCCGCGGTCAGCTCGGGCGACGCATCCCGGGCTGGGGGCTGGGGCCCCGAACCGCCCCGGGGCTGCTGCGGCTGCAGAGGCTCGCCGGGGAGCGGAGCGGAGCGGGAGACAGGCGCTCCCCGCCTGCGGCTGCCGGGCACCGGACACACCCGCCCGGCCCCGCCCCGCGCACCGGGCCCCGCCCGCCGCGGATGGGATCGGGTCGGCTCGGGCAGCGCCGGAGCCCCGGGGCCCGTCCCCGGCTTGGCCCGGGCCGGCGAGGCGGGACCCGCAGGAAGGGGCGGGAGGGGCCCCGGCGGAAACAGCTCCAGCGCCGGAGCAGCACCGAGCTGGGACAATGGCACGGCCGGGCCAGGCTCCCGCCGCCCGCACGCACTGCAGCACGGGAGGCTGAACTCTGCGCTGGCCTCCTCAGAACACTGTTCGTGTTCATGCAGACCGCTCGGTCCCCTCGTACCCTGTGCCCCAGTGAGCACAGAGCCAACAGCACAGGAAACCGGGCAAAACCTCCCACTGCCGGCAGAGCACAAAGCAGATGCTCAGGGGATGCTGCACCGGCCTCCTCTCTGAACCGGGTCAAGTACCTCATTCTGCAGTTTAACTATATCCAGAAGCCTGGTGCACAGCCCTGCATTCCTGCTGCAGGAACTCAGTATCATCTTGAACAGGCTCCATGTCTGGAACACTGCCACACTTACTGCAGTGAGACCACCAAGCCCGTCAGCATTCCTGTGACAACATCCTCCCAGGGTGGAAAATAACTTCTTCAATGAACTCTCTCCATCTCCTGGGCTTGCTTGTCTGTGTGTGTGTGTGTGTGTGTGTGTCTGTGTACAAAGATGCACCCAGGATTTCTGCACTCCATTTGAGAACCCAGTAACCAGTTCACAGCTTGTGAAGGAAGTGCAGCATGAGAAACAAATGCCCTGCACAACTGCACTAGAATGAGGGCAGCCAGGGAAGGCTTTATCTTCTGCATCTAAACTTTCCTGTTTCCTTGCTGTCTGACAGCAGGTATGGGTTAGATGTGGCAGCTTTGGGTAAATGCCCTCCCACCCTCAGGGCTTGGTGCCAGCAGTTCCAGGGGACCACCTGGTCCCTCCTCTGCCCATTACTTGGCACATCGAGTGCTTCCACTCATCCGTGGACACCCAGATCTCTTTTCCCCATCAGCTCGGAGTCTCGGTGAGACAGAGACAAGGGAAAGGAGCCAGCTGGCTCAACTGTAATGCACAGCAGACTGAGCTGGAACTGGTAGATTAGCAGAACTGATGATAGTCACATTCTCCTTTGCCTCTGTAGCAGAGGCCTCACAGTCAGCATTTCCAAACTGATGTTGATGATCTGCAGAGTTAAAGAATGGCTCCTACTCTTATGCAGACACAAAAGCATCTTATTCCTCAGTCTCCTTTCACTGGGCTATCATTACTTTTTTCCCTAATATTCTCCTCATACAGCAATTCATTCCTGTGAAATAGAGTAATCAGCAAATTCTTCTCTCTGTTCAGGAACATAAAACACTTTAACCATTCCAAATAGCTTCTGATCACACTAACACTTCTGAAGCTATAATATATGGCACCTCTAAAGGCACAGACTAAAGAAGCAATGTGTGAGACATACTACGCTTCTGAAGAGATATTCTAAACACCTTACTACATCCACATTCATAGAAGTAATGGCATTAAATTATATACACATGTATAAGTACACAAAAACATGTCATATATAGGCAATCAAGTACATCTGAGTATTTAGCAAATACTGGAACAATGCAAGTAGTAAAGTAAAAGAAAGCTTTCTGTATGCAAAGCAGTATAAACTGTGGTTGTAAACAACCAACAGGGGTTGTGTACTATAAAGGGAAGAAATGATGGAAAAATGAAGAAATGCTTTATATTTATGCTAAGTGTGCAGACACTCCAGCATCATTTATCAGCATAATATCCACATGTGAGAATCCCAGAGTTTTAATCTACTTCCACCCAAAGTGCTGGCTTTCATGGCTTCAAAACTTGAAGAAGTCGCCTGAAGAAATCAATATTTCCTCCCTGCCAATTTTTTGGGAGGGGAGGATGCGCAATCATCTGCTCAGTTTACTGCTGAAACAGGACATCTTTAGTAGCAGCACTTTTATGGTAAACAGAGATGATGCAATTAAGGTTTGTGCAAGAGGCTCTACCCTCTTCTCCCAGTTTACACAAATCCAAAATACTTGCAAGCAGAGTTTAGGGCCTTATTAAAAGCTTTGCCAACAAGTCTGGTCAAAAAGAGTGTAAAAGCAGCATGTGCTGTGCAGTCACCCCAGCAGACACAAGGCAGGGACTCTGCCTGCAGCTCTGCCTCCACTGAATGGAGGCTCCCTCAAATCATGCCCGTGTGGGAACTTGTCCCCACACAGGCAAGGCTTGGAGCGAATAATGGCACATTCCACAGACAACAGGAAAAACTGCTGCCAGCTACTACTTCACCACCACACTGCCTTTGTGTGATCGATCCACATGAAGTGCAGCCACCTCTGCAGTGAAATGCTGTTCTAGGCAGAGCACCACCCCACACAGATGAAACCTCAATTTCTTCTTCATGCAAAAGAAATACTGCAAGTAAAACCTAGGTGGGGAGTATGAGAAAAACAATACCTTGGCCAGGAACTCAAGATAAGCACAAGCACGTAATCCTCAAATGACAAATCACACACTTGCTCACATGGGGGGCAGGAAAATCTCCCTGTCCCAAGAGTGTCTGTGGGCCTTCCAAAAAGGAACTGTCAGAAGAATCATGCCTACAATTCTCATCTGGAAAAGAAATAATCTGAAATCAGGCACACAGACTTGCGCAAAGTGTGTGACACTGTCCCACACAACATGCTGGTCTCTAAACTGGGGGACATCAATTTAATGGATGGACCACTCAGTGGATAAAGAACTGGCTGGATGGCTGCAGGCAAAGAGTTGTGGTCAACGGCTCAATATCCAATTGGAGACCAGTAGTGAGTGGTGTCCCTTAGAGGCCAGTGTTGGGACAGACCTTGTTCAACACCTTTGTCAGCGACATGGACAGTGAGATTGATGCACTCTCAGCAAGTCTGCCGATTACACTAAGTTATATAGTTCAGTTGATACACTGGAGGGAAAGGATGGGATCCAGAGGGGCCTTGACAAGCTCAAGAGGTGGCCAATGCCAGCCTTAGGAAGTTTAACCAAGCCAAGTACAAGGCCCTACACCTGGATCGGAGCAATCCCAGGCACAGCTGCAGGTTGGGCAGAGAAGAGATTCAGTGCAGCCCTGTGGAGAAGGACTTGGGGGTGTTGGTCAATGAGAAAATGAACACGAGCCAGCTGCAGTGTGCACTCACAGCCCAGAAAGCAACCGTATCCTGGGCTGCATCAAAAGGAGTGTGACCAGCAGGTCAAAGGAGGTGATCCTGCCCCTCTACTCTGCTCTCGTGAGACCTCACTTGGAGCACTGTGTGCAGATCTGGTGCCCTCAACACAAAAAGGACATGGAACTGTTGGAACAAGTCCAGAGGAGGCCACGAGGATGATCAGGGACTGGAGCACCTCCTGTATGAAGACAGGCTGAGAAAGTTGGGGCAGTTCAGCCTGGAGAAGAGAAGCTGCGTGGAGACCTCATAGCAGCCTTCCAGTATCTCAAAAGGTCCTACAGGGATGCTGGAGAAGGACTCTTCATTAGGGACTGGAGCAAAAGGACAAGGGGCAGTGGATTCAGACACGGGAAGTTCAGGTTAGATATAAGAAGGAAGTTCTTTACTGCAAGGATGGTGAGGTACAGGAATGGGTTGCTCGAAGAAGTTGTGAATGCTCCATCCCTGGCGGTGTTCCAGGCCAGGTTGGATAGAGCCATGGGTGACATGGTTTAGTGGGAGGTGTTCCATGGCAGGGGTTGGAACTGGATGATCTTAAGGTACTTTCCAACCCTAATTATTCTATGTTTCTAAAATAAAGTTGCATTGGAAAACCAAGTTAAAAGCATGCTCAGCAAAAATGTTTTTTTTTAAAAAAAAAAAAACAAAAAAAAAACAAAAAAAACCCAAAAAAACCCAACAAAACCTAGGTTTGAAAGGAATCTTTAGAATTCTCAGTTGAGCAAGTGCTCTCCTCCATAGAACTGAATTCTGGAAGAGAAAACACCGCAAACTAGAAATATGTGCCACTTTCCAAAATTAAAGACAACAGTCATAGATGACACTCATACACTTGCAGATGGACAAACATTTCAACAAATTTCTAGAAGTTTTGGTTTTTCCAGATGAAATTTAAATTATGTGACAACCCAAAGAATAGCACATTGTCTGGGGGGACAGAGGGCAAAGGAACTGAAAGTGATCTACAGAAAAGACACCAAACAGAATCATAGAATAGTTAGGGTTGGAAAGGACCTCAAGATCATTTAGTTCCAACCCCCCTGCCATGGGCAGGGACACCTCACACTAAACCATATCACCCAAGGCTTCATCCAACCTGGCCTTGAACACTGCCAGGGATGGAGCATTCACAACCTCCCTGGGCAACCCATTCCAGTACCTCACCACCCTAACAGTAGAGTAAAGAATTTCTTCCTTAGATCCAGTCTAAGCCTCTGCTGTTTAAGTTTCAACCCATTACCCCTTGTCCTGTCAGTACAGTCCCTAATGAAGAGTCCCTCTCTAGCATCCCTGTAGGCCCCCTTCAGATACTGGAAGGCTGCTATGAGATCTCCACGCAGCCTTTTCTTCTCCAGGCTGAACAGCCCCAACTTTCTCAGCTGTCTTCATCACAGATGTGGATGCAAATAGAGCTGCAGACCAACAAAAGAAAGACAAAGATTTGTGCGTTTGCAAACACATAAAAAATACCTCAAGTACACGCTAGGGTAAGGAAGAAGAAACCATGAACCTGAACACTGAATTCCTGAAATGAAGGACTCCCAAATGCTTACAACCTCCTGTAGCCCTACACCTCCACCCTGACCCAAACGGAAGCACTCGCTGTAGGATCCAGCAGAGCAGTGGAAGGGGGAGTGTAACCCAGAGAAAGGGGGTATAAACTAGGGAGTGTGTGCAAAACCATTTTAACAGCATTATTCTTATTTTAATACGCTTCTGTAACAATTAGATCTGGACTAATAACAAACAGACCCTTAAGACCTCAATTACACTAAACCTAAATTCTTGTCTCTCCTTATATATAATGTGGTTGCCCTCTGCCTTCATAAACAAGACTTTGATCCTGAGGCCACCTGTGTGCTTCACAAAGGTTACTGTTACCAGCCAGGGCAAACCAGTGCCTGGTACAGCCTGGTCTGTCAGAGCAATTAAGCAATTGAAGATTAGTTTCTGAGCTTATGAAATGGTCCTCAGCCTACTCCTGACCTATTTCAACCTGCAATTAAGCCATTACAGTGATCTGACAGTATCTTGTGGCACGATGCAAACAGTGCAAGCCTAGCCCCCTACAAAGCATCAACACCCGGTTGTGCTCTTCTGCTGAGGCAGGAGGACAGCCTCTGCCACCACAAGGGCTGGAGCTGTGTCCTCCACACTCGGAGGCAGCAGAGCTGTCCATTCAGACCTGCTGGAAGCCCAGGTCTGCAGCTCCAGGTTCCTGCAGCACCAGTTTTAAGACAGAAAATAAGTAACTGTTGTCCTGAAATGCTCCTCGTACACCAGTCCATCTGGGTTCCTGCACACCTTGCTGTCAGGCTACAGGTAACTCCTGCATCACCTTCCCAGCCCTCCCTTGACAGTAACTCTGCAAGATCAGTGCTGTTTTGCATTTAAGATAAACAAAATGAAGCAGACTGTTTTAGACAGAAGAAAAATGCTGGAAATACAGGTCATGGGGCTACTTAGTTTATTATGGTGTCTGCTATTATATCTAGCACCAGACATTTCAGAGCAAGATGCAATAACGTTCTTAAATCATAGGGAGCCAGAGATTTCACTTGGATCCTACACTACAAGATTTAATATCTCATCCAAAAGTCCTTAACACATATTTAGGAACCTTAGAATTGAGATAATTTTTTTTCTATACAAATGAAGAAATGGTCCTTGAACATGAAATTACACTTTTGTGGATTTTCTTTCCCCCAAACTGACTGAATGAATGGGAGGCACTATAATGATTCAGAAAAGCTGCAGATTGTTTTTCATTGTCTTAATTCTGTTTTGTCCATTTGGACATTAGAACATGTCATGGAAACTCTGCATGAATCTTATGTGTGGAAACTATTTAGCCCCACAGTAAGTCAAATTCTTTATGAATCAAATATCTATCCTGTTATTTCAAGCCTAACCTGATTCTGAGACTTGACGAGTTGAAGGTGCACTGGTTTTGATTCCATTGTGTTTCATGAGAGCCTAGTAGTGGATGGCATGGGAACATCTTTGATGAAGCTTGGGAAACTGTTGAGGAGGTTTTTATGTGTCTGAGAATATCTGATGGGAAGTAGATTTAAAGGGGAAACCTAAACATTATATATACAGTGATCTTAAGTTAAACTATCTGGAAGCTTATTCCTCCTGGCTTCCCTGTTCCCTAGGAAAGAAGAAAAGTGCTGGGGTCACTGTCTCTGGAAGTGTTTACACACCGTGTAGATGAGGCCCTCAGTGCCATGGGTTAGTGGTGGCTTTCGTAGTCCTGAGGTAAGGGTTGGACTTGATGATCTTAAAGGTCTTTTCCAATCTGGTTGATTCTATGATTCTATGACTCAGCTGCAGGTATATATAGCTAAAACCATAGGTATAATTTCCAAAAGGGCCTGTGACTAACCCAATCTGTTTATAACACACTCCTTCCAATATGAAACCAGTTCTTTATGGCCAAAACTACAAAATGTTTTACTCAGGATCAATTTTAAAAACGTTTACTGCTTACATTAGCTGAATGGGAGAGCAAATCTTACAGCAGGATTTTGAGATGACTGCTTATTCTTTTAGGAAGCGTGTTAAAGCCTAAGTGATCTTTTACACATCTGAAACATACTGTTTACAGCCACAGAAACTTTCCGCAGTATCTCCCAGATGGGTGTCCCACATGTGCTGCACGGTGTTTAGGACAAAAGGATTTGTGGAAAATCTTCCTGGCGAATGAATTACTGCTTTAAAAGACTATTGATAATAGGAGGAAAACCACTCTTTCCTCCACAGTCCTGAAAGGGTGGCACAGTTGAACGTGCTTCCTTCTTTGTGTTAATACCTAGTTTGCAGACCAATGTGCCTGCTTGGAAACAGTCATTACAAACAACCAAGAAAAGCAAGCTTACTGTTAGCACGTTTTAGACACAGGATCAACATCATCACTGGAAAATGTTGAGTCTGCAAATAAAGACCAGAAACTTATTCCAGAAGCACATGTGGTCATTTTTTTAAATGTGGACAGTAACAGAATACAGATACCCCTCTACTCTGCTCTTGTGAGACCTCACTTGGAGTATTGTGTGCAGTTCTGGTGTCCTCAACATAAAAAGGACATGGAACTGTTAGAACAAGTCCAGAGGAGGCCACGAGGATGATCAGGGACTGGAGCACCTCCTGTATGAAGACAGGCTGAGAAAGTTGGGGCTGTTCAGCCTGGAGAAGAGAAGGCTGCAGGGAGACCTCATAGCAGCCTTCCAGTATCTGAAGGGGGCCTACAGGGATGCTGGAGAGGGACTCTTCATTAGGGACTGTAGTGATAGGACAAGGGGTAATGGGTTGAAACTTAAACAGCAGAGGTTTAGACTGGATCTAAGGAAGAAATTCTTTACTCTACTGTTAGGGTGGTGAGGCACTGGAATGGGTTGCCCAGGGAGGTTGTGAATGCTCCATCCCTGGCAGTGTTCAAGGCCAGGTTGGATGAAGCCTTGGGTGATATGGTTTAGTGTGAGGTGTCCCTGCCTATGGCAGGGGGGTTGGAACTGGATGATCTTAAGGTCCTTTCCAACCCTAACTATTCTATGATTCTATGATTGCAGCTGTTAAACAAAATCCAAAGATATCTGGAATATTTATGAAAACTGATCACCAAACCTGAAGAGGAGAAGGCCACACAAGCCCTATCAGGGCACAGCAGGAAGGAAGCAAGAAGTGCCTCAGAAAGCTGCCCTACAGGGATCTCGCTGCACAACAGCAAATACCTTTTCCTATCATTCCTGTAGCCTTGGGCAAGCAAATGGCAACTTGGAAATGTTTGGGGCTATGGAGGCAAAAGGCTGCAAATTCCCTGAGGAACTGGACACATTCGGGCTGGGCTGCCTTCTCAGAGACACCAGAAGGTGTCAGCCGAGGGCTGACAACGATTCCAGGCACAGACACCCGGGATGAACAACTTGACCTCACCACCACCACCACCTTGTTCTGACACCAACACGCGGCACGTCCACATGACCGCAACCACGTAAGAATCTCAGTAGTAAAATGAAGAAGGTGCTGCACAGCTAAAGGTTGCTATTTCAACAAGACTGATTTTGTATTTTTTCCATAAAACCCTAACAATATCAGGAGGCGTCATGATTCCAGCACAGAAGCCTATGAAAATGCCAGGCCTCCCAGCAGACCAGAGAGGGTTTTTACTCTATTTCTTTATTTTTCCCCATTCTTTCATTCTGTTATTTTAATGCTCTTAATAGTTTTGTTCCTTTGAGGTAATCCTGACTTTATTCCTCTCATATCCCATTATTATCTGTTTGATCACCACTGTCTGCTCACCACACTTCTGCTCTGCACATTGCTGATCCAATCTGAAGAAAATGACTGGTTGAAATGTATTCATTATCCAGATATAGTGTGCCAATAATGCTCCAAATGTCAATCAGGAGGCCGTACAGCTCACCAAGGACCGGGGGGCAGCACACGTGGAGTGCTCCTCCTGCCCTGGTCACTGCAGTCATTGCCTGAAAGAGCACAAAGCATTTTTGTTCCAACTAAAGTGATGGTAAGACTTCAGGGTAAGACTTGGTTTTGTGCAGGAATTAACAACCACCAACATTTTCCTGCTGCAGAGAAAGGCGCAGGGCATCATTCAGGAATTCCATATCTCTATGATATTCCATGTCTCTATGACAGCAAACATCAGCCTTCAGATAGCCACCATCAGAACTAACCTGAGGCATTGGCTGCAGCATAATGCAGTACAGAGGTTGACACTGTCATTACTTTCATGGCACTGATAAAAGTCCACATGGACTCAATTATTCACCAAAGTGCTGCTGCTTTTGTATCTCTGGAACCTGAATATGGCTCTGTTTGCCCACATCTTAACATGTAAACCATCACTCCTCAAAAAGCTCTGACAGTACAGGAAACCAAAGTGAGACCCTATGCAGGCTCCATCATTTCCATACTGCCACAATCCTCATTTCCCAGCTCAGTGGACTGCCTTTGAGAAAAGATGTATGCAAAAGTGCATAAATTTAGACTGCCTGAAATACAAGACCAAGTAAAACTTTAATTATTACATTATTTTCTATGCTATGACAATCTTATTTCTCAATTTCTATGCAAAGCCTGACAATATGCAGCAGGATTATTACACATGCAAATGTATGTAAATGAGATGCTAGAACAAATCCAATCTGTGGTTTTGGGATAACATTTTGCCCTTCTATTCCAACAACAAATTGAGAGAACAGAACAATACTGTGAACTAAAAATATTTTGTGTGCAGAGGATTATTAAGAATTTACTCTCCCTTATGCCAGAAAGTTCTCAATGTCCTTAATTCCTACTAGGAGCAGAGGATCTTGGAACCACACAGAATCAGGCTCATTGAAGAACCATGCAGACAGGAGTGAACCCTCACAACATCAACCTTTACAAGCCAAGTTACAATAGCAAAACAGTATGATATTTACCTGGAAGGGACTATCCCACCCCGTGGTAAACTGACAGCTGCCTTGACCTATCCCTGCACTTCACATAAACCAGTGCTGTAAAGATACAAACAAAAGCATAATAAAATCTCTTCTGTATGATATATATTGTATAACATATGCAACAACTCCAAGTTACATCAACACACTAAGCAGCAGCTCCACTGCCTTTGCAAGCTACAGTCACAACGCACTCAACACTTCGGTCTAACCCCATTAACTGAGAAAGGTGCTGCCTTGCTGAGTCCCAACACTGGGCCAGGGGCTTTAGACAACACACACAGACTCTTGCTTCCAAAAGTTTGCAGCATATACACATAAAACATGGGGAAGGGAAAAAGAAATAATACAACCCAAACAAAACACTTTGGGTTAAGAATACAATATTCTGGGGAGATTAACCTCCTAAGCTTCGTGGCAGTGAGCAAGTGGAGAACGCAGGTTCCAGGATCTGTTCCAGGTCCTTCCTACTCTGAGGGGTCCTGGCTATTCACAGTATACAAGGGAAAGGGATTACAACATTTCTTTTTCACTTTTGCCAGTTACCTCATTGACATGTCCATGCTGATACAGATAAAGAGGTTTGGGTTTTTTCCTTCTCCAAACTCTATCTCAGGACACAGCACCTAGTGTTAAAAAGCGAGTGTAACAGTTTCCAGCAGACCAACTGAGCAGCAAATGAATCCCAAACACTAATTAAGCTCAGAATAGCATTTACGTAGGCAAAGTTGAGCATAAACCTAAATCACCATGCAGCCTCAGCTCACACAGAAGGATGGGGCTTGACTCTGCAAAAATGGAAGGTAGGGAAATAGTCTGGATGTGTTTAACTAGTCTTAAGCTTCAGTAGTAAACTTCAGAGAGAAACACATGGGATCCCGTTCACCTGTGCTTGACAAATACATATGCAACAGGTGAAGCTCCTGCTGTTCCAGTAAGAAGCACTGACAACTCCCCAGCAGCCTGCAAATGCTTTTACAAGCCTCTAATCTCAGTAATCCAAGTCTGGTGCCTTCTTACATCTGCATGTAGCAAAGTCTTCTACAGTCAGAGGCAAACCTTAGACTTATTAACTGCAGACACTGTCAGCATTATGTAGTGACTACAGGATGCTGTCTTACCAACAGAACACACTGCCACAGTTTTCAACGCATCCGTTACTTTTTCCAAATGACAGAAACTTGAATGCTAGGGGGAAAACAAAGAAAGAGGGGAAAACTAAGAAAGAAGGGAAAGCAAAGCAAGGATTTCTGCTACAAGAGCAGCACCAACCCCAGGGGTAGAGATGGACGAGAGGGCAATGATGGAGCCCTGAGGCACCAGGCACAGCCTGGACACTGAGTGTGTGGTGGGAGCAGAGAAGCTCCAGAACACAGGCAAACAGCTACTGTGAGCAGAAACAGGCTGCACCACAACAGCATAGGGACCAGCAGATCAACTGGTGACAGAAGACATGAATCAGAAAAACGGGAATTAGATCACTTGACTACAATTATGCTGGTTTTGTCATTATTAAATCACAACTTTTCCATTATGTATGTTGAGGGGTTTTGTCTTTGTAGCTTGTATAGCCCATATGTTCGCAACAGATGGATCAGAACTGCAGCTCGCTGATATTTTTCTAATTATAGTTAGGATTTATGAAATTCTTAAAGAATTTCCAAGGAAATACTCCCTGCTGAGGCCAGGTGAGTCTGAGCATCTTCACTGTCATCAGCAAACACCAAAATCAATGACGTGAAAATGATGAAGGCAAGTTTATTTAAAAGATCACAAGGAGCTGAAGGAGACAAATGTACAAAGTCTTGAGAAAGTGATTATGAAACAAATTAAAAGAAATCAAGTAAAGGTTTTCTCATCTAATTGCATCTTCAATTTAATGCTTTTAAACATCGGGCCATCTTTATTCTGTAATTTTACATGTGTAAATAAGTGTACAGCCAGAACCAGTACTGCTTCCTCCACTTAAGTGCACACTTAAGCATGTCAAACCTCTGAAATAAAATGTAACTTACACAAAGTGAGATATTTGCCTTTAGGTTACTTAGAAAAGACTGATGTGTCCGAGGGCACTCTAAGTTTCTGAGCCCACTTACAACTATGCATACAATCCAGGAAAAACACAGTCAGGGTTTTCTTTTTAGGAAGTGATCTAAAAGAAAACTAAGTGAGATTTTAAGAAATACACCAAATGAAACAACAGAACTCCAAGCCCTACCAACAAATGCTGTGGCATTCCCAAAGCATTCATTTGTGTTCTACCTGCAAGAGTACCCATAGCTTCAGAGCATGCACCAGGAAACAATTCCCAGCTAGAGCAAAGGAACGGGAGGGCTCAGGTTAAGAAAGGTGAGGTATGACATCCCAAAGCAGCACACATGCTCTGGGTCATGCGAGAGATGAGGTGTGTTATTCCCTAGCTCCCCTAAGCTCTGTGCTCCCACACCGCATACACACCACAGAGACACAAGTACCAAGAGGAGAACGTGATCACTGCTGGAACTGCTGCCTGCCTCCCTCTTGCTCACATGCTATGAGGATGCTGCTGCTGCCATTTTCTGTAACAGCAGTTTGTGAGCAAGCATGCTACATTTTATACCACTAGCATATCAGATTTTCCATTCTCATGTTCCAAAGATTTGAGAGATCCATTTCTCTCCAGGTACCTCAGGAACTGTAGCCACTCTAGATCCTTACCCTGCCAAAAGCCTGTGTTATAGCGCAGGGGCATGCTCCAGATGTGATCCAGGATGGCTGGTTCAGCAGTCTTACTGCTTGTCCCCTTTTCTTCCCACTGCATCCATCAGTTCAATACCACAAAAGAAACCCCTCTTGGGCAAAACCTAAACGTGAGGTCAGCTTGAGCACACTATAAATGCTGTACAAAGCTTCTCCACCAGGCTGAAATGCCCCAATTAGACAAAGGTGTATTCCCCTGAACTGTGGAAGAATGAAAAAAAGCAAGGGAGCATTTCCTTGGCTATGTCACTTTAGACCCATAGTGTACAACTGTATTTTCGGCAGGAAGTGTGGTGCAATATGCAAATACTAAAAAGCAGCTGGAAATTTACTGAACCCTATAGGGACAACTAGTCACAGAGGTTCTTGGATGGTTCAGCCCCCAAAAAAGGCCTTTCCTGACATGCATTTCATTTGCTTCTTTCAGACTCCAGTCCCTTCCCTTCTCTCTTAAATGAAGGGGAGCAAGCCTGAACAGCCCCTTTTCCTCCAGTCACAGAGCACAGCACCGGAGGACAAAGAAAAAGCAACCAGAACCACTGTCACATCCACCTCGGAGATGACAACTTGGTCAAGTAGCAAATCCAGAGAAAACATTTCTCAATAGGAAGTACAGCTGCTGCTTCTCAATAATCAAAGCCCTTTATCAACCAAAACCTGACTCCTAAATTTGTTACTGCACATAGCAGATGTAGCAGAATGCAGTTATAGCAGCCTAATGGTTCTCATTTTCCAGTCCCTCCTGCCAAGTGATCCAATTCACCCAGGCCAGTAGCACACCCCTACCCAGAAACAAATTTTGAGCATGGACTGCCAATACATTTGTATTTATTTGTAAGCTATATATTGTCCTACTGAATACATTGTGTACACTATAAAACAAACAAAAATGGAAATTAAAAAGGAAAACATCAAAACATTGATATTACTTATTAACGGTATAAAAAATACTTTCTTCCCACACTCTAGTGGATTATCTTTGGCTACCTCTCTTATCTTTGGAGATCCCTGATCCAGCTGAAGATTGATATGAATCTTGCTTGCTTCATAAACTTCGGTTGCTGGATTTGGGTACAAACTCAAAAAACTATCAACATTCCCCAAAATTCTCCCAAAACACAGATCACGAGTTTACTCACAGCAAGCAAATATGCCTGGAGCTATTAAGAGGCCTCTCAATGGCTCGATAAGCGTGTCTCAATTGCAAGTCAACCCATCTGAGGGGAGCCCATGGCTTTCCTGACAACTTTATTACTATTTCTGTTCTTTTAACTGTTGGCAAGAAACAAAAGCCTCAGATGCAGCTGCAGGCAGACTCCTCCAGTGCTTCTCCCAAGAGAAAACTTCACTCACTGCCTTAGAATGCTAGTGCAATGTACGCTAACACTTTGTAATTACCATGTATGAATGCAAGATATGCTAATTTGCAGATGACTATCAGGAAAATACACTGAGAGCATATTATACCACCAAAAACTCTGAAAAGGTTTTCCCTTAGAGTATCTCAAAGCAGGTTTCAAGGGGAGGAAAACAACGTACAAGAGAATAACTGCGGTGCAGAGGCAAGGTGAGGCAACCTCCAGATGACGAAGGAGATCTTATTCATCCCCAATCCATCATTATCAAGACAATATCAAAGAAACTGTATTATATGAGAGCAAATTTTCGTAATGAAAAATCTTCATCACAAACTTCAGGACCATGCTATCTTAACAGCATCAGACACTAGCAGGATTGTTTCTCTTGGTCCGAGAGTCATGGTCAGAGACTCTATAATTAAGAGCACACAACCCAGAAACCAATTTCACAATGCTCCCTATCTTTATCGAAGGGTTCATCCTCCAGTAACAAACAACTACTGAACAAGGCTGCAAAGAATTTTAGGAAAGTATGTATTATATCTAAAGTTGAATCACAAACCTAGGTTGGGTTGGATGGGTTTGGTTTTTAAAAAAGGTGTGTTTCAACTAAATTGGTAAGATGGTAAAACAGGGACTACTTTTGATATCATCAAGCAGATATACATAGCTGTGCAAGAACATGTCCCAGAACAGACAGTGTCACCTCAGCGAAGGCTTTTTCCACACAGGCCTGACAAACCAGGACAGACAGCTGTGATCCTGTATCAGCACAGTAGCAAGGCTGATCTAGATCAGGTTCAGACAACCTGGCATTGCAGTTCAGTCACAGGCTGCAGCCAGTGTTACCAGAGGCTCTCCGCAGCCTAAAAGATCAGCAGCACCATTCACTCAAACAGGACTTTCTCAAGTTTATAAAATACACAGTAAAACAAGAGGGGAAGAAAAAAGCCATCTACATAAATGCAAGGTTCTGTTGCAGGAGCTAGATAACAGCTGCTGAGAACTACTCTGGCTGCTGCTCTTCCCATCACTTCGTGTTTGACTGTAGTGTGCCATCCAACCAACCTAATGTGCTTCAAAAGTAGCTCTCATTTCACTGATCAAATACATATAAAATAAGCCACCTGCCATGTGAGAAAATGACTAACGTTTGCATCTTTTCAAGTTATTTGCTTCACCACTAAAGAAACTTTTGAACACAGTAGTATTAGTGTTTGCTGAAAGAAACTTGTTTTTAAAAACAGGATTTAAAAGCCTTAAGAAAACACACAAGGAGATGATAAAGACCAAAGGTAAATCTGAGTAACTTACTGCTGCTGCGGCCTCCTCTCCACCTACATAGATAGAAGAAGCAATCTCCATCACAGACAAGTTCGTGGGAGCATCTGTAGTAGATGATGATCTGGGCCGACCTGATTGAGTATCTTGGGCAGACCTCCTGTTGATCTGCGGGCTTCCTTTTGGGGCATCTGCCTTGCCCCACCTGCTGTGCAGGCTTGTCCCTCTCTTCATTTTAGGTGGCACTCTGATCTGCTGGAGCACACGGTTCAGAGCTGTGGGGTGGGTGGAGACACCATCAATTTCAGCACAGACGCTTTGGCTTTCCAAATCCATGTCAGGCTCCAGATCAGCCTGAGCTTGCTGAATATCATGCGGAGAAACTGAGGATCTCCTGCGCTGATGCTGGAAAAGGTGCTTCAAGCCTTGACCAATCACATTAATGTTCTCCAAAGCATTATGGGTTATTTTTGATAACTTTTGCTCTGATTCATGTTGCCTTTTGGTCTCTTGATCTTGGGATTTGCCTCCAGGATCAGGGTCATCACACAACTGTTCAGGGCTAGAGGGCTCCATTGGCGACACCCAACAGATTTATTTCACTATTCATATATAATTGTGTCCCCTGTCTTTGAAAGGCGCGTTTTTAAAATGCCAAGATTGTCAGCCAATTAGGTGTGCAATTGCTTCAAGAGTGACTACACATGCAGCTGTGCCACGGTGATCTCATGCTTATCTAATGTTAAACAAAAGAGTCATTATTATACATCCATGCAGAAAGTAGTGGGTTAAAAAACTGAAAGCGCAAAACATGCCATTAACTAAACAATATGCATCAGTTTTTCCAGCATCCCTCTGTGTGGTATTAGTTGCATTTAGGCTGTATGCAGAAGCCAAAGCTTGTATGAGACAAGTCATTCATCACCTGGGGGAAGAAGCCCAGCACAAAGGGTACAGGAAAGCAAGAAGGTAAAAAAAATCTGTTCAAAAGGGGGAGAAGCAAGGAGAAACCAGTGGGGTTTTGCTCTTTAAGAACAAGCCCACAAAAATATTTAACAGAGCATGAAGTTAAACTTCTGAAGGGCATGCTAGTCTCTTTGGTAGAACTTCTTTTGTTCCTTGACAAAGATCTGGTATTTCGTGCTTCAAATGTAACGTCTGCTCAGCCTACCTGATTTTCCTGTAGAATGCTTAACTTCGCAGTATTTAGCATATGCAAGAAAACAGAACACTTCCAAATCAGTTATGCATTTCCAAATAGTAAGAAATGGCTTATTACTGCCAACATCCGCCGATGGCACTGGAGACTAGATGTGAAAATCTGTCTTCAAGAACAGGCAAGTGAAATGGTTTCAACTGGCATAGTCTTGTCCATAGTTCTCAGAGAAAACAAAAATGTCTTTTTAAAAGTAGATTAACAACCAATCTGAACAGGAGCAGCACCGTGTATGTATAGCTCAGTCTCTAGCAGAGAGGAAACACGCAGCTTTTCTCCAAGAGAGCTCAACCTTCCTGTCATCTGAGCTCAGGCAAGAGCTGGTTATAGGACGCTGCAGCTCAGTACTCAGATAGCAACTCACTATGGGAGAAGTACAGCAAAGGAATGAGGGAGGGAGGAAGGAAGGAAGGAATGAAGAAAGGAAGGAAGGAAGGACACGTAAGAGTTTCACATCAGCACCATGAGATCACATGCTCAGAAGCTGATCATTGTTTTCTTGCAGGAGAAAGCTTTGATTAGGCTTCTCTAAATACAGAAACCAGATCACAAGAGTTCTACCTCAGTTTTGGCAGAAAGCAGCCTGGGGTTTAAATAAAAAATAAATAAAAACAGGATTAAATAAAAACAGGATTTGAAATCATTTTCTTATATTAAAACAGCTGCAGAAGCACAATGCATTGAGGTTACCATTAGAGCACTCATTTTTTTGCATCCAAAACTTGACAGAATGAGTTAAACAGATATTCCAAAATACTTTCCAAATTGGCATCCAAAAATAGAAGAGCTGCCTCACGCTCTTTTTCAAATGTCATTGCTATCAGCTGGAGGCAAGATGCAATTCTGTACTTACAGAAAGCAAAACGCTGGAGTCATACGGGTTTTTCTCTCAGTACTTTGAACATGCTACAACCACTGAGTGTAAATACATTGGCCAGTTTGACATTGAATGCAAAGTAATAAACTACACACCAGAAAATGCAATGTATTTACCAATTCATGCAGAAATTGTGTGGCAGAATCAAGTATGTAAAAATAAAAGGTTGGCTGTGCATTTTTTAGCAGTTTCTTAAATGGCTTCAAGTGCCTTCATGAGCAGTGTCATGCTTTGAGTTTTGAGCTCAACTTGTCTTTTCTTTTTTCTTGTGCAATAGGTTTTCCAGAAAGTTGAATTGCAGGTTTCCAGCCAATTTAATTTGGTGGAGAAAAGAGACAAAACTAAAAATTTCCCTTTTCATCCAACAATGGTTCAGTGAACAAACCTCACTGTCCCCAAATTATTAGGCATGCAAAACGCAAATCTGACAGTTGACCCATAACTGCCTTTTTCATTTTAGCCAATTCCCTCAGTATTCATTTTTCAGTCAGGACTCATGAAGAACTGTAGTTCATATCAAAAATGCCCAATACACCTTCTAACCAGTATATTTGTGATCTCCTGCATGCTTCCTATCCAGATTACCACTGGTAATACTGCTGATCTGAAAAAACACCACTTCAGCCTAACTAGAGTTCCATGCATTACCTTCTGGAAAGCATTATCCTTCTTAAATTAGCTCTGTGTCAATTTATAGATCTGAAACAAGTCAGTCAAGAGTGAGCTCACAAACATGTCACTACTACTCCTGGAACTACACTGAGCCTTCTCTCCAAGGCCTTGTGGTCTTCTAACTACTCGTGTTTCCATGTGATGTGTCTGTTGTGAGCCTGAAATGAGCTTTTCAAATTGCACATCTGGTATGCAGATTCTTAAAACTACTTATTTGTCCTAGTATCTACTTTGGAGGGAAAAGCTACTTATAAATGTGAAGAATTGTCAATCAGCAGAATTAATCAGCATTAGGATTCAAGTTTTTTACTTCCCTCCCCCCAAAACCAAAAACACCATTATATTCTGTTTGAGAGAGGAAACAAAGTACGATATAGCATGAAGTTCAAAAACACATGTTTCTTAGTCATACAAGAGTAAGATACAGCAGGGACAAAATGCACAATTTCATACACAGTCACACTGAGCAGATGTAATATTATTACACCCCAGGATATTGCCCTTCATTGTGCAGTCATTTCACATCAGCAGACAGAAACAAAACAGTTCAAAAGGAGAAACTGGCAAAAACAGTATTAGAGAACTGTGAATATATAAACTAGTACTTGCCTCCATCACTTGCCCTTTAGCATGGCTGACATACAGCAGTCCCTCCACTGAACAAAACTGCAAAAGAAATTAGGTATGAGATGCAGTTCTTTGACATGGGAGGAAAGTTGTACACAAACAAAGTGAGCATGGTTCCATCCTCATCCTCCTCCCCCCTCCTCCTCCCAACATTTAAATGCAGGTGCCTCTGGAAGCTAGGCTATTTTAGACTCTTTCGAATAACTGGAGAGGTACAAATATAATTGAAGTTAAAACTAAATCTTACAGAGTTAATCAAGAAGTTCTTATTGAAGGAACTCTTTCTTTTGGGGTTTACAGCCACCAATATATGATGAAAGCCCAGGTAGGTTTCAGGGTTCCAGCCTACAAGGTCACACTGGCCCACACAGTTTTTATTTTCTCCTCCTACTCAGTCATCCCAGTGTTCTGGGCACAGGTCAAACAGCTTGCTCATGTTTACCTGGAGCTCACCTACCAGGACACAAGAACTGAGAGCACTTGAGGCATGAGGATCTTCCAGTACATTCCTCAGGGAAGCCTCTGGCACCTTTGGCTGAGCTGCCCCTGCACTAACAGCACCCTCTGCCAGAGACAAATGAAACTAACCCCTGTGCAGGACAGCACCCCAGTAATGGCAGACCCTGCACACTGCGTCAGCCATGCGGGGACACGGCCATGGACCCACTCAGGGTCCCCGCACTGAATGAGTGTGAAGGACTCAGAGACCAGAGCTCAACCGAGGCAAAGCACCCGGCCGAGGACCCGTCCTGGCTTCACTCTCCTCCCCTAGATGAGGAACAGAGAATTTTAAGGGCACGTGGATGATCTGTTCAACATTTCTGCAACAAGCCCAAAACAAGGCCAGATGCTGGCTAGAAGAACACAGCAGAGGACAACAAAGAGGAAAGCACAGAGCAGATACAACAACTGCATTTCTCAGAATCAACAGCCAGACTCTTGCGCTATTCTGAAACACAAAGGTGAGCAGTTACTCAACTAGTTCTTGAAACAAATTTCACAGTACATTAGCACTCCGAATACTACAAGCCTCTGCACAGCTGGGCAGTTTTACCATTTTATTACATGCCAGATTCCCACCTCCAAGACAGCAGAGATAAAGAGACCATTGCTGAGAACCACTGGAGCAGGATGCTAGGATATGGAGAACGTGATGACAGCAGATATGAAGAACTTAGAAAAATGAATGAAGGCATTTTTTCAAAGATCTCAACACAGAAGAAGCCACACTTCTGCAGCAGTGTGAGTGGAGAGCAAGGCCCAGAGCCAGAGGTATTGTTGAGTGTACCGGGTGCCACCAACATCACTTCAGAGCCTTTCTACTTTTTCCTGAGCTTTGCAAAGCTACTGCACTGGGCTAATAAAAATTCCAGCCCTTTCCTGTACTTATGAAGAGTAAACACAGCCTTCTGTTTTTTGCATATATAATGGCCCTATTGCAGAGCCATTTACTCAGATCAAATACATCAGCTTAATGAATTCCCCTTCAAAACCACAGTTCTCTGTAAGTAAACTCTCAAGTTACCACTGAAACCCAGCTCAGAGCTGACTTAACTGCAATTGCAGTACTTGTTACAACAGTACGGAACTGTGGAAATAAGGAAGAAAAAGACAATTTTCAACAAAAGAAAAAGATCCTGCCTTTCTGTAGAATGTTTCAAATACCTATTATTTATGCTGTATCTGAACATTTCCAAATCTTAATGTCCATGTTGAAGTACAATTACCCAAGGAACCCTCACATTCCATAAACAGCTCAGTTTAATAGCTCATCATGGAGCTGTAGTCCACAGTTAGAAGGATTTTAGGTAGGAGATGCTTGTCATTCCTCCTGTATGGCAAAAGAAAACCAATTTTTAGCTGCTTCAGGTTACGAATCATTTCCATTAAGAAATAGCCCAGCTTAGTCTGGGAAATCCCATATTATTTTCAGAAATTCATCCCAAAATGGATTCCCTATCTAGGCAAAAATTTTAGTGAGAAAAAAAACTACAGGGGCAACAGCCACACACTGGAAAACCATGGGAAAATTATGGGAACTGGGAACACTAGGAATTATTTGTATTTGCAGGAAGATTAAGATATTTTAAAAGCTTCATTGTTCAGCAGCAAGAAGCAGCAGAGCAAGTAAGGACAGAAAGCTCTGGGTGTGCACAGCCAAGCCTGTCAGAAAGAAGAACTCAAAAGAAACCGGAATGGGTGTAAGACTCAAGAGGACTGCAGCTTGGAAAACATTCAAGGAGGAAGACAACAGTGAGAGTAAGTAACTTGACCCAAAAAAAGCAATTGGATAGTGGCACATCTACCCAACACCTGGAGAAACGGGTACATTTGGCCATTACAACAGATATTTTTAGGTATTGTAACAATTTCTTAGAAGTCAGAGTGGAGAACTGGGCAAGAATGGAAGAAAAAGGCCTACAAGAAATAATTAATGCAAAGAACATAAGAAAGATGGCATAACGGGGGAGGGGGGGAACCAACAGAAAACAGTACTATTGTTAATGGAAAGGATGAGTGTAGTTTTCAAGACATAATTCTTCTTCCTCCTTCTCCAAAATTCACCCAAGAAAACATTTACTGGAATTTTAGTGAAGTCCAAAAGAAAAAACAGCAATAAGAGGTAAACAGCAGACGAAGGCTGGCACCTGGCCACAACCCGACACTGACAATACTCTGTGGAAGAACAGAAATGGAGTATGTCTGATAAAAGCAAGCAGAGGCAAAACCAGAAAGACTCAGCACATTAAATAGTGCAGCTAGGAGATGGGGGCGTGTGTGTGAAACACCTTCAGGTATGTGTAAAACAAGTCAAACTTCTGCTGATGTTCTGCATCTGAGATTTTAGAAAAGTGGAGCAGCCTGAAGCCAGCTACTTCTGATGAAACTGGAAGGAATGGCAGGAGGCATGTGCAGGAATTCACTGAATTAATCCACAAGGCTCTGCAAAAGAAGTCCACACCATCCAGTACACTGAGAAAGGGCGCACCAGATGGACAGAAACTGCCACTTTAATAGGAACAAGGGTCACAGGGCAAAGCAAGAGACCTACACCCTGGTTTTTAAGCCAGCTGTAGTGTGTTACACAGCAAACCCAACATCGTAGAACAGGTTTTACCAATTTCTGCCTAATAATTTCCCTAAACCCTCCAACCTACTCCCAACTTACCAAGAAGTCAAGAAGGAAGTCAGCTGAACGATGCCATCTCTGCTACCCTTGCTGTCTCTTCTCACACCACAGATTCAGCAGGAACAGAATCTGGTGGATAAAGAACAGGCTGAGAGAATGGAAATCCTGGGCTAAACCAGCTCTGTCACTCTTGTCAGAAGACCTTGAGCAAGTCAGCCTCTGTGCCTAATGTTTGCCTATACACAGTGTATGAACAACCCAGCTACCTGAAAAAAGGATTAACACTGAGGGTAATATCAGTGAAGGTGCTCTACTAAAACACTTCATAATGAAGCAAAACACTTGCATTCTTTTGAAGGCAAGGTGTACAGATATACATTAAGAATAACACAAGCTCAGAGGGCCAAGCTGATGAATTTTAGAAAGGTAGCCAACTGTATTCTTTTGGTAAAAGGATTAAGTCAACTGACACATGCACTATAAATGAATTCTTCATATATTAATGCCATCATTTACACAATGAACCAGTTGTATGAACACCAAAGAACACAAAAACTCACACCAGCACATTGTTAATAAAGTAAGAGAGGCTAGTAGAGAACTTGTGTATGAATTACACAGTCATCACCAAGGAGCAACTTAAGATTTTTAAGATATTCGGGGACAAAACCAGCACTATGTCTAAGCCCATACAAAATATGAGACAATCGCCCTCCTAGAATCCTCACAAGCCTAAAATACACCTCCATGGTCTATCCACTTGTTTGTTAGGGGTGTGCTGCACATGATGCATCAACAAATGGTCACTGCAAGGGGTTCATCAGCAGAAGATTCATGCTTCGGCACACCAAAACATATTCACCATTTCTACCACTCCATCCATTAATGGTTCACATGCTTGCATGAGCAAAGGTAGCATGTTCGGAGAGGTACCAGAAGGTGATTTTTCAACATCAGCCTCTTCTCAGATCCATATCCTATTGAAACAGTTCCTCACTGCTGCTACCTTCTGATGTAACAGTGTACACTACTATACCTGGAACCTACCAAAACCACTTTAAAACTACCCTTTCCTGGAAAAGGCTACTTGCAAGCTAACAAACAAAACTACTACAACTACTACAAAACTACTACTACAACTACTACAAAACTACTACAAAACTCCTACTACAACACTACTACAGCAAACAAACAAAACCAGTCCTTCTAGAAAGATAAAGATTAAAGAAAGGTTTAACTGGAGCCTTCCAATTTGCCAAAATTTGCAATTACATTCTTTATATGCATTTTCTAGGAAAATTTTTGTGCATGTACTTAAGTTCAGTGACAGCACAAAGTGCAGCCCACAGGCATTTTAGAAGAAAACCAAATTTGATGGAGCTGGGTATACAAAGAATTCTTATAAAGACCATCTGTTTTACCAGACAGAAGATGGAACTTGCCCATTAGCAAGACTTTCTTTCTAACCAGATGGATTAAAAAGTAGTAGTTTTACACTGCATCCACCACAAGCATGTGTCCTGTGGAAGAAGTTACACAAGGCTGCAATTTACAGCTGTGCAATTCGCCACCAGCTGACTTCCACTTGATTCAGTGATCGGTTTCAGAAGAGCCACATCCTCACCGACCCATCTTCGAAAGCAAATTCACAAATAGCCAAACTGCAGCATTCCTCATGAACATCTCTGCTTTCCGCTAACAGGAAAAAAGCTTTAACCATATTCACATGCCCTACCAAGTAAGTGCACTGCATATCCTGGATCCAGTGCTCCACTGGAGTAGGACATCTGAAGGGCCCATCTCCAGGTTCGAGCGGGGAACCAAGGCTGACCTTCCACAAATGTGAGGAGTACAATAGAAACATCAATTCAAAGAATTTCCAACCTCTCTTGCGCTCTGTGGCTCATTTTCAGTCCCACAGCATGGCACCCACACAAAAAATAACTCAGCCTGTAAGGAAAATGGGCCTGAGGGAAGAATCTGACCACACTGCTGATTAGAACAGCTTTGGTATACGGCTAAAGAAGGGAATCAGTGGTGAGACAGGGCACATGACTCCAAAATGGTGTTATCAAAAACTTCACATCTGAAGCTATGGCCACAGTAACTGGAAAACCAGGAACTTGCATGGGATTCAGCCAAGATTCATCAAAACAAGAATAACTGCACATTTACAGTTCAAATCCCACATTTTGTAAACAGATAAACTACCTTCCCTGAGAGAAAAGAGTGAGGACATAGCAAGCAAATATGCAAAATACTGGGTCTTCCACAAGCTCTTTATTCATCTCTCTTATCTAGGATTAGAGGACAGGGGTACAGACTAACATTATCATTAGCAACAAGTCATTTTTCACTAGATGCATGCCTATAGATGCCTGATTTAAAGTGCAGCTTTAAGCACTGAGTCCTGTTGAATGGGTTAAAACTTAAACAGCAGAGGTTTAGATTGGATATAAGGAAGAAATTCTTTACTGTTAGAGTGGTGAGGTACTGGAATGGGTTCCCCAGGGAGGTTGTGAATGCTCCATCCCTGGCAGTGTTCAAGACCAGGTTGGATGAAGCCATGGGTGATATGGTTTAGTGTGAGGTGTCCCTGCCCATGGCAGGGGGGTTGGAACTAGATGATCTTGAGGTCCTTTCCAGTCCTAACTATTCTATGATTCTATGATTCTGTTGCCAAATCAAGCCACAGTTTCTTGTTTGAAGAAACTCTTACCTGCCTTACCAATTTTCACCATTGCAGGGATATACAGCAGCAGAAGTACATTCCAATTTTACCACAGCACATACAACTGTTTCATTAATGTGGGTAAGACCAGCTATGGTACACCTTCAGTGGCAGGAACCCATATTGCGCCTGTTCAGAGCAGTACAGCAACAGGAAAAGCCTACCTTCAACTTCTTTTTGCTTCCCCTCTTTAAAGAAATCTTCCACTGAAACAGATTTAATTCCTTGAAGCATCTCAGATGTTTCTGTGGTCATCTGCACTCCTACTATCCACTTTTCCTACTAACATTTGCATTATCTGCATGAGATTCTCCAGCATCTGGGAAAATCCAACATTACTAGGGTATGCCAAACATTTTGGCAGGACCTTTCCAGGAAGAGGAAGGGACAGCAGGGGAGAGATCAAAAGTGGTCTTATCCTCATTGCCTGTCTGCCAGGAGATGCTGCCACTTTCATTGTGTTAAAGCTGACTCAAATGTTGGGAACAAGTGAACCGCAAAGTGGAAATACAGATATTTTCATTCTACTCCCAAGGAATGACAAAAGGTTATGCTGCAGCTATTTCAGGCATTACAGAGACTTTTAAGCATGCTAGTCATAAAAACAAGAGATGGCCTCTCATTTTAACTCCTAGCAGATTCAGCTATGACAAGGCCAGCACAGAAGCTGTCAAGATTTAGCAACTCTAGTTCTCAAAGAAAGGTTTATTCCAGGCTTGGAGTTGTAAGAGGGTTAAAGCAAGTTAAATTAGCAAGCTTGTAAAGAAAGATACCATCTACCACCAACCCACACTATGTGCAATTTTAACATGTGCTTTTAGCCCTGAATTTTGGAAAGTATCACATTTACAATGACTTGTGAAAGAAGAAAGTAGAACTAACCTGGCACAGAGTGGTAAAATACTCCCCCTGATGACTCAAACCCAGTATTAATTCTCTGATCTTTCAGTAATGTTGACTCAACTTACTGAGACTAAAAGACAGATCAAAAGAAGTTTCAATTCACCTCAGCAAAATCACAATGCTTTCCCCATTGATTCGGGTGGTTTTGGTATTAGGTACATGAAAGCCTTCCACTGATGTTTAGCATTAAATGAGTTACAAAGTAGAAGTCTGACTTGAAACAGTTTACAAAGATTCAAACCATACTCAGTCCCAAAATGGGGAAAAGTCTACTAATCCAAACACTGATTAACATCCCCACACTGCAACCCAGACCCTTAACACATCTGCCCTAAACAGTGCACCTTAACCATTCCACACAGACATAAAACTCAGACTCAAAAGCAGCAATATGCATCTCGTGTGCTAGTTCCCTCTCTACTGTTAAAAGGGATACCTGAAAAGCTCTGGAGACCGCTGTCACTGGAGAAACCTGCTTGCAGGCTGCAAAACCTGACAGCTCATTGTGTTAGTATTGCTTAAAACATAACACAAAACAGGCAAGATAACTTCTAATCTGAATTTGTCTAACAGCACTCACTAGCAAATCCATGGCGTACATCACTTTACCACTTCCAAGATGCCTTTCATATTCACGATACAGTAGATTCATCCTGCTCTTTAAGAAGAAAATTGTCCTTCCTGATCCTTCAAGTCAGCTGGTCCAGAGAGCTCTTAATTAAGTGCAACTCTGAAAAATTCATATTAGTATAACAGTAATCTGGAGCTGATTTGTTTAAATGGCTTTTTCTAATTAAGCATGAGCAAGTCCCTTCCTGCAGGGCTACAAACAAGATGTTGTTTGCCCATTAAACACTGTCAACACTTGACACAGGCTGGGAGGACCTACCAGAAAGACTACTCTATCCACACCTCCTCACCTACACTCATTCCTAAGAATCTGCTACCAGCTGCCAACAGAAACAGGATACAGGCATGATGTGTTTTTAACTTGACTCGTTATAGCCACTTCTCCAAATCTCCTCCCCTGCTTGTGCACTAATGTGGGACCTTTCTAGCGTAAGTTTTGTTATACCAGAAGTGTGATCACTGCTCCATATTTACTTTGAGTCACCTTTTTTACATGGACATCATGAGTATTTTACTGGAAGGTGAGATCTATTCAACTTCAGATGACTAGTCTTGAGAAGGCTTGTAAAAGGAGTGAAGGCCTACACTCTTCAGACTCAAGCAAAAAAATGCTGATGCTCATCTATTGTTCTTTCCTCCTAATAGTTACGCCTTTTTAGAGAGAGCACATGCTAATTGCACAAACATAGCATAGCTAAAGCAGCCACACACACAAATATGGTCTTCAATATCCACCTCCACATCCAACTGCACAAAGACAGCAAACTCGGTGATTCTGCTATAACGAAACTGGGCTTGACAACTTGCTTGCCAATGGGAATCAAACAGTCATACGTTTAAAGCCTCAGCCAAAATCAGAATGTTTCCTCCCACATTCATGGCAGAGTCCACATGAAAAAAATTATCTACAAAATCTTTACCTAAAGCAGCACAAAAGGGAGCAGACTGGTGTGAAATGAGGCTTAAGTTTACATACCATTGAGGAGATGCAGGCTCACAATCAGAGCCAAAACCAAGACCCATGTTAATGGCTCCTCACAGAATTCTTGTTCATCTTGTCTGTCCACCAGAACTCCTGGGTCACTTTCTACAGGCATCCTTCCAGCCAGTCAGGGCTCCAGCTTGTACTCAGGTATACAGGGTGGCTATTTAGTCATACAAATGTCTGATGTTTACTTAAGTGAATGTTTAAGGGAGTATTTGAACATGAAGACAAAATAAGGCAATGTTAGGTTATGTTCATGGTTCACTTTCAAGTTTTCCCCCGACCTACATTTTTATTGCAAGCTGCCCATATTCCCAATCATATTAAGCATATCCCAAGCCAAAGTTTCACAATTTCCCTCAACCATTCAGTTATCAATTAATTTCTTAGAGTTCTCAGAAGATTGAGATTGCTTGAGCAGCAAGTCTCAGGAAGCTTTCCTCCATTACTTTTTCCAGGTGGACTTTTATTAACATTAACAAATATTTGAACACTTTTAGAGGTGACCATCTCACACATGGATTAAAAAAAGCTAAAACCAAAAAGAGGGGGAAAAAAAAGAAGATAATGAAGATTTAAACAAATTACCTCCTATAAACAGAGGCCAGAGAATTCCTAAACCTGAAATCAAGAGGAAGGAGCCAACCTGCTCACCAGTCTCAACTTCTCTCTCAAGCACAGGCAGTCACAGATTTTGGAACATCAGCCTTCCTTTAGGTGTGGCTTTAAACTTTGCTTTCATTGCCACCTTTGCCTCTTCCAGAGTCTCTGGAGATGTTAAATGGAAGTTCTGCAGCTAAGTGATGTGACCTCAGGGTGGCTCTTCCTTAGCAACTGCCATTGTAAGAGAGCCATACCCACACCAGAATTGTAAAGGTGCCACACTGGTGACAAACAAACATTGCTTTAGTGACATCCCCCACAAAAAAAGTTGAAGAACAAACATAAGCTGAGTATCACAGATGCAGTTACAGGATGGGTATTGAAGGGCCACAACAGCAGCTGTTTACAGGAATGTCAACAACTTAAAGTAATCAGTAACTCCAATTCCAAAACCCCAAGAAATGAGCTTTCTTCAATCAGAGTAATAACTGTACATCTTTTTGACACCAACAATGCAGCTGGTCACAAGACAAGTTAGCAATCTTTGCCTTTATTGCACAATAGGTTCCTTTCTGACAGCATTTCTGCTTTGAAAGAAGTTGTTTTGAAACTGTAGGTCAAACCCACTTAAGATCAAATTTATTCACAAGTCTCAGTTTCAGGAAACACCATTTTTCACACCAAATTGTTGGTAAATAGCTATCAATTACTCCAAGCTGCCACCAAAGGACATGCATAAGATCAGCTGCAACTTATTACAATCCTCACTACAGAATTTTGACAGCTTTCTTTTAGAGTGCTACTTAAGGCATTTAAGAATGAGCCAGACCTGCTGGTGCATCATGGCATTAACTGCCGAAGGCACAGAGTAGGGAACTTGGTTCCATGAAACAGCCACATCAACAGCTGTTGTAAAGTGCAGCCTCACTGAACCCTGCAGATATCCACTCCTGAGATCATCCAGTCCATCATGTTATCCAGGGGTAACAGGACTAAGCAGATATACTTTACCACAATCTTTATGCAAAGCATAGACAGAACATCTCAGGCAGTGAATTAACATGAACACACAGGGGGTGGCAGGGAGTGAATACAAGGATGCCTTCAAATCATGATTTTTCTTATGCCATCTCATGAGAAACACAGTTCCCTATCTGGGGAACTACTCCAAACAGAAACATCAATCAACCATTTCCTTTTCTCTAACAGGACAAAAATACACTGTAAGCCAGTACTGAGTTCAAGGGAGCAGTGGAGTTTAATAGTTAGAACTGACATCTTTTGGGCACTAGCCCAAAATTCAATAACTGCTTTAAATCTGAGCTGATCCTAAATACCACTCCATGTCTTCAAATGACTCCAGGAGTGTCATGCATGTGACACACAAATTTTTCTTTAAAAAAAAATAAAAACAATTAAAAAAATGCTTTCTTAGACTGTTTCAAGTCAAACAGACTCCTTAAGATAAGAAGGAGACTCACCAAGATGTTAAACCAACACTAAACCAAAACTCACTGGATTCTTTTCTTCCACAAACTGGAAAAGCACCTGAAGCATTTAAAGGGCTTTTGTAAACCAGAACCAAAACTTAACTCTTCAGCATGATAAACCATCTGAAAACCAACACCCACAGCAAAAAGCATGACCACTGTGGAAGCTGCTCTGCAGACAGCAAGCAGCAGCTGTGACAACCTTTCCTTCCCCAACCATTTGCAACAAGCCCTCACTTCTGTACTGCAGGACACTGCAGACCAAACAGTCAAACTTCCCACAGGTATTCAACTCAAACTAACTAAGCTTTTCTGGTTAATGCTCCTTCCCAGCAAAGAACTGAATGTGAATCAATGTCCAAGACACATCAGCCTGCGTTTTGCCCTAGCAAGGACAAAGGCAAATCCCACTTCTGAGACCTGCTTCTGGAGGAGTGTGAGAAGATGGACGTGCAGGGGGTTTGCAGCGAGCTGCAGCTCCCATGTCACAGTACTGGCACAGGCAGGTTCAGCCAGCACCACATCTCACTGCCCCATCTTTAAGGGGATGAAAACAAACAGTGGTGCAGCACAAACAGCACCCCAGATCCAACAGGAATGCTGAAGACCAGAGCTAGAGGTTATCCCAACTGAAAGCCAACATGGCAAAGGATCACAGTACCACACACCTTGAAGGGACTGCTTTCCAACAGCACTTTCACCTTCCTAATCAGTCAGCCATTACTGGGCTGAAACAGGTAAGTTCAGTCATAAGTCACTCTTTTCTCATTTCCAGTTTTAACCATTCTTCAGGCTCAGACTCATGGTAACACACTCACTACTCCTTACAGACAACTGATACAAGTCCTTAACTACTACAGCCCACTACAGCACAAGGGGCTTGTTCAGTGTTCTCCCACAGGCAGCGATTTGCAAACACTATGGTGTTTATGGTGTCTATGGGTGCAGGACTTCAGCCGATCAAAGAAAAGGCCAGTCTTTTTGCTCCAAGCTAGTATACCTTGGAAGCATGAAACACACATTTATTTGCTAACAGGATAATCACCGTGGCAACTCACTTCCAGGAAAATAACAGCCAACAACTCCAGAACAAAGACAGACTCCTGAGGAATTCTTTAAGGGAGACCAACCAGCTCACACAAATCTGAAAAATACCCAAATTTGCCAAATTTATTTCTGAAGAAGCTGTAATTAGGCATCTGCAAACTTAGCACAATCCATCACACAAGTTGAAACAACGGCACTACCACCTGTCTCAACATCTGGGTGCCCTTTTATGTTCTCTGACACCCAAGACACCCTATAAGGCAGGTTAGGGCAATGGTCCCCAAAGTACACAATTTCACCTTACAGACCATTTCCTTAAAAGAAAACTTTACCTTATACCCCATTTTTTTGCCACTCCACACATTACTTTTGACTTTTGGTCATATGAATTTGAATCATGAAAATGCAGTTATTGCAAATAACACTTAAATCATGCTTTTCATGAAGTGGAATGTTTTACAAAGGTAACTCAACCTCATCTAACAGATAAGGAAATAAAGAGTAATATTTTGCTTAGGGACACACAGTCAAGGACACACGGAACCTGCATTCTTACAGGTTTTCAGAGCTACTGAAGGAGTTGCTGAATTTTCACAGGGCAGCAGTTTTTTGGGGAAATGCACACATAGAAAGTTTGCTGCACTAACAATCCTAGCAGAGAAATTCCCTAAACTACCACCCCTTGGTTCTTGCTCTGCTTGTAGGGAAAGAACAGGAGGAGTAACCACTACACAGGTAAGGATCCCGTTCTCAACCACAGCACCTCACACAATCACAGTTCACACTAGCATTGCAGATACAGTCCATTTTGCTTTCCTGCTGTAGGAACATCATTGACAGGCTACTAAGCTAGCCAGATAGGTAGGTTAGAGCTGTGTCCCTGCAGTATCATCTCAGCCTGAGTCACCAGAGCTCACAAATAAAAGCTTTTAAGAGAAGTATGCCTGCTCAACACACTTCGTGGAGCAGAGGAGCACACCGAGGGTGCAGTCCGGAGCTACTTTCAGACCTTAGTTTCCCTTTAAAAAAACAAAACAAAACAAAAAACCACAAACCAACCAACAAACAAACCCAACCAACCAAAAAAAAAAAACACCCACAAAACCCCAAACCAAGCAAAGACTCAGATTCATGCTGGGCTCCCTCCCACTATAACTCACAGTTAACTGTAAGACAGCTACTGCCCTGGAGTGCCAGCATGAATGCCTGTTATCACAGGAAAGATAACCATGTCCAAGTAGTTTACAAAAGGAGAGTCAACAGATGTTATCAGTGGACACTGGCCTCTTCTAAGCCTATACAGAGGAAGTCAGCAGACTTCCTCATTCCAGGTTTAGAAAAGTACAGCTAGAAGCCTTCTGGTAAAACACAGTTGTGCAAGCTGGTGAATTTCTGTGCTGCTTAAATAGCTACAGGTCTATCTTCCGCTACCTGCGTGGGACAAGGCTGCACAGTCACAAAGCAAAGCACATCCAGCTCTGCAGAACTGTACATTACAGGCAGCCTGTCCTGTAAGACTGACACTTTCTAGAGCAAAAGGACCACCGTGCTATGACCTGTGCCCAGGAGAGCAAGCAAGACCTACTTCTTTTCCAGCCTTCACTGAAGACGCTTTCCTGTTCAAGGCAGGTTTCTCCTAACTTCATCTGAATGTTTTAGCTAACCAAATAGAGAAACCACCATTACCCTCCAGGTACATTTCAGTGACTACTTAAAGAGTCAAACGCTTTGAAGAAGAAAATCTCTACAGACCTTGGTGGCATTTAAGATCTAACTGGGTTAGCAGTGAAGGCTCAGGCCATTCAGCAGAAGCCCCTTTGAAAGAAATCTTCTGAATACTCCCACAGCAGGTCCACACAAGGTCACCCTCCATACAGTGCCAGCTGGATATTCTGGTGCTCACACAGTCCTGCTGAACATATCCCATTGCTTAAATTATGAATAATGGGGCAGATCAATCTGAATCTAGAAAATGTACACCCAGAGTTCTCATCAGACAGCCCCCTCCTCCCATTTGTTATAAGGGATGGTAGGCACACCTACCTTGAAATCGCTCAGGCTAGCTTATCTCTTTGCATAGATATGCTCACAGTATTAATCCAAATGTCTTCAACAGAGGTCTGATTTTCAAAATACTTTGAAGTATAAATTCCACAGGAAACAGGAAAGTCAGGGAGGGAATGAGACACAAATTAACTTCTACACTTGCAGACATCTGCAGTCAGTAGCATAGGTCACTTCCAGAGTTAATCTTGGCAATAAAGTTTCTTCGTAGAGGAAAAAGACCTGCCAAAAGTAACAACAATAGTAAAATACCCTATTAACATCTAATAAACAACAAAACAGCACTACAGATTCAGACTCTCCTTCAGAGAAAATAATTGACTTTTATTTGAAATACTGAGTTTCTGCTAGCTTTGACATACTTAAAATCAGCAGCAGCCTCTGAAGCTACCTCATGTTCTGAGTACTTTAATCCAACAGATTATCTCCAGGAGGAAAAGCCTCCAAGAATTCAGATAACATTTGATCATATAACAGAGCATACAATACGATGCCACACCACAAAGTGCTTTGTTCCAGACAAAACTTCACAGCTTATTAGATGCCTTGGTGTGCTCTGCATATCTTCACACAGGAATGCTTATGTGACCAGTGTCACACCAAAGAATTAAGCTGCTGTCCAAAATGAGGGACACAGAGAGCAATAAAAGTCCAGTACAGCACAAATAAAAGGTACATGCAAGGAGACCTCCTGTGCAACATAAATGCTCAGGAGTATTAGTGTACATCTGAACTTACCCAATTTGGATTTAAGCTAATAAAACATAAACCCCTTGGGTCTCTTCTGTGTCTGCATTTCACACAATATGGCAGATCAAGGTTCCAAATCAAAGCTTTTGAATGCTACGGTGATACAAGCTTTTGTACTTCTTGTACAACAGTAAGATTTTTCTTTATAAGTAAAAGAGGTCAGTTAGTTTTCCATTACCGTAAAATGCTTTGGAAGTATGAATGGGTTCCATTTTGCAAAAAAGACATTTAACTTCATACAATCACTTGTTTCCTCCTCTTTTTCTTCTGTGCCCATCCTAACACGCTCACTCATTTTCAGAACGACACCACTAGAGCTCACTCACCCCTCGGCACAATAATTAGTACCGACATTAGCTCAGACAAGGCAGCGAAAGCGGGCAAGGAGCGGTGAGGCACACACCGAGCCCCGGCTTGGCTCAGCAGTCAGCGAGGTCGGACACAGCCGACTCCGCCAGCACAAAGGACCCGCGCACCGGCAGCGCCGGTCCATAGGTTTCCGCCCACCGGTGCCGGGCTCCGCTCCTACCGGGAGGGGCCGGCGGCCGTGGGGGCTTCGCATTTTCCGCCGGGTACGGCAGCGCCTCCGCACAGTCGGGGCCGGCGCCAGCCCCGGCACTGCCGACCAGGCCGCGCTCCGCTCGCGCCCCCAGCCCCGGCCCGGCGGCCGCACTAGCCCCGGCAACGAGGCCCGCGAGCGCCGCCGGTAAGGAATGGTGAGCAGGGCGGGCGGCTCCAGGCGCACTAACCGAGTGTGGGCCACGACCCGCTCCCGGGGGCTCCGAACCGGCCGCAGGAAAACCGGGGGTGGGTGGGGGGGTGGAACGCGAGGCCGAGCCAGAGGCCGGTGGAAGCAGCCGCGCCTGGCACGGGCCGGGCCGGGCCCGCGGGGTCCCTGTCCCCGTCACTCACCAGCGGAGCGGACGCGCCCCGCGCTCGCCGCCAGCGGCTGTTCCATCCCGCGCGCGCCGCCACAGCACTCGGCCCAGCTGCGCGCTACGTCACTGCGCAGCCTCGACGGGGGCGCCTGGCGCGTGTGATGGCGTCACTGGCGGTGGGCGGGCAGAGGCGAGAGACCACGCCCACTCACGCACTGCTCCTCACGTCGGGAGGGGCAGTGGCTGCTGGCGGTCACGTGGGCTGTGGGACGAGCTGCTGGCGGGTGACCGGCGCTTCCCCGGGGTCCGGTGTGCGCGGGGCCCAGGGGAGAGCGGGTGGTGTCCGTGCTGTGTCCGGATCACCTCTGTGGCTTTCGGCAGCAGCAGGAGGGCGGCTCCAACGGGAGCCAACCGGAGCCGCAGCTCCGCCGGACGAGGTTCGCTTCTCGGCAGCGCGGGCGGCCGCAGCCGGGTACAGGCCGCGTTGGTGACTGCCGCGGTGCGGGCAGACCGTGAGCGCCTTCCGGCACCCAGCCCTGGGGAGTGGGGCGCCCCCCGCCGCTCCCAGCACCCTGTGCGCGCTCCCGCAGGTCGCACCGGGCCCCGGTGCTGGGAGAGGCCTCGCGCGCAGCCGTCGGCCATGCTGAGCGCTGTTCGCTGTCCGCCCTGCGAGGTAACTGTTGCTGCACAGACACCTCGGTGCCGACTTTGGCTGTGCCCTCAGCCCCGCCGTGGTCGATAGCTCCCGTTTGTCTGTGCTGAGTAGCAGTCACGGGTTCTCCATGTACTCTAGGAAGGATTAGTAGGAGGTATTGGTCTCCAGTCTGGTTTGTGGAGTCTAGTTTATCATATGGAATAGTGGTTAGTGTTGTGATGACCATACAGAAACTTCTGGAATAGTTGAACTATTGTTGTACACATTTCAGAAGGGCTCCTTGATCAGCAGCTTCTGTTTTTCCACCATTTTCACCTAAGAGTGAGATAGATGAGGTGCTCTGAGAAGTCACCAGAGACCAGGATATTACGACTCTCCCTCGGTGGATATGACCATCTCTCATCTGCACGAGTTTCATCTAGGGTGACTGTGTATTTTTAGAAGGCTGCACCCTTTCTTGAAGCTGATTCAATTAAATTTTTGCCTTGATCTGTATTTGTCTGCAGCAATTAATGTATTTAGCCACAAGGAAGTTGGGATTTATACAACTTGACTTTATTTCAAATCAGGGCTCATTGCTACTTACAGTTTGTCACATGAAGTTCAAGAATTTATGAACACCAGCCAGAATCTTTCACACTCAAATCCTCTCCTTGCCCCTTCCCCCACAGCTATCTTTCTTTCACCTGTAGCTCCCCCAGGTCACACTAGTATGCCTGAAGCTAAAGCTGAGCCCGGCTGTGACATGCTGGGTGTACATGGAAGGCAAGGGCTGGATGCTGAATTCAAGCACTGCCACTTGAGGTTACAGTCACGGGGTGTACAGAGAGATCCTGACATGCGAAGGAGACCTGAAGGCAGGAAGGTGGTGAACTGCCGCGGAATGGACTCAGTCAGAGACCAATATGATCAGACAAAAAGCCATTTATTGCAAAACATTAACTCCTTATATACTATTGCTTACACACACCTACAGTAATCTGGCATATCATGATTGGATACTTGTCTTGAAGACCCTTAGTGACTTAACATAGAATTGGTTAAGCACAGGTGTGAGAACGTGACCTCGAACGCTTGCCAACAGTCACAGTTCTCATAAGTCAGTGAATTACAGCTTCTTCTTATCTTGCTTGCTTAGGCTTCCTCGGGCCTCCCACGGCCTTGCTGTATCCCTCGGAGTTATTCAGAGCTCATGTACCAAATATCCATTCTCCTGTGAGAACTGTCTCCACAGTGAACCCTTGAGACTAAAGCAAATGCCCACCCCTGGTATAGTCAGCCCCACTGAGGAGTGAGGAGTGTGATGTTGTATCCCTCCTTACCGCCTTCTTCTCTGATGCATTAGTAGTCAAACAAAGTAATACTTACCAGAAACAGTTGGTCACTGTGGTCTCACTGGGCATTGTGTGATTTGCAGCATCTAGGAAATGAGGGCAGTTTATTTAAAGCCAATGGGAACTTTGTTCCTTCCCTTCTCTCCTAAAAAAACCCCAACAAATACATTGCAGAACTAGTAAGAGATCTTTTAATTTCTGTTTAAACCATTTTTTTCACTTCTCCCCCATTTCAAAGCTGAATTACCAAGCATTGAGATCTTGTGTCAGCATAGGAGAACAGAAAGCGAGACTGACCAAAAGCAGCAAAGGAACTGGAGTGGCTGACTTGCACTGGCTAACTTCAGAGCAGGTACAGCATAACAACCAGCATACATGGTGGCACTTGTATCTAAGATGTTTATTCATGCTATTTTTCTTATTTATTAATTACAAATATCCAAGTAAGTAACAAATTGTTAGTGTTAGTTCTCCAGCTGACATTAAATTTGGCTTTAAACATGTAAGTTTAGTAACTACGACATGATTAGGGTTAGATTAAATTATTAGATTCAAACTATTCAACTATTAGATTCAAAACTTCACAGGAAATCTGTGGTTGTAGTCATCACACAGAAGCGATGGGCTGGGTAGCCAAGGAAGTAATCATCTCTCGCTGCAGGTACTGGCTATTGAAGTTTTGGCTTATTAATTATATTCTGTCTGTATATACTTTCTCATAGGACTTTCTGCAATATATGTCTACGTATTTGATCTTGTACTGTGTAGGTGATCCATGTGCCAACTTAAAATCAGTTCACTCCTCACACAGGAGAAAACCATTTGGGCCTCACTGGTCTCTGTCCAGCGCAGAGGCTTGTGCTGGCACAGAGTGAATACAAAATAAGCACAGTGGTTATTTTTCTGGGCTGGTGGCATTCAGCACAGCTCTTAATGCTCATTTGCACAGGGAAGTCCTGGGACAGGCTGTAGCTCTAAACAGAATGCAGGGAGATGAAAGCTGGGCTAAAACATCAGCACAAATAGCCTGCATGGGGCTGAAACTGTGGAGGGTCTTGTGTGCTTCTGTCAATTGATCTTGATTCCTGTGAGAAGAGAACCCATCTTGTGGAC